>NC_060130.1:212742477-215242477 GCF_021461395.2 Schistocerca americana
TCGTGCACCCAGGTTCGCCGTTGAGTACACCATCGTAGGCGCTCCTGTCTGTGATGCAGCGTCAAGGGTAACAGCAGCCATGGTCTCCGAGCTAATAGTCCATGCTCCTGCAAACGTCGTCGAACTGTTCGTGCAGATGGTTGTTGTCTTGCAAACGTCCCCATCTGTTGACTCAGGGATCGAGACGTGGCTGCACGATCCGTTATAGCCATGCGGATAAGATGCCTGTCATCTCGACTGCTAGTTATTCGAGGCCGTTGGGATCCAGCACGGCGTTCCGTGTTACCCTCCTGAAACCACCGATTCCATATTCTGCTAACAGTCATTGGATCTCGACCAACGCGAGCAGCAATGTCGTGATACGATAAACCGTAATCGCGATAGGCTACAATCCGACCTTTATCAAAGTTGGAAACGTGATGGTACGTATTTCTCCTTCTTACACGAGGCATCACAACGTTTCACCAGGCAACGCCGGTCAACTGCTGTTTTTGTGTGAGAAATCGATTGGAAACTTTCCTCATGTCAGCACGTTGTAGGTGTCGCCACCGGCGCCAACCTTGTGTGAATGCTCTAAGAAGCAAATCATTTGCATATCACAGCATCTTCTTCCTGTCGGTTAAATTTCGCGTCAGTAGCACGTCATCTTCGTGGTGTAGCAATTTTAATGGCGAGTAGTGTATTTATATGAATTTTTTGCGAAAGTTACGAATGGTGGCCAGGTTGAAAATATCTGCCCCGATTCAAGGAGGGGTCATGCGACCACAGCTTCAAATAACCGTGCAGGCTAGAGTTCGTGGTCTTTTGTCTGTCGTCTTGCTTTTGGAGTTTTGGTGAGGTATGTTCGTCTTGATTTCATATGGGGTCGGTTAACTGAGGTGGTTTGTGCAACGTTACGGCCAGTGTGTATGCCGTGAACATCACTTTCCTGTAGCGGAACTTTGAACAACTGGGCATGTGATAACTTGAAAATCTCGAGATCCTGATTTCAATCCTTAGAGGCAGTTTCGTTAGTGATGGGATCTCGCATGAGCGACTTTGTCTTCTGTTGGATGTCACTGCAGCTGTGAACTTGTTATGGCTTGTGGTTTTAACGGACTTATATTGTGATGGAATAGAACAGATTTAGCTGGAGTGGAATTGAAGGGTATGAAATTTAGACTTTTTAGGAACGATAAAACTCGTGCTACGGATGTTGAGAGATAGTTCACGTTTACCAAACTTTATTAGACTGCTGTACTCTAGCATATGCTGCTGTGTCTAAATGCTACGTCTCCACAAAGCAATTTCAAATTTTTCACTGCCAATAGATAGTGATCAGTTATTCAGTGAGTTGGTTTTATGTTGCCACCATTCCCATACATTGCGCATTTTTGAAAAATAAAAGGGATTGATACCAAAGTTAAAATCAATCTGGTTTGAGCAATATTGTTATCTTTCGGGATTTCAGCCAACAGATCCAAACTTAGTTCATTTTTTATTAAATTATTTGCTAATGTTTCTCATTGCTGGTATAAGGTTTTGATATAAGTATTACTATGTTAAGTCGTTGTGCTAAAGTGCGACGGTGTACGGCCACCCTCTATTCAGGATAGCGAGCCACACTTAAAGGCCGTATATTGTATGTACTGTGGTGGAACTTACTACTGCAGCGTAATTATTGGTATCGAAGGGGATATATGAAGAAAAGAGGAGGACATCCCAGAGAACTGTTGTAGAGTATTGCTGCTTACGCAGCTAAATAACTGACGATGGCCAGAGTAACGAAAATATAAACTGCAGACTGGCAATAGCACGAAAAGCGTTCCTCACAAGAGAAATTTGTTGGCAACGAATATAAATAAGCAGTCTGAACTATTCTCAGCTACTGGAAGAATACAATTAATGCATCATGCCTAAATCATGACTGTGAACTCTCAAATTAATCGCCACTGTGGTGATTCTGCGTCTAAATTGTCCTATAACTGTACAAAACGCATGCAGAATGTTAAGCAGGAAGCTGACATTTCATCATAAGCCTAAATGAGAGTATGAATGAAAACCCGAACAAGCACCGTTTTATGGGGAAGAAGATAAAAGACACACTAAATGTTTATATCCAGTGCCACAACGTTATTTTCAAGTTTGCAATGTCCATAAAAATATTCCTTGCAGTATAACTGTGCGTAAAACATTCCAAAAGTTGTGGAAGTGTTTTAGTAATGCATCGCATCATCTAGCATCATGTTCTACTTAAGGAAAATACAGTCGATGATACTAAAGAGGTTCATTCCAAGACCTTACGATTGTCAGAATTGTACCGAGATGCGAGCAGAGAGGAGGATCTGTTCACACTCGACAGCAACAAGAAGACATTAGTCACGACAAAACATTTATTAACCAGAAATACAGGATTGTCCTCCATAGGCGCTGGCAAATCTGTTAGGGAAATGGAGTGTTGACCCAAGTAGTAGTTGCGGGCGCACGTCACCTGGCAGTAGTGTTACTATGCGGATAGTATATCGTGGCAGTTGGCCGCGACCGTTAACAAACGAGAACCTTGACTGTCCGAAGGGGGAGGAGCAGTGCGGGGGAACAAGCCTCGCCTCCCTCTCGAAGGGCTGCCATCCTACATCCACGTTCTGTGTTTTTACGAAAGCAGAACTGACATTAAAGATCATAGGCATCGTTGATTCCTTTTCTTGTGAGAGTCTCATTCGGATCCCTCTATGCACCAGGATTAGTCTCTCCACTCATTTCAAAATAAAAAAAGAAAACAAGAAATCCACAACACAAAGTGAATTGGAGTACGCCGGCCGGAGTGGCCGAGCGGTTCTAGGCGCTACATCTAGAAACGCTTGGCCGCTACGCTCGCAGGTTCGAATCCTGCCTCGGGCATGGATGTGTGTGATGTCCATGGGTTAGTTAGGTTTAAGTAGTTCTAAGTTCTAGGGGACTGATGACCTCAGAAGTTAAGTCCCATAGTGCTCAGAACCATTTGAACCATTTGATACCAATTGGACTACATAAAGCATTTGGTAGTGGCTTCAGCGCAGTTGTCTGCTGTAGTTGGCAGTAGACCTCTACGCGTATCTTACGCAATCCTAGTTCAAAACTCTCCCCTCTTAAAACTGCCTCGATATTGTGTCCGCATAATACGTCGATGGAAGACTCAAATGGCAGCCATTACATTACCGGCGGTCAGTGATCACATGGCATCGTATCTGACGGTACCCTCTATGGACGGCAGCGAATAGCAGCCTCTGCAATCTTATCTCCGAAGCGCTCTCATTTAAAACTTGTGCGTAGGAGACTCATCTTCCATCCCAGCCCGTAGTACTCGTCGTCGTGTAAAATTCGTGCCTGTGGCCTGCAGTTGGGAGGCAGAGGCCGGCAGCATCAGTATCAGTCGCGGGAACGAGGCGAACAGCAAAACTCGCTCACCCTCACGATGGCGGATGGCTACGGCTTCTTGGATCTACTGGTCAAGTCCCCAGTACGCTAGCAGAATGATGGCAGCCTCTGCTCCCCATCAGATGGTGACTCGGAAGTTAGCACTGCAGCTTACAGTGGCAGAGTCTCTCCAGCAAGACTTGCGACTCCATAGATAAAGGCAGACAATTTGGAGGATGAAACGTCAACTGACAGCCACCCCTGTACCACGGGACAGCTGCAATTGAGAGTGAGATTAAGAAAGCTGTAGTATTTATGCTGGTGCTTTCCTTGCACTCTCCTGCCGTGAGGGTAGCACTGACACCATGTGTGCTAGTTTTCTCGTGTGTTCGGCTCTTCATAGTGACTTCAGACTTCTGTAACTTCGTCTTTCAGACGCTCTTTTCTAATGCGTCAGTGGCTGAATGGTTACTGATGCGTTATAAATGGGCTCTCTCGTGATACTCTGCTCTGTTAGCAATATGACGTAACAGTGAGTTACTGTTGCCATGACGTCATTGGGCGGCGTTTTTCAGACCGGCGAGCTCAGCCTGCCCTGCTTGTCTCAGTAACTTCTGTGTTCACCCCGGCGTGTTCAGCGTTTCTTCATTCGCGTAGTCGTCTGTCTTCTGTTTTTGTTTTGAACGGCCAGTGTCGGTTGGTCACAGCCAGTGTACTCCCTGCCTCCGTTGGATAAGCAGCTGCCAGCAGCAAGTCGTATACTCTTAGCTCACTTATTTGTTGCGTAGTTTAAATCTTAATTTCTTTGCGTGTTTTTGGGTACTTGCATTGTTTAATTTATAAATTTCGGGCGTATTACAGTATTTGAGAGCTGTAGCATCGCGTTTTCAGTACCTGAATAGTGTAAAATCGCGTAGTCTCCTTCTGCCGCCGAACAGTGTGTCAGCAGAGCACAACTAGCAGCATTACTGCATTTACTAGGCAATCTTGTATTTTAATAACCGTTTAAAATTTGTGTCGAATAGTTTGTGCTCTCTTTAGATTAGTTCAGACGTTCTTTGCACAACAGTTTTTAGCATGGATAGAGACTGCGACTGCTGTGTTCGGATGCGGGCTGAGTTGGCATCCTGTTGGCTTCAGCCACACAGCTTGAGGCTGTTACCAATGGGCATCACTGTGTGGGTCCGAATGGGGGTTTGTCGGGGACGGCCAGCTCGTCCCACGCATCCGCCGATCGGACTGCGGCTGTGGCTGCCCGGGGTACTGCCCACATTGAGGCTGACCCCTCACCTGTGGTAGAGTGGGAGGTTCTCTCGGGGTGTGGCAGGGGGCGAAAGACAGTCCGGGGGGCTGAACGGAAGGCCTGTCCAGTTTGTCTGAAGAACCGGTTTCAGGCTCTGTCTCCGGCTGATACTGATCTTTGGCCTGACATGGCTGCTTGTCCTGTTCCAGAGGTTGCCCCTCAGTCTGCAAGATCCGGGCGGTCGCAGAGGGTGGGCTTACTGGTAGTTGGGAGCTCCAACGTCAGGCGCGTGATGGGGCCCCTTAGGGATATGGCAGCAAGAGAGGGGAAGAAAACAAATGTTCACTCCGTGTGCATACCGGGGGGAGTCATTCCAGATGTGGAAAGGGTCCTTCCGGACGCCATGAAGGGTACAGGGTGCACCCACCTGCAGGTGGTCGCTCATGTTGGCACCAATGACATGTGTCGTTATGGATTGGAGGAAATCCTCTCTGGCTTCCGGCGGCTATCTGATTTGGTGAAGACTGCCATTCTCGCTAGCGGGATGAAAGCAGACCTCACCATCTGCAGCATCATCGACAGGACTGACTGTGGACCTTTGGTACAGAGCCAAGTGGAGGATCTGAATCAGAGGCTGAGACGGTTCTGTGACCGTGTGGGCTGCAGATTCCTCGACTTGCTCCATAGGGTGGTGGGGTTTCGGGTTCCGCTGGATAGGTCAGGAGTCCACTACACACAGCAGGCGACTACACGGGTAGCACGGGTTGTGTGGCGTGGACTGGGCGGTTTTTTAGGTTAGATGGCCTCGGGCAAGTACAGAAGGGGCAACAGCCACAAAGGGTGTGGGGCAAGGTCAGGACATGCGGAGACCAAGCAGAATTGGTATTGTAATTGTGAACTGTCGAAGCTGCGTTGGTAAAGTACTGGAACTTCAAGCGCTGATAGAAAGCACCGAAGCTGAAATCGTTATAGGTACGGAAAGCTGGCTGAAGCCAGAGATAAATTCTGCCGAAATTTTTACAAAGGCACAGACGGTTTTTAGAAAGGATAGATTGCATGCAACCGGTGGTGGCGTGTTTGTCGCTGTTAGTAGTAGTTTATCCTGTAGTGAAGTAGAAGTGGTTAGTTCCTGTGAATTATTATGGGTGGAGGCTACACTCAACAACCGAGCTAGGTTAATAATTGGCTCCTTTTACCGACCTCCTGACTCAGCAGCATTAGTGGCAGAACAGCTGAGAAAAAATATGGAATACATTTCACATAAATTTTCTCAGCATGTTACAGTCTTACGTGGAGATTTCAATTTACCAGACATAGAATGGGACACTCAGATATTTAGGACAGGTGGTAGGGACAGAGCATCGAGTGACATTATACTGAGTGCACTACCCGAAAATTACCTCGAGCAATTAATCAGAGCCGGCCGCGGTGGCCGTGCGGTTCTAGGCGCTTCAGTCCGGAACCCCGCGACTGCTACGATCGCAGGTTCGAATTCTGCCTCGGGCATGGATGTGTGTGATGTCCTTAGGTTAGTTAGGTTTACGTAGTTCTAAGTTCTATGGTACTGACGACCTCAGATGTTAAGTCCCATAGTGCTCAGAGCCATTTGAACCAATTAAACAGAGAACCGACTCGTGGAGATAACATCTTGGACCTACTGATAACTAACAGACCCGAACTTTTCGACTCTGTAAGCGCAGAACGGGGAATCAGTGATCATAAGGCCGTTGCAGCATCCCTGAATATGGAAGTAAATAGGAATATAAAAAAAGGGAGGAAGGTTTATCTGTTTAGCAAGAGTAATAGAAGGCAGGTTTCAGACTAAGTAACAGATCAAAACGAAAATTTCTGTTCCAGCACTGACAATGTTGAGTGTTTATGGAAATAGTTCAAGGTAATCGTAAAATGCATTTTAGACAGGTACGTGCCGAGTAAAGCCGTGAGGGACGGGAAAAACTCACCGTAGTTCAACAACAAATTTAGGAAACTACTGCGAAAGCAAAGAGCTTCACTGCAAGTTTAAACGCAGCCAAAACCTCTCAGACAAACAGAAGCTAAACGATGTCAAAGATAGCGTAAGGAGGTCTATGCGTGAAGCTTTCAGTGAATTCGAAAGTAAAATTCTATGTACAGACTTGACAGAAAATCCTAGGAAGTTCTGGTCTTACGTTAAATCAGTAAGTGGCTCGAAACAGCATATCCAGACACTCCGGGATGATGCTGGCATTGAAACAGAGGATGACACGCGTAAAGCTGAAATACTAAACACCTTTCTCAAAAGCTGTTTCACAGAGGAAGACCGCACTGCAGTTCCTTCTCTAAATCCTCGCACAATCGAAAAAATGGCTGACACCGAAATAAGTGTCCAAGGAATAGAAAAGCAACTGGAATCACTCAACAGAGGAAAGTCCACTGGACCTGACGGGATACCAATTCGATTCTACACAGAGTACGCGAAAGAACTTGCCCCCCTTCTAGAGGAACGGAAGGTTCCAAATGATTGGAAAAGAGCACAGGTAGTCCCAGTCCTCAGGAAGGGTCGTCGAGCAGATGCGCAAAACTATAGACCTATATCTCTGACGTCGATCTGTTGTAGAATTTTAGAACATGATTTTTGTTCGCGTGTCATGTCGTTTGTGGAAACCCAGAATCTACTCTGTAGGAATCAACATGGTTTCCGGAAACAGTGATTGTGTAAGACCCAACTCGCTTTATTTGTTCATGAGACCCAGAAAATATTAGATACAGGCTCCCAGGTAGATGCCATTTTCCTCGACTTCCGGAAGGCGTTCGATACAAAAAAAAAAAAAAAAAAAAAAAAAAAAAAAAAGGTTCAAATGGCCCTGAACACTATGGGACTTAACTTCTGAGGTCATCAGTCCCATAGAACTTAGAACTACTTAAACCTAATTAACCTAAGGACAACACACACATCCATGCCCGAGGCAGGATTCGAACCTGCGACCGTAGCAGTCGCGCGGTTCCAGACTGCAGCGCCTAGAACCGCTCAGCCACTCCGGCCGGCGCATTCAATACAGTTCCGCACTGTCGCCTGATAAACAAAGTAAGAGCCTACGGAATATCCGGAATATCAGACCAGCTGTGTGGTTGGATTGAAGAGTCTTTAGCAAACAGAACACAGCATGTTGTTCTCAATGGAGAGACGTCTACAGACGTTAAAGTAACCTCTGGCGTGCCACAGGGGAGTGTTATGGGACCATTGCTTTTCACAATATATAGAAATGACCCAGTAGATAGTGTCGGAAGTTCCATGTGGCTTTTCGAGGATGATGCTGTAGTATACAGAGAAGAAGCAGCATTAGAAAATTGCAGCGAAATGCAGGAAGATCTGCAGTGGATAGGCACTTGGTGCAGGTGGTGGCAACTGTCCCTTGACATAGACAAATGTAATGTATTGTGAGTACATAGAAAGAAGGATCCTTTATTGTATGATTATATGATAGCGGAAGAAACACTGGTAACAGTTACTTCTGTAAAATATCTGGGAGTATGCGTGCGGAACGATTTGAAGTGGAACGATCATATGAATTTAATTGTTGGTAGGCGGGTACCAGGTTGAGATTCATTGGGAGAGTCCTTAGAAAATGTAGTCCATCAACAAAGGAGGTGGCTTACAAAACACTCGTTCGACCTATACTTGAGTATTGCTCATCAGTGTGGGATCCGCACCAGATGGGGTTGACGGAGGAGATAGAGAAGGTCCAAAGGGTTATTTGGTAAGCGTGATGGCGTTACGGAGATGTTTAGCAAACTCAAGTGGCAGACTCTGCAAGAGAGGCGCTCTGCATCGCGGTGTAGCTTGCTGTCCAGGTTTCGAGAGGGTGCGTTTCTGGATGAGGTATCGAATATATTGCTTCCCCCTACTTATACCTCCCGAGGAGATCACGAATGTAAAATTAGAGAGATTCGAGTGCGCACGGAGGCTTTCCGGCAGTCGTTCTTCCCGCGAACCATACGCAACTGGAACAGGAAAGGGAGGTAATGACAGTGGCACGTAAAGTGCCCTCCGCCACACACCGTTGGGTGGCTGGTGATGTAGCAGTAGATGTAGATAGCTGGCAGTTTGCCGGTCATCAACCCAGGCGGCTTACTTCTGGTGTTCTTGGTGAAGAATTCTAGCAAATTTTTAATGTTTGCCTGCGATAGTGTTCCAGAGTGCTACAGCGCTGAAAGGCTAAATGCATTTTATTATACTTGATTCCGATTTACTCGAGGTTACCACAAAATAAATAAATAAATAAGTGAAACTTGTCGAAGAAGTGTGCGACATCTGCTGATTGGAGCTATGGTGCAAAAACTCTCTAAAACGTTTACAGATTTCATTTCTGTAATCCACTAGTAAATAATATAGGTATCTAATTGTAATACTCCAAACTACGAGATGGGAACACTCAACATAGCCAAAGATAGACGAACTGACCAGGCACCATTATACGGAAGGAAGTAGGAGTTGCGCACGCGCGCGCACACACACACACACACACACACACACACACACACACACATATATATACAGGGTGTTACAAAAAGGTACGGCCAAACTTTCAGGAAACATTCCTCACACACAAATAAAGAAAAGATGTTATGTGGACATGTGTCCGGAAACGCTTACTTTCCATGTTAGAGCTCATTTTATTACTTCTCCTCAAATCACATTGATCATGGAATGGAAACACACAGCAAGAGAACGTACCAGCGTGACCTAAAAACACTTTGTTACAGGAAACGTTCAAAATGTCCTCCGTTAGCGAGGATACATGCATCCACCCTCCGTCGCATGGAATCCCTGATGCGCTGATGCGCTGATGCAGCCCTGGAGAATGGCGTATTGTATCACAGCCGTCCACAATACCAGCACGAAGAGTCTCTACATTTGGTACCGGGGTTGCGTAGACAAGATCTTTCAAATGCCCCCATAAATGAAAGTCAAGAGGGTTGAGGTCAGGAGAGCGTGGAGGCCATGAAATTGGTCCACCTCTACCAATCCATCAGTCACCCAATCTGTTGTTGAGAAGCGTACGAACACTTCGACTGAAATGTGCAGGAGCTCCATCGTGCATGAACCACATGTTGTGTCGTACTTGAAAAGGCTCATGTTCTAGCATCACAGGTAGAGTATCCCGTATGAAATCATGATAACGTGCTCCATTGAGCGTAGGTGGAAGAACATGGGGCCCAATCAAGACATCACCAACAATGTCTGCCCAATCTGTGTTGATGACGTGATTGCACAATTGCGTGCGGATTCTCGCCAGGCCACACATGTTGATTATGAATATTTACAATTTGATTACCTTGGAATGAAGCCTCATCCGTAAAGAGAACATTTGCACTGAAATAAGGATTGACACATTGTTGGATGAACCATTCGCAGAAGTGTACCCGTGGAGAACAATCAGCTGCTGATAGTGCCTGCACACGCCGTACATGGTACGGAAACAACTGGTTCTCCAGTAGCACTCTCCATACAGTGACTACCATTGCTCCATTACCATTACTATTGGCAGCAAAGATGGTCAGTTGATGTGGTGACTACTGTTATCCAGAATGCATGGCGGGTATTATTGTGGGGTAATGATGGTTAGTTCACAGGGTGACTACTGATACACTAGACACTATTGTTCAAATGGTTCAAATGGCTCTGAGCACTATGGGACTTAACATCTGTGGTCATCAGTCCCCTAGAACTTAGAACTACTTAAATCTAACTAACCTAAGGACATCACACACACCCATGCCCGAGGCAGGATTCGAACCTGCGACCGTAGCAGCCGCGCGGTTCCGGACTGAACGCCTGAACCGCTAGACCACACTATTGTAGATCAGTGATGGTCAGCTGACATTGTGACTGCCATTACCCTGGATTATAATGTGCAGTAATGATGGTTACCTGATATCTTCACTGCAAAAACTGCACTTAATTTGTTTTGGGTTCGTCTGTGATCTGCCTCTAGGCAGATCAACTCCCACAAATTAACCCTGTAGACATTCATCCTTTTTACTGTTTTGAGAGTGCTGGAGTCCACACCTTCATTTTATGATTAAATTTGGAGAGATCTGAAATTTGCTACGGACACTGGAAAACAATCTGATGATGCAGAATTACACACAGATCCTTTTCACAATAGCACATAGGCAAACATCATACAAAAATTGTTAGAATAAAGTAGATAATGACAAATGTGTTCAGCAGAGACAGCACATGTTGAGGCGCCCATAGTTGTGTTCCTTGCGGTGTTTGTTTTTCTTGTAGACAGAAAATCCTGGTGTATATCATAAACGTCCATTTATTGTCTTAAACAGTGGTTCCAAGGTCTGAGAAGCTGACAGCAGGTGAATGAGTGGTGTGCAGACCCTATGCTCGTCCACATCACATCCGAAAAACACCATTAGCAGAGAATGACACAGCAGCCTCTCTATACTGTAGAGCTTAACACTGCCAGTAGATGGAGCTTTACCTTTTAAGTTTTCCTCACAGGCACCAAAAGTTATCGAATTCATGAACGTGCCAACTATCAAGCAGAGTCTAGAAAGTATGCGCTGGAGAATGGCATCTGACCTCCAACCAGTAAGAAACACTGCAACATCTCAATGGGTTAAAAGAGAGTGGATTCACGAACCTACACGAAAAATTCAGGTAGAAATATTTCAGTTTGAGATTTCTTACTTCTGAAGAGTATGCATCAAGAGTAATATTGTCAGCGAAGTGGGAAAGTCGGCCGAATAATATGCATGACATTTAATATCTCAACCGATACTGAGAACAAAATAAAAAATTCGGAAGCATTGCCGGCCGGAGTGGCCGAGCGGTTCTAGACGCTACAGTCTGGAACCGCGCGACCACTACGCTGCCTCGGGCATGGATGTGTGTGACGTGCTAAGGTTAGTTAGGTTTAAGTAGTTCTAGGTTCTAGTAGACTGATGACCTCAGAAGTTATGTCCCATAGTGCTCAGAGCCATTTGAACAATTTTTTTTTTTTTTTTTTTTCGGAAGCATTACTTTTCAGCATGCCCTAGAGCGTACACTGATAAGCCAAAACATTATGAACACTGCCCACTGCAAGGTTGGATGCCTCCTTGTGGCACTACGACACGTGACGCAGTAAGAAAAGTATGTAAGCCGAGCAGAAGCAGATGGAGGATTATCCTAGCGAAGATATGCGCAGCAAATGGAGAAATCCACTGAGATAAACGGCTTTGCTAAAGGGCAGATTATTATTACGCAGAGCCCGTTAACGAGTATCTCGAAAACGGCGAAACTGGTCGAATGTTCACGAGCCACTGTCGTGAGCACCTACGGAAGATGGTAGAAAGGCTGGCGTTACTTGGACATCCACTACTCTTCACAGAACGTGGGGTTTGTGGGCTTGTCTGCTCTGTAAAGTAGGATAGATGGCACTCTGTGGCACTTCTGCCGAAAGGGCACAATGCCGGGCTACGCATATGTGTTTCGGAGCACACCGTTCAGAGCACAAGGAGTTGCGCAGTAGACTACCCCAGCGTGTTCACATATTGGCCCAACGACATCGTCAATTACGGTTCTAGTAGGCTCGGGATCATCGAGACTGGACCACGTATCACTGGAAACGTGTCGGCTTGTCGGATGAATCACGTTTTTGCTACATCAGGTCGATGGTCGTCTCCACAAACGCCGTCATCCGGGCGAACAGCAGTTCGAAATTTGCACCGCGCGACGGACGCAGGCTGGTGGGAGCAGTATTATGCTCTGATAGACATTCTCCTGCGCCTACATGGGACCTGTGGTAGTAATCGAAGACACCAGGTCAGCTGCGGACCACCTACATCCCTTCATTCTTGATGTCTTTCTTGCGACGATTTCATGTTTCGGCAGTATAATTGTCCGTGGCTCGAAACCAGAATAGTGGTACAGTGCTTCAAGGAACATTATACTGGCCACCAAATTCGTCTCATGTGAATCCGATGGTTCCCACCTGGGCCGCTATCGAGCGCCATCACCGCATACACAAGTCAGCGGCGAGTTATTTACGGGAATTACATGACTTGTACGTAGACACCTGGTCCACATAGCTCCACAAATCATCCAACGAACTATAGAATCCATGATACGAAGAATCGGTGATACTGTATATTGCGTCACTAAGACGGCCCGACAAGCTATTAAGGAGGTGGTCATAATATTTTGGCTCGTCATTGTATGTCATCCAATTTGGAACTGCTTTTTTGTTTGTGTCGCTGCTCAATTTAGTGCAAAGACGGAGAAAAATCAAGTGTGTTACTTTCCAAGGATTTTTAGTTTGAATATTTCTGTGTACTGATTGATGGTCTCTTCTGTTGCATCCCAACAATTTTCATTCACTCTTAATACTGTTTAGCATTTTCGCTGGCTGGAATTATTCTTTTCTGTTAGATTCTGTTGTGGTCGTTAGCCGTAAATCTATGTGAAATAGGGAATGATTAAAGAAGGGGAATGGACGGGTGTCTCTGTGCCACTAACTGCGGCAGTGGAAATAACTTTTTTTTTTTTTTTTTGCAGGTGTACCGTGCACTGTGTAGAACCCAGGACAAGTATAAAATCAGAGCGGCAACTGCCTGCATTGGATGAGACCAATGGAGAGAGGACACTCAAATACCATCGACGAAGGAGCTGAAGAATGGGTAGGAAACATTCCAAAAGCCTTGAGAAATGCACACAGCTGCAGAGTAACGAAAACCCACAGAACAGGTGGCAACGTGAACGACACTCCGACTGTCCACTAGTTTTCTGAACGGGAAGAAATAAATACCCAGTGTTTCGGCTACTAATGAAACGCAATCATATAAATATATTGCTCGGCTCACAATACGAGAAACCTGAGAGTAGTGAGTGTCTCGCGCGGGCCATTAAATGTGGATTTTCCGTAATTAGACCTAGCCGCTTAGAAAATGCAGCCACCATTGGCCCGAAATCGAATGAGCATAGGCTTATGAATGTCAGATAAAACACTCCGCTTCCGCAGTACGACAACGACTGCACTGTTTTTCGCATCCCCCACACCCACTCCCACGGACTCGCTTTACTGCTAGTGCTATAACCTGCCGTTTAAGCGATTATTGCACGTTGACGTGGAATGCGACTGGACAGTAAAGTTTTTTCATTAATATTATTAGTGTTGTACTTGGTATTTTAACTTCTGTGTGTTGTGTTTCCTTACTTGAGCTTTGTTTCTGGTTACATCGCGGTTACAGTCAAAGTATATTCTGTAATTCTGGTGGTTTTTTGGTCAATCGTTTGAGCAGTGCCAAAACAAGGCTTCTGCGAAATTACACACTAGTTTTTTTCCTCAATTTTCATAGCCAAACGAAAAGTGGGAAACTGACAAATGGGGTATAAAATTGACCAAAGTTTTGCAAAGATGGATTTTATTGCTCGAAAGTAATCAAAAAAATGGTTCAAATGGCTCTAAGCACTGTGGGACTTAACATCTGAGGTCATCAGTCCCCTAGACTTAGAACTAGTTAAACCTGCTCGAGGCAGGATTCGACGTGCGACCGGAGCAGCCGCGTGGTTCCGGGCTGAAGCGCCTAGAACCGCTCGGCCACCGCGGCCGGCTCGAGAGTAATCAGAATAATTAAGATAAACTTAATAAGTGATTTGAGGCATAATTTTTGTCAGAATTTCGATAGCCAAACGAAATGTAGGAAATGGACAAATGGAGCATCAAATTGACCAGCCTGAAAGTATTTAGGAAAAAAGTTAATTTGTGTCAGCTACTTAGATTTATGGTCCTTTGGCTATGCAAAAAATTTAAGTTTCTAGGCGAATGTAAACAAAAGTTACGGCCATTTATGTAGCACATTTTTATATACACAAACTCACTCATCAAACTCAATAGATGAATTATCTACACTCATGCTCATAAATTAAGGATAATGCTGATACATGGTGAAACAACGCTCTGGTGGGCGGTTTGCGGGTTTAAATGTATTATACTGTTCGTTTCTCCCTATATAGACCGGCGTCAACAAAATATTTTCGCAGTCGGTGAGAGGATACCGCCACAACGAGAAACGCCTTTGTTTTCATGACATCCACTTCAAATCATGCATCATGTACGTGTCACCCTGTTTCTCGATCATTCAAAACATTCTGCTCATCTTTGAACTTTCCCGATGTACTCCGTTAATCGTATCTGATATGGATTCCAGACCTCGCAGCAGTACTTCAAAAGAGGACGTACAAGCGTAGTGGAGGCAGTCTCTTTAGGAGACCCGTTGCATCTTCTAAGTCTTCTGCCAGTCTCTTTGGTCCGTCTTCCCCACAACATTTTCTGTGTGTTCGTTCCAACTTAGATTGTTCGTAACTGTAATTTCTTATTATTTAGTTGAATTTACGGCTTTAGAGTTGATTAATTTATCCTGTAACCAAAGTTTAACGGATTCCTTTTAGCACTCATGGACAGATGACCTCAGAAGTTTAGTCCCATAGTGCTCAGAGCCATTTTTAGCACTCATGTGCAGTACATCACACCTTTCATTATTAAGGGTCAATTGTCAGTTTTCGCATAATTCAAAATTCTTATTACAGACTTCTAGACGTTGTAGAGGGGACTTAGTAGACGAAGTTTTGATAAGACACCCATGTCCGGAAATGAACCGTTGGCATATAAAATAAGTTTGAAGACCGGATCACTTTCAGATCTCCCACTTCATGGTACACACACAAACTGAGAAGAGGGCGCTATCATCAGTCTTTGTTGCAATCAAGACATCACGTAATACCTTCGGCCAACGCATTATCTTGTTGAAAAATGTCACTGCCGCCGGGAAACATCATCGTCACGAAAGGGTGTTCGTGGTCTGCGACCAGTGTACGATATTCCTTGGCCGTGATGGTGCCTCACACGAGCTCCACTGGACCTACGGATGCTCACTTGAATGTTCCCCAGAGCATAATGGAACCGCCGGTAGCTTGTCTCCGTCAAGTATCACAGGTGTCAAGGAGCTGTTCCCCTGGAAGATAACGAATTCGAGCCCTCCTATCGGCATGATGAAGGAGGCATCGGGATTCATCAGACCGTGCAACGCTCTGACACTGCGACAATGTCCAGTGCCCATGATCACGTGCCTGTTTAAGTGGTAGTTCCCGATGTTGTGATGTTAACATTGGCACACACATTGATCATCTGCTGCGGAGGCCAGTCGTAAAGAGTGTTTGGTGTACTGTGTGTTCAGACACACTTGTAGTCAGCTCGGCATTTAAGTCTGGTGTTGTCACGCCACAGTTCGCCGCCTGTCCTGTTTTACCAGTAAGCCTAGCCTACGACGTCCGACATCTGTGCTAAGAGGTGGACGGCCAAACCCCACGATGTCTGGACGTGGTTTCACCTTGGTTTCCCCACGTGTTGAAGACACTCACCACAGCACTCATCGAACACCTGACAATTCGTGCAGTTTCCGAAATGCTCGCTCCGAGCCTCCCTGCCATCACAATCTGCACTCGGTCAAACTCAGATACACTGAAGAGCCACCGAAACTGCAACACCTGCCTAATATCGTGTAGGGCCCCTGCACAAATGGACGTGGCATGGATTCGGCTGATGTTTGAAGTAGTGCTACAGGGAACTGACACCATGAATCCTGCAGGGCTGTCCATAAATCCGTAAGAGTACGAAGGGGTGGAGAATTCTTCTGAGCAGCACGTTGCAAGGCATCCCTGTTATGCTCAATAATGTTCATGCCTGGGGAGTTTGGTGGGCAGCAGAAGTGTTTAAACACAGAAGAATTTTCCTGGGGCCACTCTGTAGCAATTCTGGACGTGTGGGGTGTCGCATTGTCCTGCTGGAATTGAAGTCCGTCGTAAAGCACAATGGATATGAATAGATGCAGGTGATCACACAGGATGCGTACGTACGTGACACCTGCCAGAGGCGTATCTAGAGGTATCAGGTGTCCCATATCACTCCAACGACACACGTCCCGCTCCATTACAGAACCTCCGCCAGCTTGAAGAGTCCCCTGCTGACATGCAGAGTCCATGGATTCATGAGGTTGTCTCCATAGCCGTACACTTCCATCCACTCGATACAATCTGAAACGGGACACGTCCGACCCGGCAACATGTTTCAGTCATCGACAGTCCAATGTCGGTTTGGACGGGCCCAAGCGAGGCGTAAAGCTTTGTGTCACGCACTTATCAAGGGTACCCGCGTGGGCCTTCGGCTTCGAAAGCCCATATCGATGGTGTTTCGTTGAATGGTTCGCGCACTGACACTTGTCGATGGCCCAGCGTTTAAATCTGCAGCAATTGGCGGAAGTGTTGCACTCCTGTCACGTTGAATGGTTTCTCTTCAGTAGTCGTTGGTCCCGTTCTTATCGGATCTTTTTCCGGCTGCTGGGATGTCTCAAATTTGATGTTTTACCGAATTCTTGATATTCACGGTACACTTATGAAATGATCGCACGGAAAAATCCCCACTTCTTCGCTACCTCGGAGATGCTGTGTCCCATTGTTCGTGCGTCGACTGTAACACCACGTTCAAACTCATTTAAATCTTGATAACCTGCCATTGTAGCAGCAGCAACCGGTCTAACAACTGCACCAGACACTTGTTATCTTATATAGGCGTTGCCGACAGCAGCACCGTATTCTGCCTGTTTACATATCTCTGTATTTGAATACGCATGCCTACATTAGTTTGTTTGGCGCTTCTGTGTAGATACAGCGCCTTCCCCATTCTACATAACGGACAGTACGCGTACTGATAGTACACGCTCTGCGCGTGTGTCTCACTACCAGTAATTCCTTGCAGGTGACGCTGCTATCGCCTGGACTGGTTTATCTCGATAGTAGGTCGGTGGTCATAATTTTCTGGCGGATCAGTGTACACAGCAGCATCGCCCTCAGACGGAAACTTTTTCATCGCCCCACACAATTCAACCGCATTGCGATATTCTTATTCACTGTTTGTATCGCTGCGTTACCCTTATTTTTGATGATACCCATTTAGTTACATATGGTAAATCGTTTTTTCCTGCCCCTGCTATTTACTAACTGCCATTAAGTCTACCGTCAACCAATCAGTTTCTTTTACTTTAATTTGCTAATCTACCTGCCCGATTAAAAGATCTAACATTCCACGCTCCGACTCGTAGAACGCCAGATATGATTTTCCTGATAGTAGCATCTTCCTGGGCAGTCCCGGCTAAGAGTTTCGAATGGAGGACTATTTCACCTGGGAAATATTTCATTAATAAGGCTGAAGTCATCATTAAACCAAACAGTATAGTTGTTTTCTTCGGGAAACATAATTACTGTAATTTCCCCTTACGTTCAGCCGTTCGCAGTACCAACTTAGTTGATGTTAGAAGACTTGATCAGTCAGTCATCCACACTGTACCCCTGGAACTACTGCAAATGTTGCTGCTCTGCTTCAAGAACCATGTATTACTCTGACCTCTCCACAGATACCACTCCGATGTGGATGCATCCAGGGCACGTTTTTCCATATCGTTGAGACACGCAAACCACTCGATCGCGGCATAGGCCTGTTGCTGCTACATTCTTCGGTGTACGAATTCTTCTCGGTTCCTATTTATTGAGACGTTTAAGAAATACCCTTCTTATTCCAGTCAGCAGCATTAAATTTTTTCCTATGATCAGTGGTTACAGCTTGCCATTATTACAAAAAAATGGTTCAGATGGCTCTGAGCACTATGGGACTTAACATCTGTGGTCATCAGTCCCCTAGAACTTAGAACTACTTAAACTTAACTAACCTAAGGACATCACACACATCCATGCTCGAGGCAGGATTCGAACCTGCGACCGTAGGAGTCGCGCGGTTCCGGACTGAGCGCCTAGACCGACTATTACAGTTATGCGTCATTTCTCCTTTAATCTACTGCGTAACTTATATCATTTCTCCTGTATTTATTGTTTTGAAGTTTTTTGGTCTCACAATTATTACAGATTATAGTCTAGATCAGTATCGCTACTAGAGTACGCTGTATTCTCGAGTTTATTGTCTTTGCCAAAACATTGTGTTTTTAGGATGTTATCTTTCTATAGTACTGTTCTTTTCTACCTGTGAATTTTTCTCTTACGAGGCTAATGTAGGAGTAAAGAACTTTTTAAAAAGGCAGAAATGTTTCATCATTCTTCTAATTATGAGTATGATATTTACTGAATCTCGTCAGATAGGTATTCTACATCACTAGCGAACTGTAGGTTTGCTATCTATAGCTGCGACACGACCACTGACCGTACACATTACATTGCAACCTGCTTATTGTCTGCTCTTAGTTTCAAGCCACGCAGTGTCAATTCCACGTGCATCCATCCTGATGACGATACATGTACCTAGCTATATTTACTCGCTCTTAATATATTTTGGGTGATCTCTCTCATCTGCGTCTCCCTCAATAGCTGGCTTAACGCTAGCTCTAGGGCTTAATAATAGATGCGTAACTCTTCACAGTTAACTTTCTGTTCCGTCATTTTAACGTATTTCACTGCACAGTATTTGTACTTGACAGTATGACAAACGAACGGTTAGAATTTACCATTTCATCAAGGTCGATTTTGTAACGATGGAGCCCTATCTCTGAGGTCATCAGTCCCCTAGAACTTAGAACTACTTAAACCTAACTAACCTAAGGACATCACACACATCCATGCCCGAGGCAGGATTCGAACCCGCGGCCGTAGCGGTCACGCGGTTCCAGACTGTAACACCTAGAACCGCTCGGCCACTCCAGCCGGCTTAAACGTGGTACAGCTTCACTCAGAATGAGATGTTTGCAACGTTAATTTCAATTTCTTGGGAATCGACTGAAGGTACTTGCCATTCCAGACTTGCAGTCGGCAGCGAAGTCGGCCGACACGGATAACCAACAGTCTCATTTTTCTCTTACGAGGCTAATGTAGGCGTAAACTTAGTGTTTAACAATCCGTTACATAGGGGCGAAACACGAGATCATCGGAAACGTGAAACGAGTGTGACTTTGGTGGTGGGCCGATCTCGGCTCTCGCCTGAAGCGAATTTGTGATTCTACAGAAACCTGAGTCAGTACTGCTTTCTGGCCATTTCAAATATGCTAATCTAAAATATGAAACGCCTTCTTTAACCACTGCTCGAGTTCACAAAGTCGGAGATAGAGTGGCTTATGACTTTTTCGAAGGAATCAACTACCTCTTGTTCTGACAAATATGAGGAAATATAAAGGATAATAATATCCCAGAAACATTTCTCACGGAGGAAAGAGCGGCGAGCCACCTCTACCTCGCTGCCATTCCATCCGATAACAACTCATTCCTGGATCTCCAATGTAATGAAATATCTCATGAAATGTCTGCTAGAAGAACATAAAATCATAAACTTGTTTCCATATCACATAAATTTGCATGTCAGCTGGCAACGTGTACAGCTGTATTCACTTGTTTCTCTGCCTCGATGAAAGTTGGCGAGATCCCTAATTGAATTGACCAAGAGGTACGTAATCGCCGTATTTAGGTGTTATTTATCGATGGCTTCTGGCAGGATGACACAGCTAATTGCATCATTCTTTATTGAGATTTCTTGCGCACTTGCATTCTTTCCATCTTCCTTAGCATGTTGTGACGACCAAAAGTAATTACGGCAATGTTCGAAATATTTACGTCTATGAAAATGAAACTGACATTTCAACTAAACTCGTGTGTATTGAGGCTTGTTTCTGGTATCAGCAGTACGTTTAATACCTAATCTTATGTTAATAGACTGATATTACGCATGATAGTTCTCTCTGTGAATAAATGTGTAGGCAGACACGATTTGTATTTCAAATAGATTTTGCTTTTTTTGTTGCTTATACTTTGCTTCTAAGTTTACAAAAAAAGTTAAACAATTAAAAATTCAATGCTAATGAGGTATGCGTATAACAGGAAATAAGGGCGAATAAAGTTGCATTCGATTAATATGAGAAGTGCCATGACGTTGCTATCTTATTAATCAAGCAATTGCTGAACTTATATGACATAATCTCACAAATCTTTGATTTACTGAAAATAATGTGAGTAGTATATTTTGTTGTGAATCACACCGAACTTATTGGAAGATACGCGTCTAGCCAAGCATGTTTTAAATAAGATTGAAAATGAGGAAAGAAGCATTAAGAAAGGATGAAGCAAAGCGACAAGTCGTGTTTTAACAAGTACAAAATGCGTCAGAGCCACAAAAGCCCACTATTTCCATAAGGACCTCGTGCGAGGCTTAGCTCTGGAAATTTTAAAGCTAGAGAGGTAAGCTTACTGAGCGTGTATTCAAGGTGTGTGTTGCCCAAACTCTCCAAAACATTTCTTTCTCTTCATTACATAAACAGATGACGGTCTTTCTTAATAATAGCACATTATTAAAAGGTGCTTTTCAGATAAATGCTAATTGGTTACTGAATCCGTTCTTCATTAGAATATTGTTTCCTTCTTTGTAATTACGTTAAATCTTGTCAACATAGGAAAAAAGATGAAAAACCTACATAAAAGTGTGTGAGGAGAAACTCACTTAGCTTTGCACTAAGAAAATCTAATATAGGATAGCAGTACTGGGCTTACGTCTCACCAAATGAAAACCGGAAGGAAAAGGGGTAACATAGGACAACAATGAACAGCATCATAGTCCTATGATAGAAGGGTTTGTATTGGTAGCTTTTTATACGGTCGTGTGTTTGTGATGTTAATATATCCGAAGAGAGCGTTAAAATTATCTCTGCACGTACGTGACACTGCTGAAGATGAATCTCTCGCATAGTATATCACAGCGGCTCGGGGTCAGCTAACGGTGTCCGCACTTAGTTTAAGCACACACTCATATCAGCGAGCAATCCCATCCGTGAGAGATTGCAATGCACATACACCTTGGAAAGGTACCGCCAAGGAAAGCAGCTAGCTATATTTCCTGTGTACATGTCAGACTCACAAAGCAGCAAACGCACGTAATAAACCGGTAGTCACGCTGAGTAAAGTGCCTGTCTCTAGCTTCCTCCGCCTCTCATTGATGACCAAGTGCGATGCAACGGTAATCTACATGGTTCTCTGCCTGGCGCGTAGATGGTGTGGCTATCAATCAATATTTTTATATTAGTATATGCTGCACAAAAGTAATCTACAGAGTAGTTTTGTTCACATGCCATTTTAAAGTAATTACGTTATATGCATTACATTCAAATGGGCAAGCAGAAACACCGCGGCGTCGAAAAATGCTTTGTTTTTGACGGAAAACTTTGAACAAAGATTCTTCCAAATTTTGCGAAGGATTAAAAGGATGTTGCTTCACCATTTTCAGCACTTAAAATGGGCAGCTTCATTTAAAAATGGTCGTAGATCTCTAGTAGATAGTGTCGGAAGTTCCATGCGGCTTTTCGCGGATGATGCTGTAGTATACAGAGAAGTTGCAGCATTAGAAAATTGTAGCGAAATGCAGGAAGATCTGCAGCGGATAGGCACTTGGTGCAGGGAGTGGCAACTGACCCTTAACATAGACAAATGTAATGTATTGCAAATACATAGAAAGAAGGATCCTTTATTGTATGATTATATGATAGCGGAACAAACACTGGTAGCAGTTACTTCTGTAAAATATCTGGGAGTATGCGTGCGGAACGATTTGAAGTGGAATGATCAAATAAAATTAATTGTTGGTAAGGCGGGTACCAGGTAACCGTGATAGCGTTACGGAGATGTTTAATAAACTCAAGTGGCAGACTCTGCAAGAGAGGCGCTCTGCATCGCGGTGTAGCTTGCTCGCCAGCTTTCGAGAGGGTGCGTTTCTGGATGAGGTATCGAATATATTGCTTCCCCCTACTTATACCTCCCGAGGAGATCACGAATGTAAAATTAGAGAGATTAGAGCGCGCACGGAGGCTTTCAGACAGTCGTTCTTCCCGCGAACCATACGCGACTGGAACAGGAAAGGGAGGTAATGACAGTGGCACGTAAAGTGCCCTCCGCCACACACCGTTGGGTGGCTTGCGGAGTATAAATGTAGATGTAGATGTAGAAGAGACGTGAAGGGGCTTACAAATATACTGTATAACCACGGGTGCAAAACGTCGGGAATCTACTCAATATAGTACCGGAATTTTAAAGACGTTTATGGCACCTTACGCCAGGAAAACAGAGCACTATTTAAGCTCACTGAATAAAAGTTTTCTACTCCCAGGATACATGACGCTAATGCAGTGTAACGCCACATGTAACTTTCGTAACGGCCCCAGTTCGGCGACGAAGAGAGTCCACAAGTTTTCTCAGGCATGCCATACTGACCTAAAGCTTCTAGTTAATGTTTAGATACCGTAGAGCTACCAAAGTTCGAGAACGTTCGCTATTTTTCACATGCTGATCCAAAGGAAAGCACTTCGTCTTCAGGCCACAAGTGGCCCATCGGGACCATCCGACCGCCGTGTCTTCCTCAGTTGAGGATGCGGATAGGAGGAGCGTGTGGTCAGCACACCGCTCTCCCGGTCGTTATGATGGTTTTCTTTGACCGGAGCCGCTACTATTCGGTCGAGTAGCTCCTCAATTGGCATCACGAGGCTAAGTGCGCCCCGAAAAATGGCAACAGCGCATGGCGGCCTGGATGGTCACCTATCCAAGTGCCAGCCACTCCCAACAGCGCTTGATTTCGTTGATCTCACGGGAACCGGTGTATCCACTGCGGCAAGGCCGTTGCCTCTGGTTCAAAGAGCCCCAGATATTTTCTATAGGATTGAGATCGGTTAATTTAGCAGGCCAGTCTAAGTGCAATAGCATGCCTCAGTGTTCATCAGTCCAGGAATGTATGTACTGTGAAGATGTCTACAGCATACTAATCACGCAGATGTATCGGGTGTTTATAATTAAGGTGCAGCTGCTCACTGGGGTCCAGTGTGGACTGTAACTGTCGCACGCCAGCGAAACTTGGTAGATATGCTAATGCGTTAATGTGGGATCGATTTACACTGGAAAAACATTAGTTCCAATTAGGGCCACCAGGCGCAAATATGGCGCTGTACACTTTGTGTATGACGGTATGACATCCACTTAGTCATTTGACAAGCCATAACGGTTAATAATAAAATCAACGTTATACCTTCCTCACTTGTTTGACCTTTTCTGCCCACGTCCTGTTCCTGGAACTAATTTTATTTTTCAGCTGAATTCGGTTCCGCATTAACGCGGTAGCATATCTATCAAGATGCGCTGCCATATGATAATTGCAATCCGTACTGGACTTCCCTGAGTAGCTGCACTTTAATTATAATCACTCGGTAGATGGAAGGTCGCTGAGAATGATGAGATAAACATTCCGGTTCAAATTCACAGTAAATGGAATGCGATACTACAGGGCCTGTGTTATTCCGAATCACAATGCAAACTTCCTTTGGACATCCCTGCGTGCCTAAAGGAACAGGGACTGCGGTGACTACAGCCGTTATGAAATACATGAAATGTATTCGCAATTGCGAATACGGGTAACCATCAGATTTATAATGGAATGAAAATGAAAATTTGTGGCAGACAGGGACTCGAACCCAGATTTCCCGTTTATCGCGAGCGGTCGCCTTACCATTTGGCATACATGTCCAAAGGAACATTGCAACGTAATTCGCAATTAGACAGACACTGCAATGTCGTATTTAGCCGCCGAAACCGGGTCAGCGACTTTCAAGTAAAATGTCTCCTCTGTACGGTAGTATACATAATGGTTGTACTAGTACAGGTTGTAGACACATGGTTGACAACATATGGAAGTTTGGGTAAGGCCGTGACTCGTGCTTGGAATAGCCAAATTGTTTGCGAATCACTTAAGGTCGTTGTTTACGAACCCTCCAGACCATTGGGGTGCACCGGATGTGAGAAGAGATTGACGATACAGTACATGATGGACTGAAGAGAGAAAAAAATGTTCAAATGTGTGTGAAATCTTATGGGACATAACTGCTAAGGTCATCAGCCCCTAAGCTTGCACACTACTTAACCTAAATTATTCTCAGGACAAACACACACACCCATGCCCGAGTGAGGACTCGAACCTCCGCCGGGACCACCCGCGCTCTCCATGACTGCAGCGCCTAAGACCGCTCGGCTAATCCCGCGCGGCACTGAAGAGAGACATCAACGGTAATTATAGGTTGTTTAACCCTCACTGAACAAGAAGATGACGTGGACATTCCATCGTGTGGCTGCTGTGGAGACTGCCGGAGGAAGATTAAAAACATAAAAAGTAACAAATAAAAACATAAAATTAAAAAAATGAAACGAATAAAACATAATAAAAGTATTATACCCTTTCTTGTGTCCTTTTGTTGGTTAACAAAACGATCAAAGGTGTATTTAATTTTTGCTCGTGGGCAGAGCCTGATATGGTGGCAAACATCCATCCTAGCAAGCTTTTAGGGCGAAAGTGACGGTGGCACTAGCTATTCTTTATGTTTGTAGCTTAGATAGTTTTTGGGGGTAGTAGGGGTGATAGGGGATAACGCCTGCAGTGGAAGAGGTCTGCGGGAAAAGAATGAAATGAAATAAGAACTAAAAAAGGGAAAAAGGGGGAAAATACGGGAAAAAAATGGTAAGGTGACCGCTAGCGATGAGCGGAAAATACAAGTTCGTCCCCTAGTCTGGCACAATTTTTCATTCACTTCATTCCATTATGAACCTGATGGTCGTGCGTATTCGCAAATGGAATGAGTGGACCTAAGTCATGGTGCAAGCAACACACGTAATACGTCACATAACGACCTCCAACCTGAGTTACATACTCAACATACCACCCGACGCTTTGATTTATTCGAACACAGGCAAAATCGTGACTCGTTTGATCACTTTGCACGTCTCCCGTCAGTTACTGTCCGGTTTCTGTGTTGTTCGATCCACTGAAGATGTGCAGATTTATGTACTGTAGTGAGTAACGTCCTCTTTAAATCTACCCGAAACCAGACGTCTATTGCATGCAGTTCCCTTCGAAACGTTCGCTCGGGAAATGGTTGAAATGGATCTGCATTCACTGATAGCCGCAATTTATGTCAGGTGGGAAACCGATTGTCCTCGACAAGGCGTGACACTCGTCTCCAGTTCTTGTTGGTTCACATCTTCTGAAATCATGGTTCTTATTCCGCGTTACACGTCTGCGAGTGCTATACATTTTCTTATAGAAACGGTAGATACACCAACAAATTGGACAACGTCATTAACGGTGTGGTCACGGATACGTCCAAACACGACAGCGCCGTTCTTCACGTCTCCACGTCGACAAAATCTTACTTTGCTGATCCCATACAATCTAACGGGACATTCACACCACTTCATTGCCACCATCTACGTCAGTGGTGAAGGGCATATGTCCATGTAAATGCTGCTCTAAATATTTAAATGTTCAAAACTGTGCAAATTCCTAAGGGACCAAACTGCTGAGGTCATCGGTCCCTAGACTTACACACTACTTAAGGGGCTCCGGAACGCCCTATACTTACAATGTTAAAATAACGCTTATAAATTACATCTTTCCTCACAAAGTATTTGAGGTAGGAAGTTGAACTTTTTACAGATTATTTATTGGAATATGGGCTACAACTTAACACAGGGATTTTACAAAATTTTAGTTCAGTTATTAAAGATGATTTTTTTTTCAATTGTAATGAAAATTCACAACATTTTTTTGCAATTTTTTATTTATATATTCAAAAATATACAGTTTTTTGGAGAAAGGCTGTGTTAAATTATGCAGAAGGTACTGTGTAACATTTACTGAAAGTTTGAAACAAATATGTTTGGAAGATCCTTAGAAAACATGTAATTAGTATGAGAAAATAAAAGTTTTGGGAATCGATCGACAAAGATTGGATTAACTTTTTAGTCCATTCCAGGTCCATAGGATGGATTATCTTCATCCTCTGCAAACTCCTCCTCCAGCTTCCTCTTGTTCCTCCTCCTGTTTACTCTTGCTTGTATTTCTAGACTCTTTACAGCCCTGTCTGCAGCCCGAAGGCGTTCCTTGTCTAAAGCAAGCATCGCTCGTTGTTGTGTTCGTAGATTTTGTTACCATTTTCTTCAGTTGCAGTTACTGCAACACTGTTCCAAAAGGTGGTCATGTATGAACACTTATCACAATTCAGTTGTATTTCACTAGCAGGTCCTACGTGCTTTATTATGGAGAGTTCCAGACCAACTTCACTACAATGAATACATCTTACACAGTTTGAAAAAATTCCTTTGAGAACCGACATATCAAATATTTCATTCACATCCGATTCGCCCATAAAACATTCATAGTTTTCACTCATTGAACCAAGCTTCTTCTGTGAAGTATTTTCTTTCCCACTTTGACTGCTATGGGCAGGTGTACTTGAGAGGTTAGGTTCACTCACTTGGTTATCGTCTTTATTGTTTACAATAATAACACATACCTTTGGCTTTCCAACATTTCTCCTTTTCTTAAAAGCCTTCAGAGGATTTCTAATAACTTTACTTTTACTCATTATTATACTTCAACAAAACAGAGACTCAAGAAACAGAATTAATTACGAATATTTTCGAGATAACGACAGAGTAAATAAACATGAAACAATCGACAATCACACCAGCGATATATATTGAACCATCACAGGTTAGCCACAACACATACTTTATCTCACATCACTAAAATGTACCTGATGAACACGGACGTTAATAATAACACCATTTGACAGCAGTTTAACAGCGCCACAGTGGGTCACGCCCATGTAGAACACATTTAAAAAAAAAATTAAAAATAGTTGTAGTCTTCGGAATTGAATAAATTATATATCAATTAAAAGGTAATAGTCTGCGGATTCAGAAAACGCAAAAAAGTAAAAATTGAACTTTTCATGATTTTGAGCCTTTCCGGAGCCCCTTAAACGATCTGAAATTAACTTACGCTCAGAACAACACACACACCCATGCGCGAGGGAGGACTCGAACTCCCGGCGTGAGGGGCCGCGAATCCGTGACATGGCGCCTCTAAACGCGCGGTCTCTGCGCGCGGCGTGCATGATGCATTTTCATTTTCACTTATACTGATGTATTTTAGAGATGACACTTACGTTGTACCGAACTAATTTTTTAGTTTTGACAACGTATAAAACAGTTTACAAGAGCATAAGCATCATATTTGAAAAAAAATTTTACTTATCTCGTAAAAGTGCTCTTAGTGTCAAGAGTTCTTCCTTTGTGTCGTCGCAACCTAAAAAAAGATTTTTCCAGTGTTCTTGGTAATGACTAACGCTGAAACATTATAGTTATTTTTTCCATCGTAGTTTATTCATATTTGTTTGAAACACCACTTTCTTTAACATTTGCGCAAACACTTCTTCAAACACACATAGTGTAAAGCTTGCTCACACTTTACAATCATCAAGTAATCTCAAGCTCATTTAAACGGTACAAAACCACTGCTCCCACCTAATCCTAGGGGCACCTAAATGAGCGAATGTTCGCGACCTTCAAGACGAACTAAATCAACCAACTATCCGGGCACCACCACCCAATCCACACAGGGACTCACCGATAAAATCGAGGCCTTACGACCCACATCTCATCGCCTCTAATACACTGGCGCTGTCAAACCCAAACACTAGCATCGGGATCGGGTAACTCGTGCTATCAAAGAAGCTCCGCAATGACATGACGCCTGTAGTAGAAACAAACAAAATATAAGAGCTCAAGGACAAACAGCCCACAGTACTTATGAGGAGTAAATAAAGATAATATTACCCAGCTACATCACTCACAGAAGTCCAGCCCCAAAGTCGGCACCACATCGCAGACACCACGCACACAGAAAAAAAAAATCGTCTGTCTGAGGGCTATATACTACTACACTATATCTCAGAACGCTCTCACAAACAATTCTAACGCTATCTGACCCTGTCTGACAGTATCTGACGCCCTTGGCACCAAAATATCGTACACATGTTACCAACCCAGGTTCCAGAACCTTCCAGAACTGGAAATAGACCATAACTTTTGTAATTGAAATTATTTATCGCTTTTAGTTTATTTTTCTGAAAATTATTATTTAAGTAAAGAGTCATATATCAAATGATTAATCACAAAGTTTGCAAATTTTAACACTATGAAAAATAGAAGCTTCCTGTTATTTTATAAAATCGATTACATTATCAATAGGAAAATTAGAAAAGTTATATATGAAAACAGAAATTTGCTTGCATAAGAATTGAAGACTAAAAACGTTGTCTCTAACGTAAACTTCTTTTGCAGATCATTTAAGAAAATAAATGTGACCAAGAATTTTCATGGTACAAGATCGATACTATGAAATATGTCGATATAAATAATAAAAATGTATTGCCAGAAAAATAGTTTTTTTGGCCAATTAGAAAATTACATAAATACCTACAGATGAGAAATACACACATCAAAAAACGTTTTGCATCACCCCGGTTCCCAGGACTCCTGAAGACAGTCGTTGACTGTGGATATTTTATCACAGACGCAGTCCCTTTGACTGTTCTTCTATCAAGGTGCCCGTCTGACTTGTGTGGTGTCTATAGCTGGTTGCCGCCGATCGTCGACCATTTGTAGTGACGATAATTCCCAAGTATTTCATTTTGTCTATCAGTTGTAATGATGCCACTCTTCCTTTTGGGGATCGTCTCCCTATGTTCATCACTCCGGACTTATCGATGTTCTTGCGACTTTCCGTAGCCATACCATACAAATCAATCCAATGCAAAGACGCTCGTGCCTCGTCGCCCGACCGTGCTAATAACACGAGATTATCCACGTATTTTTCTGTACATAAACTGCAACTTGTATGTTGGTATCCTCTCCTAGCTGAATTTGGTCGAGTGATATCACTTGGCACAGTATGCGTTTGAAACGTGCTGCAAGTATCCTGGTGTAGATCTCGTAGTCGCGATTCAGAAGGGTCAGCGGCCGGTAGGTCTGTATGCCTGTGAAGCTGGATGGTTTATGGAAAGGGATGATCATTCCTTCCACAAAGACGGGCGGAAGAGGCACGCTGGGGGACATCAATACACGGTACGTGGCAGTCCATCGCGGAGTCATGAGATCTTTAAATGTCCGATAAAACTCTAACGGTAACCCGTCAGGCCCCGGTGACTTGTTCGATGCTCCCTTTTCGAAATCCTGTACGAAATCCTCTGTGGCTTTCGGGGCTATTCAGTATGCCTGGTGCTGTTCTTGAGTGCGTAAATCGCACATGAACGCCTATGTTAACTTGTTTGCTACTGCTTGGCTACCTGGGGTCTGCGCGACCGTCTGCATCTTCTGCGTGGCTAACATCCGGTGTACCAGTGTCGGATTCATTGACCCAGTTTCCTTGCTGAAGGTCCATTTCTCATCTCGTCTCTCCCCCCTTGCTGATCGAAGGCAAAGGTGTTGCTGCCGTGAATGGAGGGACTCCTACTGGCGGCTCTATATTCAGCCCCTCCTCCCGCTGCGCATCCGGATTCACTGTGTCGTCGTTGTACGCAACTCAGTCTGTCGTGGAGTTCATTAAGGGGAACGACAGGTTGAAGGACGAAAAGTTGCTCAAATTTAGGATTTTTTTCTCTGTATTGGAATGTAGTAATGGTTCAAATGGCTCTGAGCACTATGGGACTTAACATCTGTGGTCATCAGTCCCCTAGAACTTAGAACGACTTAAACCTAACTAACCTAAGGACTTCACACACATCCATGCCCGAGCAGGATTCGAACCTGCGACCGTAACGGTCACGCGGTTCCAGACTGAAGCGCCTAGAACCGCACGGCCACACTGGCCGGCTGGAATGTAGTAGACGAATGGAGTTCGCTGCAATGAATAAAGCATATACTAAAGCTTGTATTGGTATTTTTTATTGAAAAATACTACTATCTTCATTGAGTAACTGGGATTTTCCCGAGGCAGATCTGAAGGGAAGTAGATCGACGGTTGTCGTTTAACTCCGGTTGTGGTTATCTGTCACATGAATGCAACATATCACCCTGATCCTTACAGATGTAGTTTTAGTTCATTGTAGAGATTTGCAAAAGAAGAAAAAAAAAATTGGGCGAAATTTTAGATATTTGAAAAAATGGCCATTTTTTAGAGCGCTCTTTTTTGGCCGAAAAAAAATACTAAATATCAACATTAAAAAATCGGCTACGATGAACTGAAGAGAATTCAGTTTGGTTCAAGAGAGACCAAAAATCATTAAAATCAGATGAAAATTGTAATGTGGGCGATTGAAAAAAATGTCGAAATACATGGTTTTGAGAAAAACGTGTTTACAGTTCGACAGGTACTTACAGGGTGATTCAAAAAGAATACCACAACTTTAAAAATGTGTATTTAATGAAAGAAACATAATATAACCTTCTGTTATACATCATTACAAAGAGTATTTGAAAAGGTTTTTTTTCACTCAAAAACAAGTTCAGAGATGTTCAATATGGCCCCCTCTAGACACACGAGCAATATCAATCCGATACTCCAACTCGTTCCACACTCTCTGTAGCATATCAGGCGTAACAGTTTGGATAGCTGCTGTTATTTCTCGTTTCAAATCATCAATGGTGGCTGGGAGAGGTGGCCGAAGCACCATATCCTTAACATACCCCCATAAGAAAAAATCGCAGGGGGTAAGATCAGGGCTTCTTGGAGGCCAGTGATGACGTGCTCTGTCACGGGCTGCCTGGCGGCCGATCCATCGCCTCGGGTAGTTGACGTTCAGGTAGTTACGGACAGATAAGTGCCAATGTGGTGGCGCTCCATCCTGCTGAAATATGAATTGTTGTGCTTCTTGTTCGAGCTGAGCGAACAGCCAATTCTCTAACATCTCCAGATACTGTAGTCCAGTTACAGTAGCACCTTCGAAGAAAAAGGGACCAAAAACTTTATTGGCTGAAATGGCGAACAAATGTACAACTAAATGAAACTTTATAGCTCCCTTAACTCGCCGGCAGATAGTGCTTAGCTCTGCCTTTTGTCGTTGCAGAGTTTTATATTCCTGAAGTTGTGGTATTCTTTTTGAATCACCCTGTATAATATAAAAAAGGGACAAAGCTGGAAAATTACGGGATATCATCGATCCCTGGTCCATAATAGCTATCGCCCCGGCTAGTGGATGGCCGCTTTCTGCTACTATGACCTGACAAGCCCTCATTTTCGTGCTCAAAGCCGTTTTCATCTCTGAGCACATCGCCGCATCTTCACAGAATCGGCGCATTTCATCGCCGATTTTGATTTCAAGGGCATTTTCCACGTGCATTAATGCAGTATGGCCTACGTTGAATAGACATACGACCAAATTTGAAGCAATGTTGACAATTTCGCTTCGGTTGGATGTTACTTTTGGAAAGTATTTCCAAATGAGACTGTTGAAACTTTGGTTCACATTTTGAATAAAACCGCCCAAACAGCACTCCAGCAAAATCAGGATTCCACAATGAGACTTTCACTCTGCAGCGGAGTGTGCGCTGATGTTTTCAAAATCAGTTTCACTCAGATCGTTATATATAAGGGTGATGGAATTAATAACGACTTGTTGAAATGGCGTTAGGTGTTTATAACTTTCCAATTCACCGTTTGCTTTAGCTTCAAACGCTCACAGAATCTTTACTTTTTGAAGTTCGCGCATAATATTTTGGCGAATAACTCTTCAATGTATATACTTTCGAATTTCGTAATAAAAAATTACCAATTATTTTTTCCACCGCCACCCTGTCGTTCCCCATTAAGCAGGTGGCCGACGGCGCTAGCCGTCGTTTCTTGTGGCGCTTCAGAGATCGTGTTCGCGCGTGTGGGCCTCCGTGTCGGAGTGCGGAAGTGACTCCCTGCGTTCAGGGCGAAAGCATACCATTAGGCTGTCCGAGCACGGCTCACGGCCAGGCCCAAACTTCCGTATGTCGTAAATCGGATGTCTACAATCTATACTCGTGCATATACGAGGTGCATTCAAGTTCTAAGGCCTCCGATTTTTTTTCTCCGGACTGGAAAGAGATAGAAACATGCGCATTGTTTTAAAACGAGGCCGCGTTCATTGTCAATACGTCCCAGAGATGGCAGCACCTACGGCAGATGGAATTTTACCGCCAGCGGCGAGAATGAGAACTGTTTTAAATACTTAAAATGGCGACGTTTTCCTTACTTGAACACCGTGCAATCATTCGTTTTCTGAATTTGCGTGGTGTGAAACCAATTGAAATTCATCGACAGTTGAAGGAGACATGTGGTGATGTAGTTATGGATGTGTCGAAAGTGCGTTCATGGGTGCGACAGTTTAATGAAGGCAGAACATCGTGTGACAACAAACCGAAACAACTTTAGGCTCGCACAAGCCGGTCTGACGACATGATCGAGAAAGTGGAGAGAATTGTTTTGGGGGATCGCCGAATGACTGTTGAACAGATCGCCTCCAGAGTTGGAATTTCTGTGGGTTCTGTTGTGGACTGGCAAGACAGCCAATCCACAGTGACGGGTAACCGAAAGGCACGCGCTTAAACTCACGGAGGCTGGCGTGAGGTCTGAAACAGGATACGTAATGAATGCTATAAAGAAAAGTACGTAGCTACTGGAATACTTAACTTTAATCCACATTTGTAGAACATCGCTCTTGATGATACATTAATAGAATCTCAATATCAATTGAATACGGCGCCTTGCTAGGTCGTAGCAATTGTAGCTTAAGGCTATGCTAACTATCGTCTCGGCAAATGAGAGCGTATTTGTCAGTGAACCGTTCCTTGCAAAGTCGGCTGTACAACTGGGGCGAGTGCCAGTACGTCTCTCTAGACCTGCCGTGTGGCGGCGCTCGGTCTGCAATCACTGATAGTGGCGACGCGCGGGTCCGACGTATACTAGCGGACCGCGGCGGATTTAAAAGCTACCACCTAGCAAGTGTGGTGTCTGGCGGTGACACCACATTCCTCCCCCGCAAATCGGCGAACGGTTGTGTTATAAGGCTTCCGCCCGCCGTGGGGAGGACCGCATGTTGACGTATGCGACGAGGTGGGGAGCCTAACAACAGGCGAGGCTGTGCCACCCGCACCCGGCCATTCGGTCCGAGGGGAGCTAGGAAACGCCTGAAAACCTAGTCCAGGGTGCACGCCAACATGCGGGTTATGCGCCCTAAGATAGTCAGGAGGGGCCGAAGGGTCGACCTCCATCGAGTCGGAGCACCCGACTGGCGAAGACGACAGATGGTCCGGAGCGGGCAAGAGGTCCATGCCGGAGGACAGCTGGTCACGGGAAGCGATCGGCGGCGCGTGACCCAGGGAGGCGCTGGGCGGCTGCAGCGAAGCGTCCACTGCGGGCGTCGCCGGCGGGAGAACAGGCGGCGGCGGCGCGTCGCCATGGGCCAAAATGGAAGGCAGCGTCTGTAACACCTGGGGATGAGGCGAGCCAGTAGATGGGTCCCCAGGGCGCTGACCGGACGGCACCGTCGCTGAAAGCAGACAGGGAGCGGCAGAACCCAGGCGCCGACAGAGGCGCAGCTGATGGAGATGCCGACGCACCTCACCAGAGGCCCCCAAAACCAGATACATAGCGCGGCCGAGGCAGCGAAGAATGCGCCCTGCGAGCCAACGCCTTGAACCTCGATAGTTGCGATAGTATACAACGTCGCCAGGGGCAAAAGCAGGTGGCTGCCGCTGCACAGGAACCTGATGCGGCGGATGCAGCAAAGACATCAAGGTTCGATGAGGACGACCGTGAAGCAACTCAGCCGGCGAGCGACCATCGCGGGGCTGAGAGCGATACGAGGACAAAAAGAGCAATAACGCATCCTCCCGACAATGCGACTCTTTTAACTTCAACATCTGCGACTTGAAAGTCCGGACCAATCGTTCAGCGGCACCGTTGGAGTGAGGCAAAAGCGGCGCGGATGTCAGATGTTGAATACCATTGGCCTTGTAGAAGGACTGAAATTCTGCGGACATGAATTGTGGGCCACTGTCGGAAACAATAGTCTGTGGAAGACCTTCAATGCAAAAGATAGCAGATAACGCTTGGATGGTGGCAGATGACGTCGTGGAAGACATCCTGACAACAAAAGGAAAATTACTGAAGGAATCGACAACAACCAACCATGGAGCATTCCAGAATGGACCAGCAAAATCGATGTGCAAACGTTGCCAAGAGGAAGTGGCTTTTGGCCATGCAAAGAATTTCCGCGGTGGTGCGGATTGTTGTTCGGCACACGCCATGCAAGAAGAGCACATTTTCGTAATCGCAGCATCGATTCCGAACCAAGTACAGTGCTGACGAGCAAGTTGTTTCGTTCGCACTATACCCCAATGTCCTTGGTGGAGAAGCCGTAAGACAGAGGACTGTAACGAACGTGGGACCACGACCCGGGACTGATCATTATCAGAACGCAACAACAAAACACCACGTCGTACAAAAAGTCTCTCCTTGTGAGCAAAAAATCGGCGAACCAACGGATCCACGATCTGGGACTTTGACAAGGGCCATTGCGTAGCAACAAAACGCAAAACGGTAGCAAGGACAGGGTCAGCAGCTGTGGCTGTAGCTACACGACGAAAATCGATCGGAAACGATTCGACCACGTCATCGGTTTCCGAATCAATGAACATGCAAGCAAGTTCGGAAGAATTGAATGCTCTATCCTCAGCAACAGGCAAACAGGACAACGCATCGGCGTTTCCGTGCTTAGCAGTGGACCGATACAAGATATCGTAGCGGTACTGCGAGAGGAAAATAGACCAGCGAATGAATTTCTGCACTGTACGTGGAGGTACAGGCTTGTTTGGATGAAAAAGCGATGTCAAAGGTTTGTGGTCTGTGATGATCTTAAAGTGACGACTATACAAGAAATCATGAAACTTAGTAACACCAAATACGAGAGCCAAAGCTTCTTTCTCGATCTGTGAATAATTTCTTTGCACTGACGAGAGCAATTTGGACGCAAAGGCAATAGGGCGATCATGCGACCCATCTTTGTGCGCAAGCGCAGCACCGATCCCGAAATTCGATGCATCTACCATCAACAAAAGGGGTTTCTGGGGATCGAATGGCGTAAGGCAAGTATTAGAAAGCAACGCCGATTTCAACTGGCGAAAGGCGCGTTCGCATTCCGTCGACCAGACGAACGGAACACCTTTACGGCGTAAGCGATGAAGCGGAGTTGAAATGGAAGAGACATGTGGGATATGGTTATGATAGTAGTTGATGTTTCCCAGCACACTCTGTAGCTGCTTCAAATTTTGCGGCGAAGGCAAGTCTTGTATGGCACAGAGGTGCTCTGGACTCGGATGTATGCCTTGGGCATTGATTACATGTCCCAAATATGGTAAGTCACGAGCAAAAAACACACATTTGTCCTTCCGCAAGCGAAGACCATTTTGTCGCAAGACCTGAAATAATGTTCGGAGGTTGGCTAAATGTTTTTCTTCTGTCTTTCCGGAGATCACAATATCGTCCAGATAGTTTGCTGCAGCAGGGACCGACGCACAAACAGTTTGTAAACATTGCTGGAACTATGCAGGGGTGGAGGCACACCCGAATGGCAGTCTTTTGAATCGGTACAAACCAAGATGCGTGTTAACCACCAAGACGCGCTGGGATTCGTCGTCCACCGGCATTTGCAAGTACGCATCTGCTAGGTCCAACTTAGAAAAATATTTACCCGGGCACAGTTTGTCAAAAAGATCTTCCGGGCGGGGTAAAGGAAAAGTTGCAATAACTAGTTGTGGATTCACCGTTGCCTTGAAGTCCACACAAAGTCTCAATTTACTGGAAGGTTTTGGCAAAATTACTAAGGGTGATGCCCAGAGAGAAGCCTGCACACGTTCAATCACACCTTGCGATTCCAAATCGTGTAATGTTCTTGCTACCTCATCACGCAATGCGTGGGGAACACTGCGCGCTCGGAAAAATTTCGGTTGCGCGTTTACTTTCAGTTCCAAATGTGCTGCATAGTTCTTAGCGCAACCAAGGCCCGGTGCAAAAAATGTCTGCAAATTCTTCACATAGACGAGAAACACTGGCTGAAGGCACAGTCTGGTTCACTGATAGGACCTGATTTACAATAGACAAGTTAAACAACTGAAATAAATCTAAACCAAACAAGTTCACAGCAGAAGAAGAACGAAGGACGTAAAATGACACAAGTTTTGTTTGTCCCTTGTATGTGGCAAGAAGGCTGCACTGTCCTAACACAGGGATCGTGTGATCTGAATATGTAGTTAGCTTAACATTTGCGGCACGCAACGGGGGTGTGCCCAGTTGATTGTAAGTGTCTTTATTGATCAATGAAACTGCAGCTCCGGTATTGAGCTGGAATGGGATCACGTTGCCATTAATGTCCAAGTCTACAAAAAGTTTATTGTCCTGCTGACGACAAGAGCGACTGTCTCGTGCAATTTGAACAGACACTGGTACAGAATCACTTGCTAATTGTCGTGATTTCCGTCGATGTCGACGCACACTTTTTGTGGGACGAACACAGTCACTGTTAGAAGGAGTGGCACTGGGCGGAGTGGAATTAACTACATGAATGTCCATGGGCGAAGGTTCACGAGCCTGAGTATTCTTGGTTCGATGCCGGCGCGAAGCAAAGGGCCTGGAATGGTTTTTAGTGTCCGATCTGAGCTTTTTCTGGCAAACACTCTCAACATGTCCTTTTTTATTACAGAAAAAGCAAATATCTTGTCGTGACGGGCAATTCTCACGCGAATGTCTAGTAGCACATCGCGGGCATGATTGTAGTACTGCATTTGCATGCTGGCGCGGGACACATGGCTGCGCGGACGTGCGCGAGGGCTGTTTATAGTTCCGTGCAGCTCGCCCGGCGGGCCGGTTAATGTGACACACAGCTGGCGAAGTTTCAAACGATTCCTGAGCAAAGTCAAGTGTGTCTTGCCTATCCAATAAGTCCATCACTTGTTGAAGGGAGGGATTGACGAGTTTCAAAATTTGCTCTCGTATACGAACATCAGAAACGTTCTGTGCAATTGCATCCCGCACCATAGTATCTGAATAAGGGAGTCCACATTCACACTCAAAAGCACAATCCCTTGTAAGGCCTTGCAAAGTTGCAACCCACTCCCGATGAGTTTGACCGGCCGTACGTTTTGTACGAAAGAACGTATACCTTTTTGCAACTACATTAACTGATTCCTTGAAATAGGCATCTAAAGCAGACAAAATTTCGTCGTAGGACAGAGTTGCTACGTCGCGTCGGGGAAATAATTTCACTATCACACGGTACGTCTGCACCCCTACACACGCCAATAAATGAGACTGCCGCTCGTTACCTTGAATTCTGTAGGCGGCGAGATGAAATCCAAATGGCGTGACCACTCCGTCCAGCTTTCCATCGCCTCATTGAATTGTCGGAAAGGTGGTGCAACTGCATGTTGTGGCTGCGGTAGCGGTGGAGCGGCGGCTGCCGCATCGTTTTGCATTGCACATTGACCCTGGACGAGCTGTCCAAGGGCATCCAATAACGCCTGCGTCTGCTGATTCTGCAAGCGATAAAATTCGGACAGTACATCTGGAGATCGTGGCGAAGCCATGACACAAGTAAATTAGAGCATACGACCGTTAAATCGTCGTCGGCAAAAATGTTGTGGACTGGCAAGACAGCCAATCCACAGTGACGGGTAACCGAAAGGCACGCGCTTAAACTCACGCGGGCTGGCGTGAGGTCTGAAACAGGATACGTAATGAATGCTATAAAAAAAAGTACGTAGCTGCTGGAATACTTAACTTTAATCCACATTTGTAGAACATCGCTCTTGATGATACATTAATAGAATCTCAACATCAATTGAATACGGCGCCTTGCTAGGTCGTAGCAATTGTAGCTTAAGGCTATGCTAACTATCGTCTCGTCAAATGAGAGCGTATTTGTCAGTGAACCGTTCCTTGCAAAGTCGGCTGTACAACTGGGGCGAGTGCCAGTACGTCTCTCTAGACCTGCCGTGTGGCGGCGCTCGGTCTGCAATCACTGATAGTGGCGACGCGCGGGTCCGACGTACACTAATGGACCGCGGCCGATTTAAAAGCTGCCACCTAGCAAGTGTGGTGTCTGGCGGTGACACCACAGGTTCTGTGCTCACAATCCTGCATGACGACCTGAAAATGCGAAAAGTGTCATCCAGGTGGGTGCCACGAATGCTGGCGGACGACCACATGGCTGCCCGTGTGGCATGTTGCCAAGCAATGTTGACGCGCAATGACAGCATGAATGGGACTTTCTTTTTGTCGGTTGTGACAATGGATGAGACGTGAATGCCATTTTTCAATCCAGAAACAAAGCGCCAGTCAGCTCAATGGAAGCACACAGGTTCACCGCCACCAAAAAAATTTAGGGTAACCGCCAGTGCTGAAACAATGATGGTGTCCATGTTCTGGGACAGCGAGGGCGTAATCCTCACTCATTGCGTTCCAAAGGGCACTACGGTAACAGGTGCATCCTACGAAAATGTTTTGAAGAACAAATTCCTTCCTGCACTGCAACTAAAACGTCCGGGAAGTGCTGCACGTGTGCTGTTTCACCAAGACAACGCATCCGCACATCCAGCTAACGTTACGCAACAGTTTCTTCGTGATAACAACTTTGAATGATTCCTCATGCTCCCTACTCACCTGACCTGGCTCCTAGTGACTTTTGGCTTTTTCCAACAATGAAAGACACTCTCTGTGGCCGCACATTCACCAGCCGTGCTGCTATTGCCTCAGCGATTTTCCAGTGGTCAAAACAGACTCCTAAAGAAGCCTTCGCCGCTGCCATGGAATCATGGCGTCAGCGTTGTGAAAAATGTGTACGTCTGCAGGGTGATTACGTCGAGAAGTAACGCCAGTTTCATCGATTTTGGGTGAGTAGTTAAATAGAAAAAAGGCCTTATAACTTGAATGCACCTCGTATTATGTATATTTACGTGCCGGGGAGACATTTTTCTTGAAAGTCGTTTGCCTAGTGTCGTGGATATATACGATTTTACAGTTCCTGTGTTATTCCAAATTACGATGCAATGTTCCTTCGGACATACAGGCATGCCCGAAGGACACCTTTATCTTCAATAACCTTACGATGACCACGAGTAAATACCGTCATTGGCCTCTGTTCTGTTCTGTTCTGTCGGCCTCTGTCCCGCTTCAACGCGGGGTCGGCCGTGTTACTACGGATTTGGCAGTGTTAGTTGCAGAGGGTGGCCGGATGCCCTTCCTGTCGCCACCCCGAACCCCCCAGGACGGAATTAATGAACCCCAGCTGTCTGCGTCTAGTGTAAGCCATGAAAGAGTGCGAACGTTTTCAAGTGTCTGTGAGTCGTGTAACTGAGGCGGGACATGGAGACCAGCTCAGTATTCACTTAGCGGTATGTGGAAAACCGCCTAAAAACCACATCCAGGCTGGCCAGCATACATTAAAGGTACTGTGAGTAATAATATCACAATCATTAAAATGTTCAAGGCCACCAACAGATTCAATTGAACCAACTCTTGCCACAGCAATAGTATACCAACCGTTACCATGGCTGAAAGTATAGTTATTGATAGACTATATCTAACAAAGACACTAGGTACTGCCAAAATGGCATAAGACACAATTCCTCTTAATGGCGCTGCCTTATTCTTGTTTGTATGTGCTCCATCTCCAGTCTAATGCTACAGACTTTTAACTGATTCTTACAGCTTAGAACGGTGACGATAAATCCTGCGATGAAAATAACGATGCATCTATGTGCGTCGTTCAATGCTGTTGCCATGCATGCTGTTGACATGCATGCATGTCCAAAGCAAAAATGCATCTTAATTTGGAATAACACAGCCACTGCAATATCGTAAAGCTCGTGTACAGACATCAAAGTTTGTTGAATTTCATTGTATTAGGTTTGGGACATCAAGTGACACATATCAATCTCTACCAGAGTTAAGTACCATTTTGTACATACTCTTAATAAATGTTGTCCATTATTTCTTACTGTGTTGCCACATTTCTGTTACGCAGCGCCCTGCCAGACAAGCAGCTAGCAAATATGCAGTGGCTGCGTGTTCTGAACTATAGCAGTTTTCTGCTACTGTGGGTGTTTGGGCTGAATTAATAGTAGCATACAGTTGCTAAATTCACAACTATAAGAGCAGAAAGTCTCTTAAGTAACATAACATTTCTATAAGGAACAATTATTATCAATGATAAAATGGTTCAGTAGGAACTGAAGTGCAAGAGCTAAATATAGAATCAGCTGGATATTACAGGTCACACCTAGGGCAGTGGGAACAATGACACATAACATCTAGACGGTTCTGTTCCTTATGACAGAATGCAGGAATATATCCTCCCAAAAGTAACGTAAAATTATTTACACTGAGCTGGCAAAAGGCGCTGGATAGCAATATGCTCTTATATAGACAGTGGCAGTATCGCATACGCAATGTATAAAAGGGCAGTGCATTGGTACTCAACTGATTCTGTAGAAAGGTTTCCAACGTGATTATGGCCGCACGACGCGAATTAACAGAATTTGAACGCGGAATGGTAGTTGGAACTAGACGCATGGGACATTCCATTTCGGAATTCGTTAGGAATCTCAATACTCCGAAATCCATAGTGTCAATAGTGTATCCTTATATGGATATGGTGTCTGTTCTTTCTGACGTGTCCAAAAGAACAGACACCATTGATGACCTGCAGACGTCTAGAACGAAATTACAATTATATTAATACCTTCAGCTGCTAACGGGCGTTAATATATATCAACGGGGACAGGTGAAAATGTGTGCCCCGACTGGGACTCGAACCCGAGCACGACTGCACGGACTATCTCGCGCACGCCTCCCGCGAGACCCACATTCTCACCTTGTATGTCCACACGCTACATTCGTAGTGTCCCACCCCAACGCACTCATTACTCGTGGAAGACATTCTTGCCAAGTCCCGTAAGAGTTCAGGTAATATGTGTGCATCCGCACAGAAGAAGAAGGTCATGGCCGGTGTTGCCAGAACTATATACTTATATGGTTATGGTGTCTGTTCTTTCGGACCGAGAGCAGCGCAATTTGCGTAGAGTTGTCAGTGCTAACAGACAATCAACATCGTGTGAAATAACCGCAGAAATCAACGTGGGACGTACGATGAGTATATCCATTAAGACACTGCGGCGAAATCTGGCATTAAAGGGCTATGGCAGTAGACGACTGATGTGCGTGCTTTGCTAACAGCACGATATCGTCTGCAATGTCTCTCCTGGTCTCCATGTCGATTGTAGTGTAGCTCACTGGAAAACTGTGGCCTAATCAGATGAGTCCCCAATTCAATTTGTATGAATTGATGGTAGGATTCGAGTGTAGCGCAGACCTGACAAGGTCATGGACACAAGTTGTCAACAAGGCACTGTGACAGCTGGTGGTGGATCTGTAATGGTGTGGGCTGTGTTTACATGGAATTGACGGGAAATGCTTATGTTCGGCTACTTGAAGACCATTTGCAGCCGCTCATAGAGTTCACGTTCGCAAACGGCGATGGAATTTTTACGGATGACAATGCCCCATGTCACCGGTTTTGCTATTGTTCCCGATTGATTTGATAGACATTGTGGACTGTACGAGTGAATGATTGGGCCACCCAGATCCCCCGACGTGAATCCCATGGAACATTTGTGGGAGAGAATCGAGAGGTCACTTCGTTCACAAAATACCGCATCGGCAACACTTTCGCAATTACGGATGGCTGTAGAGGTATCATGGCTCAGTCTGCAGGGAACTTCCAACGACTTGTTGAGTCCACGCCACGTCGAGTTGCTGCACTAGATCGGACAAAAGGATGTCCGACACGATATTAGGAGGTATGACATGACTTTCGTCACCTCAGTGTAAATCACTAGGACTGCGCCTAATAAACTGCTTCTGATGTATATCCAAGTATGTTTTGCTGACTTACAAATAAAAATTTTAAGATTCGTGCTTCGATATACCTCCCTAAAAGAGAAAATAAACGTTGATATTGCAGAACATTTTTGTAAACATAAAAAAACAACCGAAGATCAATCGTCCTCTGTTGCCTGTTTCCATTTACTAACGAGTGGTGTAGTCTCAGACCCCTTTCTAATTCTAGTGTACTGCTTCCTGGTCAGAAAACCATATTGAAGTACGCCGATTAAACTGTTGTTTTTATTATTAGTATGGAATAGTAAACAAGATTAAGTGACTACAAGGGTAAAATGGGAAGATATGGATATTGTTAGCTGACTGGTTTCCACGTCTGCTAGAAGAAACTCTATAGTTGTTTCAAATGTTCTTCTGGGGCATACTTCACAGACGCAATAACACAAGAAATTTTAGCTTTGCCTAATTTACCTGGAAAGAGAAAGAAGGAAAGGCTTTCTGATATGCTTAACATTATACACTGCCCAACAGAGTGGAGCACCCAGAAAGCGAGGAGAAAATCAAATTAAAATTCACGAGTTGAGAGGACATGTGATGTAATTTCAGGAATTGAAATATCGAGTCAAATTTGCGAAGAACTTGGAAGTTTTAGCGAACTTATCAGTAAGGCGTTCCGTCGCATCTGGTCTGGATCCATGCACTGATTCGGTTGAGGCTGGTATCATAAAGCCGCTGAATCATATCCTGAGGCAAGCTGGCACACACTGTTGTAACTCATCGTTGTTATCCTGGCTACTGGTTCTAGGACGGAGTTGATGTCCAAACTGGTCCCACACAAGTGCCATCGGAAACAGACCTGAGCATCTTGCTGGCCACAGGAATACCTCAGCAGCACGCCTACAGTTCACTGGAACACATCCCATATGTGGAAAGGCATTATCGTGTTGAAAAATGGCACCACGACACTGCAGCATGAGAGGTAACACAGGAGGACGCAGGATTCCCGTGACTTACCTTTGTGCTGATGGCTCCTCACAACATGATGTGATGGGGGGGATCTCTTCCCAGATGCCACAGTATTCACCAACAATCGTCAACCAGGGTATGGCAGCATGATTCAACGTAGAACACGTCACTGATCAGCAGTCCATGCTTTCCGGTTGCGGCACTACTCCAAAGACAGCCGTTTGTGTTGTGGTGTTAACGGTAGTCCACGCATCGGACGGTAATTCTCTCGTCCGGCTGCTGCTAGTTTCCGATCAATGATGTGGAATGGCATAGAATGTTGCAGGGAGTCCATTTCTTGTTCTCAGATGACAGACGCATAAGTGAAGGCATTACAATGTGCTTGGTGCACAACACGGTGATGCCTCCAGGCATCATCGATCAGAATCTTGGCGACGGCAATGCCTCCTGTGCGATCCAACATGGGGTCACTGTCACATCCGAATGTCCCACATATCTGGATACTGCTCGATTCAACCTGCCAACCAAACGGAGACCGACAGTGAGATTCCTATCAAACTCTGCGGGGTGCCGATAACATCTCCGTCTCTTTCATCATGATTAGTCAACGTCTGACGCAGTTCACACCTCTTATATGCCTTGTAAATTGGAAATTTGTGGTAAGTTCTGTGGGACCAAACTGCTAAGGTCATCAGTCCCTAGGCTTACATACTACTTAATCTACCTTAAACTAACTTACACTAAGGACAACACACAAACCCATGCCCGAGGGAGGGCTCGAATCTCCTATGCGGGGAGCCGTCTGATCCGTGACAAAGCGCCCTTAGTCAGCGCAGCTACCTCATTCGGCTTATATGCCTTGTCAGTCCTGGTGCCAAGACGGAACACGAATAGCACAAATGCACTCTGAAGGTCTTTCTACCTGTTACAGAGAATTCCAACGCTAATCATTTGCATACCCGCCGATGATGTGTACGTGTACGAAGTTACATTGACACTCCACCATGTCTTCTGGGTGCTTCGCTTTTTTTTTTTTTTTTTTTTTCAGGTAGTGTCATGAGCCAACGGCCTTACCGAAGCGGTAACACCAGTTCCTGCCAGATCCCCGAAGTTAAGCACTGTCGGTGTTGGCTAGCACTTGGAGCACTCAGCCCTTATGAAGCCATCTGAGGAACTACTTGAATGACAAGTAGCGGCTCCAGTCAGGGAAACTGACAACGGCCGGCAGAGCGGTGTGCTAACCACATGCCCCCCCCCCCCCCCCCCATATTTGCATCCAGTGACACCTACTGGTTGAGGATGACACGGTGGTAGGTCGGTGGCGTTCAGCCTTCTGGGGCCTTTTCGGACGGAGTTAGTTAATTAGTTAGTTAGTTAGTGTATTCATGAACAAACAAGATACACAAGTGACAGAGGAGGTATATGAGGGGTAGAACGATGTCTTCGCACACAGAGAAACCTCTGTCCCAACACAACGAAAATTATAGTTCACAGCAGCCTGTTATTTGCAGAAATAACGTGAACAGTTCCTTACTTGATTTATTAAACTGACTACTCTTATCATTGGCAGTAGCGACTAGCGTTGACAAGTTTATCTGAAGCGGTTTGCAATTCGCAGAACTTTATCTATTTCGTCCACAGGCATATATACAAAGCATTAATTTTCAAGCTAGTTTAAGTATGGTTTTAATTGAACGTGTATACCATGATTTATCAAATTTCTACATGTATTAAATATATTCCTCTGAGATTCATTTAGAAACGGTGCCAATAACCCCGCCGTTGAACGCCATAAACACATAATAACACGCACTTCATGTTCTTTACCGACGGAATTGTTTTTTTTATGTCCATATTTGGTGTAAAAATATATATCTAGGAGCTGATTGACCAAAGTATACACAGACAGGAAAATGTTAGCAGAAAATGTCAAGCTTTCTTTCACAAGTCCATCGGAGTTTGCTTCTTACCTGCGCTTCCTTGTCAAACAACTACTAAATTTAAGGACCCAGAACCACACTAGGTTTCACAAACGAAGCACCCATCACTGCAGGAATTCCTGCCAAGTCGAAAATAACAGTGACCATCACCTGATGTGAGTGATGTCATATTCGGTAAGTAGATCGATATCTTTAGAGACTGGAAGAGAACACGTCACTCAAGTACATGAGTGGGAGCAGAACATTTCCACCCGATAAGCGCTCCAGATCACTGACATCTTTATGTGGGCGGCTACAGAACACACTCTCTGTCATCGATCGAACAGTTCACGATTCATCACGTACAAGGGCAAAATGGCTCTGAGCACTATGCGAGTTAATTTCTGAGGTCATTAGTCGCCTAGAACTCAGAACTAATTAAACCTAACTAACCTAAGGACATCACATACATCCATGCTCGAGGCAGGATTCGAACCTGCGACCGTAGCGGTCGCTCGGTTCCAGACTGTAGCGCCTAGAACCGCACGGCCACTCCGGCCGGCGTACAAGGGTAAAATGGAAAGTACTCATGTGCCACATAAATGATGTTGGTATGAATGTATTTTTCTTTTCAATTTGTGTTATTACATCTTGCAGGTAAACGTTAGTCAATTGACAGTTTGATGGAATATTTCTTTCTAATTCAGTCAAGTTGTGTGCTTTCGTACATATGCACAAACTGGAGTCCGTGCCGATACAAAATCCTTTATTTTGAACAGTTCATCGATAATAAAAATTCATCTACAGCCTGTGCGGCTATGTAAGGTGCGGACTTCTTCGTTTTAAACAGTTAATTATTGTTGGTTCATTTGAAATCTGGCGTTACTTCTCACCAATATAATCCACGTGGAATACGTCTGATTACTAGCACAGATGAAAATATCAAGGAAATGCACAATTTATTTGTGGACCAATGTAATGTATTAAATCTATAACGTCATAAGCATACCAGAAGAAAGGGTATGATAAATTTTATAATAAGAATCGATGCTATTTTACAAGAAGACTTAACTACATTGCGCAACACAGTTAAAGGATCCCTTTTTTGAAGCCCCATAGCTGTCTCTCATTGAGACGTTGAGACGTATAATTTTGAAATTTGGCTCAAAGGTGTCTACAACCTACCTCTGTAATGGTGCAAAACGTGGCCCCCTCCGACGCCATCCTTGGGTTTGACGACGCTGTAAACAGCTAGGTGACAATGCCTGCGAAAAAAAGGCCACAGTTCAGACGTTCATGTGAGGTGGATTAATGACGTCATATTGGCACAAATTTCACCACAATTATGGCCAACGCCACTGTAGGCGTCTCACACAATGGGAAGGTCGTAACATCCTCTCTTATCCACATTTTACCCCTTTTGACGCCTCTTCGACGGAGGTTGGAACAGCGACACCCAGCGCTGAAATCACACTGTCTCCTTATGGGTAGCCGAGGAAAAGCTTTCAGACACACCACCACTCAGAATCGACCAGAAAAAGCCTCAAGGTGTGGCATAAATGGCGTCAATGAAACCACTCTTTTCCTTGGGCTGTCGATCCCCGAGCATTTCGCGGTCGAAAACGTCAGTTCAAAGTGCGATGAGCAAGAGGACGAAGGCCTTGACAATCTTTGACGCTGCTGATATCCTCAGATATTTTAATCACTCTCTGAGGACATTGTGGGCCTGCATTCCTATTTTATTTGGAGTGCAGACCTGCCCTAATTTTTGCTCTTGTGCACAGGTTGTAACCTCTAGGAACCGTTCAAAACCATTCGACAAAATATGAACGTGATCCAAAATAACAACGTGTGTTTATGCTTTTTCAGCACTCTTGTTTCGCGCTCTCCTGTTGCATTATCACAGAGGATTGCGACATTGACACATGGGTGAATACAACAGAAAAGAGTCCTTCTAAGACCCCCAGTTCAGCAATAACCTCGGCGACATCCACGTTTACTGAAAATTTTAAAAACGTGCCTTTACAGAGAAAACCTGTGAAGCAGCCCTAGGCGCCTGCTGGCGGGTAACCAACTGACATCCCTCTGATGCTACTTGCCTGCCTGCAGGCACCTAGGACCATTTCGCCAGTTTCCTCTCTAAAGAAACATTTTTAAAATTTTCTATATATGTAGGCTGGTGCCACCGAGGTTGTTGCCAAACTGGGAGGTCTCAGAGGGAATCTTTGGAGTTTTATTTATGTATGTGTCAATCTTGCATCTCTCTCTGATCATGCAACAAGAGGGCATGAAGCAGGAGGGCTGAAAAAGCATAAGCACCTTTTGCTGCTTCGGATCGTCTTCAAATTTCGTCGAATGATTTTGAGAAGTCTATGGTGTTTCCAAGTGGCAACGGCCGTGCCACAGTGGATACACCGGTTCCCGTGGGATCACCGAAGTTAAGCGCTGTCGGGCGTGGTCGGCACTTGAATGGGTAACCATCCAGCCGCCATGCGCTGTTGTGTTGCCATTTTTCGGGGTGCACTCAGCCTAGTGATGCCAATTGAGGAGCTACTCGACCGAATAGTAGCGGCTCCGGTCAAAGAAAACCATCACAACGACCGGGAGAGCGGTGTGCTGACCACACGCCCCTCCTATCCGCATCCTCATCTTTGATACGGCGGTCGGATGGTCCCGATGGGCCACTTGTGGCCTGAAGACGGAGTGCGTGGTGTTTCCAATATATATACAAGAGGAAATATTGTGGTCACGCTGCACTCCAAAGGGGTGTGATCACTGCAAAGAGGGCGCAGCTCCACAGTGTCTTTACAGAGGGACTTAAACGTCTGGGGATGTCGGCAGTTTCGAAGATTGTCAAGGCCTTCTTCTTATTACTCATCGCACTGAGAACTGTCGTTTTCTACCGCAAAATGTACGGGATTCAACGCCCCACGGAAACGGGTTGTTTAACTGAACGCCCTTTATGCCACCTCCAGAGGCCTTTTCGTGTCGATTCTGTGTGGGGGTTTGTCTGAAATCTATTCCTCGACCACCCACAAGAAAATTCGACGCTGGGTATCGTCGTTCTGACCTCCATCGCAGAGGCGTCGAAAGGATGAGGGAAATGTAGGTTAGAGGTGTGACGACCTTCCCATCTAGTGACAAGTTCACGGTGGCGTTGTGCATAATTGCTGTGAAATGGTGCCAATGTGACATCATTAACGTACCTTAGTGTCATCACCTAGCTGTCTCAAGTGTCGTCGAGCCCGAGGCTGGCGACGCAGGGCTCCATGCTTTTATACAATTACAGGGGAAGGTTGTAGGCAACTTTGAACCAAATTTCGAACTTATGCATAGCTATGGGAGAAAAATACAAGGTTCTGAAAAACGGGGCCTTTAAATGTATTGTGCAGTGAAGCCTTGCACAAAATCTGTGTCGCATATGATGATGGCGACCAGAAAAGACTTTCACAGATACGTTTGGAATTTTATTTTATACGTATTCAACCCGTTTTGAGCCGTTTTGTGCGCTGATAACGTAGACAGTGAAAGTCGTTGTTCTTCCACTTCGTGATACAATCGTAACAGTCATCAAAGCAGTGGGTGCATTTTGGTGGCCTCGGAGCGAAGACACTAAGTCGAATTTTGGGCAGTGGTAAAAATGAGGTATTTAAAGTATAAACTGTTGTAAAGTTCTCCCCGTTTCATCCATTTTCCATCCACCTTGCGCACTTGTGAAGAGATTTATGGCATTGAGTCGAATAAATGTGTAGATGTGTATATTGCATAACTTTAAGAACTGCATTTCAGTGATGAAATCCGCTTGCTGAAAAACGGTGGAAAAAATGTCTTTTAGTCCAAACAATCGCGGTGCCAGGCTGAAAATTTCTTATTTTACCCTCGTAGATGTTTGAAAATGAATTAATAAGGTGCATATGATGATGGAGAATATTTTGACGTTGTATGTGTCGTCTGTCGTACATCCATTCATAAAATTCTTCCGTTCTCTTATCTGCACCTGTCACGCCACAGAAATGTCAAATCATGTGGCGTATCCATTTACAGTGACCTATGCTTACGTTGGACTTTTCACAGAGTGGATATCGCTAATGTCAGTACACAGATTTCCGTCAGTTTACTGGTCGTCTGTAAACTAGTGCTCAAAGAGTAGCACCAGGTGTTGTATCTGTATATGAGGTGGTTCGACGTTACACACTCGATGTGATTCATGAACTTGATCAAAAACTGAGAAAGTGCCATTGAAGGACCCTCCCAGACCCAAACACCAGCACTGTGCCAAATCGGAATATGTCCTCTGATCGAGCTCTCTCCATATAAAAAAGTCAATCACTCGAAAAATATAAATTCTAGGTAATACAAACCCGACAGGAAGATCAAACAGATACACGGTACCAAAAAAGTAAATGTGTGAATTAAATACAGTAAAAACACATACACGTATCAAAATAGAGAAACTATTCCTTTGGAAGTATTCTGTGGAGAACGTGGCGGCATACAACATCCACCCACGAAATCTCTCTCTCTCTCTCTCTCTCCCCACTTCTTTCTCTTTTACACGTTTTAACGAGAAACAATCTACGTTACTAAAGCAACCGTATCGACAAAGCTCTAAGCAGTCGTAGGCTCCTGCGATCGCTGTATTTTAATTAAAATATTTTTGGAAATATGGCCGCATCATACTGTGTACAATTAAATTTTTTCTCACAATTATCTGTAAATGTAAAAAAATCTATATTCTTAATTATGACCTTAGTTCTTGAAATCCCCCCCCCCCCCCCCCACCGCCCGCCCGGCATACCACGTCAATGGAAATGCCTATGACCTTGGCGATCACATGACAACCGAATTGGACAAAACGAAATCACGACACCGTCACTGTTGCCACAAACTTGTGTCACAACTGTGCATCGGCACAGTAAAATGAACGCTACGAAAGGTGTCAACCAAATCGTGGTTCTGCTTTAGTAGAGAGAGTGATGTTCACAGCGGAGGTTTGCACTGTTGGAGAACAGCGTTCGACCTTTGCTAATACTTGCCCGGGAATACTTTAAGTAGCATTATATTGACGATGACTCCCCTGGGTGCTTTATTGCTGGCACCTCAAGTAGATGGGAGACAAACAGTCAGCAAACCTAGATTCTTCCCCCTCCAGGTTCTAGTGACAACGATGACGACTCAGTGTGCCTTAAACGTTTGAGTCCTTCCTTACATTCAAAAAGAAGTCAATAAAGCGTACTGTGTACATACTCCGCATGCCACCATATGGTGCATGGAGGAAGATACCCATTAACATTGCTGGTATTTCCCTTTCCTGTTCGATTCTAAAATAGACCGACCGAAAATAGATTGTTTATATGCTTCCGTATGAACCCTGATTTCTGTTGTTTTGGCGGTCGTTAGGCGAGGAGCACATTGTTGGCAGTTTAATCGTTCTGCAACCTGTCGCAAATCAGGATTTCCTAAACCTTTTCAATGATTTTTCGTGAAAAGAAAGTCTCCTGTCCTCCAGGGATTCCCATTTGAGTTCATGGAGCATTTTCTTAATACTCACGTATCGCGGATGTAAGCAGTACAAGAGACAAAAAACTAAACTAAACTCCGCCCGAACAGACCATGAAGGCCCAACGCTACCGCATGGCCGCCGTGTCATCTTCAGCCCACAGGCGTCATTGGATGTGGATATGGAGGAGCACGTGGTCAGCACATCGCTCTCCCGGCCATATGTCAGTTTACGAGACCGGAGCCTCTCCTTCTCAATCAAGCAGCTCCTTACTTCGCCTCAGAAGGGCTGAGTGCACCCCGCTTTCCAACAGCCCTCGGCAGACCGGATGGTCACTCATCGAAGTGCTAGCCCAGCCCGGCAGCACTTAACTTCGGTGACCTGACGGGAACTGGTGTTGCCACTGCAGCAAGGGCGGTGGCCAGTACAAGAGACAGAGCACTAAAAATGAGCAAAATGAGCCGTATTGTATTTTATGTAGCTGCAGCTTAGAGTATGAAATTAAAGAGTTCAGTGATGAAGGTATTTGATAATGATGTTTTGCTCTTATCATAACTAATACTTCATGTTTATTCCTACTTAAAACACAGTCTTTCATGATACAATTCACGTGAACAAATTTATGGAAATTATAGATGAATGAACACAAATATGATGAAGGGAAAAGGCCTCATTTAACATGATGTATACGAGGGACGGGGCTCTCGTGGGCGATTTGGTATGGAAAAGAGTACAAATCATTTTTTCAAAGCCACCAGTGATAACCATTTATACTTCGATACGATAGCATTCCACTATGTGATCTGAATTAGGAGTAGCAGCCTCGTTGTCATAGCGAATATATATGCACGGTTGTGCAGGATCATGTAGTTAAATACTTCAAAGAATAAACTTAAGCATTTATTAACTGAGAAAAGCTGATATTCAGTAGGAGTTTTCGAGTTGTAATCTCCCTTTGTAAAGCATAGTATATATCATAAGTTTGTTTTTGCAACACAAAAGTGGTAATTTCTGATCTACACGCACTATCAATGTATGCATTTATATTTAAAGTTGTAAAGTCTCCCTGTAAAACAGTCTATATAGCATAAGTTTGTTTCTCCAACAAAAGATGATAATTTCTGACCTTCACTATTTATATCAATGTGTGCACTTATGTTTGTTAACTAAACCTTTGTATATGTGAACTAAAATCTATGACAGTGTCCGAGAAATGGTCGTTATATGGATAGCAAACAAACAAATAAACAAATTTTACGCCAGCTGCTGTGGCTTCTCAGTACGTGATCTATGTATGTTTGGTATATTAACAATGTATACGCTGGAATCAGTAACGTATTAATAAATGGTTTGTAGTGGTAGTTGCTGTTTAAATTATTCATACTACTTTTCGTCTAGGGGAAAGTCTTTATATTACATCATTATACCTCAGAAAATAATTTTTAGCAGCTAACCTGCACGGTGCATATCGTTATCTCACCGTAGGAGCAAGCTGTCAAAAAACACGCCAATGGCTATAGTGTTAATTACTGGACACTATGCATGAAGTGCATAGCCAAATTATACGTAAAATGTGGCAGAAGGAGTGTTCTTTCGAATATCGTTTCCAAACTGCTGAGATAGTTGTAAAACTTCGGTTCGTAATATTTGTATTGTATACCCCCATGGGCCACTACGCAGTCTGTCCGCATACAGGTGAGTGCGCCAGTGTTTTATAAACGGCTCAAGTGATAGTACGTAAATGGGCATGAACGTCTCCATATGAGCAATACTCCTAAACATTTTCTTTGCAGTCATTGAATGGAGGAGTATACTGAGATGACGCTAGTTAAATTTTGAATGAAACTTTCCAAAAAAAGTAACTGTGCAAAATTTGAAGGGAAAGTTATTATTTTCCAAGTTTCGTTTTTTTCCATATTTTCCATTATTTTCTGCGAAAAATTTCATTTCAAACAGTAATAAGTTTCATGTACTTATACTCGTTTTCTTTTTCTTTTTTATCTCCTTTTTAGGGGTTTCCAATGCTAAGGAAAATGTACATATTTCAGAGTTCCATTTTAAAAATCCCGTAATGACGTCAGCGTCTCAGTCAATAACCTTGGAGAGAAGTACAGGCTCCACAGATTACTTAATTTCTGGGATATGGCATGTGGTGTAAATATTTCATGAAATATTAGGTGCGTACACGTTCTGTGAGACTACCTGTAACTCCTGGGTACCCTTGACTTATCATACCAGCTCTTTTTCTAGAAGACGTTATGTCCTAACTTCTTCTAGGTTGGGCGAACTATTAAAGGCGAACGGAACGGCGAAACTCACATTGCGTGTAATCTGCTAAGCAACGAAGACAATTTCATTTGAGGAACTCGAGTAATATTAGTATCGGTGAACATATGTCTTAAAGCTCAAGAGCTCTTGTTCAGAAAGTGTTTTGGTATGTTATGATTTTCATAGCAGTGACTGGCTGAGAAACGCTAAAGGGAAGAAACAAATTTTATGTTTTAATAAAAAAATGGTTCAAATGGCTCTGAGCACTGTGGGACTGAACATCTTAGGTCATAAGTCCCCTAGAACTTAGAACTACTTAAACCTAACTAACCTAAGGACATCACACACACCCATGCCCGAGGCAGGATTCGAACCTGCGACCGTAGCAGCCTCGCGGTTCCGGACTGCAGCGCCAGAACCGCACGGCCACCGCGGCCGGCATGTTTTAATAGGTGTAATTAAAAATTAATATATAATGTATTCTAATAGTTTTTCTTTCACATATCGTACCACTTCTCAAACGATAAAAAATTATGATCTTCTGCGCATTTGCCGGTTATCGCTAGTAAACCGACAATCAGTAAATTTGTTCTCTTTATTACATATTTTTAGTTTCAAAATAGCAAAAAATATGTTTGTTTAAAGTAGGCACTGTAAGTAAAAGTGTTGTCCTCACTGAAAAATTAAAAATGTATATTTAATCACATAACGAATATCCTAAAAATGTTGTGTTTAGTATGCTCTTATACTTCATCCGACTCGCAGTGTCATAAAAATTGTTTCAATGTCATCGTAACGTCGGAATATATAAACAATATTCAGACAAAATCATATTCAGTTTCGAGAACTTTATTCAACTATACAAATTTTGGCTCGTCTTCCAAAATGTTATTCTAAATATGTCCATGATTCTCCTTCTTTCCAGCGGATTTCAGGCAGTGTTAGGTTCTGCTTTTGTTTGGTCGTCAACTGGTTTGCCTAAGAGGCACTTCCCGACTGAAGCGTTCGCATTGTTTTCAAGGAAATGAGTTGGTACGGTAGATGCGGGACACGTTTAAGAAAAGCTATCTCCAGAACCAGACGTTGGTTTGAAGTGTCTGTGCTCCCGTGTGCTCTATCGTTAGTTAGTCCTCTCAACTCACTGTAGTTGTTGCAACCTTTTTTCTTGTATCAGTTGGTCTGTGTACTGACGTCGATGTCGTTTCCAACTAGACTTTCATTCCTTGTCCCTTATAAAATTGTCATGTTTCAATAAGTTTCCAGTATATGTGCATCTTATAGTCATTAAAATGAAATTCTTTTGTGTTCCTATTGTCCACGTTTGGCTTACTTAGACCATTATACACCACAACGGGTCTTGACTAAGTCCGTTTGCATGTCTCTTCTAAATATTTGTAAACAAATTATTTCTTTTCTGTACTGCAAGCTAATTTAACTCTTTGAATTCCACGAACTGTTTCTTGTCGGTTCTGCCATCTGCCGTTGTCTTAGTAACGACCTACCTAAATACGTCTACATTGACTTTTATTTATTCTAGAAACAATTACAGGTATAGTATGTTAACAATCATTCCCTCTTTCGGGCATACGTTGCTGGTCTTCGGCCGCTATAGCCACCTGTGACATACAGGGTGAAAAGTTTTTAAACCGACAAACTCCGGGAGTTTGTAGGGGACATCAAAACAAATATTTTTCCCTAATGTCATTTTTTCCTATGAGGATTATTTAAACCGGTGGAGGCCGTATTACGCTCTTCAGTTGTAGGCAACCGCGGTCCACCAGTGTGGTATTACATTGTCTCTGTTTACTAATGGAACGATGCACCTGGAGTGAGTAAACTGATATGGTTGGTGCGTGCTACGTAGCGCACCACAATGGACGAGCTGCACAGCGTGTTTATCAACAACAATATCGTAACCACCGTATTCCGCATCATACGACCTTTGCTGCTGTGTACCAACGCCTGCGTGAGACCGGGTCATTTAGCAGATTACCTGGACAGGGACGCCGTCGCACGGTAAGAACGCTGCAGTTTGAGGAAGCTGTCTTGCAGCATCTGGAGCGGGATCCTTCAATCAGCACTCGTGCAATTGCACGTAACATGGGGACGAATCAGACGAATGTAAGAACAGTCCTTCGACAGCAATGTCCGTTTCACTTACAGCGTGTCTACCACCTGGAACCAGTTGATTATTCACTCAGAGCACAGTTTTCGCAGTGGTACCTGGAACAGTGTGAAGTGCATCCTCTGTATTGTTTACCGATGAAGCAATGTTCGGGAGTGATGGAGTCTTCAACATGCACAATTCGCACGTCGGAGTGAGGATAACCCACATGGCACAGTTACTAGCGCTCATCAAGTGCGGTTCTTCGTTAATGTGTGGGTCGGTGTTGTTGGAGACTGTTTAATTGGACCGTATCTGCTGCCTGGGCCATTAAATGGCAGGCATTGTTACAATTTTCTCGCCAGAGCATTGCCAGAATTGCTGGAAGACGTCCCGCTCCCTACAAAACAACGCATGTGGTTCCAACATGACGGGGCGCCGGCATATTTCAGTCGCCGTGTGCGTCGATTCCTGGACCGACGGTTCTCAGAAACGTGGATTGGCAGAGGTGGTCCTGTACCAAGGCCTGCTCGATCCCCAGATATGCCCCCTCTGGACTTTTTTGTGTGTGGAGAGATGCGCAACCTTGTTTACATAAGTCCTGTTGCATCAGAAGAGGATCTGGTTGCCCGGATAGTGGCAGCAGCAGGAACAATTCAGGATATTCCTGGGGTTTTTGCTCGTGTCAGCCAGAACATTATCCGACGATGTAACCTTTGTTTACGTGTCAATCGAGGCAATTTTTAAAATCTACTGTAATTGAAATTGGGTTGTGTTAATATGTTGACTCTTGGTCACAAAAAAATGGAAAAGTGTTTGTTGGTTTAATTAATTTGCCACCAGAGAAATCTTCCTCTACCGGTTTAAATACTCCTCATAGGAAAAAATGAAATCAGGGAAAACTACTTGTTTTGATGTGCCCTACAACCTCCCAGGGGACTGATGACCGCAGCTGTTAAGTCCCATAGTGCTCAGAGCCATTGAACAACCTCCCAGAATTTGTCGGTTTAAATACTTTTCACCCTGTATAAAGTCAGAAAACGGGCAAGGTATGGCGAAAGTAGGCAATGATTGATGCCACATTCTAAATAAGACTGTGTCTATAATAAGCAGAAGTATGTAATAGGTTAATCAAACATCTTCATAATTATTGTACATTTATGGTGAAACATTGTCTAAGGCTTCCGAGTCACTATTCCTTTGCCTACTTTTGGTCATATCTAATTTCAGATTGCACCCTAACCATTTATAATGGATAAAATTAGACAAATAATTTCTTTCACTTTCTGCCATACTGATATCTACAAGGTGTCCCAGAAATCTTGTGTCAAACTTCGAGGGGTCGTAGAGGGTGTCTTGAGGAACAAATCGTGGATAGGAACCCATATCCAGAAACGTCATCCAACGACCCTACGGAGCGTCGAAGATATAGGCTTCTGGCCTGTAATTTCGACGTTCTGTAACGTCGCTGGATGACGTTTTTGGACACGCATTCCTGTCCTCCATTCGTTCCTCCTTTGATGTTTGTAGCAAAATTTATGAGACATCCTTTATATAGGCTCCTATATCCTATAAAAACCACAGAGAGAGTACTTTCTGTTGCATCACGTGTTAGGGATTATTACCACTCCATTCGCGTGTGGACGCAGGAAGAATAATTTCTTAAATGCCTCTATGTGCGCTGTCGTTAGCCTAATCTAGACCTCGTGACCCTATGGGAGCGACGCTTTGGAAATATATTACTATATTCGCAGTTTACTCAGCTCATACTGGTTGTCGAAATTTTGTAAGTAGGCTTTTGTGGTATAATTGGCATATGTCTTGAAGCTCCTGCCACTTAAAAGTTTTTGAGCATCTCCTCGACGTTCTCCCCTGGGTCAAACAAAACTGTGACCTTTCGTGCTGTCCTTCTGTGCTTACGTTCAATATCCCCTGTTAATCCTACGACGGTTGGAACTTAAATAGTGGCAACTATTTATCTACAACCGATACAAAAGAGTTACATGTTTGCACCTGTTACTGTCCTTCAAAGTAGTCACCAGCGTTGTGTAGAACCCGTTGCCAGAGATGTGGAAGGCGTAGTATACCGTTAGCGGAGTCTGTTCTGTTGACGGTGCGAATGGAGCGGTCTACTGCCTGTTGAATCTCTGGAACAGTTCCGAAGCGAATGCCACGAAGTGGTTCCTTTATCTTCGGAATCAAATCAAAGTCACAATGACTCAAGTCCGGGGAGTATGGTGGATGGTACAGTACTTCCCAGTCCCATCGACCGAACAGAGCAGCCACAGCTTGCCCTGTATGCGCCTGCGCATTGTCGTGCAAAATGATGGGTGGGTTGCGCAGAAAGTGTCGCCGCTTCTTTCGCAAAGCTGGTCGCACGTGATGCTAAAAAACGAACAGTAATACTGTGCACTGACGGTCTGTCGTGGAGGAACGTAATGCGTTAGGATAACACCATCACAGTCGTAAACGAGAATCACCATAACTTTCACCATACTGGAGCTCTGACGCACTTTCGACTTTCGCTGCGACCCATAATGACGCCATTCGTTGGGTTGGCGTTTCAGTTTTGGCTCGTACGATGTGGCCCATGTCTCATCCAGTGTTACGATACGGCGTTAAGAAAGCCTCTCCTTCGCGCTCATAGCGCTCCAAGTGCGTCTGAGCGCGTCGTAACGCATCCGTTTCTGCATTTCCGTCAAATCATGCAAACCCATCATGATGCAATTTTTCGCATGCCCAGGCGTTCCTATGTGCTAATCCGGCTTCGTAGGCGAGCTCACGAATCGTATGGCGTCGATCACTGTCCACTAACACGGCAACAGCATGCACTTCTTCTTCAGAGACGCTAGGACGACCTGCCCGATGCATGTCTGCCACAGTTTGCCGACCTTCGCTGAAGGCTTTCACCCAACGTGCCACTGTTCTGTACGGCAATGCCGATTCCCCGCACGCCTCTTGAAGACGTTGATGACATTGTCGTGCTGTACGACCTCTGGCACATTCAATCGTGAACCAACTCCGTTGTTCCTGTTTCGAAAACATAGTGACACCGTTACGTTACACCGCTCGCTCACAAGTGACTCCTTTGATTGTGTGTGCGCCGGTGACGTGGGACGGGCGAGTCCGTTTGCTCGGAGGTAAGGTAGGTATGTCAACAACGTGTGCTATCAGCGACAAAAGTAGATTACATTGCATAGTGTCTCCACAGGAGTGTTGCCACTATTTAAGTTCCACCCTACGTATTTAGTTGGGTTCATCACACATGAGCAACATTCCAAGAAGGTTAGCGCGAGTACTTTGCAAGCAGTCTCCTTTGTAGGCTCACTGCAGTTTTCCAGTATCCTACCAACGAACTGAAGCCTGTCACCTGCTTTACCCACAACTGAGCGTATGAGATCATAACGCTTCATATCGCTACAAACAGTTAGACACAGCTACTTTTATGAGTTGACTAATTGCAATTGTGACACACTGGTACTGCAGTTCCAAGATGCTACTCCAGGCGGGTGTAAAATGAATGTGCGCAACGGAAAATAATAAACGCTAAATGAAGATTTGGCCCTGTCTGACTACCCTTTGAAGCAGATCTTAGGATCTCTTAATTCTATAAATTACAATCTAAACATAAATGAATAATGAAGGCAACTAATCCTACTAAATGATAAACATTGTTCCTGCTTACATATTTACTGTAGATTAAAAAACCTTTAGATTACAAAGTTTACATTTCCTAAGTAAAACTACTAATCAACTGCCCAACTCTGCCCCTTATTATGACTGCGCGGTCTAATATCAATGACGCGAAATGACTGACATCATCTACGTACCAAACACTAGAAGACACTACTTTCAAAGATGATCTACGATGGTGTGGAACCTCAGTGGAAATAAACTAACGTGGTCACAGCTGTTTAGCTTTCATAGCCGTAATAAGCCGAAGCAATTTGCGATATCACTGTATGTGCTGTGTCCGGTGCGTCGAAGTGATGGTTTTCGTACTCGTCTGCGACAATGGAAGAATTCAGCCATAAATAAACTATTTCAAACACTAGGACGGCAGAAAGCGGTCCTCTGACTAATATACTCTAATACCGTCTTCTCCTCTCTGTGTTCTACAGACGAGAAACGCGGACTCCCAGCCACAAGGACAGAGTTCAGATAACGTCTCAACGTAGGTATAGGCAGAGGAAGTGCTCTGAATTACTGAACGCTGCGTACTCAACGACGACTTCCAACCCGGAGGTGACGTCCAGAATCGTATAGGTTCGCAACAATACAATGCCTAACTGTTCTAACTATAAACTCTCCTGACAGCAAAGACAGCAAGTCCGTCTGTAGCAACAAAGCTGATATCGAGCGACCGTCACACACGGGCGCTCACAACGGAAGACCCCGTCTCTCCAGCGCTGGCTTTCCAGCAAGGCTTGGCTCCCCACCATCGTAATTCCGAAAACGAATCATATTCCCGAAACCACGGAATATTCTCCCTCTCAAAGATTCTTCCGAACGCCGACCAACCATATTTTAGTCTTTTGTCGTCCAGCGCGGAAAGTTTGCGAGGAAAAACCTATACTCATACAATGGTACGCTTCTGAGTAAAAATCCTTGGAAATAACCCAGCCTGCGTGGTTTCCGAGGTGCCGCTTCTTCGTTCCTCTCACCTGCGTCCAAGATTTTCAGCGTTCCGAAGTATTATTCGGTTATCCTTCCGGCCCCTACTACAATAGCGGCCGGCCGTCGTCCTATTGTGCTCCAGAGCTCAGGTGCCACGACGTCTGTCTAGCTACTTCCTGTGTTTAAGCAGGACCAACACCTGTGCGGGCCTTCCACCCAGTGCTTAGTTCTGCCTGCCGCTTCATCTCCACTGGCGTTCCAACCTCTATTCATTACGCCGTTTTTATAATAATTTCATGCAATAAGCGTTAACAGTTATTTACAAGACGTACGTGATAATGTCAATCTCCTTTATATATTCATATATACGATGTACAACCTATCACATGATACCTAATTGTGTTTGTAGATCACGGCAAAATACGTGGATGAGTTCTTCTAAGGTGTGAAATTATAGCCACCTTACACAGTCACTAGATGGGACGTTTTACCGTTTTGTACTGTGCACAGCTTTACACTTCTCAACGGTAAAGCTACACTCTCTGATCAAAAGTGTTCGGACACCTATATGTAATACGGAATTGACCACTAGATGTCATTAGAGACAGACCATCCAATGTAAAAGGAGACAGGCTGTGATATGCAGCCAGCAGAGAGGCAGTCAGCAGAACAGTTCGGTCAGGAACACTCAGTGAATTCGAACGTGGACTAGTCATTGGATGTCACCTGAGTGACAAATCCATCAGGAACATTTCATCCATTCTGTCGCTGCCCAGATCGACTGTTGGTGGTGTGACTGTGAAGTGGAAATGAGAAGAAATCACAACCAGGCAGGCCTCGTGTACTAACGGACAGGCACCGTCGACCATTGCGGTGGATAGTTGTAAAAAATCGCATGAAATCAGCGGAAAGATTCACCAGAAATCTAGCTACCACAATGACTGTGCGTCGAGAGCTAAAATGAATGGGTACCGTGTTCGAGGAGCTCCTCATAAGACGCGGATTTCTGTAGTCAGTGCTACGTGACGCCTGAGGTAGTGTAAAGAGCAATGCCAATAGACAGTGGATGACTGGAAAAGAGTGATTTGGAGTGATGAATCACGGCACACCGCGTGGCAATCTTGTATAAGGGTTTGGGTTTCTCGAATCCCTGTAGAACGTTAGCTGTCATCACGTGCAGTGCCAACAGTGAAGGTAGTGGGGTTACTGTATGGGGATTAGGTGTGGCCTTCTTACTGTGATTAAGGGAACGCTAAGTGCGGAAGGATATGAACATCTTTTACAGCATCGCGTACTGCGTACAGCAGAAGAACATTTCCCACAGAATGATTGTTAGTATCAGCATGAGAGTGCTTCTTGTCATAAAGTAGCATCTGTAAGGTAATGGTTTGTGATCAAAAATATTCCTAAAATGGAATGGCCATCCCAGAACCCCGATATGAACCCAACTGAACACCTTTGGGGTGAATTAGAATGTCATCTTCGCTTCAGACCCCCAGCGACCAGCATTACTGCCTTCTCTGCTTTCGGGTCTTGAGAAAGAAAGGGCTTCTGTTCCTCCACAGACACTGAGACACCTCATTGAAAGAGTGGCCAGCACAGCTCAAGTCACAATAGAGGCGGACGGCGGAAACATCCCATATACATTGATCAACCAGAACATTATTACCAGCGACCTGCTATCGATATAAACACGTCCAGACGATGGCAGCGTCGCATGGCGGGGAATGAATGCTAGTCAGACACACGCACGGCGCATGCAGAATCAGCATCTCCGTAGAATGGGGAAGACGAGTTTGACCGAGGTCAGGCCCGGTGGCTCGGCACAAGCATTTTGGAAACTGCACGAGTTGTCGGGTGCTCAAGGAGAGCTGTGGTGAGTGTCTTTAAAACGTGGCAAAACCAACGAGAAATAACGCCCAGACGTCGTGGAGTTGGGCGGCCAACCCTCATTACAGATGTCGGACGTCGTAGGCTGGGCAGACTGGTAAAACAGGACAGGCTGCGAACTGTGGCGGAACTAACATCAGACTTTAATGCTGGACAGAGTACAAGTGTGTCTGAACACACAGGGCACCGAATATTCCTACTGATGGGCCTCCGCAGCCGCCGACCCGTGCATATGCCAAACACCACAACATCGGCAGCTACTACTGAAATGGGCACGTGACCATCGGCACTGGACGTTGGTGCAGTGGCAGAGCATTGCACGGTCTGATGAATCCCGATACCTTCTTCATCGTGCCGATGGGAGGGCGTCCTTTTCCAGGAGAACATCTCCTCGGCAACCGTACTGCGGGATGGAGACAAGCTGGCAGCGGCGCCATTATGCTCTGGGGAACATTTACGAGGGCACCCATTGGTCCAGAGGAGCTCGTTCAAAATGGTTCAAATGGTTCTGAGCACTATAGGACTTAACTTCTGAGGTCATCAGTCGCCTAGAACTTAGAACTACTTAAACCTAACTAACCTAAGGACATCACACACATCCATGCCCGAGGCATGATTCGAACCTGCGACCGGAGCGGTCGCGCGGTTCCAGATTGTAGCTCCTAGAACCGCTCGGCAACTTCGGCCGGCTGAGGAACTCGTGGAAGACACCCTGACGGCCAAAGAGTACCGTAGACTGTTTGCAGACCACGTACACCACTTCGTGACGATCGTGTTTCCAGACAGCAGTCGCATTTTTCAGCGAGATAATGCGCCATGTCACGAGGCCAGGAGTGTGATGGAGTGGTTCGAGGAACACGGTGGCGAGTTTCAGTTGTTGTAATGGCCCACCAACGCGCCAGATCTGAACCAGATCGAACACATCTGGGATGTGATTGAACGTGAAGTCAGAGCTTATCCCCCCTCCCCGGAATTCACGGGAATTAGGTGACTTGTGTGTGCAGATGTGGTGCCAACTCCCTCCAGCGACCTACCAAGGCCCCAATGCTTTCATGTTACGACGCGTCGCCGCTGTTATCCGTGTCAAAATTGGACATACCGGCTATTCGATCGGTTGTCATAATGTTCTGGCTGATCACTGTAGATGTCCGCTAGGTGTCTAGATACTTTTCATCAGACAATATAATTGTCACTTTTCGCACCACTTTGAAATCATATCACGACGGGATTGAATACTATGAGTATATCATCTGATAAACTTACACTACTGGCAATTAAAATTGCTACACCAAGAAGAAATGCAGATGATAAACGGGTATTTACTGGACAAATATATTATACTAGAACTGACATGTGATTAAATTTTCACTCAGTTTGGGTGCATAGATCCTGAGAAATCAGTACCCAGAGCAACCACCTCTGGCCGTAATAACGACCTTGATACGCCTGGGCATTGAGTCAAACAGAGCTTGGATGGCGTGTACAGGTACAGCTGCGCATGCAGCTTCAACACGATACCACAGTTCATCAAGAGTAGTGACTGGCGTATTGTGACGAGCCAGTTGCTCGGCCACCATTGATCAGACGTTTTCAATTGATGAGAGATCTGGAGAATGTGCTGACCAGGGCAGCAGTCGAACATTTTCTGTATGCATAAAGGCCAGTACAGGACCTGCAACATGCGGTCGTGCATTACCCTGCTGAAATGTAGGGATTCACAGGGATCGAATGAAGGCTAGAGCCACGGGTCGTAAAACATCTGAAATGTAACGTCCACTGTTCAAAGTGCCGTCAATGCGTACAAGAGGTGACCGAGACGTGTAACCAATGGCACCCTATACCATAACGCCGGGTGATACGCCAGTATGACGATGACGAATACACGCTTCCAATGTGCGTTTACCGCCATGTCACCAAACACGGATGCTACCATCATGATGCTGTAAACAGAACCTGGATTCATCCGAAAAAATGACGTTTTGCCACTCGTGCACCCAGGTTCGTCGTTGAGTACACCATCGCAGGCGCTCCTCTCTGTGATGCAGTGTCAAGAGTAACCGCAGCCAAGGTCTCCGAGCTGATAGCTCGTGCTGCTGCAAACGTCGTCGAACTTTTCGTGCAGATGGTTGTTGTCTTGCAAACGTCCCCATCTATTAACTTAGGGCTCGAGACGTGGCTGCACGATCCGTTACAGCCATGCGGTTAAGATGCCCGTTATCTCGACTGCTAGTGATACGAGGCCGTTGGGATCGAGCACGGCGTTCCGTATTACCCTCCTGAACCCAGCGATTCCATATTCTGCTAACAGTCATTGGATCTCGACCAACGCGAGCAGCAATGTCGTCATACGACAAACCGCAATCGCGATAGGCTGCAATCCGACCTTTATCAAAGTCGGAAACGTGATGGGACGCATTTCTCCTCCTTAAACGAGGCATCACAACAACGTTTCACCAGGCAACGCCCGTCAACTGCTGTTTGTGTATGAGAAATCGGTTGGAAACTTTCCTCATGTCAGCACGTTGTAGGTGTCGCCACCGGCGCAGCCTTGTGTGAATACTCTGAAAAGCTAATCAGTTGCATACCACAGCCTCCTGTCGGTTAAATTTTGCGTCTGTAGCACGTCATCTTCGTGGTGTAGCAATTTCTAATGGGCAGTAGTGTAAAATATCTGTTTTCCGACCAAATATGTTGAGCCCTACTTGCACAACTTACTCTTTTTTAGTAGAAAGCTTTGTGCATGTACTCGTACATGTGGAGTAGTATAATGGATTAATAAAAGTTTCCGTCTGAGTGCGTTGCTGCAGCATATATGCATCGTAGCGCGACCCCGATGCAGGGATATAAGCACCGACATGTAGGCAAGGGATCGGTGTGGCATTTGTGTCTTTCCGACGTGCGTGCGTCAAATGTGGAAAAGTGAACTGTGGCTACGATATGATCAAATGCGTCCAAACAGGACCAACGTACTGTTATTATTTTCTCTACTACTGAAGAATAAACATATGTAGACATCGATAGGAGAATGAAGAATGTGTATGGGGCAGTGTATGTGTATGTCTGTCGAAAACCATCGTGGTGGAATGGGTCGCCACAAGGGGTGCTGCTACTTCATTGTAATTCACGTCCCAATATCGGATATAGCGTAACGCATAAGTTACGCCAACTCAAATGGGAGACACTCGAGCAGGCTCCCTGTAGTCTTTATAACACACACGTGAGCGTGTGCATACAGAAAACCCCAGTGCAAACAAGAGGAAAACTTCGTAGAAGATGGAATTCAGATACATCGTCAGAATAATAATACTATAAAATTCATTTCGCAGATGATATGCTGGTCTTGTACACTATATTTAGTACAGCGATATTGTTCTCAAGGTCGTATAGCAATTCCTTAAAGAGCAACAGTTTGTTTGTTTGGCCCTGTTCACTCAGACTATCGTCACGTCTAAGTGTGCGACCGTGACGAACCTCCGAATCCCTCCTCGCGTGTTTGCCGAAACGCGGACTTTTTTTCACCACGAAATCTGACCTTTGCATTTTCTGTGAGAATCTCCAACTTTCAGGGACGATTGCTAAACAGTATTACGTAAAGCTCAGTGTCCGGATCGATTACTGAAGGTGACGCAAGAAGCGCCACTTTCATTTCCTGGCCGGTGCTTGCGGGCCCGTGAACGAAGGGTTTCGATAGGGCAGTATTTATTGTAGGGGCAGGGGCCCGTGTGTTTCCGGCTATGACCTTCTGGGGGAGAAAGCGGAGGAGCTGCCGCTGCCGGTTTCACTTTCTGGCGCGGACTCGCCGGCGCACATGATTTACGGCGCTGCTCTTCGGTCCCCAATCGTCACCCTGCCTACCGCACAACACCGCCTGTCTTCGCATTCCCCGTTCCGGTTCGGCCCACGGGGCAACCGTAAACGCGGTATTCTCCTCTGTGGAAGGTCGCTCCCCGATATCTACATTCGATTCGTACTGCGGACATGCTAATTAAATTTCCCGCCGGCATTTACAAGGCTTGCCAAGTGAATTTCCCGATGGTATCTTCCCGAAGGTGAAGGACGAGTCCTTCACGGAACGATCACAACTTACATTTTCTTTGATTGTATTTATTCGTTACATTCATTTCATTACTTGTGTGATTTTAAAATAGCTTGTAAGTGACCTCTCCACACAAACTATTGTCACGCACGTAAGAAGGCACACTGTCTCTTTGGAGCGCTGCAAGCGGTGAATAATTGATACCAACCGGTCATTTTACCGTCCAACGCTGACGTCAGTCACGGCGTTGAAGTAGTGTGTATGTGCCAGTCGCTTACGGAACCGCCGTAGTAAGGTGGAGAGACGTGCAGACGTGACAGAAAGGTGATATCGTGTTTAGACACGTCCGTGACCACATAGTGCCCTGTTTGTTGTTGCACTGTCCACTGTGTGTACAAGCAATGTTTCATGACTCACAGCCATGTAACACGGCGGAAGAACAGTGGTCGCAAAAATACACTTTACCAGTTTCGACAAATTAGTCATCGTCAGAAAAAAATGGCTCTGAGCACTATGGGACTCAACTGCTGAGGTCATTAGTCCCCTAGAACTTAGAACTAGTTAAACCTAACTAACCTAAGGACATCACAAACATCCATGCCCGAGGCAGGACTCGAACCTGCGACCGCAGCGGTCTTGCGGTTCCAGACTGCAGCGCCTTTAACCGCACGGCCACTTCGGCCGGCGTCATCGTCAGAAGCCTACAAAGTTAGGGATATTATAAATCCTTAGACTTTGGCCATATATGTATATAAAGTATAAGAAGTATATTAAAGAAATTTAATTTGTTTAGCGTATGTCAAAGTCTTCTTCATAAAAGCAAAATACCATGATAAGAAATGCACATATTGTGCGCGATAATTGTAAACACAGATTGCCAATTCACAGTAACTGAGTCACATTTGTGTACATTTCAATCTGTTGTACTAGCAGCAAGGAGCATATATAAACGCATAAAAAATTATAACTAAGGTATATAAAGAAATTATGTACAGTACATTCGAAAAAACATGGCATTTAGTTCTAATATATAACTAAGGTATATAAAGGAATTATGTACAACACATTCGAGAATACATGGCACTTAGTTCTAATATATAAAATGAGTGGGCTAATTTTCATGTTTTATAAGAGATGATGTGCAATCAAAATAGAGATGATATGCAACCCAAAGAGACGCTATTTTTATTGCATATCATGTTTTATAAAATTCGAAAATCAGCCCATTCCTTTCATGTATTAGAACTAAGTGCTATATATTTTTTTTTCAAACATATTACATGTAACTTTCTTATATACCTTATTTATGCTTTTTGTGTACTTTCATATTTGTCCCTTGCTCCTAGCACAACAGTTTGACGTGTACATAAATGTTATTAAGTTACTGTGAATCGTCAGTCTGTGTTTACAATAACCACATACAGTATGTACATTTCTCGACATATGATAGCATTTTGCTTTTACGAAGAAGATATTGGCACCTACTAAATCACTACTAAGTAATTTTCTGTAATAACATGGCACCTCTTGTCGACTCCTATTCAATAGTCTGGGAGTTCTGACATTGGCCTCACAGTATATATTTTCTTTAATGTCGTTTGTTGTTAGCAATATTAGCTTATTCCCAAGAGTTAGCAGCTTTCACTCAGTTAATATTAGGCAGAAATCAAATCTGCATGTGGAATGCACTTCCTTGACTCTTGTGCAGAAAGGAGTGCACTATTCTGCTGCATCCATTTTCAATAAGCTACCACAAAAACTCAAAAATTTTAGCAGTAGCCCAAACACGTTTAAGTCTAAACTGAAGAGTTTCCTCATGGCTCACTCCTTCTATTCTGTCGAGGAGCTCCTGGAAGAGCTGAAAAATTAAGCAAATTCCAGTGTTACATTGTTGATTTTCTTTATTTAAACTTACGAATTGTCGCCTGAATATGTTTCTTATATTTCATTTTATCTATTTCTACTATCGTGTTATAATTTCATGTATTGACTCGTTCCATGACCATGGAGACTTCTCCTTAATTTGGTCCCACGGAACAATAAAAATTTTTTAAAAAAATGTACTTCTTATACTTAACATACACGTATACCCAGAATCTAAAGACTTATAATATTCCTAACTTTTTAGGCTTATGAAGACGAAAAATTAATTTGTCGAAACCGGTAATGCAAAATAAAAATATATTTGCAAATTTATGACTGAATTTTATTCTAATATTCCTATGATTATTATGCTGTCTATACTCTCGCCTTCCAACCTGAGAACACCCATGGTCTGAGAACTGCTCGCATGCCTTCTTGGTTTGACGAACACCCTATCGCACATCGACTAGTCTGCAAAATCTCTCATTCTTAACTGCATTGATAATTTCTGCAACTACGGGGGCTAAAATGTAATGCCTTCGAATGTTTCATCTGAAAATTCTTAAACCTTTTTTAATATAATAAATGTTATTAACATTCTACATCTTTATTATTCAAAAATGGCTCTGAGCACTATGGGACTCAACTGCTGAGGTCATTAGTCCCCTAGAACTTAGAACTAGTTAAACCTAACTAACCTAAGGACATCACGAACATCCATGCCCGAGGCAGGATTCGAACCTGCGACCGTAGCGGTCTTGCGGTTCCAGACTGCAGCGCCTTTAACCGCACGGCCACGTCGGCCGGCTTTATTATTCATGTATACTTATTTGTTTCTCAGCATAGTAACCTTGGCGACGAACAAATGTCTCCCAATGAGAGACCAGTTTGTTAACACCGTCCCTGTAGAATATTCGACTTTGTTTACGGAGCTGCGACTTCACATCTGCTAACTTCGCTTCATCACTGTCAAAGTGGAGTCCTCGAAGGTGTTGTTTAAGTTTTCAAAACAGACGAAAATCGGTTGGAGCCAAGTCGGGACTGTATCGAGGATGACGACAGTGAACCCAAGGAGCTGGATTGTTGTGGATGTCACAGCGCTCCTGTGTGGTCTAACATTGTCATGCTGAAGGAGAGGATGCTCCTTGTGCAGCCGAACTCTTCGGATTCGAAACTCGATAACAGCACGCTGTTTCTCAAGCATCGACATAGTTACGCTACGCACCACCATGTTACACGGTACAATTCGGAGCCCTCTAGCGGCAGAGCGCTGAAAATATGTAGTTTGTTGGTTAGTTGATTTGGGGGAGTGGACCAAAGAGTGAGGTCATCGGTCCCATCGGATTAGGTAAGGATGGGAAGGAAATCGGCCGTCTCATTTCGGAGGAAACATGCCGGCGTTAACCTGAAGCGATTTAGGGAAATTACGGAAAAGTGAAATCAGGATGGCCGGGCGCGGGTCTGAACCGTCGTCCTCCCGAATGCGAGTCCAGTGTGCTAACAACTGCGCCACCTCGCTCGATAAAAAATGTAGACATGTAGAATAAAGAGGTAGAATTTTAATAACGTATGCCTCATTTAAAAAGCCTTAAGAGTTTTCGTAAAAGAATTCGGAGGCATTGCTTTGCACCCCACCCCTTATTTGGAACAGCAGGTAAAACGGAAAAGTGAGCATCCCCGTTCTACGGAATCTAATCATCAATGATCGGCGTAATCTGGATGTGGCATATCTGAAGAAACTTGTGCTCTCTCTTCCTCGCCGATTTGAGGCAGTTATCGAGGGTGGAAGTAGTATCACACAATATTACCCTAACGTCTCCTCGGTGTGACTAATTTTTTGTCCGATGTTCTTATGATATACACAACTACACCCAGTCTATGCGTGGCAGGGGCAATTGTCTGTTCCGTCATGGTTTCTTCCCCGTCTGTTCATAGATAACTATTGGACAGTGGGTGTAACACAGTGACTCTGTGCCAAAAAGTCAATTTCACCTGACGTAGAGGTTATGGCTAATCATTTCTAGGATTCAAAAGATGTTCTTCTTGTTGAAACTGATGCCAAGGATAAACCAATAGCTGGTAAATTTTACGAAACCCTTCTGAATGAAAACGAAATTGACAAAAATCTTGTATTGATCAAATGTGCCTTGGAAAGTGTAAATCCAACAATCAGAACACTGGAAATTAATTATAAAACTGATGGGTATGAAACACGTACTTGTGAACAACTAGCCAATTTATCAACCTGGTAGTTATCATTAATGGGCAGCGACTGACGGAGGTCCAGTGTTGGCTGTATTTATCGGATGGCAAAGAAACTTGGTAGATATGCTAATGCGATAATGCAATACCGATTTGCGCTGGGAAAAAAATAGTTCCAATTTTGAACACGAGGTCCAAATCTGGCGCTGTAGACTGCTCGTATGACCGCATCACGTCCATCCTTGTCATTTGACAAGCCATAACCGTTAATAATAAAATCAACATTATGCCTTCTAACTTGTTTGGCCTTTTCTGTCCACACCCCATTCCTAATCCATTACATATTTCCATACGTCTTTCTTGCATTCACCGCTCCAAATATGCAACTAGTTCCCAAAATTGGAATTAGTTTCTTCCACACCGTAAGCCGGTTCCGCATTAACGCATTAGAATATCTACCAAGTTGCACTGCCATCCGACAGTTACAGCCCACACTGGACCTCTGTAACAAGCTGCACTTTAATTATAACCGCCTGGTATTTGTCATTACGCCATAGCTGGCTGTTTTGCAGACCTTCCAGAATCGCAGTTCACGGACGGATTATATTCACTGAGAAAGCGTCGGACAAAGTGCACTGACATTAAAGAGGACTACATGTAACATAAAAATACAGTCGTTCTTCTCCAGGCCGAGAACCTTTCATTATTTCCTAGTCCATTACTAATGTAGCTGTGTCTTCTTCCGACCAACAGTATCACTTCTTACACCATAAATTGCTTACAAGATCCTTTGCGACGTCTTGTTTGCCTAACTTTATCCTCAACGCATCTAATAATTCGAAACATAGTGGCCCGAAGAACATTCTCGGAAATTTGTTTGAGATTTCCTGAGACTACAAGGCGTCTTTGCTTGAGTGCGCGGCGGTTGAATTCATTACAATTACACTCTTTCTTGATACAAACAAGCCGTTTGCCAGTCTTTATTTCGATAACCGCTGTTAGTTGAAACCCGCCTCTGTAGCCGAGATCGCTAACGCACGCTTCTGCGGTGACAATCCACTCGGAGAGAAGCTGCCTCGAATCCAGGTGGTGAAAAGTATTCACGCCCTGAATCTGGCCGGCGAGAGGAAGAATGGGGGTGGTGGCGGCAGGTTCCTGCTCAGCAGTCTTTGCGCCAGTGTCCTAGATTAAATTCCAAACGTCTCCGCAGTGTCTCATGAAGGGAGAGCAAATGCTACTATTTACAGTGGTCAGTCCGTCGGATGAGGGTACTGAACTCAGCAGCTGCCTTGATGGTATTCGAGAGGAGTAGTCTATGTTCCGGGCCGGTTTTCAGCCTCTCGCTTTCATTTAATCCATAACACAAGCCCAACACTACACTGCACAAGTACTCATTACAGTCATCTCCACATGACAAACACATACACTGACAATGGTTGGAGAAAGGCGTCTATACTAGAATCTTGGGCTGTACGGCGATGGAGGATTTCTGCATTTGCATTCACACACACACACACACACACACACGCACACACATTCCCTTAATATGTGACTCTTGTGTTGTGTTAGTTCAGTCTGACAGGTTTATGTGGCACAACTGACTTCATTTGTTACTCATAAAACAGACATCGAATGGGTACTGCCATTTTATGTTCTGTGGAGTGCACCATTTAATTTTTGTCTATAGTGAGACTTAGTTCCAAATTTTTGCAGCCGGGTAGTTTTTTTGACAGGATCTGACTGGATGTTGCTACAATTTTTAACAAACAACGAACTCCCATGGACGATTGTAACACCTACAGAAAGTCTGAGATTATAGTTAACAGTTTTCCTTTTTTTTTGTTTCGTCATGAACAGTAAAGACACTATTTCAGTTCCTTGGAGACAGGATCAAAATTGCTTCTTAATATGCGGATTACTCTCCATACTGGATAATGTGACGAGTTCTGTCTGTCGATAAACCACTAATTCAATCTCAAACCGGAGTGGTGTCGGTGAGGTACTGACTGATCTGGACACTGCTCGAAAATGTAAGAACAACAAAACCAGCTAGTCACCTCTACACGCGACATCGAGGATATTATATGAAGGGCCTATTTCAGTAGTGGTACAAGTCCATTACCTCCACTTTTGTGCCTATAATGCTTCTGAAATTAATGATACAAATAAACAGAAAGAAAGGTTCATTTCTGGCAAGAATCCATATGCTTGAATATTTCTGGTATCTCAACTGCAAATTTTTCAGCGCTCATTTAACTTTAAGACTCTGTATCTCACAATGAACAAAAATGGACTTGTGCCTCTATTGAAATAAGCCTTTCATATGTGAGTAGGATAAACAGAGTTTTGCAAAATTAGTTTTTTAAAGCTATCCTTGTTCCAATAAGGAATGTAATTTCGTTCCAAGTAGATCGTAAAACTTGAACTTGAAATTTTCCTCTAGAGCATCAAACAATAGTTACTTTTTTCCACTCTGCAATTAGTGCATTTTCTATTAATGGCGTGAAAAAGAAACAAACTGAATGAAGATCAAATGGAAGAGATGAATAAAACCTTCTCTCTATCCAATGAAGCCAACAACTGCCTTATCCCTAAACTAAATGTCTGACCTCTAATTTCCACAATTCCGTACTATGTACTATTGCCATCTCTGCCATTAGATATGTTTCTGTTTTTGTGTACTATAATCTGTCCGGTTGTATTCTGTTCCCAGGTATTTATCAAGACTACGTAGGCGTGAACCCAGGATTTGCCGTCACCCCAGCATTTAACGTGCCATACATACCTACGATTCTAATAATAATAAAAACAATAATATATATAAAATGTTTGAGTATAATCACAATAATTTGTTAATATCGGGGGTGATTTTAATATTTTTGGGGAGATCATTATCCCCATGCCCCCCCCTCCCCCACCTCCATGGATCCACACCTGGTTTTACGCCTCATAGGTCGTTCTATTTCATGTCAAAGAAGATTTCCAGTTTACCTAAAACATCATTTTGGAAACAAGTACGGAAATTTACATTTGCAACATGCTCGAATCTCATCAGTATAACTACAGCATTAAATTATACTGACAGGATTCTGATGTATTGTGTCGCATCTTTCTTTATTTCTATCTACTGGTTAAAAAGCAATGACAATGAAACCATAATGAATAGTTTACATTAATATTGACAGAAATTTGTAGCTCCAGCTTTTGTGCAGCTGTTTGTAAACTGCTACAGAATTTTATGCATTTTATTTCCTCCTCAAGCAGTGTATTACAACTGACAATGAAGTACTCTTGAATTCCCACCTTTCCATATGCTCGTGGCTTTTTTTCTATCACTTTTCTGTAGAGATATCGGCTACGGTCCGTGGTCTTTAAGCGCATGGACGGTACCTCGTGTAGGATATATATAATCCTGGTTGACTGTCTCTCACAAGGGGCTCGGACCTGTTCGCCATCACTGATTTCGTCCACATTAATAATACACTATGTGATCAAAAGTATCCGGACACCTCCAAAAACATACGTTTTTGATATTACGTGCACTGTGCTGCCTCCTAATGCCAGGTACACCATATCAGCGATCTCAGTAATCATTAGACATCGTGAGAGAGCAGAATGTGGCGCTCCCCGGAACTCGCGGACTTTGAACGTGATCAGCTGATTGGGTGTCACTTGTGTCATACGTCTGTACGCTAGATTTCCACGCTCCTAAAACATCCCTAGGTCCACTGTTTCCGATGCGATAGTGAAGTGGAAACGTGAAGGGACACGTACAGCACAAAAGCGTACAGGCCGAACTCGTCTGTTGACTGACAGAGATCGCCGACAGTTGAAGAGGATCGTAATGAGTAACTGGCCGACATCTATCCACACAATCACACAGGAATTCCAAACTGCATCAGGACCCACTGCAAGTACTATGACAGCTAAGCGGGAGATGAGAAAACTTGAATTTCATGGTCGAGCGGCTGCTCATATGCCACACATCACGCCCGTAAATGCCAAACGACGCCTTGCTTGGTATAAGAAGCGTAAACATTGGACGATTTGACAGTGGAAAAACGTTGTGTGGACTGACGAATCACGGTACACAATGTGGCGATCCTATGGCGGGGTGTGGGTATGGCGAATGCCCGGTAAACATCGTCTGCCAGCGTGTGTAGTGCCAACAGTAAAATTCGGAGGGGGTGGTGTTGTGGTGTGGTCGAGCTTTTAATGGAGGGGGCTTGCACCCCTAGTTGTTTTGCGTGGCACTACCACACCACAGGCCTACATTGATGTTTTAAGCACCTGCTTGCTTCCCACTGTTGAAGAGCAATTCGGAGATGGCGATTGCATCTTTCAACACGATCGAGCACCTGTTCATAATGCACGCCCTGTGGCGGAGTGGTTACACGACAATAACATCCCTGTAATGGACTGGCCTGCACAGAGTCCTGACCTGAATCCTATAGAACACCTTTGGGATGTTTTGGAACGCCGACTTCGTGCCAGGCCTCACCGACCGACATCGATACCTCTCCTCAGTGCAGCACTCCGTGAAGAATAGGCTGCCATTCCCCAAGAAACCTTTCAGCACCTGATTGAACGTATGCCTGCGAAAGTGGAAGCTGTCATCAAGGCTAAGGGTGGGCCAACACCATATTGAATTCTAGCATTACCGATGGAGGGCTCCACGAACTTGTAAGTCATTTTCAGCCAGGAGTATGGATACCTTTGATCACATAGTGTATATACAGGGCTTGTACAGTAACGAAAGTGAGAGAAGTGAGGGCTCCCGATGGCATAGCGTTAAGAAAAAATAGCATTTTTGGTGCGGCTCAGGTGATGCATGATCCATTTATGTTAGTGTAGATACTGTAGCATGCAGCGGTTTGCACAGCGGAATGAGTAAAGAAAGTTAATATGAAGATCGTGGGTTCGTTTCCCTACGTGAAAAAGTCTTTTCTTTTTTCATTGCCATTTTCACATTACTTACGCATTAAATAGATCGAAATAGTTCTCAATATATTGTATTTTCAAGATAGAGGAGGACTGCCGTCGTGCAGTATTAAAGTAATTCACCCCCAAATGGACTCCGCTAGCGCAAGCCTTCGATCTGTTTTCATCGTCAGGTAAAGAATTTCACCAAAAAGCTTCAAAACTGCTCTTATCTAGAGAGAAAAATAATTCGCATCCCGAGAAGACTGCATCAAAATACATTCCATTGTATGTCACCAGTTATCCTCGCCAATGCTGGGCGAAATGGTGCGTTACAGATGGTTTGCTGTCAAAAGTGTGCGGTTATAGAGAAGCCAAGTTTTTCTTTCCACAGAAACTTTAAAACGAACATATAACTGTAAAAATTCGTCTTTCATTACAGAACTTACGAATGTAAACCGAGTTTGTCTTCCCATATAAACTTTAAAACACACATGTAATTGTAAAAAAGCGTCGTTTATAACGTGTGCAAGATGCCCTGAAAATTAGTGCTTTCGCTGGTTTCACCATGACTATCAACCCAGAAAAAGAAAAAAAAGTATCAATTTGATATACGATGTTCTTGTATACGCCTAACAGTCTCTTACTGGAAACTCACTTGCAATCCCAAATTTTACTTTGCCTTGTCTGTCCACGTCTTTTATAAAAATTGTAATAAATTCAGTATATTGAGCATTATTTCGGTTTATCTGCAGTACAAGTTACGTAAAAATAAAAAAATTAAATAAAAACGTTACCGCACAGGGGCTTGATCCCATATCCCCCTGATTACCGGTCTGTACTCTTTCCGAGGCACAAATCGGTACCTCAAAACTGTTCTAACATACGTGGTTCATGCCTGCCCCAGCCGCCCAAAAATGCTGTTTTCTCTTAATTATTGACATCTGAAGCTCTCACTTCTGCCGCTTTCATTTCCGGCCGAGCCCTGCGTACACCATAAATTTGAACGAAATCGGTGATAACGAGTAGGTGAGAACCCCTTGTCTGTCTGTCTTTCATATTCTAAATGTCAGACCTGGTGGTATAGCAGTAAATTGTATACCTGGAAACCACGAGGTTGCAGGGTCAAGTCCCGGTCGGACCACGGAAATCTTCAGTGTGCCTTGAATCTGACCTTCACCTCTCAACGGTATGAGAAGTCGCCAGGAATAAGACGTGGTTCGGCTTCCGCTTTACATTGTGCGACCCATTTTCCCTATTCGATTCCGTAAAGGTTGTTTGACAATGAGGAAACTGAAATATGGTTGAGTTGAAATATCCATGCTACTCATCATGTTTTGCATTCACAGACTTCCACGTATTCCCGCATCTAAAGAAACTTGACAGCTGGCTAATTAGTAAGCATTACTGAGTCGCTGTTGTGCATTGTATGTGAAAGTATGTAGGCAGCATCAAACACTAAATTGGTCTGTTGCAGTAACGACCCTGAATATCCTCAAATAAGCGTGCTTGTCTTAACAGAGCGTGACGTTCCCTGAATCGGAGGTATAAAATTAAAAATGCCCCTCAGTTCACTGTCAAAAGAGATCACACAGCAGTTCAGCAGGTGTAAGCTGTACTTTTCTTCGCTGTTGGTTTATGTTTCTGATTACGTGGCAGCGTACTGGTTCGCCCATTAGCTACGGAGTAATTGGCCGTTCCGAACCGTAACGTCTTACGTAATACACAGTCTCACGCTAATAGCCCGTCACACAGAGTATTCCTGTAACGCCTGAGGTCAGATTCCACGTGGATCCCATACACGGGAGGTACGTTATAATATTTCTCTTGTGACGTACCCTTGAGATAAATATCCCTTTCACGCACGGACGCCAGAACAAGTGTGCACTCACTGAAACGTGGTAATTTGGTGTTTGATCGCTATAATGTAAATACAAAAGAACTACTGGTATTCGCTTGCATACGTCAAGATGTGGATTTCGAAAAAATTTTGGCTTCATTTTTGCACCGCGTTACAGACTTCACTGTTCTGTGGAGTGTAGAAGAGTACAGATGATGTAATATGGCAACAGATTTAATTTCATTCAGTTTCTCATGAAACATATTGTAAAATTCCTGTTCTTCATTACGTCCCACTTCGCATTAATAATATCACTATACACCCGTCTTCCTGCCCTTCCTCCTTCCTCGTAATCGTCAAGAACTGGATCCACAACGTGAATACGTTACATCTCCTTCACTGCTTTTTTTCTTTAAGTAACTACCACATCTAAATGTTCGTGATTTTATTAGCGAATATTAGTAGTTCTTTTTTAACTTCATACGTATGTATCGATGCTATGTACTTTCGCGTTCCAAAAAATACTCATATCCACGTATTTTTGAATACTCTATTTTTGAGTCACTACACAATATAGTTACAAGTGTTGTAAATGATCGTCCTTGCCATTATGAGATGCTGACTTTACAAGTAAAAAGAATTTAGTACATTGCACGTTGTCATTTTCTGATGATCGTAAGAAGGAGTTCACCTTATAGAAACCGAGCAAGGTCGGGTTGTGGTTAGCACACTGGACTTTCATTTGGGAGGACGACGGGTCAAACCCGTGTCTGGTCACGTAGTTTAGGTTTTGTGTGATTTTCCTAAAACGCCTCAGACAACTACCGGGATGGTTCATTTGAAAGGATATGGCTGACTTCCTTTCTCATCCTTGACCCAGACCGAAGTCGATGTCGACGGGACGTTAAACCCAATCTTCTTTCCTTCGATCTTATCGAAGGAATCACCTGCCAGTGACTAATAACTCTAACAACGTGATATTTTGTGCCGCCATTGTTAAATCTGCAGTTTACGTTTACATCGACAATCGTGCTTTAAAACATATCCATGCTTTGTTTACAGACGATAAAATTACTTCTTTGGTGTTAGTGTATTAAGCTGCCATAAGCTACTTAATCATGATCACATTATTTCACTGGTTTTCTGAACGTATGTTGCACATAACAAACGTTGTCTACAGTTATTTATTATACCAAAACTTATTGAAACGAAGATGATTTCTCGAATATCTTCCACGAACCAGAGTTGCGAACTGAAACGCTTACAGAACTCAAATATAATCATCCAAAGCCATTCGGTGCAACTCTCAGAAATTCTCGAGAAAGTCAGCTTTGAAGTTTGTGGTATCGTCCAGATATGGCGGTGCCACATAAAAGTCGGCAATGCGAATCAATACTACAGACATCAGCGAGGGTTCGCTGCAATTCGCGAAGACTTATGGGAAGCCCTCCTGACGACCACGTCTCGCTCTCAGCGGCAGCAACGCGCTCATGCTGAGGTCAATATAAAGACATGCGCAGAAAAACGGTCTAGCCCTCAAATTTAAAAAGTTAGAGATTACTGTTGCCATCTGTTTCTGGGTACGGGAACTATAAAAATTGAAAATGTCAATTTTTATAGTTCCCATACTCAGCAACAGATGGCAACACTTGGATGGCAACACTTGTCTCTAAGCTTTCATATTTGAGCATTAGCCCTTTTTTCAGCGCATGACTTCGTATACTGTTGAGCATCAAAAGCTGACCCTGGTTGGAGATACACAATGTGATCAGAAGTATCCGAACACCTGGCTGAAAATTACTTACAAGTTCGTGGGCCCTCCATCGGTAATGCTGGAATTCAGTATGGTGTTGGCCCATCCTTAGCCTTGATGACAGCTCCCACTCTCACAGGCAGACGTTCAGTCAGGTGCTGGAAGGTTTCTTGAGGAATGGCAACCCATTCTTCACGGAGTCCTGCACTGTGGAAAGGTATCGATGTCGGTCGGTGAGGCGTGGCATGAAGTCGGCGTTCCAAAACATCCCAAAGGTGTTCTATAGGATTCAGGTCAGGACTCTGTGCAGGCCAGTCCATTACAGGGATGTTATTGTCGTGTAACCACTCCGTCACAGGCCGTGCTTTACGAACAGGTGCTCTATCGTGTTGAACGATTCAATCGCCATCCCCGAATTGCTCTTCAACAGTGGGAAGCAAGAAGGTGCTTAGAACATCAATGTAGTCCTGTGCTGTTAAGGTTCCACGCAAAACAACAAGGGTTGCAAGCCCCTTCTATGAAAAACACGACCACACCATGACACCACCGCCTCCGACTTTTACTGTTTGCACTACACACGCTGGCAGATGACGTTCACCGTCCTTTCGCCCCATCCACACCCTGCCATCGGATCGCCAACTGTGTAGTCCACACAACGTTCTTCCACTGTTCAATCGTCTTTTGGCTTACAGATTATTTGGGATTTCATTGGACATACATGCAGGTTCCCCTTCCTGGCTCACAACCTTGTCACTTGACTTGCCAGATGTACTAGATTTAGTTGTAATTAACATAAGTAATTTTACACTTGAATTGTTATATTCTACACTTCTATGAGACTTAACGTTTGATATGTTTACTAAAGACATTTCTAGTTTTCAAGATATATTATATATATGATTTGTTCTCCAATATGTCTTTGAACCATCTACTTCTAGATTTACTCAGTGATTTTTAACGCTGTTTCCACTTTAGTAATCCACTGTCTCAAATAAAATTTTGTATAGAGAAATTGATTATGTACAACCTTCAGCTACCTGAATATTTTTGTATTTTTATTTGTGTATGGCAGAACTTTGGCATCAGTTATGATTAATAGCCTGCAAAAGGTGAAAGTGTATTGGTATATACTAATATTCATATTGTTTTATTATTCACATGAAATTTGAAACCTTATTCGTAACCTCATACAGAGAAATCTAGTTATGTTCAACCTAAAGGCACATACACAGCCTCCGCACTCAGGAATTGCACGAGTGAGAACCTAGTTTTAGGAGGCACCATACATTTTAAAATTTCATTGTTTATACTCATTTTCTTTTATACTACGTATAATTATCTTCTTTTTATTAACTATCCTAACTTTGGCAACCACTTGTTTCTGGCAATTGATGATTTATAATGTTATCTCATCTTTAAATATGATTTTAAATTTTGAATAGAGGAATCTTCTTATGTTCAACTACAGCTACCTGAATGCTCGCTATATCTAAGATTGTTTACGCAAGAATTTCGGCTCCACTTTTTATTAATAGAATTGAAACTTTAATTTAAACCTACACCATTATATCTTAATATTCATTATGCTCTTATGTTTCATGCGAAATTTTAACTTCATTTATAATCTCATATAGAGAAATCTAGTTCAGCTCAACTTAGGGGCACATGCACAGCCTTGCTCTCTGGAATTGCGTGAGTGAGAACTTGGTTTTTGGTTGATACCGTATAGTTTAGAAATTTCTTTGTATATTTCTATTTCTGTTTGTTTTATTTTATATTTACATAATTATATTGGTTTTATTAATTATTTTGAATTAAAACATCACTTACTGTATTATATAGTGTATAACATACAGAGCAACAGCCAGGGCAGAAATATTAGATAAAGGCCCGCCTCCTCGTGGCAGGGACGGGAAACGGAATGGGTGCTTGTCAAGCTAACCTAACCTGTGAGCAGTCATTACGGCTAAGAGACCTACATGCTGCCTGGCTTGTTACTTGTCTTAAGAAGCACATGGCCCACCTTAGTAACCCAGGAGATGGGCTACTCTGTAGTGTTTAAAAAAAAATGTTCAATCGTCCAATGTTTACGCTCCTTACACCAAGCGAGGCGTCGTTTGGCATTTACGGCCGCGATGTGTGGCTTATGAGCAGCCGCTCGACCATGAAATCCAAGTTTTCTCTCCTCCCGTCTAACTGTTATAGTAGTTGCAGTGGATCCTGATGCAGTCTGGAATTCCTGTGTGATGGTCTGAATGGATGTCTGCCTGTTACACATTACGACCCTCTTCAACTGCTGGCGGTCTCTGTCACTCAACTGACGAGGTCTACCTGCACGATTTTGTGCTTTCCTTGTCCCTTCACGTTTCCACTTCACCATCACATCGGAAACTGTGGACCTAGGGATGTTTTGAGGAGTGTGAAAATCTCTCGTACAGACATATAACGCAAGTGACACCCAATTAGCTGACCACGTTCAAAGTCCGTGAGTCCCGCTGAGCGCCCCATTCTGCTCCCTCACGAAGTCTAATGACTACTGAGGTCGCTTATATGGAGTACCTGGCAGTAGGTGGCAGCACAATGCACCTAAAATGAAAAACGTATGTTTTTGGGGATGTCCGTATACTTTTGATCACATAGTGCAGCTGCAGCAGTCAACATCACCGTCTAGGACCAACGAGTAGTTCAGGTTTCAAATGAACATCTACTGTTGTTAATGTTGAACGTTGTACCACAAAAGAACAGTTGCTAATACGTGTATGAAGTGATGTTTTGTTAGTTTATGACAGCTGTAAATTATTCAGTACTCCTGTGGCAAAGAACTGTGGCAAAGTTGGGTAAATCTTTTATTCATTAATAAGCCAAAAGACGATTGAACAGTGGAAGAACGTTGTGTGGACTACACAGTTGGCGATCCGATGGCAGGGTGTGGATGGGGCGAAAGGACGGTGAACGTCATCTGCCAGCGTGTGTAGTGCTAACAGTAAAAGTCGGAGGCGGTGGTGTTATGGTGTGGTCGTGTTTTTCATAGAAGGGGCTTGCAACCCTTGTTGTTTTGCGTGGAACCTTAACAGCACAGGACTACATTGATGTTCTAAGCACCTTCTTGCTTCCCACTGTTGAAGAGCAGTTCGGGGATGGCGATTGAATCGTTCAGCCCGCATCTCGTGGTCGTGTGGTAACGTTCTCGCTTCCCACGCCCGGGTTCCCGGGTTCGATTCCCGGCGGGGTCAGGGATTTTCTCTGCCTCGTGATGGCTGGGTGTTGTGTGCTGTCCTTAGGTTAGTTAGGTTTAAGTAGTTCTAAGTTCTAGGGGACTGATGACCATAGATGTTAAGTCCCATAGTGCTCAGAGCCATTTGAACCATTTTTGAATCGTTCAACACGATAGAGCACCTGTTCGTAAAGCACGGCCTGTGACGGAGTGGTTACACGACAATAACATCCCTGTAATGGACTGGCTAATACTCGGGTGTTCTAGTTTGATGAACCCTTTCCCAGAGCAATCAGAGAACCCACAGTTGTGATCGGACGAAAACAGTTTTGCTGGTCACAACAAAGTTATTCGCATGACTTCAATTCACTAATTCCGTTTAGTTAACTGTCGCAGCACGGGAAACTTCTAAGTCGATTTTCTAGGGTTTCTTTAGAGTTGCTAAGTCCTGATTAGAAAGAATGATATTTGAGTTCTGAGCTTCAGGTAACGTACATATAAAAAAAATTACAAAAATACGATTGTCGTATCGTCCCTTTGTTAGTGATTTTTTTTCAGAAGTTAGGTATCGCAGGGGCTTAGAAATGGTTCTAAATATTTCTTTGTATTTTTCGCTTATGTGAATATTGTATACATTCACCTGTGTGAATGATCTTGTTAACGAAAGGGAGATAGAACTAATTACCTTCCACTATTTTTCCATACTGTAGCCAACCACTGCTCGCACACTTTCCATTATCTTTGATTAGTTTTTGTAGATCACCCTAGAAATTTATTGTGTGTTATGATGATTATTTTGTGTAGAATCGTTCACGAAATTTCCAGAAACACCTGTTTTCTCCAGACAGGGCATCGTTTTGTCCAGATTTCCAATACCCGTTGACGGTTGTCACTCATTCTGTTCGATGTAAACGCTATCGAGACCCAGGTACTGAAACACCTGTTTTCTCCGGACGTGTCATCGTTTTGTCCAGATTTCCAATACCCGTTGACAGTCGTCACTTATTCTGTTCGATGTAAACACTATCGAGCCTTTACACTGAACACCTGCTCGTATTTATTACGCACTGATTCACTGACTTGTAGGGTTAATCCCGCCTGTGACGAGATCTGATATTTCATAATTTATTAATTACTTACTTTAGCTTTGTGGCCGTATGCCATTACTGCCGTCATGGTCGTCAGCGCTGAATCTTAGATTCGAGTATAATAAACGGCAGCAATGAAACACAAGAAATGTATAATCAGGTGGCTATAGCCTCTACTTTGTCAATGAACAGTACCGTAGCAAAAGTGGCAGCCTGCAGTTAGAAGTTCCCAAAGAATATTTTAAAGAAACCTGAAAGAATTTTTATTCTATAGTTGGCATATACACTAGCGGAAAAAAATTGCAACACCAATATATAACTAAAGTAAAGTAATGAAATTTCTGGCGTACATTTGTCTAGGTAACATGTTTAAGTGATTAACATTGCAAAATCACTGGTTGATGTAAGAGCAAGATAAGTCCTTGCAAATGCGAAATGCTGGAACAGTAATAACCGGTGTAACCGCCAGAATGTTGAATTCAAGCATGCAAACGTGCATGCATTGTGTTTTGCAGGTGCTGGGTGTCATTTTGTGGTATGGAGTTCCTTGCCTGTTGCACTCGGTCGGTCGATACAGGGAGGGTTAAAGCTGTTTGTGGATGACGCTGGAGTTGTCACCCGGTGATGCCCCATATGTGCTCGATTGCAGGCAGATATGATGATTCAGCAGGCCAAGGCAACATGTCAACAGTCTGTAGGACATGTTGGGCGAGCGTTATCCTGTTAGAAAACACCCTTTGGAATGCTGTTCATGAATGGCAGCACAACAGATCGAATCATCGGACTGAAGTATAAATTTGCTGTCGGGGTGCGTCGGATAACCACGAGAGTGCTCCTGATGTCATACGAAATCGCACCCCAGTCCATAACTCCAGGTTTAGGTCCAGTGTGTCTGGCATACAAAGACAGGTTGTTTGCAAGCCCTCAACTGGCCTCCTTCTACCCAACACACGGCCATCACTGGCACCGAGGTAGAACTAGCTTCCAGCAGAAAACACGACAGACCTCCACCCTGCCTTCCATTAGCGCTCGCTTGACACCACTGAAGTAGCAAATGGCGGTGGTTCGGGGTCAGAGGAAAGCGCACTACAGGAAGTCTGGCTTGGAGCTGTATTGGAGGAAACCGATTTGTAAGAGTTCGTTGTGGTGCCAACTGCTGCTCAGACTGCTGCTTCAGATGCAGTTCGATGCGCCAGAACCATACGCCGAAAACGATGGTCTTCCGTCTCGATAGTGCCATGTGCCCATCCGGAGCTCGGTCTTCTTGTGACCGTATATTCTCGTGACCACCACTGCCAGCAATCATGTACAGTGGGCACATCCCTAAGAAGTCTTTCTACAGGATCGCAAAAGAAAAATCCAGCTTCTCATAGCCTAATTAAACGACCTCATTCAGACCCACTGAGGAGTTCATAATGGCGTCTTTGTAGCCTTCAAAGCATTCTTGTCTAATATCCATTCGCCACATCCAATCTCAAAGGTAACTAACGCTCACGACAGTTACAAAGCGTGTTTAAGGAAAACCCGATTGCATCGTCATAGTGGCGTTAGTAGCGCCTCACTTACGCGACTGGCGCGAAACTGGAATAGACAATATATTTCAGATGTAAAACACACCTACCAACTTCTGTTCACGTGGCACAACTCCTTGGTGTTGCGATTTTCTTTTCCGTCAATGCATATGATTCATTTTCAGTTTTAGGCTGCAGACTAACATCTAATTTTAGACGTCATTCGAAAATGCTCCCTCTGTGCAAAATTTGTCAATAAGGATGTCACTGCTATCTATGAATTCCAGACAGATTAGGTTTCCAGTAAGGGTCCATAATGATGAACTGTTGACGAGAAATTTAGTTGTCGAATCGAAAAAGAAAACACAGAGACGTGGGACAGTAATTACAGAACTGGATTCGAATTCGGGAGGATGGTGGTTCCAATTCTCGATCGGCCACCCTGAGTTTGGTTTCTGCAAGTAACAGTATGATGCCTTTGAAAATTACACTGTCGATTATATTTCTCAGCTCTAGCTTGTTTTTCGTCACTAATGGTATCACCATCGACCGTGCTTTAAACCTTAATGTTCATTCTTCCTTCTAAAATGAAACTAATTACCGGAAATAACGTTGTCGGAATGCAGTGATCGAGATATTGTCAGACCTTGCCCTGGGCATTTGAGCGACAGTTCTGCATGGGGTAGCTATGACACGAGATAACGGATAACAGCGGCGACGCATCGTAGCATGGAAGCAATGAGACCCTGGTAGGTCGCTGGAGGAAGTTAGCACCACATCTCCCCGTAAATTTCGGGGAGGGGAGGGGCGCGATGAGATCTGACGCCACAAAAAAAAAAAAAAAAAAAAAAAAAAAAAAAAAAAAAAAAAAAAAAAAAAAAAAAATTGTTTCAAATGGCTCTGAGTACTATGAGACTTAACTTCTGAGGTCATCAGTCCCCTAGAAGTTAAAACTACTTAAACCTAACTCTAACTAACCTAAGGACATCACACACATCCATGCCCGAGGCAGGATTCGAACCTGCCTGCGACCGTAGCGGTAGCGCGGTTCCAGACTGTAGCGCCTAGAACCGCTCGGCCAGCCCGGCCGGCGGCACATCACAAATCTGGGAGACAGCACATCAACTGGAACTCTCCACTATGTTTCTCTAACCCCACCATCACACTCCTGGCCTTGTGACATGGTGCGTTATCTTGTTGAAAAATGCCACTGCTGTACGGAAAAATGATCATCATGCAGGAGTTTACATGGTCTGCAACCAGTGTACGATACTCCTTTTGCGTCATGGCGTCTTGCACGAGCTCCACTGGACCAATGTATGCCCACGTGAATGTTCCCCAGAGCGTAATGGAACCGCCGCCAGCTTGTCTCCGTCCCGCAGTACAAGTGTCAGTGAGCTGTTGCCCTGGAAGACGACGGGTTCGCACCCTCCCATCGGCATGATGAGAAAGGTGTTGGGGTTCATCAGAGCATGCAACACTCTGCCACTGCGATCGCTTCTAGTGCCGATGACCACGTGCCCGTTTCAGTATAAGTTGCCGATGTCGTGTTGTTAACATTGGCACATGCATGGGTTGTCGGCTGCGGAGGTCCATCGTTATGAGTGTTCGGCGCACTGTGTGTTCAGACACATTTGTACCCGACCCAGAATTAAAGTATGCCTATCTTGTTTCACCAGTCTGCCCAGCTTACGCTGTCCGACATCTGTAATGAGGAGTGGCTGCCCAACGTCACGACTTCTGGACGTGGTTTTACCTTGGTTTTGCCACGTGTTGAAGGCACTTACCACTACACTCATTAAACACCCGACAAGTCGTGCGGTTTCCGAAATGCTTGTGCCGAACCTACGGGCTATCACAATCTGCCCTCGATCAAACTCAGCTATTTCGGGCACTTTCCCCATTTTGCAGGGTGTTACAAAAAGGTACGGTCAAACTTTCAGGAAACATTCCTCACACACAAATAAAGAAAAGATGTTAAGTGGACATGTGTCCGGAAACGCTTAATTTCCATGTTAGAGCTCATTTTAGTTTCGTCAGTATGTACTGTACTTCCTCGATTCACCGCCAGTTGGCCCAATTCAAGGAAGGTAATGTTGACTTCGGTGCTTGTGTTGACATGCGACTCATTGCTCTACAGTACTAGCATCCAGCACATCAATACATAGCATTAACAGGTTAGTGTTCATCACGAACGTGGTTTTGCAGTCAATGCAATGTTTACAAATGCGGAGTTGGGAGATGTCCATTTGATGTATGGATTAGCACGGGGCAATAGCCGTGGCGCGGTTCGTTTGTATCGAGACAGATTTCCAGAACGAAGGTGTCCCGACAGGAAGACGTTCGAAGCAATTGATCGGCGTCTTAGGGAGCACGGAACATTCCAGCCTATAACTCGCGACTGGGGAAGACCTAGAACGACGAGGACACCTGCAAAGGACGAAGCAATTCTTCGTGTAGTTGACGATAACCCTAATGTCAGCGTCAGAGAAATTGCTGCTGTACAAGGTAACGTTGACCACGTCACTGTATGGAGAGTGCTACGGGAGAACCAGTTGTTTCCGTACCATGTACAGCGTGTGCAGGCACTATCAGCAGCTGATTGGCCTCCACGGGTACACTTCTGCGAATGGATCATCCAACAATGTGTCAATCCCCATTTAAGTGAAAATGTTCTCTTTACGGATGAGGCTTCGTTCCAACGTGATCAAATTGTAAATTTTCACAATCAACATGTGTGGGCTGACGCAATTATGCAATCACGTCATCAACACAGATTTTCTGTGAACGTTTGGGCAGGCATTGTTGGTGATGTCTTGATTGGGCCCCATGTTCTTCCACCTACGCTCAATGGAGCACGTTATCATGATTTCATACGGGATACTCTACCTGTGCTGCTAGAATATGTGCCTTTACAAGTACGACACAACATGTGGTTCATGCACGATGGAGCTCCTGCACATTTCAGTCGAAGTGTTCGTACGCTTTTCAACAACAGATTCGGTGACCGGTGGATTGGTAGTGGCGGACCAATTCCATGGCCTCCACGCTCTCCTTACCTCAACCCTCTTGACTTTCATTTATGGGGGCATTTGAAAGCTCTTGTCTACGCAACCCCGGTACCAAATGTAGAGACTCTTCGTGCTCGTATTGTGGACGGCTGTGATACAATACGCCATTCTCCAGGGCAGCATCAACGTATCAGGGATTCCATGCGACGGAGGGTGGATGCATGTATCCTCGCTAACGGAGGACATTTTGAACATTTCCTGTAACAAAGTGCTTGAAGTCACGGTGGTACGTTCTTTTGCTGTGTGTTTCCATGCCATGATTAATGTGATTCGAAGAGAAGTAATAAAATGAGCTCTAACATGGAAAGTAAGCGTTTCCGGACACATGTCCACATAACACATTTTCTTTCTTTGTGTGTGAGGAATGTTTCCCGAAAGTTTGGCCGTACCTTTTTGTAACACTCTGTATACACGGACAACACGCTCAGTAATATTACATGAATCGTGCGTGCGTCTAACTATTAGCCATTCCTTGCCAGGTGACACTGCTGTCGTCTGGACGGGTTTATATCGATAGCAGGTCGGTGATCATAATTTTCTGGCTGATCAGGTTAAGTTCCTGGTGTGAATACTGTTAATTCTGATTTCTGCTCAGTTAGCTTTATGATTTAGGGCATCCATAACTGTTGACGACTGTGTGTCTTCGACAAGAACTATGGGATGGTAATGAAGAGATTCCTTCTCTGACGTTCCTCTGCCGTGAATGTCTGTCTTGAAAGGACGGATATGTAGACGAGGACTGCTCCATTGCGTCAAGGACCCAGACGGCCGTGGGCTACGGGACAGCGACAGACCCTGGCATTTCACGCACCTTCAGTTTCCGCACAAGTGACGCGCTTTGCCGTGAGAGCACTTGACACGCGAAGCACTGAGTAGCCTCCGTAGTTCACGAGTTCTCTCGTGCGATTTCATAAGCTTCGAAAACAGAATGTCCTCGCAGTTGCTCAGTGGGTAAATTGTGTCTGACATTCCGATAAAGACGGAAGCGGCTGCCCGTGTGAAGGAGCGAGCACTTACGTAGTATGCTACTTACCAGCGGTGTGCGTAAGTGCATTTTTGTGATCGCAGGGGTCTCTGAGACACCCATCAGCGTATCAATAGCGAAAGGAACCTGACGGCTGAAGAGCCAATTTGTTTTTATGAAGCTAATTTCGCTCCATGATTGTGAGAAATTGTTGCGAGATTGTATCTTACGCGGAGCCCGCACTTTCCTTCCGTCATTCTTCGCACGTGTTTCCACACTTGTGTGCTATCCTCATTCTGACGGCTGCTCCTAGTGCGTTGCATGATCTCTGCGCTGGATTACTCTGGCTCTTAAAGGTCTACTCGCAGAACCTTCCTTAGTACAAGCAGTAACTTGTGTCAATCATTTAAATGTGAAATAGTGAGATAAAGACAGTTCCCAGTCACATATATACGTAATTCAGAACATTTTATTACACCGTTGCCTGTTTTACGTCGATTACCCTCAGACAATGGGATAAAACTATTTTTACAGAAATTAAGGGGACCTGGACGTCATGAGGGCCCAAAAAACGGGTAGTTTGTTTTTATTTAATAATATTCTGTGGTTCTTCCTGGTTCTGAAAATGTATATTTCATGTATATTACGTCATCATTTTCGTGTTTAAATGTCTTTTTAAAACAGATGAGACGCCTGTTTTTAAATTCCTAGCTTTCACACTACTGCCAAACACAAAACCTTGGCTAAAATATCTCGTTATTTAATTTTGGCTCCAATATGTCCATAGCAGTTCGTTTGCGTAATATCCTTCAAGAACATGTCGGCTATACAGCGAGCAGAGATTCATTACAATCGATCTTTCCGTTGATAGAAATAGTTTGCTTCAGTTTACTTACGTTGTTCGTGTGCACTTGTGTTGTAAACTCTTTGTTGTGACTGCTTTAGGCGTGTTTCAACGATTTGGCACTGCAGAATGCCAAAAACTAAAAAATTCGGTTGCAGCCGTAAATTTTACCATAATAAACACACACATGTTTTTGAAAGTCTTATTAAAGATTAATAAATTTTTACACAGCACGGTAGTGGGATTAAGTGTAAAAGTTTGCCAGGCATTGCTTCAAAACTCAAGTTGAAACATCTTATCGAAACTAAGCAAGATGTTGGCGTTGTATATAGTGAAAATAACGGTTATATTTTAATTAGTAAGTGCAAGCTTTCAGGCATTCTTTTGTCTGTTGCTAAATGTAAATACTCTAATAGTGAAAAATTACTTGTGTTTAGTGAGGACATAAGTAAGAAAATAGGCTATCTAGCGAAATTGTGTTGGAATGCCAAGTGTATAAAGTTACGAAATGTACAATGATATCTCCTTTAACATCCACAAAATATTGTGAAATGAATAATTGGTCACATTGTTTATGCCATGAGGTGTACTGGGAAGGGAAGACAAGCAGTCCAGATATTCTGGGTTGTGATGGAATTCCCATCGTCATCTGGCAAATTTGAGAGATATTGTAAACGTCTGCGTAACGTAATAACAGAAGTCAGTGAAGCATCTATTCAGAGTGCAGCAAAATAAACTGCAGATATCTGTCAATCTACCGATAGTGTTGCTGCACTGGATGGTTACTGGCGAGGAATGGAGTTGTCACAGTTACCTGTATAGTTCCAGGGTACGCACTGGACTACGAATGCCTGAAAAAACACTGCCAGGGTTGTGCCAACAAGGTAAATGAACACAAATGTGAGAAAAACAGCACTTTGTTGGTGGTGACTCTAAAGGATTCACTAGTGTTGTGGCTACTAAACCGTATGGTGAAACTGAAATTTAAAAGAAAACAAAATGGAACATATAGGGTATGTGCAAAAGAGAGTAGGCGCATGACTAAGGAAAGTCTACAAGGACAGGACAGGAAAAAACTTCTCCGATGGAAAGCAAGTGGTGGACGAGGCAGAATCACTAAATTAGAAGAATATTATGGTCTAGCCATCAGAAGAGCCAGTGAAAATATCAGTGAGATTAGAAAAGCCATTTGGACAACTCTGTTCCACAGAATATCCACTTACGAGCATCTACAGGATGGCATGTGCCTAGAAGGCAATACTTCATGGTGATAGTGCAATAACTGTGAAGCAAGTGGACAAAAACATACACATGCACACCCCATGCCAGAAACTGTTATGGTAGAACTTAAGTCTATATATAGAAATCGTTCAGATTCTAAACTGCTGGAAAAATGATTACATGACAAAACGCAGAATCCAAATGAAAGTTTCAATAGCTGCATTTGGGAGCACTCGCCAAAAACTGTTGTTTATTTTTTGGCATGTTGTCTTTCCAGACTGGTGTAATGGATACTATAAAATGTTTTAATGATAGATTAACAAGCAGATGAAAAACCATGAGTAGGCTAGGTATCAAAACTGGAGACATCAAAAACGGGCTTCTCCATGTGAACAATCAGTGAGTCACTGAAGCTGAAAAAGCTGCTGAAAGTATGACAAAAGATACCACAATAACAAAGAAAAGAAAGAAAACTAAAGAATATGAACAAGATAGTGAGAATCAAGATTATGGATCTTTAATGTTTTGACATATTATTAAGAAGAAAATGAAATGCAAATCCTTAGTTTCAGTTTCCCGTAATTAATATTTTTGCCCACTTACACATCATTATATCATTCAATATTAAAGATACAAAAACATAATTTTAAAAGACTAATAATTTAGCGCTTGTCTACACAGTGAACCAGATTGTTCAACAATGTATTAAATATTTTAAGCTGGAGCATGTGGTCAGATCTTAAACGATTAGGAGAAAAACTTACTTCTAAGAACATTTGTTAAGCACACAAAACAATAAATTAATAAATATTCCTGATATATTGTATTAATAAACAAATAATTCAAAGAATAGAGTTTGTTTAGATCTCTTATTTTGAATACTGTGGAAGTGCAGTTGTTGTTGTGGTCTTCAGTCCTGAGACTGGTTTGATGCAGCTCGCCATGCTACCCTATCTTGTGCAAGTTTCTTCATCTCCCAGTACCTACTGCAACCTACATCCTTCTGAATCTGCTTAGTGTATTCATCTCTTCGTCTCCTTCTACGGTTTTTACCCTCCACGCTGCCCTCCAATGCTAAATTTGTGATCCCTTGATGCCTCAGAACGTGTCCTACCAACCGGTCCGTTCTTCTTGTCAAGTTGTGCCACAAACTCCTCTTCTCCCCAATTCTATTCAGTACCTCCTCATTAGTTATGTGATCTACCTATCTAATCTTCAGCATTCTTCTGTAGCACCACATTTAGAAAGCTTCTATTCTCTTCCTGTCCAAACTATTTATTGTCCATGTTTCACTTCCATACATGGCTACACTCCATACAAATACTTTCAGAAACGACTTCCTGACACTTAAATCTATACTCGATGTTAACAAATTTCTCTTCTTCAGAAACGCTTTCCTTGCCATTGCCATTCTACATTTTATATCCTCTCTACTTCGACCATCATCAGTTATTTTGCTCCCCAAATAGCAAAACTCCTTTACTACTTTAAGTGTCTCATTTCCTAATCAAATTCCCTCAGCATCACCCGGCTTAGTTCGACTACATTCCATTATCCTCGTTTTGCTTTTGTTGATGTTCATCTTATATCCTCCTTTCAGGACACTGTCCATTCCGTTCAACTGCTCTTCCAAGTCCTTTGCTGTCTCTGACAGAATTACAATGTCATTGCCAAACCTCAAAGTTTTTATTTCTTCCCCATGGATTTTAATACCTACTCCAAATTTTTCTTTTGTTTTCTTTACTGCTTGCTCAATATACAGATTGAATAACAATGGGGAGAGGCTACAACCCTGTCGCACTCCCTTCCCAACCACTGCTTCCCTTTCGTGCCTCTCGACTGTTATAACTGCCATCTGGTTTCTGTACAAATTGTAAATAGCCTTTCGCTCCCTGTATTTTACCCCTACCACCTTTAGAATTTGAAAGAGAGTATTCCAGTCCACATTGTCAAAAGCTTTCTGTAAGTATACAAATGCTAGAAACGTAGGTTTGCCTTTCCTTAATCTTTCTTCTAAAATAAGACGTAGGGTCAGTATTGCCTCACGCGTTCCAACATTTCTGCAGAATCCAAACTGATCTTCCCCGAGGTCGGCTTCTACCAGCTTTTCCATTCGTCTGTAAAGAATTCGCGTTAGTATTTTGCAGCTGTGACTTATTAAACTGATAGTTCGGTAATTTTCACATCTGTCAACACCTGCTTTCTTTGGGATTGGAATTATTATATTCTTCTTGAAGTCTGAGGGTACTTCGCCCGTCTCATACATCTTGCTCACCAGATGGTAGAGTTTTGTCTGGACTGGCCCTCCCAAGGCCGTCAGTAGTTCTAATGGAATGTTGTCTACTCCTGGGGCCTTGTTTCGGCTCAGGTCTTTCAGTGCTCTGTCAAACTCTTCACGCAGTATCATATCTCCCATTTCGTCTTCATCGACGTTCTCTTCCATTTCTATAATATTGTCCTCAAGTACATCGTCCTTGTATAGACCCTCTATATACTCCTTCCACCTTTCTGCTTTCCCTTCTTTGGTTAGGACTGGGTTTCCATCTGAGCTCTTGATATTCATACAAGTGGTTCTCTTTTCTCCAAAGGTCTCTTTAATTTTCGTGTAGGCAGTATTTATCTTATCTCTAGTGAGATAAGCCTCTACATCCTTACATTTGTCCTCTAGCCATCCCTGCTTAGCCATTTTGCACTTCCTGTCGATCTCGTTTTTGAGACGTTTGTATTCCTTTTTGCCTGCTTATTTACTGCGTTTTTATGTTTCCTCCTTTCATCAATTAAATTCAATATTTCTTCTGTTACCCAAGGATTTCTACTAGCCCTCGTCTTTTTACCTACGTGATCCTCTGCTGCCTTCACTACTTCATCCCTCAGAGCTACCCTTTCTTCTTCTACTGTATTTCTTTCCCCCATTCTTGTCAATCGTTCCCTTATGGTCTCCCTGAAACTCTGTACAACCTCTGATTCTTTCAGTTTATCCAGGTTCCATCTTAAATTCCCACCTTTTTGCAGTTTCTTCAATTTTAATCTGCAGTTCATAAGCAATAGATTGTGGTCAGAGTCCACATCTGCCCCTGGAAATGTCTTGCAATTTAAAACCTGGTTCCTAAATCTCTGTCTTACCATTATATAATCTATCTAATACCTTTTACTATCTCCGGGATTCTTCCATGTATACAACCTTCTTTATCCAGTATGTAAGGTAAAATCAATTTTCACCCCATTATGAATTGCGCAGTATTCCAATTTTTGTACCATAGAGATCACAGTACACTAATTATTTGATAAAAGAACCATCTCAACATCCATTAAAGTTTTCGGGTCATTGTATTTAAAAATACTAGTAAAAACTACATACCATGATGTTCATGTCCCCTTAAACGTTACGACTGCGCGGAAAATAACAGGAAACAGAATCTCGTTACTGATAGCTTTAAATGAACGAAAATTATGTTACACAGAAGTGAGACTCTAATTACATTGTCTCCAACTTCACTGTACGTTCTAACACGAAGAAAGAAAGATTTTTATCATTGTGCAGTTAACTTTTTTATGACGACAGTACAGTTTTTACTTAGTTGAGTCTGTCATTACCGAGCTCCTATTTCTTCTATCGTTTGCGTAGTTTAAATTCCAGTTTATGTACAAACAATGAATTCGGCCTTATGATTGGTGATGTAATAAAACAGTAATGGTGTCGTACCAGTATATTTAACTAATTGTTACTGTCTCCTTTCACATCACAATGTTGTTTAAACAACCACATAGTTCCGGAGCGATCATTAATAAAAGGCCCAACTCCGCTCGTATCGGTACGTACATTTATGAGGTGGTACACAGTATGAAGGTGCCAGCTCGAATCATTGTGGTAAAAAAAGTTATCACACCCATTATTTGAACAGCAAGAGGTAGAGGTGTGATGGCATAAGAGTCTTCATCGCTGGGCTGTGCGCCAATGTCGTGCGTTCGGCCTTTCCAGTACGTCTCAAGTAGTGAGGCCTTCGTCACTGTTGTTGATAATACGCCGCTCGAATGTGTGTTCTACGATTATCGGCACCCAGCCGGCAAACGGATTTCACCCTCCCCAATCTTGCTGGTCATGGTCGACAATATAGACACTATAACACTCTTCACAGACCTCTTCACCAAACATAACCGGCACACCAAAACACTTGAGAAGAAGGTGAAATGTTATCAACTGGGAAGTTTTTCCCGAGATCGTGTGAGACACAAATAATAAAAATTAATCAATGGCCTATACGTGTGAATATATTGAAGATTTAAAAATGTCGACGTAATACCAAAAGTATTCCACTGGCTTCTACACTACTGGTCATTAAAACTGCAACGTCATGAAACCTGCATGCAAGGAATGTCAAACTGGCATGAAGATTACTGCACTCGTTGACATGCAAATAACTAGCATTTCAGAGGAACCACGCAGAGCAGGTAGAGGACGGAGTACATAGTCCAGAATTCGAATCAAGAACCACTGACAACATGAGTAATTTAGAAGTGCACTACTGGCCATTAAAATTGCTACACCAAGAAGAAATGGAGATGATAAACGGGTATTCATCGGACAAATATATTATACTAGACCTGACATGTGATTACATTTTCACGCAATTTGGCTGCATAGATCCTGAGAAATCAGTACCTAGAACAACCACCTCTGGCCGTAATAACGGCCTTGATACGCCTGGGCATTGAGTCAAACAAAGCTTGGGTGGCGTGTACAGGTACAGCTGCCCATGCAGCTTCAACACGATACCACAGTTCATCAAGAGTCGTGACGCGTATTGTGACCAGCCAGTTGCTCGGCCACCATTAACCAGACGTTTTCAGTTGGTGAGGGATGTGGAGAATGTGCTGGCCAGGGCAGCAGTCGAACATTTTCTGTATCCAGAAAGGCCCGTACAAGACCTGCAACATGCGGTCGTGCATTATCCTGCTGAAATGTAGGGTTTCGCAGGGATCGAAAGAAGGGTAGAGCCACGGGTCGTAACCCACCTGAAATGTAACGCCCATTGCTCAAAATGTCGTCAGTGCGAACAAGAGGTGACCGAGACGTGTAACCATTGGCACCCCATACCATCACGCCGAATGATACGCCAGTATGGCGATGACGACTACACGCTTCCAATGTGCGTTTACCGCCATGTCGCCAAACACAGATGCGACCATCATGATGCTGTAAACAGAACCTGAATTCATCCCAAAAAACGACGTTTTGCAATTCGTGCACCCAGGTTCGTCGTCGAGTACACCATCGCAGGCGCTCCTGTCTGTGATGCAGCGTCAAGAGTAACCGCAGCCAAGGTCTCCGAGCTGATAGCTCGTGCTGCTGCAGACGTCGTCGAACTGTTCGTGCAGATGGTTGTTGTCTTGCAAACGTCCCCATCTATTAACTCAGGGCTCGAGACGTGGCTGCACGATCCGTTACAGCCATGCGGTTAAGATGCCTGTCATCTCGACTGCTAGTCATACGATGCCATTGGGATCCAGCACGGCGTTCCGTATTACCCTCCTGAACCCACCGATTCCATATTCTGCTAACAGTCATTGGATCTCGACCAACGCGAGCAGCAATGTCGTGATACGATAAACCGCAATCGCGATAGGCTACAATCCGACATTTATCAAAGTCGGATACGTGATGGTATGCATTTCTCCTCCTTACACGAGGCATCACAACAACGTTTCATCAGGCAACGCCGGTCAACTGCTGTTTTTGTGTATGAGAAATCGGTTGGAAACTTTCCTCATGTCAGCACGTTGTAGGTGTCGCCACCGGCGCCAACCTTGTGTGAATGCTCTGAAAAGCTTATCGTTTGCATATCACAGCATCTTCTTCCTGTCGGTTAAATTTCGCGTCTGTAGCACGTCATTTCGTGGTGTAGCAAATTTAATGGCCAGAAGTGTAGATATGCTCGGTGTAGCGAAGCAGCTTAAACCACTTAATAAAGGCAAGGCACCCGGTCCAGGCTGTATAACAATCACGTTCCTTTCAGTGTATGCTGATACAACGGCTCCATACTTAGCATCATATACAACCACTCGCTCGTCGAAAGATCCGTCCCTAAAGACTGTAAGGTTGCGTATATCACAACAATACCCAGCAAAGCAAATAGGCGTAATCCGCTGAATTACAGACTCATACCACTAATGTCGATTTACTGTAGGATTTTGCAACATATACTGTTCTCGTTCATTATGAATTACATCGAATTGAACGATTTATTGACAAACAGCCAACATGGATTCAGGAAACATAATTTTTGCGAAACACATCTAGCTCTTTATTCTCACAAAGTAGTGAGTGCTATCGACAGGAAATGTCAAATTAATTCCATATTTTTAGATTTCCAAAAGGCTTTTGCCACCGTTCTTCACAAGCGATGTATAATGGGAGTGTGTGCTCATGGAGTATCGGCTAAGTTGCGCGACTGCATACGTTGATTTCCAGACGGAAGGGTCACATTTCGTAGCAACTGACGAAAAGTCATCGAATAAAAACGTTCCCCAAGGAAGTGTTATAGGCCCTCTGTTTTTCCTGCTCTACATAAGCGATTTAGGAGACAATCTGAGTAGCCCTCTTAGATTATTTGTAGATGATGCTGTTATTTACCGCCTTGCAGAGTCATCACATGATAAAAACCAATTGCAAAATGATTTAGACAAGATATCTGAATGGTGGAAAAAGTATTAATTGAATCTAAATAATGAAACGTGGGCAGTACTAGAGTGTGAGTACTAGAATGAATTCATTCCATTTAAGAAACAAAGGCCTGCCAATGAGAAGCCCAGTCTCATAAATACTAGTCAATATCCTCATAATCCACACTTAAAACAGAGTTTTTGCAAAAGTAATAGGATCAAAAACATAAAGTAATATACTGGTACACATATGTAGGTGATATATGCCTCATAGATGAACCACAAAAACATATATTCATTTTACACAGATAAATAAATAACATACACTATAATAGTTACTCCACCATGGAAAGCAGAGGCAATAGACTAATTCAGCCTAAAAATCGTAATATCTAACAACAGGTACACCTTCAACGTTTTCAGAAAGGAGACAGCAACAGATATGAATATTCCCCAGGAATAAAACCATCCATAGTCTCAAAAGCTTGCAGCCATATGGTATACAGACTATGCAGAATACCTCCAAGTAAGAAGAACTGTCAAGAACTAAACATGATCATTAACATAGCACGAAACAATGTATACAGCGGCAACACAGTACAAAAATAAATCACACACACAAACACACACACACACACACACACACACACACATACACACACACACTCAGTGCCTGCCATCTACCCTTTATCCACCAGCAGTCCAATGCCCCACTCCACTCTCCTAGTATCACTCAGCTCCAACTATCCCTCAATCAACTCCCATGATCCCTCAGTCAGCACTACGGCATGTAACCAACAGCAGTACAAACATTATCAGTTTTCTACAGTATAGATTCTGTACAAAGAACTGTTTACTTGAAGAAACATATACCATGTGCATTTAGTACATACAGAACAACAAATGGCTGAATGAATATGATATAAAAGTGAATGTAAGTATAAAGTAAAAACAAATAATTGTGAATAGAAATAGCTAGATCCAAACAAACTGCCAAAGCGTCATTAGAAATCTAACATCAAAATGTGTATAATTAAATAATTTTATGTCTGTTATAAAGCCCTGGAAATGCCTAACATCAATACGCGAAACATACCTGGTGCTGAAGAATAAACTTCTGTTGCAAAAGACCGAAGTCTTATCTTTATGTTAAAACATGATTGAAATTATTAGCAACTCAAGATAATGGCTGCAAATATTAGCGACGTTAAAAGAAATCCGCTAAATTTCGGTTACACGATAAATCACACACTTTTAAATGCTGTACATTCAGTTACAATTACGAATAATTTAAACTGGAATGATCATGTAGATAATGTTGTAGGGAAAGAAAACGAATGACTGTGACATATTGGCAGGACACTGAGAAAATGCAACAGGTTACTACAGAGAGTGCTTACACTACATTTACTCCCCCTATTCTGGGGTACAGCTGTGCGGACGGTGTACGATCCTCATCAGATAGGATAGACGGAGGACATAGAAAAAGTTCAAAGAAGGGCAATTCGTTTTGTATTATCGCGAAGTAGGGGATAGTGCCATGGATATGACACGTGAACCGAAATGCAGTCATCAAAACAAAGGCATTTTTCGTTACGGCAATATCTTCTCATCAAATTTCAGTCACAAACTTCCTCCTCAGAGCGTAAAACATTTTCTTGGTACCCACTTAGATACGGAGAAATGATCAAAATAATAAAATAAAAAATAAAATATGAAATCAGAGCTCGCACGGTAAGATTTAAGTGTTTGTTTTCCCACGTGTTGTCCAAGAGTGGAATCGTAGAGAAATAACTCGAAGGTTCGATGAAGCCCTGCCAGGCACTTAATTGTGAATTGCAGAGTAGTCACGTAGACGTTGATGTAGATTCAGAGTAACGCCATTTACGTTCTGTATACGAAGAGTGTTCAATAAGTATCGCATCACTTTTTTTCTTCGGAAAATTTTCGGTTGGAAAAATGAGGAATTTGTTGTGGGACATCGTGTAATGTTCCCGCTTCAGCATCTATAACGGCTGTAACGGAGGCGCGTTCCAAGCAGAGAGTTGTCATTAAGTTTCTTTTGATGGTAAACCAGAACACTGCAGATATTCGTAGGTGCTTGTATGTCTATGTAGACCTGTCAGTGAACAAAAGCACGGTGAGTCGTTGGGCGCGGCGTTTATCATCATCGCAACAAGGTCGCGTGCATGTTGTAAGGTGCGGACACTTTCATTCGAGGTGATTGACGGATCACAGTCAAACACCTCGCTGCTGAACTGGACGTATCTGTTGGCAGTGCTGACACATTCGTCCACCAGTTAGGGTACTCAAAGGTCTGGGCACTATGGGTTGCTAGTCGCCTAGTACAACTTCCTACAGAGCAGTAATGGACCATCTATGCGGAATTCCTTGCGCGTTAGGAGGCTGATAATGAAAAATTTGTGTCGAAGTTCATCACAGGCGAGAGAATCTAGGTTCATCACTTCGAACTGGAAACAAAGCGGAAATCCATGCAGTGTTGCCACACCACCTCGCCTCCAAAGCAAAGTTGAAAGCCGGTAAAGACAAGGCGACGGTCTTCTGGGACCCTGAAGGGGTTATTCTGTTTGATTTTCTCCTCACGACGCAATGATCATCTCGGAAGTATATTGTGCCATACTCAGAAAATTGAAGAAACGACTTCAGCGTCTTCGTCGCCACAAAAATGCAAACGACCTTCTCCTTCTTCACGACAACGCAACGCGCCGAACAAGTCTGCGCATCCGAGAGGAGCTCTAAAAACTACAGTGGACTGCTTTTCATTATCCACCCAGCGGCCTGGATCTCACGCATTCTGACTTCCATCTCTTTGGCCCAATGAAGGATACACATCGTGTGAGGCAGTACGTGGATGATGGTAGGTTATTGATGCAGCACAACTTTGGCTCTGAAGTCGACCGGTAGGGTGGTACCATGTGCGCATACAGGCTCGTCCAGTAAGGTGGCGTAAAACTGCCGCTTTTAATGGGGATTCTGTTGAAAAATAGGAGTTTGTAGCCGGAAGAGTTGGGAATTACGTAGTGTATTCGCATCGTGAATAAAACCAACCCGCTTTCAGAAAAAAATGTATTGCAATACTTATTGAAAGGTCCATCGTACAAAGAATGATTGCGCAGCGGGTTTCTTATTCAGCTCCGCGCGACTGCTACGGTCGCAGGTTCGAATCCTGCCTCGGGCATGGATGTGTGTGATGTCCTTAGGTTAGTTAGGTTTAAGCAGTTCTAAGTTCTAGGGGACTGATGACCACAGTAGTTAAGTCCCATAGTGCTCAGAGCCATTTGAACCATCTTATTCAGCTGTCGCATTTGGATACTGGTTGTTTGTGCGAAGATTGTTTTATGCCTCGTGCAAGAAGAAGAAATGCTTACAAGCACGTGCTGGAACTCGACAACGGCAACATGGTGGCGTATGGAGACTACAGTTAATCGTTCCATGATACTGGTGCGCGTGGTGGTTGGATTCCCACTAGTGCCATACAATATGGAACCAGTGGTTTCAGGAGGACCCTACTCAATCCTTTCCAGCATCTCAACCACCCTATGCGACTAGCACCCAAGAGGGCAGAAATATTGTTCACTGGACGCTATGGGATCGTACAGCCACGTTCTCGTATCTTGAGTCAAGAAATAGGCTTGTCTGCAGTAACGCAAGCATCCACACAGACAGTGTGACAAAGTCTGGAGCACCACGCACGTTCAGCAGGGCGCCCATTGTTGTGGTATCCCTGTAAGCGGCGGCAAAGAGAGACACATTGACAGTGGTGCGATCGGTGCCTTCACTGAACACAGAAATGACATCGCGTTGTGTTTCTGACGATTCCCTGTTCCGTGAAGGTCATCACGATGGATGTAGCAATGTGGACTCTCCACGAAGAACAAACATTGCCGATTTTCATTCGTCATCGTTGTACAGCAGGAGCTACATGCGTGGTTGTTCGGGATGCCATTGAGTACGATCACCTCTGGTCTACACAGCGGGCAATTTGGAGACAAACCGTTACATTTACGATTGAGGCATGTAGCTGTACCCGATATTCGAGGTCTTTGTGTCTTTTTCGAGAAGATAACCCAAGACTGCATGCTGTCCATGCTGTCATCACCTACTTCGTTACAGAGAATGTTCGATTGTTCCCTCGGCGAGCACTTCCTCCAGACCACTTATCCACTGAAAACATCTGATCATGGGTTGCCAAGAGACTGACGTGCCACCACTCGCCAGCCACTATGGCTGATGAACTCTGCCATAGGGCTGAAGCAGCATAGAATTATGCACCCGCATCAGTCATTCAAGTTCAGTTTGCCTTGTATGCAGTGGTAAGAACATGCGGGCTACAGATTTGTGCAGCAACTGTCGTCGTAGAAAAGCTGGACAGGAGCAGAAATGGTTAGCGAACAACCTAACACAACAAACAGAAGATTTACCTAACTTTCATTTCTCCAAGCATATGAAGACTCATTACAGATAATGAAGCAAGAGACAGAGCCCAACTCACTAGTGTCAACAAGTAAGAGTGTCACTGTGCTAAGCATGAAATATGATGTCGGAGCTGTGATTAGTAGGCATGCACGTAGCATCACGTGGCGAAGTGGCTCCTAGCGCAAGTGGGATGACTGCCTGCTGCTGCCCGTCCTACATTGCGGCAGCAGGAAGCACACTTGGTACAGTGCCACTGGAGGCGTGGCTCAGCGGCCGTGCACCATTGGGTCCGAAAAAACCCCGCGTGGCTGCCATCGGCGTCTAATGGAAACTAGCAATTCCGTTGCTATGATGCCCATGGGGTGGTATCAACATGTGATACTACAATTTGTATCTAACAACCTATCTATAATCTGGATGCAAAGCGCTAACAAGAAAACACTTGAAGAATTTTAATATGACACGGAGTTAATACTGAACTGATGATTTTGTAACCTCCGAAAGGAAACCACTTACCTGTGTGCGAAGAGAATATCTTAGAAGAGCTCGAAAATAGGTCTCTCCAAGATGAGTCACAAGACCCAAAGCAGTATGATGTTTCAATTTTAGAAATTCATTTTTGGCATTACGCCGCGTCTTAACACAAAAAAAATTATAAAACGACGTTTCGGCCGTCTTTGCAGCAGTTCTCCTCAGGTTAATCAAACAGAAAATCGATCGTCCCACGTAGGAAACTTTCTTTGATTCAGTGCAGCAACAAAAGCAGTATTCCAGAATTTCGACAAGAACCTGGATGTAAGACTAACTGCAGACCTGTACAGTAACGCTGGTTGTGGTAAGGTGATCGGTGTGTGTTACATTAGTCTTTTTAATCTGTTGAAACACTAGTAACGGTGTTCCAATTCGAGTTAGAATATTACGTCAGCATCATGATTTTATCGCAGTACAGCGACGAGATTTATTATAAAGACATTTTTGTGCCTGTTTAGAAGCTACAAAATCTAGCAGTGGTTCAAACTAGATCAATATCCGGATGTAACACCGGAAGATTCGTAAGCGACATACAAAGGTTTCGTTTCTGATTCGCGAAAGTTGTAGTGTTCCTAAGCAAAGGAGGCCTCAAAAATAAATCAAAAGAACTGAAATTCATACAGTTCTGCTTCCACCTTTTTTGACCACGAGACGTTAGTAACATAAATTGTAATGATGCCTTCTATGCAGTATACAGTCTCATTTGCACAACACAATTTACTGACGACCAGTACTGCGACTGGTAATGTGCCAAATAAAATGACTTCTAAGTCAGTACAGTAAACAACCATAGCAAATACACTGCAGAGCCAAAGTAACTGGTACACCTGCCTAATATCGTATAGGGCTCTAGCGAGCACGCAGAAGTGAAACAACACGGCATGGCATGGACTCGACTAATGTCAGAACAGAAGTAGTGCTGCAGGGAATTGACACCATAAAACCTGCAGGACTGTCCATAAATCCGTAATAGTACGGGGGGATGAAGATCTCTTCTGAAGAGCATGTTGAGAGGCATCCCAGATATGCTCAATAATGTTCATGTCTGGGGAGTTTGGTGGCCAGCGGAAGTGTTTAAACTCAGAAGAGTGTTCCGTGAGCCACTATGTAGTAATTCTGGACGTGTGGGTGTCGCATTGTCCTGCTGGAATTGCCCAAGTCCGTCGGAATGCACAATGGATATGAATGGATGCAGATGATCAGACAGGATGCATACGTACGTGTCATCTGTCAGAGTCGTATCTAGACGTTTCAGGGGTCCCATATCACTCCAACTGCACACGCCCCACACGATTACAGAGCCTCCACCAGCGAGAACAGTCCCCTGCTGACATGCAGGATCCATGCCTTCCTGAGGTTGTCTCCATCCCCGTACACGTCAGTCCGCTGGATACAATTTGAAACGAGACTCGTCCGACCAGACAACATGTTTCCAGTCATCAACAGTCCAATTTCGAAGTTGACAGGCCCAGACGAGGCGTAAAGCTTTGTGTCGTCCAGCCATCAAGGGTACACAAATGACCCTTCCGGCTCCGAAAGCCCATACCGATGATATTTCGTTGAAGGGCTTGCACGCTGACACTTACTGATGGCCCAGCATTGAAATATGGAGCAATCTGCGGAAGCATTGCACTTCTGTTCTGCCACATTGACCTTTTCTCTTCAGTCGTCATTGGTCTCGTTCTTGCAGCATCTTTTTCCGGCTGCACTGATGTTGGAGATTTGATGCCTTACCGGATTCCTGATATTCACGGTACACTCGTGAAATGGTCGTACAGGAAAACCCCTCTTCATCGCTACTTCGGAGATGCTGTGTCCCATCGCTCGTGCACCGACTATAACACTACGTTCAAACTCACTTAAATCTTGACAACATGCCATTGTAGCAGCAGTAACCAATCTGACAACTGCGTTGGACACTTCTCTTATACAGGAGTTGCCAACGGCAACGCCGTATTCTGCCTGTGTACATATCTCTGTATTTGAATACGCATGCCTATACCAGTTTCTTTGGAGCTCCAGTGTATTACTATGCATAACATGAATTCCACTAATTGTAAGATCAATATCAATTTTATGTCGTTTCTTAGATTATTTGATATGCAGAAGAAAATATTTACCAACAACACAAGCCAGATACGAGAAAAAATTGGAAATACTACTTTCCGAATCTGATTGTTAGAGTTAAATATAATTTAAAATATTGAAAATAATTTTTTTCAAATGTTATTGTACAACTGAAGAACTATTACGAATTTATTTATTCTATATTTACGTATGATTATTATTTATTAGTGTTGTGTAGTGAAGTATGGTTATGAAACTGAAAGTAGAAATGGAGTGAATTCCAATATTGACATAAAGGGAGGCATCAGTTTCAACACTGCGTCCGATTGTTAAATAATCATACTTACTTGTGACACACCCGATGAGACACTGAAGGACAATAAATTATCACAAAATGTATACTTATGCCTCACCTTTTTAATTGCCGAACAGCAATACCTGAAGTTCATACCATCACTGATTCTCTAAATGGCCACCTTCAAGCTAGGAACCATCGCATCACCACGATATAACAACCACGTCATCTAAATCAATATGAATCATTTAAATATGAACCATATGACTTTGTATTGTTTTATGAAGGTAAAGAGTTATTAGCATTTAATATTTTTTATCCACAACAGACGTTACGAGAATCTCTGTGATCGTATTAGGTAAACTGACTTCTGAGACAGTCCAGCAATGAATCATTTAACTAAGATCTACTTGTTCCTTTATAGGTTTCAAGTGGCAAAGATTATCTCCAGATTGCGAACATTATACATTATACAACTGCAATTACTTGTCTGAGAGCGTTAGCATTACACTTGAGATAACATGAAAAAAAACATAATAGGAAGCTGACGAAAACTCGTTGAGTTCTGTGAAAGTTATGTGAAATGTTACAGCACAATGTGCGCTGCTCTCTATCTTAAATAGTACTATCAAGGCTGATGTAAATAATATGTAACTCGTAAAGATTAATTTCTATAGATCATAAGAAGTTACCGTATAAATTGTTGGTAGCGTAAATGAAACGTAACACATGTTATTTGCCTCCAGTGAAACGCACGGTGGCATCAAATTACCCGTAATTGACATTCCTAACGTTTTCTGTATGCAATATATACGATAAAGTGTGTTGTGAAACGTAAGGAAAACGTCGTGCATCTACTTACGGAATTCTCACCAAGCCGAACGTATAAACCGGTAGGTCAACGGCGCGGTGCTGTCATTTTCGTTTTTCCCAACTGTTCCTTAACACACTGTGAATATCCTGTACCGTATAGCTTGTAGGTATTTTGATTTTACCCCATCCTTCCCGCCTTAAGGTGATAATGTCCAATAGACGTATGTGAAGTGTCAGGTTGCGGTACACACTCAAGAATCATTACACAGCTGTAAAATGGTTTTTATACACTGAAGTACCAAAGAAACTGGTATAGGCATGCGCATTCAAATACAGAAATATATAAACAGGCAGTATACGGCGCTGCGGTCGGCAACGCCTGTATAAGACAAGTGTCTAGCGCAGTTGTTAGATCGGTTACTGTTGCTGCATGGCAGGTTATCAAGAGTTAAGTGAGTTTGAATGTGGTGTTATAGTCGACGTACGATCAACGGGACACAGCATCTCAGAGGTAGCGATGAAGTGGGGATATTCCCGTACGACCATTTCACGAGTGCACCATCAGTATCAGGAATCCGGTAAAACATGAGATCTCCGACATCACTGCGGTCGGAAAAAGATGCTGCAAGAACGGGACCAACGACGACTGACGACAATCGTTCAACATGACAGAAGTGCAACCCTTCCGCAAATTGCTGCAAATTTAGGTGCTTGGCCATCATCAAGAGTCAGCCTGAGAGCCATTCAACGAAAAATCATCGATATGGGCTTTCGGGGCTGAAGGCCCACTCGAGTACTCTTGATGACTGCACTCGTGTACCCATGATGACTGCACGACACGAAGCTTTACGCCCCGCCTGGGCCTATCAACACCGACATTGGACTGTTGACGACTGGAAACATACTGCCTGGTCGGACGAGTCTCGTTTCAAATTGTATCGAGCGAATTGACGTGTACGGGTATCTAGACAACCTCATGAAGCCATGGACCCTGCATATCAGCAGGGGACTGTTCTTGCTGATGGATGCTCTGTAATCGTGTGGGGCGTGTGCAGTTGGAGTGATATGGGACCCCTGAAACGTCTAGATACGACTCTGACAGATGACATGTACGTAAGCATCCTGTCTGATCACCTGCATCCATTCATATCCATTGTTCATGCCGACGGACTTGGACAATTCCAGCATGACAATGCGACACCCATACGTCCAGAATTTCTACAGAGTGGCCCCAGGAACGCTCTTCTGAATTTAAACACTCCCGTTGGTCACCAAACTCCCCAGACATGAACATTATTGAGCATATCTGGGATGCCTCACAACGTGCTCTAAAGAAGAGATCTCCACTCTTACGGATTTATGGACAGCTCTGCAGGATTCATGGCGTCTGTTCCTTCCAGCACTGCTTCAGACGTTAGTCGAGTCCATGCCACGTGCTCGCGGGATCCCTACACCAAATTAGGCAGGTGTACATGTTTCTTTGGGTCTTCAGTGTACTTCCGCGTTACATGTTTGAATTGTCACTAATAACTCTGTTGCGGCGCAAGAGTAGAGTTCGTGTAATGGTAATTTATGTCATATTTATTAATTGTGTAGTTCAAAGGTATGCATTAACGATCACAAGTTTCTACTGAAGCATATTTCTTTGTTAAGATTTTGCAAATGAAGTATGATGCGTTACACAGACATATCGTATTACATTTCCCATCATTTTCATTTTAATGTGTGGTCATCTGATTTCGCACTGTTCATACACCAAGTTCTTCTCATATAGTCTGTGTAGTCTGTACCAAGCTTAGATTCCATATACGTGCTCTCGATAATTATTTTTCGGCATTGACGTCCCGTTAAAGTTTTCTCGTCTTTTCGAGAATATTTGACAGCTCCCTTAACACCTCATCACGGTACTGGTGTGGGCCATGCAGAGACGCTGACAGCTAACAGTGACCTTTTTGTCCCGTGGAAGCTACATTCCCGTGAGGCAATATTTGTTCTCGTGGCGCCAGCTTTCGCAGTCCTGGCGCGCAGCCTCGAATCGTTTGCGCAGCCAGACAAAAGGTGGCCTTCTCGAAGTTCCCCCTCTGCAGTCGTAAACGCCGGACGATTTAAATACGGAATTAGCACATTCTATAATAGCGCTTCCAACAGAAACAGCTTCATTTAATGGTGCTGTTTGCTATCCCGGACAGGAATTTTCAGTAAGGAAGTTAGTTTCACTAAATTTATAGCAGCAACAAGCAAGACAGTTACTAAAATTTTTGTGTACTTTTTATTTAAACCACACATTGCACGGATTTATCGGCTTCCCCATGCTGAGTAACTAATCCTATCCTACGTCCACTAGGGATGACATTGAAAATACCTCATAGTTCCTCCCCTAATTTCCAGTTCTAGTACGCTGTCTTACCTTACTTCATTACTGAGTACTGTGAACCCAGTAATGAAACAGAGCAGTAGGCTCTGCCAGAAATATCGACTCTTAGACAATGTGTCTAATAGTGTAATTTACACTACTGGCCATTAAAATTGCTACACCACGAAGATGGCGCGCTACAGACGCGAAATTTAACCGACAGGAAGAAGATGCTGTGATATGCAAATGATTAGCTTTTCAGAACATTCACACAAGGTTAGCGCCGGTGATGACACCTACAACGTGCTGACATGAGGAAAGTTTCCAACCGATTTCTCATACACAAACAGCAGTTGACCGGCGTTGCCTGGTGAAACGTTGTTGTGATGCCTCATGTAAGGAGAAATGCGTACCATCACGATTCCGACTTCGATAATGGTCGGATTGTAGCCTATCGCGATTGCGGTTTATCGTATCGAGGCATTGCTGCTCGCGTTGGTCGAGATCCAATGACTGTTAGCATAATATGGAATCGGTGGGTTCAGGAGGGTAATACGGAACGTCGTGTTGGATCCCAACGGCCTCGTATCAGTAGCAGTCGAGATGACAGGCATCTTATCAGCATGGCTGTAGCGGATCGTGCAGCCACGTCTCGATCCCTGAGTCAGCAGATGGGGACGTTTACAAGACAACCACCATCTGCACGAACAGTTCGACGACGTTTGTAGCAGCATGGACTATCAGCTCGGAGACAATGGTTGTTGTTACCCTTGACGCTGTATCACAGGCAGGAGCGCCTGCGATGGTGTACTCCACGACCTACATTTCAGCAGGATAATGCACGACCGCATGTTGCAGGTCCTGTACGGGCCTTTCTGGATACAGAAAATGTTCGACTGCTGCCCTGGCCAGCACATTCTCCAGATCTCTCGCCAATTGAAAACGTCTGGTCAATGGTGGCCGAGCAACTGGCTCATCACAATACGCCAGTCACTACTCTAGTTGAACTGTGGTATCGTGTTGAAGCTGCATGGGCAGTTGTACCTGTACGCACCATTCAAGCTCTGTTTGACTCAATACCCAGGAGTATCAAGGCCGTTATTACGGCCAGAGGGGGTTGTTCTGTGTACTGATTTCTTAGGATCTATGCACCCAAATTGCGTGAAAGTTTAATCACATGTCAGTTCTAGAATAATATATATGTGTCCAATGAATACCCGTTTATCATCTGATTTTCTTCTTGATGTAGCAATTTTAATGGCCAGTAGCGTAATACGACAGTATGCCATCTTAGGCAATTTATAACCCTTAAAACACTTGATAATGTCACTTTGAATCCGAAATCATGATTGTGTAAGTGTAAAGGCAACACTAAATAAACAAGTCTAATGGCGGTACTGACTTTCAAGAAATATATTATGACTGTGGCCCGACATTATGAGGTAAAGACCCATAAAGATCACTAGATATTGTTATTGTTTGTGGGTTAGATAGGTTTTGGGGGTAGTATGGGTGTTAGGTGCCTACGTCTGAAGTGGAAGAGGTCGAGCGAGAGAAAAAAATTGGTAAGCCAACCGCACACAATAAGCGGGAAATCCGGGCTCGGGTCTCGGTCCGGCACAAATTTTCATTGTCTTCATTCCATTGTAAATCTGATGATTGTCCATATTCGCAATTGCGAATACATTTCATGTATTTCGTAACGTATGTAGTAGCCGCAGTGCCATTTCCTTTGGACATGCATGCTGGTTGACGACATATGGAAGTTTTGGTCTAGCCATGATTAGTATTCATGTAGCCTGATGGTAAGGCGACCGCTTGCGATGCATACATGTCCAAAGAACCTTAGCATCATAATTCGGAATAACTCAGGCGCTGGAGTATCGTATAGCATTGTTTTGCCGCTCCGTCATTGCATTCAGTGAACCCACGCATAAGGATACAAGGACTGGACGAAAATATGGAAGCATCACAAGAAATGCATGCTTGAACATAAATCAAGATTACTTTTGAATGCATTATGGGAACAGCAGTGATCAATGTCTTATAATTAATTACTATTAAAAACAGTCTTGATCACGATTTATTTAACAAGGTGACCGGTTTCGACCACTACTGTGGTCATCTTCAGACCATTGAGTAGGAACCTCTTTCTGTTGGAGAATCACTACTCAATGGTCTGAAGATGACCACAGTAGTGGTCGAAACCGGTCACCTTGTTAAATAAATCGTGATCAAGACTGTTTTTAATAGTAATTATAAATCAAGATGCTAGCCAGTCTTGTTGTATTTGACCACGAAGGTCACCTGTACAGTGTCCTCAGTGTTTTACTGGTGTCATTCATGGTCAGAACAGTGTTCTTCGTAGTTGTGAGTGCATTGTGTCGGAGCTATGTGAATTCGAGTATGGACGAGTTGTTGGTGATCGTATGGTGTGTAACCAGGTACTCGAAGTGTTTAGTATTTCAAAAGGTACAGCACAGAAGATTTGTACCACACACAGGGAAAGCAGAACAACATCATCCGCCAAGTCACAACGCGAACGAAAGTGTGTATTGTATCATCGTGACAAACTGACCTTGAAGAAGATTGAGACGAAAGCTAAGAGAACGACAGCTGCAAATGTAGCTGCAGAATTGAATCTCGCATTCGCGAATCCCGTGAGCACCAAAACAACGCGTATGGGGCTCCAGAAGCAGAGAACTGTAGGACGAGCTCGAATTCCAAAACCTCTCACCCGTTTTGCAGATGCCCTTAACAGGAAAACGTGATGCCGAAGCCATAAAACCTTACCTATGATGTAACGGAAGAAAGTCGATTGGTCGCATAAGTCTTGTTTCTTGTTGAGTTTACGTCCCAAGAGTGAAACACGCCAGTGATTCGTTAATTATGTGAGCAGCCATATCGCGGTATTTCATTGACCCCACGGTTACTATGCAACGCCGCATTACTGCCAAGGATTATATGAGCATTTTGGCTTATCAGGTCCATCCCACGGTACAATATTTGTAGACCAATGGTGATGCTCCGTTCCAGGGCGACAACACTCCTGTTCACACTGCTCTCGTCGTCCAGGTCTTGTTTTGTCAGCGCGAGGATGAACTGTCGCATCTGCCCTGCCCACCACACTCACCAGATCTCAATATTGCTGATCCTTTGTTTTCTACTTTGGAAAGAAAGGTGGGTTATTGCTATCCTCCTCCATAATCGTTACCAAAACTTGACACTCTTTTACTGGAAGAATGGAGTAAGACTGCCTTGGAAACCTTATAGAACCCATATTTATCCGTTCCGAGACAACTGGAAGCTATTTTGAATTCCAACGGTTTTCACACGCCGTATTAGGCATGGTAATATTTTGTGTTTTTGGTGTTTCTATATTTTTGTCCACCCCCTGTATATCGGCCAACCTATCCACACTGCTGTGCATTACTGTTAACGTTCAACTAACAACAATGACAGCAACTAACAGTGGCAGAAAACAAATCCAAAATAGTTCCCAACAGTCCTGAATGAAAACTTGATGGTGAAGAATAAAGTAGGCATTACTATTGTCAATAACAAGTACGGTGAGAGAATGGAAAACTTTCTTCCCAAGCGATGAATATGAAGTATACCGACGACATTTCCTCTCTCTCTTGCCGATATTTTCAGTTCGGTACAGAAATAATGATAAATGGAGGTAAGAAATCAAATGAAATGCTATTACTGTGTTACGAGCCTTAGGAGACCACAGCTCTGTTACACCAAAATACTCAGAAATTATCCCTCAAGCAGTTCCGAAGTTTAGTCGGCAGAGTGCGGATTCACTCTGAATCCGCACTCTGCCGACTAAATTTCGGAACTGGTTGAGGGATGTCACATGTATTGCAATTACGAACACGTGGTTTACACCACTTGAGCTCTAAGGTCTACCATATGAAGAATAGTCAAAACTAGTCGCATCAAAAGGACCTTAGGGTAAGGCTGTAAACAAAGATGTCACATTGACTGTAATGTAAATCCTCCAAAAATAAAAGAAAAATATACCTATTCAAAAAATCAGATAAAAATTCGCTTGACGCCTTCCTGAGAGACTCTCTCCAATCTTTCCAAATTACCAAAGTGAGAGCAGACCACATGTGGCTTTAATTCAAAGAAATATTATCGACAGCAACTGAGAAATTTATACCAAATAAATTAACAAACGACGGAGCTGATTCACCTTGGTACACAGAAGAGGCCAAAACATTGTTGCAGAGACAACGAAAAAAGCATGCCAAATTTAAACGAACACATAATCTCTGAGATTGGCTATCTTTTACAGAAGTTCGAAATTCAGCGCGGACTTCAGTGTGAGATGCTTATAATAATTTCCACAACGAAACTTTGTCTCGAAACCTGACAAAAAATCCAAAGAGATTCTGGTCGTATCTAAAGTATGCTAGCGGCATGACACAATCAATGCCTTCTCTGCGCGATAGCAATGGAAATACTATCGATGACAGTGCTGCTAAAGCAGCCTTTCAGAATTCTTTCACCAAAGAAGATGAAGTGAATATTCCAGAATTCGAATCAAGAACAGCTGCCAACATAAGTAACTTACAAGAAGATATCCTCGGAGTAGTGAAGCAACACTTAATAATGTCCACAGCTCGTGGTCTAGTGGCTAAGGTTGCTGCCTCTGGATCACGAGGTTCCGGGTTCAATTCCCGGCTGGGCTGGGGATTTTCTCTGCCCGGCGACTGCATGTTTGTGTTGTCCTCATCATTTCACCATCATCATCATTCGTGACAGTCGCTAAATTGGACTGAATAAAGAAATTGGACTGTGTGAAAAATTGGGACGTATGACGACCTCGCAGTTGAGCGCCCAACAAAACCGAACATCATCATCGCTTAATAAAATAAAGTCTTCCGATCCAGGCTGTACATCAGCTAGGTTCCTTTCAGAGTACGCTGATGTCATAGCTCCATTCTTAACAATTATATACAACCGATCGCTCAACGAAAGTTCCGTACATAAAGACCGGAAAGTTGCACAGGTCACACCATTATTCAAGAAAGACAATAGAATAATCCATTAAATTACAGGCCCATATCATTAACGTCGATATGCAGCAGGATTTTGCAAAATATATTGTGTTCGAATATTACGAATTACCTAGAAGAGAACGGTCCATTGACACACAGCCGAAACACATTTAGAAAACATCGTTCTTGTGAAACACAACTAGCTCTTTGCTCACACGAAATGTAGATTGCTATCGACAAGGGATTTCAAATTGACACCACATTTTTAGATTACCGGGAGGCTTTTGATACTATGCCTCGCAAGCGACATGTAATTAAATTGCGTGCTTATGGAATATCGTCTCAGTTATACGACTGTATTGGCAATGGCCTTGCCGCAGTGGATACACCGGTCCCCGTGAGATCACCGACGTTAAGCACTGTCGGGCGTGGTCGGCGCTTGGATGGGTGACCATCCAGCTGTCATGCGCTGTTGCCATTTTTCGGGGTGCCCTGAGCCTCGTGATGCCAATTGAGGAGCTACTCGGCCGAATAGTAGCGGCTCCGGTCAAAGAAAACTATCATAACGACCGGGAGAGCGGTGTGCTGACCACACGCCCCTCCTATCCGCATCCTCAACTGAGGAGGATACGGCGGTCGTATGGTCCCGATGGGCCACTTGTAGCCTGAAGAGGGAGTGCTTATACGACTGGATTCGTGATTTCCTGTCAGAGATTCACAGTTCGTACTAAGTGACGGAAAGTCATCGAGTAACACAGAAATAATTTCTGGCGTTCCCCAAGGTAGTGTAATAAGCCCTCTGTTGTTTCTTATCTATATAAACTATTTAGGAGGCAATCTGAGCAGCCGTCTTAGGTTCTTTGCAGATGATGCTGTCATTTTTCGTCTAATAAAGCCATCAGAAGATCAAAACAAGTTTCAAGACGATTTAGAAAAGATATCTGTATGGTGCCACAATTGTCAATTAACCATAAATAATGAGAAGTGTGAGGTCATCCACGTGAGTGCTAAAAGGAATACTTTAAACTTCTGTTACCCGATAAATAAGTCAAATCTAAAGCCCGTAAATTCAACTAAATACTTAGGAATTACAATTACAGACAACTTAAACTGGAAAGAAAACGCAGAAAATGTTGTGGGGAAAGGCGAACGAAAGACTGGGTTTTATTGGCATAACACTTAGAAGATGCAACAGATCTACTAAAGAGACTGCCTACACTGCACACGTACGTCCTCTTTTGGAGTACTGCTGCACGGTGTGGGATCCTTCCTTGCCAGATGGGATTAACGGAGTACATCGAGAAAGTTCTAAGAAGATCAGTACGTTCTGTGCTATCACGGACATTATACAGGATTTAGAGCGGACATAATTAAAACAAAGAAATTTCAATCACCGGCTTTCTCCTCCAAATGCAAAAATACTTTGTTGACGCCGACCTACATAGGGAGAAGATCATCGTAATAAAATAAGGTAATCAGAGCTCGCACGGAAAGATATAGGTGTTCTTTTTTTTAGCGCGCTTTTCGAGAGTGGAATAATAGAACATTGTTATGAAGGTGGTTCGATGGCCCTCTACCAGGCACTTAAGTTTGATTTGCAGAGTATCCATGTAGCAGTATACATGAGAGGGGTTGTTGTGGACGGTGGCATACAGAAATCGAGTATGGCACTGACGTGCAATCCACGTCATCTTACCAAGAGGAAAGAACTAGCATAAGTTAGCGAGGGAGATGGGGAGCCTGATGTGGGGTTCAAAAAATGGCTCTGAGCACTATGGGACTCAACTGCTGAGGTCATTAGTCCCCTAGAACTTAGAACTAGTTAAACCTAACTAACCTAAGGACATCACAAACATCCATGCCCGAGGCAGGATTCGAACCTGCGACCGTAGCGGTCTTGCGGTTCCAGACTGCAGCGCCTTTAACCGCACGGCCACTTCGGCCGGCGATGTGGGGTAATACATGTATGAAAGCGTTAGAGTTGATGTTTAAGACAGCTGATTGCACTGTGTGGGATTCGACTGAAGTTTCGATGAGAGAGGTTATGGAGGCTATGTAGGGACAGGTTTGGTGAGGAATACCGGTATAAGCGCAGCAGTGTACTAGGATTGGAAATTAGAGGGGAAATAACGAAGTTGTTATAGTCTGTTTTGTAGATAGTGTACGATATGCCCTGGTGTGCAGAACTTAAGGACGAAAATTACTTTCGCATGGTACGTCATGACTAAGTAACATACCTTGATGAACTTGGACCGAAGATAAATATAACTGCTACAGTATACTACAGAAGGTAACTGAAGGACGAACGGGAGTAACACTTTTATTCAAAGGCAGTTATTACACTGAAGACACCGCGATTCATGATGTTCCCCTGGATATTGCAAACTGTGCAGCATGATTCTTAGTAGGGTGTGTGAACGCAACGGGTGACAGTGTAAGCTCTGCTACATGCTTCATGCTGGCCACAAGATTCGTAAACATTACTTGTAGTAAGGCGTTCCATTCCTCCAGCAGGCCGGCCGGTGTGGCCGAGCGGTTCTAGACGCTTCAGTCTGCAACCGCGCGACCGCTACGATCGCAGGTTCGAGTCTTGCCTCGGGCATGGATGTGTGTGATGTCCTTAGGTTAGTTAGGTTTACGTAGTTCTAAGTTCTAGGGGACTCATGACCTCAGATGTTAAGTCCCATAGTGCTCAGAGCCATTTGAACCATTTCGAACCATCCTCCAGCAGTGCACTTGACAACTGCTGAATAGGCGATGGAGCATGTGGACGTACTACAATGAGTCTCCGACGCCTCTCACACGTAATCGATGCGATTTAAGTCGAGGGAACGCGCAAGTCAGTCCTTTCGCCGAATATCCTCTAGTTCCGAGAATACCTCACTTGCATTTTTCGATGCGATGGCGCATTGTCATCCATAAAAATGAAGTCATGGACGAATGCACCCCTGAAAAGATACACATGGGGAAGCGTACAGGGCCCCAATAACGCTGACTGATGAGTATACCGTGCTCAAAGATTTGTAGGTTAGTACGCCCATGGGCAGCGCGCTGTAGCCGTGAGGTCTTGGGCGCCCTGTCACGGTCCGCGCGACTTCCTCCGTCGGAGGTCCGAGTCCTCCCTCGGGCATGGGTTTGTGTGTTGTCTTTAGTGTAAGTTACTTTAAGTTAGTTTAGATAGTGCGTAAGCTTAGGGACCGATGACCTCACCAGTTTGGTCCCATAAGATATTACCACAAGTTTAATTTAATACGCCCATGCATCATTATGTTTCCCCACACCATAACACCTGGACCATCAAAAGGACCTTGTTCTGCAATGTTCCTAGATGCATTACGTGTTGCCACCTCTCGCCATATGAGGATATGTCCAGCATTGAACTTAAAGAAGTTAGTGGAGAGTACAGCGTTAAGACTGGTGTGTGTATGGCGTGAATCCCGACGTTTTTTAGCGTGTAATAAGATTCTGATGTGCCTCGGCATTTGCCGGTGGCGAATAAGTGTATCCTAGCTTAAATGCTGTGGAAATAAATGGTATAATGGACGAGATTTACAGAGGGGAAGAGCGTTTGAGGTTGGGCAGTTAAGGCGGTTAGGACAGATGGACTTGGTAGGGATGTGACTGGATGCAGTGTCTCATATGGTTTGCTAGACGAAGCAGACACTGTGAAGTAAGTCAACTGGGTGTTGGAAGGTTAGTGAGCGTTTACCGATAAGGGGATGTATGACTTTTCAGAAGGCATTTCAGTTGGTTTGGGAGTAGCTTAGATAACTTTTGAATGACTGTTGGAATGGGGTGCACAGAGATAAGATAGTGTAAGAAGATGGTGGGTGGGCCTGGTGGCTGGTCAATTCCTGTTGGATAAAGAACTGCCGGCCGGTGTGCGGTTCTAGGCGCTTCAGTCTGGAACCGCGCGACCGCTACGGTCGCAGGTTTGAATCCTGCCTCGGACATGGATGTGTGTGATGTCCTTAGGTTAGTTAGGTTTAAGTAGTTCTAAGTTCTAGGGGACTGATGACCTCAGATGTTGAGTTCCATAGTGCTCAGAGCCATTTTTGATAAAGAACTTTCACAGTGCCGCGTCCAAGGTGTTTAGGACACACTAAGATGACATCTGGAGTTCTGTAACTTTCAGGATGGGTGTGCTATGGAACAGAGAAATTTTTAGGTTAGAGGGAGTCCGCAAACTAAAACCACCACTTGAGTACTGCACGGAACCTGCTATGGAAGTTTATGTCAGGGGCAATAATATAGATGGAAATGGCACAGTCTGTATGAGCAACGAAATATGGAGTGGGGAGATGGGGTAAGGTATGTAATGTGGTAGAGGTAGTAGTAAAAGTTTCGAAGAAATGGGTAAGAAATACACTGAAGAGCCAAAGAAGCTGGTAGACGATATTATATCGTGTAGGCCCCCCTGAACACGACGTGGCATGGATTCGACGAATGTCTGAAGTAGTGCTGGAGGGAATGACACCATGAGTCCTGCAGAGCTGTCCATAAATCCGTAAGAGTACGAGGAGGTGGAGATCTCTTCCGAATAGCACGTTGCAGGGCATCCCAGGTATGCTTAATAATGTTCATGTCTGGGTAGTTTGGTGGCCAGCAAAAGTGTTTAAACTCAGAAGAGAGCTCCTGGAGCCACTCTGTAGCAATTCTGAACGTGTGGGGTTTCGCATTGTCCTGCTGGAATTGTTGAAGTCCGTCGTAAGGCACAATGGATATGAATGGATGCAGGTGATCAGACGTACACGTACGTGTCACCTGCCAGAGTCGTATCTAGAGGTATCAGGGGTCCCATATCACTCCAACTGCACACGCCCCACACCACTACAGAACCTCCGCCAGGTTGAACGGTCCCCTGCTGACATGCAGGATCCATGGATTTATGAGGCTGTCTCCATACCCATACACCCACTCGTTACAATTTGAAAGGGGGCTCGTCCGACCTGGCAACATGTTTCCAGTTATCAACAGTCCAATGTCCGTGTTGACGGGCCCAAGCGAGGCGTAAAGCTTTGTGTCATGCAGTTATCAAGGGTACACGTGTGGGCCTTCGACTTCGAAAGCCCATATCGATGATGTTTCGTTGAATAGTTCGCACACTGACACTTGTTGATGGCCCAGCAGTGAAATCTGCCGCAATTGGCGGAATGGTTACACTTCTGTTACGTTGAAAGATTCTCTTCAGTCGTCGTTGGTCCCGTTCTTGCACGCTCTTTTTCCGGCCGCAGCGATGTCTGAAATTTGATGTTTCAACGGATTCCTGATATTCACGGTACACTTATGAAATGGTCGTACGGGAAAATCCCCACTTTTTCGCTACCTCGGAGATGCTGTGTCCCATCGCTCGTGCGCAGACTATAACACCACGTTCAAACTCACTTAACTCTTGATAACTGCCATTGTAGTAGCAGCAACCGATCTAACAACTGCTCCAGACACTTGTCTTATATAGGCGTTGCCGACCGCAGCGTCGTATTCTGCCTGTTTACATATCTCTGTATCTGAATACGCATGCGTATACCAGTTTCTGGCGCTTCAGTGTAGTATTCAGTGGGAGTGTTGTATAAGAATTGCGGATGGACAGTGATGCTGCTCTGACGGCCAGTTGCAGCTTGACTAAGTGTAATGGGAATGGGTTTATGTGTGTGATATAGAATGTACGGGGATGATAGAGCTAAAGAAAGGCTTCATTTAGGAAGAGCGTATGAACTTTGAGGTGAGATATAGTATGTATAAATGGGAGTTTGTTTGTTGGCACGGAGTGTATGTCATAGAAAAAAAACGTTGCACTGCTGTTCCTCCTTGTTGGTAGTTAGAGAGACTTTTGTGTGGGTAATGACTAATGAGTACATAGACTACAGCGTCTAGACACTTGAAGAGAAAGTTCCTTTGGCTGAAGAAGTACTTTCCTTGGTTATATTGTGAGCGTTTGGGTGCTATTCTGTCATTCTGCGCAACGGATTAATGTGAGATGTACCCTTTTCCCTGTGGCTCCTGCAAGATACAATCTCCACCTCCACACTACTACAGAAGTCAGACAGACGCTCCTAACGTTCTAAAGAGAAATGCCTGAAAAACGTTCAGCAATAAATATCTTCTGGAGTCGTCCGCTGTAAGGAAATTACACAAAAATTCACAAAATTTCTTACGTAACTAGTGGGATACTTGGGTACTGGAGTAGTGCTAGTTAGTGCAAGAAAAACATGAAACCAAAGAAAATTATTATTTATTTTGCTAAAATTCTGAGAAATCACAATGGCACCTTTAGTTATGAACTGAACAAGTTATTTTCGGGTTCTTTTCGGAATGTGAAGTTACCTCTCAAGGATAGGATTCGCTAATGAAATTGCTATACAAAGTTTAAGATTGTTATTGACTTGGCAGAATGGCTAAGAGCCGTGCCTACTCAAATGGAATAATTATCCTTTAGAATGTTGCTAGATACAGTTGAGGCTGTCGCGTGTGAAATGCAGGGAAGTGTACTGTTGCGGAGGAATTATGGGGCTCGCAAGAGCTGTAGCGCACAATACCGTAAGCTGCGATGACTGCTATCTGCGCCGCTCGCTGCTGACAAATAAGATAACTTTCGTTCTATCTGGATTGACCGTCGCCAATCAAACTCTCCCTACGCCTTGATGAAGTGAAGGACTCGTATACGCCCCTGGTCTAACTATTGGCGTGGTACACCGATCAGATAACCACTCCACCGCGATGCCACTCAAAAATTCGCAGGCAGGCGTTTAACTATAACTCTGTCCGTTGACACCGCACAATAAGTGTGCCGGTCAACACAGTGAACAACGCTTAATCACAAGGACTCAATATAGAGTCGCACTCCGATTCGCTCTCGAGAGAGGTGCTCTCCTGGTGAAGTACTGAGGAGAGATTTGTTCCTCGCTCTTTGAGTACACGTACGAGCGTGCACGCTCTCGCTACGTGTTCTCGCTCCAAGAGCGACAATGGAACGGCCCCTCTCCACGCCAGACGTGAAGGGGTATATCTTTCAGTCTCTTCCATTACTCCTTCAGCTCAAGGCGTCAGAAATATCGTCTGCCAATCAGCATTGCTCTTCTAAAATGGGAGAATGACGTTTTGTTTAAGGCGACCAATCCAGAAATCTGTAGCATTGGCGTTTGGCGTTTGCTGTCTCCCTGTGAAAACCTCTGAAACTGCATGCTCTGTTTGTAAAGAATGCGTAGGCTGGGCGCTCCCACACAATGTAGCGGAATTTGCTTTTAAGCCGAACACGGGGTCGTTCTTCCTTTCACTCGGGCAAACGCTGTCCGCTCCACGGGCGGTCAGGGTTGACTCGTCCTCTGAAGGGACGCACGTCCCGTTGTACAGTTTGCATCTCCCGAACTAAAAGCTCCTGTGACCGTCGTGTCTGGAATGCATGTGTGTACGCCAGCCTCAAATATTTTAACCATGGTGCGCTTACTTGTTATTTGCATATCGTTTGCATGGATTCATACAATATTGACTTTATCTTATCGATTTTGGGTTCGAATGAAGCGTCTTGATGTGCGGAATATGATTGTGAGGGCGGAATATGTAAGCAATGAAGGTCAGAAGACCACGACGTCTTACAGTATAGGTACGACACAGAGCGGGCTGTGACGGAAGGGTGTGTGGTTGTTGGAATGAGTAGATATTTTGGAGTATGATGATAAAGGATCTTAACCTATCTTAAGCATCAGGAGATGGGCAGATAAAGCTATCGGAATGAGTGAGATTTTCAGTAGGACAGACAGGTGCTGTTAATTGTAGTTTGGTGAGAAAAGGTTTGGCTTTACGATTGATGCACTATGTGCTGTTAGAGTCGTTGCACAAGTTAAAAGTCAGAAGACAGGATGGGACACAGTTTCAAGAAATGACAGGCCTAAAGGTGAGGGCAGGTGGGTCAGTTTTTGCAATTGCCAGTGGGGTAATTATTGTAACTGGCACACTTTGGACAGTTGTAGAAGTAGGATCAGACTACGAAAGTTCAACCCAGTGGCGACAATGGTATATTAGGGATTCCATAGTTATTAGGTGATCAATTGAGGAAGTGAATTCAGTAAATGGGTGAATGAAGTAAATGGTGCTTCAGTCATTGTTTACGCAGAAGGCTTTATGGATTTCTATTTCAGAGAGAAGCTATGTTTCGATTCCACCTCGTCCGCTGTAGTCCTGTCTGATCACAATTGTGAGTGTGGGAGGTTAGCGGGTAGCGTAGGGTTGTTCGGTAGTGGTGGTTGATGGTGAGAATAGTTAGCGTAGCTTTAGAACAAATAGTAATACAAGGGAGTTTCTGAAGCAGATCAGTATGGGATTTGGGGTTTAGGGACTTGATTAGAACAGGATATTTTCTGGAAAATAGCCCACTTGTTGTTTGTGGAGGTTTAGCTCTAGAGTTAGGCATTTAGGGTTTATGTGTTTTGGGTGGAGGTGGGAAAGGATGAAGGTGTGCCAGGTGAAAGAAATGCAGGAGATGGCGTTTTGTGCATGCACACAGTATTGTCTGCTTGGGTTTGCTATATTTATGGCTGTGGAACTGGGAGCAGCTTATGTTTGGGCATTTCGATTGTTTCTTGGTGACTGTCGGAGGGAAGGATGCTTGTAGGAAATTGCATTGATTTTATTTATATACGGGTGATGCACGTTCTTCATTATGGCTTGCATCAGTGGGTGTGCTTTGGATGGTTGACGGAGAAGCTGAAACTTCAAGTATTGCCACTGTTGCTCAGCAGGTCGTGATTGGCTCTGCAAAAGGTTGACACAAGGGCTGACAGTCATTGGCTGGCATAAAACTGAAGATGAAATGTTGCAACAGAGAGATACGCAATAGGCGTAGTGATTGTAGGTGAAATTACAGGTGGAAGAGTATTGTCCTAAGTTGACACATGAGAACACATGCTGCATGATGTAACTGTAGAAGCAGGAGACAGGGAGGTGCAGATGACTGTTATGGAGGAATGTTCCGTTCGTGCGGTTGATGAAGATGAGCGGCAATCGGTGAAGTAAACTGCCACCAAAGTGAACCAGATGATGGCGGTGACTGGTACGATGAAAGTGCAGACGATGAACAGGGTGGGTGACACGATAACGTCGGCTAACCGTCGAAACAAGAATACACTCTCGATCAGAGGTTCCCACGACGGCGACAAGTATGTCACTGATTGCGCGGCCCCTGCCGCCGGAGGTTCGAGTCCTCCCTCGGGCATGGGTGTGTGTGTTGTTCTTAGGATAAGTTAGTTTAAGTAGTGTGTAAGCCTAGGGACCGCTGACCTTAGCAGTTTGGTCCCTTAGGAATTCACACACACATCTGAATGGCGACACGTAGGCGGACGTCTCGACACCCAGACGGCGATTACGGCGGCGAGAAATAGGGGGACGCGACGACACCTATGCCATAAACACTGCAGAGATGGTGGAAAGCGACGACACGCAAGCGATGTAAACGGCAGCAACAGCGGTGTGAGAGGAACGCTGACAAATAAGCAAATAACCGGAATTCTTAGCTTAATGGTAGACGCACACACAAAAGCACCATTGGTAGTGTGCGTATGACTCGCTGAGGGATTCCAGCTCACGGATGCCGGGACAGTAATTTCTTCTTTATTGTGTTTCTTAGTTCTTTTTTCATACCCCCAAAGGGAGCAGTAGAATGTTGCTACTCTTTAGTCATAGGGCCACTAGTTATTAAAATACTCTGATGTAAAAAATGAAACATTATAAGACGGAAAACACATAGATGAGACAACTATAATAATATTATCTTTATTATGGCAATGACTAGTTGCTATGTGGCCATTGCGATGTCGATATCAGGCTGAACGATGATGTTGGTGTTTCCGTGTATTAGCTGGAGGATGATGCTTGGTCGCCTGAAAGTCAGCTATGATTGACCAGTGAATGGAATTGAATCAGTGGAATGGAATGGGAATGGATACAGCAGGGGAGCTGATGTAGAAGGTTGAAGATGGGAATTTATCAGGTTTTATTCCAAAGGTTGAAGTAGTGATGGAATCTGATACTGATTGTGATGGAGTTTTAGTGCCGTAGGACTGGAGATGCTGCACATTATAAAGTGACATATTTCCAGGAGGAAGAAAGTGAAACAGGTTTGGTTATGGATGTATGTGACAGTGACATTCACGTCCAATATGAAATGGACAGCCAGCGAGGTTTGATAAAATATGTAGAGTGTTTCAAAGTCAGTTAACGTTTCAGAAAGAACACTGTCTTGAAAAGTAGGACAATCATCGTGAAAGCAGAGGGTCTTTCGTATTTGGAGTTCAGGTTGGAAGTTAAGTTCCCACTCAAGATCTTGAGGGTGCGCCCTTCATCACAGCAGTGTGGATGAGCGAATGGCTTAGGAGTTAGCGTTGCTTGGGTTGTAGAAGATAAAGAGGAAACAGGGATGCTTGGGTATCAAAGTTATGAAATGGACTTCGCACAGCAGTGTAGTGTGGAAGTCAAGAGCTGTAGACTTGATGATTGCGGAACTTTTGATGGTATGAGTGAAGTGACACTGAGGATATGAACAAATATAATGATTTCGAATGATAAGGTCTTATGCTCTAGGAATTTTGGAACTGGTCAGAACAAGCTGAAGTAGAAGCTTTGGTCTTGGTGAGCGTGATTCCGCTATTTCAGTTTTTCCGTGATGGTGTGAGGATTTTTAAAATTATTTTTCTATGGATGAACTTTTTTTTTTTTTTTAATAAGAGGTGGAGCCCCTCCACGCCCACACCGGCATGATGGCCAACACAAAAGGTATACTGCCATCTCTGCATAAGGGTTAGTATTCACTAAAGTGAGGTGTCGCAGGATGTGGGTACTGCGATGTTTGCGTACGTCTGGTTAGGATTAACCATTAATACGCTCTCAACTGGAGATAGATTGGTCGAAATCTGACGAAGGGTAGCGGTTTGAAGGGCAGAGGAAAAAAAGTGCCAAAACAAGGGCTAAGGGAAAAAAACCTCTGCGAAAGTTAGGTCGTGTTTGTGCGTCTGTGGGCGAGCTCGTCGGTGTCCCTGCTGTGGCCTGTTGGTCGGCACTAATAGATGAACTGTGGGGACTTTTTCTTTTATAGGAAGTGATTCTTGGATAAGGATTGTAGGGAAGTTTTAAGCTTATGATGATCGCAGTGAAGATGTATGGAGTTCATGATGTAGCTTGATACAGTGCAGTTGTTGCTACTGATCACAGTGATGATAGCTGTGTTGCAGCTGATAGTGCAAGTGTTGGTGCTAGTGTCGTTGGTGTGATTTTGGTCGATGGCGGAAATGATGCCATGGTGCATCCTGGAGTTTCAGGTACTTTAAATAAAAGTAACAAAAGTCTGATGAATGTGGAAACATTGATGGGAAGACCTGCACAACATTCACCCCTTCCAACGCCCCCACACCCTCCAGCAGATTTCCCTCGCCGCCCCCTCTGTATTCCATTTGAATACCTACACCACCTACTCCCACAACCAGCAGAAAGAAAGAATAGTAAGGGAAAGTAAATAGGCATATAAATACGTGGGAGTGGAAGTAGTATAAAGCTGCATGCATTAGTGCTGAGGTAGTGGTGGTGGGATAGTCTGTCGCTGATCATGGGAAAAAAGCCTGTAGTACGTAATGGAAAGAATGTGGCTGATGGCAACGACTAAGCAAGAGTGTCACAGAAGATCATACTGAAAATAGTCTACAGGCAGCAGTACAAAAGATGGTACAGGTGAACAGGGGCATCATCCGCAACCCACACGACGACTTCGCTGCATAGGCAAGGAATGGCGCCACTCATGCACACGTCCGCGACATCGTTGGACGCCTAAGGTACTGACAAGTCACTAGGAGGCGTACCGGGAACGAAGAGCCTCACCAGCCGTATCCAGAGGCCGCTGCAGTACCGCCTAGCCGGGTGCCGCAGGGTCACGTGTGCGGAGAGGACAGCACATCTCTTCCAGCAGAACGGATATTTAAGCAGACGCAGCAAGCCCAGCAGGCCTCTCAAGGGTTGCATCCCCTCACTTCCATATCGAAGGATTACGCTGCCTGGGCTACACTCAGGGTGCAATCGACGCTTTTGGAAGAGCCCTCTGCCATTGCCGTCTGTCTGACTGTCTGTCTGCTGGCCGCTGCCATCCTTCCGGCTGCCCGCCGTCGCTGCTGCCAGCCGTCCGTCCGTCATCTGACGCCGGGGCATTCCACTGCCCGCCACCAACATCCCCCGTTTTAGTGCTTTTCCCACTTCGGCGACTCCTGTCATCAGTGGACAATGCCTTCCATTACGAACACCTCCATTACCACCATCATTTACACTTCCCCTTCCTCTGCCCCCACCGTTACCTCTTGGAGTGCTTCCTCTGGGCTTAACCCTTCTACTTCACCTCCCCTCCTCACAGTCTCCTCCCCTTCTATCTCCTCCTCATAACTGTATCCCCACCTGTATGTTGCTCCTGCTCCTGCCCATTCCACTGCTCCTTCCCCTGCTCCTGCCCCACCCCTCTCCCACTGCTATCACGCACCGTGAAGATTTTACCCCTCTCCCCACCCACCCTGCTACAACTACTCCTCCTTCCCCCACCAGAGGCACCATCCGCTACACCACAGTTGCCATCACAGAGTGCCCCACCTCAATTCCCGGTGCTGGGACCTCACAAGAGGGGCCTCCCTCCCACTACCTCCTCATCCATCCAGTCCCTCACCTCTCCTCTCAGGCCACACCCGAAAAAACCCTCCTAAGCATCCAAGTGGCAACATCACCTCCACCCTCTCTCCCAAAAAACCACCGCCCCTGTCCTCATGAATTCCCCCTCTCCCTCTTTCCATACTGATATCCTCCAATGCCTTCCCCACATCACCTTCGACCCCCATGCATCCCTCGCCCCTGTCCCTACATCCTCCTCTCCTTGTCAGCTCCAACCTCCTCGTCATCTGCCAACCCTCTCTGCCATGACCACAAAACTCAGCCTTGCGATCACGGAGCTAGAGGTGTTGGCAGAACTGAACGCCCACCCCACCCTGGAAATCCGCTCGGCCTGCCGTATTTACAACTCCGCTGGCCCTATCGTCCTTATGCGTGTCTTTACTGAGTTCACCTCCTCCATACATCACCTCCTCACTGATTTTCAGCTTCTGCCACCCCGTCGACCTGTCCCATTCCCCTCCTCAGTCCTACCCCTGCCAACCCAGTCACCTGTACAATGACTACCTCACCCAAAACTGCAAGAATCCCCCACTTGCCCCATTGTAAAGCCTCCCACTTATTTAAAAAGTCTCCTAACCTCACCTCTCCTCCTTCCTGCAACACCTGCAACGAGCCACACCCCACATACTCCTCCAAATGCAAAACCAAACGCCTCCCACCAACCCTGAGCTCACTGTCCCCATTCGCACCATCCACCAGCCCATCCACCCCAACAATTCCCTCTGCCCTCCCCCTACAGCTGAAGACATTATCTGGTTCCTGACCATCGCTCTGCACAACATTCACCCTTTCCAACGCCCCCACACCCTCCAGCAGATTTCCCTTGCCGCCCGCTCTGTTTTCCATTTGAATACCTACACCACCTACTCCAACAACCAAGCCCACCCTACCTTCACTCACCTAGACACTGTAATTTAAGCCCCCCACTCATCACTCCCACTTCCTTCGTCCATCCGACCTCCTGCCACGTCAGCAGTATCGTCTCCTCAACCTAAACATTTGCTCCCTCCCTGCCATCAAATATCTCTTCATGCATACCCTATTCCAGCACCATGTCGACTCCCTCATCCTTAATGAAACCTTCCTCCAACCTCACCATGTTGTCCGCACCTCTCCCTACCTCCTTCACCACATCGAAAATCCCCTTTCTGTCGCCTGAGGTGGGGTTGCTTATGGTCACCTCAAGCATCTCCCATTCTGGCCACACTGAGCGAGATGGCGCAGTGGTTAGCACACTGGGCTGGCATTCGGGAGGACGATGGTTCAATCCCACATCAGGCCATCCAGATTTAGGTTTTCCGTGATTTCCCTAAATCACAATAGGCAAATGCCGGGATGGTTCCTTTGAAAGGGCACTGCTGACTTCCTTCCCCATCCTTCCATAATCTGATGAGACCAATGACCTTGCTGTTTGGTCTCTTCCCCCAAACAACCCAACCCCCCAAGCCAACCCTGTCTGGCCACAGCCCTTCCTCAATGACCCGATTGAACACCTTCTCCTCAGCATCGTTTTTTCCTCCCTCACCATCACCTGTACCACCATCTATATCCGTCCCACAGCTCCTCTCCCCTACAACTTCATTTCCCATGTTGAGTGTACCTTCTCCAGCTATGTGACTGCCGCCACCCTTAACAGCTGTAACCCTGTAACCCACCAGTGGTTGCATCAATTCCTTGCCACCATCCATGGTGGGCTTGTTCCTCTTCCACAGCACACCCGTCCTGAAAGTAACTCTACCCCAAATGTTATCCTCGCTTCCCTCAACCTCCTTGGTTGCTTTCCCATGGACATCCTCGATCCCATTGGTAGTGACCATCTCCCTGTCCTTCTCACCATCTCCTCCGCCCATGACACCCCTGCAGCCATCCACCCACCTGCCCCCCTTTAAAGTCTGTCCATGACTACCACTGTACCGACTGGGATGCCTACCGGGAATCCATTGCCTTACAGGTCAAAAGCCACCCCCTTACCTTTCACCGTCCCACTGACATTACCCATGCCTCTTCCTTCCTGACACTGTGGCAGCCCACATTCCTACCAAACTCATCCATCCTCACTGCCCTATGCTTCCCCCACATGCCATCCTTTTTCATGAATCCTGTAGGCTCTACCACTCCTTCCTCTGCACCCATGACTGGGATACACTCATCCACCACCACCGTGTGGGATTAACCAAACCGTATTAGGCGCTGCAGTCATGGACTGTGCGGCTGGTCCCAGCAGAGGTTCGAGTCCTCCCTCGGGCATGGGTGTGTGTGTTTGTCCTTAGGATAATTTAGGTTAAGTAGTGTGTAGGCTTAGGGACTGATGACCTTAGCGGGTAAGTCCTATAAGATTTCACACACATTTACACATCCACCACTGGCAATTACAGCAGCACATATGGAACCTCCTTACAGCAAAGAAACACTGGGATTGGTGCCAGATATGCACAAGCCTCAACTCCACCCTCTCTGTAAACTCCTCACATTACTGGTCAGCCTTCCACTGCCTTACTTGTAGCCATTACACCCCACATTACCCTATTCTCCACAACGATCGCCCCTTCCCTGATAACCTCAGTAGGGCTAATCATTTTGCTTCCCACCGATCTGAGGTCTTCTCCATTCCTGACGATCCCCATTTTGATTACTCCTTCTTCCCCACTATCCTTGAATGCACTGATAGCTCTGTCCCACCACTTGCCCCTAGTTTCCAGTACTTGGATTAGTTACCTCCTCAGACATCAACACTCCCATTACTGCACACAACATCACATTTGTCCTCTGCTCCAAACGCAACACTGTCCCTGGTCACAATCGTGTCACCTACCACCACCTCAAGGGGTCACTCCTGTCCTTCCTGGCTGCCCTTGCTACACTGTACAACGTCCTCCTCTCCACTGGCTATTACCCTGACTTGTGGAGGACTTCCCATGTCCTGCTGTTCCCTAAACCCAACAAACCCCCCTCTGACACTTCTTACTATCATCCCATCTGCCTCACCTCCATCTTCAGTAAGGTCTTCAAGTCCATCCTCTCCCACTGTATTCATCCCCACATTCACCAGCACCACCTCCTTCCTCTTAACCAGTGTAGCTTCCGGCCCCCCCTCTCAGCCGATGACCCGCTCCTTAGCCTTACCAATCTCCTATCCCTCCTACAACTTATCTCCCACCGCTCTGCTATCTTTGTTTCCCTCGACCTCCAGAATGCCTATGATCATTTCTGGCCTCCTGGTCTCCTCTTCAAACTCCAGACCTATGCTCTCTGTATCACTTTCGTCCATCTCGTTGCTTCCTTCCTCTCCCGTAGTCCCTCCTGTATCACTATCCACAATTCCACCTCCCGCACTTTCTATCCTACCGCTGGCATGCTCCAAGTCTCCATCCTTTATCCTCTCCTCTATACTGCTGATATGCCCAAACCTCCCCGCCTGTTCATCTCCTTCAATTTGCTGATGACACCTCCTTCCTGGCATTTTATGCTACCCTTCAACAGTCCCAACATACCCTCCAAACCCACCTTGAATAGTTCACCACTTGGTGCAACCAGTGGTTCCTCCGTATCAACCCCTCCAAGACCCAGGCAATCATCATATACTGCACCATCTGCTTCTTCTGTCTCCATAATTTCTACCTAACCATTTATGGTCATCCTATGCACCTCACTCCTACCCTAAAATACCTTGGCCTCATCCTTTACCACCACCTCAACTGGACTCCCCATCTCCTTACGATCCAACACAAAGCCCACAACAGACTCCGCCTCCTGAAACTCCTGTCTGGCTGGACATGGGGACAGCATCTTTCCACCAGCCTTCACACCAACAAATCCTTGATCCACCCCATCCTTTGTTATGCCAGTGTTACTTGGATTTCCGCCCCTCCCAGATTCTATAAAGCCCTCCAAATCCTAGAGTGCTATGCACTCTGCCTCACCTTCTGTATCTGCTTACCATCCCCCACACACATCCTATACAACCGCATCCCCTTCCCCTACCTTCTTCTTTACCTTGAACACATCTGTACCCTGTACATCATCTGCCGACCCGATGGTGTCCACCAATTGGATGGAATCCCGCGTCCTCTCAACCCCCATCCTGTTGCTGCACCTTTACCATTTCATCTGACCCTCTTTTCATCTCCAGACCCTCCACCTTTTCCAACACAACTTCCAGTGCCTACCCCTCCCAGATGAAGAGCTTCGCCCTGAAATCTACCCCTCCTACTAACTCTAACCCCACGTTCCCCCTCCTCCTCCTCCTCCTCCTCAGGGCTCCCTCTCCCCTCCTCTACCTTCCCTGAGTGATTCTCCTCCCTCCTACGCCAACTCCGTTTCCTGTGCCCCTTCTGTGTCTCTGTGTCTCTGAGCTCCCTCCTTCCTTGCCGTACCTCTTCATATCCCACCCCGCCCATCTCCTGCCTCTTGTTGCGCCCCCCCACCCTTTATTTCTTTTTCTCACACCCCCTCCAGCCCCACTCCCCATTGCACATTCCTCTCCCCTCTCTTTCCCTCCTCTCAGGCCTCCTGTCTCTCGGCAGGTCCATACCAGCGGTTTTTATGTCTTTGTGTGTGCTCCAATCAGTTGCAGTGGTTTTTTTAAGTGTCCCTCACTCTGTGTGTTTTTATACTGTGACCAACTTTTAACTAGTGTGTGTGACTTCAGTGTCTTTTAAGTGCCTCACACATCGTCGACGGTGTTATTTTAACTGTATGTCGTTTTTTTTTTAACTTCCACCCAATGAACCTCCCCACGTTAATGTATCCTTTATCTTCCATTGTCTCCATTTACTGTGTTTTTATATCGCCCTATTTTTCACCTTTATGATGTTTTAAATGTCTTCTGTTTTATACTTCATGTCTTTTGGCTGAAGAGCACAGCCTATGCTGCTGCCAGCCCGCCCCAGATGGGGAATTGAAATCCAACAAAGACAAAAAAAAAAAACCAGCAGGCAGTTCCCAGGCGGCGAAAGTTGGTAACCTCATGTGACAGTTGTACTGTAGTCCCCACAAGCTCTCGTTGGCTTGCTAGTGAAGTAGATGGTGAGCTGAAGTGAAGCTTCATCTATAGTGCTCTCTGTATAGATGGTTTATTTTCTGTCTGACTATTGGGCAGTAGCCAGCGTCCAGATTGTTAGTGTTTGTGTCATCCCACAGGAGGAGCAGAAGGTAGTACCTGTGTAATTTGTGTTCTTGGTGTACCCTACTGAAAGAAATAAAGAACTATTGTGAACGTCTACCAGGGCTGGTCATTAAGACCCAGTCCAGGAACATTATAGGTAACAACACAGATTTAGCTAATTATGGTGAATTAGTGAAGAACTGGCAGGCAACATGAGTGACTATGATGGCAAAGGCAAAGGCTGATGATGTCTGACCACAATTATGACAGATAGTGAAGGCAATGATATGCAAGCCCTTGACTGATGGCGGCAATGCCATTATAAACAGTGGCAAAACTATGACAGCAAAGGTGATACCAGATGGTGAAAACACTGCCAGGCAGTGAAGGCAGGATAAGCAACTAAGGTGATGTTAAGTGGCATAGCAGTTATAAGCAGTGAAGATGATGACAGTTCTTTTGTCAAAACGTGTTTAGTTACACTGAGTGTAGCCTACACGAGTTATTGGATGTTTTGATGAGGAGGCTCCAACCCTCTGATGGCATTTAAAATTTATTTTATTGGCAAACACACACACACGAACACACACACACACACACACACACACACACACACACACACACACACACACACATCAAAAAAAGTTTTGCACCACCCCAGTTCCCAGAACTCCTGAAGATAGATGTTGACTATTGATATATTATCACAGACACAGGCCCTTTGGATGTTCAGAAATGTCACTAAACCGGCCCAAAGATGTGAACAATCATGCATGAGTAGCGCCTATTAGACAGAGGGGGTCTGACAGCTGATCAGTTCCAGTCATTCCACCAGGAAGGAGGTACATGGCTTGTGTTGTCTGTAGTTCAACCATGCCTAGACAGTCAATACCATGGTTCGATCGCATCTACTTGTTACTTTGTGCCAGGAAAGGCTCTCAACAAGGAATTGTCCAGGTGTCTCGGAGTGAACCAAAGTGATATTGTTTGGACATGGAAGAGGTGCAGAAAGACATGAACTGTCGATGACACGCCTCAATTGGGCCACCCAAGGGCTACTACTGAAGTGGATGACTGCTACCTATGGGTTATGGCTGGGAGGAACCCTGAGAGCAACTTCACAATGTTGAATAATGCTTTTTGTGCAACCATAGGGCGTCGTGTTATGACTCAAACTGTGCGCAGTAGGCTCCATGATGCACAACTTCACTTCCGATGTCCATGGTGAGGTCCATCTTTCCAACCACGACACCATGCAACACAGTACAAATGGGCCCAGCAACATGCCAAATGGAATACTCAGGATTGGCGTCACGTTCTCTTCACTGATAAGTGTCACATATGCCTTCAACCAGACAATCGTAGGAGACGTGTTTGGAGGCAACCCGGTCAGCCTGAATGCCTTAGGCACACCATACAGCAAGTGCAGCAAAATAGAGCTTCACTGCTGTTTTGGGGTGGCATTATGTAGGGTCGACGTACGCCGCTGGTGGTCATGGAAGGCACTGTAATGGCTGTACAAACGTGAATGCCATCCTCCAACAGATAATGCAACCTTTCAGCACCATATTGGCAAGGCATTCGTCTTCATGGACGACAATTCGGGCCCCCTTCGTGCACATCTTGTGAATGACTTCCCTCAGTATAACAGCATCACTCGGCTAGAGTGGCCAGCATGTTCTCCAGACATGAACCCTATAAAACAAGCCTGGGATAGATCAAAAAGAGCTGTTTATGGATGACGTGACACATCAAACACTCTGAGGGATCTACGCCAAATCACAGTAGAGAAGGGGGACAATCTGGACCAACAGTGCCTTGATGAACTTGTGGGTAGTATGCCATGACAAATACAGGCATCAATGCAAGAGGATGTGCTACTGGGTATTAGAGGTACCGGTGTGTACAGCAATCTTGACAACCGACTCTGAACGTCACACTGAATGGTGATACACCATGCAATGTGTGATTTTCATACATATATATATACAGGGTGTTTCAAAAATGACCGGTATATTTGAAACGGCAATAAAAACTAAACGAGCAGCGATAGAAATACACCGTTTGTTGCAATATGCTTGGGACAACAGTACATTTTCAGGCGGACAAACTTTCGAAATTACAGTAGTTACAATTTTCAACAACAGATGGCGCTGCAAGTGATGTGAAAGATATAGAAGACAACACAGTCTGTGGGTGCGCCATTCTGTACTTCGTCTTTCTGCTGTAAGCGTGTGCTGTTCACAACGTGCAAGTGTGCTGTAAACAACATGGTTTATTCCTTAGAACAGAGGATTTTTCTGGTGTTGGAATTCCACCGCCTAGAACACAGTGTTGTTGCAACAAGACGAAGTTTTCAACGGAGGTTTAATGTAACCAAAGGACCGAAAAGCGATACAATAAAGGATCTGTTTGAAAAATTTCAACGGACTGGGAACGTGACGGATGAACGTGCTGGAAAGGTAGGGCGACCGCGTACGGCAACCACAGAAGGGCAACGCGCAGCTAGTGCAGCACGTGATCCAACAGCGGCCTCGGGTTTCCGTTCGCCGTGTTGCAGCTGCGGTCCAAATGATGCCAACGTCCACGTATCGTCTCATGCGCCAGAGTTTACACCTCTATCCATACAAAATTCAAACGCGGCAACCCCTCAGCGCCGCTACCATTGCTGCACGAGAGACATTCGCTAACGATATAGTGCACAGGATTGATGACGGCGATATGCATGTGGGCAGCATTTGGTTTACTGACGAAGCTTATTTTTACCTGGACGGCTTCGTCAGTAAACAGAACTGGCGCATATGGGGAACCGAAAAGCCCCATGTTGCAGTCCCATCGTCCCTGCATCCTCAAAAAGTACTGGTCTGGGCCGCCATTTCTTCCAAAGGAATCATTGGCCCATTTTTCAGATCCGAAACGATTATTGCATCACGCTATCTGGACATTCTTCGTGAATTTGTGGCGGTACAAACTGCCTTAGATGACACTGCAAACACCTCGTGGTTTATGCAAGATGGTGCCCGGCCACATCGCACGGCCGACGTCTTTAATTTCCTGAATGAATATTTCGATGATCGTGTGATTGCTTTGGGCTATCTGAAACATACAGGAGGCGGCGTGGATTGGCCTCCCTATTCGCCAGACATGAACCCCTGTGACTTCTTTCTGTGGGGACACTTGAAAGACCAGGTGTACCGCCAGAATCCAGAAACAATTGAACAGCTGGAGCAGTACATCTCATCTGCATGTGAAGCCATTCCGCCAGACACGTTGTCAAAGGTTTCGGGTAATTTCATTCAGAGACTACGCCATATTATTGCTACACATGGTGGGTATGTGGAAAATATCGTACTATAGAGTTTCCCAGACCGCAGCGCCATCTGTTGTTGAAAATTGTAACTACTGTAATTTCGAAAGTTTGTCTGCCTGAAAATGTACTGTTGTCCCAAGCATATTGCAACAAACGGTGTATCTCTATCGCTGCTCGTTTAGTTTTTATTGCCGTTTCAAATATACTGGTCATTTTTGAAACACCCTGTATATATATATATATATATATATATATATATATATATATATATATATATATATATGTGTGTGTGTGTGTGTGTGTGTAATTGTTTTTAAAGTCATATGTAACTTATTCATCCAGTATCTGGTAATACAGCAGTTGATACTCTGTAGCCTTTTGATAATTAACAATCAAAAACAGAGGAAAATACTTTGACAATAACAAAAAAAAAAAAAAAAAAAAAATGATTTGAAGTCTGCTAACATGTTGCTAATGTGTGTGGTTTTGAATCCTTGGAGAATGAGGGTGCTGTTGGCTCCAGGTATCATTCTGTATAAGGAATTTGTATTCCAGTGGGATTGGAGAGCAAGTGATATGATAAAATAGTGTGGGACAAATGGGGCAATAGGCAGGATGTAGGCTGCAAGAGGCAGGTAAGACTGTTTGTGCACCAAAAGGGAGGGTTGGCCCCTTGAAATCTCCATCTGAAATGGAAGAGGTAGGGTAGGATATACTTCATACAGTGAGTAAATTTCAGAAGATACTTTATAGTGTGCTGGCTATGTAACCTAGAGAATTCTACAGCTAACATTGGTGAGGGGTAATAATGATGTCAGATTTGTGTCTAGCTGGTTGTAATATACTCATGACTTAGAACCAGGAGACAATTATTGTGGGGATATGACACATCTAGTACCCCTATTTATGTGCTTGGGAGAAGGAAAGTTGTGATATCTGAAGATAACTCTGGAATGCCAGCAGTAGTTTTGACATAACTTTGTACATAGGCCTACATGGTTTACTGTGTGGATAAATATATTGTTTTTAGGAGATACATTTAATACTCATAGGAACAGTGTGAGGACAAGAAGAATGTAACAAGAAAAGATAACAAAAAAACTGATTTTAGTAGTGTTAAATTTATGGTTTTTGACACTCTTGGTCTTATTAATGACAATAGTTATGATGGTTAGTCCATAGGGGTGGGAGCGGTGGCAGTAATGGGTATAATGTGAAGCACAGCTCTGGAATGCTTGGATCAATTTTACCCACTATATTATTGTAATACTGTATGTAAATATGATATTGCACATTTTAATTGAAGTGACAGTCTTCACAGGAAAGTGGGAGGGAGCAACCTTTTTTATCTCCCTGTTACCACTCAGTCCTGTAGATCTCTCTTTTCCAATGAGATTAGATTTTCTTATTTCAGCCACTAAACTACAGGCAGTCTATAACTACTATGGAGTGGTTTGAGATTGCTACGTTTCTCCCATTGGCAACTTTACATTGGTTGCTCAAGAGTAGAGTCATCCAAAAATTTATCTATTCTTGCACCTGGAGCAGAAACTAAAAGTATTATGTATAATTAAGTTTGTATTAAATTAATATTACAATAACATTAGAAGATTTTATTTTATAATTTGTATACTGAATTTACATTTTTTATAACAGATAAATAAACTAAATTTGTTATTGAGCTATACAGAGATTTCGTTACTTACAAATTAATTTGGCTTGTGCTGCTTGACATGTGAATGACTGGCAACACCAGAACAATATACTAACTATAATACTGCCTAGCACTGTTTTTCCTCCTTTATTTTAGCTTCCAGTATGGATACTATCAGAAAGGACTTATAGAATGCTCCTGAGCCACATTCTCGTGGAGTGCAGGTGCCTCTGCAATAATGCTAATGTAGAAATACTGTTAACTAAATTAAATGAAGCATACCTGCCCCTTCAAAGCTGACTCCCATACCATCAACTTTGTTTAAGTGTGATTTTAAATGCAAACTTTGCAACTCAGCTCTTTGCATATGTTTGCATAATCTGTTCTCCAACTGAGAACATAGACGAGAGCAAGTATAACTCATCATAAAATAATGATTAGTGATATTTTGTGCTTAACTTTTTGTCTTATTTTCAATGTATTTTGATGGCTCTGTTGGCTCAACTAGAAGTATGATCTCTGCTTGCAAGAGAATATTCAGAGTTTTGTTTTACAATATGTACTTGGAATGTGTTGTTGCAGGCACATTCTCTTTTGCAGAAACATTTAAATCTCATCTTTTTGATACACTCGGTACAACTTCGATATTCAGACGAGTCCTTTACAGTGTGCCATGACACACATGAAATAGTAACTTCCCACCAACTCCATACAACAACAACAACAACATCCAGCTAACTTGCCAAGAAGAACAAAGTTCATATTCACATCAAAGAAATTCTTCTACATAACAAATGACTTATGAGAGTTCATAATTAACAATTCCAGTTGTCAATGACTTCATATGTAATAACAATTTTGAAACATTTCAAATATATGAAAAATAATTTTTTATTTTAAAAGTAATAAATTAATATTTGCACAAAATCTTTATTTTTGCAAATTAATAAGTAAAACTTTACTATTTGTTCACTCAAGAATCAACATTATTGTGATTTCAGTGGAACATCTGATTGTTTCTGTGTATCGGGCAATCTGATTGTCTGCATCATCAAGTCTAATGTATGGTGAACATGAGACATTGATCAGTGTTACACACTAAAATACAGTATTATTAATTGCTCAAAGATTTCAGTGGTGTTAATCACATATGGGCACTGAAATGAATCAACTGTAAGAGGAGAAAATTTGTGCTATACTACAACTTGAACCCAGATTTCCTGCTTTACATGAGCAGTCACCCTAACTACACTCCTGGAAATTGAAATAAGAACACCGTGAATTCATTGTCCCAGGAAGGGGAAACTTTATTGACACATTCCTGGGGTCAGATACATCACATGATCACACTGACAGAACCACAGGCACATAGACACAGGCAACAGAGCATGCACAATGTCGGCACTAGTACAGTGTATATCCACCTTTCGCAGCAATACAGGCTGCTATTCTCCCATGGAGACGATCGTAGAGATGCTGGATGTAGTCCTGTGGAACGGCTTGCCATGCCATTTCCACCTGGCACCTCAGTTGGACCAGCGTTCGTGCTGGACGTGCAGACCGCGTGAGACGACGCTTCATCCAGTCCCAAACATGCTCAATGGGGGACAGATCCGGAGATCTTGCTGGCCAGGGTAGTTGACTTACACCTTCTAGAGCACGTTGGGTGGCACGGGATACATGCGGACGTGCATTGTCCTGTTGGAACAGCAAGTTCCCTTGCCGGTCTAGGAATGGTAGAACGATGGGTTCTATGACGGTTTGGATGTACCGTGCACTATTCAGTGTCCCCTCGACCATCACCAGTGGTGTACGGCCAGTGTAGGAGATCGCTCCCCACACCATGATGCCGGGTGTTGGCCCTGTGTGCCTCGGTCGTATGCAGTCCTGATTGTGGCGCTCACCTGCACGGCGCCAAACACTCATACGACCATCATTGGCACCAAGGCAGAAGCGACTCTCATCGCTGAAGACGACACGTCTCCATTCGTCCCTCCATTCACGCCTGTCGCGACACCACTGGAGGCGGGCTGCACGATGTTGGGGCGTGAGCGGAAAACGGCCTAACGGTGTGTGGGACCGTAGCCCAGCTTCATGGAGACGGTTGCGAATGGTCCTCGCCGATACCCCAGGAGCAACAGTGTCCCTAATTTGCTGGGAAGTGGCGGTGCGGTCCCCTACGGCACTGCGTAGGATCCTACGGTCTTGGCGTGCATCCGTGCGTCGCTGCGGTCCGGTCCCAGGTCGACGGGCACGTGCACCTTCCGCCGACCACTGGCGACAACATCGATGTACTGTGGAGACCTCACGCCCCACGTGTTGAGCAATTCGGCGGTACGTCCACCCGGCCTCCCGCATGCCCACTATACGCCCTCGCTCAAAGTCCGTCAACTGCACATACGGTTCACGTCCACGCTGTCGCGGCATGCTACCAGTGTTAAAGACTGCGATGGAGCTCCGTATGCCACGGCAAACTGGCTGACACTGACGGCGGCGGTGCACAAATGCTGCGCAGCTAGCGCCATTCGACGTCCAACACCGCGGTTCCTGGTGTGTCCGCTGTGCCGTGCGTGTGATCATTGCTTGTACAGCCCTCTCGCAGTGTCCGGAGCAAGTATGGTGGGTCTGACACACCGGTGTCAATGTGTTCTTTTTTCCATTTCCAGGAGTGTACATCGGCTATCTGAGCATATTTCCCTTCTGACCCAAATCCTCCGCCTGTTACTCACTTCTGATGTAGCTTCACCTACCCATGAACTCCTTACTCATAGTCCCAATTCCTATGAGAGATTGGGTGTGCATCTGCACTGGCAGAAAGAATTGTTTATGTGAGTGGTTGCCTCAACTGCCTCAGCCATCTGCGCATGCTACCCTCACAAGCCAAAATCCCAGCCTGTTACACATTACTGATGTAGCATCCCCTATCCATGAACACCTTACTCACAGTCCTCCATTCCCATAAGAGATTGGCGTGGCATGCACCCGCACTGAAAGGAAAGATCAATGGTCGTCATCACCCTACTGATGTCAACACACTGAGATGACAAAAGTCATGGGATAGCCATATGCACATACACAGATGGCCATAATATTGGGTACACAAGGTATGAAGGGCAGTGCAGTAGCGGAGCTGATGTTTGTACTCAGGCTATTCATGTGAAATGATATCTGATGTGATTATGGCCATATGATGGTAATTAACAGACTTTGAATGCAAATGATAGTTGGAGCTAGATGTGTGGCACATTCCATTTTGTAAATCATTAGGGAATTCAACATTCTGAAATCCAGTGCCAAGAGTGAACCAAGCAAGTGACACATGTTGTCAATAAACACGGTGCAAGCTGGTGATGGCTCCATAATGCTGTGGACTGTGTTTACATGGAATGGACTGAGTCCTTTGGCCCAGCTGAACCATTCATTGACTGGAAATGGTTACATTCAGCTACAGAGAGACTATTTGCAGCCATTCATGGATTGGGCTGTTTTGGGGAGGAGACCAGACAGCGAGGTCATCAGTCTCATCGGGTTAGGGAAGGACAAAGAAGGATGTCAGCGGTGCCCTTTCAAAGGAACCATCCCAGCATTTGCCTGGAGTAATTTAAGGAAATCTCAGAAAACCTAGATAAGGATGGCTGAACATGGGATTGAACCATCATCCTCCCGAATGCGAGTCCAGTGTGCTAGCCACTGCGCCATCTAGCTCGGTGTAGCCATTCATGGAAGTCATGTTCCCAAACAATAATGCACCATATCACTGATCCACAATTGTTTACAATTAGTTTGAACCACATTCTGGATTATTCGAGCAAATGATCTGGCAACCCACATCACTCAGGTGAGTCCCATGAAACATTTATGAGACATAATTGAGAGGTCAGTTATCGGACAAAATGCTGCACCAGCAACACTTACCGCAATTATGGATGGCTATAGAGGCAGCATGGCTCAATATTTCTGCAGGGGACCTTCAAAAACTTGTTGAGTCCATGCTGTATTAAATTTGGCATTTAAAAACCACGCTCAAAATTTCCATATTCTCTAGCTCACTACATGCAAATCATTAGTCCTGCAGAAAAAATGAGCAACACATTTTTATAGAAAATTTGATGTATTTAAATTTTTTCCTGGGATGTATTTTTGTTGGAGGTCAAGGTTTTTGAATTATTCAAGGAAAATATAGAAAAGTGAGCTTTAGACCCACCTCCACCACTACATTCATCATTCACCAGTCAAGATTTCTAGTACATTGTTTGTGGTACTCCCTCCCATTTCTGTACAAAAATTTCTGACTACATGAACCATTCCTGATGTTAGATCTTTTTGATCTCTATTGATTGTGCTATTTTGTCACCAGCATAGTTGGCTTGAAAGATTGTATTTATTCAGGTAATTCATTAATCTGTCTTTTATAATTGCTTCTATTACTTTTTGAGAATGATGACAGCCAGGAAATGGGCCAGTAATTTTCTGTGTCTTCTGCATTACCTTCTTAAGCAAAGGTGCAACTCTTGCCTGTTTTAACTGCTCTGGAAATGTCCCTGATGTGAAGGATTCATTTATTAAATTTGTTAAGGGGCCTTGTATAATCTCTATGTATTGTTTCAGCACACACATTGGAACTTCATCTAAGCCTACCAACTTTTTATTTTTCAGTTTTTGAACAGTTTTGTTGACTTCATTCTCTGTGGTTGGAAGTAACATCATTGTTTTTAGTGCAACATTATTTACAGGTGTTATATTATTCATTTTGGGGAATTTTTGCTGTAATGTCTCTGCAATGCTTGCAAAATGCTCATTTATATAGTTTGCTAAATGTTGTGGATCATTTATTACCTTACCCCCTCCCTTAGCATTATGTTATTCTGGGTTTGATTCCCTCTCCCTGTTTCCTTTTTTATAACATTCCAGACTGTTTTGCTTTTATTCTCTGCATTATATATTATTTTGTCATTAAATGACTTTTTTGCAGCTATCAGCACCTTCCTATAGATCTTTTTGTATCTATGATAGAAATTTAAGAATTCTGGATAACTGTGACTTTTTTTCAAGGAACTGAGGTATTTAGTGTTTGGGAGATCTTTTTAATACCTGCTGTTATCCATTGGTTCTTGTCAGATGTTGATAAGATATGCATACTTTTGGAAATGCCTTTTCAAAGTTCAATTTAAATAATGTGGAGAATTTACAGAATTTCATATTCACATTGGTTTCCCTATAAACTTCATTCCAGCTTTGTTTTGCTAGTTCCTTTGTAAAATATGTTATTTTGATTTCTGATAGATGTCATTTGTAGGCTTGTACTTTAGGGAATGATTCGAAGCCTGATTTTACTGTTGTTATTTGACAGAGATGGTCTGATAGTCTGAAATCTTTACAGCTACATCACATTTTTCCCTGTCTATACTTGTGGCCACATGGTCAGTTACTGATGCAATCATTGTAGTAACCCTTTTTGCACTATTGACCAATAGGGACATGCCAAAACTTTGAAGGATATTTCTGAGGGTACTGTTGGATTCATTTATGATATTATTGTTCATGTTAATGTCCCCACACAGAATTATGTTGACCTTTGTACTTGAGACTTTATCTAGAACTTCTGTTAATTTATTGTAAAAAGTGTCAACACTACCACTGGGAGATCATACACACATAAAATGATTAATTTCTTGGTGATATCAAGCCCTGTTAATTAAATAGCTGCTATTTGAAAGTGTTCATCTCCACTTGCTGTCCTGAGGTCATGTCTTAATTTGAACTGTGTTACTTTTCTGATATAAATGCATGATCCTCTACCCCTTGAAGCATTTCTGCAGTAAGAGTTTGCCCTCTCTGCACAAATGCTCAGTAACACAAACTACTGTGCAGTTCAAAGATTGGAGCTGAACTTCTAACAGTTGTATTTTATTTTTTGTTGGTTGTATATTTTGATGAAGGATTGTTAAGTCTGTGAAATGCCCCACGTTGCTCTTTCCAATTGTTTCTTTTTCTTTGCAACATCTGGTATGTGTGATATTTGGAGTGTTAAAATCTGCCTTGTGAGTGATTGTTTTAGTATTTTTTAAATTGCTGGAGATATTCTTTAGGCAGGGGTAGCTGTTGTTTGGATTTATGCTAAAAAAACTTACTTTTCCTACCCATGACAACAGGTATTTGACCATGTGTGGCCCGACATCCACCCCCTACACTTTATGAATCACCTGTACCAATCTTGCAGTACTGTTTAGATGTTGGCCATGCCTAGTGAAACCCCATCTGCCGATAGTCCCAATGGACCCCAGAGAAACATGAGCAAAGTTGGCTGCCCTCAGAGCCATCCCTAACCCCACATTGATTTGCCTCAAAGCTCCATCAATGTGTGGCCAATCATGATGCCAGAACAGCTCAACAAAGTGTATGTTGGTGCCATGAGTCAGGGAAGCTATCTTGTCCAGGTCACCACCTATGTCATATGCCCCATCCCTGTCCAAACTGCCCCCCCCCCCCACCCACTATCACTACATGGTCCTCTTTTGTGAAGTTTTTACATAAAGCTCCTAAGTCCCCTATCACATGAATTAGCCCTGCATTTGGCTTGAAGATACTGGTGGCCTGGTATGCTACCCCTAAACTTTCCTCCAACTGAGGGCCTACAACTCATCCATGGCTACTACCTAGCAGCAGTACTTTCTTCTTCCTAACACTTTCAACACTCCTAGGCTTCTTGGCCTCAGTTGAAGTGTGCTGTACATTTCCCACTCCTTGTTCTACCTGAGGCTCTTTGCCACTTAACTCTGGCAGTGGTGTTGATGATAAAACTGTCAGATCACGTTCTCTTTCTTCCTATCCTCCTACCAGCTGACAGTTCCCAACCACCCTCCTCCCCCTATTTCCCTTGATCCTTATTGGTTCTTTCCTTGCTTCCTCCAACTGCACAGATTTTCCTTTCCTGTTCCACAATCAAAATGTTCCTACTGCATACACTGCAGTTCCAGGAGAGAGCCTCTTCTCCCAACATTCCCCCCACTGCACCCCCCCCCCCCCCCCCCAGTACGAAAATATTTCCTACAAGATTGGCAACAAATCCCTCTACTCACTACCCTATAACAGCTCCGACATTTCTCACTCCAGTGTCAAGCCATACAGATGACCAGTGATGTCGTTAGTTTGCACAGTGTCGTTAACATTCAGCAGCATTTTCCTTCATCTCAACTCACCAGTATCTGTCATGAGTATGAAATGAATATGAAATACTGAAAGATGGCCAATGCAACATTGTACTTAAACATAAAACCTAATTGTGTATCTGTTTATCACTGTGTATTATGTAAAATATGAAGGTTCCTTGATAAATTTGCTAATTGCATGATATATCTGCAAACAAAAGCTTTTATTTCTTTCTTTGTTTGTTATTGCAAATGATTACTGAGAGCCAATTACAGTGTGAATATTCACCCTATTCCAGCTAGAAGGAACGTCATTGTATGTTGCAGTTGTCAGGTAACCTATGACATTATTCTAGTATTTACTATATGGGCTTCTGATATTATAGGTTTTCTGAAGCTAACATTCACTTCATTTGTGTCATTTAGTTTGAAGTCTTGTGTTACCCCATTTAACTACATATTTCAAGAGCTCTTACCAGAACTCTTCTATGTGTAACACATGGAACATTGGTATAACAACAGGAGTGAAGATATTTTCACTTCATGGCATAATTTAGATTCCATGGCTAGAGAGCAAAACTAATAAAGTTTATTGAACCAGTGTTGTTAGAAGCAGTCAGTATAACATCATAGTCTATCTCATGATGTATTACTTATGTGACTGAAGGTACTTTATCACAATATGTACTAGTAATATTATTTTAGAATCACAAACGTTCAAAGAGACACAGCGTCTCTTGACTCTGACAATTTCTTTGGTGCAGTTGTGTTCTACTATGTTTCTATTTTTTTGTGATGAGTAAATGAATCACAAAGAAGTTAAAAATATTTTGATTATCATTTGCTATACTGCTTGAAAAAATTATTTTGACGAGGTATTTATTAACTGTTTAATACAGATAACAGAACCCCTTCTGAATCAGAGGCAGCATAATTTCAATTCAACTATACAATAAAAGAATACAAATAAAGGACCATTCATATAACATTCCAGTTTTTGTGATTTTTTTCTGGCATAACTTTAGCTACACTTACTTTAGGATTTGAATCCTGATATAACTGTAATTTTACCCTCTGTTACTCACTCGAAAATTCGTGACATGGTCACTTGCACGGATGACAGGTGTCATCCATAAAGCAAGTGGTCTATTTGTATATTTTGAATGGTATTTATGACTGATTTTATGATTTTTTTATTAAATCTACATATAATACACTTAATATTCATACACAGTATAATATATTCTAACCTTTGAAACATTTCAACCATTTGAAGAATATCATCTTCAGCTGAATTACTGGCGTTACATGTTCCCTCTGGTCGCTTACCGATGTACGGTTCTAAATTCAAAGTGTTAGCTGTTTTTACATCAACCAAAGCAAACACTTTTAACCCATACTTTGCTTGTTTGCTAAGGATATATTGCCTGAATGGAATGGGCAGTTTCCTCTAAATGCCAAAAACTGTTTGTCAACAGTAAGGTATTCACTAGGTGAAAAATATTTTTGGCAATTGTTCGTGAATAGTTCAAGTACCTCTCTGATAGGAGCCAACTTGTCAGTCCCTCAGTGAACACATCTATCATGGATATTATCAAATCTAATACATCTCAACAGAAACCTGAATCGGTTTTCACTTATTCATAAATAACATGATTCAAGTGCGTTTCCCTTTGAGTTATCGCACAATTTCGATATACTCTTCCTAGAACATCTCAAAGATCCACACAGATATAACAAACCAATGAAAACTCTGATATCTATCACATCTGTTTCTTTAGCATCCCTTTCCCTAGACAAGTTACCATGAACTTCACTGATGGATATATCAGTGCATGTTGCGATAACGCTTATTATGTTTTCATCCAAGAACAAATTCAGAATTTCTGTTTCTGTCTTTTTTATACGAGCTTGATTTTTTGGTCCAGGCAAATGCATAATAATATTACAAGATCTGCTTCTAAAAATGGTAGAATATTTATTTTTCCTCCATTTCATTATTCCATCTTTCCCTAAAAGAAATGCATCCTCTTGAGTTACTTCTTCCTGTGACTCATATTCATCATTCTCTGGCACTTCTTGTTCTGTTCCTGAATCATGACCGCTTTCATGAACAAAGTCCTCAGTCTCTGAGTCAGCACTATAACTGTGAGCATCTTCATCACTCAGCTCATTGAACCATTCCAACCATACATTAGGATCTCTACTAAACTCTGTCCGAGGTTTTTTTTGCCTTTAACATTTCTTCCACAATCTAAAAATAACGAGAATACTAGGTAACACAGAAGGTAACTGCAGTCAGTTTCAATAAGTCCAAATTTACGCACATGAAAGATTGATTGAATCTAGGAAAGCAATAAAGTAATACAGGCTTACTTTGTTTCAGATTGCGGCAGAAAAGCTCACGTGGATGTCTGGTGTCCTCCAGACTATAATAATGTTTCATAAACAATGTATCTTTTGTAACTGAAAGCCAACAATGATTGGAGCTAACTGCTGGAGAGTTAACAGGAAAGTACTGAAAATGGCGCGATCTCAGTCCTGGCCTGTCAGACAAAATTGAGCGGAAACTCATGTGGATGACGAGTGTCATCCGTATGAGTGATGGAGGGTTAAACGTTAAATGTCTAGAAATGAAATGTTGGTTATAGATGAAATAAAGTCTTTCCAAAGCATACCCTTTCATTATATGATGTACCATCCTGTAGCTTTTAAGACCCCTATCAGAACAACACGCATTTCCAACAGAGTGTATCATAGGCTTTTGTAAACTCTGTGAGTCACCACTCCTGAGGTCAGGAGAGGGGCCACCTGTTTGGAGAACTTTGGGAATGTAAAATTTTCTTTTGCTTCTCCCATGTTAGAAACTGTGTCTGTTCATGTGACTCTTCCCATGACTTGAGCTCTGGAAACAACTTACATTACAAGTTAAACATAGTTCACATGGTTGGATGCTGCTGGTAAGGCTCACTAGCAAGTGTCACCTGCAGCAAGCCCCTGATAGGAAACAAGGGAAGGCTGTCACATGAGACTCCAGAGGTGGCAGGCTGAGTGTGGATTCCAGAAGTGGCTCTGTCTCTGCCTTCAGCTTCAGACCCAGACAACATGCATCATTTTCTCACTCCTCCATAACTTCAATCAAGGATCCTTCTGCAAGAGATAAGAGATTCACAACAACAACACACAAAATAAGGCCAACATTGGTATTCCATGCTGTCACCTAAGTAAGACACTGGACAGTTTTCCCACAGCAGCCCTGAAGATGTTCATCTGCCTATGACCAGATGTTCAAACATTGTTACTGAGGATATTCAGAGTTAGATTGACACATGTGCTCAAGAAAAAGCAGTATATTCTGTAAATGAATTTTTCTCTACAAGTGGAACTGCGGACTGGTCAACATGAAACCAAGACATATGTCACAAACTGGAAACATTTAAGAGCTGCAGATTTATAACCATTGTTTACAGCATCAGTGTTGTGTAATGCTTCTTGTCTTTTATCTTAGTTTTAGCAGTGGTTTTAATATGTAATTGCTAAGATGTGATGCAAACTGTCTGGTCATGGCCAGTGAATGAAATTTACTTACTTATAGCAATAGTAATATGTCCTAGTATTTGCTGTTTTATAATGTTTGTTTTACAGTATCCAGTTTAGTATGATAGTTTAAACTGTAATATTGGATTCATTGTATATATTATATATTACTGGCAACTTGATTCTGTCTTCCAGCCATCCCTGGTGAACGACACAGAACTTGTAATAAAGGTAATGGCTCCTCCAAACCACTAGCAGCCTGATCACTGTCCCAGAGTGTGTCCTATGTATTATGTGTCATGAATTACATGTTCTCTGTTTAGGAAATCCTCCTGTTCTTATTGGAAGCCCACTCCTAATTCCTTTCCTCTCTCTCCTGTATAGCTCAGCCACTAGCCACAAAGCTGGTAATTGCAGCAAAGATAGTACTGTAAGACATCAAAACTGCTCATATAAGTAGCCAGTTTGTTGTAGAGCCATCTGTTGCAAGATCGTGAATTATTTTTCTGGCTGTAAGTGGCACAGTTTTAATGTATTCAATGTAATTCCTTTTATCGTATAGGTAAATGCTGAGGTATCTGCAGATACTCAGACAGAGCTTCCAAAAATCTTCTAAAAATGTGCCCAGTGCAGTGTTTTGATTCATTGAAATCCTTGAATGAAACAATACACTCAGTATAAATGGCCACTGCCATCCGTGATGAATTTCTTGGGTAGATACCACCTAAAATACACCTGACACCATGTTAAATTTGAGACTGTTGTTTTAATTATCATCTTTTAAAACTTGAATCTTCACATTTTTTCCAAGTACTCTTCCTAATGCACTGTATGCAGCTACATATGTTCAAATCTATTGCTGAAACCTATATGGTAAACTGTCATACTTCTGAAAAGTGCTCTATGAAGTTTGTAGAGACAGCTGATTCTGAAGATTCAAATCAATGCCTGCAGATGGTTTATGCACTTCGTAAACTAGGAGGAACTAGATTTCAGCAGTGAGATGAATGAGAAAACATCTGTACCTGAGTCTTTAAAAGCAGAAATGTTGTTCTAACTAAGCAATGAGCAAGTATATTGTCCAGATAGACCTGAGTTTGGATGTATCTGTGTCATGCACTGTAGTGGAATGGGCAACCAGTCTCCACAATAACAATGCAAAGTTAGCTATCTTCCCTCCATTCACAACTACGGTAATGACACAGTCATTTGCCACAATGAGTGATCACACTCTTCTTTTCCCCCACCCTTCATGCACTTTCACTTTCGATGAGTGGACCTCTTCTGAGACCATCCCCCATGTGACTGTCACATTATTTCAGCGTTAAACTAATACAACCATGTTTCATTAACAGATAAATTATAAACAAAGCTTTTCTACAACTACACTTTGCAAACCACTCTGAAGAACATTGCAGCACATACACCCCACTGTATCAGTTGTTAATGTGCTTTTTCTTATTCTACTCAAATATGAAATGCATCCATACCTGCTGTAATTAATCTAAACTAGTCTTCATGATAAATATGGAAGTGGTACATAGTGTGTTATAGTACACTGTGGTGACAAAAGGCATGTGGTACTTCCTAATATTATGTAGGACCTCCTTTTGCTCCTCAGAGTGCAGCAGCTTAATGTGGCGTGGGCTCAGAAAGCTATTGGAAATCACCTGCAGAAATATTGAGCCATACTGCCTCTATAACTGTCCATAATTACAAAAATGTTGCCAGTGCAGGATTTGGGGTTAAAATTGTCTCTCAATTATATCCCACAAGTATTCTACCAATAACCACAATCTGCCACCTGCTTTATCTATGACTAAGCCTATCTGATCATTTGATATCATATCTAGAAAGTGATACAACAAGGTATTAGTACAAGTTGACTGATACCGACTGTGACACATTACTATTATAGGCATAGTATACTACAGCTTTTTTGTTTTCTGAAGTCCAAAATATTACATTTCTGAACATTTAAGGCCAGTTGCCAATATTTGCACCACTCTGAAATCTCATCAAGATCTAACTGAATATTTGTTTGGCTACTTCAGATATCAGCATTAACATCTTTCACAAGGTCATTAATGTACAACATGAACAGCAAGAGTCCAAACACTCTCCACAGGGCACACCTGAAGTTACTTCTACATCTGGTAATGACTCTCCATTCCACATAACTTGCTGCACCCTCTCAACAAAAAGTCCTCAGTCCTGTTACAAATTTGACTTTATAACCTATATGACTGTTTTCAAAAAAATAAACACAGATGTGGATTTGAGTCAACTGCTTTTGAGAAATCAAGAAGTACTGTGAGAAAGGTGCAGGTTGTGTCTCATATGATATCATGGAGGGTCCCTCCCATCATGAATGGCTCTACTGGGTACATATCTATCCAGTGCATGGTCAACTATTCTTTTAAATGTGAGCCATAGTTCATCTGCATGCTCCTGGCTTGAAATAAAAATTTCAAGTTCATTAATGACATATGACACTACTGCTTTTTTATTTAGTTTACTAAATCTTTGTTAGTGTTTTAATTGCCTTTTGTACCTAGGTAATCATTGTTCCTACAACTACATCATGGTAACTGCTACCAGTTTTGGTGTGAATATCCTTAAAGAGATTAAGTCTATTTTTTGCCTGTAGATATAACATATTTTGATCATAAGTGTGGTTTAAAACCATCTACAATGTTTCATAGGATGTCTTGTCATGCCTACTGCTAACAAAACTTTAATTATCCCACATGATTGTTGGCTGATTCAAGTATCCTCCAGTGATTATTGAATGATTGGGGAGCTCATATACAAACAAAGAGAAGTCCTCTCTAAAGCATTTAATTACATCAAGAGGTGAGTTTGGTGGTTGACAGAAGGATCTAACTAGAATTTTATACTTGTTTCTGATACTGAGTCTTACCCAAACGATCTCACATTCAGCTTCTATCTCAGCTGATTTGAGTTTCTTGTCTACTGTGACAAATATGCCATCTCCATTTCCCATTAGCCTGTCTTTTTTATATATGTTTAAATTTTCTACAAAAATCTCACTGGTGTCAACTTTCTGTATCTGGTACTATATGAGTTGCACTGCATTTTATGAGTGCTTCAAACCCTGGCCATTTGTTGCAAATGTTTCTGCAGTTAACTACTATGATCTTAATACTCATGACTGAGGGAGGCATTCCATTGGTTTTTACACTGATACTTTTGGATCTCCTACAGTTGTCATTATCTGGACTTGATGGACAGTTGCCTAATCTAAAACAAATCCTTGTATGCATCCCACACACAGTCAGCTAACAGTGTAGCTAACAGCGTTATACAGCCTCTGATGTGTAGTGAAAATCTGATCCAGTCAGGGGGACTCTGCAGTTTTCAACTCTATGGTGTGTCTAGGAATTCACAGCCTAGCTTATCACAGAACCTTCACAGTCTCTGGCTCAAGCTTTCCACTACATTTAGAAGCAGGGGACCATGATCTGTTCTGGGCACAAAGCTGCGGATTGTGAGCTTCATTGAAACTCCATGGGCAAGGCTGGTATTCTCAACCTTCTCTGGCAGCCACTAGAATGATCCAAGTATGATCTCAGAGCCAAGACAACAGGCATTGTTTGACCCAACATGTGCTACAGTCTGATATTGGTTACATCCTGTTTCCTCAATAACTGCTGAAATAATTTCTTCAACACACAGAATGAGGTTCCCAAGCATACACACTGAGTGCACATGTTGTTCCTCCCCAACCTTTGCTGCCATTATTAAAATGGGTACCATAAGTTGCCATACTTTTGAACTGCTGACAAATAATAGATCTCAATGCTTCTGTGTTTTCCTCGCTTTGGCAGGGGACACAGCACATATCATAACAGGAAGGCTGACACTCATTGGCTCAGTTTTGGTTTCAATGGAATACAGCATCTCAAACTTGTAGGTTAGGGGGATGGGTGAGTTCTTCCTGGTTCCTGTCTCACTTTTGCAAGATGCCTATACCTACCACTGGCACGCCTCACAGTCAACTGTAAGAGTAATGACAGATCCTGTATATCCTCCATAAGAGACAGTATCCAAAGGGGTGTATAGTAGTTGAGGTACCTTGGGTAGTTCTGGTACATGAAGCCAGAGGTACCTCCCAACACACTCATTCACAACAGTTTTCAATCACTTGACAGTAGTCAGAGCAATTTCCAGCAGCTTACGAACAGCAACTAAATCATCCCACACATGAGAACAACAAATATAGGGGAATTGGACTGTGCCTGGTGTAATATTCAATATATACACTCTAATAATATTTTACATTAAAATTTATGCATTACATTTATATTTAACTTTAAAAATTAAACATCAGATTTAAGATACCACACTATTATATAATTCGTCTACTTCATAAATACAGTTGTTGATTAATAGGTTCTGTACATACCTCTTAAAGGAATTTTATGGTAGGTGTTGCTCTGCCAGGGGTACTATATTATATAGCTGTATATCAGTATACTGAAAACTATTTTGAGACTTAAATAAATTAGTATATTCTAAAGCTGTACTAATTCTGCTCAGTATTCCATAATTGTGAATATAACTTCTGTAAGTTAGTCTCTGGCTGTTTTATTTCTGTAAGTTAAGTGAAAATCAAAGGAAACATAATATGAAGCAAGCTCTTCTTTACTGTCAGAGGGTTTAATTTGCATCACAAGCGAATAACTCATGACAGTTTAATACACAACTGAAGGATCTAGGAAAAGAATGAGCTAAGTCCATTTTTTTTTTTTCATTTTCTGAGCTTTCACCAGTGTATGAAAAGTATGGAACAGACCCAATATTTCCTACTGTAGTAAGTAGGCAAAAACAAGCTGAGTCACACTGTAAATGAAGTTTGAAAAATGCAGTAAAGGGAAAAAAGAGCTCAGTCCATATGAAACATGAAAATAAGTGCTGATCTTTAAATAATGTTACAGGTTGCAGCCCTGATAAACAGTTGTTGTCAGACATTGTTGTAAGTGTAAATTCATTCAGCCTGTAGTGCAATAGCTGCTCACTGAACAGCCAGCTACAAAGCTCATTAAATCATTGGCATCCATTGTTGACACATCAGGAGGCTGATCAAGTTGCATATTTATGATTGTCTGCTTTTATGATTCACTTCTTCAGTTAGTCTTGCTAGGATGGCTACGATGTGTGCATGCTACGTGTGGATGCAGCAGGAGCTGGCCGCAGTTCACGAACAGCTGAATGTGCTTTTGGCTATGGTCAGTCACCTTCAGGCTGCTGCCTCAGGGTGAAGCAGTGGCGGAGAACCTGGCACATCACATGGGACACCTGAGGTGTCACTTGCTTTGGCCACGGGCTCTGCTTCCAAGGCACCTGCTAGTGCACCCAACAAAGTGGATCTCCCTTCACAGCATTCTGAATGGCAGGTGGTAACGTGTTTGTGTCACTCGAGGCAGGGGGCCAATGTGGAGACTGGCTGCCTGGCCTCACCCATTCACCCTGTGGGTGGACAGGTGGCTGATCCTTCACAGGGTCTCAGCAGGCATGCAGGGGGAGAGGTTTGCTTGTTATTGGGAGCTTCAGTTTTAAGTGTGTTATGGAGCCCATTAAGCAGATAGCGTTCAGGCCTGGTAAGAAAGCCTATGTGCACTTGGTATGTCTGGTGAAGGTCTTCACCTGAGATGTGGAGGCAGCCTTGCCTGTGGCTATCAAGCATGCAGGGTGCAGTCATCTGCATGTTGTGGCTCACATCGGCACCAACAATGCCTGTCGCATGGGTTCTGAGGCGATCCTCAGTTCGTATAGACAGCTGACAGAGACGGTGAAGACTTCTGGCCTTCCATGTGGGGTGCAAACAGAGCTCACAATTTGCAGCATTGTTCCCAGTGTTGATCAGGGTCCTTTGTTTGGAGCCAAGTGGAGGGTCTTACCAAAGGCTTTGTCAACTCTCTGATGGTCTTGGCTGCATATTTCTAGATCTGCATTATCATGTGGGGATTTGTAGGACTCCTCTTGATAGTCAAGGCTGCACTACACAAAGGAAGCAGCTGCTCAGGTAGCAGAGTACTTTTGGAGTGCACATGAGGTTTTTTTTAGGCTAGACAGCAGTGAGGTACTCTGATGAATGCTCTCCAGTTGATTTGCAGCAAGGGAAGTCAAATGGCGTTCAGAATAAAGACACCTCGACTGTCACAATTTCATCAGTAAACTGTTGAAGTATTCATAATAAAGATCCCAAATTTACTGCCCTCCAGGAAGTTTCTCCCTCTCAAATTACTCTTGGGTCCAATAGATGGCTGAAACCTGAAGTGGAAAGCTCTGAGATACTTAGCGCATCATGGAATATATATCAGAAAGACAGATTAGTGGCCATAGGAGGGGCAGTGTTCATTGCAGTAGACAAAAATATTGTCTCTATTGAGGTCAAGGTTGAGTGTGACAGTGAAGTCATCTGGTCGCATATAACAGGTGTTGGTGAAGTCAAGTCATTTGTTGGATGTTTTTACCAGCTGCATGATTCTGCTGTGACTGTTATAGAGTCATTCAAAGAATGCCTATGATCAATAGTGCATAAATACACAGATCATGCTATACTATAGTTCAATTCTTTTATCTTGGCGGCTCGCGCATGCCCGCCCAGATGTGGGAGATCGCTGCATTGCCAGTTGCACACGACGCACGTGCCAAAAGAAGCAGCACCATAGTATAGCATAGTTCGCAAGCTTACGTTTAGGGGAGAGCGTGCAGTTCATGAAGTAAAGCCGCCACGGCCGCATTAACCCTTTTGCTGCTACAAAGACGTGCTCCCTGCATTCCGCACTGTGCGCGATTTTGTCACTGCAGTGCTCGCCTGGGCAGACACATGGTGTTCCCACTGCTTTGACACACTTATCATTCGATTGCACAAAAACTATTTGGCCCAAAAATTAGATTTTTACACATCTTCTTGACTGATACCTTCCCCCCATAAATGACTTAATTTTATTTCGATGTTCAACGCAGTTATTATGCAGCATTAAATATAGTAAACCATTGCACGAAATTTTGAAGAGTTTGCAGAGGTAAAAGTCCATAGAGTATACTTTCAGTATGGTCAATTTTAGTTGCCACAATGTTGACAATGAAATGTGGACAAGATACCTAAATATCATATAAAATTTACTGTATAACAATATCTCATTTAATGTAAGTACCACATAGGTGTTGTATGTAATATTGAGAAATATTCCATCTTTCGCAACTATAATAAAAGTTTTATTTACACTGCGCATTTGGCTTTATTTTAAAGCACTTCAGTGCAGTGATGACAAAATCGCGCACAGCGTGGAATGCGGGGAGCGCGTGTCTGCAACAGCGAAAGGGTTAATGAAGAGACAAAGCACTAGAAATTTCAAAAAATTGCATTCAAACGAATATAATTCGTGAAGTAAGGCACTTCAATATTGTTTTTAAATAATGAAATAATAAAGCACTGCACAATGTTCAAACTCACAACCTTTAGTGTAGAAGCCCAACACCTTAACCATTACACTAACACACCTCGGCTGACTATGGATCGCCAGAGGAGTATAACACGTCTCGCAAAATACTGACAAACACTGTTGGTATGACTATGAATTACTCACGTTTCGTCAAAGTACAATAGGAAATAAACAATTACCGCTGCTCTTTATTGCGAAAAAGCGGTTCGTGAGATTGATACAAACACTTATCCTTGCTATCGCCTGAATTAGGAGTCTTATTGCTTGTTTGGTTTAATTAATTAATAGAATATGAAGCAATTGGTATAAAGAATGCTTTTTCCAAACTTTCTACAAAAGAAAGTCTGCTATCAAGACATTGCTTTTGTTCTATTACTTTATTTATGACTGAACGTTTCTAAAACTGAAGACACTCGTCCATGCTCTGCACTGCAGTCGAGATCTGACAACGTCGTTCTCTGTTCATTCGCTGACTGTGTTTTGTGACGTCAGATGCGCAGAACGAACCTAAACTCAGCCGCCAACATAAATGAGGCACACTATAGTTGGAGGCGACTTTACCCTGCTGAGTATAGACTTGGATGCCTATGGATTCATTGTGGGGTGTACAGATGGACAGTCATGCAAAATACTTTTGAACACATTTTCTGAAAATTGTCTTGAGCAGCTAGCTTGGCAACCCACATTCAACGGAAATATCTTAGACTTTGTAGCTACAAATAGACCAGACGTTATTGACAATGTCAGTATAGAAATGGGGATTAGCGATCGTTATGTCATTATAGCAACTATGATTACAAAAGTTAGTAAATCAGTGAAGAAAGCTAGGAGAGTGTTTCTGCTGGATCGATCAGATAAGCAATTATTAGCACCTCACTTAGACAGTGAATTGGTATCAATTAGTTCCTGTAAGATGGATGTAGAGGAATTATGGGCAAAGTTAAACAGATTGTAAATTGTGGTCTGGAGATCATGTTCCAAGTAAGTGGGTAAAGGATGGAAAGACCTATCATGATTTAGCAACAGAATTCATCAGATGCTGAAAAAGCAGAGGCTGTTACACCTATGGTTCAAAAGGGAAGGCTCAAATGATGACAAGCGAAGGTTAGTAGAGATTCATGTGTCTGTGAAAAGATCTATGCATGAAGCATGGATCTGGCAGAGAACTCAAGAAAATTCTGGTCTTCTGTAAAATTGCTGAGCTGATCTGAGGTTTCCATTCAGTCCCTTGTTGACCAGTCTGGTGTGGCAATTGAAGATGGCAAAACGAAAGCTGAAGTTTTAAGTTTCCCATTCTAGAAATCGTTCACACAGGAGAATTGTACAAACATACCATCATTTGACCATTGGACAGACTCCCATATGGACAACAGTAATAAACATACCTGGTGTAGAGAAACAACTGACAGATTTGAAAGCAGATAAATCACCAGGTCCAGATGGAATACCAAAATGTTCAAATGTGTGTGAATTCCTAAGGGACCCAACTGCTGAGGTCATCGGTCCCTAGACTTACACACTGCATAAACTAACTTATCCTAAGAACAACACACACACCCATGCCCGAGGGAGGACTCGAACCTCCGGTGGGAGGGACCGCGCAATCCGCGGCATGGCGCCTCGAACCATGCGACCACTCCACGCGGCGATGGAATCCCAGTTCAGTTTTACAAAGAGTACTCTATGGCACTGACCCCTTACATAGCTTGCATTTATCATGAATCTCTTGACCAGCACAGAGTCCCAAGTGACTGGGAAACAGTGCAGGTGACTCCAGGATATTAGAAGGGTAAAATAAAAGACCCGCAAAATTACAGACCAATATCCCTAACTTATGTCTGCTGCAGAATCCTTGACCATATTCTGAGGTTGAGTATAATAAACTTTCTTGAGAATGGGAAGCTTATGTCCATGAATCAACATGGTTTTATAAAACATTGCTTTTGCGAAACCCAGCTTGCGCTTTTCTCAAATGGTATACTGAGAATTATGGATGAAGGGAAACAGGTAGATTCCATATTTCTGAATTTCCTGAAACTATTCAACAGTGTCCCATTGTAGGCTGTTAATGAAGGCATGATTATATGGAATAAGTTCACAAATATGTGAGTGGCTCAAAGACTTCTTTAATAATGGAACCCAGTATGTCGTCCTCAATGGCGAGTGTTCATCAGAGACAAGGGTATCTTCAGGAGTGCCCCAGAGAAGTGTTATAGGACCACTGTTGTTCTCTATATACATTAACGATTTGGCAAACAGGGTGGGCAGCAATCCATGGTTGTTGGCTGATGGTGCCATGGTGCATGGTAAGGTGTAGAAGTTGAGTGTTTGTAGGAAGTTACAAGATGATGTAGACAAAATTTCCAGCTGGTGTGATGAATGGCAGCTAGCCCTAAATGTGGAAAAATGTGAGTTAATACAGATGAATAGGAAGATCAGACCTGTAATGTTCATATACAGTATTACAAGTGTCCTGCTTGAAACAGTCAAGTCATTTAAATATCTGGGCATAACGTTGCAAAGCAATATGAGGTGGAACGAGAATGTGAAAACTGTGGTAGGGAGGGTGAATGATTGACATTGTTTATTGGGTGAATTTCAGGGAAGAATGGTTCACATGTACAGGATACTGCATAGAGGACGCTGGTGCAACCTATTCTTGAGTACTGCTTGAGTGTCTGGGATCCATACCAGGTCAGACTCCAGGCAGACATTGAAGCAATTCAGAGGTGGGCTGCTAGATTTGTTACTGGAAGGTTCAAAATAAATGTAAGTGTTACAGAGATACTTTTGGAACTCAAATGGATGTCCCTGGATGGACGATGATGTTCTTTTCGAGAAATACTATTGAGAAAATTTAGAGAACTGGCTTTTGAAGCTGACTGCCAAACAACTCCACTGCTAACAACATACATTGCGTGTAAAGACCACAAAGATAAGATATGAGAGATTAGGGCTCAGATGAAGGCATATAGGCAGTTATTTTCTCCTCACTCTATTTGATAGTGCAACAGGAAAGGAAATTACAATTAGTGGTACAGGGTACCCTCCACCATGCACTGTACGGTGGCTTGTGGAGTATCTATATAGATGTAGCTGTAGCTGTAGATATAGATGTTGATACGTGCATTGTTGGTACATTAAGTTGCTCTGTGCAGGTCTTCATATAGAGCACTAAAGTGTATACTATTTTGCAAACATATGGATATTGACCATGAGCCATTAAGTGATGCCTGTAGTGAACGTGTGGAAGGAGGTCTGCAACTAATGAAGAAAAAAAAAAAGCCTGGCCACTTATCTGAGATAAAAAAGAAGATTAGTTTAATGTCTCATAGGTGGGAGAAAACTGCCATTGTAGGCTACAGTGCTTTGACAATGTGCCTGAAGAGACAAGACAAAGTATTTTAAAAGAATTCAACTTGATGCAATTTATAGATTTGCAAAATGCTTATCTATGTGGCCTCATTACTGTGCTTCCAATACAGTGTAGAAGGCCTAGGAAAAATGAATGTGAAGCAAGATTTAACAATGCAGTCAGCAAGTACAGAGTTCGAGGACAAATAGGAGATAGGGTGAAACAAGTTGTAGTTTGTTGTAAGGCATTTACGGAAATGCACAGCATACCAAAAAGTAAGATTCGATATTCTGTGTATAGTCTTTGAATGACTGGGAATGCCCCTATTGATAAGAGAGGGAAACATGGGAACAAGCCCTGGAAATTATGTGATGAAACAGTTAATACCATTAAGCAGCATATTGCCCCCTTTCCAAGTAAAAATAGTCATTATGGGCTAAGGGTTAAAAGATACAAGTAAAGTATACCTCTCTGAGGAACTAGGTATAAGTAAAATATTCAGTTTATTCAACATGGCTTACTCAACAGTTAAGGCATCTTATGAAATATAGACACACATTTAATACGAATGTCAATATTTCCTTTGGATATCCCCACACAGATACATGTAATACCTGTCAGGAATATACAACCAAAGTGAAATTCCTGAGGAAAAACAAAAGTGCACTGAAGTAGTAGAAGTAAAAGATATTGGGTGTCAACTGAAGAATTTGAAAACTTCATGTGATTATCACAAAATGCAAGCCAACATATTTTATGAGATGAAGAAAAAAGCTGACAAGGAAAGTCAAAAGACCACAGAAAAGGAAGCCGTATGTATGGATTCTGGTAATAATCTGTCTCTGCATACCATTACAACTAACTTTGTGAATTATAAAGAGCAATTGTCTATCTATGCTTTCAACATAAACTGTTTATCAAATGCAGAGAGTAAGTTTTTCCTGTACACTGAATGTGTTGCAAAAAAAGAAAAAAAAATGAAGGCTGCTCAATTCATACATTTTGTTTTGTTACAGTTACCTTGGTATGACCGTGAAATATCTGGACATATTTTGTGATACATGTCTGACCAAAATAAGAACTACACATTTATTCAATGTTTGAACAACTTAGTTACAGTAGAGAGGAGATTTGACACTATAAAAGTGATGTTTCCAAAAAGAGGACATTCTTATTTGGAATGTGATAAAAACATGGGACTTATAAACAAGAAAGTTCATACAGAGGTTCCCAAAGATTGGACAGAGATGTTCATATCAGCTCAGTCAGGGCTTCACCATTTAATGTTGTTGAAGCTGCATTTGGAACTTTTCACCAATGGACAGCATTTCTGAAGCCTTTGTACAAGCAGAAGTGTCAAGACCTGTATAATTCAGAATGACTTATAATGGAGCCTCAGAGACTGCTGCTCTGAAATCATCTCATCCAGCTGAAGGATCCAGTGGACTAGAGTTTGATTTGCCTGAGTTTTCTTGTACCGGTAAGACTGTAAGATAATCTCCAAACCTTGTTGATTTTTTTACTATGATTTAGTTTCAAATTACAAAATGTCCTACTTTATATTTTCAGACCAACTACCCATCTTTCATGAGAAATACTTGGATCTGCAGGTTTTGAAAAATTTCTGTGGGACAGAAGCACAACAATATTATGACAGTCTTCTTGTTGTTTGAAGTTCTCAGAATCAGAACAGACACTCTTGAACTGCTTTTTAAATATAGTTTGATTCTTACTCCAAGTACTAAAGGAATAAGCAATGTTTATTCTACCTTGAATTCGTGGACTCAGCCCCTCCTTTCATTGAAAAAGTTACCCTTACTCAGTTTCTTAACATGGGGCAATGAAAGTTTGAATAAATATGTTATAAAATTGAAATATATGTACAGAATTACCCCAGGGGTGTAATTTTGTAAAATAAGTGTATATTGTTACATAACTATAAGATCAAGAAAAAATATAAACAGAAATATTAATGTGTTGTAAAATTCATGAAACTGGGCTGGGCTCATTCTTATCCTGGACCCTCCTGCTCTGTGTGTGTCTAAACCTCATTTCAGTTGTGGTTCCAAATGAATTTCTAGTGGTCTGACAGTCACTCTCATTTACCTTTTCACTTAGCTTGTGGAGACTGAAGTATATAGTTTGAGTCTCCATGCAGACATATCAACCACTGTCAGTGTTTTCCCTTTCCCTTCATCTATATTAGGGATTGTCATTATAAGGGTTGTATCATCAGCATATATTACTCATTATTAGGGCAAAGAACTTGGTAGATTATTCATGTATATTTGAAAAAGAGAAGTGCCTAGGGCACAATCTTGTGACAATCCTGTAGTTACCAGGTAAGGTATTTGATCTACAATTATTTACAGTGACATCTTGTTTCCTATATAACAGATATGATTTGATTACTGACAGTTCAGAACATCTATAACCAGAGATTTTACAGTTTCAGTGGTGGATCACCCACACCTAAATCCATATAGCAAAAACAGAGATCAGCTCATAGTTCTCAAAGTAGCTGCATAATTCCTCCTTGATGTAGTGTTCTATGACCTTGGATATTGTTGGTATGAGGCCTGTAACTATCTGGACAGTTTTGTCTCCCTTTTCATGAACTAGGACAACAATTGTGGATTTCAAAAGATCAGGAAATTTTAGAGCTTGAGACATGGAGTTTATAAAATAAGTCAGAGAAAACTATACAACAGCAATGATACTGTATGTTTTAGAATGTAATTTGAGAATTCATAGATATTTTCACTAAGTGAGTTACCTAGCTTAGATACAATTCAGAGTACACTCTGACAGCTAATCTGGGTCCACTTGAAAGCAACGTTTCGGAGGTAGCACACATTCCACAATTTGCATCATCTATGAAGAAGTTATTTAACACCTCAGATGAGCCAGGCTGCTTTGCATTTGTTGTGAGACTTTTCAGTGAGGATATAACTGGCTATCCTCTTTGCTGATTGCATTTTTGTGCACTATATCTCTGCTTTATAATAGGACTGCCAGCTTTTGTAATAGTGTGCAAGGCAAAAAGTTCATCTCTGAGTTCTTTCAGCTAAGGAGCATGCTACAGTTGTTTATTCTGTCTGCTTTGGGCATAATCAGTTTTGATCCTTTTAGTTGTTTAGGGGCAATATTTATTGAGTACAGAAAGGTAGTGAGAATATCAATAAACTTATCAGAGGCACTGTTATATTAGTCATTATTACTCAATTTTCCCAGTCAACTTCAGATAACTTGTACATTATGTGTATAATGTGATCTCCTTTAAACATTCTAAACTTCTTAATATAGGGGGATTGCTGTACATCCTGTAATTAACACTTTCAATAGTCATCCATAAGCCTAAACAATCTGATAACACTGGACATATTGCACCACAATGTAATACATCTTTATCTAGGTTGGTAATTATATTGTCCAAGCAAAGTCTTGTCTTTTTGGATGTTCTTTAATACAATACAAATTGGAAGCTCATAAACAGATCAAAAAGGAGACCACAGTTTGAATTTTACTCTTAATGTCAAGATTAATATCTCCAATAAACACAAGCTTGAAGCTGTCATATTTCATCTCCAGGATAGTTTCTTGACATGCTCAGTAAACACAGCAAGATCAGATTGTGGATTACAATAGAACAGGAGTCACCTGACTATGGCCCATGAGTTGGCTCCGGCTCGTGATCTCAGTTACTCCAGCCCATCCACAGGACTTGAATTTGCTTCATTAAATGTGGGGAACAGAAGATGTTAAATTTCAAGTATCATGTTCAGAGTACTATGAGATGTTCATGCACGTGGAGACCTCCTACCTGCTATGTGCCTTCCATTTACTATGTTCAATGATCAGGACTCAGATGGAAGATTTGCAAATTCCAGGGGCTCTATCCATAAACTACATCATACATCAGCAAACACAGTGTGAGAAAGTCTTAGTTACTTCTTGTGTACTGAAAACCAGTCATTAATTTCATTTGAGGATGTGCGCTTAATCACCACCATTCATAGGCTTTTTTTGAAGAACTTAATTCTGATCTCTGTGGCCTGCCTTAGCACACAGCAGTGATGTGGTTCACCTGTGGTAAAGTCTTGTCTAATTTTTACAAACTGCAAAACTTAATACAGATGTTTTCCTCACTGAAAAAGATAGAGTCGATCCACAGATGGCACACCCTATCTAGCTGTCAAGGTTGTCATTTTTGGTTGACATCACATACACATGAATGAACTTGAAACTTCAGAGATAGGATAATCTCACCTGTGATCTCTGCAGAAAGATCAAAAGATTTTGGAGAATGCTTTCATTGTTTGAGGCACAACTGGGAGAGAAAAAAAATTCATTTTTACTGTTCCAAAGAGTTTTGTGCTACAATCCTCGAAGATGTCAATCTTGATTTTCTAAAAAAAATTATTCATGCCTGGAGCTTGATAGAAGTGTTCTTTAAGAAGTTGCCATTCCCTTTCCCTTCCTTATGCACAAGAGCTGATGAATGAACTAAGTAACTCAGTCTCTTGCTATCCATAGTTATTCCCTTATCATCTTCTTCGTCAAAGAGCAGGAAGAATTCTGAAGCATCCTGTAGTCAGTCTTCCTAAAGGAAGGAAACCCAGATGATAAATACTGGTCCTCCAGCTTGGTGGTTGTGCAATGGGCCAGTTGATCATTTTATTGGATTTTGACAATGGAAGTGAAAATGGGCTTTGCAGTTCGGTATCTGGAATGTACAGGGCATCTGGAATGGAATAAACAACAAGAAATTTTAATGAGTATAGGACAATACCACACTGATGTAGCTGTGCTGTCCAAAACAAAAATTAAAGATATGAGTTGTGTATATCCGCTGGAGTTCATGCATTATTTTAGTAGACTGGACAAAAAAAGTGGGCAAGATCAGGAGTATCTATCATTCTAAATAAAAGGTGGTCAAAATATGTAACCTCAGGAGAGCAGTTAATGAAATGTCAATGTAGCTCAATCTAAGCACTAGGACCATGAATATAGAGATAGTGGGGGTGTATACTACTATTGAAGACTCGCTGTCAAAAGTAAAAGAAGATTTTGAAGAGATGCTGGTAGAGACTATAGAAGCTGTTCCAATTGGCGATGAACTGATACTGGCAGGAGATTTTAATAGCAGAGTAGGGGAAGAAAGGAATAGTAAGGCTATTGAGATGTATGGGCAGGATGTTAGAAATGAGAATGGGAAAAGGTTGAAGTATTTATTGAAGTAATAGGAATTATGAGTAAAAAATACATTTGTTGCTCACAAGGTTATACATAAATTTACATAATATAACAGTATAAACGGGATGAAATAAATTTTTGATTATCTTATCCTAAGACAAAAGGCCAATAAAAAACTTATGATATCAGAGTTAAAAAAGGGAAGATTTTGGAAGTTATTATCAACTAGTGGAATGTAAAATTTATATCCCCTATTCTTTCAGGAGTAATGGTGAATAGAAGAGGACACATCTTGCTGGCCAGCCTGAGATCATAAGGTATAACTGGGACAGTTCAAGGGAAGATAGTTGTAAGTACTTATACTAACAGTGACTGGCAAAAAAATTGGAGAGTGCAGAGAGAACAGTAGAAGAGGAATATGAGCATATAAGGGAGGCCATGCATGAAGCAGCAAAGAAGTCCTTGGAGAATATGAAAAGAAGATGAAAACAGTTTGGCAGGCTGTGGAAATAGCAGAAATGATTTGAAGGAAAAAAGAAGCTTATTTGACATTCCTTCATGTTAATGACAATCAAAGGACATTAAACAGAGAAGTAAAAAGAAGTGTTAAAAAGAAAAAACAAGACTTGGAAAGAAAGATGTGAGTATGTAGAAAGGATGATTGGTGGGGTTCATAGTGGTGAGGCATAGAGAACAATCAAGTCAATGCAAGTGTCAGCTAGTGGCAATTTACAGCATAGTAATATTAATCATAGTCAATGGACAATGTATTTTAAGGATTAATTGCAGGAAAAACGGCCTGAATTTTCACATAGATGTGAGGTGAGGATGCTACAGGAGGACTTACAGTGTTCAGATTAATAAGTTATTTAACAGTCTGTGAGGAGCTTTAAGATAATGATATGAATCAATACATCCAGAACTGGTGACATTTGGCCCACTGAAATTGTTGAAGATGCTAAGGAGGCTGTTTGAAAGAGTATGAAAGGAGAAGATGTTCCAACAGAATGGAAAATATGTTACATAAGACTGGTACAGAAGAAAGGGTCTCGTAACAACCCAAATAATTACAGTGGATTAACAGTGATTGCTTTCTTTGAAAGACTGTACGTGAAGGCACTGAGTGAACTGGCAGAGAAAGATACATGTCACAAACAGCAAGAAAAGCAAGCAGGTAGGTCAGTAATGGACAACATCTTTACATTGAAACTGATATCTGAAAAACGCAAAAAGTATGGACTGGAGATGGGTTTTGCATTCACTGACCCAGCGAAAGCACATGATAAAGTATCCCCAACAAACCATGGAAAAAGTTGAAAGAAATAGAGTTGGATCGAAATTGGTAATTTGTAATTTGTAATTTATTTGCATGAAATATGTAATTACATGCATAGCAATTGGTAGTACAGTACAACAGTATACAATCTAAACTTACTTTATAATAGGAACTTAATAATGTAGTCCAAATTATTTGACATAATAACACTTTAGATTTTAGTTTCTACAGTAGGCTATAGAAGCACTGCTCAATGATCCATGATTTTAGATGTTTTTTAAATGTCTCTCCAGTTATTACCTTCAATTGAGGTGTTTTGCTCTATTAATATATGGACTGTTTGCTGTTTCTTTCAGTCTTCTGTTTATCATATGGTAATTTTGCACTTGTCTAGTATTGTGATGATGAATTTCTGCATTACAACATGTATATTCCTTATCTTCAACAGTTAATACTGTTGTTTCAAACATATACAGAGAATAGACAGTCAGAATTTTAAATTCCATGAACAATTCCTTACATAATGCTCTAGCATCTTTTTTGCCTAATATTCTCAAGGCTCTTTTCTGGAGTTTAAATACTCAGTCTACATGAGTTTTGGAAGCCCTGCCCCACAATGAAAGACCATATGCTAAAAATGGATGAATTAACTCAAAATACATCATCCTCATAGTTTGGATATTGACGTATGGAGTTATTCTTCTTAAAACATACAGGCTAGGTGATAGCCTTCCACATACATTGTCAATTCGTTGTGTCCACAGTAGTTTTCTATCTATGCATATACCTAGGAATTTACACTCACTACAGATTTTCCCTAAAATATTACAATCTTGAGAATCAAAACAATTTGCATATCACCAACATTGAAGGGGATTATATTTGTTTTTTGTAAGTTGAGTTTTAGATAGTCATTTTCAAACTTTTCCTTTGCAATATCTATAATTTTTCCCCCTCTATTCAAAGATTAAAAATATCATTTCCCCAAAAAAGGCCTGAAGTGTCACCTGCATAAGGGTTTTTGAAATTATATGAAAATAACACAGTGAGAGTAAGGATTGGGAGGTGAACAAGAGTCTGTGGCAGGGATGTGGGCTGTTACCCATTTTAATCAGAATCAAGGCAGTACTCTGGAGACTTGATATAGGAAATGTTAGGTTCTTTGAGTGACAGTAGAGGGCAGCAAGATATTTAGCTTCTGTTTTGCAGATGAACAGATTATACTAGCAGAAGATGAAGGTGATCTGAGCAAGATGATAAGAAAGCTTAAAGAGGAATGCAATAGGGCTGGCCTGAAGATGAACATGAAGAAGTGTGAATAATTAGCTGTGGGAACAGAAAAAGTAAATTATCTGGAGGTAGAGGGAGAAGTAATTGTGGGTGTGGGAAAGGTAAAATACACTGGGGTATTGTTTAATAAACATGGCACAAGTAATGATGAAATGAGCCATAGAATGTAGTTTGTATGGAGTAGAAGCCTGGGACATTAGGGAAAAAACTAAGGATGAATTGTTTGGTACTGAGATGATTTACTTAAGCTGAAGCTCAAGCTGAACTAGGATGGATAGGATAATAAATGACTTAATCCATAAAAGGATGAAAATGTATAGGGACATCTGTGAAAACATCGAACAAAAATGGCTGATGTGGTTTGGCTGTGTGGATAGGATGAAAGAAGACAGAATACCAGATAGGATACTATGATGGATGCTGTTCCAGTGAAAGAAAAGGAACTGCCCATTATGCAACTTGCAAAATGATGCGGAGAAGGCAATGGAAGCAAGGAATACGAATGTTAAGGAAAGTCAAGGCAGAAGAAGATGGTGACTCAGAGCAGAAAAGCAGTGCCAGCTGTACATAATCTGTAAGAATAAGAATAAGAAGTAGACAGAAGCAAGTGACATTCTTCCATTATAGAATCTGTTTGATCGTTAACTTGATTATGTCTGAGTTGAACTACAGTTGGAGCTGATTCATTTGCAACCAAATGACTTGCTGAAAGAGAAGCACAGAGAAGGAAAAGTTGAAATTTACCACAGCTTACCTAATTTTAAGTTTCCAAAACTGAATAAATTTTCCACTGGTATGGCATCAGTGTTTGGAACAACTCACGTCTGTAAGCAGACATTTTGAAAATGCGGTATATTAAGTCAGCACATCAAATGAGATCCACTGATGAAGATTTGAAAACAGTTCTCTTGATTGGATCTAACAAAACCAAAAAGCAGACATTGATGATGACATCTTGAAAACTAAATATAAGTTTCACAAATCTAGCCACCGTGATTTGTTACTTAGTTCCACAGGTATTTGCACACTATGTCTATTGTAACTATCTTCTTCTTTAAGTTGTCTGCTTTGATTATGTTTTTAGCAAGTAAATATCTTGTTTTTCCCTGTTTTAATTGAGTATTACCTGCCACTCACTCATGATTAACACAGAACACTACACTTAGATTTTTGTCTTTTTTTCCAGAGCTTTTGATCTGGCTTGCAAGTTTTACACAATATAATGATGTGGCCTACACTTGTGATGTTGTAAATTATCTGGCCTGCTATAGAAAAGTTTTGTTGACATTTTCAATAGACAGAGACAAGTATTAGCTTAATATTGGAAAAAGATACAGCTCCAGTTTCAAAAACTTCATCCTAAGAAAACATTTGAACTTTTAGTCTGCCATAACTAATGTGTTAGTGTATTGAATACTTTATTTACAAAAATAGCTACTCCTCCACAGCTAATTTTAGTCCAACAGAATGTAGTTGCTAGCACATGTCTTTCAGGAATGTACAAGGTAGATTCAGTTTGTGTGAGGAAGTGCCCATTTATACATAAGATATGACAGGGATTTGTGGGTAAGAAGATGTCTATATCATTCAATTTTTTTCAAACTGGCTGCACATTTATGTGGAAGATTGTGAACTGATTGTCAGTAGCTATTGTAGGGAAGGCATATGACTGTTAGGCTCTTCATGCTTAGTATTGGTGATGAGACCCCACTCAACTGATTTTCCTCTACTATAGTCACAGTAGGCCTGTCACTGACCATCTGATTAGTTGTGCTTGACTCTTGCATGTGTTGCTCTTTCTTATGCACGTCTGGTTTACACACATTGGGACTGCCAAATTGGGAACTGTGAATGTGTTTAATTGTTCTAAAAATAACATCATTGTTCATGAGAGAGGTGATGTGTGAAACATCATTTTTCATGTGATTCTCCTCGAAGTTCTTGGTTCTTGTGCTTCCTCCTTGTTTGTTTAGTTTTGTATTAATGATTACCAAGGCCTTTACAATTATGTAGCTCTTCCCAAACCAGTTCATGTGAAGACCTTGAGCAGTTTGGAATCTTCTCTATATACAACTTGCATCATCAAAAGTAACATTTACAAGATGTATGCATGATTTCCGCACTTCCTTATTTACATTTTCCAGTTCTTTATTTATGACATACCATTCAGATAAACTAATGATTGCAGCTAGCAGGTAGTTAATAACTACAGATATTTTTGATGTGACTAATATCATGAAGACCCTTATAAAGTGATGCTGATATTGTCCTCAATATGTTTTTAATATGTTGACATGTGCAACAGGAATTTTCTTTCAACACTGGCTATAGTCAAAACACATTTCCATCATTAACAGTCGTAATTTCAAAACTTGCATAAATTTCTAAAGATGGGTACTACTAATGACCATCTTTCTTTGACTTAAAAGAATCAAAAGCTACCAAGAAAACTCTAAAAAATTTCAGAGTGACACTTAAATAGCCTCCATAAAAAAACCTCACTGTTTCTTCTCTACTTAACTGAATGTCTGAGAGACAAATAAGGACAGAATCAAGGTCTATTGGCAGTTCATTTTCTTTGTCTCTCATTCATCTCAAATGTCAATGAAACAAGTTCACACTTAGCCTTCTGATCTCTTTTTAATGAAACTAATTTTTGCCATAATGTTAACCTCCATGTCACAAGGATACTTTTTAAGTTTCACCATCAAAAAAATTCTAGACTGCCTATACATTTTCATAGAAATTTGTACTTGCTACACTATCACTCATAAGCTTACCACATCATCTGTTCTTCGTCCCATTTAGGGGTGAGCTATACATGGTGCAACCAGACCCTTGCATACTCTCAAATATCAATGTCATTATCAGTGAGTGTGGAGTGTGTGCTGCTGTGAAACTTCCTGGCAGATTAAAACCATGTGCCAGACCAAGACTCAGACTGGATCACCAGAATTTCACTTATTGTTTTGCTGTTTCCCCAGAGTATTAACCCATGCCTTAAAACAGATTGAAAAAAGCAAATTATGCTGTCCTTATATATTCAGATGCCACACAGCACATCAATATCTTCAGCAGATATATAAATCTTGACAGCCTAACCACTGTGTATTCAACATGAGAGTTCCACGTTAATTTATTGTAAAGTATGATACCTAAAAATTTTGCATTCTCTTTTTCTATTCTTATGGTCTTTGATAGACTGAACCACATATTCTGGGTTTCTTTCCCATTTAATAGTAGACCATTTGCATTAAACTATGATACTGCATTTTCTTTTACCAAATTCATACTACTAACAAGATTTACCGACAGAAAAGCTGTATCATCTGCATACATATATGCCTTTATGTCTATGTTTCCAGGCAAGTAGTTTCTATGTATATGGAATAGAAGTGGTCCTAATTTAGATCACTGTGGCACTCCATGGTGAACTTCAAGTGTGTCTGACAGATAACTTCCTGAACTCACCACTCTCTTCCTTTTATTGAGGTATGAATTGATGAGTTTTAAACTTTCATCACATATTCCATAGTACTCTAGTTTAGAGAGCAAAACAGAGTGATCAGCACAGTGAAAGGCCATGCTCAGATCACATAAGGTTACCTGTGTGGGAGCACAGTCCTTGAATGCTGCTGAAATGTCTTTCACTAAGAGTTCTATGGCATGTACAGTTGACTTATTTTTCTGTAACCAAATTGTGATATACTTAAGATAGCATTTAGTTCTAGGTTCACATACATCTGCTGATACATTATGCCTTCAAATACTTTAGCTAGTACTGGAATTTATAAAACTAGCCTGTAGTTTGCTGGCTCAGATTTGCTACCCTTCTTAAATACAGGAGTCACTTTGGATGGTTTGAGAGGATCAGGAAAAACCCCTTCGATGAGACACAAGTTCATAGAATACAATGCAATGTATTATTTCTTTCAGTAGATTGTTTGACATATTAAAAATATCTGTACTATAAGAATTTTTCATCTTTTTGACAGTTTTAAGAACTTCATATTGGCACGCCTCTTTGAAGTGTTTCAATGAAGGTCTGGCCTGATTATGATATAGGTTTGTGCACTGTTGGGTGTGAGGTCCACCAGTTATGCAAAACACCATTTTTTCACAGTACCCAGATATGTTTCGGCACCACTGTGCCATCATCAGTGGGTTTTCGTTTTTATTTATTCTGCAATGTGAACATTTTTGTTAAATGATTATAAAATTATGTGCATCTTTAGTTCAAACAACAGATCATTTCTTTTTGTAAATACCTTTACATTTGGTGTGCATGAATTTTCTGGATCACTTGTGTGTTGATTACTACAGGTAGTTTGTCATCTGCAACCAAATGATGTTGATGAGACTGGGCTGGGACACACAACAAACCACAATCACACTGTGTTTTGGTGAGGTGAAAAGTGTTTTAGTACGTTATTTGTGGAAAATACTTGTTACAGTCACATGTGCATCACAACACCTCAGCATGATGCAGAGAATGGAAGTGCTTGCCACATGAAAACGTAAGTAAAAATGAATATAGGCACAAAAACATCGTGAGAAACTAAATTACATTCTACAAGATAGGTTAACTCACAGCAAAAAACTTTCTCATCAACATTGCTTGGTTGCAGATGACAAGCGACCTGCAGTAATCAACACACAAGTGATCCAGAAAATTCATGCATGCCAAATGTAAAGGTATTTACAAAAAGAAAGGATCTGTTTGAACTAAAAATGCACATAATTTTATAATCATTTAACAAAAATGGTCACATTGCAGAATAAATAAAAATGAAAACCCACTGATGATGGCACAGTGGTGCTGGAACATGTTTGGGTACTGAGAAAAAACGGTGTTTTGCATAACCGGCAGACCTCACATCCAACAATTTTAACTGCAAACATGGCCAATACAAGGACCTGCAAATCAAAATTGTGAATATATATATTACATAGGACTTACTGATCAACTTTTTGATTTCATCAGCACAGCTAATAAAATATTTGTTGAATGTATCTGCTGGTGTTGGAACTGTCTTATCAAAATTTCTGATTTCACCTTCAACACTGTTAATTATTGACCAGGATGTTTTGCAGCAGTTTTTACTATTTTTTATGCAATTAGTGTTGTATCTTTGTTTACCTAATTGTAGCTCTTTCTTATACAGTTTCCTAGTGGTTATTTTAAGGTCATTAATTTCATTAGAGTTATTTAATTTGCCAAGGTGCTTTAACAGTGGTAGCTTATTTTTTGAATTCTCAAACACTTTGGTGTACCACAGTTTACCCTTTCTTGTTTTATGATATTTCTTTTGAATAAGATGATTTTTTACATACTTGTTAAGTAGTTGTGTAATGTTTCATAAACTGTTTGGGCATTGGATTCACATCTTTGAAATAATTTGCCCCAGTTAGTTATGCTCAGCTGGTACGTTAGTTTTTTGAGATTTTGTTTTTGTTAGTATTAGGGTACTAGAGTTTGATAACTTTTGTTCCCATCCCATTTAATATAATGTCTGAATTCTACTGTTAAGATCGAGTGGTCCGAGAAATCAAATTCCTTGACACTGGTGGAGTATGTATCACGAGCACAGTTGACAAAAGTATTATCTAAGCATGCTTTTTAGTCTTGTCGGTTCTGAATTTACATGATAGAAGTTGTGTTGCCTTACCATATTCAGCAACTGGGTTTGTTACATGATACATCAAAGCTTGAATTAAAGTCTGCTCTAATCATAGTTACATATTTTTTCCACTTTGTTATGTATCAGAGTACACTGTCTAAATTATCTAAAAAAGTTGTTACATTTGAGTCAGGAGAATGGTAAATACATACTAAGATAAGTTTCATTATATCACTTATGTTTCCAGCAATTTCAAAATGTTTCTCTACACATGCCCAACTAAGATCTAGTGCTCTGAACTCTGCAAAAACTGTTTCTATGTTTCTAACCTTGTGGTACATAGTATTCTATTTCTCCTGGTTTAAGCCAATGTTCAGATAAACATTGGAAAGGATACTTATTTTGTGGCAGTGACTCCTCCAGTATTTCAACTTTACTTTCAACATCCTGAATGTTTAAGAATAAGATGTTACTGTGACTTATCTGAGAGATACCAGGTTGATTCTTTATATTTTTATTTTCTTCCAGGCTTCAAACCATAAAAAATTATCATTGAGTGATGCATATATTTTGCCTTTGGCTCCTCCTTAAGCTGTGCTGTACTGCTGCTCCAATCATTGTTAGTTCTGCTATTGCTACTGTTGTTGTTGTTGCCACAGCTGTTGCTGTTGCTGTTTTGATGATGATGACGATGTTGCTGCTGTTTCACTTATTTCTGGTGTTTGCTTTTCCGCAACTACTGTAGTTTTCTGTGAGCTGCTATCATTTGAGGTGTTCACTTGCATTAAGAAAATCTCACATTTGTCATTGAGGGGTGTAGCATAGCTTTGCTGACAGCAGATTTCCCATTTGAGTCTCAAGGAAACGCACACTTCTTGTCCGTGAGAGGTATGACTCCTATATCATCACACTTTACATTTGAGATTTTATTTACTACATCTGAAATTTCTGTTTCTATAACATTTTTTCCAAGTTAATCTAGATGAAAACCATGCATGTGAGGAATCTTTTCCCCAAATTTCTGTTGTTCAGAACTGCTACATTTTCAAAATGCCTGCAAATATTTTGCATCTCTGTATTTGCACTTCAATTTCTTTGTTTGCACAGGACCATTCTCTCAAGTCGCAATGATGTGCCACTGAAAAAATTATAACATCTTTTCCTCTCAGTTCATACAATTTTCTTTTCAAGGAGATTAAAAGAACCTTTTCTTCATTCCTTGCAACATCATTTGATCCCACCAGGAAGACGGAAAAGACCTTTTTTTAAATGAGGAAATTTTTTCGTGACTCATTGATGTACCAGCCCTGAATTTCACTCTTGGCTTTATTATGCAATTAAAATTCTGACTGCTTATCCACCACAATTTAGTGGCTAAATAACAAAACACAATAAAATGTGCATTTTTAAGAGATATGGTTTAGGTGGTGTTTTAAATATTTTGGTTTTGATTATTTCAGTAGATGCCTTGGATAAATTATTGTTTCATTAGATTGTAGCCAACAGCCCTGCCATAGTGGTAACACCAGTTCCCATAAGATCACCAAAGTGAAGCATTGCCAGGCTTGGCTAACACTTGGATGGGTGACTGTGAAGCTCTGCTGAGTGCTGTTGGCAAGCAGTGCGCGCTCAGCCTCTGCTCAGATGAAGTGAGAGTTCTCTCTCATTAGATCACAGATTAATGACAGCATCTGGTGTGCCAATCAGCCTAGATCCAGCTATTTTCAACATCCACCTAGGTATATACCAGGCTGGTTCTCAAATGACACCTCAGCTACACAGTGCACAAACACTTTGAAAAACAAAGTCACACTTGACCATGCAGTTACACTAGATGCAGAAAACTGATAAATATAATATCCATTGTGACCCAGCAATGGCTGTACGAAGGGCACCAGAAAAGAAGGGAGAAATTTATTGTACCATTAAACTGCATGTCAGAAAAAAAACTAGTTTAGGTTTTACTTTTTTCTTCACATATGTGAATTAACAGACATTTACATAGGTGATTTTCTAAAGCTGTTGAATAATTTGGAAAAAGCATATTTGTGCCATAAGCTGTACAATTTTATGCTCATTCTCTACTGGTTTTGATCATTACAATCATCTTCAAGGAGAAATATTATTAAGTGTGGAGTTATCACCAAATGTGCACTACAGTAGGGGAGAGTGGAGCACATTGAACCATAAAAAATATTTCTCCATGTTACTCATCCAATAATTTTATTACAGAGTTGTGATTTACAGATGTTACAGTTTAATCATTCAAGTATCAAATTGCCTTATATGATTTCATTGTCATTAATTGTTTTTTAGCTGCAGGGCTTTGAAGAAAATTTGGTAAATGGTTCATTGTGCCCCACATGTGGGGTACAATGAACCACTTTAAACAGGTTCATTGAAAGAACCTATTCAGCATACAAAGTAAGTGTAAATATACTTTAAACATAATGTGTACATATATTCCATGTGTGAATCGTATAATTAAATCTGTAGACACACAATCATGTTACTTATTTTGGAATTACTGAACATCAATGGACTTGAAGCTGAGTCCAAATTTGAAATATGATTTTTGTCTCTTTGTCACACCATCAGTAGCAGGTCGTGAGAGCACATAAAGTATGTTGGTATCTGGAACAAAAGCTTCATCCTGCTCCACAGAAAATACCTTACGATTGTCATAGTTTGGTGTCAATCTTTCTCTGGAATCACATTTAATGTCTTTAACATATCAATGAAGACTTGGGTAAGGTATTAAATGAGATTTAGCTGCTTGGTGAACTGTCATGCCCTTATTAAGAACATCCTGTACAGCTTCTTGCATAACGTAATGGTCAGTTGTACCTCTGTCCGTCTTCCTGCGGTATGAAAGAACCATCTTCAAACCTGATAATATAAAACAGGACTGCTGCACGTCTGGGATTTAAAAGCCTTAAATTCCTACACATATGTTTTACCCATGCTAAGGAAACAAAGACACACTTAAAAGATTCCTGGGTCACAATGAACCATGGCTCATTGTGCCCCGGGAGAGCTTGGTTCAATGTGCCCCAACAAAACATATTTCAAACAAAGCTCATGTGAGGTTATGTATGAACATTGTTAATATTTGAAAATCTATATCATTAAAATATAGTATTGATATTGTTACAATGACTTACTTTCTCTAAAATTTGGTGACAAAAGATTGAACAAAATTCAATCTATCTATGTCCCCAAAAATTACTTCACTGTCGCGAAACTAACATATCACCAGTACAACACTACTGGCGGGAACTACATCCTGCAGAAAACAAGTGGCAGTTGGTAGAGCAGTACTGACAACATATGCACAGGGGAAAAAATAATTTACCACCTTATACTGAAATTATGCTACCTGATTCATTGTGCCCCGTGGTTCAGAGTGCCCCACTCTCCCCTAACTGTGCCAAGGCACAGCATGTTTGTATGGACTGTATTAAGACAGATAATTATGACAATTATATATGTTCTTTATTTACATGGTTCATATATAATAGAAATCTATGGTTGATCCATTGATGTACAATGTTTTCCTCCTTGAAGATGATTGTAACAATCACAACCAGTAGAGAATAAACATAAAGTTGTACAGCTGATGGCACAAATGTGCTTTTTCCAAACTACGTGAATTAAAGCCGGCTCTTCTTCCTTGCATATGGATAGAGGTCTCTGCATAATAATTGGTAACATTTTACTAAATGTGCAGAAGTTATTAGTAGATGCACTCAAAATTGTAGCTAACTTTTTAAACAGATTTTTACTATGAATCCAGTTATTATTTTAGATATTATAATTATGGCCCTTTCTTTTCAGTTCAAAAAGGAACTTGCAGCTGTATTCTTCTAGCAGGGCTCTTAGGGCACAACATGCTGAACACTTCTTTTGTTAATATATCTGTGTGTTAATTCCACTTCAACTGCCACTCAGTTATCATCTCCAGGACCACTGAATATTTTAGTAAATCTACAAAATGTAATGTAGATTTAATTTGATGGTTTTATTCTGCTCTTTACGTTCAGCATTAGTTTATTGCATATTGGCAAATTATAAACACCACTGAAAGCTTCATTGTTTTTTTCTGTTAGGAATTCTGATGTTATAATTTTTAGTTTAGTTTTAATTTTATCTAGTTATGTTTCATGGACTATTTGGATGGTAAATCACAATGATGTGGAACAAGTCATTTTAAATTCACTTCACAAATTAATTTGTACATTTTTTAAACTGTTGTGTTATTGACAGGCACACATGAAAGAGAGCTAAAACTTTGATAGCTTTCAGAAGAAATCATTTGGCAAGCTAGAGTACAAATCTGTAGCTCATCAAGGATTTTCTTCCAAAAGTTTTCATTCTCTTTTTTGTGTCTATCAATGACTCAATACTTCTGCCATTTGGTGGTGGATGGTCTCCTTTACTCCTACATTATTTATACATGTTTATATTTACCATCCCATACAGCATTATCTAAGTTTTGGGAGCTGAGAATTTGTCAAGAACTTGACGTAATTTACTCAAATACGTGGCTGTTGTTAGTACTGGATGACCAATACACACAAAGAATGATTTTTTTAAAATGCCAATTTCTACGAAGTCAGTGCCAGATATTTCCATGTGTTTATCATCAGTAACATTGGTAAAGTAATGTCTGACTTTCAAATGCATCCTATTGTGTGGTGCAGCTCCAGTAATTTTTTGTTGACTGCACATTTCAATGAAGGATTGTTAGATCTGTATTTTTTCAGTTGTTACTTGTCATTGTGACATTTTTCTTCTGCTGCAAAATAAGGTAGCTTTTTGGTGTATTGCTATTTGCCATTGTAGGCTAGCTGTTACATAGATCCTCCTAACAAAAACTTTCCATCCCAGTCCCAATTTGGTGCAGGCTCTGCTTTTTAAAGATCTTTCAATTGATAGGCACAGCAAGTACTAGAGCAACATGCCCAAAGTCACTTTCCACCATTGCTATTGCCAACCTCGCATTAATCAGTTTTATAGCACTATTAAAGTGTGGCAAATCATAACAGACGTTTGGTTCAATAGTGTACATGTTGCCATTAAAAGTCAAGAAGTCTATCTTGTCCAGGTCACCACCTAATTCCTTACTGCATTCGCCCTAATGGAGCTACTAACTACAAAACTCATACCATGATCCATTGTGCATGAACCACATACAGTCCCACATTTATCACTCATAATCAAATTTAACAATTAATAGTCAAACACAATGTAATTAAAGAAGGTAAACAAAAAGTTGCAAGCTATCACCTTCAGAGAGTTACTTTTGGAGATGCTATTAGATATGTGTCCTTACCTGTCATTTAATTTTGCTCAACTTTTTAGTCAAATGAAAAATGTAACTGAATTAACAGAAGTCACACTGAGGAAGATGTAACATTTTGGACTGCATCAGGAGCACTTCTTGATAATTATAGGTCTACAAAAGAAACGAAGTTAAGAGGGGAGATTTTAATATTGAAATCTTCTGACATGTAGAACAAGAGATCATTTCTGTTTTCATTATTTACTATTCACATTATTCATAATCTGTGCCTAACCCTTTGATTGAAAATCACTCAGAGGTTAATTTTTTGACTTCTCATATGAGTAGATGTAATTTTTTGTAAGTGCTTTCTTATGTTTAATGTGGTGTTCCTGTTTTATGTAATTCTCTGTCAGTGTTGTTAGTGATCAAACATGGAGAGTGAAGAAATTATATGTGAACTTTGTGCTCTTCCACAGGTATAAAGTGTTCAAAAAGTTCATAGCAATGTGGACAGGAAAAGTCAACAAATATAGCCACTGTTGTGATAAGCAACCTCTCTATAACACTTCCTTCAACTTTAGAGTGAGGGAGAAATTCCTTTTCAAAATATCATGTGTAGTTGGCAGTTGTACTATATCATATCCCAGTGAACAATACTGTCTACCTTCGAAAAAAATGTAGAATTCATATTGCTCACCTGTATGAAGAAGAAATCTATTAGTATAGGCAAGCAAAGGGTGTGTAAGGTCTGTAGTAGAAGAGTGAGCCTGCAAAATGTTCTTTCAATATTCAGTGTTGGTAACAAGAAAGATGGACTGCAGTTCATGCCTACAATATGATCTACATCTACATCCATACACAGCATGCCACCATATAATGTAGGCAGGAGAGACCTTATATCACTGCTAGTCATTCCCTTTCCTTTTCCACTCACAAGTGAAGTAAGGAAAGATGAACTGTCTATGTGCCTCTGTACAGCTCTAAATTTCTATTGTCTTATCTTCATGGTCTTTACACGAGATGTGTGTTGGTTGTACTAGAATCATTAAGCCGTCTGTCACAAATTCAGAGTCTATAAACTTTCTCAATAGTGTTTCAAAAAAATAAAAATATCTTTCTCCCTGCAGGGATTCCCATTTCCCATCTGAGTACATGGAGCAGTTCTGTAACACTCGTGTGTTAATTGAACGAACCAGTAGCAAATCTAGCGGCATGCCTCTGAACTGCTTCAATATCTCACTTTAATTCAAGCTGTTGGAGGACCCCAAATACTCTAACAGTGCTCAAGAATGGATTGCACACTGCTGCTCGCCCTGTCTGTCACAATGGACATTGCTTATGTGAATAGAGGACAAAAGCAGTCATATCACACTTCCCTGGGGCACTCCTGATGATATCCATGTCTCTGATGAACATTTGCCATCCAGGACAATGTACTGCATTCTATTACTTAAAAGACCATTGAGACATTCACATATCTGAGAACCTGGTCCATATACTCAAACTTCTGTTAATGGTCTGTTGTGGGGCACTGTGTCAAACATTTTCTAGACAGCTAGGAGTATGGATTCTCCCTGTTTCTCTTCATCCATGGTTCACATGATATCATGTGAGGAAAGGAGAATCTCAGTTATTTAAAATTTCAGCTTTCCTTTTGCTGTCTTCTATTTGAACACCAGACTGGTCAATGAGTGACTGAATAGAAGACTTTGATTCAATCAACAGTTTTATGTAGGATCAGAATTTTCTTGGGTTCTCAGCAACGTCTTTCATTAATGGATGATATTGTAAGGTGTTGTACGGTGGTGGTAAGCTCCAATGGGACCAGACTGCTGAGGTCATCGGGCCCTGGTGTTGTATGCTTTGTGCATTGATCTCTTAATAGCCACACAAGTTTGTACTGAATTTTACCTATGGACATTTCTGCATTCTTTTTAGAACTGAGAGTGCAACAATCTCCATTCCCTCAGCATTTTCTAAATGTTGTTGTTAAACCGCAGTTTAACACACACACACACACACACACACACACACACACACACACACACACACACACACACACAGACACAAATATTTTTATTTATTTTCAAAAGGTTTCCCTTCCTGACCTCAAGAAATTTACATGATAAGTATGGTATCAGAATAACTGTTTGTATAATTTAGTACAGTGTCTCAGTTTATATATTTTACATAACTTACAATTGTGCTAAGCACAATAAAATTATACAATAATTTATTTATTGTTGAAAATTGTACTCAGTTGTCAATCAGTTCAACACTCATTTCACTCCCCACAGATATGATTATCAATGAAAATAAATAGATGATGGTGAACTGAAGAATATGTAATCTTTTTGGTATTCCCTTCATTGCAAGTCATTAAAATAGTAAAAAAAAAAACACAAGTAAACTTCAAACAGTATATCTGATGTAGTGATTGCCTATAAAGTTCTCATGTTATCCATGATGGAACACTGTTGGTTGATGGGGAATCCACTTCTGTTTCTGTTCATTTGCATACCCATAATTTTTGTAAACCACATGCGGTCCAGGGCGCCTTCCAAAAACCACATTTCTTATTGTCGTCATGATGGCTGACATAAGTGCCATGTTGCTAAGCATCATGGCCATCATCACCATGCCTTTCAAATTAGCCAGTTGAAATGGTAGGAAGCCAAGCATCATCATTGGACCTAGCAACATCATTGGCATCATCATACTCATCTTCATTGTTCTTGGTATTGTCTCTGGAAATAATAAAATTAATTAGTTTACATGGTCTTTTTCACATTGTCTATGGATAACGTAGTAGACAAAGTGGGTTATCGGCTGGTGGAAGGTTTTTACTAATACTGGCTCAAAGCAACAAAATACAAAATTGCCAACAGTTCTAACAAAACACCCAAGGTCTTTTCCCATATTTCTGTGCTAATGACAAACAGCTTCTCTTCAGTTTCATTGCAGATCTATTTTCTGACTGCTGTTCCCATGATGCTGTATTCAGGGTATACGAAAAGTATTTCTAAGACAGGAGATATTATGGTTAATTATTCTTATACCTACTTTGATTTTTCCTTTCAAAAGGATCAAGATTCAGAAAAAATCTTGGAAAATTGTAGGCTCATAAAATGAATATCAATGTATTGCCAGTATTGCTTTATGTAAAGATGAAATGTAAATAGCGGTAATTTTACCACATGACACAATTTTTAAAAAATCACTGAAGAACCAATGTGAAATTCTAGACAAAGAAGAACAAGCCTATCTCTTGTGATGTGTGTGTTATCATGGTGATCAGTCAGGTGTGATGTGTGATAATGATATGCTGTGACCCGAACAGTGACATATAGCTACATTCCATGCCCATTTTAAATGTTCCATAAAATGTGTAGGACCTACAGTCAATCAATTTTTTTGCTATGTAGTAACTGTTTACTAAATTTGTATATTTTTTATTGTTGTTTCAAACTTACTTTTCATGATGTACAAACTGCATGTAGACTGAAAATTTTGTAGATATTTTTAATTCTTGTTTCAGTATAAAACTCACAAATTATATAACAGTTATTTGGTGATACAACAAAATTTTCATCAAGGGATGAATGTTTTATTTTTGAAAATTGTTCATATAAGGTGAATATGGTCATGACACAGGTGATAAGTACATTGAGATTTATAACAAGAAGACTTCTATAACATATTCTTTTCTGCAGTTGCTAGCAATGTGATGGTACACGACACAGATCTGAGATTTCTCCTGCACCATTTCTATACATATTGTATCCTATTTGAATATATAGAATGAAGGTAATATAACTTTAAAAATTAGAAAAGTCTCAAAATTTTATAAATGGGGTAATGGAAAGTAGTCAGGAACCATGGCAAGTTCTCCAAACATATTTCAGTAGTTGCTGAAACTGTCAGATATTTAAGATAATTATAGGACATGTGAAATGGCCAGAGGACTTTGGCAAAATCAGGTCTCCAGGATGATCCTATGCGCAAAAAAAAAAAAAAAAAAAAAGTTGCATTCCATCTGTCAGTAAGTCCCTGTTGGCGAATAATGATTGCATACACTGAGATGACAGAAGTCAGGGGATACTTCCTAATATCATGTCTGATCTCGTTTTGCCTGGTGCAGTGCAGCAACTTGAGGTGATATGGTTTCAAAAAGTCTCTGGAAGCCAGTGCAGAAATACTGAGTCATGCTGGATCCATAGCCATCCATAATTCTGAAGATGTTGCCATTGCTGGATTTCTTGCATGACCTGACCTCTCGATTATGTCCCATAAATGTTTGATGGAATTTATGGTAGGCAATCTGGGTGGCCAAACCATTCACTTGAATTATCCAGAGTGTTCTTTAAATCAGTCATGAATAGTTACGGCCCAATGATATGGTGCATTGCTATTCACAAAGATTCCATTTTTCTTTGGGAACTTGAATGACTGCAAATGGTCTACAAGGCCCGCACCACTATGGAGCTACCACCAGCTTGCACTTTGCCTTGTTGTCAAATTGGGCCCATGGCTTCATGGGGTCTGCACCACATTTGAAACCTACCATCAGCTCTTACCAACCAAAATCAGGACTCATCTGATCAGACCATAGTTTTCCAGTCATCTAGGGTCCAACTGATATGGTCACGAGCCCAGGAGAGGCAATGCAGGTGATATCACGGTGTTTGAAAAGCCACTTGCATCGGTCAACTGCTGATAAAGCCCATTAATGCCAAATTTTGCTCCACTGTCCTGATGGATATGTTTGTCATGTGTCCCACATTGATTTCTGTGGTTATTTCACACAGTGCTGCTTGCCTATTACCAATGACTATATTACAGGGTAAATTCAAGTGCTGGCATGCCAATTGGGAACAGCAGGGAAGAGAAAGTTATGAGAAGAAGTCAGCCAATCGCACACTCACTGACCTCCCCTCCAGGATGACAATGCAACAGCAGTGGCCCCTAGTTGACGAGTACATAAGCACCACATCCGACTGGTTGGGCCCACTTGGATAGCAGCGTCAATGTTAGGCACTTTGATAGCAGTTCAGGAGAGACTTTAGTCAGTTAGAGATCAGCAGTCACTGCAAAGACTGATTATTTCATATGTTGCCCTTTGCTTGCCACACATCTGTGTAACTGCCAGAGTTAAGTGTCTGTAATTGTCTTTTTCTAATAAAACTCATTAATATAAATTGTTTGATTGTTTGTCTGGCGAACTGAGTATCCAGGATTCCTAGACACAACAGACTAAGATATGCAAATGCCACTGCTTTCGGTCATTGAGTGTAAGCCGTTGGCAACTGCATTGTTTGTGGTGAGAGACAATGCCTGAAGTGTGGTATTTTTGGCACACTTTTGACACTGTGAATTGTGGAATATTTAATTCCCTAAAGATTTCCAAAACGGAATGTCTCATGCATCTAGCGCCAACTATTGTTCCGTATTCAAAGTTTGTTGAGTCCTGTCATGTACCCATAATCACATTGGAAACCTTTCCACATGAACCACCTGAGTACAAATGACAGCTCCACCATTGCATTGCCCTTTTATACCTTGTACATGGAATACTACCATGAACTATATATGTGTCTATCACTACTGCATGACTTTTGTCATCTTAGTGATTTACCAGGAGTTCTCTTTCATGTTACATAAAAAGTTCCCATTATTCTGAACAATATTTTCTGGATAAGAAGAGCATATTTCAAACTATGGTTTTTGGTACAGCTATTCTGGTCATACCAGCCATCTTCTTCCCTGGCTTCAAGTGTCAAACAGTTGAGCTGTTGTATCTCACCTGAAAGTGGAGGGAAATAGTCCACGTGACATGTCATTATTGAAATGTTCCACAGTGATAAATATGCTCCAAAATAGTTTACTTTTCACAAGTGAGCATAGTGAGCATACACTTTGCAAGTTACTATTGCACTGAAGTTCATCCTCTGCTGTAACAATCTCAACTAAGCAACATTTATTGCAACAGTGTTGTATAAAACAATTGAGCCTTGTAGCCATTTTTAAGTACTGAAATAGTCTGTTATTCATGAAATTAGGGAAACATCTGATGAGATTAAGTTACATATCACATAAAGTAATACATTTATCAAAATAACAGGATCATTATGTACAAAACAAATTAAATTTGTTTTCTCTTCTTCTTGTTTCTCCTAGACCAGATTAAGAATAAAAAACTAAACTGTTATCTGAGGAAGATGAAACATCAGTCACTATGGGCCACACTTTACAAATAGCGATACCAAAGTTTTTTCAAGGGAAAAAGTTACATTTCAATGGATAAAATAAAGCAACTATCATGAAAATGGGGACAGAATTAAATAGTAGTCGTAGTCTTCTTTTCTTATGTGTATTATATACATATTTATCAACCAGGGCCCAGATGCCCCCTCTGACACATCAGCAGCGAAGCAAGTTACATATTCACCTTTTTCTGTGTTTTTTCTTACTTTAGTTCTTCAATTCCTTGCACATTTTTGTATTTAAGAGTCGTAATCTTGGGTTTTAGTAGCTGAAAAGTGTAGATAGGTAGTCTGCAGCATAGTTGTCATTTATTTTGAATGATCAGCTACACAGCTCAGTGAACATCTAAATGGCTTCTCAGTTCGGAACAAACAAATGTGTGTTTCAGTGCTTTTGGAAATTCTATCCCTATGGGAGTGAAATAGGGGATGGAAATTTTATGGAAAGAGAATGAAATTTTCACTCTACAGTGGAGTGTGCGCTGATATGAAACTTCCTGGCAGATTAAAACTGTATGCTAGACCGAGACTCTAACTCAGGACCTTTGCCTTTCGCAGGCAAGTGCTCTACCAACTGAGCTACCCAAGCACGACTCACGCCCCATCCTCACAGCTCTGCCAGGAAGTTTTATGGAAAGAGTTGATTATGAGAGCATTTTTAAGCTAAAAATGAAAAATTGTATTTGGCTTCTCGATTAGAAATAAAAAAATAAATGTTTCAGTGTTTCTGGAAATTCGACACCTAAGGGGGCCAAATACTGGATGAAAATATTTTATTACATCAAAACATTTTTAAGCCAAATCTCAAAATTTATGTTTGACTTCTCGGTGGGAAATAAAGTTGCTGTTGAAATATCACCACAAGACCTCAAAAGGCAGGATTAACAAAAACCTCCGACTCGACCTACCAGATTCGCTTTATGATTAGAAACACATTTGGAAACGACTATGCTTCTATGCAAGGGCGCCCATGTGATAGTTTGTGGGAGGGGGGGGGGGGGGGACTAGACGTGGGGGTATGAAGTATTTTTAATATTTTGGAAGACCAATGGCGACCTGTAAGTAGCCACACAAAAACGTTCCAGTCCGGACACTGTTAAGAACATGAGTAATACTGACTTTTAAATCATTTTATTGAAATTATTCCCTTGTTTGTATGGCTTTCATTAGCGTGAATAGCTTGGAATGTGTTGCAATTTCTGAACTAAACCAAAGAAAGATATTTAACCAAGTGCGTACCCAGGATCTGAACTGGAAGGGGAGGGGTGTGGGGGGGCAGGTCATACTAGTCTCAGGAAACAAGGAGTTGAGACAACATACAGCACTTCTCACTTCTTATTAAATAAAACAGTAAACCAGTGAAAAACTGCTTTTAATAAACATTTTAAATACAAGAATGCACTTGTACAATCCGAGAAAACATGCAGCATTTCTTATTAAATAAAACGGTAAACTAGTGAAAAACTGCGAATATCTTCTAGAGGGGGGGGGGGGGGGGGAGGGCTGCCCCTCGCTGGGTACGCCCATGTATTTAACTGTCATCAAGGCAAATCGGCCTTATCAGAACTGCGTAGAAAAACAAACGTATCTTTAACACATTACTTTTTCACTAGGTCTAATATATGTTTATTAAATTATTTTTGATAATTATTACGCAAATGCGAGCGGGTGCTGAGCTAGTTCTGTTATAAGTAAAGATTACGCATATGCGTTCGATGAGCCGGCCGATGTGACTGAGTGGTTCTAGGCACTTCAGTCTGGAACCGCGCAACCGCTACGGTCACAGGTTCGAATCCTGCCTCGGGCATGGATGTGTGTGATGTCCTTAGGTTAGTTAGATTTAAGTAGTTCTAAGTTCTAGGGGACTCATGACCTCAGCAGTTAAGTCCCATAGTGCTCAGAGCCATTTTTTATGGTGTCGATGACTTGTCCAGGGTAATATTCAACGCCAGGAAGAATCTCAACGGCCACACACGCCTAGCACGCGAGAGGACATACACATTGTTTGCTTGACTGTGCATGATCGTACACCCACACTACGCTACGTACACTGAACCGAGAAATGGCAGCAGACAGATGCACACCAACACTGGTGCAGGCACTGAAAACACTGGCCATTGGAGCTTTACCACGTTGTCTTTTCAAGATAGCTAAGGTTTTACATACAGCACCAGGGTGGACATGTTTGTATGTGGAACCTCCGATGTGAACAACTCTTCAAAAAATGTGTGTGAAGTCGTATGGACTAAACTGCTAAGGTCATCAGTCCCTAAGCTTACACACTACTTAACCTAAATCATCCTAAGGAAAAACACACGTACCCATGCCCAAGGGATGACTCAAACCTCCGCCGGGACTAGCCACTGAACAACTGTAATCAGATTACATTTGTCATAATCATATGGACTCAGCACCTTACGCGATCATATGACTTTCCACTGGGTACATAATACGATCATATCTGGTTCACAACACGGGTAATTTGGACATCAGCCTTTCGTTTCTGACTTGTTAACACTGGTGCCTGTGCCCCGTCTTCGATGTCCCCATGACGTCCTCTTTTAATAAGATAACTGAAGACCGATTGTTGCCTGTGTTGTCTCGACACGAAAAGTGTTCGTTTTTTGGCCTGGGAAGCACCTCTTGCAAATCTCTCACTCACTGAGATTGATGAACTGTGGCATAGAGCTGAAGCAGCATGGAATGACGTACCTGTATCTGTCATCAAAGCTCAGTCCGACTCGATGCCCAGCATGATTAAAATATTTAAATTTCACACCCTCCAAACCCTCCTATAATCTTCGTTATACACTGAGCTGACAAAAGCTATGGGGTAGCGATTGCACACATACAGATGGCGGTAGTATCGCGTACACAAGGTGTAAAAGGGCAGTGTATTGACAGAGCTGTCTTTTGTACTCAGGCAATTTTTGTGAAAAGGTTTCCAGCTTGATTATGGCCGCATGACGGGAATTAACAGACTTTGAACATGGAATGGTAATTGGAACTAGACGCTTGGGACAATACATTTCGGAAATCGTTAGCGAATTCAGTATTCCGAGATCCACAGTGTCAAGACTATACCCTGAATACCAAATTTCAGCCATTACTTCTCACCACGGATAACGCATTGGCCGACGGCTTTCACCTAACAACCGAGAGCAGCGGCGTTTGCGTAGAGTTGTTAGTGCTAACAGATAAGTAACACTGGGCGAAATGAGCGCTGAAATCAATGTGGGACGTACGAGAACGTATCCGTTAGGACAGTCCGAAGAAATGACGCAGTATGGGCTATGGTAGAAGACGATCGACGCGAGTGCCTTTGCTGACAGAACGACATCGCCTGCAGCGCCCCTCCTGAGGTCATGACCATGTCAGTTGGACCCTAGATGACTGCGAAACCATGGCCTGGTCAGATAAGTCCTCATTTCAGTCGAGCGGTTCTAGGCGCTACAGTCTGGAGCCGCGCGACCGCTATGGTGCAGGTTCGAATCCTGCCTCGGGCATGGATGTGTGTGGTGTCCTTAGATTAGTTAGGTTTAAGTATTTCTAAGTTCTAGGGGACTGGTGACCTCAGAAGTTAAGTCCCATAGTGCTCAGAGCCATTTGAACCATTTGATTTGGTCCAACTGAACCGATCATTGACTGAAAATGCTTACGTACAGGTACTTGGAAACCATTTGCCGACATTCATGGACTTCATGTTCCTAAAAAACGATGGAATTTTTATGGATGACAATGCGCCATGTCATCAGGTCACAACTGTTAGCGACTGGTGTGGGGCCGGCCGGTGTGGCCGTGCAGTTAAAGGCGCTTCAGTCTGGAACCGCGTGACCGCTACGGTTGCAGGTTCGAATCCTGCCTCGGGCGTGGATGTGTGTGATGTCCTTAGGTTAGTTAGGTTTAATTAGGTCTAAGTTCTAGGCGACTGATGACCTCAGAAGTTAAGTCGCATAGTGCTCAGAGCCATTTAAACCATTTGACTGGTGTGGACAACATTCTGGACAATTCGAGCGAATTATTTGGCCGCCCAGATCGCGCGATATGAATCTCATCGAGCATTTATCAGACATAAGAGGGAGATCAGTCTGTGCACAAAATCCTGCACCGGTAACACTTTCGCAATTATGAACAGCTATAGAGGCAGCTTGGCTCATTATTTCATTAGGGGACTTCCAACGACCTGTTCAGTCCATGCCAAGTCGAGCTGCTGCACTACGACGATCAAAAGGATGTCCGACACGACATGAGGAGGTGTACCAAGACATTCATCACCTCAGTGTGTAGTGACTACCCACGATAAGTACGAAGGACGTTCAGTTAGTAATACAACACTTTTTTTCTGAAAGCAGGTTCGTTTTATTCAGGATTGCAGTACATAATATTATAATGCTATTCCTCACTCTTTTGGCTATGAAACCCTATATTTCAACATGATCGCCGTTCAATGTGACGGCCTGACGCCACCTTACTGGGAGGGCCTTGTATGCCTGCATGGTACCACTCTACTGGACGAAGTCGGAGCCAACGTCTTGTTGTAGCAATAACGTCCCCATCATCCACGTACTGCTCCCAGCAGGGTGCATCCTTCATTAAGTCAAACTTCTGGAAGTCTTCCGTTAGGCGGCGAGGAACACAGCAGACAAACACCTTTGAGGACCCCATCTGGTGGACGAGTATGTCACCACTACAAACAGAAACGTCCAGTTGAGCAGCGAGGTGTTTGTGATAAGTCGATAACCTCGAATGAGAGCTCCGCACGTTCCAACACAGCAGAAGTCACAGCTGTGTGCGGCCGGGCGACACGCGGGAGGCGGGACACGTTTGGCGAAGTTGTTGCGATGACAGACGCCTTGCTCAACGACTCACTGTGCTTTTGTTCACTATCAGGTCTTGGTAGGCGTTCTGCAAGCGCCTGGTTTGGTCCAAAAGAAATGCAACGATAGCTCTGTGCTTGGAACATACCTCCGTTACAGACGCCATTCTAAAGTCTACGTATAGCGCTGCCACCTATCGGAACTTCGTAGAACTATAGGAGCTGAAGCGGGAATTTTCCAACATGTCACACAACTAATTCTGCATTTTTTCAGCCGAAATTGGCTTAAAAATGTGTTGCATTACTTATTGGATGCCCTTCATAAAATTTCATTATGTGCTAGCCATCCTGGTGTTGCAGTTTTAATCGCTAACAGTTTATATTCTGTAACCATATGATAATCGTCTCCTTTTCTGGTCAACAACGGTACACCCACTCATCACAGCCACTTATACCAAAAATTTATTTTTGAGACACAACACCACAAGTGTGTGTAGCTAAAATGCACGAAGGAATAAATCAATTCTAGCTACGTGACAAATTCAACGACGAAATATCGACACCATCAGTATCACGGCTTTCGTGTTTTAGAGTGTTTATGTACTGCCTTGGTGAGAGAAAATGGTGGTAATTTGCACCAAACACTATTTGTCCGAAGAAATGCAGCAGAGTGCAGTCTCTGGCTGGTGCTGTAATATGGCACAGTGTTCGTCCATCCGTATTTCTTAAACTGATGGTGAAAACGAGTTAAATTGGTCATTGTTGATCATAAATTTTTGCTAGGGTGAGTGCTCGAAGAAACAAAAGTGGCCCGCGCAACTGACTGTGAGCTGTTTTTGTAACTTGTAAGAAGCACGACTTTTTAACGGAAGTGACGCGTATGCCCAGAGAGAATGGCATGAATATCGTTGCTGCTTATCCAGCCGCGCGGTATAGGGCAAGGCGCACTGTTCGCGCGGTTCCCCCCGTCGGAGTTTCGAGTCCTCACTCGGGCATTGGTGTGTGTGTGTTGTCCTTATCATAACTTAGTTTAAGTTAGATTAAGGAGTGTGTAAGCCTAGGGACCGATGATCTCAGCACTTTGGTACCATAGGAACTTATCACAAATTTCCAAAAAATTTCTTATCCAAAATCATAAAGTAGAGCGAAATAACCATGGATATGCTTTCATATATCTGGAATAGTTACAATGGAGCGGTTATTGGTTGCATGTGTTTTTACCTTCTTTGTGCCAGAAACAGGACTCCGCCCGCGCGGGATGATGACTGCTCGGAGACATGGGAATGACGTCTTGGATTGTCGCCCTACGCAATTTAGATGAGAGCATGGAGAAAAAATTATTCTCTATGGTGACAGTTCCGGTCAACACTGAGTGCATCACAACTGTCAATAGAGGAACAAATCAAGCGGTGAGCAACATCGCTGCACCGTTAAACGAATCCAGTCAATGACCAGCCCCCCTTCTCCTTCCTGCACGAACACTACAAGCTCTGCAAATTGCTCGACGGAGCTACGGCTGCAGCAGCATTGTAGAACCACATACTAATTAATAGGTCGCGAAGTTCACTGTGTTGTCTTGGTTGATGTTTGGAGGGATTTTGTTTCATTTTACAGCGCGACAGCAACCATTTTGTCATTTTTTAAATAAACTATGTCGGATTTCAGGTAAAAAATGCAAAAAAGTCAAGTTTTCTTAGAACTGTTATTGACGTCACTTGTTTTTCCGTAATTTATGAGGGTTTCTACGAGATATATGCAACTGCGGTTTCTTATGAATATGAAGAAAGTGAGCAGTTTTACAGATAACAGTGCTTTTGTACATCCGGTTCTACAGTACGTACTATGACTATGACTTCTCCCACCTTCGTGTGAACGGTTTAGGTCGAGATGGAAGTAAGAACTTACACTTCAGCATACATAAAGGTATTTAGGGGTTCTAAGTCATGTTAAATACAAGATAAATATCAGAACAATCAGACTGAATTGTCGACGTCGGTATACTAACTCGGTTATAGATTAAGGCAAACTTATTCTCCTATTATAGTTTTGCAGTTATAATTTTTATATTACTATAATTATGATTTTTGGCATCAACGTTATGCACATAGTTCAAGATATTGAGGTGCCGTATTCCTTAGAAGGCGTGAACTGAGAGAAAAGGACGGCAAAATAGTTGCGGAAAACCGAGTAAGGAAGGATTCGAGGTAAAATTATTATCTCGAATTTCCCCCTTTGTGAAAACGTAAGTACATGAAAGCAATTGCTTTGTTCTGCTACGACTGTTTCGCAGCAGTTATATTGGACTAACGGAAGGTAAATAAGGTAATTTTGAAGCAAATATCCATGCGGTTACACGAGTACAACTCATGCATTTTACGTAACGGATTAACTCTGTCTTCTGTGGCTCTTTTTAGAGAACTGGCCGGGTAGGTAACACATATTAATAATTCGTCGATACACTAGTTGCTGTTATATCTCTGTTTGCTTGTAGAGCCAGATATTAGACACTAATCAGAACAGAAAATTACTGTTTAGCGTGCCGTTGGCCACGATGTTATAAGGGACGGGACGGAATCTCGAATTGGGGAAGGATGAAAAAGAAAATCGGCCATGGTTCTCCAAAGGCACCATCCTGGAATTTGCTTTAATAGTTTCAGTGGAATTATAGAAAAGCTTAATCTGGATAGCCAGACGGAAATTTGAACCCCTCTGCTCCCGAACGCCGGCCGGAGTGGCCGAGCGGTTAAAGGCGCTACAGTCTGGAACCGCACGACCGCTACGGTCGCAGGTTCGAATCCTGCCTCGGGCATGGATGTGTGTAATGTCCTTAGGTTAGTTAGGTTTAAGTAGTTCTAAGTTCTAGGGGACTTATGACCACAGCAGTTGAGTCCCATAGTGCTCAGAGCCATTTGAACCATTTTTTGCTCCCGAACACGATCCTAGTGTGTTAACCATTGCGCTACCTCGCTCGCTCAACATTGTTAAGTCAATCGCAGTCACCACTATCTGCAGACGACCCAAACACTGATCGAAGAGAAGTACCTTAATGTAGGCTACTTACTGCTGCAATGAGGAAGACTTAAATGTAACATTAAGAGATCGCTTGTCAATATGGGAGGAGTGCTACAAAAAGTAAGACACATCATATCCAACGTGATCGTTGGATTAAGAGGTTGACCCTACTGCACATAGCCGCCTTCGTGTTACGGACTATTTGCCCATGAAAGCGAAAACTTCATATAAAGTAAGATATCTTAACATCAGGTTGTATCATTGATATAACGAAACTATCAATGGAGAGATCCATTAATAAGAATGTAAATATGATGTATCAGTTACATTTCATGTCTTTTGCAACAGAAAACTGGCAATATACAATAATGTAAAGTGAATTGTAATACTCTCCCACAGTTAGATTAAACATTATGTACCTTGCTTATACCGTTGCGGATTTGAACGCAATTACCACGCCTTAATTTCGACATTTTTTCTGCCAAAATAATCAGTTTCTTAAATGAACATGTCTTGCATACCATAAACACGCACTTGTCTCTCAAACTCTCTAATATCTGCTTTGTTAAGCGTAAGACACGATTTTTAAATTTAAAAAGAATTAATTTATTCCTTACTTCTTTCAGTAGTCAGGTTACCACGTAAGAAACAGGTAGTAGATAAACCAGAGAGTAGTCTACGAAATTACTAAATGCTCTCATGATTACGTATTTCGTTATTAGTTCCTCGAACCATTTTTTCAATGCTGTACATCTGAACAATTGATAACTCGTAAATTTCATTTAGGAAAGGAACAGCAGTTGTAATAGATACGGACACTAACAGAAGTACTGTGCCAACAAAAACTCCTGTCCGTTATCTGTTTGTGATTACTGATTATCACAAGTTGCTTCTCTTTCTTTGAGCGAATGAAATTAATGGCCAGCCGCAGTGATCGTATCGTGTCTTTAACGATGACCGCATGTTGAACCTAGAGAGCCTCTATACAGACTCTCTAGTTGAATCGTACTGCTTGCAGCCGACGAATCTGGTGACAATTTTTTATCAGCAGCCATTCAGTAACAACAAACATTATTTTGTTAATGCAACAGGTGGAGTAACAGAGGTGCTGATACGTAAATAATATTATAATCCCCGTTTGTAAACATGAATGAAGACAGCAAATCTCGTTACCAAGGGATTTTCTAAACTGTGCATAACACTGTGGAGATACCGAAGGAAATTTCTGGAGGTTCAAATGGCTCTGAGCACTATGGGACTCAACTGCTGTGGTCATAAGTCCCCTAGAACTTAGAACTACTTAAACCTAACTAACCTAAGGACATCACTCACATCCATGCCCGAGGCAGGATTCGAACCTGCGACCGTAGCGGTCGTGCGGTTCCAGACTGTAGCGCCTTTAACCGCTCGGCCACTCCGACCGGCAATTTCTGGAGGACGCTACATCATATTAGTAGCGATGTTAAGTGTTGGGAATGAAACATAATTTCACAGAATGAGGATTCTGTTACACCCAACTACGCACAATGACGTCAATTGAAAGTCCTTAGCCGGCCGGAGTGGCCGTGCGGTTCTAGGCGCTACAGTATGGAGCCGAGCGACCGCTACGGTCGCAGGTTCGAATCCTGCCTTGGGCATGGATGTGTGTGATGTCCTTAGGTTAGTTAGGTTTAATTAGATCTAAGTTCTAGGCGACTGATGACCTCAGAAGTTAAGTCGCATAGTGCTCAGAACCATTTGAACCATTTTGAAAGTCCTTATGATGTGTTCATTTTATGATTTACTGGGTGTATTACATTTATCATAGAAACTCATTGGACATAATTGAGGGCGCTATGTGATCTGAACAGGAACCCATATCCCAAGATGAAGCGTTTCTGTGCTCCAAAAATAAATACATAAAATGAGGTATTTTCTCTCTAGAGTCTGCTGACTGAACGAGTGACAGTACCTCTGGACATCTGTAACGAGAAACCTAAGGTGGTAATGATGCGCTATGCTGATTATTGTTGTAGTAGACGGATGCGATGAGAAACATGAGTAGAAGAAAAAGTACTGTCGCTCTTCAATGCAGCACACGCGAGACGCCGAAACATTGTTTTATGCGTTTGTTCATATAGTATAGAAACTCTTCAACTGCAGATGTTGGCTTCTATGTAATTACAGTGAGGTGATGATTATGCGGCTTGCGGATTATCAGCGCGTAGTTCGGCAATTTACGAAAAAGTAGAAAAACGAAGTCTGAGGTATTCTGTTTTATTTATAGCCAATATTTTCGTTTAGAATACAAATTTCTGCTTTTGATGATATAGGTAACGAAAACATACACGAGTGCTTAAAAAAATGGTTCAAATGGCTCTGAGCACTATGGGACTTAACATCTGTGGTCACAAGTCCCCTAGAACTTAGAACTACTTAAACCTAACTAACTTAAGGACAACACACACATCCATGCCCGAGGCAGGATTCGAACCTGCCTAGGGCAAGACGTAATGACGCTCACCGAGACACTGGAATGAGTAATCGATTGCAAGAATAGGCAGGATACCATTCGTTTGACTATGTGATGCTTTGCCTCTCCGGAAAATTATGACCATCGTCATGCATAACAGAAACATAAAAGAACAGACGACTGTTTTCCGAAAGTGAACTGAAAAAAAAAGTGATACGAAATATATTTTATTTTAAGTGTAATTTCTTAAATTTTCCGTTTAGAGCGAGTAATTAGTAAGCAATGAAGTGACCTTTCATATGTGATATACAGTAAATGGCAGTTACAGGTATAAAAATTGGTTTATTTTGGATCATCCGTCTCTTTCAGCCCTCCGTGATGTTCGACTATCCGTGCAGTCTTGGGTATACACTAATCCATATCATGGAAAGCTTCCTACAATTATCCACCCTTTCCAAGAAGTCTGTAAAGAAACTTAGATGAAATGAGGTCGTAGATGCAAGAGATCAACAAATGAGCAGTAACAAACCGTGCACGGTTGCCATACTATACGTGTAAAGTAACTCGGTACTTCTCGGGCAGGCTGCTGGTGGCCATGTTACCGGAAGTACTATTTACTTTTTCCAATGAGTAACAACTTCGTTGAACACTGATGCTTTGCCCTCCGAGAATAATGTTTGTTGTACACACGGTAGGGATGGCGGTTATCGCTGTAACAACCGATTTTCGGTTATATTTGGTGTTTTTTCAACGCCACTTTAACCTGAGTATTCAAACCGCTTCTGAAATAATCGATTTTCGGTTTTATTCCTATTATTTCTAGTAATATACGAAGAAATCGAAAAAAGATTGAAACAATTTTGGCTCCCTCAGTTTCAAGATACATGGACTCAAAATATTTAATTAAATATCCAAATGAAAGAAGACAACCCGTTCACCGTTCGCTCGTTTTCTCGAGAAGTGATGAGTGGCTGAATACTACTAAAAATCGCCAGCTGTTTCCTACTGATTCTAATTTTTTTTAAACTTTGGTCAAAATCGTGCTGTAATCGAGGAACATACCACTATTTGGGCATTACGAATATTCAGTGCTAAATGGTGAATACTGAGGCTGAGGTACTCCATTTTTCATGTTAATTCGTCCGTTTTCAAAAGCAACAACCAGATAAAGACGTATTATGCGGACGTGAGAAACAGATCGGCTACTTTCTATTTTTATGGTAAGTTATGAATGAATTGTTAAGTTTTAAGTTTTGTCCCTATATTGTGTCTCAAATTCGTTGCCTCTACCCGTTCTTAATCTTTTCAAGCAAATGAGATAATGTACTTAATTGGTATCGCACTCTCTAAAATACTTTCAGACTAGGGATATTGCCATTCTGTAATACAACTAATGTCCGACGACAAGAGCGAGAAACTACCATATAGACCAGGCCGAGAAAGTCTCGCACGCTGCATGTTCCAATACGCTACGCTACATGGTATAAAGTACATTATTGTCTCAGCAATGCAGTACCAATTCTGATGCCACGTCTTTGTTGGTCGTTTCTGTCGATATTGTTGTTGATATAGCACTGAACCCTTTCCCCATTTTCTATAATAACGCAGTACTTCAAAGCAATGGAAATATTACGAATCAAAATTACTCGTTTTTTAAAAAAAGTTTATTCAAAAAGCAAAAAAAATACCATTGGTGCTAAGGCCAATTTTTACCCGGTTATTAGTAAAAAAATAAAAAAACACATATAACCGAGACCAAATAAATACCGAAAATACCGGTTATTCAGAATTAAAATACCGGTATCGTTTTTAACCGGTCGGCTTTACCCATCCTCCCGCGTCCGGCCATCCTGATTTAGGTTTTCCGTGATTTTCCTAAATCGCTTCAGGCAAATGCCGGTATGGTTCCTTTCAAAGGGAACGGCCGACTTCCTTCCCCGTCCTTCCCTAATCCGAAGAGACCGATGACCTTGCTGTTTGGTCTCTTCCCTCAAAACAACCCAACCCTTTTACCCATCCCTAACACAAGGATCGCTTACGTCTGCTCCCAGCATCTGCGCAGCTAAGTTTATTTCAAGTATACGGTATAAAAAACATTGAGCGTTTGGCGTCATTGGTCGGGAGGCCCCTTGCGGGTCAGGTCCGGCCGCCTTGGTGCAGGTATAACTACATTCAACGCCACAGTGGGCGAACTGCGCGCAGGATGGGGATGAAATAATGATGAAGACAACACAACACCCAGTTCCTGGGCGGAGATAATCTCCTATAGCAATTATAAAAACGAGGGTAAATTATACGAGAAAAGTATGCCACCTCCTGCAAATAAGCTTATACCCGAAATTAGCTGCGGGTAAATAAATAATTCATTCGATGGAATTGTGGTTGGTTGTAGTATTTTTCTCATTGCAATGATTCTAAGTAGACCTCATGATGAATGATTATAAAAATCTATGGTTTTCATTATTTCATACACCATACAGGATGTTTCTGTACTGATTGTTCAAATTTTAAGGGATGATGCAGAAGGATTTCAATGAGACAGAGAACCCTGGTCTGGAAACAACTGACAAGGGGTGGCCACAACGTTGGGATCACAGATTTACTTCAAACTTTGTACACCTTTAGTAGGCCATTAAAACAACATAATGTGCGAGTAGAAAGGTGCACTATTCTGGCAATTCCGAGAAAATCGCAAGAGAAGTTTTTCGAGTCTATTATGTAAGTGATGTATCTGTGCGAAGTTGCTGATTGCAAGAAGTAACTGCCGGCACGGTAGCTCAGCGTGTTCGGTCGGAGGGTTAGCTGCCCTTAGTAATAAAAAAGCTGAGAGAATGGATCAACGATTAACTTGAAGGGGTGTCACGTGACATCCACCCCGAACAACTGCAACGAACAAAATGAGATTTAAAAAAAGCGGTTAGCGTAAGAGCTACGCAGATGAGTCGTAGACGAGACCGGATCCAGCAAACATTAACTCCATCATCTATACTTTTTTAATCACTGGTCACATTACTTATTTTATATGACATTTTAGAGGTGATGTAATTAAGAAAACCCACGTGTCTTTTCTTGAAATTGTAGTGAATTTCATATTATTTGACTATTTACTACCTTTAATTAAATTGTCAAGGATAAGGGACAGGATTGGAAAGCCCATGTCAAACAGGTAGTCAACTTCATTTTTGTAGTACAAATGTAAATTCTGTGATATTCAAAAAATTTGCACCTACACTACTCGTTCTTCCGATATTAGCAACGTCTCGCCGCTACGCAGGTTAACTGCCAAATGGCACCCACCTCTGTGTCTGCAGCTCGAAGCGTTAAGGTGCAAAGTAGTTCCGGGTGCCTTTCCAGACTACATGTTATTTCGCAAATCACGACAGGCACAAATTTTCAGGAAACCTCTATGCGTTTCTTCATTTACTTGTCGATAGTTACAAATATGCTTGTTCCAATAATTAAGTTTAATTAAAAATAGTAAGTAATCTAATAACATGAAATTCACTAAAACTTCAAGCAAGTACAAGTGGTTCTTTTTAATTATATTACCTCTCAAATGTTATATAAAATAAATAATATGACCAGTTATGGAAAAAATAGATTAATAATCAAGTTTGAGCAGGAGTCGAACCGTCGCTTCAAACACGTTCGTCTTACGTAGCTCGAACGCTAATCGTCTAACCACCATTGAGCCCTAACGTCCGGCACCTACGCACAGATACATTAGCCAAATAATAGACGCGTAAAACGTCTCTTGCGATTTTCTCCGAATTGCCAGAGTAGTGCACCTCTACTTGCACATTATGTTGTTTTAATGGCCTGCTAAAGATGTACAAAGTTTAAAGTAAATCTATGATACTAACGTCGTGGCCTCCCTTTGTGAGTTGAAAGTGGGGTAGGAAACGTGATAACGTGAATTTCACTCATAATCTGCGGCAGACGATAAAGAGCCAGGTAGGTAGATTTTCTTTAATAATTTATATTTACCTCCACAATTTTCGCAAAGTACTACACTCACTACAGTTGTACAAACTGAAGTTGTCAAGCTCGTATGCAGGAGTGATATCGCGCTAACTTCATTGCGTTAGAGGATCCGTGGAATTTCCTATCTCCCCGCTGCTCTCCACAATGTAAATCTTTATGCTAGTTGCACTTGCCTACTCTACAAAGTCAAAACCTAAGTACGTGAAAAATTGATCTATTTCATTATTCAAGCACTTATCCGTTGTTTCTCTCAATTCTCTGGAAAAGTTGTGCCACAACGCGTTTTTTGGTAACCTTCGACTCACATTCGACTGTAGAATTTAACAGTCATTGCACACACATATTCATCTTGCTGAGATTGGAAGCTCCTTGATTCACACACACACACACACACACACAAACACACATACATACATACACGGTCAAATAAGTCAGCACACCCACCATAAAACGTTTATACCAAACATTCAAAATTAGTGCCACACTGAACAGAAACAAACGATGAATAATTAAGCGGCCACAATAATATTGGGTCTCTCAGCGATTTAGGCGACACAAGTTTTTTCTCAAATCTCGTTGCCGGCCGAAGTGGCCGTGCGGTTAAAGGCGCTGCAGTCTGGAACCGCAAGACCGCTACGGTCGCAGGTTCGAATCCTGCCTCGGGCATGGATGTTTGTGATGTCCTTAGGTTAGTTAGGTTTAACTAGTTCTAAGTTCTAGGGGACTAATGACCTCAGCAGTTGAGTCCCATAGTGCTCAGAGCCATTTGAACCATTCAAATCTCGTTTTTGTGCAAACATAGTGCGAAAATAGGCAAGACTGAAGTAAAAAAGGGTGTAAAATGGGCATGTGGGCATGTATAATTGCTGCTGAAAAAGAACATACACCAAAAGTGCACAACTGGACGAAAAACCTAAGTACAGACGAACACCATTTACGAAAAAGTATTTTCAAAACTAAATGGTTCTGAGCACTATGGGACTTAAATCTGAGGTCATCAGTCCCCTAGAACTTAGAACTACTTAAACCTACCTAAACTAAGGACATCACACACATCCCTGCCCGAGGTAGGATTCGAACCTGCGACCGTAGCGGTCACGCGGTTCCAGACTGAAGCGCCTATAACCGCTCGGCCACTCCGGCCGGCTTTCAAAAATAAGCAAATTCTTTACGACTACTTTACCGATGACGTGCTTTCAAACAATAAAAAGGATAAAAAACGCCGACCTGCAGAAATTCACTTTCACAAGTACAGTAGTTTCAGGCGAGCAATCGAAACAAAAGAAGTAAATTGCACATGTTACAGGTTTTAGGTCTAAAGTAGAAAAAACAACCATGAACAATGTATGATATTTTACAGAAATAAACTAAGACCCAGAAAAGATGACATATAGGTGTCAAAAAATGTTTGGGTAAATAGAAAAAGAAATACATTGCGTTTTGCAAAAGGCGGAGTTTAGAAACCCAGACATAAATCGTTTGTTGGCTAGACCAGCTTCGAAATTCGCGTCATTATCAATTAGCTATATTGCACCTTATCCGACGGCTGAATCACTATGTAGGAGGATCATTCAACTCTTCAGACCTCCTACTCTCCTCTAGCTACTGAAAATGACATAATTGTTGAATCGAATCTAGCCAAGAAACAAGATATGTGAGTATTGACTGTCAACCTCTGTAGCCTAGTTTAATGTGCTCAGAGCTGCCATACACGAACAATATGGCAGATGTGAACAAGTTCCGACTCACACGTCCTTATCTCAGATTGACGCATTATCACTTTCCCGTCGTTTCTGAAAGTTTGCACTACCATCGTGGAAACATGTGGTACACGAGGACCACTTCAAAATTACAACTCACCTGTGGTATAACCTTCTGACGAGTTGTGCGGGACGTCCTGGGAGCTTGCAGCTGTATCACTCGGGATTCCAGGGTCGTCTTTATTTACGACAGACTCGCTCGTGCCCCTGGCAGACGTGAGTGCACCCCGTTCTTGTGATTCGGGATCACAACCGTCACCATCCGAGGTATTTTTGTCCGAAATGTTCTCTTCGACATATTTCAACCAGGGATGAGCGTCACTGAAGTTACTGAGTTTTCGAACGGTGCTCTTCAGCTCACACACCACCCGACGCTCGACGCAGGACAGGAAATTGGCGTCCAGTGGACAGAGAACTCCTCGGAGGGCGTCGGCGTATTCGCGCCAGTCGACGCCTCCTTCCCCGCCTGCGGCGTCACCGGCCGCCGTCGCAGCCACTCGGGACGCCTCGGCGGGTGGTGCGTCCTCCGACGGCGAAGCGGAGTGCGACGGATGGGGAGCGACCGAGACGCCCCCGGCCAGGACAAAGGCGGCGACGAGCAGGACAATGCGTGCTGACGCAGCGCGAACGTCGGGCGCAGCCATCGCGCTCGGAGGCTGGCTCGAGATTCCCGGCTCTTTTTCCGGGGACTGCCGTGACCCTGTTGTGGACGCGATGTGGAACACGCAACCGGTTCACGGGCTGCCGAACAAGTGGGAAACGACGGTCCGTCGCCGTCGCCGACGTCCGGCCGACTTCACTTGCCCGTGGGCGATGACTGCCGCCGTGCGTCCGGACTAACTGCCGGAACGGTTAAAACGCCCGGACTGTACAGTGGGGAGCGAGCTAAACAGAGGAAACTACGCTATTAACCCATTAAGTCCCAAATTAATTTTTCTTTAAAATTGAATTTTTTATTCCTTAATTATAATGTAGACAGTGTATGAACCACAATAAATCAGATGCGAATAATTATAGGCCTATTTCGCTTACGTCAATCTGTTGTAGAATAATGGAACATGTTTTGTGTTCTCGTATTATGACGTTCTTAGATAATACAAATCTCCTTCATCATAACCAACATGGATTCCGCAAACAGAGATCATGTGAAACTCAGCTCGCCCTATTTGCCCAAGAAATTCACAGTGCCGTAGACACTGGCGAGCAGATTGATGCCGTATTCCTGGACTTCAGGAAGGCATTTGATACGGTTCCGCACTTACGTTTAGTGAAAAAAATACGAGCTTACGGAATATCGGACCAGGTTTGTGATTGGATTCAGGATTTCCTAGAAGAAAGAACACAACATGTCATTCTTAACGGTTCAAAATCTGCAGATGTAGAGGTAATTTCGGGAGTACCGCAGGGAAGCGTGATAGGACCTTTATTGTTTACAATATACATAAATGACTTAGCTGACAACATCGGTAGCTCCGTGAGGCTATTTGCAGATGACACGGTTGTCTACAAGAAAGTAGCAACATCAGAAGACTCGTACGTACTCCAGGAGGACCTGCAGAGGATTAATGCATGGTGCGACAGCTGGCAGCTTTCCCTAAACGTAGATAAATGTAATATAATGCGCATACATAGGGGCAGAAATCCATTCCAGTACGATTATGCCATAGGTGGTAAATCATTGGAAGCGGTAACGACCGTAAAATACTTAGGAGTTACTATCCGGAGCGATCTGAAGTGGAATGATCACATAAAACAAATAGTGGGAAAAGCAGGCGCCAGGTTGAGATTCATAGGAAGAATTCTAAGAAAATGTGACTCATCGACGAAAGAAGTAGCTTACAAAACGCTTGTTCGTCCGATTCTTGAGTATTGCTCATCAGTATGGGACCCTTACCAGGTTGGATTAATAGAAGAGATAGACATGATCCAGCGAAAAGCAGCGCGATTCGTCATGGGGACATTTAGTCAGCGCGAGAGCGTTACGGAGATGCTGAACAAGCTCCAGTGGCGGACACTTCAAGAAAGGCGTTACGCAATACGGAGAGGTTTATTATCGAAATTACGAGAGAGCACATTCCGGGAAGAGATGGGCAACATATTACTACCGCCCACATATATCTCGCGTAATGATCACAAGGAAAAGATCCGAGAAATTAGAGCAAATACGGAGACTTACAAGCAGTCGTTCTTCCCACGCACAATTCGTGAATGGAACAGGGAAGGGGGGATCAGATAGTGGTACAATAAGTACCCTCCGCCACACACCGTAAGGTGGCTCGCGGAGTATAGATGTAGATGTAGATAAGTACAAAAACAGCCAAAGAATATTTATACATGCTGATATAATGCCGTCCTCAAAATAGGACAGTGGGATCTAAAAGTATCGTATAGCATACTAAACTGTATTCTAGTCTCAACTATTTATTTCTTGTGAAATGGTACAATCCACTTCACACACAGTGTTCAAAAAATGGTTCAAATGGCTCTGAGCACTATGGGACTCAACTGCTGAGGTCATAAGTCCCCTAGAACTTAGAACTAGTTAAACCTAACTAACCTAAGGACATCACAAACATCCATGCCCGAGGCAGGATTCGAACCTGCGACCGTAGCGGTCTCGCGGTTCCAGACTGCAGCGCCTTTAACCGCACGGCCACTTCGGCCGGCCACACAGTGTTACACGGCATTTAACACAATATGCTTTTGGCTTCCCGTTACAATTAGCTCTTACACATCTTCTTTGCGTGCTTCTTTTTTTCAATCATATGACCAATTCCATCAAACCTGATGTCTGGTATCACTCTCAACTGACTTGATGGGTATTCCATTGGAGTCCAATATTCGGTCTTCCAGTGTCCAATTTCAGGTACGTAACTGTAACATCGCGTCTGAAATCCAGTAAATCCTGTGCATTTTTCCCATGTACTAGTCTGTAGAAGAGTCAGGAATTTACGAGGGCCATTTCCAGCAGACGTGTAATAGGACCCATTATTATTTTTTCCCTCTAATAACCGTCGCATATTTTCCAACTAACCAGTCATGGTGGTCAACACCTCACATGTACGCGTTATACGACTTCTAAACGGCAGGTTGTTGCACTTGTGTCTTCCTACTTGCTTGTCTACTTACCGCGTAGCTTCTCCCAAAGGCTCAACTTGGTCAAAATTTGTATCAATTGTAATGCATCTGTTGTCGTGCCATCGAACAAATAAGACGTCACCATTCCTGTCGAACTGGTAGTTATAGTTTCCTCGAACTGTCTTTTTCAGTTCGTTGCTGCTCAGTAGTGGACACTCACCGACTCGAATCTCTCTGACAGTCCCAGTTGCTCGAAAACCCAAATTTCTCAGATGAATCAGAAGATCTCTACTAGTGAAGAAATTGTCAAAGTACACACAATGATTCTCGGGTTTTTCAGTGCAGTCCAACATGTTTAGGACTACTCTTGATCCCAATAGTAGGTCATCCCTTGCAGTATCTTCTGGATCCTTTCCACAGTATAAATCAAATTTGAAACAGTAGCCACTTGCTCCATAAAGAGACCAGAACTTATAGCTAAATCTAATAGGCTTGCCTCGGATAAACTGTCCATCTGGAACTGTATTATTTACTAATGGGTAAGATATTCATAAATATACTTGCATAAAACACTGTAAATTTCAAAGTAACTTCATATCCTGTAATTTATATATAAAAGAAGGATCATTACTTACCTCAGCAACAAAATCTGGTAAAATTACCACGTTCTAAAAAGAAAATACATCAGCAGTAGCAGAGTTGCATATTGGAACGTGCAGCAATACAAATAACTGAAATGATAACACCAAGTCCCAGTGTCCTATTTCGAGTACACCAAATTTTGTAACAATGGAAAACAATGAATATAACTCCAATTGAGCTAACAATGAAAGTAGTTTAAAAGACACATTGTTGAAAAGATCCTTGCCACATATTACAAATATTACTAAATTGTCGATAAAGTAAATACCTGTAATAACGAAAAGTGCGCCTTAGTATTTAATAATCAATTAATGGTAGGATTTATTGCTTTTAATTTCCTCTAAGCATACATTTGTCATAAAAAGCATCAACAAATGACGTTGAACAATAACAGATGCAAATTAATAATTTATTGTGTGTTTATAAAAAAATATGTGCTCTGTCCTCAAAATAGGACACTGGTACTTAATGGGCTAATCGCGCCTATCGACCAGGTCCCGTATGTAGACTGATGGTTATGAGCTGATACAATGATACTGAGAGAATTCCTGGAGTCGTTTATCAGATAATGAGGCCGGTTCACGCTTTCCACGGCAAGGTGGTATGGATATTATGATGTAGGTTGGGCTCGTTTTGCGAATGAGAGCTGCATTGTAACGGTTCGTACGTTTCGCTCAACCACAGTGGAAAGGCAAGTGGGCAGACTGAGATGCCTGTGAGCAGGGACAGCAAAACCGACCGCGTAAAATCGTTATCAGTATTTTAGCTCAAAATTACCGGTATTTTGCGGTATTTGTTTGGTCTCGGCTATAAGAGGTGTTTTTCAAACCGGGTAAAAAAAAAAAACATAAATTTCACTTACCCATAATAGGAGCAGTGCTAAAATTTTTGGTTTTTACATGAACCTTTTTTTAAAGAAACGAGTAAATATTTTCGTAAAGTTGCGTTATTATAGAAAGTAGGAAAAGAGCTCAGTGCTGTGTTAATAACGATACCGACAGAAATGGGCAGGAAACACATGGCATAAGAATTGGCAGAGCATTGGTGAGACAATAATGTAACTTTATTTGATATTAATGTCATGATTTCGCCCTTAAGGGGGGTAGGACATCAAACGGGCCGACTTGGAGCAGGAGAAGCACCACAGGACATTTTAATTTCCACTGTCTACACTTTTACAAATAAATTCATAAAACTTTGTCAGCATGACCAGGAAGGATTCGGGATTCACACTCATAGCAGTGGAAGTTCAAAAACATAACAAAATAAATTGCATGTGAAATTTAATCGTTTTTTCGCTTACTATTGGCTGCACTTGTTGTTATAGGTACATTTTTCTTCACAAGTAAGAGAGATACTTTGATGAATTTTGCACAGCTTACAAACCATACTTACAGGTGTATGAAACTCTAGAATTTTCCAAATCTATTAAAAACTGTGGTAAAAATTGAGATAATTAACTACAAAATTTGATTTTTTTTCTAAACATATAGTTTAAAACGTAAGAGCTCATTCATTTTTTCATAAATTAAGTAGATTCTAGAGTTTCAGACACCTGTAAGTATGGTTTTTATGCTGTGCAAAATTCATCGCACAGTCTCTCTTACTTATGAAGAAAAGTGTACCTATAGCAACAAATTCAGCCAATAGTAAGTGAAAAAATGATGTAATTTCACATGTAAAAAAAATTATTTTGTTTTGTTTTTGAACTTCCACTGCTACGAGAGTGAATTCTTCCTGGTCATGCTGACAAAGTTTAATGAATTTACTTGTAAAAGTATAGACAGTGAAAATTAAAATGTCCTGTGGTGCCTCTCCTGCTCCAAGTCGGCCCGTACAACACTAAAAAAAAATTTGTTCAGGTGCATAGAAAGTGAGAAGGAGCAAAATTTAATATCAGTATGCCACTCCAATGCCAGATTAAAAGTAATCGAAATAATAATACAATAATAATATTTAGATTATTTTTTTATCTGACGAGTGGCAGATTGGCGTTATATTTGGTTCTCCTCACTTTCTATGCATTTGTACAAAAAGTTTTTTCAATCACAATAGTAATATAAAGTGAAGAAGTTTGTACAGTCAAATGGCGGAAATATCATTCAAACATTATTACATGACTGTGACCCAAAAATATGAAAAGATTAGCAATAATTTACCTGTTACCATATGGTGTGGGCTGTTAAATGGTACTCGTGTTAGCCGGCCGGTGTGGCCGAGCGGTTCTAGGCGCTTCAGTCTGGAACCGCGTGACCGCTACGGTCGCAGGTTCGAATCCTGCCTCGGGCATGGATGTGTGTAATGTCCTTAGGTTAGTTAGGTTTAAGTAGTTCTAAGTTCTAGGAGACTGATGACCTCAGCAGTTAAGTCCCATAGTGCTCAGAGCCATTTGAACCATTTTGGTACACGTGTTAAACCCCTGTGCAAGACTTGCCCCATCTGGTCTGTATGGTAGTTTCTCTCTGTCTTCGTCGGACATCAGTTTACTAACGAATGGAACCATTCCTAGTCTGGAAGATTTTACAAAGTGCGGTATTTATAAAGCACAATGCTCCATTTGCTTCAAAAGATTAAATATGTGAGGAGCCAGAACAAACTTGCGACATCATATAAAAAGAAGACTTAAAATTTAACAATTTATTCATAGTTTACAATAAAAATAAAAATAGCTGATATGCTGATTGTGTCTACATAATATGTCTTTACCTGCTTGTATACCTTGAAAACGGACAAATAACACGAAAAACAAAGTTCTTCACCTTGTAGCACTGACTGCCCAAATAGTGGTGCGATCCTCAACTACAATATGATTTTTGAGCAAAAAAAAAAAAAAAAATAAACTGGAGTTTTCTTTGTAGTATTCAACCACTTATCACTTTCGAAAAAAGAAGCAAACGGGATGTACTAAGTTTTATTTTCTTTATCTGTTTAATTTGATACTGTATTTTGTTTCTATGTATCTTGAAATTTTTCAGTCTTCGTTTCTTACAGAAGTAATAGGAATGAAAACCCGGAAACCTGTTACTTCAGAAACCGGATATTTTGAGCGGTTTCAACAACAGGTAAAATTGGCAGTGAAATAAACCGATATAACTGAAAACCGGTTGTTTCAGGTATAGCCGCCGTCCCTACCTGTTAGGCTCTACAAAGATTATGCGAAACAACTTTCTCCCCTTCTAGCAGCAGTTTATCGCAGTTCGCTGGAGCAACGAAGGGTACCTCACAATCGAGAGAAGCGCGGGTCATACCCGTTTACAACAAGGGAAATCGGAGAGATACGAGTAATTACAGGCGTATACCGCTGACGTCGATCTGTTGTAGAATTATGGAGAATATTTTAGGCTGGCGCATTATGAGGATGAAAATCTCATCCACAAAACTGAGCATGGCTACTGCAAAAGGACATCATACGAAACCCAGATCATTCTAATAGCCCATGAGATTCAGAGCGCCGTAGACAAAGCGACCAGGTTTATGCCGTATTCCTCGATTTCCGGAAGGCATTCGATAAGTTCTTCATTGCCGTTTAGTGAACGAGGTAAGAGCTTAGCGAGTAGGGTACCAGATTTGAGACTGGGCTGAGGGCTTCCTTGCGTATGTGACTCAACATGTTCTTAAAGGAATAAAATCGCAGATGTAAAGGTAATTTCGGGAGTTCCTCAGGAGATTGTTGTAGCGTCATTACTGTTTACAATCTATATTCACGGTCTTAATGGGTAACAGCGGAAGCTCTGTCAGGCCATTTCCGGACGATTCTGTTGTCTACAGGAAATATCCGACAAGAGAAATATGTAGCGAAATTCAAGAAGACCTGCAGAGAATCGACGATTCGTGTAGGGTCTGACAGTTGACCCTGAACGTAAATAAATGTGATGGATTGGTATTTAGGCGGAGAGATCCACTGCTGTCAGGTTACACTAATGCAAAAATAGTGACTACCTTAAAATATCTGGGAATAACCACGCGGAGCGATCTAAAGTAGAATGACCGCAAAAACAATTACTAGGTATGATAGATGCCACTCTGAGAGTCATTAGGAGAATCTTAAGGAAATGTAATTCATCCACGAAACAAATGACTCACAAAACACTTGTTCGGTGGATTCTGGACAAATGTTCATTAGTCTGGGATCCTTACCAAGTAGACTTACAATCCAAGAAGAGTCGCCATACTCCAGCTACCGACGAAGCTAGCAAGTGAGCTGCGTGTCACACAATGAACAGTCGTTAAGGGGCTCCAGAAAGGCTCAAAATCATGAAAAGTTCAATTTTTACTTTTTTGCGTTTTCTGAATCCGCAGACTATTACCTTTTAATAGATATATAATTTATTCAATTCCGAAGACTACAACTATTTTTAAATTTTTTTTGAAATGTGTTCTACATGGGCGTGACCCACTGTGGCGCTGTTAAACTGCTGTCAAATGGTGTTATTATTAACGTCCGTGTTCATCAGGTACATTTTAGTGATGTGGGATAAAGTATGTGTTGTGGCTAACCTGTGATGGTTCAATATATATCGCTGGTGTGATTGGCGATTGTTTCATGTTTATTTACTCTGTCGTTATCTCGAAAATATTCGTAATTAATTCTGTTTCTTGAGTCTCTGTTTTGTTGAAGTATAATAATGAGTAAAAGTAAAGTTATTAGAAATCCTCTGAAGGCTTTTAAGAAAAGGAAAAATGTTGGAAAGCCAAAGGTATGTGTTATTACTATAAACAATAAAGACTATAACCAAGTGAGTGAACCTAACCTCTCAAGTCCACCTGCCCATAGCAGTCAAAGTGGGAAAGAAAATACTTAACAGAAGAAGCTTGGTTCAATGAGTGAAAACTATGAATGTTTTATGGGCGAATCGGATGTGAATGAAATATTTGATATGTCGGTTCTCAAAGGAATTTTTTCAAACTGTGTAAGATGTATTCATTGTAGTGAAGTTGGTCTGGAACTCTCCATAATAAAGCACGTAGGACTTGCTAGTGAAATACAACTGAAATGTGATAAGTGTTCATACATGACCACCTTTTGGAACAGTGTTGCAGTAACTGCAACTGAAGAAAATGGTAGCAAAATCTACGAACACAACAACGAGCGATGCTTGCTTTAGACAAGGAACGCCTTCGGGCTGCAGACAGGGCTGTAAAGAGTCTAGAAATACAAGCAAGAGTAAACAGGAAGAGGAACAAGAGGAAGCTGGAGGAGGAGTTTGCAGAGGATGAAGATAATCCATCCTATGGACCTGGAATGCACTAAAAAGTTAATCCAATCTTTGTCGCTCGATTCCCAAAACTTTTATTTTCTCATACTAATCACATGTTTTCTAAGGATCTTCCAAACATATTTGTTTCAAACTTTCAGTAAATGTTACACAGTACCTTCTGCATAATTTAACACAGCCTTTTTCCAAAAAACTGTATATTTTTGAATATATAAATAAAAAATTGCAAAAAAATGTTGTGAATTTTCATTACAATTGAAAAAAAAATCATCTTTAATAACTGAACTAAAATTTTGTAAAATCCCTGTGTTAAGTTGTAGCCCATATTCCAATAAATAATCTGCAAAAAGTTCAACTTCCTACCTCAAATACTTTGTGAGGAAAGATGTAATTTATAAGTGTTATTTTAACATTGCAAGTATAGGGCGTTCCGGAGCCCCTTAAATCGCTTCACGCAAATGCCGGAATGAATTTTTCGGAAGGGCGCGGCTGACTTCCTTCCCCATCCTTCCCTAATCTAATGGCCCAATGACCTCGCTGTTTGGTCTCCTTAGCAAATTAACTTCTGGTTTAGTAACAATTTCTGCAATACATTTTCCACAATATGGGCCGGCCTAAGTGGCCGTGCGGTTAAAGGCGCTGCAGTCTGGAACCGCAAGACCGCCACGGTCGCAGGTTCGAATCCTGCCTCGGGCATGGATGTTTGTGATGTCCTTAGGTTAGTTAGGTTTAACTAGTTCTAAGTTCTAGGGGACTAATGACCTCAGCAGTTGAGTCCCATAGTGCTCAGAGCCATTTGAACCATTTTTTCACAATATCTTTTAACACTTTTTCAATGCAAATTTTACATAACGTTTTCATCGCGTACATAAAGTATTTACGTTTTAATCATTTCTTTCTGATCATTTTTTTTCTATTTACGATATGTGGGAAACAGGACTACCAGCATCGGGTGAAGATAAACGCCACACACACACACACACACACACACACACACACACACACACACACACACACACAATTACAGGGTGCCCTTAGTTAAAATGCTAGTTTCAAAACACTGGTGAAAAAGAACCTCTGCTCAGAATAACATCAGATTTGAACAATATATTACTGACGCAGAGGGAAACGGCATGGAACAACAAATATTTAATGAAAATTTGACCAGTACATGTCGCTGTAAGGGTAGGAATATGCACACAAACAGACACTCGGCACATGGCCGTTCCTCAGTTTGCGTCTGAGATGCCCAGCATGACTGTTCTATGAAGGATCGTGCACTGCCATTAAATTTGTTTTACAAAAATGGCGACTGTGCACCAGTAGCCCTGTAGAAATTCTGGACACTGAAGGCAACGAAGAAAGGTCTGATGTTTGCTAAGGGTCTGGAGGAAATGATTACGAAATTCGAAAACACAGATTCTTTTGAAGTGCATTGTGGCAGAGGGAGTCATGCTGTTGATCCGACGGCTGCCGAAGATGAGGACACGGCATTGCTGGAGGAGCAATTGCCTCAAAGTTAGACAATCCTGCGAGCATGGTGCGTAAAATCCAACGAAACATCCTGCATTGCTATCCATACAAAATCACCCATGTTCAGGAATTGCTTCCTGCTGACCTGCCCACAAGTCTGGAATTTCTTGTTCGCATGGAAGTGAAAAATGCATGATGATGGAACAAGGACAAGTCAATACAGAGAATTGCAGAATATGGGCAACGGAAAATCTGCTCTCACATCAACCGTTACCACTTCATTCGGCAAATGCGACAGTGTGTTGTCAGTTGACAGCATTTTTATCGTAGTGCCGTATTTTTTCTTGGAGATGAGTCCAACAGGTCCTATTAGCTGTACCGTCACTGGTAAACGCTATGCGAGTTTTTACGCATCATTGTCATTCCATCCCGTCAACAACATGGTTTGTGAGAAGGTTCATTTTTATGCAAGATGGCGCTCCTCTCCACATTACACAGCCAGTGAAGCGGCTGCCGCAAAGGCATTTTGGAAATGCTAGAATTCTCAGCCGTCATTTCCCTACAGCCTGGCAGTCGAGAATCACCTGATCTTAATCCGTGTGACTTCTGATTGTGAAACGTGTTGTGTTCAGTGCTCCAGTTACAAACGTAGCTGAACTGAAGGCAGGCATTGCGCAACGCATTCTAAACATGACACATGACCCCCAAGACACTCTGATCTGTTGTGGAACATTTCGTTTTTCGACTTCACCTTGTGGCAGAAAACGGTGGACAGCATTTGGAACAAGTCTTTCGTCAGTCTCACTACAATTAGAAACCAATGTCATTTAGGTTTTTATCTGGTTTTTGACACCAGAACAATTAAAAACCGATGTCAATTTGCTTTTTAATTAGTTTTTGTCCTCAGGACAATTAAAAACCGGTTATTCCCATCCGATGTGGTACGACCTTGCCGTGATGGATTGGATTATTTAATTAACAAGTGTCACAACTGTTGACTGCTGAACTTCTGCAGTCGCGAACGTTGAACAGTACGGATTGTGTAATGCGCAACTCACACAATGGCCGTCGTATTGAGATTCATCTGTTATTTGTATCCGACCCCATTTACGTTAAGACTCTTACAGCGCCGTCTATTGGTAAAATTTTCGTTGAATATTTTTGTTCCATGTCGGTTCCCCCTGCGTCAATAATATGCTCTTCAAATTTGACGTCGTACTGAGCAATGGGTCTCTTTCTAAAGCGTTTTGAAACTCGAAAATTAATTATGGACACCCTGTATATACAAAATGTACGCCCACACACACACACACACACACACACACACACACACACACACATACACACGCACACAGACATTGTTTGCAGTTACTCATAAATGAAGCAGGCAGAAAGGAATACAAACGTCTCAAAAATGAGATCGACAGGAAGTGCAAAATGGCTAAGCAGGGATGGCTAGAGGATAAATGTAAGGATGTAGAGGCTTATCTCACTAGGGGTAAGATAGATACAGCCTACAGGAAAATTAAAGAGACCTTTGGAGAAAAGAGAATCACTTGTATGAATGTCAAAAGCTCAGATGGAAACCCAGTTCTGAGCAAAGAAGGGAAAGCAGAAAGGTGGAAGGAGTATATAGAGGGTCTATACAAGGGCGATGTACTTGAGGACAATATTATGGAAATGGAAGAGGATGTAGATGAAAATGAAATGGGAGATACGACACTGCGTGAAGAGTTTGACAGAGCACTGAAAGACCTGTGTCGAAACAAGGCCCCGAGAGTAGACAACATTCCAATAGAACTACTGACGGCCTTGGGAGAGCCAGTCATGACAAAACTCTACCATCTAGTGAGCAAGATGTATGAGACAGGCGAAATACCCTCAGACTTCAAGAAAAATATGATAATTCCAATCCCAAAGAAAGCAGGTGTTGACAGATGTGAAAATTACCGAACTATCAGTTTAATAAGTCACGGTTGCAAAATGCTAACGCGAATTCTCTACAGACGAATGGAAAAACTAGTAGAAGCCGACCTAGGGGAAGATCAGTTTGGATTCCGTAGAAATATTGGAACACGTGAGGCAATACTGACCCTACAACTTATCTTAGAAGCTAGATTAAGGAAAGGCAAACCTACGTTTCTAGCATCTGTAGACTTAGAGAAAGCTTTTGACAATGTTGACTGGAATACTCTCTTTCAAATTCTGAAGGTGGCAGGGCTAAAATATAGGGAGCGAAAGGCTATTTACAATTTGTATAGAAACCAAATGGCAGTTTATAAGAGTTGAGGGGCATGAAAGGGAAGCAGTGGTTGGGAAGGGAGTGAGACAGGGTTGTAGCCTCTCCCCAATGTTATTCAATTTGTATATTGAGCAAGCAGTAAAGGAAACAAAAGAAAAATTCGGAGTAGGTATTAAAATCCATGGAGAAGTAATAAAAACTTTGAGGTTCGCCGATGACATTGTAATTCTGCCACAGACAGCAAAGGACTTGGAAGAGCAGTTGAACGGAATGGATAGTGTCTTGAAAGGAGGATATAAGATGAACATCAACAAAAGCAAAACGAGGATAATGGAATGTAGTCGAATTAAGGCGGGTAATGCTGAGGGTATTAGATTAGGAAATGAGAGACTTAAAGTAGTAAAGGAGTTTTGCTATTTGGGGAGCAAAATAACTGATGATGGTCGAAGTAGAGAGGATATAAAATGTAGACTGGGAATGGGAAGGAAAGCGTTTCTGAAGAAGAGAAATTTGTTAACATCGAGTATAGATTTAAGTGTCAGGAAGTCGTTTCTGAAAGTATTTGTATGGAGTGTAGCCATGTATGGAAGTGAAACATGGACGATAAATAGTTTAGACAAGAAGAGAATAGAAGCTTTCGAAATGTGGTGCTACAGATGAATGCTGAAGATTAGATGGGTAGATCACGTAACTAATGAGGAGGTGTTGAATAGGATTGGGGAGAAGAGAAGTTTGTGGCACAACTTGACTAGGAGAAGGGATCGGTTGGTAGGACATGTTCTGAGGCATCAAGGGATCACCGATTTAGTATTGGAGGGCAGCGTGGAGGGTAAAAATTGTAGAGGGAGACCAAGAGATGAATACACCAAGCAGATTCAGAAGGATGTAGGTTGCAGTAGGTACTGGGAGATGAAGAAGCTTGCACAGGATTGAGTAGCATGGAGAGCTGCACCAAACCAGTCACAGGACTGAAGACCACACACGACTGATCCCGGCGGAGGTTCGAGTCCTCCCTCGGGCATGGGTGTGTGTTTTTGTCCTTAGGATAATTTAGGTTAAGTAGTGTGTAAGCTTAGGGACCGATGACCTTAGCAGTTAAGTCCCATAAGCTTTCACACACATTTGATTTTTTGAACACACACACACACACACACACACATACACACATGCGCGCACTATATAAACAGCCAACCACATACTCAATCACTTAAATTAATAGTGTGAGTACGAGAGGGTCCCGCTCCCGTCCCTAGAAATGAACCATTTGTCGTCATGACGCGAGAGCCCGACTTTTAGCTGCACTACAGTATGCTCCTCAAGCTCTCTCGATGTAAAGACTAACTGACGCACCATATGCGAAACAGTGCCAACGCTCTCGAACAAATGTCTTTTGTAATCTTCTATCTCGCTGGACTTTGAGGCTGCACGATGCACATCATTAGACCGCTTTTGTGGGGCACCTGGATCTTATGCGGTATGCATACGTCTTTGACCTCGGCCCCACAAACTCCACAATCTGCGACCCATTTGTTCGTCTTTCAGCAAGTCGATAACCTTCTTGTTTCACGGTGTCATTCAGTGAGGATTATCAGCTGCATAGTCAGACATGTTGAATGTAGTATTTGGATTGTACCTACTTACTTCATATGGATCGCAGTCTTTCTCCCAGTGGATAAAACTGTCTGCTTCAGTATCAAGTAACTCTGGATCAGCGAAGTTTGGCTTCACAATCTTATAGTGAAAGGTGTACTTATGAAGTTTGGAGAGGTGAAGAATACACATACTGATAGAGATAGGCTTCGTGACCTCCACGGCGACTAGTCCTTGATTAAAAATAGTGGCCACGGAAAATTTGGCCTGGTGATACAATCCCTTGCGCCACAACGCCCTTCTCAAGGGTCAGCTAAATGAATTTCGCGATATTCCTTAAAATTTTCCATTGTTTCCCTCAAAACTGAGTTGTTCATTAACTTATAAAAATCTTTTTCGCAATCACACATTGCAGATGCCCTCTTTTGCAGTTTGAGTCAATCTACTCCTTCAGCCAGCTTGAATTGTCGAAGGAGATGGCAAAGGTGATTCTAACAAGTTTTGCCCCAACTTGACACAATTCTGGAGATTTCTGCGGTGCAGAATTTATCTCTGCTTGCTCCACAGCATGGTTATCAACTTGTGGCTGGAACCTTTGCATGGCACTAGCCACTCTGGACACAGCGATAAGTGACAGTGCACTCGATGCAAATACGTGGGATATTCCAGGCCTGCCCCCGGGATGTATCCCTCACCAGAATCCCCAGTCTCGTCTGGACATCCATTGGAACGATCCAGTCGGCAGAGACTGCTGCATGGCTTCCCCTAGAGGTTTTTTAAATCAAATGTAATTTAAATCGTCAGATAGCCTGTACTTCTCCTTGATCATACATGAGTTATTCACCTAGGCAAACCTGTGCACACCCTGGCAAAGTCCCCTACGAATCCTGCATTCACAGAAGAGCAACATGCTCTCATAGGTCAACTGTTCGATATCGAAACGCATCTTCCTTAAAACTGCGCCCCACGAAAGCCTTGGTATGGTGAAATAGAAGGCAGGATCCAGAAAGTGTATGTGCCCAGGCATAAAGTCCAGAACTCCTAGCGAGCGAGGTGGTGCAGTGGTTAGCACATTGGACTCGGATTCGTAAGGACGGCGATTAAAATCCGCGTCCAGCCATCCTAATGTAGGTTTTCCGTGATTTCCCTAAATCGCTTCAGCCAACTGCTGGGATTCTTCCTTTGAAAGAGCATGGCCCACTTCCTTCCCCATCCCTCCCTAATGTGATGAGACCGATGACCTCGCTATTTGATCTTCCCCGCCCCCCTCCCCCCAACCAACCATCAAACATGGTTCAAATGGTACTGAGCAGTATGGGACTTAACTTCTGAGGTCATCAGTACCCTAGAACTTAGAACTACTTAAACCTAACTAACCTAAGGACATCACACACACCCATGCCCGAGGCAGGATTCGAACCTGCGACCGTAGCGGTCGCGCGGATCCAGACTGTAGCGCCTAGAGCCGCTCGGCCACCCCGGCTGGCCCCAACCAACCATCCAGCCAACCAACGAGAGCTTCTCAGATATGTTTGAAAGCAGGTGTTCATTGGTATTCACGTATAATGTTACTTATTCTCCTAATCCAGGGATGTCGAACTACCGCCAAATATTCACTGCATGCTCATACTCCACATGCATTACGGCAGTGCCCGTTAGTTTACTGCAGAGTGCAGTTATGTCAGGCAATGTGGTTTCCTGGAGTCTCTCCTCTGAATCCAGGTATTCATAAGAAACACCACCTTCTATGTCACTAGACACTAGCGTAAGCTTTGCATCATTGGTATATGCGGTGCTGGTGATACACTCATTCTCCTGACACATCATCTCCGCAAGTTTCTGAAGACCCACGTGTGTGAAACATAGCAGATTCAGCAAGCAGAGCGTTAGTTTTATGGGGGTTCTCATATAGAATGAAATGTACTTTCCAACGATTTCAAGAACGACACTAACCCTATCACCCTTCAAACCGAAACCGCCCAAATGTTCAACAAGAAAGTGAGCATCATGTCCACTCAAATTACAGAAGACAGGTATGTGTCATGGCTGTTAGTACTTCAAATCACATGTGTTGTGAGCTGTGCCATGGAACCTCCCTGTCAGATGACAATGATCTCTATGTAGAGTTTCCGCTTTTTTATCCGATGGCAACCCACAAATATGACAATCAACTGCCTGCCCATATAAGGCAGCATTCCCCTGCGCGTTGCTCACGGGACGTCGTGTACAGCCCCCGCGAGCAGGCAGAAGTGCCGCAACACGACGTAGCATGGACTCGACTAATGTCTGAAGGAGACACCATGAATCCTGGAGAGCTGTTCATAAATTCTTAAGAGTACGAGGGGGTGGAGATCTCTTCTGGACAGCACGTTGCAAGGATTCCCAGATATGCTCAATAAAGTTCATGTCTGGGGAGTCTGGAGGCCAGCGGAAGTGTTTAAGCTCAGAAAAGTGTTCCTGGAGCCACGCTACAGCAATTCTGGACGTGTGGGGTGTCGCATTGTCCTGCTGGAATTGCTGAAGCCCGTCGCAATACACAATGGATATGAATGGATGCAGGTGATGAGACAGGATGCTTACGTACCTATGTGTCACCTGTAAGAGTCGTATCTACACGTATCAGGGGTCCTATATCACTACAAATGCACACATCCCACCGGCCGCTGTGACCGAGCGGTTTTAGGCGCTTCAGTCCGGAACCGCGCGACTGTTACTGTCGCAGGTTCGACTACTGCCTCGGGCAAGGATATGTGTGATGTCCTTAGGTCAGTTAGGTTTAAGTAGTTCTAAGTTCTAGGGGACTAATGACCTCAGATGTTAAGTCCGATAGTGCTCAGAGCCACTTGAACTATTTTGAGCACACGTCCCATACCACTGCAGAGCCTCCACCACCTTGAGAACTCCCCTGCTAACACTCAGGATCCATGGATTAATGTTGTAGTCTTCATACCCGTACACGTCAATTCGCTCGATACAATTTGAAATGAGACTCGTCCGACCACGCAACATATTTCCAGTCATCAACAGTCCAATGTCGGTGTTGACGGGTATTACGAGGCGTAAAGCTTTCTGTCGTGCAGTCATCAAAGGTACAAGAGTGGGCCTTCGGCTCCGAAAGTCCATATCGATGATGTTTCGTTGAATGATTCACACGCTGACACTTCTTGATGGCCCAGCATTGAAATCTGCAGCAACTTGTGGAAGGGTTGCACTTCGGTCACGTTGAACGATTCTCTTCAGTCGTCGTTGGTCCCGTTCTTTCTTGATCTTTTTCGGGCCGCAGCGATGTCGGAGATTTGATGTTTTACCGGATTCCTGATATTCAGGGTACACTCGTACAATAGTCGTGCGGGAAAATCCCCACTTCATCGCTACCTCGGAGATGTTGTGTCCCACCGCTCGTGTGCCGACTATAACACCATGTTTAAACTCACTGAAATCTTGATTATCTGCCATTGTAGCAGCAGTAACTGATTTAACAGCTGCGCCAGACATTTGATGTCATATATAGGCGTTGCCGACCGCAGCGCCGTATTCTGTCTGTTTGCGAAGCAGAGGTGAGGTTGGACTTGGTTAGTTCTTGCTTAGTATTTAGTTGCTTAATGAGTTGGCGCTTTTTTCTTTAAAGCGATCTGCGGGAATCATTAAAATTTCCTTATTTTTCGTTTTGGAATAGTATCTGGTATGATCTGCTATTTACAGACAACGCTGTGGATTTGTAACAGGGTTTACTTGCGTTTTCTCGTATTCATTGGTGAATTCTGCCTGTTTTTTGTCCGTTGTGATTTACACTAACTTTTCACTGCACTTTTATGTTACAGACACGATGCTGATAGTCTCCGTTTTCCTTACGACTAACTATCGAAAAGTATGAATTTGTTCAGTTGTGTTTTCAGTTTATTTGTGTGTGTGTTTATTGTATGTTGTTTGATAGCTCGCTTAGAGTGATAAATAATGTTCTGTTGTAGTGCACTGTTTGATCACTGATGAAATTTTTTGCCACATTTTATCTGTGATAATTTTCGTTTATTTTTAATAAATGGTTCAGACGTCTGCTGTGCTTTATGACATGGAGGTCTGTTTCTACATCATTAGGGTGCTGGTACTTTTCAATGAAGCGATCTGCAAATATGGAGCGTGTACTGTCACTTTGCAGTGCTCTTATATGCTCGGAATATCTTATTCTGAAGCTTCAACACGTCAATCCACATACACTGATTCAGATATTTTCAGGTTAACAAGTATGTGTCTGCTGTGCTGAATTTATCTGAGGTTCTGTTGGGTGTTTGTAATCTTTTCTGTATTTTTCTGTTAGGTGTTTGTAATCTTTTCTATATTGTTTTCTCTATATGCTATTTGTATTCCTTGTTTTCTCACAATGTTTCCTGTTCTATGAGTAATTGTTGTTAACTGTCAATGTGCCATGTGTCCCTGTTGTTTGTAGTTTCCCCATCTTGTGTACTTTGTATGTTGTTTACTGTATGATCATTACTGTTGTCTGGTGCTTAATATTGCTATGTGTATTTTGCATGTCACATTTTTATTTTATGGACCAATTCGTCTACTCTGTTTAGTTGTTTTCATTTCCATTGAATCTTATACAACTATTCCCGCAAAACAGTGACAAGTTCAGGAAACTATGATAGAGGTGAATCGCGATCACGTGCCCTTCTCTCCAAAGCAGACCATAAAGGCTCAATAACATGGAGGTCTAGTGGCTGTGGTAGGCAGGGCAGATGTGACAATTCATCCTGGTGCTCAAAAACCGGTTGTTGACGATGCGAGCCGTGTGAAGAGAACATGGACTCAGTCGTCTTGGAACTCAACACCACCACTGGCAAGGGAAACTCCCCAACGCACCCCGTCAGACTTAGAGGTAAAATGTCACAGCAGATAGCTCGTCAAAAACTGAACACAGACCAAGCATGAAAACAGGAGGGAAGTGAACTGAACTGTGTAAAAAGAAGCAAAATAGAAACAGTGAACGGTCCAAGATAAAGATATGGAACATCGAACGAACTCCAACAGCAACGGCGTCGTGGTTGTGTGGCCACGATATTGGTCCTCAAAGCGGTAGATCCATGTTCAGATCTCCATCTTGCCCCATTTTTTTTCACAAAATTATGAACTTACAGTCCGGTCACTGATATGCCTGTACGGCTTCTGTACTCTTGGCAGTTGTCATACGATACGTTGGTTATGGATTATGAGTCATGTGGTAAGAATGTATTACCGCGGCAAGTAAACATGATGAAAAGTGAGAGCATGCGAGATTCCACGTAGACCTTTCACAGAAATGAAAACAATAAATAAACTCGTGTGAACAATGTTACAACAAAAAATTCAAGTCAAAACTACCAAAAGCGAAACGCAAGAGTCATAACATCTAGAACATGTTGAACAAATTGGAGGTACGTACGCCTGGAAGTCTCTTTCTTACACCTCCCTGTTGCAAACGGACGTTGCACCACGACACAGACACAAATCTGAATACAACGAACAGACACGTCAATGATCGAATGGGCAGTCCATAATTTTGTTAAAAAAAAAAAAAGGACGATGGAGAGTTGAACACGGATCTTCTCCTTTTTTTGTTTATATATGTATTTTTTTGTTACCCCTACACCCCTTTTTTATTTTGTTTTCCTAACAAAATAAATAAAACAAAATCCTAGCCATCCCTATGGGGCACCGCCACTTGTGTCCCTGCCAAACAAAAATGAACTCTTACCTCTTCAAGCGTTGCCTTCCTAACTATACGTAACCAACCCCCATCGAAAATGTGTAGAAACTACACTATACGGGACTAACGTGTGTGCATCAACCCACAAAAACACGATGAAAGGAATGGGGGAAGGGTATTTCTAGTAGGATGCGGAAGGTATTTTTTTAATTATTTTTTATTATTCTTTTATTTTTATTTTTTGTTTTTCATTTTTTTATTTTTATTTCTTTTTTTTATGTAGATATCAATGTGCGAGCAGTCATAGTTAATCAAGCCTGGAAAACTAAAACAGAATGAAGACACCATCGAAGATAGTAAACATAAATAACATGAAAATAAAGCCACCACTTCGTAGTTCGGCTTCCCAGCGACTGCGCCCACTGATAAAGATTGTTCAATATGATGATCGTTTGCAGTTCGATCTGACCTCATCTACCACTGCCCGGAACATTCCAGCTACACGGCGGGCTGTGAAAGGCACTCCAGAGGTAGTCTGCGAAGCATTGTCGATATCTGGTGTGCCTGGAAATAGCATGATGTCTTTCTTGCAAATAGAGCCAGAAGTCAAGTAAATTCTTGTGTCCGTCACGACAGAGGTAATGGACCGCATGTCCACGTATCCAGGTGACAGAGTTGGTTCGAGTCGTGGGGTAAAATGTCTCATCCGGAAACAATAACGTGCGTGCAGATATATGCTCCGGCCTAACTCGCAAGAGATAAGCCAGCATCTGCCGCACTAGGTGCCAAACCGGTTCCGCCTCTCCACAGTTGAGGCGGTGCTCGTCAGAATCTACTGTATTACAACCCACACAATTGGGAGATTCTGCCATGTGGATATTGTAGATTAGTTCTTGCGTCACCAGCTTCCCATTAACGACTACGTACCATTGGGAAACAACATCGGAATCAAACATGGCATCGTGTACAGTCTTCCACACCACGCTCCACCGTACGTCAGGATGTTTCAGTTCGACCACATTTAGGGGGCGGCGTTGCAGCATGTGATATAGGCGTCGAGTTGTGGCCATTCGCAGTGTCGTGAGCGCTACACTGCAATAACTTTGTTCTAAATAGAAACGTCCTATATAAAAGAGGGCCGCTGGGATTAGTTCGTTTTCGTTCGTTGTATCTGCTCTTTGCAGACGTCGAAAGAAACCCGTGTCAGTTCGCTGTTGATCCATTAACTCAGTTTTTTTATTACAGAGGGTAGCTAACCCTCTGACCGAACACGCTGAGCTACCGTGCCGGCACTGCTTCGCTTCTTTTTTCACAGTTCAGTACACCTTCTTCCTGTTTTCATGTTTGATATGTTTTCAGTTCTTGACGGACTATCCACTGGGCTGTCTTACCACTAAATCTGGGGAGGATGAGATGGAGAGTTTCCCTTGTGAAAAACATACATTGTACTAGGCGATGGACCCGATCTGCCAAAATGGTCACATGATCCTTGGCTATAATGCGACCTTGCAGAGTGACCATGGGGTCCATGGAACACCACGGTATGGCTACCCAAATCATCACCGAAGCCCCGACATTTTTCACGCTTTCGACTTTAACTTGACCAAAAGTTGGAAATAGAGTGAAACAAGCCTCGTCCGACCCAATGACTTTCGACCATTGCTCCACAGTCCAGGTATTATGGCTTAGGCACAACGTTTTCCTGTTACGGACATTTGCATCACTTACGAGTGGTTTTAGAATTCCCGCTCGCCTTACAATTCCTTGCTTAGTGTTGTTTGTGTGCTGAGAGTGTTCGTGCATGCGATATTCAATTCTCTACTAACTTTTGAAGCTGTCGTCCTCTTATTTTTCGTCACAATCCTCTTTACTGGCCTTCTATTACGAACACTCAATACACTTTCGTCCGTCTTGTGACTTACCGGATGATGTTTTCCGCTTTCTCTGTATTCGGTATAAATTTTCGTTTCGGTGCCACTTGAAATTCCAGACGTTTCTGTTCCCACGGTTACGGAAGCACCAGCCATGTGAGCACCGCCAATTTTTTCACGTTCGAATTCACTTAGCACTGACACTAAAAACTACACAGAACACTGTTCTCAACGCGACTTACACTTTCAACTTATTAAGTACATCACACAGACACCGTTTGCGTCAAATACAACAGCGCAAGTTGCAGGCTTGGCTAGCATCTGTATTTATGTTCCAGCATATATTTCTCGCTGTTTTCCCATATTTTGGTCCAACCCCTGTATGTGAGGTCTGTTTCGCACTTAAATTATTATTCTGTCAAATACTTCGAAGATCTCTAACAGCGAAACTCAGAAGCCTTCGGTCAAACAGCGTTCTACTTCAGCACCTGCTCGTCGATCTTCGAGCTCCTACAATCCCGTAATGAAGCTGCGGCGAGAACCGCATTGTTGAACAAGAGTGAGCGCTGCGGATGGTAGCTGTGTCAACAAAGCGCACCATTGCCACATAAACCGTGTTAGTGTTTTTTCCTTATGACGCTACTTGGACCAAACGGCACTGTAGAAATGGCTCTGAGAAAACGGCGTGTGTTTACAGACGCGGACTGAGGTAGAGGCATCTTCTTATGGGCAGAAGATAGGAACACGTGGGTAGGAGTACTCAAGTACTTCCCCTGGTGAATTCTTCAACCATCTATCTTTCTTGGTAATTTCTGTTCTGTTTTTGCCCCCTCTATGCCTGTACTAATTGCAGGGGCCTACTTCGTTCCCCCCACGGTACCGCTCCAAATGAGACCCCAGAAAAAGTGCTGAACTAACATCGTGTTTGCTTGGAGGTCTTCCAGACGCCAATAAAGTATAGTTCTCTGTTTCAGCTGCTCCGTAGCAACAAGTCCTTCAGGGCCAATGAGGAGTAGAAATAACACGAGTTCCTGCCTTAGATAAAAATGCAATCTATAATATTTTGTAATATTCGTTTCACGTCCTTTTGAAGTACGTTAGGTTAATAATATGCCTCAGATTATGTTATGATGTGTCGAATAGATGCAGTGACAGATTTCCGTCGGTTAATGAAAGGTATCACTACAGAATTTTCAGAAATCACTAACGGAGCTAATTTCTTTTACGAGGGCACGCTGACAATGGAAACTCCTCATCGCATCCCCCACAGATTTAGTGGTAAAATGGCCCAGTAGACAGCCCACCAAAACCTAAACACAGGTCAAGCATGAAAACAGGAAGAAGGTGTACTGGACTGTGAAGAAAGAACCAAAATAGGAACAGGGAACGGTCCAAGCTCAAGACGTGCAACATCGAAAAGATTCCAAGAACCACGGCGTCGTTGTTGTGTGGGCACAGTGTTGGACTGCAAAGCGGAAGATCCGTGTTCAAATCTCCCTCGTACCCCTTTTTTTCACAAAATTATGAACTTTTCGTTCGGTCATTGACATATCTGTTCTCCTTCTATAGTCTTGACATCTGTCATACTGTACATTGGTTATGTAATATTAGTCAAGTAATAAGAATATATTATTGCTGCAAGTAATATTGGTGAATAGTGAGAGCACGTGAGATGCCGCAAAACCTCACACAGAAGTGAAAACAATAAATACACGGGTGTGAACTATGTTACAACATTCAAGAGTCAAAACCTCCAAAATGAAATCCAAGAGTCATAACATGTGCTACTTGTGTAGTACAAATAGGACTGTACGTCTGGAGGTCTCTTTCTAACATCTCGCTGTTGCAAACGGACGTTACACCATGACGCAGACACAGATTTGAAACAGCGATCAGACACGTCAATGATCCGACGGGCAGTGCCTAGTTTTGTAAAAAAAAAAACGAGGCAGGTTTCAACATGGCTCTTTCCCTTTGCAGTCCAACACAGTGACCACATAACCACAATGACGGGTTAGCTAGATGTTGTACATCTTAAGTTTGGACTGTTCACTGATTCTATATTGCTTGTTTTTTTCACACTTCAGTACATCTTCTTACTGTTTACATGCTTGATCTGTTTTTAGTTTTTGACAGGTTATCCATCGGCCAATCTTACCACTAAATCTGAGCGGCATGCAATGGGAAGTTTCCCTTGTAAGAAGTATTGCCTTCAAGGTTTTTATGTGAAATCTCTTAAACTTTCTTAAATAAAAAAAACTTTGTTAGCAATCAACATTTTTATTCTTCATGTCTACATATTTTTTCTCGACGCAGTCACTTTCCAACGAGAACATTTCTCACAACTTGAGACCCGTTCATTGATGTAGTCACTGTAGAATGTTTGACTTTGTAGACGGAGCCCCAACCTCACTTCTGCTAGCATCGTTTCATCACTATCGAAGTGAAGTCCTCGAAGGCGGTCTTTAAGTTTTGGAAACAAATGAAAATCGGATGGGGCCAAATCGGGACTGTGTGAAGGATGATCGATGACAGGGAACAAAAGGCGTCGGATTGCTGCAGATGTCGCAGCACCCGTGTGTGGCCTGGCATTGTCACGCTGAAGGAGAGGATGCTCCATGTGTGGACGAACTCTTACAACTTGCGCTATCAGTTTTCTGTGGAACTTTCAAAAATGGTTCAAATGGCTCGGAGCACTATGGGACTTAACATTTATGGTCATCAGTCCCCTAGAACTTAGAACCACTTAAACCTAACTAACCTAAGGACATCACACAACACCCAGTCATCACGAAGCAGAGAAAAATCCCCGACCCCGCCGGGAATCGAACCCAGGAGCCCGGGCGTGGGAAGCGAGAACGCTACCGCACGACCACGAGTTGCGGACGTGGAACTTTCACCTACCGCCTTAGTTACGTTACACACAGCCACGTTACACGCTACAATTTGGAGATCTTTAGCAGCAAAAAGAAGCACTCCGTCTTCAGGCCACAGGTGGCCCATCGGGACCATCCGACCGCCGTGTCATCCTCAGCTGAGGATGCGGATAGGAGGGGCGTGTGGCCAGCACACCGCACTCCCGCTCGTTATGATGGTTTTCTTTGACCGGAGCCGCTACTATTCGGTCGAGTAGCTCCTCAGTTGGCGTCACGAGGCTGAGTGCACCCCGAAAAATGGCAACAGAGCATGGCGGCCAGGATGGTCACCCATCCAAGTGCCGGCCACACCCGACAGCGCTTAACTTCGGTGATCTGACGGGAACCGGTGTACCCACTGCGGCACGGCCGTTGCCTCTTTAGCAGCAGAGGGTTGTAATTTGCGTCAGGGAAGCGGGAAAGTCGATCGAGTAATATGCGTGACATGTAATACCTCAATCGATACTCTGAAGAAAAGAAAAAAATGTAGAGGAATTACTTTTCAAAGCACCCTCGTAGGTTCACTTGAATTGTTGCTATGCATCTTCTTATTATAGCACTCTCCTCATTGTCCGGAAATAGTTATTCTGACTCTACGTCATGAAGCCACACCATTTCACATACTATGCTAGGAGCAACAGTAATTGCCACAACGACCCGTTCTATTACTTTTCTTCGACTGTATGTTCCATATTGAAACATTCTATATGCAGGGGATTGAGCGTTGTAATGTAAAATGGACTGGAAACGCTATATTTTGATTTAGTCATTCTCCAATATCCCATTTCTCCCAAGTGCTGTAGTCCAATGAGATACCCAGGAGAGCTATCGCGGAGTTTGTAACAGGAGAAGAGACTTATTTACAGACTAAAGCTTTTACTCGGATTGTGGGGCATGCTAGGTAGATGAAACTTCCTGGCAGATTAAAACTGTGTGACGGACCGAGACTCGAACTCGGGACCTATTGCCTTTCGCGGGCAAGTGCTCTACCAACTCAGCTACCCAAGCACGACTCACGCCCCGTCCTCACAGCCTTACTTCTGCCAGTACCTCGTCTCCCACCTTCCAAACTTTACAGAAGCTCCCGAGTTCGAGTCCCGGCCCGTCACACAGTTTCCAAGGAAATAATAACTGTCTCTTCTACCTTGTTAGATTGCAAGTCTTTAAATATCCGATCAAATTCTGACCATACAGCTAAGGCCACACGAGCGGAATGTCTCCGCAACGGATGGAGTCAGCTGCTGTCACTCTAAAAACATTGTTTTATGTAAACGATGCAAAGCTACACCCATCTGCTTTTCCTCAATACTTACAGATTTCTTTGGTTTATTCTCAACTATATTCTGTGCTGAGTATACCGTTTTTTGTATTCAAATATCCTGTATTTCTTCCTAAGTGCCGGCCGGAGTGGCCGAGTGGTTCTAGGCGCTACAGTCTGGAACCGCGTGACCGCTACGGTCGCAGGTTCGAATCCTGCCTCGGGCATGGATGTGTGTGATGTCCTTAGGTTAGTTAGGTTTAAGTAGTTCTAAGTTCTAGGGGACTGATGACCACAGCAGTTAAGTCCCATAGTGGTTCAAATGGTTCAAATGGCTCTGAGCACTATGGGACTTAACATCTTAGGTCATCAGTCCCCTAGAACTTAGAACTACTTAAACCTAACTAACCTAAGGACATCACACACATCCATGCCCGTGGCAGAATTCGAACCTGCGACCGTAGCAGTCCCGCGGTTCCGGACTGTAGCGCCTAGAACCGCAAGACCACCGCGGCCGGCTAAGTCCCATAGTGCTCAGAGCCATTTGAACCATTTTTCTTCCTAAGTTTCCACAAAGAACAGCAATGTCATCAGCGAATTTATTGTAGGCATCCTTTCACCAACATTTCAGTCTCACTTCTGAAACTATATTTTATTGAACGAGTTTCTTTGCATAGCCATCCTCCGTAATTAGTTTCTTATTAAAACTTGTACTTTTCGAGTAAAAAATTAAAAACCACTGTTTTGGGATTCACATGGTTTCTGCGCTTTGCAGTCTTCCACATTCAATTCTGAGGAAAACATTGGATGAAGAAATTGTTTCTTTCACATGTGACAGTCATATATCGCAGCCTGATAATGGACTGGCTCAATATGCACAATTGCTCATAGTTTTCATGCTGCTCCGAAAAAAGTAAAAAAAAAAGTTCGTCTTTCGAATAGTTTACAGAGGACAATGTAGTCGCTGGCCAGTTTTCTTTTGGTTCATTTTAAATTATATATTCCCGTGTACCAATTGTAGATAATATACGGAAATTGTTTGCAACATTGGGAGGGGAGCCATATCTCTTTCCAGTCCTGAGTGAGTAAGTGATATGTGTCAGCATTTGACCGCAACGGCCCACAACATGCCACACTCGAGGCTATTGCCGCTCGATATGCGGACTTGTGCCTCGTGTTCCTCTTTTACATAGTGTTTGTAGTCGCACTCTCACTCTATTTTAACATTATATTACAAGATTTTTCATTTTAAAAATAGAGATAGACTGTCGCAGACCCAGGGGCAGAGTTAGCTGTATACTATATGCATCATTTTTCTTGTCTAGACTGTCAGTTCTGTTCACGATACATTCAGTACCTATTATTCTAAACAAAGTTTTAAAAAAGTAAATACGATCTGATAATTTACCTTGACTACATGACAACAGAAATTCAAGGAACGACATTCTAGTAGAATGAGAAATACTATACAATCATGGTTCGCTTCGTAGCTGGGAGGAGTCCAGGCAAATGGACTGAATGGCCTTTTTCCCTTCTTATTTGAGGCGTTCGGTCGTAAAACATGGTAACTAACAAAATGAAAACTTACGGGAAATCGGCTGTTAAGTTTTGAGGAAAATATCAAATAGTTTGCTCTAACAAAACTCACATAATTATGTTGCGCAGATATTGTGTGTGTACTGAAAAGTAAAATTCATCTTAGCTGCTCCTCATAACATTTTGTTTGCGAATATAAGAACTAAAATCAGAGGAAAGATGCCCGTAGATACCATATTTTTCATTCACGTATGAGACATTGCTACCTTGTTATCTGCCATATACCATGTTTCACAACAACTGACGTAAATGTTGCTTCTGGTACGTGGCAGTTACCACATAGATGGAACCTTACCAGGATGTTTACAGTGCAGTGGTGTAACGTGATAATCACATTGGAAATAAAATAAAGTTGCATTAGCAATTGTTTTATTAGTAGTTTTTAGGTACAATGATTTTACATTTAATGCTCAGGAACTAAGCTCGTGTAATATCCGTGATATGCCTTTTGGAATATACTTGAACAGGCTGAGGACATCGCGCAATTTTTCCTTATTGACTGGTATTGGTGTATTATACAGCAGTGGAAGAGGTGCGTTAAATTTCCCCAGAAAATCGTCTGTAAGAGGACGACCTGTCAGCTTCAATGGTATTTCTTCACCAGATCCGAAATATGATTTATAAACAGTCAGAGAATCTGGTTCTTCGTGGACCAACAGAAGTTTGACAGACGCAGAAATTACATTCTTGGGTGCTCTAAACAATGCCTTCAGTGATGAAACCTGAAAGAAATCTCCCTGCTGCATTCTGTATACATTAAAGGGAGGTGAGCGTTGGGCGTATTTCAAGATCTGTCCCCATTCCTCCGGGCAGTACACATACTGAATGTGATCCCTCACATACTGCTCTACTCGGCCAAAATCTCTATCTGATGGCTACATAGTATGTCTAACTACTGGAAAAACATGTTCAACACGTTTTACACGGCCACTTGCAATAATTTAAGCCAGAGAGCGACTATTGTCCAGTTTTCATTTTGACCACAGCAGTTATCTGATATTACTATCGGTTTCTTGCACTGTATGTCATTCACGGTGAAGTGTTTCAATGCGCAACTTGCAATTTCATCACTTCCTCTCCTAGCAGTAGCCTCGTCCCAGTAATAAAAGTACCCTACGTTATTGGAGCAATCATAAATGCTGAGGTTGTAGCAAAACAATTTTCTTTTGTAAAATGCAGGTCCAGTGGATAATTTTGGAATGGGCAACGCCTGTTGGAGATCAAATGTTAGAACAAGGGTTTCTTTGCCTCTGGGGCAACTTGCAAAAATTTTTGGCCGGCAGCAGCATGTAGGTGGTGTCTCTCGATTTTCTGACCAATTTCTGGGACTTTAGCGTCATTTTTATCGTTTTCGGCTTGTTGCAGTTCAATTCACATTGAGTCGCAGTCCTTACATGTGTCTGTCTTAGGAGACTTGAATCCTATGTTAAATTCTTCCGTAAATACTCTTCTGAACTGGTCTGAAGATACAGGGCTGCTACCACTGCCTGAACGGAACTGAGTATATTCTTCAAAACAACGTTTAACTGTGTATTCCATAGACATAAACATCTTATAATGATTTTTGCGCCTGGTGTAGTGACTTTCGTATTTGGGAAGTTTTGATATAAAAGTAATCACATTTTTTATATCGTCTTCTGAATACCTTCTCTTGTGGTGCCCATGTGCACCTCTTTTATCTGATGGTGGAGTATGAGCGCCATTGGTTTTTTTTTAACCAAAATTTCGACTCTCACCTTACTTTTTTGCAGTCCGTGGATGTTGAGGAAAGCAGTTTTACGTACTTCTACTTTTTGCTCTTCAACCAAGATATTGTAAGTAATGGTAAATTTTCTTCGAGAGGGACTTTCACCCTTTTTCGTACTTCTGGCAGTTTTCTTAACATCTATTCTTAACATCTATTAGACCAAATAGATAAGCGTTTTGGATGTTGTAGTTTCCCATTCTATTGAACTCTTCAGACACCGAGTGTCGTTCGTCAGCATCAATCTTTGAAAAACATTTTTTCTTACAAAGGCAATCTGGGCCTGCTTCTCGAGGTGCTCGTGGATTTCCTTTTCCTCGATAAGACAAATAGCTTTTACCTACATTTCTTAATTTTTTATTTTTTTCCTGTTGGTTTACCACATGTTTGGCCGGCCGAAGTGACCAGGTCACAGGTTCGAATCCTGCCTCGGGCATGGACGTGTGTGATGTTCTTAGATTAGTTAGGTTTAAGTAGTTCTAAGTTCTAGGGGACTGGTGACCTCAGAAGTTAAGTCCCATAGTGCTCAGAGCGATTTGAACCATTTGAACCACATGTTCCCTTTTTCTACCTTTTTTGTTTGATTTTTCGTGATCATCTACAGTATCCTTTTGTTCAAGAGGTACCGACGATGCTGCATAACGGACTCTACTAGGCGGATTAGATCTTCCAGAGGCAGTAGGTAACCTTACATCCGCATTGTTTTCATCATGACTGTTGGTTGTAGACCTACTGGTACATGGCCCCTATTCACAATCCTGGTTGATATTGAGCGCGGTCAATTTGTGAAACAAAACAAGGAATACTTGTATCGAAAAGCTCATTACCCTTCTTTCTAAAAAACAAAAAAAGTCAAGGGATAATAATAAAAATCTCGTGTGCCCCCCGATTATGTTGCTATTCTATCAACTTGATGCCACTTGGGAGGTTCCCGTATCCCTAACCTGCAAGAGAAGGGATCTACAGTTCATCGCGGAAGCCCAACCGCGGCTGTATCTGGCGTAATTCGTATCTTATTGAAAACGATTGGTCCGAAGATTAACTGAAAACGCTTCGTGATCCGACCAGGATTCAATCTCATGACCTTTGGCTTGGTAGTCAAGCGCTTAAGTCGCTACACTACAGGACGTAAGGTAAAAGTATTGTGTTTACGTTTCAGGTAGACATTTCTTCTGCAGAGCTGAGTTACACCATGATAATAGAAAAAATCCTGAGTGATTTAACCTAGTGGGTGTAAAACATGGTAACTCTAGTAGATACCGTGGTCATCTTCGCACATATTTATAATTTGCGAGTCAAAATGAAACCTATTTAGGTTATTTCTATATAATGCATTGTGTTTATGTTTTACGAAGTTTGGTTACCACGTACTCAGTTCATATTTGATGAAAGGAACGTTCAGAATTTCCGTTTTTGAAAAGTTTCAATAGGGAACAGGCAGTAAAACTTGGTAAGTGCAGTACATACCATCCTTTACTTCAAACAGATTAAGAAATAAAGGCATCTATTCCTACCTTTTTAAGGAGTAATTTGCATCCGATTTGTTTGCACTCATAAACAGGATAATACTATGATCTTTCATCTTCGTCATTACAGGAAGAACTGTAGTCAGAATCATTGTTAGCGCTCGAAACTTCCGATTCAAGTTCCTCATCATCACGTAACAGACTGTGTCGGGCCGCCATGTTTGATACTTACAATGTTTTACCTGCAGTCAGCTATCACTTACCATAACATAATACCAACATCAAAAATTGTTAGATACCATGTTTTACGACCGAGTGCCTCATTTTTAGATGGTAGTCGAGATGGATCCTGGACACTGTGCAGTGGTGGCGTCCGTATGTCTGAAAGTTTTGAAATTAAAAGAAAAATACATTGAATGTACTGTGTGCAGCCAGCAATGAGTATTCTGTTAGTACAAGGAGATTTTTACGTTTTGTTTAGCAGGCTACGAGAAGATGATTCGAAATTTTTCAACTACTTGAGAATATATTTCTAAAGCTTTGGTGGATTACTTCACTCGTTTATAAACGCGTTACAGAAGCAAGAGACGAATATGAGACTAACTATATCTTCAACAGAAATGTTGCCTATAAATCTGAGGTCTTAATAAGACAGAATACGAGCAGTCATATGCATTTCCCTTCACAAGTACTATTTTGGTAATTTGATTATTCTATACTGAATGTTATTTTCGGTTGCTGTACCTGTAAATTCGTCTCAAACATAAAATAAACTAATCTGATACTACTGACTCCCTCACGCTATCCAGAAACCCGTTTTAAAGCAGTGCTTACTAAATATGGTTTGTTCAATGTTCCGTTTTGAGTCATGTATCACGCTTTACAATAACGTAATTGAAAAAGGGGATCATGTAGCTTAATCCAGGTGATGCAAAAGAGTCAATACCATTTTTGCCGAAAACAAGCGTGGGAAAGTATCCTTTGCCATAACTTGTAAGAAATATATTATAATGCACGTTGCACCGATGTTTCATTCTGATCAGTCATTCATTGCAGCTGTTGTGCATGTTTACAGTAAATACAGTGTTTCAAAAATAGAGCACTATTTTTTTCTTAGAGTAACTCTTAGTTCTATGAATAGGTCCGTTACCAAATGCTCGAGTTTGTAAAAGGAAACTTTAAAATTTGAGGACATCTATAATGTTTTAGTATGTATGTATATAATTGGCTTTTATATAAAAAATTAGCGTGTTTATTGCTACGGTTCAGTCTGACTAATGTACTTCGTTGACACGTTATCTCCTTAATTATGTTTTACATTTTACAATGAAATCAGACTAATGTTCTGTTTGTATCATAATGTGGAATAATTGTATCTGGTGAAATGGGCTCTACCTGAAATCAAATAAAAAATAACCAAGGTGTAACATTTCAACAATAAGATAAAAGAAGGAGTTTCTCAAAGTTTTTCGCTGTTGACGAAGCTCAGAATAAAAAATCGTCACGGGTTTGGGGAAGCTAAATCGCTAATTCTGTTGCAGTTCCGTCTGATTATGTAACCCAAAGTGTTATAATAATGATGAAATGAAAAGAAAAACTGTCGCTATTTGAACACTCTGCGAAATCAAGAAAAAATTCACAACAGATGCCATGCCGTATCTTTCTTGTTTCTATTCCCGTATTCATCGGTCCTTGTGTCCCAAATACAAGCCCTCTTAAGTAAGCCTGCAGGTTTCCGTGGCCGTTATCACTGAAGTTAAAATCTTCTGGGTTATTAGGCCGCGTCATGTTTCTTCTAAAATGATCGACGTTTCGACCCCTCTGCTGGGCTCTTCCTCAGGAAGAGGAAGATCCCAGCAGAGGGGTCGAAACGTCGATCATTTTAGAAGATGCGGCCTAATAACCCAGAAGATTTTAACTTCACAAGCCCTCTTCTCTGCCGCCATTGTTAAACCGAGCGATGTGGTGCAGCGGTTAACACAATGGATTCGCATGCGGGAGGACGACAGTTCAAACCCGCGTCCGGCCATCCAGATTTATGTATTCCGTGATTTCCCTAGCCGGGCGAAGTGGCCGTGCGGTTAAAGGCGCTGCAGTCTGGAACCGCAAGACCGCTACGGTCGCAGGTTCGAATCCTGCCTTGGGCATGGATGTTTGTGATGTCCTTAGGTTAGTTAGGTTTAACTAGTTCTAAGTTCTAGGGGACTAATGACCTCAGCAGTTGAGTCCAATAGTGCTCAGAGCCATTTGAACCATTTTTTTTTTTTTTTTGATTTCCCTAAATCGCTCCAGGCAAATATCGGGATGGTTCCTTTGAAAGGGCACGGCCGATTCCCTTCCCCATCCATGACACAATCCGAGCTTGTGCTCCGTCCCTAATGACCTCGATGCCGACGGGACAGTAAACCTAATCTTCCTTCCTTCCACTGTTAAAATCTCTGTGTCGTTTTTCTATATTTCCAGGAGACTCGTGGGAGAAAATTTCTAGTCACACGCAACGGGGAACGCTCCCAGCACTGACTGCCTATTGTCAGCTGCTCCCCCCCCCCCCCCCCCCCCCCCACCACCACCCATCCATCGCACACCCATCGCACAGTGCGTGTGAACTGCTCAGTTTATTGATTCTCGTAATCCATGGTATTGCAGCTGCCGGCCCGCGACTTCCATGTCGCTTTGGGCGATGCTGCTGGCAAGCGGCGAACTTACGCAGCCGCAGAAGTTCTGCCCCGTGTGCACTGCTGTGTGTACCTGTTGTGGCGTAGATTAACAGCCACGCCACTCGGAAGTAGCCGAAAGGCACGCGTTAACTCACGCAGACTAGAGATAGGTCTGAAACAGGATACGTAATGAATGCTATAAAGAAAAGTATGACTTGAAAGTCCGGACCAATCATTCAGCAGCACCGTTTGACTGAGGCGAAAACGGCGCGGATGTCAGATGTTGAATACCATTGGCCTTGCAGAAAGACTGAAATTCTGCAGACATGAATTGTGGGCCATTGTCGGAAACAATAGTCTGCGGAAGACCTTCAATGCAAAAAATAGCAGACAACGCTTGGATGGTGGCAGTTGACGTCATGGAAGATATCCGGACAACAAAAGGAAAATTACTGAAAGAATCCACCTCAACCAACCATCGAGCATTCCAGAATGGACCAGCAAAATCGATGTGCAAGCGTTGCCAAGGGGAAGTGGCTTTGGTCCCTGCAAAGAATTTCCGCGGCGGTGCGGATTGTTGTTCGGCACACGCCATGCAAGAAGAGCACATATTCGTAATCGCAGCATCGATTCCGAACCAAGTACAGTGCTGACGAGCAAGTTGTTTCGTTCGCACTATACCCCAATGTCCTTGGTGAAGAAGCCGTAAGACAGAGCACTGTAACGAACGTGGGACCACGACTCTGGACTGATCATTATCAGAACGCAACAACAAAACACCACGTCGAACAAAAAGTATCTCCTTGTGAGCAAAAAATCGGCGAACCAACAGATCCTCGATCCGAGACTTTGACAAGGGCCATTGAGTAGCAACAAAACGCAAAACGGTAGCAAGGACAGGGTCAGCAGCTGTGGCTGTAGCTACACGACGAACATCAATCGGAAACGATTCGACCACATCATCGGTTTCCGAATCAATGAACATGCAAGCAAGTTCGGAAGAATCGAATGCTCTATCCTCAGCAACAGGCAAACGGGACAACGCATTGGCGTTTCCGTGCGTAGCAGTGGACCGATACAAGATATCGTAGCAGTACTGCGAGAGGAAAATAGACCAGCGAATGAATTTCTGCGCTGTACGTGGAGGTACAGGCTTGTTTGGATGAAAAAGCGATGTCAAAGGTTTGTGGTCCGTGATGATGGTAAAGTGACGACCATACAAGAAATCATGGAACTTAGTAACACCAAACACGAGAGCCAAAGCTTCTTTCTCTATCTGTGAATAATTTCTTTGCGCTGACGAGAGCAATTTTGACGCAAATGCAATAGGGCGATCATGCGGTCCATCTTTGTGCGCAAGTACAGCACCGACCCCGAAATCCGATGCATCCACCATCAACAAAAGGGGTTGCTGGGGATCGAATGGCGTAAGGCAAGTATTTGAAAGCAACGCCGATTGCAACTGGCGAAAGGCGCGTTCGCATTCCGTCGTCCAGACGAACGGAACACCTGTACGGCGTAAGCGATGAAGCGGAGCTGAAGGAGAAGAGGCATTGCGCACATTCAATCACACCTTGTGATCCCAAATCGTGTAATGTTCTTGCTACCTCATCACGCAATGCGTGGGGAACATTGCGCGCTCTGAAAATTTTCGGTTGCGCGTTTACTTTCAGTTCCAAATGTGCTTCATAGTTCGTAGCGCAACCAAGGCCCGGTGCAAAAATGTCTGCAAATTCTTCAAATAGACGAGAAACCTTGGCTGAAGGCACAGTCTCGTTCACTGATAGTACCTGATTGACTATAGACATGTTAAACAATTGAAATAAATCCAAACCAAACAAGTTTACCGCAGTAGAAGAACGAAGAACGTAAAATGACACCAGTTTTGTTTGTCCCTTGTATGTTGCCAGAAGAGTGCACTGTCCTAACACAGGGATATGCTGTCCTGAATAACTAGTGAGCTGAACAGTTGCGGCACGCAACGGAGGTTTGCCCAGTTGTTTGTACGTGTCGTGATTGATCAACGAAACTGCAGCTCCGGTATCGAGCTGGAATGGCATCACTTTGCCTTCAAAGTCCAAGTCTACAAAAAGTTTATTGTCCTGCCGACGACAAGAGCGACTTTCTCGTGCAATGTGAACTGATACTGGTACAGAAGCACTTGCTACCTGACGGGATTTCCGTCGACGTCGACGCACACGTTTTGTGGGACGAACACAGTCACTGTTAGAGAAAGGGACACTGGACGGAGTGGAATTAACTACATGAATGTCCATGGGCGAAGGTTCACGAGCCTGATTATTCGTGGTTCGATTCCGGCGCGAAGCAAAGGGCCTGGAATGGTTGTGATTGTCTGTTCGAAGCTTTTTCTGGCAAACACTTTGAACATGTCCTTTCTTATTACAGTAAAAGTAAATAGCACGGCGTGACGGGCAATTGTCACGCGAATTTCTAGTTGCACACCGCGGGCAAGATTTTAGAACTGCATTGGCATGCTTACGCGGCACACGTGGAGAGCTAGGCGGCAGCTGCGCAGACGAGCGCGAGGGCTGTTTATCGTTCCGTGCAGCGCGCCCGGCGGGCCGGTTAATGTAACACACGGCTGGCGAAGTTTCAAATGATTCCTGAGCAAAGTCAAGTGTGTCTTGCCTATCCAATATGTCTATCACTTGTTGAAGGGAGGGATCGACTAGTTTCAAAATCTGTTCCCGGATACGAACATCAGAAACGTTCTGTGCAATTGCATCACGTACCATTGTATCTGAATAAGGAAGTCCACATTCACACTCAAAAGCACAATCCCTAGTAAGGCCTTGCAATGTTGCAACCCACTCTCTATTAGTCTGACCGGCCATACGTTTTGTACGAAAGAACGTATACCTTTTTGCAACGACATTTACTGTTTCTTTGAAATAGGCATCTAACGCCGACAAAATTTCTTCGTAGGACAGAGTCGCTACGTCGCGTCGGGGAAACAATTTCACTATCACACGGTAGGTGGACACACCTACACAGGCCAATAAAAAAGGCTGCCGCTCGTTACCTTGAATTCTGTAGGCAGCGAGATGGAATCCAAATTGGCGTGACCACTCCGTCCATATTTCCACGTCCGCTTGAAAATTACGGAATGGGGGTGCAACTGCATGTTGTGGCTGCGGTAGCGATGAAGCGGCGGCGGCCGCATCGTTTTGCAGTGCACGTTGACCCTGGACGAGCTGTCCAAGGGCATCCAATAACGCCTGCGTCTGCTGATTCTGCAAGCGATAAAATTTGGACAGTACATTTGGCGAAGCCATGACACAAGTAAATGTAAGCAATTAGAAAGAACAAGACCCTTTTTTGACTCGTCGCCAACTGTTGTGGCGTAGGTTAACAGCCACGCCACTCGGAAGTAGCCGAAAGGCACGCGTTAACTCACGCAGGCTAGAGATAGGTCTGAAACAGGATCCGTAATGAATGCTATAAAGAAAAGTACGTAGCTGCTGGAATACTTAACTTTAATCCATCCTTGTTGTACATCACTATTGACGATACAAGTGAGACTCTGTAGTTTCAGGCAATAAACTACTAATGGCGCCTTGCTAGGTCGTAGCCATTGACTTAGCTGAAGGCTATTCTAACTATCTGCTCTGCAAATGAGCGAGGTTTCGTCAGTGTGCATCGCTAGCTACGTCGTCCGTAGAACTGGGGCAACTGCTAGTCCGTATCTCGAGACCTGCCTTGTGGTGGCGCTAGGTCTGCGATCACTGACAGTGGCGACACGCGGGTCCGACATGTACTAATGGACCGCGGCCGATTTAAAGCTACCACCTAGCAAGTGTGGTGTCTGGCGGTGACACCACAGTACCCTTGTGCCATACCGGTGCGTCCATTTACCGTGCAGCTGACGTTTCGCACATACTGTACTCCGCTCGTGTGGCCCCAGCCTTATGTGGGATCCCCTATAACCCACAAATCGAAACCCACTTCGTATGTTAGCAGTCTATTGCTTCCCTTTCCACATGACCTTAGTTTACTCTTTCACGTATTCTCTCTCTCACCTACATTTACCAACGGAATCCTTTTTGAATTCTTCATGTTGACACCTCTGGTTTTACATTTCCTGAAAGTTATTTTAACTTTTCAATATGCTGAATCTGTTGTCGACTATTTTTTTTTTTTTACGTTTTTCATACAGTCACTTCACTTTAACTTCTCCATTAAACCTCAGTTGGTGTCGTGATTTTTTTTAATGAAATAATCTGACCTGTGGGTTATTTACATACCCCGTCTCTTATTGAACTTCCTAGACAAGAATTTGGAGAGAAATATAAACTAATAAATACCGGCTATTCCCATTGTTATGTAGTATTTATTGACATCAGAAAAATATTACAAAATCAAAATATAACAATGGACTGTTTATTATCTCGTTAGCGCACCAAGTTCAAATTGCAATTTTTATCGAGAGGTTGTAACAATGGAAAACTGTACTGAAATGCAGGAGGATCTCCATCAGTAAACACTTCCGGGCTAAGTTGCCGTGGTCGATCTGTAGAAATTCTTCTCCCTGACGTTTCGTTCTCAACTACGGAGAACATCTTCCGAGGTGAGTCGACGACTGGCTGCTAGGAGCTGGGGCCGCCGCTTATATGGAGATCGTAGAGGGCGCCACCACACGTCACGTGGCGTCGATGTGTGGCTATCTCTGGCTATCGTCTGTTCTCTCGATTGCAGGCAATAGATTGTCACGTGATTGATGCAACGTCGACCGCCATATATTGTTCAATTTTAATCCTTCTTCTTTACGATTAAAATTGTATTGATGTTTGTGGATTTCAATTGCCTCTCTGTACATACGTGTATAATACTGCGACGTCCTCGCTAGCACGCTTGTCTCACCAAATTTTATTTCGTGATCTCCATCCTTAAAAACATGTTCCGCTAGTGCCGATTTGTCGATATGTCTCAAGCGACAGTTTCTTTTGTGCTCCGTCAACCGTGTATTGATGCTTCTTTTTGTAGTTCCTATGTAAACCCTGCCACAACTACACGGAATTTTATATACCCCTGGGGTGGCTAGGGGGTGACGAGGATCTTTTGTTGATCTTAGGCATTCACTAATTTTCTTAGTAGGTCTGAAAATAGTCTCCACCTGAAACTTGGATAGTACTTTTCCAATGCGATCAGTGATGTTATGGATGAACGGAAGAAATACTTTTCCAGCTGATGGTTGTTGCTGTCTCCTATTTTTAGGCATTTTTCTACTTGGGTGAAGTGCTCGGTTAATCTCGTTTTTCGTATAACCATTTTTCGCAAAAGCCATTCGTAAATGATTTAGTTCTTCTTGTAAGTAGCCTGGTTCACAAATATTATTGGCACTATCCACTAGTGTTTTTATGACCCCCTTCTTTTGCCTAGGGTGGTGGTTTGAGTTCTTATGGAGGTAGCGATCAGTATGTGTACCTTTCCTGTAGACCTTATGGCCTAAGGTCCCATCCGTCCGTTTGACTGGTACATCCAAATAGTTAAGTTGTCCGTTCTTCTCTTTTTCCATAGTAAATTTGATCTTTGGGTTGATGCTATTTAAGTGCACCAGGAAATCATTCAAGTCTTGTTCCTCACGATTCCATATTACAAAGGTATCATGAACATACCGATACCACTTCGAGGGGGTTTTTTTGGCCGACTGCAGTGCTTGATGTTCAAAATATTCCATGAATAAATTCGCAATTGCGGGGCTTAGGGGGCTTCCGATGGCTACCCCATCAATATGTTCATAAAATTCACAATTGTACTGAAAACAGGTCGAGGATAGACAGTGTTGGAACAAGGCCACTATATCAGTAGGGAACATATCGGCTATATGAGAGAGAGCTTCATCAACTGGAACCATAGTGAACAAAGACACTATATCAAAGCTGACAAGGATGTCATTAGGACCGACAGTAATTTCCCTCAATTTCTCAATGAAGTGTAGAGAGTTTTTAATATGACTCTCAGTTTTGCCTATGTAAGGTTGTAACAAAGAGGCAAGGTGTCTGGCTAGTTCTTGGGTAGGAGCTCCAATTGCGCTGACTATTGGTCTCAAAGGAACATCAGGCTTATGTATCTTTGGTAATCCATATAATCTCGGAGGATAATCCTCCGTTTTGGAAAGATACTTTTTAACTTCTGTAGGAATGGAAGACTGTTTTATCAGACGATTGGTGGCATTTAGCACATTCGTTGTGGGGTCCTTTTTCAACTTCTTATATGTGCTGGGTTCCAGGAGATCACTGATCTTCTTGTGATAATCCTCAGTATTCATTAAAACAGTAACATATCCCTTGTCAGCGGCAACTATAATAACATTCTTGTCTACATTGATCTCCCGCAAGCCTTCCTTTCTCCTTGAGACAGATTGCTGCTGGGTGGTTTAGCTTTACGCAGTATCCTGGACGTTTCCATACTAATTTCATCAGCACAATATGATGGTAACTGACGAATTCCTGCCTCTATATTAGCAATAATGTCCTCCATAGGAACCTTGGATGGAGTGATTGCAAAATTCCCTCCTTTAGACACAAACATCAATACAATTTTAATCGTAAAGAAGAAGGATTAAAATTGAACAATATATGGCGGTCGACGTTGCATCAATCACGTGACAATCTATTGCCTGCAATCGAGAGAACAGACGATAGCCAGATATAGCCACACATCGACGCCACGTGACGTGTGGTGGCGCCCTCTACGATCTCCATATAAGCGGCGGCCCCAGCTCCTAGCAGCCAGTCGTCGACTCACCTCGGAAGATGTTCTCCGTAGTTGAGAACGAAACGTCAGGGAGAAGAATTTCTGCAGATCGACCACGGCAACTCAGCCCGGAAGTGTTTACTGATGAAGACGCCGGCCGTGAAAGCCAACATGGGATGATGCAGGAGGATCTGCAGCGAATTGACGCATGGTGCAGGGAATGGCAATTGAATCTCAATGTAGACAAGTGTAATGTGCTGCGAATACATAGAAAGAAAGATCCCTTATCATTTAGCTACAATATAGCAGGTCAGCAACTGGAAGTAAATTCCATATACACTCCTGGAAATTGAAATAAGAACACCGTGAATTCATTGTCCCAGGAAGGGGAAACTTTATTGACACATTCCTGGGGTCAGATACATCACATGATCACACTGACAGAACCACAGGCACATAGACACAGGCAACAGAGCATGCACAATGTCGGCACTAGTACAGTGTATATCCACCTTTCGCAGCAATGCAGGCTGCTATTCTCCCATGGAGACGATCGTAGAGATGCTGGATGTAGTCCTGTGGAACGGCTTGCCATGCCATTTCCACCTGGCGCCTCAGTTGGACCAGCGTTCGTGCTGGACGTGCAGACCGCGTGAGACGACGCTTCATCCAGTCCCAAACATGCTCAATGGGGGACAGATCCGGAGATCTTGCTGGCCAGGGTAGTTGACTTACACCTTCTAGAGCACGTTGGGTGGCACGGGATACATGCGGACGTGCATTGTCCTGTTGGAACAGCAAGTTCCCTTGCCAGTCTAGGAATGGTAGAACGATGGGTTCGATGACGGTTTGGATGTACCGTGCACTATTCAGTGTCCCCTCGACGATCACCAGTGGTGTACGGCCAGTGTAGGAGATCGCTCCCCACACCAAGATGCCGGGTGTTGGCCCTGTGTGCCTCGGTCGTATGCAGTCCTGATTGTGGCGCTCACCTGCACGGCGCCAAACACGCATACGACCATCATTGGCACCAAGGCAGAAGCGACTCTCATCGCTGAAGACGACACGTCTCCATTCGTCCCTCCATTCACGCCTGTCGCGACACCACTGGAGGCGGGCTGCACGATGTTGGGGCGTGAGCGGAAGACGGCCTAACGGTGTGCGGGACCGTAGCCCAGCTTCATGGAGACGGTTGCGAATGGTCCTCGCCGATACCCCAGGAGCAACAGTGTCCCTAATTTGCTGGGAAGTGGCGGTGCGGTCCCCTACGGCACTGCGTAGGATCCTACGGTCTTGGCGTGCATCCGTGCGTCGCTGCGGTCCGGTCGCAGGTCGACGGACACGTGCACCTTCCGCCGACCACTGGCGACAACATCGATGTACTGTGGAGACCTCACGCCCCACGTGTTGAGCAATTCGGCGGTACGTCCACCCGGCCTCCCGCATGCCCACTATACGCCCTCGCTCAAAGTCCGTCAACTGCACATACGGTTCACGTCCACGCTGTCGCGGCATGTTACCAGTGTTAAAGACTGCGATGGAGCTCCGTATGCCACGGCAAACTGACTGACACTGACGGCGGCGGTGCACAAATGCTGCGCAGCTAGCGCCATTCGACGGCCAACACCGCGGTTCCTGGTGTGTCCGCTGTGCCGTGCGTGTGATCATTGCTTGTACAGCCCTCTCGCAGTGTCCGGAGCAAGTATGGTGGGTCTGACACACCGGTGTCAATGTGTTCTTTTTTCCATTTCCAGGAGTGTATTATCTGGGAGTACGCATTACGAGTGATTTAAAATGGAATGATCATATAAAGTTGATCGTCGGTAAAGCAGATGCCAGACTGAGATTCATTGGAAGAATCCTAAGGAAATGCAATCCGAAAACGAAGGAAGTAGGTTACAGTACGCTTGTTCGCCCACTGCTTGAATACTGCTCAGCAGTGTGGGATCCGTACCAGACAGGGTTGATAGAAGAGATAGAGAACATCTAACAGAGACGGGCGCGCTTCATTACAGGATCATTTAGTAATCGCGAAAGCGTTACGGAGATGATAGATAAACTCCAGTGGAAGACTCTGCACGAGACACGCTCAGTAGCTCGGTACGGGCTTTTGTTGAAGTTTCGAGAACATACCTTCACCGAGGAGTCAAGCAGTATATTGCTTCCTCCTACGTATATCTCGCGAAGAGACCATGAGGATAAAATCAGAGAGATTAGAGCCCACACAGAAGCATACCGACAATCCTTCCTTCCACGAACAATACGAGACTGGAATAGAAGGGAGAACCGATAGAGGTACTCAAGGAACCCTCCCCCACACAACGTCAGGTGGCTTGCGGAGTATGGATGTAGATGTAGATGTAGATGTAGCCGTTAATAATTGGAAAAGCTTCAAATCTTATCTTTCATAGTTAAGAGCAGTACATTTATGTGCATTTGTGCCGAAAATATAACACAAAACAAAGATGAATCAGGTAAGCTTCAATTTAAGGTAATTTCACAATCCCTGAACTTGAACAAATTTTCATTCATTCACACACTCAAAGCATGCGGAGCGCCTCTGCTGACCACTTATATCGGTTTTGTTCCTTCACTAATTCTTTCACCCTTACCACTACCTGTTATATCGAGTTCAGATCCTGTGTCGTGTTCACTGTTACGTTCATGATCACTTTCACTGGCAGTTTCAGCATCACTATCTACAGTGTGTTCCACCTTACGTAACCGCTGAGTGACCATAGTCTCAAAATCTAGATCTGAAATACCCAGTCTGTCGTTATTAGCCACGCCGAGTGGTATTCCTGTAAGTAATGCAAAATATAAAAAGTTTAAAATTGCTGAGTTCGTAACGTAAACTGTGTAGTGGGGTTGCGTCATCCTCTCAGCAACATATTCTACTTACCAAATCAGATTCACAGCAGCTCACAACAATGATTATTCACTCTAAACGCTCATAACAAACTGAACGAAAGCTACCGAGAAGCAGAAGTGCACTGTTCGGAAAATTTCGGCGTCATACGCATTTGAAAGTTGGAGAGGTATCCTCATATCCCACAACACCGACCGAGGTTTAAGTCATCAGTTTCGTGTGGACGTGTCTGGGTTTGAACGGAAGAACCAGGAGAGGAACTGCGCGCCACCTCAGTTCATGATTTGGGAGAAACATTGGCAACCTAAACCATGGTTTCTGGACACGATTTTGTATCCTTACGAATTGGCGTCCACTGTATCCCCAACGCATTATTTCGTTCATTACAACAATCAAGTTAAGTACATGAGTACCGCAGGGCCCTCAAGTAACGTATTATTTGAAACATCTAATATTTCTTTCATATAGGTTATAATAAAACCCTTATTCATTCCTCATCCTAAAAATCGCACTCCTCTTAAAAATGATCACCACGAACTCTTGGAACAACACTGGAATATTATCAAATTATTATAACTTTGAGGGAAGACGTATAATCACATTTCACAGGATAGGAGGGCAAGCGCATTTTGCTTATGAAAAACAAAACACAATCTGCGACTAAACGTAACTACATGGTACTGGACAGGAAACGTAATAATCAGCAACGTGAAAAATTCGTAGACTGAACCATCATCCACAGCATAATTTTCTGGATTTATCGTTCAATCACTATGTACTCAGCGTTATTTCGAATTTCGCTGCTACCAACGGTCAGCTTTGTGAAAGGCTGATGAGTTATCGTGTTAGTCTCTGTTTCCTGACTGACATCATCCCCACTGACGTAGATTACGTTATCGTGTTGATGTATTGTAAGGCTTTGTTGTGTTTAATTCGGTTTATGTTAGATAACACAGTTTTAGGACTTAACAAGGGCGTCCATACGATGATTTGCAATTGAGAAAGGGTGGGGGGGACTAGACCTGGGGCTATGAAGTATAAAGTCAATGTCAATTATTATCCGCAATTTAGTTATATTTTTGTTTATTTTGGTAGTACTGTCATTTTATGTTGATGACGCATGCTTTGTTTATTTGTTGTTATATCTTTGCAATTTTCAAGGTGCTAGGTTAGTTCCGTTATCGCTACCGTGCTGTTAATCATGGCTGCTCCGCTCTTTATTTGCACCATAGAAGAGCAACATTGAGTGATCCGTTTTTTGTGGTCGGAAGGCGTATGAGGGACCGAAATCCATCGAAGACTTTCGGTACAGTACGGGAATAGTGTTTTGCCTCAACGAAGTGTCTACGAATGGATTGAAAAATTCCGAAATGGTCGCAGAAGTGTTACGCACGATGTAGAAGCCGGACGACCGTTTACCGCCACAAATGAAGAAACCATTGAGCGTTCACGTGAAATGATTCTCTTGGATAGACGATTAACTATTGACGAAGTGGCACAAAAAAATGGTTCAAATGGCTCTGAGCACTATGGGACTTAACATCTGAGGTCATCAGTCCCCTAGAACTTAGAACTACTTAAACCTAACTAACCTAAGGACATCACACACATCCATGCCCGAGGCAGGATTCGAACCTGCGACGTAGCGGTCGCGCGGTTCCAGACTGAAGCGCCTAGAACCGCTCGTCCACCTCTGCCGGCGAAGTGGCACATCGTCTGCAAATTAGTCACGGTTCTGCCTACGAAATCATCCACAACAGACTTGGGTTTCATAAAGATTGTTCAAGATGGGTCCCAAAACAACTCACGCAGTTGCATAAACAAACGCGGTTGGACATCTGCAAAAAACATTTGGATCACTATGGTAACGAAGGGGACAACTTCTTAGATAGGATCATTACTGGTGACGAAACATGGCTCCATCATTGCGGGCCGGAGAGTAAACGGCAGAGTATGGAATGGAAACATCCAAATTCGCCGTGCAAGAAGAAGTTCAAGACCGAAAAGTCCGCAGGAAAACTGATGCTTACGGTTTTTTGGACGCACAAGGTCCAGTACTGGAACATTGTAGGGAAAGGGCACAACAATAAACAGTGTACGTTACAGTGAGATGCTTACTGCCAGCCTAAAGCCTGCAATTGGAAGCAAACGCCGAGAATTGCTGTTAAAAGGTGGTGTGTTGTTGCACGACAATGCCCTTCCGCACACTGCTGCCCACACTGCTGACACGCTCCAGAAACTTAAATTTGAAATACTGGATCATCCTCCATATAGTCCGGATCTTGCCCCTTCTGACTATCACTTGTCACTCAAACAGGCATTAAGGGGCCGTCGATTTGCCTCGAAGCAGTGAAAGAAGCGGTGCATTCCTGGCTCGCAGCTCAACCGAGAACTTTCTTTTATGAGGGCATCAGGAAGCTTGTACAACGATGGACCACGAGCTATGAAACGCAAGGAGGCTATGTCGAAAAATGATGTTCTTGTAAGTTTCCTATTTGATTACAATAAAATTTTTTAACTACTTTGTGGATGATAATTCACTTTCCCTCGTATTTAATAGTAACGCCCGGTAATGGGCGTCCTTGGGGTTTAACATCGCGAAGACACCCACTTAGAGATTAAGGAAGGCGATATTATCGGGCTGAGACCAACTTTGTGAGCAAAATACAAAATTATTTTGGTCTGTTCGAAGGTCGTATTGTCGTTCTGCTTGGGGCAAATTACAAGTGAAACTGCTAACGCGTGACAGACCAATGTTGGGCTACTCATGAAGAGCATCCAGATGAAGTATCGTCTGCTTGCCAGTGAAAGGCAGGCATCTGATTTCTTGTCCACATTTGGTTCATTAATTATGTTTTTTGTGTAAAGATGGCAAGTAGATACGTTACCGAATTGTCTTTCTATTGAAGAAAGTCGTCGTTTCGAGAACGATTTTCGTTACAGGTGAACGTATGAAAAGACATCTTACAGCTGTTGTCTGGGCCACCAAGTTTGACCAGGCTGTAAAAATATGTATATTTACGATGTAGGGCTGACGTAACGTTCTCTTAACTCGACGCTAGTTAAATAATTTCAGTTTTTTACTGTTAATCATACATTAAAATATTTCCCTACTATCTAACTGCTCCTACTTCGTTACCTACACTACTGGCCATTAAAATTGCTACACCAAGAAGAAATGCAGATGATAAACGGGTATTCATTGGACAAATATATTATACAAGAACTGACATGTGATTGCATTTTCACGCAATTTGGGTGCATAGATCCTGAGAAATCAGTACCCAGAGCAACCACCTCTGGCCGTAATAACGGCCTTGATACGCCTGGGCATTGAGTCAAACACAGCTTGGAAGGCGTGTACAGGTACAGCTGCCCATACCACAGTTCATCAAGAGTTCATCAAGAGTAGTGACTGGCGTATTGTGATGAGCCAGTTGCTCGGCCACCATTGACCAGACGTTTTCAGTTGGTGAAAGATCTGGAGAATGTGCTGGCCAGGGCAGCAGTCGAACATTTTCTGTATCCAGAAACGCCCGTACAGGACCTGCAACATGTGGTCGTGCATTATCCTGCTGAAATGTAGGGTTTCGCAGGGATCGAATGAAGGGTAGAGCCACAGGTCGTAACACATCTGAAATGTAACGTCCACTGTTCAAAGTGCCGTGAATGCGAACAAGAGGTGACCGAGACGTGTAACCAATGGCACCCCATACCATCACGCCGGGTGATACGCCAGTGGCGATGACGAATACACGCTCCCAATGTGCGTTCACCGCGATGTCGTCAAACGCGGATGCGACCATCATGATGCTGTTAACAGAACCTGGATTCGTCCAAAAAAAAATGTCGTTTTTCCATTTGTGCACCCAGGTTCGTCGTTGAGTACACCATCGCAGGCGCTCCTGTCTGTGATGCAGCGTCAAGGGTAACCGCAGCCGTGGTCTCCGAGCTGATAGTCCATGCTGGTGCAAACGTCGTCGAATTGTTCGTGCAGATGGTTGTTGTCTTGCAAACGTCCCCATCTGTTGACTCAGGGATCGAGACGTGGCTGCACGATCCGTTACAGCCATGCGGATAAGATGCCTGTCATCTCGACTGCTAGTGAAACGAGGCCGTTGGGATCCAGCACGGAGTTCCGTATTGCCCTCCTGAACCCACCGATTCCATATTCTGCTAACAGTCATTGGATATCGACCAACGCGAGCAGCAATGTCGCGATACGATACGCAGCAATCGTGATAGGCTACAATCCGACCTTTTCAAAGTCGGAAACGTGATGTTATGCATTTCTCCTCCTTACACGAGGCATCACAAAAAAGTTTCACCAGGCAACGGCGGTCAACTGCTGTTTGTGTATGAGAAATCGGTTGGAGACTTTTCTCATGTCAGCACGTTGTAGGTGTCACCACCGGCGCTTAACGTGTGTGATTGCTCTGAAAAGCTAATCATTTGCATATCACAGCATCTTCTTCCTGTTGGTTAAATTTCGCGTCTGTAACACGTCATCTTCGAGGTGTAGCAATTTTAATGGCCAGCAGTGTAATTCTGTATTGTAATTCGTGGGATGGTTGGATATCTGAAACATAACTACATCAGACAGTGGACCAGCTTGGCGGGTGCCGGAGGGGGTGGGGGAATGGCCTCGGGCGGCAGGTAGCAGCCGAACTGGATAATGTCTGCATGGTCATTAGGTGAGTTAATGCATTGTCATCAGGACTACATAGGTATGTACGCAGAATCTGAAAGCAATTGGACAAACTGAAGTGATTCAAAATTGAGTTGTAAGTTTTAACCTAATCAATTATACCGTAAACTAGGGTTATTTGGGCCCTCAGTGTTATCTTCAGCCCAAAGAGGAAATTAAGTTTCGGTCTGTTGTCAGAAGCAACACTTTCTGACAGGAATGTTACAACTATGATTTTCCGATAGGTAGCAACAGCGCCTTTTAGTTCATATACTGGCCAGCAGAGGCTTCGTTCTGGCTCGTGTGTCACAGTGCAAAATCGTTGTTTCATTTACTCCTCAATATTTACACTTACAACTATTGTGTACAGTGACGTTATACTGTGAAGCCCTTTTCAGGAATACTCACGGCGCTTGGAACTGGTTATGCGTACCTGTGTTCCTTGTATCTGTGATGTTCGACTCGTCGATCACATTTCAGCATCATAATATCCAGCTTATCCTGGAGGCTTACAGGCATGCGCAGAGATTACCATGCCTTTTGCCTTCTCTACTGACTTATCAATGAACACTGTCCCTCGAATCCCTCCTCGACCTTAACGCTCGTATCTGAACGACATGGCAGAAACATCAGTTCCCATCAATGCAAAATCTGTCCCACTCCATCGTTCAGCCACTTTTTCGGAGTCCTTCTCAGCAGCAGGAAGCTGACTCTGGAATAACCTCCTGCATTATGTTAGAGAACTGAATAACATTTCCAGCTTCAGACGGCAGTTAATGACGAATGTACTAAAGAAAAGACAAGGATTTACAACTGTCCCTGTGAGCACCTGTTGCCCTCGACTTTCTTCTTTCCAACCAGAAAATGGTTCAAATGGCTCTGAGCACTATGGGACATCTTAGGTCATCAGTCCCCTAGAACCTAGAACTACTTAAACCTAACTAACTTAAGGACATCACACACATCCGTGCCCGAGGCAGGATTCGAACCTGCGACCGTAGCAGTCCCGCGGTTCCGGACTGAAGCGTCTAGAACCGCACGGTCACCGCGGCCGGCTTTTCCAACCAGGTCTTCCTCTTTTCCCAGTATACTTACCTGGGGCAGTCTCCTTAAATTTCGTTCGCTGTATCAGAAAACATTAATCTTGTACACCCATAAATTCTTTTTATATCTACTACTACCATTATTGTACTTATTATTATTATTACAATTATCACAATCAGTGGCAGCAGCTGCGGTAGTACAAGTACTCCCAGAATTAACTTTATTAGGGCGTAGTCAGAACTATTTACTCACATTGCCACTTTTGACACTTAAAACATTTTAATACTATATGTCATATTAAAATTGTTATTTTTTAGGAAACTATGATGTAAGAAGGTACTGCATGTGTGAAACCCTGGTCCAATTTAAGAGAAGGCCTGATGGCCTTAATCATATCAAGGTCAAATAAATAAATAATATAGAAATTTTCGTCTCTACAGGCGCAATCAAAGGATATAAATTGTTGGTAAGTGATTTCATCCGTACTCATTTCAACGTTTTTATAAAGTTAACAATATTAACACGTTGATTTAAAAACTTAGCATGCGAAAGTGGGCTACAGTAGCCGTTATTTTTGTCATATGGTTTGGACTCAAGTGACCCATGAATCATATGTCTAAAGCGTCAAATTCAGGATTACTGTGAGCGCCAGTTGTCCATAAAATATATTAATCTGCAAAACTTGACAGCTGTTTGTCACATGTAGTCTATTCACAGTTTCTCGAGTAATTATCAAATACATTGAGGTGGCAAAGGTCATCGAATATCTCCTAACATCATGTCGGACCTCCTTTTGCCCCGCGTAGTGCAGCAACTCGACGTGGCATGGAACCAACAAGTCATTGGAAGTCGCCTGCAGAAATATTGAGCCATGCTGCCTTTACAACCGTCCACAGTTGCGAAAGTTTTGCCGGTGCAAACGTTAGTATACAAACTGACCTCTCGATTATGTCCTATAAATGTTCGATGGGATTCATGTCGGGCGATAGGATGGCCAGATCATTCGTTTGAATTGTCCAGAACGTTCTTCAAACAAATCGCGAACAACTGTGGCTCGGTGATATGATGCACTGTCATCCACAACAACTTCATCGTTGTTTGCGAACATTAAGTCCACGAATGGCTGCAAATTGTTTCCAAATGGCCCAACCTAGCCATTTCCAGTCAATGATCGGTTCAGTTGGACAAGATGATCCAGTCCATTCCGTGTAAACACACTCCACACCATTATGGAGCCACCACCAGTTTGCAAAGTGCCTTGATGACAACTTGCGTTCCTGACTTCGCGGAGTCTGCGCTACACTCGAACGCTACCATTAGCTCTTACCAACTAAGATCGGGACTCATCTGACCAGGTCACGCTTTTCCCGTCGTCTAGGGTCCAACCGGTATGGTCGCGAGCCCAGGAAAGGCACTGCAGGCTACGTCGTGCTGTTAGCAAAAGGCACTCCGTCGAACGATTGCTGGCATAGCTCCTTAACGCCAGATTTCGCCGCACGGTCCTAAGGGCTACGTTTGTTGACGTCCCACATTCTTTTCCGTGGTTATTTCGCACAGTGTTGCTTGTCTGTTAGCACTGACAACTCTACACAAACGCCGCTGCTCTCGGTCGTTAAGTGAAGGCTGTCGGCCACTGCGTTGTCGATTGAGAGAGGTAATCGCAGAAATTTGGTATTCTCGGTGCACTCTTGACACTGGATCTCGGAATACTGAATTCCCTAACGATTTCCGAAATGGAATATCCCATGCGTCTAGTTCCAACTGTCGTTCCATGATCGAAGTCTAACAATTTTCCTCGTGCGGCCGTAATCGTGTAGGAAACCTGTTCATATAAATCACCTCATTACAAATGACTGCGCCTCCAATGCACTGCCTTTTTATACTACCGCCTTCTGTATTGTGCATATCGCTGTCCCATGACTTCTGTCCCCTTGGTGTATAAGACAAGTGTGCCCTAATCGAGTGCATGAAGCCCACCAACAAGGTCTGAAAATGGCCAACGTCGAAAGTATTTTGCTATATGAATGGACAGACATTGTTGGAAAAAACTTGTAAAAAACGTTATTTTTACAATCAGCTTGAAGCACAGCATACCAGGCCCGCAGATTCATATGTTGTGAGTGGGTTGTTGTTCAAGAAAAGAGACTACCCTTGTAAGCAAAATTCAAAATGATTCATAAAATATTATTTACTTTTTTAAATGTTGTTAATTACAAAAAATGTCCTGCACAACGTAAAGCTGTGCTACGCTTCGCGTGTCACGAAATAAATGTAGTTACCAAATTATCTACGTTATCGTTGGAAGCTGAAGAAGTGAATTAAAGTTTGTACTGCAAGTGGGACTCGAACCCGGCTCTTCTTGCTTACATTTTTTCTTATTATTTTTTGTTGATCTCATTTTGCTCTATATTGGTCGTTTAACTTGTTCGTGGCGGACGTCCGATGACACCTGTTCGGGGTGTTCGTTGACCCGTTCTCTCAGTTTTTTTATTACAGAGGGTAGCTAAACCCTCTCACCGACCACGCTGAGCTACCGTGCCGGCTCCTCTTATGTTGTCACTATTACCAGGGCTCTCAGCCATTAGAATAGCACCCCAGCATTGGACGTAATGGAGAGGTGCTGTATTACATGTGATCGTATATAACTTAAATTAAATTTTCCCTGAGACATTTAAGTTCAAATGGTTCAAATGGCTCTGAGCACTATGGGACTCAACTGCTGTGGTCATAAGTCCCCTAGAACTTAGAACTACTTAAACCTAACAAACCTAAGGACAGCACACAACACCCAGCCATCACGAGGCAGAGAAAATCCCTGATCCCGCCGGGAATCGAACCCGGGAACCCGGGCGTGGGAAGCGAGAACGCTACCGCACGACCACGAGATGCGGGCCCCTGAGACATTTAAGTCTCTAATTTATCTACGATAACGTTGGAATCTGAAGAATCTTTCAACGTTATCGTAGATAAATTAGAGACTTAAATGTCTCAGGGTTCAAATGGTTCAAATGGCTCTGAGCACTATGGGAGTTAACATCTGAGGTCATCAGTCCCCTAGAACTTAGAACTACTTAAACCTAACTAACCTAAGGACAGCACACACATCCATGCCCGAGGCAGGATTCGAACCTGCGACCGTAGCGGTCACGCGGTGCCAGACTGAGGCGCCTAGAACCGCACTGCCACCACGGCCGGCAAAACGTTCTCTCATGTCAGCCGTAACATGGTCCAGTGTTGGAATAAAAAAAGTTCTTTCCTTCTATGTCATAGCATCATCATTATGATCGCAGTTTCCCTGTGTTTCTCTCTGCCTGGAGGACGAGGAACACTCATCTCGCGACTTTTCTCGAACAAATGCTAGAGAGCATAACGTAAAGAGGTCACTAGAATGGCCGCGACTTTTCTCGTAGGTATGTGTTAGCTGTCTATGTGCCAGACAGAAACGTATAAAATACGGTGACGTGGACGCGCCTGCTACGTAGGAAAGTATGTTGAATTTTAAATAATAAATATTTTCATCAGCATTACGTTCTGGCTCTGGTTCAAATGGCTCTGAGCACTATGGGACTTAACATCTGAGGTCATCAGTCCCCTAGAACTTAGAACTACTTAAACCTAACTAACCTAAGGACATCACAGGGAAAATTTAATTTAAGATCTATACGATCACATGTAGTACAGCACTTCCCCATTACGTCCAATGCTGGGGTGCTATTCCAATGTCGGAGAGCCCTGGTAATTGTGACAATACAAAGGAAGATGTGAATTGGAGTTAGTGTTGGGGAGGATATTTGACTTGGGTAGTTTGTGCGGCTACATTTACCATAAAGCTGCGTTGGTATAAAAGTCACCGACCATAATATTGCGGTGGTATAATGATCAGCATATCCGCCTAGAAAGCAAATAGATCTGGGTTCGAGTCCTGGCTGCAGCACAAGTTTTAATCCACTTCTTCAGCTTCCAACCTTATCATAGATGAATTAGAGACTTAAATGTCTCAGGGAAAATTTAATTCAAGATCCAAGTCATCTAAATCTAGTTTATCGGTATTATCGCAAGCAAGAAGACCCGGGCTCGAGTCCCGGCCGCAGCACAAATTTTAATTCACTTCTTCAGCGTCCAACCTTATCATAGATGAATTAGAGACTTAAATGTCTCAGGGAAAATTTAATTTAAAATCCAAATCATCTAAATCTAGTTTATCGGTAATATCGAAGTAAATATGAGTGAACTGATCGTGTAACATTTTTGATCTTAGATAAGATCTGAACCAACGTAAAGACGAAAAACTTCGTTCATTAGACCAAGATGATAAGGGAATTGTAATTAGCAAGCGAAAAAAGTGCACAAACTCCAGGAATTAGTGCTATCGTCCATTTATGTTTTTTTGAGAGCTCCAAAACTTCCCTCAAGTTACTTTTCTTGCTCATTTTGTCTCTCTAAAAGGAGCAAAAACATGTCTACATCGCTTATCATTGCCTCTCCATCAGAATTATTTTTGTAAAATATTACACCCTTGGGATGACCCAGGGTAAATGTTTTCCAGCGATTTAAAAAAATTTGCGGAATGATTGTCGACTCTACTCTTGAGTGACGCAATCAACTGGCTGAAAACTTCAAAATACGATTTTCTAAAAAATTCTTGATACGTTTTGAATTTTATATATCCTTTACTACCTTGATCGAGACATTTTGAAGTTTTGTGCTGTGCTCTAGACTCCGTAAGAATTTCTTATTAGGTCCTCTAAGTCTCTAGCATGCATGGTTGGATTGATTGCCGGCCAGTGTGACCGAGCGGTTCTAGGCGCTTCAGTCTGGAAGCGCGCGACCGCTACGGTCGCAGATTCGAATCCTGCCTCGGACATGGATGTGTGTGATGTCCTTAGGTTAGTTAGGTTTAAGTAGTTCTAAGCTTTAGGGGACTGATGACCTCAGATGTTAAGTCCCATAGTGCTCAGACCCATTTGAGCCTTTTTTTTTTTTTTTTTTTTTTTTTTTTTTGATTGATTACTGAATTTCGGTTTCATTTATGAATACGTGGTAGGGTATATAAAGTGACGTCTTAAATCCTCGTGTAACATGTCCTTTCTATAAGGGAGAACACAAAAGCAATTATAGTTTGCAACGAAGTTGATAAGTGTGATTAGAATGTTGCATTCCCTTAAATATATGTTCATTCTCCCCTCATATTTATCGTTGCTCTATGTAAACACTTCCTAATTCTGAATATATTAATCATATCGAAGTCAGATAACGTAATATTCATTCTTGGATCAAAATTTGATATAAAAAGGGAAATATTTTCAGGGCATTTTGACCGATGCCATATCAGTTTTCGCTCAAAAAGGAGTAGGTGACTTTCAGACGTTAAAATTTTCGAAATACGGACTGGAATAATATACACAACACACTTAGTGTTAATGAAAAATGTAATGTATTTTGTAAGATAGCCTACAGTTCCTTGTAAAAGCATTTCATTCCGTTTATTACTATTTTTTGCAAGTATTGTTCACATACAGAGGTGAATGTCACCGCTTCTAAACAAAGCAGTTCATTTTTCATAGCAGTACTTAAGAACAAAGTGATCTTAGAAATAATGGTTGAAATTGCTTGTTAATTCACTCGTGTGTGATAGCGTCAAGGGAAGCGACCGATTGCAGGAAGTATCGCTGGAGCGTGTGCGTGGTCACAACAGATTGTTTCTATAAAGCAGAGACGTTACAAATACTAAAACTACGGCATTAGGTACTCATACATATAATGTTCACGATTTTGATGTCTGTAGTACAACTTTATTTGTTGGAAAAGATACCTGGGGCATTAGAGGAGAACGAATCCAAAGCGTAACGAAATTGTGACGTTCATTTCCTGTTTTCGTAACGCCCTTAGGAACGTCCGCTGCCCTAGTCCCTGCGCTCCAAGTGACGTGAGACGTATTCTATTTCGTTATGGATAGTAATCTTAACTATATCAAGATCCCTAAAGGAAACGTTAATTACATTTTTAGGGTTCCGTATCTCAGTCGGTAAAAATGGAAACGTTATAAGATCACTTTGTTGCACGTCTATATATCTGTCTGTCCAATTTTTCAAAACCTCTTTTCTCAGGTACGGGTAGACATATCAAATTAAAATTTATGTCACATATTAAGCTCTACGGTCTCTTGGGGTTGTAAAAAATGTGAAGGTTCTAAGTCAATACAATCAAAAGATACCTCCATTTATGTCACATATTTTGACACTCGCAAATTCACTCGTCAAAACCTACGAGGTACTTCCTGTTAGTTTAGAATCATGAAATTTGTCAAGAAGTAAAGTTTCACACTACAACCAAAGCAAAAAATCCGACAGTTGTTGATCTGTAATTACATCACAAGAAAACATATTTTTGTTATTTGTTATCAGACTCTGTCTTTCCGTCCGCCTGTTACGACTCCTATTCCCCAGGAACGGATACACGTCTCAGGTTGAAATCTGTGTAACGTAGGTCTATGGCCCCTTGGTGGCGTCATAAACATTAGCTTATAACTCAATACAAGCAGCAGAAAATAATCTTAGACTAGAATTTTCTGCATCTCTTTTCATTAGATTTTGCTCTAAAGAATTTAAATAATCTCTCACAGTAGATGAAATTTCATTTGCCCTCCGTCGTGAGTCAGTCTCAAGCCATGTGTTCGTTAACTACTTCGTGTGCTTTTTTTTAACGAATATTTTAAGATCATACACTTATACAACCAGACCTGTCTGGAGTAAAATACTTCTCCGACAGCCATTTTGGGTAAGTCACAATGCTGTTTTTATTTTCATTTAAAACATTGAAAAATCGTTGTGCCCGTATTTTGTGCAACCTATAATCTGATCTTAAAATATTTTTAACTTTAAATCTTGAGTTGGCTTTAATTCTACAAAGAAGTGTGAACAATCTGAGCAATTATCAACATGACTACTGAATTTTCAAACCCCAGGCTGAAAAATTTTTAGTACACAATTTTATACGTTGAAAGAGAACCGCTCAACAACCCTTGTTTAACTCTAGAAGCATTGCACCTGTCACGCATTTTGTTTTAAATTTAACTCTGGTGGAAGATATGACCGCCTGATTTATTTCTAGAGTAGTCAGAAGATCTGCATTTATACTTAAGTATATCTTTCTTAATGAACTGCGACTGTTCTTCATCTCTTTGCTGAAGCTTCTTGTTTGGCCTCCATCGATTCTCCTTTGGTAGTATATCCTCCGACTTATATCTTTTGGCAGTACGCCAGAGTCTCTCTCCAGGCACTCCTGCAAAATAAGTATGAAATAAATGTAGCCCGTTCAGACAATTATTTTCATTCCACAAACTATTTGTTTGCTTTATAAATAAAGTCAGACTTACCTGTCAATCTTCTGAATATTGAGGCATGTACAGGGATCTCTCGGCCATTTTATTATCTTATAATATTCTTCCTCCCTGCGTGTTTTAGGCAGGTTCACTCACATGTATCATTGTAAGAAATTATCCTGTTCAACTTTTGTGTGATTCATATACAGTCTATCTGCACAATGAACAAGATAAATGAAACACAAAATTCCGCTTTACATGTTCTTTCCTTTGTTGTTTCAATATGATTAGACTCTATATTCTTATCATCATTTGAGGGTGCAGTATTGTACTTGTTAGTCTACTGATGTGGACGACTCCTGGTTTGACTACCGCCTTTCACTTCGTGGTCTGTTTCAGAACATTCCGACCTTTCTAACTTCGTAATAATCACATTCTCACAAGAACATTCTATTGCAGCTACTCTTCTCATAGTGAAAGAGTGGCTGAACATGAAAGATAATTACGTGGTGAAATATGCATTGTTGTCTAACAGTCGCTTAGGAAGCAGTCGTCGTGTGGTTGCAAAAAAATAAACTCATGCAAGTGTAAAGGCCATTAAAGATAATTTTCAACTTTTATGTTATAAATTTCAAACATGCAGTATAAAAGAAGGTCCTATTGAATTCTTTGGAATCTTGAAAAATAGAGAGGCCGAGTTTTGTGAAAATTTTCTATACAGTATTCAGATGCTTTTAACAACAGCAAATATTCAGTTCTGGGTATTATCTGTTAGCCATTGTGTGAGACTCATTAATCAAGAATACATTAAAAGCGTATTTTGAAAAAATTGCCTTTGTTGAGTTTTGTTACAACGCTCCTCAATGGCAGTTAAATATTCTGGCCATCACGAAGCCTTTATCAAATATGTTAATGAACTATATATCATATCGTCACATGTTGAAAGATAAAATATGTGACAATATGATATATAATTCATTGACATATTTTACAAGACTTCATAACTTTCTGAATGCTTATCTCGAATTTATATACACTATGTGATAAAAAGTATCCAGGCACTCCCAACAACATACGTTTTTCATATTATGTGCATTATGCTGCCACCTACTGCCATGTACTCCATATTAGCGACCTCAGTAGTCATCAGTCATCGTGAGAGAGCAGTATGGGGCGTTCCGCGGAACTCACGGACTTCGAACGTGGTCAGGTGATTGGGTGTCACTTGTGTCATACGTCTGTACGCGAGATTTACACACTCCTAAACATCCCTAAGTCCATTGCCTCCGATGTGATAGTGAAGTGGATACGTGAAGGGCCACGTGCAGCACAAAAGTGTACAGGTCGACCTCGTCTGTTGACTGACAGAGACCGCCGACAGTTGAAAAGCGTCGTAATGTGTAATAGGCAGGCATGTATCCAGACCATCACACAGGAATTCCAAACTGCATCATGATCCACTGCAAGTACTGTGACAGTTAGGCGGGAGGTAAAAAAACTTGGATTTCATGGTCGAGCGGCTGCTCATAAGCCACACATCACGCCAGTAAATGCCCAACGGCGCCTCGCTTGATGTAAGAAGCGTAAACATTGGACGATTGAACTGTGGAAAAACGTTGTGTAGAATGACGAATCACGGTACACAATGTGGGGTTCCGATGGCAGGTTGTGGGTATGGCGAATGCGCGGTGAACGTCATCTGCCAGCGTGTGTAGTGCCAACAGAAAACTTCGGGGGCAGTGGTGTTATGGTGTGGTCGTGTTTTTCAGGGAGGGAGCTTGCACCCCTTGTTTTGCGTGGCACTATCAGAGAAGAGGCCTACATTGATGTTTTAAGCACCTTCTCGCTTCCCACTGTTGAAGAGCAATTCAGGGAATAGCGATTGCATCTTTCAACACGATCGAGCACCTCTTCATAATGCACAGCCTGTGGCGGAGTGGTTACGACAATAACATCCCTGTAATGGACTGGCCTGCACGGAGCTCTGACCTGATTCCTATAGAACACCTCTGGGATGCCTTGGAACGCCGACTTCGTGCCAGGCCTCAGTGACCGACATCTATACCTCTCCTCAGTGCAGCACTCCGTGAAGAATGAGCTGCCATTCCCCAAGAAGCCTTCCAGCACCTGATTGAGCGTATGCCTGCGAGAGTGGAAGCTGTCATCAAGGCTAAGGGGTGGGCCAATACCGTACTGAATTCCAGCATTACCGATGGAGGGCGCCACGAATTTGTAAGTCATTTTCAGCCACGTGTCCGGATACTTTTGATCACACAGTGTACCTTGCAGCTCTTAGCAGATAAATCACACTTGAAAATGGCAATCAAGTGCGGAAACCGATAATGAGAACAGTGTAATTTTTAAGCACTCTTGGACGTAGTAAATTATTAGGAGCCCGCATTTCGAAGTATTCGCCTTGAGAAAGGATCAAGGTTAGTGGAAGTTCAGCTGGCGAGGTGCCTCTCGCATTCCAAAGCGGCTGGCCGGCGGTCACTCCTCCCTGCGCTGCCGTTAGACTCGCCGCAAGAACCGCAGCTGTCCGCTCTCTCCGCCATCTATAACAGCTTCCTCCGAGTCTGCTGGCGATAGATCTTCCAGGCTGTAAAGAGCACTAATAACACTGCTGCTATTCTCATACGGGTTTTTTCTTCTATGAAGAAGGGCTGAAAAGTAACGCCTCCGAATTTTTATTCGAAAACTCTTAACGCTCCTTAAATAAAACAAACCGTTATTAACATTCTATATCTTTACTCTTGATGTCTACGTATTTGCAGCCCTCTGCCGCTAGAGGGCCCCGAATTGTAGCGTGTAGCATAGCAGTGTGTAACGCAGCTATATCGGGTCGTGAGAAACTGCGTGCTGTACCCGAGTTTCGAATTCGAAGAGTTCCTCCACATATGGAACACCCTCCCTTTCAGCGTGACAATGGCAGATCGCACACGAAGTGCTGCGACATCTGCATTCTGAGGCCGTGGGTTCACTTTCATCGATCGTCCTCCATACAACCCGACTTGGCCCCATCCGATTTTCATCTGCATCCAAAACTTAAAGAACACCTTCGATGACTTCATTTTGATAGTGGTGAAGCGATGCAAGCAGAAGTGTGGGTGTAGCTCCGTCAACAAAATCAAACGCTCTACAGTAACGGCATCAACAAACTGGTCTCTAGTTCGGAGAAATATTTTCATCGCCAGGGTAACTATCTTCTAAATAAATACATAGGCACGAACAATAAAGACAGTAGAATGTTAACAACGTATGTTTTATTTTAAAATGTTTAAGAGTTTTCGCGTACAATATTCGGTGACACTATACTTCAGCACGCCCTTGTATGCAGTGTCACATCTGTCATTCAGTGTCGATCAGGCACGCGTAATAACGACTGATTTGGTTGGAGCTTAATTTCTGGTTTATCGCAGTAAAGGTCGTCTGTGCCTAACAAGAAATTTACTGACCGCCTTTCCCAACAAGAAAGGAGGTTTCGAAACGACATCTACGTCTGCGTACACACTGTGGAAGCCACTGTACATTCCACAGAGGACAATACTCCATATCAGAATTAGCCACTCCCTGTCTTATTACGTTCGCGATCAAGGTTGCCTTTTCTTTCCATTTCAGTTTACTGAACATCTCTGTTTTCACCTTCGTGTGGGTTGTACTGATCTGTAACGCACAGTGTGCCTCTAAATTACTAGAACACTCCAGAATGAGTCGCACTACCGTCTTCTGTGCTGTTTCCGTCACAGGTGAACCGTACCTAGGATTCTACCAAGAAATCTGTCTTTAATTTGACGTCTGTACTTCTGATATACCATTTCGTACCACTTTATAGTACTATTTCTGGATATTTAAACGATGTAACCGACCCAAAAGTTTGCCGTTTGTCTTGTAACAGGATACTGCCGGATTTGTTCGCATTTTGTGGACGTTTATTATCATTTCAAGAGACCTATAGTTTAGTAGACAAACTCTATGTCGTCCTGTATTTTCTTACAATAATCGAGCGACGAAAATTTCCTGTGGCAATACTATCATCAGTAATCATGCTGAGTAGTCCTGACCCTGTGTGACACATTTTTATGTATTATGAGAACATTAGCGGGCCTACTAAGATACTTTGGGACACACTCAATGTTATTTTCGTTTCTGTTCAACGTTTTCCTTCCGATAATATTAGCAGTGTTCTATAAATTTTGTTTTTCCTTTCTAACAGTCACATCTGACAAGGGGACCTCCCCATCGCACCCCCCTCAGATTTAGTTATAACTTGGCACAGTGGATAGGCCTTGAAAAACTGAACACAGATCAATCGAGAAAACAGGAAGAAGTTGTGTGTAACTATGAAAAAAATAAGCAAAATATTACAAACTGAGTAGTCCATGCGCTAGATAGGCAACATCAAGGAGATGTGCGTGCGTAGGAGCGCCGTGGTCCCGTGGTTAGCGTGAGCAGTTGCGAAAACAGAGGTCCTTGGTTCAAGTATTGTCTCGAGTGGAACTTTTTTTTTTTTTCAGACGATTACTATCTGTCCGTCCGTCCGTCCGTCCGATGCGAGATAACTGCGCCGTAGTATGGGGACGTTACACCTAAACAAACATCGAAACATCCACAAGAAAACCTAAATCGGGCAAGGTAGAAGAATCTTTTTGCCCATTCGCCAAGTGTACTAGTTAGGTGGGTCGACAACATATTCCTGTCATGTGACGCAGATGCCGTCACCAGTGTCGTATAGAATATATCAGACGTGTTTTCCTGTGGAGGAATCGGTTGACCTATGACCTTGCGATCATATGTTTTCTGTTCCCATTGAAGAGGCACGTCCTTTCGTCTACTGATCGCACGGTTTTGCGGTGCAGTCGCAAAACACAGACACTAAACTTATTACAGTGAACAGAGACGTCAAAAAAACGAACGGACAGAACTTTGCGCCGGCCGAAGTGGCCGTGCGGTTAAAGGCGCTGCAGTCTGGAACCGCAAGACCGCTACGGTCGCAGGTTCGAATCCTGCCTCGGCCATGGATGTTTGTGATGTCCTTAGGTTAGTTAGGTTTAACTAGTTCTAAGTTCTAGGGGACTAATGACCTCAGCAGTTGAGTCCCATAGTGCTCAGAGCCATTTTTTGAACAGAACTTTGCGAAAATAAAAAAGTAAAATTTTCATTCGAGGGAAGATTTGAACCAAGGACCTGTCGAACCGCAGCCGCTTACGATAACCAGGGGATCACGGCGCTCCTGAGCAGACACGTGTCCTTAATATTGCATATCTTGCGCATCGACTACTGAGTTTGTATATTTTGCTTATTTTTTCATAGTTCCACACAACTTCTTCCTGTTTTCTCGATTGATCTGTGTTCAGTTTTTCAAGGCCTTTCCACTGTGCCAACTTATAACTAAATCTGAGGGGGGTGCGATGGGGAGGTTCCCTTGTGAGAAGATACTCCGCATGATATTATCTTCGTTAGCAGCGTGGTTTCCGGCAAGAATATAGCGTAGTAGCCGAAATTTGTTTTATATATTAATATTAACGTTGCTTTAAATGGTTCAAATGGCTCTAAGCACTATGGGACTTAACATCTGAGGTCATCAGTCCCCTAGACTTAGGACTACTTAAACCTAACCAACCTAAGGACATCACACACATCCATGCCCGAGACAGGATTCGAACCCGCGACCGTTGCAGCAGCGCGGGCCCGGACTGAAGCGCCTAGAACCGCTCGGCCACAGCGGCCGGCAACGTTAGTTTAAATTAATAGTGAGTGTTCTAAAAACAGCTAAAATTAGTGTCTAGTTCTTGCGTACGACGTTGAAGTCAACAACAATGTTACAAGATACCGAAGCACCCTTTACAAGGGTCTCAAACATTTTGGGTCAAACTGAGCCGGCCGGTGTGGCCGTGCGGTTCTAGGCGTTTCAGTCTGGAACCGCGTGACCGCTACGGTCGCAGGTTCGAATCCTGCCTCGGGGATGGATGTGTGTGATGTCCTTAGGTTAGTTGCGTTTAAGTAGTTCTAAGTTCTTGGGGACTGATGACCACAGATGTTAAGTCCCATAGTACTCAGAGCCATTTGAACCATTTTTGTCAAACTGAAACAGGCGATAATGAGTCCACACCTAGTTATAATAAGGCAGGGAACCAACGGTCGGAAATGCATATTTATTGTGTTATGGGCGTACACAGCATAACAACCACGTAGGCCATAGTAATTGTTCAAACTGAAGACCGCAAGTCTCAATGCATGCAAAGCAACGGCTCATGAAGTTCTGCACAAGCTGTCTGAGGCAATGGGCAACTGGCATAAGGGCTAGTGGTGTGCATGCGGCACAGGTTAATGCGCCAGAGCGATGCAAGCGGTCGTCACGTGACTCACTTGCTGTGAGCTAAGTTGTGTACAGTATGTCTGTTTGGTGGTCAGGCGTGTACACTTTTGCCACGTATGCATTGAGACTTTCGGTCGTCACTTTGAACAATTACTATGAGCTACGTTGTTGGTATATGGTGCACGCTGTGTGTGTGTATAGCACAATAAATATGCGTATTAGACCATTGGTTCCATTTCCGACCGTTGGTGCCGCAACCTCAATACAATCGGTAGTGGACCCACAATCATCTGTTTCAATTTAATCCAAAAGGTTTGAGACACCCTTGATACTCATCGGCAGCTGTACTATCAGCAGCGTGCACATGCCCGTTGAACGTCGTTGATAAGTTGTAAACAGAATTTAATTAATATTAAGGAATTCAGAGTGACTGTCTAAGATATATGTGAGTGATATATTAACGATCAATGCATGCAGTACAAAATTGTATACGTAGTGATTGGTACCAATACAAGAAACCAAATTTCACTACATAGTCGCGTCTTAACAAGACGACAGACATCCTACTTCTCTTGTATTTAGACATTCATAGCGCTCTAGAAACTAAAAAGAATCTTGCTACATTTACATCTATACCTTGTGTAGTATTCTGAAAGGTAAGTAAGCGTACTTTTTATTATACCTTCCCATGAGACATCCAGCGAAACTTGTTGTGGTACCGGCGGAGGTTCGAGACCTCCCTCGGGCATGGGTGTGTGTGTTTTTTTACTTTTATTTATTTATTTATTTATTGTTCCGTGGGACTACATTAAGGAGAAGTCTCCTTGGTCATGGAACGAGTCAATACATGAAATAATAACACGATAGTGCAAACAGATAAAATGAAATATAAGAAACATATTCAGGCGACAATTCGTAAGTTTAAATAAAGAAAATCAACAGTGTAACACTGGAATTTGCTTAATTTTTCAGCTCTTCCAGGAGCTCCTCGACAGAATAGAAGGAGTGAGCCATGAGGAAACTCTTCAGTTTAGACTTTAAAGTGTTTGGGCTACTGCTAAGATTTTTGTGTTCTTGTGGTAGCTTATTGAAAATGGATGCAGCACAAGAGTCAAGGAAGTGCATTCCATATGCAGATTTGATTTCTGCCAAGTATTAACTAAGTGAAAGCTGCTAACTCTTGGGAATACGCTAATATTGCTAACAACAAACGACATTAAAGAAAATATATACTGTGAGGGCAATGTCAGAATTCCCAGACTGTTGAATAGGGGTCGACAAGAGGTTCTCGAACTTTCACCACATATAGCTCGAACAGCCCGTTTTTGAGTCAAAAATACCCTTTTTGAATCAGAAGAATTACCCCAAAAAATAATACCATATGACATAAGCGTGTGAAAATATGCGAAGTAGACTACTTTTCGTGTTGAACCGTCACTTATTTCAGATACTGTTCTAATGGTAAATAAAGCAGCATTTAGTTTCTGAACAAGATCCTGAACATGGGCTTTCCACAACAGCTTACTATCTATCCGAACGCCTAGGAACTTGAACTGATCCGTCTCGCTTGTAATATGCCCATTCTGTCTGATCAAAAGATCGGTTCTTGTTGAATTGTGAGTTAGAAACTGTAAAAACTGAGTCTTACTGTGATTTAGCATCAAATTATTTTCCACAAGCCACGAACTTACTTCATGAACTACATTATTTGATAATGTTTCAATATTACAACACACAAGATCCTTCACTACCAAGCTGGTGTCATCAGCAAACAGAAATATTTTTGAATCACCTGTAATACTAGAAGGCATATCATTTATATAAATAAGAAACAGCAGTGGCCCCAGCACCGACCCTTGGGGAATGCCCCACTTAACAGTGCCCCATTGGGACTGAACATCACTACCACTCTCAGTATTGCGGAGAATTACCTTCTGCTTTCTGTTCTTAAAGTAAGAGGCGAACCAGTTGTAAGCTACTCCACTTACTCCATAATGGTCCAACTTCTGCAGTAATATTTTGTGGTCAACATAGTAAAAAGCCTTCGTTAAATCAAAGAAAACACCTAACATTCGCAGCCTTTTATTTAATCCGTCCAAAACCTCACAGAGAAAAGAGAATATAGCATTTTCAGTTGTTAAGCCATTTCTAAAACCAAACTGTACATTTGACAGCAAATTATGTGAATTCAAATGCTCCAGTAACCTTGTATATACAACCCTCTCGATAACTTTAGCAAACATCGATGGCATAGAAATAGGTCTGTAATTGTCAACATTATCCCTGTCTCCCTTTTTATAAAGTGTCCTTAGGATAATTTAGATCAAGTGGTGTGTAAGCATAGGGACTGATGACCTTAGCAGTTAAGTCCCATAAGATTTCACACACATTTGAACATTTTTGAAACTTGTTGTCGATCGATTTCTTTGGACTTAGAGTTCAGATCATTGTCCTGGTTCAAGTAGTCTACGGGCATATTTCAGTATTGTGTAGGAGAAGAGTTTCTGCTCATTATCTGTTATGAATTGAGTCCTACAACATCGGTAGTAACGCATTTCACAGCGACATATATGAAATCCTAGTAGTCTTTGAACGTATTCGTAGCATTGATAACACTGTACGGAATGATTTATGTCAGTAAGTTGCGTAACAGACAAAATATAAAAAGAAACAGTGTAACATCTGCATGGTAGGTGTATGACACCAGTAAAGATCAGAACAAACAGTTTAAATGAACGAAAACGTTAAAAACTTTGAATTCACCACAGCCACGCCATACTGCAGTGAACACTCAAGTTTGGCGCAGTCGACATTCGCAGACTCATTCTCAGGCAATCCTAAACCGGTCGGTCTCTGCATCGCAGCTGAGCTGCACAAGTGATACGCTTCACTGTTGCTTTCCTTTCCGGTTATGGGAGGACAGCTGCCGGTGGAATCTTGTCAGTTGGCAGCCTAAGCGAATCTAAAAGTCACGGCCGTTTTCTGTATTTGGAAGACGAACGGAAGGGAAAGGACGCTGCACATTGTGGGGATCGCGTATGTTGCCAGCCTTCAACGAAGGACTTACGCATGTAGAGCCTCGCATTTTCACTAATGCTCTAAGACATATTTCTGCTACAAAAGCCAAAGCAATGAAACGGTTCTATTTTAGCGGTGTCTGGCACCTCCACTGATGCGAGCACACTAATTCCCAACTATAACTTTGGATTGCTAAAAATTACAAAAATAATTTGTAAACGGTTTAAGGTTTGCCAATGATAATGTAAATCTGGCAGAGGTGGCAACGAACTTGGAAGATCAATTTAATGGAATCGATAACGACTTGAAAAGACACTAAAATATGAATACAAACAAAAGTAGAACGAGGGTAATGGAGTATAACTGAGTCAAATCATGTGATGCTGTGGGAATTATATTGGGAAGTGAAACACGAAAAGTAGTGTATGAGTTTTGTCATTTGGGCAGAAAAATACTACGAAAGGAAGAAAGGTTGGGTTTAACGTCCCGTCGACGACGAGGTCATTAGAGACGGAGCTAAAGCTCGAATTTTGTCAAGGATGGGGAATAAAATCGGCCGTGCCCTTTCAAAGGAACCATCTTGGCATTTGCCTGGAGTGATTTAGGGAAATCAGGGAAAACCTAAATCTAGATGGCCGGACGTGGGTTTGAACCGTCGTCTCTCGAATGCGAATGCAGTGTGCTAACCACTGCGCCACCTCTGTCGGTAGCTAAACACTGGCCATGGCAAAAGTAATGGGGACGTAAATTTCAGACTGGCAAAGGCAATAAAAACTTTACTAAAAAAGAGAAATATAAATAAATAAAATAAATTTACGTTATAGTAAGTCTCATCTCAAAGAATTTGTGAGGAGTGTAGCCTTGTACGAATTTGGACGATAAACAGTTCAAACAAGAAGAGAATAGAAGTTTTTGAAAAGTGTGTCACAGAAGAATGCAGAAGATTATATGGGTAGATGAAGTAACCAATGAAGAGGCACTGAATGGAACTGTGAGGAAAAGAAATTTATGGCACAGTTTGACTCAAAAAAGGATAGGTTGATAATATATAGATTGACAGAACACATCCTGAGGGATCAAGGACTAATTACTTTGGTAGTAGAGGGAACTGTTGTTGGGGGGTGGGAGGAGAGGAGGGAATTTTTGAGACGGGGACAGTAAGCAGGTTCAAACAGCTGTAAATTCCTCTACCACAGAGATGAAGAGACTTCAACGGGGTACACTAATGTAGAGAGAAGTATAAAACCTGCCTTCGGACTGATGACAACGACAACAAACGGTTTAGTACATTACATAAGACGTTTGAAGAACAAAATATACTGATTATGAAATTTTGTTAGCGCATATAAATGATTCCAGTGCTGCTATCTTAAACGAGCGCATCAAATAGTATGTTTCCCTCGTCGCTGAGTGCAATGAACAACATATTTGACTACAACGTTCGACTTGTTTGAGTCCGACGTACCGGTCATAATGATATTGACGAAACGGTATAGTTCATTGTGGTCATTCGTAGTCATTTGAAACAATATTACCATTATACACAACTTCGACCTAAACTAATCCGTTCACGTACACCTAAAAATTGAATACGTCCAAATACAGGATCCTCAATTTGCTAAAAAAATTTGTAAATGTACCTGGCTATCGGTTAGCCGATAACTCCTGCTTAACTCTCCAGTGATCACAGTTGGCTGCAACTAGTAGACTAGAGAGTCAAAAATCCATTACCGTCTGAAATCTTAGCACAGCGTTGCTATAACTGAACAATGCATAATGCGTTCATAGGAAGGTAAGCGGTACTGAAAATTACCGCCGATACTGACAGCTTAATCCGTTCATGTACACCTAAAAATACGAATATGTCCAAATAAAGGATCCTCAATTTGCTAAAAAAAATTGTAAATGTATCTGGGTATCGATTAGCCAATAACATCTGCTTAACTCTGTGGCGATACGATCACAGTTGGCTGCAATTAGTAAACTGAAGAGTCGACAATCCATTACCGTCTGAAACCTTAGCACAGCGTTGCTATAACTGAACAATGCACGCTGCGTTCATAGGAAGGTAAGCGGTACTGAAAATTACCGTCGATACTGACAGCATAACTTTGCGACGAAGTCTGATTCCTTAAGGAAAACAAAGTTAGTATTTTAAACAAACTGTTAAAAACAAAAGTTGTTTAATGCGGTCGTGCGGTAGTGTTCTCGCTTCCCGCGCCCGGGATTCCGGGTTCGATTCCCGGCGGGGTCAGGGATTTTCTCTGCCTCGTGATGACTGGGTGTAGTGTGATGTCCTTAGGTTAGTTAGGTTTAAGTAGTTCTAAGTTCTAGGGGACTGATGCCCTTAGATGTTAAGTCCCATAGCGCTCAGAGCCAGCCATTTGTTTAATGCGCTCTAAGGAGTGAAAAGACTTACTAAAATTCTGGGCTTATGTTTGAATGTCCAATAATTGTGCTTTCACTGATCCACAAGAGATGTTACGCACTCGTCTAATAGTGGATTTGTTCTGATTTTATGGTCAAAATAACTGCCGTTCAACTAATCGTGGCTGAAAGCAGATGTAAGTTCAGCGCTATCATTCTGAGACAACCAGATATGTTTGATACGAATGATATCCAGAAAACTTGTGGTCCAAGACAGTAACGGGAATTCACCATCACACTTCTCAGATAGTAGCGCCGCTCTTTCCGTGTGGCAAAGACGAATGTCCTGCTGGAATACGCTTTGTCCGGTGGAAAAGACGTCGGCCATGAAGAAATATAAATGTACAGCAATAATATTAACTTAGTCTACAGCTTTGATGGTTCTCTCCGTAAAAATCATAGGGCCCTTGCAGGCTCAACCGTATGTTGGCTGTTCAAATACACGCCGCTACCAGTGGTGCGTGTCTAGAGCAGACGTTCTCAAGGGAGCTCCCCGTGATGCCAATGGCCGTCCCCATCGTCAGCAGTAGATGGTGTGCTGATTGAGGTCGTAAGAAATGTACACTAGCTTTTCAGATCTCTAGTGCTACGCTTTCCGGTAGAAATGATGTCTATGATTTGTAATCAAGTCTTTCCATTCAACCGCATACCTGCGTTGTATCGTGGGGAGAAGTCTTTTAATTATTACAGCCACTAGTGAATCATATTTCTGGCACTCTCATATCTTGAAACAAGTCACCTTCTTCAAACCTATCTACTACAATAAAAATTTAGATAGTCCCTATGCCTCTTGCGACTGCTGCCATTTCTGCGGCTTTGCACATGTGATCGTTCCAATTTAAGTCAGCACTAAGCAGAAGTCTGAGAGAGCTATATCCACTACCTTCTACAATGCACATAGAAACAGAGTGACCTGAGTTAGTGCAATGGTGCGGTGTTTTCAGCATTCTGTGGAAATTGGAACATGTTATCGTAGCTCCATTAACCGTGTAGAATGCGTAGGGTCAGCGCCAAATGAAGCTCGCTCCTGCAACACGAGGTAATATAAAAGACAGTATGGGAACTGGGAGAATGACAAGGATTTTGCTACTGCATTGCGGTGCTTCTCCAAACTACATCAGGTACTGCAGTCTGAAGCAGATTCGCGTTCCTCAGGGCCCATTTGTGTCTATCACCTTAACATTCTATCACCGTTATTCTGTATCATCCAACAGAGAAAAATTAAGAACTATGAAAGCTCCATAAACTTCATCCGATAGAGAACTCGATAAAATTTTTACCGCACCTCCCTCCTCCCATATATCTAAAACAAATAGTATATGCGTGCCAGCACTGAGCTCATGTAGCGATCCTATTAAATATACAGGTATTGATCCACTGCACAGACCAGTCTAAAAATGGCTCTGAGCACTATGGGACTCAACTGCTGAGGTCATTAGTCCCCTAGAACTTAGAACTAGTTAAACCTAACTAACCTACTGACATCACAAACATCCATGCCAGAGGCGGGATTCGAACCTGCGACCATAGCGGTCCTGCGGTTTCAGACTGCAGTGCCTTTAACCGCACGGCCACTTCGGCCGGCTCAGACCAGTCTAAAGTTTCACCACCTGTACTGTAGCAGAATGAGCGTATCCCACAGACTATACTGTAAGTTGCAAGAGACGCTCCCTGTGACCCTGTGTCGTTGTTTGAAACATTGTTTTTTTTTCCTACTGTAACATGCTTTGCACACTTCCACACATTTTGTTTTTCCACCACGATTTCGAGGTCTGTCAGGTTCTAAACTGACATTAACAAATACTGATCCATTGCCTCCCACAGAAAACTAAACCTCGCACGGTGTAAATCATGTTGTTGCTACTGCTACCATACCACACACACACACACACATGGGATGTCTCGTTACCACCATCAGGAAGAATGGATTCGGTGTTATTCTGAGCTATTTTCGTAAACAGCTCCTGTTAGGGCAAGAATTTCCATGGAGATAAGCTGAGACATCAAGAAAGCTCCTACAAAAGCGAACATTAACTAATTCTGTGCCACTTTACTATTTCTGAGAGGTAGACTAGGCTCTTATTTACGTAGCCAGGTGACATCAATATAACATTGAGAACCTTACATCTGTGCCTACAATGGTGAGTCGCTCGGCAATCAGGACTTCACTTGACTGCAGGTAGAAACGCATCGCGCCAGCAATGGTAAACACGTCCGCGTGGCCAAGAAGCGTCTTGCATATGGGAGTGGCATGAGCGCGCCGCCCGGCGTGCGTACCTTTGGGCTCTGTAGGGAAAAGTTCGTTGATACATTGCGGTTCATGATGGTTCGAAAGCGTTTTTCATGTAATGAGTGTTTGTGCAGTGCATTATTTTCGGCTGTTTAAGCGCTGTGAGCGTGTTTGTATAGTGTTACACATGTATTATTTTTTTGACAATTTACGAGTAGTGGACGGTTGCATTATTTTGTGAACAGGTCTGTAGGCTGTGCAGTGGATTATTTCGACAGTTTACAATTTAGTGAGAGTGTCTGCAGAGGGTTTTACATGCATTATTTCGATAATTTACGAGTTGTTTGCTTGTTTTTACATCAGTGTACTGCATTATTTTCATAATTTACGAGCAATTTGTAGGTCTGTAGCCTGTGTATTGTCACTACAAGCAAGCCAGAGCGAGTGTTTTGTATCTTTGTAATAAATAAACTTGGTTAAATCCATCTCTAAATAAATTTTTCCAAAATATTAAAGTACACTCCATCATTTTGATTTTCAGCTCCTTGTATTGGCCGTGTTTGCAATTAAAATTGTTGGATGTGAGGTCCGCCAGTTACGCAGAATACCGTTTTTCTCAGTACCCGAACATGTTTTGGCACCACTGTGCCATCGTCAGTGGGTTTTCGTTTCTATTTATTATGCAGTGTGAACATTTTTGTTAAATGATTATAAAATTATGTACATTTTTAGTTCAAACAACAAATCGTTTGTTTTGTAAATACCTTTACATTTGGTGTACATGAATTTTCTGAATCACTTTTGCGTTAATTACTACAGGTAGCTTGTCATCTGCAACCAAACTATGTTGATGAGAAATTTTTTTGCTGGGATTTAACCTATCTTCTAGAATGTAATTCAGTTTTTCGCGATGTTTTCGCGCCTATATTCGTTTTTACTTACGTTTTCGTGTGGCAAGCACCTCCATTCTCCGCATCATGCTGAGGTGTTGTGATGCACACGTAACTATAACAAGTATTTTCCAAAAATAACATAGCAAAACACTTTTCACTTCACCAGAACACAGAGTGATTGTGGATTGTTATGTTTCCCAGCCCAGTCAGTGTTCATTTGTTCACCAGAGAGTTCGGCGCCAAATTTCAATTTTGTTTTTATTTTATCTTTGTGTGTGTGTGTGTGTGTGTGTGTGTGTGTGCGCGCGCGCGCGCTCGTGTGTGTGTGAGTGCGTTTTCTGTGCGCTTCTTAGCTGTGTGTTTTGACTTTTATATGATATTCCTTTTGTGTGTAAATGGTGCGACTTTGCAGATTTCAGTGTATCTATTAGTGTAGGTAGCCCAATTGACCTATCTTCCCGCCCAAATTTGAACTTCCCACCATGACATCATTGCAGTGGTGCCATATCTATCGCTGCCATCTTGGATCCGCCATCTTGAATAAATTTGGGAACAAGACAGAGTGGGGTGACGCCGACCTTGTCCCACTACTGTCGTTAAAATACCTAGGCATAAGGTTGTAAAGCGATATGAGATGGGTCGAACATGTTAGAACTGCGGTAGGGAAGACGAATGGTCGTCTTTAGGTTATTGGGAGAAATTTAGGAAAGAGTGGTTCATCTGTAAGGGAGACCACATGTAGGATGTTAGTGCGGCGTGTTCTTGAGTACTACTCGAGTGTTTAGGATCCGTACCAGTAGGACTGAAGGAAGACATCGAAGCAGTTCAGGTGCAGACTTTTAGATTTGTTACCGGTAGGTTCGAACAACACGTTAAGTGTTACAGAGGTGCTGCAGGAACTCAAATGGGAATACCTGGAGCGGAGGCGACGTTTTTATCGAGAAACACTATTGAGAAAATTTAGAGAACCGGCACCTGAAGCTGACTGCCGAATGATTCTACTGCCGCCAACATATATTGCGCGTGAGGACCACGATAAGATAGAAGGAATTAGGGCTCATACGGAGGCATACGGACAGTCGTTTTTCTCTCGCTGTATTTGCGAGTGGAACAGGAAAGGAAATGACCAGTAGTGGTACAGTGTACCCTTCGCTACGCACCGTACGGTGGTTTGCGGAGTATCTGTGTAGTTGTAGATGAAGTAAAATACCGACATGTGTGCAGACACTAAAGGCCACAGGAATATTTCGAATAAAGGTAGCAGTGACTCAATGGTAAAGCTAACATAAAATAGCGAGACAGTGAAGCCAGTTATAGCAGGAATAGTATAATAAAACTCCCATCACGACCATATAGACTTCGACACTAGCAGTTAGCGAAGAGACAATGAACTGCGGTCATATTAACGACCTCTGTGACACCTCATGTCCAGCTTTCCAACACTTCTTTCTCTTGTTTGACTTAAGAGAGATACAAAATTAGGCTTTTACTTCTTATTACCGGCCACCGTATATTGGACCAAAGTATTATTGCTTTACTGAAAATAAATCAAAATTTCCCTGTCCATGTTGAAAATGTTCTTACTGCTTCCTAAATTATCGTCATTTATTTGGAGCGCACACAATAAGCTGATAAAAACTTCCAATAGTACTGTCAACTTCAGAATCTGTGGACATCCAGTATTCGGGGTCATAGTGTGGTTACAACGAACGTCATTTCTTATTTGCCGAGTAAAGTATTTGAGAACATATTTTTGTCACTTTAAGTACTTTCAAAAGAAAAGGGACAATCTGATAAACAGGATAAATACTTAAAGCAGCAAAAAGTAGAAATATGTTATACTTTTGTAATCAAAAACGAAAATATGTCGGATCATCCGTAGTTATTTCTTTAATGCAAAACTCTGTACGAGGAGGTACATACGTATATGTGGAGCGGAAATAATCGTGCTAAAAGTCTGCATTGGTTGAAAGATGTAACTTTCTTCTATAAAAATGAGAATCCTGTTAATACTTTCTGATAGTTCCACTTCCGATGTGGAGATACTGATCTTGACGCCATTCTGAGCACCAACTTTTGCTACCGTCGGTCGTAAGGAAGCAAAAAGCGGCTATCTGATGCTTAGTGGCTGTCTAGATGTGCGCACTACATTTAGATCGCGGCAGTCGACGCGCTGATCACTTGTTACGTGACCAGAAACTAGTATGGTTGAAACGAGCTCTCTCGTCCATCCTAGTTGCTTTTTTTGCGAAGAACAGGCATCTCGTCTTCGCAGCGTCCTTATTTTGATGACCCAGCCGTTTCCCATGCATTAAGCACTAGAATCACCAGGCAAGCGAAACAGATCAGTCGTAATTCTGAACTCCCAAACCAAACATGAGTAGTAGAGTCCTGATATGACTCTATGCAAATTCACTAAATAGTTATCATGTCCTTCAAGCACGACAAAACTCAATTTCTCTGTCAAAATGTGTCTACTTCGAAAGGTAGGGTCAAAGTCTAGAGAGTGCACTGAAATCATACAGCAGCAAATCCTGACCACGTACTTCTCGAAACTTCGCAAACAACTCGTAAAATAAATGTTTAGTCATAAAGATATCGTAGACTGTTCAGATCATAGGAGTTCCTGTATCGGATACGTAAAAAAGAATGAAACAACAGTCTCCACAGAGGTTAACGTAACGAGGTTCATAACCGCTTGAGATTTATATTATGTGATATATTTTTACTACCTGGAGTATAACACATTTGTATATCCTAAAGTAACGAACTGAGAGTAGTAATGGGCATAATCCCTTCCTGCTGCAGTAACCACTGAGCTTACTGGAACAGCTCATGATCTGATACGAGACGCAAATCGATAAAACCAAACTCACATATGTCTAACGAAAAAGATGACTATGTTAACTAGTCCATGTTGACAAAGACGTCTCATAGCAATATATGTGTCTGAAAAGCTTTTCGCCGGCCGAAGTGGCCGTGCGGTTCTAGGGGCTGCAGTCTGGAACCGCGAGACCGCTACGGTCGCAGGTTCGAATCCTGCCTCGGGCATGGATGTGTGTGGTGTCCTTACGTTAGTTAGGTTTAACTAGTTCTAAGTTCTAGGGGACTAATGACCTCAGAAGTTGAGTCCCATAGTGCTCAGAGCCATTTGAAAAGCTTTTCAGAAACTAAGCGCGACTCGGAAGACAGGAAGTCGAAACACTCCGTGGAAGAAAAGTGAATTTACTTTCTCAGTGAAACCCAAAATCCTGAACGAAAATGCCAACCGCTAACATTATGCAAATATCTGTTTTCTATTCCTGCACACAACGCCACAGTGGAAAGAGTATTTTCGCTGGTGTCGGCCCAATCGACTGATGAAAGAAATACACTGCTGCCAAGGAGTGTTGAATCAATCTTAACAATGCCAGTATTACTACAAGCTGACTTGCATGGAGATTTATAAATATGTAAATGGGAAAGAAGACTGCAAAAGGTGATATCTTCCGAAAGATAAGGTGTACCAACTGCTTCTGCCACAACAAGTTTCATGTAATTGTGTTCAAAACAAAAAGTAAATATAGTTAATAAATTTTTACTTTCTTTCTACACCACCATCTCAGCGCGTTCAGACGAGGTTCCAGCTAGATATGGCAATGCTAAGTGAAAGATGTTCTGTGCAATCGTACGAGTGGCACAAGCAATGAGTGAGGGGAAAAATACATGTTAGGCCCTTTTGTCTAACGTTATAGAGGAACAGAAATAAGTATAACGGGATGATGCTGTTGATGTAATATACCGCCGTCAAAGTACTACTTAGAAACATCACATGTGGCATCATAATACACATGGCTGACGGCGCATCGGAGCAGGCGGCAGTGTGGTGAAGGAAGCGCCCTATACGACCATGGGTGATTCATGCTGTATCACTTGGTAGCTTGGCTGTTCTAGCCGTCAACGCCGCACCCTCAAGATTACTGCCTTTACGAGTGCACGGACCTCGCTGAACAAGTTCCTACATAGAGAAAAAAAAAACACTTCATTTCAATTGGTCGATCGCTGTTTATTATTTCAAGATTATCAGTTTCACGCACTGTCGACCATTTTCAAACAGACCTCAAACCGCTGATTTTGAAATAACAAAAAGTAATTTTTTAGCCATAAGCTTCACTCTTTACTGACAAGTATATTCAGTTTCGAAAACAAGAACTCCAACGTTTCATGTGACATCTTATAACTATTTTTTATCAAAAGTAGAACAACACTCGCGCATTATAAAGATATACATCAGATGTGAAGTGGAACGATCCAAGTGTCTCCTGAAAGACTAAAAGACGTAGAAAGTTTGTGCTTTGCGGTCTTCTACGCAAGTTGACAGATATGGCACGTAAAAAAATTAAGAAAGGAAGTATGTATTTTGCAGACGCTCAGACACACAGGAGGTATTATTAGCACAGCAGTAAGGATTAAATAATGCGTTGTCTAAGTTTGTAAAGTCGCCTTTTAGCGATGAAATTAAGAATAATCATCTATTAATAACTATGGCTTTGTATTATTATTAGACCTGTTTTACTCTGTATTCAAAAGCATCGTCTATGCTGCCTCATTGTAATACTCACATTATAAATATTTCGTTATCGCGTGTTATTAGAGCAGAAACTTTCGTTGACACACTAATCTATGTATTTGTGTTTGTGAGTGCGACGTTATTTTATTAAGAGTCAATCTTAATTTTCATTCAATGAAACAAAGTACATTCAGAATTTAAGAAGTTGGCAACACTTCACATCACTGCAACGATAATAGAACAAAAAAACTGGCTGAGACCTGTAACTACCCATGTAAAAGTAGTGATGAACACTGGAATGTAATAAGAATGCCAATAAAACGTAATAGAAGAAGATTAGGATTAAATGTCCCATCCATGACGTCTTCAATTACGGAACCAAGCTCGGATTACGCGTCAGCTCGCCAATAAAACGTAAGCCACGCGCAGGAGCATAAGAATAGAGATATACAGGATGGTCAGAAACGGTGTGAAAAGCTTGTAAGAATGTTTCGGGGTAGGATGTGCTGAGGAATAAGTGTCAAGAAGAAAACTGGATCCGTTGCGTTGTTTCCGAGTTAATTAGCACTGAAGTCAACCAATCAGGTCGTTGCGCGCGCTACTTTAAGCGGCCCGCCAGATACAATTGGTGTCAGATGTTTTCATGACGTAAATCACAGCGTCCGACACTGCTCGACCGTTGGCTTGGGTTCGATCCTTACTATCCTCCCACATCCAATCTTTGTATCGCTCCGTTTTTCTGTTTTAGGAAACCAAGTGAAGAACAGGTTTGGCGACATCGTCCCTGGGGAGTCATTTGAATTTGCACGCTCAACGGCCACATTGGCTAACTTCAATGCTAATTAACTTGGAAACGGTGCAACGTATTGAATTTTTTCGTAACAATTATTTCTCAGCACAGCCTACCTGCACCACCCTTACATGTTTTCCAGACTGTTTCTGACCGCCCTGTATATATGTCTGCATGAACAACTTCTGGAACTCTGGTATACAGTAATGAACGTCATTATAATAAAAGTATCCGACCCAACTCAATGATAACGTTTTGCACCTATAGCGAAACGCATCTGGTGACGCTCAAAGAAAAATTGTTACTTGTGAACAGTGGACCTAAACTTCATCAACAAGTAATTTAAATCTCTTGAAATGACGAACTCATAATTAGCATCAAGTTAGGAAAAAAATCAGGACGCAAAATTTAAAAGATAAGTCATATTGCTCATATGATCGTGAAGTCTGCATACAAGTCGTTCTTTGTTTGCGGGTTTAATAGTTAAATTAGTAACTAAAAGAATACATGAACTTGTAATTTATATTTTCGATTCAATTTTACGGCTTTACCAGTGTTAATGATAGTTTCTTCTTACGGGCTACTTTCTGTAGGTAATCCTCAGTAACTTTAAATGTTTTCATTTTCAGTGCCGTATAGATAGCGGTGCTGAAGACACAGTTAAGATCCACGTCGTTTTCCACGATCACTGCCAGTGAAAATCGTGACGATTCCGTTAAATAGACCACGGAGGTTACCTATCCCATCATTTTCCGTGTAAGCTAAATGGTTAAGCTCTAATTACATCGACATCGACTCTTCATTCATTCCGATTAAGATTATGCTGAGACTATTGAAAGGTATCATCGACTGTCTAACTTGACTGTTGTCATTCAGGTCTATTCAACATCTTCCAAATTTTCTGGAAACGGTACTGCACTTAAATGTGTCCGTAGCCACTGAGTTGCTACCAAACGAGATGGGACAGTAGTTGAAAACGTTCAGCTGCCGTTTAGAAGTTCGGTTCAAAGTCCTGTTGTGCCACTCAGGTTCCGCTTTTGCCGTGGTTTACTTAAATCACTTGGGATTGTACCTATGAAAATACTACGGCGGATTTCCTGCCTTTTCCCCGTCCCTCCCGCGCTTGTGCCGAATTCTAATGACACCGTCGCCGTCGAGACGTCAAACAGTAAACTTTCTTCTTTCCTATCTCATGGAGGTGGTGTGATCTAATATGACGTGTTACAGAGTGCGAGAATGAAGGTATTTTTATTATTAACGATAAAAGTGTGCGCAGACTGAAGATTCACAAGTTTATAAGCATTTACAGGTTTAAACAAGTTTTAATCTTTGCTACAGCATTTTACAGTTTTTGTTCTCTTCGCTGACGTTAAAAGATGGTATTTTTTACATCCTCATCCGCATATCAGACATCTGTATACCTCAGTCAGTTGGTGAAACTTGCTGTTGGTACAAAAAAATGTTCAAATGTGTGTGAAATCTTATGGGACTTAACTGCTAAGGTCATCAGTCCCTAAGCTTACACACTACTGAACCTAAACTATCCTAAGGATAAACACACCCATGCCCGAGGGAGGACTCGAACCTCCGCCGGGACCAGCCGCGCAGTCCATGACTGCAGCGCCTGAGACCGCGCTGTTGGTACATATTTACCAATGAAAGCGCAAAAGGATCTCCAACAAATTGACGCATGGTGCGGGGAATGGCAATTGAATCTCAATGTAGACAAGTGTCATGTGCTGCGAATACATAGAAAGAAAGATCCTTTATCATTTAGTTACAATATAGCAGGTCAGTAACCGGAAGCAGTTAATTCCATAAATTATCTGGGAGCAGGCATTAGGAGTGATTTAAAATGGAATGATCATATAAAGTTGATCGTCGGCAAAGCAGATGCCAGACTGCGATTTATTGGAAGAATCCTAAGGAAATGCAATTCGAAAACAAAGGAAGTAGGTTACAGTACACTTATTCGCCCACTGCTTGGATATTGCTCAGCAGTGTGGGATCCGTACCAGATAGGGTTACGGAGATGATAGATAAACTCCAGTGGAAGACTCTGCAAGAGAGACGCTCAGTAGCTCGGTACGGGCTTTTGTTGAAGTTTCGAGAACATACCTTCACCGAGGAGTCAAGCAGTATATTGCTCCCTCCTACGTACATCTCGCGAAGAGACCATGAGGATAAAATCAGAGAGATTAGAGCCCACACAGAGGCATACCGACAATCTTTCTTTCTACGAACAATACGAGACTGGAATAGAAGGGAGAACCGATAGAGGTACTCCAGTATGGATGTAGATGTAGATGTAGAAGTTCGTGTATTGCTAGTCTTGTTGCTACATGTCTTCCTAAATTCTCCGATCGAGCTCTCATCCAGCTTGTGTGCGTGTTGTACAACTCTAGATCATTCTGGAAACATTCCCCAGGATGTGGATAAACTATGTCTTCGTAATATCTCTTTCTCCAGGAGTGCTAGCCTTGCAAGTTTCGCAGGAGAGCTTCTGTGAAGTTTGGAAGGTAGGAGATGAGGTACTGGCGGAAGTAAGGGTTCGAGGACCGGTGCCTGGGTAGCTAAGTCGGTGGAGCGGTTGCTCGCGACAGGCAAAAATCCCGCATTCGAGTCTCGATCCGGCATATAGTTTTAATCTGCCAGGAAGTTTCAACTGCAGATCACTCTTCTTTTTCCACCCCATTATGTTAATCAATTCCTGACATGGTTCTGTGGGAGGCAGCCAGTGTTGCAATCCTACGACTTATTTAATATCTCTGTATCATGAATTCAAATGGTAGTGTTGTCCTTTACAACTTAGTTTCGGTTTAAACTTCGTTTAATGCTTTGGCTTTAACATAAAGAGAGAAAAGAAGCACTACCACTACTTCAGTAAATCTAGAGGGCACAAAATAAAACTTCTTATGGCCTACTCGTGTCACTTCGTACACCTAAACTACATTGTTCGACAGTTTATCGCACTTGGATAATTAACTTACTTTGCTGAGGGGTGTCAAAGTGCGACAGTGTGGAATGCTGTCGTGCACTATGCTACTACGGATATTATTGTTAGCCACAGAAGTGGTGGGACGGTGGGATTCCAAGGACACTTTTGATATCAAATTGATATGCTAATTAATTAAATTGATAAATTAATGACGTCCCTCACCCCAGATGACGTCGTGGCTTTTCCCCAGCCGGCACATGGGTCCCCATCCTCTCCTCCTCCCCTACCTTCCCTTCCCCTCCCCCTCCCGCACCAACCCTATTGGCACGAATTTCGAATTTTGGTGAGAATTTCGAATTTTGACGGGAAATTAAAAAGCTGGTGGGATTTTCAAAAATGGTGGGAATTTCTTTGTCGTATGGCATTGCTGACATCCCGCCCAACCCATCACCCGGGAATTGGGGTGGGGGGGGGGGAGTTCAATATGGCAGGTGCCCTTTCCAGGACTCGAACCCTGGTCCTTCTGGGCGGAAAGCTCAAGTGCAACCACCTACACAGGGAAACATTCCAGCTGCAGGAGAGGAAGGTTAAGTTAGCGTACTTTATTTATTCTGGGTGGGAAACTGAAGTAGAGATCGGTCCTAACTACGTAAATAATCATAAATATCAGCCCTAATTACACATCTATTGTATAGCACTGTACAAGGAGTACCTAAAATCTCAATACAACTAAAAAATTGACGACTTCATACATCTGGTGTTATCCTGCTCGGAAAAAAATTCACAATACTACTCTAAATTAGTAGCAGACGTACTCAAAATACACTTTATATAGGATGATCCCTTCACTCACAAGCTGGTGGGAAAAAGGCTGGAGTGGAAGGTACTGTCTCTACTTTTTGGCAGGAAATGTGTTCAACTGACGAGACATTGATATTGGACGGAGAGGAATTTAATAAGTGTATTACCTGTAAGCACACAGGTGAGGACTGTGTCTATTGCTGTTTCGTGTCGGAGTTCGCAACACATGCCTCCCGCTGTATTGTTCGACGAACACTCCGGTCCTTAAAATTCAAATAAATGGTACCCTCTTTATTCTCAACAACTTCATCTTATTCCACTCCCCCGAGAGGTCACCTTGGTATAGCTGCTGTGTAACATGTACATAGTAAGAAGGGTTGGGCAGCAAACAACCACTGAAGTGTAGGAAGGCAAATACACTCTGCCATAGCTATTGGAAAATGCTTCACTGTTCTAATTACACATCGAAACTGTCGTGAAAAAACCAGCATTTGTAAACAATGGGTCACGATGGAGCACACGCACTGGGGATAGTGAAAAATCGTTGTAATAACACAACTGCCACAAAAACCGACCCGAAAAGATTGCACCAGGACAGAGGGGTAGCAGATGCTCATGTGTTCTCCTCAATGTGCGGTTATGAACTAACCAGCTTAGAGCCAGTCTTACCTCTCCCCCTACCACCCATCATCTTTCCCTCTCCTTACTGTAGGAAGGGATACAGACCTGCTCTCTACTGTCACTGATGGTCCACAAAGAGATCCATCTGGTGGCAGTGATAAACCGTCTTTGGTCCGCGGAAATCAGTCACAGACAGACAAGAGACTCAAGAACAGGATGCTTCCTGCAAGTCAAACGAACTTCTCGGAAAGAGTGGGCCCCGTCCCCCCAACTGGAACAACAACGACATTCTGGAGAACTCTCCAGAACGCTTTTTTCTAACGTCCGCTGGTTGGGAAACAGTCAGCTGCCACCACCTCTGCTGGCCAATGACTCTGCTCCCACATAGAGCAGGGTCTGCGGTCAGCCATAGCTGGAGGCTCTGCCTCACTGGCCGAGCAGGCGGTCTGGGCAGTCAGCGCTGTCGATGCCAACAAAAGCTACACCTACACAATAGGCAATGACGCCAGCGGGCCGCAGATCAAAGTGAGATAAATTACAGCAATCCTGACCGTGTGTTGTTTGACTTAAAGTGTAGCTGCGGCTGAGCTCCCCCTGACGCCACCGATTGCTTCTGCTGGGCCTACTGTTCTGCAAGAAACAAATCACTGTGACAGTTGTATTTAATGGCAACGCACCTCTTATAAGGGAGCATCTATTAAAAAAAAAAACACAGTTGGGACAACAACGAAAAACAGTCTTCTTTCCATAAAAATAGACGTAGTCTACTTTCTTATAGTTTTATGAGCAAAATCGATATAGTTTGAAAGCATTCCTCGTGTTCAAATTATAAATTATCTTGCATGACGGAATTACACTCTTTTTAGATGACTGAATTATCAATATAGAACGGCATATACACAGTCATTCTCTTACATTCAACATGACTAAAAAAACTACAGCACTGCCGCTGATTACAGATGACGAACTGCAGAGCTCGGAGCTCTTTAATGATACATCTGACAGATTCATCTGACAGATTCATTAACTTATCTCACATTTCATATACATGTCCACCCCGCGTAAAATAAGAAAAACTTTCAGTATCTTGCTGCGAAAACTACCGATCACTGCAGAATGCCCTCGTTATTTCTAAACATTCATTGGAGTAAAGAAAAAGCGAGAATTTAAACTCCGAAAAAAATCAATGTTCAACGGTTTCTTTCAGTTTTATGGACAAAATTACGAGGCGTGTTTTTTAAGTAATTACTTTTTTGAAATTAAAAAAAGACGTGCTAAGATATCTCAATAATTTTATTTTTACATGAAAGCTTGTACCTTAATCTACTTTTCTACATAATTTCCGTCAATATTGAGGTACTTGTCATAACGTTGTACCAGTTTTTGAATACCCTCCTCATAGAAGTCTGCCGCCTGATTTGTTAACCACTGCATCACCACTGTTTTGACTTCGTTATCGTCTTGAACACGCTGACCGCCCAGGTGTTTCTTCCTGTGCAAAAAATGGTTCAAACGGCTCTGAGCACTATGGGACTCAACTTCTGAGGTCATCAGTCCCCTAGAACTTAGAACTACTTAAACCTAGCTAACCTAAGGACATCACACACATCCACGCCCGAGGCAGGATTCGAACCTGCGACCGTAGCGGTCTCGCGGTTCCAGACTGTAGCGCCTAGAAAGGCACGGCCACTCCGGCCGGTTCTTCAAGTGCAGGAACAGATGGTAGTCACTGGGCGCAAGACCTGGGCTGTACGGAGGATGATCTAGAGTTTTCCATCGAAAGGATGTGGTGAGATCTTTGGTCTGATTCGTCACATGCGGACGGGCATTGTCTTGCAGCAAAACGATGCCCTTGCTCAACTTAAATGGACTGTTGCTTTGATTCTGGTGTGACGTAGGCCACCCATGTTTCATCGCCCGTAACAATATGGCTTAAGAAATCTCACCGTCGTTGTGGTACTTCTCAAGGAAAGTCAATGCACTGTCTAAACATTTGGTTTTGTGCACATCTGTCAACATTTTCGGTACCCAACGTCCACAGTTTACGGTAATTCAAGTGCTCGGTCACAATGCCATACAAAACACTACGAGAAACATTAGGAAAGTCATCCCACAAGGAGGAAATCGTAAAGCGTCTGTTTTCTCTCACCATATAGTCCACTTCCTGCACCAAACTTTCATTAACGACCGAAGGACGCCCACTCCGTTGTTCATCATGCACATTTGTGCGGCTATCTTTAAATGCTGTCACCCACTTTCTTACCATTCCATCACTCATAATGCTTTCTTCGTAAACTGCAAAGATCTCACGATGAATATCGATCGCTTTTGGGCCTTTAGCACTAAGAAATCTTATAACAGCCCGTACTTCACAGTCGGCGGGACTCACGATTAGCGAAGGAATCTTAAACACTCAGTACACAACGTAAACAAGGAAGAATTAGACTGTAATGGCGTCAGTGCGGAGACCAAGTACAGGCTTTCATGTAAAAATAAAACTATTGAGTTATCTTAGCACGTCTTTTTTTAATCTCAAAACGGTACTTACTTAAAAAACACGCCTCGTATATGTTTTGAGAGCATCCCTGGCATTCAAATCAGAGTTTGTAAATAAATTGTCAAGTATGTGGGTATTACAAACATTTCAGACACATGAAATAACATTAGGGAATACTGCATTTCATGCCATTTGTTCACATATCCGAAAAAACACAATCATTTTACAGTTGCCAGCAACAAGCCGTAATTCAAGAGGGCATGGTTGTTTTTGTAAACTATGGCAAGTTCTGTTTCACCAGTGAAATGGTGTATAGTGCTGGCGTTTACGAAACAGAAAAAAACAAATTTTGAGATCATTCCTTCTAATAGAACGTCCTAACGTCATCTAATAGCCAGCCCTATAAGATTCTACCAATACACTGAAAAAAAATACTATATGCGTGCTGACATCTGATATTTTGGCTCCATAACTCGCCACTAGCGGCCTGTGTGTAAAGTTTCTGTCGCCTGTACTTAGAAGAAGACCACGTCCAGTAGATCATTTGCAACAGCATCAGTTTCTTTTGTTGTAGTTTTGTAAGGAATTTGGTCATCACGCAACAGCTTGTTTAATGCAATCTACGCACATGTCGGCCAGAACACTATCATTTCTTGGTTCCACAATGAAATACAGGGTGTTACAAAAAGGTAAGGCCAAACTTTCAGGAAACATTCCTCACACACAAAGAAAGAAAATATGTGATGTGGACATGTGTCCGGAAACGCTTACTTTCCACGTTAGAGCTCATTTTATTACTTCTCTTCAAATCACATCAATCATGGAACGGAAACACACAGCAACAGAACGTACCAGCGTGACTTCAAACACTTTGTTACAGGAAATGTTCAAAATGTCCTCCGTTAGCGAGGATACATGCATCCACCCTCCGTCGCATGGAATCCCTGATGCGCTCATGCAGCCCTGGAGAATGGCGTATTGTATCACAGCCGTCCACAATACGAGCACGAAGAGTCTCTACATTTGGTACCGGGGTTACGTAGACAAGAGCTTTCAAATGCCCCCATAAATGAAAGTCAAGAGGGTTGAGGTCAGGAGAGCGTGGAAGTCATGGAATTAGTCCGCCTCTACCAATCCATCGGTCACCGACTCTGTTGTTGAGAAGCGTACGAACACTTCGACTGACATGTGCAGGAGCTCCATCGTGCATGAACCACATGTTGTGTCGTACTTGTAAAGGCGCATGTTCTAGCAGCACAGGTAGATTATCCCGTATGAAATCATGATAACGTGCTCCATTGAGCGTAGGTGGAAGAACATGGGGCCCAATCAAGACATCGCCAACAACGCCTGCCGAAACGTTCACAGAAAATCTGTGTTGATGACGTGATTGCACAATTGCGTGCGGATTCTCGTCAGCCCACACACGTTGATTGTGAAAATTTACAATTTGATCACGTTGGAATGAAGCCTCGTCCGTAAAGAGAACATTTGCACTGAAATGAGGATTGACACATTGTTGGATGAACCATTCGCAGAAGTGTACCCGTGGAGGCCAATCAGCTGCTGATAGTGCCTGCACACGCTGTACATGGTACGGAAACAACTGGTTCTTCCGTAGCACTCTCCATACAGTGACGTGGTCAACGTTACCTTGTACAGCAGCAACTTCTCTGACGCTGACATTAGGGTTATCGTCAACTGCACGAAGAATTGCCTCGTCCATTGCAGGTGTCCTCGTCGTTCTAGGTCTTCCTCAGTCGCAAGTCATAGGCTGGAATGTTCCTTGCTCCCTAAGACGCCGATCAATTGCTTCGAACGTCTTCCTGTCGGGACACCTTCGTTCTGGAAATCTGTCTCGATACAAACGTACCGCGCCACGGCTATTGCCCCGTGCTAATCCATGCATCAAATGGGCATCTGCCAACTCCGCATTTGTAAACGTTGCACTGACTGCAAAACCACGTTCGTGATGAACACTAACTTGTTGATGCTACGTACTGATGTGCTTGATGCTAGTACTGCAGACCAATGAGTCGCATGTCAACACAAGCACCGAAGTCAACATTACCTTCCTTCAATTGAGTCAACTGGCGGTGAATCGAGGAAGTACAGTACATACTGACGAAACTAAAATGAGCTCTAACATGGAAATTAAGCGCTTCCGGACACATGTCCACATAACATCTTTTCTTTATTTGTGTGTGAGGAATGTTTCCTGAAAGTTTGGCCGTGCCTTTTTGTAACACCCTGTATAATTTAACTGGTGGTTACTTTGTAATTAGAGGTTATGAAGAATGAAATAACTCAGGATTTGTGTTAATACATATCTTTAAACACACAAATGTGGCGATAATAATACAAACAATCATGATTCCACGGGAATAGATACAGCTGATTTCTATTAGTTATATGAGGAAAATCGGTGTAGTTTCAGAGCATTCAGTGTGCAAAAATTATAAATTGTCATGCACGATGGCATTAATTCATTTCAGATGGAGAAATACGGATACAGATCAGCATCTATACAGTCATTTATTACGTTTGAGAGCATTCCTCATCGTTATTTGGTAACATCCAGAGTAGGTTAAAAAACACTATGGACTATCTGCTTCCAAACTTTAACCAGGCATACCACTTCTTGTAATAGAACCTCCTGTTGTCACCATATAAGATTTTGCCACGTCTCTCTCGTCTGATATGTCATAAAACAAGTACCGTCTGCGTGCTGACTTCAGCCATGTTACATATACACGTATGGGTCCATTGGAGCAGGTGGCCAATGATTGAATCCACTTGCACAGACCTGTGTAAGGCATTGTCACCTGTACTGGAGGAAGACCATACCCCAGAGACCATCAACCACAAGAGATGGTTCCTGCGTTGTTCGTTCATATGCAGTTTGATTCATTGTTTTTCTGCTGTAACATATCCAAGCAGTGTATGACTACAGCTTTGTACACAGCCACACATTTTGTTTCTCTATCGTAACTTCAAGATCTATGTCAGGTGCTAAACCAACATCAACACGTCTCGTCCATTGGCCCTCACAGAAAGCTGGACATCACATGGTGTAAACTGTGCTGCTCCCGTAACACAAAGGATGGTAGAAACAAAACACATAGGTGATGTTTCTTGTTGACAAAAATGTGGAAGACATCGCAACATATGGAAACTGGAAGAGTTAGCAGCATTGTGGAGCATTTCCAAACAGCTGTCCAAAGGCGATGATGACCTGTGCATTTAATCTCATCTTCCACAGTGACGGGATAGTAGATGTCTCAGTGTTCCGTTTTGAAGAGTCCAAATATCATTGTTTCCTCATTTTGCAGCCGTATACATGATCACTCTTCTAATGTTGAGCATTACCGGAAGGTGCTGTTCGCAATACATGCACGGCAGTAGAAATAAAAAGAGGTACTGTTATGTTATTGGTGAAAAATAAACGTGGCAGGTATCACAGCATATGGAAATAGGATGAGTCTACAGTATTGAGGAAAGTCTCCAAACTGCAACTTGAAGCTGTTTTGTCTGTACATTTAATTCCATGTTCCACAGTCACATGCAGCAGATGTCCAGTGCTCTGCCAAGGCTCTCTCAATATCAAGTGGTGTCAGTCAATCTTTATGTGGTATTCAACAATGTACCAGTGGACAAATGAATGGAAAAGATACCACTGATATGGGATAATGTACTGTATCAAGTACCACAGTTGATAGTGCAATCAATTTTAGCAATTTTAGCAGTTGTTCTATAATTTCAACATCAGCCAATGACACAGCAAAATGCTTTCCAACTTCTGTATCATGGCCAAACCAGCCCTCCACTACTTTGTGAGTACCATTTACTATACTGTGGTTGCAGATAGATGACAGTGCAGTACGTTCATTCGGTCATATACACCAACGTATACCAGAAAGCGTCCTATATTCGTGCAGTTAGGTTATCTACATATTTCTGGTATATCGATTATAGAGCAGAATTTACCATTACGACTGGCTATAATCCCTATATGGATGGGAGTCACAGAGTATTCTTACATTCATAGGACAAAGTATGAGATTGAAAGATTTCTCCACATTGTTCTTGACCAATCCTCCCTGCAAGATGGTCGCTGATTTATTCTGCAACTGACCAGAAGTAGGAGGGTACTATACCCACTAAATCCCATGTCTCGTGAAGGAACAGAGCATAACAGTGCATAACTGCTGTTCAGCGAAAACTTTTCCGCACAAATCTTACTCACGGCACCCATCCAAGAGCACAAGATTCTCCCGATGTGTACATGTCGAGGAGGTTGGCGCCCCTTATCGGTGTATAATAGACATGAGAGTGTTGTGGTGATATAACAGACAGTTAGGAAGAAACAAGTGGTTTATGGATGATGGAGCTCCAGACGGATGGAGTTTGAAACATTTTACGTAAATCAACTGTGCTAATTCTGGAGTATTATTCCAGTATCTGAAGTTAGTAACAATAACGTATCGGAAAGAGAGAAATGATTGTAGAGCACAAACACATGCACTTCAAAGGCTACATGGTTCTGCATCTAAAAACACTGTATTGTTGATTCCAAAGTATCAGTCGTGTGGAATGCAACGCTCCTAATGTTCCAGTGCAGGACATACATGTCCAACATCTGACATACAACCATCCTGCAAGTTTTCTACCCCAATCACTACGGCGACAAACTTTAAGGTGACAAAACTTCTTCCTTCTACACCATTCTGGTATCCTAGGAAGCGAACAAGCTGTTCCTCACTATGAAGGTATCGTCGGTGTATATCTACCACTTTAACTGCTTTTAAACCAACTACAATAAAGTCGGGAGACTGCTGTTCTGTCTCTTAGGAAATTGACGGATTTTATACATCTTTTTGAGACTGAAACGTACATACCCTCAATCACATTTTCCGCATCAGTCACGCTTATTATTATTAGTTGTAGTAGTAGTAGTAGTACTAGTAGTAGTAGTAGTAGCGGCTTTGTCGGCTGTGGTCATGCCTCACTAGAAAATAAAACGAGGAAAAACGACATGAATATTTTCGATAGTTGATACATTGAGCTACCACCCACGTTCTGCTGCATGAAAATGCACACGAAGAAACAGTCCCTGCTTACGAAGGTGTAAGTACCATGCTCAGTAGCCAGAGGAGATGTAACAGTCTTATTGCTTTGCAGTAGCATCACCACGGTCCTGTATTGAGGCAGATATATGTAGCATCAGTCCACTCCCCTACAGAAAACGTTAGGGAATGGCTTAAGTCTGTTAAACACATTGATTCTTCTCCTTAATATTTACGGAATAATATTGCTTGTGGGAAACCAATTGTAGTTGAGTAATATCTATATTCGACTGCATGTGTGAGAACACTGTCCTGGATTGGGATACATATGTTTTCCCTGCTTTAATATAGCGCTTCTGTGTAATACTTATATCGCCTTTGTTGAAGTATGAGTTACGAGAACCCACGTAGTTTACAGGGAGAGGGGTAGGGCCAAAACTGAATGCAGACAGAGCATAAATTTTAAGCTTTTCTCGGTCTTGAGTGTCTGGGTACCCCCAACCCGCCCCCCTCAATTCCCCACATTTCATAGCATTTTTCTCTAATTTTGCGAATTCTCAATTTTCGTGATTTTGTTTATTTCGTCATATTTCCCTCAGTTTTACGTATTTCCCATCAATCTGTCGTAATTATACCAGGCTTTCCTCGATTTTTACCGATTTTATGTCTTCTTCATAATCGTTTCAATAAATTTCCATATGTATATGGTTATATTGCTGACATACCCACGCGTTGTTTGATTTCATACGAGGATATGAGCGTGTCTTATACACCGCCTATTAAAGAATCTTAAAAATTCGCCTCTTCCCGATGATCTACATGCATCCATTTTGGATAGGAAGATCGTGAAAAGTATAGTAATACTCGCTTCGTACTTAGATGAGGCTCAAGAAGTGGTGCAGATTGGAAACTCGAAGTTTGGAAACAATTCCGTGTACTGCTATGATACATCAGAGAGCTTGGCAGCAGAATCATGTAGCGACGCACTTGATGGAAACTCAAAGCCTGGAAACAGTTCTACATGTTCAACTGACTTCTGATCTGTTGCGTAGGGACTTGCGACAGGGAGTTGGCATGTGTACAGAGTTGTTTTCTATTGCTGCTCGTATACTTTTCCCATAAGTATATGCTCTTACTGCTTACCAGATGAGCTTCGGTACTTCTGTTTATACCGTCCAACTCTGATACGTTTCCACAGCCCTGTCAGGACATCTACAAACTGTAAATTTATGGCTTTTTTTTACCCTAGTAATAAGTAATTCATTAATTGAAAGTGTGTTGACTACACATAGCATCCTGGACCGTAAGAGTTTCCCATCAATCTACCTACAGAGTATGTCTCCCCGGCAGTATAATTTATAGACGAATAGTTAGCAAGTTATGCATTCAAACCGCAACCGTCCTCCTCTGACAGCCCCACACACATACACATAGAGACTATGCATAAATATTACCAACCGTGAAGTCTCGATTTCAACCACTGGCAGGCTGTTTTCGACAGTTTTACAGCGCTGTAAATAGCGAAAAGCTCTTCACAAAACTGTTCTGTAGGGGTTATAAGCTCATTTAAATTCCTCCTGCAAAAGGGCATAACATCCTCATAGCAAGTTATATTACCAGTATTTCGTAGAATGATTGTCTAGATTCTCCGGCAATAACAACATACCAAGGCATCCTGATGCGCCTATCACACCTCCTTTTGTACTCTTTAAAATCTGCTTTCAAACTATACCGATTTTGCTCATAAAACTAAAAGAAAATAGACTGCTCCTATTTTTGTGGAAACAAAAAAATTTTTATTGTTGTTACAACTTCGATTTTCTAATAGATGATTGCTTATAAGATGTGCGTTGACGTTAATACAACTGTTACAGTGATTTGTTTCTCGCAGAACAGTGGACATCAGCCGCAAGGTTTGAGGCGCCATGTTACGGACTGCGTGGCTCCTCCCGCCGGAGGTTCGAGTCCTCCCTCGGGCATGGGTGTGTGTCAAGCATAAGTTAGTTTAAGTAGTGTGTAAGTAGTGTGTAAGTTTAAGGACCGATGCCCTCAGCAGTTTGGTCCCTTAGGAATTCTACATCTACATCTACATCCATACTCCGCAAGCCACCTGGCGGTGTGTGGCGGAGGGTACCTTGAGTACCTCTATCGGTTCTCCCTTCTACTCCAGTCTCGTATTGTTCGTGGAAAGAAAGATTGTCGGCATGCCTCTGTGTGAGTTCTAATCTCTCTGATTTTATCCTCATGGTCTCTTCGCGAAATATACGTAGGAGGGAGCAATATACTGCTAGACTCCTCTGTGAAGGTATGTTCTCGAAACTTCAACAAAAGCCCGTACCGAGCTACTGAGCGTCTCTCTTGGAGAGTCTTCCACTGGAGTTTATCTCGCGATTACTAAATGATCCTCTAACGAAGCGCGCTGCTCTCCGTTGTATCTTCTCTATCTCTTCTATCAACCCCATCTAGTACGGATCCCACACCGGTGAGCAGTATTCAAGCAGTGGGCGAACAAGTGTACTGTAACCTACTTCCTTTGTTTTGGTTGGTTGGTTTTGGGGAAGGAGACCAGACAGCGTGGTCATCGGTCTCATCGGATTAGGGAAGGAGGGGGAAGGAAGTCGGCCGTGCCCTTTCAGAGGAACCATCCCGGCATTTGCCTAGAGTGATTTAGGGAAATCACGGAAAACCTAAATCAGGATGGCCGGACGCGGGATTGAACCGTCGTCCTCCCGAATGCGAGTCCAGTGTCTTACCACTGCGCCACCTCGCTCGGTCCTCCTTTGTTTTCGGACTGCATTTCCTTAGGATTCTTCCAATGAATCTCAGTCTGGCATCTGCTTTACCGACGATTAATTTTATATGGTCATTCCACTTTAAATCACTCCTAATGCCTACTCCCAGATAATTTATGGAATTAACTGCTTCCAGTTGCTGACCTGCTATATTGTAGCTAAATGAGAAAGGATCTTTCTTTCTGTGTATTCGCAGCACATCACACTTGTCTACATTGAGATTCAATTGCCATTCCCTGCACCATGCGTCAATTCGTTGCAGATCCTCCTGCATTACACTACAATTTTCCATTGTTACAACCTCTCGATGTACACTACTGGCCATTAAAATTGCTACACCACGAAGATGACGTGCTACAGACACGAAATTTAGCCGACAGGAAGCAGATGCTGTGATACGCAAATGATTAACTTTTCAGAGCATTCACACAAGGTTGGCGCCAGTGGCGATACCTACAACGTGCTGACATAAGGAAAGTTTCCAACCGATTTCTCATACACAAACAGCAGTTGACCGGCGTTGCCTGGTGAAACGTTGTTGTGATGCCTCGTGTAAGGAGGAGAAATGCGTACCATCACGTTTCCGGCTTTGATAAACGTCGGATTGTAGCCTATCACGATTGCGGTTTATCGTATCGCGACATTGCTGCTCGCGTTGGTCGAGATCGAATGACTGTTAGCAGAATATGGAACCAGTGGGTTCACGAGGGTAATACGGAACGCCGTGCCGGATCCCAATGGCCTCGTATCACTAGCAGTCGAGATGACAGGCATCTTATCCGCATGGCAGTAACGGATCGTGCAGCCACGTCTCGATCCCTGAGTCAACAGATGGGGACGTTTGTAAAACAACAATCATCAGCACGATCAGTTCTACGACGTTTGTAGCAGCACGGACTATCAGCTCGGAGACCATGGCTGCGGTTACCCTTGACGCTGCATCACAGACAGGAGCTCCTGCGATGGTGTACTCAACAACGAACCTGGGTGCACGAATGGCAAAACGTCATTTTCTCGGATGAGTCCAGGTTCTGTTTACAGCATCCTGATGGTTGCATCCGTGTTTGGCGACATCGCGGTGAACGCACATAGGAAACGTGTATTCGTCATCGCTATACTGGCGTATCACTCGGCGAGATGGTATGGGGTGCCATTGGTTACACGTCTCGGTCACCTCTTGTTCTCATTGACGGCACTTTGAACAGTGGACGTAACATTTCAGATGTGTTACGACCCGTGGCTCTACCCTTCAATAGGGCTCTGAGCACTATGGGACTCAACTTCTGAGGTCATTAGTCCCCTAGAACTTAGAACTAGTTAAACCTAACTAACCTAAGGACATCACACACATCCATGTCCGAGGCAGGATTCGAATCTGCGACCGTAGCGGTCTCGCGGTTCCAGACTGCAGCGCCTAGAACCACACGGCCACTTCGGCTGGCCTCTGCCCTTCATTCGATCCCTGTGAAAGCCTACATTTCAGCAGGATAATGCACGACCGCATGTTGCAGGTCCTGTACGGGCCTTTCTGGATAAGAAAATGTTAGACTGCTGCCCTGGCCAGCACATTCTCCAGATCTCTCACCAATTGAAAACGTCTGGTCAATGGTGGCCGAGCAACTGGCTCGTCACAATACGCCAGTCGCTACTCTTGATGAACTATGGTATCGTGTTGAAGGTGCATGGGCAGCTGTGCCTGTACACGCCATCCAAGCTCTGTTTGACTCAATGCCCAGGTGTATCAAGGCCGTTATTACGGCCACAGGTGGTTGTTCTAGGTACTGATTTCTCAGGATCTATGCACCCAAATTGCGTGAAAATGTAATCACATGTCAGTTCTAGTATAATATATTTGTCCAATGAATACCCGTTTATCATAGGCATTTCTTCTTGGTGTAGCAATTTTAATGGCCAATAGTGTACTACAGCGTCATCCGCAAAAAGCTTCAGTGAACGTCCGATGTTATCCACAAGGTCATTTATATATATTGTGAACAGCAACGGTCCTACCGCACTCCCCTGCGGCGCACCTGAAATCTCTCTTACACATTTGAGCATTTGAGTGGGCGTCAGTGGAAGCAATCGATCGCGGCAGAGGGAGTGCCGCGACCGCTGTGGCCTGCTGGCGACACATCATTTTGTGTCTGCGTAGCTTTTGTTGGCACCGAGAGCACTGTCCACCCGGTCACCTCTCTTCACTACCTAGCAGATATTGATCTTAGTCTTACTGAAAGAACCATTTATGTTTTCTCTCGATGAAAATTAGGAGAACCACAGTTTTTCCCCTAAATCGGTTTGGCTGGGCAGATATTTGAGCTTCTAAACCGCAGAAACTTCACGCGCACACAGCTGTCAATCAATCGTTACTGAAATCCGTCATGGCAGTCGGTAGTACCTGACATCTGTGTTAGTACCGTATTTCACGGACTATAAGACGCAATTTTTTTTTTTTGTAAGATTGCCTCCAAAACTCAGGTGCATCTTATACTCTAAATTACCATAAAAACGTCCAGTGTTTGAATTACAATTCCCGTCAGTCTTAAAAATGGCCATACATTCGATGTCACGGCAGTGGCGGATACAGAAAAACCTCAAGGAGGGGGCGCTGAAGCTATCTTGGGCTACCTTTACATTTGCCGTAATAAAAAATAATCAAGTCACATGCAAAGTTTAAGAAAGTTTTATTTAAACTGATTATACACATTTACAAGACATCGCCATCTTATGATATAAAAAAGTTACAATTATGGTTCTCTTCCTTAAATCATGACTTCTGTGCGCCTATTCTTAGTTCAAATGGCTCTGAGCACTATGGGACGTAACTGCTGTGGTCATCAGTCCCCTAGAACTTAGAACTACTTAAACCTAACTAACCTAAGGACGTCACACACATCCATGCCCGAGGCAGGATTGGAACCTGCGACCGTAGCGGTCACGCGGTTCCAGACTGTAGCGCCTAGAATCGCACGGCCACTCCGGCGGCGCGCCTATTCTTCCTGGCAAATAGGTTAATTACATCGTCAATAGGACAATCAATGTCATGGTGGCTGTTCAACAGAGCTAAGCCATTAAGTCGATTCTCCTTCGTTGTCGACCCCAGCCATGTCTTTGTACGCCGCAATGTTGAAAAACTTCTTTCTACTGTAGCAATAGATGCAGGTAGACAAGCAAATATTTTGTACAGCGTGTGCAAAGTTGGGTTGTCAGATCTAGGACGAACATACAACACTTGCATAACAATCATTAGGGGCGTTTATGCTCGTTTGCTTGTATTGAAGAATCTCTCCCATTAGTTTCTTTTTAATCACAAAGAGTGATTCTTCCTCAAAGAACGGTAGTTCGGTTAAGCACTGATTCAATTTATCTGTCAGATCATTACCGTCATGTTTAAGTAGTTGTGAGGGCAAAAGTATGTTGAATTTTAAATGATAAATATTTTCTTCAGCAAAACATTCTCTCATGTCAGTCGTAACATGGTCCAGTGTTGGAATAAAAACAGTTCTTTTCCATTATGTCACAGCATCATCATTATGATCGCAGTTTCCCTGTGTCTTTCTCTGCCTGGAAGACGAGGAACACTCATCTCGCGACTTTTCTCGAACAAATGCCAGACAGAATAACGTATCGAGATCACTAGAATGGCCGCGACTTTTCTCGTAGGTATGTGTTAGCTATCTATGTGGCAGACAGAAACGTATAAAATACGGTGACGTGGACGCGCGTGCTACGTAGAAAAGTACTACTCGGTAACTCGATTTAGTCGAGTCGACTGACGAAGGAAACGAACTTATAGCCTGCGGGCTGACAGGCGGGGGCGGCGCGGGTGGCAATGCAGGCGGCCCCGCAAAGGCCACTGTGCCACGGGAAACCTATTACTATCTGGCAACATTGGATTCAGCCGATAGCAGCAGTGAACCGACGCAATGAACATGAGTTGCGGGGATTCACAAGCTTCCTAACACTGTCTCCCTCTTGCCCCACCATCACAAACCCAGAACACTGTCTAGCCTATGATGAGTCATTGTGGTCTACGATGTCAGTGAACTTGAACTAAAAGTTATTTGTGTTATTGGTAACAGGACAACGTTTTTGTTAGTAGCTAGTTTCGAAATGGAAAAAATAAAAGGTATTCATACGATACGGGATATAAATTGAAAGTAATAGCACATGCAAAAGAATGTGGAAACAGAGCAACTTAGAGGCATTTCGGCCCTTCACCAACAGAAAAAAACCGTTCGTGATTGGCGGACTAGTGAAGAAAAACTGAAAAAAATGAGGAAGACTAAATGCAAAATAGAGGACAGAGTGCAATATGGCTAAAACTAGAAGATATTGTATTGAAATGGATTCACGGACACCGTCAAAACTGCATTGAAATTAATATAAAAATGATTCAAATACACGCTCTTAAGCTAGCGCTACATAGGAATTTGACAGACTTTAAGGGTGGAGTTGGTTGGTGCTACATGTTTATGAGGCGTCATGGACTTAGCATATGAACCAAAAGTAAAATGTCTCAGGAAGTGCCACAAGAGTATGGAGAGTAAATATTATCTTACCATCGACTTTTATTCAACATCGAAAGAAAACCAGTGTGGAACCAAGCCAAATAGCGAATATGTACGAGACTTCACGGACATTTGGTAACAGAACTGTTGCCATGAAAGGTGCTAAAACTGTACATATAAAGAAGAAGAAGAAACTTCAGATGACGATTTTTAGGGATTTTAAAGGTCATTTCGGTTTTATAAACTAAGATTTTTTGGTCTGGCTTTGCAATCTAGTAATAAAAATGGTGAAAACGTTATTTAAAAAATGCTTAAAAATAAGGTGCACCTTATAGTCCGTAGCGTCTTATAGCCCGTAAAATACGATAATTTGCGTCAGACAATTCAAGAGATGCTTTTCAAGGAATTTTATTGATTTGTATTGCGGTAAGTCAGAATTTTATTCTAAAGGAGTACGTTCATCGTTGAGTTTCTTACTTTATGTTGAAAAGAAAACTTGTACTAAAAACGGAATTCGTATCGGAACTTCTTCACCTTATGGGATTTGACTCTTCTACCCGTAACTATGCTCCCTGTTGCAGAGGTCCAGTGTAGAAGCATTTGTATCGTAGATTGATTAGTTATCTTAAAAAATGTAATTTTTCAGTACTATCAAAAGTAGTACACAATCCAGCTTAAAGCTGAGTTGACGATAAGGGGCGTTCAAAAAGAAACGAGTCGGAGGCGTAATTACAGAAACCAGTACCTGTATGTTAGAAGTATTGACCCTGGCTGTTGAGAAACTTGTCCCACTGTGACACAAGGCGGTGAATAGCTGTCTCATAAAATTCCCAGGTCTGCGATGTTAACCAGTTCCGCATGTACAGCTGGACGTCGTCGTCCACACGAGTGCAGGAAAGGTTATGCTGACGTTATTCTTTGACTAAGATGACCCCCTTCTGATTCACTTACTGCAGCACGGGAAAACAGTGAATACCCAGCTTTACTCGTAAACCTTGACCACCCTTCGCCAAGCAATCAAATCAAAACGACCAGGAATCTCACCCGTGCGGTCATTCTGCTCCACGTCAATGCAAAGCCTCATACGGCCAATACAGTCGCGGCATTCTTGCAGAAATTCAAAAGGGAGGTTCTCGGCCGCCCTCCATACAGTCCGAACCTCTCTCCCTGTGATTAGGCCATTTGTGGTCCCCTTAAAAAGGCTTTGAGGGGCAAACGATTCACCTCGGACGACAACGTCCAGCTGTACGTGCGGAACTGGTTAACAACGCAGCTCCGGGAATTTTATGAAACAGCCATTCACTGCCTTGTGTCACAGTGGGACAAGTGTCTCAACAGCCAGTGTCAATACTTCTAACCTACAGGTACTGGTTTCTGTAATTATGCCTCCGGCTCGTTTCTTTTTGAATGCCCCTTATATTAATCGACAGCGAATGTTTCAAAAATATGAAGAGGTGTTTCAAAAACCGCTGCCAGTCATAAATTTTGTTCACTACTTAAATTATTTAATTGTAAACATATTTCGAGATGACACGCCATCATCAGTCTACAGTGGCAGTAGAGAAGCATTTAACAAAAGTACAAATAGATACTAAAGTCTTTTGTATAGTCCTGGCGTGCGCTGTAGTCGTCCTGTGAAGGGCCGATTTCTCTTTGTATGTTGACTTGCTGTTCACATCAAAAATTTTAAACAATCACTCATTTTGTTCTTGTGAATTTGCTGTCTTCTTATTATGTGTTCAGGTATCTCCGTTTCTATGGCTCTTTTGAACTTGTTAGCCATTATTCACAAACTTCTTAAGATAATTTGAAAAATGATATCACAAGTACTTAACAGTGAAGAAAAACAAGATGGCGGTTCTGCACTGCACTGTTGAGTTGTTTGTGATATCGTGTTTCTAGTTACCTTTAGGAGTATGTGCGCAGAGGCCAACAAGTTCGAAAAAAATCAAAGAAATGGAGGTACCTGAACACATCATAAGAAGACAGCCACTTCTCAAGAACAAAATGAGCGATTATTTAAAACCGTTCATGTGGGCAGCAGACCAGCATACAAAGAGATATTGCTGCTGATTAGGTTATCCTTCCCTCTTCACAAGGCGACCCTAGCACATGTAAAGACTATAAAAAACTTTAATATTTATTTGTACTTGTTCAAATGTTCAAATGTGTGTGAATTCCTAAAGGACCAAACTGCTAAGGTCATCGGTCCGTAGACTGACACACTTCTTAAACTAACTTCAACTAACTTATGCTAAGAACAATACAAACACCCATGCCCGAGTGAGGACTCGAACCTCCGGCGGGAGGGGTATTTGTACTTGTATTAAACTTTTTTTTTATGCCACTGTAGCCTGATAATGAGGTGTAACCTCGAAACATGTTACTAACTAAACAATTTATGTAGTCAACAAATTTTTTGACTGGTAACAGTTTTACGAAAACCTTTTCTATGTACATAATTACTGTTATTGATTACTTAAGTTGGATGTAACTCTATGTTTCAAGAGTCACGTAGTATCCTTTGATATTGTAGAAAGATTCAAACATTTGGCGAGCGTCAGCAGACTTTATATTTAGGGCTTAGACAGGGTGAACATTAATAAAATCGACAAACTGCAGGGGCAAATTCCTGACAGGCAATTGAGGAAAAAAGGTCCTATGAACATGTCTCCGTAGATGCATCACTGACGAATGAAAGTTCCTCTGACCATGTGCTGTGTGTTCCTTGTGTGTTGCAGGCATGTGGTCGGCGGAACTTTCATTCGTCAACGCTGTCTACCGTGTCAACGATGCATTTCCGTACACATGTTCATAGGATTCTTTTCCTCAATTTCTAGTCAGGAATCCGGTCTTTCAGTTTTTTGATTAATGTTTACCCTGTATATAATGTTATTTATTAGTTACAACTTCTTGGCTTTATTAATACACTGTAAAACGAGAAAGCCACAAATTCTTAAAATCTCTTGATTGTTTAGGTAATAACCGGTTTCACGCTGCCACGTTCACCTTCAAACTGCTACATTAGATGTAATTGTTCTTCAGATAATTAATGTGACAAGTTCAGCACACATACCCATGTGTCAGTCACTACAATTGGTCCTTAACCATCAAAAGTGCCGCAAATTCCAAAAATATTTCTCATACGGAGCAGTATCAGACGACACTTTGCTTAAGCGGTGTTTGAGATATTAACGTAGCCATTAGATAGCTATCATGGCTCTACGATACCGGTTTGGCCTAATTATGGAAGAAGGTTTCTGAAATAGTGACTGTTGGCACTTAACTTCAGCGAGACCCACAATTTCTAATTTCTTACTGAACAGTTTATGTGACACAACAGACCCTGTGGTCAGTGTATTTGTCTTCCACAACGGTTTCATTTCCACTGCAAATTTGATATTTAACTATAAAGAAGGTGGTAAGTGCCATATTTACGAAAAATGAGATACGGTATTAGGAAGATGAAATATGTTTCTGTGCGTTACATATCTAAAGCCTGATGTTCAAAGCGGTGCCATAACGACTGTCAGATGGCTATGAGGTAATGTTTCCTGGCTCGTATGTAAGAAAGATGCGACGTGCCCTTCACTCCTGTGTTAGTTCCGCCATGTGAGAAGCGTGTGCACAGAGCAAAATAATGATAGAGGCTAGAGTTATTCAACCATTTAAAATTATTCATAAGGATAGCCAATTCGTTTCTGTATTCAAACTAAGGCACTGAAATCATTGCTACAAAACATCCGAACATTTACGGAGCTGCTTACATCGTTTATGGTTCTTCGGATTGAGGACGTGGAATGGTTTAAGAATTACACATTGAGACAGAGACTGGTTGTTAGATGACATCCCTCAATAAAGAAAAAAATGTGTGAGCGATATCAGATCGGTTTCCTCTTCACTGTTGTCATTATCAAACGAAAAATGTAAGCATATGATGCCTACAGGCCCCTTTACTGTTTCTGTTTTGTGGATCTTGTTTTAAATAAATTTCAGTATTTGACTTGCTCATGGCGCAAATATTTTCTCTTTAATGACAGGCCTTCAATGAGATTGATAAGAAAGTTATTCACCTATCTACAGTTTGCAGTTTTAGTTTTGGAAAATAAATTGAAAGTAATGAAATGTATATAATACTCTTACAAGAAATGCACAGAAAACAGAACATTAAGCATAGTAGTCTATCGCGCTGCTATTGGGGGGGGGGGGGGGGGGGGAGAGGACGGACGAGGCGGGGGAAGGGGGGCTACTGAATCATAAATTAGTATGTAGGAGAATAGCACTTTGGTTTCAGAAAAGGGAGAGGTACAAGATGATAATGGACTAAATTGAATGATTGCTGAATGATATACAGGGTGTTACAAAAATGTACGGCCAAACTTTCAGGAAACATTCCTCACACACAAAGAAAGAAAATATGTTATGTGGACATGTGTCCGGAAAAGCTTACTTTCCATGTTAGAGCTCATTTTATTACTTCTCTTCAAATCACATCAATCATGGAATGGAAACACACAGCAACAGAACGTACCAGCGTGACTTCACTTTGTTACAGGAAATGTTCAGAATGTCCTCCGTTAGCGAGGATACATGCATCCACCCTCCGTCGCATGGAATCCCTGATGCTCTCATGCAGCCCTGGAGAATGGCGTATTGTATCACAGCCGTCCACGATACGAGCACGAAGAGTCTCTACATTTGGTACCGGGGTTGCGTAGACAAGAGCTTTCAAATGCCCTCATAAATGAAGGTCAAGAGGGTTGAGGTCAGGAGAGCGTGGAGGCCATGGAATTGGTCCGCCTCTACCAATCCATCGGTCACCGAATCTGTTGCTGAGAAGCGTACGAACACTTCGACTGACATGTGCAGGAGTTCCATCGTGCATGAACCACATGTTGTGTCGTACTTGTAAAGGCACATGTTCTAGCAGCACAGGTAGAATATCCCGTATGAAATCATGGCGGTGAATCGAGGAAGTACAGTACATACTGAAGCCGGCCGCGGTGGCCGTGCGGTTCTAGGCGTTGCAGTCCGGAACCGCGGGACTGCTACGGTCGCAGGTTCGAATCCTGCCTCGGGCATGGATGTGTGTGATGTCCTTAGGTTAGTTAGGTTTAAGTAGTTCTAAGTTCTAGGGGACTGATGACCTACAATGTTAAGTCCCATAGTGCTCAGAGCCATTAGAACTAGTACATACTGACGAAACTAAAATGAGCTCTAACATGGAAATTAAGCGTTTCCGGACATATGTCCACATAACATCTTTTCTTTATTTGTGTGTGAGGAATGTTTCCTGAAAGTTTGGACGTACCTTTTTGTAACACCCTGTATAGAAAAAGAAAAAGGCATTAGTCTTGGCTTCACAGAGCTAGAAAAGGTCTTCGACAGAGTGAAATGGCACAAGATGAATGAAATTCTAAAACTGAGGAGGTGAATTAGAAGACAGGACACTAATTAAGGAGTTATGCACAAGACTGCAACCATGAAGCTAAGAAATGGTACGACAGACTGGCTTGAAACCAGAAGAGGTGTCGGACAGGATTGTGATCATTCACCAGTTACGTGCACAGCATATATCGAAGGTTTCAGAATGAAGACGCTGGAAGCGGAGAAGGAAGTAATAAGCATAGGAGGCGGATTGCATCAGAGTTTCCGATGGCATGGTACTGCTTGCAGATAAAACCATACGTCACTATCCACATTTGAAGGAGGACTGCAAGAGTTGGAACAGCAAACTAAGGGGATGACACTACGTGACAAATAAGATATGAAGTTGAAAACAGCAGGAGTTCAAATTGAAAAGGTTGCACATTACAGATATTTGGGAAGCACGCTAACTGATAACTAGACGACTGGAAAAGAAATAAGATCAAGCATTACAATTGAAAAGTAAGCTTTCCAGAAAAAGAAACGCTTATTTTGCAGCAAATTGGGGTTTGGAGTAAAGCAATTAGTCAGATAGTTAATGTGAAGTTTTTGTCAGTATGGCTGGGAAAGCTGGACATTTAAGAAGCGAGAAAGAGACAGAATCGAATCAGTTGAGATGTAGGTTTGGAGAAGAATGAAAAATATAAAACGGACTGATAAAGTGAACACGAAAGTACTTGGAAAAGTGAAGGAACAAAGAACTCTCCTAAACCCGGTTATGAAAAGGAAAACAAACTGGGTGGAACATTCACTGCGAGGAAAACAATTCTAACAGCAGCTATCGAAAGTACAACGGAAGGATAGAAGAAAATAGGAAGGAGAAGAATAAAGGTGCTGAATCAAGTGAAAAGAGGAAGATACCAGACAAAAAACAGTTGGTGTGGAACAGGAACAGATGGAGACAGTAATGGTGTCAGGAATTTGTCAACAGGCAGATGGTGATGACACTAATTCATTTCCACAGGTTTGGTACTTTGCACCTTTTTACTGTTAATTGTCCAATTAGAAATGCTAACTTCATTTCCTAACGCCGTCTGAAGTATTTGGCTGTACAACTCCGCTGCGTAGGTAAGTACAAATTACTTCTTTGTCTTTATTTGTCACTGTGGATTCATGATAGGAAGAGATAGGCTGCAAGCTAACGTCAGTTTCGATACAGCATCTCCAGTTACAGCTCGAGACTATAATTTTTGTTAAGTTCATTCCCTATAGGTCGTGGTAAGCAGCGTGCACATAAGGCTATTGTGCCTCTTTAAAATTGATTATTGTTGATTTCAGTTGAATAGTTGCTTTTACATTGTGAAAAAATCATCAGTGAAGAAAGAAGAAATTTCTCTAATGGTTGTCAAAATGGTCTTGTCTGAAACTTCGCTTTAAGAACTTTGCTGGGAAGACAGTTCTGAAGTCATTTCACGTCTACTCTTGCAGCACGAGTTCACAGAGTCTGCGCTACAGCCCGTTTTTTCATCTCCGAACGATCATCGGCAATTGCCGTGTGGACTTCATAATATGGTTTCTGCGAACTGGTGAAACGCGAGAGTACGTGATTAAACGCGAAGAAGTGCTGGGTAGCCCGGACCTGACGAAAACAAGGTCAGTGTGTCGGAGTCGGGCGCGAGCTGGCACCACACCGGGGCTACAGTCACGCCACGCACCGGTTCCTCACCCGTGTCTGGCAATGATACACGCCGACTGCTCTCCTTCTCTCACACCACTCCCTGCAAGCCTATTCCGTCTCACTTTGCTGCGCCTATTGCGTCTCACTCTGCTGAATCACGTTGCAACTGTTCTGAGGCTTCCTGCGCTTGAAACGACTCTAGCCACGTTTTCCACGCGTTCCGATACATGGGCACATTATCCGATGTCCATTGTACTTTCCGAACTGCTACGAGTTAAAATTTCGTTATCTAGAACTCGCGTCACAATCATAGGAAAGATTCAGAAACTGTAATTTTGCGTTTGAGCTTTTTAACTGTTATTGGTAAAATCAAGGAGTTAATACATTCCTTGAGAAGGTGATGCATTTTAAAATAGTATCACACCTTAACAAGGAAAGGCAAAGATCCCGAGTTCGAGTCTCGGTCCCGCACACAGTTTTAATCTGCCAGAAAGTTTCATATCAGCGCACACTCCGCTGCAGAGTGAAAATCTCATTCTGGAAACAACCCCCAGGCTGTGGCTAAGCCATGTCTCCGCAATATCCTTTCTTTCAGGAGTACTAGTTCTGCAAGGTTCGCAGGAGAGCTTCTGTAAAGTTTGGAAGGTAGGAGACGAGATACTGGCAGAAGTAAAGCTGTGAGGACGGGGCGTGAGTCGTGCTTGGGTAGCTCAGTTGTTAGAGCACTTGCCCGCGAAAGGCAAATGTCCCGAGTTCGAGTCTCGGTCCGGCACACAGTTTTAATCTGCCAGTATGTTTCATATCAGCGCACACTCCGCTGCAGAGTGAAAATCTCATTCTGGAAGGATAATGTACTTAGCAAATCACAGTTTGTATTTCAGAAGTGTTGATCTACCAGGAATCCCATTTACATGTTCCCCCACCAGATTTTACACGCATTAAAAAATAAAATAGCGCCGTTTGCTACTCTCTGCGACCTATCTAAGGCATTTGACTGTATGAATCACAGTATTCTCCTAGATAAATTGAAGTTTTATGGGAGTAATGGTATAACCGACCAATGGATACTATCATGTCTAACCAAAAGAATGCGGAAAGCTGTGCTTAGTGTTTTAACCAATATAGTCTGGGAACATAATTCCGACTGGGAAGAAATCACGTGTGGGGTCCTCCAAGGCTGGATCTTAGGTCCACTATTATTTCTGATATACATAAACGATCCTCCTTCTAATATACAACAAGCAGAATTAGTTCTTCTTACAGATGACACTAATATTGAAATAAATCAAAGCATACATGCAGAAACAGAAGAAATGGTAAACAAGGTTCCTAAAAGTATCATTGACAGGTTTTCTGCGAACGGTCTCATCTTCAGTTTTAAAAGACACAACATATTCATTTCTGCACATCTAGGGATACTACACCAACGACAAGTGTAACACACTATGAGGAAATAATAAGTTTGGTGGAGACTTCAAAATTCTTAGATGCCCATATTGATGAGAATTTAAATTGGAAAAAGCACATTTTGGAACTCCTAAAACAACTTAGTTCAGCAACATTTGCACTTGAAATCACTGCAAATCTTGGGGAGGGATAAATCAGTAAGCTGACATTTCAGTCTGGAACCGCGCGACTGTTACGGTCGCAGGTTCGAATCCTGGCTCGGGCATGGGTGTGTGAGATGTCCTTAGGTTAGTTAGGTTTAAGTAGTTCTAAGTTCTAGGGGACTGATGACCTCAGATGTTAAGTCCCATAGTGCTCAGAGCTATTTGAATCATTTTTAAGCTGACATTTTTGCAAATTTTCATTCAATAATATCATATGGAATAATATTCTGACGTAACTCATCTTTAAGAAAGAAGGTCTTCATTGCACAATGTCCGCGGCTCGTGGTCTCGCGGTCGCGTTCTTTTTCCCGAGCTTGGGGTCCAGGATTCGATTCCCGGCGGGGTCAGGGATTTTCACCTGCCTCGATATGACTAGGTGTTTGTGTTGTCCTCATTATTTCATCATCATCCATGAAAGTGGCGAGACTGGACTGAGCAAAGGTTGGGTATTTGTACGGACGCTCATAACCCCCAGTTGAGCGCCCCACAAACCAAACATCATCATCATCATACATAGCGCAAAAACGTGTTGTAAGTATAATAGCCGCGCGGGATGGCCGCGTGGTTTGAGGTGCTATGTCATGGATTGCGCGGCCCCTCCCGCTGGAGGTTCAAGTCCTCCCCCGAGCATTGGTGTGTGTGTTGTTATTAGAATACGTTACTTTAAGTAGTGTATAAGTCTAGAGACCGATGACCTCAGCAGTTTGGTCGCTTAGGAATTCACACACATTTGAACATTTAAGTATAGGGTCATTACAAATGATTGAAGCGATTTCACAGCTTTACAATAACTTTATTATTTGAGATATTTTCACAATGCTTCGCACACACATACAAAAACTCAAAAAGTTTTTTTAGGCATTCACAAATGTTCGATATGTGTCCCTTTAGTGATTCGGCAGACATCAAGCCGATAATCAAGTTCCTCCCACACTTGGCGCAGCATGTCCCCATCAATGAGTTCGAAAGCATCGTTGATGCGAGCTCGCAGTTCTGGCACGTCTCTTGGCAGAGGAGGTTTAAACACTGAATCTTTCACATAACCCCACAGAAAGAAATGGCATGGGGTTAAGTCGGGAGAGCGTGGAGGCCATGACATGAATTGCTGATCATGATCTCCACCACGACCGATCCATCGGTTTTCCAATCTCCTGTTTAAGAAATGCCGAACATCATGATGGAAGTGCGGTGGAGCACCATCCAGTTGAAAGATGAAGTCGGCGCTGTCGGTCTCCAGTTGCGGCATGAGCCAATTTTCCAGCATGTCCAGATACACATGTCCTGTAATGTTTTTTTCGGCCGGCCGAAGTGGCCGTGCGGTTAAAGGCGCTGCAGTCTGGAACCACAAGACCGCTACGGTCGCAGGTTCGAATCCTGCCTCGGGCATGGCTGTTTGTGATGTCCTTAGGTTAGTTAGGTTTAACTAGTTCTAAGTTCTAGGGGACTAATGACCTCAGCAGTTGAGTCCCATAGTGCTCAGAGCCATTTGAACCATTTGTTTTTTTCGCAGAAGAAAAAGGGGCCGTAAACTTTAAACCGTGAGATTGCACAAAACACGTTAACTTTTGGTGAATTGCGAATTTACTGCACGAATGCGTGAGGATTCTCTACCGCCCAGATTTGCACATTGTGTCTGTTCACTTCACCTTTAAGAAAAAATGTTGCTCCATCACTGAAAACAAGTTTCGCACTGAACGCATCCCCTTCCATGAGCTGTTGCAACCGCGCCGAAAATTCAAAGCATTTGACTTTGTCATCGGGTGTCAGGGCTTGTAGCAATTGTAAACGGTAAGGCTTCTGCTTTAGCCTTTTCCGTAAGATTTTCCAAACCGTCGGCTGTGGTACGTTTAGCTCCCTGCTTGCTTTATTCGTCGACTTCCGCGGGCCACGCTTGAAACTTGCCCGCACGCGTTCAACCGTATCTTCGCTCACTGCAGGCCGACCCGTTGATTTCCCCTTACAGAGGCATCCAGAAGCTTTGAACTGCGCATACCATCGCCGAATGGTGGATCTTTGTTGAACTTCGTCCTGAAGTGTCGTTGCACTGTTATGACTGACTGATGTGAGTGCATTTCAAGCACGACATACGCTTTCTCGGCTCCTGTCGCCATTTTGTCTCACTGCGCTCTCGAGCGCTCTGGCGGCAAAAACCTGAAGTGCGGCTTCAGCCGAACAAAACTTTATGAGTTTTTCTACGTATCTGTAGTGTGTCGTGACCATATGTCAATGAATGGAGCTACAGTGAATTTATGAAATCGCTTCAATCATTTGTAATAGCCCTGTATAATATGTGGTGCTCACACACGATCATATTGTAGACATCTCTTGAAGGATACAGGGTACTTTTCCGGCTCAATATTATGTAAAAATCAACACCTATTTCCTTCAGGCACTGTTTATAATGTATATGCTTTACAGATTTTTTGTTGATATCAGGTAATGCAGAACACTTTCTAAACAAATCAGAAGTATTTTGAATATTTTTTAACCTGCTTAGTGTTATTAAAAGAAATTACAAAGAAATTGATGCAATTTTTTTCCAAAATGCTTCCTCAAATTGAGGTATCATTTAATCTAATGCTATACGTGTGAAGGAGACCAAATTTTTACCAGATATGCATGACATGATGGCTGAAGTACTAGACCTATTTAATTCCACCTATTGTGTACACTACAAGGATAAAAAAATACCACATCTGACATTTTATTTTTTATAATTTTTTTCCTAGTAAAAATGTTATTTTTCTATAATTTAGTTGATTCTGCAATAAAGCTTAGGTCTACTACATAAGTATGGACTATTGCAAGTTACAGAAAAAAATTAGAGCAATGCTTTATAAACTTTAGGAAATATTTGTACCTGAATTCTGAAACATACAACTTGCAGGAAATTGCGAATGAAGATACGAGTCCAATTAAACTGTGCCTCAGAACATTCCTGAAGCATAGTCTTCATAACACAGCATTTCTTCGTCTTCAAGCATCCTCTTCGCACTCCATTTAGCACTTCTCGCTTCTTTGGTGACTTGAAGAGCGAATCCTTCAGCTTCATGCACCCATCATCTGTCACACGAAAGCAATTGAACTTCCATATTAGAGCCACATTTTATGCCTAAATTTCTCTGGACTTCCAACCTTCCTATCGCTCCATCACTGAAACATATCACTGCATCTAGTACACTAACTTTTACTGTATTTAATCCTAAAAAAAACATTGGGTAATGTTTCCCATATGCAATGGTTGAAACATTCATTTAGAATCTGAGAGCTCCATGAAGACATTTACTAAGCAAAACAGGGTCACTCAGATTTCTAAAAATTGGTTATATTTCATTCATAACAGGCTCAGAAAGAGAATGTTTATGATGGTATATTTGACCACTGTCTTTTGCGTTTTGGTAACCACACCAAGAATCTGTTCCTTTAGGGCAAAGTCTGTGAACAGGGTGGTCATCTGTTGACAACTTATGAAAGTAGGTGGCCCATACAGCTTTTCTCATTGCTGTAACATCATTCAGAGGCACAGTTCGTTTAATGGCCCCAGACCATAATATCTCTGAAGAAGGTCTATTTCAGTTTCTGTCAATCTGCCTCGGCCAGACAGAGATTTTCATCAGATAGCAACTTTCATTTCTCATCCTAGGTTCCTCAATCTAGCACCCATCCTCTTTTGCACATGTCCACAACACTACAGTTTTGTTACCAAGTTATCACCATAAACATTGAGCTCGTTAATCTTATTGAAAGCTTTAGAGTCTCCATCGCCTACGTACTTCGTATATCTAATGTTACAAACGGGAACCGACCTCTGAAATAGTTTTAGAGCACTCCATACCTCCACTGCAACCATCATAATTCTTAGAACACTGATGTTCAATATGTCCTTCAGTGTTACCATGGCAGGTGTGGCAGTACTTACGTAAGCACTCAACATCAACAACTTTTCCATTCTCCAGAGAAGTAGCACTTACAACACCATTGAAGGAACAATGTCCTCGGCGTTGCCATGTCCCATCAAGTGCAACAGCAGCGTCACTAGTTCCACTAATATTTACAGTTCCTTGTACTGCACGTTTCATAGATGCTTTAGACACAACCGTCAAGGCACCTAAAAGTATTTTTATGTCCTTGCTGAACCCACTGGGAGGAGGAGGAAGGTCCATCAAACCACAAAACGTTTGAGGAGCCTTTTTTCCTCTTCCTGTTGCACGCATTGCACACACTAACTTCAAATTCACGTCATATGAATTATGCACAATGTTCGAAGTCATTTTCGAGGTAGATTTATTGCAGGATCTACACAGAACAACTAATTTTGACGCTGAACCCTTTCTGCTACTTTGTTGTTCAGATATTTCCAGACAGCCTACACCATCACATTGTTTACATTTCACCACTTCCTTTACCAAAGAAAATAAGATGCCCACATCAACAACAACAAAGCCAGTAAAAACAGCGTTATTGTTAGCACAAAAATTTGAAGTGAGAGTTTCTTCCCTGAAGAACAGATACATAGGCTACTTTCAACAGTGTGGCTTGCTTTGTTTGTGAACTGCTTACCACGGATTTCCTTTTATTGAATTTCTTGATGTTGGCATAGTTCGTATTTATTGCACACTAAAGGATACGCACTTCCACAAATATATTTAACACTTGGGCAACAAACGTTCAGTAACACGTGAACAAACTGCTTCAGCGAAACAAAAGTAAATACTAGCAAAGATAATCATTCACAGACACTAGAAACCTGCACTGTTACCAACATATACAAAGTATCATACGTATAATCGCTGGAAACAGAACGTTCACAGTTGTTTTCGAAATAATAGTGGTTTCTGTAACAGAAATAAAGGGGGCATGGCGGCTTACACGACCATAACTTTAAAATGTGGTGTATATAGGTCATTTTTCATTTGAAACCTTATAATATATATATATCAATGTAATCAGGAAAGACTATAGAATTTAATAAAGTCATTTTTCCACCATTTATAAGTACCCTGTATCCTTAAGAAGTTGGACATTCTGACTACTGCTTCATATTATTTGTATTCCCTCATGAAGTCTGTTGCAAATAATCCACTACGATTCAAAAGGGCAACGATGTTTATAATTACAATACCAGAAGGAAAACTGACATTCATTACTCCACATTAAGGTTGTCTTTAGCACAAAAAGGGGTACGCAATGCTGCAATAAAATTTTTTATCACTTACTGAGTGGTATAAAATGTCTGACAGACAGCAAAGTAAAATATGAAAACAGACTGAGTACTTTTCTCTTTGATGGCTGCTTCTGTTCCGTAGAAGAATTTTTATTCATGTGATGTGTAAAATGTGTAGGAATTACTAACTCACATCTGTGTGTCTTTTTTCGATAATTTTGCACGATAGATAGTAACGATATGGAACGAGTCATTTTACTCGTTCCCTATCATTACGATCCATCGTGCCAAATGATGGATGCAACATGTTACTAACTAATTAACTAACTAACTATGGTAAGATTCTAGAGTAGACCGTCCGTCCAAAAAGTTCCGAGACTGATTTTATTCCGACGCCAACACAGCGACTACGGTGACAGCTTGATCTAACAACGATAAACAACAGACGTGTATTCGCCAGTCAGTTGCGGGAAGGCGGCGTTAGGAATGGACGTGTGACAGTTGTGTGTCAACGTTGATGTTTCACAAATCTCAGTGGAGCAATGAACTGAGCATCTCTAAATCAAATCCTTAAGACACTTTCCAAATTGTTTGGAAGAAGAGAAAAGTGTGTGCAGAGTTTGTTGCACACTCCTTAACCAAAAAAACGGCTCGTGGACTCTGCCGTGACGTGACTGAAATCCAAGACGGAGACAGCTCTTTTGTGGAAAAATCATCACGGGTCATGACACTTGGTGTTGTCAATACGTACCGACCGCAAAACGACAAAGGGCAGAAATTCACAATAAGGGTGAAGGTTTTGACGACATAACTTTGGCGCGGAAGTTACACAATATTCCTCAGAAACCTTTCTGACAGTTTCCAAGGTTGTATGAACGTTCTTTGCGTTTTACTCAAGTCGGGGAAGATTATGTAGACCACCTGAAGCATTAAAACCTGAAGCATTAAAACCACCACCTTAATTTTTTTCTATTATTTATTAATCCATTCTCGAAACTTTCTGAACTGACTAGGTAGGCCGTATGTTATTGCTTTCCTGCACTCTATTAAGACTTGCGACGTATGTATTATTTGACAAGGTAAACTGAATTCCCAGCCTGAATGACAGGATCGTTGTGTTTACACACAGAAAGAGAAAGGCGGAAGTAGTAAGACCATAGACCCTACGTTCCGTTGTCCTGGTTATGGGAGCGCTAACAAGCGCTGAATTTCTAACGGTCCTAGCGGCAATTAAACACTGGTAGAGATTTTACCGACAGTACTTCTCTCACTCTCAAACTTTGATTGTATTTGATCCGAGTTTATTGCGCGTGAATGTACGTCTCGACATTCCTAAATTCAGGGCTTCATTTTTTCCAATTTAAAATGCCCTTTTCGGTGGTATGTATCGTCATTCACAAGAGTGTTGGTGTAACTCTGAAGTGCCACAAGAACTACAAAATTTTCGCAAGTTACTGCCTCCTAATATCCTTCATAGCGTCGAATATATCGCTCCCTAATAGTTCATTTATAAATATAGTCAATGCGATAGCTCTTCTTCGGCTTTGAGTAGACTATGTCACTCGTTTCTCCTTAATTAATAGTAATAGCAGGCTGCTGCGCTCTTCACGAAGACTTCCCTCCTATCACTTTCCTGCTTAGGAAGACATGCCTAAATTGTAACACATTTGAGATTTTATTTATTACTAGCCTATTCCCCCACTTCTTCGCTCGCTTCTGCGTCCAATACATATTGCATAAATCTCTTCCTCTCCATCTCCATGACTACCTGTTGCATCCTTCATCTCTCTGCCTGCCTTATCCTCCCACCTCTATCTGTCTCCTCCTCCACACTCTCTCTATCCCTCCATATCCTCCCCCTCCCTCTCTCTGTCCATCTCCTCTACCTTATCCCTCCAAAGACATCTTCCTCACACCTCCCTCTGACCATGATCTCTTCCCTCCCCTCTCTGTCCATCTACTCCTCCTCCCCCTCTTTCTGTCCACCTCCTTCCCCCCTCACCTCTATCCATCTACTCCTCCTCCCCTCTATTTCTGTTCATCTTCTCCTCCTCTCTCTCTGTCCACCTCCTCCTTTACCCTTCCCTCTCTTTCGATACCCTTCTCCTCTTTTTTTCCATCTAATCTTCCTCCATCTCTCTGACCATTTCCTCAAACCATCATTCTGTCCATCTCCCCCTCCCTCTCTCTCTCTCTGTTGATCTCCTCCTCTCCCCTCTATCCCTGTCCATCTCCTCCTCTCCCTCTATCTCTGTCCATTTACTCCTTCCTCAGTTTCACTTTCCTTCTCGTCCTTCCCAATTCCCTATTCATGTCCTCCTGCCCCCTCTCAAACCCACCTCCTCCTCCTCTCTTCTTCCCCTCCTTCCACCTCTCACTATCCATCCCTTCCTCTAACCATCTCAGCCTACCCCCAGTTGTGCCCATCTGAAGACCAATACTACTACAACACAATTCCCCCTCCCCCTTCTTACCTTCCTCTATCCATCTCAACCTTCCCCCAGCTGTGCCCATCAGCAGACCAATACTACTCCAACACAGTACACCTGTTGTGCAGGGGAGCGTACACTTTGGGGGCTGTAAAATCATTTGTTGCTCTTGACACATAGGCTGCCAGCAAAGCAGGACATTTAAGGCAGGCTGATGCTATTCCCACACATCCTGCATGTCATGCAGGCAGCCTATACAGCAGGGTCTGAAAAAAAGTCTTTGCCCGTATCTTCGCTCTTATTGGATCTATGATGTTACAAACCCCACAGTGCTGATGCACATGAAGTGTGTGCCAAATTTATTTGAAATAGATCCAGGGGTTTAGGAGGAGATCCCAGACAAACACACATACATGCTGCTTTATCACTAAGTTCCAAAATAATTTAAACAATTAAACAATTATTTAAACAATGCCATTCCGGGATGTTGTTGTTGGTATCTGGTTTGAATAATGGAAATTCTGAGAAAATGAACACACTTCACTTTATTTTCTAAAGATATGCAAATGGTACAAATTAGGAAACCAGTTTCATAATTTGCACCAGTGGGTGCATAGTTTGTACCATCCTTATAAACAATGTCCCTGAGCTTAAAGGTATGTATTTATTTCTTATGTTATAATCTGTAGGTACTGCAATAAAAGTATTCCCCTACTTTCCACACCCCTCCTCACTTTTCATGAATTCACCTTTTTCATTGTTGTAACTGGCCATTTTTTTCATTTGATCTTCCTCACACAAATTGGTATATCATTGCTCTGTTTCAAGAATGATTTGCTTTGTGACTTCCCCACAGAGTATACAAAACACTTCCCTTTTGTTGCATGGGTCATGGGTGATCTCACAGGCTCCTTTTCTAGGCCTTGAAGTTATGTTTCGAGATTTCATTATTTTCCTCGGATTCAGCAATATTTATTGTATGAACACCTTCAGCCCAGATTTTGTCTGCAGTGGCTTCCTCTGCACTGAAATTATGGGGATATCCTTTTCGTTCCATAATACTTAACGCAAGTTTACTTACGCCCAACACGCTCAAATCAAACATTATCTCTTCAAATGTAAGAGTATGCTCTTCCAATTCGTTTTCAGCTTGGTTGGATAACAGTTAACTGAAACAAAAAATTTGTATGTCCCCTTTGTATTTTCGTTTTTATATTCAACATGCTAGTTGATTGCTGTTGGGTTAAGCACATTTCATAGGCGTGCACATCCATTTAATCCATAACCTCCATTTTGATACACAGTTACAGCTGAACGAAATTCATGTGCGCTCCACTTTCCATAAAGCCTTTCTGCTGGTATACTTTGCTACAAAATAATAATTCAATTAATAACTTCGTACAAAGAACTCAAGACAAAATTCACCACATAATTTCTAAACAAAATGTTGCACTAATAATGCTGAACGCATTTTTAAAGCTCACTATACGAGCAAGTATCTCGATCTGTATTAGTACAATATCGGAAACTTATAGCAGTTCATTACAGGCAATGTCGCCATTTTCTCTTTGTCAGTTTCCTACAGACGAACCATAACGATTACAGGGTCATGACTGTCAGAAGATTAAAGTTACATCATGTATATTCACCCATAAATAAAACATTGTGTTGCCACTTTAACTCACTTCGCCACGTACACAAAAAGTTAAATGAAAACTAAAACGAAATCAACGCTGTCTTCAGACGTTCTGTTTCTCAACACACAGAACCCATAGGTGATAATATGTCTCCATGAAGCACGTAGTTGACGATGATCTCACTAAATGTCACATTGTAAAAGAGGTTTTATTGTAGTAGTACAAATTATGAGCCTGTACAATTTAGGCTACTGTCGCCTACATTGCAAAGTGACAGCGCGCAGTACTTTGAATTCGAAACAACAGGGAGTTCATTTTTGTTGGTAGATTTACTGTGTCGAGCGCTTGTGCAGTTTCGTGTTAGGCTTGTGTTACTATGGGTATGCATTAAAGAAAAGAAAACAGATGGTGATACACGTTCTCCTCGCATAGCCTAGTAGTTTCTACTAGCAGCGAGAAGAGTGCCGAGGTTAATGCAACCACCCAAAAGACGCATTGCAATCGGACAGTGTCAAATGTGACGAGCCATCACGCCACGAGACTTTTTGTGAAAACGATTGAGATTTGACCTGGAACAGTGAGACACAGTCTGATAATTAGTGACACTAGACCTCCTTTACCGTCGAATTTTTGGGGCGAAATTCTTCCATAACCACTATTTGTACAAGTTACCTATGGCTGGCGTTACCACTCTAGTTTATATTAGCTTCTCGACTATGGATGTACGTGTAGATAATATACTACGTATCACAACTTTACTGCTGTTTATAAGAGCAGCTGTGGAGTAACGGTTAAAAGAAATCCTACCTCATGAAAAGGTTGCCAGTTTTAACTCCTTCTCATCCCCTCCACATCCTCACCCTGGAGTCTTTTCCTCTTCGTTCTACCTGCAGAAAGTATAACCATGCACAGTCACGAAATGAGCAATAACACACAATTTCGTTTCAAATTCATGTGTACTCGATACCCATTCCTAAGAAACTTTGCAGGTCCACTCGCGTGTAAAGATATAGAGGGTGAGCCAAACTTCTCCGACAAAGTTTAGGATGTTGTTCAGGGATATTTTCTGTGTAGTTTGCTGTAAGGGACCCATAGTCTCTGGTGTCTCGTTACAGAGTAATCGAATTTCGTTTGATTTCTTACGCCCCATTTTTCTTTGTATCTCCATTGCACTGAAAATATTAGCACAATAGTGCAAGTGTCGAGGGTACGTGCTGAGTGTCCTGTTTTGAAGCAAACTTTCTCCATCTCACGGTACATGTTGTTGGCAGCAGTAATGCCCACCTTACTCTTCATCCTCAAGACTGGATTCAGTATTGATCGGTGCTGCCTCGGGGTTCTTTCTCCAGCAGGGTTATTTGTACATTACAGTGATTCACAGCAGTATGGATAGTGTAACGGTGACATCGAACACATTTAAACGGCAATCGATGCTAACGTTATACCTCTGCAAGGAATTTTTAAGTAGTTGTGCCCGTGAGCTAACATAATGGAAACAGAACGATCAAACTGAGATTCGTTTCCGAAACACTCCAGCAAAGTATAACCAACAGACGTTCTCCTAGCAGAAATGAAAGTTGTAACATTACATATTAAAACCGGTCGCCAGCATAATTAGGCATTCTTGTGTCAAGCAAATTGATAAAGCAGACGTCAGAGCTAAGGCTAACCTAACATTCCTTGACAAACACATTAAACTCTTTCCTTATATCTGTTCACAGTACAACACAGTAATCTAACCTTGCAGATAAATGTGCTACCAACAAACAAATGGTCAATGAGATAGTAACATATGCCTCTCAACAACACGTACCTTAAATTAACTCGGTGTAACATTTTACAAAACCAATTACCGACACACATGAAACTAGTAGCAATACTGAACAGGAAAAAGCTTGAAATGATTCTCAATTTAAACCGGTGGGTCTGTTAATGACCATAATCCATAACTTCATTGCTTAGTACAGGGTCTCTATGCCTGTGCATTAACCATCTTGCATTAGAATAGGCAAGACAGTAAATAGTTCTTTCTTAAACTCGGTTTGAAGCAACTAAACAGAATGCAAATCTAATTACACTGGCTCTGAAGGAGCCTTCGCATTACTTCATTAACTAACTAGCCTAGTACATGAGGACCCTTAAACTTTCATACTTTGAAGAACCGTGCTCGTTAACAAATCTACACCAGTATGTATGAGAAATGGTAAGTATTCCTATAATTAATTATTTATTGAGTAAAGCACAACAAACTATGACTCTTTAAATAACAAATGTGCTTTCAAGTGGTTCAAATGGTTCTGAGCACTATGGGACTTAACATCTGAGATCATCAGTCCCCTAGAACTTAGAACTACTTAAACCTACCTAAGGACATCACACACATCCATACCCGAGACAGGATTCGAACCAGACTGAAGTGCCTAGAACCACACGGCCACACCGGCCGGCCAAATGTGCTTTCATAAGCAGTCTTTTGACCTACTCAGAAATATAATTGGAATGACAACACATAAATTCAAGTTCAACCACTTTCTCATAATAAATTAGGACACACCGTACTACATTCACTAGGATAGGATTCCTGTCCAGGTTTGTGATATGGGATAATCACGGGTGTAATATAGCATTTTTAGCAACACCACGATTATTATCATAAAATCAACCAAATTTCACAAATACCTGGTTCATATATAGAGTGCCAAATATAAATAATTTAGTGGAAGGCTGGCGGCACTGGTGTCGCAATTTGCAGTGGCTGTTAACAATACAGTTGGCCTCATCCTGTTACATATTTTCTTGGCGTCGGAATTATCTTCATAGGGCCAAAAACCATACCATGACAATGGTATCACCAAATGCAGCATCCGAGGCCCATAAATGCTGCCCTTAAACTCTTCTAGCCTCAAAACACCAGGAACATGAACCACAATGATCCGCTACCGCTAGCGAGGTGTTAACCACAGCACTGCTCAGCCCAGACTCCTTATCCGCCACAGAGAACGAAATGCCATTTGCGTGTCGTCCACACCTTTTCCACTCCGCCAGGCTACTTCCGTAGCTGCGGGTTTTCCCTACATCTTTTACATTCAACCCTACGTTCCCTAACTATGTACCAAGTCATTTATAGTACGTTACTAAACAATCATTCCATTAGTTATTTAAATCCACAAGCATAATTTAAACAACATTGTTCAAAAGTTTCACATTACTGAAACATGTATACATAGTCAAAAAAGCAACATTACAAAATGACGTAGAAATATCGATACAGTTACTAAATAGGTCTAAAATAGGTGTTACAATACGCTTACCGATGGCGATTTGGACAATAAGCACCTTATATATGGGTTCACTGAATGTAATGGAGCAGAGACACAACAACGCTATGATGAGTTGTTCCCACAGCGACGCAGTCACACCACAGTTGTTTTTTACTCTGCGTTTTGTGTTGTACCACGGTGACTGAGTATTACAGGGGTTTATACTGTCAAGGAGGTATGTCTACAGAAACAGAAGTGACTGGTGTACTAAATCGGGTGAATGATAATGACGTTATTCTTCTGCAACGAATCATCGGAGACCACTGGACTTTATATCAAATTACTCAGAAAATATCACTCAACAACTTCCAAAATTTTATAGGTAAAATCAGACTTTAACGTGTATTCTTTTACTGGAGCTATATTTCTTCCCCTAGGCTTCTCCTTTTTGGGACAGCTCTACGTTCATTATGGACAAGTTTTTAAGTATACTGTTGAAGCAGTAAGCATCGTATCAAAACAATCGTAAAATCTTCACGTCATCAGTATTTGGCTTCTAGGAGTTGCATTTACGTTTCCCTATATCACCATACGCTACACCATGCTCATAGGCATTACAATATATATGACACATGTTATTACTAGCGTAATTGTGTGTGTGTGTAAGAGAGAGAGAGAGAGCACATGTTTTCAGCGACAATTCGTTTAATATTTATGAAGGCCGCTGTGGCGTTCTTGAAGAAACCACTTTAGAACTGATCTGGCAGTTGGAGAAACCTGAATCAGGAAGATATTTCTAGTACTACAAAGTGAATTTTTGGACGTTCTACGTGTTGATGCTATGATACGCCGATTAATTTTCGTTGCCGCGCTTGAGGGATATAGTTTCCTGTTGCAGCCCATCACTGCACATCGCCATCTTCCATTATTTCCCAAAAATTTAAGGTAAAACATTCATCTCTAGAAATTACCACACAAATGTAAGGAACCATATTTCGTTACATGTACTGTACAGGACCCCGACTTGGATACTGGTTTGGTGGAAAATGTGACTGTCAGGAGCGTTTGAGAGTCGTAAATACAATGAAAAGAATTCTGCTTTTATTGCATTTATACGTTGTACAGTCGGACCCTCCAGGTGAGACGTGGTTATACGGAGTGACAGTGACATAGGCAACATGGGTGGGTGGCAAAAGTTAAAAATTAATCAGTAGGAAAGCTGATATTTCAGGGATGAACGTGGCTAATAGGGAGAGGCATAAAGCATACAATGAGAGAGACGGTGGAAGATGGTCTGTCTGCTCCGTAGCAGAATCAATTTAGAAGAGCTGCACACACGGAAAACACTAAAAACAGGCATAGGCAAACAGTCTAATGCTGTCTACTTTAGTGCAGAATTCAAATGCAAGTGAGAAAAGCTAAAATATAAGAGAGTCAGAAATACATTAAGCCATGTGCCCTAAAATTAGGTTGTCTGTTCTAGAGCAGGACTCAAATAAAAGCGACAAAAGCTGAAATACAAGAGAGCCAGAGACAGAGAGCCTAAGCCATCTGTCCTGGGGCGAAATTAATTTACGAGTGTCTCTCTTTGCAAGCATACGCAGGAGGCAGTCACATCGCCCCTCTCTCACGGCCCCTACTTCGTTATTAAAGAATGCTGTTCCATGCTGTGTCTTCGTACTGGCTCTATATTGCCCTTGGACTTTGGTCCATCAATTCAGCACTCATGTAGCGGCACGTGTTCATAGCTGGAATAAAAGGCTATCGAAAGTAAAATCCTAACAAGAAACGAAAAGACAACAAAAATTATCAATTTGTAAACGTCCATTAAATACTGGTAACTTTCTTCCTACCTAAAAGACCTATGGAGCATGGGTGAAGGGACCCTATTACGGATTCACATGTATGGGGTAACAGAGTAAATTCAAGGTTTCATTCTGCTTTACATTAATGTATCATAAATAAAAAAGATTGATCATAATGAAAGAACGATTTGCTGATATTTACAGTTGCCATGTTCGTCCATAATGTGTTTCTGATCAGCTAGTTGTTGATAAGGCAGGTCTGTTGAAGTGAGCTGCTGAAAAGGGACAATATCTGACACACACATAGACGGTTGGTATGAGAGATTTTGGGAAAAATATTACAACTTAATATGGCGTTTCAATACTGAGGACGAATGTAAGAAACAATGTTTTGTTTTAACTATCAATTAACATTAACCAAACTGTAGAGAACAAGGATCACAAGAAACAGAATCAAAATAAAATCGTCATTGTATTAATCACGAAACATATAAAACTACAGTATTGTTAGAAATGGTATGAATTTTTAGGTTAGTTACCAACTGTTAAGTCCATAATACCACTGCAAACAAATAGAAATTCTTAGTAAAACGCGTTAACATAACAAAAAAATTGTGTACCCCATTAAAATTTTTGAGCTTTATTGGTCCTGTTACATGTATATTAAATGAATAAAATCCATGAAAATGGAAAAAAGTATAATTATCCAATTCGTCATGAAGGAAAGAGAAAAGTAAGCCCACTGTGATCTCTTTTTAAAATCCATTACAATAAAGCCCAGTGTGCACGTTTAAATTACAAATACAAGATAGCGTACCGCTTATGTGAAGACAGACGTCGCTTTAAGTTTAAACAAGCCCAGAAGGCATGTAAATATTCTCATTAAAGATCGTGAGCACCATATCCGCCATTAACAACAGACGATGTGAACCAATAACATCTAAAAGGTATAGCATGAACTGCACGTTCTGTCTGCTGATGCTGCGATACGTCGATGAGTCTTCGTTGGCGATCTTGAGAGGATGCGGTTTCATGTTGTGGCCCATCACAGCTCGTTGCCTTCTTTCGTTCAATTTAAAAAACGTACGGTAGAATTCAACTGTATAAAGTACCAAACAATTTTAAGTAACCATATTTCACGATATGTCCAGTTAATGTCTAGCATCCACTTACTAGAAACATCAGAAGGATCTGACAGGTCTTCTCTTTTAGTGCAATCAACAATCCTTCTTTAGTCTGCTTAACGATGTTGTATATCTACAATATTTAGGCAGATGAATTTCCACTTTCTTCTTTTTCACAGTCATTTCCACTTGACGCACTAGTTTTTGATCAACATTTGCAAACTATTGAGCATTTTTCCATTCAGCCCATATCAGAAACCAATATTTCTTATTTCACATCTGTTGTAATGTTCCATCCGTTCACACTCGATCCATCTACCAAAATCTTCATGGTCTCCCGTTAACTGCTTAATAACTTTGTATACCGTATGGAGTTTACTTAACCAGTACTGGAAATCATTCCATCGCTTATGGCGGAGCACATTTCCAAAGATTCAGTTTCTTCGCGTATACCTCTGCCATTAGCCACGTTGTGCTTACAGGCGTTTACACACAAATATCACAAACAGGGATTGTACAAAAATATGTAAACGTCAAAAACATAATACATTCCCACGCCTAATACGGTGTAAGAAAACCGTTGGTATTCAAAACAGCTTCCAATCGTCTTGGACTGGATAAACATAGGTTCTGTGTGGTCTTCAAGTGAATCTTATACCACAGCCATTGCAAAACAGTGGAAATTTCAGCTAACGATAATGGATATGGAGAGCGATCACGAAATCTTCTCTCCAAGTATACCACAAAGGCTCAATAATATTGAGGTACGGTGTCTGTAGTGGCCAGGGGTGATGCTACTATTCATCTTCGTGCTCACAGAACCAATCGTGGAGCTGTGTGAACAGGGGCTCCGTCGTCTTGGAACACAGCACAGCCAAAGTGGTCTCATAATCCTTGGCAGAAGTGCGACCTTGCAGAGTAACTATGGAGCCCATGGAATGCCACGACGTGGCTGCCCAGATCAACACCGAACCCACGCCATGTTTCACCCTTGGGCATGAACTCGGCCAGAAGTTGGAAAGAGTGGAACAAGACTTTCTTCTATTGTTCCATGGTGGAGTTTTAATGGCTTCGGCCGGCTCTGGTGGCCGAGCGGTTCTAGGCGCTTCAGTCTGGAACAGCGCGACCGCTACGGTCGAAGGTTCGAATCCTGCCTCGGGCATGGATGTGTGTAATGTCCTTAGGTTAGTTAGGTTTAAGTAGTTCTAAGTTCTAGGGGACTGATGACCTCAGATGTTAAGTCGCATAATGCTCAGAGCCAATTGAACCATTTTAATGGCTTCAGCACGTTTTCTTTTTACGGGCAGTTGCATCACTGATGAGTGGTTTTGGAATTCCATCTCGCCCTGCAGTTCCCTGCCCCTGGCGATCCTTTCGTGTTGGTTCGGTACTGGCAGGGTTCGCGAGTGCGACATTCAGTTCTACAATGACCTCTGCAGCTGTCGATCTCTTTCGTTTCTGTCGCATTCCTCTCCAATGACCGTCTATCACGATCACTCAACGCACTTTCGCCCGCGTTGAGACTTAGCTGATGATGCCTCTCCTATTTCCTTGTACGCGGTATAAATCTTCGATACGGTGCCCCTTGAAACACCACACACTTCACCTCGCTTGGTTACTAAAGCAATCATCATACGAGCAGCAATAATTAGCCCAAGTTCGAATTCACATAGCACAGCCATTATGCACTCACTTCTACACAGATCACTGTTCTGACCATGACTGACACTTGCAACGTCCTGAGACCATTACACTGGGACCGAGTGAGGTGGCGCACTGGTTAACACACTGAACTCGCATTCGGGAGGACGACGGTTCAACACAGAGTTGTGGCCCTGTATGTTAGCTCACACATCAAGCTGTAGCGCCACCACCCGGAAAGTTTGACAGGTTTGCTGCTGGAGTCCTTATCTCTGCCCTCCCTTATGTCCCCACTGACGACGCAAGACATACCCCCACCCTTCTACTACTTCGGAAACTTTCACACTGCACACAGCGATGTCTGTTTCGCAGTACCACCGACGAAATAGGCGTCGGCGCGGGATATACACTCCTGGAAATTGAAATAAGAACACCGTGAATTCATTGTCCCAGGAAGGGGAAACTTTATTGACACATTCCTGGGGTCAGATACATCACATGATCACATTGACAGAACCACAGGCACATAGACACAGGCAACAGAGCATGCACAATGTCGGCACTAGTACAGTGTATATCCACCTTTCGCAGCAATGCAGGCTGCTATTCTCCCATGGAGACGATCGTAGAGATGCTGGATGTAGTCCTGTGGAACGGCTTGCCATGCCATTTCCACCTGGCGCCTCAGTTGGACCAGCGTTCGTGCTGGACGTGCAGACCGCGTGAGACGACGCTTCATCCAGTCCCAAATATGCTGAATGGAGGACAGATCCGGAGATCTTGCTGGCCAGGGTAGTTGACTTACACCTTCTAGAGCACGTTGGGTGGCACGGGATACATGCGGACGTGCATTGTCCTGTTGGAACAGCAAGTTCCCATGCCGGTCTAGGAATGGTAGAACGATGGGTTCGATGACGGTTTGGATGTACCGTGCACTATTCAGTGTCCCCTCGACGGTCACCAGTGGTGTACGGCCAGTGTAGGAGATCGCTCCCCACACCATGATGCCGGGTGTTGGCCCTGTGTGCCTCGGTCGTATGCAGTCCTGATTGTGGCGCTCACCTGCACGGCGCCAAACACGCATACGACCATCATTGGCACCAAGGCAGAAGCGACTCTCATCGCTGAAGACGACACGTCTCCATTCGTCCCTCCATTCACGCCTGTCGCGACACCACTGGAGGCGGGCTGCACGATGTTGGAGCGTGAGCGGAAGACGGCCTAACGGTGTGCGGGACCGTAGCCCAGCTTCATGGAGACGGTTGCGAATGGTCCTCGCCGATACCCCAGGAGCAACAGTGTCCCTAATTTGCTGGGAAGTGGCGGTGCGGTCCCCTACGGCACTACGTAGGATCCTACGGTCTTGGCGTGCATCCGTGCGTCGCTGCGGTCCGGTCCCAGGTCGACGGGCACGTGCACCTTCCGCCGACCACTGGCGACAACATCGATGTAGTGTGGAGACCTCACGCCCCACGTGTTGAGCAATTCGGCGGTACGTCCACCCGGCCTCCCGCATGCCCACTATACGCCCTCGCTCAAAGTCCGTCAACTGCACATACGGTTCACGTCCACGCTGTCGCGGCATGCTACCAGTGTTAAAGACTGCGATGGAGCTCCGTATGCCACGGCAAACTGGCTGACACTGACGGCGGCGGTGCACAAATGCTGCGCAGCTAGCGCCATTCGACGGCCAACACCGCGGTTCCTGGTGTGTCCGCTGTGCCGTGCGTGTGATCATTGCTTGTACAGCCCTCTCGCAGTGTCCGGAGCAAGTATGGTGGGTCTGACACACCGGTGTCAATGTGTTCTTTTTTCCATTTCCAGGAGTGTATATCATGTTCTACAGCAGAGGCGCCCACCAAAGATCGCGGAGACCAAAAGCTCTCAGGTTAATTGGAAGTTGGTGTGGAGGACGATACACGCGGTTACACTGGATACAGACGTCCGATTTACATGGTACACCACAGTCAATGGTAAACAAATCACCCGATCACGCCTCTACAAGATAAATATGGCGGAATCGCCTCTATGTGTAGACTGCGGGGTGCCAGACACGGACGAACACCGTCTCACATGTGGTGCGGCAGAAGACGTATGGCGCTTGGTGCGACAAATTTTGTCGTATTTTCTACGAGTGACTCCGAAACACATTACACCTCAGTTTCTACTATTTTCGGACCAATAGTATTTCCCGCACACCAAAACCAACGCAGTCACGTGGATCCGTGGGCATGCGGCACACTACTTATTTCACGATGGGACTAAAGATGTATTCGACTTTTGGAACTACCTACAAGAACGTCATTGTAAGATCGTACGGAACCCAAAATACGGACAGAATTTTTCTAATTACTTAGGGAGTGCCCTACACGACCCTCCACGCAGCTGGATCATCAACAGGTAGGAGAAAACACCCACTGAGTGAGCTGACAAGACTAAGTTCTATTCTCGGTGGAATAACATACGACACACGTGAAGACGTATCTGGACGACGAAGCGTAGGGAGCGTAGCGACACACCCTTCTGATTCATGTTCACAGCAATTTTTTTTTTTCGTTTTCCTAATATACATTACCTCGGTGTAGGAACGTGCGGAGATATTGTTTTGTTTACTAAGTGCACGACGCGGTGCTAGGTATATTTATTTTTGTTGTGGTATAAAGTAAAACCAAATTAAGAATATATTAAAAACATTAAATAAAAAAAATCCCACGTCCGGCCATCCTGATTTAGGTTTTCCATGATTTCCCTAAAACGCTCCAGGCAAATGCTGGGATGGTTCCTTTGAAAGGGCACGGCCAACATCCTTCCCCATCCTTCCCTAGGAATAATACGAGTAGAATAAATGTTTTGTATTTATGCAGTTTGCCGTTCTCAACACTGGCTCTCTAACTACAATATTGGCAACCAGAAAGTGATTAGCAAAACGTGAAGCCTGTAATTAGAATTCCTAGTGCCCACTTCATCTGAGAAATACATTTATAGCTACAGCTTATAGCTCTGAGGAATTAGGAGATTGTCTGGGATTCATAATCAAAAACCATTCTCTCTAAAATGTTCACTATATTCTGAAAGTCACAGACCAAAAGGAATCCACACAATCCAACTACCAGAGCAGTTCCGAGTCTAATGCGCTGATGCCACTATAACTGTTCAAATTAAATGTTTAAGTGAATGCTCGCCATAATTTGATGATAATGTTCATCAAACGCCACGCTAAATAATGGTAGAATGTCTGTCCTGCGGCGGCACGTGAAAATACGACATATGCAAACTGAAGATAGATCATTAAAGTCATCCCAGAATTAACACTTCACTCGAAAACGATTTCATGGTTACGTGTATCCCGAGTAACTTATTACGGCATCCGAGGCTGTTTATAGCAATGATACCGACGCGATGCGACTCCCGGCACAGGTGGTGCCCTAATCAGCGTCTGGAGGGAACTGGGGCCTCTTTTTTCTCGCCCAGCGTTCTTACATATAAAGCCGCGGTGCGGGCGGCTAAGGGAACGCCTGATCAAATCTGCTCTCCCGACTAGCCGACTAGCCACTGGGCTAGTATTGCACCACTTTAAGTTATCGAATAAATCATTGCTTCCTTTGCTGGTGGCCGATGAAGCTTTTAATTTAATTGTGCAATCAGCACACAAGTAAGTAATCATAATAAAAGTCTGACGTGGCTAAGTCAAATATTTTGGGCGAGAGAATTAATGTAATTACAATACACACAGTAGATGAGCTCTGAACTTGCTCTATGGAGATACGCTATAGCTATAGTTTTATAGTTATTCTGTTGAAACTTCTCACATTTTTATGATTATAGCGGATCTCCCTTCTACTTAAATTTAAACATCCTAGCTTTATTTATTTGCCTACTTATCTATCTTGCTTCCTTAATTTCTAAGACAAAAACCAGAAAATCATGAATTTCAACTAAAATTTTAATTTGTGAGATCCAGAATACTGTTTCTACTAAATTATTATGCAAAAGGAATCTAAATATAAATTTTTAAGTTTCTAGCTGTTTTCTGTTGCGCCAATGATTTTTACAGAAAAACATCCAAATTTCGAAAATGGTTAAAGTTACTGAACTGATATCCAACACATATTGATTTTGTATTACTCCTGACATGCTAGAAACGTTTCAGGTTATTTACTTCATTTTAAAGTATTGCGCAATATTTATGACGCCAGAGCTAGTTACAGCGGACTAGGCTGGCACACAATGGAAAGACTGATGTGAATTTTATAAGGCGTGAGTATGCTGCTTCCCTACATGGTCTCCTCCCCCAAACAACCCACAACCACTGCACAGGTTCCGTTCGCGGTCAGTTACAACTGCGAAACCTGCAGGCTTGGACAGTATCTGCATTTATGGTCAAGCATGAATTTCTCTCGGTGTTGCCACATTTTTGTCCAACCACTAGAGTTATACAGAATGCTTGTATCAGATCAGGAAAGTACTCGAAATCAGTATTCTGATTCGAAGATCTCTTTTGGCGGAGAAAATAATCTCCACGGGGTGTGAGCTGCTTACTGTCGCAGGCTCTGGTGCGGGCAGCATGATGTGTAAGTAGGCTGTTTAGGTTTTTATGTTGGTAACGCCACGTAATGCTCTGTATGAAAATCGCGGAGCGCGCTGTGTGCAGTCTGTGGCGGGTTGGACTCACTGTTGGAATATTCGCTAATGTAGTGTTGGGCAGTTGGATGTAAACAGCGCGTAGCGTTGTGCAGTTGGAGGTGAGCCGCCAGCGGTGGTGGATGTGGAGAGAGAGATGCCAGAGTTTTGAGAGGTTACTATAAGCGCCGCGCGGGATTAGCCGATCGGTCTAGGGCGCTGCAGTCATGGTCTGTGCGGCTGGTCCCGGCGGAGGTTCGAGTCCTCCCTCGGGCATGGGTGTGTGTGTTTGTCCTGAGGGTAATTTAGTTTAAGTAGTGTGTAAGCTTAGGGACTGATGCCCTTTGCAGTTAAGTCCCATAAGATTTCGCGCATATTTGAACATTCTATATGCGGACGATCTGGACGTGTGTCCGCCAGAAAAAGGAAATTTGTAAAGATGGATGTCATGAATTGATAGATATATACATGATGACATTTGAACATTATGAAGGTAAATACATTGTTTGTTCTCTATCAACATCTTTCATTTGCTAATTAGGCCTATCAGTTGTTAGTGCCTTCAGTAGTTAGAATCTTTTATTTAGCTGGCAGTTGTGGCGCTCGCTGTATTGCAGTAGTTCGAGTAACGAAGATTTTTGTGAGGTAAGTTATTCATGAAAGGTATAGGTTGTTGTTAGTCAGGGCCATTCTTTTGTAGGGATTTTTGAAAGTCAGATTGCGTTGCGCTAAAAATATTGTGTTCAGTATAGTGGTGATCAGAATAAGTAAAGAGAGAACTGTCTGAGTACGTTCAGTTTCACTCAGCTGTCTCTGTATCAAATAATGTAAGAGTTTTTCCAGCACTGTCATTCATAATTTTTCTGAGGGGACGTTTCAAATGTTGTGTTTAGCGTCGATGGCTGGAGTGCTGCTGATTGCCACTTGAAACGCAGCCACTAACATTTATTTCTTATTTAGTATTTTTCACTTAAAGAAGGTTCTTGAAACATCTTACGTTTCTAATTTTCGTATATTCTGGAATATTCGATGTTTGTATAAATACCAGCGTTCTGAAACTATAGATGTTTCTATAAGTACTTGCGCTCTCCGTCCAGGAGGTCATGTACCAGGTGTAGAAGTATGAAACCGGAATTTCCCTATAGATGTTGCTAGCCGTCAGTTTAGGGTCCGTGAGTACGCGTCTGCAGCGCCCTCTGCTTCCTGTAACGGCTCACGACGACTGTCAGCACACAGTAACCCAGGTTCCATACATCGGTGTGTGTTTCAAACTCGTAAACATGTCGAGTTTTGTGCCTACGAACTACGATTTGCGGACAGCATTGGTTTTGTGTCATAATTTGGAGGGAACTGCTGAAGAATCACATCGAATGCTTGTCGAAGATTTAGGCAAATATGCTCTTGGGGAAACACAGTGTTTCGAGTGGTTCAAAAAATTGAAAAGTGGTGATTTTGACACGAGAAACGACGAACGCGGGAAACCACCGAAAAAGTTCGAACACAACGAATTGCCAGCCTTGTTGGATGAAGATGATACTCAGACTCAACAGGAACTCGCGGAACAATTGAACGTGACACAGAAAGCCGTTTCTCTTCGGTTGAAAGCGATGAGAAAGATGCAGAAAGTGAGAAAATGGGTTCTGCATGAACTGGATGAAATACAGCAGGCAAGTCGAAAGATCACTTGTGGAATGCTGCTCGCCAGATACAAAAGAAAGTCATTTCTCCATCGAATAGTGACAGGTGATGAAAATGGAAATATTATGAGAATCCTAAGCGTCGCAAATCATGGTTGGATCCATGCAAACTATCGACATCCTATGCAAGACCAAATCGCTTTGGAAAGAAGACAATGCTCTGTGTTTGGTAGGCTCAGAAGGGTGTCATCCATTATGAGCTACTAAAACCTGGTGAAGCCCTTAACACTGATAGCTACTAACAGCAGATGATCGACTTAAATCGAGCATTACGTTAGGAACGACCGGAATATGTAAAAAGGCAACACAAAGTCATATTGCTCCGTGACGACACACAGCAAAATGGGTCAGGAAACAATCGAGGCGTTCAGTTGCGAAATATTAGGCACTCGGCTTATTCTCCAGACTTGGCTCTGTCCGATTATCATCTGTTTGCATCACTGGGACACGTTTTCGCATTCGGGAGGACGACGGTTCAATCCTGCGTCCGGCCATCCTGATTTAGGATTTCCGTGATTTCCCTAAATCGATCCAGGCAAATGCCGGGATGGTTCCTTTGAAAGGGCACGGCCGACTTCCTTCCCCGTCCTTCCCTAATCCGATGAGACCGATGACGTCGCTGTCTGGTCTCCTTCCCCAAACAACCCAACTCAACACGCTCTCGCTGACAACAATTCGTATGAAAATGTACGAACATGGCTCGCTGACTGGTTCGCTTCAAAAGAAGAACTGTTTCTTTGGCGTGGCCGGAGCTGTGGGAGAAATGTATCAATAGCGATGGAGATTATTTTGAATAAAATATTGTTTATCAGTTTCAAACAACAGACTGTAATTCCGGTTTCATACTTCTACACCAGATATATTAAATTTCGCCCCAGTCGTATAAGAGTGGAGATAGTAGCTCTACTATGAGGATCCAAATCAGGTTTGCTTTAAATAAACAGTCGTGAGCGTTAGTTACCTTTGAGACTGGACGTGGTGAGTTGATGTTAGTCAAGAATGCCTTTAACGCGACAAAGACCCCGTTGTCCACATCTCATTGAGTTTGAACAAGATCGTGTAACATGGCTACAAGAAGCTGGATGTTTCTTCTGCGACTCTGAAGGAACGCTTTATAGGAATGTAGCCACTGTACATGATTGCTGGCAGCGGTGATCAGGAGCACGTACGGTAGCAAGAAGATCGGACTCCGGACGGCCACGTGGCACTGCCGAGAGGCGTATGGCTATGACAGATCGTAGTGCATCTGCAGCAGCAATTTGAGCAGCAGTTAACACCAGAGTGACACAAAGAACTGCTGCAAATCGGTTACTTCAAGGACAGCTCAGCTCCGAGCGAGACGCCTTGTAGAGTGCATTCCATTGATCCAAACCACCACCATTTGCGACTTCAATGGTATCAAGCGAGAGCTCAATTGGGGGGGGGGGGGGGCATGGGGGCATGGCGGCCGTCTGTTGGGTATTGTGATGAAAGCTTGCTCTCCCTCCGTGTCAGTGATGGCCGTGTGTTGGTTAGGAGGCTAGTTCAGGCCCTGCAACCAACCTGTCTTCGTACCAGACACACTGGACTTACATGTGGAGTTATGGTCTGGGGTGCGATTTCGTATGACAGCAGGAGCACTCTCGGGGTTATCCCACGAATCTTGAGAGCAAATTTGTACGGCTTTCTGATGATTCCACCTGCTGTGTTGCCATTCATGAACAGCATTCCAGAGGGTATTTTCCAACAGGATAACGCTCGCCCACATACCGCTGTTGTAGCCCAGCATTCTCTACAGTGTGTTGGCATGTCGCCTCGGCCTGCTGGATCACCAGAACCGTCTCCAATTGATTAGATATGGGACACTATCGGACGATAAGTCCAGCGTCATCCACAACGAGCATTAACCGTATCTGCATTGAACAGCCAAGTGCAACAGGCATGAAACTCCATCCCACAAACTGACATCCGGCACCTGCACAACACAATGCATGCACGTTTGCATGCTTGCATTCAGCATTCTGGCTGATATACCGGTTATTAATGTGCCAGCATTTCACATTTGCAATGACGCATCTCGTGCTTACATTGACCTGTGATCTTGCAATGTTAATCACTTAAATATGTTACCTAGACAAATGAATTCCCGAAATTCATTACTCTACGTTAATTAGTTTTTGGTATTGCGATTTTTCCGTCAGTGTATTTTGTAAGAAATAGAAATTTTCACCTATATAACGAAACATACTGACCTTTTAAACGAACAGACCGATCTACAAAGCAAAAAATCCATCGATAGTTTCGTAAGTATACTTTACTGAAAACACATTTCATTGTTCTGCTAGCAGAGATGATTCAAAGTACAAGTAGCATTATATATATTCTATGATGTATACCAAAAATAATCTTTGCATATTCAGCAATTGCCAATGACAACTGTACATATTTCGTAAAAGATTCCTTATGTTGGTTACATTTATACAATTACATGACTTATAAGTCACGTAATTGCATTATTACACGAACATTACGAAATATTGTCATTGATATACGCTAGCGAACATTGCGTATAAGGCAAGTCGAATTACAAAGAACTGAAATGTCACAGATACATAAAACTCTACAATAGACAGTGTAAGTAACCTATTATAAGAAATATGTGTTTCCTGTGTAATAAAGATACCGCTGACAAGCAACGCCCAAAACTATGCCGGTGAAATAAAATACTTTCGTAAAGCAGCTTTTGTCGAACACTTAATTAATAAGATGACGTACCTACAATTTCAACAAGCTGCAGAGCACGAAACGTACAAAGCATACTGTAATCTACATTAGAGTGAAAGGTGACAATCTGACTTTGAAATGGCGAAGCCAATGACTATCATGTGATGAAAATAACTATAATTACTATTATGTAAAATGTTTTTACGCATATCGGATTTCAATGACTCGTTTATATCCAGCAACTGATGACGATGCATGTCAAAGCTGACGAGTGGTATCGGTAGGTTAACTGTTTCCTTACCATATTTAACACATCTCTCTGCACCTGTATAGAGACCTGGAGTACTGCCAGCTTACGAATACGCGTGTGTCTTTTGTACACACACAAAAAGAAAAAATTCCTAGTACACATAAAAGATAAATGAATTCATCAGAAACAAATGATACATGTAAACTCATAAGCTAGAAAAATCTAAACCGATGCGTATACACTCACGTGCGGTAAACTCTCGTATATCACAAGAATTACAGTTATTAATAACAGGCCACAGACCTGTCACAGTCCAGCGACTGGCATGAAGAATGAAAGGGCGACCAGTACACATCATTGAAGATGCTATGATATAAAAAGCGAAACTCCTATAGCGATAATAAAGGAATAATAAGCCAACCATGAAGACTCTTTTACAACTCTCAAAATTTCCGAATATCTTTTCACCCATTATGCACAGTCCACGGAAAACTAACATCGTGTGACTATTAATATACTATTGTTTGGTGGCATCACGCGCAGCAGTGCATGTGTCAGAGTTGCAGAATCGTGCCTTCATCATCAGCCTACTTATATCTTCAAAGTTTCTGCGGTTACTATGTCGTTTAACAAAAAATCGTGTAAGAAAGGTAGATTTAAGAAACCGAACACTGGAGACTGCTTACGACATTCCGCTAAAGATATTCACTAAATATAAAATTTAAATGAATTCATTCTAATCTAGGAGCAGATGCTACAAACTGACTACAAATGGTTCAAATGGCTCTGAGCACTACGGGACTTAACATCTGAGGTCATCAGTCCCCTAGAACTTAAAACTACTTAAACCTAATTAACCTAAGGACATCACACACATCCATGCCCGAGGCAGGATTCGAACCTGAGGCCGTAGCAGTCGCGCGGTTCCGGACTGAAGCGCCTAGAACCGCTCGGTCACCGCGGCCGGCAAACTGACTGCAGTACTAAAAAGATTCTTCTCAGAAGTATGTTTGACTGGTTCCGAACAGGTGGCGAGAGGAATGGAATCCGACCAGCCTATACCCGTAACGTTGACATATCCAGATTAACATTCCGACCCCGTGGAGATACGGCATATAGAAGAGCAAGCAGATGAAGAAGGATATATTAAATTTAGTAAACATCAACGATAACGTACGTACTCGATTACAACTCTTCCATATAGTTGTTGCACGAAGTACGCACTTTTCGTGCACCATTAGCTTATCTGTAATAAGATCTACGCTACGCAAAAGAATTAGCGGAACATCGTAGGTATCTGTACTACGTGAAACAACGATTGACAACTAGCTGTGCAATCAAATATGCCTTTATTCTCCACAGAAAAACAATAAAACAAAGAGATTAGCATGCCTAACCCGTGAAGTCACAAGATGTAGGCCAGGAAAAAGAAGAATACATTTGACATATTTCCTGTTGATTTTTGTTTCGATCTGATCGGCCGAGTGATCACAAAAATAGCAATTTTGTAAAACATCATTTAATCCTTGTTGATTTCTCAGAAACTAAACTGTCCGAGGAGTGTTTTTCATTCCACAGCTGTAGAACTTCAACTTCGATTATGCCCTCGACGAGTGTTTATCACAGCTCACGTAAAACACTCCATGTAAACCTACGGTGGTCATTTTGAGGTAGCCTCTCATTCGTTAAAACGTTGCAGTTTTTGCACATTATTGTGCATTGTAGGTCAGCCTTCACACATCCGCACTTTCTTCCGCAGCCTTGAGTGCAGCCGCATGCATTCAGTAGCAGAATTTTCTCTGGAGCATTTGGTCGTTTCATGTGAATCGAGGAGAGGGATGAGTTGCCTATAAGTCCAGCTACGGCTGAGGAACAACTTGGATCCCAGAGGGAATCAAACTCATCCCTCTCCTCGATTCACATGAAACGACCACCAGCTACAGAGAAAATACTGATCCTGATTGCATGCGGCTGCACTCAAGGATGCGGAAGAAAGTGCGGATATGTGAAGGCTCACCTACATTGCACAACAATGTGAAAAAACTGTTGTGGACAAAGCTACACTAATGTGTCTCGCAGTGATTTGACAGAAAATCTGGATGATGGTTTTATGTAAAAAAAATATTTAGAAGAATTTATTTGTTTGATAGATATTGTGGTATTTTCATTGTCTACATGTTGTACATATGATTGTAAATATATTACCACAAAAGTAATTGTTCATTAGTTTTACAGTAATTCTTAATTTTCATGAAAAATGATTTTCATTCCAATAATTTAAGTTGCATGAATCTAAAATAACAGACTGCAACACAAAATTTTTTCCGTATAAGTAAAAGTCTGTTTTAAAATAAATTTCACCTTTTTACCTACAAATTTAAGCACTCATAAACTACACTCCTGGAAATGGAAAAAAGAACACATTGACACCGGTGTGTCAGACCCACCATACTTGCTCCGGACACTGCGAGAGGGCTGTACAAGCAATGATCACACGCACGGCACAGCGGACACACCAGGAACCGCGGTGTTGGCCGTCGAATGGCGCTAGCTGCGCAGCATTTGTGCACCGCCGCCGTCAGTGTCAGCCAGTTTGCCGTGGCATACGGAGCTCCATCGCAGTCTTTAACACTGGTAGCATGCCGCGACAGCGTGGACGTGAACCGTATGTGCAGTTGACGGACTTTGAACGAGGGCGTATAGTGGGCATGCGGGAGGCCGGGTGGACGTACCGCCGAATTGCTCAACACGTGGGGCGTGAGGTCTCCACAGTACATCGATGTTGTCGCCAGTGGTCGGCGGAAGGTGCACGTGCCCGTCGACCTGGGACCGGACCGCAGCGACGCACGGATGCACGCCAAGACCGTAGGATCCTACGCAGTGCCGTAGGGGACCGCACCGCCACTTCCCAGCAAATTGGGGACACTGTTGCTCCTGGGGTATCGGCGAGGACCATTCGCAACCGTCTCCATGAAGCTGGGCTACGGTCCCGCACACCGTCAGGCCGTCTTCCGCTCACGCCCCAACATCGTGCAGCCCGCCTCCAGTGGTGTCGCGACAGGCGTGAATGGAGACGAATGGAGACGTGTCGTCTTCAGCGATGAGAGTCGCTTCTGCCTTGGTGCCAATGATGGTCGTATGCGTGTTTGGCGCCGTGCAGGTGAGCGCCACAATCAGGACTGCATACGACCGAGGCACACAGGGCCGGCATCATGGTGTGGGGAGCGATCTCCTACACTGGCCGTACACCACTGGTGATCGTCGAGGGGACACTGAATAGTGCACGGTACATCCAAACCGTCATCGAACCCATCGTTCTACCATTCCTAGACCGGCAAGGGAACTTGCTGTTCCAACAGGACAATGCACGTCCGCGTGTATCCCATGCCACCCAACGTGCTCTAGAAGGTGTAAGTCAACTACCCTGGCCAGCAAGATCTCCGGATCTGTCCCCCATTGAGCATGTTTGGGACTGGATGAAGCGTCGTCTCACGCGGTCTGCACGTCCAGCACGAACGCTGGTCCAACTGAGGCGCCAGGTGGAAATGGCATGGCAAGCCGTTCCACAGGACTACATCCAGCATCTCTACGATCGTCTCCATGGGAGAATAGCAGCCTGCGTTGCTGCGATAGGTGGATATACACTGTACTAGTGCCGACATTGTGCATGCTCTGTTGCCTGTGTCTATGTGCCTGTGGTTCTGTCAGTGTGATCATGTAATGTATCTGACCCCAGGAATGTGTCAATAAAGTTTCCCCTTCCTGGGACAATGAATTCACGGTGTTCTTATTTCAATTTCCAGGAGTGTAATTACCTTGCTAAAACATGCATTTGACCTTCTCTGAGTAGAATTTCACCAGAAACATTTTCTGTCATATAGATAACTTCGATAAATGAACCGTTTTTCGTAAAGTTTGGAAAAAGGAAAATAAATTACATTAAGGAGTGGGGGACGGGGAAGCTTCCCCGATAGGGGAGAGAACTTTTCTGTTGTTTACTTCTTCATCCCCTAAGAATGTTATCCCAAAGTTTCAGAACTTTATAAATTTTTCCCCCATTTTTCCTAATTTACCTGTACCAAGAACGCGGTCGTGTTAAACATTATTTGTGCTTCTTTCAGTTGCAGCAGAGCCTTTGTGCGAAATCTTCAGGCCTCTGAAAGATAAGACTTGTTTTGTGATGCTTTAATACTCTCCTGTTTATCCAAATGTCCATAAAATGCGTGTAATCGTCGATTATGCACGAAAGTTTTAATTTCTCTAGGTTTCAAAACTTCCGTTGTTTAAAAACTGGTGTAAGAGGTTTATTGGATTTTTCTAGATGTTTTTCGCTTATGTGAAGGTCATACTCAGTTGTCTTTAATTATTAATGTAGCCATTTATACACGCTCGGTGAGAGACGGGATATGCCATGGTATAGATGTTATCCTGTCCTCTTCACTTGAGTGCAAAAAGTACTCCACATCTTTGTTCGGAGCCGTACGCGTGTGATCTCTCACTTTTGACAGAAATGCTCAAGCTGCAGCCTTTCCGGTAAGATAACATTTCCGCAATTTTTTCTACGCAAATTTAGCAATTTGTAATTTGTTATTAGGTTTGATAAAAAGGAAGCATTACTGAAATGAACTGTATTGATGAAACATGTTGCACAAAATAATTTTGAAACTGTATAAACTTTCTAAGAAAAATTTATAAGCAAACAAAACCTGTATCTTATTGTTTATAACAGCTACTGGGAATTGGCTTTAGAATATCGTATAGTAAACAGCAGATCCAATTTGCTCCTCAGAAACTGTTAATAGTGCATAAATCTAGAAATAAAAGAAAATGGGCTATAGTAAAGAGTTTAGAAACTATCCCATTCCAGAAACTGTGTTTTTATTATAATGTTAATTTGTATTTGCTCGCGACCAGCACAAATACTGGCTGGAGGGGAAAGTAAATCCCAAATCCCCTCCATCTTATTTCCTTTCTCCCTCCACCGTCGTGTTTCGCGTCGATTCTTCTCAGTCGATGGAAAGCGGAAGAGTTTAGTCAAATAACAGATTTCCTTCAGCACCCCTCTCAGACCTAAGAGCGAAGCAGCAGAGAAGAGTCAATTGTTAAGCGCACTGTTGCTACAAATACCACCTTAGCGATAGACGGTTGTTAGGTAGTTCTTGTTTCCTTTTGATACTACTTGGACGAAATGATGCTACGGCAACAGCATGCGTTTACAGTCGCGGGCTGAGTGAAACTTCTTAAACTATCTTTCTTCCTTCTTTTTGAGGCATTTGTTTCTCCCAATCTGTGCATGCTCCGCTTAGGGAGGGGGGGGGGGGGGGCGGAGGGTCGTCCCACCACCCCCTAACCTTCGTGAATATTATTTTGAAGGCCTCTAAATGGACATTATACAACAATTTCTATAAAAGAAGCTCTGTTTCGTTACACATTGGAGTACAACAACAGTATACGAGTATACACCCTCGTAAAGAAACTTTCAAAAAGACACACTTAACTGTATCCATTCAAAGCGAATGCTAGTAGTCGGCACCATTTGTTTCAAATGGCTACCAACTTCAGAGAGCAATGCTGTGGTGTCGCCCGAAGAACGAAGTCCATTGTCAAAGTTGGGACCACGACGGAGCCGCAATTAGGGACAGTCGCTGCCGGACGCAGTAACGAGTGAGAGAAGTCGTCACAGAAACACTCTGACGAAGTTCCGTACGCCGCCGCTACCGGAGGAACGCAACGCCGCACAATCCACTCGGCAGTCCCCGCCTACGTCGAGCGCGGAATTACCCGAGCGGTCTCAGGCGCTGCAGTCATTGACTGTGCGGCTGGTCCCGGCGGAGGTTCGAGTCCTCCCTCGGCCATGGGTGTGTGCGTTTGTCCTTAGGATAATTTAGGTTAAGTAGTGTGTAAGCTTAGGAACTGATGACCTTAGCAGTTAAGTCCCATTAGATTTCACACACATTTGACCATTTTTGCCTACGCCGATAGCATCGTCTTAGCCCGTCATATCCGGCTGCGACCTAACAGACTATTAGTCAGACAGCATATCGAAAGTTTATACTCAATTGTACCTTGAGATGAGACTGTCATTCTGTATCGTATCAAGTGATAAAAGTCATAGTGCTCAGCGTCAGTAATAAATCCAAATCGTCATTCATATCAACTTGGATTGTTTGCAAGTTAAGTATTTTATATTGATCAAATAATAATAATAAAATGGTCTAATATCTTTTGTGTGCTACAGTATCCTCTCGACCTCCTCAAGATGCAAATCTGGGTTTGCTACAACACTCTACAGTGTTCAAAACAGTGTTTAATGAGTATGACGTTCATAAATACGAAGATTCTGAAGTCGATTGCACATAAAATTTAACTCATAATACCACTTCTGCTCGCGAATATGTACACTATGTGATCAAAAGTATCCGGACACCCCCAAAAACATACTTTTTTCATACTAGGTGCATTGTGCTGCCACCTACTACCAGGTACTCGATATCAGCGACCTCAGTAGTCATTAGACATCGTGAGATAACAGAATGGGGCTCTCCACGGGACTCACGGGCTTCGAACGTGGTTACGTGATTGGGTGTCACTTGTGTCATACGTCTGGACGCGAGATTTCCACACTCCTAAACATCCCTAGGTCCACTGTTTCCGATGTGATAGTGAAGTGGAAACGTGAAGGGACACGTACAGCACAAAAGCGTACAGGCCGACCTCGTCTGTTGACCAACAGAGACCGCCGACAGTTGAAGAGGTCGTAATGTGTAATAGGCAGACATCTATCCAGACCATCACACAGGAATTCTAAACTGCATCAGGGTCCACTGCAAGTACTATGACAGTTAGGCGGGAAGTGAGAAAACTTGGATTTCATCGTCGAGCGGCTGCTCATAAGCCACGATGTCTCGCTTGGCGTAAGGAGCGTAAACATTGAACGACTGAACAGTGGAAAAACGTTGTGTAGCGTGACGAATCACGGTACACGATGTGGTGATCCGATGGCAGGGTCTAGATATGGCGAATGCCCGATGAACGTCATCTGCCAGCTGTGTAGTGCCAACAGTAAAATTCGGAGGCTGTGGTGTTATGATGTGGTCGGGTATTTCAGGGAGGGGACCTTTACCCCTTGTTGTTTTGCGTGGCACTATCACAGCACAGGCCTGCATTGATGTTTTAAGCGCATTATTGCTTCCTATTGTTGAAGAGCGATTCGGGGATGGCGTTTGCACCTTTCAACACGACCGAGCACCTGCTCATAATGCACGGCCTGTGGCGGAGTGGTTACACAACAATAACATCCCTGTAATGGGCTGTCCTTCACAGAGTCCTGACCTGAATCCTACAGAACACCTTTGGGATGTTTTGGAGCGCCGACTTCGTGCCAGGCCTCACCGACCGACATCGATACCTCTTCTCAGTGCAGCTCTCCTTGAAGAATGGGCTGCCATTCCCCAAGAAAACTTCCAACGCCTGATTGAATGTATGTCGGCGAGAATGGAAGCTGTCATCAAGGCTAATGGTGGGCCAATAGCATATGAATTCCAGAAATGCCGATGGAGGGTGCCACGAACTTGTAAGTCATTTTCAGCCAGGTGTCCGCATACTTTTGATCACACACTGTAGGTGCACTAAACGGTCCTATCTGCAAGTTCACGTTAACAGCAGTCAGACGTCAATTAATACCGGTCAGTGTCATTAGCATTCGGTCGGTTTAAATAGTGCCAGCAGCCACCTCACCGAAAGTTTTCTTGGAGTATGTATATAATATGCACACAACAAACAACTCACACTTTGAAACTTCCTGGCAGATAAAAACTGTGTGCCGCACCGAGACTCGAACTCAGGACTTTGCCTTTCACGGGCAAATATTCAATCATCTGTACAACCTAAGCATGACTCACGACCCGTCCCCACAGCTTCAATTCTGCCAGTACCTCAACTCGTACCTACCAAGTTCGAGTCTCGGTCCGGCATACAGCTTTAACTTGCCAGACTCTCCGCTGCAGAGTGAAAATCTCAGACTGGGAACTCACACTTAAAAAAAAACATGATAGATGTAGGCCGAAACCATGTTCCACAATTTGATTGAGCGACTTGTAGCATGGGGAACTTGATTACCCCGACAGTCAAGCTACGCCTCGTTATCAGCTTGACTGTAGTGCGGCGAAAAAGATAACAACAGCAGTCGGCATCCAACAAAAGAGTGATTTTTCCCACCTTCCTTTGTTGAACGGCACAGCAGCGAGTTCAGAACCGTGGAAGAATTATTCGCAAATGAACAACACCTGCGGTCCATAATCGAGTCCCTTATTTCACTCATTCACAGTACTTTACAACGGGTAAGGGAATAAATTATTAAGAGATGTTACTGATCATCCATGGTACACAAAAGAGGTCAGAACACTATTGCAGAAGCAACGAAAAAAGCATGCTAAATTTAAAAGAACGCAAAATCCCCAAGATTGGAAAAGTTTAACAGAAGCTCGAAATTTAGCGCAAACTTCAATTCGAGATGCTTTTAATAGTTTCCACAACGAACCTCTGTCTCAAAATATAACAGTAAACCCAAAGAGATTATTGATGACAGCGCCACTAAAGCGGAGTTGCTAGGACATGAGTAACTTAGATATCCTTGGTCTAGCGGAGCAACTTAAATCACTTAAGAAAGGCAAGGCTTTCGGTCCAAACAGTATACCAGTCAGATTCCTTTCAGAGTATGCTGATAAAAATAGCTGCGTACGTAGCAATCATATACAACCGCTCGCTCTTAGAAAGATCCCTACCCAGAGACTAGAAAGTTGTACGAGTGACACACCAACACCCAGGAAAGGAAACCGGAGTAATCCGCAGAATTACAGACCTATATCACTGATGTCGATTTGCAGTAGGATTTTGGAACATATACTGTGCTCGAACATTATGAATCACATCGAAAAAAAAGATGCATTGACAAATAGCCAACACGGATTCACGAAACATCGTTTTTGTGAAACGTAACTAGCTCTTTATTCTCATGAAGTAATGAGTGCTATCGACAGGCAACTTCAAATTGATTCCATATTTGTAGATTTCCAGACTGCTTTTGACACCGTTTCTCACAAACGATTTCTAATTAACTTGACTGCCTATTGAGTATCGTCCCAGTTGTGTGATTTCCTTCAGAAACTCATGGAAAGTCATTGAGTAAAACAAAGTAATAACTATCGTTCTTCAAGGGAGTCTTTTCGGCCCTATATTTTTCCTGATCTACATAAATGATTTAGGACACAATCTGAACAGTCCTCTTAGATTGTTTGCAGATGATGCTGTCATCTGCCTTCATGTAATGTCATCAGATGATAAAAACGAAATGCAAAATCATTTAGACAAGATATCTGTACGGTCCAAAAAGTGGCAAATGACTATAAATGATGAAAAATGTGAAGTCATCCATATGAGCACTAAAAAGAATCCGCCAAATTTCAGTTACACGATAAACCACACAAATCTAAAGGCTGTAAACTCAACTAACTGCTTAGGTATTACAATTACGAATAACTTAAAGTGGAACGATCACAATATTGTGGGGAAAGCAAACCAAAGACTGCGATTTATTGACAGAACGCTTAGAAAATATAACAGGTCAGCTAAAGAGACTGCTTACACTACGCTTGTCCGCTTCTTCTGGAGTACTGCTGCACGCTGTGCGATCTGCACCAGTACAGGATTGACGAAGTACGTCGAAAAACTTCAAAGAAGGGCAGCTCATTTTGTATCATCGTGAAATAGGGGAGAGAGTGCCACGGATATGATACACGAATTGAGGTTCCAGTCATTAAAACAAAGACGATTTTTGTTGCAGCAAGTCCTTATCATGAAATTTCAGTCATCCCGACTTTATCCTCGGAGTATGAAAATAATTTGTTGGCGCCCACCTACATAGAGAGAAATTATCATCATAATAAAATAAGAGAAGACACACCTCGCACAGAAAGATTCAAGTGTTCGTTTTTCCCGTAAAACGGTAGAGAAGTGTGTGAGTGCAGGCTTTCTCGGCGAATTTCATATATGAAGTCTTCACGGGTTGTCAACCGAGTAGCGTCGGTCTCCATCATCTTCAGGTAGAGTATAGCTTAAAAAAGTTTCGGTGAATCCTCTGCCAGGCACTTCATTGTGAATTTCAGAGTAATCATGTAGATGTAGAGTTGATATTCTTCGCTCCAAAAACTGAAATTTCTAATTAAATACGCCTTTCTTGCTTTCGTACTCGAGTAGTAATCTATGTTCTGTGAGATAATCAGTTTTTGTCTCTCCTAAAAACAAACAGTTGTAGAACTACATATATGCAAACACACTAACTCGGTTTTATAATAAATGACAAGTTTAGTGTCTTGCTCTCTCCCCCCTCCCCTTTCCCCTCTGAAAATACTTCTGTGAACTCCAGTGGTTCTTTCCTATTATAAGGGTCAATCAAGCAAAAACGAGACAGATGGGGAGAAAGTAAGTAAACTGTTTGCTATTTGAAAAATAATCGCCATAACTGTTAACACATTTATCTCACTGTGTGGCAAAACGATCAATGCCTTCATGCATCAATGTTTACAGTTTCCTATGAAACCAGGATTGTAACCTGGCGATTACCTCTTCTTCCGCAGCAAGTCGACGGCCAAGAATGTCTTTCTTCAGGGCACCAGACATGTAGAAATCGCTAGGGGAGAGAGCGTAATTCCGTGGAGAAAGTATTTCCATTCCAATCTGGTAGATACAATTGGCAGTTACTGCATATGGTAAAAGAACATGATATTAATTATTTGTACCCCCATCATTTGCTGTTCGTCTTAACACTACACTCAAATGATGACTTCCCAAGAAAATCCAGTACAAAAGCTTCAGTGGAATTGGCAATTTTAACAACCTAACCAAATTTAAGTACAGTTGAAATGTGATACGCATTATCCGGCACAAAAAACGCGCTGAAATATGTATATTATAGTGAAACTGGATTACAATGACAAAAGACTTGTAAAGAGAAGCGTATCATGGCTTAATTAAATTAAATGAAACCAGTAAACGAATATTCTCAGATACATTACGTTCAATTGCTTCTCGTAAAGTGGATGTTAGCAAAAAATTCGTTATTCTGGAAGAAGTTCGCAACATCTAGCAGCAGTAATGATACAAACCAATATCATCAATGCAATGATGAAGACGCGGACTGAACTTCCGAAGTGCGTCGGGGAACAATTACCACAAATTCGTGAAAGCGTGACGTGTCATTGTTTAAAAAAAATGGTTCAAATGGCTCTGAGCACTATGGGACTTAACATCTGAGGTCATCAGTCCCCTAGAACTTAGAACTACTTAAACCCTACTGACCTACTGACATCACACACATCCATGCCCGAGGCAGGATTCGAACCTGCGACCGTAGAAGTCGCGTGGTTCCGGTTTGAAGCGCCTAGAACCGCTCGGCCACTGCGAACGGCGTTTTTTTAAAGCAATATCGTTATCAATATTTACGAATGTGCTATGACAGAAGGGAACAAATGAACTTTCGTTGGTGAAGAATGCAAGTAAGCGTAATCACTGTCACGGAGCTCACGAGATCCAGCACGCATAAAATAAAATCAACTACTGATACCTCAGTTTCTTAAGGTGTAGTTAAATGTTTCCATATGTAACATTCTAACATAAACACTTTTGACCTTCGGGGAAGTTTGAGGTTCTGTGAAACAGCTAGGAAATCTTAGTCCTAGATCACCACCTTTGCGATGACTGTCATTTCCTCTGGCATAATAAGATGTGCCTGTCACATCGACAATGACCTAAATTGCATAACGGTATTGTTTGTCAAGGGATTACGCGCAAACTAGTCAGTGAAGTCTTTTGCCCGTGATTCCGCCCAGCATGTCTGGCCTGTCTTTGAGAAGCAGGTTGAACACGGGGAACTTCCGTGTAAAACAGGCAGCGCTGACAGCTTACCTGTTTCGCATTACACTGAAGCGCCAAAGAAACTGTTACAGGCATGCTGTTGAGATACAGAGATATGTGAACAGGCGGAATATGGTGCTGCGGTTGGCAACGCCTATATAAGACAACAACTGTCTTGCGCAGTTTTTAGATCGGTTACTGCTGCTACAATGGCAGATTAACAAGATTTAAGTAAGTTTAAACGTGGTTTTATAGTCGACGCGGGAGCGATGGGACACAGCATCTCCAAGGTAGCGATGAAGTGGGGACTTTCCCTTACGACCATTTGACGAGTGCACCATGGAGAAGAAATAAAAACTTTGAGGTTCGCCGATGACATTGTAATTCTGTCAGAGACAGCAAAGGACTCGGAAGAGCAGATGAATGTAATGGACAGTGTCTTGAAAGGAGGATATAAGATGAACATCAACAAAAGCAAAACGAGGATAATGGAATGTAGTCGAATTAAGTTGGGTGATGCTGAGGGAATTAGATTAGGAAATGAGACACTTAAAGTAGTAAATGAATTTTGCTATTTGGGGAGCAAAATGACTGATGATGGTCGAAGTAGAGAGGATATAAAATGTAGACTGGCAATGGCAAGAAAAGTGTTTCTGAAGAAGAGAAATTTGATAACATCGAATATAGATTTAAGTGTCAAGAAGTCGTTTCTGAAAGTATTAGTATGGAGTGTAGCCATGTATGGAAGTGAAACATGGACGATAACTAGTTTGGACAAGAAGAGAATAGAAGCTTTCGAAATGTGGTGCTACAGAAGAATGCTGAAGATTAGATGGGTAGATCACATAACTAATGAGGAGGTATTGAATAGAATTGAGGAGAAGAGGAGTTTGTGGCACAACTTGACAAGAGGACCGGTTGGTAGGACATGTTCTGAGGCATCAAGGGATCACAAATTTAGCATTGGAGGGCAGTGTGGAGGGTAACAATCATAGAGGGAGACCAAGAGATGAATACACTAAGCAGACTCAGAAGGACGTAGGTTGCAGTAAGTACTGGGAGATGAAGAAGCTTGCACAGGATAGAGTAGCATGGAGAGCTGCATCAAACCAGTCTCAGGACTGAAGACCACAACAACAACAACAACAACCGTGAATATCAGGAATCCGGCAAAACATCAAATCTCCGACATTTCTGCGGCCGGAAAAAGATCCTGCAAGAACGGGACCAACGACGACCGAAGTGAACCGTTCAACGTGACAGAAGTGCCACCCTCCTCAAATTCCTGCAGAGTTCAATACTGGGCCATCAACAAGTGTCAGCGTGCAAAACACTCAACGAACCATCTTCGATATAAGCTTTCGGAGACGAAGGTCCACCGGTGTACCCTTGATGACTGCACGACACAAAGCTTTACGAGGCAACGCCGACATTGGACTGTTGATGACTGGAAACGTGTTGCCTGGTCGGACGAGTCTCGTTTCAAATTTTATCGAGCGGATGGACGTGTACGAATGTGTAGACAATCTCATGAATCCATGGACCCTACATGTTAGCAGGGGACTGTTCAAGCTGGTTGAGGCTCTGTAATGGTGTTGGGCGTGTGCAGTTGGAGTGATATGGAGTGATATGGGACCTCTGATACGTGTAGATACGACTCTGACGTGTGACACGTAGTTAAGCATCCTGTCAGATCACCTGCATCCATTTATGTCCATTGTGCATTCCGACGGACGTGGGCAATTCCAGCAGGACAACGCGACAACCCACACGTCCAGAATTGCTATAGAGTGGCTCCAGGAACACTCTTCTGAGTATAAACACTTCCGCTGGCCACCAAACTCCCCATACATGAACATTATTGAGCATATCTGGAATGCCTTGCAACGTGCTGTTCAGAAGAGATCTCCACTCCCTTGCACTCTTACGGATATATGGACAGCCCTGCAGAATTCATGGTGTCAGTTCCCTCCAGCACTACTTCAGACATTAGTCGAGTCCATGCCACGTCGTGTTTCGGCACTTTTGCGTGCTCACGGGGGCCCTACACGACATTATGCAGGTATGCCAGTTTCTTTGGCTCTTCAGTGTAAAATACGCGATTGTGAGCCTTTCTGCACCGTCGAGTACTATGGAGCAACACGTTTCACAGTCTAAACTGCTCGATTACATCCTATTATTTAACGCCGTTCAAAATAATTTCCGTTTGACAAAAATGCACGTTTCCGTTGTCAACAGGTCGTTGTTGGTACTACAATGGAAACCCAGTCAGTTACTTTTATAGGCCGTATTTTCAAAAACTAACCACGTGTTGCAGTTTTTCTATAAAGGGCAGTCAAATGAACACGAGACAGGTGGAGAAAAAGTAAGTAAACTGTTTATTGTTTAAAAAGTAACTGTTCTTACATTTTGCCTACTGTGAGGCAAGTTCCCTCATAGCACTCCGTCTCAGGCCACAAGTGGCCCATCGGGACCATCCGACCGCCGTGTCATACTCAGTTGAGGATGCGGATAGGAGGGGCGTGTGGTCAGCACACCCCTCTCCCAGTCGTTATGATGGTTTTCTTTGACCGGAGCCGCTACTATTCGGTCGAGTAGCTCCTTAATTGGCATCACGAGGCTGAGTGCACCCCGAAAAGTGGCAACAGCACATGGCGGCTTGATGGTCACCCATCCAATTGCCAGCCACGCCCGACATCGCTTAACTTCGGTGATCTCACGGGAACCGGTGTATCCACTGCGGCAAGGTCATCGCCAAGTCCGTCAAAGACTTCATTGAAAAATGATGCAGTTACCTATGGAACCATGATTGTACCCAGGCGCGCAGCATTTCATCCGAAGTACATTGACGTCCATGGTTTTCTCTCGTCAGGGCTCTAAAAATATGGAAATCACATGGGGAGATAACAGAACTGATTGGAGAATGTGCAAGGGCTTCCCAGCGAAATTTACGCAGCGTAGCCAAAACCACCTTGGCAACAAGCGGACCCTCCAGTACATACATAGCAGTAGCAGTAACTCTTACTTTTAATAATCCTATATTTATTTACATCAGTTTTTGTGTGCATTGTTATGCCAGTTGTAAAGAGAACATTATGTTGGATGAATTATTACATTTAAAAGAGATATTAAAATCGCTAAATGTGTTAGATGAAGTATACACGTAAATAAAAATAAAACATATTTTCGTAACTCTGGCTCAATGAAGCCCCCCGCGATATTGCTTACTTTGTGTGGTATCAGTAAACACGTACAATTTCTGTCTTCTGATAGGAGGTCAGACACTGGACTTCTGTTTCGGAGAACGGCACTTCAGATCACCGCCGAACCATCCTGAGTTAGGTATTCCGTGATTTCCCTACTTCACATAAGACAAATGGCAGCCTGGTTGCTCAGCACGGTGGCGCACTTGTTAGGACACGGGAGCCGCATTTGGGAGGGCGTCAGTTCAAACCAGTGTCCGGCTATCCCGATGTAAGTTTTTTTGATTTCCCTAAATCGCTTCAGGCAAATGAAAAGATGGTTCCTTTAAAAGGCACGGCCGACTTCCTTCCGCATTCTTCCGTAATCCGATGGGACTGATGACCTCGCTGTTGCCGGCCGCTGTGGACGAGGAGTTCTAGGCGCTTCAGTTCGGAACCGCTCTGCTGCAGGTTCGAATCCTGCCTCGGGCATGGATGTGTATGATGTACTTAGGTTAGTTAGGTTTAAGTAGTTCTAAATCTAGGTTCAAAATGGTTCAAATGGCTCTGAGCACTATGGGACTTAACATCTATGGTTATCAATCCCCTAGAACTTAGAACTACTTAAACCTAACTAACCTAAGGACATCACACAACACCCAGTCATCACAAGGCAGAGAAAATCCCTGACCCCGCCGGGGATCGAACCCGGGAACCCGGGTGCGGGAAGCGAGAACGCTACCGCACGACCACGAGCTGTGGACTCTAAGTCTAGGGGGCTGATGATCTCAGATGTTAAGTTCCATAGTGCTTAGAGCCATTTGAACCATTTGAACCTCGCTGTTTGGTCCCCTTCCCCCAAATCAACCAAGCAACCAGCATGGTTCCTGAGAAAGGGTCCACCAGTTTCCTTCCGCATCCTTCCTCTGTCCGATTATGTGCTCATATCTTCCTTCCTATCTTCAGTCGGAATATACACGATCTCATCACATTAACGTAACCACCGTCTAAATTCGACGCCAACGTACAATACCCAGTCGCAGATGGCAGGTGACAGCACTAACAATGGACGGTATATTAAGCGTGACGGTGGTGGGGGTAGGGCGGAGGATGCAGAAAACTGTTCACTCATTGCCGTAATGCCGATGTGGAGCTATTTATCTACATCCAAAAGGGTATGATCATTAACTTTCGGGCCAAGGATGGAAGTATTTTCGAAACGGCTAAGTTTATAAATTGTTCGCATGCCGCCGTGGTTGAAGTATACCGTGCATGGAAACATGACGTTATCCAAAACTGGTGCCGGGGCAACTGTGGCGCAAGACAGACTGTAGACGACAGGGGTGAACGACGGCTGCGAAGATGTGTACGGACGAATAGGCATGTAAATGTTGTGCAACTAACAGCCCAGATGAACCAGGGAGCTACCTTTCTTTTTTTTTTTTTCATTCTCTGCCCTGAGGGGACAGAGCGGGCTGCTTTAGGGCTTGCTATTTGCCCTTTTCAGCCATGGGTTTATACATTTCATTTTTAAACAATTTTTACATTTCTCTTGCTACATAGTGCAAGTTTTGTTTTGGTCATTAACAATTACAATGATCGTTTGATATTTTAACATTTACAATGATATTTTAACAATTACAATGATATTTTAGCAATTTCAGTGACACTTTAACAATTTTTTTTGTTAATATTACATTACAGTTTCGTTTTCCTTCAATTAATTTTACAATGCAATTTGTTCTTTGCCATTAATAGTTTATAATTACAGATATTTTATAACACAGGTAACTACTTATGCTACTATACATATGCATTTGTTTTACATTTGTTATTTAGTGCACAGAGCGAGGGAGGGGGAGTAGAGGGAGTTGGGTTAGGTATATTTTGGTGGTTCTTTTGTAGGCCACGTTCTTGTGTGCTTGGTGGTGTTCTTGTTTTATTCTTGAGTCCTTTCGTCTAGGTGTGGGAAGATGGTGGTGTTTGTTGTTAGTGGTGATAGGATTGGGGCGAGATCGGGGTACGTCTTTGCTGTGTTGTGAGCGATTGTGTGGGAGGGTGTATTTGAATTTAGTTTTCCTTTTTGTTCTGTGGTTGACTGTGATAATGTCCTCCATGTCAGGTCTTTTGTTTAAGATGTGATTTCCGTATCTGGCTCTCATTTTGGCTAACCTGGTTTGTAGTGGCTCCATTCTGGTTGCCTCATACACTTCATTGCTGGGTGTTATATACGGTAGCCTTGCGTAGGAGTCTGCGTTCTGTGCTGAACAGTCTTTCTGCGATCGGTGCATGTATGCCTCCCAGGGGGGCTGCTGCATGCTTTAGAACTGGACGAATGAAGGTTTTGTACGTATGTATTGCTGTTTGAGTAGGGAGCTACCAATAATATTCCTCAACGACCTTTCAGCGTACTTTGAGCCTCCGTATCAGGCGCTTGGTTCATTCACCCAGGCTGACTGCTGTTCATCGGCAAAGAAGACTGGAATTTGCGCACCAGTGCAGCAACTGGACGTCCACTGAGTAGCTACAGGTGGCCTTTTCAGATGAATCATGTTTTATGCACCATCGGACAAATGGCCATTAGCGTCTACTGCGTGAAACGCCTGAAAGAAAACACCCAGCGAGCTTTGTGGTCTGAGGAATGTTCTCAGGCATTCTGTTGTGTACATAGTTCCGCGTAGTCAGCGCGTACACAACTTTCCCACTAGAGCGCGCCCCGCTAAGCACAACAGCGCAGGCGCAGCGCTCGTCCGTCTCCGCACTACGAGATGGCGCTGCCCTAGAGACGGACCAAATTCTGATTAATTCTGCTTAATATGTAACGCAGCCAATGAGATTGCTGCTAACGTAGAACCTTTTCTCCTCGTGGATCACACTCTTGCAGTGATACCTGAACGCGCGATGTATTATAACTAGTGTACAGACCTCCGATTAGTCAGTCTGCATTAGTCTGCATTTGTCTGCATTAGTCTGTACCAGTCTATAGTCAAGTTTCAGTCTGCGCCTAATAAGATTATCATATTCCTGTACATAGCCATGAAGACAAATGAATAGACACTTTGTCAAGTATTAGAGATATGTGAGAATAAGATTAACGTACCAAGACCAAAGGAACTCCAGATTGTCAATTGTAAACAGCATCCAGAATCAAGTTACGTAATGTCTATGCCTTTTTACTATTTTAATAAATGTGTGTGAAAATTAATCAAGTTCTGTTTAAAGTTGGTCACCGTCAATCTGCTACTCTAAGCGTGCAAGTGGCATTTCTATCGTCTGACCTAACGGCAAAAGATAAACACGCCACGATAAGACCACGAGACACACTGCTGACACTCGCCTACTTCTATAGAGCGACAAGTCAAATAATCTGATGGGGTGTGTACCGAAGGTCTTACAGTACGCACACCACATTTTATGCGCCATCTGACAGATGGCCATTAGCGTCTGCTGCGTGAAACGCCTGAAAGAAAACACCCAGCAAGCGTTATGGTCTGGGGAATGTTCTCATGACATTCCCTGAGTGATTTCGCCATTCTGGAAGGCAAAATGGATCAACAAAAGTATGCATTTATCCTTGGGGACAATGTCCACCCGTACAAGCAGTTTGATTTTCCTCGGTGGCATCTACAAGTAGGACAATGCTAGGTGTGTCGCAGTGTACGCGCGTGGTTCGTGGAGCACCAGGATGAATTTACCGTACTCCTCTGGTCACCAACACCCCAGATTTAAATGCAATCGAGAATTTGTCCTCCATCGGACTGTTTGCGCCATTCGTCCCCGACCGAGAAACGTACCTCAGCTGGCCACGGCACAGGAGTCGACATGGCGCCACATCCCTGGCTGTAGCTTCCAGAACCTCACTGACCATTTTCCTGCACTTCTCACAGCACTCCACGCTTCAAAAGGTGGTTTCTCAGGTTATTGACAGTTCGTCGCATTAAAGTGACTGGACAGTGTATTTCCTGAGGCGAGACATTGTATTCTAAGCTTAGAAAATATATTACAGAAAAATAACTGATGAGGTTCCCACTGTGGTAACAACAGGTTAATGCACTTCATCCAACCATTTCCGGTCACCTTAGTTCATCCGTGGAGCGCAAATCTCGAAGGCTTGCAATATATCCATCTACCGTTGTTACAAATTCTTCATAGGACTGAAAATTTTTTCCAGACACAAATTTCTTTTGATCTGGGAATAAGACGAAGTCAGGGTGTACAGAAATACTGCAAATAAGGTAGACGTACCAGGAATTTGTACTTCGAATCCTTCAGCTTTCGCTCTGCCTAACCATCTTAGTGAGCAGGTTCGTTGTCCTGATGAAAACTGCTTTAAATTTCTTTTAGAATTCACACCCACTTTGGGTACGTTTTCGTAGATTATATCCAGCAGACTTCCCGTAGTACTCACCAATTATTGCTATAACATTCGTAAAAAGATTCCATTCTGCATCGGAGGAAACACTAGTTACAACCATTCCATTGACTTCATTCTTTTTGGTAGCTGTCGCCGGCCGGAGTGGCTGAGCGGTTCTAGGCGCTACAGTCTGGAACCGCGCGACTGCTACAGTCGCAGTTTAGAATCCTGCCTCGGGCATGGATGTGTGTGATGTCCTTAGGTTCGTTAGGTTTAATTAGTTCGAAGTTCTAGGGGACTAATGACCTCAGCAGTTAATTCCCATAGTGCTCAGAGCCATTTGAACCATTTGGTAGCTGTCCACTCGCTTCCATTCACCGCTGCGACTACTACTTCGTTTCTGGCGTGACATGGTGGACTCACGTCTCATCTAAAGCGCAAAATCGAAAAAAAGCAGTTCAGTTCTTATCAAAATGCTACAAAAGTTACTTAGAAATTCATTTCCACGCTTACTTTTGGTCATCACTTAACAAACGCGACTCATACCTTGCTCAAAGTTTTTCATGCATTATTTAATTAAAAAGGTACCGTAGGCAGCCTTTGTATATGCTCAGCTTGCTAACTAATTCTCAAACCTTCAATCGCCGAAGTGGTGTTCAGTTCTATCGTGCCTAATGAGAATTATCCTCAAGAGAAGTAAGGTCAGGTTTAATTCAGCCGCCCATCTCTTCCATGTTCAAAATGAAGCAGCAGTCAAGTTTTGAAAAATCTCTAAGTCTGAACGAATTTCTATAAGCAATAAGCAGTCTACCACTATTTTCAGACAGCACAGAATTTCAGTTAGCTGAAGGAGACATGAAGAACACGATACTCTAAAATGTCATACAAACAAAAGCATTCCCACAGTTCATATTGACACTAAACTTACGTTGTTCTACCAACTAAGTAAAAACTGAATTTCTCTTATTTAAATTAAATTAAAATTACACTGCTGACCAAAAAATTTGCGTCACCATGAAAGTAGCACTAAGTATACGACATACTTGCATACGCAGATGATCTGGATTTTAGCAGAAACGCAAAAAGTAGGTAGGAGCAATGCTTTTTCATGTTATATGTAAGGAAAAATTACGCAGCGTGTTTCACATTCAGAAATCACATTTGTATGTTGATTGCTTGCGAAATGATCGTGTTAAGCCTCCAAGAACAACTATTACCACGTATCGGAATTACGAGGGCGTGCTGAAAGTAATACCTTCGAATTTTTTATTCTGTTTCAATATCGGTAAAGGTATTATATGTTATGCATATTACTCGATCGACGTTTACACTTCTCTGATGAAGTTGCAACCCTCTGCTGCTAAAGGACTCCGAATTACAGCGCATAACGTGGCGGTGTGTAATGTTAACTATGTCGGTGCATGAGAAACAGCGAGTTGTGAAGGAGTTTCTAAAGGCAGAAAACGTGCCTTCAGTTGAGCACCCTCTCTTTCCGATGCTTTGGGTTCACTGTCATCGACCCCAATTTGGCCCGATCCAATATTCATCTGTTTCCAGAACTTGAAGAATACCTTTTAGGACTTCACTGTAATAGTGATGAAGCGATGCAAGCAAAAGTGAGGTTGTTGGCCCGTCAGGTCAAACGTTCCACAGTGACTGGTTTCTCGTTGGGAGAAATGACTTCGTCACTAAGGAGACTATGTTGAGAAATAAATATACAGACATGAAGAATAAAGATGTATAATTTTAAAAGCTTTAAGAATTTTCACATAAAAAATTCGGAGGCATTACTTTTCAGAATGATCTCGTAGACAGTGACATAATTTTGGCTATCCGAAATTGCCACTCGCATTAAACGGATCCCGTAACTGTCATGCAAACTGCGTATCGGTGGTCTAAAGAGGGACATATTAAACGACCTGCAAGATCTCAAAGAACCCATATGACATTGCCCGAAAGGACAGATATGGTGATCGTCTGTGGTGCAGGATCGCACAGCCACGTACCGACCTTCAGTCAGAATATTTTTCAGGACCAATATCCACATGGACAGTGAAACGTCGTCTGGAGCCCCATGGACGGTAAAAGTTACATACTGGAGCCCCTTGCATTTTGCAGTATGGTGCGGACGTAAACATTAGGCTTTGTTACCGCTCAATTTGTTACCACAACCATCTTTTCTGCTTTCACATTCGTTGGCTTCGCTAATTCACAACCAAAGTGTCACCTTTCAACCTAACCCAGACTTCAGGCTGCGCTACAGATTAGTCTATCACAACAACCAAGAATTAGGGGGCGGAGGGAGGGGTGACCAATACACAACGTTAGTCCCACGGACTGTCAGCATAGCGACCATTGTAGCAGCGTCCCTTGACAAGGAAGCACAGGCAGGCGCACCAATGATAATGCACACAACAGTAACAGTGGACGAGGTAAAGTTTCTGTTTACATCATCATGATGAATTTATCCGTGTGTGGGGGATCCCACGAGAATTAATGTTGCCAGATTGCATCTCTCATTGTCATACAGGCCCAGCATCTGATGTAATGAAACCACTGGGCACATAACACGATCACCTCTAGTTCACATAGACAGTAATTTGGGACGCAGGCGATACAATTCGCATAGGAAATCTGGCAACAATGCAGAGTGAGCCTGTTCTCTCTTTGAACCACTACTCACACCACTTCAGTTCCATAACTCATGACAGCAATGAAGTGTCAAATGACTTCCTGGTAACAGCGCAGCACCATCTGCAGTGTTCCAAAGCGATCAATGTACTATTTAAAGGGGATGCCTAATATTTTGTCCAGTGAGTTAATCTTATATTGTATGAACTACAAGTGTTGATTCTAGTTACTTACTGTAATATATCCTCCAGTCATGCCAGTTATATTTGCACTGAAGTTAAAGGCGACAAGCAGGGAAGCGCCAATATTTCAGTATATTTTATACATCGTGTTGTGTATCCACGAAGTTATGTTACAGATAAACAACTGCAATCAATGAGGGGGCTTAATTCGCGGTGTGTGGAGGGCGTAGCTCAGCACGGATGTGGTTCTGCGATGTTTAGAGGGTGTTTTCCATACCACAACTTAAGGTGATTCATTTAGGTTCTGTAAACGGGTACTGGGATGTTCATTTCAACGTTCTCAGTGACCAATTGTTGCAATTTTTCTATATCTTTATGGCGAGTATATTGTGGACACTGCAGTCTTCCAAGGTGACAAAAGCCATTTTAACGCATCTGCATACACACGCTCTTGGTTTGACGAACACTCAGGAATTCCTATCACTCCTCGATTGGCGCTCTATGTCGCCCGATCTTAATCCCTCAGAAAATGCCTGGAACCAATAACAGCGGCTGGGACGTAGCGATCAATATCCCCGTAATTTGGTAGCTTTACGAGGTGTAACCATCAACGAATGGCTTCAGCCAAATTTTGCATCCCTGACGAAACTTATGGAATGTCTTTCTCACGGGATTGAGGCTATTACCGAGGCTGAAGGCGGTGCACACTGTATTATTGTTATGTCTCCTGAGAGCCACCAATTTCCTGTCCGGTGTGCATAGCTTCTGTCAACTTTAAATGGAGCAGCTTCCAATATTTAAAAAATTAGTAATGTAGTGATGGGATTTACGAGTTGTTTAAAATATCTACTTAATAAAATAGAGAGTGAAGAACATAAAACACCTTCTAATAAAAACTTAATCGCTTTCATATGATGCTCTGTGCTTAAGAAACAATAAAATATCGAAAAATATATTCGTAGCACCAACTGAGATGTACGAATATTCTGAGCTTATAGGAAACTTGAGGCCGATATTTGTTGGAGGAAAATATGGGGATTGGTGGGAAATAGTTAAAAAAATTAATAGAACAACCTTACTTAAGAATTCGCAGAGGCAGGGCAAAAATTGCTCACAGACAAAAATATATTTCTTTATACTGCGTATTCTCTTCTATTTTCAGGAATGATCTGACTAGACTGAGAGGTCACAACATCGAGTTTCCCAGACTAATTTTTTCCGCGTCTTACCGTACTCAAATTGCCGCGTTTATAATACAGGAGCTAGCGTGCTGATCAACTGCAACAGTAGCAAGAATATTAATTTCCCCCTCCCCTGTCGTCACTTGTTTCTTTTATTACGCTATCTAGGTGTTACACTACCACTTTCATGTAACTGGCTAAAGAAGATTATAAATAATTGCAGCGATGGTTGACGTCTATTGGGATATCTTGCTGCATACACCGTACAGGAATGAACTGTATTTTTCCTACGCTCTCCGAACCATGAGCATGTCAGCTTTTTCTTCATTGCTAAATCACATCGTCCACTCACGACCTAATGCTTGGACTGTCACGCACTAACTGACCATCAACTCGTAATGCACTCAAGGAACACACAAGCACACTGTAAGCAAACATAACAACATCTTACCTAGCAACTATGCAGCGTGAATGGCAGAAACAAGCATCGGTGTGAAAACTTTTCAAAACACGATACCTCGTAAACGACTCGCACTATAATCCTGCAATAAACACCACTGGTGTTCTGATTTACCCTACTTTTAGTTTCTTGATATTAATAGCCATTATTCCATTTAAAAACTGTATTTTTGTACAAAAATACTCTTTCTAAGTATTATTACAATCTGTTTATTGGCTAACAATAAGAGCCCCTGACTACCAATCCATTCTGTGAAAATCGCGCATCAATAACACTATCCATTACCGCAATATTTGCGGTGCAAGTTTTAGTTATTCACCCTATATATAATATGATCTAAGTATTTACGTAGTGTAATCTTTCATTACCCAGTAGGATAAAGTTAGAGATCTCATATTCATGCAAACTGGTGTACTTCCACGTTTCACTTATGCCATCATCAACTTTCCTTGACGATGAGCTCCATGGAGTTCACATTGTACTCCTACTCATTTCTGTTTCTGGAGATGAGCAAAAAGAAACTTTTATAAGCCTCGCCCTAAACCTCTTGGTGATCTCGAGGATAGAATTCCTTACGTTATAATTGAAGACCCTTGTGATTTCCTGAGAAATCACGCAAGTAAAACGTTTGAAAGTGTTACTTTATCTTAATGTTTCTAGATATAATCGCGTGATCATGTCACATGCAAAAATAAAAGAACCTAAGTCAAACACTTTATTAATCGAGACAGTATGACTTTTCTTCCATTTACAAGTGTATCTGCAATGGTAATGTTTATGCTGAATTTAAATTGTGATGGCAATAGTTGTTCAACAGATTCTATGTCAAAAATTGAGGTTTCATATACATGTTTTGTTCCGTACGTTTTTAAAAATTGGTATTAGCTTCACATACACTGTGAATATATGCAACAAATTAACAAATACCATTTACTGTTCGTTGATGATTTCCTTCCTTCTTTCTTTTTAGGGTCCATGTTTCAATCAGTAAACACGGAACCCTTATACGATCGCTTTGTTTTCCATCTGTCTATCTGTCTGCTAAGACCACTTTTTTTCTGTGGAACGGGTCGAGGTGTCAAATTGAAATTTATGTCAAATACTAACGACTACGGTCTCTTGGCGATGTAAAATACCTGAGCTTCTACGTCAATACACAGCCGGCCGCAGTGGCTGAGCAGTTCTAGACGCTTCAGTCCGGAACCGCACGACTGCTACGGTCGCAGGTTCCAATCCTGCCACGAGCGTGGATGTGTTTGTTGTACTTAGGTTAGTTAGGTTTAAGTAGCTCTAAGCTCTAGGAGACTGATGACCTCACATGTTAAGTCCCATAGTGCTCAGAGCCATTTGAACCATTAAGTCAATACAATCGAAAGATACGACAATCTATGTCACATATTTTGATACTCACAAACTCACTTTTCAAAACATAAAAGAAGACACCGCCCGAACAGGTCTCGAAGGCCCAACGGTACCGACCGGCCACCGTGTCATCCTCCGCCCTTAGGCGTTCCTGAGTGCGGATACTGAGGGACATGTGGTCAGCACACCGCTCTCCCAGCCGTTGTCAGTTTTCGTGATCAGTGTCGCTACTATTCAGTCAAGTAGCTCCTCAGTTGGTCACACGAGGGCTGAGTGCATCCCGCTTGCCAACAGCAGTCGGCAGACACTGACGGTACCCATCCGGGTGCTAGCCAAACCCGAAACCATACAGTGCTTAACTTCGGCAACCTGACGGGAACCGGTGTTACCACTGCGACAAGGCCACTGGCTGCTCAACAAAACATATACATTATCTGATCAAAAGTATTCGGACACCCGGTTGAAAATATTGGTGTTGGCCCACCCTTAGCCTTGATGACAGCTTCCACTCCCGCAGGTATACGTTCAATCAGGTGCTGGAGCGTTTCTTGGGGAATGGCAGCCCATTCTTCATGGATTGCTGCACTAAGGAGAGGTACCGATGTCGGTCGGTGAGGTCAGGCACGAAGTCGGCGCTCCAAAACATCCCAAAGGTGTTCTGTAGTATTCAGGTCAGTACTGTGTGCATGCCAGTCCATTACAGTGATGTTATTGTCGTGTAACCACTCCGCCACTGACCGTGCGTTTTGAACAGTTGCTCGATCGTGTTGAAAGACGCAATTGCCATCCCCGAATTGCTCTTCAACAAAGGGAAGCAAGAAGGTGATTAAAACATCAATGTAGGCCTGTGCTGTGATAGTGCCACGCAAAACAACAAAGGGTGCAACCTCCTCCATGAAAAACACGACCACACCATAACACCACCGCCTCCGAGTTTTACTGTTGGCACTACACACGCTGGCAGATGACGTTCACCGGGCATTCGCCATGCTCACACCCTGCCATCGGAACGCCACGTTGTGTACCGTGATTCGTCACTCCACACAACGTTTTTCCACTGTTCAATCGTCCAATGTTTACGCTCCTTACACCAAGCCAGGCGTCGTTCGGCATTTACCGGCGTCATGTGTGGCTTATGAGTAGCCGCTTGACCATGAAATCAAAGTTTTCTCACCTCCTGCCTAACTGCCACGGTACTTGCAGTGGATCATGATGCAGTTTGGAATTCCTATGTGATGGTCTGCATAGATGTCTGCCTATTTCGGCGGTCTCTGTCAGTCAACAAACGAGGTCGGCCTGTAAGCTTTTGTGCTGTACGTGTCCCTTTACGTTTCCATTTCTCTATCACATCGGAAACAGTGGACCTAGGGATGTTTAGGAGTGTGGAAATCTCGAGTAGAGAAGCATTACACAAGTGACACCCAATCACCTGACCACGTTCGAAGTCCGTGAGTTACGCGGAACGCCTCATTCTGCTCTCTCACCATGTCTAATTAGATTAGATTTACTTTCATTCCAATCGCTTCGTAGTGAGGAGGTCCTCCAGGATGTAGAACATGTCAGAAAAACAATAATACATGACAAATATTTACAACTGAAACAAATAAGCTAACGTACCATTCCACAGGTTCCAAGTGGAATGATCGTCATTTTTTTTAATGAACACTATATGAAAGAATCATTTTACAAACACTAATGCACTAAATTTAAAATAAAAAAGGTTTTTTTTATTTATAAGGTAATAAATATGTAATATAACTATTATAATACTTATTTACAATGAACACATTACTGCACTGAAATTGTGCAGAAGTTATAAACACACACACACACACACACACACACGAATCAGTTGGTTCTACTGAGAAATTCATCAATGGAGTAGTAGGAGTTGGCCACTAATAAATCCTTTAGGCTTCTCTTAAACTGAATTTCATTGGTTGTTAAGCTTTTTATGGCTGCTGGCAAGTTATTGAAAATGTGTGTTCCCGAATAATGCACACCTTTTTGTACAAGAGTAAGTGACTTTAAATACTTGTGAAGATTATTCTTATTTCTAGTATTGATTCCATGAATTGAGCTGTTGGTTTGAAAAAGTGATATATTTTTAATGACAAATTTCATTAAGGAATAAATATATTGGGAAGCAGTAGTTAGTATCCCTAATTCCCTAAACGGGCTTCTGGAGGATGTTCTTGAGTTCACACCACATATAATTCTTAATGCACTTTTTTGTGCCCGGAAAACTTTAGCTTGGCTTGATGAATTACCACAAAAAATAATCCCATATGACATTATGGAATTAACGTAAGCATAGTATGCCAGCTTTTTCATTTTTATATCCCCTATGTCTGACACAATTCGCATTACAAACAGAGATTTGTTAGGACGCTTCAGAAGTTCTGTGGTGTGCTCCTCCCAGTTGAATTTATTATCAAGCTGTAATCCCAAGAATTTGACACTTTCCACTTCTTCTATCTGCTTGTCAACGTATGTTGGGAATATACTCGTGGGACACCCGTTACAAGTTCTCAACTGCATGTATTGTGTTTTTTCAAAGTTTAGTGACAAAGAATTGGCTAGGAACCAGTGATTAATGTCTACAAATATTTTATTAGCCGATCTTTCTAAGACTACACTTGATTTGCTATTTATTGCAATGTTTGTATCATCGGCAAACAAAACGAACTTGGCATCTGACTACTGCGGTCGCTGATATGGAGTACCTGGCAGTAGGCGGTAGCACAATGCACCTAATATGGAAAAACGTATGTTTTGGGGATGTGTTCACATAGTGTAGGTGGAATATCTATACCAGTAATTACATTTGTTCAGAACTCTCAGAGTCGGAGTCTTATTCGCACTTGTCCCACCTTTTGGTGATTTTTGTAGCGAAACGCGTGGTGTAACACATATATTTTATGCAACGATTAATTCCACTGAGATCTATCAAAACCATGATTCTCCACAATAGGAACTACTTACAACAAATATTTATACGACACACGTCCGTCGCGCGGATCTTAGGTCTCCGGTCGAGCGTAAAGAGGACGTCATCAGCATTCGTTCCGCGCTCGGCGACAAGCGTCGCGCGGCGCTCTTTCTTTGTGTTGGCCCGCAGTTAACATAACGGTTCCCATACGTCACTTCCTTCGGCACTGCGCTGCCAACACTTCAGGAATCTGCCATACAGTTCGATGTGATAGATCCACCTAGACTATTATCTTCAACATTTTCTAACCACTACATCTACGAGAAAGTGCAGTGCTTTTTGCATTAAAAAACTTGACTCATATGTAGTCGATGTGAACTATACTATCCGATCAAAAGTATTTGGACGTCTATTAATGGACGTTATACGAGTTGTGTCAACTCTTCACCTTTACGACTGCTTGAACTCTGCTGGGGAAACTGTCAATGAAGTGTTGGTTGGTTGGTTGAGGGAAGGGGACCAAACAGCCAGGTCATTAGGGATAGATGGGGAGGGAAGTCGGCTGTGCCCTTTCAAAGGAATCATCCTGACATTTGCCTGAAGTGCTTCAGGGCAATCACGGAAAACCTAAACCAAGATGGCCGGACGCAGGTTTGAACAGTTGTCCCCCCGAATGCGAGTCCAATGAAATGTCTGACGGTCTATCGGGGAACAGCAACCCAGTCTTCCTCGAGAGCCGAAGCCAGAGAAGGGAGAGATTTTGCACACTGGGGTCTGGAACCAAGTCGACGTTCTAACTCATCCTAAAGGTGTTCCATTGCGTTCATATCGCGACTCTGGGCAGGCCAGTCCATTTCTGGAATGTTATTGTCCACAGACCATTGCCTTACGGATGCTGCTTCAAGATAGAGCACATTTTCATGCTGATACTAACATTCATCTTCTCCGAACTGTTCGTCTTATTCGTACTCCTCTGCAACTAGCGTTTTCTTAAGCGCAATAAAGGGGTCACACCCTTACCACGAGAAATAGCCCCGTACCGTAACAGCACTTCCTCTGTAGGGGAACTCGGGGCGGAACGGGATACTTAATGTTTAACAATGTGTATAAAATAAGGGAACACAAGGAAACACTTCTTAAATTTATAAAAAAACACCTTGTTGTGTAACCTAATGTACCTTATTTTAAAATCACTTAAAACAATACATTTTGCATTTTTCACAATTTTTCAAAGAAAGTCTTGCATTTCCCGTTCCGCCCCACCCAGGGGGCAGAATGGGATAAGGTTATTTTTTGTTAAATTATTGCATAAACGTTGAATTTGAATTACGAATATCGTATTAAACTATGACAAAATGTTGTATAAAAGGCAATTCAGACTAAGGAATGTGTAATTTAAACAATTAAAAAGTCATTCTTCAACATAAGAAAATATTTTAATGTCATTCTGAAAAACGTACAACGCTTAATAACCACCAAACCACTAACTACTAGTCCTTTCGACAACAGTCACAAATCAGTATTTCCTCTTCATCTTCACTGTCTACGCCAGCACATGAATTGTGTGCCCACTCTGGCATGCGACCCAGCCCTCATTAGAAACGGAGTAGAAGTCCCCACAGTAGAGACACTCAGCATCCTCTCTCTCTGATTCTCTCTTCTCCATCATCTTCTTCCTTTTAAAGGTCTTTGATGTCCTCTTTTTTTGGGGTGTACAGGTTCATATTTTTGCCTTAAGTTGCATTGCACCTGACGTCTCTGTCCTGACATTGTTCATATTTGTGCACCCTCCTCCTTTCTGTAGGCCTACTTTACGTGCTACAGCATTATGCAGTTCCTTCTTATAAGGAGAATCTGACAATACGACGGTTTTTACGTTTCGTCTTGTAGTCCGCTGAGTATTTTGACAGATTTGTGGGATTGGAATGACAGCCTCGGGCGATGTATGGAAAGCTGAGTTGTTCGGCGAACATAGCTTGTTGGGATAGTCTGGCATGCATGAAAATCCAGGCTGGGTTTGCTTTCTACTTGCATCAAAATATGACAGGGCAGAACGGGACACTATCCCATTCTGCCCCGTCCCGTTCCGCCCCAAGAGCACTTTTGAGATTAACAACTTTTATGGAGTGTAATAACTGGCGTATTTAAACGCATTAAATAACTAAAGTATAACAAATGCTATGCACTTTAAGGGAATGTGTCATTTTAGGGTATACAATTAACAATTAACAGCTAACTTGGCGTAGAACTTCACCAAACATTAGAACAACGCAAGCGGTAACGTGACGGACAACAACTCACTTAGATCTCGCACTTCAAACTAAATCAAAATGGCTGCCCTGACTTTCCTTCCATTCGGAGAAATAGTTACATGCCCATACAACAGGTTGCAGTACTGTCCAGTCTAGAAAAGAGCAGTTTCCCATTGTGCACCGCTATCCCGTTCTACCCCGAGTTCTCCAACTTCCCTACTGACAGTACACATGATAGCAGATAAGATGCTCCAGACATTGACCAAATCCAAACCCCTCCATTGGATTGCCACAGAGTATGGAGATTCATCACTACAAATCACTCGTTCCCCGTCATACACAGTCCAGTGACGCCACTCTTTACATCACCTCAGACGTCGCTTAGCATTGACTCCAGAAAAATGTGGCTTACGAGGAGCTGCTTGATCATAGTGCCCCCGATCTATGTAACTCCCTAAGCACAATAACTGGGCTAGCTCGACTGCTGGTAGCACTTTGGAAAACACGAGAAATTTCTTTCGCTGATTTCACGCATCCTCGACGGTCCCTGTCCGTCACTGCATAAGGTCTTAGTGGTCTCGGTTTAGCTGTTGTTCTACCTTCGTATTTCAACGAATTTCTGCATGACCCGCTGAAGTGTCGCAACATCGGTGCTATCGATGACCTCCTGAACGGCTGTTTTCAGCTGAGCAATGGATTTGGGGTTATTACTGTACACATTGTCTTTAATATAGCCCCCACAAAAAGGATTCGCATGTGTTGAGATCCGGATAATATGGCGACCAATCTAGGCCCATGCCAGTGACCTCCGGGTACCCCAGAGCCAGAATGCGGTCCCCAAAGTGCTCCTCCAGGCCATCAAACAGTCTCCTGTTTCGATGGGGTCGAGCTCCGTCTTGCATGAACCACATCTTGTCGAAATCAGGCTCACTTTGGATAATGGGTAGGACACCATCTTCCAAAACCGTCACGTACCGTTCGGCAGTCACTGTGCCATCAAGGAATATCGCACCGATTATTCCGTGACTGGACATTGCACACTACGCAGTCACCTGTTGAGGGTCAAAAGACTTCTCGACCGCGAAATGCGGATTCTCAGTCACCTAAATGCGCTAATTTTACTTATTGACGGACCCATCCAAACCAAAGTGGGCTTCTTCGCTAAACCAAAGCATACAGCGCATACTAATTTGCATCGTGCCCCGCGGCCAACCGTGCACTTTGAACGTCCTAACGCAAACCGTTCAAAAGTTATGACGTTTCTATTTCGCGTAGTTCAATAATCGTCACCCTGTACATCGAAACGAATCTTTTTGTTGGCACTCTATCGACCCCTTTCATTTACTAGTGTAGTTGTTCCTTATAGAGTGTGTTCCCGTGTTTGTGTTGTTGACGTTGCTGAGAGAAAGATGTCAGAAAGCCAACGACCGCATACCGCCTACTCTCTCAATTAGCACCAAGGAGTTCGCGGAAACTTACGGACGAACAACCACACTAATTTCGCATGCCCTCATCCCATAAGGTACTTTCTGAAACCAAAATCGCCTTGAGATAATATTAAACGAAAGAAACAATTTTTGTGTCAGGATGCACCATACACAATAATTATGTAAAAGCACTCAGGTGATAGATGCTCCATTAAGAGATGTTCGTCTTCTTTCTTCTCCTTTCCTTCGGTGTTCATCTTCTTATTTCATAGCGAATAAGCTGATGGACCCGTCCTTTTGGAAACGATTTTGCTTAGCATTCTATCCCAGTTCCGTCGTTCTCTATACCTGTGAGATGCATCACGACTGCCTTCCTTCTTTGACATTCAGTATGTTGGATTACACCTCCAGTCTGCGGGCTCTGGCGACCTTGTAAATTTCTCATTCATGGTTTTCTGCACAGTGAACCAGTATGATATGGGTATATGTGCTATGTTATCTATTGATGCGCTCATGTTTCATTACTTCCTTTGTGATTATATCGACATTGGTACAACCGAATTTGACATTTTGTGTACGTACTTACTCGTTTTTAATGACTAAATTATGTATACGAGCACTCTCATCACGTTCTGCCGCATAATTTCGGGTATTGTGAGTATCGCTAAAAACTTGAAATCTGTTTCTTGTTAGATACGTTTTGCTGTTCTGAAAAAAAAATACAGAGTGAAATGTAGAATCAGCCATGCGAACGGTCGTAACATAGCAACAGAAATGTCATCGGGTCAACTCCCCACCCCTATCCCCATATCCTAACTATCACTGATGAAGCACAAAAACAACTCTTCAAAATCACGAGAACTTGTAATGAAATATAAATTCTAATAAAAAAATCGAATTTATTCCATTTCTCTCCTTTTCTAAAGTAGCTGTCTGACTGTGTTTTATTGAAGCAGACACGACTACCGTACAGAAAGTTTGGATTAAAATGGATTACACCTTTTTTGCTGAGTGTTTATCTGAGCTATGCATGAATAATCAACGAATGCCATTTTAAGCGACCTGGAAATTAAGTTCCGACATAAGCCTAATAAGTTTCAAAAAGACTGCTTCTCTACAATGCTCAGCAATCGAAGTAGGCTCAGTATTCTGGTGGAGGGCCACATCGCGTTACAACCCGATTAGGTGAAGACTGATCATTAAATTGACTCTCCAAATAACTGCAAACGTTTAGTAGTAAGATTGATTTCCAGAGTTGCGGAATTTGTTCGGTGCAGTTTCCTAGGAGCACTCATTTCCCCACGTCTGCCGCGTCTATTTCTGCGCTACTCAAGCCGCCATACAGACGATATTGACGTGAAAATGCATATACGTTCATTGCAGTGATAGTCTGTCGAACTTTCTTCTGTGACAAAATACCGTCATATCTGAATTGCTGATAACTACGAGACTAATAGTGAAGAAACAACGGTAGATCTCTCAACTGATAGATCCCGCCTTAACGCGATTATATTTGTTTTGGCTGTGACTTCATCGCACAAGTGTAGGCGTGGACCCGAACTGCGCACACAGGAAGTTTTTAGGCGTATCTGACCATTTCTCGCCATTATTGTGCAATTCGTGATTGGTGTTCTGGAAGAAAGATTGTCGATACTCTTATGGATTAGCACTAATTTCCGTAATTTTACCTTTGTGTTTTTTATGTGAGAAGTATTTCCTAATATTTTAAAATTGTGGTCGACGTAGTGTCAGTATGAGGTCATTTCAAGAATAAGTTGAAAATACCTCTGTTGTGCAGCGGATGTAGGTCGCTGAGGAGAAATATTATATTTCTGACTTCCATGTCAGGAGTACGTGGTTGAAAAATATGCACTGAAAATGTTGACACGCTGTTGCAAAATGAAATTCAAAACACAAATACATTTTTCCTCTAGCCGGGAAGACCTAAATGGTGAGTTGTCAGGTTGCACTTTGCGCGGGAATAGACTAAACATTGTCTGCACCTGAGAGGTACACTAAGCACGCAACCAGAGTAATCTGTAAGCATACTTCCCAATGCGATCTACAGGGCATCTGACAAAGAATGATCAGCATTCAGGGATATGACAGGAACGATCATTCGAAACAAAAAAATCTAGTAAACGTTGACTGTAAAATGCATACCTTAAGAGCTATGAGCATTTCTTAGTACTCGATATTGTGAAACAAAATCTTCTGCTGCACGCTCTTTGCTTTCCATATTTTGGGAGAAGGTGGTATGGACTAAAACAAGAGAATATTGTCTACTAAACATAGACTCTAAAATGCATACATTAAGAGCTATTACGGTAGATAGGGGTAAACCCCGCAATTTTTCTGATATTGAGGTGAATGAGGGGCAAAATTTCCCGTGATTTCAAAAAAATGTTCAGATGTGTGTGAAATCTTATGGGACTTAACTGCTAAGGTCATCAGTCCCTAAGCTTACACACTACTTAACCTAAATTATAGGACAAACACACACTCACACCCATGCCCGAGGGAGAATTCGAACCTCCGCCGGGACCAGCCGCATAGTCCATGACTGCAGTTCCTCAAACCGCTCGGCTAATCCCGCGCGGCTCCCGTGATTTCAAATTGAAGTCATAGATTGGGCTGTTACCTGTAATCAGTCCAAATTCAAACTCTGTCCGATTATTAATTACAGAGAAATTTACCATTTAGCTAAAACAAAAACTGTGGGCTTATACACTAAAAAATGGGGTAAGGCCTGAGATAAATATGGATCAAACGAATGACTCATAAAAACACACAAAATAAACCTTTGTAATACAACTGTGACCACGTTACCACACACTCATTAACCTGAAATGTCTCGTACAACTGAACACAATGCTTAAAAATACTTGTACAAACGTTATATTTTCTTCTCAACGAAATTAAGATTCCATTACTGAGGCCTGGAGGTACCTAGTAAAGAGTGTACTTTGGTAGTTCCACTGATTCCTTCTTCAAGTCCCATGCTCTTGTTGATTTTCTTCAGATGTAGATGTAGATGTAGATGTAGATACTTCTTCATCGAATAGTAAGTCCATATCTATATCCAAGCTACTGTCATTGTTTGGAAAGTCTGACTGTGACTTTTAAGAATAATTAACTGGCTGTTTGATCTGTTTTCTTCCTTTTTTGGAACTGATGTAATGAAATATAGCTTACGTCGTTTTCTTTCTATACCACACCCTTTTCTTTCTTTGACACGTCTTTCCTTCTCAGTAGCGAGATTGTCTTTTCCAGTGGTTTCTTCTTCCACTCGTTCTTTATTTGGTGTTGACGCTACAAGAACAGATTTCAATATTTTGCCAGAAAGTTTCCCCTGAATCTTTCTTTTAGACTGTGGAATTACATTTTCAGGTGAGATAATCTCACGCATTATGCGTCGAATGTCATCTTTTAGGGGATTATCATTGACCAATTGTCGTCACATTGTTCGAGCTGCGGGGATTTACCTCAAAACACCTGTGGGTATTAGACCCACTTCGCCATTTTTTGCCAGATGCGTCATTGTTAATTTTAGGGACCAACGGGAACAATTATTCACACGGGAAAGTGAAGGTTAAATGTAGTAGCGTCAATGAGTAATTCGTGGAATCACTTTTTAAACCCTGCATTGTACAATGTTCAAATAAAACATCAGAAAAGTTACATGCAAGTTGTACGAAATAAACTTACCTCATTTCATCGCGTCTGGAACAATCTGCCAGGACGAACTTTCGTGGTACGATAAGTTACAATAAGACAAACCTGCCACATAGTGGTCAACTTCTGAATCGAAGGCAGTCAGTGCAAGAACTCGGTGCGGGTTTTTACCTCACGCTGGTCTTTGCCCCCACCTGCCCTAGCACTTGTTAAGTGGGAGATATGTGTTTGACAGTGGTGAAGATGAGCAAGTGCTTATAGCTCTTAAGGTACGCACTTTGGAGCCAATGTTTACTGGACTTTTTTTCTTTTTTTGGTCGATAATACCATCTGTAAAAATACAAAAAGCAGAGAGCTTGCAGTAGAAGAGTTTGTTCCATAGTACAGAAGATTAAGATTTGGTCATAGCTATTAAGGTATGCGTTTTAGAGCCCCTGTTCACTAGATTTTTTTCCGACTAATCGCTCCTATCATATCCCTGAATATTGACCAGTCCTCCTCAGACATGCTGCACAGTCTGTTGGTTAGAGTTGATGCGTTTGTCCATCACCCTATATTTGGTTTTTAATTTATGACTACATGTACGATCACTATTGGCACATGTATCTCATACGTAATGACCATATGGCCAATAGTGACGAATAAAACTTCTTGTTCCAATAAAACCAGAGTAACCATGCGTCTTTTAGTACTGTAGATGTTTGATGGCTTTAACCCAAACATAAAAAAAACAGTTACAACACGACTAATTTAAAAAGCACAAGAAGCAAACTGTTCAACAGATCAAGTTGATGCATGATTACGTACCAACATTACTGCAACAAAATTTTGTTGTTAACAACATCGTTGAGACGGAGATATAGGCCATTTGAACAAGGAGCTTTGGGCACTGGCATGACTAAATTTACCAGCTGTTTTGTTAACGAAGGTAGATTTGAACATGGAGATTATACCATATGAACTATATTTACTGAAACAAAAGTAACCCTAAAACTAAGTTTAGATGCACACTAACAAGTGATCGAATTACAAATGAGTTGAGATGACGAATGGTAGAGCGCGTTAGTAATTGCAGTTACTCTATCGCAGTCTGTTTCAGATTCAGGTACCTTGCAATCGGATGTTCAGCGGCGAAGTGACCCTATTCATATATAATTGGAAAATCGACTATATCTTGGATAACTCGTCAACTATGCAAAGTGTACTTTTGGTATAGCATGTAATAAGCGGATAATACTACGTCGTCTGTTAGATGTCAGCGTAGATTGTGCCCAACACACTGTGAAAGCGATTGCAGTACATCATAATAATGTTCTAATGAGAGATGACTTTAAACACGAAGACGCCTTAGAAGGAAACCTCACAAGTGAAGTGTAAATGCTACGCACAGTGATCGAGCCACTTAATCAGCGGAGAATGTTCCGACTACATTTACGAGCTATTTTGTTAATGAACGTAGAATTAGACATGCAGCTCATATGATATGAACGAAAGTGTACTTCTTAACACTAACGTTTTTCTTACTGATATTGTTTTTCCCCTTGAGACATTTTCCTTGCAGGAGATCAAAATCAGTTCTTGTCATGCTCCGACTCTATATTCAAAATTGCTGGCCTTTTTCCTACTTAGTTAGTTACGAGGGTTGGAACTTTAATAGTGGCAACTATTTATTTACGCCTCGTACAAAATAGATACGTGTTTCAAAGTTTTACTGACCTTCAAAGTAGACACCAGAATTGTGTATGACCCGTTGTCAGCGACGTGGAAGTCGTAGGATACTCTTAGCAATGCCAGTTGTGTTGACAGTTCGAGCGGCGCGGTCTATTGCCCGACGAATTTGTAGCAGTTCTGAAGCGAATGCCGTGAAGTATTTCCTTCAGTTTAGAAATCTAGCTGAACTCACGAGGGCTTAAGTCGGGGGTGTAGTACTTAGCACCCCCACCAGTCAAACAAATCAATAACAGCTTGCACTGTACGTGCTTGAGCATTGTCCTGCAAAATGATGGTCAGATCCTGCAGAAAGTGTCATCACTTCTGTCTCTAAGTTGGTCGTAGGTTGTGTTCCAAAAATGAGCAGCATAGAGACAGAAGTGATGACACTTTCTGCAGGACCTGATCATCATTTTGCAGGACAATGCTCAAGCACGTACAGTGCAAGCTGTTACTGATTCGTTTGACTAATGGAGCTGCTTAAGTGCTATACCACCTACTGCACTCCCCTGATTTAAGCAAGTTCAACTCGATTTCTTAACTGAAGGAAACACTTCATGGCATTCGCTTCAGAACTGCTACAAATTCGTCGGGCAATAGACCGCGCCACTCGAACTGTCAACACAACTGGCACTGCTAAGAGTATCCTACGACTTCCACATCGCTGGCAACAGGTTATACACAATGCTGGTGACTACTTTGTAGGTCAGTAAAACTTTGAAACACGTATCTATTTTGTACGAACTGTATATAAATAGTTGCCACTATTAAAGTTCCAACCCTCGTATTAGCTCGATGTCAATATTCTCGCCTTTGGTGTCTTTTTTCGCAACGTGTAGCAAAGAAAAATAGAAGAAACACATAGAAAATACGTCTGTTCACGAGTGAAACGCGCGGCCAACTAGACAGCACACGGGCGCTATCTACCTCTAGCCGCACGTCGATGCGCGTTCGTGTGGGTCTAGAGATTTTTTCCGTGAACGCTGTGTTAACGCGTCAATGCTCGGTAACGCGCGCTCGTATGATAGGCTCAACGTGCGTCACCTAAACTTAGCCTAAATCGAAATTATCTGACTGGTATAACGCCTTAGCTCCCTCAGAAATGAATTCCGAGCTTTCTACTTCTGTAGCAGTATACGGTTAGGTTCAAATGATTCGAGATACGTCAACACGTGGCCATTACTCTCATCAGTGCACGTTACTTCCTAGCATTCTTTTTGCAATGACTGTAAGTTAATCGATAGGGCAGTTCGACAATAGTTCAGATCTCTCGCTGCTTGGAGATGAATACAGGATCATCAGTGAAATAATCAGACTCGGGATAACACTTAGACGCCGCAATCAAATCTCAATTAGTTTCGCATGATGTCACCACGTCAGCTATACTGCAGCTTATTCTTATTGTTACTAACGGATATCAACTGATGTCGAATATTTAGGACGAGTCATGTTTATGCAGTAGGCCACCTCGAAGCCTTCCGTCCTCTTTCCATACTCGTAACCTCGCTCTCAGCCTCAGCACCCAAAAAGGTGTGCGAAGAGCTGTAGTTAGGAATCATAAGGGAGGAGTCATAGCGCTGTTCAACAGGCAACTCGACAGTACACTGATGATCTCGAATTCGGGAGGATTGGGGTCGTCCTATCTTGACATAGATTTGCCGTGATTACAATAAAACCGCTGACACGAAAACCAGTTAGTGAGCAACATGTTCCGTAGATGTTTTTATCGAAATGATGTGAACAGATCAGTTTAGCAGTGTCTGTATACATAATTAGTTTTAACATTAATGGACATTGTTTATCGAGCAACTACACTTAAAAACACGTGTTTTTTTTTACAGGTTACTGTTTTAAATAAAAATCCGTCTATGGAATAGAAGGAGGTGTCCAAAAGAAATTGTTTTATTTCAGATTTAAAACTTTCTTTGCTACCTTCACATATTTAATGTTACTGGGCAAATGATCAAAGGTTTTTGTTAATGCATGTTGATATTTTTTCTTAGCCACTGATGGCTTTGATAATGGAAAATTAATGTCATTGTTTCTTCTAGCATTGTAGGTATAGTCATCACTATTCTCAAATTGTTATAGATTATTAACGCTGACTTTCATTAGCGAATATATGTATTACGAAGTCTCAGTTAAAATGTCTAACTCCTTGAAGAGGTACCTACAGGATAATTGCGGATGAGTATCACTTACTCGTTTTATTTTTACTTTTCGCTTTTGTACTACCGATGCCTTCTTTCTACATAATGAGTTAGCGCAGAAAATTATTCCATAAGACGTTACTGAGTGGAAATACGAGAAATATGTTAGGAGGTTGATCCGTTTGTTTCCAACAGTAACAAAAGTAGATGAACTTAATAGTTTGCCCTGCTCTGTGGTATGCTTCTTCCAGTTCAAGTTTTCATGAATTAGTACATTCGAAAATTCTAGCGTTACACTCTATTTATTGACTGCTGTTCATGTGCTATGTAAGTTGTTGGTGCGATGCTGTTTGTTGTGCAGAACTAAATTTAGTGTGTTTCCTGGGCTAATACCTTAGGCGAGGCAGCAGTCCTCATCTTCATAAAATTCAATCTGCTTTAATGGCCTCGCCTCCGAAGGGATAGTGCATCTAAATTAGATTTTCAATTGTAGTTGGATGTGATGTACGTGGAAGTCTGCAGCTTTGAGGAAAATTCATTTAGCTTATTACTCTGAGACAAAAGAAACACACAGTAAAGACAATTACGTACAACTGTGTGAGTGGGAGTCGGGCGCGGGGCGTTTCAAGATAGTTCGCTCATTTGGGATAAACACTATGTCCTGTGGCGCAACCAGTTGATATCATTAGCTCTTCCCTTTCTCTCCCCTCAATATACATAATTCGTATCACAGCTGCGAATCACGTGTGGTGTATGTTGTTTCTGACAGGTTCGGAAGAACAAAAGTTACGCATTCATATCTACATCTACATCTACATAGATACTCCGCAAGCCTCTGTACGGTGCGTGGCAGTGGGTACCACTACTTGTCATTTCCCTTCCTGTCCCACTCGCAAATACAGCGAGGGGAAAAAACTGTCTATATGCCTCCGTATGGGCCCTAATTTCTCATATCTTATCTTCGTGGTCTTCTCGCGCATTGTAAGTTGGCGACAGTAGAATCGTTCGGTAGTCAGCTTCAAATGCCGGTTCACTAAACTTTCTCAACAGTGTTTCTCGAAAAGAACGTCGCCTCCCCTCCAGGGATTCCCATTTGACTTTCCGAAGCATCTCTGTAACACATACGTGTTGTTCGAACCTACCGGTAACAAATCTAGCAGCCGGCTTCTGAATCGCTTCCATCAATCCGACCTGGTACGGATCCCAAATACTCGAGCAGTACTCAATAATTGGTCGTATCAGCATCATATATGGGGTCTCCTTTACAGGTGAACCACTCTTTCCTAAAACTCTCCCAATAAACCGAAGTCGGCCATTCGCCTTCCCTACCAAAATTCTTGCATGCTCGTTCCATTTCATATCTCTTTGCAACGTTACGCCCCGATATTTAAGGGGGAAACTACATTAGGAGGCTGTTTGACACTGATTTTTTGGGTTTTTTTGGTGTAAAGAATTAATTAGAAGTTAATCAAATTATGACATCATTTCATTCATATTTCTAGCAGCTTTTGTGAATTTATTTGAATAATTTTAGCCAAAACTAACGAAGTTGCGCTCTGATGTTCGCCGAAGGTTGTGAGTGTAGTTGCCCAATAGCGTGCAGTGTAGCCATTCCGATTTTCATCTGAAATCAAGAAGGTTTTGATTTTACATTAATAACTTATTTTCTAAGAATATGAACCTCAATGCAGGTGAAAATAACGAAACTAAAAAATTTCGCAGGCGTTGGAACAATTTACTTAGATTTTCACGACTATTTTCCCTCTAATTACGCAAACAAAAATACCCTTAAAATCATGATATGATCTCACAAGTTGGTTCATATAATTCGTAATTTTATAAAGAATAATATTATCAATTTTCATAACGGTCAGTTCTATACCTTTTGAGTTAGACTGCACACAAATATGAAAAAAGTAATTTCGAGATAAATGCGTTTGAAGAATGAATTCACGGAAACTAGAAATTCAAGGATGTTAACAATAATGTAAAATGCTTACCGACTAATCTGCGATTCCAGCAGCAGGCTGGTGTGGCCGAGCTGTTCTAGGCGCTTCAGCCTGGCACCGCGCGACCGCTACGGTCGCATTTTCGAATCCTGCCTCGGGCATGGATGTGTGTGATGTCCTTAGGTTAGTTAGGTTTAGTTAGTTCTAAGTTCTTGGGGACTGATGACCTCAGAAGTTAAGTCGCATAGTGCTCAGAGCCATTTGAACCATTTGTTAAGTCCCATAGTGCTCAGAGCCATTTTTTGCGATTCCAGCACCATATAGTAATCTTTCTTCTTCCTCATAGGCTTCGTTCTGCGCTTGCAGCAGTGATTTCCTAGCTTTCCGACTTTCCTTCGATTCCACCGTGCGTGGTGGCGCAGTAGTTAACATACTGGACTCGCATTCGGGAGGACAAGGTTCAATCTGTCGTCCGGCTATCATAATTTGGGTTTTCCGTGACTTCCCTAAATCGCGCCAGGCAAATGCCGTGATGGTTCCTTTGGAAGGGCACGGCCGACTTCTTTCCCCACCCTTCCCAAATCCGATGAGACCGATGACCTCGCTGTTTGGTCTCTTCCTCCAAACAACCCAACCCAACCCTTCGATTCCAATGAACTACGTCGACGCTGCCGGCTCACGCGCTGGTTATCCATTTGTTCGGCATAATTGAAGCTTTCCCTGCCTACTACAATTCCTGCCTCGTTCGTGACCATCAGAAGGGATGAATTTCCTTCATTGACTAAGCCCGCTACTAAACACGATGCCAGTTAACGACTTTTAGTCCGGAGCGCAAGTGTTTAGGAGCTAATCGCCAAATAGTGGAATTAAAACTTTCATTCGCATTTTGTGTGTGGCCACCTAAACATCTCTCCAGTAATTCATCGCTATCTGCACCTCGCGGGATTAGCCGAGCGGTCTGAGGCGGTGCAGTCATGGACTGTGCGACTGGTCCCGGCGGAGGTTCGAGTCCTCTCTCGGGCATGGGTGTGTGTGTTTGTCCTTAGGATAATTTAGGTTAAGTAGTGTGTAAGCTTAGGGACTGATGACCTTAGCAGTTAAGTCCCCTAAGATTTCACACACATTTGAACATTTTTGACCATCGCTATCTGCGCTCGAGCCTGTACCAGATGTGCACTCGGTTCTATGCTCATAAAATCTAAGCGAATACGAATTTCACTTTGAAATTTTGACAGAATATTCTTGGATAGTTAAGCTAACGTTTCGTGCATTTAAAAAAGTCGGGTTTTTTGAACCTCCTAATGTGGTTTTCCCCCTTAAACGACTTAACTGTTTCAGTCAGGACGCTATTAATACTGTATCCGAACATTACAAGTTTGCTCTTCCTACTCATCCGCATTAACTTACATTTTTCCACATCTAGGGCTAGCTGCGATATAACTGATTCGCCTCGGTGGGCAATAAATCCACAACCTTCAAGTGCGGATGCATATTTACTGTCAACCTCCAACGTGAGTATAGCATACGGAGGACATGGCCGGGACTGCGCATAGGCCGGCCGGAGTGGCCAAACGGCTCTAGGCGCTATAGTCTGGAACCGCGCAACCGCTACGGTCGCAGGTTCGAATCCTGCCTCGGGCGTGGATGTGTGTGATGTCCTTAGGTTAGTTAGGTTTAAGTAGTTCTAAGTTATAGGGGACTGATGACCTCAGCAGTTAAGTCCCATAGTGCTCAGAGCCATTTTTTTTTTTTTTAACTGCGCATACGCGCCGCTATGCGGAAGTGTGAGTCGCAGGGAGCGCTACAAGATAGTCCGCGCATTTGCGATTAACATTGTGTCTGGTGGCGCAGCGGTTAATGCAACTGCCCAGTAAGCAGGAGATCATGGGTGCGGGTCGCGGTCCAGCACATATTTTCACTCGTCGCCGCTGATTCCGCACAAAATCTCGATGCAATTGATATCATTAGTTCCTTCTCTTTCTCCCCCCCCCCCCCCTCAATTTACATAATATGTATCACAGCTGCGAGTCCCGCGTGGTGTATGTTCTTTCGGACATTCCTAAAATTATGTATAATTTCGATGTCACACAAACAGAAGTGTATACATGCTCCGAGAAAGTCGTCAACCGATAGTGATCGGTACAGTGAACATTGAATCAAGTGAGCACATAAGAGAATGTGTCTAACCGGCTGGCACACGGTTGTTATTGACCGGAGGTCACAGGGTCCCACGAGTTGGCGTGACGTGAGATCCGGGGGCGTGGCCTCTTCGCAGAGCGCTGCCCGCGGAGACAGCTTGCAGATTGCGGCGCCACAGGTGGTGCGGGCAGGAGGTAAGGATCGATCTCCGGCAGCTGTGACAGCTCCACATCGCTGCCGGAGTCTGTTACTACAATACCGAGACACAGACTCCTTGCAAACAAGACATAATGAAACGTGGAAAAGGCGGCGCTGTGGCAATATTCTCTGTTAGGTTTCAACAACAGTTGTGCTGTCCTGATTTGTGATTTCCTTCGATCATTTTGGTAGCATTACGGAATGATATCTTGCCCTTGGAAGCGTCATACAGGAAATTAATTTGTACATTTTACCTAAAAAAAATTTGTGAAGAGATGAAACACGATTGGAATCTTTCTACACTCGTCTTTGATCACTTTGGCGCTAGGCGGAAGCCAAGCCCAGTGTTGCTCGACAAGTTGTGCTGGTAGATTTTAGTTAAGACGTTGATGAACTTTCCAAGAGGGGAAAAATGTTTCATCATTACTGGATGGGTAGCAGCCCGAATCTACATCGAAACTGCCTCGCTGAATATACGTACAAAAAATTCATCACTCCTCTCTGCAACCAGACACTCCACTCACGTAAGTTAGATATAGATCCGTAATACTATTTATGAAGAAAATAACAGAATCATTAAAAAAGAAAGAAAAAGTGTTGAAATACTGAGGAGCTGAGTGCTACTTCGGATAATCATAGGTAGCACTGAAACTTCCTGGCGGACTAAAACTGTGTGCCGAACCGAGACTGAAACTCGGGACCTTTGCCTTTCGCAGGCAAGTGCTCTACCATGTGAGCTACCCAAGCACGACTCACAACCCGTCCTCGCAGCTTCAAATCTGCCAGTACCTCGTCTCCTACTTTCCAAACTCCGCAGAAGCTCTTCAGCAAACCTTGCAGAGCTTGGGTAGCTCCGATGGTAGAGCACTTGCCCGCGAAAGGCAAAGGTCCCAAGTTCGAGCCTCAGTCCGGCACACACTTTTAATCTGCCAGGAATTTTCATATCAACACACACCCCGCTGCAGAGTGAGAATCCCATTCTGGAAACATCCCCCAGGCTGTGGCAGAGCCATGACGCCGCAATATTCTTTCTTCCGGGAGTGCTAGTTCTGCAAGATTCGCAGAAGAGCTTCTGTGGAGTTTGGAAGGTAGGAGACCAAGTACTGGCAGATTTGAAGCTGTGAGGATGGGTCCTGAGTCGTGCTTGGGTTGCTCAGCTGGTGGTGGCACGGTAGCTCGGCATGCCGGCACTGTAGCTCAGCGTGATAAGTCAGAGGGTTAGCTGCCCTCTGTAATAAAAAATCGATCAACAACGAACTTAAACGGATGTCTTATGACGTCAGCCCCGAGCAGATACAACGAACAAAAGCGAACAAAATGAGATTTAAAAAAAGCGTGTTCGGTCAGAGAGCTGGCTGGTCTCTCCAATAAAAAAAAACTAATAAAAAAAACTGAGTGATAAGATCATCAACGAACTTCAACGGATGTCATGTGGCGTCCGCTACGACGCAAAACAACGAACCATAATTTAAAAAAAAGAAAGAAAGAGACGGCGGTAGAGCACTTGCCCGGGAAAGGCAAAGGTCCCGAGTTCGAGTCTCGGTCCAGCACATAGTTTTACTCTGCCAAGAAGTTTCATATCAGCGCACACTTCACTGCAGGGTGAAAATCTCAAAATAAAATGGCTCTGAGCACTATGGGACTTAACATCTATGGTCATCAGTCCCCTAGAACTTAGAACTACTTAAACCTAACTAACCTAAGGACATCACATAACACCCAGTCATTAAAAATCTCATTCTGGATTGATAGTCCTCTTAAATAACTAAAGTTAATCACTTTATTTTCCACAATGACTATTAATTAGTTCTAATATTTCAGATAAATTTTCCTTAACAAACAGTCTGCATGTGAAGAACAAACTGAGCAAGTTTTAAGCTTTGTATATCTCTTAGACTCATGTGCTCAATGTTGTCCTTGCATTTTAAGCCCTCAAAAATTCTGGCCTTAGTTATTATGTGGCGAATACATTGTATAACAATGGCATTTGGGAGTTAGCATAAATATACACAGGTATACCATTTATCTGGACCATCAAAAACAACTTTTTTTTGAGAACCGAAATAAAAAATTAACAATCAAATTTTCTTTACCTACAACTGGGAAAATAATCATCATTATTACCTTTCGTGTAACTTTGTTCGTTACATAGACGAGAACAAGCAGTACGTCTTTTTAAAATAAACACCCTCTCTTGTCTTTATTCAGTGGTACACTCACTCTCCTGGAGACCTGTTCAAAAACGTATCGCGGTGTACCATTCACGTAAATACGCCATTATTAGAAACGAAATACAAATTTGACATTGACTTTGCTGTGTGGGTACCTGGCGTAACGTAACTCGTCTACTTGCTGAAGTTAGAAGTAAACAAATGGAAACATAAGAAAATTGAACACTATAACTCAGTCAACCATCTTTAGTTGAAAGTGTGTGTGTGTACAATGTACACCAACGAAGAGAAGGTAGAAGCATCTGTGGAGAACGTAAGTTAGCACAACAAAAATGGTTCAGATGGCTCTGAGCACTTTGGGACTTATCTTCTGAGGTCATCAGTCCCCTATAACTTAGAACTACTTAAACCTAACTAACCTAAGGACATTACACACATCCATGTCCGAGGCAGGATTCGAACCTGCGACGTAGCGGTCGCGCGGTTCCAGACTGCAGTGCCTAGAACCGCTCGGCCACCCTGGCCGGCTTAGCAGAGCAGTAACTGCATTAATTATTTCTTTATTACAATATAGGTGCACGTAGTACAGTACCGTAGTACTTTTAAACGATATGTAGTGCACAGTAAAGGCAATCCTTAATTCAAAACTGCATCATCCTTACTTTTCTTTTGTTGCTAGTGTAATACTACTCATATAGAATTCTAAAACTACCGTAGGCTACCATAAATGATCGTAAGTAAGCGCAGACTATGGTAGTTTTCCTAGCAGTTCTGATCAGTTAAGATCGTAACCACGTTACCAGTATGTTAGGTGAGTTTCATACCTCCCGGGCGTTAACTCATTTCTATCGCTTTGTATGCGTATGAAATCAGTATCTTAGTAGATTCCCCTGGAAACCGGAAGCGGTGAACCGTCTGGAAACTGAGTGGGATATATAAAGGGCCGCATAGCCTACGGAACATTTTTGTTTTACATAGGTATCCTCCTGTCTGCTACTTAAAAATAGACAATATTTGTAGCAACACAGAAATTGTCATTCTTTAATTCAGGTTTTATCCGAAAATTGTTGATTTGTAACGAGAAAATCAGGTATGTTGCAGTAAAAACAAGAAAAACAATACAGATTTATCATATAGGGCCAGAAAACGCAATTTCCTCCAAAAAAGCAAATTTGAAAATTAATGCAAAACATATCAAACATCACCTCAATACCTCGTCGAGATTATATAAAACATGTTTCTGTTACTGCTAAACAACTTTCGCATTTATCAATTACAACAAGAAAGTCTTGATTTACATCATGATAAAGAATGTTCTATTCAGTAAAAAATAACGACAATAATTATATATATTTTTGTGCGTTTCTGCACGTGTTTGTGCAGTAATTGTTTTGGTTGCATAAAAGCGCAGAAGTTACGCTAGCAGCTGATTTCTTTAATTACAAGATGCAATTTATATTTTGTAAGGATATAAAATACACCGTGGACTAACACCGGAAAATGCGCAGTTTAACTATATGCAAAACAAACAAACAAAAAACAAAGAGAAGTCGTCGGCTTCCAGTTCATTCAGATACTACAAAAATCCGTGCCTTGAAGAGTTATATTTGAAGAAACATACACGTAATAAGAAATTGTATGCTTTGCCTTTATTTACTTTAAAACGTAAGACGGGTCGATGTTTAGGTTGGTTAGTGCATTTACTGAATATACCTAACTATTTGGTAGCTTCATTCAAATTGTTTGCATTTACTGATATTTTCTGACAATTATTACCATTCATATTTCCACTGACTGAATTAACTGAGAACCTCGAAGTGCGTTGTACACACGGCTGAAACGCACCTTCCTCACACGTTTTGTTTCTCGCTACAAACGAAACCACGAAACGAAAGAGTGGGCGGAACGAGGGGTGGTCACCGCCACGGAATTCAAGTATTGATTGTCGCGCCAAGCAAAGTCATGGCAAATCAATGGGCAAGGGGGGAGAGAATCTGAAACACTCTTCAGAACACCGCGACGTGGGCTAATACTACGACAGTGGAAGACACGTGGTGAGTTTCTTTCGAAACTTAACATTTCCGCCATGCGTGAGGTGTGTCCCTTAGTTCATTATCTGATCGCGAGCCCCTGGCGCACTGTATTCTGTCTTTCTTGGTTACCAACGTCGACCCGTTCTGAAACTCATTTCGGAACTTTAACGTACTGAGCCATTTTTGATGTGAATACGCATTGTATTTCGAATTGTTCGCAGTTACCAAACGTTGGGACATTTGGCGTGTCAACGGATAAACCTTTCACAAAGCGACAGGACAACCATTAATAACGTGAATTTGTCTACCTTCGAGCAAAAGTTGAATCGATTCGCACAAGTTTGAAACATAGACGTAGCACGCTTAAAAAAAACTCACGAAAACATGTTTTTTTGCATGTAAAGCTCAAATGAAGCTTGATTTTTGATAGCGAGTTTTTAGTTTTATCGCAAGAATGCATTTTTTGTTTATTTCATTCACTGTAGACCGCGGATTCAATCTACGTAAGAACGAATTTTACGTGCTACATTTAGCTTGACTTTAAACCATCGCATGTCAACAACGGATAAAAATTATTGGATAAAAAAATTTCGTTTGGACTTTATCCATTTATACCTATTCGTAGAAGATTAAAGCACAGAAGAGGCGCGCTTCAAAAATCTCCCAGAAAAACGTTAAGCTATCGTATCTCGACAACAGATAAAAATTATTGGACAAAAAATTTCTTTTGGGCTCTATCAATTTCTCTGCCTTCGTGTAAAGGTTGAACCGATTCGTACAAGTTTAAAGTATAGAAGTGGTGCTCTTCAAAAACCTCCCAAAAAAAACCAGTTTTTTGCACCTAAAATCTAAAGAAGGCATTTTTTTTTCAAATGATTAAAATATATGTTAGAAAAGGTCCGATATATCGGTGGACCAAACCTCAATTATTAGTCTCGCTCTGGTACGGAGTCTATTTTTGCACGTAAAATTCGAATGGTGCAAATAAAAATGGTGCAATTAGCTGAGCATTAATATAAGCCCCATTAAATTTTTTGCAAAAGGAGTTAACCGATTCGAACAATTTCCCTGGGCGCCCGCCCCTTTTCATCGTTCAAACCTGTAATATAGCTACAGTAAGACATATGCTCGAGTGGCTATACAAATGTCCGCTGGTCTGGGCTAAACCAAAAACTTTTCACCCCATGATCCTAGCTCAAATAGGAACCGAGCACCAAGACCCCTGAACATTACGATTTTGTGCCCGGTCTTTTCAGTCATATTTGTTACAGCACTTCCGCGCTGTAATGGTAGGTGGGGTTATTACGCAGGTGCTGCGTGTGACTGTGATGCGCAGGAACTGACAATAGGGCCTACTGTGCAGAACTGCTGACTCCATACTTTTCAAGGAGGTCTGAGACACTTTCACGAAATGGCTCCGAGTGCTGCCATCTGGTTGTCAAATTTAAACATCAAACTGTATATTCGTTGTTTATGCTCTGTTACGACATACGACAGTAATAGCAATGAAAGTGTTACGAACTCAACATCTAAATTTAGAGTTTGATTATTTAAAAGTTTACATCATATGGGAAATATGAAGTTTTGAAAAAAGGTACGGGAAAGAAAATCAGTGCGAAAGGGGGTAATTCTTGCGAAATTCCAATGTAAGCAAGAAAGAGCCGAACAATTGTAGTAATAAATCTCTTGCGAACAGAAACCAGACTGTCGCCGTGTTTTTTTAATTGTCTGTCTCTTATTTTACCTATGTGCTTCATATGTATTTTATTAGCATCATCAATCCTTTGTTCTATGTTTTAAGTTCCACGATTTTCCGCCTTTTTACCATTTAAGTCACCGATTTTATCGCCTGCATTTATTATTTATTATCTTCATCTTTTTAAAACAAATTCTGTAGGCTGAAGAGCGGCCTACTAAGCTGGTGCCAGCCCGCCTCCTTCGGGAAGAATCGATAGAAAGAAGAGAAAAAAATAGTAATAAAATGAACCCCACTTCGTTTGATTAAAAAACTATTTTTGAATGCCATCAGCGTCAAACTGTAAAATATGTGTAATTTTCAGAGCACCAATGATGTTTTACATTTAGAAAATGAAGCATGAAAGCTGACTAAAAGGTACATGTAGCACTTCCAAGGACGGTAGCAGTATCAGTATATAATTTTATACAACAACTGTGGACACTAAGGTTGTACAAATGATGAATTTGACAAGAAGAAAGTTGAAACGATTGCTCACAGATCGGCGTTCGAAATAGGCAGGTAAAGGAATACGTGTTTGCTAGATCACGAGAAGTGATACTTGAGGATAGCCCCAGAAACGGAACCTACATTGCCACTAGCTATGGGCAGTAGACGTCGTTACCGAAAGCGCTTGTCATTGTTGCCCTTTGTGCTGTAGAGAAATCGCGAGGAGTGAATCGGGTCGCTGGCGACAACTCACTAACACGGCGCACCCGGCGCGTGCTTGTTCTCGTCCCTATGTGTGACTGTAGCTACGCACACTCTCTCCGAGGTACAATGACAGCGGTCCAATACGCACGGGCTTTTGCTCTCCGAAATGAGCACTGATGTTCTCTCCTTACACACGATGACTCTCGTTTCGGCGTTCAAGAGAAAATACATCGTCATTGTTTTCTTTGGACGAGTTCTCATAACCTATTTGCAGTGGGCTCACCAGCTGCTTAGGATTACTGGTATACAACCAAAGACCTTCGCCAGGTTGACACAGTGTTGCTTGACTTCCAGAGGGCGTTCGAGAAAGTTCCGCACTGTCGCTTCATGAACAAAATAATCGAGCATTAAATTCAGATGTTGATTTCGGAACACTCTCATTACTATTATTATCGTTTGTCGTAACAGAACATTATCAAGTTCATAAACAATAAACATACAAGTTGATGTTTAAATCTGACTAACAATGGCAGCACTCGGTGTCGCTTGATACAAGTGTTTCAGACCTCCTTGAAAAGCATGAAGACGGCAATACTACACAGTATGTCTCATTATCAGTTCCTCCTCGTAAGTCACAGGCAGCACTTCCACTATAGCACCACCTATCCTTACAGCGCGGAAGTGCTGTAACAAATATGTCTAAAAAGGTTTTATGGCTTCGGCACCAAACTGTTCCGTTGCTGACATTTGATTCACTGATGAGAGATTTTCGAATTTCAGCTCGTCCTTCAATTCCCCGCTTGTGGAGCTCGCTTCATGTTGTTTTGGTGTTGACATTCAATTCTGCAGCGGCTTTTGCCCCTGTCGTCCATTTAGTTTTCCGTGACAGTCCTCTTCGATGACAGTCTGTCACAATCAATCAACACACACCTTCATTCGCGTTGTGCGGAATATTATACCGGCTTTGAATTTGGACTGTTAAGAATACAGTATATCATTCTTAACGGAGAGAAATCTTCAGGTGCAGTAGTAACTTCGAAGGTACCCCAAGAGAATGATATAGGACCATTACTTTTCATAATTTATGTAAATGATATAATGTATAACACTGGAACCTCCATGAGGCTGCCTGAGGATGATGCTGTCGTACAAAGAGAACTCGCGACATAGAAACTTGTGACGATATCAGGAAAACCTGCAAAGGTTTGACGCTTGGTGCAAGGAATAGTAGATGGCCCTCAATATAACAGACGTAACTTATTTCGCATACACAGACGGGAAGACTCATCATTGGACGATTACAAGAATGCAGGACGATCATGGGAAGTGGTAGACATCTGTTTAACATTTACGACTGCTGCTTCACAGTTTATTTATTCCTTCGTGAAGTTTATGTTATATAATGCACTTCAGTTCAAAAGATGAAAAAGGGTTCAAATGGCTCTGAGCACTATGGGACTTAACTTCTGAGGTCATCAGTCCCCTAGAACTTATAACTACCTAAACCTAACTAACCTAAGGACATCACACACATCCATTCCCGAGGCAGGATTCGAACCTGCGACCGTAGCGGTCACGCGGTTCCAAACTGAAGCGCCTAGAACCGCAAGGCCACACCGGCCGGCGCTCAAAAGAAAATATGATATGCATAATTACAATACCAGTAGGAAATATCGCATTTATTACTCCACATTAAGGTTATCTTTAGCACAAAAAGGGGTGCAATGTGCTCCTACAAAAATTTTTGATCACTTACACAGTGAGATAAAATGTCTGACAGACAGCAAAGTAAAATTTGAAAATGAACTGAAAAAGTTTCTCCATGACAACTCCTTCTGTTCCGTATAAGAATTTCTATTATTTTAATATGTAAAATGTGGTAGGTAGGAATTACTAGCTCACATATGCACATTGAAAATATGATCAGCAAGTAGTCATATTTACAAATTAATCATTAATTTCCGATCTGAATGTAAAATAACTCGCTTCACATCGTTACTATAAGTCGTGCAAAGCGATCCTGGAACATGAAACTAATTAACAGTCACATCCATTAAATATCTGAGAGTATGCTTAAGGAGCGATCTGAAATGGAACCCCTCTTCTCCTGATGGCGGGACAGCGTCTTGGGCGCTGTTACCTCGTTACTGCTTGATCAAGTTCCACACATGTTACGTCGCTCAAGTCCTCTTCGAAAGCTCTTTTCAGTGCCACAAAGAAAGGTATATATTTCAATTTAAAAACAGTTGCTGTCATAATTTGGCAACTACAAATGTTAAAAGATATTTCAGCACGTCATAAAATGTACCACATAGACTGCTGTAACTTAGCGAAAATAGCACCAACACATTTTTACTCGGTCTGTTTATGTTTGGGGCGCCCTGTCGTACACTATGTGATCAAAAGTATCCGGACACCTGGCCGAAAATGATTTACAAGTTCGTGGCGCCTTCCATCGGTAATTCTGGAATTCAGTATTGTGTTGGCCCACCTTTAGCCTTGATGACAGCTTCCACTCTCGCAGACATACGTTCACTCAGGTGCTGGAAGGTTTATTGGGGAATTGCAGCCCATTCTTCACGGAGTGCTGCACTAAGGAGAGGTATCGATGTCGGTGAGGCCTGGCACGAAGTCGGCGTTCCAAAACATCCCAAACCTGTTCTATAGTATTCAGGTCAGGACTCTGTGCAGGCCAGCCCATTACAGGGATGTTATTGTCGTGTAACCACTCTGCCACAGGCCGTACATTATGAACAAGCGCTCGATCGTGTTGAAAGATGCAATCGCCATCCCCGAATGCTCTTCAACAGTGGGAAGCAAGAAGGTGGTTAAAACATCAATGGAGGCCTGTGTTGTGATAGTGCCACGCAAAACAACAAGTGTTATTAGCCCCCTCTAAGAAAAACACGACCCCACCATAACACCACCGCCACCGAATTTTACTGTTGACACTGCACACGCTGGCAGATGACGTTCACCTGGCATCCGCCATACCCACAACCTGCCACAGGATCGCCACTTTGTGTACCGTGATTCTTCACTCCACACAACGTTTTTCCACAGTTCAGTCGTCCAATGTTTACGCTCCTTACACCATGCGAGGCGTCGTTTGGCATTTACCGGAGTGATGTGTGGGCTATGAGCAGCCGCGCGACCATGAAATACAAGTTTTCTCACCTCCCGCCTAGCTGCCACCTAGCTGTCATAGTACTTGCAGTGGATCCTTATGCAGTTTGGAATTCCTGTGTGATGGTCTGGATGCCTATTACACATTAAGACCCTCTTCAATTGTCGGCGGTCTCTGTCAGTCAACTGACGAGGTCGGCCTTCGCTTTTGCGCTATCACTATCTCATCGGAAGCATGGACCTAGGAATGTTTAGGAATGTGAAAATCTCGTGTACAGACGTATGATACCAGTGACACGCAATTACCTGACCATCTTCGAACTCCGTGAGTTCCGCTGAGCGCCCCATTCTGCTCTTTCACGATGTCTAATGACTACTGACATCGCTGATATGCAGTACCTGGCAGAAGGTGGCAGCGCAATGCACCTGATATGAAAAACGTATCTTTTTGGGGGAGTCCGGATATTTTTGACCACATAGTGTACCTGCCTCATCCTGTGTTCTGAAGTATATTGCGGAATAATAGACTATTAACTTATATTACAAATTTACCAAATTCTGGTCTACTTTATTGAACTGAAACTTGACAACATGGTACTGATGAATTAAATATACTGATTTCAATCATCTCCATAATTTACCTGGGCTATTTATTATAAAATTGGATTTCTCGACAAAAACTACTCATATGAGTTTTTCGTTCACTTTTTTCGTTCTTTATGTGATTTAATTCCTACTCTCTATCTCTAGTATTCTTATTGTAGTAATTGTTGTTGTTTTCGTTAACGAGCGTAATGGGTTGGTGAATGTACTCACACGATGCAGCTAAAATCTCCAGTTGTTATAACAGATTTTTAAACTAAGCCTGCTTACTATTTTTATTTATTGTTTTTACGGCAGTTTTCTGTAGCTTAAAAAATATATCCACATTTCATGCTTCGAATCCCTAGAAAATTAGTCCATAGTTAAGGGCTGAGTGTACATAAAATAACGCATAGCTACAATTTCTTGGTTTAGCACTCTAGTTGTAAGATACTACGGACTCAACATATTGAAGATCGTGTGAAGATAGTAACTGATTCGAAAGAACAGATACCAGTGATGACCATGCAGCTTCTCTAGAAAGAAATGATAATTAACTGAAACCCTCAGCTGCCAACAGGTGTTGTTGATATACCTCAGTGGGGACAGCTGAAAATGTGTGACCCGACCGGGACTCGAACCCAGGATCTCCTGTTTACATGACCATTGACCATTGACCCTGCAGTCACGCTATCCTCTGTGTCCTCGGTGGCTCAGATGGATAGAGCGTCTGCCATGTAATCCATTCACTTTTCTGACCATGACTGTCACTCGTAACGTATTGAGAAATTGCACAGCTGCCGTTCGTGATCAAATACAACAGTGCAACCTGCAGATTTGGCTGTAATCAATATTTATGTTCAAGAATCAATTTCTACCCGCAGCTCGTGGTCGTGCGGTAGCGTTCTCGCTTCCCGCGCCCGGGTTCCCGGCTTCGATTCCCGGCGGGGTTAGGGATTTTCTCTGCCTCGTGATGACTGGGTGTTGTGTGATGTCCTTAGGTTAGTTAGGTTTAAGTAGTTCTAAGTTCTAGGGGACTGATGACCATAGATGTTAAATCCCATAGTGCTCAGACCCATTTGAACCATTAGCCAATCAATTTCTCGCTGTGTTTCCATACTTTTGTCCAACCCTTGTAGCTTGATACACAATGCTGGTGTCAGACCAGGAAAGTACTTGAAATCAGTATTCTGATTCTAAGGTCTTCGATTTTGTCGTAGAAATTAATCTTTTCACAGGTGGTTTATTGCCGCAAGTTCTAGTGCGGGCAGAGTGGCATTGCGTTTAGAGTCGATTGCTGGAGTGCTGAGGATCCCCTTCAAAATGTTCAAATGTGCGTGAAATCTTATGGGACTTAACTGCTAAGGTCATCAGCCACTAAGCTTACACACTACTTACCTAAATTATCCTAAGGACAAACACACACACCCATGCCCGAGGGAGGACTCGAACCTCCGCCGGGTCCAGCCGCACAGTCCATGACTGCAGCGTCTTAGACCTGAGGATCCCCACTTCAAAACCCAACCACTAACAACTACTTGTTATTTAGTATTCATCATTTCTGGGAAGTTCTTGAAACACCTTATGTTTGAAATTTTCGTATATTCCGGAATATTCGATGTTGGTTCAATACCAGTATTCTGGAATATTACATGTTTCTATAAATGGCTGCACTCTCCGTTCAGGAGATCGTTTCAGTTCTACCTGAACGTTAGTGTTCGTAATAAACGTGCTTTCAGTGTTAGGTGTTATCCAGGGTGCCCATAAAGTAGGTATCCATTTTCATTTTCCAGATGTAGTACAACAAAATAAACATTATATTTAGAGAGAGTAGCTAATACTGTTCAACATGTCCACCTTCATTGGCGACACACTGTTCCCATCGCCTTATGGTTGCGTGGAACACGCGCTGTAACAAATGGTTCAAATGGCTCTGAGCACTATGGGATTTAACTTCTGAGGTCATCAGTCCCCTAGAACTTAGAACTACTTAAACCTAACTAACCTTAGGACATCACACACATCCACACCCGAGGCAGGATTAGAACCTACGACCGTAGCGGCCGCGCGGTTCCAGACTGTAGTGCCTAGAACCGCTCTGTCACCTCGGCCGGCGCGCTGTAAAATTTGAGGGGTTATTAGCAAGCATGCCTCTCGTATTTGCCGGTTCAGTTCATTCAAATGTGGCACCCTGGCAGCATAAACTTGGCTCTTGATGAAACCCCACGCAAAAAAGTCCAGGGGAGTGAGGTTGGGGGAGCGAGCAGCCCGCATGCGACCTGCATCTCTTCCTATCCACCTGTTAGGAAAGGTCTCGTTCAGGCAGTCCCGGACAATGTTTGCATAGTGGGGTGGTGCCCCATCTTGTTGATACATGACAGAGGCAAGGATACCATCCTGTTGCAACTGTGGCTCCAAGAACAACTGCAGCATGTCCAGGTAGGTTGCCCCAGTAATTGTCTTTCCAGCAAACATAAACGGCCCATAGATCCTGTCTTTCATGAAACCAAGTCACACACTGACTTTGGGAGCATCCCTTTGCCACTCAGTGAATTCATGGGGTTGCTCCTCTGCCCAGATCCGGCAATTGTGTTTGTTGACGAAGCCGCAGTCTTGAAATGTCGCCTCGTCGCTGAACATAACATGATTCATCAGGTCCTCCTCGGCTGCAGCCTCCAACAGATCATGACACATGGCTGCTCGTGCGGCAGGGTCTTCATCCTCTAGCTGGTGAAGCATCTGGATATGATATGCCTTCTTTTTAAGGGTGTAGTGAAGCACTTTCCACACTGTGTATTTCGGCATGGATAGTTCACGACTTAGCCGGCTGGTAGATGCCGTCTTTCGATAGCTTCCCTTACACGCTGTACAGATTGTAGGCTGACCGGTGGTCGCCCAGCGAGTCTCTCATCAGCCACAGATCCTATATGCCGGAACTTGTTGACGAGCTCCCGAATGGCAAATCTTGTAGGAGTATCCCTCCGATACTTTCTCTCAAACAGCCCCTGGACCTCAGCATAGGTTTCGCCACGTAAATGATGTCCCAGAATTGTGATTCTTTCGCCAGTTGTTAACATTGTGATGTCTCTTCACGGTGCCTGTAACATAAACTGGATACTTACTTTATTGGCACCCTGTACTTCATTGACGGTTGAAGTTTTGTGGCAGTAGTACGACTATAAGAGCCGTATCCTGCTCTTCCGGAAGATAACAGATCTACATTCACGAGTTCTAACAGAACATCACCCACGGAAATCGTTTCATTACATACATGATACAATTTTATGTTCTGAGCGGAGACTACAATGACCCAGCGGCATCTGGAGTATTCAAAGGACATTTTTATTTCTTCTTCAAATAGTTTGGCTACAAACCGTAGAGCCATTATCTAGGAGTGTCAGTGACATTTATGAGGGCGATCCTGTGCCTGTTCGTTACTTGAGAGGCCAACGAGACTAAACTAAGAAGTCATAGATAACATGCAGTAATCATGGTTTGCAAACATAAATACTAGAGGAAAAACGCAAATCCATAATGATTATATGCTACATGGTTAGTCATTAAAATTTTCAATTGGTGCGGACCTAGGGTGAAAGTTATGACTTTTTGGAGCATCGTAACTTCATTCACGAGAGATGGTAAGATCACTGTGGAACGGGACAAGAGGGCTGTCTGCTAATTTGGTATCTGCTTGCTCGATGCAACGATTATTGGTTTTCAGAGCATTCTGTCTAGCGTAAGCCAACCCAAAGTGATTTAATATTTTGAGATGTTCAGCTGCCAAGATCGTTCCTAAACGTAGGGTAAATCCGGTACAGATGCCGCACCGTGGCGACGCAGCGCAAGCTGTAAATAGAGGTTCCAACCGTGACCAATAGATGCCAGTGTGCATGCTGTAAGAACAGGTGTGTCCGGGTGTAGTGTAACTTGCTTGGATATAACGCAAAATGTAGTCGATGTACGGAGATAAGTGCATGTTTCTTTCTGACAAAGTTTTTTCTTGTGTTCTTCCTGGCAACGTTTTTCCTTGCGTTCATATAAAAATGGGTCCACGGTAAGAATGAGCTAAGTCCAGTTTTATAAATTTTACAGGACATTAATATTTATTTTCAAATCTTTTCTTAATCTTATAGTTATATAGAAATATACACTTACTTCACATAATTACAAACCTTGAGTAATATTCTGTAAATATATAACAATATTATAACATATTTATACAAATTTTAGATGCTACATGTTAAGAAGTTGAGTAAGACTAACTTTTTCAATGAAAGAAAACTAGACACTAAATATTGAATCTTACTTTTTTATATGCCTTGCATTGCCATAAATGCCTTACGACAAACTACAACTTCTTTCACGCCATCACCTGTTTGTCCCCGAACTCTGTACTTTTAGGTTGCATTCTAAAATCTTGCTTCACATTCGTCTTTCCAAACCCTTCTACGCTGTGTTGGAAGTACAGTAACGGGATCACATGTATAAGCAATCTGCAAATCTACAGATTCCATCAAGTTGAATTCTTTTAAAATACTTTGTTGCGTCTCTTCAAGCACGTTGTCAATGCACTATAGCCTACAATGGCAGTTTTCACCCATCTCATCAGACATTAAATTAATCTTTTTGTTTACCTCAGAGAAGCGGCCATGCTTTTTTCTTTTATTCGTTAGTTACTGACCTCCTTACATACATTGGCATCACTTAATGGCTCAGGTTCCATATACGTATTTTTGCAAAGTTGTTGATTCTTTGGTACATTGCACAAAGACCTGCACATAACAGCTTAATGTACCAACAATGCACATAACTACAACAATGTTTGACAACAACTGTTTGTTAGTGCTGCAACCTACATCATTATTTAAAGACTAGCGCTTAATGGATTAATAAGCCTTTTATTTCCCTGTTCCATGCGGAATGAGCTCTTTCTTTCCCCGTATTGCATTTTTCAAACCTCATTCACGGTATTACTGAGCTTGTTTCTGCCTACTTACTACAGTAGAGAATATTGAATCAGTTCCATACTTTCATATACTGTTGAAAACTCAAAAAGATGAAAAAATGGACTTCGCTCATTCATTTCCTGGACCCTTCATATTGTATATTAAGTTGGTTTCAAATGCTTAAATCAGCCATCTTAGTATAGAAGAAGACATAAGCATGACTGTAGTAGAGAGCAAACCTATTTTCGGCTATATTAGCCTTGAAGTACAACAGGAGGGCGCGGCGTCTGTGCCTGACGTTTGGGAGAGTAGCCACACAGCAATCCGGTAGTGACGCCTCATTGCTACCCAGTTTTATAAGTGATCTGAAAACATTTTACACTATTCAAAGGATACCGGTGTTACCTCATGATTTTGTAAATACACACGTTATTTTATTTCTTACACTGTTAACATCATTGTGACTGTATACAATTCTATTATTTACAGAAATGCACAAATATTTATGGCATTCCTTCTCAATACAAAAGGAAGGGCACTGCCAAGAGAGCTCAGTGGACAGAGGAGAATTTAAGAGAAGCTGTTAAAAGGCTGGAAGCAAAGGAAATACTATTCAGGGAAGCAGAAAGGCACTATGGTATTCCGACATGAACTGTAAAACTAAGAATGGAGTCCAGCAATCTGGAGAAAGGTACACTGGGTCCAGCAGATATAGCTATTTGAACAATTACCAGAATAAAATTAATAATCAGTAATGCTTTTAAATTATATTTGATCAAACTAAATATTAATGATATTTAAGTAAATACTATCTGCTATACATAGAGATCCACAAGTAACTGTATGCCAGTCTGGCGGTATTTCCTTAGCAAGAGGGGCGGGAATGAGTAAGGAAAATGTTGGTAGTTATTTAGAAGTACTGGCAGAAGTATTGAAAGAAAACGATTTGTTTGGTAAACCAGAAAGAATTTTTAACATGGATGAGTCCGGAATGCAGGCAAACAATCAATCTGGTTCTGTGATAACTGAAAAAGGTGAAAAATCGGTTTATGTTCTAACTTCAAAAGAGAAAGGCCAAAATGTAACTGTTTTGGATTGTTATAATGCGCCACACCAATTTATGCCTCCATTTTTCCGATATTTAAGTGGGTAAATAAGAAAGTGGAGATTGCTGAAGCCTTGCCTCCAGGTTCCGATGTTTACATGAGCCAAAAGTCATCATACATTATTTTATTTTATTTACACGTCAAGTTCCATAGGACCAAATTGAGGAGCAAAGCTCCAAGGTCATGGAACTTGCCCACCCATGGGATTACAACATAAAAGTAATAACAGATAAAAATAAAATATTTATGAACCCGAAAAAAGTCAAGCCATAAGTTTAAGTAAACGCAGTCAGCAATACAACAAGAATCATCTCAATTTTTCAAGGAACTCCTGGACAGAATAGAAGGAGTGACCCATAAGGAAACTCTTCAGTTTAGATTTCAAAGCGCATGGATTACTGCAAAGATTTTTGAATTCTTATGGTAGCTTATTGAAAATTGATACAGCATATACTGCGCACCTTTCTGCATAATAGTTAAGGAAGTCCGATCCAAATGCAGGTTTGATTTTTGCAGAGTATTAACTGAGTGAAATCTGCTTAATCTTGGTAATAAGCTGATGTTGTTAACAGGAAATGACAGTAAGGAATTATATATTGAGAGGCCAGTGTCATAACACCCAGACTCGTTAACAGGGGTCGACAAGAAGTTCGTGAACTTACACCACTTACTGCCCGAACCACCCGTTTCTTAGCCAAAAGTATGCTTTTAGAATAGGAAGATTTATCCCAAAATATAATACCATACGACATAAGCGAATTAAAATAAGCAAAGTAGACTAATTTTCGTGACGAGAGATCACTTACTTGAGATACCGTTCGAATAGTAAAAATAGCAGCATGAAGTCACTGAACAAGACCCTGAACGTGGGCTTTCCACGACAGTTTACTATCTATCTGAACACCTACAAATTTGAACTGTTCAGTTTCACTAATCATATGCCCATTCTGTGAAATTAAAACGTCAGATTTTGTTGAATTGTGTGTTAGAAACTATAAAAACTGAGATTTACTGTGATTTAGCGTTAGTTTATTTTCTACAAGCCAAGAACCCATGAACTGCACTATTTGAAACCGAGCCAATGTTGCACACAATATCCTTTACTACCAAGCTAGTGTCATCAGCAAACAGAAATATTTTAGAGTTACCTGTAATACTAGAGGGCATATCATTTATATAAATAAGGAACAGGAGTGGCCCCAACATCACAGCCATTCTCAACACTGCGAATGCACCTTTGCTGTCTGTTGCTAAAGTAAGAGGTGAACCAGTTGTGAGCTACTCACTGTATTCTGTAATGGTCCAACTTCTGGAGCAGTATTTTGTGATCAACACAATCAAACGCCTTAGTTAATTTAAAAAATATGTCTAGCATTTGAAACCTTATGTTTAACCCATCCAGTACCTCACCGACAAAAGAGAATACAGCATTTTCAGTATTTAAATGTTTTGTGGACTGGCAAGACAGCCAATCCACGAGGACGGGAGGCCGAAGGGCACGCATTTAAGCTCACGCAGGATGGCGTGAGGTCTGGAAAATGACAAGGTCTTTATAGTAGCAAACATAGTACGTAGCTTCTGGAATACTTAACTTTAATCCATAATTGGTGAACATTGGTCTGACGGTACATGCATCACAAGATAAATAGCAGTTGATAATGGCGCCTTGCTAGGTCGTAGCAAATGACGTAGCTGAAGGCTATGCTAACTATCGTCTCGGCAAATGAGAGCGTAATTTGTCAGTGAACCATCGCTAGCAAAGTCGGCTGTACAACTGGGGCGAGTGCTAAGACAGATCTCTAGACCTGCCGTGTGGCGGCGCTCGGTCTGCAATCACTGATAGTGGCGACACGCGGGTCCGACGTATACTACCGGGCCGCGGCCGATTGAAAGGCTACCACCTAGCAAGTGTGTTGTCTGGCGGTGACACCACAAAATGACTACTAAAGCCGAACTGTACATTTGATAGCAAATTGTGTGATATAAAATGATAAACTATCCTTTCTTACACAGCCTTTTCAACAACTTTAGCAAACACTAATGGCATACAGATAGGTCTAAAATTGTCTACATTATCCCTTTCTCCCTTTTTATAAAGCGGCTTTACTACTGAGTTCTTTAATCGTTCAGGAAACTGACCGTTCCTAAAGAAAAAATTACAAATATGGCTAAATACAGGGCTAACATGTACAGTATGGTACTTTAATATTTTGCTAGGCACTCTAACGTATCCATGAGAGGCCTTAGTCTTCAGTGATTTAATTATTGACTCAATCTCCCCCTAGCCGGCCGAAGTGGCCGTGCGATTAAAGGCGCTGCAGTCTGGAACCGCAAGACCGCTACGGGACTAATGACCTCAGCAGTTGAGTCCCATAGTGCTCAGAGCCATTTGAATTTGAATCTCCCCCTTGTCTGTATTACAGAGGAGTATTTCAGACATCAATCTCGGAAAGGCATTTGCCAATAGTGTTATATGATTCCCTGTAGAAACGAAATTTTTATTTAATTCACCAGCAATGCTCAGAAAATGTTTGTTGAATACTGTACATATATCTGATTTATCAGTAATATAAATATTTTTACTACGAACTGACTTTATTTCGTCGACCTTGTGCTGCTGACCAGACACTTCCTTCACAACTGACCATATGGTTTTTATTTTATTCTGCGAATTAGCTATTCTATTTGAGTACCGCATTCTCTTTGTCTTCTTAATAACGTTTTTAAGCACCTTACAATACTATTTGTAATGGGCTACTGTAGCTTGAGTGTGACCACTTCTAACATTTTGATGTAATTCCCCTATGTTCTACATGATCTCATTATGCCATTATTCATCCACCCAGGCTGTCTTTTACTGCTAGTACCCCGTTTAGAACGTTCTAATGGATAGCATCTCTCAAAGAGCATGAGAAATGTGTTAAGGGAAGCATTATATTTGTTATTTGTGTTATGAGGCGCTATACACATCCTGCCACTCTTGTTCCTTAACGAGGTTTAGAAAACTCTCTATTGCTGTTGGATTAACTTTCCTACATAGTTTTTAAACAGTACAGATTTGTTCTACAGGTCGATCCCGAGGCACAAGCCCTCGTGAAAGGCCCTTCTCGTTTTAGATGGACATAATCGTTGCAGCTTGGAGTAAACCCGCGTCTGTAGGAGCAGCGCTTAGTGGTTTTGAAGCTACGTTCATCTGTCCCTTTAACCTAAACATTTCTTCTCATTTCACAAATGAATCATCGCCATCATCATGGGCACAACAAACTTCTAGTTCTATGAACCCCTCGCTCACTCTAGCTGATTCTTCCCAAAACTCTCCACAACCTTCCACATCCAGTACGCCACCTGATAAAATGACACCAACCAAACTTCTTCAGAAAATAAGTCCGATAACAAAACTGCCCAATTCAACGTCAATAAGACGAAAGCTCAACCCAAAGCATATACTGACGGGCGCTACAAACATTGAAGAGAAGCGTGAAAAACAAAGGCAAAACGAAATTAAGGAAAGAAAGCAGAAGGAATAGATGAAAACCGTATCATCCGTCTCTGCACGAGGCAGGACGCGACGAGGTAAGAGGACCATTGCTCAAACTGGAAAGGACTCAACAAATTCAAAAACCAAACGCTGCTGTGAATGTTGGGAAAATTATTTCCTAACCACAAGAAAGGTACTAGATCAAACGTGTGAGTTGCAGCCTGTGGCTCCACGAGACATGCTCTGCATATGTGGACATGTGTGTAGATTGCGGCAGGAAAGATGCTGGAGAACAAATCATTAAGAAACAATCTATTCATATTTGTACCTTGTACGCTGTAAATCGAAATTAAAATATTACGTAAATTAATGTTGTAAATTATGTATCAGTTCAAAAATGGTTCAAATGGCTCTGAGCACTATGCGACTTAACTTCTGAGGTCATCAGGCGCCTAGAATTTAGAACTAATTAAACCTAACTAACCTAAGGACATCACACACATCCATGCCCGAGGCAGGATTCGAGCCTGCGACCGTAGCGGTCGCTCGGTTCCAGACTGTAGCGCCTAGAACCGCACGACCACTCCGGCCGGCATGAATCAGTTCGTGTTACTACTCAATCATATGCATATAATTATCTTGTTTGTATGTTATAATGCTCAGTTACATTGAAGTGAAGAAATCAGCTGAAATTTGATATTGTTATTAATTATTTTATATGCGACATCTCTCTCGAGAAAAGTCGGCACCTATACCGGATTCCAGGAAGAGACGCCGCTCATGCATTCTTTTCTCACTTTTATTTACACTTACCGACGTTTTGCTCATAGTGATCTAATTTTAAATTTACGCTCTATCAATTTTCTACAATATTTAAAGTAATTCTACCGCGATATAACAAAAGATATGAAACGTGCAGCATCTGTACCAGGTTTACCTTAAGTTCACGGGGTTTATTATTGCGTTAGGCTGACAGCCTCCTACACGAATAGCACATCTAAAAGCCGTATTCCATAAGAACAGATTTTCGAAAAATATGAGTAAACCACACTTCAAAATTAAGCACGAAGGAAGGGAAAATAATACATATTGGCGGATGTCCTAGGCTCCTGCCGCATCCCGCATCTCCATATTAAACTATTTTGTGTGTCTTCAACGGTCAAATATTTGTTCATCGTGTTGCTTTCTATCCTTTGAGCCCATTAAGTCACAGTCTTCCTCTGCGCCATTGTTTGTCGGTCTTTATTCAAATACATTTTTAGATATGCCTTCTTGCCTCATTTTCGGTAAGTGTCCAAACCGCAAACGTTGTCTGCGTTCTGTTCCATCCACTATGGTATCCGTCTTGTGTGTTATTTCCTCTACGCCCTCGCTTGTTCTATGTTCCCAATGAGATATCCCTGATGCTCGTCTCAGTAAGTCCATTTCTACAGCTTTTCTCTTCTTCTGGTTCTTTTCAGTAATCGTCCAGCACTTTGAACCATAGATGGTAATTAGCTCATTAATGGTTTTATATATATAAAGCTTCGGTTTTAATCCTATTTTTGTGGTCCTCGAAAGAGAGTTCAATTTCGATGTTGCTCTCCTGCCTGAGCTGAGACTGTTTCTCATGTTATCTTCATGCGTTCCATCTTTGCTACTTACAACCACTGTGGTCTTCTAATTGATTTCCCATTGTACTGCATTTATTTTTCCTGTTCTGCAAAGCGACTTGTAGATATATTTTGAATAATGACAGAAAAAAACAACTGCCTTGTTTCTACGCTTCTTTTTGTTTTAAACGAGTTAGACATGATAGATCCTACCCTTACTTTTCCGTGCATATCTTCATATATGTTATATATACTTTTTATATGCACTATAAGACAAAAAAAGACATATTGTGAAGGAATTATCCGAATGGGATGGGAATCGGTAGATGTGATATACATGATACAGGCAAATATATGACTGCAGTTTCAGAAAAATGTGATGATCCATTCAAGAGGAAAATCTTCCCTAATTGGGCAGGTCAGTAAGGGGTTGGTCCACCTCTCGCCCATATGCAAGTAGTTATTCGGCTTGGTATTGATTGATAAAGTTGTTGGATGTCCTCCTCATGGATATCGTGCCAGATTCGGTCCAACTGGTGCGTTATATCGTCGAAATCCAGAACTGGTTGGAATGTCTCGTCCATAATGCGCCAACCGTTCGCAGTTGGGAAGATATCCCGGTCTGGCGAGCACGAATACAAGCAGGAGAAACTCTTGTAGTGTGCGAGTGGGCATTATCTTGCTGAAATGTAAGCCCAGGATGAGCTGCCGCGAAGGACGACGAAACGGGGCGTAGAATATCGTTGACGTACCGCTGTGCTGCAAGGGGGCCACAGATGATAACCAAAGAGCTCTCGCTATGAAAGGAAATAGCACCCCAGATCACCGCTCCTGGTCGTTGGATTGTATGGCGAGCGACAGTCAGGCTGGTATCCCATCGCTGTCTGGGGCGTTTCCAGACACGTCTTTGGTCTGGAATTTCATTGACTGGAGTAGAACAGTCTTCATGATGAGGCCCACTTTGAGCTGAGCTCCAATGACCAGCAAAGACGTGTTTGGAAAATTATAAATAAAATTACAAAATTTCTTGTGGTACCTGATATTCGGGACAAACACCACGCACTGTTGAGCAACAATGGATGTAACAACACACCCACCATCTTCAGCCGAATAAACTTGCTATCACAGAACTGCTCTTTGAATTGTGACAGCCAGCAAATATCGGCCGCGGCAAGATCGTTCTGGTACTTTGTGATTAAGCAAACGGTGAATATGCTGCTAATAGACAATCTAACCAACCTTGATGAGGATGTAAATTTGGATAAAGTATGAAATCCACCTATTGTCATATTTGGTGCTGGAGAAGAAATTGACTGTTGTTTCACTCAATAATATACGAGGGTGGTTGGAAAAGTTCTCGGAACGATATGGAAAAAAAGAACTTATATATCACTGAAACTTTTTTGTTCAATGTAGTCTCCTTGTAGATTAATGTGCTTGGTCCAACCGTGTTCCAGTGCCTTGATCCCATCTCGAAAATGAGTTTCCTCCAGGCCTACAAAATAGTTGTCAACTCTGGCTATCAGTTCTTCGTTCGAAGTGAATCTTCGTCCACCAAGAAAAATTTTCAGTTTTGGGAAGAGATGGAAGTCTGATGGAGCCATATCACGTGAATAAGGCGGGTGTGGCAACAATTCATACCTTGGTTCGTGTAATCTTGCCATGGCGCGTGTCAAGAGTCGCGGCAGCCATCTTGGAGATAATTTTTTCATTTCTAATTCTCCAGTTAAAATGTGACAGATGACATCTGGCCACTGTGAGCAATTTCACACACTTCCAATCGGCGATCCTTCATGACCATTTTGTGGACTTTAGCAATGACTACTGGGGTAGTGACACATCTTGGCCTACCACTGCGTGGATCATCATCTATGCTCTCCAGACCAAATTTAAATTCATTTGTCTACTTGGTCCGCAGCTCGTGGTCTCGCGGTAGCGTTCTCGCTTCCCGAGCATGGGGTGTCGGGTTCAATTCCCGGCGGGGTCAGGGATTTTTACCTGCCCCGAGATGACTGGGTGTTGTTGTGTCATCCTCATAATCATCATTCATCCCCATTACGGTCGGAGAAAGACAATGGCAAACCACCTCCACTAGGACCTTGCCTAGTACGGCGGTGCGGGTCTCGCGCATCGTCCCCCTACGCTCTGTCAAGGAGTATGGGACCTCATCATCATCATCATTGTCCACTTGAATACGAAGGAGCAGAGTCCTCCTGTGTATTCTGGAAATCGGCATAAATGCCATTTTCTTTCATACCTTTCGCCGGCCAGATTGGCCGAGCGGTTCTAGGCGCTACAGTCTGGAACCGCGAGACCGCTACCGTCGCAGGTTCGAATCCTGCCTCGGCCATGGATGTTTGTGATGTCCTTAGGTTAGTTAGGTTTAAGTAGTTCTAAGTTCTAGGGGACTGATGACCTCAGAAGTTAAGTCCCATAGTGCTCAGAGCCATTTGAACCATACCTTTCTTTACGAAGTGCTTAATCACTGCTCGTATCTCGATTTTTTCCCATCTTCGCAAATCACGTCACCGCCACAGCTCTCTTTCAAGAGCACTGACGTGGCACGTGTTTACAGGCACCAGTCCAATGAATATCACGTGAACAACTCGTTGCGCTAGCGCTGACCTCTCATGATGATTCCAAAACTTTTCAAACCACCCTCGTACTTTGTCATTAATTTCAAATCAAAACTACTTCGTACCTTGCATACGGGCATTCAATTTACAGTTTTTATTAACTGAGCTCATCGCTTTCAGGCTGCTGTTGTTGTACCATGAGATCATTGATTCATTGTATTGGTACTGCTAGGTTTTTAAGTTCTTTCAATGAGTAGTCGATAAGAATGTATTATTCGAGAAAGGAACTTTAGATCTGGCCGTATGGGAAGATAAATTAATCACGTGACTAGTTAAGTCGCGTTTTAGTTCCATGCACTGCGCATTTTCCCTTGCAGTGAAATCGAATAAATTAATAGTGGAAAGTATCTTAGTATGTGTGACACTTTGCTTTTAATTTATAGACTATAAGAAAAAGAAGATTATCGGTAGAGTAGATGACGATACGCGCCTGGAAAATGTTAAGAATTCATTGATGTTCAAGTTAAGAATATGGGGACACGATGCCCAGGGAAGAGGGATTCGAATATCCGCCAAAATGAACGGAAACAAATTGCTCACAATAATTATTGTAGTGACGATATGGTGAGTGCGTTATCAGGCTGACATTTCTGCGACACGATGAAGAATAGGGTCCTACAACGAGACACCTCGAAAACTTTATTCGTACTGAAATGGACTTCCTCGTGGCACGGAAGTTTAAAAAAAATATTTGTTGTGTTCGATTTCAAAAAGGTTTTTGATTAAATAGTTATAAGTAAACAACAAAACATAGTTATGAAAAGCCCAAACTACATCACATATTTTATGAAAGACTACACATTGAAATTCAAATGGCCAATGATTAAATATGTGGATTAGTGTACGTTGCAATATTAATAAATGTAAGGAAAGTCACCGTGTGCGACAAATTTTGCTCAAAAAATAAATAGAGATTTATTAACGAGATAAGTTTGACGTGTGAGAGCGCTTCACTTACAAGGACACCGATGCATCACATATTATCTCCGTCTCTCTCTTTCTCAGATGTTAGAAGTGAAAATATGTTATTTTCGGCTTGCAATGACCTTGTTACTCCGGGGAAATTCAGCTTATTGTATATTGTACAGCATAGATACGTAGCTAAATTTGTGAACTACGAAAAAGTAAAATTCAGTGCAGCTTAACAATAAGATTCTCGAATTCTTTCGTGAAAAAAAAAAAAAAAAAAAAAAAAAAAAAAAAAAAAAAAAAAAGTAGCATTACTGTGCAGCCGATGTTTTGTTCACAACACACCCAAGTTAAAGAAGTCAATCATATCTTGAATTTTACGTACTGCTGGTCTCGCTTTCTGTTTTCCAGAGGTGTCTCATTGCTGTTGCTTCAATCTGATTTCATGATCGCTTACTCCCCATCAGAAATCTGCAGCTAACTTTGTCTCTTTCGATATCACTCCCTTCTTGAGTAAGTTCTGTCTAACTGAATAAAAGAAACGATTTATTTTTCTCGCTATTTTCTTCATTTATTTTCCATCTTCCCATCTGTACTGCTGATAGAACTGAAGCACTGAAATTTACAAAGGTGTTCTAGCGGCTTTCCTTCAGCTTGTTTGATACCATGGTTTTTGTGTTTACGAAGTTTATCTCAAGCCCTATCTTCTGCAGCCGGACTTGTTGCCCCTTAATGAACTCAACAGATATCTGATTCACTGTTCTCACGCAATTCCTGCATTTCGCGTACAGGATCCTGACGTATCTTTAAGCCTGGCAAACTCCAATTTCCTCTATGGACTTCCACAATCTAGCTTTAAGGATCCCGTTGAATATCTGATTCAAGTCTAAAGAGGCAACATGGAATGTCGAAATGTTTTAATTAGCCATCCTAAGCATGAAGGTGTGATATTGGGTATCCCTGTTTGAGTGAACGCCACGCAGTTCATCTTATAATTGTCTTCTACCTTATTTCTCAGTCTAAGATCCCAGAGTGGAAAATACCTGTTACCGAGAGTAGCGAAGTACCTCTGTAGTTGTTGCATTCACGAGTAACCCCTTTTTTAATTGTGGGAATGACTACAGTGACTTCCCAGTCTCTGAGGATTTTGTGTAGCACGTATCCACCACAAATTTAAATTGTAGCTCTTCTATTAATGTCAAAGCCGGCCGCGGTGGTCTAGCGGTTCAGGCGCTCAGTCCGGAACCGCGCGACTACTACGGTCGCAAGTTCGAATCCTGCCTCGGGCATGGATGTGTGTGATGTCCTTAGGTTAGTTAGGTTTAAGAAGTTCTAAGTTCTAGGGGACTGATGACCACAGATGTTAAGTCCCATAGTGCTCAGAGCCATTTGAACCATCTATTAATGTCAAAATTAAGAATATTTAAAAACTGCTATCCTCCATGTATCATAAAATTGTATTACACCAGTAGATGGACTTATCCTGTGTGGTCATCACACGTAAGTAGCTCGAGGTTTAAAGCACATACTCAGTTTTTCATTATATTTTTCAGTCACTTCAGACTGTAAATTTTGGTTTGTCTTGGGGTAACACATGTATAAAACGATGCACCATGGAATTTCATCACAAAATCAAACAGGCCATTTAATGATGTATTTTTACGAGGGTTGGAACTTTAACAGTGGCAACTATTTATTTACAGCTCGTACAAAGTAGATACGTGTTTCAAAGTTTTACTTACCTTCAAAGTAGTCTATGCTGTTAATTTGTGGAACACAACCTACGACCAGCTTAGAGACAGAAGTGATGACACTTTCTACAGGACGTGACCATCATTTTACAAAAAAATGGCTCTGAGCACTATGGGACTCAACTGCTGAGGTCATTAGTCCCCTAGAACTTAGAACTAGTTAAACCTAACTAACCTAAGGACATCACAAACATCCATGCCCGGGGCAGGATTCGAACCTGCGACCGTAGCGGTCTTACGGTTCCAGACTGCAGCGCCTTTAACCGCACGGCCACTTCGGCCGGCCCATCATTTTACAGGACAATGCTCAAGCACGTACACTGTAAGCTGTTACTGATATGTTTGACTGATGGGGCTGCTAAGTGCTATACCACCTACTGCCACCCCTGACTTAAGCCTTCGTGAGTTCAACTCGATTTCTAAACTGAAGGAAACACTTCACAGCATTCGCTTCAGAACTGCTACTAATTCGTCTGGCAATAGACCGCGCCGCTCGAACTGTCAACACAACTGGCACTGCTAATAGTATCCTACGACTTCCACATCGCTGGCCACAGCTTATACACAATGCTAGTGACTACTTTTAAGATCAGTAAAACTTTGAAACACGTATCTACTTTGTACGAGCTGTAAATAAATAGTTGCCACAACTAAAGTCCCAATCAAGCTAACCTGACAACACAGTTTTTAAATAAAGTAGCTTTGAAGCAAATTACTACTTTATACTATAAATCAAATGTAATGCTGTCTCCGTATTCCACTAAATACTCCTGTATTTTTAGGAACAGTTAATACATATGTCGGTACTGAACCAACAAACATTCGACCGGCAGTCAACACTAAGAGCTGGATCCCGAGCCCAACTCATCGTCAGAGCTTTGATGTTACCGCCGGCAATCTCAAACTTAGAGAAGACCTACAGCTGCATTGGCTCCTGTTTACCGCACGTGCACAGACTAAGCAGATTTCGGCCAACGAAGCGATTGATTGGCCTTCGTTGATCTAGTGTGTACCCGCCTTAATGAAATCGGTCACATTCCATGTGACGTACTGTAATGCGACGGAGTATAAATGCGTTGGTGGTATGGAAAGTGTTACACTATGAATATCTTGATCGAGCCGTACCAAAAAGATACTCTAGTATTTCCATGCTGTAGGACACGTTGATTATAGTTTCAAACATACGCGAGCATGTTTTAAGTACATAAAAAAGTCATCCTCACGGATGAAGAATAGTGCAGATACGTGATGGCTATTGGGCGAGTCTAAGGTTACTGGAACTTTTCAGTTGGAGATCGGAACACAGCGTACCCAGAGGACATACGTGTGCAGCTTATTGCCGTCTTTCGGACTTGGAGACTGATTAAATCATTAGCACGGGAGATACTGGAGCATCATAACGGCAGATCAAATAGAAGGTTGTAGCGCAATGAATGCAGGACGATTGTTGTCAGGATGGACTCGGGACTACACTGCAGCAAGTACACTGCTTTGACAAAGTAATGGGATACCTTCTAATATCGTGCCGGACCTCCTTTTTCCCTGCGTAGGGCAGCAGCTCGACGTGTAATGGACTCGACCAGTCATTGGAAGTAGCCTGCAGAAATATTGAGCCATTCTGCCTTTATAACCGTCCATAATTGCCAAATTGTTGCCTGTGCAGAATTTTGTGAACGAACTGACCCCTGATTATATCCGATAAATGTTCGATCGGGTTCATGTTGGGAGGTTTGGGTGGATAAACCATTCTCTCGAACTGTTCAGAATGTTCTTCATACCAATCGCGATCAACTGTGGCTCGGTGACATGACGCATGGCTATCCACAAAAATTCCATCGTTGTTTGGGAACGAAGTTAATGAATGGCGGCAAATGGTCTCTAAGTAGCTGAAAAAACCCATTTCCAGTCAATGATCCATGTAAACAAATCCCACACCATTATGGAGCCACCACCAGCTTGCATCTTGTGTACATGATTCCGTGTGGTCTGGGTCACAGTCGAACACTACGATCAGCTCTTATCAATTGAAATTGGGACTGATCTGATCAGGCCACGGTTTTCGATTCGTCTAAGGTCCAACCGATATGGTCACGAGCGCAGGAGAGGCGCGGCAGGCGATGTCGTACTGTTACGCTACTGACCATTAAAATTGCAGATGATAAGCGGGTATTCAGTGGACAAATATATTATACTAGAACTGACATGTGATTAGATTTTCACGCAGTTTGGGTGCATAGATCCCGAGAAATCAGTACCTAGAACAACCACCTCTGGCCGTAATAACGGCCTTGATACGCCCGGGCATTGAGTCAAACAGAGCTTGGATGGTGTGTACAGGTACAGCTGCCCATGCAGCTTCAACACGATGCCACAGTTAATCAAGAGTAGTGACTGGCGTATTGTGACGAGCCAGTTGCTCGGCCACCATTGACCAGAAGTTTTCAATTGGTGAGAGATCTGGAGAATGTGCTGGCCACGGCAGCAGTCGAACATTTGCTGTATCCAGAAAGGCCCGTACAGGACCTGCAACATGCGGTCGTGCATTATCCTGCTGAAATGTAGGGTTTCGCAGGGATCGAATGAATGGTAGAGCCACGGGTCGTAACACATCTGAAATGTAACGTCCACTGTTCAGAGTGCCGTCAGTGCGAACAAGAGGTGACCGAGACGTGTAACCAAGTACACCCCATACCATCACGCCAGGTGATACGCCAGTATGGCGATAACGAATACACGCTTCCAATGTGCTTCCACCGCGATGTCGCCAAACACGGATGCGACCATCATGATGCTGTAAACGGAACGTGGATCCATCCGAAAAAATGACGTTTTGCCATTCGTGCACTCAGGTTCGTCGTTGAGTACACCATCGCAGGCGCTCCTGTCTGTGATGCAGCGTCAAGGGTAACCGCAGCCACGGTCTCCGAACTGACAGTCCATGCTGCTGCAAACGTCGTCGAACTGTTCGTGCAGACGCTTGTCGTCTTGCAATCGTCCCCATCTGTTGACTCAGGGATCGAGACGTGGCTGCACGATCTGTTACAGCCATGCGGATAAGATGCCTGTCATCTCGACTGCTAGTGAGACGAGGCCGTTAGGATCCAGCACGGCGTTCCGTATTACCCTCATGAACCCACCGATTCCATATTCTGCTAACAGTCATTGGATCTCGACCAACGCGAGCATCAATGTCGCGATACGACAAACCGCAATCGCGATAGGCTACAATACGACCTTTATCAAAGTCGGAAATGTGATGGTACGCGTTTCTCCTCCTTACACGTGGCATCACAACAACGTTTCACCAGGCAATTCCAGTCAACGGCTGTTGTGTATGAGAAATCGGTTGGAAACTTTCCTCATGTCAGCACGTTGTAGGTGTCGCCACCGGCGCCAACCTTGTGTGAATGCTCTGGAAAGCTAATCATTTGCATATCACAGCATCTTCTTCCTGTCAGTTAAATTTCGCGTCTGTAGCACGTCATCTTCATGGTGTAGCAACTTTAATGGCCAGTAGTGTACATAATGCACTCGCATCGGTCGTCTGCTGCCATAGCGCATTAACGCGAAATTTCGCCGCACCGTCCTAACGGATACGTTTACACACGTACATTTCTGCGGTTATTTCACGCAGTGTTGCTTGTCTGTAAGCACTGACAACCCTACGCAAACGCTGCTGCTCTCCGTTGTTAAGTGAAGGCCGTCGACCACTGCGTTTTTCTGTGGTGAGAGATAATGCCTGATGTATGGTATTCTCTGCATGCTCTTGACACTGTGGAATCGGAATATTGAACTTTCTAACGATTTCCGAAATGGAACTTCCCATGCGTCAAGCACCAGCTGCTATTTCGCGTTCAAAGTCTGTTAATTCCTGTCGTGCGCTCATAATCACTTTGGAAACTTTTTCACCTGAATCACCTAAGTGCAAATGACATGTCCGTTAATGCACTGCCCTTTTATACCCTGTGTACACAATACTACCGCCATCTATGTATATGCGTATCACTATGCCATGACTTTTGTTCAAAAAAAGTGGTTCAAATGGCTCTGAGCACTATGGGACTTAACTTCTGTTCCCTAGAATTTAGAACTACTTACACCTAACTAACCTAATGACATCACACACATCCATGCCCGAGGCATGATTCGAACCTGCGACCGTAGTGGTCACGCGGTTCCAGACTGTAGCGCCTAGAACCGCTCGGCCACCCCGGCCGGCCCACGACTTTTGTTACCTCAGTGTATAGTAGGCACGGGTCTTCCTGGAAAGACTGTGTTTCGATCAAATTGGAAGATTGTTCGGCTGGCTGTGACGGATAGACAGATAACAGCAGAAATCCGGACATAGGTTACGAACCGTGGGAAACTGATTCCTGGAAGCTGCGTTGAGATCTTGTGTTTCCGTGCATCGTTTACCGCTGAAGCCATAACGCGGCCAGCATAATCTTGACTGGTGTGGAGCCAAAGTCAACTGGGACATTGAGAGGCACTCTGTGGTGTTCAGCAGTCTCGCTTCTGTTTGTCAGGATCAGACCGACGCCACCATTTCGTAGACGACCTGACGGAAGGTCGCTGTATCCAGCGATTCTCGAGACACGTACGTCTCTAACTCTTGGAACCACAGTGAAGAGAAGTATTCGACAAGGCAACATATATGATTTGGTAATTGTTAAAGGGGGTCAGAACGCGCGCCAGAACGTGCGAGGATGATAAACCTTGTTGTCTTAACTTCATGACCAGTTACCAAATGGCATACTCCAGCAGGATAATGAGAGGCTCCCCATACTGCAGTCCACTCCACAAACGCCACGAGGAATCTGCTGATCCAGGACTGCACTTCCTGGGCCAATTATTTGTCACCCAGAGGGCATGTCTGAAATGCGAAAGAAAGACGTATACTTTCATACCCGCCTTCATGAACAACGAATTAACCATTTAATACCTATTGCTATGTGACGAAAATCTACACAAAATTTGATAACTGTAGGACTGGTGCTTCATGGTGTAACACTTGGCATTTCCGTTGGCCTTACCAAGTTGTTAACACCGGTTCCCACTCGACCACCGAAGTTAAGCAATACATGAAATGTATTCGTATTTGCGAATGGTGGACCACCATCAGCTGTATAACGGAATGACGACAATGACAGTCTGTGCCGGATCGAGACGCGAATCCGAATTTCCTGCTTATCGCGAGCGGTCGCCCCACCATTAGGCGATCCGACCACGCCCCACGGCCGGACCCAAACTTGCATATGTCGTCAAACATAAATCTACAACCTGTACTTGTACATACATTATGTATCTGCCTGTACAGGGGAGACATTTTAACTAAACGTGCATGCATCGGTTACACGATAAATCAGTCAAATCTAAAAGCTGTAAATTCAACTACACTACTGGCCATTAAAATTGCTACACGACGAAGATGACGTGCTACAGACGCAAAATTTAACCGACAGGAAGAAGATACTGTCATATGCAAATGATTAGCTTTTCAGAGCATTCACACAAGGTTGGCGACACCTACAACGTGCTGACATGAGGAAAGTTTCCAATCGATTTCTCATACACAAACAGCAGTTGACCGGAATTGCCTGGTGAAACGTTGTTGTGATGCCTCATGTAAGGAGGAGAAATGCGTACCATCACGTTTCCGATTTTGATAAAGGCCGGATTGTAGCCTATCGCGATTGAGGTTTACCGTATCGCGACATTGCTGCTCGCGTTGGTCGAGATCCAATGACTGTTTGCAGAATATGGAATCGGTGGGTTCAGGAGGGTGATACGGAACGCCGTGCTGGATTCCAACGGCCTCGTATCACTAGCAGTCGAGATGACAGGCATCTTATCCGCGTGGCTGTAACGGATCGTGCAGCCACGTCTCGATCCCTGAGTCAACAAATGGGGACAGTTTGCAAGACAACAACCATCTGCACGAATAGTTCGACGACGTTTGCAGCAGCATGGACTATCAGCTCGGAGACCGTGGCTGCGGTTACTCTTGACGCTGCATCACAGACAGGAGCGCTTGCGATGGTGTACTCAACGACGAACCTGGGTGCACGAATGGCAAAACGTCATTTTTTCGGATGAATGCAGGTTCTGTTTACAGCATCATGATGGTCGCATCCGTGTTTGGCGACATCGCGGTGAACGCACATTAGAAGCGTGTTTTCGTCGTCGCCATACTGGCGTATCACCCGGCGTGATGGTATGGGGTGCCATTGGTTACACGTCTCGGTCACCTCTTGTTCGCATTGACGGAACTTTGAACAGTGGACGTTACATTTCGATCCCTGCGAAATCCTACATTTCAGCAGGATAATGCTCGACCGCATGTTGCAGATCCTGTACGGAACTTTCTGGACACAGAAAATGTTCGTCTGTTGCCCTGGCCAGCGCAGTCTCTAGATCTCTCACCAATTGAAAACGTCTGATCAATGGTGGCCGAACAACTGGCTCGTCACTATACGCCAGTCACTACCCTTGATGAACTGTGGTATCGCGTTGAAGCTGCATGGGCACCTGAACCTGTACACGCTATCCAATCTCTGTTTGACTCAATGCCCAGGCGTATCAAGGCCGCTATTACGGCCGGAGGTGGTTGTTCTGAGTACTGATTTCTCAGGATCTATGCACCCAAATTGCATAAAATGTAATCACGTGTCAGTTCTAGTATAATATATTTGTCCAATGAATACCCGTTTATCATCTGCATTTCTTCTCTGTGTAGCAATTTTAATGACCAGTAGAGTAAATACCTAGGTATTACAATTACGAACAACGTCAATTGGAACGAACACACAGAAAATGTGTGGGGAAGGCTAACCAAAGACTGCGTTTTATTGGCAGGACACTTCGAAAATGTAACGGACCTACTAAGGAGACTGCCTACACTACGCTTGTTCGTCCTCTTTTAGATTACAGCTGCGCAGTGTGGGATCCTTACCAGATAGGACTGACGGAGTGCATCGAATAAGTTCAAAGAAGGGCAGCACGTTTTGTATCATCGCGAAATATGGGAGTGAGTGTCACAGAAATGATACAGGATTTGGGCTGGACATCATTAAAAGAAAGGCGTTTTTCGTTGCGATGGAATCTTCTCACGAAATTCCAATCACCAACTTTCTCCTCCGAATGCGAAAATATTTTGTTGACACCGACCTACATAGGGAGGAACGATCACCACGATAAAATAACGGAAGTCAGAGCTCGTACGGAAAGATATAGCTGTTCATTCTTTCCGCGCGATATACGAGATTGGAATAATAGAGAATTGAGAAGGTGGTTCGATGAACCCTCTGGCAGACGCTTAAATGTGATTTGCAGAGTATCCATGTACGTGTAGACATGTCCGATGGAAGTTGCATCGTACTTTGGAATAACACAGGCACTGCAATGTCATATTTATCCTCCGACACCGGGCAAGCGACTTTCAGTTAAAATGTCTCCCCATACGGAAATATACATACTGGATGTACGAGTGCACGCTGTAGACGCTTTGGAACTCTGGGTAGAGCCGTGAGTCGTGCATGGATAGCCAAATGGTAAGCCAGCCGCTTGTGATCAGCAGGAAATCTAGGTTCGAGTCCCGGTCCGGTACAAATTTTCATTGTCGTCATTCCATTCTACACCTGATGGTCCTCCATATTCGCAACTGCGAGTACATTTAACCCTTAACTCACGAGGTGTGGTGCCTCAGAGAGCGCAAAAAGTTTCGAACTCGCTCTCCAAGGCCAGTTGTGGTGGAATGCTTCTATATTCCCCCTACCCTCCTTAAATTGTCAATCCTACGATGTTTTGTTGTCAGTTGCGTTATCGCCTTCTGTGTTTATTGTTGATACGTGTTACTGATACGTGTTGGAGTCTCCTATACCGAGCCTTGTGAACTACCTACCTGTTGTCTTCAGTGCGGTACCGTATAGCTCACAAAGTGTTTGCACGAATGTGTTATTTTTAACTTTACCGAGTTTGATGAAATTGTTAGTCGGTCTATGGAGAAGGTGTCAGTGATATAGATCAAGAAATAAACGAAAAAGGCGACATTTTACATTAGCCAGTGATCACAGTTCTGTTATCGAACAAGAGTATCATTCAGAGGAAGAACTTCAGGAAAGCTGTGACGGAGATCTGTCTGTTTCTTCAATGAAGTACTTAAATTGTCTGTTAAAATCGAATGTGTTCTGAGTGATCATAAAAAATTTAGTTCCCAACAATGAATGTCAATTTGGCAGACTTTCTCTTTGTAATTATCGGGTGGAATTTCTATGCGCAAATTTAAACCCTGGAATTTAGTTTTATTTGGGAATTTATTTGCTACAGAGATTGTATAATTTTTCAGAATGTAAAATTCAACAGTTAATTTATGTGTACTATTTAAAAGAACCACACAAAATTATGTGCTTTTGTGTGATAAATAGAAAATGCTTCAGGCTTTGTTTAGTGCAATAAAATAAACTAGAAGCATTTAAACAACAATTAAATAACTGTAAAAATTAATGTTATATAGCATAAATTAAAAATTTCAAATGATTTTTGCCTTAAATCTCGGTTTAAACATGGAGGGGGGGGGGGGGGGGGGTGGGGGGCAGAGACCCCAACTCGTGGTATACGTTACAGAAAAATCGCCTCGCGAGTTAAGGGTTAATGTATATATTTTTGGGTCTGGCCGTGAGTCTTGCACGGATAGCCTAAGGGTAAGGCGACCGCTCGTGATAAGTGGGAGATCCTGGTTCGAGTCCCGGCACATATTTTCATTGTCGTCATTCCATTATACTGCTGGTGGTTGTCCATATTCGCAATTGCGAATCCATTTCATGTATTTCCTAGCGACTGTAGTCACCTCAGCGCATGTTCCTTCGGACATATATGCACGTTAGAAGGGTCACTGCATCGTGTTTCAGAACAACACAGGTACTGCAATATCGAAATTAAGCAGCGTTGGGCCCAGCTAATATTTGGATGGGTGACCGACCGAGGAAAACCGGGTGCTATTGGTTTTAAGGACACGCAAGTTGCCGAAGTGGCGTCCAATTGAAAGACTTGCACCGAGCCGTGGTGCCACACGACATTTCTTTTTTTATATCTCGGCCATATCCTTGCCTATCTTAATTGTTCATTTTAACTGGGAAGTGACAAAATACACGCTGAGATAATCGGTTGACTTGAAATGGAAAAGGGAATGGTTAGTGCTAGAAACTCGTTCATTTAACACGTCATCTGATTTCTAGTCACACGCTTCCGTAACTTTTTTCTCGAGACGAGCATAAAATGTTCTTTCTAAACACATTAACCGAGTCCTTGGCTATTGCCATGAATTCAGAATACAATTGACCTTGGAGAGCGCCAACTTACACCATCGGCGGATATGCTATATACGTCCATCTAGTTCTACTAGTTCTTACATAAAAGATCAATTTATTAGCTTTTTAATTTTCATATTAAGATAATTTTAGATGTCTTCTTCCCGTGTTGCAGCCGGCCGATGGCGGCCGAGCGGTTCTAGGCGCTTCAGTCTGGAACCGCGCGACCGCTACGGTCGCAGGTTCGAATCCTGCCTCGGGCATGGATGTGTGTGATGTACTTAGGTTAGTTAGGTTTAAGTAGTTCTAAGTTCTAGTGGACTGATGACCTCAGATGTTAAGTCCCATAGTGCTAAGGGCCATTTGAACCATTTGAATCCTTGATGCATAATTTGGTTACTACTGTAACTAAGGTTTCCATACGTCCGGATTTCACTGGATTTGTCCTAGTTTTGAGGACATCTGGGGTCATGTTGGAGGTTTTTATACGATTGCCTGGGGTAAACTGGGTCCTTTTTATATGGAGATATTAGGTTGATTGGAAATAGATTTTAATAAAATCTTGGGTAAATTCTCTGAATTAAGACTGGCGCGTATTTAGTTTCTTTCATTTTGTATTAAAAAGAAAAACCTTGTCGCCGACAGACTGTATTTTTCCGGTATAATAACCCGATTTGACCGAAATGTCGGAGTTTCGGAAGTCTTTGCCCGGGGCCACCAGTTTAAATGATAGCAGGCTTAACTGTAACTAGCCGCCTGTGTGTCTAAAATTTAAACGTGTAAGCCAACTCTGAAATTTATGGGTAGTAGTGTCTTGCTTCTGAATAACAAACGCTTTTCCCGAGCATCATCCCATAAATAGAAGACGAAACTACTAGTAAAATATGTACCCTTCATTATAGATCGTACGTTGGCTTTCAGAACGCAAATGGAAACGTAAGGGAGAAATATCCAGAAAGATAGCAGAAGGACATAAAACAAAGCAGCCATTGTTAACAGCCAAGTAAATTTAAAAATATATAATGTCGAAAGTTACAAGTACACACTGCGGTAATATCAACTAAAAGAACGTTATGTGTTGTGTTGCATTGACCCGTAACTACCTTAAATTCCCCGGGCGGCCTTCTGCGCAGCAAAGCAACTAGAGTCACAGATACTCCATTCCATAAGTGATACAACCAGACTCAAAATTATTTATTTTCTATGCTATTTGATGCTACTATATTTGCATACAGTGTTTAATAAAGATTACTTGGTTATATACACATAAGGACGACTATTATTTGACTGTCCCGTAAGTAACACTGAATTAGTCTTGCATGCGACTTTAGTAGTCAAGCGAAATCGAATAATTGTCAAACACTTAAAAGCGTATGTGTTGTCAGTAGGAGGCGCACTGGATGTCAGTCTGGTGTGTAGTGGTGGTGTACCTCGGAATGAAATTGTAATAGACGTAATCGAAAGTTTGTCTGTCGTGAGTTATTGCTGTAAATTAACAGAATGCTGGTGCGTGACAGGATTTTTCGTGTTCTGATATTTCTAAAATTGTGTTGTTTAGTATGTTGCTATAAATCGGACATTATGATCACTGATGAGGGTATTGTTACGCGCGATCAAAATTCAATATTGAAAGTTAATAGAAGCAATGGAATTTCACGAAATGTGGATAATTTGCTGAACGAGTGTGAAGACTACTGGGTTTGCTTTACATATAGAATGTTAAATAATATAAGCGATATAATGAAGACAAATAATTTTCATTTGACAGAAAGTATTTCCTTAAATCGTATACCGGTACACAGAAACAAAATGGAGAATGAAATTATGTCTGTTTACGACGAACAGAAAAAGTTAATAGCAAGTGCAGGTAAAGGCTATGGACAGCTGACGGCGGCCCTTATAAACAGTACACTAAAACTTTTTAGAACACATTTTTTAACGTGGAACGTACTACCTGGAGTGAGTCTTAGGGTTTACCGAAACCTGGAACATGATGGTGCTTGGGACGCTGCAGTGGAACTTCAAGAAAGCAAACAAGGTAAATTTTATTGCCACACAAAGAGCTTTATTTTTGTGGAAATCAGGACTTGATCGATAGCCTTTTTAGTCCAAAAGATGTTGACATAAATTCACATCTTATTTTGGTTTTCTTCGTGTAGGATTACTTCTCTAAACGTTTGCAATTTTTTTAGTATTTTATGTGACGTGTGTTGTTAGTGTTCACAGTGACCTTTCTGTAATTTCACTGGCAAATGTTTTTCAAAAATGGTTAATAAATTGCAAAGTTTCCATATGGTGGCAGAGAGCTGCCTTATTTTTGTTGATAAACATGATTGGACAAAGTGAGTATATCTTATGGTCGTCTTTGTCCTGTTTATTATTATAGAAGTTTTATTTATATTTACTTATTTATCCATCCATCCATCCTTCCTTCCTTCCATTGGTAGTGATATTGAATACATCATGGCATACTTGGATGTATTAAAAAGTATTTCGTAGGAGCATTTAAAAAAAAAACGTAGATCCCCAGGCATTTGGAAGAGAGATGTAGAGTTTGCACCATGTAACCAATATTACATACACCCCCAAGCATAGTAATACCAGACAGATTTAAGAAAATATACGTACAATTTTGCGTAGATACGGTGTCGAGCACACTGTTTTTACATTGACTTTGCAGGAGAATCTCTTGTTCAAAAATTCTGTATAATTGTATCTAAGGACTCATTTATATTGTATTAACTGGCTGAGACCAGATGACATCTTAGTTTTTGTTTGAAAGCAGACAGTGTTTTCAAGTTCTTCATACTGCTTGGAGGTTTGTTATAAAATATACATCCATCTATTTTAGGTTTTTGTCACGCAGCTTAAGTGTGTCTATGTACATGCAGCAGTTTTCTTTACATTGAGTGCTATAATTATGTATATTTGTTAATCATAGCTGTGCGGTTTATTTTTAAGAACATAATAGCAGTGTCAGTATTTGTAATTCGTTGAATTTATTTCTGCAGGACTGCTTTGGTGATAGCTTTGCAATGTATCTAATCACTTTCTTTTGCAGTTTAAGTACTCTCCCTGTGTGTACATTAGCTGCACTGCCCCACACAGGTGTACAATAAGATATATGCAGATAAATTTGACCACAATACAGTTTTAGTAGCAGATAAATTAGACTACAATACAGTTTTAGTAAAGTGCCCCGATCAGCAGTCTGAGAAATATAGTTGTGCTAATTTTTTAGCATAATTTATCTATAAGTGTTTCTCATGTAAGGAAACTCCCCATCATCAATCCTAGAAACTTCTGGAATACTTGAGTCCCCAAGCTTGATATCAAGATCTATTTTGACTTCCTTATTTGCTTGTATTCTAATGAAAGTTGTTTCACTTCCGTTTGAAAAAGGCTTCATCCCTCAAAATATTTGTATACTCTATCCATCTTTAAATATGCCCTCATTAAGAGCCTTTCCAGATTTACTGGTGACTAGTAGAGGTGTCATCAGCATGTGATCACTGTTTCGTTTACAGCTTCTGGCATGTCACTTACATATAGAATAAATAGTAGTGGTCCCAATACCATACCTTGCAGTGTCTCATGTTTTACCTTTTTGAACGCTGAAAACAAATTTACTCACCTGTTGCTCACTTTATATTTTATTTCTACACATTTTTGCCTATTTTTAATAAATGTCTCTATAATACTGTTGGCTCTGCCTCTTATACCATACAGGTTTAATTTTTCTAACGGGACTATATGACACACACAATCAAAAGCCTTTGATAGTTCTAGGAATAGACTGCAAACTTGTTCCTGTTTTTCAAATGCCGTGACTACATATACTGTGAAGTCTGCAGCTCCTGTCTTTGTAGATCGACCTTTTCTGAAACGGTGCTGTGCCCTATTTGTTATATTATGTTTCTCTATGAAATTTACTATCCTATCCTTTATGGCTATTTTTTACAAATTTAGACAGTTCAGAAGTGATAATGATATATCTTTAGTTACAAAGGTGCCCTTTATCTCCCCCTTTTCATGTACGGATTACTTTACATTTCTTTAAGCAATTTGGAAATATTCCTTCCTGCAGTATTTAATGTATAAGGAATTTGACAGGTTTTGCTAGGTATTTGGAACTATAGTGAATTATTTTGGGAGACATGCTATCTAATCCAACAGAATTTCTTTTAAAGTATTTACTTATACATATGACTGTTTCATATTGCACTGGCCTGTTATTTGACAAGTCTGTTTACAGTAGAAGGATGTAGCATGTCATCTGAAATGCTTACATCTCCATATTATGCAGCTAGTCATTCTTGGCCTAGTTCTTTAAAACCTTCACCAGAAATAGAAACAAAAGGTCTCATATGTTTGACACATACTGCAGCACATTTTACTTTTATACTATTTTTTTATTACTGTCGGTATTCCTTAAGAAGCTCTACAGTGTGGGAGTTCTTTCAGCTCAGTTTCTTTAAATGAGTTGTTCATGACTGGAAACACAACAATGTAAAGCAGGCATAGTCCGTATCAGTTCAGGCAGGCTAGAAAAAAATCTTACCTTCACAGTCTCGAATTATATTAACTCTAGCATATGTTAAAATGAAGGACTAAGTAAGGAACATGTATATATATATGTGTGTGTGTGTGTGTGTGTGTGTGTGTGTGTGTGTGTGTGTGTGTGTGTGTGTGTGTGTGTGTGTGTGTGTATATATATATATATATATATATATATATATATATATATATATATATAACTTTTTTTTCCCTACAAAAAAAATCTGCTCAGAGATACAGCCCTCCAAAGATGACACTGTGCATATCATTTTGAAGGTGCGAATTTTGGAAAAAATTTTAAAATGCTGTATCTCTAGAACAGTTCTAGATATTTTGTTGGCTACTTTCATTTGAAAGATAATTGCTTAATAATTACAAAGAAATCCTCCATTGGACTTACCTGTCATAGTTCTTTTACTATACCATTCTGAACTTTTTTATACTTTATGCAAAAAAAAATTTCAAAAATGCAAATCCATAATTCTCCCCACCACCTGTTGATTGGTATTGTATAGTTCTACATTCCCTGAAAAGGAGAGCTTCCACTTTTAGGTTGAGGAGGTTTCATAAACAATTGAAATTTTTGGCATACATAAAACCTGTTTTATCATCACATAACAGGCTAATAAAGATCAAAACCTACCCTTATTTAACATAGTTTTACTTTTGAAAGATAACTAAGAGATACGTTTTTCAAGCATTTTAAATGGTTCCAAAATGTATGTGAAAGGTCCAAAGACTTAAAGGTTTCAATTTATAAAACTTCTGTGCACTCTGTTTTGTATTGAAATTAGCCAGTCAATGAACTAAAAATGTGTTAAATTGCTTCAGTGTCTTCCTTTGATATAGAGTGATGTCTTCCTGTTGAACCAATAGGAACTGGAGCACTTCACAATCTTCAAAACATTGTGAAAAGGAACTGAGCACTGATGGTGTTGTTGCAGTCCTTCAGCTGGAAACCTATATCCATCAGCTGGTCCATGTGGTAGCATAAATTTCACTATAGTTTCGATTAACTTATAACTGGTGTCTCTAATCTCTGCAATCCACCAGTCAGTTGTACACACATGCCACAAACATCCCCCTTCTCACTCAGGTTGTGAATCTGAATATTATCCTGCTGTTTCTGAGGTGTTCGCCGAACGAACGAAATTTCTTCTTTCTTGTTCTTTAAAGTGCGTGCAATATGAGTTTGCCCATCACTTAGTCCAAAACTGTGTCTTCTGAATTTCATTCACAGGAGTAGTTTGTTTGGACCATTCTTCTTTTTTCTGCTCACAGAATTCTTCTATTTTCTATTAGGACAAAAGAATGAGGGCTGTGGATGTGTGAGATTTCAAGACACTTGTAAAATCCTCAGCATTCTGAATCACAGCTGTATTTGGTCTGGAAAGATTGTTTTGTTAGCATGGTGCTTCAGCAGGCCTCCTAAACCAACCCAAGGCCCCTCCTCGTGACCAGTAGCACTGTATACCCAGTCAGTTGGCACAAGCGACTTACTCAATTCCAACAGCTGGTAACGATTTTTAAAGTGACTAGGAACACCATCAGAAATAATTACCTTCTCTGCCCATGTTTGTAGTTGAAGGATTTTGTGTATTGCTAGCAAAGCATGTGCTGAGTCATGTCCTGTGTCATCACTTCCAACTACAACAAAATCTGTCACTCCTGTAAAAATTGAAACCTGGTCATTACTCCAGTGATACCCTTGTACTTCTTGTGGGAGAATTACAGACCAGTTCTCTGCAAAATCACAGAGAAGCACTAAACATAGTTCTTCAGCATGTACACACCCTTTCACTTCTGCAATGTGTTTTATTGCAATTTCTTCAGGTGCTGATGTGTTCTGCTTTCACTGACCATTTACCAAGTTTATCAGTGAAACTGTCAAAGGCAATAATTTTCATAATTAGCTTATTTTCCTCCCATGTCGCATATGTAATTTCTGCCGAGTTATCTGCTATCTGTTGCAGGCCAAGAGTCTGTAAAGACAGTCCTCCCTTTCCAGGGTAGTCATCACATTCTTGAAATAAACAAGTCTCTCCTTTACGTCACAGACCACTAATGACTTCACACGCCCGACCAAGGTGTCGTATGTCACATGCTCCAGTAAGTTGTTTAAAGTTACCACACAATGTTAAAATTCGTGCAGTACAGACATAAACAGACATCTCTAGGTGGGTGTGGAACTACCCACTTAGGTTGTAATGCATAAAATTTTAATCTTTGAATATGTGAAGTTGTATAGTTGCTCCTATAAATTGCAAAAGTTTCTTTGATATTGTAAGTCATGTACCTCTTCACTTTCACAACTTTTTGACCTTAAACTGTTACACGTGTAGTGTATTTTTGTTGTTGTTGATACTCTGGCGGGAACAGATCCATTTATCTTCAACATAAAGTGACTGCACTATTTGAACTTGAGCTGCTTCTACAGGATGGCCATAATATTGATCTGGTCTTCCAGAGACTGCTTTTACAGACCTCTAATTTCTTGATTTGTCTACCATGTACTTTGATACTGATGGAACATGGTTCAAAATTGTTTTATTTGAAAATGTCTATGGAATAATAGTTAAAACTTGCACCTTTTCGCTGTACGATGCACAATATTCAACAGCTGAATTAATATTTGTGAAAAATTCCTGGCAAGAGGTGCAAGAGTGCTTTGGTCAATTTTCTCCTGAAGATGGGATTTCTACTTCGAAAAGTGTGGTCAGTTTTGCTGTAGTGTATTCATCCATAGCTTCAGTAATTTGTCTGCGCTTTCTTGAGGCGTAGAGCTTATGACTCGATTTCACTGACCACGGTTTCTTAACAGGACTGACACCTACCTCTATAGTTGACAGATTCAGGGTATTTAATTCTTCCTCTATTGATGCAAAAGCTGCATCATCTGCACCATGGGAGGCTTCACCTTATTCAGATACTATCATTGTTGTTGTTCTGTCAAAACATTTAGAACACAAAGTCATCACTGGAAATATCTCCACTTTGAAACAGAGTCTTCAGATTAGAAGACTTATTCCCAACCTGAACAAAGCCTGTTTTTTGTCTATCACTCTTTTATGGATATGCAAATAGTCAGCACAATTCACTCTCCTGTGGCCCCAGTCAGAAGACATTTCAAACAGTCCTTTTCACAAAACACATTGCAACTGTGTTAACTGGCAAATTCCTCCCAAAACTCACGGGATGGTCTCAGATTTCTTACAAGGGAACCTCCCCATCGCACCCACTTCAGATTTAGTTATAAGTTGGCGCAGTGGATAGGCCTTGAAAAACTGAACACAGATCAATCGAGAAAACAGGAAGAAGTTGTGTGGAACTATGAAAAAATAAGCAAAATATACAAACTGTGAGTAGTCCATGTGTAAGGCAACATAAAGGATAGTGTGAGCTAAGGAGCGCCGTGGTCCCATGGTTAGCGTGAGCAGCTGTGCAACGAGAGGTCCTTGGTTCAAGTCTTCCCTCGAGTGAAAAGTTTACTTTCTTTATTTTCGCATAGTTATGATCTGTCCGTTCGTTCATTGACATCTCTGTTCACTGTAATAAGTTTAGTATCTGTGTTTTGTGACCGCACCGCAAAACCACGCGATTAGTAGACGAAAGGATGTGGCTCTCCAATGGGAACCGGAAACATTTGATTGCAAGGTCATGGGTCAACCGATTCCTCACAGGAAAACACGTCTGATATATTCTATACGCCACTGGTGACGGCATGTGTGTCACATGGCAGGAATATGTTGTCGACCCACCTAACTTGTACACTTGGTGAATGGGTAAAAAGATTCTTCTACCTTGCCAAATTTAGGTTTTCTTGTGGATGTGATAATCACTCCCAAAAAAGTGATGAAAACATAAGAGTTTGTCACGTAAACTGAAAATAAAGAAAGTAAACTTTTCACTCGAGGGAAGACTTGAACCAAGGACCTCTCGTTCCACAGCTGCTCACGCTAACCACAGGACCATGGCACTCCTGAGCTCACACTCTCCTTGATGTTACCTATGTTGTCCATGGACTACTTAGTTTGTGTATTTTGCGTATTTTTTCATAGTTCCACACAACTTCTTCCTGTTTTCTCGATTGATCTGTGTTCAGTTTTTCAAGGCCTGTCCACTGTTCCAACTTATAGCTAAATCTGGGGGGGGGGGTGTGCGATGGGGAGGTTCCCTTGTTAGAAGCCTCTTCAGTAAAAAAAAAAATAGCACTGAACAACTACAATACAGAAACCTGCAATGAACAACCATGACAAAGAAACTGACAAGAAACTACAACAAAGTGTAAGAAATATCTGCAACAAAGACAATAAAAATAAACATTGTAACAAATAAATTATTAAGAAACTACTTCAGTGAAGACATACATTACCCTTGAAAGTTAAAAAAAAATGATTTTTTTTTTTTTAAATAAAACCTGTCCAACCTATAAGTGCAAGCTCTCCTTTACAGAGAGTATAGTACTACATGGTACTAATCACGAGGGGAAAAAACTTTTCTGGATTGGCATTTTTGAAAAACAATTTTTTTCTAGAATTTTTAAGAAAAATTCAAAAGGTGACAATAAATGAACTTCGACAGATATGTCCAAACAGGGGATACCATTGTAATAAAGCAATTATCTTTTAAATAAAAAAAGCACTAACAAAATATCTTGAACTGTTACAGAGATACAGTATTTTAAAATTTTTCCCAAAATTCGCATCTTCAGAATGTTGTTCGCAGTGTCATCTTTGGAGGCCTGTATCTCAGGGCAAGAAATATTATTATTTTTTTTTTTTTTTTTGGAGAAAACAAAAAATACATGTTTCTTACTTACTACTGAATTTTTTACATGTGCTAAATTGAATAACACCTGAGACTATGAAGGTACCACCCCCCCCCCCCCCCCCCCCCCTGCCTGAAGTGATATGGATTATGCCAGCAATTTATGCAGGATACGTACCCAGTAAAGTTAAGTCTTTTGTGTACAACTAACAGAAGTATATTCTATAGTTCACTTTTTAGACCCTCATATTTCTTCATTGTCTACACATCTCTCTGTGATAAGCTCTCAAGGGATTGTCAGTTTGTTGTAAATGTGACAATTCGTGCAATCTTCCTGAACAAATCAGTACACAGGTAGAAAAGTTAAAAAAAGAGACAATGGCAATACCAGGCAACAATTACATCATTCATAAGTTCAACATAGAAAGTTAAAAATAAAAAAATAGTATCTACTTAATTGTTGAATTTTATTGTTGTTGTTGTTGTTGTCATCTTCAGTCTGAAGACTGATTTGATGCAGCTCTACTCTGTGCAAGCATCTTCATATTTGAATAACTACTGCAACATACATCCTTTTGAATCTGCTTACTGTATTCATCTCTTGGTCTCCCTCTGATTTTTACCCCACATTTCTCTCTTAGTACTAAATTGGTGAGCCCTTGATGTCTCAGAATTTGTACTATTGACTGATCATTTCATATAGGCAGGCTGTGCCACAAATTCCTTTGCTCCCCAGTTCTAGTCAGTATCTCCTCATGGGTTACATGATCTACCCATCCAATCTCCAGAATTCTTCTGTAGCACCACATTTCAAAAGATTCTGTTCTACGCTTGTCTAAACTGTTTATTGTCCATGTTTCACTTCCGTATATGGCTACATTCCATTCAAATGCTTTTAGAAAAGACTTCCAGACACTGAAATCTATATTCAGTGTTAACAAATTTCTCTTCTTGAGAAATGCTTTTCCTTTTACTGGCAGTCTGCATTTTATATCCTCTCTACTTTGTCCCTCGTCAGTTATTTTGCTGCCCAAATAGCAAAACTCATCTACTACTGTGTATCTCGTTTCCTAATCTAATTCCTTCAGCACTCCCTGATTTAATTAGGCTTAATTCCATTATTCTTGTTTTGCTTTTGTTGGAGATAATCTTATATCCTCCTTTCAAGACACTTACCATTCTGTTCAACTGCTCTTCTGAGTCCTTTGCTGTCTCTGACAGAATTGCAACATCATTGGCAAAACTGAAAGTTTTTACTTCTTCTCACACAACTTTAATTCCTACTCCAGATTTTTCTTGGGTTTCATTTACTGCTTGCTCAATATTCAGATTGAATAAAGTCGGGGATAGGCTACAACACTGTGTCACTCCCTTCCTTCTCAACCACTGCTTCCCTTTCATGCCCCTCGACTCTTATAATTGCCATCTAATTTCTGTACAAGTTGTAAATAGCACCTTCCTCCCAGTTATTTACCCATGCTACCATCAGGATTTCAGAGAGTATTCCAGTCACCATTGTCAAAATTCTTCGTCTTCTGTAAATTATTCTTAGTACTTTGCAACTGTGACTTATTAAACTGATAGTTTGATAATATTCACAAATGTCAGCACCTGCTTTGGAATTGGAATTCTTTTAGAAGTCCAGTGATATTTCACGTGTCTCATAAACCTTGCACACCATATAGAAGAGCTTTATCGTGGCGGGTTCTCCCAAGGCTATCAGTATTTCTGATGGAATGTCGTCAAATCCTTGGGTCTTGTTTCGACATAGGTCTTTCGATGCCCTGTCAAATTCTTCTCAAAGTATCATATCTCCCACCTCATCTTCATGTATGTCCTCTTTCATTTCTATAATGTTGCCCTTAAGTACATCTCCCTTGTATGGACTCCTTCCACCTTCCACTTTTCAGGATTCCCATCAGTGCTTAGGACTGATTTTCCAAGTCTTGATATTCATACCACTGCTTCTCTTGCCTCCAAAGGCCTCTTTAATTTTGCTGTAGGCAGTACCTATCTTTCACAAAGTGAAACATGCTTCTTATACTTAATTGTCCTCTAGCCATTCTTGCGTAGCCATTTTGCACTTAGTGTCAATCTCATTTTCTAGATGTTTATATTCTCTTTCACCTGCTTCATTTACTACATTTTTATGTTTTCTTCTTTCACCAATGAATTAAAAATCTGTGTTAGCTAAGTATTTCTACTAGGTCATGTCTTTTTACCAATTTGATCCTCTGCTGCCTTCTCTGGTTCATCTCTTGAAGCTACCTGTTCCTGTTCTACTGTATTTCTTTCCTCTGTTCTTGACAGTCATTGCCTAATGCTCCCTCTCAAACTCTGAACAACCTCTGGCCCTTTAAACTTATCCAGGCCCTATCCTTAATTTCCTACCATTATGCAATTTCTTTAGTTTTAATCTAGAGTTAATAACCAATAAATTGTGTTCTGAATCAACATCTGCCACTGCAAATGTCTTAAAAGTTAAAATCTGTTTATGAAATCCCTGTCACACCATTGTATAAATCAGTCTGTCTTAAGGTTTCTTCCACGTGTACAACCTTCTTTCATGATTCTTAAACCAACTGTTAGCTCTACCAGGTGGCTTCCTCTTTCATTCCTTTCCACCTCATCCATATTCTCTTCCTTTCCCTACTATTGAATTCCAGTCCCCCATCATTATTAAATTTTCATCTCCATTAACTGTATGAATAATTCCTTTATCTCATCATACACTTCTTCAGTATCTTCATTTTTGGAGCTAGTTGGCATATAAACTTGGACTGCTGTGGTGGGTGTGGATTCCGTGTCTATCTTGGTTACAGCAATGCATTCACTGTGCTGTTCATAGTGGCTTACCCGCATTCCTTCTTTGTTCATTGTTAAATCTACTACGCATTACTGGTATTTGATTTTGTATTTATAACTCTATATTTACCTGAACAGAAGTCCTGTTCCTCCTGCCACTGAACTTCACTAATTCCCACTATATCTAACTTTAACCTATCCATTTTCCTTGTTAAATCTTCTTACCTACCTGCCTGTTGAAGGCATCTAAAACTCAACACTCTGATCTGTAGAATGCCAGTTTTGTTTCTCCTGATGATAACATCCTCCTGAGTAGTCACCATCCACAGATCCAAATGGGGGACTATTCTACCCCTGAAATATTTTACCCTAGAGTATACTGTCGGTATTTAACCATACAGTAGAGCTAGATGCCCTCGGGGAAAAATTATGGCGGTAGTTTCCCATTGCTTTCAGCCGTCCACAGTACCACCAAAGAAAGGCCATTTTGTTTTATGTTAAAAGGCCAGTTCAATCAATAATCCAGACTGTTGCCCCCACAACTGCTGAATAGGCTGCTGCTGTTCTTCAGGAAGCACACATTTGTGTGGCCTTTCAACAGGTACCCATCCGTTGTGGTTGTATCTACAGTACGGCTTACTGTATCATTGAAGCATGCAAGCCTCCCTACCAACAGCAAGATCAACAATTCAATCTTAAGTCATACATATATTTTATATTAAAGAAGAGTCTTTTCATTGTGTCTTAAGTATCTCATACAAACTGTAAAATGACCTTTCCAAAAGAAATTGCCTTAGTGGCTCCCTAAACTTTGACCAGTTATCAAGCATACGTTTATTATCTAGTGGGAGAGCATTCAAAACTCTTGGGCCAATGTACAGCACACCCTTGTCAGATTTTTGCAGTCATTGTGTAAATCGTGCTTTCACCTTGTATTGTGTCTATGATAGGTACTACTACTTTTATACAACTCAGAATTTTTACTGACAAAACACGTAAGTGAAAACATGTATTGAGAAGTATTAGTAAGAATTTTTTGTTTCGAGAAAAGGTTTCTACAACTAGATCTACAGTGTACACAACTCATTATCCTTATAACATGTTTCTGGTCCAAAAATATTTTCTTTCTTGCAATTGGTTTTAACAAAAGATAATTTTGTATGTCATTAAAGAATGGAAGTATCCATAGTATGCAGCCTTCACAGTGTTAAAGTTCCCACTCTGAGGTAATACGTATGGCAAAAGTTAATGACTTGAGTTTCTTGGGAAGGTTTATTATATGACGAGACCAGTTTATTGTGCAGTCTGTTGTAACACTTGGGAACTTCGTTGTTTCAACTCATTCTATTGTCTGTGTAGCACACTTAACTGTTCTCTCTTCCTGAGTTCAGGCAGTTGCAGTTAGTTTTTATTATAGTTTAACAAAAGTCTGTTGACACTAAACCATTTACCAAATCAGTGAGATTGTCACATGTGCAACCATAAATCAAAATGTTTGTGTTGTAAAATTTGGCTATAGCTTTGTATATTGCTGCAGGTCATTTAAAAATACAAAGACCAATAAAGGACAAAGAATGGATCCTTGTGGCACTCCATATTTGATGCTTTTCCATTCTGATGAAACCAGACCATTACAAAAATTGTCTTTGCCATCTAATACTACTTTCTGCTCCCTACCTTTGAGAAGGTGACATTCTAGTTTGGATAGTAGTGTATAGGCCTACTCATGGAGGAGGGGATATTGTTTAAATCCATGGTGTGGTTAATCAGTGAACCATCGTAAATAACTAACAGTGCAGCCTTTTACTCTGATAGTTAAAAATAATGATATCTATATTCCTACGTAGTGTTGGTTGAATCAGTGACTAACAACACAGTCGGAAGAAATTATTTGGTTTAGTTGGTAGACAGTTCCCCCCCCCCTTCCCCCCCAATTGGCTACAGGTTTCATTAGCTACTAACAAGGGAACCTCCCCATCGCACCCCCCTCAGATTTAGTTATAAGTTGGCACAGTGGATAGAACTTGAAAAACTGAACGCAGATCAATTGAGGAAACAGGAAGAAGTTGTGTGGAACTATGAAAAAAATGAGCAAAATATACAAACTGAGTAGTCCATGCGCAAGATAGGCAACATAAGGAATATTGTGACCTCAGGAGCGCCGTGGTCCCGTGGTTAGCATGAGCAACTGCGGAACGGGAGGTCCTTGGTTCAAGTCTTCCCTCGAGTAAAAAGTTTAAATTTTTATTTTCAGACCATTATCAAAGTTCTGGCACTCACGCATAATCAACTTCGCTCTCCAAAATTCCGGGACATGTTCAGATTTGCTTGGACATATGCAGGATTTGACGGTCTACACACGGAAAAATTTGAAAATATTAAAAACATATGTTTTGACAGAGCACAGGAAAAACTGTCCAACTCTGAAACTGTTGCATTCATTTGTTGCAGTTTATGTGATGAACTATTATGTTTTCCTCACTTTTTTGTGAGTGATTATCACATCCACAAGAAAAACTAAATCGGGCAAGGTAGAAAAATCTTTTTACCTATTTGCCAAGTGTAAAAGTTAAGTGGGTCAACAACATATTCCTGTCGTGTGATGCACATGCCGTCACCAGTGTCATATAGAATATATCAGATGTGTTTTCCTGTGGAGGAATCTGTTGACCAGTGACCTTGCGATCAAATGTTTTCGTTTCCATTGGAGAGGCACGTCCTTTTGTCTACTAATCGCACGGTTTTGGGGTGCGGTCGCAAAACACAGACACTAAACTTATTACAGTGAACAGAGACGTCAATGGACGAACGGACAGATCATAACTTTGCGAAAATAAAGAATGTAAAACGTTTCAGTCGAGGGAAGATTTGAACCAAGGACCTCTCATCCCGCAGCTGCTTACGCTAACCACGGGACCACGGCGCTCCTGAGCTCACACTGTGCTTGATGTCGCATATCTTGCACATGGACTACTCAGTTTTTATATTTTGCTTATTTTTTTCATAGTTCCACACAACTTCTTCCTGTTTTCTCGATTGATCTGTGTTCAGTTTTTCAAGGCCTATCCACTGTGCCAACTTATAACTAAATCTGGGGGGGGGTGCGATGGGGAGGTTCCCTTGTAAGTACAGGCCATCCTCTGGCTTGAAGTCGTCATGCTCCCTTCTGAAGCAGGTCTGCCATATAGCCTGTAGGCAAAATAAAGAATTGCAACTATAATCTAAAGCAAATAATTTTTCATAACGATATAGTTCATTAATTTCTGATTTTTAAGCAAAATGTTATATTACTGTGCTTCATTGTGTGTAATTTGAGGAGGAAAAAAATCTTCTTTGTAGTTTTAACCCTTTCAGACTTGGTTGTCACAATTGTGTTGATAAAGTTTGTTCACTAATATTTCGCTAACAAGAAATGTGAGGTGCATCCAAACTCACTTTGCACATTTGTGTATTTCTTTTAGCCATGCACCAGCTGCTGCTGCTCTCTTGTGAGCAGTCTATGAACCACAGAGCAAAATATGCTCTCTGGCGTTGTTTCTCTGTGGGAAGCCATTACATGTTGACTTTATTGCTATAATAGTCATGTTGTGGGTTTTGTTTATGAATGTTTTGTGTGGTTTCCTTCTTTTGGAAACATTAGACATTCTTTCAGTGGAATTTTCATTAATTTTAATCAGTTCATATTTGTGTTATGTATCAGGCAAGATTAATGTACACATTTGTGTACAACAGGTCCTTAATGATGTAAAATAGGAAAAAATAACCTAAAATGTGTGTCAGCTATATTTGCATGGCTATGGTAGTTATGTATGGCAATTTTTCCATTAATTTCAGTACCAGCAGCAAGAAAGGAGAATAACTGACCTGTACATATGATTTTATTTTATGTTGCTGGCTTTTGACTTGGAAATACAGATTATCTTTCTGTGAGGAAAAATTGGGACTTGATTATGGACATAATTGAAAATGGTGGCGTTTCTGACATTAGTTTGAGAGGAGATGAGGATGACAGTGTACCACTTTTTGAAAGGCAAGCTCCACAAATCTGAAGATGAAGATGATGGAGAGGTGGTGGATGCTGAAATGAACTTTTTATGCAATATAAACAACCCAGAATTGAATACCCTGTGTGACAACATTATGGTGACACCTAAAGAATCCATAAAATGGAAACACAAGCCACTAAGTACCATTGCAGAAACATAAAACGCTCCAAATTTTGAAGAATCTCTCTTGTGTTCTCCAATGCAATACTTCAAAACATATATACCAGATGATTTGTACACTAGCATGGCAGCACATACTCATATTTATGCATTACAACGAGGCAAATCCTCATTCAAGCAGACAACTCCTCAAGCACAAGGAATGTTATTTGGTTTGCATATATTGACTGGCACCTTGAAAATTCCCAGATTATGAATGTATTACCTGAAGGTAATTGTGTTTTGGGAAAACATGTCACGAGACAGATTTTTAGAATTACGAACAAATTTACATTTGGTGAACAATCTGGAAAAGCCATCTGAAAATAAAGATAAATTTTACAAAGTCAGGCCAACTTACTCAGCCATTCGAAAATGCTGCAGTGAACTTCCTATAGAAGAGAGTGTTTGTGTCAGTGAAGGAATTATTCCTTTCACTGGGAAGTTTTCTGGAAAGCAGTATATCAAGGGGAAACCAAGTCCATGGGGAATCAAAGTCTTCATGTGAAAAGAGTGGAATAGTGTATTATTTCCTTTTGTATCAAGGTGCTACAACTGGACTAAATACAGCATACTGTAAAAAATTTGGATTAGGTCCTGCTGTTGGTTTAGAATTTTCTGTTCCACTCTCAAAAGGTAAAGGTCATAAATTATACTTTGACAACTTCTTTTTACCTTATCATCTGTTTCAAGTTGTGAAATCTCAAGGCATCAATGCAGCAGGTACTGCCCATCAAAACAGATCTGGAAAGAACTTGACTTTTTCAGATGATAAAACAGTAATGAAACAAACCAGAGGTTACTGGGAAGAAATCACTAGTGCTGATGACATTACCATGTGTAAGTGGTTAGACTATAGGCCAGTTGTATTGTGTTCAAACTTTGTTGGTAAAGGCTCAGTGGATAAAGTTGAGTATTGGGACAAAAACACCATAAATATGTGAAAGGAAAAAGACCTGAAATAGTGAGAAGATATAATCATGCAATGGATGGTGTGGAACTATTTGATCAATTGATAAGCTACTACAGAGTTTTCATCAGATCTCGAAAATGGGCTTTCCGTGTGATTTTTCATGGTGTTGACTTTGCCATCGTGCAAAGTTGGTTGGCATACACAGACAATATGCAGACAACCTGTCTATCCAAAAGAAGAAGCAAATGGACCTTCTTTCCTTTCGTATCAGGGTAGCAGATGGATTGATACTGTGCCAGAAGAACATGACTGAAAAGAAGAGGGGGCGTCTGTCTAATGAAGAACTGGCTTCAGACATGAGAGTCATACCAAAAAGAAGAGGAGAATTATGACCAGCTACAGAGATACAGTTTGATTCCATTGACCATTTGCCTTTGCATGATGTAGGAGCTCCAAGTCGCAGCATATTTCCAAAATGTACAGGGCGTTCTAGAATTCAGTGCAGAAAATGTGAAGTACATTTATGTCTCCAAAAGGACAGAAATTTTTTTTGCAGTTTCGTGCGAAACTTTAAAATCAGTGTTTTGACCATTGTTGTTTAAATAAGAACTGTAATTTGGAATTATTTTTATTGTTTCTTCTGTTTTAAAGTGAAATAAAGAGTGGCATACTTGATCCATAGTGTTAACTTCCATAATGTATGACATGAAGCTCGAGACCTGATGAACACAATTGTGTACATTAAATATCTAGAAAACTAGAGATCATATCAAATTTTTTCTTAGAAAAATGTTATCAGGAGACTGACCTGAATGTAAAAATCATGTCAGATATTTCTTTAATAAGTAAATAAAAAAATCAGGTCTGAAAGGGTTAAAGCTTCCTTGTACATCTGAATATGTATTAGAGGCCAAAGTGCATATGTTATGGCAGCCTTAGTTGTAAATGTCAAGCCAATCCTGGTAAGAGTTACTGTATGTAGTGCCAGCCCATCCCACCCTCCTCCCATTGTATTTTTCATAGTTCATGTGTGATGTATGTGTTGATAAACACCAAGTTAGTTGTTGCAATGTATTATTTCATACAGATTTTCTGAATTTACCTTGCAGTTTTAGTTTTTATAATGAAAAGTGAGTTAAATGTGGTGTTTATGTAGGCACATGGCTATGCTACAGATAACTTTGTTACAACAATCTTAGTTTCAGATTCACATTTGTTGGCTTCACCAGCTGACAATCAGATTTTTTCCTTCCAAGACAAGACCTTGGGCTGCACTACAGATCAGTGTGTCACCACCTGCAAGATTTCGGGGCAGGGTTTAAGAGTTGCTGTCATATTGTAGTCCAGTTTCTTATGTTTGCTCTGGTCATCACCAACTTTCTTGTTGGCTGGTTTATAAATGCTTCAGATGCAGTCTGTTCAGAAACAGGTTGTGTGAAACATAAATTGCCATATACTGTTTTTCACAGAGAGACAAAACAAAATTTTGTGCCATTCCAAATTAGACAGAATACTGTAGGCATAATGCATCATTTGTACCGATAAAATTTTACAGGCACAGTGAAAGAGCACATTAGCATTAACATTATTTCAACAATTCTGTTCACTGTTTGAGTGATGCCCCTGTGCATTATGAAATTTATGTACAGAATCTTGTGTCCATTTGCTACACCGCAATTCTCCTGATCTAAAATATTGTGCAATTATAATAGCAAAGTGAAAATAGTAGTAGGAAGGGAAGTGTCTGTGTCTGATTAGGGAAGTGTCTTTGTCTGATTGTAACAGTGCTGTGCAGGTTTGATTTTTATGTTCTTGGAAATCAATAATGAATACAGTGATACCTGAACAGAGCAATAAAATATTTAGAAACTACGCAGTAAAAACATCATAAGTGAGAAAATTAAATTAAAAAAAGAGTGCATTTTTTAGTTTTGGGATATAGCAGTTAGGATTTCAATTGATTGAAGTACCAAATGTGACAGAGCAACAATGGAAAATAGATACAGGAACTCATTTGTTGAAATTGGGAATTAAATTAGATGTTAATGGTCAGTTTTATGTTATCGTTTCCAGGCTATTATAACACAGCAGAACACACTGCAGCTATGCGTAAGGACAAAATTGCAAACAAAGAATAAATCAAATTAACTGTAGGGCTCAAAGTTGTGCTGTTTCAATAAGTTCTTCATGAGCTTTCACAGTACCATTCATTGCTTACAACATTCTTGAATAGGACACAGCCTCCTGACACATGGTTTCCTTCTCTGGCATAAAGAACCACCTGTTTGTGATGCATGTGGCAAGCTGATTACATTTTGTTACATTTTAATTGAGTGTAGTTTACGTAATGACAAGAGGGTGGAAGCCAGTTTATTAGCAGGACTACGGACACTTCTAAGTGATGGTGAGATGAATGTGGCATATGTTCTACAATAATTTGTTTTGTCTGACCTGCTGCCTAAGCCATTAAGCAGGCGATTTTAGTGTGTGTGTCAGGGATAGTTGGCTCATCCAGTCATTAATTATGCCAACCATCTGTTCTTGACTTGCTTCTCTGTGGCTTTTATGGTCTGGTACCAATATTTTAATACGTTAAATATATTTGCAATTGTGAATATGGACCACCATATGCTGTAGAATGGAATGATGCCAATAAAAATTTGTGCCAGACCGGGACTTGAACACGGATTTCACACTTATTATGAGCAGTTTCCTTACCATTTGGCTATCTGTGCATGACTGTCAGACAGACCCAAACTTCCACATGTCATCAACCATGCATCTATAATCTATACTCGTGCATCTATTATGTATATTCCCTTTCAGGTGAGACATTTTACTTGAGTCACTTGCCTGGTGTTGGTGAAAAAATGCGATATTGCAGTGCCTGTGTTATTCTGAATTATGATGCAAAGTACCTGTGTATATGTATGCATGTCCAAGGGAATTTTGCATTGTAATTCAGAATGACACAGGCACTGTAATATGTTTTAATAGTCCATCTTTTATCAGTTTTAACTTTTGTACATTTAAGTGTGACTCTGTGCTGATGTGAGGAAGAGTTCAAGATAGGAAATATGATCCTGCTTAGCATTTTATCATGCCTGCATTTTTTTGTATTTTTATTCTATTAATCTTGTGTGGTAATTGTAAGGGTGCTGATAACAAAGATGTTGATTGCCCAACAGCTATATCATTTATGACACACAGTTCATGCGTCATCCTACAGACAGTATTGTGTGTGTTACAATTTATAGTGTTAATTTATTAACCTCTCCAGTGACGGATGTTCTCTTTCCACTGATACTCATTACCTATGTTAAATATCTGTCATGAGCTGTAGGGTTTGCCTGGCCAGCTGTAAGTTCCTACTTGACATTATACTTCTTTAGGATAGTATTCTATTGTAGGTTGAAGGCACTTTAATATTCTTCATTGTCTCCAGGGGAATACTTCTTAATCTGAGCATAGAATATCTGCAGTTCACGGTCTTGCGGTAGCGTTCTCGCTTCCCGAGCACAGGGTCCCGGGTTCGATTCCAGGCGGTGTCAGAGATTTTCACCTGCCCAGAGGTGAATGGGTGTTTTTGAGTCATCTTCATCGTTACCATTCATCCCATTTACAATCGGAGCAAGGCAACGGCAAACCACCTCCATTAGGACCTTGCCTAGTACAGCGGTGCGGGTCTCCCACATCGTTCACCTATGCTCTGTCAAGAAGCATGGGACTTCATTTCCATTTCCAGCCAAAGAAGAGATCTCTGGTATCATTCTCCTCCTTCTTCTCCTTCTTCTTCTACTGCAGTTTGTCTCATTCCAAGCAGTTTCAATCCACCGAGCATGATCAGAATTTCTCCACATGGGCGTTGTATATTTTTCTGTGGTGAAACACAAAACCAGGAGTGTTGTGCATTAGAGTGTCTTATCAGTAAGCATAGTATTTTTTTTTTCCTTCATTGCTGATGTCTTAATCTGCTGTTAGATCAGTAAATACCACACTTGTGTGCTAATGTCTTACAAATCCACTCATGGAAAAACTCAGCTGGATTTCAGACACCTGACCAGACATCTCTATGAGCAGAATCCATATTGCACCTGTTTAAACATAGTCATTGTCCACTAATGGCAGTCACTATACTGAAAAGTGCATGTGACCAATCATTGAATTTGCATCAGTCGTAGGCAAAGCAGTTAGTGTACTACTGCACTGTGTATTGTATCTACAAGTGTACAATTTGCCTTTATGATGTGTGTTAAATTGGTTAATCTAATGGTGCTCTAAACACATAACATGCTTTCAAATGATTTCCATAAACCGTAATGACAATATAAGCAGTGCACTATCAAGTGGCAATTGCTTGCTTGACTGACAAATCTGTTGAAGTTGGTCAATAGCACTTTCTAGTGAAATTTCAACCACTAGTAGACAATGAGTAGTTTATAGGGGTTGTGGGCTTATACAATACGAAACTTTTTAGGAGAGCTGAACCAGTACACTTGGAAGGCATGCTTGAGGCCCATTATTTTCAATAGTGTGTATAGAACTGACACTAGTGAAAAGCTATTTGTGTCTGACGGGGGAATTTCGAGATTTTAGTAAGAATAGGTCCCCAGTTTTAGAGCTGGGTTAGGTGCAGGATTCACTTTTGATTACAGGCTTTAAAATTTTTGGCTGCTGTACTTGCAGTTCACTTCAGACCAGCGCTTTGTAATTCTGCATTTAAAATGCAGCAGTTGCAAATCCGGTCATCCTAAATGGACTGCAAGACAGTCATTTGCTTGTGTGTATTTCTGGAATTTTCTATTATCTGAACTTTTACTAATTTTCTGTAAAACTTCAACTAGTGAGCTGTCTTCTGTGCAACTCTGCTTACAGCTGTTAAATTTTATTTCCAGCTGTATCATAATTAGTCACCACTTCTCTCTTGTGGAAGATTAAACAGCAGATGCAAGTTTTTCACCAATTATGTGTTTTTTTTTCCCCTTCTGGAAAGTGATGTTGTTACAGACACTCTCAAAAAAAGTCATTTGATCATTTATCAGTCCTTGGAATGTAGATAATTGTATAGTATCAAGCTGGATGTCTTCTTTCACTAAATTAATGAAGCTGATTGCAATTCTCTGAGACAAGATAGAGGTGTAAAAATTCTTCTTCTAATTTTGAGCAATGTTTTTTGTGTTGTGCTTTGTAAAAGTTGGATCAATTCATAAAATGAACAATATCTGGCTTTGCAACTGCCTCAGTAGCACAAATAATTGGTCAGTGATAGGGATATTCAATTGCTCGACAAAATTTGTTCTCAATTTGTATATGTAGCTTATAATTACTGAAAAAGCTGCTGCCCATCTTCAGGAACCATGCATTATACATGTATATGGTCTCCACAGGAACACGTTCATTGAGACTGTACCTCAGTAAAACCATCTGTATTGTTGCAGCATGCAAGCCATTCCCTCTATACATGAGTCATGGGAGGAAAAAATGATACATGGATTTTATCCAAATTTTCATGTACCACTGTTGAAAGAACATCTCCAAATAATTTGTAAGCATCAGTCCAATGTTCAGTACTGTGCTTGTAACTAAAACTGTTATTCTGTTACTTTCATAACACTCACGCTGTCATACTCAACATATGTTTTTGCGTATATTTATTCCCAACTTGCTGCTTTGTATTATATATTGGGAATCAGTCATGTCTAGTTAAATACTAAATTTAAAGCCATGTCTGACTAGAGTAACATGTACTAGCTGTTATGTACCCATATGGCTGAGCCCTCTGACAACACAGGGATCACACTACTGATACCTGAGCTGTCCCTCCCCATGTATGCCAAGGAGTGGTTGCTTATCCTCTTGGAGAATCGGAACTCACAGCAATGGCTGCCGTGCCAGTCGACCCTTGCTGTGGCTGGGAGGCACCCGTGGGGAGAGCCCCTGGCCGGAGTGGACGGTATCAGGGCAGATGCTTGGCACGTGAAGGATATCAAGCTGCAAAAGTCTAGCCGTTCTCAAATGGCTGTCTCTTCAAATGGTGAAGGATCATGGAATGCTGCTTTGTATGACCCGACAACCTTCCCTTCCCTGGCTGCACCGTGGGAGGAGGGCCAGGCTCACCGTCTTGGGATGAAAATCTTTCCCCCATTACCTCATCTGTACTAGGACAGATGGGGACACATTCACCGCCACAAGCCATTGTTTTTCGTGGAAAATATCGAGGACATGTTTCGTGAAGTGGAGTCTTTTAGTAAGATGCAGGCGGGCTCGCTTTTGATCAAAGCTTCTTCTTACACCCAGTCCGCAGCTCCTCGTACCTGTGATCGTCTTAGAAATGTCCTGGGGTCTATTACTCCTCACCAATCTTTGAATTGGTACAGGGAAAGATTTTTTATAGGGACCTCATCCTGCTAACTGATGAGGAACTCGAGGATAATCTGGAGTGGCGTGGCATTCATTTTGTTCGGTGTGTGCAGAAGGGTCGCAAGGACAACCATACTGATACTGGCGCCTTCATTCTGGCTTTCGAGAGGGGTACCCTCACAGAGAAAGTCAAGGTTCTGTGCTACAGATTTGACGTGAAGCCGTACATCCCTCCACCTATGCGGTGCCTTTGGTGCTTGCGTTTTGGGCATATGTCTTCCCGTTGTATGGCGAATCCTGTGTGTGGTGGCTGTGGACACCCACTCCATGAGGGAAGCCCCAATGTTCCACCACTGTGTGCCAATTGTACTGACCGCCACTGCCCGGCTTACAAGAGAGAAAAGAAGACTGAAGAATTATAAGTCCCTAGATCGCCTGTCTTATGCTGACGCTCGCCAAAAGTATGAGAGACTTCACCCAGAGTCACTATCTTCAACTTTTGCCTCTGTTACTTCATTTCGTCTTTCCTACCTTTTCCTTATCCCAGCCCCGTTTCCCCTCCCCCTCCCCAGAGTATTGCAGCCGTTCATAGGTACTTGCAGATTGTCTTCGGCGACCTGGCAATGAACAAAAGAATGGGGAGTCGTTGGGCGAGGCGCATGTCGTCATTGCAACAGGGTCGCACAAACCAGTCCTATCTCCCGCATGCCGTGCGGCCGCACACAGCTGTGACTCCTGCATGTTGGAACGAGCGATCACTCTCATTAGAGGTGCTTGACGGATCGCAAACAAACACCTCGCTGCACAACTGGACGCCTCTCCTGGCAGTGGTGATACTCTTCCATATGTTGGGGTACTCAACGGTGTGGGCCCGCTGGGTTCCTCGCCGCCTAACAGAAGACTATAAAGAGCAACTGACGACCATCTGTGCAGAACTACTTGCGCGTTACAATGCTGACCGTGACAATTTTTTGTCGAATATCGTCACAGGCGATGAAATATGGGTTCATCACGTTCGAACCAAAAAATTGTAACCAGTGGAGTGACGCAACACCACCTCCCCTGCGAAGGAAAAATTCAAAGCCGCATCCGCACCCAGTAAAAAATATAGCGACGGTCTCCTGAGCCTCTGAAGGGGTTATTCTCTTTGATGTTCTCCCTCTTGGCGCAACGATGAACTCTGAATTATATTGTGCTACCCTAGGTAAATTGAAGAAACGACTTCAGCGTGTTCCTCGCCACAAAAATACAAACTAACTTCTCCGTGATAGCGCAAGGCCTCACACAAGTGTGTGCACCCGCGAGCACCTCACAAAACTTCATTGGCCTTAATGAGGGATGCACTCTGCGGGAAGCAGTACGTGGATGACTGGGAGGTTATTGATGGAGCAAGACGATGGCTCCGACATAGACTAATAAGGTGGCGGCGTAAGTCCGTCGCACTGAACGGAGATTACGCTGAAAAATTGTGTTTTGCAGCCGGAAGAGTGGGGAATAATATGGTATATTGGTATCCTGAATAAAAGCAACCTGCTTTCAGAAGAAGATCTTTTGCATTACTTATTGGACGCCCCACGTAGTATTTAATGTCGGCCGGCGGTTGGAGTTTCACAATGGACACCACTTGGTATGTAACATCAAAGTGAAAGATCGCTGCTTTTATTTAATTTAATTATGTCTAATGTGCGCAGTCATACAGCCAAAACACAACGAACTGCTGCTAAAGTAGGGGACGTCCATTAATTACGCGAGTTTGTTGACTCCCCTCTGCCCCGTTGGGGAGCTGTAGCGGGGACCCTTCCCCTCCCCCTCACGTGAGGTGTCCCCTTGAATGTTTAATATTAATAATTAAATTTGATATGTTCAAGTTTTTGCTTTGCACCATACCTAAAGCCTATCTTCTATGCACTACATTTTTCCCCCCCGTGAATTAGAGGTGAAAATGATAACTCATGAAGGTGCACTATAACGAGTTTGATTAGATTAATTGCCATGAAAGCTGCCAACTGACCGTTAACACATCGTGGTTTTTGCAAATAATTTTCGCAAATAAACACAAAATAGGCTTCGAAAACACCTTCCCCAATACACCCACTCCATGGACATTAATTCATTCCTCTATTGTAATGATTGGACATACGACTTCCGGTAGTACAGGAATACAGTCATTAGACGTATTTACATCCGTCTCGTGCAGCGACTGTACTCTATCCTCCACTGCGCACAGCGGAGCCTCAGCCCGACTGGTGACCACCCGTGTTAGTCGAACCCTGACCACAGGTGCTCGCTGGGTTACATGCAGCGCCAGCCTATGTTTCTGCAGCTTCACACACGAAGCAAAGTACACTGAAGAGCCAAAGAAACTGGCATATCTGCATAATATCATGTAGGGCCACCGCGAGCACGCAGATGTGCCGCAACACGACGTGGCATGGACTCTACTAATGTTTGGAGTTTTACTGATTGGAACTGACGCAATAAATCCTGCAGGGCTGTCCATAAACACGTAAGAGTACGAGGGGGTGGAGATCTCTTCTGAACAGCACATTGCAAGGCATGTCTGGGGAGTTTGGTAGCCAGCAGATGTGTTTAAACTCAGAAGAGTGTTCCTGGACCCACTATATAACACATCTGGACGTGTGGGGTGACGCCGTCAGAATGCAAAATGTACATGAATGGATGCGGGTGATCAGACAAGATGCTTACGTACGTGTCACCTGTCGGAGTCTTATCTAGACGTATCAGGGGGTCCCAATTCACTCCAACTGCACACGCCTCCACCAGCTTGAACAGTCCCCTGCTGACATGCAGTTTGTCTCCATACACGTACACGTCCATCCGCTCGATACTATTTGAAACGAGCCTCGTCCGACTAGGCAACATGTTTCCAGTCCTGGCCCAGGCGAGGCGCAAAGCTTTGTGTCGTGCTGTCATCAAGGGTACCCGAGTGGGTCTTCGGCCCCGAAAACCCATATCAGTGATGTTTCATTGAATGGTTCGCACGCTGACATTTGTTGATGGCCCAGCATTGAAATCTGCAGCAGTTTGTGGAAGCGTTGCACTTTTGTCACGTTGAACGATTCTCTTCAGTCGTCCATTGGTTCCGTTCTTTCAGTATATTTTTCCGGTCGCAGCGATGCCAGAGATTTGATGTTTTACCGGATTCCTAATATTCACAGTACACTTGAAAGATGGTTTTACGGGAAAAATCTCCACTTCTTCGGTACCTCGGAGATGCTATGTCACATCGCTCGTGTGCCGACTATAACACCACGCACGTTGAAATTCACTCAAATCTTGACAACCTTGCATTGTAGCTGCAGTAACCGATCTATCAACTGCACCAGGTACTTATCTTATATAGGCGTTGCCGACCGCAGCGTCATGTTCTGCCTGTTTACGTATCTCTGTATTTGAATACGCATGCCTATACCAGTTTCTTTGGCGCTTCAGTTTATACTACCGGCAACAAGTAGTTTCTCTGACGTGGCCTTCATACCAGTGTTCATCGGACAAGTCGGAAACTATAGATAGGCTTTCCTGCAGCTTTATGTATTCGGCAGCGACTTTGTGCCCTTCGATTAATACCAAGCTCAATATTTCGATAAGAATCTCCCGTGTTCTCTGAAAGTTCCAGTTCTAACGTGGGATTCACAGTTTTGTCGCTGTCGCTTACATCCGATCCATAAGAGTCGTGAGGAAGAATCTGGCCTGTTAGTTCTCGGTTCAAAGGAGAATTTCTACTTTGTTAAAAGCACTTCTCCCCGGGCATTGGTCACTAAGAATATGGTGTCAAAGGCGTTCTCTCTGAAGTGGTTTAGAGCGTGTGCGATCACTTTATGGTAGCAAGGATTTTCATACGACCCAGAATCGCATGAAATAATAAGAATATGCCTTACTTGGCCTTGACTGCCCTTCATAGATGCTTTAAAGGCCTCTCAAGAAGAAAACCTATTGAAATCATCAGCGTAACATGTCACCATGAACGAAGAGTGCTTGGCTCTGCGTGTAACTATGCACGCCGGCCCACTGTAACAGCTTCAGGGTATCCCATCTGACTAGGTTTAATTTCACAGGTAGCGACCACTCTTGGAATTAATTTATGTTGAAAAGCAATCACGAAGTCTTGATGCGGCGGATAAACTTGGTATTCCAAGTGCATAAGCAATGATGCATGTTTGTTTGATTCTGTTACTCCAGTGGGAAATTTTGGAAATTTGTGGTAAGGTCTTATGGGATCAAACTGAGGGCATCGGTCCCTAGGCTTACACATTACTTAATCTAACTTAGACTAACTTACGCTAAGGACAACACACACACCCATGCCCGAGGGAGGACTCGAACCTCCGACGGGGGAAGCCGCGCGGAGTCCATTAGGAACAACCGCTTTACCATACTGCGAAAAATAAATAACTTTATCTGGACCGAGAAATGCAGTTACTGACTCCATAGACCTTATTGAACACACACAAAAATGCGTTTTTTGGTGCAAAATATAATTGGCTTGAGGGCGGCTGAGCTTTGCGAGAACTCGCACAACGTTCCTCTTCGCCTCGGAGGTGTTACTCTTCCTGGGGAGCAAGTGAATATATATGCTACTTCTAAATTTACTGAATCAGAGTTCTGTGAGCTTCGCTTACAGAGCAGATACGGTATGGCATGTGCGAATAACTTTACACCGACGGCGCTCTTAAGTAGGAGCACCGAAAATAGCTGTCTACGATAGTCTTACGATGATCTGATTGTGTTCCTCAAAGCGCGAGCGCCCAGGGCAGACCGTAGTGTCAATGATTTAACTGCACCCAGACTCCGAGAGCAAACTTCTTGCAATTTAGTTTTATGAGATTCCTAGTTCTTTTTTCTTTCTTTAAACTGTCTGCATTTATTTCTTTTTAAAAGTTTTTTCACACTGATCGATTTACCATAATTTTATGTTCTGTGCTATTAGCAATGTTAGAGAATTTGTGCGACGCCGTGCAAGATCAAGTTTCGTACGAATATTAGAAATTTTCTCCATGAGCGCGTCTTTCGCCAGAGTATGGTGTTTTGGAGCTATTCATGACGAGTCGGTTTCAGTTTCGTCACCGCTAATTTGAATAGGTTGCGTTTTATGTTTGTTAGGACCTGAAAATTTAAAAATGTAAAATGAAGACACTGATTTATTTGTGGTGTGAAAATTTTACATGGGTCCCCCAACCAGTCAACCTGAGTTAAACGTTAATGCAGAAATGTATAAAGAAACAAAGTCGACTTAAATAGCCGGCCGCGGTGGTCTCGCGGTTCTAGGCGCGCAGTCCGGAACCGCGCGACTGCTACGGTCGCAGGTTCGAATCCTGCCTCGGGCATGGATGTATGTGATGTCCTTAGGTTAGTTAGGTTTAAGTAGTTCTAAGTTCTAGGGGACTGATGACCACAGATGTTAAGTCCCATAGTGCTCAGAGCCATTTCGACTTAAATGCAGAACCCTCTAAATGCAGAACCCTCTTCACTTTAATTACCCATGTGCATAAGGTCAGCTGATGCAAAGGTTAAAAGGCTTTTCTTTAATAAATGTTAACCCAGAGGTCCTAGCCTGATTTTCATTTGTACTGCTTGATGAAGAACCTTTCTCCTGTGATCGAAAATCGTAAAATCCATGCAACCACATATATTACAAAAAGTGTATGTATGTTCCACATCTCTTAAACCACTAGACAGATTTCAACCCAGTGTCGCCCTTCCCCCTCCCCTTCCCCCCCCCCCCCCCCCCCCCCCCCCCCCCGCACACACACCATCCCTTCCTGTCTGGAAAGACTAGCCGTATCAGCCACATACGTATCAGATGAGTTGGTGGTGATAAAGAAGTGTAGCCCACGACGCGCGAATAGCCAGATTTTATTTATCCAGTATTTAAGAATGAGGCACTTAGTAACTCACAACGAAATTAATAAATGATTTCAAACCCTTACGAAACTTTATCTCGCAGAAAATTCCCACAAAATGATGAAAAGAGAAAAAAGTTAACCGCTCACTACATTTTCGCTGTACTAACACTATTTGCAACACATTTTCGCAGAGTGAATGTACCTGCAAAATTATATCATTGTACGACACTCAGTTCAGGAGAAGTGACGTCATAAACACTGAGCTGCTTGAAAACGAAAATGCAAGGCGAAATTTGCTAGAGACGACGTACTGTATGTACAAAACGTGTGAAATATGTTAAATATGTGTAAAATGTATATGACATGTGCGTACGCGAGCAAAATAGCAGCTAAAAAGCAGCTCCTAAAATCCTTGAATCGATTTCAGCCAAACTCTGTACACATACTACCTACTACCTGGAAAAAAGTACTATGGAGGTAAGAATCAGCAATCTCCTATTGGGGTAGGGGTGATAAGGTGATGAGAGTAGGATGTAGGAATCGACAGACAGAGATAGAGAGGGATAAGGAGAAGATGGTCAGTGAGAGGGGAGGGGAAAATGGACGCAAAGGGAAGAGGAGGAAATGGACAGAGTGTGGGAGGAAAAGAGAGGTGAGAGGAGGATATGGTCTAATCGAAGACTGGAATAAATAGATACCCGCGCAACGTCGGGTACTCAGTTAGTGACAATAATAAAAATCGTAAATTGATTCTTACTTGTTTAGTTCGTTTGGTTTGCAAATATACGCACATCATAAAGAGTTTTGCGTCACCCCGGTTCCCAGAACCCCTGAAAATAGACGTTGACTGTGGATATTGTATCACAGACACAGTCCCTTTGACTGTTCCGAGATGTCACTAAACCCGCCCAAAGATGTAAACAACCATGCATGAGAAGCGCCTATTAGACGGAGGGGGTCCGACAGCCGATCAGTTCGTCGTCCACCAGGATGGAGGTACACGGCTCTTGTTGTCTGTAGTTCAACCATGCCTAGACGGTTAACACCGCGGTTCGATCTCGTCCGCTTTTACTTTGTGCTAGGAAGGGCTCTCGACAAGAGAAGTGGCCAGGCGTTTCCGAGTGAACAAAAGCGATGTTGTTCGGACATGGAGGAGATACAGAGAGACAGGTACTGTCGATGACATTCCTCGCTCAGGCCACCCAAGGGCTAGTACTGCAGTGGATGATCCCAGCCTACGGATTATGGCTCAGAGGAACCCTGACAACAACGCCACCATGTTGAATAATGCTTTTCGTGCAGCCACAGGACGTCGTGTTACGACTCAAACTGTGCGCAATAGGCTGCACGATGCGCGACTTCACTCCCGACGTCCATGGCGAGGTCAACCTTCGCAACCACGACACCATGCAGCGCGGTACAAATGGGCCGAAAAACATGCCGAATAGACCGCTGAGGATTGGCATCACGTTCTCTTCACCGATGAGTGTCGCATATGCCGTCAACCAGACAATCATCGGACACGTGTTTGAAGGCAACCCGGTCAGGCTGAACGCCTTGGACACACTGTCCAGCGAGTGCAGCAAGGTGGAGGTTCCCTGCTGTTTTGGGGTGGCATTGTGGGGCCGACGTACCCCGCTGGTGGTCATGGAAGGCGCCGTAACGGCTGTCCGATACGTGAATACCATCCTCCGACCGATAGTGCAACCATATCGGCAGCATATTGAAAAGGCATTCATCTTCATGGATGACAGTTCGTGGTCCCATCGTGCACATTTTGTGAACGACTTCCTTCAGGATAACGACATCACTCGACTAGAGTGGCCAGAATGTTCTCCAGACATGAACCGTATCGAACATGCCTGGGATAGATTGAAAAGGGCTGTTTATGGACGACGTGACCCACCAACCACTCTGAGGGATCTACGCCGAATCGCCGTTGAGGAGTGGAACAATATGGACCAACAGTGTCTTGATGAACGTTTGGATAGTATGCCACGACGAATACAGGCATACATCTATGCAACATGACTTACTAGTGGGTATTAGAGGTACCGGTGTGTACAGCAAACTGGACCACCACCTCTGAATGTCTTGCTTTATGGTGGTACAACATGCAGTGTGTGGTTTTCATGAGTAATAAAAAGGGCGGAAATGATGTTTATGTTGGTCTCTATTCCAATTTTCTGTACAGGTTTCGGAACTCTAGGAACTGAGGTGATGCAAAACTTTTTTGATGTGTGTATATATTAAGGGTGGTACTACAGATGGGCCTTTTACATAGAACGGCCTTTAAGAGCCCTACTTCTTGTATAATTGAAATGTAATGGAAAATGTATAAATAAAAAACTTGAGTTATACAAAAAAGTAGTGTTGTTAATGCTTACAATATAAGAAAGTTCGTTCAAAGTGTAAAAATTTTAATGTTTTAAACATTGTGTATTAAACAAAAATAAAACCCACAGTGTACACGTGTCTCGGGAACTTGTATTTTCCGTTTTGTAATAATATTGTATTACTATCATTTGGCGAAAGTCTCGTCTTGATATATTGAATAATTTCTGAAATACGAAGGCTGTGTCGATTTATATCACGCTACAGTTTGAATTAGCGTGACAATTTCGGGTGCAACGTGCACTGTTTTGCAATACACCGCCAAAACTATATGTGCTGCATCGAATTCCGCAGCACCAGACTGTAGATCTCAAGACGATGTACATAAGTCTCTGAGAGCACATGTTTTTGTCTTTTGTGGTTGATCCACAGTCACCATTTTTAACTGCCGTCTAAATCACCTGGCACAGCGACTGCAAAACAAAAGAATTGTGCTGGTGACTAAATCATATAAGATAAAGCTAAGATCTCGCTTACTTTCTTGTAGAACTTTCTGAGATCTGTAATTTTTACAACTAGATACAGTGATCTAGCCCTTGCTATTTACACAACGTAATGCAAGAGTGTGCACTGGCGGCAAAGTTTTTTTTTAAATTTTGTATTCGTATTTAAATTATTTCCCTTGGTCGCATCGTCATTAAATAGTCTAAATTGTTCGCTGGACTGTTACGAAGAAGATTTAAAAAAAAAAAAGAAAAAAGAAAAACACTCGGTAGGTTCAGTAGTTTTAGAGTGATTGTGGGACTGAGACACACTAATTAGTAGTTACGATTGTCTTTGTAAGAATTAAACGTATTTACATAGATCATGTACATTTTTGGAATGTGTTCATTATTAGACCTTTTATTAGACACCAAATGTTTCTCTTCATTTTATCAGGGACGATCAAAAAGTTTCCATTTGAGGGTGTTACTGTAACAGCAAGATTCCACTGCGTTTATATAAGCACAGTTCGTTCGGGAACTTGAACTACGGCGACTGTATTACGAAATGCGTCCAAACTGAACCATTCTGCTCCTGTTCTGTTCTTGGCTGCCGAACGACAAAGACGTCCATCGGAGAACGAAGAATGTGTATGGGCAGCGTGTCGAAAACCACCATTGTGGAATGGTGCCCCAAGGGACTGCTGCTTCATGATATGCACGTCATCGTATAGCAAACGTAACGCAGAAGTTAGAGCAACTCGAGTGGGAGACATTAGAGCACCCACGCTATAGTCCTGATCTTTCCCCAATGCAATTATCACGCCTTAGGTCCCGTAACAAAGGTCTTGAAGGGTCGACAGTTTCTGTCGGACAAAAATCTGCAGCGAGAAGTTGCTGCTTTCTTCACCCAGCGAGATACGGTGTTTTAACAAACGCGTATCATCAACCTGGTGCGTCGGTAGGATGATTCCCTCAATGCTTCCGGCGTTTTAGCCTGATTGGCATACCCATTCTGAACTTGTACGGCCTTCGAACGGAAACTTTTTGATCGATCGGCCCGTAATTTTTTTTGGATGTGTGGAATTTATTTTAAGAAATCCCCGCCATATTGAATGCAGTGCGACGATACGTAGCCACTCACGTACATCCCCCCAAGAAAAAACAAAACCGAAATAACATGGTCGTGGTAGTACGCATTTTTGCCGCTGGGCATGTACTGTATAGCGCAACTCCTTGCCAGTTCAGTGCCGCCTGCGTTGTCGACCTGGATTGTTCTGTTCATCAGCAGTGATTGTTGTGATTGTTTTTGCTAACGCTGTTTTCTTCTTGTTTAGTTTCTACTATGGCAAGTTTAAGTGAACAATGTGCAACTGTGAAATTTTGTTTTCTGCTCGGTAAAATGCTGCTGAAACTGTTTTAATGTCGAAAACAGCTGACCAAGATGACGCCATGGGAAAAACTCTAGTGTACGAGTGGTTTGCTCGACTTATAAATGACGAAATGTCTTTTGATGGCAAACCTCGTCCTGGTCGTCCATCAACTGCCCGAATCGACGAAAATATTGAAAAAATTCGAGAGCTTGTGCTCACAGACCGTCGACAAGACGATAGATAAACTTTCAGCGATTAGTAGGTTATCTTGTAGCTCCGCTCAGCGAATTTTAACGGAATATTTGGGAATGAAAAACGTTGCAGCAAAGTTCGTTCCTCGGGTTTTTACTGGACAATCAAAAGGAACGTAGAGTTGAAACATGCCGTGCTTTGAGACAACAGTTTGAAACTGATCCAAATCTTCTGTCAAATGTCATTACTGGTGATGAGTCATGGTGCCATGGTTACGACCCAGAAACAAGCAACAGTCTAGCCAATGGAAGACGTCACCGTCAACCCACCCAAAAAAGTCATAAAGTCGGATCAAACACAAAAAAATCATATTTGCGTTTTTGATGCCAAGGATGTCGTTCCCCAGGTCAGACTGTCAGTCAAACCTTTTATTTGGAAGTTTTAAGAAGTTTGCGCAACAGCGTTCGTCAGAAAAGACAGATTTTTTGCCATCTCCGTTGGACAGGATGGTTTTGGCTAAAAAAAAAAATGCCATGGTCCGCTGTCCCACGCACCTCACTCCCTTCGCCTGGCCCTGTGCGACTTTTTCTTATTTCCACGTATGTAAAGGGGCACGAAAGGACACCGATTTGAGAACACCGAAGAAGTCAAGAAAAAACGAGACAGCAGCTGTCGGCCATTTCTAAAGATAACAAGAAAGGATTCGAACAGTGGAAGCACCCGTGGGACAAATATATTACTTGTAATGGAGAGTATCTTGAAGGGGTAGGGCTAAGGTTGGTTTTTAAAAGATTTAAAAATTATTCCTTTTTTGTATCACCTTGCACTTACGTAGACTCCTAAATTCATATTATAAACCTTCTGTCGGCTTTGCCATGGTCAGGTAAAAATACGTAAAAATAAAGATTTTTTATTTGTTTTAGATATTGATTAAAGCACTTACATAAACATGTGTTTTATTTAGAAAGTGTATTGAATGGTGTTTTTCGCACTTGATTAAAAACATTTTTCTTTAAATATGCCAAATCTTGAGTAGTATTCAGACGGACTGCCTGAGACAACTGAACGAAAAGCTTCTGTGATAATAGTATTAACCATTTTGACGGATCCCTAAAAAAATTCACCCATTATTGGTATAAGATATACTTTATTAAATGTCATTGCACCTTTACTTACTTTGCAGATGAAAGACAACATTCTCTGTAGGGCCTACCTTTCTTTGAACTGCATGATTACGTAGCGTTTCAGTCTCTTGATTTATAGGAATTCTTGTTGGTGAATTCAGCTTGGCTTCCTTCCACAAACGATTAACTTCTTGCTGGCATGGTTGTTTGACTCATCGGCATACTGCTTAAGATAGGCACTGTAAAAGTTTTGATACAAGATGCGAAGACAATAACATCTGATACTTGTGCTGCGTGCTGCATTAATTTCAGATCGGGAAATCCCAGGCATGCCACACATGCAAAACATTCAGTTCAAAGAGCCCATAAAGATCAGTGGCCACTTTTAATATTGCCTATGTTCAGGATTAACTTTATGAAACATAATGATATCTATTATTATAATGTATATTCTTTGAATTGAAAAGTTGACGTGAGATTTTCCTTGCCCCCCCCCGCCCCCCCCCCCCGCCCCCTCCTCCATTTTAAATTAGATTTTTGTCGGACACCACCGTGGCCATTTTCAGCTCATGTAATTAATGGACGTACCCTTATATGAAATACACTTATTTGTTGAAACGACTCATGCTCCACCTGTTACAAAATATACTGAAGAGCCAAAGAAAAGGGTACACCTGCCTACTCATGTAGAGCCCTCGTGAGCATGCAGAAGTGAAAAATCATGACATGACATGGACTCGACTAATGTCTGAAGTAGTGCTGGGGGAAACTGACTCCATGAATCCTGCAGAGCTGTCCATAAATCCGTTAAAGTATGAGGGAGTGGAGATCTCCTCAGAATAACATGGTGCAAGGCATCCCAAGTATGCTCAATAATATTCATGTGTGGGGAGATTAGTGAACTGCGGAAGTGTTTAAATTTGGAAGAGTGTACTTGGAGCCACTCTGTAGCAATTCTGGACGTATGGGGTGTCGCATTGTCCTGCTGGAATTGCCCAAGTCTGTCAGAATGCATTATGGACATGAATGAATTCAGGTGATCAGACAGGATGCTTACGTATGTGTCACCTGTCAGATTCATACCTAGACTTATCAAGGGTCCCATATCACTCCAACTGCACACGTCCCACGCCATTACAGTGCCTTCCACTAGCTTGGACAGTCCCCTGCTGGCATGCAAGGTCCATGAATTCATGAGGTTGTCTCCATACCTGTACACGTCCATCTGCTTGATAAAATTTGGAATGGGACTCGTCTGACCAGGCAAAAATGCTTCCAGTCATCAGTAGACCAATGTCGGTGTTGAGGGGCCCAACCGAGGCATAAAGCTTTGTGTTGTGCAGTTATAGAGGGTACATTAGTGGGCCTTCAGCTCTGAAAGCACATATCGATGATGTTTTGTTAAATGGTTCACACGCGGACACTTTTTGATGGCCCAGCATTGAAATCTACCGCAGTTAGTGGGAAGGTTGCACTTCTGTTATGTTGAACAGTTATCTTCAGCCATCATTCATCCCATTCTAGCAGAATCTTTTTCTGGCTACTGTGATGTCAGAGATCTCATGTTTTATAGGATTCCTGACATTCATGGTACACTTGTGAAATGGTTGTATGGGAAAATCCCCACTTCATTGCCAACTCAGATTTGCTGTGTCCCATCGCTTGTGTGTCAACTATAACATCATGTTCAAACTTGCTTAAATCTTGATAACCAGCCAATTTAGCACCAGTAACTGATCTAACAATTGCGCCAGACACTTGTTGTCTTATAGAGGCATTGCCGTATTCTGCCTGTTTACATATCTCTGTTTTTGAATACACATGCCTGTACCAGTTTCTTTGGCACTCCAGTGTAGATGTACTAGTTAAGAAAACTTCATGGTGTGTGCCCAACGAGTAACAACAGTTTCATCACATTGGATGAATGGTAAAGGAAAGCATACGGGACAAACAAAAAGTGTTCATTTTTCTATAAATAGATTTGTGAAGGCCCCGACTACATGTTAAACTGTTAAAACAATTACAACACTTAATCAGTCTGTAATATTTTATTCTGTATGTTAACACGGTTTGTGAGTACTTCCAAGAGCAAAATGTGCTGAACTGAGCTACATTACGTTACCTATCTGTTGACAGTTTCACAGTATTTTTTCCTTGTTCTACTTCCAGTAATGAAGTTTGTAGGTGCATATACAATGCCTTTGCTTTGATTAGTGTGATGTTGTATCTTAGTATTGAGTTCAAGGTTGTAGTCCATGCTTAGAAGAATAAAAATAAAAACATAAACTTGAAGGCTATGATGTCAGTAGAAACACACATAATTGAGATACTGCACCAAAAACAGATCTATCACATACTGTCTGTCATGTTCATACCGAGACGGGTCCATTATTGATTTATATACACAGGAGATAAAGAATTACTTACATTTGTGATTGAGAGCGAATCTGTTCTTGCAGGGTGTTTCAAGAGGGAATCTATTCTTTGCGTGGCATTTCAAGAAAAACTGCAAAAACTTCTGTGAAGGCTAAACATCATAAATATATTTTATTTTCATGTAGTTGTCTAGTTTTTTCTGTCAAAACTGGACAGGCAGTTACCCAAATTCTTTTTTATAGAAGATAGACGTATTTTCCACATGTTTGTCACTGTTTTTATTATTTCAAACTGACTGGTTTTGGGCAGTGCCGCCCATGCCTATCTTGAGATCATTTCTCTTAGTTCTAGAGTAAGATTAGGTACTCCATAACTACGGGAAATGATCTGAGGATTGCCAACACTGCCTGAAACTGGTCAACTTGAAATATTAAAAACAGCGATCATCAAATATAAAATAAGTCCTTTCCCAGTTCCCTTTTCTTTTTCTTCTGCAGGTGTTGATAATTTCCCCTAGGTTGGATGAATGAAAATCCCCCATTCTCATATTTCAGTGTCAGATCAGAAGATTAACATATTTTGCATGGGAATTTAAATTTAAAATTAATGTCTGTTAATGTTTGTGTGATAAATTCCATTTTTTCCTACATTTTTACATTTACCTTGTATAGTGTCTGTAGTACCTGTGCAGATTTGCAGGATGCTCATGTAAAAAGAACTGACTTCACTGAAAGCCATTGGATGTTCACCAGTTAAACTGTCTTTTATTGTTAAAATCTCTTGAATAACGTTGTTTACAGAATTTGGAAAAAAGATGCCAGCTGGAAAATGTGTAGTTTACATGTTGAGTTATTGAGTAGACAATGGTATTTCTGTTTATTTTGTGTACTGGAGGGGCAAAAATCAGCATAGCATTAAACAAAAAGTTTAGTAGTTCATTTCACTTCTTGTATTTTCATAAGTTTTTGTTTGTTGTTGTTGCAGGAAGTCGGACGTTCGGAGCACGACGTAGGATTATGATGGCTCTACTGCCCATGATGTACAAGATGGGAGTTATGACAACAATGCTTGGTGGCCTCATAATTCTGGCACTTAAGGGCCTCACAATTGGTGTCATTCTACTCCTGCTTGGATTTGGAAACTTCTTCCATAAATTTAAGAGTCAGGGACCTCCTTGGTATCCTCATCACCCAACCGATATCCATGTTCATGTCCATACAGATGGACATAAACAAGCATATAGTGGCTGGCACTATGGCCCTGTGTCAGCAGATCATTCAGAAGTGTACGGAGAATAACTTTCTTATGTCGAAAAGTGATGCCATGTGAGCGACTTTAAACAAAGTTTGAAAAAAAAAATATTAGTGTCTCGTGGAGGACTCAGGTTTTTCCTAGGAAAGAAACATATGCATTATCAGTTGACAAATATCAAGTAAGTCACATGTACTTATCATAAATGGACGCCTTGATACTGATGTATTCATGTACATTTTATCAATCTTATGAGTGTTTGATGTTTGACATTTGTTTGATGATCGTGGATTTTGTTTAAAATGTATTACATTTGCAATTTGAATATAATTAAATGTGACTGTATGTATGTGACTTTCAGCATTTTACCTGTGGGTTTCAAGAGACAGGTTTTGTTGAAAAACATTTATCCAGCATTCATTTACTATCCACCTCATATTTGGTTGTCTTTCAGAGGTAAATCTGTTTCTGAGGCAGTTGTTCATACTAATAAGGGGAGAAGTGCACTATTTGTTTCAGCCAGGAACTTAACTCTGAAACTGCTAAGAGGAGCATCTGTTGAATGAACTGAGTAACAAAAATAGTATCCAATAAAGAAAAAACATCTTTAAAAAGTCCTCAGATACATTGTCACTGTAGTTCTCTATGGTATTTCATTTGTATATTTATATACACATTGCAGTTAATGTGACAACCAGTAGTTTTGTGTGTATGTACATGTAATTTAGATGTTGCTTTGCATGGTGCTGTAACTGGGATTGTTGCATTCATCTTGTGCACACAAGAAACTGGTGTTGCTCTCATACTGTAAACTACTTAATAAGAGTGTCACAACTAATTTTATTTAAATGTACTGTTCATTTCTGATAAGTTGTCTGTACTAGTCATACTTGTAAGTATAAAGAGCTTCAACATAGAATCAGCTTTGTGGTGCTGCAGATGTGATTTTTATATATATCCCTGTTCTCACTTCACATGTAATGAAGCTCTAGGTGTCTTGTTATCATCAAATGAAGACTTTGGTACATAATTCTATTATGCATTGTATTACAGTTATGAACTGTGATTCGGATTTACATAATAATGTAAATAAGTTATCTATTTATTTATTTATTTACGCAATTAATTTTCAAGTGCAAACTCTTATACAAAGGGAAAAACACTATTGAGGAACGCCTACATGTTCAAGTTTTTGAACAAGATTTATTTTTCCTTTTGTTTATGAAGTTTTAAGAAGTTTCAGGCTTTAATGAATGTGCTGTGAAACAGCATTTCTTTGCAGATTTTAAACCAGAATTATGCAGATGAACAATGTAACAATAATACAGGCCAACAAAAATACTTTCATTACTTTTTGTGGGTGTTGGACACTTAATCCCTATCCTTAGTACTTTTATTTATTTATTTATTTATTTATTTATCTTTTTTCCAGTCACTTCCTGTTTATCACAATATGATTTCATTATAAACTAGAACATTAGTAAGACATATATAACTGGAATGAGAAGTAACTTAATTTTTAAATATGAACCAAGACTGAAGTCTAAATAAATACAGCCTAAGTGGGGAAATGTTACTTTCACATCTTTATTAGATACAAATGTTGTGTCCATTGGATTATATTTACTTCCTCTCTTCTCGTTAAAGCATCTGATACAGCATTTTCTCTGGTGAATTAGCCATTGTACAGCTCTGTGAAGTGAAAATCAGTAGTCTCCTGCATTACTGGTATTGCTGAGTCTCTGATGCCATCATTCTGTAACTTCGAAATTTTAATGAAAGCGCTCCCTTTGTTTCTCACTGATACCACACAAATTAATAGATGACTGCTCAAAAAGAGAATCTTGATGATTGTCAAACAGCTTAACTTTTTAAACTTTTCCACCATGTTGGCTACAACTGAAAGATAGTGTGGATCCTGTTTGTTGCTTAAGCTCTTAGTAAAAATCTCCTTGAATGATACTCCAACATCTTTTTTTGAATATGTGGTCCAACAAACACACATTCTTCCAATTTAGCTTTGGATAGATGAAGAGGTGCCTTCCAATCTTTGGGTATGGCTTTCACAAACTGTTTCATTAAACACAAACTTAAGGTATAGAGGTAGAAATAAGATTTTTTGCGTCCATGAGGTTCTCACAGAAAAAATTAATGAAGAGCCAAAGAGCTTTTCGTAGTAGTTACAGTATATATTAACATGTGTAACGACTACCGCTGAAATTTCAACTTCCAGTTATTTCTAATTGAAATGGTATATGAAGTAAATATATCATTAAAATTGATAAAATGCATGTTCTAGTAATGAGTGTTAAGTGTAAAAACCAAATGATGGGTGAGATGCCTTTTTTCGTATTATACTAGAATTCAACTCAGTAAAAGCCTTGAGAATAAGCAACTTTTTTATATAATTTTTTTTTATTTGTAGGCCTGTGTAAGCTGTCCAAATTTATGTTATTGCTCACTTTTTTTTTTGTTTTTAATTTTGTGCTGCTATTTCACAGTTAAGTTAGTAGACAAGTATTTCATTTATACTTAATGATCGATTGTGTGTTAAAAATTTCAATGTGATGAAAATGTAAATACTGTATCAATTACAAATTAATTTATCATAAATTTGCTAAACTTCACATGTTGCTGGACTGCTTGCATTGTACCAACTGTGAAATCTGAATGTATTCTTAACCTAAAAAATTGTGGTCATCATTTTCATATATGTACCTGTAGTGCAGGTTTCGCTGTCCAACGAAGTAGATGATTGAACAGTAACACTAGTATCCTATATACATGATGCTGAAGAAATTGTTACTGATGAATCATCCATGTCATAACATAGAATAATTGTCTTCCAATTTTTAAAATGTACAGTTGATGTTGTCGTGACTTTTTCACATAGGCTTGAATGCATGCTTTTGTTGTTCAGCTAATGTTAATTGTATTGCAGAAGATCAATGTTGTAGCACAGTGAGGTATCTGACATCACGCTGGGGGAATGAGTTTTCAGCGAGGAGTAGTTGAGAAATTATATGAAAGAAGCTGTAAAAATAAATGTTCTTGGTGTATATATCGGAGAGTATTTTCTGACTGGTGGAGCTGTGTAAAGCAATTTTCATTTAAACTGAGGAATAGAACCATTAACCCATCATATTTTTACCTCAGGGGTATAAGTTTCAGCATATCCACATATGATAGTTATTTGATGGGACCATCCATACTTACATATTTTGCACCTCCATAAGTATTCACATTACAATTTTATATACTTTCTTATTCAATAGATTCAGCCATCTAGTGTGTATATAAGTTGAAACAATTTTTTTTTTTTTTTTCCGTGCAAAATAACCACAATCGGTGAACATTTTATTACAACTGCAGTTACTTTGTGTTGGCTGCAAGTACGTATTCATTACCCTAAATTATACATTTGGTTGCATTAACGGATATAGTGAGAGGCAAACGGTTTAACTGAAACATGATTGCTGTTCAGATAAAGTACACAAATCGGCCTAAGAAAATCGAAACCTATCCTATGGATAGTATTTCATAGTAGCTGCTGTGCATTTTTAGTGTTGTTGTTCTTCAGATCTGTTAGACACAGAGTTCCATTTGCTCAAAAAAATTTCATGTCCCTGAGAGCTTAGGTGATTTGCAATCTACAGTTTATACTAACACTATACGTATACCTGTATAGAAGTATATAATTACAATAAGAACAGGAAAGTGGGAAGTTGTCAACACCTGTAAGTAGTTAGATGATACTTGATTGCAGATAGAGCACAACTTAGCAGACAAAAATATACACCATTTCATCCAATATCAAAATAATTACTAATAAAAAAATTCAATTCGGTATCTGACTGATTTTGCAGCTTGATTGTAAGCTCATGTGGAGTGATATGGTGCACTGTTTGAGGCACTGGACTAACATTTGCGAGCAGCAGAGTTCAAAACCCTATATTCCCCTCCAGATTTGGTCTTTCTATTTTGTACCTAAATTGACTAATTGTGAATACCAGGATAGTTTTTTTTGAAAAAGATATGGCAGTCTTCCTTTCCCAGTCTAGTACAACCAAAGCTCTTGCTCCAACTTTATCTCTTCACCAACAAGGTGTTAAACCACACTCTCCAGTTTTTTGCTCTGAACTCTCCACACTGGCACAGAATCAGCGTGAAATTCATGTAAAAAGTACTATGTTGTCAAATGTGATAAGTGTACTATTGTAATGAATTGGCAAGATCAGTCTTCCAAGTAGAGAATCTCCCTGCAGATTAGCCACTTAAGTATTTTTACTGGTTCATGACAGAAAGGACTATCTTTGGTAAATTTATCTTTGCAGAAATGCTATGTATTTTCTACCTCGCAAGCATTCAGTTGCTGCTATACTGAAGCTGATCTCTCATATATTGGCCCTTTCAAGAGCAAACTGAACTGTAAATGCTAATTTGATATGTATTTTAATGCTGAATAAGATTGATAAAAGAGAACTTGAATTTGTTACATATTTGAAATAGATCAAACAATGTGCAATGTCATAACTAGTCTAATGGCCACCTGGATAATTGCCTAAAGAACTATACTCAGGTTTCTTAGTACCAAAATAATTTATGCTGTTGAAATAGATAATTCAAATTTAAATGTTATGTGATCTCGCCTTATGAAGAGAAAGTTACATTTGTAATTCTTAAAATGTGTATACATCAGAGTGCAAGTACTTGGAAAAAATGTCACACTTCTTAACTTGTAAAACAGTGAATACTTACGTGAAGTTACACACATTCAGTTCTGTCAAAGATTTTTCTGGGTATTGAATATTATTACAAACTAAACATTGTTTCACATGCCTCACTTCCATTAAATGTACCCTGAAGGACATTATGTTTTGAAATGTTAACTTGTTAAGAAAACTAAAACTAATTATCATTACTTTTCCTATCTGCTTAGCTTGTCGGATGTAGATCATTTCTGTTTGTCTCATATTTCATTTATGTATGTTTGTTTAGCAGTTACTGAACTTGGATCTGCTGCAATTTTGGAATAATTTTACATCAGTCAGTTTGGGAGGGTAAATAATGTAGTGTATGATATCTGTTTGTAAGAGGGATAAATGATTTTGCGTTCTTGTGTTTAAACTGGTGCATATTGAGTATTTTAGGTGAGAAAGTATGTCTGCCACTATTGTCTGAATAGGTGTAAGGAAACAACTGCAGTCGATGCCCACATTACCTGCTGTCCCAGTTCATTGAACATTAGTGTGTCAAGTATATATTTGGCTGAATTGTAATCATCTATCTGAGTAAAATAAGTGTGCTCAGCATTACACTGTTCAAGCAGATCAGTGTATTGTTCACTTTCAAGGTAACCAACCTTAGTTTTGCTATTATACTTTTAATTTTATATCTTACTTGTACATAGATGTTGGTTGTATTGGAATTTTACATTCATTTTTCATGCTGATAGGGCCTGGTTATTAAATTGTGCTTTGGAAAAATATTCATTGTGTTATACCTTTCATTTAAATCACTGTTTTAATCTGAAATGAAATTGTCTGGGTTTTTCTATTGTGTCCGTTTCTTCTCTTAGGAAATTTTATGTTCACTTGCTGATACATTCTTCTATATAGCGGCCCCGTACTAGTGTGTAGAACAATTGAGTGGAGGTGCAGTGATGGGATCATGTGGTGAGCTGAGGCACTATTGAGGCATCACTCGGTTAACTGTTATTTGTTTCCAAGAGTGTGCAATCACTCAGTCTTCTTCCCAGTGAAGCCTAGCAGCGGCTGTGCTGAGCCAGCTTTGCATGGAGGTCTAGCATCCGTCGGAGGCCCCTTGCACTTTCTGGGGTCAGTACTGTAGCGTCAGCACAGGAGGGTGCAGCAGCCAGCACGTCTCTGCAGCCTGGAATGGCTGTGGACATCTGGAGCCTCAGTGCTCTTGTTGAGTGAACCTACAGTTGGGCTCTGCCAAAGAAATGTGCATAACCCTTTCGTTGAGATGGTGTGTAGGCGAAAGATAAAACAGCAACATGAAAGACAGCCCGAGAGGCGGTCACAGCATATGACTAGCAAGGTGGTACTTGTACTGCCCTGGAGTGTCGGCATAGGCACCGCTGAACAGCTCATAGACAAGCAGATCAGTTCTTCATCTATGGAAGATTGGGCCGGTCCTCATCTTCAGTCAATCACAGCCAATCACTGTGGTGACTGACAAAGATGCAGTGCGGAGAGTTGAAGTTCTGTCCACAGTCGGATGACTGTGGATTCGTAGCAGTGGATTTCAAGCTGACAGTGGCTGTAGACACCAGGCTATCCTGTAACTAGTAGAGTTGACCTTCCATCAGTATCAATGATGCAGACAGAATAATCTTGTCATAAAAATGAGTGTGAGGAGACAGAGGGTTTTATAGTATTTGATGACAAGATTCCCTCCTGTACTGGTGCCTGAATGTGCTCCAATTTTCGCAGCCTGCCATTATTCTAGACTGGCCTGATGTTTAGTTTCAGGGCTTCAGGGCATTCCTTAATGCAAGTTTGCAGCCTAAAAGGCATTCTTGTGTCAACCCTAGGGTTTCAGTTCTGTTCAAGTACAAGATGTTCACTCAGATCAATATCCAAAATATAAGTACCTGAAGTGTAATAGACAGTTTCAGCATTTAGAATTGGAACATAGATTGCACCTATTGAAAATTTTGATTTTATGGTGGAAGTTAGGAGTGATAGGGCTGGGTTGAGAGGTGTGCAACAACATTCAGGAAACATTTTTATTAATCACCTAAAATCTTAAGTGATAAATAGAAATAAAAAGGCATGTGATCAAAATCTTCAGAAGGTTCAAATAACTTAGGGTTTGCTGCCAGGTGATGTCGTCGACCAGCACCAATATTTCGACAAGGGCACACCCTGCCATTCTCAAGGCACAACTGCTATCTTGAGAATGGCAGGTTGTGCTCCTGTCGAAATATCAGCGGTGGTCGACGATGTCACCCGGCAGCAATCCCGTAAGTTATTTGAACATTCAATTCGCCAGGAAAAGTTGAGGTCTCTTCAGAAGGTTGTTGTTATTTGGGTACATGTCTTTGTTGCATAGTTACCGTGCTTCCGCGGCAGATGGAGGTCTGTGATCTTTCATAGATTTCCTTCTCCATAAATATTATTCAGGAAGAATATCTTCTACTCTACATTCCATATCCTCAATGTAGAATTCAATTAAGGTGTTGAACTCTTCTTGTTGTTGTTGGCTATTCAAGAATATTTCGCCAATTGAAATCGGGAGTAGTGAAGAAAATCCAGACAGCACTTTCTTATGTTCTGTCAACTTTAACTCTGTTATAAAGCAATTTAAAATAACTAGAACAAAACTATTTATTGATTATTTAAATGGTACCCCCCTAGCTTTAACGCTTCCACTGCAGTGGAAGAGTTACTTCTATATCCCGGTGAATAAAAAAAGTTTATAATGTTTGTTACACAACATTTGTTCCTCTCTGCGTGCTGTCACGTGCAAAAAAAAAATCATTTTGATATCGTGAACTATTTATGAGATGATGATGATTGTTTCGACGGCATGATTCCTGGTGTGCATAAATGGAATCAACAGTGTCGTGCACAACTGTCTGCCAGGTATAAAAATAGACTATCATTCTGCTCTCAGTATCAAATAAAATTTTGGTACTTTTCCTACCCAGCAATGTATGATCTAAAATCAACCATATGCAAACTTACACAGTGCATTTTTACCTCCACAAACTCTTCAACATTTTGTGCATTGCTTTACGTAATATGTTGCAGCACAGCAACTATGACAAATAATGAAAGAAATTCAGTCCATTATCAAGCAAAGATATCAGACTGTAAGATATGCAAAAATCAAATTTTTCACGGAATAGTTTTCTTAAAATTGGATAATAACTATTTCATAGCAGCCTGAACACTGTCTCCCAGTACTTGTAGCAACATTAGGCGAGCAGTATAGCAACAACAAAGCTGCGCTTGTTTCAGAAAGCAGAGTCCATATCTACAGCAGTCAAGGGTTTAATATTAAATGGATGATACAAAAGCTACATTTACTATTGTGTAAGGTTAGCATTATTTAACAACAAATCACTCTACCAAGCCAATGCCCTCAACACGTTGATAACACCAGTTCCTGCCTGATGACGGAAATTAAGCAACATTGGGCCCAGCTAGTATTTGGATGGGTGACAGTTCTGGAAAAACCAGGTGCTGTTGGCTCCCAGAACCCCAAGTTACTGAATTTGTGTTCAATTGAAAGACTTGCACCAGGCAATTGTGCCACACGACATTCACCAAAGTATAAGCAAAAAAACCTGGGCAAACGACACAATCTGCCTCGCCAAGTACTGCAACTCCCTTCTTGCCATCAGTGTTAAAATACGTTGCAAAACTTCCAATGCTTCATTCATCTTTAGCTCTCAAATAAACACACACATGTGCAAACATAATTGGTCAGTGACCCTAAGAGACAGCCACTGGGTGTTGTTATGTCACTGGAAATAGGCCAGACTTATTTATTAGGTATATCATTGTTACATACTACAAATGAAACTCTGAGACACTGTTAAGTCTAAAGTACTAAAAGCTTTTCCAGTTTTTAATAATTACAGTGTTGTTTAAGCCATGTTTCTTTTATTCCAAGTTTTAGTGATCGCAGACACAATAGTTCCACTCTGTAGATAATGACAAAAGTTGATAAATATTGTCTGTGCCAAGTTAAGCTACAGCCACAGTGGAGTGTGCAGTGCAGTGCAGGGAAATTGGGAAGGAGAAGTTTGTCACCATGCTAAGGAGGGACATAAGAGGGGGAATGTTGTCTGTCTACTATAAAATAATGAACTTTAGGCATGCAGATAATCAGCTATGGTATAAATTGCACACTGAAGTAACAAGGTTATGTGAAAGCATGTTATAGTGTTGTTCATGCTCAAAGAAGGTCATTATGCTATTTATTTTTCAGTTTACATGAAACAAGAGTTCACTGCCCTGATGTAATGCTACAGCTGTTAGAGCATGTAAGTTGGCAGCAGTCACAAACATAAGATAGTTGACATTAAGTGTACCAACAGCAGTTAGAGAACAGAAGCTCAACTTAACATTGACAGTTTCTCCTCACCCCCCCCCCCCTCCCCCATCTGTTGTACCTCTTGTTTCCTCCTCTTCTCCTCATTTTTCTTTCTCCATGCACCTATTTTGTTTCCTAAATACAAACACATCTAGAGATTACAGGTGCTTAGCAGTTTTTAATAATAAAGCTGATCTTTGGGTGAAAATTGTTATAAAGTCATGAAATTTATATGGTTTCTTCAGCCTTTTATGACAAAATCAGAAGTGTGTTGTCAACAAGCTAATCGGTTCATTGTCTTGCCAACCCCCCCCCCCCCCCCTTCCGGTATACCTTCCCAAAACGGCCCATAAATTAAACTCTTCGTAAACCATCCCGGACAATGAGAAACTGCAGAAAATCCTCCTTTTTTATGTGGGCATATCACTGATATTTATCATTGCTCAGCCAGACGTGCAGGTAGGTGTTTTGGCATGTAAATCAGTGTCAGTAGCTAGTATGTTATCAGAATGGCATGGTGCAACCATCCAGAACATTTTCTTAAATAAAAGTGGCTATGAAAAACTAAAACATTCACAAACATTAGTTTTTAGTGGGTTGGTCCCAGATGTAACAGCAACTGGTTACAAGGCAGCAATATTTAGTATCTGGTATCATGTAGGATGTTGTATCATGTATGAGATAGAGATGCACATGATATAAAAATTTCTAAGTTTAATTTATTGCTGTTCATGAGAGAAGACAAATACAGAAGTTGTGATATGCTGCCTGTAATGAACTTTTGATAACAAGTCTATGTAATTGTGCATATATAACAGAATATATTTGTTTCTAAAAAAATCTCCTCATTTATAATTACAAATAGATGGAAAAACATGAGGACGCATTAGCTGCTAATGCATTTAATTTGTATATCAGCCTTAAATGGAACTGGTTTATGAAATTGTTAAGATGAAGCTGTGAGTCCTCTCAAATGAATTGTTTCCTGTTTGTATAATTTTTAGTATCTCTTTGTGTGTTAGTCACTTAATTGTCACTAAGACAAATGGAAAGTGTTTACCAACAGACATCTGCAATAGTTAACTACACATTTATTGTAACATCAGTATTATATGTGACTGGCTATTGAAATTGCTCAAGTAGTCACACTGTATTTTCAATTTTTTCTTCTGTTGTGTAGTTTTACTGCAGCCTCATTACCTATATTGTCTGTATACAATCATAAATATTTGTACAGAAAGATTGTTTTTATAATGCACAAATAAAATATATGGAAAAACTGAAAAAACTTATATCTTGATGTTTTATTGTACTAATTTGAATATGAGAAACTGTTTATCTGGAACATGTGAATGGTATTTTTATGAGATTGCAAAACTGATAACTGATTTCATGAAGCAACACTGAATCATTGGATATTAACAGTTTCTGTAAGTATAGCCAAGAAAAATTAATGCTCCCATTTGTCAGTTTTAGTGTCAGGATGTAGTACCATGTCATAGTGTATAAAATTTTCCAAAGTCTAGCAAATATTCAGACATATAGATGTCCATTAAACATGTGTAATAGTTTGAAAGGCCTGTCTCTGTTGCTTGGTTTACATGTGTGTGTGTCCAATTCAATTGCTAATGAGTAGGGACCTGACAATGTAGCATCTATGCTTGGCAAAATTTGCATGTAATATATTTTAATGATTAGCCATACACATCCAGAGTTTGTCACAGTATGTGCCTGAAGATATAGGCTTAGTGTGTTGAGACTAACTAAAAAAGTGTTTGGAATGTTTGCTTTTCAAACACATCACCTTATTTTCAAAATGTCCTTTACTTGTTTTCTCATTTGGGCTCTGTTTGTGATTCCAAAAAATGATTGTGTATGTTGAGAATCAACAGCATTTACCTGCCGGTGAACAGAATGCTTTTGATTTAAGATATTTCTTGGCATTATTTTTCTCTTCCCCACACAAATAACTGCAAAATAGGCAGAACTTTTTGTGGCCATTCATAGCCATTTGACCCATATTTGACAACACTACAGATGGAGCTGATAAGGTACTGAGCATAGGATTAGAACAGAAAGAATTCTGTTTGCACGTTAGAAGACTTTCGGCGTGGTCAAAATACTTCAACAGGTTCTGCTGCTCGGTTCGAATAGTGCAGAGTGCGAGAACTATAAACTGCCAGATGGCCATGATTGTAAACAAACTGGGATTATGAACATCATAGGGGATTGTCATAGTGATTGGCGACCCCTTCTGGTGTTGTGAGGAGTCGTAATCGATCACAGAGATTAGTCTTTTTTCATTCGTTTCATAATAAAAAAGGAAAACAATGAGCAACACAAAGCATTTGCTAACAGCTACCACACAGCTGCTTGCATAGGCCGACTTTGTCATTAATGAGGTAGTTCAGACTCGACCTCTGAGAATATTTGATGCAACCACAGTTCAAAACATCCGCCACCTAAAACTGGTGTATTACAGTTTCACATTCACTATGCTTACATGGGGCTCCCAAAATTATTTCATAAACCTGATTTCCCAATCCTGCTTCTAGTTGGCCATGTAAACACTCCAGTATCCATTCTGGGAGTGCGGCTCCAGTTGCTGCATTTAAACTTCTGCAATAGATTTTCTCTCCCATGTAAACATAGAATTATTTTTAAACATTCTTAGGTTATCAGGTTATAACTTGTAGATAAAAAGTTTTGGCTGATGCTGATGGATAATTCTTTCAGTGAAGGAAAGTATCAGTTGTCTACCTCTAATATTAATTAAAGAGTATAAGCCATTGTACTGATTAAATCGGAAACTGAAACAGCTGATTTCCAAATGCAGTGTAGCAAAACCACTTCATTCCTTAATATGGAAATAATACAACAGCAAAAAATAATTTCTGAAATTCGATTTTTGCATTCTGGAAGTTGTGTCTCGTGTAAACATAGTGATTATACCAATTTTTAAACTTTTGTTAGCAGACAAACGTACATGTTTCTTTGTTCTCAGATGAAAGGTCCTCTGGCCGAGCCCTGTGGTGTATTACAGGACGTATAGAGACCATTCAACCACCCACCCACAATATACACGCTGCACCAGAGCACTGACTGAACTGATTCATCATTTTGTTCATGTAATTCTTAGTTTGCAAACACGTTATTGTGCATATTATTAAACTATAATAAAATAGTTAATTTGGATAAAATTCTCATGGAAAAAGCTTTTATTAGGACATTTCATGTTTTCACATTTTTTAGGAAGAATTGGCATTTACTGCAAAATGCGAATGTTTCAGGTCATTACTAATGAGTGATTATGTTGCCTTGTCACTAAAGCTGCTTTTTCATGTGATGTACTAGCCAGACTAATATGCAAACAAGAGCATTTTATGCAGATAACAGCTGTTTTTGTCTTTCACACCACTTCTGATGAAATGGTATGAATGCCACACCTAAAGCAATTAAATACCAAAAGTTTCCAGACATGTAATACCCTGAAGTGCCCTAGTCTATGAGGGGAAAACAGATCACATCTGCCCCAATCCTACATGCGCTCAAATCCTTATTGTAAACTAGTGTAACTTTCAATGCACATTGTATGGTTCAAAAGGATGTACAGATCACAAAATAGATGCTAAGCACCTTGAGGGTAATAGGCTGGTTCAGGTGTTTTGAAAACCAGCTCTACTTGCTGCCTCAGTGTTAAGGTTACACCCATAGCATATCAACCATGAGAATTTACCATCAAATTGCAAGTTGTTATGCATAAATTATATTCTCTCTCTGTCATGAGAATTTCATATCATTTCTTGCTTACCACTGAATTTTATTTTCATGAAGTATCTGAAAGCAATGAGATTATTTCAGTTGTGTACAAAACAAGACATTAGGATACTTTCTACTCCATATATCCTTTCTCCAAAATACAACTGTGGTCTACATGCTAGTCCACTTTCAGCAACGAAATAACAATTGTGTGGCCTTTCAATAGTCAGATCTCCCTGTCTTTTTGCACGTATGCCTTTCACTAGTATTTAAACCACAACATTCTCTTGTATTTATTTGTCTATTGTTTTCTTGAGTTCCTGAGAGGAAAGTGAAAGGAATGTTAAGAAAGGTTGGAAAATGTTTTATTCAGCAGTTGCAACTATAAACCAGTCACTGATTCTGTAAACAAAAATGAGAAAACTCAACAAATTACATGTAGCAGACCAACACAAGGCACTTAAAAACATGTAGCTCAGAACTTGTTATACTTCGAGATATCTTTCTTTGTAATGTAAACACACACACACACACACACACACACACACACACACACACACACTCACACTGGAACTCTCTCTCTCTCAGGACTGCAACAAAACTGACTGACTAGTTGCTCATTCAGAAGGGAGTGACAGGAGAAAAAAAGTGTGGTACAACTAGATGTATACATCCTGAAATTTCCCTTACTATAATAAGACTAATTACTTGTGTAGACAGCAGCAAACATCAGTCTGCAAGGAAGAATCTTGCGTTCCAATTCATTTGTGTTATGTTTTAACAACTGTGTGTTAAAGATTGTGGGGAGGCCGGGAGAACTACATCAAATTCACTTGTAGTCATAGCTTTACTCAGAAACAAAATCAAAGCATGATCAAAATGTTTGTAAAGACAGTTGTCAGATATGTCACTATGATGAGATTTCCATAGTGAAAAGACAAATACAAGATATAAAGCTATGGAAACAATCTAAGAGTATTCCCTTCCTTTATAGAATGTATGATTGATGTGATACATAGGTAAAGCCTCTGGGCTAGACAGAATTCAAAAACTAATGCATAAAATAACTCCTGTACAGACTGAATTTTATAATGGATGTCTAACTCAGGTCTGAAGGTGAGTACAGGTTGTTCGTAGAAAAATAACAGATAATGATCTAGTGGACCCAAAGTCCTATCACCCTATATTTGTTTTCAGTGTGATGGGCAAAAGAGAAGAGAAATTTAATATGGCAGAATCTCATGTAATGAAATACATGGAATGAACCAGTGGCAGTTAGGATTTTGATTAGGTGTGTTGACAGAGGAAGCAATAAACGAAGCAGGCGTATTAATCCTTATATCAAATATTAATATAAAAAGTGGTTACAAACAATCTGAAAACCTCGTAAGGGTGTTGCAGTGTAGGTTGCACTGAGAGATAGCTGTAAAGAAAAAAATTAAATATGTTGTGCCATTTCTGGGTTAATTTGCATTGAAGTTACCCAATCTGGCTGTTGCATGTGCCAATTTGAGCGACCCGCCAGAGGCAGTGTCGCCAAATGTGATCTTTGTCCAGTTTCCTAAAATCAAATAAGAAAGCAATACAAAAATTGGACATGGGACAGTAATAAGGATCGAACCCAAGCCAAAGGCTGAACAGTTCCATGTACTATTATCTATAATATGAGAACTGACACTAATTGGATCTGGTAGGTCCCTTGAATTTGCCCCCACAACAATTTTTTTCTTAACAGTTATTTCTCAGCACAATCTTCCCTGCAACACACTTACAAGCTTTTCAGACTGTTTCTGACCACCGTTTATAGTAGGAAATATGCCACATATTTCTAGTACTTTTGACAAGCTTTGGTTGTTTTATATGTTCTTTTTGTTATGGGAGACATAGTGTGTGAAGATTTCTATGATTGTTTCAAAGACTATTGCAATAATTGCATGGTGAGTGTCATTTCGAAAGAAGATTATTACCAAAGTATAAAGGAAAGCTTGTCCACAGGTGTGTATATGTATGTATGCACGTATGTGGAGCTCATCTTTTTTACATCATTATGAAACCACTGTTGTAAACTAGAAAATGAGAATGCTTCCCCTTGGAGCATTATTTTATACCAAAGACTAACAGTTGTTTGGTGGTAGCAGAGTGGTATAAAAGCACAAAACCTTTTATTGTTACCAAAGCAATCGATTTACATAATGCTAAAAGGACGTTTAGTGTAACCCAGGCATGAGAATACAAGGCTCATCTGTGCAAAGTTGGTCTTAAGCTAGTTGCCTTGGGATTTGTTGGAAGTAAAAATTGTATTTCACCTACACATTGAACAAATAAACCAGTCAGTTATGTTGTTGTTCAATGAACATATTGGTGCTTAACCTACTGTTACAAAAATTTATCATAATAGTTTCCTTGCTTCAGTAGTGGTATTGACAAAAACATATGAGCCCACACATCTGACCTTTTAAAATGGGTTGCAATAGAAAAGTCAAATGAGAGATCATTCTCCTAGGTATTTGGATCTCCCCACTGCAGACACCACTAGTAACATGAAGGGTTTGTCCATTGAACTTGATAATTAAGAGTACTGTAACACACACATGGCAGAGATAGTAGAAAACTTCTCATACATGCCACAAGCCTTTTGGAATGTTTATCTGTGATTAAGAGAGATTATAACTACAATTTTTCCAGCCCATATATATATAGGGTGGTGGTTTTCCTTACCAGCCATGGCTGCTACCAAACATATTCACATGAAGCAAGGAAAAGGCATATACACTGTAGTGAAATTGGTGCTCCTGGATGAATGAAACATAATGTAATATATTAGTGGACAGAATATCTGGAGATGAGATATACAGGAAGAAAGTCATTGACATATATGAGAGGAATAGTCTGAGAAATACATGAATGAAGTATACTTAACAAGTCAGTAGAATAAGTATCTGATGGCATTAAAATTATGCAAAAATAAAACTGCCAATGGGAAGATACATGGGAGCTTCATGGCATTCCCTGAGCTTCACTCACTGAGGAGAAAAAATAATACAACCAATGACTGGGAGTCTGGTGTCACCAGTGATGTAATGGATCTGACTGCTGCTATGATCTGTTACCACAATGTTAGTTTCCTGTGATAACATATATGCGCCTGCAGTCAACTTACAATATTATATAGTTATAGCACTTTGTTTAGAAGAAAATTTAAATTATTATTGGTAGGTTATTAGACTGGATAAAGTAGTATAATAGCTGTAATCACTGGAGTGTCCAACATGACATAGTATATATAATTGTAACTTTAAGAATAGTCACATGATAGATACACAGAGCTACAAACATATTGTATTGGCATCAATTTGTAATGTAGTAGTGAATTGCATATTGTGGATACAAATAGTGTCTTTTTTTAAAATATAATAATTCATATGTAGGATCCAAAATGTATTGTGCTAGTAGCTAATCTGCATATAATCTTACAGTGTTCACGAGACATAAAATTTTGTAGATAGTAATTACTAGGTTGATGCCTGTTTCTTGCCTTTTCTATTGTGAACTACATGTATTTATGGAGAAAATGTATTACTATGATGTAGACTATTTTGCAGGTACAAGGAAATATGTACAAGTATAAGCAATAATGTAAAGTCTTTTTTCTGCATATGTACACATTTAAGGGCACAAAAGTATTCAAATGCAGTATTATTAACACTGAGAGCTTAATTAAATTAATTATAGACATTGACAAAAGTAAATCTGTGAGGGCAGATCATGAGTCATGCCTGGGTAGCTCAGTCAATAGAGCAGTTTCTGGCAAAAGGCAAAGCATCTAGATTTGAGTCCCAGTCTGCCCCAAAGATTTAATTATCTAGAAAGTTTAAAACTACTATGAAGTGCATGTTTAATGAAAACTGGTGTATAATTAACTCATTTTAAGTAATTTAGAATCAGTGAGCCTATCTATTGTCATCTGTAGCACTGAAGATAAATAACACTTGACTGAGAGTTATCCATGTTGATGTATTACAGTAACGACTCTCAAAGAATAAAAGAAATTACGTACTATTTATTTATTGCACTAGTAGCCTAATATGGAAAAAGATAAACACAGTTATAGGAATTGGCAAAAAATATTACATTAGTAAACTCCTCAAACTGAATGTAAGACAAAACATAAACAGTTTCACATAAAATGGGAAATATAACTGACATGTTATGCAAAAAATTAGCAACAGTCTATCACTGCATTCAGTTTCAAGCCATTTATACACTGACTTACAGAATTTAAAACAAAATGAGTGGTCAAGATGAAGTTCATGATCTTCATGCTGAGAGTAAGAACTATTCATGTGGACCCTCTGAAATTTAATAATTGCTAATTTCGTATTGTGTGGGTATTCCAGGGAGACAACCAATATTTGTATCTGTAGCAAGCCAGTAACTTTAGTGTTAATGTTATATGGTATAAGAGGGAACATATTAGATTGTATCCTATCATTCCTAATCAACAGGAGCCAACACACAGAAATCACAAAGATGACAGAAGAGAAAATAAGATATGAAGTGAGAATTCTAGATTCTCTGTCCCTTAGGGATCCACTTTTGTCCCATTGCTTTTAATTTAATACACAAATCACATCCCAAGCATTATTAATTATGGAAATATACCAGATGATCAAAAAGTCAGTATAAATTTGAAAACTGACTTATCACGGAATACTGTAGATAGAGAGGTACAAATTGACACACATGCTTGGAATGACATGGGGTTTTATTAGAACCAAAAAATACAAAAGTTCAAAAAATGACTGACAGATGGCACTTCATCTGGTCAGAATAGCAATAATTAGCATAACAAAGTAAGACAAAGCAAAGATGATGTTCTTTACAGGAAATGCTCAATATGTCCACCATCATTCCTCAACAATAGCTGTAGTCGAGGAATAATGTTGTGAACAGCACTGTAAAGCATGTTCAGGCATTGGCACCGGATGTTGTCTTTCAGCATCCCTAGAGATGTCGGTCGATCATGATACACTTGCGACTTCAGGTAACCCCAGAGCCAATAATCGCATGGACTGAGGTCTGGGGACCTGGGAGGCCAAGCATGACGATTGTCATGTGCAGTCACTGACGTTTCGCTGTCCAGCGCCATCTGTTGGACATTTTGTGAACTACTTTTTTTGTGTGTGTGTGTGTGTGTGTGTGTGTGTGTGTGTGTGTGTGTGTGTGTGTGTGTGTTTTCTAATAAAACCCCATGTCATTTCAAGCATGTGTGTCAATTTTTACCTCTCTATCTACATTATTCCATGGTTTATTAAGTATTCAAATTTATACTGACTTTTTGATCACCTGGTAGTTACCTATGCAGCTGACACAACTCTACTGTTCAAGGATAAAGACACAGAAAATCAAGAAATAAAAGCCGACTCAGAAGTAAATAGTGTTATACAAAGAGTTACTGAAACAAATTTGCATAATAGCATTACTAAAACAAAGACACAAAGCAATAATGATATGCAGCTGCTTGTGAGCATTGATTTATATCAGTGGGGAAACCTAGAAATATTACTCAGTTTGTTTAAATTTCAAACTATAAAACCTTTGCAATGAAAATATCAACTTTTGCACAAATGATTGCACAGCAGAAAACTCCAGGTACACAAAATTGCTTTGAATAACAATACATGAAAATGTAAACTGGGATAAGCTCATCAAATATACAAGTAAGAAACTCATCTCAGACCTATATGTGCTGCACAAACTCAGCTACCCAAAAGACAGAAATATTGTGAAACATGATATTGATTACTGTATATATCTTTGACATTAAGTGTTGGCATAATTTTGTTGGCAGGCACCTCTAAAACAAATATTAACACAGTATTCAAATTACAAAAAAGAGCAGTAAGAATGGAGGCCAACCTTAAAAGGAGAGAATCATGTAGGCCAGCATTTAATGCACTTAAGAAACTAACAGTACCCAGTATCATCTACACAAATTCTTATGCTGAACAAACTTCAGTGTGCTGCTGATACTCAAGATGACAAGGCACAACACAACTATGACACAAGGAAATAGAAACTCTTCCATGAGCCGATAATTGATACCATGAAATACAAATTAAAGCTATCATACGCAACACCAAAATTCCCAGAAAAATGCCCTTCAAACTTGAGAGAAATAGTAAATAAGAAAATTTTTCAAAAATCTCAAAAATTTTCTGATAGAAAACTGTTACTATAGTATAAGTGATTTAATGTGCACTGCAGTTTAAGAGAAATTGCAATGCAGTTACTATATGAAAAAGAGATCTAGCTTATATGTACAAGTACATATAGCATAAGAAATGTAAAGTTTTCCCCTCTTCCTCATCCTCACATTCAGGCAGCATGGTGTGGTGGTGGGGGAAATATGAAGCAAGGGTGAGAGCTTTGACACTCGGGCCTGAGCACGGCCCGTGAGCCAAAACCTTGGTAGCCCCTGCCCTAAAGATTTTAACATTCACACACTGAAAGTGTGTGCAGACCATTATTCCAGCCCATTTGAAGCTGAATGGAAAGTGGGTTTGGTAAAATGTTTAATTCTGTTGTGAGTGCATACACTTTGGGAATCTGATGCTTTTCTCTGCCTCGTGATGACTAGGTGTTGTGTGATGTCCTTAGGTAAGTTAGGTTTAAGTAGTTCTAAGTTCTAGGGGACTGATAACCTCAGCAGTTAAGTCCCATAGTGCTCAGAGCCATTTGAAGCCAATCTGTTACGAATTTTGGGACTGTTGATGGTCACCAGTGTGCGAGGTGCACCCTGTATTGTGAAGATCTGCTCCAAGCCTCCCACAATGGCTGCTGCTGTTGTCGCCAAAGACAGATGACATACAAGAAGTAAGAAAAGGTGTCTATGATGATAAACCACACAACCTCAAGAAAGGGCGAATGAAGCTGGTGTGAACTTGGTTTCGTGACTGTGTCAGATTGACCAGAGAGAGGACAACTGTGGTGGGGGCCAGCTGGTGTGCCCACAAAATGCCACACTGTCAAACCACCCACACAACATCATCATCCATTAAATGTCAATAGATGTAGCAGTGTGCCAGACACTTTGTTCTAGACAGCCTTCAGTGGGATTGATGCAGTTGGTGGAGCCCTTGATGTTGTGTTGGCAGAAAAGCCAACACCGTGTTACTATTGGCGGCCAAAATGCACGCGTTTTAGCTCCCGCAGGCTGGCGTGAGGAGGGAAGGACTATACTGACATGAGGTATGGAACATGACAAGGAATCAAGGAATTAGAATTCAGAAAGCGGACGTAATTATTTTGATACTTAACTTTAATCCATTAATGATAAACGTCGCTCTTGACGGTACATGATTCACAATATTGTCTGTTCAGGATTCATTCTAATTACTGAATATGGCGCCTTGCTAGGTCGTAGCAAATGACGTAGCTGAAGGCTATGCTAAACTATTGTCTCTGCAAATGAGAGCGTATGTAGGCAGTGAACCATCACTAGCAAAGTCGGCTGTACAACTGGGGCGAGTGCTAGGGAGTCTCTCTAGACTAGACCTGCCATGTGGCGGCACTCGTTCTGCAATCACTGATAGTGGCGACACACGGGTCCGACGTATAATAACGGACTGTGGCTGATTTAAAGGCTACCACCTAGCAACTGTGGTGTCTGGCGGTGACACCACACATGATATGGCATGGATGGTGTTAGCACCATCAGGCACTATTCATCACCTTCCATATGGAGCACCACACCTTGATGAACCTGAAGCTCTTGCCTAAAAAAAGGAAAAGAAGAAAGAAAGAAAAACAGTAAAAGGCCTGCATATGAGAGCTTGGTAGCAAAATTGATTGGACATTTCTCAGAAATTTAAATGGAATTCACCTAGTGATTGTTTTCGGTTAGACAGCGAACTGGAACAAACTGTCTCCCAGAACTCGAATTCAGGATCTGTACCTGCTGGAAAGTAAGAAAGTGCATCTGCATTAAAGATTAGAATTGTGAGTAGGGGGGAGGGGGGGGGGGGGGCGGTCACGAATGGAGTATTGAAAATTTGGCAAACAGAGAATTGTGCTGTACCCTACAGAAATTTTGTCTAAAATCAAAAAAGTTACAAGAGTAGTTAGTGGTCAGAAAGAAAATTAAATTTGTGACCACATAAACTAAATGCAAAATCTATGGGCATCATAAATGATGGCCAACACCTTCTCTATGAATAATGTTCTCAAACTGCGGTAAGCATTTTTCACAATAATACAACAGGATTCCCCATATCCTCCTCCAACATATGAGAGAGAGCAGTCCTGATGCTGCATGGGGATGCATCTGTTGCCAACAGAGGGACTGGTAAGTCACAAGCAGAGTGCTGATCAGAGAGACAGTTTTAACTTCTGAAAAGCCCTATTGAACTCTTCAGACTATTGAAAAGGAGCTCCAGTTTACCAAAGATGATTTAAAGGTGTGGTTGAGGAGGCTGCTTTGGGAATAAATTGTGCATAGTAATTCAATTTTCCTAGAAAATATGGCAGGTGTATTGGCCACTCCATAAAACAACCTATTATCTCTTTACAGTCTCAATGGTGTGTAGAAAACTGAAATCTTCCTTGAGTCTTCATCAAGAAGCAACTGAAAATATATGTCAGTCATATCAATTATTGAAAAGAAATTCTTCCTGAAAGTTTAGAAAAAAGATCAGTCAGAGAAAGCAAGGGATAAGAATCAATGTCTGCTTGAGCATTAATGGTTTGCTTAAAATCTCTACACCACTGAAGAGAACCCTCATGCTTCCTAACAACCACTACTGGTGAAGCCCACTGACTGTGAGAAACAGGGGACGTTATCCTTGATGACCAATGTAATTGGGGGAGCTTTACAAAATATTGGATTGGCTATTAATATGAACCTGAAAGCCCATTGTTTTCCCCAAACTAGGTTCAATCAGTGGCACAATTTGCATATGAAATGTACCAGTGGCAGAATAGGGTACACATGAGACATAGGAGTACACTTCACTATGTAATGAAAATCCAAAGGCACAATACATACCAAAGCCAAAAGTATTCTTGACAAAAAGATCGGCCGCAACCAAATATGGCAACATTCAAGGTACCTGATTGAAAGTGAGCAATGATTGTACATAATCTAATAGTGGTACCTCATGGTGGTTGTATGCCTACAGCTTTGATTGCACCTCATTGAGTGAGGGAGTGCCCATGCTCACAGCTGTGTCCAAAGTTCAAGCAACTCCCTTCACCAACTGAGTCCTCCTGCAATGCTGTGGCCAAATTTTCTACTGAGGTCAGATCAATTGTTTTCCTCGCTCTGCCACACTGTACTACAGAAGAAAACCTGTCTTTTTGAATTCCGTAATCCTTGGACCAACACCTTTTCTCATATGCTTAAGTGTCCAGAACTTCTGCAGAGCTACAGGTGTTAGTCACCATTCTTGTAAAAGAGCTTTACCAGCTGTACCCAATCTTGCATTGAGATATTCATGCTGAGCATCTCAGACACAAACTGAGAAACAGTCATGTACCCTGTGTCTTATTTTTCGTACACTGCTGCTTACAGTTCCATCTTGTGGTAAAGTATGTGTTAATTTTTTTCATAATCTTTCCCCCTTCTTCAATAATATTGGATTTAAATTTGATGTCATTCTGAGGAGTAGTTCTTTTTTTACAGTGTTTTGAAAGTGGAACTTTAATAATGATCACCATGTACTTAGACTGGTTAGTGACTAGGCCCAATCCACCAATATAAAAAAGAAAGGTCACCAGAAAATTTAGCACTGTTGCATGTAATAAAATTTTATGAGGTGTCACTGCCTGAAATGTTATTAATTTGAATCAGCTGGGGCCGAGGCCTGGTGTGCTTAGGTATGCTTATGCAGTATGAGTTTGATGTAAATGCTTACATCACTTGACCTCAAAATGTGGACATTCCCATTTGGAATGTAAGAAACAACAATCTGGGTAACTTATAAACAAAGTGTACGACTGTGAATGACACCTGGTGTTAGCCCAGAATTGTGGAGGATGCAGCTGTAAATCACTGATGAACAGAACCTTTTTACGACTGGGGAATCTCTGATGGCAACTTTTCGCTGCACTCTAGCGCTATGGCTCTGGGTCACATGTGAAATGACAAATTCTGCTGGAAACATTTGTCTCATCGCTTGCAACATTTCAGGTGTTCATGAAATTCATATCATTTCAGCCAGCGAGAGGTCAGACTGTCTTAAGGTTAGCATCTGGACATCCTTATCCAGGGCCAAGCAAATCATTACATCAGATATTGAACTTTCTAAGTGTGATCTTCCACACTCACACCTAGAGATTCATTGGAATAATCCTAAGGAAATGCAGTCCAAAAACAAATGAAGTAGGTTACAGTATACTTGTTCACCCACTGCGTGAATACTGCTCACCGGTGTGGGATCCGTACCAGATAGCGTTGATAGAAGAGATAGAGAAGATCCATCGGAGAGCAGCGCGCTTCATTACAGGATCATTTAGTAATCGCAAAAGCGTTACAGTGATGATAGATATATTCCAGTAGAAGACTCTGCAAGAGAGGCGCTGAGTAGCTCGGTAAAGTTTTGAGAACATACCTTCACCGAGAAGTCAAGCAGTATATTGCTCCCTGATACGCCCGCTGAACCTGCTGGGCAGAGCAGGTAATTAGGATTGTGGAAAGGGCCAAGTAGGATGGGGTCAGTTTCATCTTCTAATTGTAATTTATTGTAATTTAATAACACTTTTACATCCAAAGCTGCACACAGCCGGACCTTTACCAAATGCAACTCTTTCACGGCTGAAGGCCTCCAAGCAAGAATCTTAACAATATAAAAGTCCAATTAAGATAGCAATAAAATAATTAAAAAAAACATCACAGCAAAATAGATAGAACAAACATATGCAAGGTGCAATACCAAAGGCTGAAGGCCACAATTAAGTTTCAAAATTTTAAAATATATTACCATAGACTTTCAAAGGCAGAAGGCCACAATGTTTAAAAACAATAAATCTTAAAAATCAACAAGACAAAAATGCAATTAAAAGGCAAATAAAAAAAATAAAAAAACATATCACGGCTAAGTGGAAAGCCTCAAGGCAAAGCAGATAGAACAACATATGCAAGGTGCAATACCAATGGCTGAAGGCCACAAGTAAGTTTCAAAATTTTAAAATATATTACCGTAATCTTTTAAGGCAATGTTTAAGCTTGAAAGATAAATTTAAGAATTAATTTTGCAAAATTTTTAAGAAAAAAGAAAAATAATCATAAGCCTTAAATTTTAAGTAGCTGAAAACAGATAATTAAACACCGGCGGTGTTCAGAGGCATCCAGGGAGGTCAGTCTGCCCTCGTTCAGTTAGGCAAGACAGGTGGTGAGCCCAACTGCATTTGATCCATCAGAACCCAACCAGGGTACAGCCACGGACCAACTGACAAACAACTTGCTTGCCACCAATCGGTACATGAGAATTCAAACAAAAAATGGTTACAAACATGATAATCCACAATGGAGTATGAATTAGCTGTCAAAATTACACACCATGTTGGACAGCAACAACAGGTGAGGAAAGGATGCTGCCTGGATTTACGTTAGTGGCCAGGGCAGGTAACCGGAACATTAACGGCCACTAGGCAGAAAATTCCACTGGTGCACTCGAATTGTAGTCAACCAAAATAGTTAGTTGAGCTGCATGGTGGCTAAATTTCAGCTGTAGAAACACTTGGTGTTGCTCACAGGAAAACCTCCCCAACAGCAAACCACCAAAACGAACCACCACGACATGAATAGATGTGGCTTGGGTAGCTGAAACTGCTACTCAACTTTGACATCCTGGATCGGTGAACCATGAAGCTCGTAGCAATCGAACAGCTCCATCTATGCTCCGACACTGTGCAAGGGCTGCCAGTGGACCCAGCCAACTGCATGGTGTGGAGATAACTTCCCTTGTCCCCAACAATGGACCGACTGCCTGCTGGTCCGTCGCGACTGCTGCTCCATCGTTACTGCACTGCTGGTGCATCTCCCACTCACTTCCAGACACACAACAGTGGTAATACAGGCTCAGATCCAACCATGCAGAGGAAACATGCCCACTGGCTAAACGACATCCCTGCACCAGGAAAGGGCCGACCCAAGTTCCACAAGATGGTAATTGAATGGGCCCAGAAGTGCTCTTAGAATCAGTTACACATTGCCCGATGAGACGACCGACCTCTCAGAGGCAGTACACTGACAACATTTAAGATAACTTGTCAAGAAAATAATGCCAACTACACACACAACCTGACAAACACTTGCACGAAGACTTGAACGATACCCAACAGTAACAAAGCATGCATGAAGACGAATTGGGAGTCGATGCACACACACACACACAGCTGACTCACGAACGATCGGCAAGCCAAAATGCATCATCTGGTAGGATGACCGACTGACGATCCACCAAGACCATGGCCTGGTTCAAGTGTTGCGTGGTGGCAATGGTCAGGTGGGCCATGTCAATGCAGAGCTCACTGCTGCTCCAACCCAACTGCACTAGTGTCGCATTGCAACACCCTGACTGGCAGGTCTGGACTGTGCTCCAGACACATTCCCACTGACTGACAGACCACTCGCAACCCGAACTATGACCAACTCTCTTCCAACAGGGGAAGTAAAAGCAGTCGAGCAAAGATACTACAAAAGTGGATATATCAATATGCACTGCTAATGCTGCTCATGGTAAGGCAAAGCAGCAACTCAGTGACAGTAGTAATTTAAATTAACTTAGTGAGATGGAAGTTCATTAAAAATAGGGTGTAAAATACATGATGGCAGGAACACAAGCCATGCACAACTCACTCCTTCCCACGTATATCTCGCGAAGAGACCATGAGGATAAAATCAGAGAGATTAGGGCCGACACAGAGGCATACCGACAATCTTTCTTTCCATTAACAATACGAGACTGGAATAGAAAGGAGAACCGATAGAGGTACTCAAGGTACCCTTGACCACACACCGTCATGTGGCTTGCGGAGTATGGATGTATATGTAGATGTAGATGAATTTACATGTTTGACTCAACCCCTGCAAATCTGTAATGTGAAGTGTGTAAGTTATAGTTTTTAACTTATGGTATTGTAAGAATTCAAGCCTTGCAGCTACCATGTGTATTTTGTTGGAAAAGTAACTGGATAATAAAGAGAATATTTAAGATACAAATAAAACAGATGGGTTGAAAATGGGGATAGCCTTTGAACCAGTAATATAACTGTGGATTCATAGACAACAGAAAGGCCCTTGGCAACCCAGACATGTGATATCACTTACCTTGATGTGTTGCATGAGGCATTTTTGATATATGTCCCTATTCCTCTTGAGCTGTGTTAAGTGGTTGAAATGTCAGCACGGCTGACAATGCCTGTGACTGAAGTCACATTGAATTAGTGCCTGACCAGTTCCTGGTCCTAATTTCGTTGCTGCTACCATAGCTTAACAAATTTTGTGTCCATGGCGGTGCTTGGTGAGCCAAATTTTGACCTCCTCATAGAAATATTGTATATCTCACTTTAGGGCCAACAGTGTTTAGTGAACACAAATAAACTTTTATAATGACAAATTAAAATTGTCTCTTAGTCACTGAAACCAAACAGTAATAGTTTTGGGAGGAACTTAATATAAGTCAAAATAGAACCCAATTTGAGACAGTTTCTGTAAAAGTCCAGGCAATACTAGCACACTGCACATGTATTCAGAATGTCTGACATTAAACAATGTTCCATTAATCCTACCAGTGTTGGAAACCACACATTCTTAATTCATATCACTATGCACACACATTTGAATTGGAACAGGTAAAGAGTCACAGTGGTTGGAGTCCATTGGTAAAGTAAGTTGGATTACAGAAACTGAGGAAGAAACTACTGCCAAGTGACCTTATCTTTACCCACTCCAGAAATTCATGTTACTGGCTGTTTCGGGAGTGCTGCTGCTGCAGACACCCTTGCTGGATGTGGGTGATTATGCATATCAGTGCATTTACATTTTCCATTTCTACATCTGGTGGGATTAGTGATGATTTGGTGTTTTCTCTTTACAACAAAATACCTAACAATATACTTGGATGTAAATAATGTATCTGAAATCTCTCCTGAGGAAGGTTTATACTCACGGGTCCACACACTATCATGTACCATCTACCAATCAAATAAGAATGTTTATATTTTAAATACACCAGTGATGAACTTTCAAACAAGTATTTGTCACTACAAGTAATTTTAAGTTGACTGGAATATCCATTTCATGTTTGGCAATACTCCAAGTAGAAACCAAGGTGTAAATCTGTGTTTGCAGCCTGAGTCAGCATAATTTATGAGATCCAAGTTTTCAAAAAATTAACACCACTTTATATCTTCTTGGTGTGAATTTCCTCCACTACACCATAAGCAGTAACAAAACTCACAACAACAACTAAATTCTCTCCCTTACTGCCTCTGCAGCTTGGGTATACATATCATTTTAAAAATCAAGTAAACAAACAGTAATTATTGAAATTGCCAGATACATGACTTACAGTTAAAAAAGGGAATTACAAAAGTTCCTGCTGTTGTAGTTTTGGGTGAAACAAATTGGCAGATTGATACGTAGTGGTTGTAATTGTCAATTTTGTAATTTACTGTGTAGAATAATCTTTCATATCTGATCCAATTATGCAAAATATAAAATATTGATTTCCTTCGTAATTACAAATTGTCATTTGTGGATAACATTTTCATGAATTCCAGACATATTGCTTGATACCCTCATTAAGCTGTGTTTATCTTTTTTTTTCTTTTTTTAAGTGAACAAATTTTGGCAAAATATGAAAGTGTTATATCTGTTTACAATACATTTTGTAAGCTTGTAATTAAAAAATCAATTACTTAAGTTTGTATTACTGTAGTGTTACATGGAATAAACCAACAATTGAAGAGATAATATTGATTATCTTCCATTTCATGAGTTTCTGTAGAAAATAGTATTTTGTGTCAAATACAATAACGCAAAATATATGATGTTGAGTTTCTTCTTAACTACAATTCATATTTTGTAGTTTACATTTCCTTAAGCTCAAAATATACTGATCAGGAAAAATATTATGACCACTACCCATTACAACTTTGGATGTCACCTGGTGTTGTTTCGGGTACATGACACAGTAACAAAAGTATGTAAGTGGAGCAGACATGTACAGGGGATCATCCTAGCAAAGATATAGGCCGCAAATGGGGAAATACATTGAGATAAGTGACTTTGACAAACAGCAGATTATTATTATGCACAGCCTGTGAATGAGTATCTCAAAAATGGTAAAGCTGTTAAAATTTTCACATGCTACTGTCATGAGCATCTATATAAAGAGGTATACGGACATTGGAACTACCACTAGGCAGTAAATGGTTGGATGTCCATGACTCTTCACAGAACATGGGGTTCAGAGGCTTGTCTCCTCTGTAAAGTGGGATAGATGGTGATCTGTGGCATCTATGCCAAAAAGAGCACAATGCTGGTGCATGCACAAGGTGTTTTAGAGCACACTGTTGAGCGTACACTGTTGAACATGGAGCTCTGCAGCAGACCACTCCTACGTGTTCACATATTGACCCTACAACATCATCAACTACGATTGCAGTGGGCACAGCACCATTGGGATTTGACCGTCGATCAATGGAAACATATTGGTCCTTGGGTGAATCACATTATTGCTACACCAGATCAATGGTCATCTCCACAAATGCCATCATCATGGCGAATGGCAGCGCACCACTGATGCAGGCCAGTGGGAGTGGTGTTATGCTATGGGAGATATTCTCCTGCACTTGTAAGGGACCTGTGGTGGAATCAAAGACACGCTGACAGCTGCAAACCATCTGCATCCCTTCATGCTTGATGTATTCCCCATCAGTGATACCATCTTTCAGCAGTATAATTGTCCATGTCCCAGAGCCAGAACTGTGTTACGGTGGTTTGAGGAGCATTATAATGAACTCATGTTGATGTCTCTGTGACCAAATTCACCTGATGTAAATCCTATGGAACCCACCTGGGTTGCTATCGGGCACCATCACTGCATTCACAAATCAGCAGCCTGTTATTTATGCAAATCACATGACATGTGCATAGACATCTAATGCCACATATCTCCTTAAACCTACCAACAAACTGTTGGATCCTTGACACGCAGAATCAGTGATGTATTTCGCTCCAAAGACAGACAAAAACAGGCTATTAAGCAGGTGGTCATAATTTTTGGCTCATCAGTTTTTTATGAAATGTACAGGTTTTATCAAAATATGAAAATGTACTGTTTGTATACAGTTCATTTTGAGAAATAACTTTTGAAATACTACTCTGTTACTTGATCAGCTACTCAAAAATTTACAGGTATCATTAACATTGCATCCCACCATATAGTTTGTGCAATACACGTATTTTACAATATATAGAGATGTGAGATGTTTGATATCGGGTTGTATGCTAATATGTGGTGCTGTAATATTCAGTTGATCTATGTGGTTGGTTCCATTACAACTCTCATGCTTTACTGAGTCCATTCAGTTGATTGATTTTGATAGTAAATATATTTATGATGCATTGTGTCTGCACTACAACTTCATATACGTAGTGTTATGTGACATATTATATTCAGTTTGGTTTCTGGAAAAAAACAGAAAAGATTGTCTCTTTGTGACCAAATACAGCTGAGTGTCTGGTGCTCTCAGATATCAGGTTTTAATGCATTTTGTCAGAAATTTCTATTAGATGTGGAATTAATGAAGCATTTCCATATTGCATGTTTTTATGTCACCACATTTTGCCCTCCATTTGATTTGATAAATAATGCCAGACTCACTGCTCAACATATCTACTATAATCGCATTCTTCTTTAGTCTGTGTCACACACCCTAATTTTTAACTTCTTCTTAATTTATTTCCCTTTACTGCAGCTTCCATCAGTGAACTACTTGACCCTGGATGACATGGAACATATCATGAAATGCTTCCTCTTCTTGTGACACAATACTATCATCTAGGAAATGTAGTGACCATTTACAACAACAAAAAGTATACACAAGTAAAAAAAAAGGTGTGGTCACCAGCCAGGTTAGCTGAGAGCACTAACACACTGCTTCCTGGACTCTGGTAGGCGCACCGGCCCCGGATTGAATCCGCCCGGCGGATTAACGATGAGGGCCGGTGTGCTGGCCAGCCTGGATGTGGTTTTTAGGTGGTTTTCCACATCCCCCTAGGTGAATACTGGGCTGGTCCCCACGTTCCGCCTCAGTTAAATGGCTCATAGACATCTGAACACTTTCGCACTATTCCATGGATTACACTAGTTGCAGACAGTTGGGGTACACTAATCCCTTCCCGGGGAGTACGGGGTGGCGGCGAGAAGGGCATCCAGCCACCCCTTAAACTAACATTGTCACATCCGATTAACGATGCCGACCCTGCGTCTCCGTGGGAAACCAGACACAAGCAAAACAAAGAAAAGGAAAAGAAAAGGAGATAGGTGGGGTCCTCCTTTAATGGATCTAGTGCTCTGTAGAGTGAGAGTTGGCATACACTTTAGTAATTAAAGTCAGTGTAAAATATAAAAAGTGAGACACTATTCTGATGTTCTGCAACTATTATTTTTTTAATCAAAAACCTGTTTTAAGCTTCTTAGGCTATTACTAGGTACACTGTCCAGTCACATTAATGTAACCACCTTTCAAAAGCCTAACAAGCACATTTTACAGCATGGAGAGCTGCAAGAAGTGCAGGAAGGAAATCAGTGAGGTTCTGGAAGTTACTGACAGGGATGTAGAGCCATTCTGACTCCAGTGTCATGGCCAGTTGCACTAGATTTCTCGGTTGACGATCCATGGCATGAACAGTTCAATTGAGGTGGTTCACCGAGCGGGGTGGCGCAGTGGTTAGCACACTGGACTCGCATTTGGGAGGACGACAGTTCAATCCTGCCTCCGGCCATCCTGATTTAGGTTTTCCGTGATTTCCCTAAATTGCTCCAGGCAAATGCCGGGATGGCTCCTTTGAAAGGGCGCGGCCGACTTCCTTCCCCGTCCTTCCTTAATCCGATGAGACCGATGACTTCGCAGTCTGGTCTCTTCCCCCAAACAACTCAACTCAACTCAATTGAAGTGGTTCCACAGATTCTCAGTAGGGTTTAAACCTGGGGAGTGTGGTGGCCAAGGAAGTCCTGTGAATGCATCCTGGTGCTCCTTACACCACATGCATAAACTGTGAGCTGTGTGACACATTACATTGTACAGCTGGTAGATGCCATCATGCCAAGGAAAAATGAACTGCATGTAGGGGTGGAAATGGTCCCCAGGGATAATGCATACTTGTGTTGATCTGTTGTGCCTTTACAATGATGATATCTCCCAGGGAATGCCACAAAAACATTCCGCAGAGCATAATGCTCTCTCCTCCGGACTGCACTCTTCTGATGATTATTGCATGGTGTTTGCTTTCAGTCTAATGGAGCATAAAATGTGGTTCAGCTGAAAATGCCACCTGTTGCCACTCTGTAGATGTCCAGCTGCAATACTGTTGTGCAAATCCCAGCCTTCATCTCTCATGAACAGAAGTCAGCACAGTTACATTAACGAGGCACATGCTGTGAAGGCCTATATACAGCAATGTTTGTTGAACAGACATTAAGGAGACATTGCTGGTAGCCGCTTGGTTTATCTGGATGGTCAGTTGCTCAACAGTTGCACAACTATTCACTCGTACACATTATCACAGCCGTTGTTCACCTCTGTAATCTATGGGCTGTGGCACCACAGTTGCTTCAGCACCAGTTTTGGATAGTGCCATTTTGCCATCTGCAGCATATTTAAATCACAGCAGCACACAAAAAGTTTTAGAACTTAGCTGTTTCAGAAATGCTTCTACCCTTGGCCTGAAAGCCAATGATCATTCCCTTTTGGACATGAGATAAATCACTCTGTTCCACAATACATCAGTGGCTGCACTGTTTTCCATCCCTCCCCTGTCCCCTGACTCACTTTATGTACCCTCCACTGCTAGTCATGCCACCTGCCATCTGTGAGTGGTTAATGCACACTGACATCAAATATAGGTGGTGGTCACATTAGTGTGACTCGAACATGTAAATAAGTGTCACAACCCCATATAAATAAATAGTCACCAATAGAGAAATCATTACAAGCATAATTTAATACGAGGGCTATCCACAAAGTACATTACGTTTTGGAATTAAAAATAAATAAAGTATTGGAAATTTTTTTTATTATATACAGATGAAAGCCAACTTCAATACTACTTTTCTACATAGTTGCCATTTAAATTAAGGCACTTATTGTAGCGATGGACGAGCTTGGAAATTCCTTCGTCGTAAAATTTGGCCGCCTGCGCCTTCAACCACGTGGTTACCTCTCCTTTTGGGACAGAAAAGGTGTGATTTTTGTGGATTTCCTGGAAAGAGGCACTACAATAAACTCTCAAAGGTATTTCCAAACTCTGCACAACCTCAGAAGAGCAATACAAAACAAGTGCAGGGGAAAGTTGGGCTCAAAGATCTTGCTGCTTCACGACAACACCCGGGCCCACACGGCAAACGCCACTCGTGAAGTTCTCAAATATTTTACGTGGGAGTTGTTTCCTCATCCACCGTACAGTCCCGACATGGCACTGAGCAACTTCCACTTATTCCCAGCAATGAAGAAGATGTTGGCTATGCAGCGTTTTGATGATGACGCACAGCTTCAAGAAGAGGTAACCACGTGGTTGAAGGCACAGGCGGCCGAATTTTACGATGAAGGAATTTCCAAGCTCGTCCATTGCTATGATAAGTGCCTTAATTTAAATGGCAACTATGTAGAAAAGTAGTATTTAAGTGTGGCTTTCATCTGTATATAATAAAAAAATTTCAAATACTTTATTTATTTTTAATTCCAAAATGTAATGTACTTTGTGGATAGCCCTCGTACCAAGTAATTTCACCTCTGGACTTGATAACATCATGGATTCGGTCCACAAGATTTTACAGGTACATTGCATCCAAGTTAAGCCATTTATTGATGATTTGATTGCACAATTCCAGCACAGATTTTCTATGGAGTTCAAGTCAGGTGATTTTTGCAGGCCAATCAAGATGTAATAGCATGGGGGGGGGGGGTGTTCAGAAAACCAGTCACATATTCTTCCAGCCTAATGAACTTTGCTTTTGACATCTTTATGTATCTGTGTAAACAATGACCTCTTGCAAGGTGACCAATTCAGAATGTTCATTGCATGCAGTTCCCATCACAATTTTCTCTCACTAACAGGTTGAATGCAATTTTCATTCACAAGCCATGAAACACATCTCTGCACCCTTTCAGTTAGGCTACTTTTCTGACCATAATTCTGATGTTGCATTTTGTGGCCTGTTTTCTACACCACTGCTTGTAGACATGCTGAACAGTCTGCTGCAATACACTGAAAACTCCAGCAACTTCACACACCATTTGGCCATGGGCATGGCCAAACACCATTTTCCTTTTTTGCCACTCTGTCACTTCCTTACATTTACCCATGTTTATGTACAATGTCCACTTGAAACATAAATGTTTCACTGAGCACTACTACCTTATGCTCACATAGAGGCAGTGCACGTATGTTGAGCATGTGACCTGATCACTGCGCCCTCTGTAAAGGCTTAACAATTCATCTGTGCATGTGCACTGGGGTGACTAATTTTTTGTCCAATGAGCTTATATATCAAAAGAAGAGGACAAGAGAGAGAGAGAGAGAGAGAGAGAGAATTTTCTGTCGGCATGTTCCACTTCTTAGCATTTATTGTGAATATTATTTATGAAACAAGTAATTAACTAACTCGTATTAGTCATGAGCTACCACTAGTCAGAGACCGTTTGGTTTAAAGGAGGAATACCCCTAAAAATATTACTACAATTGTCACAAATGAGTTGTAGAATGAACAAAGCAAGAAGCCTGATCATTAGACAGTTACCCATTTTACTTGTATTCCAGATGACTATTACAGTGACTTATTTCCAGACACTAGCCAAACAAGGCACTCTGTGTGTAGCGTTGTTAGTCTGATATCACAAATACTGAAATTCTAGTAGTACACTATCTGTACATTTTTTTATTAACATTAGTTTCAAGCAGATGACTGCTTCTTCTGTTTCCATTAGCTTCATCATCTTTCTCAGTGGTGTGGGTTTTTTCACTTTCGTAGGCAACTACTTCTCCTTTTCATCCTTCTCACAACACCTTTCAGTGGTTTGTCTCAGGTTCTTTTCTATCTAATTATGTTCTGTATCCATCAAATACTTTTGGCTTCTCCAATTTTCTTCAATAATATCCAATTCCTATTAATAAGTATGGTAAAATTTAATTTTTTCATTGATTCTCACACATGATTCATGGCTGTTATTAATTGATATTTAATTGAGGAGTCTTGACTTTTCTGTGTGAGTGCTTAAAACTGTATCATCCAACAGAGGAAACTGCACTCAACGCTTCTTTGAAAAGTAATGACCTCTGTGCCGTGCTGGACAATGACATGCCAAACAACAACCACAACAGCAGCAGTGCTCAGCACTCCCATCTTGCCCATTTGCCCATACTGTTTCATGCAGCACGATAGGACTATGTAACCTAAGTGCTGGGTGACTTGCAACAACTGTAGGAAAAAGGACATATAGCAACTCTGTGTCATTACCAGCTCTCTCCTTCAGATATTGATGTGGATATTAATTGTGCACCTCCAGAGACTATGAATAACAACAAACTGTTCATTGAAGTGTAAGACGTGGACAAAGAGCTCAGACTATGAGTGCGCACAGGTGCAGCTGTGACATTGCTGAACTCACAAACCTATGTGAACTTAGGATCTCCAGCATTGTCTTTGATTCCTTGACATTTGGTGAGTTACAACAAGCAGCTTATTCCAATTTTGGGGCAATTTATGGCTCCCACTGCATATAAATTGTGGTTCATGCCTAAACTTTTCTGGTAGTGAATGATGCTGGTGCCAACAATTTGTTGGGTCTAGATGCTTTCAAAGCTTTTGGTTTTTCCATTGCAGATGTGGTGCACCTCATTTCCAACAAGGTTCCTTAGCAACTTTTAGATTATCTGTGTTCTGAGTTTTTGTCTCTCTCAAGTGAAATCAGAAATGGACAGGCTGACATCATTGGGGGTCATGCTCATCAAGTGAGTGGTCTATCCCTTGTCATTGTTAAAAAACCAAATGGCCAGGTTTGCCTCTGTAGCAACTTTAAAGTTTCCATTAATGCTCAGCCTATCACTGACACCTACCCTCTGATTTGTCAGGACAAATTGTTGGCCAAACTCGCAGGGGCCAGTTTTTCTCTAAAACTGATTTATCTGAAGCCTGTTTACTAGTTCTGTGGAATGAGGTTTTGAAAAGGCTCCTTGTGATTAATACGCCCTTCAGGTTGTACCAGTATCAGTACCTCCCGTTCAGGTGGCTTGAACCCCTGCGATTTTTCAGCATTTTCTGGAATAATTGATGATATCCATTCTGGCATGCATTAACTGTCTTGATGACATCTTTGTGATGGATGCATCAACAGGAGTGCATTCATGTAACTAACGCTCCTTGTTCATGGTCTTACATACTGCAGGGTTGAAGCGCAACTTCACCTAGTCCCATTTTTTTCAGCCAACCATAGTTTCATATTTGGAGTTTGTAGATTCTCGAGATGGTGTAAAGCCTTTACATCATTTTGTTGCTGCTGTCACAGCTGTGCTTCACTCTTCCAATGTCAAAGAACTACAGGCATTTTAGGGAAAATTGCCTACTGTCACAAATTCATTCTGGGTGTGGCCATGTTGGCCCGTCCTCTCCACAAATTGCACCACAAGAAAGTTCCTTTTCAGTGGAGGACTGCCCTGCAAGCACATGTTCACGCTTTTGAAATCTAAATTACATTCTGTTAATTGTTTGGCTGTCTTCCATCCTGGCCACCACCTGGTCTTAGCTACAAATGCCTCTCAGTATGGCCACAGCGCCGTTCCTGTATAACACTATGAGGATGTTTCCAAATGTCCTATAACTTACACATCAAAAAAGCTCTACTTTGCTCAGCAGTGCTACTCTCAAGTTGAAAAGGAGGTGCTTGCTATCATCTATGCCTTCAAAAAAGCTCATATGCTTATGTATATGTCTAAGTTCCACCTCATTACTCACCATCAGCCCTGGGTTTCATTGTATAAGCCTTCTGCTTCGTTGCCCAACAAAGCAGCATATAGCCTACAGTGACGGGCTTTGTTTCTGTCTTGCTACAATTATGAAATACATTTTTGGCCTGCAACACAGCATGTCAACACCAATGCGCTGTCCTGACTTCCATTGGTGCTGGACATTACTTTTGATCAGAATAAGCTCCTTTGTTTTCACTTAGATGTGAAGATGCAATCTACAGTTGGAAGAGTTTATTATTACGGGCTCCTGAATCACAGCTGCTTTTGCTGCTGGTCCGATTTTGCACCTTGTTCAATTTGTTCAGTATGGTTGGTCAGATAGGACTCCAGGCCACACTTCTGATCCTTTATGTAACTATTTTGCACTCTGTCACTGACTTGGTGTTTCATAATGTTGTTATCTTAGCTACAGACAGACTGTCACCCAGGGTTGTGATCTCAGCCACTATACAGTGAGACGTGCTTCAGCTTCTGCATCTTGGACTTGGAGAGGTCTCTTGTACCAAGTCATTGGCATGTCAACATCTTTTCTGGCCTGGTATCAATGGTGACATTGTGCATCTTCCCATGACCTGCTCTTACTATGTTACACAACAAGTGGCACCACAGGCAATGCTCTCTCTCTGTGGTCCATTCCACAGTGTTCATTGGACTTCGTGCATGCTAATTTTGCAGGCCAGTTCCTCCATTCTTACTGGTTGTTGGTTGTCAATGCTTTCTTGAAATTTCTGTATCTTAACCACTATTGTTCCATGTCAGCCACAGGTGCAGTTCAGATACTCTCCAATTTTTTTTCCATTTAAGGTTTGCCTTATACGCTTGTGGTGGATTATGGTGCACAATTCATGTCTCAGATCTTCACGATTTCTGTGCCTGTCATGGCATTCTCTACGAGACTGCCTCACCTTTTTAATGGCAAGATGGAGTGGCTCATCCATACATTGAAGGTTCAAATGAAGAAGTATGTCACACATTCTTCCACAGATGACAACTTGATGTGCCTCTTGAGTTCCTACAGATTTGCACTGGTGGAGGATTGGAGTCTAGCCAAGAGACTCCGTGGCTGCCAGCCACATTCCTTCCTGCATCTGCTCATTCTGCCCCACCAATATCTGTTGCCACAGCCTCATCATGTTTCACTCCGGGCTCCGCAGTCTGGGCTCAAGGGTTCAGTCGCCAACCAAAGTGGACTCCGGCCATGGTCTACAGCTGCCATAGCCACCCCCTCTGGGTGGTGTGCACTAGCGAAAGACTGGTAGCATGCCATCATGATTAACTGCAGCCTCAAGCCATGATGAGGTCCATTGGTCTGCTGCTGCTGCTTTTGCCTCCTCCTCAGTACCCATCAGACCTTGTGGGATGTCCCTGCTGCAGGGGCTGACATCCTTGTGGATGTCACAACCTCCTGCCTCTCCTCCATGGTCTGGTGACCTGGCACATTCTGCCGGCTCATCCCATGATGCTTCACTGCCACCAACACTTCCTCCATTGGCTGGGCTGATGCTATCAGGTCCCTCACCACCGGCATCCCCAGCAACCCCACCCAAGTGGCTAGCACCTTCACTGTTGGCACAGTTCCACCACATCAAGGACCTTGATGTCAAGATGCTACGATTGCCTTTATTGCAGATCCTCCGTTATGATACTTTGTGGGGACAGCCACCATATGTGCCTGCAGCTGCCCTACCTCCATCCTTCCTCACCTGTTCTGGCCCAGAATCTCCTTCCACAGTCACTGCCATTACCTGCAGTGCCCACCATAGAGGCCATAGATGTATCATCAGTTGCCTCAATGCCCACATCAGTGAAGTGTCCTCTCTCTTCACAATGTGTAAGAGAGGCTATAAACATGTATATCATATTTGCAGCACCAGGCTGCCAACATGCTACACTCAAATACTCTGTCAACGGCATCTTCATGCCGTGCTGTCTAACAAAACTCTCCTCTATGTAAGGACCATGCGGCAGGTGCCTGTCCTCAGACTGTGCTCTGTTGGTTATTGTACCATTTCTATGTTTGTTGTTTACTTTCTGGCAGCGTTGGCTGAGTGGTTGTAGACACTTCAGTTCAGAACTGCGCGAGTGCTACGGTCGCAGGTTCGAATCCTGCCTCGGGAATGGGTGTGTGTGATGTCCTTAGGTTAGTTAGGTTTAAGTAGTTCTAAGTTCTAGGGGACTGATGACCTCAGATGTTAAGTGCCATAGCGCTCAGAGCCATTTGAACCATTTGTTTACTTGGGTAGGAATAAATAAACTTTTGTTCTTCGTGACCACACTGTTTGTGTCTAGTGTGGCAGAACTGCCAGAAAATATTAATATCTTTGCTTTTTTGTACTTCGTTTTACTTACTTTGGTTGTTGACTAGTTGGTGTGAGTCATTCGTCATGACTGTTACCGTGATTGTCGAAAACTACTTCTTTGTGTTTTGATTTATCGTGTGCCAATAAAATATTACGTAGTGAAAGTAAATGGTGTTTTCTGTGTTATAAGTATAACACTCGCCATACTGGTGACCTCCGACGCGCAACATACGTCCGATTCGACAATGTGGCCGTTTACTTCGACATCTCCACATCGCTCACCTTCCGCTCCTTTCGGACTGCAACATGATACTAATGGTGCCTCTACACTGCCTTTCCACGGTTTCCTACGCACAACGCCACCAACAACTGGGATAAAATTGGAAGATAAGTACAACGCCGTGGAGTTTTCTCCGTCATCAACAATGCCGTTGTGGACTCGTTCAACATCGCCAGTGATGTCACCTGCTATGAAATCTTTTTCTACGTTCGTCTATAACAAACCAATCATGAGTGCTGTGCCTAAATTTGTGACTCACAGTGCGTCGTATTTACGAGGTGTGGCTAGAAAAAAACCGGACTAGTACTGGTGAAACAATAAAACGAATGCAATAAGGCTGAAAGTCGGATGGCCTGTCACGTGACTCTCGCTCCGCCTACTGCTCGAGTTTCATCTGCCTCCTGCACTCAGTCTGCCCATGGCGTCTGTTTTAAGTGCGTCGGAAAATGTTGAGTGTACAGAAAGAACAGCGTGTTAACATCAAATTTTGTTTCAAACTAGGAAAATCTGCAAGTGAAACGTTTGTAATGTTACAACAAGTTTACGGCGATGATTGTTTATCGCGAACACAAGTGTTTGAGTGGTTTAAACGATTTAAAGATGGCAGCGAAGACACCAGTGATGACACTCGCACTGGCAGACCATTGTCAGCAAAAACTGATGCAAACATTGAAAAAATCGGTAAACTTGTTCGACAAGATCGCCGTTTAACAATCAGAGCAGTGTCTGAATTAACAGGAGTTGACAAGGAAAGTGTTAGGCAGATTCTTCATGAAAGTTTCAACATGAACAAAGTGTGTTCAAAAATGGTTCCAAAGTGTCTCACAATTGAACAGAAGGAACGCCGAAGAATGATTTGTTCTGACATCCTGGAAAACATTGAAAGTGATCCCACCTTCTTACAAAATGTTATTACTTGCGATGAATAGTGGTTTTTTACTTACGATCCCGAAACTAAACGCCAATCGATGCATTGGAAAACTCCTGGTTCTCCACGACAAAAAAAAGCACGAATGTCAAAATCGAAATTCAAGGCAATGATGATTGTTTTTTTTTTGACATCAAAGGGATTGTGCACATTGATTGGGTACCAGAGGGACAAACAGTGAATCAGCATTACTACATTAGCGTCCTGGCTACCCTACGTGAGCGAGTACGGAGAAAACGGAACGATTTGTGGAGAAAAAAGTCATGGATCCTTCACCAAGACAATGCCCCAGCTCACAGTGCGTTGTCAGTGAAGACGTTTTTGGCAAAACACAACATTCCCATCTTAGATCATCCACCCTACTCACCTGATTTGGCCCCCTGTGACTTTTTTCTTTTCCCTAAAGTCAAGTCAGCTTTGAAAGGAACTAGATTTGAGACTGTTGAAGCAGTAAAAGAAAAAGCGACGGAAGTAATGTATGGACTTACCGAAAATGATCTGCAGCATTGCTATGAACAGTGGAAAATTCGTATGGAGCGGTGTAGAGACCGAGGAGGAGAGTACATTGAAGGAGATAACATGAAATTGTAAATATTTGTAAATAAATGTTTTTTCCAGCATCAGTCCGGTTTTTTTCTAGCCGCACCTCGTACAACCTCCTGTGACATGTAGTGTGCAACAGTGCCCCAACACTATGAACCTCACAGACTTTTCGAGCCCACAGATCACTTGGAGCTCCCCATATATCGCTGATAAATCGGTTTTGGACACATGGGACAGATGGGTACAAATTTCAGTGACAACAATTACTGGTTGGACAGTCGTCCCGCCCCGATTGTTTCCGCAGCCCCGGCTGCGCCTGCCGCGCCTCCCGCGCCAGCTGTGTTTAAACCAGCCGCCGCGAACGCCGCGAGTGACAGCTTCATAAACACTCCACCACTCCCGTCCGCTGTGCTATCAAATCTGTTACATCCACAACACAAGAGTGAGAAAATTCCTAAATTACCAAGGTTCACGATGGACAATCCGCATACGTGGTTTATTTTGGCAGAGACTATATTGACCGCCCTAAACATTGATTCAGACAGTGCTAAATTTATTGCACTTATTAATGCCCTATAGGACCACGCTGAGTGGGTACAGGACTTAGTGCTGTCGGCGGCCCCCGCAAATCGTTACCCACTGGCAAAACAACAGATCTGCGAACGTCTAGCTAGGACTACGCAAGAGTCTGTTTTATACATACTGCGAGAAGTACATCTCAAAGACTCGACTCCTTCACAACTGTGGCGACGTATCAGAGCAGTCTTCGATAGCAAAACTATGCCAGATGAAGCTTTACTTTCTTTCTGGGTTGCAAAGCTACCGCAAGCTACCCAACTGCAGCTCCTATGACACGACCAGGAACCTCTAAAAGCGAAATTATTGCTGGCCGACGCCGCACATAAGATAATCAACAGAAGAAAGTTATCTACGTGTGTCCCCCTTGATATTACGCCTCCCCCGCGTGGCAGAGGCCGATCTTTCCAAAACAACAGACAGAGTACACTGGCTGAGCACCAGATTCCACACCGTCCTTCACCATCCCATACCACAGCTTCAAGTGACGTCCTTCACTCGGTAACAACACAGGATCAGCAAGTTTATCCTCTCTGCTGGTATCACTCCGTTTAAGGTAATACAGCCAGGAATTGCTGCTCACCTTGTGCAATGCGCCCAAACATGCACGGCGGGACACTATAGGCGCACCGGTCCGCACTGTGACGTCAAGTCGCCTAACAGATCACAGGCTAGTACTTCCGAATTATTCTCTCGGACGTTTGTATATCCAGGATATAGCTTCTCAGAAATGGTTTTTAGTGGACACTGGTGCCGATGTGAGCGTCATTCCACGTTCAATGGTCACTTCTACAATCAAGCATTCGCCCCACCAAATCAGAGCAGCCAACAATTCCTCATTAAAGGTTTATGGTGTAACGCAACTTCGCATTTACTTCGATGATACACATAATTATGAATGGACATTTTCGGTAGTAGAAATCGACGAGCCAGTATTAGGATTGGACTTCTTAACTGCTCATAGCTTTTCTTTGGGGCCCGCATCTCGTGGTCGTGCGGTAGCGTTCTCGCTTCCCACGCCCGGGTTCCCGGGTTCGATTCCCGGCGGGGTCAGGGATTTTCTCTGCCTCGTGATGGCTGGGTGTTGTGTGCTGTCCTTAGGTTAGTTAGGTTTAAGTAGTTCTAAGTTCTAGGGGACTGATGACCATAGATGTTAAGTCCCATAGTGCTCAGAGCCATTTGAACCATTTTTTTTTTTTCTTTGGACTTAATTACACCTGCTCAGTGGATTTTAAACAATAATTTTCGGCGAGATTTTCCCCATCCACGCCGACAGAATGCAGCTCGAATACGTCCTGTCAACAAGACAAAGAGACAGTTTCTATCCTATCTGAGGAGGTCAAAGCTGCCGTAGTGAACTTAGTTACGCAACGCCTCGAAATCGACCAACTCTCTGAAGACAACGCAAGACTACTTCAACGTTGTGATGCCCTGACTGATGAACTGCGCGGGTTAAGACAGGAGATCAAGATTAAAAGTAATAACACGCACGAAACTACACGGGACCTGCATACCGCACCGCTGTTTATACGCAGCCACAGCAGCGCCTGCCACGACCCGGACAGCGAAGACGGCAACACGCCCAGCAACCCCCCACCCTGCGCTTCACCGTCCGCCTCTCATCAAAACACAGAGGCCACAGCTGTTACAGGCGACGCCGCGCAGGCGCGCGCTGCGATTCCTTCGTGCAGTGACACCATTTTCAGGTTAGTTCCCTTTCATACTTACCGCGCACCGACGATAACGTCGCGCCTTCCTGCGTCCCTCCACGTATTGCGGCCACACCTATTCACAAAATAAAGGCCATTACTACGGGCGTCTGTCACCGGCTTAACACAACTGAGGGACCGCCTGTCCGTTCTCGCCCCCGTCGCCTCAATGCAAAAAAACTTACTGCTGCCAAAGAATGTATTAATGAACTTTTACGCTTGGGTATAGTCCGCCCCTCGGACAGTGCGTGGTCTTCCCCAATACATGTCGTTCCCTGAAAGGGCAATTCCTTTCGACTCCGTGGAGACTATAGGCGTTTGAACGTCAGAACAATACTTGATAACTACCCTGTCCCACACCTCCACGACTTTTCACAATCCATGTTCGGTGCCAACTTTTTCTCTGTGTTAGACTGCAAAAAGGTATACCATCAGATTCCTATGCACCCAGAAGATATCCCCAAAACCGCTATCATCACCCCATTTGGACTCTATGAATATTTGTTTATGCCTTATGGATTGAAGAATGCCGCTCAGACCTGGCAAAGATTCATTGACACCATTGTACGTGGCCTTAATTTTTGATATGCCTACCTAGACGACATTATTATTTTCTCCACAACTGCAGAGGAACACAAACAACACCTCCAACAGGTTTTTGATAGATTGGCACGACACGGAGTTGAGATAAATCATGACAAATCCCGACTGGAGAAGCCAGAGGTTATTTTCCTGGGACATTTGGTCAATAATGAGGGCATTCATCCCACCTCAGATAGTGTACAACAAATACTTGACCTTCTCCTCCCTCAAACCTATAAAGAGTTACGTAGACACCTCGGAATGGTAAATTTTTTTAGACTCCACATTCCACATGCGGCATCTCTTCAAGCCCCTCTCACTGAGGCCTTAAAGGGAAAGAATACCACAGGCGACAGACACATAGAATGGGATCAGACTACGCAGCGAGCCTTCGACTCGCTTAAGTACGCCTTAGTGCCTTAGTGAACGCTATTACCCTGTCTCACCCTCACCCTGACGCCTCCCTGACAATAACCACAGACGCTAGCGATAATGCCATTGGCGCAGTTTTGCAACAGACCCTACCAACAGGTACTACACCCCTGCGCTTCTTTTCAAAAAAGCTCACCGAAACGCAAAGAAAGTGGTCCGCATTTGATGGTGAACTTTACGCCATTTATGAGGCCGTAAAGTACTTTCGTACAGATATTGAAGCCCGACTGGTGACAGTTTACACAGATCACAAGCCCCTTGTCGAGGCTCTCCGCAAACCAGCATTAGATGTACTACCCAGAAGGTTCCGCCATATGGATTTAGTATTACAATATGTTTCAGACTTTCAATATATCAGGGGTAATGACAATGTTGCAGCAGACTACCTGTCACGCCTGTCCTCCCTGAAGACAGCTATTGATCCTCACCGCTTACAAGAGCTCCAGCTATCCGACCCAGAGATACAGCACCTTCTCTCTGAATCTGATACTTCCTTACAAATTGCTCTACTTCCCTTCCCTAATGATGATTGCTCTTTGTATTGTGACATTAAAACAGGTCATCCTCGTCCTATAGTTCCTAAAGCTCTTAGGAAAGACGTTTTCGACACAATCCACAATCTCGCTCACCCGAGCATTTGCGCGACTACGCGCCTCATTACAGAGAGATACGTTTGGCCTAATGTAAAAAGAGATTGTAATCGGTGGGCGAGAGCATGCATACCTTGCCATAGAGCCAAAATACACAAACATACTAAGCCCCCATTAGGCAAATTTACTGTGCCCTCAGGTAGATTCCATCATGTCCACTTCGACATTGTCGGTCCGTTACCGATATCTAACAATTTCCGTTACTTACTGACCATGATAGATCGTACCACACGTTGGGCCGATGCTATCCCCATCGCGGACATTACGGCCGACACTGTAGCTAACGCTTTTGTCCACCATTGGCTTTCTCGTTTTGGTTGCCCTACTTCACTTACCACAGGCCAGGGGAGACAATTTGAATCTAATCTGTTTAATCGCCTCTGTCAACTGTGTGATATCAACAAATTCAGAACTACAGCCTATCACCCGCAATCTAACGGCCTAATTGAACGATGGCACCGTACCCTGAAGGTCGCTCTCATGTGTCATTCTTCCTCTTGGACTGAGGCACTCCCCTGGGTCCTTTTAGAGTTGAGGACGGTTTTCAAAGAAGACCTTAAAGCGTCAGTTGCTAAGATGGTATACGGAGAAAACCTCGCACTTCCGGCAGATTTTCTTGATGATCCTCCTCTACTTCCCGAGGATCAACTTCCCGAGTTGGTACGACAGGTTCGACAGCATATCACCAAGTTACGTTTTCCGCAACCTCGATCGCATGCTATCCCTCCGGTTTTCATTCACCCACACCTCAGTTCTTGCAACTATGTGATGCTTAGAGAAGACGCCGTGCGTCCACCCCTTGCTCCACCCTACACTGGCCCATACCGGGTCCTGTCACGCTCTGAAAATACTTATACGATCCTCTTTAAGAACAAACCATCTGTCATGTCCATTGAGCGTTTGAAACCAGCACAGATCCTTAATGACACCAACATGCACGATAATGAATCTGTTTTGCAAGAAACTTCAGAGGCCTGTCCTAACCCGTCTCCACAAGCTAATCAAACACTCTCTGCAAGTCAAGGTCCCCCTCTTCTGTACTTCACGCCTCCGAGTGCCAGCAGTAATGAACTAATGTTTCAAGTGAACTTGAATGACTATGATATGGACTCTATAAAAAGACAACTTGTGGACACTTTTCTTTTTTTATTTGAAATTCAAAACAATTCTGTTGCATCTGACCAGAAAGACATTAAGCTATTACAGTGCTTCAATGTGGCTCCTGGTACTTCACAAAATGACATTTCAGCCTATGTAGACTCCAATAATGTTTTATTTATAAGAGTAGCCCCCCCTTCTCTTTCGTCTTCCCCGAATCCTCCTACCTGTATTGCCATCACCCGTGATGCCCGCACCGTACGGCCGCCTCTCAGACTTCAATATTACGTCATGCCTTAAATGTTTACCTTCCCTTTATCACTTACTCCTCCTATGCGCTCCGCACTCCACGGGGGGGGGGGGGGGGGGGGGGGGGGGGGGGGGCTCTGTGGCAGAACTGCCAGAAAATATTAATATCTTTGCTTTTTTGTACTTCATTTTACTTACTTTGGTTGTTGACTAGTTGGTGTGAGACATTCGTCATGACTGTTACCGTGATTGTCGAAAACTATTTCTTTGTGTTTTGATTTATCGTGTGCCAATAAAATATTACGTAGTGAAAGTAAATGGTGTTTTCTGTGTTATAAGTATAACACTCACCATACTAGCATTATTGCAGAAGTTCCTCCAGAATATTATCCCATAATGAAACTGGGAATTCATTTGTGAACTGAACATAGGCCACATGTATGAAATTTGTTACAAAGATGATGTGAAAGATACACAATGTAAGGTTTAGAGGCTTGCATGCAGTGTCTAGTGCATACATACATGTGAAATACCACCATCTTGAAGTGCTGTTGAACTACTTGTGCCAGTACAATAGGACACTGGCTGCATTGTACCTACACAGTGAGTCACTGGCTACCTGCACATGGTAAAGGTGATCTAACATGCATGGCTCAGACCTAAAGTAAGTCTCTCTTTCTCAGCTCATGATGGAGTCTCTCTAAGCCCATAATTATCCAGGGTTAGACATAGTGATGATAGATTGGCATAGTGTTTACAGTATTATAAACTCTTTTATGGGAATAAACCGGTGAATGTTACTTAATCAGTCCTTGCATATTTATATTCTTCAGAGACACATTGCTACATTTCCTTATAACTAGTATGAGAGGTCTTAAGCTGAGGATGGAGCCTCCTTACAGAACCAGTTCAGGATAGGGATAAATTTTGGAAACTATCCTGATGAGGTGCAACAGACTGTGAACATCTGAGTTTCTGGCCTCTTTCCATGGTGAAACAGCAGCATGGTCATCATCCAACAACACAAGGACATCCAACACTGGAATTCAGATCAATCTGCTCAGTTTTGCTATAGTACGAAAGGCAGCAATGGATTTGTAGCACTTTTTCCTGTGCTTGAGGAACACATTAGTGCACATTAGTCAAAATGGCAGAATCCAGTCAGAGTAACATGGTCGATCTCTAAACTGCTACAAATGAATTGCAAAAAGCTGACAGAATGAGCATAGTCTCCTAAATAAATAGTTAAATGGTAACTCATGCAGCCTGACCCAATAAAGAATTTTTTATTATTGCCATTAGTACCAGTGTTAAATGGTAAACCTGAGGAAGGTGTGAAAGAATTCTTCAGAAACTCGAAGGAGCTGACTTGTTGGGTTCATTGACTGATACCAGTAGGTTATCAGTTGCTAAATTAAGAATTCAGGTAGCTGCACAATATTTCATTAGCACGGAGCCCACTTGTGTAAAATCAGAAAATTACAATAAGTTCAAAACCACAGTTGTCCAGAGATTTAAACACTAAAATCCAGTCAGATTCTACAGAGAGAAACTTCATAATTTGCAGATGTTGTGGGATGGATCTACTGAGCAGCCTGCCAACAGGATTTGGAACATTGACACTCAAATATGTATGAGCTGGTAGAAGGCAATTCTGAGTATCATATTCAGCTCTTCAAAGCTAATCAGGGAGCTTGGAAACATTCATCCCTGTATTGTATGGGGAGGAAGTAGCAAAGCAGTTAGCTTGGCATGCTGTAAGACCTTTTAGGAACTATTAAGCCCATCAAATGTTATGTGAGGAGGAGAGTGTCATGTATTAAACACAACTGTAGAATATTACAGATGTAAGAAGCCTCATCACAAGCACTAGGATTTTAACGAGAAATGAGTCTGCTGTAATTGTGGGATATAGGTTCATGTATCAAGAGAGAGCCGCAATAAAAGAAAAGTAATGTCACTAACAGACAACCTAGCAGATCGGTAATTGAGGATGGGGATACATGTGCCACCACACCATCCACCCCCTGCCCAAGACAGTGATTCCTGTTAGTTCCACCAAGAATCAGATCAAAAATTACTTTGTGATAGGTTTTTTATATTGTGGAGGAAAACTCAAGCTACTTGTTGACACAGGAGCACAGACCTCACTAATATGGTGATTCATAGATAAAGTGGATAAGTTAAGGCTGCCTGTGTTAAAGATGTGAGGGTTAAATGGTGGAAACCTATGTAATCATGGAGAAGGTTGATGTAGAATTATATTTAGGCTAAGACAAGTTCACAGCAGGGGTGCAAATCGTTTCAAATAATGAAATGTGTGCTATGACAGTGTACTTGGATTTGATTTCTTGTTCGCTAACAAGGCAGAGATATTTGTTGCAAATAAAAAGATCAGGCTATTCTTCAGAGCACACTCAAGACAACAGCAACATTGAAGTCATGAGATTGGACAACCTGACTGATGCATTCAGTTCAAACCCGCTGAGTTGATGTATGAACTGATCAACCTCAGAAAATTCCCCAGGGAGCAGGAAAAACACTCTACACCCAATACATCCTGATGCAAAGGAGGCCCTCTGTTATTGACTGAGCAATCAAAAGGAATATGAGTTGTTCAATAAGATTCATTTTTATGTCACCAGAAGTGCAGGTGTGGCTACAATGGTGAGGCAGAATGTAACTAGAGTCCCAATAACAATAAAAAGCATGAGTAATGAGGTTTTATTGCCTCGAGGGACAAAGACAAATGTTGCTGAAATGTGGAGCCTAAGTAAAAGTGATCTAACAGCAACTGCAAATGAGGTTTCATATGTTGCAGTAATGAAGACAGATTTTTACAGCAGTACTGAAAAATTGCAACAAGTAGTCAAAGCTAATGGTGCACTAAAGAACAAGATTTGGCAGAAGATAGAACATTTGACAGTTGATGGCAGAAAGTTTTAGCACTTGTTTTACTGCAGTATGTTGATCTTTTCTGAGAATACTAGAATTTACCTGTCACTAATTTGGTTCAGTATTGTATATATATTGGAAATACAGCACTGATCATTCAGAAATCTTATCAAATACTGTACAGCAAAGGAGAATTGTTAGAAGAAATGATCAAAGAGCAACTGGAAGTTGGAATTATAAAATGAAGAGATCCTGTAGATTCATCATGATCTTCACCAATAGCTATTTTTAAAAAGAAACTGTTTATTTAGAAGGACAGTTCTGGTTTTGCATCAGTTACCAAACTCTGAATGCAGTAACCGTACCAGACATTTACCCCTTACCAAACCCTGCATTACTTGGGCAGATGTTGAATTTCTTTCAGTTTGTGATCTAACAAATGGACCAAGATGAACAGTGCACCCAGATGAACAAGCAGAAACTTCATTTGTTACTGCAACAGAGAGTATAGGTACCTCTGTACAACATTTGGACTTAGCAATGTGGTAGTTACCCTCCAGCACCTGATGAATTCAGTTTTAGGAGGGCTTATCCAAATGCAAGCTCTTGTATGCCTTGAAAACATAACAATATACAGCAAAGCAATGAAGCAGCATATGATGAGACTTTAAGCATTTTTCAAGCTTATAATAAGTGCAAATCTGGTTTTATCAATAGATAAATGTCATTTTTAATAAAGTCAAATGAACTTCCTTGGACATGTTACAACCAGTGAAGACATCCATCCAAATCCAGGATTAATTGAGGCTGTCAAGAACTTTCCTGTATCACAGAATTTAAAGGCTCTGCAATAATTCCTAGGTTTTCTGAATTTTGTCAAAATAAATGGATTGCTGTACAAAATCACTAGTAAAGGAAACCACATAACTATTCTGGAAAGAATAGGAGAACAAATCATGATGGCACAACATGATTCTTTATTATCTGGACACAGTGGAAAAAAAATCTAACATCAAAATAGCTCAAATGAATTGGTGGCAAAGTTATCAAGACTCTTTTGAATTTCTTTCCCAGTGCGAGTCCTGAAACAGACATAATATTTTGTGAGAACTTTGGCACCATTATAAGAATTGCCATAGACAATGGAACCATTCAAACGAGTGGAATTGGATGTTGCTGGAGCATCACCTATGACAAAAGATGGGAATAAGTACATTTTGGCCATGTTAGATAACAATTTCCAGATGTCATCTCATGATACCAATATGTGATCAGAGTGCAGAGGACATCACTCAAGTTTTTGTAAAAGAGTGGATTGAAAAGTTGGGATCACCATTAAGCATGATCAGTGATTAAGGAAAGAATGTTATGAGTGAGTTGCTCAAACAGACTTGTAAGAAGATGTAAATAACACAGCTAAGAACTGCACCAGTGCACCAAAAGGAAATAGGCACACCGAGTGAGCCTACAAAACAGTCATTAAGATGGTTAGCCACCACATGAGCAGCAAGCATTATAACTGGGATGTTTCCCAGACATATGTTGTAAGTGTCTAGAATGCAAAAATGTACGTGTCAACTGGCAAAAGTCTGTCTGAAATCATATACAGTAGAAGGATGCATTCAGCCTTGCACTTTGCCTAGTCAGTCATTGGAATGAGCAATGAATGTGTGAAGGAATTAGCACATAAACTAAAGGTGGTATGGAGGGCAGTGATACAGTGGAATCATCAATACTGTCTTTATCATGCAAAACAACATGATTGCCATGCAGCTGCATCACAGTATCAGGTTGGAGATCTCATCTACCTGAGCAAAATAGTGTTAAAGAAGAGTTGGGTCAAAAAGTTTAAGAAGTTTAGGAAGGAACCATATCCAATCTTAGAGGTGTTGCGGAGAGTCACTTTAATCAACAACTACCTTTTCATTCAATTCTCATCCATATCAATCATGTAAAGTTATTTATGGGTAGCCTTCTTGTGGAAATGCTAGACTACGATGACGACTGACCAAGTGGAAGACCAGCTGTTCCTAAATCAAAGAAGTGAGCATTTCAAGATCTCCGTCCAGACTTTGAGGCCAATGCATCATCTCATAGCAAACAAATCAGTCTTGGACACTCCAACAATCTGTATAGACATGTGTAGTGTGAGCAAGTGTGAATAACGTGTTTACTTTTAGTCATATGCTTATGTGAATGTGTTGCACAAATATAGAACTGCAGCTATTATATATAATGTGCATGTATAACTAAAACTTATTCCACAGGTTACCACAAAAAGTTCATCTGTATTATATTAATTGTCTTACTCTAGCATTTATAACTAATTAACCATGTTTACTGTAATTCTGATTGTTTCTGCAATAGTGTCTTTCTTTAATGCTGTAGTAAAAGTTTCATATACCAGCAATATGTCTGAAGGATTGGCAACCCTTCAGATGGAGACACGAGTCACATGCAGGGAAATAGATCCACAAGTGTACCTCTGCAAACTGACTATTTATAGTGTCACAGTTCCATTCATTGGCAGTTCTCCACCAACACTCTGGGCCAACTAATGTGGTGGCTAATCCTAACCCTTCAGTCAGAGCCCAGTAGGAGCTACTGCAGCAGGACTATGGACTTCTCCAACATCACCCTTGAGAAAAATCTCTGGTCAGCTTCTGTTGAGTGCACTCTACTTTCTTCCTGTGGGAAACTTCATTGGATTAGTCTCTACATCTTGCCTTCTTAATTCACTTTGTTGTTTTCTAGGCACATGTCTGATAGAAGGATGAAAGAGTTTTGTGTTAATTTGTGTAAGGAGAAGTTTTTGTCTTGTCAGTGTCCTGTTGTTTTGTTAAGAAACTTTATCTTGTTGATATGACATGTTGTTTCTTAGGCTTCTCAGTATGTGAGCTATAGCAAATACTAGCACAGAAAACAGTTATGTTGCTTGAAACACAATCAGACATGGTCGTTTCAACAAGCAATGTTAAACTTGTACTTAAGTACAATTTGAGTGACATTCAACAACAATTCAGTTCTGTTAAGAAGCAAATTAATCTAATCTGTTCCATAAAGAATAATTATACTGTTTTGGAAATTGTAACTTCTTGGTGTAACAACTGGATCACAGCCAAAATCCAGGCAGAGTCCACATTTACCAATTATGAACAAGAAATTAACTGCATCTGAAACTTTTGCCATGTGGGTTTGGTTCTGGAGGGACTGTCCTTCATACTGTATTTGGTATTTTAGCCTGGCAAGATCTGTTGGACATAAGAGGACAAAATATTAGCTTTTGGACAACAGTCTATTATGAATTCAATTAACCTCTCTTGAAATGATTGCACTGAGGATAATGCAAGGAACCATTACTACCCCCACACTTTCTATTGAACAGATTGTAAAGCAGTTCATTATACATTTCAACATAATCCATGAACTGTTTGGAAGATAGCATGCTGGTAGTAGCCACATGAATTCAAACAACCTGTTGTTAAAAATTACTGACAGTCTACCAAGAGCTAGAATTGAGCCTCTTAATTTAAGAACAGTCCTAGAAAGTAGTTCAGAAGAAAGTTAGTATAAGTTTATATAAAAAAATATCATCCATTATCTTTAACATCCATCTGTTGTAGAATACTGAGCCAAAACATAATAAGATGTCTAGTAGTTGTAGAAAAGAGTGACCTCCTCCCTACTCATCAGCACAGATTTTGAATACTTTGATCATGCACAGCCAAATGTCCGTCTTTCTGACATGATATCCTGCAAGCTATATATCAAGGTAATCACATAAATGCAGTATTCTGTACTCCTGAAAAGCATTTTATTCAATACCACACCAGTGATAATTAATAAAATTAAAATCATGTTGGGAATTAAAAATAATTTTTGACTGCATTGAGGATTTTTTGTTGGGGAGACTGCAGCATGTTATTATGGATGGTGAGTGACTGACAGGTATGGAATTAACTTAGGGTGTGTGTCAGGAAAGTGTGTTGAGACCCTTGCCATTCATGTTGTATATTAAGGAGCTGGCAGACAATTACAATAGGAACTTCAGACTTTTCAGAGATGATGCACCTGTCTATAATGATTTAATGTTTGAAAATGGTATCTCAAATATTCAGCCAGACATTGATAGGATTTCTAAGTGATGCAAAGATTGACAACTTGCCTTAAATGTTCACAAATATAGAATTCAGACTTCATGAAATGTAATGAAAACATAATGTCCTAGTATTAGAGTAAAATGATGTGGCATTATTGGCCAGAAGACCTCCATCTGGGATTGCTCAGCCACCTTCTGCAAGTCTTTCTATTTGATGCCACTTCCATTTCTTTGTGATGAAGATGAGGTGAAATGTTTAGGACAGTCACTCAGTCTCCAAGTGAAGAAAATCTCCAACCTACCTGTGAATCAAAACCAAGACCCCATGATCTCTAGAGGCAGCAATGCCAACCAAAAGACAACAAGCTGCAGACTATTACTACAGTACCAATGAGTCACAATTTTTAATTACTTACTCTGTGTTCTGCTTTACGGCAGATCTTGTCATGGGGGAAGCCTTGTCAGAGAGGTCCACTGCATGGTCATCTAGGAAAGTGATTCCACTGGTGGTTTCCCATTGCTTTCCACTGGTGATGATGAAATGATAATGAGGACAACACAACACCCAATCCCTTAGTGGAGAAAATTTTAGACCCAGCAGGGAATCGAACCTGGGCCCCTTGGCATGACAGACCACCTCGCTGACCACTCAGCTATCGAAACAGACAGTCACAATTGGAATCAGTCAATCCATACAAATACCTGGGTGCAACAGCTTGTGAGGTTTACAAAATGGAATGATCGCGCAGGCTTGACCAAAAGTAATGCAGGTGCATTGGTCCCTTGGTAGGATACTGGAAAAGTGTCATCAGTATTCAAAAATTCTTGGGTAGCCCATTGTAGAATACTGCTCATGTTTTTGGAGTCTATACTTCATAAGTATAACAGGAGATACTGAATGTATACAACAAAGGGCAGCATGAATGGCCATCAGTTTCTACAGTCCATAGGAGAGTGATGTGGACAGACAGGAATTTAGGAATATACTACAACCTCCTGCGCCATTAAAAGAGCTGCACTCTGGAGGACGCAACACATTGACTGCAAGCTGGGTGGGTATAATGCACACCATTAGCTACGCCAATGATTACTTTTGCCTGGTCGGCCTTGCACTCGAGAAGCATGGATGGGTGTCATGAAGTCATGCCCATAGAATGACATAAGAGGGTCCCAAATGGCTCTGTTGGCCAACACAACAACAGGTAGTTTCATTAGAACGTCACCTACCCATGCACTATGACCACGTGGTAAGTTCAGCAACAGTTGGTCCACCTAAACAATTTTGAGAGAGGCCACATTTTGGGGCCCTATCATTGTATTGCACATTGCGCATTGTTATGCGGACACCACCCATACCCATTGATGGCAGCAAGGGACATAGGAAGGAACGCAAGCATGACAAACAGAATCTGGATGTTTGATATACATCGCAAGGAAGGAGGACCGATGGATTGTCCACGACTGACAAACATATCCAACAGCAATGCCAGAGCCATTCAGTGGGCTTTCCTGCCATCTATGTTACACCCTGCAAGTGCTAGTACCATTAGCATGGTTGTATGATGCAGGGCTCGCCACACACTGACCATTACAACACTTGCCAGTCACACCCGCACATACAGACACTCACTCAAGCAAACGCAGCTCGCACACACGACTGTAGCCGTGCGTGTGGCTCCAGTTGCCAGAGACTACAGTCGTGTGTGCGAGCTGCGTTTGCATGAGTGAGTGTGTGTGCATGTGTGTGTGTGTGTGTGTTGTCTTTTTTTGAGGAAGGCATTGCTGGTCGAAAGCTTATTTGGAACAGTCTTTTTGTTGTGCCCATCTGCAACTCATCAGCTCCGTTATATGGTGAGGAATAACTTCCCTTTTCATAATATTGTTACATTCCATCTCGGATTTTCCATCGTTTTCCACATTAATTTATGTTTCTTTCCATCTCAACAGTTCCTGTAATCCTACCATTTGCTACGACATTTATGCACTGTGCCAAACCTGACGAACTGTAGTTTTGGTACAGCGCAATTCTGGCTGGTTGCAAGTAACTGACTGGCAGATTAACATGATTTCTCTACCACGCCTTACGTCAGTGACTGACAGTCACGCGACCGCCGGTACGAGCGCTATACCAGCTACAGCTCTCCAAAGCGACCAGTGTTTTTCCTTTTTTTGAAAAAAAATGGCTTTCGGACGTGCCCATTCACCTATCTCAATATTGAAATGTTAATTATGACGATAAAAATGTAAGGACAACACAGCACCCAGTCCCTGAGCAGAGAAAGCTTCCGACCCAGCCAGGACTCGAACCCGAGTCCCTTTGGTTGACAATCCGCGGCGCTAATCGCGCAACTACATAGGCGGACATAGTGTGCTCTTTGAAAGGGTTCCAGTATTTTGTCCAGGGCCAGTTCTTCAGTAGTAATACACTACTGGCTATTAAAATTGCTACACCAAGAAGAAATGCAGATGATAAACGGATATTCATTGGACAAATATATTATACTAGAACTGACATGTGATTACATTTTCACCCAATTTGGGTGCATCGATCCTGAAAAATCAGTACCCAGAACAACCACCTCTGGCCATAATAACGGCCATGGTACGCCTGGGCATTGAGTCAAACAGAGCTTGGATGGCGTGTACAGGTACAACTGCCCATGCAGCTTCAGCACGATACCACAGTTCATCAAGAGTAGCGACTGGCGTATTGTGACGAGCCAGTTGCTCGGCCACCATTGACCAGACGATTCCAGTTGGTGAGAGATCTGGAGAATGTGCTGGCCAGGGCAGCAGTCAAACATTTTCTGTATCCAGAAAGGCCAGTACAGGACCTGCAACATGCGGTCTTGCATTATCCTGCTGAAATGTAGGGTTTCGCAGGGATCGAATCAAGGGTAGAGCGACGGGTCGTAACACATCTGAAATGTAACGTCCACTGTTCAAAGTACCGTCAATGCGAACAAGAAGTGACCGAGACGTGTAACCAATGGCACCCCATGCCATCACGCCGGGTGATACGCCAGTATGGCGATGACGAATACACGCTTCCAATGTGCGTTCACCGCGATGTCGCCAAACACGGATGCGACCATCATGATGCTGTAAACAGAACCTGCATTCATCCGAAAAAATGACGTTTTGCCATTCGTGCGCCCAGGTTCGTCGTTGAGTACACCATCGCAGGCGCTCCTGTCTGTGATGCAGCGTCAAGGGTAACCGCAGCCATGGTCTCCGAGCTGATAGTCCATGCTGGTGCAAACGTCGTCGAATTGTTCGTGCAGATGGTTGGTGTCTTGCAAACGTCCCCATCTGTTGACTCAGGGATCGAGACGTGGCTGCGCGATCCGTTATAGCCATGCGGTAAGATGCCTGTCATCTCGACTGCTAGTGATACGAGGGCGTTGGATTCCAGCAGGGCGTTCCGTATTACCCTCCTGAACCCACCGATTGCATATTCTGCTAATAGTCATTGGATCTCGACCAACGCGACCAGCAATGTCGCGATACGATAAACCGCAATCGCGATAGGCTACTATCCGACCTTTGTCGAAGTCGGAAACGTGATGGTACGCATTTCTCCTCCTTACACGAGGCTTCACAACAACGTTTCACCAGGCAACGCCGGTCAACTGCTGTTTGTGTATGAGAAATCGGTTGTAAACTTCCCTCATGTCAGCACGTTGTAGGTGTCGCCACCAACCTTGTGTGAATGCTCTGAAAAGCTAATCATTTGCATATCACAGCATCTTCTTCCTGTCGGATAAATTTCGCGCCTGTAGTACATCTCCGTGGTGTAGCAATTTTAATGGCCAGTAGTCTAAATCGGCTTCTTCGTTACGTTTCCCGTTGTCTTAATTGGCCAACAGAAATGACTTTCTGTATACGTACCTCCCGACAGAACGTAGCGTATTTTATAACGAGTCGCATGTGAAGGAGGAGACAGCATTGTCCGAGATAGCCGCCGCTTTTCGGCAATCGCGTGCAGGAAACCACTTCCGGCGGCCGGCAGAAGGCCGGTCTCGAGTTTACGGTTACGCGCGGGAACTGGCCGTAGCAGCGCGGTCCGCGAAGAAGTGGGTTAGACTGGGGGAAGCGGAGCGCGAGTGGTCACGCAGGCAGAAGGACGGCATGCGGCCCAGCGGCTGGCTGTGTCTGAGTGTGGGGATCGCCCTGGCGCTCTCCGCCGACGCCGCGCCTGCTGCGTCCGACTCTGACAGGCCGGCAAGCGGACTCACCGCCGGTGGAACGGCACTCGCTCGAGGTTAGCCTCTCCTTTACTGGGTCTCTTCTTCCTCTCAGAAGTCTATCCCGCTGACTAAGGGCAATCGCCTACACTTGATTAGACAATTATTTCACTTTTCATTAAAGACGTATCACCAGCTGCTGTCATAAACTTTATTAAGTCGCTATTAAATTTCGGTCTATATGTGGACCTTCTTCTGGCACCTTGTAATTATAAACAAAACAGACCGCAATACCAATAGCAAATTGTAAAAACATTAAAAATTATACAAATTCGTGTAACGTACTTTATAATGACAATATGTCCCTACTGGTCAAAAAAATTGTTATAACTTCTAGATTAGATTAGATGTACTTTCATTCCAATTGATCCGTAGTGAGGAGGTCTTCCAGGATGTAGAACATGGCAGAAAAACAACAATACATGACAAATATTTACAACTCAAACAAATAAGCTAATGTACCATTCCACAGGTCCCAAGTGGAATGATCGTCATTTTTTAATGAACACTATATGAAAGGATCATTTTACAAATACTAATGCACTGAATTTAAAATAAAAAAGTTTTATTTATTTATTTGTAAGATAATAAACGTATAATACAACTACTATAATACTTATTTACAATGAACACATTACTGCTCTGAAATGGTGCAGAAGTTAGATTGTACTTTGGTTGTTAAGCTTTTTATGGCTGCTAGCAAGTTATTGACAATGTGTGTTCCTGAATAATGCACACCTCTTTGTACAAGACTAAGTGACTTTAAATCCTTGTGAAGATTATTCTTGTTTCTAGTATTGATCCCATGAATTTGAGCTGTTGGTTTGAAAAAGTGATAAGTTTTTAATGACAAATTTAATTAAAGAATAAATATATTGGGAAGCAGTAGTTAGTATCCCTAGTTACCTAAACAGGCTTCTGCAGGATGTTCTCGAGTTCACACCATCTTGAGTTCACACCGTTCTTGCTTTCTAATGCATTACACATGGCTGCCTTGACATGAAGTTAAACACGCAAGCATCAGTATTGTTATTACATATAACTAATACGCATTTGCTAGCGCCAGCTGAAGTGGCCGAGCGGTTCTAGGTGCTACAGTCTGGAACCGCGCGACCGCTGCGGTCACAGGTTCGAATCCTGCCTCGGGCATGGATGTGTGTGATGTCCTTAGTTTAGCAGAGCCATTTTTTGACGCATTTGCTATCTGGACAGATTTGTACTTTCGTTGGTAAAAGTGTCAAACGCGCTTCTTGTAAGATCTCTTCAAGTTATTCTTAATACGCGTACATAGCAGATATGTTTCTGCATAGATGAAAAACGTATTCACCATGACTGTAAGCTGTCGTTTTGCAGATAAACCACATACCTCATAGCGAGATTATGACCACCAAAATCGTGAGAATAGCTGTGTCAATCACACACGTGGCCACCAATAACACACCGATCTCTCACAGTAATGCTAAGCTTATTATCTGCTATTTTCCTGTATGCTTTACTCAATTCTGTGGGGGTCCTGTCAATTTTCAGTTATCCAAAGGCACTGAGGTTGTGGTACGTCACCCATCTGTGAAGCATGTTAACTATGCAGATCGTATTTTAACTGTTTTTGTGTATCATGAAACTGAGCCGGAGATGAGAAACGGGCCCGGCATTCGGCTAACTATAAAATTTAGCATGACCGGTATATTTCACCATCGTCCGTTGATCCGTTGAAATTCAGTGATTGTGGTGAGGTTTGTTATTCATGCTATGTGTCGGTGCGTTTTTAGCGGTGTATGAACTGTGGCAGCGATGTTACAGGTTTTAACGATACCGTATATCAAAGACGTATATAGGGTGTTACAAAAAGGTACGGCCAAACTTTCAGGAAACATTCCCCACACACAAATAAAGAAAAGATGTTGTGTGGACATGTGTCCGGAAACGCTTAATTTCCATGTTAGAGCTCATTTTAGTTTCGTCCACCTACGCTCAATGTAGCACGTTATCATGATTTCATACGGGATACTCTACCTGTTCTGCTAGAACATGTGCCTTTACAAGTACGACACAACATGTGGTTCATGCGCGATGGACCTCCTGCACATTTCAGTCGAAGTGTTCGTACGCTTCTCAACAACAGATTCGGTGACCGATGGATTGGCAGAGGCGGACCAATTCCATGGCCTCCACGCTCTCCTGACCTCAACCCTCTGGACTTTCATTTATGGGGGCATTTGAAAGCTCTTGTCTACGCAACCCCGGTATCAAAATGGCTCTGAGCACTATGGGACTCAGCTGCTGAGGTCATTAGTCCCCTAGAACTTAGAACTAGTTAAACCTAACTAACCTAAGGACATCACAAACATCCATGCCCGAGGCAGGATTCGAACCTGCGACCGTAGCGGTCTTGCGGTTCCAGACTGCAGCGCCTTTAACCGCACGGCCACTTCGGCCGGCCCCGGTATCAAATGTAGAGACTCTTCGTGCTCGTATTGTGGACGGCTGTGATACAATACGCCATTCTCCAGGGCTGCATCAGCGCATCAGGGATTCCATGCGACGGAGGGTGGATGCATGTATCCTCACTAACGGAGGACTTTTGAACATTTCCTGTAACAAAGTGGTGAAGTCACGCTGGTACGTTCTCTTGCTGTGTGTTTCCATTCCATGATTAATGTGATTTGAAGAGAAGTAATAAAATGAGCTCTAACATGGAAAGTAAGCGTTTCCGGACAGATGTCCACATAACATATTTTCTTTCTTTGTGTGTGAGGAATGTTTGCTGAAAGTTTGGCCGTACCTTTTTGTAACACGCTGTATAACCTGTTGTTTACATCTACTCAACTGTTTATACAGGTCGTTGCCATGTATATAAACTCTGGGAGAGCCTGGGGAATATCTGGTCAGGAAATACGTGACAATTCACGAGTTTTTTCGTAATATACATTACAGGATTAATAAGCTTGAGAAATGCTTAAGGGTTAATATGGATATACTTTAAGTCTTATCAAAATTTAGACTTATGTTAAATCAGTAAACGGATCGAAGCCATCTGTGTGTCTTAGACAGTTTGTGACCGTAATAGCATTGAAACGGAGGACGATGTAGAAAAGGCCGAAATACTAAACGTCTTTTCCTAAAACAGTGTTACGAATGAAGACCGCACTATACTTCCTCCTTTAAATCGTCGTATTAAATGACCACGGGACAGAAAACCAGCTGAAGTCGCTCAACAGAGGAAAGGCCACTGGACCTGACGGGATACCAATACGATTCTACACAGAGTATGAGAAAGAGCTTGCACCTGCAGTGAATTGCAGCTCCGTGGAGGTGCGAAACGTTCCTAATGATAGAAGAGAAGCGCAGGCCAGCAAGGGTCGTCGAACAGACGCGCAAAAATACAGGCCTATACTTTGACGCCGGTCTGTTGTAGAATCGTGGAACGTGTTTTATGCTCACGTATTATGACATCTCTGTCCGCCTGTTTAGCTGAGTGGTAACGTGTTTACCTACCATGCAGCGGGTCCGGGTTCGATTTCCGACCGGGATGGAGATTTTCTCCGCTAGTGGACTGGGTATCGTATCATCATTTCAGCATCACCGACACGCAAGTCGCCCATTGCCTGAAATAAGACTCGCAACTCTGCCGTCGAGCTTCCCCAGATGAGGCCTCCTTGCCATCAAGGCCACACGATTATTTCATTTCATGACATTTCTGGAGACCGAAAATATCCGCTGTAGAAATCAACATGGGTTCCGCAAACAAAGATCCTGTGAAACCCAGCTTTCTGCGCTGCCACCTAATGAACAAAGCATGAGCATACGGAAAATCAGATCAGCTATATGACTGGATTGATGAGTTTCTAGCAAACAGAACACAGCGTTTCATTGTCAACGGAGAGCAGTCTTCAGACTTAAAAATAACTTCGGGCATCTCCAAAGCAGTGTTACAGGACCATCATTCTTCACATTATATGTAAATGACCCAGTAGATAATGCTAGACGTTCTTTGAGGTTTTTCGTGGATGATGCTGTTGTATACTGAGAAGTCGCGATGCTAGAAAATTGTCACGAAATGCAGGAAAACCTGCAATGGATCGACGCTAGGTGCATGGAGTGGCAATTGACCCACAACGTAAACAAATGTAACGTATTGCATATGTTGTTGTTGTTGTGGTCTTCAGTCCTGAGGCTGGTTTGATGCAGCTCTCCATGCTACTCTATCCTGTGCAAGCTTCTTCATCTCCCAGTACCTGCTGCAACCTACATCCTTCTGAATCTGCTTAGTGTATTCATTTCTTGGTCTCCCTCTACGATTTTTGCCCTCCACGCTGCCATCCAGTACTAAATTGGTGATCCCTTGATGCCTCAGAACATGTCCTACCAACCGATCCCTTCTTCTAGTCAAGTTGTGCCACAAACTCCTCTTCTCCCCAATTCCATTCAATACCTCCTCATTAGTTATGTGATCTACCCATCTAATCGTCAGCATTCTTCTGTAGCATCACATTTCGAAAGCTTCTATTCTCTTCTTGTCCAAACTATTTATCGTCCATGTTCTACTTCCATACATGGCTACACTCCACACAAATACTTTCAGAAACGACTTCCTGACACTTAAATCTATACTCGATGTTAACAAATTTCTCTTCTTCAGAAATGCTTTCCTTGCCATATACATATACAGAAAGACCGGTTATTGCATGATTACCTGGTCACAGAACAACAACTGGAAACAGAAAATTCCTATGAGTATCCGTACGGAGCAGTTTCAACAGGAACGACCGCATAGAATTAATCGCCTGTAAGGCAGACGCCAGACTGAGATTCGTTGGTAGAATCCTCAGAAAATGTAGTCCTCAACAAAAGAGGTAGTTTACAAAACCCTCGTTCTATCGTTACTTGAATATTCCTCAGCTCTCTGGGATCCATACTAGATAGGACTGATAGAGGAAATAGAGAAGACCCAAAAAAGAGCAGTACAATTCGTAACAGGTTCATTTAGTAAGCGCAGAAGTGTCACAGAGATGCCCAGTGAACTCCGGTAGCAGACGCCGTAAGAGAGCCGTTCTGTATCACACTGTGGTTTATTGATAATTCCGAAAGCGTTCGTTTCTAGAAGTGTCAACCGATATATTGCTTCCTTCTACATATATCCCTCGAAAAGACCATCAAGATAAATATCAGAGAGATCGTAGCCCATTCAGAAGCTTAACAGCAATCTTTCTACCCGTTAACCGTTTGTGACTAGAACAGGACAAAGGGGTAGAGTTAACGTTGCTGGCGCTCGATCAACGGACCCCGGGTTCGATTCCCGGACGGTCGGGGACTTTCTTTGTTCGGTTGCGTGTATTGTCATTATCAACGACGCTCATGTCGCCAAAGAGACTTCAAATAAAAAAGAGTTGCACCAGGTAGCCGAACTATCCAGAAGGGAACTCTAGGCCAATAATGCGATACGCAAATTGGAAATTTGTGGTAAGTTCCTATGGGGTCAAACTGCTGAGGTCATCCGTCCCTAGGCTTACACACAATTTAATTTAACTTGAACAAACTTATGCTAAGATCAACACACACACACACACACACACACACACACACACACAGACACACACACACACACACACACCCATGCCCGAGGGAGGACCCGAACCTCCGACCACACACCATAAGCTGGCTTGCGGAGTGTAGCGGTAGAATCATAATCAATAGCGAAAACTGATACGAGTGAAAGCATACGGCAATAGAAGCGAGAACGTATCAGTAAACATGAGTCTGCAAAAGAGTTGTTAGCGTGATTAACTGCGAAATTGTGGTTGCTACCCGCCACTGATTTCAGTATGTAATATTGCCTTCGTTAGTACAAAAATTTTTAAATGTAAACTTTTGAGTTAAATTCGCCGCAAATTGGGCTCGAATATCACCAGGGGTCTACCCTGACCTGAAATACAATACTACTCCTTCACGTTATACAACATACAGTTTATGGTACAAAGGAGGTGTTCGACGTGTCGTCCTCGCATTTGAATGTAATACGGCACTAGTCACTGTAGTGGATTACAAGTTCTTTCAAACACACCCGGATCATTTCTTAAATATTGAAAAGACTATAAAATTCACTGCTCCGGTTCTTGAACCGTATCAGCGGGAGCGGTTTTCACTTAACTTTCGAGATGGTTCTAGACAGAAAAATTCAGAGGCCTGAGGTCAGCTGAACTAGGGGACCGATGTACAGGCCCTGCTCGACCTTTCCATCTCGGACCATAATGGCGCGTCAGACGTCCTCTTACATCAGCAGCAAAACATGGCGATGCCGTGCTACATTTCCCAGCCATGGGCGACACTTGACTCTAGCTACATGGGGACTTAATCGAAAAATTTACATTTAGAATAAATTTATACTAGCTAGAATAATATTTCACAATGAGGTCTGTGGCGGCTCCCAAATACAGATTCGCAACGGCTCGTTTGCTGATCCTTGTTTACTATAACGTTCTTGCTTCTATTGTCAGCTTTCGCTATTATCGTACATCCTGTACATTTAGCAGCAAGACTATTTTACGTGGTACTGAATTAATAGTGAAAGAACTAAGTAACAATTGTTTTTAACTCCGAATCCGCACGCCGACTTTGAAAGATGATTATTAATATATTGCTTGCGTGTTTATAATCGATTTTCCAGCTGATTATGTGGAAGCTAAGAGACGAATACGAATTAATTTTTTAATTATTTGGAATGCAGAATCTCGGCTTTTCATTGCGAAGTTCAGGTTCATCAACGTGGATCACAGCAAAATTTACGGACAATCCAGATACGTTATTATAATTTAGAGGACAGAGAACTTAATGTAACAGCAAATTGTGGCAGTGCATGAGTACTGCAAACTATTCCAGTTCAGTAGACAGTGCCCATTGTTTCGTTGAAATTAGGTTGACAGGACTTCAGTGGAGGATGCATGCATGTCAGAAGCATTTTCCAGAATAAAACATATACCTTACTTAAAAAGGAAGTAACACCTAATTCAGTCAGTGGGTAGACAGCTGTGGAGTCTAGCGGTTTGTGTTCCGCGGTGTGTTAGTATGTTTAATATAATATGGCATTTAATGTTTCCTGCATTTTGAGAATGAATTCTTTCTTAAATCCATTATTAACACAAATTAATTTTTAGTAATAAAGCTGCCATATACTATTCACGACGACGACCATAAGTTTGTGATGGTGGATGGTTCGAATTTTAAACTAGAATAACGAGACTCTGTTTATGCTAGCAAGTTGTTGGGAGAGAAGTGGAGTTGCCTTAGAAGTTTCGTGCGTCGATAGAGCGCATATGAACGTTGCAGAATAACTAGTACAGGTTGTTCAGATCTGTTTGCTGAGTACTTTATTACGGGGAGTTCAGGATCCCCAGAGGCTCGTTACCAAATGATTTGGTGTTTATATACTAGATACTTAATGCTCCTGGGACGAAGTCAGATGGAGTGTACAGTAATAATTAATTACTCGTCAAGTCACTAGTATTTTACGACTATAATATCGTGGATACAGCGCCAAATAATCAAAATTTACGAAACAAATTATACTTTCTTTCTTTTTTTTTCGCTACTGCCTTCATCCCGTATTGTGCGCAGGGTCGGCAGGGTTCAGTACGGATTTGGCATGGTTAATTGTTTGGGGTGCTTCCTGCCGCCACCCCATACCCCCTGGGAAGGAATTAATGTACCCCAGCTGTCTGTGTCTAGTGTAATTCGTGAAATAGTGTGAATGTGTTTCAAATGTCTGCGACTCGTGTAACTGAGGCGGAACGTGGGGACCAGCCCGGTATTCACATAGTAGGATGTGGAAAACCGCCTAAAAACCACATCCAGGCTGGCCGGCACATCGGCCCTCGTCGTTAATCCGCCGGGCCGATTCGATCCAGGTCCGGCGCGCCTACCCGAGTCCATGAAGCAGCGCGTTAGCGCTCTCGGCTATCCTGGCGGGTTTCGAAACAAATTACACTGTGGTGCCAAAATTCATGGGATACCTTCTAATATCGTGTCGGACTTCCTTTCGTCCGACGTAGTGCAGCAACTCAACGGGCCAAGGACTCGATAAGTCATTGGAAGCCTCCTGCAGAACTACTGAGCCACGCTGCTTCTGTAGACTTCCAGAATTGCGAAAGTGTTGCTGGTGTAGGAGTTTGTGCACAAAATGACTTCTCGATTATGTCCCATAAATGGTCGATGGAATTCATGTCGGGCGATCTGGTTGGCCAGATCATTAGCTCGAATTGTCTAGAATGTTCTTCAAACTAATTACGAACAATTATGGCCCAGTGTTGTCATCCATAAAAATTCGATCGTTGTCTAGGGACATGAAGTACATGAATGGTTGCAGATGGCCTTTAAGTAGTCGAACATAAACATTTCCAGACAGTGATCGGTTCAGCTTCACCAGGGGACCGAGTCCATTCCATGTGAACACAGCGTACACCACTATGGAGCCACCACCAGCTTGCACAATGCTTTGTTGCCTTGTTGATAATTTAGGTCCATGGCTTCGTGGAGTCTGCGCCACACTCGAACCACACCATCAGCTCTTACTAATTGAAATCGGAGCTTACCTGACCAGGCCAGGGTTTTCCAGTCGTCTATGGTCCAACCGATATCGTAACGAGCTCAAGAGAGGCGCTGCAGGCAATGTCGTGCTGTTAGCAAAGGCACTCGCGTCATTTGTCTGCTGCCACAGCCCGTTAACGCTAAATTTCGCCGCTCTGTCCTAACGGATACGTTCGTCGTACGTTCCAAATAGATTTCTGTGCTTATTTCACGCATTGTTGCTTGTTGTGGTAAGAGAAAATGCCTGAAGTTTGTCATTCGCAGTACAATCTTTACACTGTGGATCTCGGAATATTGAGTTCCCCAACGATTTCCGAAACGGAATGTCCAATGCGTTCAAAGTCTGTTGATTCCCCTCGTCCGACCATAATCTCGCCGGAAACCTATTCACATCCGTGACCTGAGCACTAATGACAACCCTGCCAATGCACTGCCCTTTTATATGATGAGTACGCGATACTACCGCCATCTGTATAGCTTCAAGTCGCTATCCCATAACTTTTACCACCTCAATGTATGTAAGTAATGTAACCGTTCTTGAGCAAAATATGTAGGCCTACGTCTTTGTTACAACTCTCCTCAACAAACCTTCTGATTCTTCGCTCCAGTGTTTCTTTGAATCATCTAACAAGATGCCGTCCATCATAGTTTTGACAGACTGCCGGCCGGTGTGGCCGTGCAGTTCTAAGCGCGTCAGTTTGGAACCGCGTGACCGCTACGGTCGCAGGTTCGAATCCTGCCTCGGGCATGGATGTGTGTGATGTCCTTAGGTTAGTTAGGTTCAAGTAGTTCTAAGTTCTAGGGGACTGATGACCTCAGTAGTTAAGTCCCATAGTACTCAGAGCCATTTGAACCATTTGACAGACTACTATGATGTATCATGGACCGTCGTAGGTAGCCTAGTATCCTAACTACCAGGCCCACGAATTTATCAATTAGACTCTCGTAAACTGAGATCTCGACATGGTCTAATGTAGACGTCCATGTTGGCCATGAAACTGGACTGTGGACAACCCATTGTTGTCCAATTGCATCAAACGGCTCTGAGCACTATGGGACTTAACATCTGATGTCATCACTCCCCTAAAACTTAGAACTACTTAAACCTAACTAACCTAAGGACATCACACACATCCATACCCGAGGCAGGATACGAACCTGCGACCGAAGCTGTCGTGCGGTTCCAGACTGAAGCGCCTAGAACCCCTTGGTCACTCCGGCCGGCTCCAGTTGCTTAATATGTGACTAACAGAGAGTATCTATACTAAAAAAAAGAAAAAATACTGCATGGACAACTAATTGCACTTTTGCGGTGGTTTCTGCAGGTACACTATATGATAAAAAGTATCCGGACATCCCCAAAAACATACGTTTTTCATATTATGTGCATTGTGCTGCCACCTACTGCCAGGTATTCCATATCAGCGATCTCAGTAGTCATTAGACATCGTGAGACAGCAGAATGGGGCACTCCGCGGAACTCACGGACTTCGAACGTGGTCAGGTGATTGGGTGTCACTTTTGTCATACTTCAGTACGCGAGATTTCCACACTCGTAAACATACCTAGGTCCACTGTTTCCGATGTGATAGTGAAGCGGAATCGTGAAGGGACACGTACATCACAAAAGCGTACACGCCGACCTCGTCTGTCGACTGACAGAGACTGCCGACAGTTGAAGAGGGTCGTAATGTGTAATAGGCAGACAGACATCTATCCAGACCACCACATAGGAATTCCAAACTGCCATAGTGCTCAGAGACATTTGAACCATTTGAGGCATGTGCAGTTAGAGTGATATGGGACCCCTGACACGTCTAGATACGAGCCTGATAGGTGATACATACGTAAGCATCCTGTCTGGCCACCTGCATCCATTCATGTCCATTGTGCATTCCGACAGACTTGGGCAGTTCCACTGCGACAATGCGACACCCCACACGTCCAGAATTGCTACAGAGTGCCTCCAGGAACACTCTTCTGAGCCTAAACACTTTCGCTGGCCACCAATCTCCCTAGACATGAACATTATTGAGCATATCTTTCATGCCTTGCAACGTGCTGTTCAGATGAGATCTCCACCCCCTCATACTCTTACGGATGTATGGACAGCCCTGTAGAATTGATGGTGTCAGGTCCCTCCAGCACTTCTTCAGACATTAGTCGAGCACATGCCACGTCGAGTTGCGGCACTTCTGCGTGCTCGCCGGGCTCTACACGATATTAGTCAGGTGTACCAGTTTCTTTGGCTCTTCAGTATATATATGGTGACAATTATTGAACTACACGAAGGAAAACGAAAGTTAGTTACAAACTACGCATGCACACACGCTATTCAACATGTAGATGTCACTGTAGATATTCGGATTTAGGTTATGGCATGTTCGGTATGCCTGCCATCATGCGCGATGATGTGGCGCAGACGAATAGACCTGTTGAAGTGTCGGAACATTGGGGCTGCCGATGACCTCCTGAATTGCTGTTTTCAGCTCAGCAATGTTTTGCGGTTATTGCTGCACACTTTGTCTTTAATGTAGCCCTACAAAATAGTCACAGATCCGGAGAATATGGCGGCTAACCGAGGCGCATGCCAGTGGCCTCTAGGTACCCCAAGTCAGAATGCGGTCCCCAAAATACTCCTCCAATACATCAAAAACTCTCCTGCTCCGATGGGGTCGAGCTCCGTCTTGCATGAGCCACATCTTGTTGAAATCAGGGTAGCTTTGGATAATGGGTAGGAAATCGTCTTCCAAAACCTTCAGGTACCATTCGCTAGTCACTGTGCCATCAAGGAGTATCGCATCAGTTATTCAGTGACTGTACATTGTACACCACACAGTCACACGTTGAGGGTGAAGAGACTTCTCGATCGCGAAATGCGGAATCTCAGTCCCCCAAATGCGCAAATTTTGTTTATTGACAAACCCAATCAAATGAAAGCAGGCCTCGTGGCTAAACCAAGCCATACAATTCTCATCATGACCCATGGCCAAACACGCAGTTTGACCGTCCTAACGCAAATCGCCCAGAAGTTATGACGATTTTATTTCATATTGTTCAGTAACTGTCACCCAGTATATATAAACTTTTAAACGCATTTCACACACACACACACACACACACACACACACACACACACATACATACACACACACACACACACACTCACACACAAAACGATACCCCGACAGGTTCAGAAATTTTTCTGTGGACTAGGAATTGTCAAACAGACATTTTTTTTCAATTTGTGTTTGAAGTTAATTTTATTATCCATTAAATCCTTTAGGTCACGGGGTAGGTGCTCAAAGATTTCTATGGCTACATACTTCACTTCTTTCTGCGCCGTACTAAGGCTGTGTGATGTGTAGAGTAAATCATTTCTTCTTCTAGTAATATATTTAAGAGAGTTAGTGTTGTTTTAAAACTGTGGTTAATTGTTGACAACAAACTTCATAAGTGAGTAAACGTAGTGTGAGACTGTTGCTATTATGCCCAACTGTTTAAACAAATGCCAGAGTGGACACCATACATAATACGTATTTTACGCTTCTGTGCAACATACACTTATTCCCTAATTACGAGTTACCCTAGAATAAGATGCCATAACACATTAGTGAATGAAAATGGGAAACGTAAGTCAATTATTACATTTTATCTCCAAAATATGTTATCCATAAAGCAAGTACTGCAGGGCTAAGTCGTTTAAGATTTGTAACATATGACTTCCAGTTCAGGCTCTTATCTACACATCAAAAAAAGTTTTGCATCACCCCAGTTCCCAGAACTTCTGAAGATAGACGTTGACTGTGAATATTTTATCACAGACACAGTCCCTTTGACTGTTCAGAGATGTCACTAAACCCACACAATGATGTAAACAACCATGCATGAGCAGCGTCTATTAAATGGAGGGGGTACGACAGCCGATCAGTTCCAGTTCAAAATGGTTCAAATGGCTCTGAGCACTATGGGACTTAACTTCTGAGGTCATCAGTCCCCTAGAACTTAGAACCACTTAAACCTAATTAACCTATGGGCATCACACACATCCATGCCTGAGGCAGGATTCGAACCTGCGACCGAAGCGGACGCGCGGTTCCAGACTGAAGCGCCTAGAACCGCCCGGCCACACCGGCCGGCGCACATGCCTCACAACATCACAGAGCCTCCACCAGCTAGAACAGTCCCCTGCTGACATGCAGGGTCCATGGATTCATGAGGTTATCTCCGTACTGTACACGTCCATCTGATCGATACAATTTGAAACGAGACTCGTCTAACCAGGCAACATGTTTCTAATCACCGACAGTCCAATGTCAGTTTTGAGGGGCCCAGGCGAGGAAAAATCTTAGTGTCGTGCAGTCATCAAAGGTACAGCAGTGATCCTTCGGCTCCGAAAGCCCATATCAGTGATGTTTCGTTGAATGCTTCGCACGTTCTGCTTGTTGATGGCCCAGCATTGAAAACTGCAGCAATCTGCGGAAGGGTTGCAGTTCTGTCACGATGAACGATTCTCTTGAGTCGTCGTTGGTCCCGTTCTTGCAGAATCTTTTTCCGGCTGCACCGATGTCGAAGATTTGATGCTTTACCGGACTCCTGATGTTCCCGGTACACTCGTGAAGTGGCCGCACGGGAAAATTCCCACTACATCGCTACCTCGGAGAAGCTGTTTCTCATCGCTCGTACGCCGCCTATAAGACCACGTTCAACCTCACTTAAATCTTGATATCCTGCCTTTGTAGCAGCAGTAACCGATCTAACAACTGCGGCAGACACTTGTGTCTTATACAGGGTGTTACAAAAAGGTACGGCAAACTTTCAGCAAACATTCCTCCCACACAAAGAAAGAAAATATGTTATGTGGACATGTGTCCGGAAGCGCTTACTTTCCATTTTAGAGCTCATTTTATTACTTCTCTTCAAATCACATTAATCATGGAATGGAAACACACAGCAACAGAACGTACCAGCGTGATTTCAAACACTTTGTTACAGGAAATGTTCAAAATGTCCTCCGTTAGCGAGGATACATGCATCCACCCTCCGTCTCATGGAATATCTGATGCGCTGATGCAGCCCTGGAGAATGGCGTATTGTATCACAGCCGTCCACAATACGAGCACGAAGAGCCTCTACATTTGGTACCGGGGTTGCGTAGACAAGAGCTTTCAAATGCCCCCATAAATGAAAGTCAAGAGGGTTGAGGTCAGGAGAGCGTGGAGGCCATGGAATTGGTCCGCCCCTACCAATCGATCGGTCACCGAATCTGTTGTTGAGAAGCGTATGAACACTTCGACTGAAATGTGCAAGAGCTCCATCGTGCATCAACCACATATTGTGTCGTACTTGTAAAGGCGCATGTTCTAGCAGCACAGGTAGAATATCCCGTATGAAATCATGGCGGTGAATCGAGGAAGTACAGTACGTACTGACGAAACTAAAATGATCTCTAACATAGAAATTAAGCGTTTCCGGACACATGTCCACATAGCATCATTTCTTTATTTGTGTGTGAGGAATGTTTCCTGAAAGTTTGGCCGTACCTTTTTGTAGCACCCTATATTAAACCACATCAAATACTGACGAATCGATTCCACAGACCGAACGTGAAGAGAGGGGCTAGTTTAATTGGTTAATACAAACCATAAAAAAAAGCACGGAAGTATGTTTTTTAACACAAACCTACGTTTTTTTAAAATGGAACCCCGTTAGTTTTGTTAGCAAATCTGAACATATAAACAAATACGTAATCAGTGCCGTTTGTTGCATTGTAGAATGTTAATTACATCCGGAGATATTGTAGCCTAAAGTTGACGCTTGAGTACCACTCCTCCGCTGTTCGGTCGGGTGTATCGGAGAGCACCGAATTACGTAGGGATCCAAAGGGAACGGTGATGGACCTTAGGTACAGAAGAGACTGGAACAGCACATTACGTCCACCTGCTAAAACCTTTTTATTGGTCTTTTTCACTGACGCACATGTACATTACCATGAGGGGTGAGGTACACGTACGCACGTGGTTTCCGTTTTCAATTACGGAGTGGAATAGAGTGTGTCCCGACATGTCAGGCCAATACATGTTCAATGTGGTGGCCATCATTTGCTGCACACAATTGCAATCTCTGGCGTAATGAGTGTCGTACACGCCGCAGTACATCTGGTGTAATGTCGCCGCAGGCTGCCACAATACGTTGTTTCATATCCTCTGGGGTTGTAGGCACATCACGGTACACATTCTCCTTTAACGTACCCCACAGAAAGAAGTCCAGAGGTGTAAGATCAGGAGAACGGGCTGGCCAATTTATGCGTCCTCCACGTCCTATGAAACGCCAGTCGAACGTGTACCTCACCCCTCATGGTAATGTACATGTGCGTCAGTGAAAAAGACCAATAAAAAGGTGTTAGCATGTGGATGTAATGTGCTGTTCCAGTCTCTTCTGTACCTAACGATCGAACAGCGGAAGAGTGGTACTCAAGCGTCAACTTTAGGTTACAATATCTCCGGATGTAATTACCATTTTACAATGCAACAAACGGCACTGATTACGTATTTGTTTGTATGTTCAGATGTGCTAACAAAACTAACGGGGTTCCATTTAAAAAAACGTAGGTTTGTGTTAAAAAACATACTTCCGTGCATTTTTTTATGGTTTGTATTAACCAATTACACTAGCCCCTCTCCTCACGTTCGGTCTGTGGAATCGATTCGTCAGTATTTCATGTGGTTTACGAAATATATCCAGCGGTAATGTTAGGTGACTCACCCTATATATATATATATATATATATATATATATATATATATATATATATATGTGTGTGTGTGTGTATGTATGTAAGAGGCATGTTCCGAGAATAAGTGTACTTGATCTTTTTTAGCAAAAACGTATTTGCAAATAGAAAATATTTACAGGCTATTTTTTACTATTTTTCCACGTAATCGCCATCCCATTCACCGCATGTTATCCTACCCTGCTTCAGAACATTTCTGCACCTGCTCGTTGGTTGAAAATTTAAGTCCATTCGTGTGTGTCATCATAAGATGAAAATTTGAAGGCTCCAAGTCAGGGGAATACGGGGGTGGTTCAAAACACCAATCAAATGAGTCCGAGAGCGCCTTGGTGACGAAGGCTGTGTGACGACAGGCATTGAGAGGCAGCAGGCTCACTGCTCTCGTCGGCATTCCCCTTCTTTTGTTCTGAATGCTCCTTTTGTGTATTTAGGTTCTCAGAATTACGTTGTGCATTGATGGTCTCTCCTGAGTCAGAAATTCGAACAAAATCGTGCATTCCGGTCCCAAAACACAGAAGCCATAATTTTTTTGGCCGAAATTCTAGTTTTTTCACAGATGAGGAATTAGTGTGAAATCACTATGACGACTGTCTTTTTGGCTCAGGCGTGTAATGAGTCATCCACGTTTCATCTACAGTCACAATAGAGCTCAGAAAGTCCTCACCTTCCAGTTCAAGTCACTCAAGGAACTCGAGGACGCTACTGACGCATTTTTCTAGTGTTGCTGTGTCAGCTTTTTTTGGGAACCATCCTGCGCACTTTTTCCGGTATCCCAGAGTTTCTTTGCGAGTTTCATAAAGAGTTAAGCAGAATTGTGGGAACATCGCAGAAATTTCATTCACTGGCAATCGACGGTCGTCACGAACGGTTTACTCGATTTTTGCGCCAACTCATTAGTCAAAGTGGAAGGTCTCACAGTTCTCAGTTCGTCATGAACATCCTGTAAACTCCATACACCAATTAAACACACCCGTTCTGTTCGCACCACCTTCGCGAAAAAAATTACGGTAGGAGTTATTACTGCTTCGAGTAGAAAGCAGGTCACAGCACGTGGCTCGCACTTCTTACCGACATCTTTCACGCAACTGGACACTGCAACGTGAATTTACGTACTTCCGTGTGCGGCGGGGCGGGTTTGCTCTCTCACTATCTATTAAACTATTAGTCCACCTACATGAATAGGTTTCAGGTTGTCTACCCCTTCACTATGCGATGATATACTGGTTTAGCCGGCAAAAACAGCGTTGACGAAAATTCGACTAAATACCTACAAGGCAAAGGCCGCATAACTCCATTCCACGGGCAGTAGCAGGAAGTTAAACTATCGAGCGTTTCGGGAGGCTTACATGAGTCCTTTTAGTTGGTCTATTGTCTTTACAACAGGGAAAATGGCTGTCATGTCCGTATTTAATATCCCGACATCAGTTACGCAGTTTTACTGATTGTCTCTGTTATAAGTTCACACCTGATAGCAACCACAAGATATTTAGTCCGACAAGACTTTTGAACGTCCTAAACATTTACTGACCCACGATAACTTGCGAGTTAACGCATTCAGTCGTACACCAGGCTGCTTGTAAAAGAGTGTTCGCCATAAAGTCTCGTAATCTGTACGAAACACCTCATGCGGAGTTTATGTTCGATATGAAATGTTCACACGCGAATATCTCCTAAAATCAACCACTCACGAAGCTTAGACTTTCACAAAATAGTACTATAGTCGCTTTTCATCAACACGAGGAGCAATCAAAATGCGCCAATTTCTTCATTTTGGTACAAATTTGATCAGCGCGGTTTAGCGTATGTGTTTCCCAGAAGACAGCACCCGAGCGACTCTCTCGACTCATAGATCTGAGGCACAAAGCCCCACTCAAACGAGCAGGAAATGCTGAATTCCTATTGACTAGTATGTTAAGCAGCTAATCAGATCATCTCAAGCACTTCTTTACTCGCAGCATTTCTAATGTCAGCCAATCAGATTACTACAAGTAATTTAGACTAGAAATTTCGTAATTCCGAAATTAAATAAATTTATTGAAAACAATATACAATTCATTTCCACAAAATAAATTACTAATAAATTTTATACTCAACACCCCTTCTGGCTGCTATTTACAAAATCAAGCTTACTCCGACATAGCCGGCCGCTGTGACCGAGCGGTTCTAGGCGCTACAATCGCCGGTTCGAATCCTGCCTCGGGCATGGATGTGTGTGATGTCCTTAGGTTAGTTAGGTTTAAGTAGTTCTAAGTCTAGGGGATTAATGACCTCAGGTGTTAAGTCCCATAGTGCTTGGAGCCATTTATTTTAATTTCACTCCGACACAACGTCACAAATTCCCTACAGCACAACTTTCTCACGCATATTTTTACGTAGTTTTAATAAAACATCACATTCTCACTTTATGTATACCCTCCATTCACTCTCTCAGTCTCTCCAAAACACTCACACAACAAAATCACAATGAAATAAAAATTTTCCAGTGTATCTTTAACTACGTCAGAAATCTGTGGTAATGAAACTAAAAAAAAATTCTAGAAAATTATATTACGAACTGTTATAGTTTCAGTTGATACTACAGATGAATACATTACGGTCCCTAACTCGTTTTCACAATGCCAGCACAGTTATTATATGTTTTAGGTAAAAATTTATACCTCTGAAAGTATTGAAGTTATTGATTCGAAATTTTATCATTGTCGTTGTGTTATCCATAGACTTTGGCATACTAAGTATGAAAGAGGTCTGTTAATATTTAATAGTACTTCTTCTGATTCATAGAGAGTATGTGTAACGTATTGCACGCAGCTTTAATCAAGTACACAGCGCGCTCGGCCCACAAGCAGCCAGCGTCAGCTCTGTCGGTGTGGGAATCAACATCTGTTCTCTTCCTAGCTCCACGGCTAGCTACGCTTTCAACGCAAGATGACGACTCGTAATAATTTGCTACGTAATACGCGTTCCTGCGATGCTCGCTCTGGTCTCTCCCCCTCCCCCCTTCTCTACGGCTCAGTTGCCAATCCTCAAAAAACAAAAACAAAAAACACAGCTCGGTATGGCCATAATACATTTACTTCTGAGTATGTCTCGTGCCGCTCTTAAGAGTCGCCTGGCCCATTTTCTCTAGTGTTTCAGCAGGTATTTGCAATTTCGTTTTTGCATTGGGTAGGTGGAGTCAGCTCAAACAAATAGTGCTCATTACATCTTTCATGAGACACGCATTGTCGACGGAAAGCTTCGCTTTGTTTCCTGTTACAAACAATTTTTTTTAAAAGCGTAAATTTATGTGCCAGTTCGATAGAGCGGTCCCAGAATAGTTTAGTGTGATAACTGCTTTATCTATATGTGTTAACGGGGACACTAAAACGAGAGGAATAATAGTACTCAAGCAGCAGCAGTTGAGCGCCCCACAAACCAAACATCATCATCATCATCATCATCACCATCATCATCTTGCAGCAGCAGCACAGCCCTGGCCCGTGCTGACTGACACCTCCAAGCACGCAGTACTACTGAGTTGCTGCTGGATTGCTGTTTATTAAAAAATGGTTCAAATGGCTCTGAGCACTATGGGACTTAACATCTGAGGTCATCAGCCCCTTAGACTTAGAAGTACTTAAACCTAACTAACCTAAGGACATCACACATATCCATGCCCGAGGTAAGATTTGAACCTGCGACCGTAGCAGTCGCGCGGTTCCAGAATGAAGCGCCTAGAACCGCTCGGCCACAGCGGCCGGCTGCTGTTTATTCTTCGTATTTCACTGTCCCTGTTAATATAGTTCGAGAAAACCAATTACGAAAAAAAACACCTCAAGAAATTATGTGCCTGATCAACATGTTACCATATTTTCGGTTGAGAAGATGTACTACAATCGTAAAACTGACTGGGTCCATACCACAGCGAGACGTTGCAATGACGATCCACGGAACATAAAAGTAACTAACATGAATGTCAAACCCTAGCTTTATGTGCAAATGATACTGGTGTTTTGTCATACTGAAACCACAAAGGCATCAGTCAGTGGACACGCTGTTCCTGCAAACACGGCACGCGTTCTGCATTCCGTGTAAACAGATATCAGTTGACCAAAATATTTTTGCACCTGAGAGCAAGGGCGATTTGTTCGTCTTATCTTGAGTTTTTATCGTGATATTTCGGCAGACACGTTGTACCATTTGATATTATATGCACAGCTGTTTTAAAATCATTTACAATGCGTGCATTTTTCTTAGTCACTAGCGTGATTGTTCTGTGTAACGTCACTGCGTGTTTCCGGTAACAGCCACGAGAGACCAGGTGCAATAATATCGTGGTCGGGCAGTAAAAAAGAAGTGGGGTAACAGACTGAGCTGAATGTAATTATTCGGTTGTGAACCGCTGGAGACCACGGATTACTTACGCTATCTGATCAAAAGCATCTGTACACGTATTAGTGGACATTAATATGGGTCGTGTCCACCCTTCACCTTCATGAGAGCTTGAACTCTGCTGGGGACACTTGCAATAATTAAAAAAAAAAGAAGTCGTGTGACTAGGGCCCCTCGTCGGTTAGACCGTTCGCCGGGTGCAAGTCTTTCGATTTGACGTGACTTCAGCGACTTGCGAGTCGACGGGGATGAAATGATGATGATTAGAACAACACAACATCCAGTCCCTGAGCGGAGAAAATCTCCGATGCAGCCGAGAATCGAACCCAGCCCTTAGGACTGACATTCTGTCACGCTGACCACTTCTTTTGTTGTTGTTTTTGTTTCATTTTGTTCGGTATTGTTTGTTGCTTTTGGTCTGGATGGACGTCACAAGACATCCGTTCAAGTTGATCGTTGATTCCTTTACTCAGGTTTGTGAAGGGATGACACGCCATTCCACCTCTGCCAGGGACACTTTCAACGAGCTGCCCATTTGTCTGCTGAGGAATGGCAACTCATTCTTCCTCAAAAGCCAAAACCAGAGAAGGTATTCTGGAGCGAAGTCGACGTCCTAACTATTCTCGAAAGTATTCTTTTGGGATCAGGTCAAAGATCTGGGCAGGCCAGTCCATTTCAGGAATGTTATTATCCACAAACAATTGCCTCCAGATGCTGCAATATGACAGGGTGCATCGTCATGCTGATGTAGTCCCCGTGGCCGAACTGTTCCTCTACTGTACGGAGTACACATTGCTGTAAAATGTGTTCATATCCCTCCACTTTTAGCGTTTTTTAAATGAAATAAGGGGATCACACCCTATACACGAATAACAGCGCCTCCTCTGTACTTTGCTGTTGGCACTACACATGACAGCAGATAAAGTTATACAGGCATTCGGCAAACTGAAACCCACCCAATGGACTGCGACAGGGTATAGCGTGATTCGTCACTCCAAATCATTCGTTTCCAATCATCTGCTGTCCAGTGGCGTCGCCCTTTACACCACTTCAAGCGTCGCTTGGCACTGACTATACAAACGTGTGGTTTTGAGGAACTGACCGATCGCTGCACCCCATTCCTTTTAACTCCCTCACATTCATTGTGCTATCAGGACTGCTCATGAGGGACTCCTTCCGCTGATTTCGTGCGACATTTTACAGTCTCTGTCGGCAGTGCTCGATGGTCCTTGTCCGTCAGCATATGACGCCTGCTTGGTCTTGCTTTCTCTGTGGTTGTTCCTTCACGTTTCCACTCTACAATCACGACATCAACAGTCGACTTGGGCAGCTTTATAAGGGTTGTAATGTATATGATGGATTAGTTACTCAGATGCCATTCAATGACTAGTCCACTTTAGAGGCTACTGAATTCTCCTGACCGACCCATTCTGCTGTTATTCCAGTGACACCACAATACTCCCTGCCTCCTATGCAGGTGGGTCCACCTCTCATGACATCTGGTGGTGAACTCAGCAGTACATAGTGGTCTCTGGATACTTTTGATCAGATAGTGTATGATATCAGTTGTGAAAACAATAATGTCCTGGAGTGTCTAAGTTAACAGTAAAATGGCTCTAAGCACTATGGGACTTAACATCTGAGGTCATCAGTCCCCTAGGGGACTGATGACCATAGATGTTAAGTCCCATAGTGCTCAGAGCCATCAGTCCCCTAGACTTAAAACTTAAACCTAACTAACCGAAGGACAACACAAACATCCATGCCCGAGGCAGGATTCGAACCTGCGACCGCAGCAGCAGCGGGATTCCGGACTGAAGCGCCTAGAACCGCTCGGTCACAGCGGCCGGCAGTTAACAGTAACTAGAAGGGCGTGCAGAGAACATAGAACGAAGCGAAGCCAGAGAAACTGCTTCAGAGTGTGTAATAATATTCAGAGCAGGGACTGATTTCACGGGTATATCGTCTAGTAATGTTAATAATTTTTATTGCTAGTGGCAGGCATCCTATTCTGTACAAGAGCTTTTTGGCAGGATTTAGTGGATAATGATAAATCCAACATACATATTCTTTTCTGGGGCATATCACATTGTTTTGCAACCTTAGACTCAGTTACAGGAGATGTCAAATACAATCAGCATGGATGTAACAAAATTTTTACCTTACGAACATATCGAAACACTTGGAAAATATTCCTGATCACCATATGGAATTTTGTCCATAGAGTTTACACCTACCTTTGACAGCTGAAGAGCCGGCCGCTGTGGACGAGCGGTTCTGGGCGCTTCAGTCCGGAACCGCACTGCTGCTACGGTCGCAGGTTCGAATCCTGCCTCGGGCATGGATGTGCGTGATGTCCTTAGGTTAGTTAGGTTTAAGTTTTAAGTCTAGGGGACTGATGACCTCAGATGTTAAGTCCCATAGTGCTTAGAGCCATTTGAACCATTTGACAACTGAGGAGCATGACTCTTACTAAATTACACGCAAGAAAAAAATGATTAAAAATTATGAAACGACTTACGTAACAACGACGTAGCAGTACGTCATAACCGAAGGAAGAACATACAGGTTGATTCAGCTGTCCCCACTGAACTCTTAACGCCTTCAAAAATCACGCGCGAGATTTACATATTCTCTCGCTTGCTACACGAAACTATTATTCCTACAGAAAAAATAATGAACGTGACCTTTCGTAGGAAATTTAATGCATTTAAATTTTATACTGGGATAGTTTCTCACCGGAGGCTACGGTTTTTAAAAACAAAACGCGTTTAACGAACGAGACAACATGAAAACTTTGCACATGGTATTTGAGGGCATTTTGGGTTGCACAAAGCCCATAGGTAGGGCAGCTGAGTCTGCCTGTATGTAAATAAAGTTTCCACAATATTTTTCTCTTATGAGATTTTTTAAAGAATTATATTGCAGTTGTTGTTGTTGTTGTTGTTGTTGTTGTTGTTTTGGTCTTCAGTCCTGAGACTGGTTTGATGCAGCTCTCCATGCTACTCTATCCTGTGCAAGCTTCTTCATATAAGTTTTCTAACCTACCTGCCCCATTAAGGGATCTGACATTCCACGCTCCGATCCGCAGAACGCCAGTTTTCTTTCTCGTGATAACGAAGTACTTTTGAGTAGTCCCCGCCCGGAGATCCGAATGGGGGACTATTTTGCCTCCGGAATATTTTACCCAAGAGGACGCCATCATCATTTAACCATACAGTAAAGCTGCATGCCCTCGGGAAAAATTACGGCTGTAGTTTCCCCTTGCTTTCAGCCGTTCGCAGTACCAGCACAGCAAGGCAGTTTTGGTTAGGGTTACAAGGCCAGTTCAGTCAATCATCCAGACTGTTGCCCCTGCAACTACTGAAAAGGCTGCTGCCCCTCTTCAGGAACCACACGTTTGTCTGGCCTCTCAACAGATACCCCTCCGTTGTGGTTGCACCTACGGTACGGCCATCTGTATCGCTGAGGCACGCAAGCCTCCCCACCAACGGCAAGGTCCATGGTTCATGGGGGGGGTTATATATTGCAGTAAAATTATCAAACCAAAAAGAACTGTTTTGTAATAGCCCTTGTGGGTTAGAGACACTCAGGTGGTATTAGACAAAATTGTACATAAATAATTTTAAAATACTAATGCCTTTATCTGAACATATTTTTCGGTTTGTGTGTTATTATAAGGTGGTGTGGCATATGAATAAACGATAAAGGATGCAAAGATAAGGAAATGACTGAAATATAATGGAATGAACGTGTCAGTTCTTGCGTAGATGTTTGCATTTTGTACCTAAATCAGTTGCACACTTCTTTGCCAATATTTTCAGGAAACAGTTTGTATTTACCATTCTAAAAATAAAATATTTCTAATAAATTTGTTTTATTCTTTGTTGTCAGGACGTATATCTCATGAAGTGTATGAAGAAATTTAGCCTTTTTCGGAATTTTAATTTCCTCGGTAGCGTTTGATACAATTATAGGCCAATTTCACGCAGGAAATCCTGATTACTGACTAATGCAGTGCTCTGAAGTTTTACAACATTCAAATGAATTTAGAGATCTTAGCTATCGGCTGTTCTCGTCGTTTCAGAAAGAACTTGGTTTTCTTTATGGTTTTACTCTTAACATCAGTTTCATCCGCAGAAAGCATTAACAAACGGCGTTGTCATAGCTACGGGGAAAATTAGTTACACTGGTGGACCTGTAGCCACCTATGTGTCTGAACTAGAATTTAGATGTAATAAGGGAATTATAATTACGTGGCAGTATGCCAACCTGCTGTCAGGTCTTCAGTTGACTGAACTAAATTCGCTCATTTTAAATGACTGGGTAATTCATTAGGTAGCCTTAAAATGGTTCAAATGGCTCTGAGCACTATGGGTCTCAACTTCTGAGCTCATTAGTCCCCTAGAACTTAGAACTAGTTAAACCTAACTAACCTAAGGACATCACACACAACCATGCCCGAGGCAGGATTCGAACCTGCGACCGTAGCGGTCTCGCGGTTCCAGACTGCAGCGCCTAGAACCGCACGGCCACTTCGGCCGGCCAGGTAGCCTTAGCAAAGACATATTTCTGAACCATTCAACTGGTTCACAGTCTGCCATGTTTACTTTCAGTTGACAGAAGATTTAAGATGTGAAATAATGGTACAATTAAGTTACTATTGTGTTCAATCCAAGTATCTAGATAAAATTTATGAAGCAAATATATCATAATTATTAACATTTCCTCATTTCAGCTGTTTGCTACAAACCCATAAGTTAGTGTGAAATTAGTCACATTCAGTTGTTATATGCAGTCGGAGTTCCATACATGTAGTTACATACAGCTTTGGTAACTTCATATGCAATACATCGAGACTTGCACGATACAGTTACAATCGTGTGGATCGTTACACTTACCCAATGATTTTGCAACATAAGGTTTAGCTGTTGTTTCGCTGAGTACGGAAGCTGCCTAATGGGGTAAGTACACTATGTGATAAAACCGCCAGGTACTCCATATCAGCGACCTCAGTAGTCATTAGACATCATGAGAGAGCAGAATGGGGAACTCCGCGGAACTCACGGACTTCGAACGTGGTCAGACGGTTGGGTGTCACTTCTGTCATACCTTTGTACGCGAGATTTCCACACTCCTAAACATACCTAGGTCCACTGTTTCCGATGTGATAGTGAAGCGGAAGAGTGAAGGGACACTACAGCACAAAAGCGTACAGGCCGACCTCGTCTGTTGATTGACAGAGACTGCCGACAGTTGAAGAGTGTCGTAATGTGTAATAGGCAGACAGACATCTATCCAGACCATCACACAGGAATTCCAAACAGCATCAGGATCCACTGCAAGTACTATAACAGTAAGGCGGAAGGTGAGAAAACTTGGATTTTATGCTCGTGCGGCTGCTCATAAGTCACACATCATGCCGGTAAATGCCAAACGACTCCTCGCTTGGTGTAAGGAGCGTAAACAGTGGACAATTGAACAGTGGAACAACGTTGTATGGAGTGACGAATCATGGTACACAATGTGGCGATCCGATGTCAAGGTGTGGGTATGGCGAATGCCCGGTGAACGTCATCTGCCAGTGTGTGTAGTGCCAACAGTAAAATTCCGAGACGGTGGTCTTATGGTGTCGTCGTGTTTTTCATGGAGGGGGCTTGCACCCCTTGTTGTTTTGCGTAGCACTGTCACAGCACTAGCCAAGCCGAAAACCAGGAAGTGAATAAAGAGGAGAGCATACAGGCAAAATCCATAGCTTTTTCTTGCCTTTGTTGGCAATATTTCGTTCAAGACAGTCAGAATCCGGATATTTCTGGTTAATGTGGCTTTCCGCCCACCATCGAAGGTTGCAGATCTTATATCAATGGAGGACGATTTGTTATTGCAAAAGCTGGAATTTATACCAATACCTTGACGGCGTGCTATGGCTTACATAGGCCAAAGGAATTAAAGATGTTATCTACGAGGTGGCACTGATTTATATCAATGGAGCAAGTTAAAACTTTGTGCCAGACTGGGATTCGCATCCGGGTCTCCTGCTTACCCAGCAGATGTGCTGACCAATACGCCATCGAGACACAAGCGAGTACGAGAAGGGAACGACTCAGAATATGTCTGACTGAGTGTCTCCTGAAATAGAGTTTCAAAAATGGTTCAAATGGCTGTGAGCACTATGGGACTTAATTTCTGAGGTAATCAGTCCCCTAGAACTTGGAACTACTTAAACCTAACTAACCTAAGGACATCACACACATCCATGCCCGAGGCAGTATTCGAACCTGTGATCGTAGCGGTCGCGCGGTTCCAGACTGTAGCGCCTAGAACCGCTCGGCCACCCCGGCCGGCGAAGTAGAGGAAGTAATCCAGGGCAGTTAAATGCAGAAAAAGAATCTCAGCAGCATATTCAAATAGTAGTGATGGCCTCCAATCAGACATGTATCAAAACTAATTACTCGGTGGAGCTGTACTGCTCCAGAAATGCAACTCAGAAATTGAATAAGTAATTCGTATGTTTGTAATAGTAATGTGCCAATAATTAGTACTTAGTACGATTTGAGTGACTGTCATTTATTGACAGATTATTTTAATAAACTTAATTAAATTCACTGAAATGAAATGAAAGGTATACATAAGCATGAAATGCAGTAATATGAAATAATGTGGACGAATTTCGTTCAGGAATAAACATATCATGACAAATGAAAATTTGTGTCAGACCGGTATTCTCTCTCTCCAAATTCGTTCCCACCCAGTGAACCTACTCCCATACACATAGTGCTAAAAATGGTTCAAATGGCTCTGAGCACTATGGGAGTTAACTGCTGTGGTCATCAGTCCCCTAGAACTTAGAACTACGTAAACCTAACTAACCTAAGGACATCACACACATCCACGCCCGAGGTAGGATTCGAACCTGCGACCGTAGTACACATAGTGCTGTTGTAGTGTCCAGAAATAATAGGATGAAACGATAAGCTGCATTTAATATTTGGGCTTGTAATAGAGCTGTGCTCGGATGACCTAACGATCTGAAGAAACTGCTTGCGAAAATCACTAGTTTTCATTTGTCACGTTGTGTTCTTAGGCGAGTTTTAAATGGGTGACTTCAGTACTTCCTGAATTGTTGCAGACTCTCCCTTTCTGCAAATCTCTGCCGAAGATATACTGGGTGTAACAAAGTAGAATTTCGTACAGCTGTAGAGGATGTCTTAAGGAATGAATTGATGGCAGTAAGCCGTGTCCGGAAACGTAATCCAACGACGCTACAGAAGGACAAAATTACCTGGGCAAATACCTACTGCTAGGACATGTTCTCGGTGCCATCTAATGCCTCGAATGGTATCTGGCCCTTTGCGAGAGGTTGGAATGCAACAAAACTGCGTGTCGCCTCTTCAGAGGTAACTGGGAGGATTGTGTCAATCCAGACACTAGGCAACCATATCCGTACGATCAATTTGGTCTCTAGGGGTCCATTACGAACAACAGTTAGAACTGTCCAACAGATGGAGCTCGCAGAAGGTAGACGAAGGGTCACCTGAAACGAATCTGTGACTTCTGCCTGTCTTTACCGATCAGGGCAGGATTTGTCTGACGCCTGATGATCGTAACAGAAGAGTGTGAGGGCAGTCAGTTACCAATGCAAGCTTCAGACAAGCAGACCCACAGCTTCAGAAAGAAGGTGGGTCTGTCATGTGTTGGACCAGTGTCACTTACGGATGTCGGACGCTTCTCGTCGCTATATAGGACAATTCGAGAGCTGTGCTGCATCGGGACAGGGTCCTTCAACCTATTGTACAGTCTTACAGCAAACATATCGGCTAAGGGTTCGTGTTTCAAGAGATAATGTACAACCATTTCGCATCCACCTCATGAACATCGTTTCCCATGAGATAGGAATCAATGTAATGGAATGGCCTAAGTGTCTGATGACATGAACCCGCCTGAACGTTTTTGGGACCAAATGAAGCTTTCAGTGAATTGTCTCAGGGACCCTCTTAACTCAGTGGATGACGACGGGCGGCCGCCGGCGTAAAGTGGGACATCCTTGAGCAGCAACGCCTCGAACATCTCGTGGATGGTGTGCCTAGGAGGATGTCAGCGTTTGCAGTCCTGGAACAGAAGGAAGGAAGAGTAGCGTTTATCTTCCCATCGACAACGACGTCGTCAGAGACGGAGAACAGTCTCGGATTAAAAAAGTAGGAAATCGACTGTTCCTTTCAACGGAAACAACCCAGCATTTACCTTAAGTGATTTTGGAAATTCACGGGAAACCTAAATCAGGAGGTCTGGACGGGCATTCGTTCCGTCGTCCTGAATGTCAACCCAGTGTGTTACTAATGCGCCACCTCGCTCAGTGATTTTAATGGATTGGTTACGAGCTACGATTCCTTATGCTGATACTTTACGATTACACATTCACTTGTAAATTTCTGCTATCCTCGGGAAATACCTTTTACTTCCTTGGATAACGAATGCGATGAATGAAAACCAATGTGAATTTCATAAGAGCTTTCAAGTTTCGGAGTTAGAACTCTATCTTACAACTTACTTCAGTACCAAAACATGCAACTTCTATTCAGTTATTAGTGACGTGTATTCTGCTTCTGCGACGCTGTACGACACCTAGGATCTGGTGAACATTTTTATTCCAATCGTGAGAACTGTTGTTGAAACCCATCCTTCCATTCTTATACATGTTTTCCGCGGCTCCACAAATCAATCACTGTGGACGCTGTGATGGTTCTTACAACAAAAACATGGTTCAGTTCATTACACGTGCACGCCAGATTCACACAAACTGAAGTTCGCCGTCTCTGGTAACTTCACTGACATAAAAACAGCCTTTAAATCCTAACAGGTATGGCATTAATTCAAGAATCTGGAAGGAAGGAAGGGCAATTGGGTTTAACGTCCTGTCGACATCGAGGTCATTAGAGACGGGGCACAAGCTCGGATTGTGTCAAGGATGGGGAAGGAAATCGGTCGTGCCCTTCCAAAGGAACCATCCAGGTATTTGCCTGGAGCACTTTAGGGAAACCACGGAAAACCTAAATCTGGATAGCCGAACGTATTTCATGAATCTCGTTGAGATGTAGATACAAGGGGCGGTTAGTAAGGAAAGCAACGCTTTTTTTTCCCGGCCGAGTTCGGTTGAAAAAATGCGAAATTTGTCGTGGGACATCCTGAAATATTCCTGTCTCAGTCCCTATAGTTTCACGAAGTTCTGATAAGTAACGGCACTACACGTAGCCTGCAAAATGGCGTCTGAAACGGAGGTGCGTTCCAAGCAGAGACCTGTCATTTATTTTCTTTTTGTGTAAAACCAGAGCGTCGTCAATATGCAGAGGCGCTTACAGAACGTTTATGGTGACCAGGTAGTGTAAAAAAGCACGGTGAGTCTTTGGGCGAGACATCTGTTATCATCGCAACAAGGTCACGCAAACCCATCCTGAAACGACGCGCATTAGAGAGAAGCTCACAAAATTTCATAGGACTGTTCTTACTCATCCACCCTACAGTCCAGATCTCGCGCCTTCCGACTTCCATCTATTTGGCCCAATGAAGGATGCAGCCCGTGAGAAACAGTACGTGTATGATGTGAGGTTACTGATGCAGCAACAGATTGGTTCCGATGTAGACAAGTAGAGTGCTACCATGCAGCTACACGTGCCCTCCCAGTAACGTGGGGCAAGGCTGCCGCATTGAACTGCGATTATATTGAAAAGTAGGATTTTGCACCCAAAAGAGGAGGAGGATATTACCGTTTAACGTCCCGTCGACAACGAGGTCATTAGAGACGGAGCACAAGCTCGGATTAGGGAAGGATGGAGAAGGAAATCGGCCGTGCCCTTTCTAAGGAACCATCCCGGCATTTGCCTGAAGCGATTTAGGGAAATCACGGAAAACCTAAATCAGGATGGCCGGACGCGGGATTGAACCGTCTGCCTCCCGAATGCGAGTCCAGTGTGCTAACCACTGCGCCACCTCGCTCGGTGCACCCAAAAGAATAGGGAATAATATTGTGTATTGGAATCCTGAATAAAACCAACCAGCTTTCAGGGAAAAAAACGTGTTGCATTACTTATTGAGTGGCCCTCGTACAAATTGCGACTACGTACTACAAAAAGAAGCTTGTTGAAATACACTAAGAAAGCTAGGCATTCCTCTAAATTTTTGGGGTCTTCTGCAGGTTTTATCTAGATACTCTAAGGCTACTTCAGTATCTTGCAAAGCAGTTTTCTCCAAGGAAATGTCTTTTATTATTTGTTTATTTTAGACGACTTGTGCAACGTGCTGTACACTTTTCATTATCACCTGCGGATACAACTGGCAGTAGTAGCCAGTAGCCGGGTGGAGAGAGCGAGAAGTGCAATACTTCTGGTAGAGGAGGCCGGCTAGCCGGCTATCGATTATACTGGCATGTCCATAGACTGTTGCATCTTGCTGATTCATTTATTACCTCGTATGTTTAACGTTGACATTTGGCAGCATTTTAAACAATTCGGGTAACAAATTTAGCTTCCACTAAAGTTATTAATAAATTGAAGATGTTTTGCGCCAATAAATATTACACCGTTGCAAGTCTGTTGAAAGAGTTTACCTGCGAACGGAAAATACTGCTGACCGGCTATAAATAATATGGACAACACATGGATAACGAGCATTCGTCATCAATAAACCAAAAATAACTGGCTCTGTAACACTCGCAGTTCACGAATAACAGGAGAGATGACGGGATATTTCTTTTCCTGTCTTCCTGTTCTTGTTAGAAAATGGAGTCCATCTGCGCATACACTTGTATAGTGACCGAGATACGAATTGTCACCTCTGTAATATACATTTTTGCTTGGCTCCTGAAGGAATCACAGAATGCTGAATTGCGATGTTAACAGTACGCATGAGCGTGTCCGGCCACTGGTACGCTCCCATCTACGTCCTATATTTTTTGCAGATTTTTTTGAGAAGTTCCTTAAATATTTGTTATAGTTTCCACAGAGGATCTTTGCTGAGGCTGATATCTTGCAAGTGTGGTTTTTTCTAAAAATATAAAGTCAAGTTGGTGATATTCCCTTATAAGCTATCAAAAATAATAAACAGAAATAATCACAACTCTTTATTATCTCGTCCCTTTTGTGTATCATGTCCCTTTGTTATACTAGTAGATGATTCACTAGCATAGTCGTTTCCCACTGATCTATTTGAAATTCTGTGATCGATTCTGTATAGAACTTAGAGAAAAGTTAGTCATAGGGCCTGTGATAATAATAACTATTAGACGGTGCTAATCTTGCGCGGCACCAATCAACAGACGAGAAGGGCGGTTCTGGACGATTTACAAGAACTTCAACGAGTTCACGTACGTCGAAACCTATTGAATATTTCAACAGTTTAATGTTGCAGCATACTTGCCAAAAGTGTCGTGCTTTAAAAACCAGTATTGAAAACTCCAGTGGCAGGCGGTCACGTACGGACAACATCAAACCAGTTTAGTGTTTATGGAGCGTGACGGAGAGATCGGTTCATGGTCAAGACAGTTCACCTACAAATACCAGGCAGAGACTGAAATGCATAGCACAGTATTCCTACCGTTGTATTCGGTCCACCAACCACCAGTTAAAGCAAAACAACGTCGACATTTCAGTTTATATTGTTGGGCTGTAGGGTACTAACATTAAGATAAATATATTCTCGAATCAGAAACATACAAATTTACAGTAGTCATACACATCAATAAATATATACATATATATATACACAAATTGTATTTATATTACATGTGCCCAGTACTTTGCAAAGGGTACTAAGTGTTTGTATAAGACGTGAAATAATGTTTTCATAACATTTGTTCCAACAGAGTTACTGCTGTTAAAATCACCGTCTGTCTACATTCATATTTGTTAACGTAAAAAATTCTTCTTGATGATTTTTAAACATTATGAATTCTTAAATTTCGTTGGTTTAAGAAGCTATCATCAGAGATTAAACACCAAAAACTATTAAATTTCTGCTTCAGTCACTTGCTGTTTTAAAATCCAGCACGTGTTTCAATGGCTGTGCCATCTTCATCAGGTGTATTTTGTTATGTTTACATCATGAAATGCACTTGAGGAATGCACAATTTGGCAAAGAACGATGTAACAAGAAAATCGTGTGTCGTCTTGTACGAGTAAGGAATTATTAGCATCACTGCCTCAATTGAGAGGTGTTTATACATTTATATACACTCCTGGAAATTGAAATAAGAACACCGTGAATTCACTGTCCCAGGAAGGGGAAACTTTATTGACACATTCCTGGGGTCAGATACATCACATGATCACACTGACAGAACCACAGGCACATAGACACAGGCAACAGAGCATGCACAATGTCGGCACTAGTACAGTGTATATCCACCTTTCGCAGCAATGCAGGCTGCTATTCTCCCATGGAGACGATCGTAGAGATACTGGATGTAGTCCTGTGGAACGGCTTGCCATGCCATTTCCACCTGGCGCCTCAGTTGGACCAGCGTTCGTGCTGGACGTGCAGACCGCGTGAGACGACGCTTCATCCAGTCCCAAACATGCTCAATGGGGGACAGATCTGGAGATCTTGCTGGCCAGGGTAGTTGACTTACACCTTCTAGAGCACGTTGGGTGGCACGGGATACATGCGGACGTGCATTGTCCTCTTGGAACAGCAAGTTCCCTTGCCGGTCTAGGAATGGTAGAACGATGGGTTCGATGACGGTTTGGATGTACCGTGCACTATTCAGTGTCCCCTCGACGATCACCAGTGGTGTACGGCCAGTGTAGGAGATCGCTCCCCACACCATGATGCCGGGTGTTGGCCCTGTGTGCCTCGGTCGTATGCAGTCCTGATTGTGGCGCTCACCTGTACGGCGCCAAACACGCATACGACCATCATTGGCACCAAGGCAGAAGCGACTCTCATCGCTGAAGACGACACGTCTCCATTCGTCCCTCCATTCACGCCTGTCGCGACACCACTGGAGGCGGGCTGCACGATGTTGGGGCGTGAGCGGAAGACGGCCTAACGGTGTGCGGGACCGTAGCCCAGCTTCATGGAGACGGTTGCGAATGGTCCTCGCCGATACCCCAGGAGCAACAGTGTCCCTAATTTGCTGGGAAGTGGCGGTGCGGTCCCCTACGGCACTGCGTAGGATCCTACGGTCTTGGCGTGCATCCGTGCGTCGCTGCGGTCCGGTCCCAGGTCGACGGGCACGTGCACCTTCCGCCGACCACTGGCGACAACATCGATGTACTGTGGAGACCTCACACCCCACGTGTTGAGCAATTCGGCGGTACGTCCACCCGGCCTCCCGCATGCCCACTATACGCCCTCGCTCAAAGTCCGTCAACTGCACATACGGTTCACGTCCACGCTGTCGCGGCATGCTACCAGTGTTGAAGACTGCGATGGAGCTCCGTATGCCACGGCAAACTGGCTGACACTGACGGCGGCGGTGCACAAATGCTGCGCAGCTAGCGCCATTCGACGGCCAACACCGCGGTTCCTGGTGTGTCCACTGTGCCGTGCGTGTGATCATTGCTTGTACAGCCCTCTCGCAGTGTCCGGAGCAAGTATGGTGGGTCTGACACACCGGTGTCAATGTGTTCTTTTTTCTATTTCCAGGAGTGTATGTACGTGGAAACTGTCTTTATTGTATATCGGTATAAAAATATTTTTGGCATGCTGACATTGCGCACCACACGTGTTCATCATTATAAGTTTGAATACTACAATATTTTTTTCAATTATTACGGTACAACCATGTTTGCTGGCGCAATAAAAATTGTGGACTTCGACTAGAGATATTCCAGAGGTTCTGAGACACATTTATGTAATAAAATGCTTAATTTGTTATGTTAGTCTCGTCGCTTTGGTCGAGGCTGCACGTCCCCTCAAAACACATGCTTCACGAATACGAACCGTAATTTTAAAGAGTGTCAGTGGTAGCCTAGTACAATAAAAGTCTACATTTCGTTTATCTACACGTTTCAGATAAACCTATTGCACTGTCGTACTGTAGAGTGAGAAAAGGACAGAAAAAGTGCTTTATATCATTAGCTGACCCTTACTGGCTGCATTTACCCTTAACATTGCATTATGCTGCATACCTCCCAATTATAAATGATTTTTTCCCCGCCGTAGTTAATCGCAGCACTTCCCTCCTCTCTGTACGTAATTTCCTCTTGTTACACGACAGCTGACATGGGCATGTAGCTTGATGCCAGTCCAGTATATAAGATGTCTGCCCTGAAAGTCGTCAAGCGCATTTTCCCTGATGGCTCAGAAGGTATTTGCAATTTCTTTTTAGCACTGTGGAGCTGGAATCAACCCAAAAAAATTGTTCTCATCACGTCCTTCATGCGACGCCCGGTTTCGACGAACTCGTCGGTTTGTTTCATGTTAGAAATAAAATGATCTTTATAACGGTATTTTACGTGCCCGCGGGATAGAGAGGTCCCAGATTAGTCTAATGCGATATTCGTTTTATCTGGTTAAGTAATAACAGGGACAGTAAAACTCGAAGAAAACTAATACTCCGGCAGTAGTAGGATCGCCCTGGCCTTCCGTGACTGCTACCGTCAAGCAAGCAGCGCTCATCTTCGTGCTTTACTGACCCTGTTAATTCATATCGATAAAACGAATATCGGACTAGACTAATTTGGAACCGCTCTATCGAATGAGCATGTAAAATTCCACTTTAGAAATCTATTTGTAATGGGAAACAAACCGACGCTTTCCGTCGACGCTGGATGTTGCATGAAAGACATGATGAGCACGATCTGTTAGGGCTGGTTCCAGCTACACGTTGCAAAAACGAAATTGCGAATTTCTACCGAAACACCAGCTAAAATGCAACTGACACACGCGCGCGCGCGCGCGCGCGCGCGCGCACACACAAAGAACCAAAGAAACTGGTACAACTGCCTAATATTGCGTAGGGCCCCCAGGAGCATGCAGAAGTGCCGCAACACGACGTGGCATGGACTCGACTAATGTCTGAAGTAGTGCTGGAGGGAATTGACACCAAGAACCCTGGCAGGGCTGTCCATAAATCCGTAAGAGTACGAGGGGGTGGAGATCTCTTCTGAAAAGCACGTTGCAAGGCATCACAGATATGCTCAATAACATACATGTCTGGGGAATTTGGTGGCTAGCGGAAGTGTTTAAACTCAGAAGAGTGTTTCTGGAGCCACTCTGTGGCTATTGTGGACGTGTGGGGTGTCGCATTGTCGTGTTGGAATTGCCCAAGTCCGTCGGAATGCACAATGGACTTGAATGGATGCAGGTGATCACACAGGATGCTTACGTACGTGTCACCTGTCAAGTCGTATTTAGACGTATCAGGGGTCCCATATCACTCCTACTACACACGGTCCACACCATTATAGAGCCTCCACCAGCTGAACAGTTCCCTGCTGATATGCAGGGTCCATGGATTCATGAGATTGTCTCCATACCCTTACATGTCCATCCGCTCGATACAATTTGTAACGAGACTCGTCCGACGAGGCAACATGTTTCCAGTCAACAATCCAACGTCGGTGCCGACGCGCCCAGGCGAGGCGTAAAGCTTTGTTTTGTGTAGTCATCAAGGATTCACGAGTGGGCCTTCGGATCCGAAAGCCCATATCGATGACGTTTCTTTGAATGGTTCGCACGCTGATACTTGTTGATGGCCCAGCACTGAAATCTGCAGCAATCTGCGAGAGTGTTGCAGTTTTGTCACTTTGAACGATTTTCTTCAGACTTCGTTGGTTCCGTTTTTGCAGGATCTTTTTCCGACAACAGCGATGTCCGAGATTTGGTGTTTTGCCGGATTCCTGATATTCACGGTACACTCGTGAAATGGTCGTACGGGAAAATCCCTACTTCATCGCTACCTCGGAAATCCTGTGTCCCATCGCTCGTGCGCTGACTATAACACCACGTTAAAACTCACTTGAATCTTGATAACGTGCCATTGTAGCAGTAGTAACCGATCTGACAACTGCGCCAGACGCTTGTTGTCTTATGTAGGCTTTGCCGACCGCAGCGTCGTATTCTGGCTGTTTACATATCTCTGTATTTGAGAACGAATGCCTATACCAGTTTGTTTGGCGCTTCAGTATATACCCTACTGGCCATTAAAATTGCTACACCACGAAGATGACGTGCTACAGACGCGACATTTAACCGACAGGAAGAAGATGCTGTGATATGCGAATGATTAGCTGTTTAGAGCATTCACACAAGGTTGGCGCCGGTGGAGACACCTACAACATGCTGACATGAGGAAAGTTTTCAGCCGATTTCTCATACAGAAACAGCAGTTGACCGGCGTTGCCTGGTGAAACTTTGTTGTGATGCCTCGTGTAAGGAGGAGAAATGCGTACCATCCCTTATCCGACTTTGATAAAGGTCGGATTGTAGCCTATCGCAATTGCGGTTTATCGTATCGCGACATTGCTGCTCGCATTGGTCGAGATCCAATGGCTGTTAGCAGAATATGGAATCGGTTGGTTCAGGAGGGTAATACGGAACGCCGTGCTGGGTCCCAACGGCCTCGTATCACTAGCAGTCGAGATGACAGGCATCTTATCCGCATCGCTGTAACGGATCGTGCAGCCGCGTCTCGATCCCTGAGTCAACAGATGGGGACGTTTGCAAGACAACAACCATCTGCACGAACAGTTCGACGACGTTTGCAGCAGCATGGACTATCAGCTCGGAGACCATGGCCGCGGTTACCCTTGACGCTGCATCACAGACAGGAGCACCTGCGATGGTGTACTCAACGATGAACCTGAGTGCACGATTGGCAAAACGTCATTTTTTCGGATGAACGCAGGTTCTGTTTACAGCATCATGATGGTCGCATCCGTGTTTGGCGACATCGCGGTGAACGCACATTGGAAGCGTGTATTCGTCATCGCCATACTGGCGTATCACCCAGCGTGATGGTATGGGGTGCCATTGGTTACACGGCTCGGTCACCTCTTGTTCGCATTGACGGCACTTTGAACAGTGGACGTTACATTTCAGATGTGTTACGACCCGTCGCTCTACCCTTCATTCGATCCCTGCGAAACCCTACATTTCAGCAGGATAATGCAAGACCGCATGTTGCAGGTCCTGTACTGGCCTTTCTGGATACAAAAAATGTTTGACTGCTGCCCTGGCCAGCACATTCTCCAGATCTCTCACCAACTGAAAACGTCTGGTCAATGCTGGCCGAGCAACTGGCTCGTCACAATACGCCAGTCACTACTCTTGATGAACTGTGGTATCGTGTTGAAGCTGCATGGGCAGCTGTACATGTACACGCCATCCAAGCTCTGTTTGACTCAATGCCCAGGCCAAGGCCGTTATTACGGTCAGAGGTGGTTGTTCTGGATGCTGATTTCTCAGGATCGATGCACCCAAATTGCGTGAAAATGTAATCGCATGTCACTTATAGTATAATATATTTGTCCAATGAATACCCGTTTATCATCTGCATTTCTTCTTGGTGTAGCAATTTTAATGACCAGTAGTGTATATACGGGTCTGCAGACTATGACTAGCGCACATCGTTTTCGAGAACGCTCGGGAAGTGCGCGTTTTATTTGTTTATTTATTTATTTTAGTTCAGACAGGAAAATTTCCTTTCTAGCTTCCGTCAGTCAACATTCTGCGTTTTGCGGGATGTACCCATGGATTCACGAACTACGTCGGATGTGTTGTTGGCATCCTGTGACTGGGTGCCTTTATCTGGCTGGAATTACTAGTCAGGCCGCAAGTCCATCCACACGAATAGGCTTCCTGCAAGCAACTGAAAAATATCTTTATTAAACGTACTTTATAAGGTCATTTCCGAGACTTCGATGTAGTTTCCAAGCTTCTTTATTCTCAGAAAGTAATCTGTGAAATCCTTCTTCCTGGTCTTACTCTGTGTCTCCAACAGGTTGGCATTTTAATTTGGATTTGGCGGTGTTAATGGTTGCGGGTGGATGGATGCCCTTACTGATACTACCTTTCCCCGCCCCCCCCCCCCTTCCCCCGCTCCCCGCCACTATTCCTCCCCCATCAGGGATGGAATTTGTGTACCGCACCCGTCTGTTTGAGTATTATGTGCAAGTGTGAGAACGTTTTTCAACAGTTTGCTAATCTTGTAGCTGAGGCAGGAAGTGGGTATCAGTCCGTTATTCACGTAGTGAGATGTGAGAAACCGCCTAAAAGCTACATGCAGGCTGGCCGGCACCCAGGCCCTCGGCATTAATACGCCGGGCGGTTTCGATCCGAGGCCGGCTCGCCTCTCCGTGTCCCAGCAGAGGACGCTTCATCTGTCTCGGCTATACTGGTGGTTCTGTAATTTTCGAATTGATTAATTTAAAAATATAAATGTTACCATTGGAAAAAAAATTCTGAATTCCTGTTTCATCTGTCTGATTATCTAAAGAGCAAGTGTCACTGTACCGCTGACAGCATAGGTAGACAGGATGTTAAACTCAATGGTTTGAGACGAGGAACCAGTGGTCAGAATATTTCAAGCAACGCAAGGTGTTGAATCGGCAATGCGTGTGAGTCAAGTATTTCTAAAGAGGATATAGTTTACAGCATATAGCTTCCTGCAGCATCCACTTTATAGACGCTGCCATAAAAGCAATACACAGTCGTCAATAAATTGTTCACGCTGGTTATTTAGTTAGTTAGTTCTTTATTCATCCATAGATTATTTACAAAATATCAGACATGTCATTTTAATTAAAAAGGAAACGATTTTGAAGAAATTAAATAATTCATGCATACAGTAGTATTATCTGAAGTTGTGCTGTTAATTTTGATGTATTGAGTACAATATTTTTTGTCACATTTGCAAAAGAGTTTGCAAGTGATCTAAACCAAATTAATTTTACACTGTATCACATCACCGGTCACTGCCCATACTACACAGAATTAAACACTTCACTATACTGCTCTCTCACTCTCTCTCTCTCTCTCTATGTCACTCACACACGCACACACACAGAGAGAGAGAGACGCGCGGTTTGAGGCGCCATGTCACGGATTGCGCGGCCCCTCCCGCCGGAGTTTCGAATTCTCCCTCGGGCATGGGTGTGTGTGTTGCTCTTAACGTAAGTAGCTTACGTTAGTTTAAGTAGTGTTTAAGTCTAGGGGCGATGACCTCGGCAGTTTGGTCCTTTAGAAATTCAGACACACACACACACACACACACACACACAAACGATCGCGCTCGCGCACTTTCGCCTGGCATCGATACTCTAATGATACTTTCACCATTCTATTGCATTCAACGTGTTATACCCCAGGCCTGTCTGTAATATCGGAGTAAGCACCTCACCGCAATTAATGAGATGTTTTATTCCCTTGTAGAAAATCCTGTTTTGTGTTTTTTGGTTGGTTGGCTTACCACAGTCTACAGTTCATGAGTGGCAGTCGAAAATGGAGCATTACTCGTTACAGAATCTTGCAGAATCGCATTTTATGCATGGTGCAGTAGGATTTAGTTTCGGAAAGCCAGCAGAATGTATAGAGAAAAGTTTCGCAACAGGTGATATCCGAAATGGGAAAAAATTATGACCGACTATCGTTCAAGGAACTGAGCCTTTCAAGATACACAGAGCTGGCTAACATTCTCGACAAAGACTGTTCGCACAGTACCGTTTGAGCAGATGGAGTTGGATCGTTTGGAACATAGTTCTTCATTATAAACATACGTCAACTTGATATAGTGTGCGGACTGGGGAGCAACAGGTATACTCCTATCGTAAAAAACGTCTCGAAGCTATGGGGCCAAATGATTTTGACTCCAGAGTTCAGTTCTGCTAATGGATTGTTCAGCGCCGCACTGCAGTACCTAACTTCTTACATTTTGCATTGTTCACTTTGAACAGGTGATATGAGATTAAGTTGTCGTAATAATATTTAAATTGTTTGCAGTGCTAAAAATATTTTCAATTGCGCCGATTAGTTTTTCCTCTCAATGTGTTCAGTTTTGAATCCTCTACCATGCTTACAGTTTTGTCCATAAAGGCTTAGGGCACCTTATATTTCACCTTTAATCCTTCAGTAATTCCAGAATGCACTGTTGTCATTCAAGACACACTGCACTTAGTGGAGCTATAGGATACGGGCGTTTGGGATACATTAATCTTTCGTTCCTTCGTATCATGTTCTCATTAATTTTCTTTATCAAAACGTTTTCAGATCTACGCATCTTTCCTCTTGACTGCGTAATATATGTAACCCAGAATGTGAAGTGTTGACGTACGTAACTATTTTCAGAACACTATGTATTAACAGCGCAACAGAGTTAGTTTATTTTGGATTTGAAAAAAAAAACATTTGTGAATGTTGAATTTGGCTTGCTTTTTGACTTTCTCACCATCGCATTAATACCTTTTCCAGACATGAACGATGCCAGAAAAAAGAAACAGGAAATCGGAGACATGTGGCCGATGCTGCTCATACCATTCATCATACAGGCCGTGGTGCTGCCGTTTTTCCTCACTTCACTGAAGGTATGCCACACTTATATACTTGGAATTTGAAACAGCCCCTTTAGCATGTACTGTACTTCACATAATGGTAGTTCCATCGAGTTAAATATGGAGTTTCAAACAGAACTGAGCCAACACCAGTGTTTTTGAAACTGTTGTTTATGAGGAATCGATATTTTTACTAAGCTGATAAGTATTTCCATTGTAACACGCTATTGTGAGTGTACTATTGAACCTACTTGTGTTGATCAAGTTACATTACACGTTTTTCAGTACTAATGATCTGCTGTGTTACACAGTACCAACTGAAAGGCAAAGCTTCTGAGTGAACTAATTTGTCACTTAATAAAGTAAAAACGAAGCACAGACAGCGAGCATTAGTACAAGAATGTATTTATTGTTCACATAACATGAACCACGTATGCCTTTCCTGTAGTACACTGAAGAGCCAAAGAAACTGTTACACGTATCTAATATCGTGTAAGTCCCCCGAGAGAATACAGAAGTGCCGCAACACGACGTGGCATGGACTCGACTAATGTCTGAAGTGGTGGGAATTGATACCATGAATCCTGCAGGGCTGTCCGTAAGAGTACGAGGGGGTGGAGATGTCTTCTGAACAGCATGTTGCAAGGCATCCCAGATATGCTCAATAATGTTTACGTCTGGGGAGTTTGGTGGCCAGTGAAAGTGTTTAAACTCAGAAGGGTGTTCCTAGAGTCACTCTGCAGCAATTCTGGACGTGCTGGAATTCCATAAGTCCGCCGTAATGCACAATGGACATGAAGGGATGCAGGTGATCAGACAGGATTCTGACGTATGTTTCATCTGTCAGAGTCGTATCTAGACGTATCAGGGGTCCCATATCACTCCAACTGCACACGCCTCACATCATTACAGAGCTTCCACCAGCTTGAACAGTACCCAGCTGACATGCAGGGTTCATGGATTCATGAGGATGCTTCCATACCCGTACACGTCAAACCGCTCGATACAATTTGAAACGAGACTCGTCCGACCAGGCAACATTTTTCCAGTCATCAACAGTCCAATTTCGATGTTGACGGGTCCAGGCGAGGCGTAAAGCTTTGTCTCGTGCAGTCATCAAGGGTAAACGAGTGGGATTTCGGCTCCGAAAGCCCATATCGATGACGTATCGTTGAATGGTTCGCACGCTGACACTTGTTGTTGGCCCAGCATTGAAATCTGAAGCAATTTGCGGAGGTATTACAATTTTGCCACGGTGAACGATTCTCTTCAGCTGTCGTTGTTCCCGTTCTTGCAGGACCTTTTTCCGGCAGCAGCGATGACGGAGATTTGATGTTTTACCAGATTCTTGATATTCACGGTATACTCGTGAAATTGTCGCACGGGAAAATTCCAACCTCATCGCTACCTCGGAAATGCTATGTCCAATCGCTTGTACGCCGATTATACCACGTTTAAACTAACTTAAATCTTGTTAAACTGCCATTGTACCAGTAGTTACAGATCTAAAAATTCCGCCAGATACTTATTGTTTTATGTAGGCGTTGCCGACCGCAGCGCCGTATTCTGCCTGTTTGCATATTTCTGTACTTGAATATGCATGTCTATACCAGTTTCTTTGGCGCTGAAGTGTATTTCTAAAGACATTTTTAATGTAGTTTTGCGATGGATAGGTCGAATCAGCCCCAATAAAAATTGCTTATTCGCAGTTTTATACGGAACCGTCATTTTGTGATTCACCACAAACAATTATTGAAATTGTACGAGTAATTTTATGTGCTCACTTGGTAAGAACATCCTAAAATTACTTTGACACAATACAAGGATATTCATTGATGGTGATAGCAAAACACGAAACGTAATCAGTGGTTACAGCATTGATTGACTACACTGCTTCAAGCAGTCTTCAGTCTCACCACGCCGCAGCCTAATGGTGGCCCTGATGTGCGGGTAACTATTACTAGTATCGCCTGTGGTCGAAATTCGACCAGTTGTGTTGATAAAGTAACGAAAGCCAATTTTTAAATGCAATTAATTGGAATTTGTTCGTATGCAGCGTCCTAGTTCTTACTTGAACGCTATGCAGATTTTTGGTTCTTATCTGAACGCTATGACGAAAAGAGTAAGAAAGGGCGAAGAGGCAGCATGAGGGAACCACCCGGAAAATGCTCCTATTGGAGCACAAAAAAGGCGAATACGATCCTGTTTAAAAGACGCTGACTGAAAAGTGGTGGTACCAGCTGTCTCATTCTACTATCCTCAGCAGTTTTAAAATTTTTAGTCCATAAGTCTTTATACCCATCCATTCTCACATGCCCATTCTCACTCACTCATTCAGCTCAACTCATTGTCATTGTCTCTTTGTGTCTCTCTAGCTGTCAATGTTTCCTCTGCCACTGCCACATTCTCCTTCGCTCTGCTCTATTACTACTGTCTCTTCTCAGTGTCACTGTCTCCCTCTTGCTTTCTCTTACTTCTACTATCTCATTTATTCCTTCACACTGCTGCTCTCTCTTCTCATTGGCATTATCTCTCTCTTCCTCGTTGTGATTGTCATAGACTGTCTCTAATTGTCACTGGCTCTCACGCCCTTCCACTTCTCCTTTGCTTTATTACTCTCTCACTGGCGCTGTCTCCTTATCTCTTTACCTAGCACTGTCCTGCCACTGTCAGCTATTGTCCACTGCCACTGTCTCTCCCTTTCTCTCATACTGCCATTGTCTCCTTAGTTCTTTCTATACCACAACCACTGTCCACTATCGTCCAAAATTTATTGCATTTCCGACCCTTTGCCACTGCCACTGTCTCCTTCCCTCTCAATGTAAAAAAGCACGAATAGGCACACATGCCAAAATTTCTTGGAAAACTTTTAAAGGTACTGGGGAAGATACAATGAACTGATACTCCACTTGTCAGTCAATCTTTTAAAAAGAAGCATATTCACCTTTCTGTGCTCCAACAGGTACATTCTTCCGCTGGTTCACTTCTTTTCCCTGCTACAGCAGGGCATATCACTCATACGAAAGGAACTTCATGAGTCAGTAAAGTTTGGTAGTTTACTTATGTGAAACTGAAATAACGTAAAAGTAGTTTTACACCTTAGACAGGATTTTACGTGCACAAAAATTTTGCATTTGCTTCAGTACTACAACGGTGGGATTCCCAGAACCGTTCTGACGATAACATAGACACTTTTCAGCATATTTATCCGTGTTACGTCACTTTATAAATCACGTCTTCGCCTCACACCGGATATTACGAGCGTATTTTACGTGTACAAGTAGGGTATCTTTGTACCTCTGTATCTTACAAACGGATAAATATATCAAGAAAACTTTCAAGGTTGATCGAGATAGGGATCTTAGGAAAATGTAGTAAGAATTTCAGCCATTTTCTGTGCATAGCCATATTGGAATCCGCGGCTCGGTTTTTGTTCCAACAACGTTTAAAAAAGTTTCTTTAGGGTTTTCTAAGGAAAATCCATGAACTTACGGAGCCTCCATAAGGCTCTTAAGGCCCACCGTGGACCACATCAAATGCAAAAAGAACTAACTGATTTTATCCATTTCCCTAAGCATGGTGAAGTACGTAATATTCATACTTGGACTCTTTACTATAGGATAGCGACGCTAAGACGATCCATCTGTTGGCTATACAAATGGTCCCTAACTCCAGGGCTATTGAACACACTTCACCCTCCCTTTCTATCACCAACAGAACCAGAGGTATGAGCCGCAGAAAACTTCCGATTTTATGTGAGGCGTTTCGGAACATATTGAGTAACGCATGCTGTCGCATTAGGGAAACAATAACTTGATTTTAAAATTTAACTATACAGAACATCAATATAAATTATATTTTCCGTAAATGTTCTTTCATCATTTGCTAAGTGACCTTGTTCGATATGTTTAGAAATATAAAATTTCAAACCATCGGAAGACCGAACTCTACTTGTCACGTGTAACTGACCATGCGTAAAAACACGTTGCATTAATAAAATCCTAACTTTTTCGACGTTTGTCCCTATGACTTATTCATGGTATTTGCAAATGCAGGAATAATTGGTAATCGGTTTCTCTGAAACACAAAAGGTAAAATAGTACTGGAATAAGTCATATTTCTACGTGGAATCAAAATTCGTTTATTTTGCTTGATTTCATTTAAAACCTGGCAATCAGTAGGATTATTATATAAACATTAACCATGCATCCTGGCTCCATTTAAGCTACGAATACTACTGAAATAATTCTTTGATTTCTGTTTAATTGTTCGATCATTCTAAGTGAATCTTTAATACTGCCCACTGAAAAAAAAATTGTGTTAACGGGGGCATATTAACTTTCCCTTTGTGACAACACAGTGTGAATGGCGTTGTATTAAGTGAAGTAACTTCAGAAGCGAAATTTTTTGCATTACAAAATTTGCACTGCAAATTCTTCAAACCGCAGTTATAAAAGCAGGGAAGTCGTAGTGCATCTCTTTGTCATCCAAATTTTTCTTCCACAATGGTAGTTTCTTTCTGAAGAATGAAATTTTTCCTGACAGTTGTAGAATGTTGGTCTCATTGCCTTGAAAGGATACATTCAGTGAAATGAACTTTTAAAAGACGTCACAAAGATATGCCTATTTCAAAACAATTTCTCGGAATTCAAATGTTTCTCTTGAAGAAGATCATTACTACGTTCACAAAGCCTTTTTAAGATATTCCCACGTGAAAGCCAGTGAGGATTACAGCAATAAATTAGGGATATACTCTCAGCCTCTATATCAGCGTACATCCTTTGAAAACATCTCGACTCTAATAGCCAACATCTAATTAATTTACCACTTCGATCGCTGACTGAAGAACTTCAAGAAGGAAAGGGCTCATGCTCTCTGATGCCAGCTTCTCGGTGAATAAAACAGTGTGTCAAAATAGCATGAGGAGCCTCTTTACTGAACCGACTTTGCAATCCGGGGTAATATCCAGCCATACTACAACATTCATATCTACTGATGCCTACATAATTTCCCCAGTTAACATTGTTTTCTTCCATAAAAGAATGTAGTATTTCAAAGATGTCTACTGCTTTTGTTCCAAGCGTTATTTTCCTGCAGAAAAGCAGATTTTCATGAAATCTGTTGTCATGTATAAACAGCAACTAACAAATTACATATGCATCATTGTGGCTGTCTGTAGATTCATCCAAATAAATAGCGAAATTACCATTATCTTTGAGTTTTTCAACCAACTGATCATTAATGTCGTCAGTTATACCAAATATTCGACCGCTGATGTGTTGCCTGCATTCGACAAAACGAACCTTCAGATGTATTGTTACCGCAGAGAAACAAATGGGTCACGTTGTGTGATTTGACAGCCCTCTATCATGCTACCAATGATGAAGAGCAGAAACAAATACCTAGGGCTAATTAGAACGAGCTGAATTGTAACATAGCCTCAATAGAAATGGAGACTGTAAATGAGAACACACGATCCTCTGCCGAAGGATTAATGCTGACACTACCAAGGACAGTACACACGCTAAGGTCGCAGGTTCGAATCCTGCCTCGGGCATGGATATGTGTGATGTCCTTAGGTTAGTTAGGTTTAAGTAGTTCTAAGTTCTAGGGAACTTATGACCACAGATGTTGAGTCCCATAGTGCTCAGAGCCATTTGAACCATTTTTGACAGTACACAAGAACAGTACACAAAATACAACTACCAATGAACAAGTAAGTACTCGAAAATCATCAGCAGAAAGCAATCTAAACTCCAAAAGACCCATGGAAGAATCAGCACTAGCAGCGCCAGAAAGTATCCAGAAAATTTGCCTAAGACCAAGAAGGAATATAGCAAAATTATCGTCTGGAACAACAGCAGCAGGTAACCAGTGAATACAACTGAGACCAAGAAGAGCCACAACACAGGATGAGGGTTTTCTTATGGTATCAGGGGAGAACGAGGAGAAATCCATCCCATATGTAAGATACATAGCTCAGCCTAAAAATGATCTGTATAAGAAATCCCCTTTCTCTCCTAAGAAAGAAATAACAATCAGGCTCAACAGGTCCAAGTATTGACAGGCATAAAGTACTCAAAGTGCTAAAAATCAATATGTGCAGCATTAGAAATAAAATACTACTAGAATTAGAACATTATTGTAGAGGTAAGAAAGTGGATGTAGTTTGTGTATCGGAACACTGGTTAACTGAATCTGGAATAGATATTTTTGTTCCTCAAGGATATGTTGTGGCCAGCATTATCTGTAGAAAGAGAAAAAAATGGTGGAGTTGTAATTTTTCTCACATATAGTCTGAAATTCACAAAAGTGGATGTAAGTCAGTTTTGTTCTGGAGTAGATTGTGAGTTAAGCTGCATTAAGCTGACAGACGAGAATATGATAGTTCTAAGTCTCTATAGATCTCCAAATGGAGCAGTAGAAGTTTTATTGAAAAATTTTGAACTTGTCTTGAAAAAATATTAAGGAAAAAAAAATGTCGCTATCTGCGTTGACGTCAATATAGATATGTGAAACTGTTACGAGCAAGTATTAAGAACTTTTTTAATATCTTAAGGTCATTAAATCTATTCTGTATTAATAAAAATGCTACTCGTAAAGCAGCCTGCTTAGATAATATTATTGTTAACTTCTCTAAGGAGATTTTTACTGTTAGTCATGCAGATGAATGTTTCTCTGACCATGAACCATTACTCCGCAAACTCTACAGCAGACTGTCAGATCACATCATTAATATAACCCACGAGGAAAATGAGGTGACTTGTGTAAGAGGTCAGAAAGATAAATTTGTGAACTTGTTTGTTGATAGACTAAGTTATATAAAACGGGTCTTTTTTTTATGAAACACAGATTGGACAAACTAATGTTGAAACTGTGTTTGACAGATTCTTTAGCAAATATCTTGATGTGTGGTGCACTTGTTCACCCCTAAGAAAAAGTACGTATAACTGCAAGCCTAAAACAAATTTAGAAAATTGGTATTCTAAAGAACTTAAACATTAGGGAACAAATGTTGTTATTGCGACATGTATGTAAAAAGAACTGTGAGAGTGACACTAAACAATCTGATATAGATTATAGGAAGTACCTGAAGTATAAAAACTTTTATAAAACTAAGCTGGTTAATGAGATACAATCAGCGTGTGTAAGGTTTATAGAAAATGCACTAAGCAAGTGCAAAGCGGCATGGCAGATTATCACACAAGAACACTCTCCCAACAACACACAGGAATTATCACTTGAACCAGACCGACTGAACAAGATCTTTGTCACTTCAGTGAAAGAATTGGAAACAGAATAAACTTGAACAACACATCTGCAAGTGAACTACTTGATAAGCAGCTGCCAATGAAACAGTCTTTTCAGTGGAAAATTGTAACATCCATAGATGAAATAAAAACAGTAAAAAATTCTCCCACTCTAAAACTGCGGTTAATTACTAGCTACCTAACTACATTATCAAGAAAACTATTCATTTTATCTGTGAACTTTTAGTCTTCATTTTTAACAAATGTGTTCAGTTCGGAATTTTCCCTGTATCATTAAAAATTGCAAAGGTTATACTAATTTTTAAAACCTCCCCCAAAATTATCGCCCAGACTCAATAGTTCCTGTAATTTCCAAAATATTTGAAACCCTTATACATAATAATTAAGTGATTATTCTGAATAAAATAATCTCCTTTCCAACAAACAGTTTGGTTACAGACAAGGAAAAAATACCACGTCAGCAGTTCTTACCATTGTAAACCAGATAATCACTGCTTTTGAAAATAGCGATGAAGCCTCACTGGTTTTTGTAACCTAAGTAAGGCTTTTGATTGTATACTTTATGAAATATTGATTGAGAAACTTGAATTTTATGCAGTACAGACCACAGCACTAAAAATAATTCTTTCACACTTAAGACACAGAGAACATGTTTCAGTGAGAGACAGACTTCTCTAATGAAAATGGTAGACACGGGGGTGCCACAGAGATTAGTGCTTGGACCATTATTTTTTCATAATTGCCCTCAGTGATTTTCCACATCATGTTCCTCAATCTGTGGTCTGCTATGCGGACGGCACAAGAATTATTGCAACTCATCAGGACACATGAGCATTAGAACAAACGTCACTGGAATCACTAAATGCTGCAGTAAAATGGTTCTCGTCCAACACACTGTTGTGTGATCGTGACAAGACCCAGAATCTTGTATTAGGATATCTAATGGTATAGAAACTAGAACAGTTAATATTTTCGGATTCCATATTGATTCCAAATTGAGCTGGGGAGAACACATGTCACATTTGCCAAAGAGTATCAAGGGTAACATTGATAATATGAAAACTGAGAGATTTGGTTACTCCTAACTATTTAAGATTGGCATATTCTGGGCTGTTCTAGTCTCGCATTTCTTACGGACTGCTAGTATGGGGCCGCTCCACACATATAGCTGATATACTGAAGATACAAACAAAAGTCGTAAGAGAAATGTGTAGGGCTGGACCAACAGATCACTACCGACCTCTGTTTAGAAAACTCAATGTACTTCCAATTGTAAATGGTTCAAATGGCTCTGAGCACTATGAGACTTAACTTCTGTGGTCATCAGTCCCCTAGAACTTAGAACTACTTAAACCTAACTAACCTAAAGACATCACACACATCCATGCCCGCGGCAGGATTCGAACCTGCGACCGTAGCAGTCCAGCGGTTCCGGACTGCGCTCCTAGAACCACTAGACCACCGCGGCCGGCACTTCCAATTGTAAATATGTATATATATGTCTCATCACTATACGTTAAAACAAATGTCAAAGAATTTCATTTAAGAAGAGATATACACCAACACAACACGAGAGGAAAAATTAAAATGGATATTCCAAGACACAGACTAGTAAAAACAGTCCACTCTCCCACAGCCAGCACCCTAATAATCTTTAACAAATTGCCATCCTCACTATGGTCCATGCCTTCTAAACTATTTCAGAGATAACTGTACAGCTGGCTGGCTGAAAATCCATTTTATAATGTAACAGAATTTTTTGATGTAAAAATATGTGAACATATGTTAAAATTTAAAATACGTAGCTAAATGTCTGCAGTTGTGTAGGTAAGTCTGTATAAATGCTTGTAATTGTGTATATAATTAAGTGTAAATATCTGTGATTGAGCACATAATAAAATATACGAAACATATGTTAAAATTTAGAGTGAATGGTTAACGTCTGTAACTATGAATAGAACTAAACATATCAGCATCAAGTGCAAGACATTAAGTCTATTCCATTATGTTAATGGTCAATGGCAAATAAAGATGAATACCATTGTAACAACACTTATATACCACACCGCTGAGTATCATTACCAGCGCGTACGTTGTTCTTTTATTCAGAAAGCAAATAAATCAATTTATTATTGTTATTAAACCACCGCAACAGCCTTACTGTACGGCAACAACGCCCCTGGGTGAAACGACGCACAGTTTGAATATCCCTGCTCTAGACGACTGTGTACCCTAGGAGTTCCCATCCGAGATAGTCTCCAAAGACAGGTAAACGTGGTCCACTTGCTAGGTTGCTAAGGTCCATGGCTTTCATTTCTCTACACTTTTTCTCGTGGGGCTACATGAGAAGAGACCCCTCTACACTTGGAGAAAGGCCTGTTTGCACGGTTTAAGAGGGCGACAGAATTCATTCACTGTGCCTTACGTACTTTTGTTGAAGTTTGTCAACGGTCGCAGAAAAATGAACAACTTGTGCAACAAACATGGTGGTATTTATATCGAGCGGTTTTTGTAGTTAACCACGTAAGTAACATCAATATTAGAAATGTGAGCCAGTTTTCCTCGACACATGTAAACAGCCGGCCGCTGTGGCCGAGCGGTTCTAGGCGCTTCAGTCCGGAACCGCAGCTTCTGCTACGGTCGCAGGTTCGAATCCTGCGTCGGGCATGGATGTGTGTGATGTCCTTAGGTTCATTAGGTTTAAGTAGTTCAAAGTCTAGGGGACTGATGACCTCAGATGTTAAGTCCCATAGAGCTTAGAGCCATTTGAACCATTTTGAACATCTGAACAGTTCGCTTCCGAACTGTAAACATAATCTAGTAAGACCTCTTTAGAACTGTAACACCGAATATTTCCTGAACTCTAGTGTAATACGTGTTCGCTTTGATCTAGGCCCACTGACTACTGCAGTATTCCGTTCATGGTACTGACTGCTGTGGGACATTCATGGATATGTAATGGATCGATAGATCGATAATATCGCTACATGTTTAGCTGCTAACACATCTTGTTACCGAGACATAGAAGAGGCAGAAAGCAGGGATGTCACACGAGCTGTGGAGAAGACATGGACATTCCTCAGAAAACGTGGTTCCGTGTAATGTAGTGTCGAGATACACTTCTCCTTCGTGTCTCGATCACTATTGAGAATGCTCATAGTTAGCTGAAGATGTGACGGTGACTGAAACCCACAGTCACCACACGCACCAAAATATTTGATGGAATCATCGACAACTCAGGATTTAGTGTGTACACTGGCATCATTTTCTGAATTCTTGCTGCTTCTTGTACTGTAAGCTGACCACAAAAGTTTTCCAGGAGGTACTTTGGAGAATAGTAATGGAAAAATACGGCCGCGATGGTGCAGACTACTACGACTTGGGATGACTGGCCGGCCGGAGTGGCCGTGCGGTTCTAGGCGCTACAGTCTGGAGCCGAGCGACCGCTCCGGTCGCAGGTTCGAATCCTGCCTCGGGCATGGATGTGTGTGATGTCCTTAGGTTAGTTAGGTTTAATTAGTTCTAAGTTCTAGGCGACTGATGACCTCAGAAGTTAAGTCGCATAGTGCTCAGAGCCATTTGAACCATTTTTTTTGTAATGACTGTCAATAGCAGCCGCTATTTCAGGAATGTGGTAGAGGGTTGAAGTCACGCAAGTCGTTTAGCACTACTCTGAAATAGTTCGAAGATGATACTGCACCAAGTGATGTTCAGAACGTAGAAGTCTTTCATAGCAGGTTATCATATACCTGTTCGATATGTGCCCCTTTAGTGATTCGGCAGACATCAAGCCGATAATCAAGTTCCTCCCACACTCGGCGCAGCATGTCCTCATCAATGAGTTCGAAAGCATCGTTGATGCGAGCTCGCAGTTCTGGCACGTTTCTTGGTAGAGGAGGTTTAAACACTGAATATTTCACATAACCCCACAGAAAGAAATCGCATGGGGTTAAGTCGGGAGAGCGTGGAGGCCATGACATGAATTGCTTATCATGATCTCCACCACGACCGATCCATCGGTTTTCCAATCTCCTGTTTAAGAAATGCCGAACATCATGATGGAAGTGCGGTGGAGCACCATCCTGTTGAAAGATGAAGTCGGCGCTGTCGGTCTCCAGTTGTGGCATGAGCCAATTTTCCAGCATGTCCAGATACACGTGTCCTGTAACGTTTTTTTCGCAGAAGAAAAAGGGGCCGTAAACTTTAAACCGTGAGATTGCACAAAACACGTTAACTTTTGGTGAATTGCGAATTTGCTGCACGAATGCGTGAGGATTCTCTACCGCCCAGATTCGCACATTGTGTCTGTTCACTTCACCATTAAGAAAAAATGTTGCTTCATCACTGAAAACAAGTTTCGCACTGAACGCATCCTCTTCCATGAGCTGTTGCAACCGCGCCGAAAATTCAAAGCGTTTGACTTTGTCATCGGGTGTCAGGGCTTGTAGCAATTGTAAACGGTAAGGCTTCTGCTTTAGCCTTTTCCGTAAGATTTTCCAAACCGTCGGCTGTGGTACGTTTAGCTCCCTGCTTGCTTTATTCGTCGACTTCCGCGGGCTACGCGTGAAACTTGCCCGCACGCGTTCAACCGTTTCTTCGCTCACTGCAGGCCGACCCGCTGATTTCCCCTTACAGAGGCATCCAGAAGCTTTAAACTGCGCATACCATCGCCGAATGGAGTTAGCAGTTGGTGTATCTTTGTTGAAATTCGTCCTGAAGTGTCCTTGCACTGTTATGACTGACTGATGTGAGTGCATTTCAAGCACGACATACACTTTCTCGGCTCCTGTCGCCATTTCGTCTCACTGCGCTCTCGAGCGTTCTGGCGGCAGAAACCTGAAGTGTGGCTTCAGCCGAACAAAACTTTTGAGTTTTTCTGCGTATCTGTAGTGTGTCGTGACCATATGTCAATGAATGGAGCTACAGTGAATTTATGAAATCGCTTCAATCATTTGTAATAGCCCTGTATAGGTACCTATTTGAAAGACATAAAGTTTGAGTTTTTTGTAACACCATTTATTTTTGTAGCTGTATCTCCACACTGAACGTATTATTAGCTCGAAAACACACTTCATTACAAACAGTAACTATTTGTCAATAAGTATTTGTATTTCTCTTAGTTAAATTTGGAAAACTTACCACCGAAAACAAAGTTTAAAGAAACATTGTAGTTGGGGTATAATATGGAATAGTTGGGAGACATGAAATACGTCGGTAAAAATGCAGATGCTCATGTAAATTTGGTCGAAAATGTATGCAATGTACAAAACATGCAATTCTGAGATTTATGTTAATTTAAACTCTTAAAAGAGCTACTTGTCAATAACGGAACAAATACACTGAAGAGCCAAAGAAACTGATACACTTGCCTAATATCGTGTATGGCCCCCGCGAGCATGCGAAAGTGCTGCAACACGACGTGGCATGGACTCGACTAATGTCTGAAGTGATGCTGGAGGGAACTGACACCATGAATCCTGCAGGGCTGTCCATACATCCGTAAGAGTATGAGGGGTTGGAGATCTCTTTTGAACAGCACGTTGCAAGGCATCCTAGATGTGATCAATAATGTTCAGCTCTGGGAAGTTTGGTGGCCAGCGGAAGTGTTTAAACTCAGAAGAGTGTTCCTGGAGCCGCTCTGTAGAAATTCTGGACATGTGGGATGTCGCTATTCCCTCACGGAAGTTCCTAAGTCCGTCGGAATCCGCAATGGACATGAATGGATGCAGGTGATAACACAGGACGCGTACGTACGCGTCACCTGGCAGAGTCGTATCTAGACGTATCAGGGGTCCCATGTCACTCCAACTGCACGCGCCTCACATCATTACAGAGCCTCCACCAGCTTTTCCTTGCTGACATGCAGGGTTCGTGGATTCATTAGGTTGTCTCCCCACCCGTACACGTCCATCCGCTCAATACAATTTGAAACGAGACTCGTCTGATAGGGCAATATGTTTCCAGTCATCAACAGTCCAAAGTAGGTGTTTACTGGACCAGGCGATGCGTAAAGCTTTGTATCGTGCAGTCATCAAGGGTAAACAAGTGGGACTTCGGCTCCGAAAGCCTGTATCGATCACGTTTCGTTGAATGGTTCGCATGCTGACACTTATTGATGGCTCAGCACTGAAATCTGCAGCAATATGCGGAAGGGTTGCACTTCTGTCATGTTGAACGATTCTCTTCAGTCGTCATTGGTCCCGTTCTTGCTGGATCTTTTTCCGGCCACGGCGGTGTCGGAGTTTTGATGTTTTACCGGATTCCTGATATTCACGGTACACTTGTGAAATAGTCGTACGAGAAAATCCCCATTTCATCACTACCTCGGAGATCTTGTGCCCCATCGCTCACGCGCCGACTATATCACCACGTTCAAATTCATTTAAATCTTGATAAACTGCCGTTGTAGCAGCAATCACCGATCTAACAACTGCGTCAGACACTTGTTGTCATGTAGGCGTTGCCGACCGCAGCGCCATATTCTGCCTGTTTACATATCTCTGTATTTGAATACGCATAACTATACCAGTTTCTTTGGCGCTTCAGTGTAATTTGTTTCGATAATGAAACTGTCGATGTTTATTATCTTCTAAACCGAAGCTCTAAAACAGTTATTAGTTTAGACAAGAGATATGATTTATTTTACATTCAAAAGAGGTATTTGTTTACGTGACAGAGATGATTTGTTTTACATTTGTCTATTTGAAAAGTCACTCACTGTCTTTGTACAGTTAAGGAGGGTCGGCATTTCATAAACAACGCACCCAATCCTTATTTCTCTTCCATCATTTGAAAACTTTCCTTCGCAGAGCAGTAATTTTACATCATTATTATCACGGCTGAGCACACCTCATTCCATTGCTGCCACTGAGGAAAAGCCCTTGGGAGCGTCGGGAATCAAAGCTGTGTCCTCCACACAGTCAGACACGCTGACCACTGAGCTACGGAGGCAGGCCAATTACAGCAGAGATTTTCTTAAATATATGTTAAGGCTTATAAGAAATAATCTGCTATCATGATTTGAATTTTACGTCATGTTATATGGACTACAAAGTATTTCATACTTCCCAACACGTCATCTTGGGCATCACAACATGAATCGAGCAAGACATGACGATCTATTAGTCATTTACTTAATAAATTGCATATTTTTAATCGTTATTGCACATTTTCAATAATTATTTTATATTTTTAAAACCTATCTGCTAAAGTTTTGCGCAACCACGAAAAGTGTTTTCCGCTCTATAACTCACATGATGTCTGGAGGCGATCTAGACTTGCAACAGAGCAATACGGAAACATTTTGAAATAGTTCATGCGTCTCTCGCTTGGGAGATCACTCGACAGATGAAAAATCATGGTATTCCATATTGCCCGACTATTCCATTATACCCGAAGTTCACCTACATGTGGCATAAATTTCAAGATTCTCGGATACTGCCGATGTCTTTTTTTTCTGTCTGTCAGTCCAGTAATAAAGCGAAAGAAAGTCTAATGAGTTATTGCTGTAGTTAGTGCTCACTGTGACAAAGGTAAGCTTTCCCACGCTAGCTTTCTTATGTGGAGGAGACGGAGCCAGGCATACCGAGTTCCTTTAGTGACGCTGGAAGATGAACCCCGCAGTGACGAGGAGTCCAGGTCCGTTGCTCTCGGCCTCGGTGTGTAATAAAAACAGGTTCTGAAGGCGGCACCTGTTCCGAAAGTCGGCGTGGACTGCTCCAAGGAATCGGGACGGCGGCGAGTCCGACGAGATGTTTGGGCGGGTCAGTGGATGCCTGGCCTGCTCTGGCCATCCGGAAGCGGGTCAAGCAGTGCCTTCTCTCGCCGCAGACCGCATCACTCCTCGCTCTTATTAACGACGGAGAATTTATCACGGACCATTCGAGCATATCTCTAGGATGCCACACGTCGCGTAGGCACCGCTAATATTTCATAGACGGTTCAAGGTATCGAAACAAGGTTTCCGAGAAGTTTTAGTGCGCAAAGGACAATTATTTTCCTGTCAGGTTAATAGTAGTATCTTTTTTATATACCGAGATACTGAATCAACTGTGGGCCTTTTACATAAAAACATGTACAGCGTCTCATTTTAACATTCGACCATCCCTTCGAAGCAGAAGTTTTTGTAATACATCTCACATACTTCCGAATATAACAATGACACTTATCACGATACTACAGCGTTTATTCTCGAAGAGTCACTCATAAATGGTAATTATAAAACAAAGAAGGATGTGGAACAAATGTAACAATGGACGTATGTGTCGAAACCATTTGAGTTATCATCCATCTTACTATGTACATATAAAAACGCTACTATAGAGCTATAGCACTGAATCCTAGTAAGTTGCTTGGTGTCCTTGTCTTAATGCTTGTTTCAGACGTTACTGTACGTTTCTAGTAATATTTTCGATATTTTCTGATAATATAGCGACCCATTGTCCTTTCAGTCACCTTCATTGAAGTAAGCGGACTTTGTCTTATGCTTCTGCCCCGAGCTTGCCATAAAATCATAATAATATCGAAACTCGAATCATGTGAAGGTGCTTTAGTGACTTTAGGTCCGTAATGAAGTAATCACAGGCGCACTGTGTGCATCTTATGTGTTGCGTCGCTATCGCCGTTGGAATTAAATGCAATATGGCATCCAGTTGTTCATCTCCCTTGTATGAACTCTCTTTCAAAGAATCACATGACTGTCTGGTTTGAAAACGCAGATAGCCAAGCGCAAACAGTATACAGGGAGGTCCATTGATCGTGACCGGGCCAAATCTCACGAAATAAGCGTTAAACGAAAAAACTACAAAGAACGAAGCTTGTCTAGCTTGAAGGGGGAAACCAGATGGCGCTATGGTTGACCCGCTAGATGGCGCTGCCATAGGTCAAACAGATACCGACTGCGTTTCTTTAAGTAGGAACCCCCATTTTTATTACATATTCGTGTAGTACGTAAAGAAATATGAATGTTTTAGTTGGACCACTTTTTTCGCTTTGTGATAGATGGTGCTGTAATAGTCACAAACATATGGCTCACAATTTCAGACGAACAGTTGGTAACATGAAGGTTTTTTAAATTAAAATACAGAACGTAGGTATGTTTGAAGATTTTATTTTGGTTGTTCCAATGTGATACATGTACCTTTGTGAACTTATCATTTCTGAGAACGCATGCTGTTACAGCGTGATTACCTGTAAATACCACATTAATGCAATAAATGCCCAAAACGATGTCCGTCAACCTCAATGCATTTGGCAATACATGTAACGACATTCCTCTCAACAGCGAGTAGTTCGCCTTCCGTAATGTTCGCACATGCATTGACAATGCGCTGACGCATGTTGTCAGGCGTTGTCGGTGGATCACGATAGCAAATATCCTTCAACTTTCCCCACAGAAAGAAATCCGGGAATGTCAGATCCGGTGAACGTGCGGGCTATCGTATGGTGCTTCGACGACCAATCCACCTGTCATGAAATATGCTATTCAATACCGCTTCAACCGCACGCGAGCTATGTGCCGGACATCCATCATGTTGGAAGTACATCGCCAGTCTGTCATGCAGTGAAACATGTTGTAGTAACATCGGAAGAACATTACGTAGGAAATCAGCATACATTGCACCACTTAGATCGCCACCGATAAAATGGGAGTCAATTGTCCTTCCTCCCATAATGCCTCACCATACATTAACCCGCCAAGGTCGCTGATGTTCCACTTGTCGTAGCCATCGTGGATTTTCCGTTGCCCAATAGTGCATATTATGCCGGTTTACGTTACTGCTGTTGGTGAATGACGCTTCGTCGCTAAATAGAAAGCGTGCAAAAAATCGTCATCGTCTCGTAATTTCTCTTGTGCCCAGTGGCAGAACTGTATTCGACGTTCAAAGTCGTCGCCATGTAATTGGTGGTTCAAATGGCTCTGAGCACTATGGGACTCAACTGCTGAGGTCATTAGTCCCCTAGAACTTAGAACTAGTTAAACCTAACTAACCTAAGGACATCACAAACATCCATGCCCGAGGCAGGATTCGAACCTGCGACCGTAGCGGTCTTGCGGTTCCAGACTGCAGCGCCTTTAACCGCACGGCCACTTCGGCCGGCGCCATGTAATTCCTTGTGCATAGAAATATGGTACGGGTGCAATCGATGTTGATGTAGCATTCTCAACACCAACGATTTTGAGATTCCCGATTCTTGCGCAATTTGTCTGCTACTGATGTTCGGATTAGCCGCGACAGAAGCTAAAACACCAACTTGGGCATCATCATTTGTTGCAGGTCGTGGTTGACGTTTCACATGTGGCTGAACACTTCCTGTTTCCTTAAATAACGTAACTATCCGGCGAACGGTCCGGACACTTGGATGATGTCGTCCAGGATACCGAGCAGCATATATAGCACACGCCCGTTGGGCATTTTAATCACATTAGCCATACATCAACACGATATCAACCTTTTCCGCAATTGGTAAACTGTGCATTTTAACACGGGTAATGTATCACGAAGCAAATACCGTCCGCACTGGTGGAATGTTACGTGATACCACGTACTTATACGTTTGTGACTATTACAGCGCAATCTATCAGAAAGCGAAAAAAGTGGTCCAACTAAAACATTCATATTTCTTTACGTACTACACGAATATGTAACAAAAATGGGGATTCCTGTTTAAAAAAACGCAATTGATATCCGTTTGACCTATGGCAGCGCCATCTAGTGGACCAACCATAGCGCCGTCTGGTTTCCCCCTTCAAGCTAGACGAGTTTTGTTCTTTGTAGTTTTTTCGTTTGATGCTTATTGCGTGAGATATTTGGCCCGGTCACTGTCAATGGACCACCCTGTAGTAGGTGTGTATACACAGCACCTCACTACTGCCGGCGACAACTACGTGTTTACCAGCGCAGTGCCACGAGCACATTACAAACGGGTACTGTGGCAACCTTTCGAAATGGACTGACATGTAGTCATTCATTATTTTTATTTTTCATACTATGTAAACAGGTTTAAATATTCCGTTTTACATCGCACAAAAACATACTAACAATTAATTTAGCTTGAATACAACGTATTATTGTTCCACAATAATACACACATCAAAAAACGTTTTGCATCACCTCGGTTCCGAGAATTCCGGAACCTGTACAGAAAACTGGGATAGAAATCAACATAAAAATCATTTCCGCCCTTTTTATTGCTCATGAAAACCACACATTGCATGTTGTACCGCCATACTGCGACACCTTCAGAGGTGGTGGTCCAGATTTCTGGAAACACCGGTACCTCTAATACCCAGTAGCACGTCCTCTTGCATTGATGCATGCCTGTATTCGTCGTGGCATACTATCCTCAAGTTCATCAAGGCACTGTTGGTCTAGATTGTCCCACTACTCAACGGCGATTCGGCGAGCCCTCAGAGTGGTTGGTGGCTCACGTCGTCCATAAACAGCCCTTTGCAATCTATCCCAGGCATGTTCGATAAGGTTCATGTCTGGTGATCGCGCTCGCCACTCTAGTCGAGCGTTGTCGTTATCCTGAAGGAAGTCATTCACAAGATGTGCACGATGGGGCGCGAATTGTCGTCCATGAAGACGAATGCCTCGTCAATATGCTGCCGAAATGGTTGCACTATCGGTCGGAGGATGGCATTCACGTATCGTACAGCCGTTATGGCGCCTTCCATGACCACCAGCGGCGTACGTCGGCCCCACATAATGCCACCCCAAAACAGCAGGGAACCCCCACCTTGCTGCACTCGTTGGACAGTGTGTCTAAGGCGTTCATCCTGACCGGGTTGCCTCCAAACACGTCTTCGACAATTGCCTGGTTGAAGGCATATGCTACACTCATCGGTGAAGAGAACGTGATGCCAATCCTGAGCGGTCCATCCGACATGTTGTTGGGCCCATCCGTATCGCACTGCATGGTGTCGTGGTTGCGAAGATGGACCTCGCCATGGACGTCGGGAGTGAAGTTTCGCGTCATGCAGCCGGTTGTAGACAGTTTGAGTCGTAGCACTACGTCCTATGGCTGCGCGAAAAGCATTATTCAACATGGTGGCGTTGCTGTCAGGGTTCCTCCGAGCCATAACCGTAGGTAGCGGTCATCCAATACAGTAGTAGCTCTTGGGCGGCTGAGCGAGGCATGTCATTGATAGTTCCTGGCTCTCTGTATCTCCTCCATGTCCGAAAAACATCGCTTTGGTTCACTCCGAGACACCTGGACAATTCCCTTGTTGAGAGCCATTCCTGGCAAAAAGTAACAATGCGGACGCGATCGAACCGCGGTATTGACGGACCACAGACAACACGAGCCGTGTACCTCCTTCTTGGTGGAATGACTGGAACTGATCGGCTGTCGGCCCGCATCTGTGTAATAGGCGTTGCTCATGCATGGTTGTTTACATTTTTGGGTGGGCTTATTGACATCTCTGATCAGTGTTTGATGTGTGTATGTCAAGCATGTTTCTCGGTCGACTCTCCGGTTCAAATGGCTCTGAGCACTATGGGACTCAACTGCTGAGGTCATTAGTCCCCTAGAACTAGTTAAACCTAACTAACCTAAGGACATCACAAACATCCATGCCCGAGGCAGGATTCGAACCTGCGACCGTAGCGGTCTTGCGGTTCCAGACTGCAGCGCCTTTAACCGCACGGCCACTTCGGCCGGCTCGACTTTCCGGCTTCGCTAACGTAAGTTGGGTGTAAGATGGTTGTGTGTAACTCAAGAATACCTGTCCGTGAGAAACGGCGTGCTGTAATTGAGTTTTGAATTGGAAGAGTTAGTCCTTTCCTTCAGAATGTCAAAACAAGACCACACATGAGTGCTGCGACGTCTGCAACAGTCAGACCCCTCGGTTTCACTGTCATGGACGATTCTTCATACAGCCTCGGCTTAGCACCCATTCGGTTTTCATCTGTTTCCAAAACTTTAAGAACACCTTTGAGGACTTCAGTTTGATAATGATGAAGCTGTGCAAGCACAGGCGAGGTTGTGACTCCATCAACAAAGTCAAACATTCCAAAGCGACGGTTTTACAAACTGGTCGCTCGTTGGGAGAAATTTGTTTGTCGCCAGTGTAACTATGTTGAGAAATAAATATTTCGACTTAATAAAGTTTATTTGTTTAAAATCTATAACAGTTTTCACAGAAATAATTTCGAGGATTACTTTTCAGCATGGCCTCGTATGTTTGCAGCAGGCAGTTTCTACCAACCTTGCGCAGCAAAATGCTTTGGCCGCTAGATGCACAGTCGGCTGGGGAAGCATGGGGAGAGTGGCAGTGGCGTTAGTGGGGGAGGGGAGGGGGGGGTTGCTCAGAGTGCTGTAGGGGAAATGGCAAGCGGAAGGGGAGTGCCGTTCTAAACTGAAGCCTATGCTCACATTTTTTGTAAATATTAAATGGGGCCCTTCCACATCCACACTTGCATGGTGGCCATTCAAAAAGATCTTCTGTCACCACTGCTTTCGTTAGTATCTAAAATGAATTCCACCGAAAATGCAGAGATTTAGTTTTTGCCTGGCTTGTCAACCATATGTTACTTTCAGAGAAACGTCATGAGTGGCGAATATTGAGTAAAACCTACACATTTCTTTGGTTACCATGTCAAAATTTGCCTCTTTTGCCAAAACACAGAGGATTTTACACTGTCTCACCTCAGTAACATGTGCAGACACAGTTGTGAGAGAATTCTGAAACAGCGGTTTATTAAGTGAGGAACTGAGGAAAAGTAAACTAGGTAGCTTATCAAAAAGCACATCCTTGGTACAAAAAAAGTGTAATATGTTCACATATGTTGTTCCAAAACCCATACCATATCTCGTTTCCCCCGCTATCGATGGCCCTTAAAAAGTACATTCTTTCACTGAAAAAGTCTGTAGTTATTGCAATAACACGGTACATAATGAAGTTTTACGTAATAACGGTATGGTAAAATACTCTCCTCTGTACATGCTATGATTTGCGAAAATATCATTTCGATATCTGAAACCGTTTATGAAATATAAGGAATCTGGTAGATATTTCACTGTAGCTTTATCACTGGCGCCGCGCGATAGCGAATGAGAGTGCTACATCAGATGAATTTCCTCGACATTGGTGGCAGATTGGTACCTCTGTCCAAGGCTATAGAAAAATTCAATATGTTAGCTAAATTTAATACGCAACAATATATTATTTAATACGCATCAGAAGCAAAATTATAGCTACCTCTATTTTTCATTGTACAATTTTTCCGAATTTCGCGCCGTGTCTTACTTTACGTAAATATTACAATAATTGTGACCATTAACGGAATGATGGGCACATCGTCATGAACCTGACATACAGGATGATCCATTTGATAGTGACTGGGCCAAATATCTCAAGACATAAGCGTCAAATGAAGAAACTACAAAGAAAGAAACTCATCTAGCTTGAAGGGGGAAACCAGATGGCGCTATCGTTGACCCGCTAGATGGCGCTGCTATAGGCCAAACAGATATCAACTGCGTTTCTTTAAGTAGGAACCCCCATTTTTATTACATATTCGTGTAGTACGTAAAGAAATATGAATGTTTTAGTTGGACCACTTTTTTCACTTTGTGATAGATGGCGCTGTAATAGTCACAAACATATGGCTCACAATTTTAGACGAACAGTTGGTAACATGAAGGTTTTTTAAATTAAAATACAGAATGTAGGTATGTTTGAAGATTTTATTTTGGTTGTTCCAATGTGATACGTGTACCTTTGTGAACTTATCATTTTCGAGAACGAATGCTGTTACAGCGTGATTACCTGTAAATACCACATTAATGCAATAAATGCTCAAAATGATGTCCATCAACCTCAATGCATTTGGCCATACATGTAACGACATTCCTCTCAACAGCGAGTAGTTCGCCTTCTGTAATGTTCACACATTCTATTGATTAAAAATTTTTAATGATTTTATTCAAAAAATGTCTATTTATGAAATTTCAAACATCACTAAGCTATAATTCATTAATAATAGTTTTGAACAAATAAACACCAATGCCCACAAATTACTTCATCGAAATTTTGATTTCTATCAGTAAACTATTTTTTCCCAAATAGTTAACTAGTTGTTTTGGTATACGAGGGCGGTTCAGAAAGTAACCTCCGATTGGTCACAGTGCGGGTTGTGGGGGGAGTAGCGACGCCATCTGTGCGTTCACGCACTCAACAGGTCAGTCGGCATCAAGCCGTGGTCGAGTGAACGTCGTAGCTGCGCTAGTTTAGATTTTGTGGCAGTTTGAAATGTGTGCTGCAATAGAAAACCCCGCCCAATGTGAAGTGCGTGCTGACATAAGGTTTTTTACAGCCAAAGGATGTTCTGCAGCAGCTATTCATCGTGAGCTTTGTGCCGTGTACGGACCAAGAGTTTTGAGTGAAGGAGTTGTCCGTGAATGGGTACGTTTATTTAAAAGTGGACGAGAAAACGTTCATGATGAAGAGAGGAGTGGTAGACCATCATTGGTGACTGACGAACTCGTTCAGACAGTTGATGCAAAAGTTCGTGAAAATTGACGTTTCTCAATGTCGGAGTTGTCTACTGGTTTTCCACAGATTTCTAAGACTCTCTTGTACGAGATAGTGACAGCAAGATTGGGTTACCGTAAGTTCTGTGCACGATGGGTGCCCAAAATTCTTACCGACCACCACAAAACTCAAAGAATGGCCTCTGCATTAGACTTTCTGTCACGTTATGAGGACGAAGGAGAACCATTGTTAAACAGAATCGTGACCGGTGACGAAACCTGGATTAAGTACGTGAACCCTGAGACAAAAGAACAATCAAAGATGTGGGCACATTCAAATTCGCCTACCAAACCAAGAAAAGCCTCGCAAGATTTTTCTGCCAGAAAACTGATGGCAACGGTGTTTTGGGATGCCAAAGGGGTGTTGTTGGTTGAATTCATGGAACGTGGTACGACCATTAATCAAGACGTGTACTGTGAAACAATAAAAAAGTTACGACGGGCTATACAGAACAAACGCCGTGGTATGCTGACTTCCGGTATCGTTGTTTTGCACGATAACGCCCGTCCTCACTCTGCTCACAGAACAACGGCCCTTCTTGAGTCCTTCAAGTGGGACGTTATCAACCATCCACCTTACAGCCCAGACCTGGCGCCAAGTGATTATCACCTCTTCATGCATTTGAAGAAATGGCTCGGGTCACAGCGGTTTGATGACGACAAAGAGCTCAAAGAAACGGTCACAGGCTGGCTCCAGGCACAAGCGGGTGATTTTTATGCAGAAGGAATTTCAAAGCTTGTGAAGAGATACGATAAGTGCCTCAATCGCTATGGGGACTATGTAGAAAAATAGTGCAAAGATGTAGTTGTAAGATGTATATATTAAAATATTTTTATTTAACTTGTTGTATTTTTTTAAATCAACCGGAGGTTACTTTCTGAACGGCCCTCGTATTTCCTCCATATGAATCAAAAACTAATTTTACATCTTCATTTCTATAACAACAAATCCAGTGAGTTCCAACACGATCATAAATATCTAAATTTACTATTCCACATTCTAAATTTTACTCCCTTCCCTTTTTTCCATTTCCAAACTGTGTCTTTTTTGTTTTTCTGATTATTTATCGCCTTTTCTTATATAAAACTGCATTTGCGATTACTGCAACTCCACCAGCATGTAAACCAATTATTGCTACATAAGGTAATGCAGCTAAAAATAATTTTAAAAATCCACCTTCATGTTTTGTTTCTTTTTTGTTTGTTAAATATTCAACAAAACAATCATTTTCACAACAGGAACTGTTAATGATGCAAGAAAACATCTGCCAGTTTTATTCTCTTTTATTCTTTTTTGGACATCAGTTAAACGTGGTCAATAATATTTTATTGTTCATTATGGAGTTTACGTTTTTGATTTTGGTTTGGTTATTTATTTTGTTTGGCTTTCTAACAATTTCTAGATCGCATTTTGTAAAAATTTATTTAGAATAACTAACGCAATAATAGTTTTTTTATTTTACATTTAAAATTTACATCAAATTTATGTATCATTTTAAGTGTAACTGTTGGTTACACTTCATGCTGTTATATTTTTTTATGTTCAGCATTTAAGAAATTTTTAATTTATTCCTTCATTAATTTGCTTGTCGTATATATTATTATAAAACCAAAATCATCTTTTCCAATATTTACTACATGTTTCCTTAAATTTAACAAACTTTAAATCACCACCAACAAATTCATGATAAATTTGAATTCAATTTGTATCATCTTGTTTAAAAATATTTTAAAAATTAAAATTATCTGTAACTAATTTTTTGGGAATATGTTAGCCTTAAATAACAACAATCGATTCCTTTAGGTCTTCCTCTAGTCTAATATTCTCTAACTAAATCTTGATTTTCAAGAATGAAATCATCAAAAACTACAACTGAATTATCTTGACAGTCATCCAGTAGAAAAATTTCATCATTATTTACAATAAATTAATTTTTTTTTCATTAACTTGGTCCTCAATTTTTTCATATGTTTTTATAAATTTCTTGATTTTTTTAAAATGATCAAAACTTTTTGAATAAACATACAAATGATTAACTTTTTCCAGTTCAACCACCCAGCATTTAAAATTCATTCACCAATTATTAATGTGGTTTTTCTACATCCACTTGGTCCTGTAACAGCACATTGAATAGTATTTGGTAACAGTTTAGCATGTTTATTTTTTAATTTCCTTTCTGTATTTCACATTTTTACATAATTTTTGCTAACATTAATGAGCAGATTATGTCTATTAAGTGATAATTATTCTATTATGAAGATTATATTAACTGTTCCAATAAGAGAAACTCATAAAAATGTAGGACTAGTTGGTTTTTTTCAACTTTTTTAACTCCAAATATTACCTCATGAAATAATAAACTTTAATTAACTAATTAATAGAATTTCTGGTTGGTCAATATAGTTTGAAAAGCTTACAGAAATTTATTCATTTGAAAAATAATAATGTTCATATTAAAGCAGATAAAAGTTTAAATAGAATTGTTATCGAAAATCATAAAAAATTAATTATGGACAAAGAACATTTTGTAGGTAAAGTTTTAGGATCTAATAATCAAATTATTAATGCAAACAGATCTAAGGATGTTGCTAGAATTATTCTCTTTGTTTAATTATTGTAAATTTTAATTTGGTTGATGGAATGTTTGTTAAGCATAACGATAATTTTCATAGAGAAACTAATATTATTGCTTGGTTTAAGCATTCTGAATTTGGTGGTCCAATAATTTATGAACCAAATCACCCTATAAAAATTACGATTTTCAGTACTATTTAGAATTTAGAAATAACTAGAACTGATGAAAATGATAACTTAATTTACTTTAATGGTTCTTATGGAGCAGTTGTTGTATTAATGAAATAATAAATTTTTCCCCATAATAATTCATGAACCATATCGAAAGTTTTACTCATTTTCCATTAAAGAGAAAACAAAAAGTAATTTAAAAATTCTAACAAGGAAACTGAAAATAATATTAATATTGGTGGTGGTTGGATTCATCCTAATTTTACACCACTTTATATGACTTTTGATGTTATTTTCGCAGATGGATCTGATTTTTTTGCGTATGATGTAAAATCAAATATTAAACTAATTGATAATTATATTTTAAAAACATTTGATTTTATTACAGTTAAAAAAGGAAATTATATTTTATCTAGAATCTAGCAGCCATTTATTTCTTCTTCAACTCTTATTCAAGTAACTTCTTCCCTTTTAAATGAATGAAATATGGAAGGACATATTCTTAACAATGGATAAATTGAAACTAAACCAAACAAAGTCATTTATCCTTTAGAATTATTTGGTCAATGTCAATTTTTTGAAGATTATATAGAAATTATGTCTGAAAGTGATTTAACTGTAATTTTTACTTGGAGTTCGAAAAAAGATTGTGATGATTTATTTCTTGGACTACAGAAATGACGACTTTCATTTCTTGATTCTTCTTTATTCTATCATGTTGAACTAAAAATATCTGTGTTAAAAATGGTAGAAATCAAGTTTTTCCTGAAAAACTATGGGGTGTCAAACCACCAAATAATTTCTTAAAAGCTCATGATTCTCATAGAGAATTTAAAAGAATAATTCAATTAAATAGTGATGTAAATTTAAGTCAATTCAGTTTCATTCAAAATTATCCCTCTTGTGCAACTGATATGTCTAGAAGAATGGAAGTTTTAACTATTCATAAAAACCAATGAAGTTGTGTGCATTCTGAAATGAAAATATTGTGAATTTTACAATTGCCTATGTTATTATGTATGGTGGAAGAATTTAACTTGTGACAACTACCACAAATTGCGAGCACAGACGACAATAGGGAGTGGAGCTTGACCTGAACGTCTTTGTCAAGCATTGTTTAGTAATTGTCTTTAGGCCATTTTTGATACTCTTAGCAGTTATATGTTATACTTGTATCTCCACGTTTCCACAACACTTTTAATATTCTTGCATCATGTGCTGTTGTGGTCTCCTGTCTGAAGACTAGTCATTTAGTCTATTCTCTGTAAGGCCTTTAAACTGTGTATAACTACCATGAATCTGCAACCAGAGGTACGCTGTTAATGAAGCAGGGTAACAAAAGTGAGCAGGAGTGCCATGACTGCATGTATTAAACTGTCGCTATTGTCAAATATGTACATCATCAAATCAGTGTACCACAATTTGGGCCCTGTACCACACACTCCTATACTGCATGAAGACATCACTCATGAGGGGGTGTGAACATCAAGATGGGCTGGCCATAGTGGCCGAGTGGTTCTAGGCGCATCAGTCTGGAACTGCGCTGCTGGTACGGTCACAGGTTTGAATCCTGCCTTGGGCATGGATGTGTGTGATGTCCTTAGGTTAGTTAGGTTTAAGTAGTTCTAACTCTAGGGGAGTGATGACCTCAGATGTTAAGTTCCATAGTGATCAGATCCATCTGAACCATCAAGATGGGAGAAAAATTTAGGACAAGTGGACTACTTCCTCCATCTTGGAATGTGATGTCATAGGGGTGAGTGGAGGAGTAGGGAAGAAATATGGCAACACTGCCTGGCATCATCAGATGACGAAAATTTGGAAATAATGCAGACTGTGCCAGCTTTCTTAATTTCCTACTACTAACTTGTTTGTAAGTATTATGGTCAATTGTTCAGCACATTCCAGTGATGACGTGTCACTTGATACATTCAAGTACCTTACTGGGAGATCAAAAATAAATTGTCTGTCTGCTCAAACGTAAACGAAGATCATGACTGGATTACTGCGATTTCCAAAGGAGTCTCCCAACTCGTGGGTCATAGAATGAGGATTTGAGAGTTACATTTATGGCAGTTATAGAACAGAAGAAGGTGTCCCATATGTCTGATCAGGTGTCGCAACATTGAGCTGGTACAGCAAGATGTGGGTGGACGCACTTTGTCGAATGTAGAAAGGACGATGGAGTGCATGTGGTTCAAGGATTTGTAGGGAGTGGTTAAGCTTGGGAGGAATGGAGGTCTGTGAAGCATTTGAATAGGTGAGGATGGTACAGATGAGTCTTTCATGTGTGGATAATGGTCTAGAGGTTTACTCACCATTCTTAGTTGGTCAGTGAATCTAGTCACTTTATTCCAATAGCAGCTTTCTTTCTTGTGATTAGTCAGCGAGGATTCCAAATTAGTTTATCTGCAGTGTTAGTTCTAGGTATTTTCGTGTGATGCCTGCTTGTGGTCTGTTAAGTAGCAGTGACAGAGGTAGCAAGCTTGGGTGGACTTTTGTATAACTATTACCTGTGTTTTTGCAGGGTTGTTGGAGAGGTAGCACTGGTAGCACCGAGTAGAGAAGCTATTCAGGTGGGTTCATTGGGGGCGAATGAAGATTTGTAAGGACAAGGAAGGCGACATCATTAGCATATTTGTGTAGCTACATGAGGTAGAATGATTTTGAGATGTCAGATATGCATAAGAGGATAAAGGACTTGTAATGGGATTGGCCCATGAGATATGCCTATTTATGGTTATGAAATAATAGTTATGATATTCTTTGTGATTACATAGGGTGGATGGTTAGTCAGAAAGCCTGCAGTTAGGTGGATATAATTAACTGGAAGTACATTCCAATGGAGTTTAAATACAAGGCCAATATACTGTCATGTAGTATTTTTAAAGAACTCATCTGTTATTTACATCCCACTAGTAGTGGATGGGCTGGCCACGAATATAATACATAAAAACACAAAAATAGGAATGATAATTAAGTGCTGACGTTTGAAGATATGCTGGTGATGTGTGTCATCGTCAATCCAGTAAGAATGATTGTGTTGCGGGCTACCAGTAAAATTTTATAGAAAAGCATATCGATTTAGATTGTACTGGAGAGGCAGGAATATAAAAACAAGGACGTCGTATCTATATTGGCAAGAGACAAGAAATAGGCCTTAGGTAACAGGAGGCCGGTTGATAAGGTTTGTCAATCTCAGGAATGATTTCATGGTTTGGGAAGGAAACGTGGCTAAAATTTCCGTGGGAAAGACACTGAGTATGTTGAGCTGTGAGCTTGGTGACAGAGGCACGACGACAGCACTCCACAATTCTCAGGGATGCAGGATACAATAGTAGTAGTAGTAGTAGTAGTAGTAGTAGTAGTAGTAGTAGTAGTACTCATCCACAGATCCCTGTGGATCACTTTTACAAGCATAGTGGGTCTGTCAATTTAACATCAACAAAAATAATTTTTATGTATAGACATTTACATATGTACAGATCTAATTTGATAAGGATGGGACAAGCAGTTAGTTGTGGCCTTACAGTAGGAACATCTTGGCATTTGCATGAAGTAATTTAAGGAAAGCATGGAAAACCTAAACCAAGATGGCTGGATGAAGACTGGAACCTCTATCCTTTCAATACAAGACCTGTTAGCTTAAAGTGGAGCTACATCATTCTGTTTACCCCTAATGTAGAATATTGTTTTGCAGATAATTTATTTAATAATGCAGAAGGCTAGTGCCACACAGTTCATTCATTTCTAGCTACCATCACTGCACATACTATACATATATTATTTCATAATGTAACTCTACCATATGACGTCTGTACCACAGCTATTATTATTATTACTATCATAATTATATTTACTTATGTTAAATTTTATACCAAACTCCTACTCTGTGCTGTCTAAGCAATCTTTTATGGTACAGAATGTATTGCAAAATGGGTACTGTTTAACTGTCTCTTTAAATAGGTTCCTTTTAGTAATCTCTTTTTGAACAGCTTGGGTAATATATTGTAGTTTTATTGCTTGGAAGAAAATACCAGTTTCAGTTTTATGTTTATTTGTTCTTAGTAAAAGTAAACTGAGTTCAGATCTTGTACTATGTGACTGATTGAGCAGTACGTGCATTTTATAATATTATTTTTATGTGTATAACTGATTGGTATTCACACTGTATAGTTAAAACCTCTAATGTTTTGAACAGATATTTACAATGGACTAGACTACAATTTTTCGTAATTATTCTTATGGTCCTCTTGTGTACTTTTAAAATAATGTTCATGTTTTATGCATTTATTACCCAGAAAAGAATTCCGTAACTACTACTGAATGTACATATGAATATGATGTAATTAAAAAACACTGGCTGTTACACACTGATGATAGGATTCTAAGGGCACAAATATTTTTAAAAATTGAACGTTGGCCCCTTGTAAACTTCCTTGAGGGTTGTTCAATTTGATTTCTCTGTAAGAGTTCTCTTGTTTTGTGAGTAACTATAATATTGCGTTATCAGCAAAGAAAATTTTTTCCCGTGTGGAATGTTAGGATTCGGGGAGGGGGGTCGAGGGAGGGAGGGCGACGCTCAAACGATTTTGTGTATACCCGCTGGTTATGAGTAAAGTGTCTTTTGAAATTTTGTATCTCGTATTGATATTTTATTTCCATCGAACTTCACTCATTTATGTTGTTGCGAGTCTATTATGGAAGTTTCGGTGGAAAGCCCTTACACAACCTCCATGCCACCCACATCTCTCCCCATGAAATTTCCATATTTTTGGTGCCCTGAAAGAAGACATTCCTGGCCATCGATTTGCTGTGGACGAAGAGGTGCACGCTTGGGTGCAATCACAGTTCTCTAGGCAACCACAAACATTTTCCCATGCAGGCACTGACCGTCTTGTCTCGCAGTGAAATAAATATATTAAGTTATGGTGATTTATTTTGAAATAATAAACAGTTTACTTACATTTTTTCATCTGTCTCGGTTTCATTTGACTGACCCTTACACCATATAGCGAACTACTCTTTCATACAGACATGTGACTTGGCGAGGCTCATGAGAGTTCGTCTTTCTGTTCACAGATGATGGCTGTAAAGTCGCTGTTTGTTGGGAAGGTCGCACTGTTGTTGCTGCTCTTCAACGTGTTGCGGAACGCGGCGCTGCAGTCGCAAGACAATGTGTACAAGGACAATCTTGCCGAAGCACACTATGGCTACAATGGGGGTCCGGAAATTGGAGCATGGTTCAACAGATGAACGCTTTATGTTTGCTTCTGAATAACTGAGCCATTGTAGTTCATGTATTTTACAGCTGCACGAATGCAACGTCTTTCATACATGTGATCATTATTTAAATCTGGGGCAAAAAGACCTCCTTCAGTTCACCTTCTTACATATTTTTTTTCACTATCAACAATTCAAAATTTCATATTTTATTTCCTTTTCCAGCCATTAGCACTAAATATCTGTTTGAAGTATTCTCACTTAAATCATTGTTCCTATTGTCAGAGATTCATACTATCGTACAATGGTCAAATGAAAAAAGTGAAATACTAAGACATATTTCCCTTATTTCTTCTCTTAGTTTCCAGAGTTTTAAATCAATTGTTCATGTAACCACAATAATGTCAGTTGCGTTTGCAGTATATCGTCTCACTCCACTATGTTTTTATTTAGGTATAGACATTTTCAGCTACATTTCTGGGATTTATCAGAATCATCTGTTTGTTATGTCATTATCATAAACAATTTCCATTTTATTTATTTCTGTAGCATATAAGTTAACTGAGTATTGTGTTAAAGCCTGTTCTATTTGTGTATGTACATATAGTGCAAGTGACATATTTACATACTTAAATTTGAAAATATTTCTTCATAAAACATTTGCCTCATTACAAGAATTGTTAAGTATTTATAGCGAAAACTTATATTTATTTTGAATATTTATTTTGTATATTTATTTCTAGTTTTGTTTAGCCTACGAGATTAGGGCCTAGATATCCCCTCTAACATGCGTTGTGCCGGATCATGAAGTACTTACTACCTCTGTGTGTTCTGGCAGTATTTTTTTACTTTAAAATTGCCATCCGTGCTCAATATATGTTCAATTGTAGCAAAATAAACGCAAAAAACATTAAGTATCTCTTGGTGTCTTCAATATCAATTTCTTTGCTGGCAGCTTACACAATTAAAAGAATCTACAATATGACCTGAAATAGCAGCAATTAATTGTTACTGCTAAAATATTTGAAAATTAAAGAAACTCTATAACTGGATGTATAGTGCACTCGTACATTGTGCTTTTTGTGCTGTGGACAAATTTGAAATCTTAATTAGTATCTTGCATGACATCCTGTCACAGCCTCAATCTCCTCTCACTTGCGAAGCAGCAAACATACAGAATTAGGTATATTTATAAATTGTGTTATGGTGATCTGCGCTCAGGCTGTAATTTACTTTTTGTTGTAAAGAGCCTTACTTTTTCCTGATTTCAATATCCAATTTAGAGCAAACGGCAACTGTTGGATTTGTAACTGGCGATTCAGAGGCATATATAACTGGCATACTACACATACATGGATTTTTCAGGCTATATATTTGGGATCACTACCTTGTTACAAAAATTTCAAAATGGTATCATTCTAGCTCAAACCTTTTCGGCTCTTGTTACACTGGAAAAAATTAGAATACCCTGTCAGAGGTTTCCAATTGACTCCTGATTTATTGTTGCAACAGTGCATATGTACGGCACGAAAATTGCATTTACAGATCAATAGATCTACCGCGCCTGGTCACTCACTGACCATGAAGTACAATAACGCATTCTGGTGACCGTTAAACATACCTCAGGGAACTGTAACTAAACAAGTCTGGTATGCAACACCTGGATTAGAGAGTTAACATTCCACAAATAGGCTCCTGTTAACACCACATAACAAACGACTGGATGTGGAGTGGTTCTGTGACGTGGACACATGGAATACTAAGGAACGACATCGATCAATCGCTGTTCTGCACTTCTCCAGATGGTTGCTTCGAGTATGCTGAAGATGTTTCACTGCCATGCCCTTTCATATCTTCCGTGGAGTCCTCATCTCTACCCACGCGATTTCGATTTACTCCCCTTATATGTGTGTTTGTACATTTAGCATCTCCTAAACTATTCGATCGATTCGACCAAATCTGTTACACATATCACTTGCTGCCTAGGAGAGAAGCACTGTGGGGGTAAGAACCATCAAAATCCCGTAGAGGTAGGAATGAAAAGGGGATGTCATTGAAGCATAACGTAGCAACATCTGGAGTAATTTCAACCAAATATGTTAGGTATATGACTTCTTACTTGCATAAAAATACTGTGGGAGTAAGATTCCCCAGGGCCGCTAGAGGAGAGGGTTTAGATGAGAAGCGGTGACGTAAAAACGTTCTAAAACGACCTCTCGGTGTATATTTCCTGTTTGGTTGACTTAGAATGCTCTGAAAAGTATGAAATTCAATTTGTCTGTTATTTGTGCTATTCAGTGTGTCAACCAGATCGCATGAATGAGCACTGCGATGAGCCAATAATTATGCCAACGTATTTCGGAGCCTAAAATCAAATCATGCTGTTAAATACCTCAGGTAAATTCAGCATCCTCTCTAGAGTCGCATAGTTCAAAAGAGCAGAAAATCAGACATATATGTGTGCAATGTATGGCACATACTCGAGTGACCAACATTTCCTCCTACACCCCTGTATCGATTTCAACCAAACTAGGCACACATATTACTTACTATCTGGAAATAAATAATTTGGGTATACAAGCCACCAACTTCCCATAGAGGTGAGAATGGGGGCGACAGAAGGGTGGAGGAAAGAGAAGCGAGGGGGAGGAGCTGGTGGACAGGGAGAGATGCGATGAGGAGATGGACACAGAGAGGTGGAGGAGCAGATGGGCAGAGAGAGGATGGGAGGACATGGTAAGGAAGAGGGGAACAGGAAATGGACAGAGATAGGGGGAGAAGCAGATTGACAGAGGGAAGGAGAGCAGGAAATGGACAGACAAACGGAGAGGAGGTGGGCAGAGACAGAGGGATGGATAGAGAGTGAGGCGGGGGGGGGGGGGGGGAGGGAGGAGGAAATGGACAGAGAAAGGAGGGGGGAAGAGGCGGAGTAATAGAAGAACGGAACAACTAAATACCCAGGCAACGTTGAGTTTCTCAGCTGTCTCTCCTACGAGATGTCTAGCGCATTTTCTGTGGTATTTTAGGAGGTATCCACAATTTAGTTTTAGCATAGTGAAGCTGGAATCAGCCCAAATAAATAATGCGTATCACGTCTTCCATGCGACGATCAGCGTCGACGGAACTCGTCGGTTTGTTTCCCGTTACAAACAAAATGATTTTTAATGCGGAATTTTACGTGCCCGTTCGGCAGAGCGCTCCCAAATTACTCTAGTCAGATGTTTTTTAGCCGTATATCTCAACAGGGACAGTACAACCCGAGGAATAACCAACCAGCACCCTGGCAGCGAAAGCATTGACCTGACCTGCGCTGACTGCTACCGCCAAGCATACAGTGCTACACAGTCGCTGTTAGATAGCTGTTCATCCCCCCAGTTTTGCTGTGCCTGTTAATGCATATCGATAAAATAAATATCTGACTAGAGTAATCTGTACGTATGTGCTTTTGAGACTTGGTTATAATTTCATGCAAGAGGCTGTAGATGCAACAAATGGAGGTCTAAAGACTATCATAAAATGCAAGAAATGTAAAGGAGAAGCAGTCGAAGAAAAGAAATTCGGATGCCACTTAATGATGGATACTAGTATAACAACTTGTCCACTAACTGAAGATCAATTTCCTCCGAATCAAAGGAAGAAATGTGTGTTGCAAATGATCCCGAAAGAAATCGTAGTCGACAATCAAGAGTACACTCTCGTTGGTGCCATTCATTATAATAGCTCCATCGAACACTACACGGCATATGTCTTCGATGGAACCTACTGGAAGCAGTACGATGACCTGTATAAAGATGTACAGAGAGTTTCTAAAGAAACGATAATTTCTCCACACCTGTTCATTTATGTCAAGACAGGAAAATTTTCAAATGACAGCTACAAGACCGACGAGACGAAACAAGTAGTTCCTACATAGGAACTTTGCTTTATAAAGTAAGCAATTGATAAAAGTTGATATCTAAATATTACAAATACAGCTCTTATGTTAGTTCTTCGTATCTTTTTTTCTGGAACCACAGCCCTCCTGTTTTAGTTACTAGAATAAGAGCATTTTATGCCCTAAATTTCACGTATATATTTTTTGTACTTATTTTTCATAGTTGTTTCACACCTCATAAATTCAATGCTTATTTATTACTGAATTCCCTACATATGTATTTCCTTCTGGGTTTTAGTGTATCCTGAAGAAGAGCTGTTAAGGGGACCTGTACATCACGGCCTGTAGTTTTTCCTGGTACTTTGAAATTTAAAAATGCAAGACTGTCAATAGATTCAGGAATGAAACTTTTATCAAAGAATTGGTATATTGTGAGCTCTAGGTGAAATACATTGTAAATCTGTGGAATACATTGTGCAGTAATTATTGATGTTTTTCTTACGTACTGAATTACACGCTATTGTTATTTTAGGTTCAATGTACTTACACGCTATTCCAAATAAAAGATAAGAAACAAATTTTATTCTTTGAATTATTACCTTGTTGAAACAGCAAATCAGTAATATTTTTCAGTTTCATGTTTTGATTATTTTAAAAACAATGTATTTTAAGAGAAAATTTTTTCTCCTAATAATTTAAGAACAAAATATGACATACTGCAGGATAAAATATTTAATCCATTGTTGAATAATGTGATTCAGTGTGTAGGCAAGCACTTTATTATTATTCATCCATAGCTTTGTTTATGTAGCTTTAATAGTGGATGAGATACCGGTAACAGTATCTCTGTATACAAACACGTTGATTGCAGAAAATTGAAACTAAAGACTTGTATGTCATTTTCTTCTCAATGACGACATTGCAAACCATTCCTGCTCCATAATCCTGTTGATACCTTTCATGTCCTTTTCATTTTCTTTAGTTTTGCTTCTTTTCTTTGTTATTCTGGGCTCCTTTTTCATGCTTTTAGCAGCTTTTTCAGTTTATCTGACATGTTGCCTGTCCGCCCATACCAGCACAATTTGCATGTTGTTCCTAGTTTTGATACCTGCTCTGCTCATTGTTTTTAATCTTTACTCCATCAGGCTGGCCGGAGTGGCCGAGCAGTTCTAGGCGCTACAGTCTGGAACCGCGTGACCGCCCCGGTCGCAGGTTCGAATCGTGCATCGGGCATGGACTAGTGTGATGTCCTTAGGTTAGTTAGGTTTAAATAGTTCTAAGTTCTAGTGGACTGTGGCCTCAGAAGTTAAGTGCCATAGTGCTCAGAGCCATTTGAACCATTTTTACTCCACCATTAAAACCTATTGCAACTGTTGAAACGCATTCTGATTTTGGTTTATGCCATGTAAACATTTTTCCTGCACATACGACAGTCGACAGGTTCTTCAAAGATATTACATAAACGAGGTTCTACAGAAACTGCGGCGCCCAAATTAAATGTTCAAATGTGTGTGAAATCTTATGGGACTTAACTGCTAAGGTCATCAGTCCCTAAGCTTACACACTACTTAACCTAAATTATCCTAAGGACAAACACACACACCCATGCCCGAGGGAGGGCTCGAACCGCCGCCAGGACCAGCCGCACAGTCCATGACTGCAGCGCCTGAGACCGCTCGGCTAATCCGGCGCAGCACGCCAAATTACACAAAATGACATTTAAGCACGAGAATTACGAGGCACTGTATATGAAGTGTATATTTTTAGAATCAGGAAGAACCAGATGAATTTTATTACGTAAAACAGTAATTGTTTTGAGCTCTCATGACATCCAGGACCCACTAACAGCTAAAAATTTGCCCAGGACCCTCATGGATGAAAGTTATGTGGCAACATCACCAGACGCTAGGATACATAAAAACATGTGCTGTGTGTAACGAATAAATTTGAAATTGCTGTCGTTAATATTGTTGCAAACATTTGTTCTAGTTAGACAGGAAGTGTGAAAGTTTGATGAGTTACACTACAGCGAGAATCAAAAGTCTTTACAATGTATAGAAATGTAAGTATATTTAAATGAATATATTGTACAAACGAACTGAGTAGTATGTTTAAATCCTAATTCAATACATGACTGATAGAGCTGTTATTATGTTGAGGGGATACAGTATTAACGTTAATAAAGAGCTCGAAATTTGTAAACAAGAACCTCGTTTACTTGGTCCTCAGTAATCCGGATTTCCGGTTTTTCCGAATTCGTATTTTATGTCCCTTGGTATTTTTCTCTTTTTTTTTCTTATAACACGAAGATGTGTAGTCGGTGAGGTACATAGGCTGCTTATCACTAGGCCGGTAATTTAGTCTAGTACTGAGTGATAAGGAACTCAGAGTGTGTGAATGACATTGTTTCTCAAGTGTTGTACATTAATATAACGGTGTATTGGTGCCCATCAAGTAAATTGCATAGTAACCACGCCAACAGCACTCCACCACAGCTCATTGTACCTCTGGTGCGATTCTCGACAAGTGTGACACCATCTGGTTAGTGGCGCGTGTGAATGTCTCTGCTCTCTCAGCCATCTGTTTGTTTTGCACTGACGAGCCTTCTCTCCTTGAATCATCTAAGCGTGCACATCCCACGCTTCCACCTACAGTTACTACAGTCAGTCTTAAGAAGGTGTACTGGCATTTGTATATCGCCGAACATTTAGACTTTTTGTATTTAGTAGAATATACATCCGGGTTTTCAGTTTTTCCAAAATAAAAGTGAGAATTTACGATCCTCCTCATAGCTGTACTTCCAGCAGAACCTCATCTCCTGCGTTCCCAATTTCGTAGAAGTTGTCCTACGAAAATTGCAGAAGTAGCACTCCTGGACGAAAGGATATTGTGACGATATTCCTTCGTCATAGCCTGGGGTTAGACACCCGGTCCGGCACACAGTTTTTATCTGCCAGTAAGTTTCAGATCGGCGCACACCCACTGCAGAGTGAACACACAATCTATTTCATAATCTACTGGCACCATAAAAATCTTATGAGGGTTTTTAAAAGAACTCTTTCGGTGCTATCCAAAACTGTCAGCAAAAGGGTTGTGCCAATTTATTATAATGTAGACCAAGTGGGTCTCTCGAAAATGCTATTATCTCATTAACTGTTATCCCCACAAAAAATGTTATTACAGTTTTCGGTAGATCTCTTAGGGTCCTATTAAGAAATTCCATCAGACCTTTGGTACGAATTTATTACTTTTACATGACAAAAGAGAGTCCCACATTAATTATCTCATATAATGTCATCGTCACAAATAATGTTATTATAGGTTTTGGTAGAACTCTGTGGATGTTGTTCAGCACTGTCATCAGAACTATTCTACGAATTTTGCTATCGTAGAGGAAGTGAGTATCAGATTAAAACAATTACGTATAAACTATTATCGCCACAAAAATGTTCTTATCATTTTCAATACAACTCTTCGGGTGCTATCCAGAACTGCCAACAGAACTGTTATACAAATTTATTTTTTCCAAACTGACAAATAATTTTTTACCATACCAAAATTTTGCCGAGTTATTGTTTTCTTCCCGAAATTCTATTCGTTTTTTGAGCAGGGAAATCTAGAACTATTGCATATATATCAAGAACTATGAAACAAATGTATATTTCTCGTAAAAGGGGTTCAAACTTCACGAGAAATGTTCATAAGCATTCCTTATTAAATGCAGTTACTACGTAAACAATTACCTGCACAGAATATGTTACTAGTATTTTCGGTAGAACTCTTAGAATACTATCCAGAGCTGTCATCAGAACATACGAATAGACATAACTTTTTGTAGAGTAAGTGAGCCCCACAATTAATCAATTACCTTACAAACTATTATAACCACAAAAAATGTTATTATGATTATCGATAGAAGCCTTGGGGTGTTAACCAGAACTGTTCATCAAAGCTGTTGTACGAATTTACTTTTTTCTGTGGAGACAGTGGGTCTAACAACAAAGCAGTTACCGTACAAACTATCATCGCCAAAAAAAAAAAGATGTTATTAGGAGCTCTTGGTGTTCTGAGCAGAACTGTTGTACGAATTTACTTTTTGCGAAAATTGACAAAGAATGTATTCGATAAGAAAATTTTTTCGAGTATTGTTGTTTTCTTCGCTAAATTCTGCATGACTATTCAAATTTTGTACAGATAACTCTAGAACTACGGCATTTCTATCAAGAACTCTGAAAAACTATATATTTCTGAAGAAAAGGGTGCCAACTTCACAGTAAGTGGTTTTCTCCTTAAACTGCAATTATCTCGTAACCTATTAGCTGCACAAAAAATTGTTATTAGGATATTCGATAGAACTATTGGGGTTCTGTTCAGAACTGCCCTCAGAACTGTTGTACGAATTTACTATTTACGAAAATTAATAAAGAATATTTGCTATACGAAATTTTTTTCGAGTATTATTGTTTTCTTCGTTAAATTCTGCAGAACTATTCAAATTTTGTACAAAGAACTCTAGAACTATGCCATATCTATCAAGAAATCTCAAAAAAATTTACATTTCTGAAAAAAAGGGTGCCAACTTCACAGTGAGTGAAAAGATTTTCTCATTAAAATGCAATTATCTCGTAAAATATTAGCTGCAGTAAAAAATGTTACTGGGATTTTCGAAAGAACTTTTGGAATTCTGTTCAGAACTGTGCTCAGAACTCTTGTACTTATTTACATTTTGCGGAAATTGACAAAGAATGTTTTCGATACGAAAATCTTTTCGACTATTGTTGTTTTCTTCGCTAAATTCTGCAGAACTATTGAAATTTTGTACAACGAACTCTAGAACTATGGTACATCTATCAAGAACTGTGAAAAAATGTATATTTCTCGAAAAAGGGGTGCTAACTTCACACGACTTAAGGTGCCCTATCAGGCGCGCCATATTCTTCGCCACACCTATATCTCGAGGCAGCAGTCTGAAGGCGTCGGCCTGTAGCCAAAGGCGTACTGAACTGTTTACGAACTGCAGCCAGCCCCTCCGCCTCCGCACATAGCTTGCGCACATCCCATTCCCCCATAGGACGACTAACTTCAGAAATGAACTATAAAAGCACAACTCCTGACATGTCACCAATGAAAGCTGACCGCGCCTACTCGTCATCACTGATTTCGTCCAAATTTATGTTATACGCAGGGCTTGGCCAGAGATGGAAAGCGTTTGGAAAAAAAATAGGGTTTTTGGCTCCGGTCTAGTGTGGCACGAGTGGTTTATGTTAGCTTAGCCAGAAAATAACAGTTAGCTCAGCGAAAAGAGTTCAGAACAGTAATTCGAAGGTCGTATGTTCCGAGACCCTATGCAGATTTTTATTTTCAATATTTATTTTACTTGCACTGCAAATAAACAGAAATAACATTCAATATACTGTATTTATTAAGATTTTCATAAAAGGCATTAAAGAAAGGCCAAGGGAAAATTTGTGATGGCAAATAAATTTCCAGAGAGTGATTGTGAGGCACACACGAGAACTTCTTACATACGATTAAATATTTCCATTATTTTATATGTGCTGGGGTGATATTCATCATAAAAACACGGAAAGCAGTAATTTTCTCGGCATTTTGCAAACGTTATAAACGCAACATTTTTGCAATTACATCGTTGTTTTAAAGTTTCTGTAGAAAACCAAAATGGTTTACATTCATATAAGGTTCTCTCTCATCGAACAGTTTTGCAGCAAACAACGCGTAACCCCTAACTGTGCCAAATACTGGCGATGTACAATGGAATGTATTTTGATGCAGTCTTCTTGGGATGCAATTTATGTTTCCCTCTCAGTGAGATAGGAGCAGTATTGAAGCTTCTGATCTAATTATACACCTGAAGATAAAAGTAGACATAGTAGGGTTCCATTAGCTGGGCGCATTTAAGGGGAACCTATCTTGGACATTTATTTGCAACCACAAATATTCCTCGTCTTCCCTCCTTTTCATGTCTTTATGAAAATCTTAATAAACACAAAATATCGAGCAGCATTTTTATCTATTTTCAGGGAAAGTAAAAGAAGAATCGAAAATAAAATAATAAATTCTGCAGAGGGACTCGAACCCACGACACTCGGATCACCGTTCTGCACTCTTCGCTTTTTTTTCTTTTTTCATTTTTTTTTAAATCTCATTTTGTTCGTTGCATCTGCTTGGGCGGACGTCGTAAAACATCCGTTAAAGTTTGTTGGTGATCGATTAACTCAGTTTTTTTTTTTTTATTGCAGAGGGTAGCCAACTCTATGACCGAAGACGCGGAGCTACCGTGCCGGCAACAAAATGGTTTACTTACATTCATATAATGTTCTGTCTCATTGAGTGCGCTGGGCTGACTGCTGACTGGAAGCTAAGTAACTGTATTAGGTTGGTGCATAAGTTCGTAGCGTTTTGGTTTGAATGTTGGTATTCCGGTTGCTATGAGTTCATTTATCGATTGTCATTTTTTTATTTGTAGTTCAATGTTGCTATTTGATTTTACATTTTGTCATCTGCAGACAGCGAGTAGGGCTGTAGATGGTAGAAAATGGTGTGCCAAGCGGAGAAATCGGAGCACTTCGACATATTCTTCCGATTGAGTTCAGTAGAGGGGTGATAGGCTGACAGCAGTGGAGGAAGCCAGAAACATTGCGCCGTGTATAGGGATAATGCCACTGGACGGAGCACGGCAAGAAAGTGGTTTTCTCGTTTTAAGGAGGATCATTTTAACATTAGTAACTCTCCACGTTCAGAAAGATCTTCGGGGTTTTATGAAGATCGTTTAAACACATTAATCCACAATGACCCATGTCAATGTACTCGAGAACTGGTATATGAGATGAACAGTGATCATTTGCCATCGTGCGATATTTGTATGCAATGAGGAAGGTTCAAAGATCAGGTGTATAGGTATAGTATGCTCTAAGCCAAAATCAGAAAAATCAAGGGGTGGCAATATGTGCACCTCTGCTTGCTCGTCATCAACTGTTTCGTGAACTGCGCCGACCATTCCTATCCTGTACCGTTACTGGTGACGACAAATAGTGTCTTTAGGCTATCGTAAGAAAAGGAAGGAATGGTTGAGACCAAACAATGCTGCAACTCCTAGTAAAACGATCTGCGCGCATCCACAAATGGTATGATTTGCATCTGGTGGAACAGCGACGTTGTGATGCACTACGAATTGCTTCCCTGAGGTGTAACCATCGCTGCTGACATTTATTGTCAACAAATGAGACGTCTTGCAGACACAGTCCAAGAGCAACGACCAGGAAGACTGCGTTAAGTGATCCGACTCCACGATAAAACCAGCCCGCATTCTGCTACACTGACAAAAAACATTATACAAGAGTTGAGTTGGGAAGGCATTCCGCACCCACCTTATTCACTCAATCTTGCGCCCTCAGATTTTCACATTTTCCGCTCTCTATCGAACAAACTTCAAGGAACATCCGTTCCGGGTGAAAAAGCGCTCTGAACATAGCTCGACGATTTCTTCACCTCAAAACCACGTGATTTCTACAGTCTCGGAATCGAATAGTTACCCCGGCGTTGGCAGACTGTTGTAAATAATGAAGGAGAATATATTATTGTTGGTTGAAGTCTCTGTTATGCGTACGTTTTGTTTATTAAACATATGGGGAAAAGCTACGAACTTATGTACCGCCGCGCGGTCTAGGGCGCCTTGTCACGTCCCGCGCGGCTCCCCCCGTTGGAAATTCGAGTCCTCCCTCGGGCATGGGTGTGTGTGTGTGTGTGTGTGTGTTGTCCTTAGCGTATGTCAGTTTAAGTTGGATTAAGCAGTGCGTAAGCTTAGGGACTGATGACCTCAGCAGTTTAGTCCCGTAAGACCTCACCACAAACTTATGTACCAACCCAACTGTACCAACTGCCTCATGCCTCCCTCGGCCCGCGCCAAAAATGATATTTGTTTCTGAATGCTTGGCCATCTCGAGCTACCACTCCTGTCTCTTTCATTTCTGGCCAAACCCTGCATATACCATAAATTTGGACAAAATCGTTGATGACGAGTAGGCGCGGTCCTCTTGTGAGTTATGGTAGCTGGTAGTTGAAAAGAAATGGCAACTGTGCTACAGACTGCACGAATCTATACTTCACAGTTACAAAAATGTGAGATTACACCTCTTAAATAGAAAGACAGGCACGGAAACACAGAAAAAGATAAATACGTAAGCTGCTTCTGAAATATATCTGCATTACCCTCTCTTACACATAACTTGGGCGCTGAAAATTTCAAACAAAGGAGTCCTTCACAGGATAAACCCAATATCTAGGACACATCATAAGAGGTGAAATATACCACTGTGCAGCAAGGCCCAGTCGGTATCTCTCTCTTCAAAAGATTTAAATTTCTTTAACTTCTTAAGTCTGTCAATAACATTAGTCAAGTAACAATTATGACTAATTTTGGATGACATTAAACTCTCAGTCTTTGTATTTCTTCTCCTGATTTGGGCAAAAGGAACTTGCAGACTAGCAAAAAATCGATTTTAAGAGTTTGGTTAAAAAGACGAACTCTGTTTTCAAAAAAGTGAAAATAATATTCAAGGAATGTCCACTTTTTAAAGCGCCTTCTCCTGCCGGCGGCTGGTGGTCCACATAACTGGACGTGACGCTGCAGCATGGAAGGCATCTTCTGACGTGTAGTTCTACCACCTCCGAATGTCCTTCAGCCACGAGAGAGGGCAATGCAGATACATTTCAGAAGCATCATATCTTTTCTCTAGATACTGGTTAACCCATAAAGTGTCATGATCCCACTTGGGGATTTGTCTTTGAGACGGAAGTTTTGGAATTCTAAAAATGCTGGCAGCGAATGCTACCGTTTCCCATTGTTGTCCAGACCTTTGTCGTGAGCATGCATTGAAGTTTGTCAGTTGTTGTTAAACGAGTGAGTTGTGCACTTTTATTTCTGTGAAGAAGCTACGTTTTCCAGTGTTACAAGAGTTTCACATTTTCAAAACAGCGTAAGTTATATTATTAAGTAACTTCCAATATCTGCGTACAGGCATGTTCTGTAATGGCTCCGGAAGATGTTTATCGATCATTTATTTCAAAGACCTATTTCATTTCTGCATGACACCTGTCTGACCTTCGATCCCCATTTAGGGCTCATGGCAGTTTCCCGTAAAACTTTCGTTTGCTTCTATTTGTTCCTCAAGCACAATGAGTTGCTACGAAGCACTTTATATAAGGGAAATTGAAGAAATTGTAAATGACCCGAACTTCATGGCTTCTTTTGGTGTTTTGGTGATGATGGTGATGTGAATGAGACCACTGACATTGTCGAGCTGCCTCCACATCGTGTAGATGAGATGTCTGACTGCGAAGATATCGACGCAAATATATTTGAAAATACTGTTGCATCTGATGTGCCAGGTTCCCTGGAAAATCATGCCAATGGAGGAAAGGAAAATGAGGAATATGCAGGCCAATGAAAGAAGAAAGTGAAAGCTATTATCACTTCTAATTGGACGACAGACGATGCGACTTACTCTAAAACCAATCCTGAAACAGCAGAAATTGAACAGCGAAAATCCAGTTTGGTAGCAGCACTAAAAGGAAAATCTGCTGTTGAGTGCTTTAAACAATTTTTTGATGAACAGGTATTGAACTTGATTGTCAATGAAAGTGTCTGATATGCTACACAGAACAATAATCACACCTCTGAGCTATCCAATAGATGTAGAAAAACGTTCATAGGTACACTACTCTTCACTGGATACCATGCTCTTCCAAAGCTATACTGGAATGAAAATGAGGACTTTCATATATGGTGTCTACGACAGTGTATGAGCCGCAACAGATATCTGGAAATAAAGCGCCACCTTCATTTCAATTACAACACACGTCTGATCCGAATCCCACCTGACGAAAGGGATAAACTTCTTAAAATTCGTCCGTCGATGGATTTACTGAATAATAATTTCACGAAATTTCAAGTTTTTTCCGACAGCCTGAGCATTGATGAGCAAATGGTAGGATATTATGGACACCATTACCTAAAACAGTTCATTAGCGGGAAACTAGTGAGATTTGGATTCAAACAGTTGGCCATGTGCTGTTCTCAAAGCGGTTTCTGTTACAATATGTCAGCCTATGAAGGAAAATGGAAGGATACAAGTGTTGTTTCAGTTCTGGGACTTGGCGGATCAGTTGTGCTGAATATGATTTCTTTCCTGCAGGCTCCTGAACTTCACAAAATATATTTTGATTACTTTTTCACGAGCTTCCGTTTGATGGAAGAGCTCTCGGAAATGAGAGTAAGGGCAACTGGAACTGCCCGTATGAACCGAATGAATAACTGCCCAATAGAATCTGAGAACAGCATGAAGGAGAAACGAAGAGGAACGTATGACTATAGATTTGACAAGAATACGGAGATAACGGCAGTAATGTGGAGGCTAACAATTGTGTAAAGCTCTTGTCAAACCACGAGACAGTGTGTCCAGTTAGTCAAGTAAAGAGATGGAGCAAAGCTAAGGACAAAGAAGTGCAATTTCCACAGCCAAGAATGCTTTCAGAATATAACAATCATGTGAAAGGTGTGCACAAACTCAACTGGAACGTGTAGAAATATCGTGTGAGAATTCGAGGTTAGAAATTGTACTTCCCATTGTTCACCAATACATTACATGTAGCATTGGTCAACGCTCACGTCATCTACTGCCTCTCGAATGAAAATATTCCACTGCTTCAATTCCGGAGGATGGTGGCAAGGGCATATCTTGTTCAATCATCTGATGTTTCTGATCTGAAAAGGGCAGGACGTCCATCTTACCCAAAATCATCCCTTTCACGTGTTCCAATTGAACTCAGGACTTCTGGAAACGAACATTTGATTGAACGCACAACACTGGGGACACAAGGAAAATGTGCAATTTGCAAGAAAAATGTGAGGAAACAGTGTTCTGTCTGCAGTGTGGAACTCCATATTGATCGTTTTGTAGTCTGGCACAAAAATAAAGAAAGCGTAAAAAGAGAGTGGCATTTGGGGATCGATTAAAATAAATCTTTTGTTTCAAGGTTACTGCATTTTTTAAAAATTTATATTCCTTTTCCTCATCTCTCTGTCAATCAGGCAACACAGAAATAAATGTAGATCGAAGAAATGAATTTCGTACTTAATGGGTGAAGGTTAATGGGTGGGCTTAGTCTTCAACTAAGTACTAAATACTTTCTAAATTGGCAAAATGTTCTTAAACAGCGCGATATGACTATCATTGTAACATTAAACAACTCCTTATAATCAATTTCTGCAACAGAGTAACACTCCATCGTTTGCAGGGACGAAATGGATCAAAAAAATTGAGAGTGTGTATTTACTGAGGTTCATATTACTGCAGTACAGTCAGTGCTGTAATCGTACTTTTTTATTTCAGTATAATGATAGCAATTTTTTGCTTAGTCTTTGAGAGTAGATATTACCGTCAATTGGAAATTTATTTGTGGCTTTGGAGATTTAAAAGTACTCTTGACCCCTCATTAAAATCCTGTGTGTTCGCGCAGTAGTACAATATTTGTACAAAATTAAGTGCCATCCCAATAAAAAAAGCTGTGTTGACAGCACCTGTGAACTATCAGAACTCTGACCAACTCTGAAAAAAAAAATCTAAACTGTTGAGACAAAAACATTACCTTACAATGTGTCATCAGTGTATTTTAGATAACGTAAGAACTTTGAAATAGTGCTCATCGAAATGCAACACTTATATTACAGTGACTCCAGCTGCTAGGTATTTCAATGTTACTTGTAATTTAATGTGAGCTTGCACAGCATCTTGCATACTTGCATGACACATTTATACAGAGCCAGAAATATGGCTTAAAAAGATTGTAGAATTGATTTTACTCATCTCAAAATAATCTTCGACAGATAACTCTCCTGTTAGCGCATGTGATTTTCCGAAACGATTCCTACGAGATGTCGATTTTCATATCCAACATCTGTAGATTCATTTTTTCTTCGTCAACGTCGCTGTAAGCTCTTCAGCTAAAAGCTATCGGACTCACGTACGAATGATTTCACTTGTCATTATTTTTAACGTCGCGTAAGTAACGTTTCCAATTCAGGTGCGAGACTTTTACAGAACGTTCAGTGGGAAGATTCGTAGATACACACCACAGAATCTATCGTTCACAAAGCGGGACGGTAAACTCACGCTGACAAATCAGAACTGTACGGAGCAATTTCGATTTTCAACCGAAAACAATACTGAAATATAAGGCAACTAGAAACTGCTCGATCATCTACACTTTCGTTGGCATGAAGAAGACATAAGTTGATAGACCGATAGTTTCTGTTTGATGTCCTAGAAGGGCAGGGACTAAACCCAAAGACAGTAAGCCTCACTAGTCACTCACGAACACAACGTCCAAAGTAAAATTTACGTGGGAAATACCAGAACTATTTGAAATTAAAAGTGGTGGTCGCCAAAGAGCTAGACTGTCACCGCTCATCTTAGATAAAGTCCTTAAGGATTGGGGAAAAGAATTAAAAAATCAAAATTTACGGAAACATATTCTCCATGGGCGAAGAAAGATAACATTAATACCTCTTGCTTAGTTTTCACAGGTGATTTAGTGATACTACCAGAGAGTGAAATCACAGTGATACAGTAAAAAAAGATAAGTCCTCAAAGAATTTGATGACAATCTGATCTACAAATCCTTTCTTTTCACAAAAAATGAGTTGATTGGTACTAAATTCAACATTCAGAAAGTAAACACAAAGTACGTCAAATCAAAAGGATCAGAGGCTTCAAGTATGTCAGTGAGGTCATAAAACAAACGAGGCTTAGAAAGGAAGTACTGAGAGTTTGATTACAAGAAGTCAAGAGAACATGCAGGAGAACGCATGACATCTTCAGCCAAAAGTGCATATCCACGCATACAAAACTTAGAAATTATAACACGGTAATCAAACCTGAAGTTCTGTACATGAGCGAAATTTTAATTCTCAACAGAGAAGGCGATATGGAATAGAGAAATTGTCAGCCTGGCAGCAGACATTGGAAAACCAAGACTTAAAAATTTGAAAAGCATTGTAGCCTAAATTGGGGCTTCATTTGATGCACATTCTTAATCTTGGGATACCAGTGTAAACGCGCCGCAAAATCTTTTGAACTGTTGACCTGGAGAGAGAGAATTCTCGTGACACAGCCCGAGCACAGGCTGCAGAACTTGCGGCATGTGCTGCGGTGTCGGCTATAGCTAGTCAACAACTGCCATGGGAATGGGCCGTCTCTCTCTCTTTGCTGCACCACCTTATAATTCACCCGTTTCTGTGAATATCTTGATCATATTCTTTGGCCCATTTATTGACATGGGGCCTGTTCGCAACTGCTCTGTCAGTGATATTCCTGCAAGGCAGTGCTGCTATTGCTGCTGTCCTGATAAAACAACTTTACCACCAGCGCATTGTCTTCCTTCTCAAAAGCCATTGCGTTTCGTACAGAAAACTTCAACCTTTTTAACCCTTTACACGAAGTCGCTTCACAAAAAAAATCAAGGCGTGTCGCCAAGCGACAAACTTCATACTGACGTCAAAACAGGAATATTTTACAATCTGACTGCTTGCAGTGCCATATTTTCACAGGTGGCAGAAAGTGGAACTGCTATTATTTTGCCGCCCGCGGTGGCGGAGCGGTTCTAGGCGCTACAGTCTGGAAGCGCGCGACCGCTATGGTAGCAGGTTCGAATCCTGCCTCGGGCATGGATGTGTGTGATGTCCTTAGGTTAGTTAGGTTTAAGTAGTTCTAAGTTCTAGGGGACTGATGACCTGAGAAGTTAAGTCCCATACTGCTAAGAGCCATTTGAACCATTTGTTATTATTTTCAGCACACTACGTTAGCGTACTGATTAATGAACATACCCACGATGTTTCAGCGTCCTGAAGTGTATACAGCCCACATTGCTGCACTCAGAACAACGTAAGTTTAATTATAATCACCCAGAATATCGTACTTAACCCAATAAACAGTAGCTCAGTAAACAATATGATACCAGTTTTCTTTTATTTGCTTAGAAAGCTTATACTACTTGTGAATTATTTACTGCTATGATAAATTTAATTTGTTATGGTCAATTTTTTATATAAATATAGTTCAATAAAGCAATATTTTTCAATAATACGTCACTTACATGCACTCCGTCTTCAGGCCACAAGTGGCCCTTCGGGACCATCCGACCGCCGTGTCATCCTCAGTTGAGGATGCGGATAGGAGGGGCATGTTGTCAACACACTGCTCTCCCGGTCGTTATGATGGTTTTCTGTGACCGGTGCCGCTACTATTCGGTCGAGTAGGTCCTCAATTGGCATCACGAGGCTGAGTGGACCCCGAAAAATGGCAACAGCGCATGGTGGCCTGGATGGTCACCCATCCAGGTGCCGGCCACGCCCGACAGCGCTTAACTTCGATGATCTCATGGGAACCGGTGTATCCACTGCGGCAAGGCCGTTGCCGTCACTTAGATGAAACAGACTTAAAAATTATAAAATTAGCTAAACTTATGTGGAAAATATGCAGAAATGTAGATTTTATGGCTGAGGAGGGGGGGGGGTGGATTTGGTAACTGTGCCAAGGGCGCAAGATCACCAGATCACCTCTTGGCCTCTGGGACTAGCTTCTCTCGAGCAAGATTCATCCCTAATACGTCTAAATTTTCTCTGCTGTTCTCTGGAATCTCGAACAGTCTTATGATTATTGCGTCTCTGACATTATTCAAGCTAGTCAGATTTCTCTGTCAGCTTCCGTTCGACCAGTCGTCTCCTATCCTGAGTTTTTTTTTAATGATTTGTTCAAAGGACAGACCTCGTTTGCACTCATCTCAGGGTCTTCTGTATTTTGTCCATCACTGCTACAGTGACAGCAGTAGTAATGATCGTCTGGACAACAAGCCCGAGAGGGTCCCGTGGCTGCAGCGTGGCACTTACCTCAACCCTGATAAGCGCAGCGACGTCAGCGATTGCGTACGGTGCGGCTGCAGCTTCGGGTTTCGACTCGATCCCCAGCACTCTCGACGGCCTGGCCATTGGTGATGTTGCATTGTCCATTTTGAATACAGTTTCACGTTACAGATGCTCGAAATGAAATGTGATACTAGGCACTCGCCACCCGATTTTCGAACATACATGGTGGAGCAAAATTGTGTCACGAAATTTTAACCCTGGATAGCTGGTGCCAGTAGGAACCAAAATTACTAACATTGTGTAGGTCGTTAACGCACAATTTTTAAACTACGGAAACTTGGCTCCACGCCCCACTCGCCAACTGACCATAGCGCTGCCCGTCAACCGACGAACGGCAACAGGGCAATCCCACAGTCAACAGGAGCGCGTGGCACCAAGTTTCCGTAGTTTAAAAATTGTGCGTTGTCGACCTACACAACACTAGCATCAGCTATCCAGGGTTAAAATTTTGTGACACAATTTTTCTCCACCCTGTGCAGAACAGCCTAACTACTTACTAAAACCTCTAAATTTCTGGTAAACGTCTGAGCCAAACTGGTGCACGTCGCACAAACTCTGGTCCTGTAGTTTACCAGGAGATATGTCAGTGACCCTCTAGATGGCTTCTTGTTTGATTTGAATTCTCCTGAAATTTTACGTCTGCTATCATACACACGTTGAAATTTTATGCCCTCATTAGTTTCCCAAACTTTATGTAACTTTACACAAATTAGTAGAATTTTACTGGAAAGTTTGGAGCCCAACATATTCAAATGTAGGCCGTCCTATGTCAGGCAGTTATCACTAAGGAAATGAACTCTCTTAGTTCTAACCGCATTACTGAGAGTTATACGGCAGCAACCGTCATTGGGAAGACGGGAGCTCCTTTGTTATAACAATTTTGGACTCTCAATACAAAGTTTACCCCTTACACTTCTCTCCATTAATAAACCGGCGATTCGTTTGTATCTCAGAACATGTCCTACCAACGGATCCCTTCTTAGTCAGGTTGTGCCACAAATTTCCTTTCTCACCAATTAGATTAAGTACCTCCTTATTCATTATTTAAGCCACCCATATAATCTTCAGCATTGGGGGTAGCACCAGATCTCAAAAGCTTCTATTACATCCTTATTAGAACTATTTCTTGCCCACAATTCGCTTCCATGCAAGGCTACACTCCAGACAAATAGCTTCAGAAAAGACTTTCTAAGATATTTTAAAATATTATTCGATGTCAACAATTTTTGGTTTTAAAAAAAGGCATATATTACTATTACCAGCCTGTGTTTTATACCGTCACTACTTCGGTTGTCCTCTGTTCTGTTGACTGCCTGAATAGCACTACTCATGAGCTACTTTTAGTGTTTCATAATCTGATTTAATTTCTTCAGCATCAGCTGATGTAATTCGACTACATTCCATTATCCTTGCTTGACTTTACCTAATATTCATCTTCTAATTTGTTTCCCAGACACTATCCATTTTGTTCAATTGGTTTTCACAATTCTTTGCCTCTGTGACAGAATTACAATGTTATAGGCAAACCTCAAATTTTTCATTTCTTCTCCCGTAACCTGAATTCTCATTTCAGATATCTCTGGTTTCCTGTACTGATCGTTTCAAGTGCAGGTTAATCGCAAAAGACTTTACATTTTCGAAAACACATACAAATGAAACAGTATAGTTTTTTTCTTTCAAACATTATAACTTTAATAGAGCATCGCTGGAAACTTTTTTTAGAGGTTAGAGGGACTCGATATGTGCTCCTCGAGTCACACGGCAAACGTTGAGATGTTGTACATACTTTACCAAACTTTGTGCAATACTTCGGCGGTGATGGTCCTATTGCAGCTGTGATTTGCTGCGGTAACTGCTGCAAGGATTGTGGTAGAAATGGGACAAACACTTCGTCTTTCACAAAACCCCATTAAAAATAACAAGGCATTAATTACCCTCCAGATCTAGTGAGTGTGGTGGCCATCTTCGCCACACGTCATCGTCAGAACCTGCTGAGTCATCGTCCCGGCAAATGTGTGTTTAGATGTTTCTGTACGGCCAAGTGGGAGTGAGGGGGTGCACCATCTTGTTGCAAGATGAAGTTGTTCGAGTGTTCCTGCTACTGGGCCAGAACCCACAAAAAAGCATGTCGAGATAGAAAAATTTATAACTGTTTTCTCAGTGAAAAAGGAGAGCCTGTAAATCTTCTTCCTCGACAATGTGCAGAACACATTTAACAAGTCTCTTACATGTTGTGTGCGGACAATGGTGTGTTTTGTGTTCCCCAAAAACGAACATTGTACCGATTATCTTTGCCACTTGTGTGAAACGTTGCTTCGTCATTAAAAATTAATCTCTTTGACGTATCATTGTCATTGTCTATACTTTCCATCTCAGTGCAGAAGTCAGATCGTGCAGTATATTTTCCTAATGTGAGCGCAACTGCAATCTCTACTGTTTCATGCACAAGCATTTAAGCTGGATTTTGATAACGGTTATTCGTGGGCTCTGAGGCTCAGGACATATTCGACGTATTAATTTCTGTGGGCTTCGCTGGACTACTGCTCGAACACGATCAACATTTTGCTTCAGCACAGGAGGCCGATCAGGAGGTTTGTCTTTCCAAATGCAGCCCTTCTCTTCAAAATGTTTGCACTAGGCATAAAGGGAGCCTCTGATGGGTGGCTCCTGCTGAAATTTCATGCAAAATGCTCGTTGAACAACATTTACCGACCAATTTTTGCTAACTGAAGGACACACCAGCTCTTCTGTTGTGTTTCTGCCACTTTCTAAACTAGCCCTCTCTGGCGACAGCAGCCTGCAACAAAAAATACGTTCCCCGTATGTGAAAAAGCTTCCAGAGATATTCTATTAACACGTTAAGGTTCAAAGTCAGTAAATTGTACCGTTTAGTTGTTTGTATAAATTTTTGAAATTTTCGGCAGCCAAGGTATGTGTAAGAGAGGACAATGTAGATGCATTCGTTTGTGCTCACCCAGTACAGAGTGAATAACAACGGGGATTGGATACAACCGCATCACACTCCCTTTTCAATCACCACCTTTCTCTCATGTCCTTTGACTCTCACATTTGAAATCTGGTTTCTGTACAAGTTGTAAATTACCTGTGTTTTATCCCTGCTACTTCCAGAATGTCAATGAGAGTGTAACGGCAGACGGAAAAACAGGACACAAAGGAGCTAAAGGCATTAGCAGCCAGTGGGCATTGATTTATGAAAATTTGTGCCGGGGAGCGATTTGAACCCAGGTCTCCTGCACACTAGGGAGCTGCACTCACAGCTATGCCATCCAGACACAGTGGTTACCAGAACTGCATGGACTACCCAAGCACGCCTCGTGTCAGACCCAAATTCTCAACTTACACCACACTCTACTGATGAAGTGGCCTTGCTCATGAGCCTCATTACTCGCGGCAAATCGCCAATTCCAATACGAGTTTCTTGGTGTGCATCTGCACTGAAGGAATCATTAGTCACCATCACCTTAATTATACATATGGTATCTGTTCTTTCGAACATGTCTGAAAGAACAGACACCACATACTTTGTATATAAGACGAAAAAACACTTAAGACTTTTGCACTAGCACTCTAGTTCCAGTAAGCCTAGATTTACTTCTGGACGAGGTCGAGCAGATACTACACCACACAGGAAATATTATATCACTTCATTGAAGTTTGAACAACATAAAATACTTAACTTGAAAGCAGCCTAGGTCCACAAGAATGTCTATGTGTTTGTTACTAGGACTGAGCACTATAACTTATCACTTGATGCAACAGAGAATGATCGTCATATCTGAATGTAAGATTGACTATGTATTTTAATATACACTTCTGGTTTCTAATACAACTCCTGTTGTTGGATTTAAGATGATACTGTTGTCCTAGGTAATTATGAGCGAGTGGGCAGGGCGGCGCTGTGCTCTAACGTAGGTAATCTTTTGGCTGTGGTGGTGTATGGAACCTCTTGGGGGCGCATTTATGCTGATGTCTCTCATTCATCGCTTTGTCTCCCCACAGAAGGGTAGTGTAAAAGTCTTTTGCCTTCAGTAGAAATGTTGCGGGGAGATCCACGACAACATAGCTGTATTCGAGAATGAACGTCAATACATGGGAGACAGGCGACGCCTGAGTGAGGCATGTTGACTGGTCTATCATTTCCACATATCGCTCATATAGATGGTAGCTGCTAGTGCCTGGGCATCAACAAGTCCAAGACCTCCATCGCACAGGGAGAGGTTGAGTGTGTCATAAAGCACTATAAATATGTGTTTTGTGGATAGATAGTAACCAAAAGCCACCCTAAGTCCGTGACCTGTCACTGCCGGTAGGGGGAGGACGTGAGCTACATGACTGAGCTTTGACGCCATGTGGAGTTTTACGTATTCCACACGTTGCCGCTGGTTCAATCCCAGAGCAGGTTCTGGCGCACCATCACGTGCATGGTCTGTTATAACTGTTGATAGTTTGCTGTGGCCATCCTGTGCACATACTTCATAAACATGACTAACAAATATCTCAAAAAATGGTTCAAATGGCTCTGAGCACTATGGGACTTGACATCTAAGGTTATCAGTCCCCTAGAACTTAGAACTACTTAAACCTAACTAATCTAAGGACATCACACATATCCATGCCCGAGGCAGGATTCGAACCTGCGACCGTAGCAGTCGCGCGGTTCCGGACTGACGCGCCTAGAACCGCTCGGCCACTTCGGCCGACCAAATATCTCAGTTCAGTAATTGGTGGAAGAGGGGTGACAGCGCCTGGCCCGGCCACAGATCATGCCGAATATTTAATGCCACTTGTTGATGTTCAGAACACTGTCCACAGTCTGACCATATTACTCGATCCAGTTTAGTATGCTGCAGACTTCACTGGTGAAACAAACCATCAGTAGCAGCTCGTCGGCGTATGCCCTGTAATGGAAAGGGACATCCTGTAGTGTGACGCCAGACAGCCTGTGGTTGAGATCCCTAAGGAATGGCTTGAGCATGATTGCATAAATGATAAACGTAGGTAGAAAGAGGGCAACCTTACTGTAGAGACCGCTTAATGGGTACTGGGTCCACCGTCTATTCGTTGACCTGGATCTGACAGGTGGCTGCTGACAAAAGGGGTCACAGGGTGTCAATGAGGCTTGGGAGAAATACCATAAGGTCCATTACCTGGAGGAGGAAGTTATGGTGCACTCTATCAGAGATCAGATCAAAATCGATGGAGAAGATCACTATTGAGCCCCTGAAGTAGCTGGTGGGCATTTTTATGTTGGCATTTCCCCTTGCAAGGTCTGTTCCAGTGTGAGGATAATCGGCAATGTCGTCTTAATGTGGCCTGAAAAATGTCTGTAGAAGATCTTGTAGTTGGCATTCTACTTTGTAAGTGGCTGATAGCTGTTGGCTGATTGACCTCCTGCTGGCTTGTATACCAGCATGAGAAGTCAATCAACAAAAGTAGGTGGTGCAATGCAGTCCAAAGACATAAGTTCGTGGAACACTGTAACCCAGTGGGCCATAATCCATGAGGCTCTGGAGACTATGGCCACACACTTTTCCAAGGCATCTCCCCCAGCTCTTCGGGCAAGGCTTCCTCCGTTAATGTCATCGCTGATGCCCCGTGTAGATAGTGCACGTCACCTGCTGTAATGCTTCCACAGTGGCTTCATCATCTGTAGTTGTTTCCTGGTAAAGATGACAGAAATGATCTTCCATGTCTTTCAGTATTGTTGCTTGGGTTGCAAGGGAGTGACTGTTTCGCATCATAAGACATGTGATTAACAATTGGCGATGTCAATGCATATCCACCGCAATGTGGTGCATGAGGGGAACCTCTGTGGCCATTCAGTCATGTTATCACAGGTGGACTACGGCATGGACTATGGCGCCTTCTAATTGGCGCTTCATCAACAATAGTATGTGAGCCTTGATTTGGTGTCACTCTCGTTGTCTGTCAGGCGAATGGGGGTAGAGCATTGTGGACCCTGAGCACTGCACAGTAAAAATCCAGGGTCTGTTGGTGCAGCACAAGCATGTCCTTGCCAAACTGCGTAAGTGTTTCGTGGCTTGCCAGTTTGGCACTGAGGAGCCACCATGCCAAAGTCAAGGGGAATCAGGAATAACATTGTTCACAGACAGCCCACATCACGCAACTTGCAAACAGCAGTTGTGGTAGGTGAGTTACATTCATTTTCCAAAAGCTATTGCTATGATACTTATATGTGATCCAATCTGCTCCAGGGCTGTTCCATGTACCTTTTACCACGTTATGCAAACGTGAAGATTGTGAATCACCATACTCAGTTCTGGACAAGGTGTGTTTTCCCTTCAGTCAGCCATAGTGCCAGTAGTGTCAGTGTCGTCGTAACTGCCGTCTGCTTCACATCTGCTATGCAGCGAGCTACGTTAATTTAAGTATTAACTGTATTTTTCTTACTTGTCACTTCTTCCGTGTGTTTTTGCTTTTAGGAAGCTTTAATTTTAGAGTACTAGTAATAGTGTTCCATAGATTTCGTGTTTTTCTTTAATACAGTCACCTGTAGTGTCAGTAGTGCTAGCGTTTGTTTTGAATACAGTCCAGAGACAGGCAGTGCTTATTTTTATTGTTTTTTTTTTTTTTAACAAGAAGTGTCTAGTATCCACAGTTTAGTCAGCTATCAGCCGCCTTTAGTGAATTAGCAGTCTAGTTAGAAGTTGATTAACTCTCTACAGTAAATTGATTTCTTAGGATGGATAGGATGTGTGACTGCTGTGTACGGACGCAGGAGGAGCTGGCCACTGTACGCGAACAGCTGAACGTGTTGATGGCTGCGGTCAGCCGTCTTCAGGCTACTGCCTCGGAGTGTAGCGGCAGTGGGGGGTCTGGTGCATCACATGGTACACCCCAGGTGTTACATGCTTCGCTCACGGTCTCTGCTGTCGAGACATCTTCGCGGGTACCGGGCGCGGTTGGGCCACCCTCTCCCCAAGGGGAGTGGAGGGTTCAGCGGTGTTCACGGCGCACGAGGCGGAGTATCAATGTGGAGGCTCGCCATGTGGCATCGCCCGATCTGCCTGTGAGTGGACATGTGGCCGCTCCTTCAGCAAGGTCCGAGCAGGTACCCGGGGGGAAGGGTTTATTAGTTATTGGGAGCTCCAACGTAAGGCGGGTGATGGAGCCCCTTAGGGAGATAGCGGAAAGGTTGGGGAAGAAGGCCAGTGTTCACTCTGTCTGCTTGCCGGGGGGTCTCATCTGAGATGTGGAAGAGGCCCTGCCGGCGGCGATAGAGAGAAATGTGAAATAATTTGGGTGAAGGTCACGGTTAAAGCAGGCTCAAACATGGTAACTGGATGTCTCTATAGGCCCCCTGGCTCAGCAGCACCCGACTGCAAATTGTTGCTCATGTCGGTACCAATGACTCCTGCTCTCTGGGTTCAGAGGTCATCCTCAGTTCGTACAGGCGGTTGGCGGAATTGGTGAAGGCGGAAAGCCTCGCTCGCAGGGTGAAATCAGAGCTAACTATTTGTAGTATCGTTCCTAGAACCGATCGCGGTCCTTTGGTTTGGAGCCGAGTGGAAGGCTTAAACCAGAGGCTCAGACGATTCTGCGGAGATCTGGGGTGCAAATTTCTCGACCGCCGCTATCGGGTGGAGAAATGTAAGCTCCCCCTGAATAGGTCAGGCGTGCACTACACGCAGGAAGCGGCTACAAGGGTAGCGGAGTACGCGTGGAGTGCACATGTGGGTTTTTTAGGTTAGAGAATTCCCTCCGTAGGCCCGACAAGACGACTCCTGAGACGCGACAAGGTAGTAGTAGGCAAAACGCAACAGGGAATAACAATATTAATGTCCTAATACTAAACTGCAGGAGCGTCTATAGAAAGGTACCAGAACTGCTCTCATTAATAAATGGTCACAATGCCCACATAGTACTAGGGACATAAAGTTGGCTGAAACCAGATGTAAACAGTAATGAAATTCTATACTCAGATTGGAATGTATACCGCAGAGACAGGCTGGACAGTGGAGGGGGAGGCGTGTTTATAGCGATAAAAAGTACGATAGTATCGAAGGAAATTGATGGAGATCCGAAATGTGAAATAATTTGGGTGAAGGTCACGGTTAAAGCAGGCTCAAACATGGTAATTGGATGTCTCTATAGGCCCCCTGGCTCAGCAGCTGTTGTGGCAGAGCACCTGAAGAAAAATTTGGAAAATATTTCGAGTAGATTTCCTGACCATGTTATAGTTCTGGGTGGACATTTTAATTTGCCAGATATAGACTGGGAGACTCAAACGTTTATAACGGGTCACAGGGACAAAGAATCCAGTGAAATCTTTTTAAATACATTTTCTGAAAACTACCTTGAGAAGTTAAACAGAGAACCGACTCGTGGCGACAACATATTATACCTTCTGGTGACAAACAGACCCGAACTATTTGAAACAGTTAACACAGAACAGGGACTCAGCGATCATAAAGTGGTTACTGCATCGATGATTTCAGCCATAAATAGAAATATTAAAAAAGGTAGGAAGAGTTTTCTGTTTAGCAAAAGTGACAGAAAGCAGATTTCAGCTCAACACAAAAGTTTTAACTCAAGTACAGATAGTGTTGAGGATCAATGGTCAAAGTTCAAACCCATCATACAATATGCATTAGATGAGAGTGTGTCAAGCAAGATCGTAAGAGATGTAAAAGTGGTACAACAACCGAGTTTGAAAGCTGCTGCGGAAGCAAAGGGAACTTCACAGCAAACATAAACATAGCCAAAGCTTTGCAGAGAAACAAAAATTACGCAAAGCGAAATGTAGTGTGAGGAGGGCCATGCGAGAGGCGTTCAGTGAATTCGAAAGTAAAGTTCTATGTACTGACTTGGCAGAAAATCCTAAGAAATTTTGGTCTTATGTCAAAGCGGTAGGTGGATCAAAGCAAAATGTCCAGACACTCAGTGACCAAAATGGTACTGAAACAGAGGATGACAGACTAAAGGCCGAAATACTAAATGTCTTTTTCCAAAGCTGTTTCACAGAGGAAGACTGCACTATAGTTCCCTCTCTAGATTGTCGCACAGATGACAAAATGGTAGATAATGAAATAGACGACAGAGGGATGGAGAAACAATTAAAATCGCTCAAAAGAAGAAAGGCCGCTGGACCTGATGGGATACCAGTTCGATTTTACACCGAGTACGCGAAGGAACTTGGCCCCCTTCTTGCAGCGGTGTACCGTAGGTCTCTAGAAGAGCGTAGCGTTCCAAAAGATTGGAAAAGGGCACAGGTCATCCCCGTTTTTAAGAAGGGACGCTGAACAGATGTGCAGAACTATAGACCTATATCTCTAACGTCGATCAGTTGTAGAATTTTGGAACACGTATTATGTTCGAGTATAATGACTTTTCTGGAGACTAGAAATCTACTCTGTAGGAATCAGCATGGGTTTCCTACGTATATCTCGTGAAGAGACCATGAGGATAAAATCAGAGAGATTGGAGCCCACACAGAGGCATACCAACAATCTTTCTTTCCACGAACAATATGAGACTGGAATAGAAGGGAGAACCAATAGAGGTACTCAGGGTACCCTCCACCACACACTGTCAGGTGGCTTGCCGAGTATGGATGTAGATGTAGATACGGGATTTGGTCCTTGGGATGAAGGACACAATTAAAAATGCCGGCGAAGAAACTGTTGTCATACCATCCTAGGAAAAGAGGTGCAATGTCTGTAGAGTAGAAAATGGCCCGGTCATGACATTTAGTGATGCCCAACAGTGCATAAACATTAACGAATCAGGTGTCAAGTGCCATGACCACTAATACTTGGGCAGAGGGGCGGTATGTAATGTTGCTGACTTCGATGCCATCATGCACTAAAGTCACAACACCAGTGTCTACATGACCATTAGGTATCATGTAGGCTGTGAAGCCATGAAAGTCCGGCAGTGCATTCGTTTGTACTTCTGGCAGGTCATAGTTTCTCTCAGGAGTTGGGTCTGGGCAGTAGAGCTAACCATGTTGATATTCATCATGGCTAAGCTGTAAGCCTGATGGCGTGGTGGTTGGACAGGGTTAACCATGGTGATAGTGGAGAGAAGTGGACATGATGAGTTATGTCACCCCTACCAACCATGGCCCTTCCGGCATTGTTCAGACCTCAAAGGGCCCAGAATTGACACCCTCGGCCCATTATGTGGGCCAAAAGTCTTTTCATGCTACATAAGGTCATAGTGGTTGATAGAATGGGAGCGAGTCGCTTCACAGCCTGCTCTACAACATTCCTACTGATCACTGTTCACCACAGAGGAACAGCCGACACACACCCCTCTTGCCATCCGTTCTGTTGGGGTAGAGTTGGTATCTATGGTTTCAGCGTTGTGGTGGGCATCCTGTGGGATCAGTTCTCCTTCCTCTGATGAGTGGCAGCTGCAATGTTCTGACACCATCCTACAGTGTCGCTTTCGGCATTTTGGTGAACAGTTTCCAGGGATGGCCTTATGTGTTGAACGATAGAACTGACTTGAGATGTGATAGTGTGTGTCATCAGAGTCCAATGCACACTTGGCGTACTCTGTTGAGGACTGGATATGTCTTAATTGGGTCTACTTTAGTGTCATGTGTTCTTGTACTGTGCCGCAGGGGTGAAGCACCGCCACGAGTTTGAAGGGTAGTTTAAATACACGTATAGTCTGTAGGCACTGCCCATCAGGGTCTCTCTACGTAGCAGAAGCGGAATCCTTGTTTCATCTCTCGAAGAATCATGCCACATGTAGCGTGATTAATAAGTGTCACATAGGCTGTGCTACTTGCGGTCAAAAGATGGATGCCAACAACGTCGGTAGCAGGGATCTTGGCCTGCTCCTTTAAAAATTGCTCGACTTCGAGTGCTTTTGGTTTAAAAAGTTGTTTAGAAACGCGAATTTCAATGTTGATGCCCTGTATTGAGTCGCCATAGTCTTGTTGCCCTAGGCCTACGGCGTCACATTAGTGTTGGCCGAAGGAAGTAAACAAGGCAATCTTGCTCGCGCTGCAGGCGGAAACAATGCACGTCCACTTTGCTCGGCTGCTAAAGCCACACTGACCACATTGGCTATCCATGCATGCCTCCCCGAACAACCCAAACTTCCTGTGACACAGATGAAGACATCAGACTATGATATGAGGACGAAGATAGCCTGACATGTGGAACTTTGAGTTGGTCCGGGGGGCATGCAGACAGTCAATGTGGTTAAGGCCATTGTTCACGTTAAGCAGGAAATACAGGTTCACGGCCATCGTCTGGCACAAATTTGGTTAGCATAGCACACCCTGTACAGCTGATGCTAAAAGAATTCGCGGTTCAACGAAAATGTTTCAGAAAACAAATTTAAACAAAACTGTATGGTTGCTACAGTAAACATAACGTCACCTGCTCGAGTTTGTCTGCAGAGGGGGCATGCGGTGAGTTGGATGGAAATGTTGGGTTTTGCAGGGATCAAATAAAGGATAGAGACACAGGTCGTAACACATCTGAAATGTAACGTCCACTGTTCGAAGTGCCGTCAATGCGGACAAGAGGTGACCGAGACGTGTAACCAATGGCACCCCATACCGTCACGCCGGATGATACGCCAGTATGGTGATGACGAATACACCCGCTTCCAATGTGCGTTCACCACGATGTCGCCAAACACGGATGCGACCATCACGATGCTATAAACAGAACCTGAATTCATCCGAAAAAATGACGCTTTGCCATTCGTACACCCAGGTTCGTCGTTGAGTACACCATCGCAGGTGCTCCTGTCTGTGATGCAGCGTCCAGGGTAACCGCAGCCATGGTCTCCGAGCTGATAGTCCATGCTGCTGCAAACGTCGTCGAACTGTTCGTGCAGGTGGTTGTTGTCTTGCAAACGTCCCCAGCTGTTGACTCAGGGATCGAGACGCGGCTGCACGATCCGTTACAGCCATGCGGATAAGATGCCTGTCATCTCGGCTGCTAGTGATACTAGGCCGATGGGATCCAGCACGGCGTTCTGTATTACCCTCCTTAACCAACTAATTCCATATTCTGCTAACAGTCATTGGATCTCGACCAACGCGAGCAGCAATGTCGCGATACGATAAACAGCAAATCGCGATAGGCTACAATCCGACCTTTATCAAAGTCGAAAACGTGATGGCACACATTCCTCCTCCTTACACGAGGCATCACAACAACGTGTCACCGGGCAACGCTGGTCAACTGCTGTTTGTGTATGAGAAATGGGTTGGAAACTTTCCTCATGTCAGCACGTTGTAGGTGTCACCACCGGCGCCAACCTTGTGTGAATGCTCTGAAAAGCTAATCATCTGCATATCACAGCATCTTCTTCCTGTCGGTTAAATTTTGCGTCTGTAGCACGTCATCTTCGTGGTGTAGCAATTTTAATGGCCAGTAGTGTAGTAAAAGTATCGCATGAGGCACGACGTCATAATTTACTATTAAATGTATTCCTGACATTTTACAGACAGTATCCACATTACCACCGAATGTAAGTGCAAAATTGTATCACTGTACGACACACAGTTCAGGTAATATGACATGATAAATAATGAGATGAGCGAAAAACACTGCGGCATCATGTGTGATGCTTAAATTTTTTACTTCTTTGCTATTAGCTCTATCCGCAAACAGTACCCACGTATGTCACTGTATGTACCTACAAAATTATATCATTGTATGACATATAGTTCAGGAGATATGACGTTACAAGCATTAAGCACACGGCCAGATGCTGCGTGATACGGACATCGGCGCATAGCTATAAATAAATACCTGAGTAACGCCGAAACCCTCGGCCAGTTTAGGATAAAAACTTGCCACACCATCATTGTAACAATATCATCATTTTGTAATACACTTAATCACAACTTCATATGTAACAAGAAGAGAGATTCACAGTTAGAAATTTACAAACGTTATCATGGCTGTGAACGTGGAGTTCTGGTTTGTCAGTTCTTTAGAATTGTCGAATAAATTATTAATCTGAAGAAAATGTGTAATTTTATTCTGTACATACCCAAGAACCATTCAAAAAGACTTTTACCTTTCAAAAGATCAAACTTAAAATAGTATTCATGATAATGGGATGTGTACTATCAACTATGCATATGGTGTAGCTGGCTGGCTCTGAGCACTATGGGACTCAACTGCTGAGGTCACCAGTCCCCTAGAACTGAGAACTAGTTAAACCTAACTAACCTAAGGACAACACAAACATCCATGCCCGAGGCAGGATTCGAACCTGCGACCGTAGCGGTCTTGCGGTTCCAGACTGCAGCGCCTTTAACCGCACGGCCACTTCGGCCGGCTATGGTGTAGCTAACTTTTTACACTTGCAGTAAGAAAAAAAAGGAACACCACGCAAAATTAAGATGAAAAATATTTTCATTTAAATATTGCGTGATTTAATATTGATAATTATGGAGGGGTATTTCAATATATGCAACCCTCTTTGGCAGTTCTTAATCCAAGCGTTGGTAATAAATTATGCTCAGCACAAAATTCTACCAGACTGCTTCGTCTCATTCTTTAACTCAGTCCCTGTTCTATTCGTTGTCCAACAGTCACATTCCAGTGTCAAACAACAATTAAATTTTAATACCCCTTAATACCTTATCATACATTCTTTCAACATGTCTGCTACTGCTGTTATGGCCGATTTCCATACACGGTACCGTGTTCCGACTGTGCTCTTGTGATGTCGCATCGCACGTATTTCCATAATGAACATACCGTGTGCGAGCTGTGTTGTTATCGACGGAGCAAATAGATGACGATGTTCTGGCTCTCGGGACTTTTTTAGTTTTGCTGAGAAGAAAGCAAGAGCGGGAAAGAAAGAAGAGTCGTTACTGGGCTAGAGGGAAACAGAAAACTTTGGGAGGAATGGCTATTTGCATTTTCTTTTTCTCGATTCTTTCACATTTTAATTTCTTTTGTATTAACAGTGCTGAATCTCTCTCTCTCTCTCTCTTTCATTTTCGCAGTATCAAGATCGGAAAGTGACATCAGTGTATTGTGGCATCATTGTATCCGCTCTATCTTCGAAGAATTCCATTTTCTTTTCTTCTCTTGCACTTGGTTCGGTTGCCCCAACTCCAATGCTGTTTCCATGCGAGATCGAAGACCATTGGCTTCTATTTATCTGGCCAGCATGCCTTGATGTTGCAGAATTCGCAGAAGACAAAGTACTGCGATCTCCGTTTTGTTCTCCATTTACAAAATGATCTACGGAACTTTGAACATTGGTGAAAGTATCACGGTTTTGAAGAAAGGAATTTAAAAACTGCCTATCTTTTTCCACTCTCCATTTCTTTATCTTCGTTGCAGCCTGGCCAGATGTGGTTTTGCATATAGAACGAGCTCAGAACGACCTCAGTAATATCCACTTGTTTCTGCATTCATTGCTACAAACAAGCAGAATTATAGCTGCATATGAAAAATACTATCATTGTTACTTTCATAATGTAAACACAAAAGGTAACATGAACAGGAAAACAAAACCTTTATTTACTGGATTTGTTAAGCTCCTCACCGGTGTCCATCCATATATTGTCTTTGACAAGACTACTGCCGTAATCTTCATGTGACAAATCGCAGAGTTCCGGATGCTGTTGAACAAGTATTACAAACTCCTCGTCCATGTCTACAAAAAACACTGAGAGCCTAGTGTGAGGTGAGAAAGGACATGTGCATTCGAGAGAGTCGTAGCAGTTCGGATACCAAACGAACGGCAACAGGTGACGCACCAGCACCTGACATACTGTGTTTCCGCTGCACACTTGTCATGGAATTGCTTGCCCGATGGATGCCCTACAGCACGACGGGCGCACAGCGAGGACACAGCAGACTGTGGAAATGAGGTACTTCAGGCCACTGCAAAGTGGATAGGACGAGTTCAATCGTGATCCCAGGCTTCATGACAGAGTCGGAGCACAGTCCGAACAGTCTGGACTCGGCACACTACTTGGAAACTGGCTCTAAGGGTTTGAAGAGACTGAACATCTAAGATCATCACTCTCCTTTTAACCCAATTTGTTGTGTCTGGAGTTAATCCTCTGTGCCAGTGTCGGAAAGTGTTCTGAATATTTGCATATGTGTAATTGAGGCTAGATGTGGGTACCAGCCTGGTATTCGCCAAGAGGGGTGTGGGAAATTGCAAAGAACCACGTCCAGGCTGGCTGGCTCGCAAGCACTAATCACTAATCCGCAAGGCGGATTCAATCTGGGTCAGTCTCGCCTCCACAAGTCCCAGAAGTGGTACATAAAATAGAGTAGCTATCTGGATGGGTAATTTCTTCATCCATGGAGCTATTTGCCATACAAACGTGTGCTACTGTGGTGGGTATTGGCTTCACATCTATTTCGTTGAAGATAATGCGACGTGTTCACTACGGTGTTCATAGTACCTTATCTACATTCCTATTCACTATTAGGCCAACTCCTGCATTACCTGGCCAAAAATATGTTTCTTACCACTGCACTTCAGTAATTTCAAGGATAACTTTGGCCTACCCATTTCCCTTTCTGAAATTCTCTAACGCAACTACCCAAGCAAGGAATCTAGGAATTCCACTCTCTGACCTGCAGAGTGCAAGTTTTTCATTTCCTGATGATGATCTTGCCTGGAGATCTGAACAGGGACTCCTACCTCCACAATATTTTACGCATGGGGATGCCATCATCAATAAATCATATAGTAGAACTGCACACCCTCAGGAATAATAAAGGCTACAGTTTTCCCTAGCTTTCAGTATACTTCGCTGTCGGGGTTGCACTGACAGAACAGCTGTCTGCCGGCCACACCACCTCAGTAAGGTCTGTGGTTCATGGGGGTAAAGTAACAGAGATACATTGAAAAGCTGCAGGGCATTAAAACACAGGTGTACAATTGCTAATTATAACAAAATATCATAATTGAAAACTGGACATGGGAGTTATTGTAATCAACTGAATTTATTATTACCATCACAAAATCATTTGGACGTCCCCCATGCGCCCTCCGGTTGAAGTGTAATGTGATGTCATGGATAGCCTGTCCATCGCCACCAGGGTCACAAAGTTTAGAGCAGGCACTATGTTCCACTTGTCAAGTGCATCAGTACAACTGCCAAAGTTGGTCCTGATCTGATTAATAGCTAATCATGTCTTATGTGGCAGTAGTTACATAAGATATGTTGTGAATTTTCAGTTGGGCAGTTTGGGTTCAAATCTGCCTCCACTCATTTATTAATTTGAAATTAATAGTTGCTGAGTTTTCAGTGCAACCTATTCCTTTCATCATCACTGATGTTTGCATTTAATACTAGTTTTGGGTTTTGAGCTTGGTTGTTCTCTCATATCCACCAGATGCCTGCATTGTTGGTTTGATATGGCTTAACATGTTGACTGCCATAAGGCCGTCAGCAGCCAAAGCAAAGGTTCACATCTAATGCTGGGTGCCCACTAGTGGCCACAACAGAGTCTCGCTGTGAACCATACATCGCCATGCATGTGGTAGTCAATGAGGAGTTTAGGGCTGGTATACATTTGATTTTGCTACAGACTAAATACATTGTGTGGTTCAGTTGAATGTCTACCGTTTTTACACTACGACTCTTCAGCCAAATCACAGAACAATATTGCTCCATAGAGTAAATCAGTCTCAATGTAAAATACCGAAGCATAACAGTATAGCATCCCCATGAGGTGCCCCATAGTTTTTCTATGATTTTTCTCCCTTTGTGGCCATGTTAGTGTTGTCAAAATGACAGATTTCTACCTAGTGTACCTCGTAAGTATTTTGGATGTAGGAGGAGACTGCTGACAACGAGGTGATTAGAGACTGAGCACAAGTACAGGTTAGGGAAGAATAGGGACAGAAATCAACTGCGGCCTTTCAAAGCAACCATCCTGGCATTTGCCTGAAGCAATTTAGGGCAATCATAGAATACCTAAATCAGGATGGATGGACGCGGTTTTGAAGAGTCATCCTCCCGAATGCGAGTCCAGTGTGATAACTACTGCACCACCTCGCTTTATTTTTTGGATGTCAATGATGCAGGAGCCCATTTCCCAAGTTCACACATTACATATATCTTATTCAAGATGTGTGTCTCCAGTTCCAGACGTATTTTGCTAGGATGTTCAAGTCATTTGATAATGTTTCCTCTGTTTTGTCCATCGATCTGCTACTGGTAGCTATTGCCCATTCTTCAGCATAACCAAATTTTCTGAATCTTTTTGGTGAGCATATCAGCAATGTACCATTCAAATAGGAGTGGCGCTTGTAATGACAAAGGACTTAATCTCACTCACTTTTTTAATTAAGAATCCGATGCACATGGTCCGAGTTTCATTGCTTGTTTTTTTTTTTTTTTTTTTTTTTACTTTATTGTTATTTTAAAACCTGTACAAATCAGGTAGGCTGGCAGCGGCACACTACGCCGCGCTTCAGCCATAGCGTTTACAATAGTATAAGAACGGAGAATGATAGTGAACAAAGTGACGGGCAAAAGAGAGAGGTCACAGAGACACAAAAAACACGGAGTCGTTCACACGTGGCGATAACACTGAAAACACGTTGGCACGGCGCACAGAACACTGATGAATCCGACGGCACAAGTGAACGTAGTAGTGGGAAGGCGGACACCAAAAAAACACTAAACGACGTCACACACATGAGACACAGAAGGCGATGATCTCCGGCGCGTGAATGTTCACTATGCGTGTGCGAGTCTCATTGCTTGCTAATAGCAGGCTATTTGTATTGGGTATACACGTAGATACACACACAATAACTTTGAGAACTGCCCACACTTGGATGTTTTTGTACTCTCAAAAACTTTGTTTTTCTTAATATATACCGGGTGATCAAAAAAATCAAAAAATTTTGAAAACTTAATAAACCACAGAATAATGTATATAGAGAGGTAAAAATTGACACACATGCTTGGAATGACATGGGGTTTTATTAGAGAGGGGGAAAAAAAAAGTTCACAAAATGTCCGATAGATGGCACTGGACAGCAAAACATCAGTGACTGCGCATGTCAATCGTGTATAAAAGGAGCTGTAATGGGAGAGAGAATCCTCTCTCCCTCCATTTATCCCTCCTATCAACTCTGATCCTCATCCCCCTCCTTTCCTCCATCCTTTCCCTGGGCTCCATCTTCCTCCCCCCTTCCATCCTGTGCTTTCTCCCCGCCTGCCCTCTCCCTATCTCCTTCCCCTGAGTCCTTTTGTACTCCCCTCCTCTGCCTTCCCCACTCCCTGGCACGTCTGCTCAGCACCCCCACCCCTCTTATGGATCCTCATCTTCCATTGGCTCCTTTCCCCCCTCCCCCTTCACTTTTCCCCTCCTTCCCCCCCTTTTTTTCCCGTCATCTGACCAGTTTCCCCTCACCTGCTCTCGGGTGTGGTACGTCATATTTGTGCCAACTTTTTAGTGCAGTGTTTAAGTGAGTGTTCCGTGTTGTGCGTCTTTCCACAGTGTTGTGAACAGAAATCATGCTGTCACTGGGTGTGCATTTTATATCTCTTGCGAACAGAACCCAGACTGTCGCCGTGTTTTTTAATTGCCTGTCTATTATTTTTCTGCTTCCTGTGTCTTTTATTAGCATCATCAACGCTGTGTTTTATGTTTTAAGCTCCAGAATTTTCTGCCATTTTATCTTTAAGTCACCGATTTTATCGCCAACTGTAATTATTTTTTATTATCTTCATCTTTTTAAAACAAATTCTGTAGGCTGAAGAGTGGCGTAATAAGCTGCTGCCAGCCCGCCCCCTTCGGGGGGGGGGGGGGGGAAGGGGGGGGGGAGGGGAATTGAAAATCAATAAAGGAGGAAAAAAAAAAAAAAAAAAAAAAGAGAGAGAATCAGATGCGCCAGCAGTCACAGCATGTTGACGTTACCTGAAAAGGCGCTTTTAGTGAAGCTGTATTATCAGAATCAGAATCTCTTGGCACGTTGTTTGGTGATGATCGTGTCCTCAGCCGCCACTTTCGTCATGCTTGGCCTCCGAGGTCCCCAGACCTGTTCGTGCGATTATTGGCTTTGGGATTACCTGCAGTCGCAAGTGTATCATGATCGACTGACATCTCTAGGGATGCTGAAAGACAACATCCGACGCCAATGCCTCACCATAACTCCGGACATGCTTTACAGTGCTGTTCACAACATTATTCCTTGACTACAGCTATTGTTGTGGAATGATGGTGGACATATTGAGCATTTCCTGTAAAGAACATCATATTTGCTTTGTCATACTTTATTATGCTAATTATTGCTATTCTGGTCAGATGAAGCGCCATCTGTCTGATATTTTTTGAACTTTTGTATCTTTTTGGTTCTCATAAAACCCTATGTCATTCCAAGCATGTGCGTCAATTTGTACCTCTCTATTTACATTATTCAGTTTTCAAATTTATACTGACTTTTTGATCACCCAGTATACACTTATCTTTCTTTGTGAACACAAAAATTGATTTATTTCAAACGTAAATACTATCTGGTAGCCACTGTATCAGAAGGCATACTTTTTTTGGAACAAAATTTATTGCATTATATCAAAAATTGCATTTATCTGAAAGAACTTTCCACTGTATTGTGTAATTCTTAACAAATTTAGTGTAAAAATTATAAAGCATAGGTTTGTACAATTATTTATTGGTTATTAAGAAACTTAAATGATTGACACCATCAATAAAATGTAAGTAAAGTTAGTGTAAAAAAATTATTTTCTAAATGTTTGCAAATTGTGTAATGCTGTCAGGCAGACGTATTTGATTTTTGCTGTTAGGAGACTAGTGAGACACAGCAGTAGACGAAAGTTAAAAAAATGAAAGGAATATACTGTTTACTTGAGTCTCTGGGCAGTACTTTTGGTGCTCTCCAGTGGCTAACAGTTCATGAAGGTGCTGGATTCTGTACAGATGGCTTTGGAGGGTGCACTTCAGTGCTCTCCATATAGTGCATGGAATGCCAGCACACTGTCTGATTTCATGAGCGCTAACTTACCATATGGAGATGAACTCAATAAAGTCTCCATTTCTCCCTGAACTGTTTGAGCAGCAGTAGCAGTAGCAGTAGCAGTAGCAGATTTGTCTGGCCACCCACTACCCATGGCTTCAAACTTTGTAATCATTTTCTTCACAGCGGCACCTGTCTCAGGACCTTTACCTGTTCAAATGGCCTTCTTACGGCTATAGGATTCTGAAGCAGCAGTAGTATAATTCTCCAGTGTGATAGTAAAGCTTTACTAATAGTGACGTTTTGGTAAGGTCAGCATGCCATGATTTGTGGCCCATCTGATTCATCTCTCACTATAGCTCATTTATATATGATTCTCATTTGGCACACTGACGTGTTGCTGTCATGTGATAGCTGATGGCCAGTTTTTGGACTTTTTTGGTTGATAACACTCATCATATCAGGCATGTGGGTCAATTTTTCCTATCTACCTACATTTCTCTGTGAGTTATGTGCATTTTCAAATGTTAACGGACATTTGGGTCATCCTGTATAATACACTTCAAAGAAAAACAAATATACGAAAAGTGACTGATACAATGAAGCACTGTAACAACAGTAGAGAATTGTTTCTCCACTCTCATCATTAATCTCTGACAGTATTGTACGTGTCAGAGTCAATTACTACATCGGCGTCACTGAACACTACCAAGACTCCAATTTCCCTGCAGTGAGAAAACAACCAGGAAAAAAGGCAGTTTGGGCGTGGGGGCCAGTGTGAAGGTGAGGGTGAGAAAGAGAGAGAGAGAGAGAGAGAGAGAGAGAGAGAGAGAGAGAGAGAGAGAGAGAGATGCAGTATTGTTAAAGACAGTATTTAAAAAGCTATTTACAATTGTGCCAAATGAAGACCAAGAGGTGGTAACTCCACCTTCTTATTTTTTAATAGTACTGAAATGACATTCCATAACTGGCATTTTGTAAACAGCACAAATGGCAAACTCTTACAACAAACATTTAGGTAACAGCACAAGTTTCTGCTTTAAGCAAAGGTGTCCATCTGCTGACAGTGGAAGTTATGTAGTTGAGGGTTACACCAATGTGCCTGCTATTATTTTGAGTTTTCCCAATTCCCTGTCTATTCTCAATCTTCTGAAGGTTGCAGTAATACAATTTTATGTGTGAGATTTGTGTACACTGATTCACCAGAACTCTAGTGCAAAGACAGCACTGGGGAACCAATTATTTGGAGTGACCATAGATCCAGCAATGAATATTTTCTATCACATTTTGAATTACCCAGTACTGGCAAGCATTTTTATTTTCAGATTTTTTTATTACGTAACACCCAAAATTAGTAGTATCTTGAATTTGAAGTAAAAAAATTCCACATTACTGTCAAATAAAAGTTAGAATTGTATAAACTAAAAATGAAATTACGCCAGTTATCCTGTCTTAAATATATGTAGCCTACAGCGTGTATCAGGCCTACAGTCATTAATTAAAATTAAAAGCCCCAAAAAGTAACATTAAAGTAGGTATCTGTTTTAAAATTTTGCAAAAAAACAGTAATGCGAAAATAATGATTTTAGTGTAATAATGTGAAATTGTCAATTTTTTCAAGATATTGCTAAAGTTGCAATTTTCAAGATAAGAATGTTATAAATCTGAGACACAACATAGTTATTGAATGCTGAAATTGCATTTTGACTTCCAGTCACCTCAAGACTGAGAAGGTTCATGTAGGTTAGAATATTAAAATAATAGTTCTTTTCATGTGCAACAAACTTTGATGTGATGACAAAAACAGCACTGAATTTGGCCAAAGCAAAATGATTGTTTTTTCTTGTCCCTAATAATGACATGTGGTTTTCATTATATTACGGGGTTTACTAGTAGTATTTTAAAAAAAGGATAAGTGATGATTGTGGGGCAAAAGATTAATTAGATGACTCTGATGGTAACTATGCAGTAGCAGATACAGCAAAACAAACACCAAAAAATGAAAATAAATTACAGAAGGAAAGCACAGAGAGAGAGAAAAACCTTATTGTGGAGAAGCTTACAAAACAAGAAGAGGGAAAGTGGTTGCAGAAAAATTGTTCAGTAAAGTTACAACAGCAGAAACAAATGTTTTTCTAACATTTCGGAGAAAGCACAAAAATACGCATTCAATCTTTTATGGCAGTAGGGCCTTTCTCTGTTCAAAATACATTGTTATGTGACCTATTAAAATGGGCAACACCATATTGTCATCACTCAACATCAACAAAAATAAACATTTATACCAGTTTTGTTAAACATGTCGAAACAAGAATTCCCTCTGCAAAACACTGTCTTGTACAGTGATACCTATGAGAGGGATTGAAAGATAGTCATGACAATGAAACTAATTTTAAGTGAAAGTAACAGCATTGAACTAATCAGAAGTTTGTGAACAGAGGCCATTTTTATCTCAACCATGATTTAATTTGCCTCAATAGAAAATTGCAGCAAGACAACATACTGTCCTAATGATTGGTACAATATTATTACTAGGTCACGTAAAACTTCCAGTCACATCACTGTAATAACAAACAATAATTTCTGGTCTGCAAAAGGTTTGTTAACGTCAGTAACCGAAAGGAAGTCTCACATTGGAAAAATCCTGCATGATGGCTAAAGGGGCAGTGGATTCAGTAACATTCAGTGTCTTAATTGACGAAGCCTATTTAACAGACATGGAATTTTCCAAGTTGGACTTCACACCAGGGTCTAAAAGGACACCCACTAACTGTGACTAACATACCTCAAGGAATGCTGTACACAGGACCACAGGCTGTTACAGAAGCGAAGGACAAGGAAGAGCTTTTGTCCTTTGTCATACCTGTTGCTCAACATTACTTTCACTGTCTTTCTTCTTCTGACTACGCTGAAGATATTTGGCCACTGAATGGGGATGACAATACTGATGATGATTACGAAAGATAATGTAAAATTATGTGATAATGGTGTTGTTGACTGCCCTGTATATTTTTTTAGTCAATAAAACCCTTTACCTGTTTATATCAGGTATATAATTAGATGAAATTTATTAAAATTGTTTATTATTTGAAAGAACTTATTTTTATAGCCATCAGCTGTACACAAATTTTATTCATCACTGGTTTTGGCCCCCATCACTGGAAGTTTAAACAACAACGTACAAACCACAGTATTTACAAAGCTGTACAGCAAATGGATCAAAAATGCATACTTCTCATACAAGACTCATTTGCATACCAAAAACAATGTCTCACAGTGGTTTGTAGAAACGTACATCATTTAGCATATGTCAAATCACACAGAAAGGTTAATCAGGGGAGGCCATTCCAGCAACAATGCTCGCTATTCGCTGGTGGCCCCTGACGTCACAGTGAGGCTGAATAGTGCAGTGCATTAGTGTGATTATACAGCAAATGAGCTACACTACAGGTGCTCTGGTGTTTTATTCATTCATTTCACTTTCAGTTTGGTTCCGTACACAGGTGGACAGATTAGAACAAGTGGCATGGCAGATGAATTACACATTATGACTGAATAAGTGGTAATTAAGCTGAAAATAACATTCATATGATGACAAAGCATGTATTAACATAGTGTGTTCCAGATTTCTATTGCTGTTTACCAGATGAAGATGCAATCCATAGCTGCTTCCTCCTCCTGGCACATTTCTTCATAGTTTACAACTTTGCTTACTGATTCAGATGCCTAATCCTTATAAATGTTCTTGTTCTTACATAAAGTGCAATAACTGTCATGAACCTTGGGAAAATTTTGTTTCAATATAAAGTGCAGAGACCATATTACCAATATATAGTAAATCGGCAGTTGTTTTAAAGGCCTCTTCCTCTTCTTTGTTCCGTCGTTTACAGGTCTGCAGCACTGTCCCCTGGTCTGCAGCTCTCTCTCCATTACCATATACTGGTAATATTTCAGCGCAAATAAGCAGAATACTAAGAAAATATAAAGTGAAAGTAATCTTTCGCCCTCCTGCAAAAATTTCGGCACTGTTGGCATCTGTCAAAGACAACCTAGAGCTGCGCAAGGCAGTTGTTTACAGAATTCTGTGTGAATGTGGCAAATCTTACATAGGGCAAATGACGCGTACTTCCACGATCGCATCATAGAACATCAGTGGCATACTCGCCTTCTTCAGCCTCGTAAGTCTGCCATCGCCGAACACTGTATTTACACTGGTCATGCCATGAATTACAACGAGACAAAAATTGTCGCCCATGTATCTAACTTTTGGAGTTCTGTTATTAATGAAGCCGTGGAAATAGGGCTGTCTGACAATGAGAGTCTTATTAATCATGACGACGGTTTCCAACTGAATTCAGCATGGAATCCAATCGTCGAAAAACTTCGTGTCCACTGTAGCTGGCGTAGTTCTGTGATGGAACTGCAGGAAGACAATCGAATTGATATTGATGCGGTGAGTTTTCACGAGGGAGGGCGCACGGCACAGCAGAATCAGATGCACTCAAGTAGCGCATGCGCAACGCCAAGTGAATCCACCACACATGGGCCGGAGGGGCCTTAAATACCAGAGCTCAGGGAGTTTTCGCCAGTATCACCTGAAGATGGCCAGAAGACTCTGCACCAAAATATTGTGGCAGGAAGTTACAAACATCCGGCAGTTCGCCCAAAATTTTGTGGAGGCATCCAATAGTTTGTTGGTAGGTTTGTGGAGCTATGTGGCATTAAAGATATACACACAGGTCATGTAATTCCATAGGATTTACATCAGGCAAATTTGGTCACTGAGACATCAACGCGAGTTCACTATAATGCTCCTCAAACCACTGTAGCATGGTTCTGGCTCCGAGGCACACACAATTGTACTACTGAAAGAGAACATCATCACTGGGGAAGACATTAAGCATGAAGGGATGCAGGTGGTTTGTAGCTGTCAGTTTCCCCATTTACAGCCCATATCTTCACTATGGTGTTCTCCCATCAGTATCTGCTCCACTTACATATTTTTGTTACTGCGTCACGGGCCCATAATGCCACCAAGCAACATCCAATCTTGTTGTGGGCAATGGCCACACCATTTTGGCTTACCGGTGTACGTTGCCCCAAGCTACATTCAAGTTACCTGTGAAAATACCATGATAATCTGAGCAGTAGTTTTGGAGATTAGCACATTCAAACAGACAGACAACAATATTACAGTTTTGTTATTTGTATAGGTAATAAGGATTTATTTAGTGACATACCAGAGGGTGAAAAATTAAAATTAATTGCAAAAGAAACAACCTCAAGCATTTTATATATTAAACCCTTAGTGTGCTTCAATAGCCAAAAGAAAGGAGGTTGAGAGAGAATTACAGAAACTTGCAAGTCAGGGCAACACTGATGAAAGTAGTGGCATTTTAGTAATCCATTGGTTGTGCCAATACAGATGGTGGCATACTCTTGGTTTTGAATTCTAGACAATTCAATCTATTTCTGTATCAAGAAATTCTTCATTTAGAAAATATTTATGAATATCATCACAAATTTCAATGTGTGAAACCCGGTCAAGACTGGATTTAACTGCTGGCTTTTACCAAGACCTATAGCTCCCAATTCTAGAAAATACAATACTTTTAATATGGGGTTGGTTGACTGGTTGTTGGAGTTAAAGGGACCAAACTGTGACATCATCAGTCCCTTCATCCTACGTGTACGGAACCATAAATAATCTCCCAAAGAAGGAGAAAAAAAGGCAAATCTTCGGAAGCCCAGTTGTAAGCGAGATACAGTAAAACAGAGAGAAGATCAAGGGAAGTAGGAGGGGGTAGAGAAAGAGTGTAAGGTGGGCGAGCCACGCTGCCTGGAATGCAGTTGGAGGTCCCCAGAGCATGGTATGCTGTAGAAGATGCACCCTCTGCATCCCACCAGCACCACCTAACTTTCCATTACCCCAAGAAAATGGGCATCATAGACAAGACTGTAAAATTTAAGGAAAGATAAAACACTAAAAATGACAAACATAAAATAACAAGGAGAATAAAAGGGTGGGAAGGGTAGGGGCTAGACCAGACCACTAAGCAAGGGTCACCATGGGACGCCTAGGTCAGAGCAGGTGAGAGATGCCTTCCAACCCCTCGGGCAGTCAATGAGGCCAAAGGGCCCCACCTCAAACAGACGTTTAGAAACCACCTTGGCAGGTGAAATGTAAAACCATGTCAGCCGCTTTGGTATCGTCTGTTAGCACCAGAGATAGTGTATCAAGAAGGTTAAAAGATCACATCCAAGCAGCCAAACTTGGGCAGTCCAGTAGTATGTGGGCCATAGCCAGGCGGTCACAACATCGGCAGTAAGATGGGCCCTCATGTCGGAGACTGTCTGTTGGTCAGCCACATTTGGTCAATGTGCAACTGACAAAGGAAATTAGATTCCTTGCAAAAAGTGCGAAGGGAAGACTGCCATGTGGTTGGGATCTCCTTTATTGCCCTCAGTTTGTTAGGGGCAAACCACTCTGAGCTTCAGAAAAACAACAATTGATGGTGTAGAGTCGACCAAATATCCAGTTCTGGGAACCCCATTTCCAAAATTGGCATCCTGGTAGCTAACTTTGCCAAATGGTCAGCACGTTCATTCCCTGATATTCCCAAATATCTAGCACTCCAAACAGATGACTGGCTGTCCAGCTTGAAGGCGGTCAGAAAGAATATCCTGGATAGTTTTAACTAATGCGTGGTCTATAGTCTGAAGACTACTCAGATGGTTGCTTCAGTGTAGAAGCATCTTGCCAGTACAAGAACCAGCAAGGCTAAGGGCTCTTCTGATGGCCACCAATTCAGCAGTGAAGACACTGCATCCATTCGGCAAGAAGTGTAGTTCACTGCACCTTGCATGAAAAAAAAAAAAGAGTTAATCCATCAACTGCTGAGCAATCTATGTATACCACTTCTGAACCTAGAAATCCATCTTACAGAGTGGCTTTCAGATCACATGAGCGGTGTCTACTTTCCCCTGCAGCTGGGTATCCAGGCACCCACAACTACTGTGGTGCTGGCCAATCCACGCAAAACGTATCCTACAGTACAAAGGAAGTGAAATTTTATGTCATCCAATTTGCCTTTAAAAAATTGCTTTACATAAATGAAACATAGCTACAGCCCTTTCTGTAGTTAGTTTTTCAGTGAAACTTTTAGTTTTCATGTAAAAAAATAAAAACCATTGTTTTGGGATTGCATATGTTCTCTGCTGTGCAGTCTCTCTCATTCAATTTTGAGGAAACTATTTTGTATTAAAAATATTATTTTTCCACATATTATAGTCACACATTGAAGCTTGATAATGAACTTTTTACCTTTTCGCTATGGCTGGTAATTATTGTGATACTTCGAAGTAAAGGACATCACACATATTTTGATAAGTTTGCATTGAAAAAAGTAGTCACTGTCTAGATTACGTTTGGTGGATTTTTAGGACATAAGTTGCTGGGTATGAAATGTAGCTACCATATTGAAATCTTTTTTAATGGTGCAAGGAGTGTCATGTCTGTTTCCATTCTCAAGAAAATACGTGAGATATAATGGAGATTCTCCGCAACAAGTTTGGCAGCTACATACTAAATGCCCGGCCATTGCTGCCTGCTATGGCCTGCTGTGCAGAGTGTGAAGTTGCCTTGTGCTTTGTATGTTGCCATGGCAAAACACCATGGCATCAACTGAATCTTTCAGTGATAAATTGAGACAGATCCGTGGTCAGGATACACATACACACTACTGGAGCTTACACAATCGCTCTCTAAGAGGCGACAGAGAGCAGAGATACTGTAGTCTAACAGCAATCGAGGCCCCAGGTCTGGGTCTCTGCTGGGGGAGGTGGACCTCCCTACTAAGAAAAAGGACATGACAGTTTGGATGCTTAGGGGAGATGCGAATATGTATAGCATAACACCTGATTTGTAGTAGAGGGACCCCAGCCTCTGCGAGTAGGGCTACCTAAAAGGCTCCTGTTGCAAGCTGGACCCCACAGTGGTGTATCAGGTCCAGTAACCACAATGGTGAGGGTGAAGCTGAACAATATGCCATACTTTCATAATCAAGATGGGACAGCTTTGTAAAGCTGCTGAAGGGTAGTGCAGTCTTCACCACAGCTTTTGTTACTGAGGCAGCGAAGATGGGGAAGACATGCCAGCCAGACTTTGTACTCCATAAAGCGATAAGTCTGCACCACACTGAGTAGTTGGTTGTCAAGGTAAAGTTATGGTTGTGGACGAACGGTTCGACAGTGACAGAAGTGCATGATGCAAGTGTCGGCAGCAGAAAACTGAAAGCCATAGGTGAAGGCGCATGACTGGACTGCTTCCTGCAGTCTGTTCAGCACACCTCACTAGAGGAGCCACAGTAAAAGCAAAAATTGTAGGCATACAAGGAGGGTGATACTGAAGACTCCACAGCTGCTGCTACACCATTTATGGCCACTACAACGAGAGGGACACTCAATACAGAACCCTGCAGGACCCCATTCTCTTAGATATGGAGAGTACTGTGGGAAGCACCAAATTAAACACAGAAAGTGCAGTGCGACAAAAAGTTCTGGACAAAAAACTAAAGTGAGCCTTGAGGCTCCACTCACTTATGGCAGTGAGGATGTGTCACCATTTGATGTAATGTGACTTCTGTAGGTTGACGAAGACACAAATAAGGTGCAGACATTGGCCAAAAGCTGTCTGGAAGGCAGACTCCAGGCAAACTAAATTGGTTGGTTGGTTTGTGGGGTTGAAGGGACCAGACTGCAAAGGTCATCGGTCCCTTTTTCCACAAAAAGGAAGCAGCTGTCAGAAGGACAAAAGATTCTTTTAACGAATCTGAAAGCAATATTATATCTGTAGATTCTAAAAATAACCCCATAAAATTTTGGTTGTACGTAAAATCTATGAACGATACAAATAATTCAATACCTTCTCTTGCTGACAGTACGGGTAATGAAACTGATGATGATAAACAGAAGGCTGAAATTCTAAACCTAGCTTGCAAAAACTAGTTTACGGTAGAGGACTGCAGCACCATTCCCCCTTTCAATTATTGAACAAACGAAAGGATGGCTGACACAGTGTTTAGTGTATCTGGGCGTAAAACAATTAAGATCCTTAAGTGCCAGGAAGGCATCTGGCCCAGACGGTATCCCCGTAAGATTATATGTTGACTATGCTACAAATATAGCACCATTCTTACCCATCATCTATCAGAAATCATTGGAACAGTGGAAAGTTCCACTGGGGTGGAAGGAGGTCCAGGTCATAGCAATCTATAAAAAGAGTAGAAAATCAGATGCACATAATTACCGGCCAATTTCACTTGCATCGATTTGTTGTAGAATCATGGAACATATTTTGTGTTCAGACATAATGACATTTCTAGACTCTGAGAAGCTCATCTGCAGAAAGCAGCACAGTTTTAGGAAACAGCGGTCATGCGAGACACAGCTGGCCCTCTTTGTGCATGATATACAACAGGCTCTAGATACTGGTTCCCAGATTGATGCCATATTTCTCAACTTTTGAAAGGCATTTGAGACTCAGTTCCGCACTGTCACTTGCTCCAAAAAGTGCGTGTTTACTGTCTATCTGATGACGTATGAAGTTAGATAGAAAGCTTTCTAACAGACAGGGAGCAGTATGTCGTCCTGAACAGGGTGACTTCAACAGAAGCAAGTGTAACTTCAGTTGTGCCCCAGGGCAGCATAATAGGTCCGCTTTTTACGATTTACATAAACGATCTGATTGATGGTATTGACAGTGGCATTAGGCTGTTTGCCGATGATGTTGTAGTCTACAGGAAAGTAGTATCACACGAAAGTTGTGAATAAATCAATGAGGATTTGCAGAAAATAAATGTGTGGTGTAATGACTGGCAGTTATCTCTGAATATTAGTAAGTGTAACCTACTGCATATAACAAGGCAAAAATCCCCATTAATGTACGAGTACAAAATAAATGCCCAGTCTTTGGAAGTGGTAACATTCATCAAGTGTCTGGGTGTGACTATTTGAAATGATCTCAAATTGAATGATCAGATTAAGGCAAACTCTAGACTGCGGTTTATTGGTAGAATCCTGAAGTGCTGCAGTCCTTAAACAAAGGAAATAGCTTACAATACGTTAGTTCGTCCAGTCTTAGAGTATTATTCGTCTGTATGGGACCCTTCCCAGTTGGGTCTGATTCAAGAGACTGGGAAGGTCCAAAGAAGAGCGGCAATATTCGTGACTGGTACATTTAGCCATCGCGAGAGTGTTACAAATCTCATAGAAAGTTTGAAGTGGGATACACTTGCAGATAGATGGCACGCTAAATGGAAGGGGCTGTTTACTAAATTCCGAAATCCGATCTTCACCGAGGATGTAGAGCATATAATATTACCACCAACTTTCAAATCGTGCTAGCTTGGTGGCTAGCAGAGTATATGTGTAGATGTAGATGTAGACCGTGAAACACCCACAGGGAATATAAAGCAACGTAGATGACAAGGGATGACACAGAACAAGAAAGACACAGACAAAGACCAGTAATAAAAGAATTAAAAGCACACAGAGTTTTACAGTGGTTGGCCGACCATGGAAACAAAAAAGGAAAAGCCAATCACCAAGAGACACACTAAAAACCCTAATCTAAAACTGTAGACCAAAGGCCAGATGCAACACACAAAAGACAAACCCTCAGATTGGCAATAAAAGCCCCCTGCTTGAATAAAACTCAAAACTAAGCCTGCGATGGCAGTGTCATCCATTAAAAGAGCAGGGAGTGTATCAGGCAGCACAAATGTCTGTCTCAGCGCAGTTAAAAGTGGACAGTCGAACGAGATGTGGACCACTGACAACGCTGATCCACACCGACAGAGAGGTGGGGTCTTGCGGCGCAATAAATGACCGTGCATCAACCAGGTGTGGCCAATGTGTAGCTGGCAGAGAACAACTGAATCCTTGCGAGAGGCTCGCATGGAGGAGCACCACACATCTGTAGTCTCCTTGATGACACAAAACTTGTTGGGTGAAGGCAGGGTGCGCCATTTATCACCTCAAGTGCCAAGGACTTTCTGCCGCAATACTGACTGGAGATCACATTGCTAAAGGCCTATCTTCAGGGCCAGTTCACTGATAGCCGGTTGGCCAGCCTGTCAACACGTTCATTACTTGGGATGCCGACATGACCCGGGGCCCACACAAAAACCACGGAGCGCCGCAATGGGCAAGAGTGTGGATGGACTCCTGGACAGCCATCACCAGATGAGAGTGAGGGAAACACTGGTCGACAGCTCGTAAACTGCTCAGGGAGTCACTACAGATGACGAAGGATTCACCTGAGCAGGAGAGGATATACTCTTAGGGTGCGAGAGATGGCTACAAGCTCTGAAGTGGAAACACTGCCGCTATCCAGCAATGAGCATTGTTCACACTGAACCCCAAGAGTAGAAGCATAACCATCTCTACCAGCAACCACCAAACTTTCAGTGTAGACTACAGCAGAGCCGTGAAACGCGGCAAGGATGGAAAGAGAGTGTCGGCGGAGGGCCTCAGGAGGGACTGAGGCTTTCGGGCCTCATGCCAAATCCAGCTGAAGGCATGGGCAGGGTGCATACCACAGGGGCATACGGATATGGGCCCGGAAAAGAGGTGGGAGAGGGAAAAACTCAAGCCCAGAGAGAAGAGACCAGATGCGAACCGCAATCATACAACCTGAATGGGGCTGCCGTTTCAGAAGATGGACGACCGAGTTTGGGAACAGGAGACGGTAATTTGGATGCCCAGACAAGCTACAAACATGTGCAGCATAAGCGACCAGTAGTCGGTGGCACCGGATCCGCAATGGAGCGACACCAGCCTCCTCAAGTAGGCTGTTTACAGGGCTGGTGCGTGTTGGATCCCACAGTGAAGTATGGGGTCAAGCAACCGCAACGAAGAAGGCAATGCCGAACCATAACCCAGGCTCCCATAATCGAGACGGGACTGAATCAACGCCTGATAAGTCTTAGAAGGGTAGACTGATCGGCACCCCAGCTGGTGTGACTCAAGCAACGAAGAGCGTTAAGATGCTGTCAGCATTTTTGTTTAAGCTGCCGAATATGAGGGAGCCAAGTCAACCAGGTATCAAAAAGCAATCCCTAACAACAATGCGCCTCCACCACAGCAAGAGGTTCACCATCAAGGTAAAGCTGTGGCTCAGGGTGAACAGTGTGATGCCAGCAGCTGTCATTCAGCAACTGCAATTCCAGTGGAGCTGCAGTACAGGCAAAAGCTGTCAGCATACAAAGAAGCTGATTTGGGATGGCACGCATGGAATGGAGACTCCGACGCTCCAACCGCTCTTTCAGGGAGCAGAAGGCCAGTGGGTAATTCATAGAAGTGGAACTCTGAGCGTAATGCACTGCTAAGAGTTCTGCAATCATGTCAGATGCAGTACACACTGCTCCATTCAGGGAAAGCCCAGGTACGCTGACGGGGGTCGGGTCTGATAGCCATAGTGTTGCCTAATCTTGCTCCAAACCTGCGATGGAGAGGTATGGATGCCAATGTTGGAGACATACCTTTCCCAGCACTCCTGCTTCCGTCAGCTTATAAGGCATTGGGCTCGGGCACAGAGCTGCTTAAAGGCAATGAGGTGTTCCAGTGATGGGTGCTGCTTATGATATTGGAGGGCCTGCCTGTGATCTCTAATTGCCTCAGTGGTCTCTGGTGACCACCAAGGCACAGTCCTCCACTGAGCAGACCTGGAAGAACAGGGAATTGCAGATTCCGCTGCAGAAATGATGCCGGTGGTTATCGCGTGAACCACCACATCAATGGCGTCATGAGAAAGAGGCTGAATAGTGGCAATGGAGGTGAACAAGTCCCAGGCCCATCTGGGGAGACGCCCAAAAGAGCGACACGGTGGCAGTGACAAAGATCGGAAAGTGGTCACTACTGCACAAGTTGTCATGCACACTCCATTGGACAGATGGTAGAACGCCAGGGCTGCAGACCGAAAGGTCGATGGCTGAGTACGTGACAAGCACTCACTAAAATGTGTGGAGGCACCAGTATTTAAGAGGGAATGGTCGAGCTGTGCCAACACTTGCTCAACGACAGTGCCTTGGTCTGTTGCCACCAATCCACCCCACAAAGGGTTATGGGCGTTTAAGTTGTCCGGTAACAGAAAAGGTGGTGGCAGTTGGGTTATCCGCGTGGCCAATACATGCTGTGGGACATCACCATCCAGTGGAAGGTAGGTACTGCAGACAGTAACAGCCCGAGGCATCCACATCCTAACAGCGACAGCCTCTAAAGGTGTTAGAAAGAGGTACACACTCGCTGTAAAGAGACGAAGATGCAGATTCCACCAGATATCCTCATACAAGCTGCCTGATTCTTATAACAACCCTGACAGCCATGGAGGACTGGGGTTTGCATCACCGGACACCAAGTTTCCTGGAGAGCAATGCAGAAGAAAGGGTGAAGGCTGGTAAGTTGTCGGAGCTCAGCAAGGTGGTGGAAAAAACTGCTGCAATTCCACTGGAGCAAATATGATCGTGAGGCTGGGAAGGCACTGAACATTCAATTAGGTGAGTTATGCCTCAGGGTCACCTGCTGCCATCAACGAGTTGATATCCATTGTATCAGAGGGTCCGGTGAGATCCAGGTCCTTAGCAGACACAAAGCTTATAGGTAGTGGTGGGGTGGATGCCACCCCAAGTTCCTTGCTCTTAGGGGTCTTCTTCTTGGACTTTTCTCGCTGCTCCTTTGGTGTATCTGGCTGGGAGGGCTTCACTGATTCAGTCTCCTGGACTGAGAAGGATCATGAAGCCCTACGACCAGCTGCTTTGGGGTACTCCAGCCACTGGTGGGCGTCAACTTGACCACTAGTGGAAACTTGGGAAGGGAGGGACCCCCCAGGGACCCCTTCCGAGTGAGAGGAGCCGAAGAAGTTGGGCACTTCTCCGACTTAGAACTGGGGACGGACATCCCTTATGATTGGGGGGGGGGGGGGGGAGATTGCTCCCAAAATAGGTGGTGCAGGAGCAACAGGGAGGGAATTGCCTCCTACCATCAAGGGGGCAGGTGTAGTCTTCCGGCTCTGACAGGTGACTGGGGTAGGTGGAGCAGATGGGGCTATAACAGTTGTAGCAGTGGTGTAAGAAGTGGTCATACAAACAGGATGGGGGCGTTCAAACTTCTGCTTAGCCTCAGTGTAAGTCAGTCGGTCCAGGGTCTTATATTCCACGATTTTCCTCCCTTTCTGTAAAATCCTGCAGTCCAGGGAGCAAGGTGAATGATGCTCTCTGCAGTTGGCACAGATGGGAGGTGGGGCCCAAGAAGTATTGGGATGTGATGGAGATCCGCAATCTCAACATGTGAGGCTGGAAGTACAGCAGTAAGACATATGGCCGAACTTCCAGCACTTAAAGCACCGCATCGGGGGAGGGATATAGGGCTTGACATCACAACAGCAGACCATCACCTCAACCTTCTCAGGCAATGTATCACCCTCGAAGGCCAAGATGAAGACAACCAGAGCATCCCTCGGACCCCGATGAACGCGCCGGACAAAATGAACACCTCACCACTCTAAATTGGCATGCAGCTCGTTATCAGACTTCAAAAGAAGGTCCCTGTGGAATATAATATGCTGGACCATATTTAAGGTCTTATGGGGTGTGGCCAGGGAGGGGAACAATTTGGGGTCATACTTCAGACCACTGAATTGAGCTCTGGAACACTTAGAGACTGCTGGTGGTTGGCCACCAGCAAGAGATAATGTACCATGCTTCATTGCGTGTCATCCACCCTGATGCCATCCACTCTTACCAAGGGCCCTTCCCACGGGCACCACACAGCCTCAGCAAGGGCCACCTGGCAGGATGGCCATTACCAGGAGTCCCAATGCCGCAGGGTGATGTGCATCTACTCCTTGGCATATGCGGGGAGTTAAGGGCGCAGGCATCAGCAGAGTAATCGCTGTGTTGTCAGGGGGCTACAACCAACAGGGTACATGGCGGCGCCACCACAAAGGACTGGCTACCATGCTCGATAGCAGGTGAAAAGAAGTCCATGACATCGTCGGGGCAGAAAGCGACACCCAGGAATGTATCCTCACCAGAGAGATGGAGAATGAGCAGGACTGCACAACAAGAAAGTGGGTCAAAGATCTGAATGCACAATTTACGGCACCCTTCCCCAATTGGCTTGCTCTCTGGAAAAATTTTGAAATATGGAAGTCAAAACCCTACAGGGGACCATCACATAAAGGCAGAAACATGTGAGACTCCTTTCAGTCGCCTCTTACAACAGGCAAGAATACCTCGGGCCTATTCTTACCCCCAGACCCGCATGGGGGCAAACCAAATTATTAGCAGTCGAACAGCCCTGCAAAAACTGCCCTTGGCTGGAGCAAGAAGGCCCCGAGACTCAAGGAGCCAAGACAGCCACTGGCTCACCATGTGTTCGAGCAACTTACAGAGAACATTGGTGAGACTAATTGGGCAATAGCTGTCCATCACTAGCGGCTGCATACCTGGATTCAATGCCGGGCTCATTATGCTCCTCTCTCACCACTGAGAGAAAGCTCACCCTTACTAGAGATATGGTTAAAGATGGTAAGGAGATGGCAGTGGCAATCCACTGATAGATGTTTGAGCATTTGGTCTCATCACCATAACCTGCAAAGGAGGTATATGTGGTCCAATTGTTGAAATGTACGATTCCCAGCATTCTTGCTGCCATTGTTTTATTAAGTGGTGGACCACGGTACACAGTCGTTTAAAGACAATGAGATGCTCAAGCGATGAACACTGCTAATGTCGCTGGAAAGCATGCCTACGATACCGAATGGCTTCGGCGATTTCAGAGGTCCGCCAGGGTACTACCGTCTGACAAGAGGATCCCAAAGCATAAGAGATCACTAAGTCAGCTGCCGATATAATGGCTGCTGCTGCATTCTGGACAGCCTCATCAATGCCTCCATGTAGCAGTGAGCTCAGAATGACAACAGAGGTGAAAGCATTGTGCAGAGCACATCTAGGTGGGTACCCAGGGTAGTGACACTGAGGAAGACTGGGAAGTGGTCGCTGCCACATAGATAAGTTTTGATGTCTTTACCATGGTCAGTGATCATGGTCCCACATCATAAGGAGTTACAGGCATCGATGTTGCCCAAGATTAGGAAATGTAGGGGGAGCTGAGAAACCAATGCAGACAATGCATTTTAATGCACTCCACCATCGGGAAGGAGATAAACATTACAGAAGGTAAAATCCTGAAATGACATTACCTGAATAGTCATAGCCTAGAAAGTTGTGTCAAGAGGCCCAATTTTGTTATATACCCAGTTCAGACGTATGTGCAAACTCCACCTGACACACTGTCATAACCAGTACAATTCTTAAAATATCCCCAGTGACCACAAAGGGCGATGCAGAAAGCAGGCAAGGAGCCTAAGTCATGTCATAGCTCAGCAAGGTGATGGAAAAAAACCACTACAATTCCATGGGAGAATTGTCCTGTCATTATACTGTGATGGCATGAAGGGACCAAGGAAGCAGGTTATGTAACAGGGTCACCTGCTGCCACTGGTTGAAAGAGTACAGTATCAAGACATGCAGGTTCTGAGATATGTAATGTGGAGCGAATGGGAGCCTCGAGGCCCACTGGGTTGGTTGGTTTTGGGGTTTGCTGGGGGCTAAACATCGAGGCCATCAGTCCCCTGTTCCAAACAGACATACTTGCAAAAGGCCTATACAGTAAAAGCGTAACCTCTGCACCCAGAGGGAGGGAACACAAAGGGGTACAGAGCTAAAATGAACACCGCAATAATACAAAACAGAGGAAACTTAAAAGGAGCAGAGCAAATAGTTGGCTAGAGTAAAACAGACTACAGTGGTTGATGGATCAGGTAGAAGGTCAACCACTCAACTACAAACAAAGAACCTCCAGCTGGAAAGCGTTGATAGAGGTACCAACACAACTTGTTACCATAAAAGAAACTATTTTGGTATCCACATCACAATTAAAAGTCGCTGGAGTGGGTGTAGCCTGAGAAATCTTGTGAGAGCGCCCACACTCGAGTGAGTGATAAAACCCAGCCGCACAGATAAAACATAAAACTGAGTCAGCTATAGAGACATCATCACCAAGAATTAATGGAACTGCAGCTGGTAAATTAAAGGACTGCCACAAGGGGGCTAAAATGGGGCAGTCCATCAGAAGATGACCCACTGTCAGCCCTGCGTCACAGCGACACTTGGGCTGGTTCTCATAGCGAAGGAGATAGCTGTGGGTCAACCGCGTATGTCCAATTCAGAGATGGCAGAGAACAACTGAGTCTCCATGTGTGCTCCTCAAGGATGAGTTCCATACGGCCATGGACGACTTTACCATGTGGAGCTTATTTGGCGTGTTCACGACAGACCATTCAGAGCTCCAGACATCGCGGACCTTGCGATGTAGCGCTGACCGGAGGTCTCTTTCCATGAGACCAAGCTCCAGGGGTGGCGAAGTGGTGGCCTGCTTGGCCAACCGATCAACACGTTCATTTCCTGGAATGCCGATGGAGGGCCACCGGGATCCCTGCTGCAGCCACAGAAGCTGAACATGTGGGGTCCATAGGCATGGGGGCCACTAGAATTTCATTTGTCTTTGAATACTTCTTTTCGTCTTTGTTTTCTTTAAGTGGTTTGGATGACTGTGAGGACTTCCTTGAATTAGTTCCAGGTACCAAAGAAAATCGTGACGCCCTACGACAAGCAGCCTATGTATCCGGTTTCTTTAGTTTTATTTTGCTTTAGGGCACAAAAACAACTGGGGTTCAAACACGCCCAAGTCAAAACTATAGAACACAAAGACAGAGAGCATTTAAAAACGACTATATTTCTGTCCCAACTGACAGAAGAGAAGACAGTAAAAAACAGGGACATGGCGAAAGGGCTACAAAAGACAGCGTACAGAAACGGAGGTTCAAGACTAAAAATTAAATGGCCTTTGCCCTATTGCTTTGGCAGATTAAAAGTAAATCGTGTTGACAGCCCACGTGTCATTTGCTAAAACGGCCGATAATTCAGATGGCAAACCCAAGTGGGAATGTAAGCGGTTAGAAAATGGGCATTCTGTCAGGAAGTGGCAAAAGTTAAAACTTGGGTGCAATGTGAACAAAGTGGTGGGGTAGGCCTACTTTTCAAATGACGATGGCTAAAAAGGCAGTGCCCAGTACGCAACCTAGTTAAAATGACCTCTTCCCAGCGGGAGGACCAAAACGAGGTCGTCCAAGCCCCTGGAAGAGGCTTAATAAGCCATAGCTTATGCCCGTGAAGGAAGGACCAGTGGCGATGCCAAAGGGACACCACCACCTGACAGACCCCAGAGATCATCGCGGGGAATATAGGAACGAGTGGGCTGAGGTATGAGGATTGCAGCCTTGGCAGCAGCCTCGTTTCCTGGCAAACCGACATGACCAGGAGCCCACATAAACATCACAGTGGCTCCACGAAGAGTGAGGAAGTGACAGTTTTCCTGGACCCATTGCACTAAGGGATGGGCTGTGTACAGCACACGTAAGACTCTGAAGGGAGCTGATTCAGTCCGAGCAGAGGACACAATCGAAAAGGCTGTTTTGCCGAAGTACTCCGTGGTCTGATACAGGGCAAAGAGCTCGGCTGTAAATACTGAGCAATGTGGCAGAAGCCGATATTGAAAGACACAGGCGCCAATGATGAAGGCACACCCGACACCGTGGTCAGTCCAAGAGCCATCAGTGTACACAAAGGTACTATCGCAAAGTTCCATGCACAGGTCGTGAAACTGAAGGCAATAGAGCGAGGCTGGAGTAGTGTCCTTAGGAAGCGAATGAAGGCCAAGGTTAACACGGGCCACATCACGAAGCCAACATGGTGAAGGGTTCACACCTACCGGGAAAGTGGCAGGTAGTGTGAAATTAAGCCACTGTAGCATGTGCCGAAAGTGGACTCCAGAGGGTAACAGAATAGAGGGATGCACCCCGTACTGGCGATCAATGTATTCATCCAAGAAGGATGCATAGGATGGTAATACTGTAGGATTTGGAAATGTGTATGGAGGAAGTGCTGTCACTCGTCACAAGCTGTTACAGTGCTATAATTGCTTGTGGTCTAGTGGTAAACTTCATGGAACATAGAAATAAAGTCTCGCGTTCTAGCCCAATCCATTCCCTTTATTTTTAGATTGCATTACATTTGACTGTGTAAGTTAACAGTTTGATGGAACCTTACAGATAATTCGGTTCACTTTCTAATTCACCTGTAAGAACAAAAACTTCCAGAACCCATTGCACAAAAACAGCTTGTGGCAGTGTCAACATCAGTTTACAGTTGAAGAGTTTCCTTGCTCTATAGTGGCCTCTGGCCACACACAACTCACTGCTGGACATCAGGCACCTTCCAACAAGCTGACCAACCACTGCGTGACACTGAGTGTATTTATCATCTGCCATTTTCTCATTTGAGGTTATAGTATTCATCTTGTAGTTACATACTGGAGTTTGTATGGTTAAAATTTACAAACATAAATGATTTAGGATTAATACAAGCTCTAAACTTTGGTACTGAGTGTGGGGAGAGTACGTTTGTGCAAATACATCACAAAGGATTTTCTCATTTCTTGAAAGATCGTTCTGGCATGAATGGTTTTTCATATTCAAGAAGACACTATACCTAACATATGTGATGAATTTGTGGCCATTTAAGAGTCATGTGACATTGGCATTCAATAGGCAAGGTTTGAGTTGTGTGACATTTGCATTCAATAGGAAAGGTCCGTAAGTTAGGAGTGGGAGTACTGCATGCTCCAATTCAAGGCAACAAATATCAAAGGGATGAAGGTTACTACACTTTTGCTTGAACGTCATCAGTTCACTCGTCATGCATTCCTCTGCAATACTGTAACTAGCATTGAGTCATGATGCCTTTATGTTAATCTCTTCAGAATGAGTTAATGGACAAGCCCCACCAAAGACATAATTGATCAAAGGGCTGTGAGAACATAATATTTTGCATCTGATGGCCCAAACAGGGTACTGCTTGCTATGAACTTCTCCCCACGAGTATGCCTATTGCAGCTGGTATTTGTTGCCAATAACTTTAAATACTTTGTGGTCATAGGTAAGAAAAGGGACTCACAAAACTACTGCACTACTGCTAAACGATAACACACTCCACTGATTTAACAAACAAAACTAGCAAGAAATTTGTTTCGAGAGTCACCCCCATGCACTTATTCTATTCTTCTCATGGTATGTCCTCAAATTTTTATCTTCCTTGCTGCTTAACAAAAAGCAATCAAGAAAATTCCTTTCAGGATGAAAATGCACTTCCAAACTGGTTTGATGACATCTTTAACCTAGCTCCTTTAGGTTTCCACAAACACGCAAGCTGAACTATCTAAGCACTGTCAGCCTGTTTTAGACAATGTGAGAGAATATATTGTTGGTGTTTACAGTTATGTTCAACAAAATAATGGAAAACACTATGAAAATCTGCATTGTACTAATGCCAATGAAATACACCACACCACAATAACCTTACGATGAAAGTCTATTTTCATAAAATATAAGGCATCTGTAACTACAACGTGCCTACGTCAGCATGAATTGGTAAGATATTACTCAGTTTGGACTTTGAAACTGTCTACGTGTACTTGGTGTCCTGGGTCACTCTCAAGTACCACAAAGATGTAGAATTTCATAAACAAAATAAGTAAGATTCTCTTTCTGATTTTTGATCTGGCTGCCTGTATCTCTGTCACAAAATGGCTAAAAATGTAGCTTTCAGTGAAACTAAAGCCAAAGCAGCCTTCCTGCTACAGGTGACCATGATGCCACAGAGCTAGCAAAGAATTATGGTAGTTTCTTCTCCCTTATTGCTCCAGTTGTGGCTAGGACAGCTAAGATGTAAAGTTAAAGACAAGAACGTTGCAATTTTCACTTGCAATGAGTTTCCTGCACTCTGAACCACAAATTGCTAACCTTACTTCACACCTTGAGAGGTGGCATGAGCCCCCTCTCATATTTCTATCTTACTCTGAGTAATTCGATTTTCCTCTCTAATTGCATGCGGTGAAAAGTCGCTATTCCTTCACATGCGGACTTCCCACGCAGCGTCTCTCGTCACCCGGGTGGTCCGGTGACAGGCGGGTTCTGCTGATCTTGAAAGGGTGTGAGGGAGTCGAGTGGATGCTTTCCAGACGCCGATATTGTCATAAGAGCAGCTGGGCTAGAGATTCCGTTACTTCGCAGAAACTTAGTGAAAACACTTCCTGGGGGGCTACCAGCGAGGTGTGGGAATGACTTGTGTTCCCAGGCAGTCTTGGTGGGCAAATTCCCGCGTTTTCTGCAAAATCATAACTGTGATTGACTTGCCCAGGGAATTGCTCTGTGACGTAGCAAAATCGGCGCCAAGTATCTCCATTGGTGGAATAGTACTGCGTCGGCAATAGAGGGGAATTTTCCGCCGGTTTTCGAGTTGCTGATTGGAATGTTTAACCACGACCACTGTCGTGGGGGCGGGAATGTTCTGTGTTCGGCTTGTACAGGTGCTCTTTAGAGAGTTGGCTCTCACCTTTTGGTCAGAGTAGGTTACAAGACTGAGTTCTCAGTGCTCCGGACAGCCTGCCTTCCGTTGGCTGTCTAATATACTTTAATTTAATTGTAACTGTTTGACAAAGTTGCTGAAGTTTTAACTTCAACGTAACTTTCTGATTATTGAGCGTTCTGCGTACAAGCGGCCTATGTTGTCCATCTTGAGCAGTTTTGGTTAAAGTTGACTGTAGCGGAGTTACTGTGTGACTTTCCTTGTTAAAATCACTCACTGTATCGTCAGTGATTGTGTAGCGAGCCTTCTCCATCTCCCTCAGAGGCGTATTCGTGATGCTAGGAAGTCTTTAGTCTGGAACAACCAGACCAGGAGAATTTGTTTCAGGCTATACTCACAACATTATCACCACCATGAGGGGATGTCGAAGCAATCAGCCATCGCCTCCGGTATGCCAGATCGTGTCCTTGCAATTAAGAAGACAGCTTGGTAATGTACGTCTGCAGCACCGGCATATCAGGGAATTTTGCTAGGTGATAATCAGAGCTCAGCAGAGTGCACCTGTTCATCTTTTCTAACTTTGTTCTGTCTTGGGTGTTCATTGTCTGAGTTATCAATAATGTAGCAGAAATTAATGCTGGGTTGGCTGGGTGTTTCTCTTAAGATTTGAGTTGCAAGGAATTGGCTCAAAATACCACTTGGTCATAAATGTCACAATCTAGTTTATGGACAACTTCAACTTCACAGCATTTATTTCAGTATCCAATTTGATGTATTGTAAATGTTTCATGTGTTTTATTTATTATTTTGAGTTTAGTCATAATAAATCAAATTGTTATTTTGGACAGAACTTCATTCTGTTAATCAGTAGAGCAACCCTTTCATTTCTCACTACATTAATTAAACTTTCCTTTATCTAATTAATTTATATCCAATTAAATTATTGCAGGAGCCAAACTCTCTTCTACTCCACTTGCAGGGTCGATTACAGTCAATTCGCATTTCTTCTTAATCCATGTGCAACAGCATAAGTCGTAATTAGAAAAGGGGGGGCTTAGAGCATCATTCCCATACGAAGATTCGAGAAGAATTTAGTGTTAAATACACTGCTAGCCCCGGCACCCCGCAACCTTACGTGAAAATCACCCAGATTATTCAATGGAAATGGTACAAATATATCATGTGAATTTAGCAGGATAATTATGTGCTATCCAACAAGTAACTTATCAGTCACATAGTTGTCAAATATATCCTATGTTGTTGCCAAGATTCAGTTATGCTACTAGCAGTAAAAATACCAGCTTAAGTGTTCCTGGAATACACTGGGAATTGACCACAGCCGGTGTCTGAAAGACTCAGCTGACGAGGGCCAGAATATCCATAGGAAATGCCAATGAGTCTCATTCAAGTTTCTGTAACTAGGCTTGGGGAATAGAGCATAGATGTAGTGGCAGACCTAGCTGGTGATTCATTGTCGTCGCGTTGAGATCAGGTGTTCCGCCCGTGGTCTGTGTCTTCCCAAACTGATATTTCAGTGCTGTAACTTGAAGTCTTCATGAGGTTTTCCCTGACACAGTATCTAAATATATGTTGGGAAGATGTAGACCCCCTGGCAGATCACTCTACCACAACGAGACAGAGTTGTTGTTGTGGTCTTCAGTCCTGAGACTGGTTTGATGCAGCTCTCCATGCTGCTCTATCCTGTGCTAGCTTCTTCATCTCCCAGTACCTACCGCAACCTACATCCTTCTGAATCTGCTTAGTGTATTCATCTCTTGGTCTCCCTCTACGATTTTTACCCTCCACGCTGCCCTCCAACACTAAATTGGTGATCCCTTGATGCCTCAGAACATGTCCTACCAACCGATCCACGAGACAGAGTATAGTTACTAATAACACTCAGATGCACTGACTGCAAACTAAACATCATAAATTAGTACCTGTAACAATTATTTGCGTTTCTCTGTATTAAGCCTACTGAAAACTAAAAGGGTCATTCACTCGACGCAATTCATATTTTTGCATAATTTCTAGTGGTTATACTGTAAACGTTATGAGTAGGCAAGCAAATCTTTATTATAATTATAGACTCAGGATATGTTTCTTGATATCGCTGTCATTGGCACCATCCCCTACAGATAACCACGCTAATAAAGAGATAGCAATACAGAACCAATTGCAGAATGTGGAAATCTACAGAAAGACTTTGTAAGCTGCGAACAACATAAAGTTCCAAATCGGGAAAGGCTACTATGCAGAAATAGTATGCAATGACACAAAACGTGGACTCAAAAATCCATTGAAAATTAAACCTGTGAATGTATGCACCCCATGTCTGATTCCAGCTTCTTTTAACATGTAAAGAGAAATAGTTATCGGAATTCGGAGCAAGAAATGCAAAATGCTGACGTGATGTCTAAATAACTCATCTTCAAGCAAAACAGCCATTCAATCTGTAGACAGTGAAAGAACGACCTGTACCATGAGCACAATATATCTGGTGCTGATGTATTGTCAATGAAAGCGAAATGCGCCTATGCTGAAGAGCTTCTCAATGTGTAGTACACTTAAGACAGAGCTAACATGAAACAACAACAGGTTCCCCAAGATGAGTGTGGTGTGGAGATTCTATGCAGCTTCTGTGCAGTGTTATTAATTCTGCCCCTGATGTTTTCATATGAGCAATACCTCTGGCCTACCACAATATTCATACAAGAACTATCAAGTTATAATGGGACAGCGTAGATGGGCACGTGGTTGTAGAATTTGCCGAGCCTATGTATGTACCACTGATTTATAACGCGAAACAACCACTACGTTGGATTATAGCCCACACTTAATTTCTACCTGTGCAAGAATTGCTCAACAGTACAGTGGGTGTTGACACCTCTGCACCCCACACACAACACAGGCCCATTATATTCCAATTAATCATAGCAAAATGATCTATGGTTGTACTTTTCTACCAATGACAATTTCTTTCGCAGCAGACTGTCACCACGGTGCGGAGGTGAGAAACAAGTGTTATGGTCAACCACATAATCGTTCAACCCACTCCCTCCTCCCATTCGCCACACCCACTGTGGACATCTCAAAACTTATGACAAAATATGGAAAGCAAAGAGTTTACAGTGGAAGACATTCAATGTCGGAGGTACCAGAATGATTTACACTTATAACTTTTGACTCTGTTGTTTCCAGACATGTCCCTTAGTACAAATTCATAAAATTAGTTTTCTCCAACATCCCTGAAAATTTGTACCATCATAGAATTACACTGTAGGTATAAATCTGCATTTATAGTCACAATTTATGTGACATCTGCAGTGGGTGTGATGGATGGTGGGAGGGAGTGGATGTGAATGATGGTGTGGTGATCAGCAACACTTGGTTCTCACGTCCACAACAGGGTGACATATTGCTGCAAAAGAAATTATGTTATTGGCAGAAAGATGCAAGCACATAGCATTCTGCTGTGATTAACTGGCGTCTAATGGGTCTGTGTTATATGTGGGGTGCAGAGGTGTCGATGGTATTCACGCACTGCTGAACAATTCTTTCACAGGCAGAAATTAAATCTGGGCTACAATCCAGCTTAATGGTGGTTTGGCATTACAAATTTGTAGCATATGGACAGTAGTGTGTCCCAAGACATAAGAAAGATTTCTCCGCACATTAAAATTTGCATACCCTTCATTTTTTATCAGTTTGACCTGAATAAGAATCATAATAAAGACAATTGTAATTAAATTTTGATAACACATGCTCGACTCTATGCCAAACATGAGACATGAAAATTTGTACCGATTCAGTCTGAAAGGATTTCAGAACTTAATGTTTATTTGGTAAATAAAACACAAATATGTCCAAATCATGTCTATACACTGTTTAACCCTTTCGCGGCTATGGGCGTACATGTATGTATGGTAGGTAGAAAGGCCAGATTGCTATGGACGCAGATGTACGCCCAGCAGGCGAAAGTCCAGATGGCTAACAGCATTTATATATGCCCGAGCTTGGGAGCAGGTAAACGTACACAATATAACCGCTACTCACTGCTGTCTGGGTTTCTGACAAAAGTGTCATCATCTGGTCTTCTTTGTAATTTAGGAAAGTGCTTTAGTTTTTAACTCCTCTGGGCCCTTTCTGCTTACGAGTCTAACATTTGGCCAGTCCTCTTTTCGCTTCTGGTGAGACAACAGCATTCGCGTGTGTAGCCTTTGCCATGTTGTGGTACAATTTATCGGACAAGGAAATCATGAATATTCTTATGAATAGTAGCAACGAAGATTGTAGTGATAGTTCGGAGCTTTCTTTCAATGAAGAGTTGGATGGATCTGGACGTATTGCTGAATCCTAGACATCATGAACAGAAGATTCTTCCTCTGAAGACAGAAAAGAAGATGAAGTAAGTGAATCTACGTCAGGAAAAAGAAAGTTTAAGTGGACGGGGGCTCATCCAGTGACAAAACGACACTGCTTCATGAACACATTTAGGGGGTTAAAAGCAGACTCTGAAGAATCAGGAAGTCATTTACACTCCTTGAAATGGAAAAAAGAACACATTGACACCGGTGTGTCAGACCCACCATACTTGCTCCGGACACTGCGAGAGGGCTGTACAAGCAATGATCACACGCACGGCACAGCGGACACACCAGGAACCGCGGTGTTGGCCGTCGAATGGAGCTAGCTGCGCAGCATTTGTGCACCGCCGCCGTCAGTGTCAGCCAGTTTGCCGTGGCATACGGAGCTCCATCGCAGTCTTTAACACTGGTAGCATGCCGCGACAGCGTGGACGTGAACCGTATGTGCAGTTGACGGACTTTGAGCGAGGGCGTATAGTGGGCATGCGGGAGGCCGGGTGGACGTACCGCCGAATTGCTCAACACGTGGGGCTTGAGGTCTCCACAGTACATCGATGTTGTCGCCAGTGGTCGGCGGAAGGTGCACGTGCCCGTCGACCTGGGACCGGACCGCAGTGACGCACGGATGCACGCCAAGACCGTAGGATCCTACGCAGTGCCGTAGGGGACCGCACCGCCACTTCCCAGCAAATTAGGGACACTGTTGCTCCTGGGGTATCGGCGAGGACCATTCGCAACCGTCTCCATGAAGCTGGGCTACGGTCCCGCACACTGTTAGGCCGTCTTCCGCTCACGCCCCAACATCGTGCAGCCCGCCTCCAGTGGTGTCGAGACAGGCGTGAATGGAGGGACGAATGGAGACGTGTCGTCTTCAGCGATGAGAGTCGCTTCTGCCTTGGTGCCAATGATGGTCGTATGTGTGTTTGGCGCCGTGCAGGTGAGTGCCACAATCAGGACTGCATACGACCGAGGCACACAGGGCCAACACCTGGCATCATGGTGTGGGGAGCGATCTCCAACACTGGCCGTACACCACTGGTGATCGTCGAGGGGACACTGAATAGTGCACGGTACATCCAAACCGTCATCGAACCCATCGTTCTACCATTCCTAGACCGGCAAGGGAACTTGCTGTTCCAACAGGACAATGCACGTCCGCATGTATCCCGTGCCACCCAACGTGCTCTAGAAGGTGTAAGTCAACTACCCTGGCCAGCAAGATCTCCGGATCTGTCCCCCATTGAGCATGTTTGGGACTGGATGAAGCGTCGGCTCACGCGGTCTGCACGTCCAGCACGAACGCTGGTCCAACTGAGGCGCCAGGTGGAAATGGCATGGCAAGCCGTTCCACAGGACTACATCCAGCATCTCTACGATCGTCTCCATGGGAGAATAGCAGCCTGCATTGCTGCGAAAGGTGGCTATACACTGTACTAGTGCCGACATTGTGCATGCTCTGTTGCCTGTGTCTATGTGCCTGTGGTTCTGTCAGTGTGATCATGTGATGTATCTGACCCCAGGAATGTGTCAATAAAGTTTCCCCTTCCTGGGACAATGAATTCACGGTGTTCTTATTTCAATTTCCAGGAGTGTAGATTTTTTTTTTTTTTTTTGGTACTTAATGTCCATGGAATTCATTTCTGCTATCTGTACACAGATCAATAATAAATATAAATTTATTACTGAAAAAAGACGACGAGTACACAGGAGATTAGCGCGCTGGAAGCATGTAGAGCCAGCAGAATTTTATTGCTTTCTAACTTGTTCTCTGCTTATGCCTAGAAGTCAAACGTTAGAGGCCCCAGACAGATTCTTTGCTTCAAACACCAATATTTTCTAACACAAAGGCCAGGGGCCAGTACAAGTTGATCCTGCGTTTATTGCACTTCAGTGACAATTCCACCACATCTCAAGATATACTTGTAAAAATATGTCTCATTGTAGAGCACACAAAAAATAAATTCCTCAAGGCAGTAGTACCCTTTGAAAACCTAGTGATTGATGAAAGTCTGCTACTTTTCAAAGGAAGGCTCCAATTTAAGCAGTACATACCAAACAAAAATAGCCATTATGGCACAAAAATTTTCGTCCTTTGTGATGTACAAACCAACTATATTTTGGATTATATTGTCTACACTGATGCTGCCACAGAAATAGAATCTAGAAATGCTGAATGGGGAAAATCAGACGATGATGATTTGAGTTTGTTATTGCCATACCTCAATGTAGGTCATACCATTTATTCTGACAATTGGTATTTGAGCCCCAATTATTCCTGTGGCTCCATGATAAATGTACAAACGCCTTCGGAACAGTATGCAAAAACAGGAAACACCTACCACCATTGTCAGAGTTTGTGGAGACAAAGAAAAAAGAACATAAAATGGGCCAAAACAAATTGAAACCTACCTGTTTTGTCAGCTATAATAAGTCAATGGGTGCAGCTGATAACACAGATGTGCTGTTATCTTCTTTACAATGCATCCAAAAGACAATGAAGTGGTACAAGAAAGTATTCTTTCATTTGACTGACTTGTATGTGCTTAATGCAAAAACTATTTCTGAAATACAAAAGTAACAGAAGATACCACTAGCGAAATACCACTTCGAAATAATTCGTCAGTTGCTTGATAAATTTCATAGTCCAACGTGGAAAAGTGTGATCCCACGAACAATCAAAGAAGAAAGCCCTTTCCGACTGCAGAATAAAGAGGGACATTATCCAGGGTTCCTCGTAGCAACAGACAAAAAGGAGATTTCCCAGAGACGCTGGGTAGTATGTACTACTCATTCACAATGAAAAATAACACACATAAGAAGCAAAAAAAATGTGATGTGGCTCTCTGCGTGGCACCATGTTTTGAAAAATATCACACACTAAAGAAATATTAGGATGTTTTGGTAACTGTGTATGTTCCAAGTAAAGAAATGTAAAAAATAAAAATAAAAAAGTAAATAAAGTGGTTTTTAACTCAGCCAGCGGCAGTCCAAATCCTGCATCAAAAATGAGGATGGGAAACCACTAAAATAAACCATATCAAACATGACAAGCTGAAAAAGAAAACAGTGAGCAAGAAGGAGGCAGACTTTTACTATCCAATTTCTTACTGTGGAGAACTAACTTTAGGCTTTAATTACAAACGAAGCTATGGGCCTATCACAAAATGAGTTATTCAGACATATTCTTTGTTTAACTCTGAGTCCAGATACACAAGACAATTTGGTTTTAAATTTCTGTAATTATTTTTTAATTAAGATAGTAGGAAGAATTGTGTAAGATTTGGGCATTTCCGCTACACACTACTCACTTTAAAACTATATATCTTGAAACACATTCGTTCGATGTTAATGAAATTTTAATATGTTATAGACATACATATCGATGCTGTAAGCCTCAAGTTACAGGAATTACTGTTAAAAAAGTTCCCATCATTTTTCTAAACCAACTGTTTTTCGGTCCAAAATGAACAATGAACATATAACAAAGTGTTGGTTAGTTTCGAAGCTCTCTTTCGTGGTTATCAGAAACTATAACCACTGTGACCATACAGGGTATACTGTTTTTAGGAAGAACATAAATGAACAATGGTTCTGTGCACGCCGGAATGTGCAGGAAGCCTGCAGTGGCCGTAGCCTACAGCAAGTACAGGGCTGAGTCCACCGCCCCCATCGCTTGTGTGCCGACTATAACACCACATTCGAACTCACTCACATCTTGATAACCTGCCATTGTAGCAGCAGTAACCGATCTAACAAATGCTGCAGACACTTGTTGTCTTATATAGGCACTGCCGATCGAAGCACCATATTCTTCCTGTTGACGTATCTCTGTATTTGAATACGCAACAGATTTCTGGAAACAAAAAAATCATGGCTAAAGCACAACGATACACAATTTTTGAAAGGATTGGGTTTTCAGACTCGAACTTTGTGAAAACTGACAATTTTGAATAAAGATTATGTCTGAAATGGATATCAGAAGAAACAAAATGATATTTAGACCTATACAATAACCATTACATGATGGATGAAATTTCGAACTGCACATGATTATAGGGAATCAGATTTTAATTATTTAAATAAAATGTTACTATATGAACTAATTACATAGTTCTTATAAGCAGGTTGTAAACTATACATTGAATAATGAATTTCAGAAAAATATAGAAGGAATAAGAAATTCATATATGCATATTATAAAGTATAATATTACAACTGTATTATCTAATAAGCTGTAAGTGCATGAATATGATGACTCAGATGAGGCGAAAATTGCACTTTAGGAATGATATGAGATTCAAATATACCTGAAGTTCAGAAGACTGCCTGGAAATTGTCAAATAACACATCATATTGGGTGGACATCTTGGAGTGAAAAGTAGTGGAGCTCCGACATATCAGGGTAGCATTCCTGATCCAAAATTATTATCTAGTTGGTGTACAGAGTGTTTAGTACTGGCATCCTAAACAATGTGTCTAGCTCCATCATTAACAAACATAATGGTCTATCTTCAATCTGAAATGAAAGAAAAGTAACTTTCATTAAAGCAGACACTGTGGGACAGTACATATACATAATACATCTGGTTCACAATGCTTTAAATAAAAGCCATACATTGTTGATAGTTACTAAATGTATGAAATTCAGTGACATAAAATGGGCAGTCCAGGATGGTAAAGTGAATGAAATGCAATGAGTTGGAATGATAGCAGTGATGGACACTAAAAAATGCTGAACTTTAAAATGCATGTCTCTGTTAGAAACAACTTAAATATAGGATACCAAGGGTGCCAAGTACACAATCCTAGCATACATCACCATTTAAAGTTTGTTCAGGAATTTCATACTTTAATACATAGTGGAATAACAGTGCTGAATATGAATAAAAGGTTTTTACTTTATTGTGAAATAATTTTTTTTGTAAATGTGGAAGTTAAATAATACAATGTAAAAATACAGAGGTCCTCCTCACAGGACACTTGAAATGGGTATGTCGGTGTTCACACAGAAGTTATGAAGAACCCTGCTGAAGAGAAACTGAGGCATGGAATGGGAGTTGTCACACTCCAGGATATCAGGTTCAGGGAAGCTGTGAGGCAAATGAGCTGAAATTCCTCCTGTGCTACTCATAAAAAGAGAAAACTAATAAAGATATGGAGTTGCTTACACTCCTCATGATGGAAGAATATGTACTGTGCATATCAAAGGGAAATTTCACATTGTGACCTTCATGAATGCATATGTGCCAACAGAAGAATAAGATGAAGATGTGGTTTCCATCAGTAACTACATGAAGCATGCCATGAAACGCCTAGATATAACTCCACATTAGACCTTGGTAACTATAATGCCCAACATAGCAAGGAAGATCATTTAAGAAGTGTGTTTTGTTGGAAAATTTTGTACGATCAAACCAGTATAATATGAGGATCACCCAGTTTGCTGCTGCAAACTAGTTAAATGCTGTAAATGACTGTCTCCTGAGAATATCTGCAAAGGGACCTGAAAAAGTAATATCTATTGGTACTAAAGAGGTAAGTATCTTGATACAGAAAAAATGTGCATGCTTTCTGAGGAGCTAATTATAATTCTTATAATTACCTACTAGAAAAAAAAAATAAATAAATAAATAAAATAAATAAAATTTAAAAAAAGAGGCAGAAGCTTGCTACGGCTTCCAAAGATCAACAGAAGAGTTCATAAATGTAATATAGTACAGCAGAGAGAGGTCTACTGTTCAAGAGTTAAAAAAAATAAATGCTGCTTCAACAACAGCACATGGGCTAAAGTCTACATCAGGGTCTGTGGCAGTCACTGCAGTGACTATCTACTGCTCATAGGTTGGCAACGCATGTTTCGTGTGGCCAATGGAATGATTCTTTGAAATAACCAATGAGATGCGAGAATGGAGGAAATTAATTTCTAGTGCCAAAACTGAAACCATTGTCTTGTTTGCTGTTCTTCAGTGTATTAGCAAGTTTTGGGAGAAATATTTTGTGATTATGTTAATGAGTATTGTAAAGTGGACTGATTTCAGTGTTTTAGTTCTGCACGGCGATGATGTCCATTGGTGCATGTCTCGTGGATTAATTGCAGAAACATGAAAATGTATCAAATGACTCTTAAGGTTGGTTGGGTATTTGGGGGAAGAGATCAAACAGCAAGGTTATCGGTCTCATAGGATTAGGGAAGGATGGGGAAGGAAGTCGACCATGCCCTTTCAAACGAACCATCCCGGCATTTGCCTGGAGCGATTTAGAGAAATCACGGAAAATCTAAATCAGGATGGCCAGACGCGGGATTGAACCGTTGTCCTTCCGAATGGGAGTCCAGTGTGCTGACTCTTAAGGAGTCAAAGGTTTGTAAGGATGGAATCATCTGAAAGTGCATCAAATGCCACCACTTTGAGTAAGTGGACCAGTGTTGTTCAATTATGTCATGGGAGAAGGTAGGTGGATCGATGTTTATTACTAATAGAGTCACGTATTCGATATATTAATAAACAATGATTTACCTACCTTTCTCCATGATTTAATTAAAAAACACTGATCTGTGCTCATGCGTATCATTGTGTAGGAACAAAGAGCAGATAAATATTTCATTGCTTTTTTGAATATATCATGGGCTGTGACACTGTTGTTGGTTTTAGAGCAGTTTAAATACCAGTAGCTCAAATAAGGAGCAATTAAATTTATAATCCTCATTTACAAACATGCTTCACCCTTTCTCCTAAATGCATTATTTCCAAACACATCATTCGGCTGCTGCTCTCTCATTGGCTGCGTAACACAAACAGCTGACACACTTTTTGCTCCCATGATACCTCACAGCAAGTGCTGACAACATTCTTGTATGACACATGTAAGTACACCACTGACCCTATTGCAGACTTTTACCCATCACATGAAATACTAGGGGAAACAACGAGAAAGAGAAATGGAGAGTGATTAATATAGCCAGGCAGTGAAACAGAAGAACGAAGCAAGACAAATGCTTACAATGCAATACTAGATCAAATAAAGCATTATACAATAAAAATAGGATCAAGGGAGCAAAGGTATATTGGTGGGGTAAAAAAAAAGAAACCCTAAGGAGAAAAAGATGGAAGAGTACTACCAAAGGAATGAAACAAAATTTTGTAAGAAAATTACAGAAGAATGTGAGTAAAAGTAACTGCATGTAAGTGTGAAGAAGTAAATTTACTGGCATATAAACAATACCTCTTTCACAAATGGAGAGAGAGTAGTTTAAGGGAATTTTTGGGGGCAATGCTACCAGTAGTGAGCAGCCACTCTGTTACACTGCAGATGGAAAGATAGAAGAGCCCAGATTATAGCAAGTATGGAAGGTAGTGCACAATCTAAAAAATTAGAAAGCACCAAGAACTGTTGATATACTGGCAGAACTGGTCTCCATAAGTGAATCCACAAACTATTAAGTTCACAGTAATCAGGGAAGGATGATTTGGAAGAGTGATTCTTAGGTGTAATTATACAGTTAATTAAGGAGAGAGATAAGACTTGTTAAGATTATCAAGGGATTACTCTGCTGGGTATAACCTGCAAAATTATCACTAGCATTACGAACAAAAAGCTACTTCCTTAGGCCAAGATTCTGGGAGAATCAGTGCAAATTTCTGCCTACCAGATCAGATAATTGAGTTATGGCAAATATGTGAAAAGGCATTAGCATATAATATTGAGCTTCATAATGTCTATGAAGACTTATAGCAGGCCTTTGATAGTCTTCACAGGGCAGAAATGATAAATTATTTGTTACTACTTGGTACACACTCTAATACCTTTCACTCATTCTAACAACATTTCCTGGTTCCAAGGATTCAGTCTGAGTCGATAGAGAACTAATTAATTGGTTTAGCATTATTGAAGGAACCAGACTTGTGGTTACCCTCTTTACAAAGCTTTTCAATCTGACTAAGTAGCCATTCAAAAGCTTCAAGTATCAGGTTACATACACACGAAGTCAACTCTTACATGCATATGCTCTGATGCAATAAGCAGTAGAATTTCATGACAGAATATGTGAACTGAAATAAGTCATAATTTGAGAACTTGCTATAAATGAAATCTAGGCTAAGGGCATTAATCTCAGCAGTAAGGAAAACAACAATTTCGATGAACTATCAGCAGCAGAGCTTACTTTCCAAGGTGTGCAGAACTTTGGTTACCTGCATTTTCATATTAACAGAAAAAAATATACTGTAAGACTAACATGGGATGCTCACCCACAATCATCTTGTAGACATCTGTTTAAGAAGTTCAGCATTCTGAATACTGCTTCACACTATATTATCCATTCATGAAGTCCTTTGTAAATAATCCACTGCAGTTCAAAAGAAACAATGATTTATGTAATTACAATATTACAGTTGCCTCTAGTACAAAAAGGGGTGCATAATCCTGCAACTGTAACTTTTGACTACTTCCCCTCTGATATGAAATGTCAGACAAACTGCATAGAAATTTAGAAAAACTGAAATAGTTTCTCGTTGACAACTCTTATCCCACAGAAGAATTTCTGTTGTAAAGTGTAAAAAGTGGTGGGTGGAAATTACTGACTCATCAGTACATTTAGCAACAACACAAAAAACTTATAAAATGTTCAGCTTGTAGCCATATTTACTAATTAATGTGCAATATGACTGCAAAATAACTTGTTTCACACCATTTTAATTATCGTGCAAATGATCTATGGAACATCAAACTAACTAACATGGCATATTCCATGTCAACTGAAATAAAATATTTGAGACTAAGCAAAATAGATGCTTCAACATGTTTAATACATTATTAGTCTCCAAGTTATCAGACAGACAGCTAAAATTGCAAATATGTATGGTTACAATCAGGCCAGTTGTAACCTACAGATATGCAGCATGGACATTAATCCTTTAATTATGTTTTATCCCATGTAACACTGAAATACAAACAGTATGTGTTCTTTGGTAATAGTTATCAACATAACTACACCCTATGTACTCTATTACATATTAGTAAGTTCACCACAAGATGTGTGGTGGTACATATTCATGCCAATGAACCAGGAGCACAAAATGTGAGCTAAATTTTTTTAAACAAATCTGCAGGAAATTAGCAGCATCAACTTCAGACCATGTATATAAATCCACATTTGCAGCCATTTCAGTATCAATCTGTTTCAAAATTTTCATGAAATGCTTCAAGCACAAACAAACAGTATATCCTACTTGCTGAATCTGTACTAGATGTTTCATCAACTAGCCTACTTGCCACTGTGTTATACACACACTACCATTAGTTATTGCAGGAGTGTTGGAAAGTGGAAATAGCGGCAACATCATCTGCACCAGAGTCTCTTTCAAATTCCAAACCTTCTGTGTTATCTTCTGTAACCTCTTCCCAGCAGTTCATTACATGAACACCCACAACTTAATCTGCCACAGTTCCATACCACCTATATGAAGTCACTCGTGCAGGTCTAAAGAAAGTAAAGATGCGCACAAATGTCAATATGATCCCTCTATCTATAAAACTTCACCATAAATGAAAACATAATATGCCTATTACATTCAGATGTGTCAAACTACTCTAGTTACGTTGTGTATTTTTAGTAATCATCCTAGACCTGCACTTTCAGCAGAAATGATTCGTATTATCTCACCTGTGAACATTTTCGTGATAACTTGTGAAACAATATTAACCGAAATGTTCATTCTTCATTAGAAGTAGCATTTCACAGCATATAATTATTAAAACTGTTTTCTAGCTAGTAACTGAATTTCCGACAACTTCTTTGTTTATACATACGGTGAGGAAGATATCTAGTTGTACATACGCTTACAAACGCTGTCATTTATATTAGAAGAATAAAAAATCTACGGATGGCAAACGCTACCTGAATGCAAATCCAACTCTGAGGACAAGTGCCTCAAAGGTTATTTGGAATAACTAACTTTAAAAGGTGCATCCACACCATGCCTTTTTTGTGTTCAACTCTGCACATGTGCATAAATTTCCAGCAGCGTAACTAAGCACGCGCATTTGTAATTCCCTGGATATGAAGGCCGTGCATAAATCACAGTCAATCTTCGCGCTAATTCGTTTAGTTACTAGCGATACCAAACGACACGCAGTTACAGCCCATGTTTGTTCGGCTTTATTCACTTGTTCGCGGCTATCTCAAACCTACCAACATGCAAACATAAAAATGGTAACTAGATAAACTATTGAAAATATAACCAATACAATTCATTATTTGAAATAAATAAAGCAATAAACAGCATTTATGACCAGTGGTACACATATTTCGCAGTGTAAGGGTTAACGAGCGCTGCTGAGAAGCAGTTCTGGGTGTTGAAAACGCAGTGTTCTGACGACCTGCGTGGCAGACTGGCAGTTTAAGAAGAGAGGTGGCTCTGCTAGACTCGCATTCCGGCGGGCGACTGAGCGACTAGACGACTGTTTCAACACGCATCCTGCCATCCTGATTTAGGTTTTCCGTGATTTCCCTAAATCGCTTCAGGCAAATGTCGGGATGGTTTCTTTGGAAGGGCACGGCAGATTTCCTTCCCCATTTTTCACTAATCCGATTGGACCGATGACCTCGCTGTTTGGTCCCCTCCCCCAAATCAATCAACCAACCAACAGTTCAGAATAACAATTGTTTCATCTAGAACAAACGCTTAATTGGTCACCTCATACAAGGAGCTGCCATTGTAAGATTAATAAAAAGCAGAAGGATAGCCTGGCTTGGATATGCCCTTAATAGAGGCCAACTGGAGAAGACAGATAGGAATGCTACGAAAGCATTGAAAGATCAAACGATGTGGAAGAAGATACAAAATCTCTCAGAGCCTGAAAATAGTGAATAACCGCACTGGAGAGGTGAGAATGGAGGAACCTTACTGAAATGGGTAAAGCTGGGTTCACAGACGCAACAAAAGTATAGCCACAGCTAGTGGCGTACAGTAGTTGCAACGAAATTGCATGTGTGAACTCTCATTTCTCAGTGGCGCAGCTTAAGAGACGCAACTCTTGCCATGGCACAAAACTTTCACCTTGGTTGTACTTTGTTAGTCCACATTCCTCCCACCACTGCTCCCTGTTGGCTGTAATTCGAAACACATGCACACTGTCTTAGCTATCGTGGAGTAATACCCGCTGCACTCCATTTGATTTCAGCGTGTTTTCGCTTTATTACTGAAAGTGAAAATAGCGGTCGGCAGATACACTTTCGCAGCTTCTGGAACTCCAAGAACAACAATCTATCTTTAATTTTCTGTAGCAGTGTGTGTGTGTGTGTGTGTGTGTGTGTGTGTGTGTGCACGTGCATACAATATTTGCAAACTCATTCTTTAGATCTGTCCCACAATCTTGAAAGATTTTTGAAGTCCGCGAATACTTTCAATTATTTATTGCACAAGAACCAAACATTGTACAGATATCATACATATGTCGTTTTGAAGAGAAACCCTGAAAGTTTTTTTTTCATGTATTCTGACACAGCGTAGTTTGGTAATTTGCCGATAGTCAGCGATAGTCGCAAACATGCCGAGTTCAGGTGCGGAGCAAGCTTTCTTTGTGTTCGACAAAAACAAGTGTGCTACAGCTGTTCAATGGATGGTGTTCATTCTTTCCGCGCGCTATACGAGATTGGAATAATAGAGAATTGTGAAGTTGGTTCGATGAACCCTCTGCTAGGCACTTAAATGTGATTTGCAGAGTATCCATTTAGATGTAGATGTTTAGAACCAAGTACGGTAAGAAGCCACCAACAAGGAAGGCCATTTGCCACTGGCACAAAAAATTCGTCACGACGGGTTGCTTGTGTCCGGCAAAGAGAAGCGGACGTCCCACTTTGAGTGAAGTGAATGTGGAGTGCGTACGAGAGACATTCGTATGGAGTCCAAAGAAATCGGTGCGTCGTGCATCGCGTGAACTCGAAATGGCTCCAATGACAGTGTGGAAAGTCCTGCGACAGAAGCTGTCTATGAAACCATTCAAATTGGAGCTAGTGCAGAAGCTCAATGACGACGGCGACAAGGACAAGCATTTTGAGTTTTGTTCGCAGTTGCAACAATTGAATGAGGATAGGGATGGCATTGTTGACCGCTTAATTTTTAGCGACGAAGCCACTTTTCACACTAATGGGAAAGTGAACAGGCATAATTGTCGAATCTGTGGTACAAAGCATCCACACGAATGCATTGAATTTGAGCGTGATTTCCCAAGTAAATGTTTTTTTGTGCCTTGTCGCGTCGAAAACTGTACAGGCTATTCTTCTTCGCCGAGAGCACTGTCACTGGATATTCCTACTTGGACATCCTGTGGCTGATGCCTCAAATGCAATCGAACTCTCCGTTCATCTTTCAGCAGGATGAGGTTCCACCACATTTTCGTCGTGAAGTTCGTGGGTACCTGAACACGGAGCTGCCGCATCGTTGGATTGGCCGTGCTACAGAAGGGGACAGGTGTTTCATGAAATGGCCTCCCCGATCACCAAATCTCAGTCCGTGTGACTTTTTTCTGTGGGGACACATAAAAGATCTGGTGTATGTACTGCCTCTACCACATGATGTTAACAGAGCCTCGGGAGAGAATACGGGAAGCGACTGCCACAGTCGACTATGCTATACTGGGACGGGTATGGCAAGAATTCGGTTACCGTGTTGAAGTCTGCCAGGTCACTCATGGTTCGCATATCGAATGTTTGTAAAAAAAAACTTTCAGAGTTTCTCTTCAAAATGCAATATGTATGGCTGCTGTACAATGTTTAGTTCTTGTGCAATAAATAGAAAGTGTCAATTTAGCTTCCGCCGTTTGCCGGTAGGTGGCGACAACGGTAAGTAGCGGTCAAAAGAAACAGATCGCAGACATCAGGCAGTTAGCTTCGATCTCCGTCAACATAAACTCATTCAATCATTATTCGATTTGTGGCTGCATCATAAAGTTGTTCTTGATTGAAAATGTCAGTTTACGAGCAGAATTCTCGTCATTTGTGAGAGGTGTTACTGTTTTGTTTCAATATGAAGAAAACAGCGGCTGAGTCATCGAATGCTCTCAAGTACGTTTGGTAAGGACGCCATTAGTGAAAGAACGTGTCGTGAGTAGTTTCAGCGCTTCAAGAACGGTGATTTTAACGTCGTGACCGGCATATTGGTGGAAGAGAGAATGTTTTCGAAGATGCAGAATTGGAGACATTGCTGAGTGAATACTCGCGTCAAACTCAAGAGGAATTGGCACGATTAGTGGGAGTGAACAGCAAGCCATTTCAGAACTTCTCAGGGCTATGGGCATGATTCAAAAAGAAGGAGCTTGGGTCCCGTTTGAGCTGAAACCAAGAGACGTTGAACGGCGTTTGTGTGTTTGTGAACAGTTGCTTCAGAGGCAAAAACGGAAGGGATTTCTGCATCTCATTGTGACTGGGGACGAAAAATGGGTTCATTACGATAACCCTAAACGCAAAAAAATATGGGGATATCCCGGCCATGCTTCCACGTCGACGGCCAAACCGAATATTCACGGCTCCAAGTTCATGCTTTGCATTTGGTGGGACCAGCTCGGCGTCGTATACTATGAGGTGTTAAAAACAATTGAAACAATCACAAGTGCTCGTTATCGAAGGTAATTAACGCGTTTGAGCAGATCGTTAAACGACAAACGGCCGCAATACAGCGAGAGCCACGATAAAGTGATTTTGCAGCACGACAACGCTCGACCCCACGTTGCAAAAGAGGTCAAAACGTACTTGGAAACGTCAAAATGGGAAGTCCTACCCCACCCGCCGTATTCTCCCGACATTGCTCTCTCTATCACCTGTTTAGATCAATGGCGCATGGCCTGGCTGACCGGTGTGACCGAGCGGTTCTAGGCGCTTCAGTCTGGAACCGCGCGACCGCTACGGTCGCAGGTTCGAATCCTGCCTCGGGCATGGATGTGTGTGATGTCCTTAGGTTAGTTAGGTTTAAGTAGTTCTAAGTTGTAGGGGACTGATGACCTCATATGTTAAGTCCCACAGTGCTCAGAGCCATTTGAACTATTTGAACAAATTGGATCGATTCGTGGATCGCTTCAAAAGATGAACAATTTTTTAGACGCGGGATTCGTACACTGCCCGAAGGATGGGAGAAAGTAGTGGCCAGTGATGGAAAATACTTTGAATTATACATGTGTAACCAGTTTGTTTCATTAAAGCATCAAATGTTGGGGAAAAAACAGCGGAAGCAAAGTTGTACACCTTTAGTTTGCCACAGCAGAAAGCATTTTCGCCTTCTGCAATATGAGTTTACAAGGCTTCGGTGTATTTTTAGTACATTCACAATAAATCTAAATATTGTGAGTCCTGTAGCAACAAAGTCAAAATCCATGTTACAAGTTCAACAACAGGCACAGTAACTACAAACAGTGCAACAACAGTCATAATAAAATGTGGTACAAATTTACAAAGTGAATGAGCGACAAAAGAAGACATTATAAGCACCTTTAGTTATTTTCTTTAACGTGAATGTTAGGATGAAAATGGAGTATACTGTTCGCACGTGAAAGATAACACACTATAATTTGTCTAAAAATACGAATTACAAGATCCATTTGTTATCGCTAAAATCAAGCATAGCACAAGAACAAAGAAGTAAACACATAAAAATAACAAACACTGATACAGGTCACTGCAGTCTGTGTCACTCCAAAAATGTGTGTGAAATCTTATGGGACTTAACTGCTAAGGTCATCAGTCCCTAAGCTTACACACTACTTCACCTAAATATCCTAGGGACAAGCACACACACCCATGCCCGAGGGAGGACTCGAACCTCCGCCGGGGCCAGCCGCACAGTCCATGTCTGCAACGCCTGAGACCGCTCGGCTAATCCCGCGCGGCTGTGTCACTCCAATCGATATCACTTGTCGCTAAGCAAACCCCCCTTTTTGAAGTCCTGTGCCCCAGGGATACCAAGCTACTGGTTGCCAACAGCTCTACTGGCCCCGATTATCACCAGCGCGAATGTTAGAGTGCTGTCTGGTGCACTGATGAGATATGTATCATGAGGTCTAGGTGCAACTAGAGATTTGTTATTCATGGTTGCCAAACTCGAAGGTACGACGCCATCTGTATCGAGGTGTGCAGAGTGCAGCCACATTCCAGTCTCTCACGAAGTTGTTGGATAATCTTGCAGTTCTTGGAAAGGCCCCTTATATGATTGGCGAAGAGTAGGGTGGACAATATCATCGCGTCGTCACACATTCGTCGATGTGGCCAGCTCCCTGTGTTCAAATGCTGTTTCGTTACCATGATGTTGTGGTGAGTCCACGTTGATCAGTGGTATTCTTTCTTTGAAACGCCGACAGATATCTGACGCTTGCTCATCAGATGGAAGGCCTGCCTGTTTGTTTTTAAGCAGATACGTAGGAAGGCACACTTCTTCACCAAAAACCAACTACACCAACGGAAAGCCTACATCCTGTTTCACGCCGGAACAAAGGCCTAATAATACCAAAGGTAAAGCCTAAATTCGTTTCGAACCATGCACCGTTAATGTTGCCTTGAGAGTCTGATGAACTTTTTCAGCTAATCTATTGCTTGATGGATGGTAACTGGTTGTCCGAATGTGTCAACATCTTAGCGACCAAAGAGGCTCTTGAAACAAAAAAGCCTCAAACTGTCTTCCACAGTCAGATGTGATGACTTGAGGAACCCTGTAGTGGGCAAAAAACTCTCAGACTGCTTCACCTCACATTACTCTCCACCAGTTAACGTTCTCCTACTATTTTTCCTTCTTATCTTTTTCATACCATTGAATTCCAGCCCCCCAGCACAATTAAATTTGTATCTCCCATAACTATATGAATAATTTCTTTTATCTGATTTATATATTCTTCCAGTCTCTTCTTCTACTATACTGCATTCACTATGCTGTTAATAGAAGCTTACCTGCATTCCTATTTTGTTATTCATTGTTAGGCCTACTCTGTATTAACCTAAATTGATTTTGTATTCATAACCCTGTTCTGACCTGACCAAAAGTCTTCTGCTTGCCACCACACTTTTCCCACTATATCTAGTTTTATTCTACAGTCAGTCAGGCCTGGTGTGCCTCCTAGCTGCATTATTTTGTGCTAACCTCTGTGATTTCTTGTCAGTATTTCAATTGTCTTTACATCTTCCTACATGCTCTTAGGCTTGTAACTTTTCTTAAATTGTGTTGGCTGTGAAGAGAGCTTCTGACGATAGTGATTTAAGCTGAACAATACCAGGCCAATAAAAACATCTTCATGTTTCAAAGAAAACATGCAATACTGAATTAACATTGGTTGTTTCTACTCCTTACTAACACCTGATTTTCTTTTGGCATGATCCAAATTTACCCAGAGCATTAGTTATAGAAAAATACTATTTCTTAAAGACTGGTCTAGAGTTAACCTACGTGACAGCGTGACTTGGTACCAGTATTAAAACTGAAATTTTACTCTAATAGGGCATACTTACTATAAATTTTAATTTTCTCAAGCACTCAGTAACTACAGATGTAATACGAGGGTTGGAACTTTAATAGTGGCAACTATTTATTTACAGCCCGTACAAAATAGATACGTGTTTCAAACTTTTACTAACCTTCAGAGTAGTCACCAGCATTGTGTATAACCGGTTGCCAGCGATGAGGAAGTCTTAGGATACTCTTTAAGTCTTAGCAGTGCTAGTTGTGTGGACAGTTCGAGCGGCGCGGTCTATTGCCCGACAAATTTATAGCACTTCTGAAGCGAATGCCGTGAAGTCTTTCCTTCAGTTTAGAATTCGAGTTGAACTTACGAGGGCTTAAGTCAGGGGAGTGCAGTAGGTGGTATGGCACTCAGCAGACCCATCAGTCAAACAAATCAGTAATAGCTTGCACTGTACGTGCTTGAACATTGTCCTGCAAAATGATGGCCATGTCCTGCAGAAAGTATCATCGCTTCTGTCTCTAAGCTGGTCGTAGGTTGTGTTCCAAAAATGAACAGCATAGAGACAGAAGTGATGACACTTTCTGCAGGACCTGACTATGATTTTGCAGGACCAATGATTAGGCACGTACACTGCAAGCTGTTACTGATTTGTTTTACTGATGGGGCTGCTAAGTCCCATACCACCTACTGCGCTACCCTGACTTAAGCCCTCGTAAGTTCAACTCGATTTCTAAACTGAAGGAAGCACTTCACGGCACTTGGATGAGACTCAAATTATGCATGAAGAAGATTTGTTAGTTTCGCAGAATTGTGACTTCCTTAAAGCAGGCTTAATTGAAGAATATTCCTTAACTCTAGAGAACAGATTACATAAACTGTTACGAGAAAAACCGACTCGTGACATATCGCCAAAACAAATTTTGGCGGAGTTAAAATCACTAGCAAGTAACGATTTGTTGCCACAAGCTGCCCTGCGTTTATAATGGTTTCGACAACTTCCGCAAACAATTAGCACTCTCTAGGTGGCACACGTTGCTTTATCTTTTGGCAGCCTTGATGGATAAAGCGAAGGTGATGGCTGTGTATTTGGAACATAAAGGTTGTAAAATTGTACAGCAGATCAGCATAGCGGTGGACCCCGAACTGAGCATCAACAGTGAAGGTAGGCAGTGCCGCCCTGACTCAGGCACATCAGTAGAGTAGCCATCACGAAATTAGACAGCTCACGGCCACACCGATGAGACCGATGACCTCGCTGTCTGGTCTCCTTCCCCAAACAACCCAACCCAACCCCTCCACACTAGTGACTGGGACACACTTACACATCACCAGCATTTACAATGACACATCCGCAACATGCTTACTGCGAAGAAACCCCATGCCTGACAATGGACATGCACACAATTCAATTCCACACTCCCAATAAACTCTTCCAATTATTGGCTTGCTTCCCACCACATTACTGTGAACCGTCCTACCCCACAATACCCTCTCCTCCATGATAACTGTCCCTTTCCTGACAATCTCAGTAAGGCCAACTACTTTGCCTCTCACCAATCCAAAGTCTTTTCCATTCCAGATGATCCCCAATTTGATTAGTCCCTCTTCCCCAATGTCATCGAACATACAGATACCTCCACTCCTCCCCTTACACCTAGCTTCCAGTATTTGGGCCATACACTATCATTGGAACTTAACATTCCCATCATTGCACAGGACATCATCCTCACCCTCCACACCAAACGCAACAGTGCCCCTGGCCGCAACCGTGTTAACTACTATCACCTCAAACACTGCCCTCGCTCCTTCCTTGCAGACCTTGCCACATTCTACAACATAATCCTTGCCACCGGCTTCTACCCCAACCTGTGGTAAACCTCCCATACCCTGATGTTCCTCAAACCTAACAAGCCTCTGTCTGATACCTCTTCATGTCACCCTATATGTCTCACCTCGGTGTTCAGCAAGCTCTTCGGATCCATCCTTACCTAGTGCATCCATGACCACCTCCACCTACACCACCTCCTCCCCAACACCCAATGTGGTTTTTGACCTTCCTTCTCTGATGACGACCAACTCCTATGCCTCACCCATCTCCTCTCCCTCCAGCTTAACTCCTGTCACTCTGCCATTTTTGTATCCCTAGAGCTCAAAAAGGCCTACAACCATGTATGGCATCCTGGTCTCCTGTTTAAACTTCAGACTTGTGTTCTTCCTATCAACTATGTCAGTCTCATTGCCTCCTACATCACTGTCCACAACACCGATTCCTGTACCTTCTACCCCTCTCTGAGTCTGTCCCAGGGCTCTGTCCTCTACCCTCTCCTCTACCTCCTGTACACAGCAAATATGTCCCAACCCCCCTCCAGTCTACCTCCTGCAGCATGCCAATGACACCGCCTTCCTTGCCCTCGCCCCTACCCCTCAATGATCCCAACACCTTCTCCAGAATCACCTTGACGTTTTTGTCACATGGTGTAACCCATGGCTCCTAAAATTCCTGCCTTCCAAGACCCAGGCAATCATCATAGGTCGTACCACACCCTCCTTCCGGGTCCTTGATTTTTCCCTTACTATCTGCACCCGTCCTGTCCACCTGTCCCACACTCTCACCTAACTTGGACTTACCATTGACCATCGCCTTAACTGGACCCCTCATCTCTGCTCTATCCAATCTGAAGCCCACAACTGCCTGAGTCTCTTTAAACTCCTCTCTGGCTGAAGATGGGGGTTGAACCCCTCTACCAACCTCCACACCTACAAATCCTGATCCACCCCATCCTCTGCTATGCCAGTCCTGCCTGGATCTCCACTCTTCCCCCCCCCCCCCTCCCCAAATTCTAAAAGTCCCTTCAGATCCTCGAGCGCCATGCACTCTGCCTCGCCTTCCATATATGCCTTCTGTCCCTGATGCGGATCCTCTATGACCTGATTTCTTTCCCCCCTCCTTTTCCTCAAACATATCTGCATCCTCTACACCTCCCACAGACTTGATCCCCCCATGCCCTGGTTGATCCTCTCCTCTACAACCTGCACCCGCTGCCGCACCTTCACTGTTATTACCCACCTCTACACCTTCATCTCCTTTCCCAAGGTGGCTTCTGTCAACTCCCCCTCCCAGGTGATGCCCTTTCTCCCTCCATTTATCCCTCCTATCAGCTCTGATCCTCACCCCCTCCTCCCTACATCTATTCCTTTCCTGTGCTCCCTCTCCCCCGTCCCCCTCCCATCCTGTTTTTCCCTTTTCCCCTGCCTATCCTCTCTTTGCCTCCCTTCTCTCCCCAGAGTTGCCCTGCCCCCCCCCCCCTTATGCGTCCTCTTCCTCCACCGACTCCTCCCCCCCCCCCCTATTTTTCCCTCATCTGTCCGGGTCCGCTCCCCGCCCCCTTTTGCCTTAGGCTGTAGTGTGTCATCTCTGTGTCAAGTTGTTAGTGCAGTGTTTAAGTAAGTGTTAAGTGTTGTGTGTCTTTTCCAGAGTGATGTGAACAGAAACCATACTGTCACTGGGTGTGATTTTTTTGTCTCTTGCGAATAGGAACCAGACTGTCACCGTGTTTTTTAATTGTCTGTCTATTATTGTGCCTGTCTGCTTCCTGTGTATTTAATTAGCGTCGCCTACCCTTTGTTTTATATTTTAACCTCCACAAATTTCCGCCACTTTACACTTTAAAAGTCCCCATTTTTATCGCCTGTTTTTGTTATTTATTATCTTCTGATTCTGTTTCAAAAATTCTGAAGGCTGAAGAGCGGCGTACTAGGCTGCTGCCAGCCCGCTACCTTTGGGGGGAATCGAAACTCAATATAGAGGAAAAAAGCATATAAGTACTCGCGCGCTGTCGTACAAGGAGTCTCCCGCAAATAAAATGCGTTTTTGTGTGACACGATACAGTGATGATGTCTCAGATACTACGAAAATTAATTCAATAGTTTTCTTAAGAACTTTCTCGCTGGAAGTTTCTACAGGGTCCAACAGAACATAAATTCATCAGCGACAACATTTTTAGTTACACAGACGGAAATCAGCTCGCTACAGGATAGGTGTGGATTCCTGGCAGACTGAGGACGGAGAGCATGGGAGATTACGAACCCCAAAAAACTTCTGGGTTCGAACGTTTATATTTTCACATATACCACTTTCCAAATTTCTCTGCCAACTTTTAGAGTATGAAGTACATAGATGGGCCTGCGGTGTTACCACACGCAGAGAACATTCCAGTCAGGCAAAAGTGCCCTTCACAGGCTGACCACACCTGCTGCTAACAACAAAACCAACCGATTTGTGAGTTCCCGGGTATAACTAGCAAACCACAGGAAGTCGAGCATAGTAAAACAGAAAAGGAAGATCCTTCACGGAGAAAAAAATCAGAAAGACTGACTTCTTGAAGGTAGGTGGAAAGGACTGGAAAAAAAAGTATTTCCCTCATTTAAACGTTCACAAAGAAACAGTCAGCTGACTTGTGTTCAGAATCATAGTGCTGCGTGAAACACTGATAATGATGACCGTACATTACAATCTTATACTGTATAAAGTACCACGTTGTCGAAGTTGGGAGAGTTTGTTTAAGTTCTTAAACCAATAGCATTTTATGTACTTCTCAAACGTACGAATAAATTGTGTTCAAATGATGTATTTTCCTTAGCTTCGAAAACGATGCACGAAGAGCCTATGCAAATTTTTATTATTAGTGAAGTGTTATCCATCCGTGGCATTAAAATTGTGGATGGTAATTTATATTTGGTGGGTAGACAGAATTGTGACTCCTTCCCAGAGCTGACATCTGGATCCTGATCCGAGTCTTCATTTAACATTAAACACTTAGGCCTACTTTTCCACGTTATCAAATGCGAAGAGTGACTCCAGTTTCTTAAATGCGCCTATCGACTGAAAAGACTAGGCAATGGCTTCAGCGCGCTCCACCAACCTCGACTCTCGCAGGGACACCCCTTGGAAATGGTGGGCGCAGCCTCAAACCCCATCTGCCCAGCACACTCCTGACTCCACTTTTGTAGATTTGAGAACCCACCGTTCCTGAAACGACACAAATTAATCCTTGTAAGGATACACCTTGCTTGGTTATTACAAGCAAGCATTTGAGTCCGATGGAAATGCTGAACACATAGTAACATGTAAAAGATAATATTTGTGTAGCACCATCAGATTAATATGTGTTTACTATCTGACAAACCGACACTGCCTGGGTATTCATTACGCCAATTTTTTGTTAGAAACGAAAAGAAAAAAATGAACTGCGTTTGTAGAGAAATATCGCAATAATCTCATTTCCACGTATTCGTGAAAACACCTTTGAAATTATGAAACAGTTGTACTAAGAAATATACATAATGTGCAAATGTGTAAGTACAGTATCCAAATTATGAAACATAGATTTCTGTACACTGGGCGCAGCTGATTTTCTTGTCTACAGCGCGATTTTGTAAACGTCTCTATGGAAACGCCTCTTCATAGTTCTATAGTCGGCTGTTTTCACCTACATCCATTTGCGCTTCGCAGTTAAAAGCTGTCAAAAGAGCTGCCACGTGTCAGGGATTTCCTTAAGCTGACTCGACTGTAGGAAAGCCGTAGTAAAGAATAAATGTATTAAAATTCATGTATGCTGCGGCATTTTTCACGATATCATTGTTTATGACGTCATATCTCTTGAACAATGCGCCGTACAAAGCTACATTTGTGTACGTAGATTCAGCGTCATATATGAGTTCTGCCAGCGCAATTTATTGCGAATAAGTTAGTGCCACAGAACCAATACAATTAAATGTCATTCATGATGGGCAGTTTTTGACGCATCTCATTGTTTATGGCGTCATACCTCCTGAACTACACTCCTGGAAATTGAAATAAGAACGCCGTGAATTCATTGTCCCAGGAAGGGGAAACTTTATTGACACATTCCTGGGGTCAGATACATCACATGATCACACTGACAGAACCACAGGCACAAAGACGCAGGCAACAGAGCATGCACAATGTCGGCACTAGTACAGTGTATATCCAACTTTTCGCAGCAATGCAGGCTGCTATTCTCCCATGGAGACGATCGTAGAGATGCTGGATGTAGTCCTGTGGAACGGCTTGCCATGCCATTTCCACCTGGCGCCTCAGTTGGACCAGCGTTCGTGCTGGACGTGCAGACCGCGTGAGACGACGCTTCATCCAGTCCCAAACATGCTCAATGGGGGACAGATCCGGAGATCTTGCTGGCCAGGGTAGTTGATTTACACCTTCTAAAGCACGTTGGGTGGCACGGGTACATGCGGACGTGCATTGTCCTGTTGGAACAGCAAGTTCCCTTGCCGGTCTAGGAATGGTAGAACGATGGGTTCGATGACGGTTTGGATGTACCGTGCACTATTCAGTGTCCCCTCGACGATCACCAGTGGTGTACGGCCAGTGTAGGAGATCGGTCCCCACACCATGATGCCGGGTGTTGGCCCTGTGTGCCTCGGTCGTATGCAGTCCTGATTGTGGTGCTCACCTGCACGGCGCCAAACACGCATACGACCATCATTGGCACCAAGGCAGAAGCGACTCTCATCGCTGAAGACGACACGTCTCCATTCGTCCCTCCATTCACGCCTGTCGCGACACCACTGGAGGCGGGCTGCACGATGTTGGGGCGTGAGCGGAAGACGGCCTAACGGTGTGCGGGACCGTAGCCCAGCTTCATGGAGACGGTTGCGAATGGTCCTCGCCGATACCCCAGGAGCAACAGTGTCCCTAATTTGCTGGGAAGTGGCGGTGCGGTCCCCTACGGCACAGCGTAGGATCCTACGGTCTTGGCGTGCATCCGTGCGTCGCTGCGGTCCGGTCCCAGGTCGACGGGCACGTGCACCTTCCGCTGACCACTGGCGACAACATCGATGTACTGTGGAGACCTCACGCCCCACGTGTTGAGCAATTCGGCGGTACGTCCACCCGGCCTCCCGCATGCCCACTATACGCCCTCGCTCAAAGTCCGTCAACTGCACATACGGTTCACGTCCACGCTGTCGCGGCATGCTACCAGTGTTAAAGACTGCGATGGAGCTCCGTATGCCACGGCAAACTGGCTGACACTGACGGCGGCGGTGCACAAATGCTGCGCAGCTAGCGCCATTCGACGGCCAACACCGCGGTTCCTGGTGTGTCCGCTGTGCCGTGCGTGTGATCATTGCTTGTACAGCCCTCTCGCAGTGTCCGAAGCAAGTATGGTGGGTCTGACACACCGGTGTCAATGTGTTCTTTTTTCCATTTCCAGGAGTGTATGATAGGTAAGTGGTTCTTACTCCTACAGCGATTTTTGCCTGACAGTAAGGGGTATTTGTAACAAGTTTGGTTAAAATCGGTCTACTATGTTAGGGGGTGATGCGGAACATACACACACATTCACTTTATAATAGGTATCGATTTCATTGCGAATTTCTCCAGTGTCATATGTTAATAAATATTGCTGTGTGTTACTAGGGTTTGTAATGTTCCAGTCAAATACTGAGATGTCAGGAGATAACAATGCCGGCAATTGCCTGTTGCTGAAGCTGCGCGTTACTGCAGGGAATAATGGAGAATACTTGCAATTACTCCAGTCAGCCTTCGGGAAAATTCTCAGCAGGATTTTTATTGTTATAAATGTGACGGTAGCAAGAAGCATTTCTCGTTTGTCTCAGTTCCCAGTCCGACACACTGACATTCAGGCCCGTTCTTATTTTAATTTCTCGAAGGTCGTAAATGTGTCGTTTCCTTTAAACAATTTCTTATCAGGAATACCAGAATCTACATGTCAACTATCAGAGAATTACAAGAGGTTTGCTGAGTTAGACGTTTATTAATGATTGCGTCTTAGTGATAATATAGTTTACTTAGCGCCAATGCCACAAGTGGATATCATTTTCCTTTTTTGAAATAAATGTTAATTAAGCGCAGAGTTAAAATAGCCGACTTGAAGGTTATTTTATTTTAGTTTACAATATTACCGCACGTGCACCTAGGATACAAGTATTTAGTCATTTTCAGTGAGTAAGAGAAATGCTCAGTTGAAAATCTTGAAGCCTCATTTAATTAAAGGAAATAAATATTCATCTCATAAAGAGAAACAATGCTTTAAGTAGCCCATAGGTTAATCAAACATTAAACCTGAGTAATTAAAGTCACTCAGTATTTATACTTCTTCCTTAAATTCTCTGCTTCGAGCAGATTTTAGTATCATATGTGATTTTTAAGGTCCCAGGTAAGATGAAAGAAATAATTCGCTGAGCTGTTTTTGCAGCCCTCTCAACTTTAATAGCTCACTGCAGTCCGATTTGCTGTTTTCTAATTAAATTCTATTTATAAAGACCAGTCAAAAAATAGTTACTTGATTTAATGGGAAGCCACATATTTCTCTTAAAGACTATAACTCTGAAATTTAATTTTTACGATTCTCAAATAATTACATTATTAGGATAAGCGTGATCAATAATTAATAATAGTTTTAAAGTTAATATCCATATACTGGCCTTGCACGTGCTTCAGCTCACCTATGAAACAGAAATATTAAATTTACACAGACGAAATCTTACGTACATTATGAAAAGCGTATCTTTGCTAAGACATTGCCCATCAAAAGGCTTTTTTTCGTGTTTCTATAGCACAACCATATTACCTTTGGTGTCAGGCACTCACAAAAGCAGACATACTATCTTATCATCTGTACTGCATATGTGAATATGAATACAAAATGCACACATATGGAGACAAATGCATTGTCAAGTATCTACTGAGAGACGTTCAGTCTCAGGGCAATAGTGAGGGTTAATCACATGTTTACATGAGCCACATCAAAATTTCTTGTAGCCTTTTAAAGATATTAATGACAAAATAGTTTAAATATGACATTCTTAACAAACAAAGATGATTTAGAATGAACAGTGGAGAATTCTTCAGAACATATGCTATAGCTAATAACACGAGTGTTGATAAAGGATCTAACCCTCACATTAACATCCAGGAGAATAGTAGAACAGCCTTACAACTGGCAGACAGCTTGACAAGTAGCGTCTTATCAGTTAATCTTACAAAAACCCACATTGCACAATATGAAACAAAAATTAGTTTCAAGTATCAGAGGTAGAGCTTGTAATATATTTAAGTTGTGGGAGTTAGTTCCAGTAGGTTTTAGTCTATACATTTTATGTCAGAATGGGTTATCTATAAGTTCAGTTTGTTATTTCCGTGTGTAAAATTCTAACAAATAATTATAAACTTACATCAGGAGTAAGGGTTACATAAGTAATTAATTATGTTTGTCATCCTGCCATATCCAAAAATCAATTATGGTGAATTTGTCATTTATGTTTCCTAGTTACAATATAGAATAAGAACTATTCTAAATAAGTATTTTCTTCTACAACATTAATTTTCATAATTTCATATTTATGTAACAAGTACACCAAAATCTTAAAAGCATGAAGAATTATTTTATATTAACTAAAGTATTTAAGTGTGCAAATTTTATTATCTTTGGTATAGTGTCAGGAGATTTGGTAGGAGACGTTATTGTAAGAGAATATAAGCTTGGCAAGAAGATAGTGGTTTGTTGTTGACTGGCTAGGATACTGTAGTTTTTTGGCATGTGCATTGTCTATGTAATTGTTTTGGATGATGCTGTCACCATTGACTATAATAATTTTTATTTTATTGTTACATGATAGAGACTTTGGACTTAGGCCGTTTTTAAGTAAAAACATTAATTTATATGTCAAAAGACATCAGACTGGTATAAAACACAAGTCCCTGTCGATAAAGCGTATTGGTTATACTGTATTTCATAACAGTCTGATGTCTTTTGACATGTAAATAAGTTTTGATACATGAAAATGGCCTGAGGCCGACATATTGGATTGTATAACAATAAAATAAAAATTATCACAGATAAGTGGCGGCAGCATTATTCAAAACATTGAGTAAACTGCAATTACAGTTAATCTCTGTATAGCTTTTGTCTTCAAGAATGATCATAGTACGATAAAAGTTAGAAGTTCATCAGGCACATGCTGGATAGGCTTCATGTGCGAAATTCCTGGACATTGTGACAGATAACAAATATAGGTGACATACCAGCAAATGGATAAATTGATCAAAAATCTCAGTTTTGCTTGCTATGAGCTCAGAAATCTCTCTACTGCGTTGACCTGTGCAAATAGGATTACCAGTATACTTTCACTGATTGCTATCCTGTGGCATACCCCTCTGGATCAATGCAGCAAGGTTAAAAAAAGTATTCTCCACAATCATGCTGTATAAATATTGCGCGAAATTGGTAATCTAACATCTTTCAGAAGTTTCTTCAGTGACTTATGGATTATTACACTCACATGCTAACACATTTGCTCTCCAATAATAAGAAGTCAAGATGAACTGTGAAACTCACAAACATAAGAGTAAAAGTAAGTATAGCTTCCATACAGACTGTATGCCCCTGTGCAGGGTTCAGAATGGCGTTTTATATACTGATTCAAAATTCATTAAAGGCTTCCTGGTAAACGACAGACAGGAATTGGAAATCCCCCAAAGATTCACTGCAAGCGACATAACGATATATGAAACTGGTGATGTTGAATGCTGGGATGGTTCCTTTGAAAAGCACAATGCCAGTTTCCATCCCTAATCCCAACTTATGCTCCATCTCTAATGACCTCATTAGGCAAAGAGATCATTGGGATGGAGGACAAGTTAGGACGGGGGAAGGAAATCGGCACTGTCCTTTTGAAAGGAACCATCCCAGCGTTATACGTATATACGAGGGTTGGAACTTAAATAGAGGCAACTATTTATTCACAACCGATAAAAAAGAGTTTGCACCTGTTACTGTCCTTCAAAGTAGTCACCAGCGTTGTGTAGAACCCGCCAGCGATGTGGAAGGCATAGTATACCGCTAGCAGGGCCTGTTCTATTGATGGTGCGAATGGAGCGGTCTGCTGCCTGCCGAATCTCTGGAACAGTTCTGAAGTGAATGACACGAAGTGGATCCTTCATCTTCAGAGTCAAATCTAAGTCACAAGGACCTAAGTCCAGGGAGTATGGTGGATGGTGGATGGTACAGTACTTCCCAGTCCCCTCGACCGAACAGAGCAGCCACAGCTTGCGCTGTATGCGCCGGCGCATTGTCGCGCAAAATGATAGGTGTGTTGCGCAGAAAGTGTCGCCGCTTCCTCCGCAAAGTTGTTCGGAGGTGGTTCTCCAAAAACGAACAGTAATACTATTTAAGTCCTTGTGACTTTGATTTGATTCCGAAGATGAAGGAACCACTTCGTGGCATTCGCTTCAAAAATGTTCCAGAGATTCGAAAGGCAGTAGACCGCTCCATTCGCACCATAAAGAGTGCAGGCTCTGCTAACGGTATACTACGCCTTCCACATCGCTGGCAACGGGTTCTACACAACGCTGGTGACTACTCTGAAGGACAGTGACAGGTGCAAACATGTAACTCTTTTGTATCGGTTGTGAATAAATAGTTGACACTATTTAAGTTCCAACCCTCGTACTTTGATTTACGTACATACTCTGCAAGCCACCGTTTTGTGGACGGTGAAGGGTACCTTGTACCACTGCTACTCATTTCCTTTACTCTTCCACTCGCAAAAACAGCGAGGGAAAAACTATTATCTATATGTCTCCATACGAGTCATAATTTCTCTTATTTTATCTTCGTAATCCTTGCATGAAATATACGTTGGAAGCATTAAACTTGTTCCGCAGTCAGCTTCAAATGTCGGTTCTCCAAATTTTTCTCAATAGTGTTTCGCAAAAAGATCTTCGTCCTCCCCCCAGGGATTCCCATTTGAGTTCATGAAGCAACTCTGTAATACTAGCGTTTTACTCGAACCTACAGGTAACAAATCTAGCGGCTCGTTTCTGAAATGCTCCGATGTCATTGCTTAATCTGATCTGTTCGGAATCCCAAATACTCTAGCAGTACCCAAGAATGGGTAGCTCTAGTGTTCTATAAGCGGTGTCATTTATAGGTGAGCTACGCTCTTCTAAAATTCTCCCAATAAACCGAAGTCCATCATTAGCCTTCCTTACTACCGTACTTACGTGCTCGTTCCATTTCAAATCGCTTTGAACTATTAACCCATGAAAACCCTTTACTTAGTGGTGGGAATTCAGAAGAGTATTGGCAGGGGAGAGGGGGAGGTGGGGGGTGTCATGGGGATCATGAGTCTCCTCCACCCCACATAAAATTTAACTAAAGACATTTATGTGTTTACATAAATGAGTTACCAAATTTCTCAGATAACTTTCGTAGAATAAAGCAGCACAAATACTAACTGATGACGTCAAGGAATATTAGAAAATAACAACTCATGATTAAGACTCATTACTTTTCAGTTGCTTACCACGTAGCAGATTGGTATGTGGCCTAACTGGCTGTAGAAATCATTCCAGCCATTAAAAGGTTCACAATCACAGACTGCCATGTTGACAAAAACAAATCTGATTACACAGCTAGAATCTCCAAACCACAGGAAATTGTGTGAGGCAAAACCGAAATGTAAAGGCCCTCCAGTAAGTAACAGAAAGACGGACTTCCCCGGACGCGGACGGAAACGACTGAAACAAACATAATTACTCACATTTGGACACTCTTATAATAATAGTCTGTGGACCCACGTTTACATTATTCACCTTTAGTAGGTCTGTTACATTTTCTAAGTGTCCTGCAAATAAAACATAATCTTTGGTTAGCCTTCCCCACAACATTTTCTGTGTGTTCCTTCCAATTTAAGTTCTTCGTAACTGTAATTCCTAGGTATTTAGTTCTAAGTGAAATACTGATTCATGGTGAATGTACATTTCGATTTATCGAGTAAATATTGGCTTTGTGAAAGTTGTGAGAGTTTTTAGCTATTATTTTTCTTAGTCAGTTGGATCACACATTTATGTCTCTATTTTTCGTGCAAATATTATACAAACGATATATTTATCTGAATTGTAAATTCTTGTAAGTATAGCTGTAGAGATGTACTAAGCACTACGGTTAACAAATTATTATAATTAAAGCGTTTAATATATTTTAACGTTATTATTATTGTTATTGAAATCTTAGGCATCTGTGGCACATTGAAAATTGGGCTAATCGCACCCCCAACAGGACCGAGCGCTGGGTTAGCATGCGATTACCCGACGCCTATCCAGAGTCTCATTTCATTTTGTTCAAAGTTCTATACTCAAACGCTCTGTGAATAAGGCTGCCCTCATAGAGGAAAATACATTGCGTATGGAAAACGGTAGTCAAATAAACTGGAGAGAGTAAGAAGAAGAGAGAGAATGGAATTGAATGCCAGTCTCTTGGAGCCTCATGATCATGTTTTTTCAGTAGTTGAGAGGTCTGGAGAAGGCGCTGGTCGCGACAACATTCATCTGCATCTACATAGATACTCTGCAAATAACATTTAAGTGCCTGGCATAGGGTTCATCCAACCACCTTCACAATAATTCTCTAGTATTCCAGTCTCGTACACCTCGCGGAAAAAACGAGCACCTATATCTTTCCGTGCGAACTCTGATTTCCCTTATTTTATTATGATGACCGTTTCTCGCTATGTAAGTCGACCTCGACAAAATATTTTCGTATTCATAGGAGACAATTGGTGATTGAAATTTTGTGAGGAGATTCCGCAGCAACGAAAAATGGCCCTTTTTTAATGATGTCCACCCCAAATCCTGTGTCATTTCAGTGACACTCTCTCTCCTATTTCGCGATAATGCAAAACGTGCGGTCCTTCTTTGACCTTTCTCGATGTACTCCGTCAGTTCTGTCTGGTAAGAATCCCACACGATCAGCAGTATTCTAAAAGAGAATGGACAAGCATAGTGTAGGCCGTCTCTTTAGTAGGTCTGGTACATTTTCCAAGTGTCCTGCCAATAAAACGCAGTCTTTGGTTAGCCTTCCCCACAACATTTTCTGTGTGTTCCTTCCAAATTAAGTTCTTCGTAATTGTAATTCCTAGGTATTTAGTTGTATTTTCGCCCTTTAGATTAATTATTGGAAAATTCGACTCGTTCCACATCATTACGAAATATCGTATTCATGATCCATGGAACTAGTATTAATCTAATCTAATCTAAACTGATTTATAGTGAAACCGAAGTTTAACGGGTTCCTTTCAGCACTCTTGTCAATGACCTCACACTTTTTGTTATTTAAGGTCAACTGCCAATTTTTGCACCATACAGATGTCTTTCCTAAATCATATAGCAATTTGTGTTGATCTTCTGATGACTTTACAAGTCGATAAGTGATAGCATCATCTACAAGGTGAAGTCCTTCTCAATATCAGAAAAGACTAGTACTGCACCAGAAACTAATGCTGCCTTCAGCGCTGCAAATATTGTTTGACATTCTGCTGACCACTGGATTTTCACACCCTTCCTCAACAAATGACTCAATGGGTCTGCAATCTGTTCAACATTCCTTACAAATTTGTGTTAATAACTGCATAAACCTGGGAATGACTGTAGTTTGTTTGTGGTTTGTGGTACTGCGAAGTTCCAAACTGCCTCTGTTTGGCGAGAATCAGTTAATGCCTTTCCTGCTAATCACATACCCAAGGCAGTTTAGCTGTGTCTGCACAAAATCGCATTTGTCTATTCTAAGCATCAAATACGCTGATTGTAGCCTGCTGAGTACGTCTTCCAAGTGTTTCACATTCTCTCGCATTTCCTTTAAGAATACAATGATATCGTTCAAGTATACCATGAAAGTTTTTTGCTTTGAACCACGTAACTTCTGGAACATGGCTGGCGCGTTTCCCAGCCCAAACAGTATTCTTTTATACTGGTGACGTGTCCACAAGACTGTGAAAGCGGTCTTCAGTCTATCTTTCGAGATTACATCTAGCTGGTGATATCCACTTCTTAGATCTATTGCTGTAAAGTACTGGTACTGCCCTAGAATGTCAAACGTTTCCATAACATTGGAGATGGTGTATGCATCTGTCACAGTTTTCAAATTCAAGTAGCACTAACATCAACAGAATCTGTACTTCTTTATACCACCTCATGAACTTTACTGTGTGATGACAACATTTGCATCCAATGGGCAGTCCTTGTACTCTGTTATACCTTCCACTAGCTCCTGACCTGTAAATATTTCGCCGGCGGGAGTGGCCGAACGGTTCTAGGCTCTACAGTCTGGAACCACGCAACCGTTACGGTCGCAGGTTCGAATCCAGCCTCGGGCATGGATGTGTGTGATGTCCTTAGGTTAGTATGGTTTAAGTAGTTCTAAGTTCTAGGGGACTGATGACCTCAGAAGTTAAGTCCCATAGTGCTCAGAGCCATTTGAACCATTTGTAAATATTTCCATTATGGGTTGGAAAAAAATGTGTGTGAATTCCTAAGGGACCAAACTGCTGAGTTCATCGGTCCCTAGACTTACGCACTACTTAAACTAACTTATGCTAAGAACAACACATACACCCATGCCCGAGGGGCGTCTCGAACCTCCGGCGGGAGGTGCCGCGCAATCCGTGACATGGCGCCTCTAACCGCGCGGTCACTCAGCCCGGCTTTTTGGTTGGAGATGCTTCGCTATGCAGTATAGCTTTCTGTAAACCAACGCATTATGATGTGTTAAATAAATCCATAAACTGTAGTAGCTGCATTCCATTGCCTGCCAATCACTTCCTCGAAAGTGACCAACTTTTTCATGTAATGCTGCTGTATCTATGGTTTGCTTGGAGCTCTGGTCATCATGTGACCTATCAGTATCTTCTTCATCTAATACCTCTAATGTGGCAGTCATTAAGCCCTTCGACAGATGAATCATGTGCATGCTGAAGTTATTCAAGCTTACAGGAATCATAAATTTACCATTAATATTACTTACTTGTGCTACATTTCTACACACAAAGCAATGCATTTTGTCTAGTACTTCTTTTTGACTTGGTAAATTGGTATCAATGGAAACTCAAACTACGAGGGCTATTCCGAAAAAAATGTCCGCTCGGTAACGAGATGGAAACCACTGTGAAAATCAAAAATGTTTTATTTGCAGCAGTTAGCTACACCTTCCACCTTCCTCTCTACATAGTCAACGCTCCGACATAGAAATTTGTCGTACTGTTGTACCAACTTTCCACTACCCTTGTCATAGAAGGCAGCCGCCTGTGCTTTCCGCCAATTCTCTACGCTGGTCTGCAGCTCGTTGTCTGTGTTGAAATGTTTTCTTCATAGCTAGCGGTTCAGGTGAGCAGAGATGTAACTCAGAGGGAGCAAATTACGGGCTGTATTACGGGAGATCAAATACTTTCCAATCGAGAACTCTACAGGAGCATATTCATTGTCCCTACAAAGTGTGGCTGATAACTGTCATCCAGAAGGAAATGCATGACAGTTGTGTTATGTGGGCTGCATGACATCAGGCGAAATCTCTCACCAGGCCCTCATACATGGCGGGAGACACTATTTTATATGCATCTTTACGTGGTCATTGAGGTCTCAGAACTGAAAAGTGCGACGTGACGTGATCGACGGGAATATCAGAGACACTGCCAAATACAACTGTGCAAAGCTTCATCGGGTGATCACTGTGGTTTCCATTTCCGCGCCTCATCGGAGCTTACTTTCCAAATTGGCCACGTAACTTTGCCATACCTACTGATATTGTATCATGGCAATCAATCTTTAGCATACGTGTTCGCAGTTTAGTTGCCAACATCTTTATGAGGGGTGTGCCTTGCGACATTGCCTCACTTGTTGCTGTATCCCTCAATGGAAAGAAAATCCCACTGAATTCTGCTGTATACTGCGAAAGATCGGGTTTGGTATGATGCTTTTCGAGAAAATCTAGCCCAAGAATTGTTGAATACCCTCCACCCATGTATTGTAACAGTAAAATATGCTCAGGAAAATCTTCAGCTCCGATACTAAAACTGAGCAACATCGAATCCAATGACTCTACATTATTATCACTCACTCCACGCAATTTGTAACGTTGGGGTCCTAGTCTCCGCCTGCCCACGAGGTCCAGAGTGATGACCGACACAAGTGTACCTGTGTCCACCAAATATTTATGTTCCTTGCCTCTCACAAAGCCTTGACAAGCAGTATTCCATTTGTGCATCTATTTGTGGACAGTTTCGTACTATTGGGAATGTGTTCCGATGGTTGAAGCATTCCTGTTTGCGTTTAGCAGCTGATTCTGCTGGCTTTGTTTTCTCTACCTTTGCTTTCCACAGTCCTGTGCTCGGCCAACTTGGCCGCACATACTGCATTCAGGTTGCTGACACTGCCTCTGTGCTGACCTTTATGTCCACAACTATAACACTTTTCTTCTGCAGAAAAAAACATTGTGGTCTGTACACACTCTTATAGCAATGTTTATCTGTTCTACTAACTGTCTCATGATCCTAAGAGCCAGAACCAAATTCCTAGCATTTTTCTTTCTTATCCTACGTCACATCTCGGCAGGGATATCACCTAGAGAAACAAATGGTTCAAATGGCTCTGAGCACTATGGGACTTAACATCTGAGATCATCAGTCCCCTAGAACTTAGAATTACTTAAACCTAACTAACCTATGGACATCACACACACCCATGCCCGAGGCAGGATTCGAATGTGCGACCGTAGCGGTCGCGCGGTTCCAGACTGAAGCGTCTAGAACCGCTCGGTCACAGCGGCTGGCTAGAGAAACATCCAAAGCCCTATTCTCTGCTTCACGCAGCAAGACTCTATCCGCTTCTGCGTTTTGGATCAGTTGATATGTGTGTGCATTGATGCCCTGGATCCTGTCTGAAAAGTTTCTACTGAATGCTTATGCATTACTTCAGGTACTCAATTTTTTCCAGAGAAACCTTGTGATATTTTACTTCTCATCACATTGTCACAATCTGTCAGCTAACTGCTGGAATGTTCCTGCTTTACTGAGAACCTCGTGGTACAACGCATATGCTTTTGGTTCGCCTGTCAGTCGTAAATTAGCCACATGGAGAGTAATCTCGTCTGACCAATCACGCACTACTGAGGTTGCCTTAACTTTGGGATTTAACACATTGTAATGATTGGAAACCGGTAACGGTACCTTTCGAATAAAGGAACTGAAAATAAATTTGTGGTTGGTTGCTGTCTCAACACCATCAATTAACATAGTTGCGTCCTCTGTTGATTTACCACAACAGGTTGTTATTAAGGTAGCTACTGATGGAATGAGCAAGGTACACAAACTACTGCCTTGGCTTCCTCACACCCTTATTGCAATTGCTGAACCACAGCTTGTAAGACTTCTACCTGCATACATAGCTGATCTTTTCCATGCTGTTCCTGGGAATTCAACCCTGGCAACACCTGTACCTGCCATGTCAAAGCAGCAACAGTCTTAGCCGCAGCAGCAGAATGTGTGTCTACCATTTTGCATACTCTACCACTACTATATAGAACAGCAACAAGAAAAAACAGAAAAAGTGCACTCCTGACACATAAAAATAATTATACACCAATATTTTCAGCGTATCGTTGCCCAATAGAACTTGGAACAAACATGTACCGAATGCCCAAATCGTCTAAAAGTACTACAATGAATAGGACGACCTTCATGTATGGGAATTCATGCCCTGATAGGTTACAACACTTACGCCGAACTGATGTTAAACAACTTTCCCTAACATTCCCTCTAAACAATGACAAATCCACTGGCTTTTATGATTTAACAAATGATTGCTTAAGAGTGCAACTGATTCACTGAGACTTTACATGGTCCAACATATACACATGTCCACCAAAAAGGCCATCAACGAAGAAAAATTCACTCACCACACCACAGTGTGTGCAGGTACTGCTAGACGACAATTGATGCTCTAGATGTAGCCCTGTTTCCATCGAAGTGCTGAGTTGACAGTCAAATCTGACAGCAGTATTACAATCCAGAGAGCTGGGGTCACTTTGTGAGTAGGAGACCAGGTACGGAGTGTGGTGAGTAGTTCAGTTTACGCCTGGAGGCGTCAGTGACACCGTGGTATCTGCTATAACATTTATTTTTCGTGCTGAGTTTACAGACTTATGAAGTCAGCGGCCGGTTGTAAGCACATGCAGCGAATAAGTGCTAGTGCCTTGTGAGTGACACGGGACATCACCCTGCTGGCAGTGAGCCATGGGTGCATGCTGTCCTGTCGGTAGTGTGGGGATGAGAAGCTGCCGCCCACCCTTACGTTCTGCGGTATAGTGCGGCTCCCACCTTCGTGTTCCTGCAGACTGTCCATCACGTGCTCAGGTGAGGACAGTCGACTGCCATCCAGGATGTTAGTTGTCGTGAGACCTAGGACCTGGCCATCTACTATAGATCGACGAAGACTGTAGCAGATATTCACAAGTCGGTCAGAGGGCTGTGTGAACGCCCCATTCCTCATCGGTGTCGAGATGACAGCTTTCAGATCTCCGCGATGACCCTTAGTAAAGGAGGACAGGTCGCACACCAGTCTTCTCCTCATTCTCAATGTTCCAGTAAAGAGCACAGACAGATCACAATTGCAGTATACATCAAGCTGCCTGTGTCTCACTGTTAAGTCAGAGAAAGCAGGTAGCACCCAGACCATCATCAATTTCTCTGGTTCTAGCAACACATGCAGTATGGCAACACGACTGAATGCGTCCCCGAGCTCCGAAAGACTCGTTATTTAAACGTCTAAGCCTGCGTCTATAACGTGGTGGCTCTGGATGTATGATCGCATTTACCCTAATTTATTTGGTCTCGTTAGCGTTCCTTGCCTCACTGTGGTAATTCAGTAATTATTCTGGGTCGCCGAGATCGGCCCTTTCTGTCTACTTTTGACTTCGCAATGGCGCGCTGGGACTGAAGTTACGAAGTGTTGCTTCACTCTGTCTTGTTATGAAACACTGCGGCGTTTGTTTTTCTGCTTTCCTCGTTCGGAGGTTGTGTGGTAATGCTCGCTTCATGCCCTGACGTCCGTTATATCGGCAATATGCCTTGTTGACATTCCAATTAGCACACTGGGCCAGATTTAAGCTTCTCCGTTCTGAACTCGCCAGTTAGAACTTTTAAAATGTTTAAGCATGTACAATAACATTATTCTGCGGCGCAGCAGTCGTGCTAACTGGACATATTCTCGCTTGTTATAAAGCAATATATATCACAACTTTTCATCAAAACAACAAAACTATGTATGTTATGTAGAAGATCACGCCGGCAGCTGTGCCCGAGCGGTTCTAGGCGCTTCAGTCTGGAACAGCGCTGTTGCTACGGTCGCAGGTTCGAATCCTACCTCGGGCATGGATGTGTGTGACGTCCTTAGGTTAGTTAGGTTTAAGTAGTTCCAAGTCTAGGGGACTGATGACCTCAGATGTTAAGTCCCGTCGTGCTTAGAGCCATTTGAACCATTTGAGAAAATCATCTGTGCGTTAGAGAGATTTGTGGTATTTTTACAGCTGAATTACTGAATTATCCCTGTCACTAGTTTAGGCGTCCTGAGTGTCCGAGCGGTTCTAGGCGCTACAGTCTGGAACCGAGCGACCGCTACGGTCGCAGGTTCGAATCCTGCCTCGAGCATGGATGTGTGTGATGTCCTTAGGTTAGTTAGGTTTAAGTAGTTCTAAGTTCTAGGGGACTGATGACCTTAGAAGTTAAGTCCCATAGTGCTCAGAGCCATTTGAGCCAACTAGTTTAGAAATGCGATGGCGCGTGTTGGATACAGAATGCTGTAATGCTGGAGTGCTAGAGTGCATCTTCACTTCATCGTCCACCATGTACCCAAGATATTTTGCTGTCTGAGTATCAAAATTTTTGTGATCTGAAAACGACATTCATGAACAACGTTCTGCGATGGCCGATGGAGTGCACTACTGGGTAAAACTGTTGTCTCATCAGGCGTCTATGAAACGCAGATACCCCGCCTTATCTGCTGATGAAAATGATTATGCCTGATCATTAATTCGAGGCAGAAGGTTGTGAAGTACAGTACTTTCACGGAATTCATAAGAAATGTTGGGGTACCATTCTTTTCTTTCACTTGACGCAGTGTGTATCTGCGTTGCGGTGTTTGTGAGGATTCTGCAGCGTGTATCTTGGCCAAGCGAAGTGTGTGTGTGTGTGTGTGTGTGTGTGTGTGTGTGTGTGTGTGTGTGTGTGTGCGCGCACCTAGAGGAAGAACGCTGTGTTTTCGAACCAAGTGTTACCGGTCTGCCACTGTGCAACATTTACAAGGCTACACACCCAACAGAACAAGACGCGAGCCGGCCGGGGTGGCCGAGCGGTTGTAGGCGCTGCAATCTGGTACCGCGCGACCGCTACGGTCGCAGGTTCGAATCCTGCCTCGGGCATGGATGTGTGGGAAGTAGTTCTAAGTTCTAGGGGACTGGTAACCTCAGAAGTTAAGTCCTATAGTGCTCAGAGCCATTTTGACCCATTTGAACAAGACGCGAAGTGAAAAGAATGTAACAGTTAAATTTTCACTGATTTATTTTCTTTATTGTTTGCATCAATACCAAGACGATTGTATTTAATCTCTGCAAAGGAAAATAATAGCGACTGCTCCATTTTCAAACTGTTCAAATCGGTGTGAATTCCTCAGGAACCAAACTGTTGAGATCATCGGTCCATAGACTTACACACTACTTAAAGCAACTTACGCTAAGGACAACATACACACCAATGCCCGAGGGAGGACTCGAACCTCCGGTAGGAGAGGCGTCACAATCCGAGACATGGTGCCTCTAATCGCGCGGCCACCTGGCGCGGCGCTCCATTTTCCTTTTGCGTCGACTAGAAGGCCAGTATAGACAAAGTAGCCAATCATAATATTGTTCCTGATTGTCTGAGAGTTCTTGATGCCATGTTTTTCAAATGGTTCAAATGGCTCTAAACACTATGGGACTTAACATCTGAGCTGAGGTCATCAGTCCCCTAGACTAAGAACTAGTTAAACCTTACTATCCTAAGGACATCACAAACATCCATGCCCCAGGCAGGATTCGAACCTGCAACCGTAGCAGCCGCGTGGTTCCGTACTGAAGCGCCTAGAACCGTTCGATCATTTCGTTTCTATATGAAGCATATATTTCGCCTTGGGATATTGGCATTGTTTATTTATTTAAACTGGAAAGTTTAAGGCTATCACGTTGTCTCTTGTCCGCAGCTCGTGGCCTAGCGGCCAGTGTTGTTGCCTCTGGATCACGGGGTCCCAGGTTCGATTCCCACCCTTGTTGGGACTTTTCTCTGCCCGGGGACTGCGTGTTTGTGTTGTACTCATCATTTCATCATCATCAACATTTATGACAACGGCTTTATTGGACTGTGTAACAAATTGGACTGAGTAAAAAATTGGAACTTTGTACGGGCGCTGATGACCGCGCAGTTGAGCGTTCCACAAGCCAAGCATCATCATCAAACGCTGTCTCTTATATCTAGGCAATCATTCTACATATTTTTCATTAATTTCATTGCCATAAACGTGTTATGAATTGTATCCTATGTACAACTTTATGCAACATTTGAAATTACTGTAGTGTTAAAAATAAAGAAAAACATAGTTACATTCGTTCGTAAGAAGTACAACAACAACAATGACAAACATCAGGAAGGCAGGTTTAAACTATTAGTGCCAGCAGCAACCGACATGATGGCAGGGGTGGAAGAGCGGGAGAGTAGGAGCGTGAAACAGCTAAGGAAGGCAGGGGAAAGTAATCAGAAATGAAAAGAGAACGAAGTGTAACTATGAGAAGATGGGAACACTTGAGTTACTGTTTGAAAGAGGGAAAACTGGCCATATAAGATAATTTTCGAGGAAAAGTTATGAGAACGACAGAAGGAACTGCTAGTGATCCTTCTTAAAAGCGAGAGGGCATTTAACTGCACGTACAGTGAAGGACAGCTTTTGCCGAAGTCGAACGGTAGCAACAGAAAAGAAATTTGCGAACATTTTTGTTCTACAGATGACTAGGATACTAGATAAGTGACGTCTTGTACATCGATTACGATGAGATGACAGGTAGTTAGTCACTGCTGGAGTGTATGTGCACTGAACACCCTATAAAGTAGTAACTTGTCTGGACGCAACCAGCCTAAACAGGGGTATGAAGCACTGACATGATCGAGCAGACGGATGTTGCAGTTGTAACGCCGGCCGCTGTGGCAGAGCGTTCCAGGCCCTCCAGTCCGGAACCGCGCTGCTACTACGGTCGCAGGTTCGAGTCCTGCCTCAGGCATGGATGTGTGTGATGTCCTTAGGTTAGTTAGGTTTAAGTAGTTCTAGGTCTAGGGGACTGATGACCTCACATGTTAAGTCCCATAGCGCTTAGAGCCATTTGAGCCATTTTGTGGTTGTAACACAGTCATGGTTAGTTCTGACTATCCAGTGTTCTCAATACTCTTGCGGTGTCGGATTACATCGTAATAGTAGAGGTTCGGTCGAACGAGTGATTCCATAAGTTTACGTTTCACATCCAGTGGAGATATGGCTAAATGGTTCAAATGGCTCTGAGCACTATGGGACTCAACTGCTGAGGTCATTAGTCCCCTAGAACTTAGAACTAGTGAAACCTAGTGTGTGTGTGTGTGCGCGCACCTAGAGGAAGAACGCTGTGTTTTCGAACCTAACTAACTTAAGGACATCACAAACATCCATGCCCGAGGCAGGATTCGAACCTGCGACCGTAGCGGTCTTGCGGTTCCAGACTGCAGCGCCTTTAACCGCACGGCCACTTCGGCCGGCAGTGGAGATATGTTCCGGAGCTTAAGGGCATAGAGGGATGCGAAAGTGGCGACAGCACTTTTTTTTATAAGGTATTGCAATACCATCGAGAACAATAGAAGGCAACTGTTCGCGGAATCCAAGAGTTATTAAAATCTAATGGGATACTAAAATTACTTGAGGTTTTCTCGTATTTAGTTTTAATCCCAGAATTTCTGCTTATCTTACCACTAAAGACAAATCTCATTCACCTGGGCGATAACAGTATTGACGTTTTCAGGTCTGGCACTTGGTTAAAGTTGGAGGTCGTCGACATAGACATTATTTTGCAGGAGGACATAACTGATGAGATATCATTGACATTCAAAGAATCAGTAGTGGGCCCAGGACTTAGCTCTCTGGCACTGATTGGTCGGTAGTCACTAGTTGATTATGAGTTTTCGTTCTTAGCGATAGGTCGGACTATGCTTCTTTTTGCATGGAAAGAGATATGTTCCAATTGTTTGTTGTTGTTGTGGTCTTCAGTGCAGAGACTGTTTTGATGCTGCTCTCCATGCTACTCTATCCTGTGCAAGCTTCTTCATTTCCCAGTACCTACTGCAGCCTACATCCTTCTGAATCTGCTTAGTGTATTTTTACCCTCATCGCTGCCCTCCGATACTAAATTGGTAATCCCTTGATGCCTCAGAACATGTTCTACCAACCGATCCCTTCTTCTAGTCAAGTAGTGCCACACATTTCTCTTCTCCCCAGTTCTGTTCAATACCTACTCATTAGTTATGTGGTCTACCCATCTAATCTTCGGCATTCATCTGTAGCAGCAAATTTCGAAAGCTTCTATTCTCTTCTTGTCTAAACTATTTATCGTCCATGTTTCACTTCCATACATGGCTACACTCCACACAAACACTATCAAAAACGATTTCCTGACATTTAAATTATACCCGATGTTAACAAATATATCTTCTTAAGAAATGCTTTCCTTGCCATTGCCTCTCTACTTCGCCCATTATCAGTTATTTTGCTCCCCAAACAGCAAAATTCATTTATTACTTTAAGTGTCTCATTTCCTAATCTAATTCCCTCAGCATCACCTGATTTAATTTGACTACATTCTATTATCCTCGTTTCGCTGTCGTTGATGTTCATCTTATATCCTCCTTTCAAGACACTGTCTCTTCCGTTCAGCTGCTCTTGCAGGTCCTTCGCTGTCTCTGACAGAATTACAATGTCATCGGTGAACCTCAAAGTTTTTATTTCTTCTCCGTGGATTTTAATTCCTATTCTGAATTTTTCTTTTGTTTCCTTTACTGTTTGCTCAATATACAGATTGAATAACATCAGGGATATGCTACAACCCTGTCTCACTGTCTTCCTAACCACTGCTTCCCTTTCATGCCCCTCGACTCTTATAAATGCCATCTGGATTCTGTACAAATTGTAAATAGCCTTTCGCTCCCTGTATTTTACCCTGCCACCTTCAGAATTTGAAAGAGAGTATTCCAGTTAACATTGTCAAGAGCTTTCTCTAAGTTTACAAATGCTAGAAATGTAGGTTTGCCTTTCGTTAATATATCTTTTAAGATAAGTCGTAGGGTCAATAATGCCTCACGTGTTCCAACATTTCTACGGAATCCAAACTGAACTTCCCCGAGGTTCCAATTTTCCAGTTACGAGAGAAAAATGAGGTACTAAGGCTTTTGCAGTGTTCTTTACCATGATCATACTGATTCCGTCGTTGCCTATCGCTTCGGAATAGATTATCGTTATTGTTTTTCTTGTTGTATTTATTGTAATATTTTAGCTGGAAAGCGTCGTGATAAGTTATTTAGTCTGTGAATCCTTCCGGACAATAGTTCTTTGGATCGTGGGGTTTAACTGTTGCTGAGGAAAATTCATTCAGTTCGTCAGTTGTAACCTGAAAAACAGTTTGTGATGTTTCCTTTCAGATACTCAAGTTACGGAGGTTCTGCCACAGAATCGCGGATGCCGTATCGCTCCACACAAAAAGAGACGAGCCTGCCTCGATTGCTTTCCACCGTCCCGCAGCTTTCTGTATTCTTCGCAGCTTTCCGGTTTCGGATTTTCCTTGAAACGTTTGTGAGCAGCATTCCGTATGTTCATTACCAACGCACAGCTTATAATATTTCGTAGTTCTATTGTTGAATGACTTGTTAGGGACATAGGGTACAGATTGTATGTTGCTAACTGAAGGAAAAAAATCCAATTTTTTATTCCAAAATAATCGTTATTCTGTAATCTGTTGGGGTCGGGAAGTGACCCCAAGGGCGGCGGAGAAATCGGCCGTCCGTAGGTGAGGATGAATTGCCGCTTCCTCGCCTGGACGTGGGTTATGTAGGATGTGGTGACTGGAATCACACGGTGGACCGTTAGTAATACATACCTGAATTCAACAGTCTTTATTTCATGTTAGGTACGGAGGCGGGATCACAGCTGATGGGAAGGCTGTTGCCCCTGATGACGCACCATGTGGCTGTAATTAAAGTGCAGCTACTGATTGAGGTCCAGTGTGGTATGCAATTAGTGTACGCAGCGAAACTTGGTAGCTATATTAATGAGCTAATGCTGAAACGATTTATAATGGAAAAAAATTAGTTCCAATTTTGGCCACCAGGTGCAAATCTGGCGCTGTGAATGCAAGAAAGACGAATTGTTTACATATGTAAAGGAACAGGGTGTGTGCAGAAAATGTCAAACAAGTGAGAAGGGATAATCTTGATGTTATTATTAACAGCTGCGTACATAATATGTAAAATATGAGAACTGGAGACGTCGACGAGATGCTGCATATGAAGACGAGATCGACAGTTGCTCCCAGCAGTTCCAGTGGAATCTGTATACTGGCCTTCAGATCAGCTAGAGACCAAATGTATCCCTCGTATACACGTTCTTTCAGATATGACCAGAACCAAAAGTCACATGATCAGGTGATCCTGGATGCCATGCAACCGGAAAACCTCTGGAGATAACACATTTGTGGAAGGTTGCATTAAGCAGATCTTTCACTGGGCGAGCAACATGAGGTGCTGCCCCATCTTCTATGAAAATAGCGGTTTCCACATAGTTGCGCTCTTCCAAAGCAGGGATCATGTGCTGTACAAGGAGGTCTCGATAATACGCCGACGTGACGGTACTCCTGCAGGAGCTCTGCATGTATTCCTTTCAAAGATGAACAGACCGAGAGTAAAAGAGCTTGTGAAACCACGTCACACCACGTGTGAAATGGCTCTTCGTGCACAACACGCGGCTTAAGATTATGCCAAATTCGGCATTTCTGTTATTCAGTGCACCCTGTAGTGTAAAATGTACCTCGTCACTCTATAGAATACTGCCCGGCCAGATGTCGTCATCTGCGATCCACGCCAGAAACCGTAGAGCAGGCTGTTCCAACCGAGCTCCAGGGAGCCGGAGCGCTCCGGAGCGCTCACTGCGGTAGCTCGGAGGCCGCGTGGAGGGGGAAAGCGAACTCACTGCCCCCTGGCCGCATGCAGCCGCAACTGACGCAATAATCCGTGTCCAATGACAGCTACGAATAGCCGTGGGAGGCCTGTACCTCTATTGGAGGATACGTTTCCATTCAGTGAGAGGGATGGTCGCCCACAGTGTCTTGTATGTCATAAAGTATTTAAATCTGCGAAGAGGTATAACATACAACGACATTATACACGTCTTCATGCAGCGCACTACGATCAGGTAGAAGGCGTTGCACGCAGAGAACTGATAGCCAGGCTTAAGAACGACATACCAGGAGACGTAAGTTTAAAAACGGTTTTGTAATGCGGAGGGTATCAAAACATGCAACATAGTTCGTGTTCTGTAATGCATTTATAATTTTCAGGTGTACGAGAGCGGAGAAAACACTATTGAATCTGCAATTCGAGCAAGCTACAGGGTCGTTCACATCATTGCGACGAGTGGCAAGCCGTTTTCGGTGAGACCACTCGTAAAATCGTGCATGGGAGCAGTTGCAGAATGTTTATTTCCAAAGGGAGGTGCAGGCAATTGAAGGGGTTTGCCTGTCGAAGCAAACAATATCTCGTCGAATCCTGGACATGGCAGCGGATTTAGAGACACAACTCAGGATAAATGTGGAGAGCTTTGTTGCATTTTCGCTAGCGCTTGACGAAAGCACCGACATATCGGACTGTGCTCAGCTTGCAGTCTTTTGTGTGGTGTCGACACGGAACTGCAAGAAACTTAAGAACTCTTGGATGTTGCACCACTCGCTTACACCGCAAGAGGACGTGACGTTTTTGACGTTGTTTGTGAATCGGTGGACAATATGAATTTGCCGTGGGATAAGCTCCATTCTGTAACGACAGACGGTGCACCACAAATGATCGGGCGTCACCAAAGTTTTGCTTCTCGTTTGAAAAATAAACACAGGAACGAATTCGGGAAAGACATTTTGACTCTTCATTGTTTTATTCACCAAGAGGCACTGTGTGCTGAAACAGTAGAGGTAGGTGGCGTAATGAAAGATGTCGTGAAGTGTGTGAATTTTGTGCGGCGTCACGGTGTGAATCATCGCCAATTCAAAGGATTCCTGAAAGATATGGAAGCGGCGTATGGGGATATACTTCACTACAGTACAGTTCGTTGCCTGAGTCGGGGAAAAATTCTTGATGTTTTCTTTGCCATTCGTGAGGAAATATCCCTTTTTCCCGAAATGAAAGGGGAAAAAATGTGTTGTCTGAAAGATATAAAATGGATATCAGACCTGGCGTTCCTAGCTGACATAACTATGCATCTGAATAATTTAAATCTGTCATTGCAGGACAAAGGGCAGCTAATCGTTGACATGCTCTACCAGATCAAAGCGTTCATGGAAAAGTTACGTTGGCAGATGAGTGATGGACATTATACGTTCTTCAATCGTCTTGCTTCTTTAAAACTACCTGAAGGTACTACTTTTGGCGATTACCAAGCAAAGTTAAAGCACCTCATCACGTCGTTTGAAACACGATTCCGAGACCTCACTAGTTTGGAAATGGAACTTAAGGTGTTCAGCACTCATTTTTCAGTTTCCCCCAATGACTTCCTATCGTCACTTCAATTGGAGATTATTGATTTGCAAAATTCAACTTTGTTGAAAGAGAGGTACTACAACACGTTGCATTTGTCACGATGGTATCGTTCATTACAGCAAAAAATATTTCCCAAGCTTCACAACAATGCCGCCCAAATCATGTGCATGTTTGGATCTACGTATTGTTCTGAGCAGCTTTTCTCAGCAATGAAAAGAGTAAAATTAAGGAACGATCATATCTTCAGGATGCAACAATGAAAGCAATCCTCCGCATTAACGCTGCGAACACTTTGACGCCTGATATTTCTGATCTTGTAATGAAAAGAAAATGTCAAGCTACAGAGGCCCAATAAATTTAGTACGCAATTTCTTGTAAAACAGTTGTTTCTTATTTATTTCCTGAACATCGTATTTTCTGGTGTAGCATGTCACCGCAGCTGGCACATCAAAAGACTTGCCTTGGCGCCTGCCTCAGCCAGCCGTGCCACATGCCGGTGTGCCGGCCCACTTGAACGTTCACAGTGAGTGACGCGGCTCCCTAGAGCAGGGAGCGCTCCGGGGCTCATGACGGAGCCGACGAGCTGGATCAGCCTGCCGTAGAGCAACTTCAAAACATTGCTGCGTATCATAACGTTTCAGTTGCTGCACAGTTCGGATCTTGTACGGATACCATTGTAAAATACACCACAAAACTTTCCGTACTCTTGACAATGGGGTGGACTATTCTCGTGATACAGTGTGCATACTAGCACTACCTGGGGCAGTTACAGTAAAAGCATTTTCTAAAAAATCTTCCACTGGCATAGGACGCCTTTCTGTTCCAGATGCTACACCAGGCTCGTCCATGTTTTTGAATTTCATTATCATCTTCTTTAAACCATGTAATGACATCGGGCCTCTCGTCAGACCTTTCAGCTGGCAATACTCCCTGTAAAGCCACACTATCATTTCTGTTGTTCACATAAAACAGTTTCAATAACAATAACAAAAACATTGTCTGTCTTCTCGGTAGCCATACTGTCCACACACGTTAGGACTTGTCAAATGCCAGTGAGGATGGCGTACAATCATGCAAACAGTGTACAGCGCCAGATTTGCACCTGTTCGCCAAAACTGGAACTAATCCTTTCCAGCGTAAACCGGTTCCGCATTAACACAATAGCATATTTACCAAGTTTCGCTACCATAGGATAATTACAACCCACACTTGACCTCCGTGACTAGCTGCATTTTAATTACAACCACCTGTTAGTTGGCCGCAGATGTGCGGTGTACCATTGTCAGCAAGTGCCACCACGTGCTAGCAGCATTGAGCACAGGCAAAAGGCTGATGACGGTTCTGTGCCACTGGCGATGTGCGACAGGTGCAGCCTCAGGCAGTTTGGCCGCCTCTTGGTCGCAGCACACAACACTGGAAAGGACGGTGTCTAAACCGTAGTACAAAGCGTGTCCAAAGTCGGCAGCATATGCTGGGACTGGGTGATGATTAACAACAATGAGGGCCCACAGGGCCCATGAACATCAATACTGCAGCTGAGCAGCCCCTAGCCCTGGCTCAAACATGCGACCCACCAGGGAGGTGGTCACCAGCAGAAGGAAATTACCCAGTACGTGACCCAATTGTACGAAGCTCCCAAGTTGTCTGCATAAGAATTACAGCTCAGGTGAACACCTGCAGCTAGTGGAGTCAAAGTCTGTGAAATGTGGCTGGCTGCTTCATCTGGTACTGCAGTGGTTTTCGTCTCGAAGTTAACGGCTGGTGTAGATTGTGGCATTTGACATCACGTTCAAACCTGATTCCTCCGATAGCCATTCAGATGAGAGCCGCTAACCTAAGTACTCACCTTGCATCTCTCGTTATATTCTTGTAGCCTCTGTACCTCACTCCTTACTTCCCATGTGTTGTAAGTTAGCATCAGCGTCCGATGGGGACTAGTTTGTACGATGTCCTTCTGCCTGAGGGATAGGACTCTCCCTTTAAGTTACTGATTCTGTGACGCATCCACTACTTATTCCTGAAGAGGTGCAGTATCCCCAGAATAATCCCATACGTCATGGTCGGCCTCATGCTAACGTCATCTGGAGGAAAGGAGTCCATATTGCTCTCCCTCCCACTTCTGCAAGACTGGACGTATATGGTTCATTGGTACACAATCCACCATGTTACCATAGCATGATCCTGTTTTACTTATGCACTATACTATCTACCAACCCCGTTACAAGAAAAACATAACAGGTAATGCAAAATAAATTTCTCTCTAGTAACAAATTATAAAAACTGCAGTAAAATAAGGCAATGACATAACCATCACATGTTTCACCGTGAAGCTGTTTTACATATCTCGTAAGACTTGATACTTATTGACATACCTGAGTGCAGTGGCACCTAAGATACATCCTGCATGCTAGTTTCTGTCCCCTTGTTTCCCTTTTTACACATCTCTTTCGTTGCAGGTAACACCACTGGTACTTTTGGTAACATGTCCACAGTACCCTTAAAAGATTTAACGTGTTCTATGTGGGCAATGGTGGCTGAAGTCGGTAATCGCAATTTCACATTCACAGGTAATATTGTCTCAATGTGTTGGTATGGCCCTTGATGAAGCATAAGAAATTTCTTCATTTTGCCCTTTGGCGTACAGGGCCTTACTGACGTTACCCACTGTCAATCCTGTATTTGGGTAAATGAACAGCATGTCTCCCATTTTTTATTGTCGCTCAGACACTTTATTATTTGTCTTCTCCACCTGTTTCCATAAGTCTCACAACGTTTTTGCAAAATTTTGCAACGATTTCCCATTTTTTCCAACTTTGGGTGTAATAATTACGAAAGGTGTTAGCAACTTCCTACCAGGTACCACCTTGTACAGCGAGAGACCAATGTTGTCATGGACTTTTGAACTGTGTGCAGCTACGATATAGGGTGGATAAATGTTCCGGTCGTTGTGGTGACTACATACATAATAGCCTAACATTTTACTGATGGTATGGGAGATGCACTCAGTTCTACCGTTTGCTTGAGGGTGGAAGGGACTGGGTCTTACCTCGTGGATTCACTGTGAATGACACAGTTACTTAAGTAATTTGGACGGGAGGTTGGTACTGTGATCCATAATTATTGTGTCAGGGATGTCAAACATCAATAACCTATTATTCACCATTGCTCGTGCTACTATACCCGCTTGTTGATTTGGAATGGCAGTGATCACAATGTAACAGAAAATGGTGTAACATGTAGTAGGTGGTCGCTAGTATCTCATTAAATGGACATAAAGCGCCCATCCCCCATTTCAAATGGCTCCAGTAGTCTTTTATGTGGTATTTATTGGTCAACATCCGCTCTTCATATTCTCCAACAATATCTTTCAGCTATTCTATCCGTTGTTCTTCATCCATCATGCCATGATAACTTATGGTAATAAGCTCCTTCGAATACGTCTTCCTTTAGTGTTGCAAGTACCATGACCTGTGGCCCAAACTTTGTTGTCCTACATTGTAAACCATCAAGCATAGCGAAACTTGACTGTGTCTTGAATAGTTGGTAGGCCTGCACCTTCTGCCACTCTGTAAGGCTTTGGCCAAGTCTTGTAAGACACCAGTCTTCCTGCTTAAACCATCTGCATTGCCGTGCTTCCTGGCAGATTTGTGCTCTACCCTAAAGTCAAATTCGCTTAATTTTAACACCCATTGAGTCAATCTGCTCAAAGGATCTTTCAGCCCTAACTGCCACTTTAATTCCACATGATCAATTACAGTTCTGAACTTTTACCATATAGGTAACACTGAAAGTATATGACATAATATATCAAACTGTATCTCTCCTGTTCTATAATTGAGTAATTTTATTTGATCTCATTTAACTGGCTCAATGCATAATCTACTGGGTGCTCTTTTCCATTTACTTTTTAACTCAAAAGACATCCTACCGCCTTGTTGCTTGTGTCACAGGACAGGATAAAGTCCTTTTCATAATGTTGAAATACTAATACAGGGTTAGTTATTATTTCCTCGTATAATTTCTCAAATGTGGCTTGACAGTAAGCTGTCTACTGGAATTTCACATCCTTTTTTAATAAATGTATTAATGGTCAAGCAGTGTAGCAAATCCTTAGACAAATTTTCTATAATAATTATATAATCCTAAAAATGACCATAGCTATTTCATAGTTTATCACAGCAAGGAGTCACAGGCAGCACATACCAATCTTGGGTCTGTCTTTACACCATCTTGTGCGTGGCCTCGATAGTTTCTTCTGCCAATGTAAAGTAACACTTGACAATACTTAGCATTTAGTGTGCCACACCAACCTTTTAATCACTTCCTCCATCTGCTGTGTGAGCTCCTCCAAGTCTTAGAAAAAAAAAAACGATAATGTTGTCCAAATATACCATACACTGATATCATGTCAAACCTCTCAACACTAGTGCATTCTCAATTAGCCGATGTTGGTGATAGCATCGATGGTGAACTCAATCTTCATCCGGTCCTCTGGCGCTTATTCCAACTGGTGGTGTCTACTCCATCGTGGAAAAGTATCTGCAGTGATCCAGGTTGTCTAACGTTCCCCTTATATTCGGCATAGAACATGCATCCATCACCACTCTAGCGTTTAGAAAGCGATAATCACAGTAGAACCTGTATTTTTCATCCTGTCTGATGAGTTTTTCGGCACTATGACAACAGATGCTTCCATGGGCTATCACTCTCTTAAGTAACGCCATCATTTAACTGTTGACTGATGAAATTCTCCTATATTAGTTGCAGGTACTGAGGTATTCTGCATGGTTTCTTATAAACAAGAGGATTATCCGCAGTCAGGATCCTGTGCTGTGTCACAGGTGTCATCCGTAATGGTCCACTGTTACTGAACAAATTCGCAAACAGCATCAATAGTGTTTCTAGAGTCACCCTATCATTTTCCTTCAAATGTTGTACGTTTTAGCTTAATGCAAATACACCGACATTTTGCTCATGGCAAAGGTCCACACCTGACCTTCCCAAATTGTCCTCATCTAGGATGTCCAAATTGGCAAAGTCACTTCATCAGTGCCATAATTATCCACACTAACCAGAACCTCCCCCCCCCCCCCCTCCCATGAACCATGGACCTTGCCGTTCGTGGGGAGGCTTACATGCCTCAGCGATACAAATAGCCGTACCGTAGGTGCAACCACAATGGAGGGGTATCTATTGAGAGGCCAGACAAACGTGTGGTTCCTGAAGAGGGGCATCAGCCTTTTCAGTAGTTGCAGGGGCAACAGTCTGAATGATTGACTGATCTGGCCTTGCAACACTAAGCAAAACGGCCTTGCTGTGCTGGTACTGCGAACAGCTGAAAGCAAGGGGAAACTACAGCCGTAATTTTTCCCGAGGGCATGCAGCTTTACTGTATGGTTAAATGATGATGGCGTCTTCTTCGGTAAAATATTCCGGATGTAAAATAGTCCCCCATTCGGATCTCTGGGCGGGGACTACTCAGGACGACGTCGTTATCGGGAGAAGCAAAACTGGCGTTCTGCGGAGCGGAGCGTGGAATGTCAGAGCCGGCCGGAGTGGCCTAGCGGTTCTAGGCGCTACAGTCTGGAGCCGCGCGACCGCTACGGTCGCAAGTTCGAATCCTGCCTCGGGCATGGATGTGTGTGATGTCCTTAGGTTAGTTAAGTTTAAGTAGTTCTAAGTTCTAGGGGACTGATGACCACAGCAGTTAAGTCCCACAGTGCTCAGAGCCATTTGAACCAATTTTTTGAATGTCAGATCCCTTAATCCGGCAGGTAGGTTAGAAAATTTAAAATGGGAAATGGTTAGGTTAAAGTTAGATATAGTGGGAATTAGTGAAGTTCGGTGGCAGGAGGAACAAGACTTCCCGTCAGGTGAATACAGGGTTATAAATACAAAATCAAATAGGGGTAATGCACGAGTAGGTTTAATAATGAATAAGAAAATAGGAATGCGGGTAAGCTACTACAAACAGCATAATGAACGCATTATTGTGGCCAAGGTTGATACGAAGCCCACGCCTACCACAGTAGTGCAAGTTTATATGCCAACTAGCTTCGCAGATGTCGAAGAGACTGATGAAATATATGTTGAGATAAAAGAAATTATTCACATAGTGAAAGGAGACGAAAAATTGATAGTCATGGGTGACTACTGGAACTAAATAGTAGGAAAAGGAAGAGAAGGAAACGTAGTAGGTGAATATGGAATGGGAGTAAGGAATGAAAGAGGAAGCCGCCAGGTAGAATTTTCCACAGAGCATAACTTAATCGTAGCTATCACTTGGTTCAAGAATCATGAAAGAAGGTTGTATATATGGAAGGAGCTTGGAGATACTGGAAGGTCTCACATTATAAATAATGGTAAGACAGAGCTTCAGGAACCAGTTTTTAAATTGTAAGACATTTCCAGGGGCAGATGTGGACTCTGACCACAATCTATTGGTTATGAACTGCAGCTGCTAGCTGTCGCCGACCGTGTTTTCAGTATATGACGTCATTCCGATGGTCACTGCAGGACAGTTCATTGCCCCTGTAGAGTTGTGGCACAGCAAACCTTAGCAAATATACAGATTGTTAAAACCTTTGATCGTTTTCTGCATATTACATTGCAGCTTATGGATAATTAGTGTTATACCGCAGTATATAGGCTTATGAAGTCACGATGCGCACTTTATTAGTGTTATCATGGGCACAACAACAGTTTTGTCTAAAAAAATTGCCAGTCTTATATATTTCTATTGCTTTTTGTCGCCGTTAGCGGTGCATCGACACAGTATAAAATTTTATCAAGATATCTATGTTTTAGTGGTTCGAAATGTAAGCACTGGAAAACGTTTCTAGGACCCCCTCTAGTACAGCAAAATGTTGTTAGAACCACAATGAGGCACTGAAAATATATTCTGAAGAGATGGAAGAAATTTTTCTAAGGTTAGTGGCTACTAACGTCGACTGTGAATATCTCAGTACGAAAAACTCTGAAACTAAACAAATGAATCTTTTCTCAATCATTCTCGCTATTTTAATAACAATATATTATGTGGCTAATGTTTCATTAATTCAGCCATTCGTCGGAAACACACTGCTTTGTGGCAAACTGTTTCATTTACTCACACGTTTATAGGAATTGCGTTTGTTTTAATCCGTAATTAAATAATATATTGGAAATACATCTTTTCGTGTCACTTACCAAACTTGTGCCTTGTTATTGTGGGCAGATGGCTGCATTTCCCCTTGCGACGCTTCTTAATATTGAATCCTGCATCCGTCTAGTAAAAAACTACGCGGCCGCAGGACGACTGGCTAGTCTGTCCATACAAGCTCTCCAGCGCTCACAGGCCACTAGCTCTCTCTCTCTCTCTTTCTCTCTCTCTCTCTCGCTCTCTCTCTCTCTCTCTCGCCATATCACAGCACTGCACAGTGCTGCCCCCATCGCCAGCAACTCGCTACGCTTAAACAAGTTATAGAGGTGTGGGTTCGCCTTGTTGGATGATTATGGAAAGAACAGAAAGAAGAGAGCGAACCATGTGGTCCGACCATACCACTCCTCACGAATAGCACCATGGGGCCACCGTGCTTAAGATCCTAATATGACAGACGGTTCAAAATCAATAGCGTCATACGCCCTCATTCCATAAGATCTGCGGAAAATTTGGACTTAACCACAACACTATCAGACAGACTGGGCGCGTGACCTCGTCTTCCTGTCGCAGAATCGTTTTACTTTTCTTGATAGTTGTGGAGAACATTTCCGAAGAAAATAAATCCTCAGTAACAATTACTGCACACCGGTGCCTTTTCGTGTTGCTGGTCCTAATAAATAAGCGGCGCAAAGATTGGTAACCTTCTTTAAATAAACAGAAATTTAAGATTATGCACTTCGCAAAACGAAAAACGTACTATACTATGACGACGATATCAATGTGTCACAATTAGAATCAGTCAACTCAAACAAATACTTGTGTTAACAATACGTAGAGATGTAAAATTAAATGATCTAATAGGCTCAGTGTTAGGTTATGTGTCTTAAATAATAACCGCTTGTCTGTTCTTGTAAATAATTTATTTAACGACCAGTTTCATACCCTAGAAGATACATCATCAGGTTAGACCTGTTAAATTAGAAAAAGCGTTCGCCAAAGTTGTGGTCAAATTATAGTTACAGCCAATAGTGAGAAATACAGCAAATTATTTACTTACATCTTAAATCGTGACATTGAACCTGCAACATGGACGGGACCGAATATTCATTGTCTATGAATAAATACCACAATTATCGAATCATCAGGTAAGCAGAAAGCGTGGGTCCACGGTTCCTGATGCGTGGATAATTTTTTTTTTTTTTTTTTTTTTTTTTGTAACTATGAGAAATGTCAAGAAACATTCGCCCAAACTAATGCCATTTACGACCAATACTGGGCTTGAACACCCAATCAAAAATTAAAAATTAAGAACGTCTACCATGAATTTCGAACGGACGACAGTAGTCGAACGTAATCGGTTAACCGCTAGATCTAGGGTCACATACCATCAAGAGTGCTATAAATACTGCATACCGCGATGCATGGAGAGGCAGGCGGGAAAGTGCCCAGCTATTTCGTCCGTCCGGATTCATGGTAGGTGCTTTAATTTTTAATATCTGTTCGGGTGTTCTACACTATTGTTGGTGTTATGTCCCATTAGGTTGGGCAGATATTTCTTGGCTGCTCTTATAGTTTTTAAAATAAATTTTAGCCACGCTTCAGGAACCATGGACCCATGCTTTCTGCTTACCTGACGATTCGCTATCTAAGGCATTCAGTCATAGACAATAAATATTAGGCCCCGTCCATGTTGCAAATTTAATGTCATCATTTAACATGTAAGTGTCCGCCCCAGTAGCTGAGTGGTCACCTTGACGGACTGCCGTCCTACGGGCCGGGGTTCGATTCCCGGCTAGCTCGGAGATTTTCTCCGCTCAGGGACTGGGTGTTGTGTTGTCTTTATCACCATTTCATCCCCATCCGGCGCGCAGGACGCCCAACGTGGCGTCGAATGTAATAACACCTGCACCAAGGCGGCCGGACCTGCCCCGCAAGGGGCCTCCCGGCCAATGGCGCCGAACGTTCATTTCCATATGTAAGTAATTTGCTGCATTTCTCACTACTGTTTGTAACTGTAATTTGACCGCAATTGTACGGAGTACTTTTCCTCTTTTCCTCACTTACCAGATCTAACCTGAAGGTAGGTGTGGCTTCTATGCTGCGAAACCGGTCGTTAAATAAATTAAACTCTGAAAAACCACGAAAGAATTAGAAATTAACCGCACGGGATGGAAATCGCTAGGTATTATGTACATGTGCAGACAAACAAATTATTACAGTTTCAGGAGAGTTGGATGATTTATTCAATTGAAAGAGCTTCACACATTGAGCATGTTAATAAAACGTTGGTCCACATCAGACCCTTATGCAAGTAGTTATTCGGCTTGACATTGATTGAGAGAGCTGAGTGATATAGTGCCACATTCTGTCCAAATGGCGTTATATATCGTCAAAATTCCGAGCTGGTTGGAGGGCCCTGCCAATAATTCTCCAAAACTTCTCAAATGGGGAGAGATCCGAAGGTCTTGCTGGCCAGGGTAGGGTTTGGCAAGCACGAAGGCAAGCAGTAGAAACTCTCGCCCTGTAAGGACGGGCATTATCTGTCTGAAATGTAAGCGCAGGTTGGCTTGCCATGAAGGTCAATAAAACAGGGCGTAGAATGTTGTCGACGTACCGTTGTACTGTAAGGACCCCGCAGATGACAACCAAAGATGTCCTACTATGAAATGAAATGCCACCCCAGACCATCGTTCCTGGTTGTCGGGACGTATGGCGGGCGACAGTCAAGTTGGTATCCCACCGTTGTCCCGGGCATATCGAGACACGTCTTCGTGATCGTCGGAGCTCAGTTCGAAGCGGGACTCATTACCGTAGACAGTTCTACTCCAGCCAATGAGATTCCATGCCGAATATAAAGGACACCACTGAAAATGGGCTTGTTGGTGTACAGAGTGGCTCCATGGGCTCAGCCCTCTTTCTGTGAGGGGGCTGTTAATGGTCCATGTGATGACGTAACGTGTATCCACAGGACATGTGGCCTGTATTTGAAGAAGTGTCATGATGATCTCTCCATTGGCAAAAGATTCCGGAATAGTCCCCCATTCGGATCTCCGGGAGGGGACTGCCGAGGGGAAGGTTACCATGAGAAAAAGATTGAATAATCAACGAAAGGATAACGTTCTACGAGCCGGGGCGTGGAATGTCAAAAGCTTGAACGTGGTAGGGAAACTAGAAAATCTGAAAAGGGAAATGCAAAGGCTCAGTCTAGATATGGTAGGGGTCAGTGAAGTGAAGTGGAAGGAAGACAAGGATTTCTGGTCAGATGAGTATCGGGTAATATCAACAGCAGCAGAAAATGGTATAACAGGTGTAGGATTCGTTTTGAATAGGAAGGTAGGGCAGAGGGTGTGTTACTGTGAACAGTTCAGTGACCGGGTTGTTCTAATCAGCATCGACAGCAGACCAACACCGACAGCGATAGTTCAAGCATACATGTCGACGTCGCAAGCTGAAGATGAACAGATAGGGAAAGTGTATGAGGATATTGAAAGGGTAATGCAGTACGTAAAGGGGGACGAAAATCTAATAGTCATGGGCGACTGGAATGCAGTTGTAGGGGAAGGAGTAGAAGAAAAGGTTACAGGAGAATATGGACTTGGGACAAGGAATGAAAGAAGAGAAAGACTAATTGAGTTCTGTAACAAGTTTCAGCTAGTAATAGCGATTACCAAGAGGAGGAGGTATACTTGGAAAAGGCCGGGAGATACGGGAAGATTTCAATTAGATTACATCATGGTCAGACAGAGATTCCGAAATCAGATACTGGATTGTAAGGCGTACCCAGGAGCAGATATAGACTCAGATCACAATATAGTAGTGATGAAGAGTAGGCTGAAGTTCAAGACATTAGTCAGGAAGAATCAATACGCAAAGAAGTGGGATACGGAAGTACTAAGGAATGACGAGATACGTTTGAAGTTCTCTAACGCTATAGATACAGCAATAAGGAATAGCGCAGTAGGCAGTACAGTTGAAGAGGAATGGACATCTCTAAAAAGGGCCATCACAGAAGTTGGGAAGGAAAACATAGGCACAAAGAAGGTAGCTGCGAAGAAACCATGGGTAACAGAAGAAATACTTCAGTTGATTGATGAAAGGAGGAAGTACAAACATGTTCCGGGAAAATCAGGAATACAGAAATACAAGTCGCTGAGGAATGAAATAAATAGGAAGTGCAGGGAAGCTAAGACGAAATGGCTGCAGGGAAAATGTGAAGACATCGAAAAAGATATGATTGTCGGAAGGACAGACTCAGCATACAGGAAAGTCAAAACAACCTTTGGTGACATTAAAAGCAACGGTGGTAACATTAAGAGTGCAACGGGAATTCCACTGTTAAATGCAGAGGAGAAAGCAGATAGGTGGAAAGAATACATTGAAAGCCTCTATGAGGGTGAAGATTTGTCTGATGTGATAGAAGAAGAAACAGGAGTCGATTTAGAAGAGATAGGGGATCCAGTATTAGAATTGGAATTTAAAAGAGCTTTGGAGGACTTACGGTCAAATAAGGCAGAAGAGATAGATAACATTCCATTAGAATTTCTAAAATCATTGGGGGAAGTGGCAACAAAACGACTATTCACGTTGGTGTGTAGAATATATGAGTCTAGCGATATACCATCTGACTTTCGGAAAAGCATCATCCACACAATTCCGAAGACGGCAAGAGCTGACAAGTGCGAGAATTATCGCACAATCAGCTTAACAGCTCATGCATCGAAGCTGCTTACAAGAATAATATATGGAAGAATGGAAAAGAAAATTGAGAATGTGCTAGGTGACGATCAGTTTGGCTTTAGGAAAAGTAAAGGGACGAGAGAGGCGATTCTGACGTTACGGCTAATAATGGAAGCAAGGCTAAAGAAAAATCAAGACACTTTCATAGGATTTGTCGACGTGGAAAAAGCGTTCGATAATATAAAATGGTGCAAGCTGTTCGAGATTCTCAAAAAAGTAAGGGTAAGCTATAGGGAGAGACGGGTCATATACAATATGTACAACAACCAAGAGGGAATAATAAGAGTGGACGATCAAGAACGAAGTGCTCGTATTAAGAAGGGTGTAAGACAAGGCTGTAGCCTTTCTCCCCTACTCTTCAATCTGTACATCGAGGAAGCAATGATGGAAATAAAAGAAAGATTTAGGAGTGGAATTAAAATACAAGGTGAAAGGATATCAATGATACGATTCGCTGATGACGTTGCTATCCTGAGTGAAAGTGAAGAAGAATTAATGATCAGCTGAACGGAATGAACAGTCTAATGAGTACACAGTATGGTTTGAGAGTAAATCGGAGAAAGACGAAGGTAATGAGAAGTAGTAGAAATGAGAACAGCGAGAAACTGAACATCAGGATTGATGGTCACGAAGTCAATGAAGTTAAGTAATTCTGCTACCTAGGCAGTAAAATAACCAATGACGGACGGAGCAAGGAGGACATCAAAAGCAGACTCGCTATGGCATAAAAGGCATTTCTGGCCAAGAGAAGTCTACTAATATCAAATACCGGCCTTAATTTGAGGAAGAAATTTCTGAGGATGTACGTCTGGAGTACAGCATTGTATGGTAGTGAAACATGCACTGTGGGAAAACCGGAACACGCCCGCATCTCGTGGTCGTGCGGTAGCGTTCTCGCTTCCCACGCCCGGGTTCCCGGGTTCGATTCCCGGCGGGGTCAGGGATTTTCTCTGCCTCATGATGGCTGGGTGTTGTGTGCTGTCCTTAGGTTAGTTAGGTTTAAGTAGTTCTAAGTTCTAGGGGACTGTTGACCATAGATGTTAAGTCCCATAGTGCTCAGAGCCATTTGAACCATTTTTGAAAACCGGAACAGAAGAAAATCGAAGCATTTGAGAAGTGATGCTATAGACGAATGTTGAAAATTAGGCGGACTGATAAGGTAAGGAATGAGGAGGTTCTACGCAGAATCTGAGAGGAAAGGAATATGTGGAAAACACTGATAAGGAGAAGGGACAGGATGATAGGACATCTGCTAAGACATGAGGGAATGACTTCCATGGTACTAGAGGGAGCTGTAGAGGGCAAAAACTGTAGAGGAAGACAGAGATTGGAATACGTCAAGCAAATAATTGAGGACGTAGGTTGCAAGTGCTACTTTGAGATGAAGAGGTTAGCACAGGAAAGGAATTCGTGGCGGGCCGCGTCAAACCAGTCAGTAGACTGATGACCAAAAAAAAAAAGTGATGACTGAAGGAACAGTTGTACGCCAGATCGATGATAATGACTAATCCGTGGCTCTAAGTGGCTCTATGAATGTTGCTTGGTCGTCACGTTCTGTCGCCTCTCTAGGGCGGCCGTACCCTTCTTGAACGCTGTGTTCAGCTATGGTTCACCCATTCCTGCCAACATCATAGAATAGTGGCATCGCTCCTATTGAAATGTCGAGCGATTGGCCGATTACTCCAATCGGCTTCTTTGAGCACAACACGTCCTCTCTCAAACAACACTGACATCTACGTATATTGTTCACATTCACGTCTGTGAGGCATAGTTGCTATCCAACCCGAAATGAAATTTACAAAGACTTTATGCCCTGTTATCGACATGGTGGTGGTACTGGTGGTGGTAAGTTCATATAGGACTAAACTGCTGAGGTCATCGGTCCCTAGGCTTACACACTATTTAATCTAGCTTAAACTGCCCATGCCCGAGGGAGGACTCGAACCTCCGACGGGAAGAGCTGTGCCAGGGGCGCAATAAATTGCCCGTCTGCTTAGCTGAGTAGTAACGTCCTTGCCTCCCATGCAGCGGGCCCAGGTTCGATTCCCGGCCGATTTGGAGATTTTCGCCGTTCGTGTATTCGGTGTTGTGTTGTCCTTCTCATTATTTAATCCTCACCACCGGCACGCAAGTCTCCCAATGTGGCGTCGACTGGAGTGATACTTGCACACGGCGGCCGAACTTCCCCGGATGGCGCCTCCCGGCCAACAATGCCACACACTCATTTCATTTTGCGCAATTTCACATTCATCCATCAGCCGCCAAAGTTCAGAATTTTGCATTTGCCTTCGATACCTGTGTGAATGTCAGTTTTGACCAATTTGCACAATTCCTTCGTGGTGCATCGCATTTTTTAGTGTATTTACAAGAGCAGCCAAGAGATTATTATTCAAAATGTCTGCTTATGGCTGCCTTTGTCCCTCAGAGAAGACAGCGCGCAGGTAAACTAATTGGCAGACTTCGGCTTATCGGCAAGGTACTGGGAAAATGCAGTCAGCTTACAAAGGGAACTGCTTTCGAATCACTTGCGCGTCCCATATTTAAATATTGCTGAAGTGTGTGGGACCCACACCAGATGAGACTAATAGGGGATAATGAACGTATGCAATGAATGATGTCTTTGGCTCACTGGAGAGCTTTACGGAAATACTGAGAACCGGGATTGGCAGACTACTGAAGTTAGAATCCAATTATCCCGCGAGAAACTACTTGTAAAATTTCAAGGACCAGTACTAAGTAAAGAATTTAGAAGTATAATTCGGCTCATAATGTGTGGCTACGGTTGGGATGGCGTAAATTATTTGCAGCATGCACGTAGACTTTTCAGCAGTACCGCTCTCTATGAAAACTACTGTTCGGTAGTTTTGGTACAGTGTATAAATGACGTAGTAAATGGTAGGATTAGCGGCGCCTTTGTTTGCATTGGTAGGGAAAGAAACATTAATGAATGTGTGAGACAGAAACAGGGAGGCGATGACTTCTCTTTATTTTTGTGTGTTTTGCACATAATTAGAACCGCACATCGTTCAGAGTTAGCCCACTGTGTATTTTATATCCTTGCAAAATGAAAATTGCATTTCGTAACTAATTAAAAATTAGTTACTCGAGTAAGATCTGCACTTTTGTGTAACCAAAGCATTTACTTTTCATTCAAGTACAGCTTACATGCACAAACATGAAAAATCTATGTAACTGTTGTTTTTTGTACTCAATACAACGTTTTTCATCATTGTTAATAAATAACAGAAACACGTTTTATATAGGTTCGACGAAGTACTGAAGCGATGTTGGATATGTTTTGTTTTGCGTGTTTTTAATTTTGCCCTTCTTGAGGAACTTTTTTCTGTTTTGTTTTTTTTTATTTTCACTGCAACATCCCTCTGTTTCACGCTACAAAACAACAATTTTCAAATAAAACCTGAATTAAACATTGAAAATTTCAGATCGACTATAAATACCGTTTATTTTTAAATAACAGACAGGAGCAAAATAACTGATGATGGTCGAAGTAGAGAGGGTATAAAATGTAGACTGGCAATCGCAAGGAAAGCATTTCTGAAGAAGAGAAATTTGTTAACATCGAGTATAGGTTTAAGTGTCAGGAAGTCGTTTCTGAAAGTATTTGTATGGAGTGTAGCCATGTATGGAAGTGAAACATGGACGATAAATAGTTTGGACAAGACGAGAATAGAAGCTTTCGAAATGTGGTGCTACAGAAGAATGCTGAAGATTAGATGGGTAGATCACATAACTAATGAGGAAGTATTGAACAGGATTGGGGAGAAGAGAAGTTTGTGGCACAAATTGACTGGAAGAAGGGATCGGTTGGTAGGACATGTTCTGAGGCATCAAGGGAGCACCAGTTTAGTGTTGGAGGGCAGCGTGGAGGGTAAAAATCGTAGAGGGAGACCAAGAGACGAATACACTAAGCAGATTCAGAAGGATGTAGGTTGCAGTAGGTACTGGGAGATGAAGAAGCTTGCACAGGATAGAGTAGCATGGAGAGGTGCATCAAACCAGTCTCAGGACTGAAGACCACAACAACAACAACAACAACAACAGACAGGAGGATAACTATGTAGAACAAAAATGTTCCGTAGGCTAACCGGCTCTTTATATATCCTCACTCAGTTTCTAGACGGTTCACAGCTTCCGGTTTCAAGGAGGATATGGCAAATACGCTAACAAAGGGATAGGAATGAGGTAATGCCCGATAGGTATGCAACGCACCTGACGTACAGGTAACACGGTTACGATCTTAACTAACGAAGGCTACTAGGAATACTATCATAGTCTACGTTTACTTATGGTAGTCTACGGCAGCTTTTGGTAGTTTTACAATTTTAATTCTAAGTAATTCTTACAGCACTCCGTGTGCGACAGGAACCTATCATGTAGTGCCTTGTTGAGTACTCTTTGCCGTTCACTTCACAGTGGATTGCAAAGTCCTGATATTGCTTGACGCGTTAGTGGTATTTGAAGCGACATGAAAATATGAAATGAGTCAAGTTGCTTGGACGGTTTGCGGATGAGGGCGGGTGCTTGGATATGCGTTCCGAGCGACGTGCAACTGGAGCGCGCTAGCTGCTTAAGGCATGGTATGTGGGCTGGCAGCGCTGCCCACAGACACTTCCTGGCGCGCTCTCAGCTTTCTACTCACCGTCGCAAAGTCTCTACAACGGTTCAGCATTTGATTAAAATACAGTAGGCTCACGTCTCAAGCACTGCCTTCGATCTGAATGTATGCTAAACGGTGTCGATGTCGTGTTGGACCTGCTCGCCAGGGCACCAGAACGCCTTAGTTATTCAGCGGATACGTTGCTCGTATCCATCGAGGCAATAACTACAGAACAGTTATCTGGTGGTATTTTATTTGATTCGACCTTAAGTTTATCAAAGCTTTAAGAAGCGTCCATTGCTAACATCGTGTGTGCGGGGAGTACAAATCTGTAGGTTCAACGTTCGATTTCCAGTCAGGGCTACAATTTTTTCTGAGCTTTAATATGACCTTCACATCTAGAAACACTTTGTGAAAAATGCCAAACTCATTGTGGGACGTATTCTACTTTAAGATGTAGGTCACTCTATAGCTGGCTGGGTGGAACGGTAGTCCGATAGCACAAGCGCTCATATGATCCTTTACATGGGGGGGAAGGAACCTGGAGTTAGGTTTTGAAAGACGGCTTGTAAGTAGCCATAAAAAATTCCAGTTCAGACCCGTAACACTCGCGTGATGATCAAACCTACAAATCTAGCAGCCCGCCTCTGAATTACTTCTATGTCCTCCCTCAATCCGACCTGATAGGGATCCCAAACGCTCGAGCAGTATTCAAGAATAGGTCGTATCAGTGTTTTATAAGCGGTCTCCTTTACAGATGAACCACATCTTCCCAAAATTCTACCAATGAACCGAAGACGACGTATAAAAAGAAAACACGTTATTGAAAGAAAAACACCTGATTACCCTATGTTTTTTCTTTTCCCTGAGAGCTGGCGGGGGGAGGGGGAGGGGCTGCGGCCCCCTTTTGCCACCTGGCATGGGTGCCCTCGGCACCACGTCTTGTGAGGGACTGTTGTATTCAAACTAATCTTCGATTTCAGGACTACTATATTTTGAGGGTCAAGTTTCATCAGAGTCTGAGGTCTACATACATACATCTACATAGATACTCCGCAATCCACCATACGGTGCGTGGCGGAGGGTACCACGTACCACAACTAGCATCTTCTCTCCCTGTTCCATCCCAAACAGGACGAAGGAAAAATGAGTGCCTATATGCCTCTGTACGAGCCCTAATCTCTCTTTTCTTATCTTTGTGGTCTTTCCGCGGAATGTAAGTTGGCGGCAGTAAAATTGTACTGCAGTCAACCTCAAATGCTGGGTCTCTAAATTTCCTCAGTAGCGATTCACGAAAAGAACGCCTCCTTTCCACTAGAGACTCCCACCCGAGTTCCTGAAGCATTTCCGTAACACTCGCGTGATGATCAAACCTACCAGTAACAAATCTAGCAGCTCGCCTCTGAATTGCTTCTCTGTCCTCCCTCAATCCGACCTGATAGGGATCCCAAACGCTCGAGCAGTATTCAAGAATAGGTCGTATTAGTGTTTTATAAGCGGTCTCCTTTACAGATGAACCACATCTTCCCAAAAATTCTACCAATGAACCGAAGACGACTATCCGCCTTCCCCACAACTGCCGTTACATGCTTGTCCCACTTCATATCGCTCTGCAATGTTACCCCCAAATATTTAATGACGTGACTGTGTCAAGCGCTACACTACTAGTGGAGTATTTAAACATTACGGGATACTTTTTCCTATTCATCTGCATTAATTTTCATTTATCTATATTTAGAGTTAGCTACCATTCTTTACACCAATCACAAATCCTGTCCAAGTCATCTTGTATCCTCCTACAGTCACTCAACGACGACAGCTTCCCGTACACCACAGCATCATCAGCAAACAGCCGCACATTGCTATCCACCCTATCCAAAAGATCATTTATGTAGATAGAAAACAACAGCGGACCTACCACACTTCCCTGGGGCACTCCAGATGATACCCTCACCTCCGATGAAACACGCGTCGATTTCAACCTTGTGGTGGAAGCATGTTTCATCACTGGTATTTGGCCAGAAACCGAAAGAGATATGGTGGTGGACTGTTCCTAATCAGTGTCCTGATTTCAATCCCAGACTTTAGTGGGACGTTTCATGCAGCATACGATACTGCAATGTACGAGAGGTAGTCGTAAAGTTTTAGTTGTTAAAAAGTCAAGTTGCCAGCACGAAAGTTTGTGATGATGTTAGTCCTCCTTTACGTATTCACCATGTACTGCGACACATTGTCTCCACCCATGGATGACTTGGTGGACACCTTGGATTTAGAACTCTGCACTGGCTGTTCAATAATTCTTCCCCTCGAAAATACCCTTATGAGGTGATTACCGTGACTGAGGTGCAATTTGATAGGCCAAAGAAGCAACATGTATGACTGCGTCTTGTGGAGAACGAGGCGGTACGCTGTCGTGGAGCATATGATGGTTAGGTGTTCGCCGTTTTCGGCGTTGGTGGATCCTCATCTTTTCACTGTTTGCTTCGCTCTTTTGTCCTGGGGTGATACTGATACACGCAGTACTTTTCATGGGGATTAGGTGGCTAAAGAAGTCATCTGGACTGGCCTAACACGGATGAAGCTTTTCTGTCGCTGTCTCGGTTCGGCGGGCTATTTGAATGGAAATGAGTAGTCGCGGAACCTAAAGGTTGGCGACCAATTTCATGTTTAAATTGTTGTGCAATATATTGAAAAGTGATCCATGGCTCATCTTCACTTTTTCCATTTTCACCTCGATTGTCACACACCGGTCTTCATATACCTGGGTTACAACTCCTCTAGCGATCATTTAGTCTTGTTCGACCATACCAGAAGCGTATCCGCCACCTAATCACGGCGTCGTATTATGGTGATTTGTTGCCGTATACTTCCACGAACAAAACATGGACTACTGCAACGTTGTTTTCCTTCACATCTTCCTCTTAAAGCGCCTTTTCTTGACGGAGGTTGGCGGTCCACCTATGGAAGACATCTTTTGACATGCGGTTGTACCATCTCCGAATTTGTTTCAGCCACAAGCTTTTTCGTCTTCCAACAACCTTCTTCCTTGTATTTTCTCTTCAATGTCGAGCTGTAATAAATGATATCTTTCACCTCTTATAATGTGTCCTAAATACTGAGTTTTCCTTTGTTTTATGGTGAACGACAGGTTTTTTTTCTTTTGCTTTTTCATCCGATGAAGGACTTCTTAGTTTTAAATTTTCAGCATCCAAGGTATGCGCAAGAGACGGCGATTAGGCACATTACAGAAGCTTCAGTTCTTTTCTCTAGATATCGGTCAAGGTTCCAACACAACACGCATCCTTTATAAACGAATTATATTGGGGCGCGTTGTACTACGCTGCAATACACTTAGGTACTGTTGGTGAAGTCTTGCAGATATATCACAACAAAACTCACACATGACATACTTTCTGCAACTGGCAATCCTCTTCCACCGCTTATTTTTGACTTCTCAGTACCAACCATACAATGAATTTCGTCTACAATTACATAAATACTCTGCAAACCATTGTGAAGTGCATGGCAGCGGGTTCTTCAAATTGTAGCACGTATTAGGATTTCTTCTCATTCCATTAGCGGGAAAAATGGCAACTTAAATACCTCAGTGTGAACTGTAGTTAGTCTAATCTTGCCTACGAGGGTTCTACGGGAGCGGTAAGTGGGGTCTGTAGTATGTTCCTAGATTCGTCTCTTCATACTGGAGCTTCGGAAGAAGGCTTATGTGGGATAGTTAACGTCTGTCTTTAAGATCTGCTACGTCACGGTATTCTGTGACGCTCTTTCGTGAGTCAAAAAACATGTGACTATTGGACGATGGGAAGCTATTTTGAATACCAACGGTTTTCATACCCATAGTAGGCAGGTAATGTGTTGTGCTTATAGTGTTCCCATGTTTTCGTCCACCTTATATACTTGGACAGTCCCGTCGTTCTAGTCATCTCGAAGTCTTACAGGTACATTACTCACACGAAAAATCCCACCTTTCAAATTTTAGCATATGTATTGTATTGGAACTTTGAAGAACATCCTTATATCAAGAAGAAGTTAAAAATAGATGAAACTGAATTGGAAGAACTTTAATATATTGGTACGGTATGAATAACGGTATGAACAACAAAGCACATAGCAAGTTGCCGCAGTGCTTAAGGTAATGGACTGACAATCGGATGGAGCCAGTTTCAAATTTGCATTTGGACACAGCGATTTAAGTTTCTATGGTTTATCCAAATCACTTAAGACAAATCCCAATATGTTTCCTTTCAAACAGGATGGGATTGATTTTCTTCCCCGTCCTTGTCCACTACGAGCTTGTGTTCCTTTATTCAAAATATAGGGAAGAATAGCGTGTGAGTATCGCTAACTGGAAATAGAAGAGATCAACCAATGCTTTGAAATTTCCGGGAGGGAACGTTCAAAAACGGTCAGCCAACAAGTTGCTTCCTCCCACGGACGTCTTGTGAAATGATAACGGCGGGGAAAACTGAGAAATTGAAACTGACATTGAGGCCCGTTTTTCAAACACACTATTATCAATTGGCATAGGAAATGGAAATAATAATGGTTTTAGAACTACCTTTTACTATACAACGAAACGTGTCTGAAGGGTTGTAGATGTAGAAATGTATGGTATCGTAACTGCAGTGCTCCCATCTTTGTAACGCACAGTGACATACATTAATAACATAAACATGAAACTAAAGCTAACAGGACCAATAGAAAACGCATGCAGTATTAATTGCCTCAAAACAAGGTTTTTAGAAGCGGTGGTTTACCTGCAACGTTCAATATACTCTAGATTTAACATCTACACACATCAGCGGTAGTCATAAAAGTTTTCATTACCACTTCGAGAAAACCAAGCTATCATGATAAACATTAGTGATGATATTAATACTTCTCCCCATATTCACCCTTCAATCCGACAAATTGTCTCCCATCATCGATGATTGGCGAGGATCTTGGCTGTGGAAGTCTGCATTTTGTCTGTTCATGGGACGTCCCACCTATAAAATACCTGCATAGTCATCCTGGAAATGCTTGCCAGGCAGTAGAGTCAGCAGTACAAGATGGAGGAACAAATCACCAGGTGCCATGTCAGGAGATTAAGGGGGTGAAGTGAGGTAAAACTCGATAGACGATTAAAGCAGCACATGCAACTGTGCCCTGTGCAGTATAAGAACGGAGTTTTGTGGAGCAAAAACACCATATTAATCAGCTTCACATGACTCTTCGTGTTCACCTCATAAGGAGATTCCTGTAATAACTCCTGCGATGGTTTGCTCTCTTGAATCACCTCTTGCATTTCCTGGTTTCTCACAGAGACGTGATTTACCACTTCGTTCTTCATCATTCAGACTTGTTAGGGCGCAGTGGAAGTGTCTGCGCCAACTAACTACTGTGTCAAATGCTGGTCCGTTGTTGCCTCAAACCTCCATCGATTCAGAATGGTTTGTTGTAGTGTTGATCCCCATAAAACGCAGGAAACGAATTACCCCAATACTCCACTTCATAAAAGCTGTACGCTATTTCGTTTTGACACCTCTAGCGGCGTACAGAGATACCACATCGAGGAAATTTGAAAATGTAGAAGGACTAAAGAGATGCTATATCATGCTCAAAATGTCCGAACGACCTGAATTATGTTCCGGTTGATTTGTATGCAACCCAAATAACGCAATTGTCTTGCAAGCCTTCTAATTCTTCTCGGTACACTCGTTTGACTACACAAAATTGTTACTACAATGCTGCTCTTTATGACTATTACTACAGACGCAGATTAATACCACGATAATGCAAATATCAAGAAACACGTCATTAGATATGTCACAGTCTTTAACGCTTTTAAACTCTAATTTATATATAAATTGGGTTTCTAAAAGGAAGTTTCAACTTGAAATTACATGACGCAACTGTTTGTACTAGACCAGGACTCCTATCCAGCATTCATTGCTCTGTCAATCAACCACGAAAGATCTTAAACGTGATTTCAGCCAGAAGTAACAAAATGTGTGCATATACAGGGCGTTTGGAAGTTCCTGTTACAAATTTCAAGGACTTGTAGTGGAGAGCGAGTACATAGAGAATAGGAACCCATGTTCAGACTTACAGTTTCCGTGCTACAGCCGATTGAAAACATGTTTGCTAGGGAGGTACGCAACAGGGTAGTCATGGCGGAGGGTGGTTACGTCGGATCAGCTGGTTTCATTTGACATCCATCCTACCTCTCTCACCTGGTTCGAGCTTTCATTAACGTGTCTTTTAATGTTAGAGCAACATGGTTGAGTACACCTTTGCAGAATACACCTACATGATCCTTTTGAGTGGCGAAGGTCACGGTAACGGAAGAGCTGCTGTTCACCTTTATCAAGATTATTCTCCACAACGCCAGACTACACCGCAAACCCTTCTTGCCACTATTACGCAACGGCTTCGAGAATGGGTGCCTACGCCGTCAGCAGGCGTGACTGTGGTGGTCCAACGAGATACCGTACACCCGAATTGGAAGAGGCCATACTCCACACGTTGAAGAGAAACCGTCAACAAGTACACGAACAATTTCTTTGACTTTTAATGAGTGGAATTGTAAAGCAAGTGATGTACTGGGTCACGCCTAATCAATTAGTTGTAGAAGTGGTCGCATTAACATGTTTTCAAATGGTTGTAACACGGAGACGGTACATTTTCGAACATGGGTTCCAATTCAGAATTATTTACTCACTCGCCTCTACAAGTTCTAGAAGTTTGAAACGGGAATTTCCTAACACCCTGTATAAACCTGAAACGAAGTAACGTAAGGTTTGTGTTGGACAGGGATTCCAATCCAACACTAAAGCGCATTATTAACTGAGCACAGTCAAATGTTAGCTAATAAATTTTTCACCATTAATGAAATAACATATCGAAATGACGAGTCCAAAAACTGTTACTTTAACTCACCAATCCTTGTCGTTTTCTAACCATGCACAACCAGTAAATATTGGTTAATTTTAGCAGTAATGAGATATGCGTATGTGTGAACTGGAAATAACGTGACGTAAATTTTTGTACTGACTGGGAATCAAAACCCACATCTATCATCGTTGTCGACTACACACTAAGAGACTTTGTGTATTGAATTATTCTTCTTCAGCTACTAGGAATGACATGTTTCATCTGAAATGATGTGATGAAAAGTTCTGCGCCTGACTGGTGATCGAAACCGGCATCATTACTTATTGTGGACAACATAAGGAAAGACACTAAAATATCATGAGTCTGTTTTCCAGTAGTTTAGTGTGCGCAAGCTACAACTTGAAGTGACGTAATGAAAGGTTTTGTGCCGGATCAGGTTTCGAACGCAGACACGCGGTTTTCGTTGAGACATCGAGGAGTTTGGAATCTTTGGAAATCAACGATACTATGTAACTATATCGCCCGAAGATGTCAAATTCCTCGAAAGGGGTGATCTGGGTTTCAATTCCTGTCTACCAGCAATATTTTCAACATGTCAAGTTCAAATACGACTTTTCCATTAACAAAAGAAAATTTCTGGCCTAAGATTGCTTACAAGTGACGGGGTTTCTACTTGCCGTGACTTCTCCCAGTGTGATGGCCCTGCCTATATCGATCCTCATTCAGTCTGTAGCGAAAGGACATCATGTTTAACGTGGATTTAAAACCACAGTGCAACTCTACATTGTTCAACTGGCATTACCAGAGGTGAAGGAGGTCTGTTCGCGCTTGTTGAAAATGGTTGCTCGAAGTGTGAACTGAACCCAGACCTTAAGCATAGAAAGATAGAATAATTCCATCAGACCACTGGACTGCACATATGGCTGGTTCATGATTTATACGTAACGAAGAATGCTTCACACTGGTTGATAGCTCTGACTGCCTGGAGGTGAATTACAGCCTGTTCAAAACATTCATTTTCTGATTCGTCAGCATCACCAGTTGTCTCGGCTACCCAGTACGTACTTTCTAGTTCATTTTGTAATGACTGAAATAAAATTACCCAAATTACTGTTACGTATATTTATCAAATATCATTTTTTATTTGAGGTACTATAATTGTTCTTGTGATAACTCATTGAATGTGTCATACTCGAAATGTTATCAGGAATGCTGTTTAAGCATTAGGAGATGGAGTATGATACGTAAAAATGTCATATTCGTTACATATGTTTTTTTCTTTGCGTTCAACAGAGTGCTGCAGACAGTCGGGGCAGCTGGATGCATTTGTACTGTGTTTGGCGTAAGTGCATCAAAGATATGACGTCAGATAGTAGTTTTCTTGATTCAAGTAGAATCGTTCCAACGTGATTTATTTGCCATATGCAACGAGACTAAAGCGCTTTGATGAATGACGTTTTAACGGTTTACCACTATGGGATATCCGATTAGTGGCAAATGTGATGACCTGTAAATGTGAAACCCTCGTGAGGCATTTGCATTCGGCAGACAGTGTTAGGGAAAAAGGAAAGATGCGATGATTAGGGTTAAACATCCCATCGACCAGTCCATTAGAGGTGAAGCAGAGTTACGGTTGTGAAGGATGGGGAACGATGTCGACTTTGCCCTTTCAACGGCAAGAGTCCAGCATTTGCCTTAATCGATTTTTTCGTATAATGGCATCATTGTGTCACGTAGTAAGATCTCATGCTGCACTGCATCGGAACGGCAATGAGAACTGTAGCTGATGCGAGACACACATCACCGACAACTCGAAAAATAAGTACCTAAAACGATCAAAGACACATTGAGTTACACGTATTTATCATTTGTTCGCCGTGTAGGTGCGGTTTCCAAACGAGAATATTTACGGGATCAATTAATTACGTTTGATCACGAAATGCTTAGAGCATGGCATCAGCCTCGTATACTCTATCTTGAGAGACTTATTAAGCCTTCCCAGTAGTCTCCAAGATGAAATGAAATTACAGTTAGCGTTGTCCACTAAGTCAGATTCAGCCACAATACTACAGTCAAACTGTATTTTTACCAGACAAGTTGTTGGGTAGTTTTGATTTCTTCCGTTCTGTTCTTGAGGTACTGAATCCGAATGTGAGGTTTATGAACAAAATTTTGTGACGTAACACTGAAAAATGCGTAAAACGGTAAAAAAACCACGTTTTTGGTGATTTTTTGCTTATAATATGGAAAATATCAAATTTTCGTAAATAACCTCTGTATTCGAAAAAAAAGTATACAAAATTTCTTACAAATTTTGCTATTAATTTTTTTTTTTTTTTCTACCACGAACCGTTGAGGCTCAAGCGCTAGTTGAAAACAGGGGTATTTCGGCTGCCTCCGCCAAAACCCACTTTCCCACTCCAAACTCTAATGAAATTTCAATAAAAATTCCTTCTAGTTCTTTGCACATATCTTATGTATATCGTTTACCTTATGTAAAAGTGCAGATGATTTTTTTCAAAAGTTACACGATTTTCAAGTTATTTAATTAAGTCCGATATTGTACGAGTTGAGTTACAAGTAGTTTCAATTGCAACGAAAACGCTTAAAAAATTACTAAATATTATTACATGATATATGGTTACATATTACGTTATTACATGAGCAAAAATTGTAAGTCCCAATGTCGTTAGTGGATCCTGGCTGAGGTTGCTCCTGGTACAGCTTTTTTTTATGGGACTTAACTTCTGAGGTCATCAGTCCCCTAGAACTTAGAACTACTTAAACCTAACTAACCTAAGGACATCACACACATCAATGCCCGAGGCAGGATTCGAACCTGCGACCGTACCTGTCACGCGGGTCCAGACTGTAGCGCCAGAACCGCACGGCCACTCCGGCCGGCACAGCTTTTGTTGTCGTATCGTCAACGTCGGGGATTGTTTGTACGGAAAATGAAAAAGGTGGTGAGAGAACAACAATTTTTGATCATATCTTAAGGAAAGATGAATGATTACAAAATAGATTGTGAGTTTAGACAAACCTTTCGCATCATCTAAGCGTATTTCTCCAACCTGCTCTCGCTCTCTTTCTTGGGCCTGTTCTTGACCTATGTTAGTGCTGTCTTCTGACGTTTTCACATACCTGTTCGCACAATGTTGAGGCGGCGCGGAGAGGCCGTGCGGTTAGAGGCTCCATGTCACGGATTACGCGGCCCCTCCGGCCGGAGGTTTGAGTCCGTCCTCGGGCATGTGTGTTTGTGTTGTTCTTAGCGTAAGTTAGTGTAAGTTAATTTAAGTAGTGTGTGAGTCCAGGGACCGATGACCTCAGCAGTTTGGTCCCTTAGGAATTCACACACATTTGAACACAATGTTCAGATCGGGGAGCAATGAAGGCATGCCTTCCAGCATCCACTATTGCGTTGGCAGCCTTTTTCACATTGACAGGAAATAGATCTATTTCCAAGTCAAGTGTAGGGTGCAAAGTAGTCGACACTTACACAAGACCACTTCTTATTGTTATACACCCGCCGGCCGAAGTGGCCGTGCGGTTAAAGGCGCTGCAGTCTGGAACCGCAAGACCGCTACGGTCGCAGGTTCGAATCCTGCCTTGGGCATGGATGTTTGTGATGTCCTTAGGTTAGTTAGGTTTAACTAGTTCTAAGTTCTAGGGGACTAATGACCTCAGCAGTTGAGTCCCATAGTGCTCAGAGCCATTTGAACCATTTTGTTATACACCTGCAGTCGTTAGGGTCTCTTTGTTGATCATCGAGTGTCGAGGGTGGTTTGACCGGATAACAAAAGCTGCAGCTGAAAGTAAACTTTCAGTGAATGTTGCCATGAAGCAACTTCGAGGGGAGTGGGGGAGGGAGTGAAGCAATACTGGTTTTACTTTTGTACGATGAAGATACACTGATTAGCCAGAACATTATGACCACCTACCTATTAACCGCTATATCCACCATGACATGGATAACAGCAGCGACGCGTCGTGGAATGGAAGCAGTGAGGCGTTGGTAGGTTCCTGGAGGGAGTTGGTACCACACCTGCCCACACAAAAGTCATCTGATTCCCGTAAATTCCGGAAGGGAGCTCCGACGCAACATTGAATTACTTCCCACATGTGTTCCATTGAGTTTGGATCTGGCAAGTTGGGGGGGGGGGGGGGTGTGGCAGCACATCGATTGGAACTTACCACTGTGTTTCTTGAACCACTCCGTCACACTCCTGGCATTATGACATGGCGCATTATCTTGTTGAAAAATACCACAGCCGTCGAGAAAAATGACTGTCATGAAGGGATGTACGTGGGATGCAGCCAGTGTACTATACTGCTTGGCCGTCATGGTGACTTTCACGAGGTCCTTTGGATCCATGGATGCCCGTGTGAATGTTCCCCAGAGTATAATGGAGCCGCCGCGCCCTTCCATTGTCGTGATGAAGAAGGTAACTTGATACGTCAGACCATGCAACGCTCTGACACACGCCAACGCCCAGTACCGATGGTCACGTGCTCATTTCAATCGTAGTTGCCAATGTCGTGGTGTTAACATTGGAATATGCATGAGTCGTCGGCTGCGGAGGCCGATCGTTACGATGTTCACTGCACTGTGTGTTCGGACACCTTGTACCCTGCCCACCATTAAAATCTGATATTAGTTCCGCCACAGTTCGTCGCCCGTCCTGTTTTACCAGTCTACTCAGCGAACGACGTCCGACATCTGTAATGTGGGGTGGTCGCCCAACTCCACGAAGTTCAAAAAATGGTTCAAATGGCTCTGAGCACTATGGGACTCAACTGCTGTGGTCATAAGTCCCCTAGATCTTAGAACTACTTAAACCTAACTAACCTAAGGACAGCACACAACAGCCAGCCATCACGAGGCAGAGAAAATCCCTGACCCCGCCGGGAATCGAACCCGGGAACCCGGGCGTGGGAAGCGAGAACGCTACCGCACGGCCACGAAGTCTGTGTGTGTGGTTTCACCTTGGTTTCCCCACGTGTTGAAAACAATCACCTCAGCACTCCCCAAAACTCGTCAAGTCGTGTAGTTTCCGAAATGCTCGTGCCGAGCCTCCGGGCCCTTACAGTCTGCCCTTGGTCAGACTCAAGTAGATCGTCGGCCTTCCCCATTCTAAACACGGACAGCACGCTTACTGATATTACATGCACTGTGCGTGCGTTTGACTAGCAGTCATCCCTCACCAGGTGACGCTGCCATCGCCTGGGCGGGCTTATATCGATAGTACATCGATGGTCGTGATGTTCTGGCTTATCGGTGTACTTATTGCCTGTGTCTGAAATGGTTCGGGCTAGTCGCATGTTCTTTCCCACGTATAGAGCCACGAGAAACACGTTTCCTGCTTTAGCAATCACGTCCTAGTGTGCAAAAGCGAGAGGGATGCAAGGGGCCCAAATTGCAAGATCTGAAAACAATTAGCAGTGAAAACTGACGCGGGTGAAAGTGTACAAGAGAAGGGTATGATAACTTGTGTGGAAAAATGTTTGTAGAATCGTGCCTGGTGAAGGGAGAGAATAAATAAAATGAAAAGAGGTACGAGACTTAGTTATATTGCAACAGAATTGAAATACTATGGAATTCAGAAATGCTTTTCTCAATTTTTTTGGTGTTGGACCTGGCATAACAGATGAAACAAGTCTACATTGTATTCAACTTATAACTAGGAGGAATTCGCTAAATTACATCCCTTCATAGTAAATTTGTGTTCTTGATTGGATAAAGTGGGTTTTTGCTGAGACAGCCGACATACGTCAGTTGTCAATTAGCACTTAAGCCCCAGCGGTTCGGCGGGGATAAAAACCTAAATAGTGACATTTGTAGAAAACTTTTTGTGCATCCATTTCTAACTGATACGTTATTTACGGAAAGTTGATGGTATCCGAGTTATAAGTAAAATACCGCCCAAAATGAGATTTTTTACCTTTTTTGTAGTTTTTCATTGTTGCGCCACGAAATTTTGTTGGCAGATCTCAGATTCGGATTCAGCACCCCAAAAAACAAACACTGATGAGCCTCAACATTTTGACCACCTACTTAATTGCTTGTTTGTCCGTCTTTGGAACGAAATAAATCACCGATTCTGCTTATCAGGTATCCGACAGTTTGTTGGTCGGTTTTTGGAGGAATGTGGCATTAGATGTCTACGCACTGGCCATGGAATCCGCGTAAATAACGGCAGCTGATCTGCGTACGCGATGATGGCGCCTTATAGCGACCCAGATGGGATCCGTAGGATCTACATCAGATGAACCTGATTGCCGAGACATCAACGTGAGTTCACTACAATGATCCTCAAACCACTATAAAACGCTTCTGGCTCCTATATGCAGACTATTATGCTGCTGAATCATGACATCGCCGTCTTGGAAGACATCGAGCATGAAGGGATGCAGGTGGCTCGCAGCTATCAGCATATCTTTGATTTCTACCAAAGGTCCTATGCAAGGGCAGGAGAACGTCTTCCACCGCATAACACTGCGTCCGTGGCGCGCTACACGTTTCGAGTCGCCGTTCACCTCGATGGCGGTATTTGTGGAGACCACCATCGACCTAGTGGAGCAGAAATGTGATTCAACCGTAGAGCCGACACGTTTCCAGTAATCGACGGTCGAGTCCCGATGGTCCCGTGCCCACTGCAATCGTTATTGACTATGTCGCTGGGTCAACATGTGAACAAGTAGGAGTGGTGTGCTGCGGAGCTCCATCTTCGACTATGTACGATGAACGGTGTGCTCCGAAACCCTTGTGCGTGCACAAGCATTGTGCTCTTTCGACGGAGATGCCACAGATGGCCATCTGACCCACTTTACAGAGCAGACAATACTCCGGACCCTACGTTCTGTAAAGAGTCGTGGACGTCCAACCACTTAGCGCCTAGTGGATTCACTATCCTTCTTCTGTTTTCCGTAGACGCTCCCTACAGTAGCGCGTAAACACTCGACCAGGTTGCCTGCTTTCGAGATGCTGGTTCACAAGTTCTGTGTTGTAATAATCTTCCCTTTGTCAATGTCACTTATTTCACTGGATTTCCCTGTTTGGAGCCAATATCTTCGTTAGGGTGATCCCCTGTCCGTGTCTGCTCCGATTAATTTTGTTATCGCGTCACGTGCCTGCAAAGCCACGAGGCAGCATCCACCGTCGCGGTGAGCAATGGTTGTAATGTTTTGGCTTGTCAGTGTATGTAATGGAAGAAAGCAAAACTATGCCACAACTTCCCCGCTAGGAGATTTTTTAAGTACAAAATGACTGCATTACAAGGAATTTAGTATTTAACATAGCAATGTGTTCTAACAATTAAACTTTGATAATTCTTATTATGAATGTTTCGGTAGTTTGGAGTCATCGCAAGCGTGAAAAAACATGGAAATAAACTAGGAGCAAAATGCGCCAACAGTTAGGAACTACATAGAAATACCGCTCCACGCTCACCTAGATGAATATTCCTGCAACTTTGGTTTCTCTCTGTCTTAAGCTATCGCCATTATTGACAAAGCATCACCGACAGCTATAATGTAATCGTTACGAGTAGATGATAATTTTCGTTCCGTTGCTATTTATAGACTGAATTACAGGTTTGCTTAAAGATGACTCATTCGAGACATTACTGCCAGCGCTTTTTGCATCTTGTTCCACGTTCTCGTCACAATTGCTTCTAATTTCATTTTATCAGAAGCTGTAATCGAACCTACTCTTCACTCATCAAAATTAGGTAAGGAAATGTTAATTTCTCTCTCTTCTCGCAACACTGATTTAGTACCGCCTACAGGTGAAAAATTTTAGAAACTGTGACATAGCATCTTTGTTAAAAATTATATTTTTCTGCTTATACCGACGTAATTTTAAGGTTTTGTGATGCACAGTTTTCGCTATTTATGTGTAGCATTGAATAATTTGTTAACTAGGTTTCATTTTGGGTCTATTCTCACTGCCGTACAAACATATTTTAGTGGCAGTCCCGAAATAGTTCTTGTGTAGGACATAGGACTTTACATATACACATACCCTATGAAGATCAAAAGAGCGTAAAATCTTATTAATGCGTGTAGTTTCCGGCCGGCCCATGTTAAGGATACTTTTCCTTTCATAAGATAAATTTTTCATCAAGTACATAATCTCTCACATTAACTGAAACAGTCTGATGATGCTAATGCAGTTCCACCCCTGTAATAGGCTACTGGTTTGGAGATAAAGGTGTCGTAAACCTGGGTTTAAATTGCATTTACCTCCACAAAGAATTTTTCTTGATGCTAGTCCGATAAGGAACGAGAAATGTAAACATTTGGGGGTGAAAGATTAGATGAATAAGAACGGTAGGGGTTGCTTTCCAACCAAGCCCCTGGATAAGTTGTTTAGTGAAATCAGCAGAGTGTAGGAGGGCGTTCTTGTACAGCAGCAACACTTGACGCAGTTTCCTTAGTCGTTTTTGTTATGGCGACTGCAAGGCGTCTCAGTAGTTGCCAATAGTATCCGGCTGCGATTGACGCACACCTAGGATGCAGTTCGTAACTTAAAACACTATAATAATGCCACCAGCTGCGTAACATTAGATTTTTTGGACTGACACCGGCCTTTGCTTTAGGTATTCTTTGTTATGTCTAACCATTATTTTTTTTTTATTTTGTTAACACGCAGTGGTTAGAATCCACATCTTGTCGTCCTGATTTAAGTTTTCCATTATCTCCTTAATTCGATTAAGGGAAATGCTGGCTTCTTACCTCCGGAGGGGCAAAGTAGATTTCCTTCTCCATTCTTTCCAGATGCTACATCTGCTTTGTCTCTAATGAACTCGTTGTCAACGGGACGTTTAACTCCAGTCACCTTCCCTTTTTTCCCCTAACACCGTCCACAGAAAGCAACTGTCGCACGAAGGTCATATAGTCACAGTACATCACATTTTCCAATAATCAGGTAGACTTTAGTAGTAAATCGTAAAAACTTCATTCACCAAAGCCCATTGGTCTTCTTGAATGTGGCAAATAATTCACACTGAAACGCTCCTACGTGAAACAAGGAAACTATTTTCTCACGTCGTATCTTCGATTCAGCTACGCCATACGGCGTACAAATGTTTCCAGCAGCCTCTAATGATTGCAACTCTAACAGAATGTAACAAATGTGACATTTTTCCGTGTCATACTCTGTTTTATAATGGTTAAATAATATTCCTGATAACATTTCAAGTATGATACATTCAGTGAGTCATCACAAGATCAATTATAGTACCTCAAATAAAAAATTACTTAACAATATTGTGGGTAATTTTATTTCAGTCCTTACAAAATGAAGTCGAAAGTACGTATTGGGTAGCCGAGGCAGCTGGTAATTCACGACGCTGAAGAACCAGGAAGTGGATGTTTTGAACAGGCAGTAATCCACCCCCAGAGAGCCAGAATTCTCAGTCAGTGTGGAGCATTCTTTGTTACGAAAAAGTCACGGACCAGCCATATGTACAGTCGGGTGAGCTAATGGAATGACTCCGTCTTTGTAGGCTTAAGGACCCGGTTCAAGCAAGCATTTTTAATAAGCGCGAACATACCCCATTCGCCTCTGGTAACCCCAGTTCAATGACTTAGAATTGCACCATGGTTCTAAATCCACGTAAAACATGTTGTTCTTTCGCTATCGAGTGAATGAGAATCGATGTAGGCAGGGCCATCACAGTGAGGGAAGTCGCGGCTAGTAGAAACTCTGTCACCGGTAAGCAATTTACAAGAGAAATTTTATTTTATTAATCAACAAATCGACATGTAATTTCAAAGGACACATATTTCTTATTGTGTCTGAACTTGTGATATGAAAAATGTTGCTCATGGACAGGGATTCGAACTTAAATCTCGCCTTTCGTGGGATGTGGTGTCTTCAGCAGGATATAGTTACATCGTTTCGCTGATTCCCCAAGATTCCTAACTCTGTCTGGGTGCGAACCCCGAACCAGCACAAAACCCTCCATTACGTCATTTCAACCCGTAGCTTGCGGACGCCAAAGAACAGGTAAAGGAGAATCATGATTTTGAATTTCTCTCAGTACGTTGTCCACAATAATGGTGCCGGTTTCGACTACTAGTCAGACACAGAACCTTTCGTCACATCATTCCAGGTCAAACATGCCACTCCTAGCTACTGGTGAAAAATAATTCAGTAGTTAACGCCTCCTCGTGTGTATTCAATAACGGTGATATATATGAGGTTTGATTCCCAGTCAGTGAAGAACTTCTCGTCCCGTTATTTCCAGTTCAGACATGCACACATCTCGCTACTGCTAAAGATAAAAGCAATATTTACCGTATATTCATGGTTAGAAAACTATGGCGATAGGTGCCGGGTCAGAGTCCTGGCAGTACTTTTTCGTCTCGTCGTTTCGGTTTGTTCTCTCATTACTGGTGAAAAGAATCGGTAGTTCACGTTTTATTATGCTGGTTTCGAATCTCTATCCAATACGGACTTGACGTCATTTTATTTCGCGGGTAGACATGCGCACACTTTATCATATCTGAAAGAAATCATATTTAAGAGATTTAGTAGTCCCGAGCCTAGGACGAGTACAAAAATCTTCATGTAAATTCAAGCTGCAATTTGCTTTTACGGGAGCATGCTGAAAATAGACATGCGCACACTTTATCATTTCTGAAAGAAATCATATTTAAGAGATTTAGTAGTCCCGAGCCTAGAACGAGTACAAAAATTTTCGTCGTGTAAATTCAAGCTGAAATTTGCTTCTACGGGGGCATGCTGAAAAATAATGCCTTCGAATTTTTTATGTGAAAGTTCTTAACGCTTTTTACAGAATGAACAATAAATATGCTGAACGTTAATAACTTTTGTTTTATTTAAAAAGCTTTATAATTTCACCATAAAAAATTCCTAGGTATTACTTTTCAGCAGTCCCTCGTGGGAAAGTCATTTATTTTATTTAGAATTTACAGGCACTAAATACTATGGCATCATTAATATCGCGTTTTCTGATAAGTGCATTATCGTCGTACTAACTTTCATCTGTAATAGTAGCCATAGAGAATAATGTCGTGTACTGTTATCTTGTTGAAACAATTTTGTATAATGAAACGATTGTACCAAAAAGAGATTAGAGGACTTCTAAGACAGTTATGTTACGTGCGTTGCGTACAGATCAAGCGGAATACAATTGAAGTTGTGAGGTGAAAATTAAAACCGTATGACTACACCTCGTATTTTCTTATGGAAAATACTACCGTGATTGTAATAAAACGGGTGTATGCTTATAGAAAGATAACGCTCAAAAGAAATTTTAAGTAACAGAGCTTATCTCCAGTGGAAATCATCGCATATTATCGTACGCAAGGTAGAGGAACGCTGTAGCAAACGGTGAGAAGAAAAGTCGTGGTAGGCAAAGCAGAACTGAAAGGCTGCATGCTCATTCGTCGAAATTATATACGTGACTTACCTAAACGTGCAATTTTCGTATCATGCTGTTTGATTCGTCTCACTACACAGCCAAAAATTCGTATCTGCTTTCCTTTACTTTAATCCATACATTTCATGGATCTTAAGCCTCGCTCTAATACGAACTGACAGCCAGAACGCAGACGTGAAGTAGGCTGTGCTCGAATCCACCAGTTGTATATTAATGACCTTAGGTGGAATCCCAGCCACGGTGAATAAACATTTTAGGCAGCTCTCCACACACATTTAAACATCTTCTGAACTACACTGAAGAGTCAAAGAAACTGGTACACCTGCCTAATATCGTCTAGAGTCACCGCGAGTACGCAGAAGTGCCGCAAAACGACGTGGCATGGACTCGACTAATGTGTGAAGTAGTGTTGGAGGGAAATGACACCATGAATCCTGCGTGGCTGTCCATAAATCAGTAATAGTACGAGGGGTTGGAGATCTCTTCTGCAAGGCATTCCAGGTGTGCTCAATAATGTTGATCTCTGGGGAATTTGGTGAGCAGCGGAAGTGTTTAAACACAGAAAAATGCACCTTAAGCCACTCTGTAGCAATTCTGGTCGGTGTCGCAATGTCCTGCTGGAATTGCCCAAGTCCATAGGAATGTACAATAGACATGAATGGACCTAGGTGATCAGACAACATGTTTCCAGTCATCAACAGTCCAGTCAATGTCGGTGTTGACGGGCCCAGGTGAAGCGCAATGCTTTATCTCATGCAGTCACCAAAAGTACACGAGTGGGCCTTCGACTCCCAAAGCCCATATCGATAATGTTTCGTTGATTGGTTCACACGCTGATCCTTATTGATGTCCCAGCTTTGAAATCTGCAGAAATTTGTGGAAGGGTTGCATTTCTGTCACGTTGAACGATTCTCTTTAGTCGTCGTTGGTCGCGTTCTTCGAGGATCTTTTTCCGGTCGCACCGATGTCGGAGATTTGACGTTTTGCCGGATTCCTGATATTCACGATACACTTGTGAATGATCGTGCGGGAAAATCCCCACTTCATCGCTACCTCGGAGATATTGTGTCCCATCCCTGTGCGCTGACTTTAACTCCACGTTCAAACTCAATAAAATCTTGATAACCTGCGATTGTAGCAGCAGTAACCGATCTAACAACTGTAGCAGACACATTTGTCTTATACAGGGTGGTGACTATTACAGCGCCATCTATCACAAAGCGAAAAAAGGGGCCCAACTAAAATATTCATATTTCTTTACGTACTACAAGAATATGTAATAAAAAATGGGGGTTTCTATTTAAAAAAACGCAGTTGATATCCCTTTGACCTATGGCAGCGCCATCTAGCGGGCCAACTATAGCGCCAACTGCTTTCCCCCTTCAAGTTAGACAAGTTTCGATCTTTGTAGTTTTTTCGTTTGACGCTTATTTAGCGTGATATTTGGCCTGGTCACGGTCAATGGACCACCCTGTATAGGCGTTGCCGACCGCAGCGCCGTATTCCGCCTGTTTACATATGCCTCCCCCCATGAACCATTGACCTTGCCGTTGGTGGGGAGGCTTGTGTGCCTCAGCGATACAGATAGCCGTACCGTAGGTGCAACCACAACGGAGGGGTATCTGTTGAGAGGCCAGACAAACGTGTGGTTCCTGAAGAGGGGCAGCAGTCTTTTCAGTAGTTGCAGGGGCAACAGTCTGGATGATTGACTGATCTGGCCTTGTAACATTAACCAAAACGGCCTTGCTGTGCTGGTACTGCGAACGGCTGAAAGTAAGGGGAACTATAGCCGTAATTTTTCCCGAAGGCACGCAGCTTTACTGTATAGCTAAATGATGATGGCGTCCTTTTGGGTAAAATATTCCGAAGGTAAAATAGTCCCCCATTCGGATCTCCGGGCGGGGACTACTCAGGAGGACGTTGTTATCAGGAGAAAGAAAACTGACATTTTACGGATCGGAGCGTGGAATGTCAGATCCCTTAATCGGACAAGTAGGTTAGAAATTTTAAAAAGGGAAATTGATAGGTTAAAGTTAGATATAGTGGGAATCAGTGAAGTTCGGTGGCAGGAGGAACAAGGCATTTGGTCAGGTGAATACAGAGTTATAAATACAAAATCAAATAGGGGTAATGCAGGAGTAGGTTTAATAATGAATAAAAAAATAGAAGTGCAGGTAAGCTACTACAAACAGCATAGTGAGCGCATTGTTGTGGCCAAGATAGACACGAAGCCCATGCCTACTACAGTAGTACAAGTTTATATGCCAACTAGCTCTGCAGATGATGAAGAAATTGATGAAATGTATGATGAGATAAAAGAAATTATTCAGACAGTGAAGGGAGACGAAAATTTAATAGTCATAAGTGACTGGAACTCGACAGTAGGAAAAGGTAGAGAAGGAAATGTAGTAGGTGAATATGGAGTGGGAGTAAGGAATGAAAGAGGAAGCCGCCAGGTAGAATTTTGCACAGAGCATAACTTAATCATAGCTAAGACTTGGTTCAAGAACCATGAAAGAAGTTTGTATACATGGAAGAAGCCTAGAGATACTGGAAGGTATCAGATAGATTATGTAATGGTAAGACAGGGATTTAGGAACCAGGTTTTAAATTGCAAGACGTTTCCAGGGCAAATGTGGACTCTGACCACAATCTAGTGGTTATGAACTGTAGATTAAAACTGAAGAAACTGCAAAAAGGTGGGAATTCAAGGAGATGGGACCTGGATAAACTGACTAAACCAGAGGTTGTACAGAGTTTCGGCGACAGCATAAGGGAACAATTGACAGGAATGGGGGAAAGAAATACAGTTGCAGAAGAATGGGTAGCTTTGAGGGATGAAGTGGTGAAGGCAGCAGAGGATCAAGTAGGTAAAAAGACGAGGACTAATAGAAATCCTTGGTAACAGAAGAGATATTCAATTTCATTGATGAAGGGAGAAAATACAAAAATGCAGTAAATGAAGTAGGCAAAAAAGAATACTAACGTCTCAAAAATGAGATCGCCAGGAAGTGCAAAATGGCCAAGCAGGGATGGCTAGAGGACAAATGTACGGATGTAGAGGCGCATATCACTAGGGGTAAGATAGATACTGCCTACAGGAAAATTAAAGAGGTCTTTGGAGAAAATAGAACGACTTGCATAAATATGAAGAGCTCAGATGGAAATCCAGTAATAAGCAAAGAAGGGAAAGCAGAAAGGTGGAAGGAGTATATAGAGGGTCTATACAAGCGCGATGTCCTTGACGACAATATTATAGAAATGGAAGAGAATGTAGATGGAGATGAAATAGGAGATATGGTACAGCGTAAAGTGTTTGACAGAGCACTGAAAGACCTAAGTCGAAACAAGGCCCCGGGAGTAGACAACATTCCATCAGAACTACTGATAGCTTTGCGAGAGCCAGGCCTAACAAAACTCTACCATCTAGTGAGCAAGATGTATGAGACAGGCGAAATACCCTCAGACTTCAAGAAGAATATAATAATTCCAATCCCAAAGAAAGCAGGTGTTGAGAGATGTGAAAATTACCGAACTATCAGATTAATAAGTCACGGCTGCAAAATACTAGCACGAATTCTTTACAGACGAATGGAGAAACTGGTAGAAGCCAACCGCGGGGAAGATCAGTTTGGATTCCATAGAAATGTTGGAACTCGTTAGGCAATAGTGACCCAACGACTTATCTTAGAATATAGATTAAGGAAAGACAAACCTACGTTTCTAGCATATGTAGACTTAGAGAAAGCTTTTGACAGTGTTGACAGGAATACTCTCTTTCAAATTCTGAAGGTGGCAGGGGTAAAATACAGGGAGCGAAAGGCTATTTACAATTTGTACAGAAACCAGATGGCAGTTATAAGAGTCGAGGGGCATGAAAGGGAAGCAGTGGTTGGGAAGGGAGTGAGACAGGGTTATAGCCTATCCCCGATGTAATTCAATTTGTATATTGAGCAAGCAGTAAAGGAAACAAAAGAAAAATTCGGAGTTGGAATTAAAATCCATGGAGAAGAAACAAAAACTTTGAGGTTCGTCGATGACATTATAATTCTGCCAGAGACAGCAAAGGACCTGGAAGGGCAGCTGAACGGAATGGACAGTGTCTTGAAAGGAGGATATAAGGTGAATATTAACAAAAGAAAAACGAGGATAATGGAATGTAGTCGAATTAAATCGGGTGATGCTGAGGGAATTATATTATGAAATGAGACACTTAAAGTAGTAAATGAGTTCTGCTATTTGGGGAGCAAAATAACTGATGATGGTCGAAGTAGAGAGGATATAAAATATAGACTGGCAATGGAAAGGAAAGCGTTTCTGAAGAAGAGAAATTTGTTAACATCAAGTATAGATTTAAGTGTCAGGAAGTCGTTCCTGAAGGTATTTGTATGGAGTATAGCCATGTATGGAAGTGAAACGTGGACGATAAATAGTTCGGACAATTAGAGAATAGAAGTGTTCGAAATGTGGTGCTACAGAAGAATGCTGAGGATTATATGTTTTTTTTGTGGTTCTAGGGCGTACAACTACAGTTATCATTAGCGCCCAGGGATCACCAATTTAGTATTGGAGGGCAGCGTGGAGGGTAAAAATCGTAGAGGGAGACCAAGAGATGAATACACTAAACATATTCAGATGGATGTAGGTTGCAGTAGGTACTGGGAGATGAAGAAGCTTGCACAGGATAGAGTAGCATGGAGAGCTGCATCAAACCAGGCTCTGGACTGAAGACCACAACAGCAACAACAACATATATCTGTATTTGAATATGCATGCCTATACCTGTTTCTTTGGCGCTTTGGAGTAGTTGTACATATCCATTTCGAAAGTTTTTTTGCGTGTACAAGAATCTCATGTGACTCGACTAAAGCCGAAGTAGTATGTAGTGGTTTTCACAATTCACAAAGGGGTGGAGTTACCTTCTGGTTGGCCAAAGTTTAATTTAGCTTCATCATGGGTTGCGTAAATCTCTTAGAGGTAGGGTTCTGACTCCATAAGACCTGGTGGACCAATTTTCACGGACCTGAGCCACCATATTACGGAGCGTTCTTCCTCTACATCTACAGGAATACTCTGCACTTCACACTTAGGTGCGCTCTTTTTCTTTACCGTTAAACTCTCCAAACGTTCGCGGATAAAACGAACACTATAATATTTCCTTGCGAACTCTGATTTCTCTTATTTTATTTCAGTGATCACTTATCCCTGTGTAGGTGGGTGTCAACAATATACACTCCTGGAAATGGAAAAAAAGAACACACTGACACCGGTGTGTCAGACCCACCATACTTGCTCCGGACACTGCGAGAGGGCTGTACAAGCAATGATCACACGCACGGCACAGCGGACACACCAGGAACCGCGGTGTTGGCCGTCGAATGGCGCTAGCTGCGCAGCATTTGTGCACCGCCGCCGTCAGTGTCAGCCAGTTTGCCGTGGCATACGGAGCTCCATCGCAGTCTTTAACACTGGTAGCATGCCGCGACAGCGTGGACGTGAACCGTATGTGCAGTTGACGGACTTTGAGCGAGGGCGTATAGTGGGCATGCGGGAGGCCGGGTGGACGTACCGCCGAATTGCTCAACACGTGAGGCGTGAGGTCTCCACAGTACATCGATGTTGTCGCCAGTGGTCGGCGGAAGGTGCACGTGCCCGTCGACCCGGGACCGGACCGCAGCGACGCACGGATGCACGCCAAGACCGTAGGATCCTACGCAGTGCCGTAGGGGACCGCACCGCCACTTCCCAGCAAATTAGGGACACTGTTGCTCCTGGGGTATCGGCGAGGACCATTCGCAACCGTCTCCATGAAGCTGGGCTACGGTCCCGCACACCGTTAGGCCGTCTTCCGCTCACGCCCCAACATCGTGCAGCCCGCCTCCAGTGGTGTCGCGACAGGCGTGAATGGAGGGACGAATGGAGACGTGTCGTCTTCAGCGATGAGAGTCGCTTCTGCCTTGGTGCCAATGATGGTCGTATGCGTGTTTGGCGCCGTGCAGGTGAGCGCCACAATCAGGACTGCATACGACCGAGGCACACAGGGCCAACACCCGGCATCATGGTGTGGGGAGCGATCTCCTACACTGGCCGTACACCACTGGTGATCGTCGACGGGACACTGAATAGTGCACGGTACATCCAAACCGTCATCGAACCCATCGTTCTACCATTCCTAGACCGGCAAGAGAACTTGCTGTTCCAACAGGACAATGCACGTCCGCATCTTTCCCGTGCCACCCAACGTGCTCTAGAAGGTGTAAGTCAACTATCCTGGCCAGCAAGATCTCCGGATCTGTCCCCCATTGAGCATGTTTGGGACTGGATGAATCGTCGTCTCACGCGGTCTGCACGTCCAGCACGAACGCTGGTCCAACTGAGGCGCCAGGTGGAAATGGCATGGCAAGCCGTTCCACAGGACTACATCCAGCATCTCTACGATCGTCTCCATGGGAGAATAGCAGCCTGCATTGCTGCGAAAGGTGGATATACACTGTACTAGTGCCGACATTGTGCATGCTCTGTTGCCTGCGTCTATGTGCCTGTGGTTCTGTCAGTGTGATCATGTGATGTATCTGACCCCAGGAATGTGTCAATAAAGTTTCCCCTTCCTGGGACAATGAATTCACGGTGTTCTTATTTCAATTTCCAGGAGTGTATTTAACATTCAGAGGAGAACGTTGCAGATTGAAATTTCGTGAAAAGATCCAGCAGCAACGAAAACACCTTTGTTTTAATGACTGCCATTCCAGATCGCGTATCATATCTGTGACATTCTCTCCCCTATTCCGCGGGAACTAGCTGTCCTACTTTGAACTTTTTAGATGACATGTGTCAATCCTGTCTTATAAGGATCCCATACCGCACAGTTAGTTGAACTGACAGCCTTTAGATTTTAGTGATTTATCATGTAACCGAAATTTAACCGATGTCTTTTAGTACTCGTGTGGAAAACATCACACTCTCCATTATTCAGCGTCAGTTGCCACTTTTCGTACCATGCCTAAGTCCTTGTCTAAATAATTTTGCAATTGGTTCTGATCTTCTGTTTACTTTGCTACACGGTAAATGACAATCTCATCTGCAAAAGATCTAAGAGGAATGCTCAGATCGTCTACCTTGCGCGGTGGCGCAGCGGTTAGCACGCTGGACTCGCATTCGGGAGGACTACGATTCAGACTTAGGTTTTCTGAGATTTCCTTAAATCGTTCCAGAAAAAATGCCGGGATGGTTCTTTTCAAAGGTCTCGGCCTATTTCCTTCCCATCCTTGACGGAATCCGAGTTTGCAGTCAGTCTCTAATGACCTCGATGTCAGCTGGACGTTAAACCCATCTTCCATCCTTCTTCCTTCAGATTGTCTCCTAAATTATTTATATAGATTAAAAACAGCTGGGGGCCCATAACACTTCCCCAGGAAACGCCAGGTATCAGTTCCGTGTACCGTTGGGCCTTCATGGCCGTTCGGGCGGAGTTTTGTTTTTTGTGAGGAACGTTGTCAAAAGCGTTATGTCATTCTTTAAACTCTACATCAAATTTGGCTGCAGAGAAGTGATTCCGGTACCTTCAGTCTCTTCAGAAGGAGCTGAGAAAATTATTATGATTTTCTGTTGTCGATTTATCATTTGCGTCACACTTCGGTGTATGATGTCTTTTCACATTTCATCTCATGCAATGAAATAAAAGTGACTAACTACTGACTTTACTATCGATAGCCGGCCGCTGTGGCCGAGTGGCTCTAGGGGCTACAGCCCGGAACCGCGCGACCGCCATGGTCGCAGGTTCGAATCCTGCCTCGGGCATGGATGTGTGTGATGTCCTTAGGGACGGCCGGTGTGGCCGTGCGGTTCTAATCGCTTCAGTTTGGAACCGCGTGACCGCTACGGTCGCAGGTTCGAATCCTGCCTCGGGCATGGATGTGTGTGATGTCCTTAGGTTAGTTAGGTTTTGGTAGTTCAAAGTTCTAGGGGACTGATGACCTCAGAAGTTAAGTCCCATAGTGCTCAGAGCCATTTGAACCATTTGAATTTGATGTCCTTAGGTTAGTTAGGTTTTGGTAGTTCAAAGTTCTAGGGGACTGATGACCTCAGATGTTAAGTCCCATAGTCCTTAGAGCCATTTGAACCACTATCGATAGCCAGGGCTCACAGTTAATTCTTCCCAAATAGTCCTTGAGTTTTTGTATCATATACTGGATCGTCCTCTTCGCATCATGAGAAGCACCATAGGACTGTACTACGATACTACATCCTGTGTCTTTAGGAATACACCGCAGAAAGCAAATTCCTTCTCAAATAAATTTTATTATTATTACGACAAAAATATATTGATCCTTATTCTATTACTTAGATGACGGCCGTATTTGGAGAAAATATCGCATTCCGAATTACTTTCAGCCTTTCCATATAAAAGATTTTAAGATGAAAAAGAAAATATTTTGTGCCTGGCCCTCCTCTATCCCGTGTGATTGATTATCCAGACTCACGCCGTAGTGTCGTTCACTTATATGCCACAAAGAAACAAATTTCACTATTCTGATAGGAAACTACGGGGAAGGAAGAAATACATGTCGTAATATGTTGCTCTAAATCCTAATAAGACATTTTTGCCTTGCCTACATATCGTGCACCAGTAACAGAAATAGTTGATGAACTATGTGTTCTCACTCATAGCTTAAACGAGAAACATTACTATGTATCTAGCGACTTATACTTAGGGTTTTTTTTATAATTCAGTAGCTAATCTACAACTATGCAAGTCATACGAATGACATGTGTAAATAGAAAATATTTAATTTTTTGTAGTAAGTAGCCTTTTTCCCAAAGCTTCGCCTATACACTCTTTCAACACATATATTGTAAATATCTCTTCCTCGTCTGTCTTTTTCTGTCCCTCCTCCTCTCCCTCCCACTGTTCTTCTCCTCCTCCCCCTTTCTGTGTCCTCATGTTCCCACCCCTGTCTCTCTGTCCAGTGCGTCCTCCCACTTTCGTCTGTCCATGTCCTGTTTCTCATTCTCTCTGTCTCCCCATCTCCTTCTCCTCCCTTTTATCATCTGCTCCAGCACTCTCTCCGGCCATATCCTTCTCCTCCCCTCTGTCTATATCCTCCTGCCCCCTCTCTCCGTCCATCTCCCCTCCCCCCACCCTTTCGCACCTTCCCCTGATTCCTGTATTCCCCTTCTCACCTTCTATCTGACCATTTCCACCTCCCATCTGTATCCATCCCCTCCTGACCCTTCCATATGACCATCTCCTCCTCCCCTATCTCTGTCCACGTATTCCTCCCTCCTTTCTCTGTCTATCTCGTCCTCCCCCTTCATTCTCTGCCAATATCCTCATCTCCCCATTCCTGTTTCTATTGACTCTAACTCCCTCTATCTATCCATCGTCTCCTGCTTCCCTCTCCCCTCTTCCTGTCCACCTTCTAGTCCACACGTTTTTCCTTTCATATCCCCCAGCTTTCTTTCCCTAACCATCTCTTGCATCTTTCAACACGATCGAGCACTTGTTCATAACGCACAGCATATGGTGGAGTGATTACAGGTCAATAACATCTCTGTAATGAACTGGCCTGCACCGAGTCCTGACCTGAATCCTATAGAACACCTTTGGGATGTTTTGGAACATCGACTTCGTGCCAGGTCTCACCGACCGACATGGATACTTCGCCTCAGTGCAGCACTCCGTGAAGAATGGGCTGCCATTCCCCAAGAAACTTTCCAGCACCTGACTGAACGTATGCCTGCCAGAGTAGAAGCTGTCATCAAGGCTAAGGGTGGGCCAACACCATATTGAATTCGAGCATTACCGACGGAGGGCGCCACGAACTTGTAAGTAATTTTCAGCCAGGAGTTCGGATACTTTTGATCACATAGTGTATTAATGTACGTTACGGCTCTCTCACGCCCCGCCCCCTTCCACAATGGAGGCAGCGACTGATTGACGTCTGGGCAGAGGCAGCTGCCCTCTATATGAGTAGTATGTGGAAATGAAGGACCGGTCAACACGTCTCCCTCACGGGTCCTCTACTGGAAATTCTGATGCCGGTCTCTCACATCGTTCTGGTGTCGGTGGCGTGTGTCACGACCAAGGAGGTATATATTGTTTATATAGGTCGTTGGTACGAACATTCATCCAGTGACCTCGTTATGTGTGTTTGCCAGTTGAGTAACATTTACAGACTTTCATAGTGGCCAGGTTCAAATGGCTCTGAGCACTATGGGACTGAACAACTGAGGTCATCAGTCCCCTAGAACTCAGAACTACTTACACCTAACTAACCTAAGGACATCACACACATCCATGCCCGAGGCAGGATTCGAACCTGCGACCGTAGCAGTCGCGCGGCTCCGGACTGAAGCGCCTAGAACCGCTCGGCCACCGTGGCCGACTAGTGGCTAGGGCGCGACATCTTCTCAATAGACATTTTATTGAAGACCAATAGATTCATAATTTTTTTGTGTCTGTATATATTTCTACATTCAGATTTACTCTTATCAACTGGCGCTACAAATACAGCAACAAAATTATGTACTTGTTCTACTATTTGATATTAGAGGTAGAATAAATTAATATACGAATTTTCTGTTCATGAACAGCATCTATTCCTCGCTCCTGCATTCACTAAAGAACAACACGGCGCCCAGAGGAAGACACAACAAAGCATTCTTTTAGCTGAAAGTGCACAAGTAATATACAAATGTTATTTTTGTTCATCCTTTGAATAACATTTTCTGTAACGTTATGTTTTATATGATTTTCATTTGTACACATCTAATAATTACAATCATGTAAAATAATGGAACCGTATATCCTATTGCCTTGGCAGAATTTTTGTAAATAAGTAAGGGCAACACCTGAAGACGGTAGTTAACTTTTAATGGTAGGGTAAAAGTGGCGGTGACAAGTAGGGATAGCACTGATATTTGTTTCATTTTCTTGGAGATCAAACTTAGTTATGTGAACAACTTGGTGAAAAAAAGGCATTTCAGGCAATCGTTCTAGAGAAGCAGAGCATCCAGGTTCGAATCCTGGCGTGGCAAAAATTTTTAACGGTCATCATTGATTCATTAAAGTGTCTGTAGGCGACTAAAGTCTTGATTTCTCTTAATGTTCCTTTTTATAGACTCCAAAATCCAAGCTGCAAGTACTTATTGTGGTAGATGATTTATCCTACACGCATACACACACGCACGCGCGCGCGATGTGTGCCCTATAGGTTTGGACGTGACACATGACGATTCCACGTTATAAGAAGAATCAAAAACATCGTAAATATGTGAAGTTTTACTGCGCAATGATGCAATATAGCTGTCATGCTACAATATAAGTGGGAGACATCACATAACTGTACATAAATAAACATACAACGCTAAATTTCACCCATAAGCGCATATTTTGGCGAAGGAAGTTTGTGAAATACCGGTATGTCCAAAAAAATGTTTGTAACCAAATTATAAAAAGTTCATGCACGCTGAAGAAAAATCATCACAAAGTTCCACATGGATAACACCACATTCAGGCAGTTGAGGAACAAAGATTTCTTTTTGGGAGGGAGGGCTAAAGGGCTAGCGACAGGAAAGGCATTCAGCCACCCTCAGACACACTAACAATGCAAAATTCAATTGCAGCCTTGCTGACCCAGTGTAGTTACGGGATAAAGGCAAAAGAAAAAGAAGAAGAATATATTATTATTATTGGGGACATATATAACTGTAATTAGGATGTGAATGTGTATACATCGAGAGCGATAGCAAATTCTAGACGAAATATAAACTACTTTGTCGATAAAATGTATGCTTTGTACATTTCCTCGTATTTTCGTCTAAACATCATCGACATACAACGAAACCTGGAAAAGGCCGGGTGGTACGGGCAGATTTCAGTTCGATTACATTATGGTCAGACAAATTCCGTAGTCAGATACAGGATTGTAAGGTGTAACCAGGAGCAGATATAGACTCAGATCACAATGTAGTATTGACGAAGAGTAGTATTGAGAAGAGATTCAGGAGGAAGCGGTACTCGAAGAAGTGGGATACGGAAGTACTTAGGAATAACGAGATACGCTTGAAGATCTCTAAGGCTATAGATCAGCAATAAGTAATAGCTCAGCAGACAGTACAGTGGAAGAGGAATGGACATCTCTGAAAAGGGCTATCACAGAAGTCGGAAAGAAAAACATAGGTACAATCAGGAACTGCAAAAAACCATGGGTAACAGAAGAAATACTTCAGTTGATCGATGAAAGAAGGAAGAACAAAATCGTTCAGGGAAGTTCAGGAATACAGAAACACAAGTCGCTGAGGAATGAAATAAATAGGAAATTCAGGGAAGCTAAGACGAAATGGCTGCATGTAAAATGTGAAGAAATCGAAAAACAAATTATTGTCGGAAGGACTGACTCAGCATATAGCAAAGTCAAAATAACATTCTGTGAAATTAAAAGCAAGGGTGGTAACATTAAGAATGCAACTTGAGTTCCACTGTTAAATGCAGAGGCGAAAGCGGATGGGTGGAAACAATACACTGAATGCCTCTATGAAGGGGAAAAGTTGTCTGATGTGGTAGAAGAAGAAACAGGTGTCGATTTAGGAGAGACAGGGGATTCAGTATTACAATTAGAATTTAAGAGATATTGGCGGACTTAAGATCAGATAAGGCAGAAGGGATAGATAACATTCCATCAGAGTTTCTAAAATCGTTGTGGAAAGTGGCTACAAAACGACTATTCACGTTGGTGTGTAGGATGTATGAGTCTGGCGACATACCATTTGACTTTCGGAAAAACATCATCCTCTCAATTCCGAAGACAGCAAGAGCTGACAAATGCGAGAATTACCGCACAATCAGCATAACAGCTCATGCATCCAAGTTGCTGACAAAAATAATACACAGAAGAATCGAAAAGAAAATTGAGGATGTGTTAGATGACGATCAGTTTGGCTTTAGGAAAGGTAAAGGTACCAGAGAGGCAATTCTGATGTTGAGTTCGGTAGTGGAAGCAAGACTAAAGAAATATCAAGACACTTTCATAGAATTTGTGGGCCAGGAAAACGCGTTCGACAATGATGCAAGATATTCGAAATTAACAGAAAAATGGGGATAAGCTATACGGAGAGACGGATAATACACAATACGTACAACAGACAAGAGGGAATAATAAGAGTAGACGACTAGGAACGAAGTGCTCAGATTAAAAGCGGTGTAAGACAGAGATGTAGTCTTTCGCCCCTACTGTTCAATGTGTACGTCAAAGAAGCAATGATGGAAATAAAAGAAAGGTTCAGGAGTGGAATTAAAATTCAAGGTGAAAGGATAGCAATGATGCTATTCGCCGATGACATTGCTATCCTAAGTGAAAGTGAAGAAGAATTACATGATCTGCTGAATGGAATGAGCAGTGTAATGAGTGCAGAATATGGACTAAGAGGAATAGGGACTGAGAGTAAGACGAAGAAAGACGAAAGTAATGAGAAGTAGCAGATATGAGAACAGCGAGAAACTTAACAAAGAGAGTGATGATCACGGAAGTAGATGAAGTTAAGGAATTCTACTACCTAGGCAGCAAAATAACCAATGACGGATGGAGAGGACATCAAAAGCAGACTAGCACTGGCAAAAATGGCATTCCTGGGGAAGATAAGTCTACTAGTATCAGTCATAGGCCTTAATTTGAGGAAAAAATTTCTGAGTACGTACCTTTGAGCACAACATTGTATGATAGTGAAACATGGACTGTGGGAAAACCAGAACAGAAGAGAATCGAACCATTTGAGATGTCGAAAATTAGGTTGACTGATACGGTAAGGAATGAGGAGGTTCTGCGCAGAATCGGAGAGGAAACGAATATGTGAAAAACACCAACAAGGAGAAGGGACAGGATGATAGTACATCTGTTAAGACATCAGGGAATGACTTCTATGGTACTAAAAGGAGCTGTAGAGAGCAAAAACTGTATAGGAAGACAGATTTTGGAATACATCCTGCAAATAATTGAGGACGTAGGTTGCAACTGCTACTCTGAGATGAGGACGTTGACACAGGAGAGGAATTTGTGGTGTGCCGCATCAAACCAGTCGGTAGACTGATAACTCAAAAACAAAAAGAAGTGGTTCATCATCTACACACAGAGCAAAATGATGGTTTATGCAATTAGACGAAACGTTTACTCTGAGCTCTAAATATACTAAAACTTAGAAAAAAATAACTACAGCACAAAATTCACAGTCAGCGAGACTTCCTGTCACAAGTACCTAAACTCGATGCACGCCTGCATGTCGGCGGGTGACCTATCAAAATACGCAGAACAAAAGGATGGAGTAAACAGTTTAGATGTAACAGGTTCTAATCTCGTCACAGCATTAAAAATAATCACGTACCACACGAGAACTACTTTTCAACAATTAGGATATAAAGAAATGTATGGAGGAAGTAATGCTCGAATAGGGTTTAGCTCTATTCAGGTGCTGTCCCAATACATTTGTCCCCCATACAAGAATCGTTGACTGACTGGCGGTAACTCCCTATTATGTACACAGTTAGCACATTAACAATGGAGAAATTCAGCAGCGAAAGCACCATCGAGCAGCAAGTTGTGTTGAGGTTGTAGTGGCTGTCCCATGTTCTGGACTCTGCAGCGCATTTAAAACGTGTACTTTAGAATGCCTTTAACGAGAATCGAAGTAAACTTTATTATTTATGGAGCACTGCTGCTCATTTTTTCGCTTGTAAACTATTACTTTGTAGTTTCCATAAAACGTACAAAGAGAATTTGAATGTGAGAACACCTTTGAGTTTTGCACTAGAATACTACAATCTTGGCAAACTACATTTTCGTCGCTGTGTCCCCACATACATGTCAAAAATCTACACTCGCTCAAATTTTAAGAAAACTTCATGTCACAGCAATCTTGCGCCTGTCGAAAAAGACTTTTGCTCTTCTCGATTCGGCGATGGACGATCTGGGATAGCAGAAGGCTGGAATCTACAGAATACCCTGTCAGTGTGGCGAAGCCTACATTGGTCACACGACGCGCACGGTGCGTGAAAGATGATCGCCACTCTCGCATTTCGCAGCCCAGTAAGTCAGCTATAAGGCAGCATAGTATCTCCACAGGACATTCCACGAACAGCTTGGCGTCGACGAGATCCTTCTGTAATTCGATTATTAAGGACTCGGTGGAAATACGTTTAGCACAAGATCTTATTAATCGTGACGGCGGTTTTCAGCTGAATAAGACGTGGGACCCAGTCGTTTCTTTAATTTTTTCAAAAAGAAAACACTTCATGACCAATGGCACGTCTAGTGACATTTAATTTTATTAATTTTGACATCTGAATATTAACTCCGAAAGTGCGCATCCCGACAGAGTGCTCTCATGCAGTATCACATTACGCATGCGGTTGCGCGCCATAGATGGAGAGCGCGTAACTCGACAGAGATTGCTCATGTAGTGGGTGCCTTTGCGCATACGTCTTGGCCCATATTTTTGATTTAAAGGTAGTGACATAAACTGACAACCCACGGCCTTACTGGTAGCTATCCCGATCCGCATTACTCACTCCTCCATGTCAACCGTCTCTTCCCTAGCAACCACACTAGGGTTAACCATTTTGCTTCCAACCTCTCCGAAGTCTTCTCCATACCCGAGGACGCTCACTTTGATTACTCCCTCTTCTCCAATGTCCTTGATCCAACTGATACCACTGTCTCTCCGCTTGTTCCTAGCTTCGGGTATTTGCACCAGTTACCACCCTCAGAACTGAACACTCCTATGACAGCACACGACATTAAACTCATCCCTCACTCCAAATGCAACACCATCCCTGGCCACGATTGCATCACCTCTAGGAATGCCCTCTCTCCTTCCTTGCCGCCCTTGCCACTGTGTACAACACTATCGTCTCCATTGGCTTTTATCTGACCTGTGGAAAACCTTCTGCATCCGGTTGTTCCTTAAGCCCAACAAACCCCTTTCTGACAATTCTTCCTATCGCCCCATATGCCTCACCTCCATGTTCAGTAAGGTCTTCGAGTCCATCCTCTCCCACCATATCCATCATTATCTAACTCAACACCAGTTCCTCCCTCTTATCCTGTATGGTTACTGGCCTTGCTTCTCCACCAACGACCAGTTCCTCAGACTTAACCGTTTCCTCTCCCTCCAACTTAACTGCTGTCGCTTAGCTATTTTTGTTTCCCTCGACCTCCAGAATGCCTATGACCATGTATGGCATTCCAGGCTCCTTTTCAAGCTGCAGACCTACGCCCTTACTATCAACTCCATCCACCTCATTGCCTCCTTCCTCTCCCACTATCCTTCCTATGTCACCATCCATAATACCAATTCCTGTACCTTCTACCCTACCACAGCTGTGCCTCAGGGCTCCATCTTCTCTCCTCTCCTTTATATCCTGTACGCTGCTGATATATCCAAACCACCCCCACCCGTCCACCTCCTTCAATATGCTGATGACACCACCATCCTTGCCGTCTATCCTACCCTTCAACGGTCCCAGCACTCCCCCCAAACTCACATTGACCAGTTTACCACGTGGTGCAACCAGTGACTCCTTCAGATCAATTCTTCAAAAACCCAAGCAATTATAATAAGATGTACCACCCTTTCCTTCTGGCTCCATGATTTCTATCTCACCATCTATGACCATCCTATCCAACGTACTTCCACCTTGAAATACCTTGGCCTTACCTTTGATCGTCCTCTCACCTGGATCTCCATATCCTTACTATCCAACGCAAAGCCCACAATAGATTCTGCGTCCTGAAATTCCTCTCTGACTGGACATTGGGATTGCATGCTTCCACCATCCTTCATACGTACAAACCCTTGATCTGTCCCATCCTTTGTTATGCCAGTATCACTTGGATCTCTGCCCCTCCTAAATTCTATAAAGCCATTTAAATACTTGAACGCCATGTGCTCTGCCACTCTTTCTGTATTCGTCTCCCATCCACCATGAGGATCTTCTATGACCTTACCCCTTTCCTACATCCCCTTCTTGTCCTTGAACACACCTTTATCCTCTACACTAACTGCCACCTGGATCCCTCCAAGTCTGAAACCACACGACCGCTACGGTCGCAGGTTCGAATCCTGCCTCGGACATGGATGTGTGTGATGTCCTTAGGTTAGTTAGGTTTTTCTAAGTTCTAGGGGACTTATGACCACAGCAGTTGAGTCCCATAGTGCTCAGAGCCATTTCTGATTCCTCCACCCCCTGGTGTCCCCTTTCCTCTCCACTCTCTGATCTGCTGCTACACCTCCCATCTTCTCTGCATCCCCACTCCTCTTCCCTGATATTTATCATTCCTTCCAACTCTGACCCCCCTCTTCCTCTCCTCTCCTCCTTAGGTCTCCCTCTCCTTTCTCTCCCCATCCCCACCCTCCTGTCCTTCTTGATTCTCCTTTCCCAGTCCTTGCGCTCCTTCCTGAGTTGATCCCTCCCCCTTCCTCCACATCTCCTGTCCCCTGGTGTGCCATCGGATCCCCCCTTCTTGCTCCTCCTCCTCCACTGAACCCCCTCCTCTCCCTCGTCTTTCCCTCCACTCTGGCTTCCCCTTGCTTGGCAGGTCCTTCCCGTTTTAATCTGGTTACTCTCCATTGTGTTTTGGTGCTTGCCACATGTGTTAGATTAGTGCAGTGTATTTTAAGTGTCATCGTCCCGTGTGACTTTCATACTGTGAATGGCATTTTAATGGTGCTCAACATACTGTCAGTGTTTATGTATTATGTATTTGTTGAGTGTCATTTTATCTATATGTGGATTTTATGTAAATGTGCCTCGTCAAAATATCTTTCTTTGTATATTTTAATTCCAGTTGTTTCCCCTTCTCATATGTCAACTTCATCTTTTATCCCAGTATTTTATGTTTTTAACGTTTCTCCTGTGATATTTTATATAGTCTCTTGGCTGAAGAACGGCGAATTGTGCACTGCCAGCGCACCCCTGCCCACATGGGGTAGGACCATGAAATAACAATAAAGAAAGAAAACTGGAAACCTCCAGTGATAAACATTCACCTTGAGGTGGCTGAATGGTAATCCGCTGAAATATTGTGACAGGAAGTCGACGTCATCCGGCAGCAATCCTCAAACTTCATGGAATACACTTTACGCTGTAACAATTTTAAGAATCAGTTCCAGAAACGTTTCGTATATCACCAGTGACTTTGGTATGAAAATAAATCGGAAATACTTTACTGAAATTCCTGGTATAACAAATAATTCAATAAGTAGTGGCAACAACAACATTACATTTGTCCTGTGACTGACTGCCTTGTGCAAAACTTCACGAAACGTAAGGATCAGAACAGAAGAAAACTCCCTACACTCTAGAATATGGGGAGCAATATTAATAAAGTGGGAAGGTAACGAACGCAATACTCTAGTTTCACGGGTGGACAATAGAAATACCGATACTGTTCCGTGAGCAGGGGAAAAGACTTCTCTCCCTGTCAGCAACGGATACTAAGTCCAGAAATAAGTGAAGGTACGTATATAACCCTGGCAGCGTTACAAGAAAAATATCATACCAAGCTGCGCTGGAGTAGCGACGACCTCACCATAACCCTTATAGTTTGCAGCATGGGAATGACCAACAGAACAGAGCCTCAACACCACATCCACAAGCCAGCCACGATAAGCGTGAAGATCCAACGAGACCACAACAGGAAACAGCACATAATGCTCAAAGTGGAAAGCAGAATGCGGTATGTAAAACAATTATTGAAATAATATTGGAACCCCAGCGATCTTCTTAAGCAGTAAAACAGAAAGGGCCAGTCTAAATAGCAACTAATATTAATTTATTTTAATAACCAGTTTCAGTCAGACATGACCATCTTCAGACCGCAAACTCTGAAATTAACAAAATGGGCCCATTATGACCCGTAATCTCCATACAAACTAACACACAGAAACACATTTATAAGATAAAATATGTATGTACTCTTGGTGATGTGTTTTATGTTTTTTTAATTTATCGGCATTCAGAATGAGCCCATACAGTCATCTCAACACTGGAAATGTTATGGTACAATTTGTTTTGACAGTTCAGAGTATGCTTTAGCTTAACTCGTACCTTGGTATTAGGCTTAGCAAAGGACACATTCTGACATAAAACAAATTTTTCATCCGCAGTACACTGAGGTAACATAAGTCATGGGATACCTCCTAATATAGTGTCAGATCTCTTTTTGCCCTTCCTAGTGCATAGACTCGACAAGTCTCTGGAAGTCCCCTGCAGAAACACTGAGCCATGCTGCCTTCATAGCCGTTCATAATTGTGAAACTGTTGCCGGTATAGGATTTTGTGCATAAACGGACCTCTCGATTAAGTCTCATAAATGTTCAATGGGATTTATGTTGTGCGATCTGGGCGGCCAAATCATTCGCTCGAATTGTCCTAAATGTTCTGAAATGGCACACTGTCATTCATAGATATTCCATTGTTGTTTGGGAATATTAAGTCCATGAATGGCTGCAAATGGTCTCTAAGTAGCCGAACATAACCATTCCCTGCCAATTATCGGGTCAGTTGAACTAGAGGACCCAGTCCATTCCATGTAAACACAGCCCACGCCATCATGGAATCACCACTAGTTTGCACAGTGCCTCGTTGACAAGTTGGGTTCATGGCTTCGTGGCGCCCGCGCCACACTCGAAATCTACCATTAGCTCTTACCAGCTGAAATCGGGACTCACGAGACCAGGCCACGGTTTTCCAATGACCAAGGGTCCAACCGATATGGTCACGGGTGCAAGAAATGCTATGCAGGCGATGTCATGATGTTAGCAAAGTGACTCGCATCGGTCGTCTGTTCTCATAGCCCATTAACGCCAAATTTCGCTGCATTGTCCCAGCGGACACAGTCACCGTACGTCGCACATGGTTTGTTGTAGTTATTTTACTTAGTGTTGCTTGTCTACTAGCACTGACAACTGAGTGCAAACCCCGCTGCTCTCATTAATTGAGTGAAGGCCATCGGCCACTGCGTTGTGCGTGGTTAGAAGTAATGCCTGAAATTTAGTATTCTCGGCACATTCTTGACGCTATGGATCTCGGAATATTGAATTCCTTAAAGATATCCGACATGGAGTGTTCCATTCCTTTAGTAGCAGCTATCATTCCACGTTCAAAGCCTGTTGTGCGACCATAATCACGTCGGAAACGTTTTCACATGAATCACCTGAGTACAAATGACAGCTTTGCCAATGTACTGCCCTTTTATTCTTCGTGTACACGTTACTACCATGGCTTCTGTCACCTCAGTGTATATCGAAACGGGTAAACGAGTCGAAAATGTAACACAGGATACACAGATGTAGTATGCTACAAAAAGCCTATTGGTAACACAATAAGAAATGAGAAATTGCCGTTGGGGCAGATCTGGGATACTCCCAATTCAATTCATATCAATGACTATGTATTTTAATTAGAAATTAAATGGCCGGCCGGAGTGGCCGAGCAGTTCTAGGCGCACAAGTCTGGAGTCGCGAAGCCGCTACGGTCGCAGGTTCGAATCCTGCCTCGAGTATGGATGTGTGTGATGTCCCTAGGCTAGTTAGGTTTAAGCAGTTCTAAGTTCTAGGGGACTGGTGACCTCAGAAGTTAAGACCCTTAGTGCTCAGAGCCATTTTTTTTAGAAATTAAATGTCCTTTTGTATGTCTGTAAGAAATGTTTCAAAATCTGTGGATAGAATACTGAATATTTGTGCAAGTCTATATGTGCCACCTAGACAGAACTTGAGAACAGTATAAAGACCCAGATTTGGATATTCAGCCATACCTATAAACACAAGTACACAAGTAATGAGACACATATGTATAGGAAGTATATAGTGACATACATTTACAGAGTCAAAAAATATTTCGATAAAATTTCTCAGAAAATGAGTCAACAAAGTTGGTCAATAAGGACTGCGAGTAGAGATCGTCGCTAAAGATTGTCAATAACTAATGACAGTTGAGACTGTCAATAAAGCATGTCAATAAACATTGCCACAGAGAACTGTCAATAAAGACTGTCATTATATATAGTTAAATATAGTTAATAAAGGTTGACAAGAAAGACTGTAAATATGGATTCTCAATATAGATTGTCGATAAAGATAGTCAACAGCTTTTGCTGATTTTCAATGAGGATTGTCAATAAAGATTAACAATAAGCATTGTCTACAGAGATTGTCAATATAGACTGCCAGTAGATATCATCGCTAAAGATTGTCAATAAATAATGACAGTTGAGATTGTCAATAAAGCATGTCAATAAACATTGCCACAGAGGATTGTCAATAAAGACTCTCAGTAAAGATCATCAATGAAGATTGTCAATAAAGATTTATTAATATTTTAATTAATTAATTAATCAGCTGAACAGTTCCGATCATGGTAGGAAAATCAACGAGCCAACAGCCTTGCCACAGTGGTAACACAGGTTCCCGTCAGATCACCAAAGATGAAAACTTTTGGGCAGGGCTCGCACATAGGTGGATGACTGTTGAGATCTGCCGTGCACTGTTGGCAAGCACGTTTGCTTGGCCCATGTGGCCCCAGTTGTGGAGCTACTTGTCTGAGAAGTCGCGGCTCTGGTCATGGAAGCTGACAATGGGTGGGAGAGTGGTGTGCTGACCACATGGCCCTCCATATCCTTCTTCTAAGGATGACACAGAGGTTGTTCAGTACCGCTGGGTCTTCCGAGACCTGTTAAGATAGAGTTTAGTTTTAATGATTATCATTAGACCATGAAAACTCTAGGAAAAGAATAATTCAAATTATGTGATGACCAGACTTAGGTGTAAATGTAGATAACGTAATTTGAGGAATGATCTCATATTTACCCACGATGACGGCTGCAGAGAAAGGCAAGGAGCAGTTCACTATTTAGTGGCATCGAACACTGCGCAAGAACGCCTGGCTGCTCCACCCACTGTCTTCCACATGACATCATTTACAGCCAGTAGTTACAATGTATCGAGTAATTTCGTAACAGGATTGCAGTAAAGATTAATAATTATTGATGTAATAGCAAAAACTTAAATATGAGACGATATATAAGCGAGGCAACGAAAATAAATTTTATTTATTATATCATTAGAGCAAGATTGTTAATAAACATTGATAATAAGGATTTTTAATAGACATTGTTAATAAATATTGTTAATGCACATCGTTGGTAATAACCGTCGACGAAGATTGTTAGTAAAGATTGTCAGTAAAGATTTTCCATGAAGATAGTCATTAAAACTTGTCAATAAAGGTTTTCAATCAAAAGTTGTCAATAAAAATCATGAATTAAGTTGGTGAATAAAGTTTGACAACAGTTGTCAGTAAGGAATGTCAGTATAGACTTTGAATAACGTTTGTCAATAAAGTTAGTCAATCATGTTTCTCAATAAAGAAAGTCAATAAAGGTAGTCAATGATGTTTGTCCATAATGTTTGTCAATAATGTTTGTCCATAACATTTCTCAATAAAGTATGTCCCTATCTTTTGTCAATAAAGGTTTTCCATAAAGATTGACAATAAAGGATGTCAATAAAAACAGTCAATAAATGATGTTAATAAACATTATCAATTAAGTTTGTCAACAAAGATTGTCAACATATACTTTCAGTAGTATTGTCATTAATATTTGTAAATAATATTTGTCAGTAATGTTTGCCAATAAGATTCATCAATAAGATTGCCAATTTAGTTTATCATTGAAGATTGTTAGTAAATTTTGTCAAGAAAGACTGTCAGTAAAGAATGGCCATACAGATTTTTAATGTTTTAATTTATAAATTTAATAACTTTTTCATTAATTTATTGATCAGGAGGCCAGTGTCAATCATTTTATGATCAAAATCTGGGCAATTGGCATGCCCCAGTGCTAATAACAGTTCCTGTCACATCACTGAAGTTGAGTACTGTCAAGCAGGACTAGGACTTGGATAGGAGACCATTCAGGTCTGCTGAGCACTGTTGGCAAGCTTTGTGCACTCAGCCATTGTGAGGTGAGTTGAGGAGCTGCCTGACTGAGCAGTAGTGGCTTGAGTCACGAAAGCTGACAATGGCTGGGAGTGTGGTGTGCTGACCCCATGCTTCTCCATATCTGCATACAGTGATGCCTATGGCTGAGGATGACACAGAGGTCAGCCGATACCATTGAGCCTTCCAAGGCCTCTTCATATGGAGTTTAGATTTTATGATCATCAGATCATTAAAACCCCATGAAAAGAATACTGTACAGATCAGAGCCACAAATGTAAATAATTTATAGAAAGGTTTGACTACATAACTACCCCTGATGATGGACAGAGAGAATGGCGACGTCATTTGCATCCAGTGGTTATAATGTATGATGTAATTTCATAATAGCAAAGTTTAATAATTATGGATATATTAGCAAAACTTTAAATATGAGATGATATATGAATCATGCAACGAAAATTAATTTTATTTTTGATAGTGTCAGTGGAAGGTTGTTAATAATCATTGTTAATAACCATTGCTATTCAGTGTTGTTAATACACATTGTTAACAAATATATTTAATAAAGTCAGTAAGGAATGTCAATTAACATTGTCATTAAGGATTGTCAATAGAGACTGTCACTAAAAATAGTCATTAAGACTTGTCAATAAATATTATCAATATGTGTTGTCAATGGAGATTGCCAATAAATGTTGTCTATGAAGGTTCTCAATAGAGTTTTAATTTATTACCCTTTATTTTTAACTTTTAATTTCATTGTTATTGCTGCATTAGGGTGGGGAAGTTTTTTGCTTTTAAAAAATAACAGCAAATCTGAAAATTTCCATTTTTAGGTCAGGAGAAAAAAGTTTAAATTAGCTATTTCTTTATTGGTTATTTTCTGGCCGAAGAATCTCAGTTGAGAGCTGAGGTGATGATTAAAGTAGCTTTTGTTGCCTGTGCTAGAACCCTTAGACCGCAATTACTACCAACGACCATCCAGCACTTGTTAACTGCGCTAATGGAAGACTGGAACGCTCTGCAACGAGAACTCCTTGTGACGTGCATGGGAGCACATTGCAGATCATGCATTGCCATCCATTGTGACCACACACCCTATTAAGAGCCGTTTCCGTCTTTTGTAATGAGCGGAGGACCATCATGCTGTGACTTCAGTGACTTCAGTGTAATTATTATCTTTGAATAAAAGTGTTATATATGTTCGTCTCATTGCTTATTGCTTTCAGTCAGCTTCTGTAGCTGTACTGTAACAGTTCTTTCCAGCGTGGTTCAACTTTTATCAAGCTATGTTACTTAGCAGTGAAGTTACTTTCATCCTGATGTTTTGTACATCAGTGTATTTACTGATGATGATGCAGTGTTTCAGAATTCACGTAAGTAGGAATTTATATTATGAAGGTAACACCAGAAGCCTCTAGCGAAAACTGAACTAGATATAAATGCCTTAATGGCAGTAGTGTGATTTTAGACTGCACTGTATTATGTTACTTTCTCAGGCGACAGCTGGCGGTATCAAATTCTTCCTTGAATTAAGCGACAGATTTCGTTTTGTTTTTAAAGCAGAATAACATTCCTAGGCCAGCTCAACGCTCCATCTCTAATGATCCGATTGCCTGCAGGTATTTGTTGCTAACAAGAAACACAGTTGCCTTCGTATATTCACTGATGAGCCAAAACACAATGACAACCTCCTTAATAGCTTGTTTGTCCTCCTTTGGAAAGAAACACATAACTGATTCTGCATGTCAGGGATCCAACGGTTTGTTGGTAGCTTTGTGGAAGTATGTGGCATTACATGTTCACTCAGAGGCCACGTAATTTGCGTAAATAACGGGCCGCTGGTTTGCGTACGCGGTGATGGCGCCCGATAGCTACCGAGATGGACATCAGGCGTATTTAGTTGCTGAGACATCAACATGAGTTCTTTATAATGCTCCACAGACCAGTGCAGCACGGTTCTGGCTCCGAGACATGGACAGTTATACTGCTGAAAGATGACATCTAAGTCAGAGAAGATATCAAGCATGAAGGAATGCAGGAGGTTCGCAGTTGTCAGCGTGTCTTCGATTACTAGCAGAGGTCCCATGCAAGTGCAGGACAATCCTATAGGATAATACTGCTCCCACCAGCCTGAGTCCGTAGCGCGCAATAGTTTCGAGCCGCCGTTCTCCTAGATGACGGCGTTTGTGGAGACGACCACCGACCTAGTGTAGCAAAAATGTGATTCACCCGAAGAGCCGACACCTATCCATTGATTATCGGTCAAATCCCGATGGCCCTCTGCCCACTGCAGTCGTAATTGACGATGTCGTTGGGTCAGTATGAGAACACGCAGGCGTAGTCTGCTATGGAGCTCCATGTTCAACAATGTACGATGAACAGTGTGCTCCGAAACACTTGTGCGTGCACCAGCATTGTGCTCTTTCGGCAGAGATGTTACAAATCACCATCTATCCTACTTTACAGAGTAGACAAGCTCCCGAACCCCCTCGTTCTGTGAAGAGTCGTGAACGTCCAACAATGTAGTGTCGAGTGGTAGTTTCACTGCGTTCTGCCTCTTTCGGTAGATGCACAAGACAGTAGCATGTGAATATTAGACCATCTACACCTTTTTCGAGATACTCGTTCACAGGTTCTGTGTAATAATACTCTTCCCATTGTCAAACTCCCTTATCTCAATGGATTTCCCCATTTTCAGCCCATATCTTCGTTAGGATGATCCCCTGTCCATGTCTGCTCCGCTTGCATAACTTTATTACCGTGTCACCTGCCCACAACGCCACCGGGTGACATCCAGCGTCGAGTGGGCGCTGGTCATAATGTTTTGGCTTTTCAGTGTATACTGTACTAAGAGTTCACAGAAGTACCATTCATTCGATATGTTTCTGAGACAATTTACTGAAAAATAACAAACATACGATTACTTGAGCAATATATGGTATCGCGCGTTACATACATTCAGAGTTCTGTGACACCGTAAACGGATGTATCTGTAAAATGCCCTTTTGATCGTTTCGCCGAGCATATCGCGTAATGTCACCGGGTACGCAACCGAAATGTAGTCCAGCAGTTTCTCGGCAGCCATCAGACGTCAGTATCACCCAGTTTATTGTTCGAAAGACGAATGAGGTCTCCAATGATACAGCTGTAGAATAGATTCTTCTTTTTCTGCAGCACCATATTTCCTTCCCATCAAAGTGCCTACTGAGCGTCATGAGCACATTTAAGAGTTGCTCTTGAGAGGTGACATTTAGTTGTAACAACCTGAAGCAATCTCGAGTTAGCTGAAAATCTGATTGTTCCAGGTAATGGATGGACATTTGAAATAGACTGTCATTTTCTTTGTGCTCTTTCGTTTTTGGAAAGAACGTTTGTTGGAATATTGTGAAAGCATTCCAAGTTACAATAATAATTACTTCGTATTGGGTACGGATAGCTGACTGAGCTTGTCGATAACTTTTCGAATGGTAAAGACACTGAAGACCGAAAAACAAGCAAGAACCTTACGCGTGAGGGCTAAAGCCTACGTCGTCGGCGGAGAAACTCGTATTATTCGTTGACACGGAATTTGGGATCAGAGTGAGAAGTAGGTCGTACACTTGGAGGCAGCGAAATCGTCCAAGTCGCGTAGGTGCGGCCTACATCAGTCAGCGAACCTCACGCCTCAACTGCTGTTCGAAATGCGCCGTTTGATATTCCTGCCACGCCTACCTGTGCCACCTCCAGGAGCATACGGTACCGACCTTGCGCCGCGGTTGTATATTGCCTCTTTACGGGCCTGTGTTACCTACTTCCCGGCAGCTCCCCAGCCTTACGGAGAATCGCGCATGCCACAAACAGCCGACCGGACGTCTCGCAGGCGCATTGTGGAGCTACGTTTAGTATATGTATGTGCGTGTGTTGGTACGAGTGTGGGTGTAAGCCAGTTCGTGCACTTGCACTCAGGTACATCGTGTGTCGAATGTCTTGTTTACAAATACGGCGTCAGCGTTGGAATGCTAATAACACAGTGCTTTGTGTGTGGAAGAAACCTGCTCTGAGTTCGTAAGAAGAGGATGAGAGCAGTTGTTCATAACAATGTAGGAGAACAGAGTACGGCCAAAATTATGAGGAAAAGCCTACAAAACTACATTTTAACATAGCCTTGCTTTGTGGTGTTCTCTGTTTAAACGGTAGACTACACTCATTCTCAGTCTTCGGTATCTGACAACCGATCAAGAAGAACAGAAAATGAGATAGATTATACATAAAGAACAATTTCAGTAGTGCACTGGGTCACCAAAGCTGAAGAACGAATATTTCCATCTAATTTGGATGATGTATTACACAGACGTACACTAGTATGAGTCTTCTCGATTTTCGGAAACGAAGTGACGAAAGACGGTTTAGCTTAGTACTAATAATTTGGGCTGGTTTAAGGGTCCTGAAAGTACACGATATCAGAAGTCAAAATGCTCCACTAAACATGGGTTCGCAAACGAGCGCTTAGCGTGTCTGCGAATATGCTGTTACGAGCCGCCACTGATTGCAGTATCAAATATTGTCCTGGTTAATATAAATGTTGTAAGTCTCAGATTTCATCAAAGGCCCACCTTAACAATAAATGCAACACTAATTCAGCACATCACATGCTACAGTTTATGTTCCAAGTGTCATCTTCAGATGACTTTATTAATAGAATATTTCTCTTTAGTATCATGCACAAATTCCTCTTTTAAGTGTTATACATAAAAATTTCGGCCATTTATATAGAATTTCAATTCATGGCAAACTTTCTGAAATCAAGTCAGTCAGCAGCAGCCAGCCGAGACTCTAGCAGCCACAGGGAAGTAACAGAGTTTGTGACATTTTACAAGTTCCTGACTGGAGCGAATTGTGTAGTTTCATCTGTGTGCTTTGGTTTTTTAGTTTCTTGAGTTTCTGTGCGTTAGCCGGCCGGAGTGGCAGTGCGGTTCTAGGCGCTACAGTCTGGAACCGAGCGACCGCTACAGTCGCAAGTTCGAATCCTGCCTCGGGCATGGATATGTGTGATGTCCTTAGGTTAGTTAGGTTTAATTAGTTCTAAGTTCTAGGCGACTGATGACCTCAGAAGTTTAGTCGCATAGTGCTCAGAGCCATTTGAACCATTTATCTGAGAGTTAATTTAATACTTAATAAACAAAGTTCTCGAGTTTCCGTTTTCGTCTGAAATTAAATCGATTTTGTGACATATTATAAGCTGCTTATCGGGAGAGAACTATTTAGTCTCCCTTGTGTGCTTTGGTAGTTCAGCTTTTCAGTTTCTGTGTATTAATCAAATTTAGGAGACGCATTTCTTGCGATTCTGTCAGTGTCTACAGTAGAGTCCTGCAGCACTTGTCGATAGTCCGTTTGTCTGTGTAATGTAGTTTTCCATGCTCTTTTGTATGAATAGGACTGTGATGGCTGTGTGCGGATGTGAGCAGAGTTCATGACAAATTGCTGTCAGCTCCAGGCTGTAATGGCTTCGGTTACACAGCTTGAAGCTGCAGTGGATGGGAATCGCTGTTGTGGACCGGTAGTGCGGATCTAACGGACGTCCAGCACGTCTGAGTCCAGCGATCGGCCCTCACCAGCGACCAGCCCAATTACTGCTCGCACTAAGGTTGACCACTCACTCGTGGTCGAGTGCGAGGTCGCTACACGTAAGGCCTCCCCTGGTTAGTCTGACAAACAGGTATCACGTGCTGTCTGTGGGCGAAACTGCCCCTCAGCCAGATGCTGCTGCCTGTCCTGTTTCATAGGGAACCTCTCAGCCTGCAAGATCTGGGCAGTCACTGAGGGTGGGGTTACTGGTAGTTGGGAGCTCCAATGTTAGGCGAGTTATGGGGCCCCTTAGGGACATGCCTGCCAAGGAGGGTGAGAAAGCCAATATGCAGTCCGTGTGCATACCAGATGGAGTCATTCCAGCCGTGGAAAGGATCCTTCCAGTGCCATGTAGAGCAAAGCGTGCAGCCAACTGCAGGTGGTGGCTCACGTCGTTACCAATGTTGTGTCTCGCTTTGGGCCAGAAGAGATTCTCGCTGATTTCAAGCGGCTAACAGAAGTGGTAAAAGCTGCCAGTCTTGCTTGCAAGATGAAAACATGGCTCACCATTTGCAGCATAGTCGACAGGACCGATAGCGGACCATTAGTACAGAGCCGAGTGGAGGGTCTGAATTGCCGGACGGTGTGGCCGTGCGGTTAAAGGCGCTTCAGTCTGGAACCGCGTGACCGCTACGGTCGCAGGTTCGAATCCTGCCTCGGGCATGGATGTGTGTGATGTCCTTAGGTTAGTTAGGTTTAATTAGTTCTAAGTTCTAGGCGACTGATGACCTCAGCAGTTAAGTCGCATAGGGCTCAGAACCATTTGAACCATTTTTGAGGGTCTGAATTATAGGTTCAGGCGGTTCTGCGACCGCGTAGGCTGCAGATTCCTCGACATGCGCCATAGGGTAGTGGGGTTTCGGGTTCCACTGAACGGGTCATGAGTCCACTACACGCAGTAGGCGGTTACACGTGTAGGCGTGTAGAGGGGTCTGTGGCCGTGGACTGGGCGGCTTTTTAGGTTAGAGGATCTCGGGGAAATACCAAAAGGGCTTCAGTCTCAAAGAGTGCAGTCGAACATAGCAAGAACGTAGATACAGAAGCCAACGGTACAACAGTTGTAAATCTTTGTAGCTGTGTTGGGACAGTACCAGAGCTCCAAGGGCTAATAGAAAGCACAGATGCTCAAGTCGTTATAGGCACTGAAAGCTGGCTAAAGCCGAAGTTTTTGAGAAGAATCTAACGGTGTTCCGAAATCATAGGCTAAACACAGTTGGCGGTGGCGTGTTTGTTGTGCTAGAAGTAGTTTACCTTGTAGCGAAATTGAAGCAGATAGCTAGCTCCTGTGAGTTGGTATGGGCAGAGGTCATTCTTGGCAACCGGAATAAGAAAATAATTTGATCCTTTTACCGACATCCCAACTCGGATGATACAATTACTGAAAGGTTCAAAGAATACATGAGTTTAATTTCAAAAACATACCCGACTCATACAATTATAGTTACTGGTGTCTTTAATTTACCCTCGATATGTTGGCGAAAATACATGTTCAGACCATGAGGTACGCATAAAACATCATCCGAAATTGTGCCAAACGCATTCTCTGAAAATTATTCCGAAAAGTTAGTTCATGAGTCCACACGAATAGTAAGCGGTTGTGAAAACACACTTGACCTCTTAACAACAAACAATCCTGAGCTAATAACGAGCCTCAAAACGGATACAGGAATTAGTGAACACAGGGTTGTTTTAGCGAGATTGAATATTGTAACCCCAAATTCTCCAAGAATAAACGAAAAATACACCTATTCAAAAAGGCAGATAAAAATTTACTTGACGCCTCCCTGAGACACAATGTCCACTCCTTCCAAATTAATAATTTAGATGTAGACCAGATGTGGCCTGAATTCAGAGAAATAGTATCGACAGCAGTTGAGAGATTCATACCAAATAAATTAACAAACGACGGAGCTGATCCCCCCTGGTACACAAATCGTGTGAGAACAATTTTGCAGAAATAACGAAAAAAGCATGCCAAATTTAAACGAACGCAAAATCTCCAAGGTTGGTGATCTCTTACAGAAGCTCGTAATTTAGCGGGGACATCAATACGAGATGCCTAAAATAATTTTTACAACAAAACTTTATCTAGAAACCTGGCAGAAAATCCAAAGCGATTCTGGTCGTATGTAAAGTATTCTAGCCGCAAGACACAGTCATAGTCTTTTTTGCGTGACAGCAACGGAAATACTATCGACGACTGTGCTGTGAAAGCAGAGTTCCTAAACACAGCCTTTCAAAAATCCTTCACAAAAGAAGACGAAGTAAATATTCCAGAATTCGAATCAAGAAAAGCTACCAACATGAATAACTTATAAGCAGATATCCTCGGAGTAGTGAAGCTACTTAAATCACTTGATAAAAACAAGACTTCTCACCCAGGCCGTATACCAGTTACGTTCCTTTCACAGATTGCTGGTGCAATAGCTCCTACTTGACAATCATATACAACGTCACGCTTTCGTATGAATCAGCTAAACAACGATTGGGATTCACGATATCCAGTTTTATGGCGCTATACGATACGCTCGTTGATTCAAAAAAAGCGTATGGGCCCTGAAGACGGCTAAATTAATTGCCGGAACTGGTTGCGTTCGAAATAAAGTAAAATATCTTAAAGTGTACGGCTGTTGGTAAAGTTTATTGTATTGAAAAAATGAATGGATGTAGGTACGTACTTGTTACGCGTCACAGTCGTATCTAGATGTATCAGTGGTCCCATATCTTTACAACTGCACACGCCCCACACCATTACAGTCTCCACCAGCTTCAACAGTCCTCTGCTGACATGCAGAGTCCATGGAGTCATAAGGCTGTCTCCATACCTGTACACATCCATCCGCTCAATACAATTTGAAACGAGACTCTTCCGACCAGACAACATGTTTCCAGTCATCGACAGTCCAGCCAATTTCGATGTTGACGGGCACAGGCGAGGCGTAAAGCTTTGTGTCGTGCAGTCATCAACCTTCGGCTCCAAAAGCCCATATCGATGATGATTCGTTGAATGGTTCACACGCTGACACTTGTTGATGTCCCAGCATTGAAATCTGCAGCAATTTGCGGAACAGTTGCACTTCCGTCACATTGAACGATTCTCTTCAGTCGTCGTTGGTCCCGTTCTTGCAGGATCTTTTTCCGGCCGCAGCGATGTCGGAGATTTGACGTTTCTCCGGATTCCTGATATTCACGGTACGCTCATGAAATGGTCGTACGAGAAAATCCCCATTTCATCGCTACCTCGGAGCTGACGTGTCCCATAGCTCGTGCGCCGACTATAACACCATGTTCAAACTCACTTATATGTATTTTAACAACCTGCAATTGTAACAGCAGTAACCGACCTAACAACTGAGGCCAGACACTTTTTGACTTACGTAGGCGTTGCTGATCGCAGCGACGTATTCTGCCTATTTACATACCTCTGTATTTGAATACCCATGTATACTAGTTTCTTTGGCGCTTCAGTGTACTTCCAGTCGCAAACTAACAAAAATACAGAAATTTTATATTTTTATTCGTTCCACTAAGTTGAACACCTGGTACATTTTCAGTAAGCTGGAGCAATACAGTTGATCTAATTCTCTCGGGACTCACAAGAAACCATAGAAGATCTCAGGAATTGCCAAAAATGAAATTAATTGACCCTTCTTTCAATTTTTAGCACTGTAATAAGATCCAGAAAATAACTTCTGGTACAGATTATTGCCTTTGTAGTACGTATTTTAAAAGAAAAAACGTGCCCTTTCCACAGTCATTAGATTTATATTTATTTCTAAGGCATTACCAACGTCCAAGCAAAGGCCACTAGTATATGAGGGGTGTAGGCGTCATGGGGGGGGGGGGGGGGGGAGGTGAAGATGTGCCAACTGATTGTGGAAAAATGTTATCAACTGGTTCAAATGGCTCTGAGCACTATGGGACTCAACTGCTGTGGTCATAAGTCCCCTAGAACTTAGAATTACTTAAACCTAACTAACCTAAGGACAGCGCACACATCCATGCCCGAGCCAGGATTCGAACCTGCGACCGTAGCGGTCGTGCGGTTCCAGACTGTAGCGCCTTTAACCGCTCGGCCACTCCGGCCGGCAATGTTATCGAACTGCCTCTCCTAACAATGGTGGCATCATGTTCTTCATCCATGATTCTAGACTATTAAAGGTTCGACGACAAACTTTTAAGAGAATTTTAGTTTTATTTATTTGTTTGTACATTACCATAAAATACATCTGTCGCTTTCTTTATATTATTAGTATCATCGCAAAAATCTGTGCATCTCAGGAAAGTATACACTACTCTTGCTTAAATAATTTAAAAATGTGAAAAGCCTGCAATAAAAAGAACTGAGTCGATAAATTACAGAAATTGTGTTCAAGGACAAATAATGAAGTATTGCTCTACTCTCACATGCTGTGCAAGTCACTTGAACATGTCCTCAAAAATATTCGTTTCATCTGTACTAAATCTGAGATTTCAGCTAGCATCATGCGCTGACTCGTTTATATAAATATACACTCCTGGAAATGGAAAAAAGAACACATTGACACCGGTGTGTCAGACCCACCATACTTGCTCCGGACACTGCGAGAGGGCTGTACAAGCAATGATCACACGCACGGCACAGCGGACACACCAGGAACCGCGGTGTTGGCCGTCAAATGGCGCTAGCTGCGCAGCATTTGTGCACCGCCGCCGTCAGTGTCAGCCAGTTTGCCGTGGCATACGGAGCTCCATCGCAGTCTTTAACACTGGTAGCATGCCGCGACAGCGTGGACGTGAACCGTATGTGCAGTTGACGGACTTTGAGTGAGGGCGTATAGTGGGCATGCGGGAGGCCGGGTGGACGTACCGCCGAATTGCTCAACACGTGGGGCGTGAGGTCTCCACAGTACATCGATGTTGTCGCCAGTGGTCGGCGGAAGGTGCACGTGCCCGTCGACCTGGGACCAGACCGCAGCGACGCACGGATGCACGCCAAGACCGTAGGATCCTACGCAGTGCCGTAGGGGACCGCACCGCCACTTCCCAGCAAATTAGGGACACTGTTGCTCCTGGGGTATCGGCGAGGACCATTCGCAACCGTCTCCATGAAGCTGGGCTACGGTCCCGCACACCGTTAGGCCGTCTTCCACTCACGCCCCAACATCGTGCAGCCCGCCTCCAGTGGTGTCGCGACAGGCGTGAATGGAGGGACGAATGGAGACGTGTCGTCTTCAGCGATGAGAGTCGCTTCTGCCTTGGTGCCAATGATGGTCGTATGCGTGTTTGGCGCCGTGCAGGTGAGCGCCACAATCAGGACTGCATACGACCAAGGCACACAGGGCCAACACCCGGCATCATGGTGTGGGGAGCGATCTCCTACACTGGCCGTACACCACTGGTGATCGTCGAGGGGACACAGAATAGTGCATGGTACATCCAAACCGTCATCGAACCCATCGTTCTACCATTCCTAGACCGGCAAGGGAACTTGCTGTTCCAGCAGGACAATGCACGTCCGCATGTATCCCGTGCCACCCAACGTGCTCTAGAAGGTGTAAGTCAACTACCCTGGCCAGCAAGATCTCCGGATCTGTCCCCCATTGAGCATGTTTGGGACTGGATGAAGCGTCGTCTCACGCGGTCTGCACGTCCAGCATGAACGCTGGTCCAACTGAGGCGCCAGGTGGAAATGGCATGGCAAGCCGTTCCACAGGACTACATCCAGCATCTCTACGATCGTCTCCATGGGAGGATAGCAGCCTGCATTGCTGCGAAAGGTGGATATACACTGTATTAGTGCCGACATTGTGCATGCTCTGTTGCCTGTGTCTATGTGCCTGTGGTTCTGTCAGTGTGATCATGTGATGTATCTGACCCCAGGAATGTGTCAATAAAGTTTGCCCTTCCTGGGACAATGAATTCACGGTGTTCTTATTTCAATTTCCAGGAGTGTATGTATCCTTCACCCATCGCTGAAGAGCACAGTTATGCCTGCGCATGTAGATGACTGCCTGTCCAAGTCAATGCATCGTGTTCTGTCTGTCAAGAGATGTTTTATGCGTTCTTGTTCGTATCTTGTACGAATGAAACTTCCTTTGCAGGTATTTGTGCGATAGTGACTCAAAAGCTTTTCCGAAGTCAAAAAACAATTAGTGCAGCTGATTCACAGTATCCATTACTTTTCGGCTATCATATGCGAAGATGACAGATGGTTATCGTATGACTTGTGTTCTGGGTAGTCCATAATCGTTGCTCTGGTCACCTTTCTAAGGTGGATTATTATTATACTAGAGTTCTGTTGCAGATAATGGTGAACAGTTAAGGGTGCTAGTTACGTGGCTCAGTTCTTCAGCTCTATTTGCAGACGTCTGTGACCTATGTTCTTCTAAAATCACTATGAACAGTTCATATTTGGTGAGGTCAGTGGAACTGGAGCAGACAGATTGTAAGTGTTTCAGTTATGTGAGGTGTCTGAGCTGTCATAAAAAAAACTAGACACGTATATTGGAGAATTCTAAACTTTAGTGAAACTTTACTGCATGAAAGAACTTACACATCGGACTTCCCTGACACATAGGATTAGTACGCTGCCACACAATTTACTAGTAATCGAAAATGTTCAAATGTGTGCGAAATCTTATGAGACTTAACTGCTAAGGTCATCAGTCCCTAAGCTTACACACTACTTAACCTAAATTATCCTAAGGACAAACACACACACCCATGCCCCAGGGAGGACTCGAACCTCCGCCGGGACCAGCCGCACAGTCCATGACTACAAGTAATCAATCATGCACTTCTTACTGAGAAATTACTCTTAAATAAGTTTACATACGCAGTCGACAAGCTGACATTCGGAACGACAAATCAGTAACCGATAAAGATTACTAATACTCACTACTGCCTAGCTCATTTGCATATGACAAGCAACAAAAAATTATCATTAAAGCTATGTCACTGCAATGTGGCATAGAATGTTACATACAGAATATAGAATTTAGTAAGATTAACCATTCATGAATCTTAAACAGTTAACTGGAACAACAATATTAATTCATATAACTTTTCAGCTGTGAAACAGCTAATTTTTTTACAATAACCAAGATAAGGGAAAAGTACGTGCTGCAGCATTGGACGAATGCTGTAGTAATTTTAGCCAGTAGAAGTTAATTTCACGTAGACGTCAATGTATTGAAGCTGCTTGTGACTAAAAGAGAATGCAGTTACAGTATAGTTCTTACTAAGGCCATTTTATACAACAGTTAAAGCAATCGCGGTTGTTTTCCGTATTTCGTTGTCGCGTCGTCCTTCTACATCACTGTTTCAAATTGGCTCCAGAGACATCTACCCGTTTAGTTCTTCATCCTCCTCAGCAAATCCATCATTCACACTGAGTTTTTTGCATAACAGACATCTCTCATACAATCTTCCTTCGCGTGACCCAGATCGTAACCTCTGTTCAAGCCAACGACCCTACATTGAGTCTTTCTCGCTACTCATATTCGCAACTGCCCTACACTTAGAAGATGCAACAGATCTAGTAAAGAGACTACCTACACTACGCTTGTCCGTCCTCTTTTCGAGTACTGCTGCACGATGCGGAATCCTTACCAGATGGGATTGACGGAGTACATCGAGAAAGTTCAAAGAAGAGCAGCACGTTTTGTATTGTCGAGAAATAGGGATAAGAGTCTCACGGACATGATACAGGATTTGGGGTATACATCATTAAAACAAAGGCGTTTCTCATTACGGTGGGATTTTCTTACGAAATTTCAATCGCTAACCTTCTTCTCCGAATACCAATAAACGTTGTTGATGCCGAGCTACATAGGGAGAAACGATCATCATAATAAAATTAGCGAAATCAGAGCTCGCATGGAAAGATATAGGTGTTCATTTATTCTGCACGCCGTTCGAGAGTGAAATAACAGAGAATTACTGTGAAGGTGGTTCGATGAACCCTCTGCCAGGCACTTGAGTGTGATTAGCAGAGTATCCATGTAAATGTAGATGTACATAATCTTTAGTCTACAAACATATTTTGTCCATTTTACAATTATCAAATATAACTCTGTTTCTCTTTCAAATTACAGTTACAATTCCATTTTAAAACACAAACCGATTACGAAAAGAAAAGAAATTTTTCTTTTCAAATCTAGATGTGGAGGAGTGAGGAGCTGTGCAGTTACAAGTTCACTTACAAATGCTGTACAGAACTTAACATAAATTTGGAGACTCCGAGAATCCTCGTTGGGTACTGGATACTCATGCCACACGAAAAAAGTGACTACTTGAGTTCCACACAGGCTGGGTAGTCTGACTACCTACATTCTTCGAGAGATTGTCTCTTGCGAATTGGACTTCTTCATTTCTTATTTTCTTCAAGAGAATGTACGCTATCGCGTTTCTTTACGTTAACTTTTATGAATTTCGATTCGCTGTTAGCTACTTTGTACCTATTTTTTATTATTTAATGTACCACAGACTTTGATGTTGGGGAACACCCTGAAATTCGTTAAGCGATGTCAAATAAAGTGATTGCCCCACCAATACTTTACCGTAACTATTACATGATGAAGAAAATAATCTTAGTATTTTATCCATCCTCGGTAACTGTAATTATATGTAACGATATAATAACTGGTTGCTTATTATTATATAACGAAATAATAACCAAGCAGTTATTATTTCGTTATAAACAGGATAATCGCTTTTGACATCTTCGGAGATTTCATGTATTATGTCTTTCAGTTGACATCTGTTCACCTATAACTCAGTCCATGCATACTATGCAGCCTGCGTAGTGTATTAAGAAACTTCCTAATATTATTCGTATACCTTGTGACATTTCGGACATAATTAATATTCTGGTAGTGACACAGGGAGGGGGCTTCAGGGATCAATAAAATATTCCGTAAACAGCAAACACTCGGGAAAACAAAACAATTCACACGAAAACTGAATATGTTGTTGCCTCCGTAGTGCTGACAGCATTACGCAAGCGAGACTAGGAACCCCGTGCCTACAACACACCGTTCATCTCTTCAGTCGGCGTTTGCGAGGATGGCAACGTGTACACTAGACTGCAGATGTGTGGATGACTGTTCTACGAGGGCTATTCTGAAATTAATTTCCGATCGGTTGCGGAATGGAAACTACTGTGAAAACAAAAGATCTTTTATTTGCGACAGTTAAAAGCACCTTCTAGCTACTTCTCTACATAGTCGCCTCTCCGACTTAGACGTTTGTCATAGCGTTGTACTAGCTTTCCAGTACCCTCGTCAGCCGCTTGTACTTTCCGCCTATTCTCTAGGCTGGTCTACAGCTCGTTGTCTGTGCCAGAATGTTGTCTTCGTAGCCAGCAGTTCATGTGAGTAGTGATGGAACCCAGGGGGGGGGGGGTGGGGGGGGGAGAAATTACGGGCTATATTGCGGGAGATCAAACACTTCCCTTCGAAAACGTTGCATGAGCATCTTCATTACCCTGGCAGGGTGCAACAGAGAATTGTCATGAAGGAGAAAATGCATGACAGTTATGAGGGCTGCATGAAATCAGGCGAAATCTCTCATCAGGCCCTCACACATGCTGGGACAAATAAAAGTAGCCTAGATAACAGAGTACCGGGGTATAAAGAAACACAGCAGACAAAAGGAAATACAGAACTAAGCTAACTATAGCAAATGTTGAAAGTGACCTCTATTCATCTCTTGGTACTTTTCAGCCCTGGCCAGCAAGATGGTGAAGGCGGATCGAAGCTAGATTGCTGGAACTGCTGCAATCTCGTCCAAAATGTTCTGATGTAGTTCTTAAAGACTATGAGGATTGTTGCGATAGACCTTAAACTTGAGGGGTCCCCACACAAATAATCGCACACTGGGAGATCAGGTGACCTGGGTTCAATTCAGTTCAATTTCAATTCGATGTTTCACCTGTTATCTGGAAACTCTAAACAGGTCGTACATATTCGTTAATCATGGTGAGATACAATGTTTGATTTTATGTATGTAGTAGTAAATCATGTTAACAGCAACCACTGCTAATATCAATGTAGAAATAAAAGAGGACATTAGAGAAATAAAAATCAGTTACAAAAAAAAAGTAATTAACTCAAGTTCCAAGCGAATAATTTCCATCTTACATTACTAGATATATTACTGGCAGCCTCGGAAAAACTGGAGGTTTACCGATTTACTGCAACCGAGTTGTACCTACCTCTAAACCTATTGTTGCTACGCTATTCTACATCACCCACACTGGTACGTGCGATGTGCGTGCCTCGGCGATCCTCGAGTCTACACCTACCCGTGTCTGGGTGGCCATAGCATTCTTTCTTTTCTTTTTACTTCTTTCTTATATATATATATATATAAAGTTTGAACGTACCACGATGTCCATCGGACATATCCCGAGGATTACCAGTAAACCATCTACTGGTGTAATGCGAAAGACACTGGTGAGGCTCAGAAGTACGCTCCGCTGAATTTGTCGCAATATTGTTTTCTAGCTGCCTAGTCTACGGCGATGGCCCCGAGACGCTGGCAGCGTAGCCCACAATGGCGCAAAAGATACCTTCATGATGTGACCGCACCACATGCAACGGTAATTTATTGTTAGCAGTGCCAGTACGGGCAATCTTACTCATAATTTTGGCCGCTTTTTGAGTAACAGATTTTGTGTATTCTAGAAAGTTTCTTTTCTCGTTTAAAAGAATGCCCAAATATCTACAAATAGTGCTTCGTTTTACAAGTATTCCGTTAAGCCTCAGGGAAGGATTTCTGTCAAGAAAAAGTCTTCTCATCAGGACCATGCATGTTTATTAACAGCTACAGTCAGTTTGTTGCTCTTGGACCATTGCTGCATCTGAGCAAGCACATCATTCGCCTTTTTCTCAAGTCTCGGCCTGGTTTCTGCAGACACAACTACTAGGAAGTTATCTGCGTATGCGACAACACCTTCAGTAGCATCTGTCCCGTCTAACAGATGTAATAGGGGTTCAGAACTAAGATCACAGATCAGTGAACCACCTAAAGGGCGTTGTAGATAGTCTTTGGTACGCGTTTTCATAAATTTTATCCGCCCCGCAAGCCACTGAACGCTACGTCCATTACAATAATTTACAAAGCTCTTACACAGACATTTGGTGGCTCTAAGATCTCTAAGGCGTGCGAACATCGCAGGTCACCGAAGACTGTCGAAAACGCATCCGATATTAGTCATGAGAGCAACTACATACTTCGTTGTCAAATTTTCTATAATCTGAATACCTCTATTAACAGCATCATCTGTAGACTTCCCTTTCCTGAATCGATATTGACACTGGTTTACACCCGAGAGCGCCCTGTGTGCCTGCAACCGATCACACAGCACTTTGGCCAAGAAATTTAATAGGCAAATATGTCTGTAGCGCTTGGATGATGCCGGGACCAAACTAACCTCTACTAACAGCTCTGTCAGGCGTGATGACGATGTAAATGTGCTCCAAGGTTCGGCCGGCTGTATGGGCAGTTGCTCCATCCTGTTGGAAGTAACCGTCCATCTTTTCCTTCTCCGTTAATACTGCCACAAATTCTTTAAAAATGTTGGTAGTGTAACGCGCATAAGTCAGCGTCTGATGAAAGAGGATGTGGACAACAATGGAGCATGCAGATAATGCACACCAGACCCTAACCTTCTGATCATGCAACGGTGTTTCGTGGAAGTTATGCGGATTCTCCGCTGGCCAGAACCTGTGATTCTGTGAGTTGACATAACCACCTAGCTGAAGCCCATCAGACATGAAGAACATGTCCATGTCCAAGATATTTATTGTCACCTCAGTGAACAACCACTCACAAAACTGGAGACGATGACGAGCATCTGCTGGTTTTAATGCACGAACAACAAAATAATGTTCAAATGTGCGTGCATTCCTATGGGACCAAACTGCTGAGGTCATCGGTACCTAGACCTACACACCACGTAAACTAACTTATGCTAAGAACAGCACACACACCCACGCCCGAGGGGGGACTCAAACCTCCGGCGGGAGGGACCGCGCAGTCCGTGACATGGCGCCTCAAACCTCGCGGCCACTCCGTGCGGCTATGAACAACAGTGATGCATGTGAGGGCCAGGTGGAGTATTCGTCCCCATGAACGACGTGATATGTCGGTCTCTTGCAACAGGCATCGGGTTGATTTGTAGGACTATGAAGCATTTTCTGGTGAACTGCAGCCACATTTTCTAGTGTGCTTACACGTTTCGGAATGTTTTTTGACTTGTTAAAACATCCTGTTTGACGTCATTTTCGGACTAAGCTTTGCATGTCACTCATTGTTAGCACTTTGACACCATTAAACTTCTCAGTAAAGAACTGACCATGACGTTGTTGTCACGCAACTTTCCACAAAGGACACCCACTGCTCCACTGTACCATCGTTCCCTTTGCAATGCTCCACGCACCATAACACAGCACTCACTACGCTCTGAGCCGGCGAGGATCACGTGGCGGGCGTGTACGTGGAGTGGGCGTCACGGGGTGTGGTATGTTGTTGTTGTTGTGGTCTTCAGTCCTGAGACTGGTTTGATGCAGCTCTCCATGCTACTCTATCCTGTGCAAGCTTATTCAGCTACCGGGGCGGACACGAGGTGTGGTTATACGCATGCATTCACTTCAAATCGTATCCAATCATCCTAGATACTTTTATTTGTCCCACTCCGTACTCTGCGGGAGACATTATTTCCTAGGCTTCTATACTTGCTCACTGTGCTCTCATAACTGAAAATAGCGACGTGACGCGATCGACGGGCATACTAGAGACACTACCGAAAACATTTGTGCGAAGCTTGGTTCAAATGGCTCTGAGCACTATGGGACTCAACATCTGAGGTCATCAGTTCCCTAGAACTTAGAACTACTTAAACCTAACTAACCTAAGGACATCACACACATCCATGCCCGAGGCAGAATTCGAACCTGCGACCGTAGCGGCCTCGCGGTTCCAGACTGAAGCGCCTAGAACCACTCAGCCACATCGGCCGGTGTGCAAAACTTCGTCGGATTTTCACTGTGGTTTCCATTTCGCACCCAGTCGGACCCAACTTTCCGAACAGTCCTCGTATAACGGGCAGTCAAATGAAAAGGAGACAGACAGAAAAAAATAAGTAAACTGTTTATTATTGCGAAAGTAATAGCCATAACTGTTAATATGAGGGGCGTTCAAAAGAAAAGGTATGAAGCATCACTGTGAGTATAATTGATGTCTTTATGAAAAGCAGTCACCAGAGGTCCACCCCTGGTAGCTGACTGGCACGGTAGCTCAGCGTGTTCGGTCATAGGGCTGTTTGCCCTCTGTAATAAAAAAAAACTGAGTAAAGGAATCAACGATCAACTTGCACGGATGTCTTGGATGTCTTGTGACGTCCGCCCAGACCAAACGCAACGAAAAAAAAAAAAGACCCTAAGGGACCGGGTTCGATTCCCGGCTGGGTTAGAGATTGTCCCTGCTGAGGGACTGGGTGTTGTGTTGTCCTAATCATCATCACTTCATCCTCATCGACGCGCAAGTCGCCGAAGTGGCGTCAAATCGAAAGATTTCCACCCGACGAACGGTCTACCCGACGGCAGGCCCTAGTCACACGACATTTATTTTAGTCACCAGAGGCCTGAGCACAACTATTTCACTGTTTCATGAGGCGAAGGATTCCCTGTCTCCAGAATTCCTGCGACTGTGACAGGAGCTAGTGCTCTACTTTGTCCTTCAGTTCGTCGGCCGACTTGAGAGCTTCTCTTTGTGATGTTTTTTTAGCGGACGAAACAAATGCAAGTCGAGGGCGGATGATCAAGCTACTCCCTCTTGAACTTGGCCATTACACTTCATGTGTGACGCTGGAGACGTGTGGATCCTTGTTACCGTGATGCAGAATCACTTACTCCGTAAGCAGCCCAGGCCGCCTTCTCAAGGTGGACTTGCATAGGCTACTTATTGTCTGGTAGTACAAGTCACTGTTAATGGCTTTTTCGTGCTCGCTGAATTCGATGAGTATCGTATCTCGGACGTCGAAGAAATCTGTGAATATCACCTAGCCTGTTGAGGGCACAGATAGGAATTTTTGAGGGAGAGATGACGACTCAAGCTTCCAGGTCCCTAGATGTCTCACTACGTTATCCCAAAGAGGCGTATACGAATTTCATACGGTTTGGTTGTTACGACGTTTTCTATGTTTTCAATACACATTTATCCCACTGTGAGACAAGATGGGCAGTGTCTTTAATGGAAAAATGTTTGCAGTCACCTACGGAACCTTGACTGTAACAGACGTGGACCTCTTCTGCAGAAATTTCTCTGGGAAGTCCTTGTTTTGTGTTTTATTGTATTGTATTAAACCAGGGACCTAGAACCGACGGAGAGGCTTCGTCCGGCCGTAGCTTTCAGTGGTTCACATCCCCACAATAGGCCACAGCAGTCCACCCAACCCACCACCACCCCACACCGAACCCGGGGTTATTGTGGGTTTCGGCTCCCAGTGGACCCCGCCGGGAACGTCTCATACCAGACGAGTGTAGCTCCAAATGTTTGCGTGGTGAAGTAATTATGGTGTACGCGTACGTGGAAACGGTGTTTGTGCAGCAATCGCCGACACAGTGTAACTGAGGCAGAATAAGGGGAACCAGCCTGCATTCGCCGAGGTAGATGTAAAACCGACTTAAAAACCATCCACAGGGTAGCCGGCACACCGAACCTCGACACTAATAAGCCGGGCGGATTCGTGCCGAGGACCGTCACGCCTTCCCGTTCGGGAAGCAGCGTGTTAGACAACGCGGCTAGCCGGGCGGGCTAGGAAGTCCTTACTCATTCTCCATACAGTTCCAATCTCTCCCCGTAAGATTTCCATATTTTTGGAGAAAGACTTCTGTGGCCGTAGATTTGCTTCGGACTAGGAGCTGCGTCCGCATCTCGTGGTCGTGCGGTAGCGTTCTCGCTTCCCGCGCCCGGGTTCCCGGGTTCGATTCCCGGCGGGGTCAGGGATTTTCTCTGCCTCGTGATGACTGGGTGTTGTGTGATGTCCTTAGGTTAGTTAGGTTTAAGTAGTTCTAAGTTCTGGGGGACTGATGACAACAGCTGTTAAGTCCCATAGTGCTCAGAGCCGAGCCAAGGAGCTGCACACCTGAGTACAATCATGGCTCCAGACGCAACCGCCGGCCGGTGTAGCCAAGCGGCTCTAGGCGCTTCTGTCTGGAACCGCGCGACCACTACGGTCGCAGTTTCGAACCCTGCCTCGGGCATGGATGTGTGTGATGTCCTTAGGTCAGTTAGGTATAAGTAGTTCTAAGTTCTAGGGGACTGATGACCTCAGAAGTTAAGTCCCATAGTGCTCAGAGCAATTTTAACCATTTTGAACCAGAGGCAACCGCAAACATTTATCCATGAAGGCACTGACTGTGTTGTGATACAGTGGGATAAATGTATTAAATTAGTATTAAATTGTAATCAGCTTCCTTATTTCTTTTTCTATCGGTCTCGTTTTCCTTTGACTGCCTCTTATATTACTTCATGCGTCCCAGTTTAGCCAGTAAAATGACAGCAGAAGTGTTTTATTTTTCCATCCATCAAATGTCTATGAAAGACAAGTTTTCAAGTCGAGACAGTGTCTAGTTATAGATTGGTGTATCTTTAGGATGAAATCAAAAGCTTCTGTGTCTTTCCACGTGGAACTATGTGAGCACCACAGTTTTTCTACACATTCGCTTCCAAAATTAAAAGCTTGTGGCTCTTGTTCGATGTACACTGCTCGTCATCAAAATTGCAGCACCAAGTAGGATAGCAAATAACGCATTTTGCTCATTGTGCGTATACAGTATAGTAATAAGAGTACATTATTAAGTTTGAAGGTAATTTTTGGGTATACTGGATGTCAAATTTAGTTGTCAGAGCTGTCATCTCTTGTAGCAGCAATGACACAAACCCGGTTGAGAATCGAGTAAAACAGAGCTTGGGCGACAGATACGGCAGCGTCGTTCCTTGCTGCTTCAATCTACATCTACATATTCCCCTCAAGCCACCGTACGGTGCGTTTCGGAGGGTAACCTGTACCACTACTAGTTATTTCCTTTCCTGTTCCGCTCGTAAATAGAGCGAGTACGTTCCTATGGGACCAAACTGATGGAGTCATCGGTCCCTAGCCTAACACATTACTTAATCTAACTTAAATTAAGTTACGCTAAGGACAACACACACACACACCCATGTCCGAGGGAGGACTCGAACCTTCGATGGGCGGGGCGGCGGAGGAGGGGGGGGGGGGGAGGCCCCTCGAACCGGGGCAAGGCGCCCAGACCGCACGGCTATGCAGTGCGGCGCCGGTTCTCTAAATTTTCTCAATAGTGTTTCTTCTAGGGATTCATATCTGTGTTCCTGAAGCATCTCTATACCACTTACCTGTTATTAAAACCTAAAACAAACTAAACTGCGGCCGAACAGGCCATGAAGGCCCAACAGTACCGACCGGCCGCCGTGTCATCCTCAGCCCACAGGCGTCACTGGATGTGGATATGAAGGGCATGTGATCAGCACACCGCTCTCCCAGCCATAAGTCAGTTTACGAGTCCGGAGCCGCTACTTCTCAACCAAGTAGCTCCTCAGTTTGCCCCTCGAGGGCTGAGTGCATCCCGCTTGCCAACATCGCTAGGGAGACGGGATGGTCACCCATCCAAGTGCTAGCCCAGCCCGACAGCACTTAACTTCGGTGATCTAACGGGAACCGGTGTTACCACTGCGGCATGGCCATTGGCGTTTTTCAAACCTAGCGGTAACAAATCTAGCAACCCACTTCTGAACTGCTAAGATATCTTTCTTCAGTCCGATCTGGTACGGATCCCAAACACTCGAGCAATACTCAAGAATACGTCGCACCATCGTTCTATATGCGGTCTCCTTTACAGGTGAACCACTCTTTCCTCAAATTTTGCCAATAAAACGAAGACGACCATACGCCTTCCTACCGCATTTCTCACATGCTCGTTCCATCTCATATCGCTTTGCAACGATACGCCCAGATATTTAAACGACCTGACTGTGTCAAGCAGGACTCTAGTAATACCGTATCCAAACATTACAGGTTTGATCTTCGTACTCATCCGTATTGCCTTACATTTTTCCACATTTAGGGCTAGCTTCCATTCATAACACCAACTGGAAATTTTGTCTAAGTCATATTGCATCTTCCTATAGTCATTCAACTTCGATACCTTACCGTACACCACGGCTTCATCAGCAAACAACGGCAGATTACTGCCCACTCTGTCCACCAAATCATTTACGTATATAGAGAACAACAGCGGTCCCATCGCACTTCGCTGGGGCACTCCTGGCGATACCCACATCTCTGATGAACAGTCGTCGTCGAGGACACCATACTGGATTCTATTACTTAAGAAGTCTTCGGGCCACTCACACACAGGGTGACGATTAGTGAACTACATGAAATAAAATCATCATAGCTTGTGAACGGTTTGCGTTGGACGTTCAATCTCCACGGCTGGCCGCGGGGCATGATGGGAATTAGTATGCGCTGTACGGTTTGGTTTAGTGACGAAGCCCACTTTTACTGGGATGGGTTCGTCAATAAGCAAAACTGGCGCTTTTGGGGGAATGAGATTACGCATTTCGCCATCGAGAAGTCTCTTCACCCTCACCGGGTGACTGTGTGGTGTGCAATATCCAGTCACAGAATAATCTATGCGACATTCCTTGATGATACGGTGACTACCTAACGGTACGTGAAGGTTATGGAAGGTGATTTCATCCCCATGATACAAAGTGACCTCGATTTCGGCAAGATGTGGGTCATGCAAGACGGAGATCGTCCTCATCGAAGCAGGAGAGTGTCTGACATCCTGGAGGAGTACTTTTGTGACCACATTCTGGCTCTGGGGTACCCAGAGGCCACTGGCATGGGCCTCGATTGGCCGCCGCATTCTGCGGATCTGAATAAATGTGACTCCTTTTTGTGTGGCTATATTAAAGACAAGGTGTACAGCAATAACCCCAAAACCATTGCTGAGCTAAAAACAGCCATTCAGGAGGTCATCGACAGCATCAATGTTCCGACACTTCAATGGGTCATGCAGAATTTCGCTATTCTACTGAGACACATTATCATCAGTGATGGCAGGCATATCGAACACGTCATAACCTAAATCCGAATACCTTTAGTGACGTTTACATGTTGAATAAAGTGTGTGCACGCCGTAGTTTGTAACTAATTTACGGTTTTTATTCATATAGTTCAATAATTGTCATCCTGTATCTGTGAACTATTCCATATGGTCGTACCTTCGTTAACAGCCTGCAATGGGAATCCACGTCAAATGCTTTCCGGAAATGTAGAAATATGGAATCTGCCTGTTGCCCTTCATCCACAGTTCGCATATATCATGTGAGAAAAGGGCAATCTGAGTTTCGCACGAGCGATGCCTTCTAAAACCATGCTGATTCGAGGGCATAAGGCTTCTCAAGAAAGTTTATGATATTCAAGCTGAGAACATGTTCAAGGATTCTGCTGCAAACAGAAGTTAGAAACATTAATCTATAATTTTGCGGGTTCGTTCTTTTACCCTTCTTGTATACTTGAGTCGCCTGCGCCTTTTTCCAGTCGCTTCGGCTTCGTACTGGGCGAGAGTTTCGCGATGAATGCAAGCTAGGGGAAGGGCCAATGCCGTAGAGTACTCTTTGTAAAATCGAACTGGGATTCCATACGTGCCTGACGATTTATTTGCTTTCATGTCTTTCAGTTGCTATTCAACGCCAGGGATGCTTATTACTATGTCGTCCATACGAGAGTCTGACCGATGGTGAAATGACGGCATGTTTGTACGATTGTCCTGTGTGAACGATTTTATGAATGTGAAACTTAAAACTTCGGCTTTCATTTTGCTATCTTCAACTACCACACCAGATAAGGGACTGAATGGAAGCCTTATACTCGCTTAGGATATTACACAACACCAGACTTCATCAACCGTAGTGGCTCGTGAGTGACGGCGCACCAGTTGCTCGGCAACCCATGACCAGACGTTTTCAATGGGTGTGGCAGTTAGAGAACGTGCTCGCCAAGACAACAGTCGAAGACCCTCCGTAACGTGGGGTGGGGGTGGGGGGGGGGGCGGGGGGGGGGGGGGATTGAGAGGGGTCAGGACAAGGACAACACGGTCTTGCGTTATCTTGTTGAGAGATAACATCACAGAAGCCATGAAGTCACGATGCAATAACCGGCATTAACCCATAAGAAATTTAACGGAGGCTTTCCTAGTTCCCAGCTGTGTGAACCTCAGGTGACTGTTTGCGTGGCCATCCTCCGCAGCAATCACAGAAGTATTTGTTTTGTAAGTAAAAACCGCCTTTTCTTGCTACGCTTTAATTTATTTCTCTCAGACGCGTTTTGCCTTTTTTTACTCTAAGGCATCTTCAGTGGGATCTACAACAACACAGTTTTGTTTTGGTATGTGTTATTTTTAGATTATCAAACGGTTCACGTCGCGTTTTTTTATATAAATATGTAATTACGAACGGTTAGTTGGCATCCGCGTTCCCTCTCTTCTCGTCTGGATGTCGCACTACCACTTCATTCCCCAAACATAAGCACATTTTTATATTTCCAACTTTTTCTTTCACCCTGTTCACAATGTTTACCCTTTTTTTTGTGGTGCCCCATTACTCTTTTGCCACTAGTTATAGACATTTGTTCGAAAACTGTGCTTTTAAAAACGTAAATATTGTGCGTTCACTATGGGTTTCCTCCTGTTTAGTTTGTTTACCTACATGTTGCCAACCTAACGAAGAATCCGTTAAACACTAATGTTTATCTCTCTGTCTCTCTTTCTGTGTGTGTGTGTGTGTGTGTGTGTGTGTGTGTGTGTGAGAGAGAGAGAGAGAGAGAGAGAGAGAGCTGAAGAGTGCATATTTGTTTGTATGCGTGTGTGTATTGTGTGTGGGGGGGGGGGGGAGGCGGAGGGGGCACGGAGGAGGGGGGTGTTGGTTGTGTTGGTGGTTTGAGTTGTAGAGTGTTTAATATGAATGTAATAGCTGTCAGAGAGCGGCCGGCCGGGGTGGCCGAGCGGTTCTGGGTGATACAGTCTGGAACCGCGCGACCGCTACGCTCGCAGGTTCGAATCCTGCCTCGGGCATGGATGTGTGTGATGTCCTTAGGTTAGTTAGGTTAAAGTAGTTCTAAGTTCTAGGGGATTGATAACCTTAGAAGTTAAGTCCCATAGTGCTCAGAGCCATTTGAACCATTTGTCAGAGAGTGGTTGAAAGCTTTGGTGATTAGCTGATTTGAGTTTTGGTTTAAATTTTCTGTGGAGGGGTTCATAGAGAAGTGAATGAAAGGGTGTTGGGTGTTTTACTATTATTATAATCCTCTTTATGAGTGTTATTCCATTATTTTATCTGTTAGTGTAAACAATGTTTCGGAAATGAAGTGGTAGTGCAGCCTCCAGATCACAAGAGAGGAAACGCAGGTGCCAAGAAACTAAGTAGTTGCTTATTCACATAAAAAAATGCGACGTGAACTGTTTGATAATCTAAACATAACACATGTCAAAACAAAACTGTATAATTGTAGATCCCACTGAAGACACCGTAGGGCAAAAAAAAGGCGAAACGCATCTGGGAGAAATAAAATGCTGCAAGAAAAGGAGGTTTTTATTTACGAAGCAAATATTTCTAAGGTGATAGTGTTGCGTAACCAATGGCAATCCATTCCATTACGCCAGTTGCTGAGTCTGTATGACAATGGCGAGTATAATCTGGCAACGTTGGTTCTCCTTGAAGCCCCCACACACGGAAACGTTCGTCGTGATGCTGTACGCATACCTGGGACTCATCTGAAAACACGAAGTAGAGCCGCTCCTGTGTTTTGTGTCGTCGTTGGACGCACCACAGTCGCACTCATCTCTCAGGTGGCATGTCTAGGGATGCCACAACAAGGCTCCCCGTGTTGACAGTCAGCGGTGCTGCGGAAGTCGTTGCAACTGTCAGTGCGGGCACTTGTCTTGTCGCAAACAAGCTCATTACCTAACTCAAGGTACGTGACATTACTGCCGCTGTCGAAGTCCTACACGTGCTGGTACATACTTCGCTGTTCTTACACGAAGCATAACTCTCTGTTCTTACAAACAGCCAACACTCAAATGCTATTTATGGATGATAAACCTGCTGCATAATCTCTCTTTATGCATCGAATACAGATGACCTTACTTCTGACTACGCAGACCGAGGTGGCCGAGCGGATCTAGGCGCTACAGTCTGGACCCGCACGACCGCTACGGTCGCAGGTTCGAACCTTGCCTCGAGCATGGATGTGTGTGATGCCTTAGGTTTAAGTAGTTCTAAGTTCTAGGGGACTGATGAACTCAGAAGTTAAGCCCCATAGTGCTCAGAGCTATTTTACTCCCAACTACTTTGAGCAATTGCTGTGAAATGCTACTGATATATGTAGCCAAGCCTGTAGTACACTTCATATCAGTTTGAAGTTTGTTGCATACCATCTTTATAGTATTTCCAATTTTATTGTCAGCTAGTGTATAATAGAACAGTATGCTCATTCATTGCGTTAGACATGTAGGTCATTGCTATGGTTCCTTGTTGTCCTACGGAAAAAAAACTGGGCGCGTCTTAATGTAAATATCTTCGAGGTATTAGTTCTACTCAACAACGTGGATCAGTCACAGAACCACCATTCCTCGATGATTCTCAGTTTGGTCTTTTACAATCGTTTCATTAGGATGTTTTCTACCATCCGCCACTTACGAAAGTATGTAGAGCTGGGAGTATGTGGATAAAGAATTATCGGATCGATGCGGACTAAGGAAAGTAATGAATGATGCAATAGTCGCCACACTGTGTTGGACACGTTCGGGTATTACGTGTTGTATATAAGTTGAACAAAAATGTGGAAACATGGCGAGAAGTACATGCTTAAATATATACTGAAGAGGCAAAGAAACTGGTACACCCACATAATATATTCTAGGGCCCCCGCGAGCACGCATAAATGCCGCAACATGATGGCATGATGGCATGGACTCGAAAAATGTCTGAAGTAGTACTGGAGGAAATTGACACTATTAATCCGCAGCCTGTAAGAGAACGAGGGGGTGGAGATCTCTTCTGAACAGCAGGTTGCAAGGCAGCCCAGATGTGCTGCATAATGTTCATGTCTGGGGAGTTTGGTGGCCAGCGGAAGTGTTTAAACACAGAACGGTGTTCCGGGAGCAACTGTGTAGCAATTCTAGACGATTGGCACTGACCTCCTGGAATTGCCCAAGTCCGTGGAAATGCACAATGGACATGAATGAATGCAAAGTGCTCAGACAGGATGATTACGTACGTGTCACCTGTCAGAGTCGTATCTAGACGTATCTGGGGTCCCATATCACTCCAAATACTCACGCCCCACACCATTACAGAGCCTCCACCATCCTGAACACTCCCTTGCTGAGATGCAGGGTCCATAGATTCATGAGGTAGTCTCCATACCCGTACACGTCCATCCGATCGATACAATTTGAAATGAGACTCATCCGACCAGGCAACATGTTTCCAGTCATCGACAGTCCAATGTCTGAGTTGACGGCCCAGGCGAGGCGAAAAGCTTTGTGTCGTGCAGTCATCAGGGGTAAACGAGTGGGCCTTTGGCTCTGAAAGCCCGTATAGATGATGTTTCGTTGAATGGTTCGCACGCTGACACTTGTTGATGACCCAGCATTGAAATCTTCAGCAATTTGCGGAAGGGTTGCACTTCTATCACGGTTAACGATTCTCTTCAGTCGTCGTCGATCCCGTTCTTGGAGGATCTTGTTCCGGCCGCAGCGATGTCGGAGATTTCAGTTTTACCGTATTTCTGATTTCACGGTACAATCGTACGTGGTCTTACGGGAAAATCCACACTTCATCGCTACCTCGGAGATACTGTGTCCCATCGCTCATGCGCTGACTATAACACCACGTTCAAACTCATTTAAATCTTGATAACCTGCCATTGTAGCAGTAGTAACCGATCTAACAGCTGCACGAGACACTTGTTGTCTTATATAGGCGATGTCGACTGCAGCTCCGCATTCTGCCTGTTTACATATCTTTGTATTTGAATACGCACGCCTATACCAGTTTTTTGGCTCTTCAGTGAAAATGCAAATGCTAGATAAGTCTACAAGTTGCGCTGTTGTGCTTTACCACGAACGGCACCTGTGAAATGGTTTCAATACGTTTCAAGTGTCAGTCGTGGTCAGAACATTGTTCTGCATATTTGCGTGAGCATTATGTCGAAGCTAAGTGAGTTCGAATGTGGGAAATGTTCAAAAGGCTCTAAGCACAATGGGACTTAACATCTGAGGTCAGCAGTCCCCTAGACTTAGAACTACTTAAACCTAACTAACCTAAGGACATCACACACATCCATGCCCGAGGCTGGATTCGAACCTGCGACCGTAGCAGCAGCGCGGCCCCGGACTGAAGCGCCTAGAACCGCCCGTCCACAACGTCCGGCGCGGGAAACGTGCTGATGCTAGTATGGTGCCTGCTGCCGTAACCTAGATAGCCGAGGTGCTCGGTGTTTCGAGAGGCATTGTATCAAAGATTTATACGGATACATGCAAAGCGGAAAAACATTCTCCGCTAAGTCACAACGCGGACGAAAGTGTGTGTTGAGTGATCGTGACGGACGGGCACTGAAGAGGATTGTGACGAAAAGTAATAGGGCGACAGTTGCAAATGTCACTGCAGAACTGGATGTCGGAGTCGCGAACCCTGTCAGCACCGAAACAACACGAAAGGAGGTTCGTAATCTGAAAAACTGCAATGTGGGCTGGAATGTGAAACCCACGTCACTGATGCATATTCCCGTGACAGGAAAACGTGGTGCCGAAGCTATAAAACTTGGACTATAAAGTAGTGGAAGAAAGTCATTTGGTAGGATGAGTCTTGTTCCACACCGTTTCCAATTTCTGGTCGAGTTTACGTCTCAAGAGTGAAACAACAAATGGTTCAAATGGCTCTGTGCACTATGGTACTTAACATCTGAGGTCATCAGTCCTCTAGACCTAGAACTACTTAAACCTAACTAACCTAAGGACATCACACACATCCATGCCCGAGGCAGGATTCGAAACTGCGACCGTAGCAGTCGCGCGGTTCCGGACTGAAGCACCTAGAACCGCTATGTCACAGCTGCCGTCTGACGGGGGTCCGCTGATGATCTGGGCATCCGTATCGTGGAATTCCATGGGTCCCACGGTTACTCTGCAAGGTCGCAGTACTGTCAGATGTGATCATGTTAGCTGATCAGGTCCACCCAATGATACAATATTTGTTCCCCAATGGCGATTCTGTGTTCCAAAACGACAGGGCCCCTGTTCGCGCAGCTGACATCTTACAGGACTGGTTTTGTGAGTGCAAGGAGGAGCTTTCGCATCTCCTCTGGCCACAACAGTCAGCAGATGTCAATAGCCTTTGTGGCCTACTTTGGAGAGAAGGGTGCGTGATCGCTATCCATGTCCATCATCGTTAGCTGAATTTTCCACTATTTTGGAGGAAAGATGGTATAAGATTGCCTTGGAAACAGTAAAACTCCTGTATTTATCCACTCCGGGACGAATGGAAGGTTTCCTGAGTGCCAACGGTTTTCCTACACCATATTAGACATGTTAATGGGCTGTGATATTTGTGTTTCCTCCCTGGGCGTTGGCTCGAAGGTTGTACCTGCGCCTTTGGGCAATTCCTTAATTAGTTAGAACAGTTGTAATAGCTAATAGGCTACGATTGTTGAAAGACTGCAATCAGTTCAGATCAAGTCTAAATTTTTACTTGGGTCGATATTCAAATGGTTCAAATGGCTCTGTGCACTATGGGACTTAACATCTGAGGTCATCAGTCCCCTAGAATTGGAACTACTTAGACCTAACTAACCTAAGGACGTCACACACATCCATACCCGAGGCAGGATTCGAACCTGCGACCGCAGCAGCAGCGCGGTTCTGGACTGAGGCGCCTAGAACCGCTCGGCCACAGCGGCCGGCGGTCGATATTGATGTTTCAAAGGTCTGCTGTTAACGATAAATGCGAACGTAACATCGGAAGTGGAAGAACTACACATTTTAGCGAGATATTATCCAGTTATAAATGAAATGTACGCCGATGAGCCAAAACATTATGATCACTGCCTACCGCGAGACTTAAAGTCAGTTGGTGGCGTTGACAGCACATGACTCGGCAAGGAAAGTATATGGGATGGTCAGAAACAGTATGAAAAGCTTGTAAGGGAGTTGCAGGGTAGACTGTACCGAGAAATAATTGCTAAGAAAAAAATTCAGCACGCTGCGTCGCTTCCTAGTTAATTGTCATTGAAATTAGCCAATCAGACCGATGCGCGCGTGTCGCCAAATGGGTTTCAATTGGTTTCCTAAAACCGAGCAAGAGAGCAATACAAAAATTTGACATGGGACGGTAACATGGATCGAACGCACGCCAAAGGCTGAGCAGTCTCGTGCGCTATCATCTAGGCTACGAAGCCAACTAATTGTATATGGCGGGCAACTTGAATTCGCGCGTAAAACAACTTCATGAGCTAACTTGTCCACCTCCGGTAGCTGAGTGGTCAGCGCGACAGCAGGTCAATCCTATGAGGCCGGGTTCGATTCCCGGCAGGGTCGGAGATTTTCTCTGCTCAGGGACTGGGTGTTGTGTTGTCCTAATCATCATCATTTCATCCCCATCGACGCGCAGGTCGCCGAAGTCTGCTGTTAACGATAAATGCGAACGTAACATCGGAAGTGGACGAACTACACATTTTAGCGAGATATTATCCAGTTATAAATGAAATGTACGCCGATGAGCCAAAACATTATGATCACTGCCTACCGCGAGACTTAAAGTCAGTTGGTGGCGTTGACAGCACATGACTCGGCAAGGAAAGTATATGGGATGGTCAGAAACAGTATGAAAAGCTTGTAAGGGAGTTGCAGGGTAGACTGTACCGAGAAATAATTGCTAAGAAAAAAATTCAGCACGCTGCGTCGCTTCCTAGTTAATTGTCATTGAAATTAGCCAATCAGACCGATGCGCGCGTGTCGCCAAATGGGTTTCAATTGGTTTCCTAAAACCGAGCAAGAGAGCAATACAAAAATTTGACATGGGACGGTAACATGGATCGAACGCACGCCAAAGGCTGAGCAGTCTCGTGCGCTATCATCTAGGCTACGAAGCCAACTAATTGTATATGGCGGGCAACTTGAATTCGCGCGTAAAACAACTTCATGAGCTAACTTGTCCACCTCCGGTAGCTGAGTGGTCAGCGCGACAGCAGGTCAATCCTATGAGGCCGGGTTCGATTCCCGGCAGGGTCGGAGATTTTCTCTGCTCAGGGACTGGGTGTTGTGTTGTCCTAATCATCATCATTTCATCCCCATCGACGCGCAAGCCCCCGAAGTGGCGTCAAATCGGAAGACTTGCACCCGGAGAACGGTCTACCCGAGGGGAGGCCCTAGTCACACGACATTTGCATTTACGTTTGCTAATTTCACCGCTGATTAGCTCGGAAACGGCGTGACGTTTCCAATTCCTTTCTTAACAATTATTTCTTAACACAGGCTTACCTGCAACGCACTTGAAAGCTTCTTAGACTTCTTCTGACTATCGTGTATAATCTGGGTAGGAACCAATTGGGAATCATTCTAGCTACGGTATGGGCAGCAAATGAGAAAATCCTCCGCCCTAAGCGACTTTGAAAAAGAGCAGATTGTTATGTTCGGCGCCTTGGAACGAAGATTTGGATAAATGCGAAGCTGGTCTTTAGTTCACGTACTACTGTCGTGTTCATCTGTGGAAAGTTGCTGAAGGGCGGTGAAACGTGAATAGACTGGGAAATGTTGGCTGTCCACTACTCATCACAGAGCTTGGAGGTCGGAAGCTTGCTTGCTCTGTAAAGTAGAATGTGTAGCGATCTGTGGAAGATTGGCAGGCGTTGAACATAAAGTTCCATAGCAGACTATTCCTACGTCTTCCCATGTCGCCGAATGACATCGTCAATTGTGACTGCAGTGGGTACGATATCACAGAGATTGAACCGTGAATCAATGGAAACGTGTCGTCTAGTGAGATGAATCAGGTTTCTTGTTACATTAGGCCGATGGTTGCACGAGAGCTTTTAAATGGTAAATTCTTCCTTAGCTTCAAGATTTTAGAACATATGCACATTTAACGCTGATTTAAAGTATACACATATGCAGCTTCCAGAATAAGACGATAATAGCGAAGAATGAGACTATTTTTATATTTAAACCTTTTTTTAACGAATTAGTTGCACTGCAACTAAAGCTTCTTCAGTGCACTGCGTTTAACATAGCAGATGAATGCCCTATGGTTATTAGATACCTTCACATAGGTAGAATTTACTAATTACGATGTGGGTTACGACTTCTAGGTTAATGAAGCAAATAGTTCTAACATTTCAGTCTACTAACCGAACTCATAATTGCGAACGTGGACAACTAATCTCTTTGTGTGCTAGCGCGCACTCACTAACGAAGCGAAAAACCGAAGCCACTCTCACTGCCTAGCTGTAAATTAGGACTGCCTACATCTCACTGTCTCGCCCAGTGACAGCTCAACCGTGATGTTTATATTTACTAGCGCGTTACGTCTCGTAGCTTCTCACTCTGTTCAAATACCATTGGATCATTGTTGCTTTGAATATCGCGTGCCGCTCTGTTCTGCGTCACAGCGTCGCCATCTACTGATATCTATATCGTTACATTACATGTGGAGCAAACTTAAAGAATGTTTAAAAGATGACTACTTACGAGGGTTGGAACTTAATAGTGGCGACTATTTATTCACAACCGATACAAAAGACACATGTTTGCACCTATTACTGTCCTTTGAAGTAGTCACCAGCGTTGTGCAGAACTCGTTGCCAGCGATATGGGAGGCGTAGTATACCGTTAGCAGACCCTGTTCTGTTGATGATGGGAATGGAGCGGTCAACTGCCTGTCGAATCTCTGGAACAGTTCTGAAGTGAATGCCACGAAGCCAAAACTGAAACGCCAATCCAACGAATGGCGTCATTATGGGTCGCCGCGAAAGTCGAAAGTGCGTCAGAGCGCTAGTATGGTGAAAGTTATGGTGATTTTCGTGTACGGCTGTGATGGTGTTATCCTAACACATTACGTTCCTCCACGGAAGACCGTCAATGCACAGTATTACTGTTCGTTTTTGGAGCATCACCTGCGACCAGTTTTGCGAAAGAAGCGGCGACACTTTCTGTGCAACCCACCCATCATTTTGCACGATAATGCGCGGGCGCATACAGCGCAAGCTGTGGCTGCTCTGTTCGGTCGATGGGACTGGGAAGTGTTGTACCATCCACCATACTCCCCGGACTTAAGTTCTTGTGATTTTGATTTGATTCCGAAGATGAAGGAACCACTTCGTGGCGTTCACTTCAGAACTGTTCCAGAGATTCGACAGGCAGTAGACGGCTCCATTCGCACCATCAACAGAACAGGCTCTGATAACGGTATCCTACGCCTTCCACATCGCTGGCAACGGGTTCTACACAACGCTGGTGACTACTTTCAAGGACAGTAACAGGTGCAAACATGTAACTCTTTTGTACCGGCTGTGAATAAATAGTTGCCACTATTTAAGTTCCAACCCTCGTACATAAAACTTCTAAAAATGACTTAGGCTATTATTATAATTTGTAACACAACAAAGAAAAGAAAAAAATTCTGACACATTTTCCGTCAGAATAATCTAAGAATGACGTAAATAAGCAACAAAACATAAGCCATCTGCAACTATCCTCTATCAGGCACTGCTGTTACATTGATGTTCGTACCAATATCTAACAAACCGGAATGAACAACACTTAAAGCAGCCACAGAATAGTAAGTACCTATGATACCAAATGGTCTTTTATTCTTTTTTAAAATTCGTAACTTTTACGTGAAATGTGTCTTGCAAAGTGCAAACGGCCTGGACTTATTTCCTTCTACACAAACCCAATTACAATGGAGGCATTTATCCGTATCGTGCAAAGCCTTGCATCTGTTCATGAAATATGTAAGTTTTTTCACTTGTATGGGATCATAGAGACAGAGAACCTCCACAAACAGAAATGTCAGAAGACGAAAATATCACACGCAGCATAGCTATAATTATGCCTCGTTGCAATTTCAACACTGAAGAGCATCCATCATCCGTCATTAGTCCTGAGATCTGATATCCTGACGAATTGTTCAAATAAATCATTTCTGAAGTAAACGAATTTCTAAACGGATTATTTACATTTTAGAAACTGAACAAACAGCCCCACGAGAACATGAGCGTCATATCATGATTTCGAACAAACAATGATGTACATGCCATGGCGAGTGATACACTGACTTATTTTAATCTTTCATCGACAATCGGAAGTATATTGTACACTTTTCTGCTTATATCAAATTAGTCTCAGTTATACGGTCATTCATTAATTTTAAAGAGTTTTGGACTACCTATATCAGCGGTACTATCTGGTGCCTTCATGGAGCTAGCGATGCGAACAGAACAATGGACTGCTTTCATTCGATGTCAAAGGGAGAGACAGAGATGGACAGACAGAGACAGAGATAGAGAATGAGTGAGAGAGCGAGAGAGAGAGAGAGAGAGAGAGAGAGAGAGAGAGAGAGCGTGAAAGAGAGACAGAGAAAGATAGAGGGAGGTATTCGAATGAAATGATGATATGGCACTGATGATCGGTAGTACCTACCTGGGGATGCTAGGCCGCCGAGTTCCAAGCCTTTTCAGTTGACACCGCATTGGGTGACTTGTGTGTCGATCATGATGAAATGATGATGACGACAACGCAACACCCAGTCCACGAGCGGAGGAGATCTGAGATCTGGCCGGAAATCGAACCTGGACCCGCTGCATGGGTATCAGTACACTCAGTGCAAATAGAAAACGTGGCCCTGTCTAGGACATTGCAGTGTCTAGTGCTTCGTTACTAAATTAAAGTCTTAGTATCTGCGTCCCTTGAGCTTTCTTCCTATCCATATCTTATAATTATCTCTTGTGCCGAATAAGGAACTAGTGCATTTCATCTCATAGTATTTTCTCAATTAGAATTAGACTTTTTCTGCTGAGAAGTGGGATTATTAGGTGGCGATTCTCGGTCTTATCTTGCAGTTTCCTACACTGCTACTCGTTACAATTCCAAAACCAAGAAGGATAGCGAACAACGACATTTTACTTATTGTTCGAATACAGAATTGTAGGAAGAATATAGGACTAAATTTGTTGACGATTTGGGGATATCCGTGGTAGCTACACGATGGCTCTAAACCGACTGGGTATCTAGTCGAACTGAGTTTGGCTGGGAGAAAGTGCTGCTCAGATCAATAATCGAACGCCAGCTGTACCGAGTTAGGCAAAGACAATACGAGCAAAATGTCTTCTGCGTTACCTTGTTGAAATATGACATATAAGAGACCTGGAAGGTAGGGTATAGCCACCGGCCTACAAAAGGCATAAATATGACGGCTGTTGACCAAATTAGTGGCTATACGAGCCAGAGGTGATCGCGTTTTGTACCTAACAGCACCCTTTACCATCATGCCAATTGCTGGAGTCTGTATGAAGATCACGAATGCAATTTGACAACCTTCGTTATCCACGGAGCCACCACAGCCGGAAAGGTCCATCGTAGTATTGTGCATAGGACCGGGACTCGTATTAAAAGACGACTTACAAGGGAACCTCCCCATCGCACCCCCGTCAGATTTAGTTATAAGTTGGCACAGTGGATAGGCCTTGAAAAACTGAACACATATCAATCGAGAAAACAGGAAGAAGTTGTGTGGAACTATAAAAAAAATAAGCAAAATATACAAACTGAGTAATCCTTGCGCAAGATATGCAACATCAAGGATGATGTGAGCGGAGGAGCGCCGTGGTCCCGTGGTTAGCTTGAGCAGCTCCGGGACGAGAGGTCCGTGGTTCAAGTCTTCCCTCGAGTGAAAAGTTCAATTTTTTATTTTAAGACAATTATTATCATCGACCTTATTATTGAAGTCGCAAGCTATATTTGCTGGATTCATATTGCCCACGGAATTCATCTCACGTATTTAATGCACTCTCGTCCAAAGTGGCGAACAGTCAACTGCCAGCCAGGGAACCTCGTTAGCAGGAATACTCTCTCTTCAGTGCGCTGTGGTCCACTGACGTCTTGTGTTTCGATGTTTGTTTAGGTGTAGCGTCCCCATACTACGGCGCAGTTACCTAGCATCGGACGGACGGACGGACAGATATAATTGTCTGAAAATAAAAAATTAAACTTTTCACTGGAGGGAAGACTTGAACCAAGGACCTCTCGTTCCGAAGCTGCTCATGCTAACCACGGGACCACGGTGATCCGGAGCTCACAGTATCCTTGTTGTTGCTTATCTTGCGCATGGACTACTCAGTTTGTATATTTTGCTTATTTTTTCATAGTTCCTTACAACTTCTTCCTGTTTTCTCGATTGATCTGTGTTCAGTTTTTCAAGGCCTATCCACTGTGCCAACTTATAGGTGCGATGGGGAGGTTTCCTTGTTAGTACCACTTCTGTCACCAGTGTTGTCCTTGGACACCGCACAATCATCGAACCTCTCTGCGTTGCGGCGCTAAGGGAAGCTGGAACAATGGTCGCATTGCCGACAGTCCACGGTCCTCCTGAAGTCGTCAACTGTCTCTGCAGATACCTACACTGATCAGCCAGAACATTACGACCACGGGGCTACTAACGACACAAACCCGTCCAGGCGACAGCAGCGTCACCTGGCAAGATATACCTGCTAGTCAGGCACATGCAAGGTGCATGTAGTATCGGTGAGCGCGCTGTCCGTGTGTAGATTGGGAAAGGTGCCCGATCTATCTGAGTCTGACCGATGGCGGATTGTGATGGCCCGGAGGCTCGGCACGAACATTCCGGAAACTGAACTACTTGTCCGGTGTTCGAGGAGTGCTGTGGTGAGTATCTCAGCAGGTGGCGAAATCCAGGTGGAACCACGTTCAGACGTCGTGGGGTTGAGCGGTCAACCCCCATTACAGATGTCGAACGTCTTTGGTTGGGCAGACTGGTAAAACAGGGCAGGCGGCGAACATTGGCAGAACTAACATCAGACTTTAATGCTGGGCAGAGTACAAGTATGTCTGAACACACAGTGCACCGAACACTCCCAACGATTGGCCTCCGCAGCCGACGACCCACGCATGTGCCAATGTTAACGCAACGACATCGGCAGCCACGACTGAAATGAGCACATGACCATCGCTACCGGACGATGGGGTAGTGGCAGGGCGTTGAGTGGTCTGATGAATCCCAAACCTTGTCATTGGTAAATGTAAAGACACCCTTTCCCAATGCGTAGTTGTATTTTTTCTTCCTGAAATACACTGCCGGAAAAAAATAGTACATCCTTTTAGAGGTTTCCAATTGACTCGAGATTTATTGTCGCAATAGTGCATATGGATTATATGAAATGATTACATTTACACATCAGTAACACAAGCGATTCTGAGGTAGCAGAAAACTGAAACACCCGATGGTGTGGCCTCCACGGGTGGCAATGTAGGGGCTGACTCTGGCATGTAGTCGATCGTACAGATGGCGAATACCGTCCTGGAATACGTCATGCCATGCCTGCTGGACCTGATCACGCAGTCCTCTAGGAGTTGCTGGTTGACGAGTCGCACGAGTCACTTCTCTTCCCATCATATCCCACACGTGCTCGATTGGAGACAAGTCCGGAGATAGTGGTCAGGGAAGTTGCTGCACGTCTTGCAGAGCGCGCTGAGTTTCACGGGCAGTGTGTGGGCTGGAACAAAACATCACCTCGAAACCTTCCCGTCTCCTCTACATCTCTTTTGTTACCCAACCTTCCCTTCTACAATAAGCTATGAAACCTTCCCTTAGGATTTCTATCTCTTGCTTAATAATAACAAATGAAAACTTCCCTTTGAAATTAATTCTCTTTCTCAATCTTCGCATACAAATTTAAATGCTGCTTATTAAAAGTGATTTTCTGATTATTTCGACGAAACATAGAATGTGTCGTCGTCGTGGCCCTCAGTCGTTACCTGCAATAACCGAAAACTGTTCCTTACCTTTTTTACTGTAACTGGTTCGCCATCTGACTGCTACATCGAACTGCGACATGAATATGCTTACTCTGTTTTACTATACTCTATTAGCTGCTGGTGGGGTGTCATAATAAGTGGCTGTATTTATTACCAAAGCTGACGTTATTCTTTAATAGCAAAGCTGACGTTATTCTTTAAATAATTTGACTGAAGTTACGTAATTCATAGTTAAACTTTTTCTTGACAACAATAAAATTTTGCAAAGTTTTATGTTGATGGTTTTTGGGATGGATTATAATCAGTAACGCAATATTGCTCGCAAAAATTAATTATATTCTGAATGAAATGATTTTATAAACGTTCAAATTGGACTTATTTTTTACAATAATCTTACAACTAGCATTGAGCAAACATACCTTGAGTAGTCTTGAGTTTCTGAAAAAAAATAATTCAATAATATTAGTTCCTCTTATGATAATAGTTAGCTGATGTCTCTGTACATCCGTTTATAATCTCTTGTAAATCATAGCTGGTGGCTGGCAAGCACACCGCTCCTCTCAACCTCTCGTTTCAGACATGCTACCGACTCACTTCACATCTCGCTTACTACTGACTTCAAAAGTTCAAATGCGTGTGAAATCTTATGGGACTTAACTGCTAAGGTCACCAGTCCCTAAGCTTACACACTACTTAACCTAAATTATCCTAAGGACAAACACACACACACACACCCATGCCCGAGTGAGGACTCGAACCTCCGCCGGGACCAGCCGCACAGTCCATGACTGCAGCGCCCTAGACCGCACGGCTAATCCCGCGCGGCTACTACTGACTTCCTACGAACGCTAAAGTGCAGTCTCTCCCGCCAACAATGCTTATGGCGCAGACAATCCCTGCTACCATTACAAAATGTAGCAATGCGCGTTCTTTCGCGCTCTTTTCTTAAAATGTATCCATACGCGGTCACTCCCGCACTTTTTAAAATTATGTCAATGTGCGGTCTCTCCTGCCAGCAATACTTTGCTGCAGACATTCCATGCTACCACAATTATTTCCAACATGACAAATATTAATTATTCCTACTTAATCCTATTAATAAAATATAAACATCTTTCATAAATTGTGGTTTGACAATAGACAATGGAAATATACACGTCTTAAAACCTTCCTGTCTCAAGAATGGCAAAAGGACGGGTCTAAAAACATTCTGCATGTACCAAGCGCTGGTTAGCGTCCCCTACAGAAATAGCCAAGGTGAATGAGAGTTATAGATTATCACACCTTACATCGTAAGGCCCGTGGTTGGGACAGTGTGTCTGGGACGAAAGCACTCTACGCGATAGTACTCAATAGGTGTACACTGTACGCGCAAACGACCATCACTTGCAGGCAGGCAGTACCTGCTTTCATCGCTGAAGACCGCGCCGCGCCATTCCATGTTCCAAGTGATCCTCTGAAGGCACCATTCGAGCACTGCTCGTCGATGCTGTGGCCTGACTGGAAGAAGGGCTAGAAGAGTGCGTGAACCCATAGTCCCACTGCCGATAACCGGTTTGCAACATACAATGTACGCTTTCACGGCCGGTGTTGTCTTCAGTTGAAACTTTCGGCCTCAGAGGCCGTGATCGATGTATAAAATTTCCACCTAACGTTTCGTCTCCATCTGCGGGAGACATCTTCTGAGGTCGTCCGGCTACTGCCACTGACGCTCCAGGTACTCTCGCATTTACAGGGTGTTACAAAAAGGTACGGCCAAACTTTCAGGAAACATTCCTCCACACAAATAAAGAAAAGATGTTATGTGGGCATGTGTCCGGAAACGCCTAATTTCCATGTTAGAGCTCATTTTAGTTTCGTCAGTATGTACTGTACTTCCTCGATTAACCGCCAGTTGGCCCAATTGAAGGAAGGTAATGTTGGCTTCGGTGCTTGTGTTGACATGCGATTCATTGCTCTACAGTACTAGCATCAAGCACATCAGTACGTAGCATCAACAGGTTAGTGTTCATCACGAACATGGTTTTGCAGCCAGTGCAATGTTTAAAAATGCGGAGTCGGCAGATGCCCATTTGATGTACGGATTAGCACGGGGCAATAGCCGCGGCGCGGTACGTTTGTATCGAGACAGATTTCCAGAACGAAAGTCTCCCGACAGGAAGACGTTCGAAGCAATTGATCGGCGTCTTAGGGAGCACGGAACATTCCAGCCTATGACTCGCGACTGGGGAGGACCTAGAACGACGAGGACACCTGCAATGGACGAGGCAATTCTTCGTGCAGTTGACGATAACCCTAATGTCAGCGTCAGAGAAGTTGCTGGTGTACAAGGTCACGTTGACCACGACACTGTATGGAGAGTGCTACGGGAGAACCAGTTGTTTCCGTACCATGTACAGCGTGTGCAGGCACTATCAGCAGCTGATTGGCCTCCACGGGTACACTTCTGCGAATGGTTCATCCAACAATGTGTCAATTCTCATTTCAGTGCAACTGTTCTCTTTACGGATGAGGCTTCATTCCAACGTGATGAAATTGTAAATTTTGACAATCAACATGTGTGGACTGACGAGAATCCGCACGCAATTGTGCAATCACGTCATCAACACAGATTTTCTGTGAACGTTTGGGCAGGCATTGTTGGTGATGTCTTGATTGGGCCCCATGTTCTTCCACTACGCTCAATGGAGCACGTTGTCATGATTTCATACGGGATACTCTACCTGTGCTGTTAGAACATGTGCCTTTACAAGTACGACACAACATGTGGTTCATGCACGATGGAGCCCCTGCACATTTCAGTCGAAGTGTTCGTACGCTTCTCAACAACAGATTCGGTGACCGATGGATTGGTAGAGGCGGACCAATTCCATAGCCTCCACGCTCTCCTTACGTCAACCCTCTTGACTTTCATTTATAGGGGCATTTGAAAGCTCTTGTCTACGCAAACCCGGTACCAAATGTAGAGACTCTTCGTGCTGGTATTGTGGACGGCTGTGATACAATACACCATTCTCCAGGGCTGCATCAGCGCATCAGGGATTCCATGTGACGGAGGGTGGATGCATGTGTCCTCGCTAACGGAGGACGTTTTGAACATTTCCTGTAACAAAATGTGTGAAGTCACGCTGGTACGTTCTGTTGCTGTGTGTTTCCATGATTAATGTGATTTGAAGAGAAGTAATAAAATGAGCTCTAACACGGAAAGTAAGCGTTTCCGGACACATGTCCACATAACATATTTTCTTTCTTTATGTGTGAGGAATGTTTCCTGAAAGTTTGGCCGTACCTTTTTGTAACACCCTGTATAGAGTGCATAGAGGGCACCACCTTTCGTCACGTGATGCCGACGGTATGCCTATCTTTGGAAGGCGTCATCATTCTCGATTAAGAGTAATGGATTGTTATTATGCTGGCGCAACGTCGACATCCATATTTTGTCCAACATTAAAACTTCCTCTTTTCTATAAAAATTGTTATAGTGTTTGTGAATCTCTATTTCTTCTCTATACACGCGCGCATGATAATGGGAAGTTCGTGCTAGAACGCTTGTCTCATTAAATTTAATTTCGTGGTTCCCATCTCGAAAAACATGCTCAGCTACGGCCGATTTTTCGATGTGTCCTAAGCGACTGTTTCTTTTATGTTCGGGTAAGAGGGTGTTTACACTTCTTTTCGTTGTTCCAATATATACTTGTCCTCAAATGCATGTAATTTAGTATACCCCAGGTGTTGCTAGGGGGTGTCGGGTGTCTTTTGCAGTTCTTAAATATTCCTTAATCTTCTTGGTGGGGTCAGGGATTTTCTCTGCCTCGTGATGGCTGGGTGTTGTGTGCTGTCCTTAGGTTAGTTAGGTTTAAGTAGTTCTAAGTTCTAGGGGACTTATGACCACAGCAGTTGAGCCCCATAGTGCTCAGAGCCAACCATTTCTTGGTGGGTCTGAAGATTGTTTCCATCCCATACCTGGCCAGAACTGTGGTATCGATAGCAGCGATGCCACAACGTAGGTCCGCACTGCTAGGTTGGCACTACAAGAGACACCGACGACAGCACCCTCTAGCCGGTGCTGTCGAGGTCTACGAGCTCCGCGAGTGCTTCAGCCCATTTCATCGGGTGCAGACAGCCAGGACACTTCGCTTCAGCGTCGCACCTACGTACAAAGTTATGTAATCGTTATCACCTTGTTTTTGCACCAGTAAACCACTTTCTTGCAGTACCGACTTGTACTTTTCTCGTTCCTACCCACGCGCCGCCTCCCAGGCGGGATACAAAAAGAACTTTCCCAATACGGTCCGTGACTTTACCAATGAACGGTAGGAAAACTTCTCCAATAGGTGACCGTTGTTGCTCTTGACTTCTGGCTTCTTTTCTTCTTTGATGGAGGGCTCGATCAATTTCCTTGATGGTATATCCGTTTTTCATGAAGGCTGACCGTAAGTGATTTAATTCATCTTGCAAGTAAGCCGGCTCGCAGATTTTGTTGGCTCTGTCCACCAAGGTTTTCATGACACCTCTTTTTTGCCTAGGATGATGGTTTGATTCCTTGTGGAGGTATCGATCCGTCTGAGTGTTCTTTCTATATACCTTGTGGCCCACCCGTTTAATTACCGACACATCCAGCAAATTGAGTTGACCGTTGCTCTCTTTCTCGATCGTAAACTGTATCTTCGGGTTAATACTGTTCAGATGCACCAAGAAGACATCCAGCTCTTCTTCACCATGAGTCCACACTACAAATGTGTCATTAACATATCGGTACCATTTAGTTGGCTTTTTACTGGCAGTCTGCAGCGCTCGATGTTCGAAGATCTCCATAAACAAATTGGCAACAGTTGGGCTGGGAGGACTTCCCATCGCCACCCCGTCGATCTGTTCGTAAAACTCGTTGTTGTACTGGAAATAAGTTGTCGTCAGGCAGTGTTTGCAACATTTCGTGTTGACACGCCTGGGCTCACAAGCCCTCTTATCTGTGCTCTGGTAGCTGTACGATCTGGCACTGCTGCCCTTACGATACGAAGATTCTGTGCGGGCGTCTGTGCTGCGTGGACGTCCAGAACCTCGTCTACGAGTGTGAAAATGTTCATGTGACTACTGATACCAGTATCGTTGCACAACTGACGGAGAAAGTCCAACTTGTGTGGCAGTTCTCCGAAAGAACCATCCAGCTACTCGGAAGGCCACAATTTGTCCCCTGTCAAATTCGGTCAGTTGGCTGTAGGAATTGAGGGGGCGTCTCTGTGGCATGGTTGTCTGCTTGCTTCACACTTTCGCCCACACTGAGCCTTCTGGCTGTGGGCATTCTCTATTAAAGGGTAGACACAGATGGCGGTCTGGTAGCACGACACAACGCATCTATTGGCGGACACCATTGAAGCCATTATCTGTACATCTACTATCTCCCAGGTGGCATATTTCGTCATCGGATCAAAATCGATGTCGTCTTTCGAGGTGTGGTAAAAGTATACCTCTTGAATAAAGATGACTTATTACCTTGTGCTGTGTTTTTTGTCATTTTGTGTTTTTCATGAAGGCAAATGGAAGACATAGGGTGAAAATCCGACATAGGCTACTACGGCATAGCATCAAGAGGCCACCGAACTTCCGTCACCAATGATCGGTTCACTGTCAACTGTCTTCGTTGGAAGAAGATAAAAAATAGCCTGATCAGCTGCAATAGTAAAAAGGTTTATTAAAAACCCTTACCTGTGTTTCGACGTCTTGAAAACCGTTTTCTTCGGGAGGATCAATGATTGACACTGGTTGCATAATGTTGTGAAGATACATTAAAAAGTACTCATAAGGCACAAACGAAGATAAAATTCACCTCCATAATAATAAGCCGGCCGCGGTGGCTGAGCGTTTCTAGGCGCTTCAGTCCAGACCCGCGCGACTGCTACGGTCGCAGGTTCGAATCCTGCCTCAGGCATGGATGTGTGTGATGTCCTTAGGTTAGTTAGGTTTAAGTAGTTTTAAGTTCTAGGGGACTGATGACCTCAGATGTTAAGTCTCATAGTGCTTAGAGCCATTTGAGCCATAAAAATAAAATCACTGCATATCGTGCTGACTGTCCTTAGAAAGTGCTTCACAACTTTCCTTCCTAATGGCAGTTAGCACGATGGGTTGCGATTTTATTATGGACGTGAATTTTGTCTTCGTTTGTGTCTCATGGCTACATTTTCAACGTACATTTACCACATTATGTAACCAGTGACAATCACTGATGTTCCCGAAGAAGACGTTTTTAAAGACATCGAAACCTAGGTCAAGGAGTTTTAATAAACATTTTACTATTGCAAATGATTGGGCTGTTTTTCACGTTTTTCTCACGAAGGTTACATTCTACAGTTGCTGCCTCCGGCCATGTTCAAGATTTTAAACTGTCAACTGTTCCACAAGCCTGCACCACAAGGTTTCGAGCAGGTTACGTCTAAGGCTCGCACAAGCGTGCGATAGCGAATCCGGCTACCGGAGCGGGTACCACCGTGTAAACGATCGACTAGACAACAGCTGAGTCCTACACCTTGCGTATAGACTAGACCCTTAGGAACGCACAGTGTTACAATAATCTGCGTGCGTACTGATCCTGTATACACTACGGATAGCAGCCAGCTGGTGTCTAGCCGATCATTCGTTCGGTCTTCGCGCTTTAAGATGAGAAGGTTGAGCAGTGTTTCGCGATGAGCTGGCGTCGGCCACAAAACAATGTGGAAAGTGACTTTCGCCCCAGCCGGCGGTCAGTGGATACAGAAAGCGCTGGCCTCCTTACCGACTTGGAGCGGCTGGCAACCGCTAATGGAGCGCACATCCTCGTTCGTTTTGCGTGAACTCGGGTGCCCGACCGGACGTGCCACGCCACGCAGGTGCGTGGGGAACGCTTTCATCGCCGCGCTTTCCGGGACGTGCGCCTTACCCGCGTGCCAACTCTTCCCTCCCTCACGCAGGAATACCCGGGTGACTCCATTACGAGTGCGACGCTCGAAGGGGAATGTCTGGGCGCAGCAGCCGGTCGTTTTTTTTTTTTTTTTTTTTTTTTTTTTTTTGCAAAAAAGGAGAGAGAGAATGAGAATGGAACCCGTCTTGAAGACCGTAAAACCGGCTCATTGTCTTTACACTCATATATCACAGATTAATTTATTTGTATCACACCCGATGAAGTGCAACAAACTGTCCTTATTGCTCACAAGGGAACCTACCCACCGCACCCCCCTCGCATTTAGTTATAATTTGGCACAGTGGATAGGCCTTGAAAAACTGAACACAGATCAATCGAGAAAACAGGAAGAAGTTGTGTGTAACTATGAAAAAATAAGCAAAATATACAAACTGAGTAGTCCATGCGCAACATATGCAACATCAAGGAGGCTGTCAGATTCGGAGCGCCGTGGTCCCGTGGTTAGCGTGAGCAGCTACGGAACGCGGGGTCCTTGAGTGAAGACTTCCCTCGGGTGAAAGTTTTACTTTCTTCATTTTCGCAAAGTTATGATCTGTCCGTTCGTTCTTTGACGTCTCTGTTCACTGTAATAAGTTTAGTGTCTGTGTTTTGCGACCGCACCGCAAAACCGTGCGATTAGTAGACGAAAGGACGTGCCTCTCCAATGGGAACCGAAAACATTTGATTGCAAGGTCATAGGTCAACCGATTCCTCCACAGGAAAACACGTCTGATATATTCTATACGGCACTGGTGACGGCATGTGCGTCACATGTGAGGAATATGTTGTCGACCCACCTAACTTGTACACTTGGCGAATGGGTAAAAACATTCTTCTACCTTGCCCGATTTAGGTTTTCTTGTGGATGTGATAATCACTCCCAAAAAAGTGATGAAAACATAAGAGTTTGTCACACAAACTGCAACAAATGAATGCAACAGTTTCACAGACGCACAGTTTTCCCTGTGCTCTGTCAAAACATATGTTTTTGGCTGGCTCTGAGCACTATGCAACTTAACTTCTAAGGTCATCAGTCGCCTAGAACTTAGAACTAATTAAGCCTAACTAACCTAAGGACACCACACACATCCATGCCCGAGGCAGGATTCGAACCTGCGACCGTAGCGGTCGCTCGGCTCCAGACTGTAGCGCCTAGAACCGCACGGCCACTCCGGCAGGCCATATGTTTTTAACGTTTTCAAATTTTTCCGTGTGTAGACCGTCAAATCCTGCATATGTCCAAGCAAATCTGAACACGTCCTGGAATTTTGGAGAGCGAAATTGATTATGTGTGAGTGCCTGGACTTTGATAATTGTCTGAAAATAAAATTGAACTTTCCACTCCAGGGAATACTTGAACCAAGGACCTCTCGTTGCGCAGTTGCTCGCGCTAACCACGGGACCACGGGGCTTCTTTTTTTTAATCTCATTTTGTCCGCTTTTGTTCGTTGCATCTGCTCGGGGTGGACGTCGTAAGACATCCGTTTAAGTTCTTTGTTGATCGATTAGCTCAGTTTTTTTATTACAGAGGGCTGCTAACCCTGTGACCGAATACGCTGAGCTACCGTACCGGCTGGGATCCCAAGCTTACACTATCCTTGATGTTGCCTATGTTGCGCATGGACTACTTAGCTTGTATATTTTGCTTATTTTTTTCGTAGTTCCACACAACTTCTTCCTGTTTTCTCGATTGATCTGTGTTCAGTTTTTCAAGGCCTATCTACTGTGCAAACTTATAACTAAATCTGAGGGGGGTGCGATGGGGAGGTTCCCTTGTCAGTAGGGATAGTACCCAGTTATCGTACCGAGCAAGGTGGCGCAGTGGCACGCTGGACTCGCATTCGGGAGGACGACGGTTCAAATCCGCGTCCGGCCATCCTGATTTAGATTTTCCGTGATTTCCCTTAATCGCTTCAGACAATTGCCGAGATGGTTCGTTTGAAAGGGCACGGCCCACATCCTTCCCTGTCCTCCCTAATCCGATGGGACCGATGAGCTCTCTGTTTGTTCCTCTCCCCCAAGCCAACCAACCAACCAACAATTATCACTTGGCAGTTTGCAAAACCAGCATGCGCAACGTCGTCGTAAGGTTATCGACACAAACCTAGGGAAGAATCCACATAGTCCAGGATCACGAAAATCCTTAAGCTCCGTGTATTTACAATTCGAAGCGCTGTAAAAAAAAAAGTTCAGATGTGTGTGAAATCTTATGGGACTTAACTGCTAAGGTCATCAGTCCCTAAGGCTACACACTACTTAACCTAAGTTATCCTATGCACAAACACATGCACCCATGCCCGAGGGAGGACTCGAACCTCCGCCGCGACCAGCCACACAGTCCACGACTGCAGCGCCTGAGACCGCTCGGCTACAAGCGTTGTCCAAGTGACATCCAATAAGTAGCCTGGTCACATGTTCATAGTGTCACAAAGGTACACTACGTGATCTATAGTGCCGGTCCTGGTGGCCGAGGGGTTCCAGGCGCTACAGTCTGGAACCGCGCGACCGCTACGGTCGCAGGGTCGAATCCTGCCTCGGGCATGGATGTGTGTGATGTCCTTAGGTTAGTTAGGTTTAAGTAGTTCTAAGTTCTAGCGGACTGATGACCTCAGAAGTTAAGTCCCGTAGTGCTCAGAGCCATTTGAACCATTTGATCTAAAGTATCCGTAAAAATTGCTTGGTACAGCAACCGTCTGTCGCTCCCATTTAAAAAATAGTTGTAGGCTGTAGAATATTGTTTATTAACTTCAGAACTACTCGTTTCACCATGATAAGGCATCATCAGGTTATTTGAAAAGATAAGGGGACAACAATATTACAATAAATCTATATAATTTCATTCTGCCGATTTTAGAAGCTTATTTTGCTTTTGTAGTAGTCCAGGATAGGACTAAGCCGGATTTATTGTAATATCGTCGTCCCCTTATATTTTCAGATATCCTAATAATGCCCTATCCGGGCGAAATGCGTTGTTCCTAATTTAATACAGAACATTCTACAACCTACGACTGTTTTTAAAATAGTAAAATAAAAGTGTCCGTACACTCCATGTAATGCGGAATTGATCGCTAGATGTCACTAGAGGCGAAACCGCAAGCATTTAAAAGAACGCGAGGAGGAGAGAAGCAATAACAGCAGGGTGGGTCGTACAAGAGAGCTCAGTGACTTCGAACGTGAACTAGTTATTGGACGTCACCTGAGTAACAAATCCATCGTGGCTCTTCTAAAGCTACAGAAGTCGACTGTTGCTGATATGGTTGTGAACTAGAAACGCGAAGGAACAACCGTGGCTAAACCAAGACCTCCCCTACGACGGATAAGGACTGTTGAGCATTGCAAAAAATCAACGGAAGGACTCACTCGTGAGTTCCAAAGTGCCACCAACAGTCCAGCTAGCACATGATTCCAGGTTAGGGAGTTAAAAGGGATGAGATATAGTGGTTGAGCACCTCCTCATAAGCCAGACGTTTTTGATGTCAATACTACGCGAAGCTTGAGGTGCTGTGAAGAGTGACAGCACTGGAGCGTTAGGGGTGGGTTGTTTGGGGAAGGAGAGCAAACAGCGAGGTCATCGGTGTCATCGGATTAGTGAAGGATGGGGAAGGAAGTCGGCCGTGCCCTTTCAAAGGAACCATCCCGGCATTTGCCTGGAGCGATTTAGGGAAATCACGGAAAACCTAAATCAGGATGGCCGGACGTGGGATTGAACCATCGTCCTCCCGAATGCGAGTCCAGTGTCTAACCACTGTGCCACCTCGCTCGGTGACAGCTCTGGACAGTGGATCCCTGGGAACGAGTGATTTGGAGTGAAGAATCACGCTATACCCTGTGGCAGTCCGGTGGAAGTGTTTGAGTTAGGCGAATTCCTGTTGAAAGTTATCTGCCATCATCTGCACAGAGGAGATGGTGTTAAGACATGGGGATGTTTTTCGTGGTTCGGGTTGTATCTCCTTTTTCCACTAAAAAAAAAAACTAAGTGAGGAAGAGTTTGAACACATTTTACAGCATTGCGGATTGTATATAGTAGAGGATCAGTTCGGAGATTGTACCAGCATCACAATACACTCTTTCATAAAGCAGCATCTGTGAGGCAATGGTTTGTGGACAGAAACATTCCTGAAATAGACTGGTCTGCCAAGAGTCCCGACCTGAACCCAACTGAACACCTTTGGGAAGAGTTAGAACGTCGACTTCGCCTCAGACACCAGGGTCCAAAATCACTACTTTCAGTGGTTTCAGTTCTTGAAGAAGACTCCTCTTTGAAAGTCTCCTCAAACCACCACAAAGGTGAAGGTGGACACACCCCACATTAATGTCCACTAGTAGGTGTCTGGACACCTTTAATCAGACATAGCAGATACTAGCATGCTACAAGGTGAGATCATGCTGGTAAGCTGGCCAGTTTTATTTCCTGCACGGCGTCTGTGGCCAGGCCCATGTTACTGCTCATGCGTGCCTCTTTGCCAGCCACAGGTGAGTTCTTTGGTAGCGTATATCGCAGACTGTCGACTTGCTGTCTGGGGATACAGATACAGCAAATTGGCAATCAGCACCAATATATCCGAATTCTACGTCTACAGAGTACATTTACTGTATCGGTGCCTCGAGCTAGGTGGCAGAGTCTAAATTCTTATCTGGCAGTGTTGACTGAGGATCTCTGTGGTTTCCATGAAATAGATCAGCAGAATCCTGTGACCGACCAATAAAAAGGCATAGGCCGCTTCCCGTCCCCGTCCTGTTGCTGCTGTCCTGATGACTTCATTGTAGATTACATGTTGAAACCCAAATAATTATTCAGCTTTTGAGTAACCTTCAGACGGTTCTCCATCTTTTTAAAGGTGAATTTCGCGCTGATCTGCAAAAATTTACATCTGAAAAAGAAATTTAACATACTCATGTATGTACCAAATACACTGGTGTCCAAAATTAAAGCAACAAATGGAAATTTTGCAAGGTTGTGTTTATTTTGTCACAAAACAGTATAAACAGGTGATAGCAAAGTAGAAACAATGTAAAGAATACAGATTGTAATCAACTGCAACATGAATAACTGTGGACAAAAATATTCTTCGTTTTTTTTCCAACTTAACAGGTTTGCACACACATTCTGACAACTGGTTAATGTGCTCAGCATGGGGTGTGACCACCTCTGGCACCAATACAGGCCTGACAACGAGGAGACATGAATGTTGTCATCAATCTCATGTTGAGGCAATAACGCCCATTCTTTCTGCAGAGCTGCTCACAAGTCTTGGAAAGTGATCGTTGAATGCTGACGTGATGCTACCCGTCTACCTAGTGCATCCCAGATATTAAAATCAGTCAAATCGGGAGAGCGAGCAGGCCACGCCATGCGTGCAATATCTTCCGTTAAAAAAAAAAAAAAAAAAAAAAAAAAATCAACCACCTGTGCTCTATGAGTTCGAGCATTATCGTCCGTCAATACGAAGTCTGGGCCCACATCACCTCCCAGCAACTGCGTATGAGATCCCAAGATCTCGTCACAGTACCCTGACAGCAGTTACATCTTGCTGATTCGTCCGTACAATTTCATGAAGATGTGTAGAGTGGCCAACATAATCCCTGCCCATATCGTTAGGGAACCTCCTCAATATCGGTCTCTTTCCACAATGTTTGGGTCCTGAAATCGTGTTCCACGTGTCCTCCAGATGCGAATCCGTCGATAATCACTCTCCAGACTAAATTGGGACTCATCTGTGAAAAGAACATTGGTCCACCGTTCGACCACCCAGGTGGCATGTTGATGGCTCCACTCTTGACGTTCCCTACTGTGAAGACACACCAGAGGTAAACAGACAAGTCTACAATAGTAAACGCAACTCTGCTGAAGCCTCGTGTACACCATTTGCCTCGGTACAACACGTCCAGGGAATGCTGCAGGCCGGCCGGTGTGGCCGTGCGGTTAAAGGCGCTTCAGTCTGGAACCGCGTGACCGCTACGGTCGCAGGTTCGAATCCTGCCTCGGGCATGGATGTGTGTGATGTCCTTAGGTTAGTTAGGTTTAGTTAGTTCTAAGTTCTAGGCGACTGATGACCTCAGAAGTTACGTCGCATAGTGCTCAGAACCATTTGAACCATTTTTTGAATGCTGCGGGGTCAGATGGCAGTTGCAGTGCAGCACTAAGGCGGTGCCGTCGTGACGTTACTGCCAAATAACGGTCTTTCTGATGTCACTCGTGCTCGGTCCTGTCCTGGTCTCTGGGATACAGATACAGTTTTGGTCTCTAAAAAATGGCTCTGAGCACTATGGGACTCAACTGCTGAGGTCATTAGTCCCCTAGAACTTAGAACTAGTTAAACCTAACTAACCTAAAGACATCACAAACATCCACGCCCGAGGCAGGATTCGAACCTGCGACCGTAGCGGTCTTGCGGTTCCAGACTGCAGCGCCTTTAACCGCACGGCCACTTCGGCCGGCTTTGGTCTCTATAAACTGTCGCCGGCCCAGGAAACAACAGAACGATTCACATTAAACCATCGGGCCACATCAGTTTGCGACTCTCCTGCTTCCATTCTTCCTATCGTCCTCCACAGCAGAGATTCTGTAGGCGTCTTCTCTGTGCCATACTACACCGTCTGTGACTGTGTACACAGCGATTGTGGATGTGGGACTACCTTGCAAACACTACCCCGCAATATACACTTCTGGAAATGGAAAAAAGAACACATTGACACCGGTGTGTCAGACCCACCATACTTGCTCCGGACACTGCGAGAGGGCTGTACGAGCAATGATCACACGCACGGCACAGCGGACACACCAGGAACCGCGGTGTTGGCCGTCGAATGGCGATAGCTGCGCAGCATTTGTGCACCGCCGCCGTCAGTGTCAGCCAGTTTGCCGTGGCATACGGAGCTCCATCGCAGTCTTTAACACTGGTAGCATGCCGCGACAGCGTGGACGTGAACCGTATGTGCAGTTGGCGGACTTTGAGCGAGGGCGTATAGTGGGCATGCCGGAGGCCGGGTGGACGTACCGCCGAATTGCTCAACACGTGGGGCGTGAGGTCTCCACAGTACATCGATGTTGTCGCCAGTGGTCGGCGGAAGGTGCACGTGCCCGTCGACCTGGGACCGGACCGCAGCAACGCACGGATGCACGCCAAGACCGTAGGATCCTACGCAGTGCCGTAGGGGACCGCACCGCCACTTCCCAGCAAATTAGGGACACTGTTGCTCCTGGGGTATCGGCGAGGACCATTCGCAACCGTCTCCATGAAGCTGGGCTACGGTCCCGCACACCGTTAGGCCGTCTTCCGCTCGCGCCCCAACATCGTGCAGCCCGCCTCCAGTGGTGTCGCGACAGGCGTGAATGGAGGGACGAATGGAGACGTGTCGTCTTCAGTGATGAGAGTCGCTTCTGCCTTGGTGCCAATGATGGTCGTATGCGTGTTTGGCGCCGTGCAGGTGAGCGCCACAATCAGGACTGCATACGACCGAGGCACACAGGGCCAACACCCGGCATCATGGTGTGGGGAGCGATCTCCTACACTGGCCGTACACCACTGGTGATCGTCGAGGGGACACTGAATAGTGCACGGTACATCCAAACCGTCATCGAACCCATCGTTCTACCATTCCTAGACCGGCAAGGGAACTTGCTGTTCCAACAGGACAATGCACGTCCGCATGTATCCCGTGCCACCCAACGTGCTCTAGAAGGTGTAAGTCAACTACCCTGGCCAGCAAGATCTCCGGATCTGTCCCCCATTGAGCATGTTTGGGACTGGATGAAGCGTCGTCTCACGCGGTCTGCACGTCCAGCACGAACGCTGGTCCAACTGAGGCGCCAGGTGGAAATGGCATGGCAAGCCGTTCCACAGGACTACATCCAGCATCTCTACGATCGTCTCCATGGGAGAATAGCAGCCTGCATTGCTGCGAAAGGTGGATATACACTGTACTAGTGCCGACATTGTGCATGCTCTGTTGCCTGTGTCTATGTGCCTGTGGTTCTGTCAGTGTGATCATGTGATGTATCTGACCCCAGGAATGTGTCAATAAAGTTTCCCCTTCCTGGGACAATGAATTCACGGTGTTCTTATTTCAATTTCCAGGAGTGTAGGTGCGCTGACGTCATTGCTGGCATGGATGTCCGTTGATCGATATGCCATCTTCCGAGCAGAACACGATCGTAACGACAGTTTGTGTGATTATATCGTGAATTTTAGACATATGACGGGGAAATAGAAGTTTGTTGCTTTAATTTTGGGCACCAGTGTATATTAATGTCAGTCTTAATTGGTAAAACGTGCTGGTCTACTCTAAAGACATTCGTAGGTACAGCGTCAGAACTCAAAAATTTGCGTTTGGAACATGGATTACACTGATGTTAACTCCTCTCCCACTGTCGTATGTAATAAACTTTAATTGGAGATATTCTTCACTAAAAAAAATTTGGTATTTCCTCTCCCCTCAATAACGTCCATCTCGTCGTAACGAAGCCTCATACGGAGTTACTTTGAACATAGCCCACCCTGTTAGCCGTGCGGTCTAACGCACTGCCTTCCGGGCGGGAATGCGTGCCGGTCCCCGACACGTATCCCCCCGGCGGATTAGTGTAGAACTCGTGTGCCGGTCAGTCTGTGAATGGTTTTTAAGGTACTTTTCCACCTGACTCAGCGAATTCGGGCTGGTTCCCCTTATTCCGCTTCAGTTGCACTATGTCGGCGATTGCTGAGCAGCCGGCCGCTGTGGCCGAGCGGTTCTAGGCGCTTCAGTCCGGAACCGCACTGCTGCTACGGTCGCAGGTTCGAATCCTGGCTCAGGCATGGATGTGTGTGATGTCGTTAGGTTAGTTAGGTTTAAGTAGTTCTAAGTTCTAGGGGACTGATGACCTCAGATATTAAGTCCCATAGTGCTCAGAGACATTTTTTGGATTGCTGCGCAAAAACTTTCTCCACGTACGCGTACACCATATTTACTCTACCACGCAAACATTGGGGTTACACTCATATAGTGAGACGTTCCCGTGTGGGTCCACAGGGGGCCGAACCGCACAATAACCCTGGGTTCGGTGTGGGGCGACGGTGGGGTGAGTGGACTGCTGTAGCCTGCTGTGGGGTTGTGTACCACTGCGGGGACGAAGCCTCTCCGTCGTTTCTAGGTCCCCTGTTCCATACGATACAATACAATACTTTGAACTGTGTGACACTATTCTTCATTTGATAAGGAACAAGTGAGGTCTAATGAATACAAGGTGAACATGAATAAAACCGACAATCTGCAGGGACGGGTTCCTGACTGGAAATGGAGGAAAAGAGGTCTTATGAACACGTGTCCGGAAATGCATTGTTGCCACGGTAGATGGAGCTGACGAATGAAAGTTCCTCTGACCATTTGCCTTGTCTGTAGCACACAAATGACGCCGGCCGCGGTGGTCTAGCGGTTCTGGCGCTGCAGTCCAGAACCGCGAGACTGCTACGGTCGCAGGTTCGAATCCTGCCTCGGGCATGGGTGTGTGTGATGTCCTTAGGTTAGTTAGGTTTAAGTAGTTCTAAGTTCTAGGGGACTTATGACCTAAGATGTTGAGTCCCATAGTGCTCAGAGCCATTTTTTTAAAACACAAATGACGATTATGCAGATTGATGATGCTAGTTCTGGTAAAGGTTGCTTCGTCGATTAGGAAGACTGATGATAGAAATCACATAATTGTGATGATCTGGTGCAAAAACCATCCACAAAATCCTTCCCATAGAGGGAAGTCCGCTGCTGATAATCCTTGTAATCGTAAGGTTGGTAGCGGTTGCCATGCACAATACACATAATGGTCCTTTGGCGTACACCATGTTGGCTGGCCACTTGCATGGAGCTTGTGCTAGGGGTCGTCTCAATATCCCGTAGAACCTGGTCCTCTAGATCTGATGTACGCACAGTCCACTGTCTCCCTGCACGTTCGTCTATCTGTAAGGACGCACAATCACACAAACGTCCAAAAAGGGCTTGAAATGTGATGTTGTTGGTGTCTGTGAGGGTACTTGTTTTGGTATAGCCGTGCTGCCTCTCGAACGTTTCCACCTGCTTAGTCGTACACAAACACCATCTCGGCTTGTTCCCGACATGAATACCGGACCATTCTGCTGCTTACAGTACGCTGCGTCGATCACACAGCCTGCAACACACAAGGAATACACGCGACGTGGTCAGACGGACTGTCATTCATCAGCGCCATGTACCGTGGCAACGATGTATTTTCGGCCACATGTTGAAGTGCTTTTTTTTCCTCCATTTCCAGTCACGGATCCGTCCAGGTAGTTTGTCAGATTTATTAATGTTCACCCTGTATACGTCCGGAAATGCATTGTATTCTTTATAGAGGCAATTTTATTCAAACCATGCGTTCCTATTGGTGACACATTTACGTTCTCTGATAGCGGGAGGAATAATGAATAAAATATAAAAATTAGTTAGGAAGTCCGTTATAAAGTTTCGAAAGAGATACTGCACTGGTTGAGACACCGGCCTCTGATTTGGGTGGATGAGCATTCGAATCACAGTCCATACAGCACTAAATCACTTTAGGTGAATGCCAGAATGGTTCAGTTGATATTCCAAAGACCGATACCCTCATCCAGATCGTCCGCAGCTCGTGGTCTAGTGCCTAGCGTTGCTACCTCTGGATCACGGGGTCCGGGTTCGATTCCTGGCCGGATTGGGGATTTTCTCTGCTCGGGGACTGGGTGTTTGTGTTGTCGTCATCATCATCATTTTTCGTGACAGTGGCTAGAATGGACTGTGTACAAAAACTGGGCTGTATGAAAATTGGGACTTTGTACGGGCGCTGATGACGGCGCAGTTGAGCACCCCACAAACCAAACATCATCATCATCCAAAACTTCCACCAGAGCTAGTACCCCACCTCTAATGATCTTGACGTTGAAGTCACGCTAGATTTTTAATTCTATTTAATTTCCTTATAAGGTAGACATTCAGCCAAGAATGATCCATCTTGTCCTAAGGAAGGCGACGATCACGTTGATTATAGTCCGTCGTGGGATGAATGCTACGGCCGGCGGGCAGTGTGAAGCGTTTGCTGTGGCCAGGTGCAGCCCGCCTGTTTACGATGCTGCTCATTCCTCGTACTTCCGGCTTGCACAGTTTATCACTCTCCCCAGCTGACTCGCGGGACGAACGCCTTGTGTTGTCGTGGATACATTATTTTCTGTCGCACAGGATGACTTGATTTTAAACCGTCCCCATAAACAGTCTGCAAAAAGTATGTATTTCGACGTCACAGTGGTGCAAATATCAGAATACCGTTTTCTTAATGAAAGTTCGTGGCAGTCACGACTGATTCTATAGAAAAAAGGATGGTCAGTATCATTTACTATGAGAAAATGGACTGCTCAGATTTCTCAGTAACTTCATCATCGTACGCAGAAAAATAAAATTATAAAAGTTCAGATCTTGTGTGTGTAGTTCTTTTAAGGGGCAAGGCCAGTTGTCTTCCACGAAATTTTAAAAAAGTGACAGTTTTTATCCACGTAGTCGTTCCAAATCCTTTAAAAAGTTGCTTACACAGTTCTTCTTTTTTCACCAGCCTACTGTATACCATACGATCAGTACTGAAGAATCCATACTCCTGCGTTACATCGACGCGCGGAGTGGCCGCGCGGTTTGAGGCGCCATGTCACGGATTGCACGGCCCCTCCCATCGGAGGTCCGAGTTCTCCCTTGGGCATGGGTGTGTGTGTTGTTCTTAGCATAAGTTAGTTTAAGTAGTGTATAAGTCTAGGGACCGGTGACCTCAGCAGTTTGGTCACTTAGGAATTTACACACTTATGGACATTTTTATCAGTTCAGTAGGGTAATTTAAAACTCACGAAACTCACTTTCAAATCTGCAAAATAAAAAGTTGTTTTAGAACCGTATCATCCAAGAGCTTCTGTGTCGGTACACCTATCCAGGTTTTCGAACAAGTAGAGTTCAACAGAAGATTCCGTTACGTTTAGCCTTGAAAGCATCGTGATCGAACCTATTTACAAGTGCGAATCAAACACCGAATTTTTACACAGGTTAATCAAGGTTAATCATTGAAATTACGTGTACAGCATGGACAGCCCCACAACCATAGAACCGGCAAGGGCCAAAATAGTAGTAAATAACTGAAATGCATTGTGCACGTAAAGTTTAAAATTACTTAAGCACAACTGACAAATACTGTGCACTGATATCAAAGGACAAGAGTGTGCAACTACTGGTCGTCGGTTTTTGCAGGTCGGTCCTGATTCAAATCTAGACAAATGTGCGGAGTGAAATCTTTTTATATTTAGGAAGGAACTATGGGGTTGAGGCGAGAGTATGAGAAATTTCAGAAACAACACTGGAATGTGATGCCATGTTAGCTATCCTGAAAGCGGTAGCAGCTTGAAATGTAGCTATACACCGAGGGCCAGCGTCTCATTTTCATGTCACTTAAATTCTGAAGATGAACAGTGACATCACAGCTGAAAGCTAGGGAATATAAGGCGTACCAGCTGCCTGTCCACTTGATATTGGCTAAACAGCACTGGACGAAAGTTAGTAGCACCACTTACCGAGAGTATTTTATTCAAAATGATCTTATGCATGTTATAAAAATCGTTTCTACGTGGTTTTCAAAGAAACTGTCCTATTGCCTTTGAGGTATAGGAGACTGGAACAAGTCTTATAAGCATATTTCTGGAAACAGAAACTATGTAAGTACCAGCCGTTTCTATTTATTTTTTGACACATTTCGAATAGGTACCCGACTGTCGCAGTTGTAGTTGGCGAAAATTGAAATTTACCCTTGATATGTTGGTAAAAATTCATGTATAACATCTGTGATATGTTTTACGCTTCGCCAGAAATATTATAAGCACTTGCTCCAAATATTACTTTGAGCAACTACTTCAGGAGACCACTCGAATTGTAAATGTTTGCGATGTCATATATGACTTCTTAGTGAGAAATAATCCGGAGAAAATTGAGAACGTCATGACCGATACGAAAATTAGTGACCATAATATCGGTCGAAGAGGTTGAACACGCCTTCCTAAGAGACAGGCTCTATTGTTTCTATATCTACCACGTCGGAGTCGACCAACTGCAGCTCAAATTCAAAGAAATAGTGCGGACAGCAAGTGAGAGTTTTATGTCAAGTAAATTAATAAGAGACGGAACAGATCCTCCATGGGACACCAAACAGGTCAGAATATAGTTCACATGCAACTAGGAAACGTGCCAGATTTAAAGGAACGTACCATCTCTTCGAATAGCGGCGGCTTAGTGCGAACTTAGTGCGGACTTCAATACGAAATTGTTTTAACAGTTTCCGTAAAGAAACTCTGTCTTAAAATGTGGCAAGAAATCCAGAGATATTCTGGTCGTACTTGATGTAAAACAGTGACGAGACACAATTAACACTTTCACTATGCGCTGTTAAAGTGACGATACTAAACACGACTTTCCGAACTTTTTTCACCAAAGAAGATACCGTAAATATTCCAGAATTCGAGCCAATGATAACTGACAACATGACTAATTTTGAAGTAGAGACCTTCACTGTACCGAAGGAACTTCAGTCACTTAATGAAGGAAAGTTGCCCAGTTCAGATTTTATACATTTAGGTCCAAAGAATGTCAGCTCGTTTTGTATTCCCTTTTTAAGCAGTCATATGCAACCGCTCGATTGATATTAGATCACAGCTAATGACTGGAACATACACTTTATTCCAGCAATATGAATCTCCTCGAAAGTAACGATCTATTGACATATAGTCAGCAAGGATTCAAAAAATATCATTCACGTGTAACACAACAAGATTTTTTTATTCGCACGAAGTAGTGAGTGATATCGATAGGGGATCTCGGATTGATTCCATATTTCTATATTTCCAGAAGGCTTTTGACACTGTTCCTTACAAGAGACTGCCAATAAAACTGCGTGTTTATGGAGTATCGTTTCAGTTGTGCTACTGGATTCGCGATTTACTGGCAGAAAGGTCACAGTACGTTGTAATCGACGGAAAAACATCTAGTAAAACAGAAGTGATATCTGACGTTCCCCAAGGAAGTGTTATAGGCCCTCTGCTGTTCCCGATCTATGTAAACGATTTAGAAGACGATCTGAACAGCCCATTTAGACTGTTTGTAGTTGCTGCTGTCATTCACCATCAGAATATCAAAACTAATTCCAAAAGGATTTAGACAAGATATCTGTTATGGTGCGAAAAGTGTAAATTGACACTAAATAATGAAAAATATGAGGTCATTCACACGAGTAATAAAAGAACCTGTTAATTTTCGGTTACACGATAGACCACACAAAGCTAAAGGCTGCCATTTAACTATATACCTAGGGATCATAGTTACCAACAACTTAAACTGAAATGATCACACAGATAATGTTGCGGGGAAGACGAACCAAACGCTGTGTTTATTGGCAGAACACGTAGAAGATGCAACAAGCCTACTAAAGAGACCGCCTACACTACGACTGGCCGTCCTCTGCTAGAGTATTACAGTGTGGTATGGGTTCCTTACCAAATACGATTGACCGTGGACTCGGAAAAGTCCAAAGAATGTCAGCTCGTTTTGTATTATCATGAAACAGATATAATAAATGAGTTATGTGGCAACGATAAAAAAAAAAAAAAAAAGCTTTCTTTGTTGAGGCGAGATCTTTTCACGAAATTTCAATCACCAACTTCAGATAATCTGAATACGAAAATATTTTATTGTCGCCAACCTATGTTGGGGGAAATGATCGTCGTAATAAAATGACAAAAATCAGAGCTCATACGGAAAGACTGAAGTGTTAGTTTTTCACACGTTTTATTACAGGGTGGAGCGGTAGATAAGTAGTCAGAATGTAGTTCGAAGAACCCTCTGCCAACCACTTAAGTGTGAATTGTAGAGTAGTCCCATAGGCGTAGATGTAGATAGACTGGAAAGCTGCACAAGTCACACCAATACTCAAGAAAGGAAATAGGAATAGTCCGGTGAATTATAGACCCATATCACTGACATCGAATTGTAGTACGATTCTATGTTCCAAATTTATTAAATACCTTGAAGAAAAGATCTATTGACGCATAAAGAGCACGGATTTAGAAAATATTGTTCACGTAAGACACAACTGCCTCTCTGTTGGCCCGAATTAATGAGTACTACCAATAGGGGATTTCAGATTGACTTCATATTTCTAACTTTCCAAAAGGCTTTTGACTCCGTTCCACATAAATAAATTCTAGACAAATTACGGGTTTTTAGAGTATTGTCGCAGCTGGACGATTGAACTGACGGAAAGTTCATCCAGTAAAACAGTAGTGATATCTAGCGTTGCCCAAGGAAGTTTTACAGATCAACTGCTGTTGATAATCTGTATAAAGAACTTCGGAGATAATTTCAGCAGCCCTCTCAGACTATTTGCAGATGATACTGTCGATTACCGTCTAGCAAAGTCATCAGAAGATCAAAACCAACTGCGAAAGGATTTATACAAGATATCTCAGTGGAACGAAAAGTGGCAACTGATCTTGAACAATAAAACGTATGAGGTCCTTCGCGTGAGTATTAAAACCACACCGTTAAATTTCTGTTACATGATAAATAATACAAATTTGGAGACTGTCAATTCAACTAAATACCTAGGAATTACGATTACAAAGAGCTTCAGTTGGATCGTTTACATAGAAATTGTTGCAGGGAAGTCGAAAGAAAAATCCCGTTGTGTTCTGGAGTATAGGATCTATACCAGATAGTACTGTCGGGGAATACAGGAAATATACAATATAGGGCAGCTCATTTTGCATTGTCGTGAAACAAGGGACAGCGTGTCTCGTAAATAAGAAGTGAGTTGGGATAGTATACATTAAGACAAAGGCGTTTTCCGTTCCGGTGAGATCTTTTCACGGAATTTCAATGACTGACTTTCTTCTCCGAAAGCCAAAATACTTTATTGATTCACACCTACGAAGAGAGAAATGACCCCGTAATAAAATAAGAGACATTAGAGTTCGCATGAAAAGTTTTAGGTGCTTGGTATTTTTCCCTCCCACGTGTTATTCGAGTGCATGAGAAGTAGTCTGAAAATGGTTCTGTGAATCTTCTGCCAAACGTGTAAGTGTGAATTGCAGACTAATCACATACAGGAGGTAACTAAATTCCCTTTAAGCACTTTGAGGACAGGTTCCTTACACCAAAGCAAGAAAAAAAGTCTAATGAATATGGTGTCTAAAAGACATAACATAAGAGCTATGAGCACTTATTCATCTTCGCTACTGTGAAACACATCTCTTCTATTGAACAAGTGCACATAGCTCTTAAAGTAGGCATTTTAGAGTCCATGTCTATCATATATATTTTTTCTTATTTTGGTGTGCGGAACCTGTCCTCCAAGTTTGTAAAGGTGATTTAAGTACACCGTGTAGGTCAAGATGTAGACCAAAGCAGGATGACATGTTATCCAATTATTACTTGGAATAATAGGACTCCATATCGTTTTTAGCGTCCCGTACCTCTGTCGGTAAAAACAAAACCCTTATATTATCATTTTGTTGTCCGTCTGTATGTCTGTCTGTCCGACTGTGAAGAGCCCTTTTTCTCAGGAAGGGGTAGAGGTATCAAGTTGACATTTATGTCACATGCTAAGATCGACGGTCCCTTGGCGCTGTTTAAAGCCTAAGTTTCTAAATCAATGCACCGAAAAAGATATCACCATGTTTTTATACTCGCAAACTCACTCATCAAAACCTATAGGGTACCTCCCGTTGACGTAGATTCATGAATTTGATAAAAAGCAAGGTTTCACAGTACAAGTAAAGGAAAAAGTCCGAAAATTATTAATATGTAATTATTTTGCATAACAATTTTTTTTGACATTACTTACTTGTATTGCATCCGTTACCCATCAAAAATCTCATGATCTACCTCATGAACTACTGTAGGAATTTTGATCTGGTTTTCAGTAACACGTAAAGTGATTCCCGAGGAAGATTTGTGCGTATAATTTGTAAATATTTCGTGCTAATTGGCTGAGCTACAATGAAGTGAAGTCCCCTGCCACTGTGAAAACGATGCCTTTGCTATCTAGCAGTGATAGGTCTCACGCCGCCCAATGACCTCGCCACGCTGGCGCTAACATCGCATACAAGTATTCCCTGACAGTCTTTGCCTCTGACACGTACAGCGTCTGGAATGTTTCAAAGCAAAGTGATACTCGTAAATGCTGCGGGATTGCACTTCCATTGCTTGGGATCAGTTTCTGATATCTGTTGAAGCATTCCAGAGAACAATTCGACATTTGCGTAACAACAACAGCCGTACGGTTGGCTGTACCGTTTTCTTCTCTGGAGACATCCGACTGATCTTACCAGTAATCGCAACAGGGACGAGAGCAGTGAAGTTAACGAATCTGCTATTGCCAATTAGCATATCATGTTAATATAACTCCAAAATTAATTAAATAAATGAAAATTACAACAACAAATATAATGACACAAAAAATTTATAGTTGAAACTTAAAATTAAAAGATTCTGGAGAGTGTTCTAACTCCCAGGGCTGATATCTTGCCAGTCTCAATATCGATAAATTATCGAGATTCTCGATTTCCGAGACAGATGAACTATCAATATACACAAGTTTGTACGGAAGTCTTTGAGCGCAAGTCCTATCCAACTCACACTTGTCCGGTTGCTTCCATTTTTCGTTGTTCGCACTACTCAGAATTACTAATCACATCCTTATATCAACACAACCTAAATTAAATACGTACAGAATGGTTGATATAGATGATTTTGACTACATCTACTGAAATTAGCACCACATTCACTAAACTAAGCCCAGAGGCTAATACAACCAATAAGAAACGAGCAATGAAGATGCTCCTGTATCAGCAGATATTTGTTTCCAGATATATGCTTCTATGACTTTTGTTTTATTCATCGTCGACACCAAAGATAAAAATAACAAAGAAACAGTAGTTAAACGAGATGACATAAAGCTGCTCGTATGTAAAATGAATATGCATTACCATCGCGGTCCTTCACGGAGCTGCAACATTAAATGCAGCACTCCTGCAACCGGTTTGGGTAATATGTTCATCATCTAGAACTACATGATTGAAAGTAGGACTGCAGGAAGACAGAGAGGAGAAATGAGATAATCAATTTGACTGAATGACTTTGAGACATTACCTGCCAGAATAAAATGCAATGGAAAGCGGTTGGTAGATCGCGGACAGGCAAAACTCAGCCAAAGGTGACGAGATAATTAAATATTCACTTTTACGTTATGCCTGAACTGAGGCAACGATTTCTAAAGCACACATTCGGCATTCAGAAGGTTCAGTCCCTAACGGTCAAGAATTACGATGCGTATCTACTGCGGTCTGTCACTTCAACCACTGGAAGCGTGATATCATCAGTTACCGTGATTGATGACTTCTTGAAGTTTTTGCGTATGCAAGGGGATCACCAACATGCGTGCTGCCCACCGCCCGCCACAGCAAAGACCGGCTGCCGTGGATTCGCTTACAAACACGTGATTGAAGATCAGTGGAGTATCGTTCTCTTCGCGAATAATGCTTAGCTTACAATGTGACAGCAGACGTTTTTTGATTTGTTAAGAGTTCAGCATCCATTATTTTCCATCAAATATCCACGAGAGGGTAGTCTCTTCTGAGGCCTCCGTGGTTATATGAGATGTTCCTTTACTTGGAGATCCGGAAATGGTGTGTGGATTGTGATGTCTGAGTTAGACATTCAGTTCCAAGGCTTCTATTTATTAAGAAAATGTACACTGATCAGCCAGAACATTACGACCAGTGACCTACTATCGATATAACCCCATCCAGGCGATAGCAGCGTCACCTGGCGAGGAATGACTGCTAGTCAGACACATGCACGGTGCATGTGGTACCAGTGAGCATGCTGTCCGTGTGTAGAATGGGGAGGGCGCGCAATCTACCTGAGTTTGACCGAAGGCAGACAGTGATGGCCCGGAGGGTGGGCGCGAGCATTTCGAAACTGTACGACTTGTCGGGTGTTCGAGGAGTGCTGTGGTGAGTGTCTTCAACACGTGGCGAAACCGAGGTAAAACCACGTCCAGATGTCGTGGGATTGGGCGGCCATCCCTGACTACAGATGTCGGTTGTTGTATGCTGGACAGACTGGTAAAACAGGACAGGCAGCAAACTGTGGTGGAACTAATATTAGACGTTAATGCTGAGCGGAGTACAAGCGTGTCTGAACACAGAGTGCACCGAAAACTCCTAACGATTGGCCTTCACAGCCGACGACCTATGCATGTGCCTACATCTACATCTACATTGATACTCCGCAAGCCACCCAACGGTGTGTGGCGGAGGGCACTTTACGTGCCACTGTCATTACCTCCCTTTCCTGTTCCAGTCGCGTATGGTTCGCGGGAAGAACGACTGTCTGAAAGCCTCCGTGCGCGCTCTAATCTCTCTAATTTTACATTCGTGATCTCCTCGGGAGGTATAAGTAGGGGGAAGCAATGTATTCGATACCTCATCCAGAAACGCACCCTCTCGAAACCTGGCGAGCAAGCTACACCGCGATGCAGAGCGCCTCTCTTGCAGAGTCTGCCACTTGAGTTTATTAAACATCTCCGTAACGCTATCACGGTTACCAAATAACCCGGTGACGAAACGCGCCGCTCTTCTTTGGATCTTCTCTATCTACTCCGTCAACCCGACCTGGTACGGATCCCACACTGATGAGCAATACTCAAGTATAGGTCGAACGAGTGTTTTGTAAGCCACCTCCTTTGTTGATGGACTACATTTTCTAAGGACTCTCCCAATGAATCTCAACCTGGTACCCGCCTTACCAACAATTAATTTTATATGATCATTCCACTTCAAATCGTTCCGCACGCATACTCCCAGATATTTTACAGATGTAACTGCTACCAGTGTTTGTTCCGCTATCATATAATCATACAATAAAGGATCCTTCTTTCTATGTATTCGCAATACATTACATTTGTCTATGTTAAGGGTCAGTTGCCACTCCCTGCACCAAGTGCCTATCCGCTGCAGATCTTCCTGCATTTCGCTACAATTTTCTAATGCTGCAACTTCTCTGTATACTACAGCATCATCCGCGAAAAGCCGCATGGAACTTCCGACACTATCTACTAAGTCATTTATATATATTGTGAAAAGCAATGGTCCCATAACACTCCCCTGTGGCACGCCAGAGGTTACTTTAACGTCTGTAGACGTCTCTCCATTGAGAACAACATGCTGTGTTCTGTTTGCTAAAAACTCTTCAATCCAGCCACACAGCTGGTCTGATATTCCGTAGGCTCTTACTTTGTTTATCAGGCGACAGTGCGGAACTGTATCGAACGCCTTCCGGAAGTCAAGAAAAATAGCATCTACCTGGGAGCCTGTATCTAATATTTTCTGGGTCTCATGAACAAATAAGGCGAGTTGGGTCTCACACGATCGCTGTTTCCGGAATCCATGTTGATTCCTACATAGTAGATTCTGGGTTTCCAGAAATGACATGATACGCGAGCAAAAAACATGTTCTAAAATTCTACAAGAGATCGACGTAAGAGATATAGGTCTATAGTTTTGCGCATCTGCTCGACGACCCTTCTTGAAGACTGGGACTATCTGTGCTCTTTTCCAATCATTTGGAACCCTCCGTTCCTCTAGAGACTTGCGGTACACGGCTGTTAGAAGGGGGGCAAGTTCTTTCGCGTACTCTGTGTAGAATCGAATTGGTATCCCGTCAGGTCCAGTGTCACTGTTAACAGGACGACATCGGCAACTAGGATTGAAGTGGGCACGTGACCATCGGCACTTGACGTTGGCACAGTGGCAGAGCGTTGCATGGTCTGATGAATCCCGATACCTTCTTCATCATGCCGATGGGAGGGCGCGAATCCGTCGTCTTCCAGGGGAACAGCTCCTTGACACCTATACTGCTGGACGGATACAAGCTGGCGGAGGCTCAATTATGCTCTTGGAAACCTTCACGTGGGCATCTATGGGTTCAGTGGAGCGCGTACAACGCACTATGACGGCCAAGGAGTATCGTACGCTGGTTTCAGACCACGTTCATCTCATGATGATCATGTTTCCCGACGACAGTTGTATTTTTCCGACAAGATAATGTGCTATGTCACAAGGCCAGGAGTGCGATGGAGGGTCCGAGCAACACAGTGGCGAGTCCCAGTTGATGTGCTGGCCCCTCAACTAGCCATATCTGAACCCGATCGAACACATCTGAGATGTGATTTAACGTGACGTCAGAGCTCATCGCCCCCCTCCCCGGAATTTGCGGGTTTAGGTGTTTGGATGTGCAGATGTGCCAACTCCCTCCGCGACTTACTAAGGCCTCAGTGCTTCCATGCCACGAGGCGTCGCCGCTGTTATCTATGCCAAACATGGACATACCGGCTGTTAGGTAGATGGTCATAATGTACTGGTTGATCAGTGTACAGTTGAGAAGATGACCAACTAGCGTAGACACTAAACTGTCGCATCTAAATGCACAAAAGAAACAGGACAGAATCATACTGTCAGTCCACTATGTAGTGGACTGGCAAGACAGCCAATCCACAGTGACGGGTAGCCGAAAGGCACGCGTTTAAGCTCACGCAGGCTGGGGTGAGGTCTGGAACAGTTAAAGGAATTGAGTCTAGTAAAAAAAAGTACGGAGCTTCTGGAATACTTAACTTTAATCCATAATTGGTGAACATCGGTCTGACGGTACATGCATCACAAGATAAATAGCAAATGATAATGGCGCCTTGCTAGGTCGTAGCAAATGACGTAGCTGAAGGCTATGCTAACTATCGTCTCGGCAAATGAGAGCGTAATTTGTCAGTGAACCATCGCTAGCAAAGTCGTCTGTACAACTGGGGCGAGTGCTAGGAAGTCTCTCTAGACCTGCCGTGTGGCGGCGCTCGATCTGCAATCACTGATAGTGGCGACACGCGGGTCCGACGTATACTAACGGACCGCGGCCGATTTAAAGGCTACCACCTAGCAAGTGTGGTGTCTGGCGGTGACACCACACACTACACCAACCATTTGTGTTTACTAAGTGTAGAAGTATGAAACCGGAATTTCCCAAGAGATGGAGCTAGCTGTGATTGTACGGCCCGTCCGCGTCTGCAGCGCCATGTAGTTAATGTAACGACTGACGACGAATGTCATCCCACAGTGAACCAAGTTCCAAACATAGGTATCTTTCAAACCTGTAAACATGTCGTGTTTTGTGCCTACGAAGTACGATTTGCTGACAGCAAGGGTTTTCCGTTATGATTTGAAGAAAACTGCTGCAAAATTGCATCGAATGTTTGTCGAAGCTTTCGGCGAACATGCTCTTCGGAAAGCACAGTGTTTCGAGTCGTTCAAAAAATTCAAAAGGAGGTGATTTTGACGTGAGAAACGACCAGCGTGGGAAACCACCGAAAAAGTTCGAAGACATCGAACTGCAGGCCTTATTGGACGAGGATGATACTCAAACTCAACAGGAACTCGAGGAACAATTGACGCAGAAAGCCGTATCTCTTCGGTTGAAAGCTACGAGAAAGAAAGTGGGAAAATGGGTTCCGCATGAACTTAATGAAAGACAGCAAGCAAATCGAAAGACCACTTGTGAATGCTGCTCGCTAGATTCAAAAGAACTTCGTTTCTCCATCGAATAGTGGCAGACGATGAAAAGTAGATATATTTTGAGAATCTTAAGCGTCGTAAATCATGGGTAAATCCAGGCAAACCATCGACATCCACTGCAAGACGAAATCGTTTTGAAAGAAAAGAATGCTTTGTGTTTGGTGGGTTCAGAAGGGTGTCATCTATTATTAGCTGCCAAAACCTGGTGAAAACGTTAACACTGATCTTTACCAACAACAAATGATCGATTTAAATCGAGCACTGCGTGAAAAACGACCGGATTATGGAATAAGGCAACACGAAGTCATAGTGATCTATGATAACGCCCCATCACACAGGGCGAAATGTGTCAGGGAAACGATCGAGGTGTTCATTTGGAAAACACTAGGGCATGCGGCTTATTCTCTAGACTTGGCTCCGTCCGATTATCATCTGTTTGAATCACTGGAACACGCTCTTGCTGAATAACGCCTCAGTGTATATGAAAATGTACGAATATGGCTAGCTGACTGGTACAGCTGCCCATTCAGCTTCAACACGATACCACAGTTCATCAAGAGTAGTGACTGGCGTATTGTGAGGAGACAGTTGCTCGGCCACGACTGACCAGACATTTGCAATTCGTGCGAGATCTGGAGAATGTGCTGGCCAGGGCAGAAGTCGAACAGTTTCTGTATCCAGAAAGGCCCGTACAGGATCTGCAACATGCGGTCGTGCATTATCCTGCTGAAATGTAGGGTTTCGCAGGGATCGAATGAAGGGTAGAGCCACGGGTCGTAACACATCTGAAATGTAACGTTCACTGTTCAAAGTGCGGTCAATGCGAACAAGAGGTGACCGAGACGTGTAACCAATGGCACCCCATACCATCACGCCGGGTGATACGCCAGTATGGCGATGACGAATACATGCTTCCAATGTGCGTTCACCGCGATTTCACCAAACACGGATGCGACCATCATGATGCTGTAAACAGAAACTGGGAAAAATGACGTTTCGCCATCCGTGCACCCAGGTTCGTCGTTGAATACACCATCGCAGGCGCTCCTGTCTGTGATGCAGCGTCAAGGGTAACCGCAGCCATGGTCTCCGAGCTGACAGTCCATGCTGCTGCAAACGTCGTCGAGCTGTTCGTGCAGATGGTTGTTGTCTTGCAAACGTCCCCATCTGTTGACTCAGGGATCGAGACGCGGCTGCACGATCCGTTACAGCCATGCGGATAAGATGCCTGTCATCTCGACTGCAAGTGATACGAGGCCGTTGGGATCCAGCACGGCGTTCCGTATTACCCTCCTGAACCCACCGATTCCATATTCTGCTAACAGTCATTGGATCTCGACCAACGCGAGCAGCAATGTCGCGATACGATAAACCGCAATCACGATACTATAAACCGCAATCGCGATAGGCTACAATCCGACCTTTATCAAAGTCGGAAACCTGATGGTACGCATTTCTCCTCCTCACACGAGGCATCACAAGAACGTTTCACCAGGCAACGCCGGTCAACTGCTGTTTGTGTATGAGAAATCGGTTGGAAACTTTCCTCATGTCAGCACGTTGTAGGTGTCGCCATCGGCGCCAACCTTGTGTGAATGCTCTGAAAAGCTAATCATTTCCATATCACAGCATCTTCTTCCTGTGGGCTAAATTTCGCGTCTGTAGCACGTCATCTTCGTGGTGTAGCAATTTTAATGGCCAGTAGTGTATACGCCTCGTAAGAGCCTTAATTTCACTTGTCTTGCCTTCACTGCTCTTAGGCGAGATGTACGTTGGCTGCAGTAGACTCGTTCTGAAGTTAGCCGATAGTGTTTCTCGAAAAATAAAGGAAAAAAATGTTCTTTCTGGTATCCTAGACCGGGGAGTTGAAGGCCTGCCGGACGATGTGGAAATCGATGACGGCCAGCCACTAGACGTCGCGGCTACGTGTGTGGGCGCTTACGTCGCCCCTCCACTTCCCCCCCCCCCCCCCCCTCTTCCGCCACTGTTGCCACCGCCACCTTCACCGCCGCCGCCGCGGGATACGCCCACTGAGCCGGCTTATTGACGCCCGCAGCTTCTCTTTACAGCCCGCAGCACAGCGGCACTTGTGATTTCTCTGCACTACAGATTCATGTCGCTAAACATCGTTGTCGTGGTACGGAATTAGCTACGTCTTAGGTTCTTTTCTCTCGTGGTTTGCTCGCTAAACTTGTTATTCTGCGCTGCCGTCTCCGTTGTCTGTCCTTTTCTCATGTTGTCCAGCTGTTACCCTTTGGCGGATCGCTGTTGAAGCTCTGTGCCAGTCGGCTAATCTCCGCTGGTTCTCGAGATGTTTCCGGTTTTGTCTGATTCCAGTCACTACGGTCTTCTCTCCAGGGATTCTGATTTGAGTTCTCTATGCATCTCCGTAATATTTTTGATCGAACCTACCAGTAACAAATCTTGCACCACACCTTTGAAATGCTGCGCCGTCTACATTTAATACGACCTGGCGAGGATCCGAAACTTCTCGAACAGTACTCAAGAATGGCTCGCACTAATGAATACGTGATCTCCTTTAAAGCTGAGCTACACATTCTTAGAATTTTTTCAATAAATCGAAAATGACCATTCATCTTCCCTACCACCGACCTTACTGGCACGTTGCGCCACATATCACTTTGCAACGTTAAGCTTGGATATTTAATCGATGTGACTGTGTCAAGCAGCACACCGCTAATTTCGTATTTGATCCTTATAGGTTTAGTTTTCGTACCTACCTGCATTAAATTACATTTGGGGTAAGCCGCCTTTCATTACACCAAACAGGAATTTGGTCTTAGTCATTCCGTATCAATCTAGAATCACTCAAAACAACGAGGCTTCCCGAGCACTACAGCGACATCAGCAAACAGTCACAAACTGCTGCTCACCCTATCCGTCGGTTTGCTCATATCTATAGAAAACTAGATCCGCCCTATCACACTTCGCTGGGGCACTCCTGACGATACCTTTGTTTCTGATAAATACTCGCTGTCCGAGACAATGTACTGGGTTCAATTAGTTAAGTACTCTCCGAGCCACTCAAACACCTGGGATCCTATTCACTATGCTCGGACATTTTTTAACAGTCTCCAGTGGAGCACCGTATCAAATGTTTTCCGGAACTCAAGCAATGTGGAATCTGCCTGTTGCTCCTTATCCATGATTCGCTGGATATCGTGCGAGGAAGAGGCATGCAGAGTTTCGTAAGAGCGATGATTTCTAAATTCGTGCTGATTTGTGGACAGAAACTTTTCTGTCTCAAGGAAATTCGTTATATTCGCACTCATAATATGCTCAAGAATTCTGCACGAAATAGTTGTTAATGATATTGGTCTGTAATTTTTCGGGCCCATTCTTCTTTACTACAAGGTTCCCAGATTTTTCATAGGAAACAGTTGGGATCCAGTACGGCCATTTTGTCGGATGTTGGGCTGTCATTTCTTCATTCATATGTCACCTTGGGCTAGCTTGTGATGGTTGCTGTGTCGTAAATTTCGCTGCCTCGATGCTGTTACCTCGTAGGAGGTAGAGTCTGTCGACATGTGATAATGTACCTTTAGGTGGATGTGTTGAACTCGAAGTCTTCTCACATGGGGGAATTAGACTACGCAAACCTGTAAAAATGGTGCCCTTGATGATTAGATACGTCCATATCACTGTGCAATAGATTATAATCTCATTCTGTATGACTATAGCTCTGGGAAACGTAGGGCTCGTCTTTCAACAGTATAAAAAATAGGCCAGCATAGTCCTTTGTTCTAGAACCCAAGTAACACCCCTGGAATGTTCTCACAAGGCTACCGACAAAAGTGGTATTTGTTGTGAATTGGCAGGAGCCAATTCACGGAGTTTGGAGGAAGCCGAAAGGCACGCGTTTAAGCTCACGCAGGCTGGCGTGAGGTCTGGAAAATGACAAGGAATTATAGTAGCCAAAAATAGAACATAGCTTCTGGAATACTTAACTTTAATCCATAATTGGAGAACATCGCTCTTGATGATACATAATTACAATCTCAATATAAACTGGTAATGGCGCCTTGCTAGGTCGTAGCAAATGACGTAGCTGAAGGCTATGCTAACTATCGTCTCGGCAAATGAGAGCGTATTTGTCAGTATATCATCGTTAGCAAAGTCTGCTGTACAACTGGGGCGAGTGCTAGTACGTCTCTCTAGACCTGCCGTGTGGCGGCGCTCGGTCTGCAATCACTGACAGTGGCGACACGCGGGTCCGACGTATACTAACGGACCGCGGCGGATTTAAAGGCTACCACCTAGCAAGTGTGGTGTCTGGCGGTGACACCACAGTATTAGACTTGGATTCGGGACGACGATGGTTCAGACCCCGCCGTGCCACCCAGATTTAGGTTCTCTGTGGTTTTCTTACCTCAGTTCAAGGAAGTGACGTGAGAGTTCCTTTGAATAGGACACTGCTGAAATCCTTTCCATAAATCCTTTCCACAACCCGAGCTTGTGCTCCACTTTAATTACAAGCCCTAATTTTCCTTTCCTCGCACAAGGCTCTTGCAGTTCTCCCGTTCAGTTCATTACCGCTCTGAGAACGGCTTTGCGAGATAATGGCTTTCACTTTCTGCGGAGCTCATTAAGTACAGGCACTAAAAGTTTGAAACAATACTGAATGCGCGGTACTGCATATGGCACTCGGTGTTGCATTACTTGTGCCGTACCACAATGTCGCATCCATTTCCTAGGCTTGAAACACGTTCGTAGGTGAACAAAAAATTTTAGTTTAAAAGCGTGTCTTCGTATTTTATTTACGTCTTACTATAAGTTCAAGTCTGTGGCAATTTTTCATCACTCTCGGCACATAATGTTTAGACGTTTACTTATTGTGATATTTCCTTTTTTAAAGAAACCAGTCTAATGTTACGTTGACTGCATCTCGTAATGGTCCATACATGCAGTCATTTTTTCGACATACATTTATAAATTCGCGGCTACCACTTTTAATATCCTCATATAAATATATATTCTTAATCGAAACTTTACGATTATACACGAAAGTACATGCATATGGATATGTAGAGGAGGTCTTCACCTATACCTACATAATTACTCCGCACTTCAAACTTAAGTGCTTGGCAGAGGGTTCTTGGAACCACCTTCAGACCATTTCTCTACAGTTCCACTCCCGAACGAACATTATGCAGGAAAAGCTAACACTTAAATCTTTCAGGGCGAGCTCTGATTTCTCTTGTTTTCTTACAATTATCGTTCCTCCCTATATAGGCAGGCGTCAAGAAAATAATTTCGCATTCAGAGGAGAAAGTTAGTGATTGAAATTTCGTGAGAAGATCTCGGAGCAACGAGAACTTATTTGTTTTAGTATAGCCACCTTAACTCGCATAACATACCAGTCTCCCCATTTCGCGACAATACAAAACGAACTGCCCTTCTTTGAACTTTTTGGTTGTCCTTGTCAGTCCTCTCTCGTAACGGTCCCAAGAGAGCAGCAGTACTCCAGAGCAACGCGGACAAGCCTAGTGTATGCAGCATCTTTAGTAGATCTGTTGCATTTCCTATGCGTTCTGCAAATAAAACGTTCGCCTTCTCCGAAACATTATCTAAGAGATTGATTAAGCTAAGTTGTTTGTAATAATAATCCCTTTTAAGGCTTATGTAGTTGTATTGACAGACTCTAAATCTGTGCAATTTATCGTGCGACAGGATTCCTTTTACTACTCATATGGATGACGTCATACTTTTTATTGCTTTTGCACTTTTAGTGCAATGCAGATATCTTGTCTAAATCACATGACCAATGGTTCTGATTTTGTCATGAGTTTACTAGACGGTAAACGACAGCTCACCAGCGAATGATCTAAGAGGCCTACTCGGATTGTCTCCTACATCGTTTAAATAGATTAGGAACAACAGAGGGCCCATAACACTTCCTGGAAAACGCGAGATATCGCAACTGTTTTACTCGATGACTTTCTGTCAGTTCCTACCAACTGAGACTTTTCTGACAGGAAATCACAAATCTAGTCGCACAACTGATATGATACTCCACAAGCACGTAATTTGTTTAGAAGCCGCTTGTGAGAAGTCATGACAAAAACCTTCTGGAAATTTGGAAATATAAATTCAGTCTCAGATATCCTGTCGATAGCCCTCAAAACTTTGTGTGAGTGAGGAGCTAGCTGTGTTTCACGATAACTATATTTCCTGAAACCGTGCTGACTATGCGTCAATAGATATTTTTCTTCGAGGTAATTCTTGAATTTTAACCGTAGTATATATCCCAAAATTGTACTGTGGATCGACGTCTATGGTATGTGTCTGTAATACAGCGGATTATTTCTATTTCATTTTTTGGTGTATTGATGGGAGCTGTACAACTTTCCAGTCCTTAGGCACAGATCTTGCGTAGAGCCAGTAGTTTTATATGGTTGCATACTCTGGAGCTATTATATAAGCATACTTTGGAGGGAAACTAATCGATGTACAGCCTGGACTGGATGACTTGCCTTTATTAAGTGACCAACTGAGTACCCTGGTCCAGTCTTCTATAAGTCCTCCTACTCATTCACCCCACTCTCTATCTCCATTATCCCCTCTCCCTGACCACTTCCTCCACCACCTCCACATTCTGTCGCGCTCGTCCCCCCTCTCTTCATCTGCTCCTTCCTCCACTGTCCATCTTCTCCATCTCTCTCTCTCTATCTGTCTCTTCCCCCCCCCCACCCATCTCTCCAACCATCTCCTTATCCGCCACTCTCTGTCCATTCCTCTCTCTCTCTCTCTCTCTCTCTCTCTCTCTCTCTCTCTCTCTCTCTCTCTCTGTCTATATCCCCCTGTCCATCTCCCCCCTCTCTCTGTTCATCTCTTCCACATTACTTTCTGTATACATCTCCTCCTCTTTCCTTTCTCTGTCCATCTTCTCCTCTGCCCTCTACCTGTCCATGTCCACCATTGCCTCTGTCTGTTCACCTCCTCAACCCCCCACCTGCCTCACCCACCACTCTCTGTCATTCTGCTCCTTCCCCCCTCTTTCCATCTGATCCTTTCCCCTCTGTCCATCTGCTCCTTCCCCCTCTACCCATCTCCTCCTCTCCCTCTCTTTCCATCACCTTCTGCCCCTCTGTCTTTCCATCTCTTTCATCCACTTTCTCTGTCCATCCTCTCCTCCTCTCTCTTTGTCCATCTCCTCCTCCCCCTCTCTCTGCCATCTCCTGATCCCCACTTCTCTGTCCATTCCCTCAGCCCCCCTCTGTGTCCCTCTCCCTCTCCCCTTCTCTACATCTACATCTACATCTACATTTATACTCCGCAAGCCACCCAACGGTGTGTGGCGGCGGGCACTTTACATACCACTGTCATTAGCTCCCTTTCCTGTTCCAGTCGCGTATGGTTCGTGGGAAGTACGACTGCTGGAAATCCCCTGTGCGCGCTCGAATCTCTCTAATTTTACATTTGTGATCTCCTCGGGAGGTATAAGTAGGGGGAAGCAATATATTCGATACCTCATCCAGAAAAACACTCTCGAAACCTGGACAGCAAGCTACACCGCGATGCAGAGCGCCTCTCTTGCAGAGTCTGCCGCTTGAGTTTGCTAAACATCTCCGTAACACTCTCACACTTACCAAATAACCCTGTGACGAAACGCGCCGCTCTTCTTTGGATCTTCTCTATCTCCTCTGTCAACCCGACCTGGAACGGATCCCACACTGATGAGCAGTACTCAAGTATAGGTCGAAAGAGTGTTTTGTAAGCCACCTGCTTTGTTGATGGACTACATTTTCTAAGGACTCTCCCAATGAATCTCAACCTGGCACCCGCCTTACCAACAATTGATTTTATATGATCATTCAAATCGTTCTGTACGCATACTCCCAGATATTTTACAGAAGTAACTGCTACCAGTGTTTGTTCCACTATCATATAATAATACAATAAAGGATCCTTCTTTCTACGTATTCGCAATACATTACATTTGTCTACGTTAAGGGTCAGTTGCCACTCCTGCACCAAGTGCCTATCCGCTGCAGATCTTCCTGCATTTTGCTGCAATTTTCTAGTGCTGCAACTTCTCTGTGTACTACAGCATCATCCGCGAAAAGCCGCATGGAACTTCCGACACTATCTACTAGGTCATCTCTATCCATCTCCTTGTTCCCCCTCTCTCTGTTCATCTCTTTTCCCTTTCCATTTTGTGTCCATCTTCTCTTCTTCTCTTTCTCTGTCCATCGCCTCCTCTCCCCTCTATCTGTCCATTTCCTCCTCACTTATCTCTGTCCATCTCCTCCTCCTCCTATCTGTACCTGTCTCCTACTTCACCTCTCTGCCTGTGCACCTCATCATCCTCCCTTCTCTCTCCCTGTTATCACACTTATCGCTACAGGAGGCTGGTGGTGCTTACCCCTAAAGTATTTCTTTGCAGGTTGTAACTAATATGTGTACCAAATTTGATTGAAATCGTTACAGGGATTAAGATTAATTTTTTATATTCATGGCTTTGTTCGCATATGCACATATCAAATATATTTCACAGACATTTAACATATTTCACGCATATTAGCACACATATTCCATCTGTATGTCTAATGGATCTCGCCCTGCAGATGCATTTTCACGCAGCTCACTGGTATATGTACCTACCACCTGATAAATTTCTTGTGAATAGAGTTAGTGGTAAAGAACTAATAAATCAAAAAAGTGATGCATGATGCAGCAGTTTCTCAAGCATCTAACTGTTTATGACGTCATATCTTCTGAACTACATGTTGTATAGTGATATATTTCTCTAGGTACAATTAGAGGCATATGCGGATAGTGTCTGCGAAATGCGTTGCGAGTAGAGTTATTAGCTACGAAGCAATAAATTTAATCGTCTGCAAAATGTCTGCGCAGTGGTTAGACACTGGACTCGCATTCGGAAGGACGACGGTTCAATCCCGCGTCCGGCCATCCTGATTTAGGTTTTCCGTGATTTCCCTAAATCAATCCAGGCAAATGCCGGGATGGTTCCTCTGAAAGGGCACGGCCGACTTCCTTCCCCATCCTTCCCTAATCCGATGAGACCGATGACCACGCTGTCTGGTCTCCTTCCCCCAACCAACCAACCAACACCAACCAAAATGTCTCACGAATGCAGTTAGCAGTAAAGAAGATATAAATTTAAATGTCATGCTTCATCTGGCAGTTTTACTGCAAGAACAGTGAAAATATAGTACTTTTTATCTTTCGTCATTTTGTGGGGATCGTCAGCGAGGAAAAGTTCCGTAAAAGTTTCAAATTGTGTGTAAAGTTTGTTGCAAGTCTGTAAGTGCTTCCATTCTCAAATACTGAATGACTGAACTATGGTTAATCTCGCGTCGTGGGTTACACTGCTACTTCACCTCCACCCCTACCCCACTGATAGATGATTCTTTCCAGACAGTAAATTATATGTGTACCAAGTTAGGCTGAAATTGCTTCAGTGGCTTAGGACGAGATGTATAACACTCATCCGATTCAAAGCCTGGAAAAAATACTTCATCGCCGAGCGGTCTAAGGTGCTGCGGTCATGGACTGTGCGGCTGGTCCTGGAGGAGGTTCGAGTCCTCTCGCGGGCATGGGTGTGTGTGTTTGTCCTTAGGATAATTTAGGTTAAGTAGTGTGTAAGCTTAGGGACTGATGACCTTAGCAGTTAAGTCCCATAAGATTTCACACACATTTGAACATTTTTGAATACTTCATCTTCTTTGGTGGAGGAATTTCTGAAAACCGTGTTTAATAACTCAGCTGGCGCTGTCGTAGGTAACCTTACCATTGCTATAGCACAGCGAAGGTACTGATTGTCTACATGCACTAGCCAAGGCTCTGACATTAGCTACGCCTCAACGGACTACCTGCTACAACTTTTTCGCTTAATGAAGGTCCGTAAATCTCAGGTCTATGGGATGCAGATGTTAGCATAACACATTAATAAAGGAATATGGCTAGTATTATCTATATATACAGGGCTGTATTTAGTATTTCTGGACCCCTAGGTTGAACTTGAGGTGCTGCCCTACCAGGACAATTTCTGCACCAAGCGAGATGGCGCAGTGGTTAGCACACTGGACTCGCATTCGGGAGGACGACGGTTCAATTCCGCGTCCGGCCATCCTGATTTAGGTTTTCCGTGATTTCCCTAAATCGCTCCAGGCAAAAGCCGGGATGGATCCCTTGAAAGGGCACGGCCGCCTTCCTTTCCTAATCCTATGAGACCGATGACCTCGCTGTCTGGTCTCCTCCCACAAAAACAACCCAACCCAACCCAAATAATCTACAAAAACAGTATTTGAGATCAATTACCGAATAAAAATTCTATGACGCGTCATTTAAGGTTTATTACTGAATTGTATAAAATTTTTCTACTTAATTTATGATTTCACGAAGTGGTGAGTACGACAAATGAAGAGGATTGAAACTATTATGGTATTATACACGACTTATTAACATCAAACTGAAAAACTACACTCCTGGAAATGGAAAAAAGAACACATTGACACCGGTGTGTCAGACCCACCATACTTGCTCCGGACACTGCGAGAGGGCTGTACAAGCAATGATCACACGCACGGCACAGCGGACACACCAGGAACCGCGGTGTTGGCCGTCGAATGGCGCTAGCTGCGCAGCATTTGTGCACCGCCGCCGTCAGTGTCAGCCAGTTTGCCGTGGCATACGGAGCTCCATCGCAGTCTTTAACACTGGTAGCATGCCGCGACAGCGTGGACGTGAACCGTATGTGCAGTTGACGGACTTTGAGCGAGGGCGTATAGTGGGCATGCGGGAGGCCGGGTGGACGTACCGCCGAATTGCTCAACACGTGGGGCGTGAGGTCTCCACAGTACATCGATGTTGTCGCCAGTGGTCGGCGGAAAGTGCACGTGCCCGTCGACCTGGGACCGGACCGCAGCGACGCACGGATGCACGCCAAGACCGTAGGATCCTACGCAGTGCCGTAGGGGACCGCACCGCCACTTCCCAGCAAATTAGGGACACTGTTGCTCCTGGGGTATCGGCGAGGACCATTCGCAACCGTCTCCATGAAGCTGGGCTACGGTCCCGCACACCGTTAGGCCGTCTTCCGCTCACGCCCCAACATCGTGCAGCCCGCCTCCAGTGGTGTCGCGACAGGCGTGAATGGAGGGACGAATGGAGACGTGTCGTCTTCAGCGAAGAGAGTCGCTTCTGCCTTGGTGCCAATGATGGTCGTATGCGTGTTTGGCGCCGTGCAGGTGAGCGCCACAATCAGGACTACATACGACCGAGGCACACAGGGCCAACACCCGGCATCATGGTGTGGGGAGCGATCTCCTACACTGGCCGTACACCACTGGTGATCGTCGAGTGGACACTGAATAGTGCACGGTACATCCAAACCGTCATCGAACCCATCGTTCTACCATTCCTAGACCGGCAAGGGAACTTGCTGTTCCAACAGGACACCGCACGTCCGCATGTATCCCGTGCCACCCAACGTGCTCTAGAAGGTGTAAGTCAACTACCCTGGCCAGATAGATCTCCGGATCTGTCCCCCATTGAGCATGTTTGGGACTGGATGAAGCGTCGTCTCACGCGGTCTGCAGGTCCAGCACGAACGCTGGTCCAACTGAGGCGCCAGGTGGAAATGGCATGGCAAGCCGTTCCACAGGACTACATCCAGCATCTCTACGATCGTCTCCATGGGAGAATAGCAGCCTGCATTGCTGCGAAAGGTGGATATACACTGTACTAGTGCCGACATTGTGCATGCTCTGTTGCCTGTGTCTATGTGCCTGTGGTTCTGTCAGTGTGATCATGTGATGTATCTGACCCCAGGAATGTGTCAATAAAGTTTCCCCTTCCTGGGACAATGAATTCACGGTGTTCTTATTTCAATTTCCAGGAGTGTATATTTTCTTTAATAGAGAATAAATACTTGTGGGACATATATTAGGATTTCAGTTTTAGGAAGAAGGTATTTTAAATATAAGCAAACATGTTTGTTGGATAACTAAGAGATAATAAAACGCATGTAACAACCAACCAAATTTACAAACCATAAAAAACGATATAACGATGTCATCCAACCTATTACAATTTCTTTCTTTTTTCGACATTTTGAGGTGATCATGAAGGTGATAAGTATCCAGGTTTCGCGGCAGTTCTTACCAGGCATACGAAAAATACACTAGGTAAATTTTTTTAAACTGAAGGTGCTCTCCAAACCAAGTATGTAAAGCCGTGTTCAATCTTATATTGGTCACTGAAGTATATCTGTAAATTATCTTTTGTTATCAGCATTTACATATCAGTCAAGATTTCCAGTGTGTGTTTCCAAAACATTTTAATGTTATTTCTGTATTCTCTTTGGGTTGCAGATGAGGTCATAAGGTCTTTTAGATAAATGTTATCAGCCTATGTGGAAAGTGTAACACACTATTAAACTGTTGTGCAAATTCTCTTTGACGCTGTATTTTATGCGTGTTTTTACATTTGTATCTAGTTTTAACGGTATGGTTCAGTAATCTCAAAGTAACAGAATGATGTTAGTGGGGGCGTTATCATAGAATCCATGTCGCGAGCAATGCCTGTGTCATTAAATAAAAATGGTGAAATAAATTTATTTTCCTAGGCCTTGCAACTTGTCGAGTTACTTTAACTCCCATTGTGATAACAGAGCTCAACGAAAATCACTAATCGGTAGCCCATACCATTACAAAAACTCCAACATGTTTCTGAATTGAAATAACAGAATTTGATCGCTGCTTTTCCTCTGGATGTTGTCCATTAGCAAAAACATCCTTCGGTAGGGAATTGTGTAAAAGTGGACTGATCGGATCACATTACGCATCTCCATCAGGTTTTATGCGCCATGCAGTAATGAAACCTTTTCTTTGCATTTACCAGGTTTACAAGTAGTTTAACAATAAGAAATATCTTCAAAATATTACCAGTTAGTTTTCTTTGTCTTAAACATACTGCATATCAAGCGTAATTTACAATAGTTGCGTTTCACTCTTATGTACAAACATAGTCAATGGTCATTCTGTAAATATAGTACGCATAATACGTTTCTACGGTTTGAGGTTTTTAAATTAAAAACAGTTTTCCTTTATACATGTTGCCTATAATTTACTCAAGGTGTTTATTTCTCTTTTTTACATGTTCTGTTGTCACCAGGATTATCCCTCATTGTTGGCGGAGGTTGAATTCGAAAAAATCTTGGTTGCTATTCAACCTTCGCGATTTTTCGGTTTTCGTAACGCACTTTTTCTTTTTCTGTATTTGTGTTTGTTGCACTTCACTTTTGCACAACTTCACAAAAGTTGTCTTTATGGAAATATTATTATTGTGTCATCTGTAATGCACCCAGCCCTGGGTATTTGTTTAATCATTTCTTTTTATGATTAGTGTGGCTGTGGACATTCTGGCCCAATTTGACCTTTGACCATTGTGTTACCTACATATAAGGCTAACAATCTTGACCCTAGACCCTTGCCCTTGACCTTGAACACATTACATATTCGTGCCCATCACCTCTCCCTCCCCTTGCTTTCTCAGCCCTTCCCCCACCCTCCTCCATCTTCAACCGACCAAAAAATCAAAGATGGTGGAACTAACTCAACTGTGCTTTATGAAACACCCCTCCCCCTCTCCAGCCAATTACACTAAAGTATCAGAATGAGACAGCCAGTCAGAATGTACTTTCAATAAAGAAATAAATAAAATAAGTGAATAAAATCTAACTAGCCTAATTGTGCATTGTAGATCCTCACCCTCCGCCTTCGGCACTCCTACCCTTCCCTCCTCCTCCTCCTCCCCCTACTGACACTATACCCTCCCCAATTTTCGCCTTCCCCTCCCCTTCCCTCTTCAGCTAAACTGAGTGCAGTGTTAAAGAGAGAGCACCTAGTCAGAATATAGTTTCAATAACCAGATAAAATAAATTAGCCTGCCGTGGTGGCTGAGCGGTTCTAGGCGCTTCAGTCAGGAACCGCGCGACTGCTACGGTCGCAGGTTCGAATCCTGCCTCGGGCATGGATGTGTGTGATGTCCTTAGGTTAGTTAGGTTTAAGTAGTTCTAAGTTCTAGGGGACTGATGGCCTCAGATGTTAAGTCTCATAGGGCTCAGAGCCATTTTTTGAAAATAAATTTAAAAATCGGCCTAACTAGCCTAATTGTGCTTTGTATCGCTCTTTTCTGCCCAAGCCAATCACAGTATAGCACTCAAATGAGGCAGTCCAATGGAAACGTAGATTAAATAAATAGATAAAATAAATTAAAAAAGTATTTCCTTGCACATGATATCTTTCTTACATGGTAAAACAGTAATTGTGTGTGGGAAAACTTTATTTCCTTTGCACACATATTTTTTTAAATTTGATTATTTTAGTTGTTAGAATACAGTTTACATAATTCCTTCAGAATATTCCCTTAAGTCGAAGTCGATAGCTGATACATCGCTGCACGATGTGCAAGGTACGCCAGTTAGATAGTTTACGATTGGCGAAATTTGGTGAAACTTGTAGGATAAGAAATTGTCACCAAAGTAAGATTCTGGAGCCTCACATAAACAACTAACATAGCGAAGACTTGATAATGAGAATGGAAATCCAGGTTATTCCCAGCTACACATTAGAACACATACACTGATCAGGCAGAACATTATGACCAGCAACCTAATAGCCGGTATGTCCACTTTTGGCACAGATAACATTGGCGACGCGTCGTGGAGTGGAAGTAATGAGCCCTTGGTAGGTCGCTGAAGGGAGATGGCACCACATCTGCATACACAAGTCCCTTAATTCCCGTAAATTATGCGGAGGGGAGCGATGAGCTCTGACGCCACGTTCAGCCACATCCCAGATGTTTTCGATCGCGTTCAAATCTGGCGAGTTGGGAGCCAGCACATCAACTGGAACACACACTGTGTTTTTCGAACCATTCCATACACTCCTGGCCTTGTGACATAACATATTATGTTGTTGAAAAACGCCACTGCAATAGGGAAACGTGATCGTCATGAAGGAGTACATGTGGTCTGCAACCAGTGTACGACACTCCTTGGCCATCATGGTACCTTGCACGAGCTCCATTAGACCCAAGGATGCCCAGGTGAATGTTCCCCAGAGCATAATGGAACTGCTGTCAGCTTCTCTCTCTCTCTCTCTCTCTCTCTCGCACTACAGGTGTCCAGGAACTAGTCCCATGGAAGACGACGTATTCGAGCCCTCCCATCGGCATGACGAAGAAAGTATCGGTATTCGGCAGACTACGCAACGCTCTGCCACTGCGCCAACGTCCAGTGGCGATCGTCACATGCCCATTTCAGTCGTAGCTGCCGATGTCGTGGTGCTAACATTGATATATGCATTAATCGTCTGCGGAGACCCACCGTTAGGAGTGTTCGTTGCACTCTGTGTTCAGACACACTTGTACTCTGCCCATCAATAAAGTATGAGGCTAGTTCCGCCACAGTTCGCCATCTGTCTTGTTTTACCAGTCCACTCAGCCTGCGACGTCTGACATCTGAATTAGTGATGGCCGCCCCGTCCCACAACGTCGGGGCGCGATTTCACTTTGGTTTGGCACATGTTGAAGACACTCACCACAGTACTCCTCGAACACCCGACGAGTCACGCAGTTTCTGAAATGGTTGTGCCGAGCCTCCGGGCCATCACAATCTCCTCTCGGTCAAACTCAGATAGATCGCGCATCTTCCCCATTCTACACATGGACATCACGCTCACCGATATTACATGCACAGTGCGTGTGTCTGACCAGCGGTTATTCCTCACCAGGTGACGCTGGTATCGCATGGATGGACCTACATCGACAGTACGTCGGTGGTCATAATGTTCTGGCTGATCATTGTAATCATGAACTATAATTTAAGTCTCACCATGTACGTCAAGTGAGACATTTATTCCTTTTCAGTCGTGTATCCACAGTTAATTAAAATTAACGAGATGGTGTATGAAGCCATTTGCATTAACATCAATAGAAAATGCATTTACATTGAAATAAAATTATTTACCTAAATAATTAACAATTTCAAGTAAAAAACACACGCAGGTTGCTTCTTGTAAGATGCAAGTACAGTTGCAGATCTAGAAAGTGAGAACTTTGCAGCCAAATGAAATTGTATTATTTCTCAAACAATCTAAGATTACAAGCATGTGGCACACATAGCACTACTATAGTAATTTAATTATTTTGTAAGATATAAAAAATAAACATGGTCTGCATGTTGACACTATTGATAAAACTTTTAAGTTAAACAGCACTTGTAAACTTTCATACTTCGATCTAAGCACCACGCTTTTCAAGCACAGTGGACCTTAAAATTAAGTATTTTCACGTCTAAATCGTCTGTATGATTTATTAAAATACACGCACCTCACTTACTAGTACTTCTGAAGTAAATTATAGAGTACCATATGCCCATAGTTAAGTGTGTATAACATACATTCAATTCATCTTAATACATAAAAACTGGTTCTATAAAGTTTCAAAACAGACTTTGGCAGTACTCTTAATCAACAAACACACAGCTTGAACTGCACTTGGCAGCCAGAATTACTAAAGTAAGCAATGCTCTTCTCATGTCAAAAAGTTATTTGATACCTAACTTGAAACTAAATGACACTCTAAAGGAATAGAATACTGAACACTAGTAATACACATTCATATAGACAAGAAGTAAGGGCTGCTAGGTTTCAGAATCAGTCAAAAATTAGGGACTTCGTGCCAGAGTATTAACTTCTTCTTTCAGTACAAATCATTTGGATCTTCTGCTGGTAATGCCAAATATTACAGTACAGCAGTAACATACAGTTCAGCAGCTAGCACCTCACTACACATACACACTTTCACCTTCTGTTGGCACAATACAGTTTAAGATCAATCAGTTTAAGATCAATACCTGACATCTACCTGGTGATAGAATAGTATTTAAGATCCAGCAGCTGACATCCATCTGGTGTATGAACACTTTTTAAGGTCAAATAACTGACATGTATCTCATACTCATTAAGATCCAGTAGCTGATATCTATTTGGTGTTAGAATATGATTTCAAATACAATATCTGACACCATCTAGCAGGTTTTGGCACATACTTATTAACCCGAACCGCCCGTTTATAAGCCAAAAATAACCTTCTAGATTGGGAAGAGTTACCCAAAGATATAATACCATACGACATAAGCGAATGAAAATAAGCAAAGTAGACTAATTTTCGTGTCGAATGATCACTTACTTCAGATACCGTTCGAATAGTAAAAATGGTAGCAATAAGTCTTTGAACAATATCCTGAACATGAGCTTTCCACGACAGTTTACTATCTATCTGAACACCTAGAAATTTGAACTGTTCAGTTTCACTAATCACATGCCCTTCTGTGAAATTAAAACATCAGGTTTTGTTGAATTATGTGTTAGAAACTGTAAAAACCGAGTCTTACTGTGATTTAGTGTTAGTTTATTTTCTACAAGCCATGAACTAATGTCATGACCTGCACTGTTTGAAACCGAACCAATGTTGCACATAATATCCTCTACTACCAAGCTAGTGTCATCAGCAAACAGAAATATTTTAGAGTTATCCCTAATACTAGAGGGCATATCATTTATATAAATAGGGAACAGGAGTGGCCCCAACACTGATCCATGGGACACCCCCCATTTGACCGTACCCCACTCAGGTCCCATGTCACAGCCATTCTCAATACTGTGAATAATGACCTTTTGCTGTCTGTTGTTGAATTGACAGGTAAACCAATTGTGAGCTACTTGACGTATTCCGTAATGGTCCAACTTCTGGAGCAATATTTTGTGATCAACAGGAACGCCTTAGTTAAATCAAAAAATGTGCCTAGCGTGTGACGGTGCACCCGCTCTGGCCTATCTATATGAACTGATGCGTTTGGGAAAGGTGACATAAAGTCGTTGTATCTTTTCCCACGGTAAGTTGGCCCTCAACTGTTGTAACTGGGCAGCGCAGGATTAGCCGAGCGGTCTAGGGCGCTACAGTCATGGACTGAGCGGCTGGTACCGGTGGAGGTTCGAGTCCTTCGTCGGGCATGGGTGTGTGTGTGTGTTTGTCCTTAGGATAATTTAGGTTAAGTAATGTGTAAGCTTAGGGATTGATGACCTTTTCAATTAAGTCCCATAAGATTTCACACACATTTGAACATTTTTTTGTAACTGGTCTTGATATCCTGGATACTGGCACTTGGAGTGAGCTGATATCCCAGCTGGTCCCACACTTATTCTATCGGACACAGACTCGAGGAATTTACCTGGTCGCGGAAATAATTCAGCATCACGCATATAGTTCAGAGATACGCCTGCCATATGTGGACGAGCATTATCCTGTTGGAAAATGGCACCAGGGTACTGTCGCATGAGACGTAACACATGAGAAGGCAGAGTGTCCGTGACGTATCATCGTGACGTCAGATTTTCCTCAATCACTACTAGTCGTGACATGAAGTAATACACGACAGGTCCCCACACCCTGTCGCCAGAAGTAACACTACTGTGCCTCTCCAAAATACTGGAATAACGGGCCCTCTCGCCAGCTCGCCGCCATACTCATCGATGATGGTCATCCGGGATAGTGCGGAACCACTATTCATCGCTGAGCGCAGTGCGACGGCATTCTTCAGCAGTCCATGGTTCCCGGTCACGGCACCAATCTAAATGCAGCCGTTTAAATTGTGGTGTTAACAGCAGCCTACGCATGGGATAGGAATTCCCTAGCATAGCTGCTGCTGGTCTGCGACCATTGTTTCGGGATGACGCAGAATGTTGCGGGGAGTCCATTACTTGTTCTCGGATGGCAGGCGCAGATACGTAGAATCTACGATGTGTATGGTGCACAACAGCGCGATCTTCGCTTGTGGTGGTCAGATGTCGTAGATCAGAACCTTAACGATAAATACGACTGCCTTCACGTTCCCATTCAGTTCAACATCGGACCACTGTCACATCCAAATGCACCAAAGAGCTAGATATTGTACTATTCGACCAGTCGGCCAAATGGAGACCATCAAAGAGGTCCCTTTCAAATCTCTCAGTTTCTGATAATACTGTCTCGCACGAGTACATGGCATCTCTGTGTCCCTCATAATGACCACTCAATTCCTGACGCTATTCGTGGCACTTATATGCCCTACCAGCTCTGGAACAACAATAAACACGAAAAACACTAATGTACCCTGGTGGCCGGTCTACTTGCCACAGGGAATTGCAACTCCTTTCTTTTACATACGTGCCGATTTTCGATACATAATACACACATCTTACCAAAGAAACCGCAACAAAACATAGAACAACCTACATATCTACAGTTTACCTAGGATGAGTATCAAATAAGATAAATACACTATTTAAATCCGCCTACATACAATTGGTTTTCCATACAAATAACACTGTTATAGCGAAATTACGTTCAAGCTCAACCAAAAGCTCAGAATATGCTACTTCTGATATGTACAAAATCACCTATGACGATTACAACTATTTCTATATTGGCCAAACCAGACTAAATTTGAACATCAGATTTAAAAAATACACCAGAAACAATGATAGCAATCCATCAAGCTTCTATGTACATCTGACAACTCAACACTATAAAGACGAAAAAATTGAAACTGGCTTGGGAATTTTACACAAAATACTGAAAGGACTTACTATGAACATTTTCGAAGAACTGTAAATTTATATACAGACAAGGAAACATCCACACGAAATTCTAAATGAACACACACATTTTAAACATAAATGCTATCTCGAAAACTTTATTGACATAATAAAATACGGAAAAAATATGCCTAGTCAAATGACAAACAAAACTTACTTAGACCTTGGATAAAATATAAAGGAAAGATAGAACAACGGTATCTAACATCATCTCTGATAAGCTGTATATAATATTAAACGACTGCCAAAATTTAATTGTAACGCATATTTTGACTTTTCATTAGTACAGAAAGGATTGTACTTTCCAAGACGAGACAGAAAAGATTTACTATATCGTCGTCACTTCCAGGTAGACGTAAGTACCAATGCAAATTTCAATAAAAAACAGCCGTGATTTACTTATAGATATTCTTACCGGTGTTATTTTCACAGGTCGCTTGATAATGGCAATAAGCCAAAACAGCCTTTCGTGTAAAATATTAAAAATATGTTACCTTATTTCAGCTAGTTTTGGACTATCGATTTTCATTATGTCTTATACTGGCGTATACTATGCTATGGGCCAAAGGAACGTAAATCTATGTGAGTTATGGAAACACATGGTCAGTCTAAACTCCGAATCCGCATAATCATATACACTGCTGGCCACCGTAAATGCAACACCAAGAAAGACAAGAGGTAGCACAACGAAATTTATTCTGTAGATAACATGTTGACCAAGTATCAAATGATTACGTTTACAGACGTCTGTGACATGTGGTTCCTGCCAGAATCAGTAGCCAGAGTAGCCGCCATTGTTGGAGATCACCGCTGCCACACGTCTCGGCATTGAGTCAAAGAGACGTTGGATGTGTTCCTGGGGTACAGCAGCCCAAGCAGCTTCCACACGTTGCCAAAGATCATCTGGTGTGGCAGCTGGGGATGTAATCCGGGTCACTCGTTGAGCAACCATGGACCACATGTTTTCTATCGGCGAAAGATCCGGAGAGCGAGCCGGCCAGGGAAGCACTTCAATCTGTTTATTGACGAAGAACCTTTGGACAATGCGTGCCACGTGTGGTCGCGCATTATCCTGTTGAAATATGGCTGTGGCCGAGCCCTGAAGGTAAGGAAGGACAACTGGCTCCAGCACCTCGGATATGTAGCGCCGGCTATTTAAAGTACCGGCAATGCGTACTAGATGCGTGCGAGAGTAATATCCAATACCGCCCCATACCATGATACCCGGTGCAAGACCAGTGTGGCGGTGCATAATGCAGCTGTCCAGCATCCTCTCTCCACGGTGTCTCCACACTCGAATCCGACCACCATGGTGCTGCAGACAGAAGCGTGCCTCGTCAGTAAAGACAACGTCATTCCATTCTGCCGTCCACATCCGTCTGTCATCACACCATTGGCGACGGAGACGTCTGTGGTTCTGGGTCAATGGTAGACGAAGCAATGGACGTCTTGCGGACAGACCACTCTGCTGTAAACGGCGTCGAATGGTACGCGCAGACACTGGATGATGCGTTACAGACGCAATGTGCTGTGCTATGGTTCGGGATGTCACTGAGCGATCCTTCACTGCCATGCGCACAATTTGCCTATCAGCACGTGCAGTGGTGCACCCCGAGGTGAATGCGATCGACCACGTCGGTCCGTCGTACCCTCCTGCATCCAACGGTCACATATCCGCATTACAGTTGTTTGGTTTCGTCCAACACGACTAGCGATTTCTCTGTATGATAATCCACAATCTCGGTAAGCCACTATCCTTCCTCTGTCGAACTCGGATACTTGATCAAACGATGTTCGCTGTTGTCTACGAGGCATAACTGATCGTCTTGTGAAACAACCACAAGGTAAACACACGTGCCGAACGTACACTCGTCGAAATCGCCAAGCCTTAAATGGCGCTATGAGGTGGCGCCACAGGCGCGCGTGATGTGCGTCTGCGCTGAAATTCTAATCAGTTGCATATCTCATCGCTGCAAACCCATGGTGTAAATTTCACTTGATTCGGATGCTTCCTTCAGGGTGTTGCATTTACAGTTGCCAGCAGTGTATATCTGGGGGTTGTAATTGAAGTGCAGCTACTCACAGAAATCCAGTATGAGCTGTAATTATCGTATTCCATACAAATCTGGTAGATACCCAAATGTGTTGATTTACACTGCAAAAAAATAGTCCCTGTTTTGGCCTCCAGATGCAAACCTGGTGCTGTAAACACAAGAAAGACGTATAGAAATGGTACCGCGTGTAATGGGTTAAGGGCGGTACATGGACAGAAATGGTCAAACAAGTGAAAAAGACACTGTGTTGATATTTTTAACCGCCGCTTAGTCTGCCTGCTTAACTGAGTGGTAACGTGCTTGCCTCCCATGCAGCGGGCCCCGCTTCAATTCCTGGCGGGGTTGGAGATTTTCTCCGCTCGTGGACTGGGTGTGTGTTGTCCTCATCATCATTCCATCCTCATCACCGGCATGCGAGTCGCCCAATGTGGCGTCGGTTGAAATAAGACTTGCACTCGGTGGCCGAACTTCCCCGGATGGCGCTCCCGGCCAACAATGCCACACATTCATTATTATTACTGCCGCTTACACAGTTTGTTCAATATGAGCACCGAAGACGTCGACGAACGGCTCCAGGTTTGAACGTGGTGACCAAAATTGGAGCTAATTTTTTTTCAGCGTAAATCGGTTCCGCGTGAACGCGTTACAGTATCTACGAAGTTTATCCACAAAATAATAATAATAATAATAAAAATGGTTCAAATGGCTCTGAGCATTATGGGACTTAACATCTGAGGTCATCAGTCCCCTAGAACTTAGAATTACTTAAACCTAACTAACCTAAGGACATCACACACATCCATGCCCGAGGCAGGATTCGAACCTGCGACCGTAGTGGTCGCGCGGTTCGAGACTGTAGCGCCTAGAACCGCTCGGCCACACAGGCCGTCTATCCACCAAACGATAACTATAACGCACAGTGCACCAATGTGAGTACCTGCACTTTAATTATAACCATCCGCTATATGCAAATATACATAAACTGCAACTACGATTGTATGTTATTGATAGATTTTATGCCTTGCTGTCGTTTTTGATCCTATAGATGAATGCTTGTGTGAAAGTAGATTCTGATATTTGTTCCTCAGAAAAAGTTTTTCAGTGTTATACGAAAGTTTTCCAGAATATGGCAGATTCATGTTTTTTCCCTCTAGCTATTATGTGGTGCTATTTGACCTTGGTTTGTCTCTGTTGTTGGCTATGTGAAATTTATTTTAACATTTAACTCCTCTTTCAATTTTGGATCATAATGGTAATTAGAATCAATTGCTTTAATGATGTTGAGTTCTCGGAATTGGCCAAATGGTATAAGGCGATTTTGTGTGCTCCCTTGAGCACTGTTCTATAGTAAGCAATTTTTTACATGTCTGAGTGACGTCAAGTTTTATTAATTGTATGTTTATGTGATAGTTTCCTGTATACCCTCAATTTACGTCAAATGTTTGAGCTACTTATGCTGGGAAACACAGCAGCCAATTAAACTTATTTTGCACAGGGCCACTGCAGAATTCTAAATATAGTAGACATAATCTTAAGAACGGTAAATAAATGTGTGTGTGGTGGAGAGGGGGGGGGGGGGAGGAGGAGAGGGAGTCGGGTCAGTTGACGACGTTAATGTACATTGTGATTTGTGGTCTTTACTTTGAAGTCAAATAGTTTACTTGTGGCAAAAGTATTACTTCATTCATCCCCTTTATATTCAAGCTCTTAAACATTTCCTAAAAGTAAAGATTCTTTACATAGACCTATTTTTGTTAGAGGTAGTACCATTCATCAACTTAACACACAGGGTGGATAAGATCACGTTGGGGTATGGGTAGGATATCGAAATGAACATTTTATTGGAAAGACGAAGACAATTTATGCATAGTTACCTATTTATCTCAAAAATCACAAATATAATTGTTCTCCTTTGCTCACGTGTAATTTAAGTCAATTGGAAATTTGTGGTAAGATATTATGGGACCAAACTGCTGAGGTCATCGGTCCCTAAGCTTACACACTACGTAATATAACTTAAACTAAGTTAAGCTAAGGACAACACACACACCCACGCCCGAGGGAGGACTCGAACCTCTGGCGCGGGTAGCCGAACGAACCACGACAAGTCGCCTAAGACCGCGCGGCTACGCCGCGTGGCTGTAATTTAAGTCCGTACACTGAGCATGAGCTCACTCTAGGGATCGAGAACATTGATCTGGCCAGCCACATTTCTATCTTTCCAACTTAACCACAAAGAATGCAGTCTCTTTCATCGACATAATTGGAATCACTGTCGGAGTTTAAATTCGATGGATGAGTTTGAACATGAGTTGCAGAAAACTGTTCCTGGATCCCTTCTTTGTGTTTCATTCCAAAACATTCGCCGAACGCAAGTTTACGTTTAGGATTCAAAAAATTCAAATGGCTCTGAGCACTATGGGACTTAACTGCTGAGGTCATCAGTCCCCTAGAACTTAGAATTACTTAAACCTAGCTAACCTAAGAACATCACACACATCCATGCCCGGGGCAGGATTCGAACCTGCGACCGTAGTGGTCGCGCGGTTTCAGAGTGTAGCGCCTAGAACCACTCGGCCACTCCGGCTGGCTTACGTTTAGGACCTTCGTTCATTTTTTTATTTACTTTTTTCCCTTTGCATTGGTATTCTCTTCTAATTTTTTCTCTCTTCAGTCTTCTTTCTTGTTTTTCTTCTCATTGTTCTCTTTTCTTTGTGTCTTTTCTTCCAGAGCTAATTTCACATGTGTGCTAGTTATGTGTAGAGATGGAAACTTATTTCTTCAGTTTCTTGGACCGGCTTTAGGTGCAGCTTGAGGTAACGGAGGTAATGTAGAGGTTGATATGGAGTTAGAGTTAAGTGAGGGCACTGATAATGCACGATTTTCCGAATGGGATAATGGAGATAGAACAGGTGTAGGATTAGATGAATGGTTTGGTACAGAAACTGCTTGGGGTAACGGAGGTAAAATAGGGGTAGTTGTAGTGTTAGATGAAAGCGATGGTAGTGCATAAAGTTCTGCAGTTGGGATTGCTGATATCCCAGGTAGCGAACTTGTTTCGGATGGAATTTCATTGACGGCATTGTCCGTTGTTACTGATGGTGAAAAATCTTCATCACTAAATATCTGTGAATTTAATGGCTCAATTCCTGTGCCCATAAAGCTCTTGAACGCATTATTTAAAGATGCAGCTTTGATAAAGGCAACGTTGAACAATCTTTCTACGACTTTTTATCACTTGGCCAGGATGATTAGCAAAATAGTCACTACAAACTTTGCTATACGCAGTCTTCAGCGTTCAGAGGTCCGTAAAATGACACATCCAACGGTTGCAGTCTGTGGCTTGTGTGAGGTGGGAAACCTAAAAGAATTTTGAAATTATCTCTATAGAGAGTAAAGGCTTCCAAAGTGAGACTTGATTATCCATAGACAAAAAGACTGGATTTCTTTCTGATTTTCTTGCTTGTTTAATGAAACAATCCAGCCGTTTTACAAAGCTCTCATCATTCATCCAGCCCGATTCATGGCCACTGCAATAGATCCACGTGGTGAATCACCAAGATATGATGGCTGTATTCTAATCCTTGGATAAATACAAGAATGGATGTATGAATTGACCTCGGCCACTAACACAGCAAGCAACGCTGACATTTCTTCCCCTCTCAACAGAGGAAACCTTTACTCCCCTTCTTTTGCCAATAGGGCTCATTACTGGTGGTACCTTTGTGGGAACGGTTGACAATCCTGTCTCATCAAAATTAAAAATTCTGCTAGGGCTCAAATTAAGTATTTTGTCATTATTTCCCTGTATACATTAAAGCATCCCTTTACATTCGCTTTATTAAATGCAGCCAGTCTGGCTGCCGACGTAGGTTCTGGTTTACGAAAAGAAAACTCGAATCCTGTCATGAAACTTTAAATAAAATTTTTCCCTGCCATCTTTTTAGCTTTACTGAATCTGTGCTCTATATTCTCAAATTCAGCGTGTTCGTAGACAATCAGACCAAAGTCAGACCTTGTTAGTTCAAAAGCTCTTCTGCCCAAATCGATGACATATTGCTGCAGTTCTTGTAATTTGTCATCAATAAATATTTTTTTAAACCTGCTCGCATTTTCTGTCAAATCCTAAAATAAAATAATCGGTGTAAATTATTAGGTCCGCGATGACATTTTCGACAGATTAAATGACAAGGTTTTTATTTTAATTTTACTTTTTATGAGAAATAAATAGATAAAATATTAATTTCATGTAAGATTTTCAGATATATTTAAACAAGAATAAAAGCATAGATTGCTTCATCAGCAAGGCTTCTTACATAGCGGCCTAAAATACCTTCAGGGAAGTTGAACTTCCTAGCGGCGGGATTAACAGGATTTTCATTTCTTGGATGCTACATAGCCTCATTCGTTGATTTCTTGCTCCATTTCTGCCGATCTGTCTTCCTGATATATGCTATACTACGTAATTGGAATCAAAACAACACGACTAAAAAGAGCGAAATAATTAGAAGCATGGCAACAGAGAGAGGTGGGTAAGGTGACGAACTTGGCCTCTGCCTGATTCACCATCTTAACTGCAGTCGACATTTAGGATACAAACAGAAACACGCATAAAGTCTCACAGAATAATTTCATTAATCCGTTATTGTAGCATCAGTAGATCTATAAGGCTTAGGGGGATTTAACTAGTATTCTTAATATTAAAGTATTACTTACCTGAAACTTATCCATAGGAAAAATTGTTTTAAAAGCAACGTCCATATTCGAGCTTCTGATCTCAACAAAACAAAGTGACTAAGAGGGTCTAGTTCAACAGGCATGGCTGCAGAGCGCGCTAAGAAAATGGTTCAAATGGCTCTGAGCACTATGGAACTTAATATCTGAGGTCATCAGTCCGCTAGAACTTAGAACTACTTAAACCTAACTAACCTTAGAACATCACACACATCCATGCCCGAGGCAGGATTCGAACCAGCGATCGTAGCGGTCGCGCGGTTCCACACTGAAGCAGCTAGAACTGCTCGGCCACTCCGGCCAGGAGCGCGCCAAGAAAGCAATACCATAGTGCACTAGTACGATCTGTACAGTTATCGAAGAAATTCAGAATTCGTCATCTTAGAGTCCTCGTCAACTTACCCGACATTCTCCTGTATTATGTCAAGTGAAGCTGGGTGTAAACCCTAATCGCCTCTTACCATAATTCAAGTTATTTGAAAAGTAGCTCGTTGCTGTATTCATCTACGTAATTTAACCTACGTATGTCTCTACTGCTAGTCACAGGAGTAAATTAATGGGAAGAGATATTACGCATTTTTGGAAGTAAAGTCACATTCATAAATTCAAATACCGTTATTTTCTTAGACTTTCTAATTTTAAGGGGTAGTACAGAACCTACTGTTCTGCAGAAGGAAGAAATCTAACACATTGTTTCTTTATTGTCTGAATAACGTAGTCCGGACAACAGTTTATTTGTTGTCGGTGAATGGTTTCTGCCAGTACAAGCCATCTTCAAATCTAGAAACTCGTCGCAGAGACTTGCGCGTCGTAAGCTCTTCATGTGGAGATGGTTTGTACTTGCCGAAACCGGTAATATAAAATAAATCCACTGAGATTTAGATTGTGTTATTCTGACAATTTGATTATACAGACGACTGTGGTGTCTCGACTATAGCATAATGTCTTCTTTTAGTATAATTTCTTTAAACAAAGTGTGTTTAATCGCTGTTAGTACCGCTTTTCGTGACTTGTCTGCAATAAACTGCGTGTATCGCGATTTATTAATTGTGAGGGACCTTCAGTAATTAAGAGGACAAACTGATGTAGAAATGAAACAGTTTGTAGGAGGTGTTTTGTACTTTCATGACTTTAAGTTGGCATCACTAGGATGAGCTGAGAACAGCTGACGGATAAAAAGTTGTTTTACCATAACCTCAATACTGCAGTTAACGATGGCTTGTCTGCTTGAAGTTTCCATATTAGTTGAACAACGTTTAGTGATCCATTTTTTGGTTTCTAAAAGTGAAAAACCAGCTACAGTCTTTCCACGAATGATTTTACAATGAGGTGAAAGCTGTATGTACAGCAGAAATTTGAATATAAGTGTGTAGAGCACCTCTAAAACCATTTAACCTCATTAACTGACGAGTAACGTCGGGGCCGGTGAGCTGAAGTGTCAACTCCTACGCTTGAAGCCCACATTAACGACGATATTCGTGATGACTGAAGCGTTGCAGTTGAACACATAGCAAAACAGTTGCAGTTAGTGTTGGCCCAGCTCACCAAGTTATCAGTAGGCCTAACAAACCCAAGCAAAGCAAGTCACGTGCAGAGTGGGTCCAGAAAGAGTTAACGAAACAACATAAAGAAACAAGCCTCAAAGTATGTACAGACTTGAAAGAACACTATTCAAAAGACAAAACATGGAATGGATCACACCAGCTCACGTGTTCGAAAGAAACTCAAAACCCAACTGGCAGCGGGAAAAGTCATGTTGACCGTCTTTTGGGATGCCCAAGGTATTATCTTTTGTGATGATTTGGTAGATCACCCACAATAACAGTGTCTACTTCTCAGACATGCTGATGCAAAAAGTACTGCCAGCAATGAGAGACAGACGCCGCAGATCTCACAGAAAAGGCGTGACATTGCTACACGACAATGTTCACCATAGCACCACCCAGCTGATCGAAGTAACCGTTGAAAAAAATGGGCTGGGAGATACTTCCTCGTCATTTCTACAGCCCAGATTTTCATTTGTTTGGTCTATTCATGGAGGCACCGTGGAAAAAAGTTTGGCAACAAAAAGAAGCCAAATAGTTTGTGTAAAAGTGGCTCAGACAAGAAAATAAAGACTACCTTTTATCAGGTACAAAAAGCTAGTTCATCGATGGGACAAGAGGATTAATGGTTCAAATGGCTCTAAGCACTATCGGACTTAACATCGGAGGTCAACAGTAAAGAGCATTAATGTTTATGGAGTTTGTGTTGAGAAGTATACTACTGGCCATTAAAATAGCTACACCAAGAAGAAATGCAGATGATAAATGGGTATTCATTGGACAAATATACAAGAACTGACATGTGATTACATTTTCACGCAATTTGGGTGCGTAGATCCTGAGAAATCAGTACCCAGAACAACCTCCTCTGACCGTAATAACGGCCTTGATACGCCTGGGCATTGAGTCAAACACAGCTTGGATGGCGTGTACAGATACAGCTGCCCATGCATCTTCAACACGATACCACAGTTCATCAATAGTAGTGACTGGCGTATTGTGACGAGCCACTTGCTCGGCCACCATTGACCAGATGTTTTCAGTCGAACATTTCCTGTATCCATAAAAGCCCGTACAGGACCTGCAACATGCGGTCGTGCATTATCGTGCTGAAATGTAGGGTTTCGCAGGGATCGAATCAAGGGTAGAGCCACGGGTCGTAACACGTCTGAAATGTAACGCCCACTGTTCAAAGTGCCGTCAATGCGAACAAGAGGTGACCGAGACGTGTAACCAATGGCATCCCATACCATCACGCCAGGTGATACGCCAGTATGGCGATGACGAATACACGCTTCCACTGTGCGTTCACCGCGATGTCGCCAAACACGGATGCGGCCATCATGATGCTGTAAACAGAACCTGGATTCATCCGAAAAAATGACGTTTTGCCATTCGCGCACCCAGGTACGTCGTTGAGTACACCATCGCGGGCGTTCCTGTCTGTGATGCAGCGTCCAGGGTAACCGCAGCCATGGTCTCCGAGCTGATAGTCCATGCTACTGCAAACGTCCTCGAACTGTTAGTGCAGAGGGCTGTTGTCTTGCAAACGTCCCCATCTGTTGACTCAGGGATCGAGACGTGGCTGCACGATCCGTTACAGCCATGCGGATAAGATGCCTGTCATCTCGACTGCTAGTGATACGAGGCCGTTGGGATCCAGCACGGCGTTCCGTATTACCCTCCTGAACCCACCGATTCCATATTCTGCTAACAGTCATTGGATCTCGACCAACGCGGGCAGCTATGTCGCGATACGATAAACCGCAATCGCGATAGGCTACAATCCGACCTTCATCAAATTCGGAAACGTGATGGTACGCATTTCTTCTCCTTACACGAGGTATCACAACAACGTTTCACCAGGCAACGCCGGTCAACTGCTGTTTGTGTATGAGAAATCGGTTGGAAACTTTCCTCATGTCAGCACGTTGTAGATGTCGCCACCGGCGCCAACCTTGTGTGAATGCTCTGAAAAGCTAATCATTTGCATATCACAGCATCTACTTCCTGTCGGTCAAATATCGCGTCTGTAGCAAGTCATCTTCGTGGTGTAACAATTTTAATAGTAAGAGTCTCATTTTGCAGGCACAGGCTTTTTTCTACATCTGCTTGTCTCTTTCATTATAGAAGGTCCATCGCATATAGAAACATTTAAAAATCAGAGTAAAACAGTTAATATAATAAGGAAATATCTGTAACCCTGTGATAAAAATATTCGTTTGAAGAACATTTGAAACCGTACTGAGGAGTCTATGTGCTATGTCATGTTAATCTGGTGGCACTATTGGCTTTTAATGTGCGGCTCTGCGGCGCGTGTTAGCACGACCAACTTCCCGTCTGTTGACAGTGGGACGAAGGTCAGTGAGAACTATCTTCTCTCGCGGATACAAACTGGTACCTGCCCCAGATGAACCTCTAAAAGCACTGCCCGTTTTCGTGTACCGTATGCCGTGACCATATATTCTATAAAACATTGCTTTAGTTAATATGATTAATGCTCAGTGCGATAGCTTGTGAGGCAGGAAACTCGGCCGATTGAGTCCACGTGCCACGTGGCTGGTGCATCGGCTAGTTCGACTGTGGTTTTTAGGCCGTTTTACACGCTCATTTCTGGGATGGTCCCAAATTTCTGCACTATAAAATATAATACAGTAAGTGTTAGCTGATACAGAACTAAATTTACACATTTCACAGACTTCTCCCCATCAGGTGACTGACGCCTACGGCGACATAAAGGGTACCAACCGCAAAGTTAAATAAAAATAAATTTGCCAGATCTTGAGTACAGCGGAGTCTGTACTAAACATAATGAGCGCCAGCTAAATGAGGAAGTTGATATGGCAAATCACATGCATGTAAATACATTTACTAACGATATTATTAAGTCCATTTCGTATTCAAATCGAAGATAAATGGAACCTAAGTGGCTTCCTTCATGAGACTTAATAATAATGGCTTTTCACAAATATTATTCAGAGCAAAAAGTATATTGTAGTGACGTGTTATTCCTCTCGAATTTTTTAGAGAGATTGTTATTTAAATTTGTGTTTTCTTTGCTCCGAGACCACTGCTCTTCATTGCCTACAAAAGATAAGTTACAGTAGAAAGGCAAGTGTATACAGGTTGTATAGGTAAGTTTTCTAAGCATAGTGTAACGTTAATTATAAAGCGAATATACGAGGTTATCTGGTAAGACGTAATCTTGCCACGTGTAACACATACATAATAACTCAAGTAGATGACACCCCACTGCTTATCCATTCTTATTTTATTTATTTGTTTAACGTGATCTGATAAGGGCCTTTCATACATCGGACTAGAATTTCACAGATACAGTACTTGTTCATCTTTCCGATTTGCAGCTCTTGTATTTTTTGCGTGCTCGCAATTAACATTATTGGATATGGGTTCCGCCCTTTATGCAAAACACTGTTTTTTCCTTGTTACTCAAACATGTTTTGTCACCTCTCTGCCATCATCAGTGGGTTTTGTTTATTGAAAAACTTGGTTTTACATTCTACATTTTTGCAGGACAATCCGTATTGTCTCCTACACTGATGGCTTGTCATGTTTTGTTGTGAAAGATCCTTCTTCTGAGGGCACTGCACACACATATTACATGTACTTCGTATAATTTTGGTTTTACAAACGCCTTTTCACTTCACAAAACGCAGTGTAAATGATGATGTCAATACGGTATCTATTGCATCATAGTTACCTAAGTGTGTGAAGTGGCAGTGTGAGTAAATTATACTGAAAATAAACTAATAAAAGTTAATAGTGGTACCGTTTGTACTACTGCAGTTTCTGTCACTAATAGTGATAATAGTGATAGTAATAAAAATACTATTCTGGGAAAAGGAAATTCAAGGAGACTGCATCGGTTAAGAATACTGGAAAATGAGGGAAATCAAATTGGAAAGAGGAATGTACAGGGACAATGATAATTCTTGTTATAGCTTCAGTAGGTATTGCATTACCTGCCTTCTGAAACTGTAGCTGTTATTTAGTTTTGTAATATAAAGCGGGAGATTGCTACAGAGTCGGGTTCCTGCAACTGAGAAGGACTTCGTAAAGAGGGCTGAACGATAGAGTAGGAGAGAAAGAATTTTGCTTTGGGATGAACTGGTGTTTCTGTCGTGTTGTTCAGAGAAGAGCCTTAAGGTTGAGGAGACATTTGAGGAATAGTGTTCATTGATAAGTCAATAGAGAAGACAGAGGGTATGGATATCTCAGCGCTTATCTGCACGCAACCAGGATAGCTGTGCATATGACGGTGAGATCTGCTCAAACAGAGGTACGGCACAGATTTGACGAACACGGGCATTCATAGACTCTTTGCTGGAAGAGATAAGTTTATTTTTATCCCATTTAGGATTAAGGATGGCAGGGATTCCCGATATTTCTGGCTAATGGGCCTAGAATGATCAATCAGTGCCGCTTGGGTTTGAATGGATTCAGCTTTAACTTTGTAGCCTGCGGCCTTTCTCTGACAGTTAGCATAAAGGTCACCGCAATCAGTACCAACATAAGGCCTCTCATCGTCGCCTGATTTAATTCAATTACATTCGATTACCTTTATTATAATTTTGTCGATGTTCATTTTATTACCTCTCTTGAAGGCACTGTCCACTACGTTCACGTGCTCTTCCAAGTTCTTTATCATCTGTAACAAAATTATAATGTCATAATTAAACCTGATTTTTTTTTTATTTCTTCTTCATGAACTATAATTCGCTTACCCAGTTTTTCCTTTGTTTCTTTCACTACTTTCTCAGTGTATAGATGGAATAACATAGGGGATAGGTTACAACTCTGTCTTTCTCCGTTCTCAACCACAGCTTCCCTTTTGTATCCTTCGGCTCTTATAAGGGCTGTCTCGTTTCGGTAGAAGTTCTAAGAAAATGTTTCGCTTCTCTTTATCCGTGTTACCCTCATAATTTCGAAGAATGTATTTCATTCAACATTGCCAAAAGCTTCCTCTCAATCCATAAATGCCATAAACGTATTTTTCTTAGATCTGTCTTTTAATATCAGATCTGTCTTTTAATTTCAGTATACAGAAACTGATCTTCCGCAAGGTCGGCTCCTGCCAGTTTCTTTCATGCTTCTGTAAATAAATCGTGTCGTGTGATTGATCGATAATTTTTACACCTGTTAGACATGGATTCTTTAACTTAGGAATTGTTACGTTCTTCATTAAGTCTGAGAGTATTTCGCCTGTCTCATTTATCTTACATACCAAGTAGAATAGTTTTTTCACGGTTGGCTCTCTCAAGTTTCGATTATTTTGAGATAAGGTCATATGCACCAAGTGCTTTCTTTGATTCGACGTCTCTCAGTTTTCTTCCTTTTCCTGGCCTTATCCGGTGTCTTGATAGGGTTGGCATTTAGTTGTGGATAGTGCACGGTGTCCCATTTCAGGCTGTTAACGAAGGTACGAGTGTATGGAATAAGTTCACATAAAGGTGAGTGGCTCGAGGACTTCTTAAATAATAGAACCCAGGACGTCGCCCTCGACGGCGAGTGTTCATCACAGACAAGGGTATCGTCGGAGTGCTCCAGGGAAGTGTGATAGGACTGCTGTTGTTCTCTCTATACATAAATGATTTTGCGGACAGAATCTGCGATTGTTTGCTGATAATGCCGTCGTGTACGGTTAGGTGTCGAAGTTGACTGACTGTAGGGAGATACAAGGTGACTTAGACAAAAATTCCAGACAGTGTGATGAACGGCAGCTAGCCCCAAATGTGGAAAACTGTAAGTTAATGGTTCTAGGCGCTACAGTCTTGAACCGCGCGACTGCTGCGGTCGCAGGTTCGAATCCTGCTTCGGGCATGGATGTGTGTGATGTCTTTAGGTTAGTTAGGTTTAAGTAATTCTAAGTTCTAGGGGACTGATGACCTTAGAAGTTAAGTCCCATAGTGCTCAGAGCCATTTGTAAGTTAATGCGGACGAGTAGTATGATCAAACCTGTAATTTTCGGATACGGTATTAGTAATGTCCTCCTTGACACAGTCAAGTCGTTCAAATATCTGGGCGTAGCGTTACAAATCAATATGAGATGGAATGAGCATGTGAAAACTCTGGTAGGGAAGGCGAATGGTCGACTTCGCTTTACTGGGAGAAATTTAGGAAGGAATAGTTCACCTGTAAAGGAGACCGCATACAGGGCGCTGGTGCCACCTATTCTTGAGTATTGCTCGGGTGTTTGAGATCCGTACCATGTCGGATTGAAGCAAGACGTTGAAGCAATTCTGAGGAGGGCTGCTATATTTGTTACCGGTAGGTTCGAACAACACGTAGGTGTGACGGAGATGCTCCAGAAACTCAAATGGGAATCCCTGGAGGGAAAGCGATGTTTTTTTTCCGAGAAATACTATAGAGAAACTTGCATTTGCCGTGTGCACACATGTTGATACTGGATAAGAGTATGGGAATAGCTATTATGGACGCTATGATAGTAGTAAAACAGCCACAGGTATTTTTCTGACCACTCTTCTTAATGACGCGTTTCGAAAATATCATCATCAGATTCTGAAAAGAGATTTTTACAAAACCCATTAAAACTTGCGAATACGTAATACAAATGTGGTACAGCCAGATATTAGATCACTCACACTCCGTCTTCAGGCCACGAGTGGCCTACCGGGACCATCCGACCGCCGTGTCATCCTCAGTGGAGGATGCAGATAAGAGGGGCGTGGGGTCAGCACACCGCTCTCCCAGTCGTTATGATGGTATTCTTGACCGAAGCCGCTACTATTCGGTCGAGTGGCTCCTCAATTAGCATCGCGAGGCTGAGTGCACCCCGAAAAATGGCAACAGCGCATGGCGGTGGATGGTCACCCTCCCAAGTGCCGACCACGCCCGACAGCGCTTAAATTCGGCGATCTCACGGGAACCTGTGTATCCACTGCGGCAATACCATTTAAAACAACAAACACCATACAATATACTGACTCAACTTAATTGTGCCATATTGAATAGGAACTGAGCATCCGTAGCTGGAGAGCCATGCAAGAAACCTGAAGTGGCTGCAACGTGGCAGCATATCATACACAAGTGAAGGCAATGAATAACAAAACGCATATAAATTTTAATACGAACGATAGACAGATATTGCTAGGAATTGTACTTCGCATTCAGCACCTGTAGTGCAAGGCCTCACGTTTGAACACTACTTTTCATGTAATCAGTACAGCTAAAGGCTACTAACAACAGGCAAGTTCAACAATTTATTTCGTCTTATATCTATGAGTTTTACTCTGTGTGTCTTGTGTTTCATATTTGCTACGTCCTGCATACAGATGTTTAATGATAGGGATAGGAAACCTGAAAGTTTGTTTATCTTTTTAAATATAATATGTTTCCAGGTACACACATTATTGTCCTGCATACAGATGTTTAATGATAGGGATAGGAAACCTGAAAGTTTGTTTATCTTTTTAAATATAATATGTTTCCAGGTACACACATTATTGTCTGGTGTCATTTTACGGTTGTATAATAATATGTACATGCAATATTCCTGTCGTTATGTTTCGTGGCTTCCCAAGACCTAGTCCGTGAACGTAAATAAACGTTTCTAATTGGCTTACCCCTACCCACGCACTTTATTACTTTATCTTATGTTTAACTGTAATTTTTGCTACAAGATATAAAACTGTATGTACGTGATGTTTTTTACCGTTATACTTATGATTAAATCTTTCTGTATGCGTCTTTTGTTATTCGTTGCCTTCGCATGTGTATGATATGCTGCCACCTTGCCGGCCACTTGTTTTTCTGCGTGGCTCTCCATCCACGGATGTTCAGTTCCTATTCAATATGGCACAGTTAAGTTGACTCAGTACATTGTATGGCGTTTGTTCCCGTAATTGGTATGTATAATATCTGGCTATACCACATTTGTATAATGTATTCGCAACTTGTAGCTGGTTCTGTAAAAGGCCTTTCAAAATCTGATGATGATAGCTTTGAAATGCGCAATTAAAAATATTGGTAACAAAAATGCCTCTGCTTGTTTTACTATTACCATAGTGTCCATAATAGCTATTCCCATACTCCTGTCTACTATTGAGAAAATTTATAGAACCGGCATTTGAAGCTGACTGCCGAACGATTCTACTGCCGCCAACATACATTGCGCGTAAAGCCCACGAAGATAAGATACGAGAAATCAGGGCTCATACGGAGGCATATAGATAATCGATTTTCCCTCGGTCTTTTTGCGAATGGAACAAGAAAGGAAATGAGTATAAGTGGTACAGTCGTGCTCAAAAGTATCCCAACGACCTGAATTGCATTTCAACCGATTCGCATACAACCCTCATAACGCAGCTGTCTAGCAGGTCCTCTAATCGCTCCTCGGTACAGTCGATTGACTATTGAAAATGGTTCCAACAAATCACCACTAGAAAACACTGCTCTGTGTCGAAATAACTCAACATGTAAAGTAATAGAAAGATACTAAAAATATCAGGGAACACCTTATCACAGATAAGACTGTCCATGAGGCTTATAAGCTCACATTTATTACAATAAATCACATACCTGAAATGTTACCACTCCCATTATCACCTCAAATGGATAATGCACGTACTAAGTTCGTCGTATTCATGATTTCCTCTTCAAAGTAACATACCGTATTTATTATTTAACACAAAATGACATTAAAAATTTAAGTTTTTCACGAGCTGCTAGTTTAGAATGTATATGAACTTTAAATGACTCGACGAACCGTCTCCTTCTGCATATGGATTTAAACCGAGGTCATGCAGACTAAGCAAAGATTTCGTGACTGACGGAAACTAACAGTCATTCCTGACTAGGCATAAAAACAGTGATATACCACGATTTTAGACACTATTTGTAAGGAAATGTCAACTTTAAATTACATAACGTAAACATTTTTAACGGACGCGAATTCCTACCCAGCATCTGTTGTCCCTGTTAACGAACTACGAGAGATGTTAAATAACGCTTTTCCACAAGTAACTTACTTGAAATGCCGTGAGGCAAAGCTTTGTGTTGGACAAGGATTCGAACCCAGAACCTAATCGAATTGTTATCGAAGCACAATCAACTGTGACATATCGGATTTTCTCGGCAGTACCAAGATGTTTTAACTGAAATGACGAGACGAAGCATTAATTTTTTCCTTCCCAGGACTCCAACCCGGCACCTATTGCTTTTATATTCTAGCGAAAACGAACATTAAATATGGGTTTTTTACACCAGCAGCGACATGTGAGCATGTTTGAGCTAGGAATAATATGACGAAGAGTTCAGTGCTGACTGGTAATCTAACACCACACATATCGTTGTTGACTACACACAAAGAGACGTCAGCTACAGAATTTTTCCCACCAGCAGCTCGGAATAACATCCATGAACTTACAGTGATCTCGCAAATAGTTCTGTGTCTCACTGGGAGTCAAAAACGTCAGATATCGTTAGCGTTGACAACGAAAGAAAATACATTAAAAATCAAAAATATTATCCACCAGCTGAGAGGTGTTCTCATGCTACAGCTTGGTAATACATAATCAAAACTTTAGTGCCGGGCCAGGATTCGAACCCATTCACGCGCAATATGTGGAGATGTTGAGGAATCTGCAGTTTTGAACAAACAACAAATTGTAGTAGAGCTGTATTGTCACGAAGGGATCAAATTCCGCGTTAAGGGCAGCCTGAGTTGCATTCCCAGTTCAGAACCAATTTTATCGACATACGGAAGCTCAAATAAAAGATGGAATAAGTGTCCTGTAACCCTACATAGCGTCTGTTTCGTCACCAGAAATAAATAACTAGTAGAAGAAAGGTTACTGTTGATTGAGTTTCTACATGTCGCCACTCCCGACTTTACTGTGGTTCAACCTAATGTCTACTTGGTAGAGAAGGAATATCATGTTTAATGTGAATTTCAGACCACAATGCCATTATACCTTCTTCACTTGGCGTAGCCAGAAGAGAATAGAATCTGTCTCTCCCTATCAAAAATCATTGACAGAAGTTGGAATCGGAACATAACCATACGTATATGAATCTATCAGCAGTCCAACAGACCACCAAACCCTCTGCCACGTGGCTCATATTCTATTGTAACGCCGATGCGCCACACTGTATGAGAATTTCGACACACAGTCGCCCTGTAGTGATTTGCAGCACGTTCAGTACATTCATTTACTTGGTTGACCGAATCACCATGAACTAGCTGCCTCGGCTACCCAGTGCATACATTCGACTCTATTTTGTAAGCACCGAAATAAAATAACGTAACTGCCACCTACACAGAACTGCCAACAGTGTAGGATGCTGATATTTCAATAGGAAGTGTTCCTACTCTATTGCGCTATCTGTTTGTTGAAAATTCGAGCAGTGCAAAAGAAAAGCTGTAACTGTCTGTCCCTCAGAAGTCTTAATCCGGCCTTATTGCATTATCTCATAACACTGTGAAATGTGGCAGTTTTGGAGGTGCTGTAGCTACGGTTCACGTAGTAGTGGAACGGTAAGTGTAGTACACCGTAAACAAAACGTCGTGAGTTCAAATACATTCACTGCTACATTTCTTAAAACGCAATTCTGCTGTCTGCTGAAGTTATCAATCTAATGGAACTTTGAACATAATTCCCTTCACTTCTCAACCCAAAATTGTCGCATGTGGAAAAAGAGCTAACTACTGCGACATTTCGTTCTTTTCAGGTTTAATAGACGGCCAGGCAGCAGGTTCATCTCGAAACTTTTGTATTAAGTATGCGGAGAGCGCATCGTGCCAAAATACGTCAGAAAAGTATTTTCTACATTAGCTGTCGTGTGGTAGTGGCATTTTATTCTTCTTCAAACCTTGTTTGACAGCTTTAACTCAGAACACGTTTTCTACATGTAATCAATAAACTGAATGTGCATTGTCAGACTGTTATAGATAAAATCAGAGAATTCGCATATATCATTGATGATTAATTTCTCTCTCATGTCTACTATTGTTTAAACAACACTATAAGAAACCCTACGAAAATTGTGCACTGTATTATAAGAAATGAAATAAAGCTACCCACGATAACCTTACGACGAATGTCTGTTTTAATAAAGCTGAGTATCTGTACACAAGCGTGCCTCTATCGAACCGAATTAATAAAATACTACTCACTTAGATTTCGATTGGGTCTATGTTTAATTGGTATGGTGTGTCATACTCAAGAGGTATACAAATATAGCATTTCATAAATTAAGTTATGTATTACTAGGACCCCAAAATTTGCTTGCCAGCAACGGAAAGGGGCATTACCTGTTGTGCAGCATTGTAAGTTTTTCACCATTGCACTATGAGCCGAAAGTATTTTCTTGCGTTTTCCTTATCGATGTTTGATCTGATTGCTTTTAGCTCTTTCACAGAAGGGATAAAAACGTCACCATCAGCGAGCCTGCAACCATGAACCAGAACAGACGCTTTTTCCAGGGCACGATGTTACCAAAGTGCTAGCGAAGAGGCATGTGTCTCATATTCGTATTACTACGCTAATGGTAACTAGAACTCGTAAAATCGCTGTTTAAGGGACATGAGAGAGAAATTAATCATCAACGATATATGCGAATTCTCTGATTTTATCTATAACAGTCGGACAATGCACATTCAGTTTATTGATTACATGTAGAAAACGTGTTCTGAGTTAAAGCTGTCAAACAAGGTTTGAAGAAGAATAAAATGCCACTACCACACGACAGCTAATGTAGAAAATACTTTTCTGACGTATTTTGGCACGATGCGCTCTTCGCATACTTAATACAAAAGTTTCGAGATGAACCTGCTGCCTGGCCGTCTATTAAACCTGAAAAGAACGAAATGTCGCAGTAGTTAGCTCTTTTTCCACATGCGACAATTTTGGGTTGAGAAGTGAAGTGAATTATGTTCAAAGTTCCATTAGATTAATAACTTCAGCAGACAGCAGAATTGCGTTTTAAGAAATGTAGCAGTGAATGTATTTAAACTCACGACGTTTTGTTTACAGTGTACTACACTTACCGTTCCACTACTAGGTGAACCGTAGCTACAGCACCTCCAAAACTTCCACATTCCACAGTGTTGTGAGATAATGCGATACGGCCGGATGAAGACTTCTGAGAGACAGACAGTTACAGCTTTTCTTTTGCACTGCACGACTTTTCAACAAACAGATAGCGCAATAGAGTAGGAACACTTCCTATTGAAATATCAGCATCCTACACTGTTGGCAGTTCTGTGTAGGTGGCAGTTACGTTATTTTATTTCGGTGCTTACAAAATAGAGTCGAATGTATGCACTGGGTAGCCGAGGCAGTTAGTTCATGGTGATTCGGTCAACCAAGTAAATGAATGTACTGAACGTGCTGCAAATCACTACACGGAGACTGTGTGTCGAAATTCTCATACAGTGTGGCGCATCGGCGTTATAATAGAATATGAGCCACGTGGCAGAGGGTTTGGTGGTCTGTTGGACTGCTGATAGATTCATATACGTATGGTTAGGTTTCGATTCCAACTTCTGTCAATGATTTTTGATAGGGAGAGACAGATTCTATTCTCTTCTGGCTACGCCAAGTGAAGAAGGTATAATGGCATTGTGGTCTGAAATTCACATTAAACATGATATTCCTTCTCTACCAAGTAGACATTAGGTTGAACCACAGTAAAGTCGGGAGTGGCGACATGTAGAAACTCAATCAACAGTAACCTTTCTTCTACTAGTTATTTATTTCTAGTGACGAAACAAACGCTATGTAGGGTTACAGGACGCTTATTCCATCTTTTATTTGAGCTTCTGTATGTCGATAAAATTGGTTCTGAACTGGGAATGCAACTCAGGCCGCCCTTAACGCGGAATTTGATCCCTTCGTGACAATACAGCTCTACTACAATTTGTTGTTTGTTCAAAACTGCAGATTCCTCAACGTCTCCACATATTGCGCGTGAATGGGTTCGAATCCTGGCCCGGCACTAAAGTTTTGATTATGTATTACCAAGCTGTAGCATGAGAACACCTATCTGCTGGTGGATAATATTTTTGATTTTTAATGTATTTTCATTCGTTGTCAACGCTAACGATATCTGACGTTTTTGACTCCCAGTGAGACACAGAACTATTTGCGAGATCACTGTAAGTTCAAGGATGCTATTCCGAGCTGCTGGTGAGAAAAATTCTGTAGCTGACGTCTCTTTGTGTGTAGTCAACAACGATATGTGTGGGGTTAGATTACCAGTCAGCACTGAACTCTTAGTCATATTATTCCTAGTTCAAACATGCTCACATGTCGCTGCTGGTGTAAAAAACCCATATTTAATGTTCGTTTTCTCTAGAATATAAAAGCAATAGGTGCCGGGTTGGAGTCCTGGGAAGGAAAAAATTAATGCTTCGTCTCGTCATTTCAGTTAAAACATCTTGGTACTGCCGAGAAAATCCGATATGTCACAGTTGATTGTGCTACGATAACAATCCGATTAGGTTCTGGGTTCGAATCCCTGTCCAACACAAAGCTTTGCCTCACGGCATTTCAAGTAAGTTACTTGTGGAAAAGCGTTATTTAACATCTCTCGTAGTACGTTAACAGGGACAACAGATGCTGGGTAGGAATTCGCGTCCGTTAAAAATGCTTACGTTATGTAATTTAAAGTTGACATTTCCTAACTAATACTGTCTAAAATCGAGGTATATCACTGTCTGTATGCCTAGTCAAGAATGACTGTTAGTTTCCGTCAGTCACGAAATCTTTGCTTAGTCTGCATGACCTCGGTTTAAATCCATGTGCAGAAGGAGACGGTTCGTCGTGTCATTTGAAGTTCATACACATTCTAAACTAGCAGCTCGTGAAAAACTTAAATTTTTAATGTCATTTTGTGTTAAATAATAAATACGGTATGTTACTTTGAAGAAGAAATCATGAATAAGACGAACTTAATACGTGCATTACCTATCTCACGTAATAATGAGAGTGGTAACGTTTCAGGTATGTGATTTATTGTAATAAATGTGAGCCTAGAAGCCTCAAGGACAGTCTTATCTGTGATAAGGTGTTCCCTGATATTTTTAGTATCTCGGTATTACTTTACATCTTGAGTTATTGCGATACACAGCAGTTTTTTCTAGTGGTGATTTGTTGGAACCATTTTCAATAGTCAAACGACTGTACCGGGGAGCGATTAGAGGACCTGCTAGACAGCTGTGTTATGAGGGTCGTCTGCGAATCAGGCGAAATGCAATTCAGGTTGTTCGGATACTTTTGAGCACGACTGTACATGGTACCCTCCACCACGTACCGTAAGGTGGCTTGCGGAGTATCTATGTAGATCTAGATGTAGAGTGGTAGGAGGTGATCGTATGCCTTTCCTGTCACCATCCCTTTCTTCCTTCCCCTCCGCCCCTCCCCCGCCCTCTGTGGCACCGAATTTTTGTACCCCATGTGTATGCGTATAGTGTTCTCCTATGTGAAGGCATGAGAGTATTGTCAATATGTCTGCGAATAGTGTAGCTGAGGCGGTACGTGGGTTTCAGCCTGGTATTCACGTAGTTGTATGTGGGAAACAGCCTAAAGAGAACATGTAGCCTGTCCCACGCACCGGCCCTCGTCGTTAATCAGCCGGTATTAACGTGCGCAGCTGTCCAGCTGGGTTGACTCACGTTTCTCATTGCCCTGCCAATTCTTTCGCAGTATGTTTCCCACCTCATCTTCAGCTACTTCATTTTCCCAGTCCATAATTCTGTCTTCAATTTCGTTTCCTTCGTATAGTTGTGCTACATGTTCTTACTTCCCCACTTCCATCCCATGAACGATGGGCCTTGTCGTGGTGGGTGCCCTGCCTCGTTTCATTTAAAGATAAACATTGATTTTATTCTGCTAAAACACAATTTTTATTATCTGCGATTTTTCCATCACCTACAACGCGGAAACTATTAAACCTAGAGAAAAAATTAATACGACTCTATTTGTAGTAAATTTAATGCGGTTTAATATTGTAATGGGAAATATTTTCGATAGAAGCCACGCTTTTTAAGTTTTTCGAGGAAAACATAAATAAGTGTGTGGTGTCACTGCCAGACATCACACTTGCTGGGTGGTAGCCTTTAAATCGATCGCGGTCCGTTAGTATACGTCGGACCCGCGTGTCGCCACTATCAGTGATTGCAGACCGAGCACCGCCACACGGCAGATCTAGTCTAGAGAGACTCCCTACCACTCGCCCCAGTTGTACAGCCGACTTTGCTAGCGGTGGTTCACTGTCTACATATGCTCTCATTTGCCGAGACGACAGTTTAGCATAGCCTTCAGCTACGTCATTTGCTACGACCTAGCAAGGCGCCATATTCAGTTACTATTCTGAACAGATAATATTGTGAATCATGTACCATCAAGAGCGACGTTCATCATTAATGGATTATGGATAAGTATCAAACTAATTACGTCCGCTTTCTGAATTCTAACTCCTTGTCATGTTCCAGACCTCACGTCAGTATAGTCCTTCCCTCCTCACGCCAGCCTGCGTGAGCTAAAACGCCTGCATTTCGGCCTCCTCTAGTAACACGGTGTTGGCTCTTCTGCCAACACAACAAAGTGACTATTCAAACCATCCCCACCCTAATGCTCACATCCAACTAGCAGGGATTTTTAGTATGCTGTTCAGGACAATCGCTCCTAGCATTGTGCAAAAATTTGCGACTACGTGATTTTTCCCATAATTTTCCTGAGTTGACTGGACTACAAAGAACTTATCTCTCAGAGATATTACAGTATATACATTGACTGACATTAGAAAAATCACATAGAACAAACGTTACATTATGTGCCTTTAACATTCATATATTTAAACAATCAAAATCTTATCTGGGCACTCCTCGTACTTGGAACATAAACCGTCAACAAATAACAACTGAATCGACAAAGAAAAACATCATAATTGGCCAGAAAATGTACTGATTTTTCTGTCCCTAATTGTATGTCGTCCTGGCTTGAGAAGGCTACATTTCGATAGTTTACGTTTACTGGAATACACAGACCTACTCGATTACTTATGACTGCACTAATAAGCAAATGCATTAGAGAACGCTGCTGTGTTGGATAATGAGCGCTTCCAATGGCTTGGTGGAAAGGACAGTTTAGCGTGGGGCTTAACAGGGATATTTTCAGAGCTTGTGTTGTCCGTCGGTGCGACGGTAACAAGACGTGAGATATGTGAGCATTTGATCACAGACAGATCGTGAGTGCCTCGCTCGTGTAACATTCTGCCTGCGAGGTCGCGCGGGAATTTAGGTTCGGCTCTCTGCTATGCGGGATCGTGAGTACATCTACTCGAGGAAACTGCCGATGGTACATGCTGAAAATAGGTGTCGCCGACAACTATGTAACAGCAGACAGACGGGTCGCAGTGCAACAAAACTGATGTTTCACTAACAGTGAACAGCCGTTAAGTAGCCACTCCGTCCATAACGATCTCTTCTCTATGGTTTACAGACGCCACAACACTGCTACACATAAATTTCTGCCCGTCGCAAGTTACAGCGCACAGAGTAGTATGGGCGTAGTAATATCGTCCTTGAACGTTCGAATCATCGTCAAGCCTCGCCGTACGTGTCACTTAGAACGGCGTGGGATGCTACATCCCGTTCACTAACAAAGTTCAGGTATGTACTGGAGGTATTCTCGTTTAACGAACATTTACAAGACATTTTTTTGGCCCTTTGCATGAGCATCATTGTCTCTTCCTGGACTACTGTACAGAATTACTCTGTCAATTAATGGTCATCCATGTGTTCTCCCACAGCGTGCAGCAGGTGTTTTACACCTCCACCATGACAAAACACCACATTATCGCTATCGGATTATGACATAATGCTTGTAAGAACACTCGATGAGCACGAGGATACTTTTCTGGCTCCTCTTCACCTCTGTCATAACGAACCCATCTCAGACGCCTTCGAGTGATATGTTTGTACACTGAACACGGTTCCATCCAATCACCGTGAGTTTTCTAGCAGTGGCTATGAGGTCATACATCAGGCTGGCTCCCCAACGCCCTACACTATATGATCGAAATCATCCGGACACCTGGCTGAAAAAGTTCGTGGCGCCCTCCAACAGTAATGCTGGAATTCAGTATAGTGTTGGCCCACCCTTAACCTTGATGACAGCTTACACTCCCGCCGGCATACATTGAATCAGGTATTAGATGGTTTCTTGAGGAATGGCAGCCCATTCTTCACGGAGTGCTACACTCAGGAGAGGTATCGTTGTCGGTCGGTAAGGCCTGGCACGAAGTCGGCGTTCCATAACATCCTAAAGGTGTTCTATAGGATTCAGGTCAGGACTCTGTGCAGACCAGTCCATCACAGGGATGATGCTGTCGTGTAACCACTCCGCCACGGGCCTTGCATTATTAACAGGTGCTCGATCGCTATCCCTCAACTGCTCTTCAACAGTGGATCGGCAAGAAGGTGCTTGAAACATCAATGTAGGCCTGTGCTGTGATAGTGCCACGCAAAACAAGGGGTGCAAGCCTCCTCCATGGAAAACACGACCACCTCCTTCGAATTTTACTGTTGGCACTACACACGCTGGCAGATGATGTTCACCGGACATTCGCCGTACTCACACCCCGCCATCGGATCGCCACATTGTGTACTGTGATTCGTCACTCCACACAACGTTTTTCCACTGTTCAATCGACCAATGTTTACGCTCCTTACACCAAGCGAGGCGTCGTACGGCATTTACCGGCGTGCTGAGTGGCTTATGAGCAGCCGCTCGACCATGAAATCCATGTTTTCTCACATCCTGCCTAACTGTCATAGTACTTACAGTTGATGCTGATGCAGTTTGGAATTCCTGTGTGATGGTCTGGGCAGATGTGTGCTTCTTACACATTACGACCATCTTCAACTGTCAGCGGTCTCTGTCAGTCGACAGACGAGTTCGGCCTGTACGCTTTTGAGCTGTACGTATCCCTTTACGTTTCCACTCAGTATCACATCGGAAACAGTGGACGTAGGGATGTTTAGGAGTGTGGAAATCTCGCTTATAGACGTATGACACAAGTGACACCCAATACCTGACCACATTCGAAGTCCGTGAGTTCCGCAGAGCGCCCCATTCTGCCCTCTCACGATGTCTAATGACTACTGAGGTCGCTGATATGGGGTACCTGGCAGTAGGTGGCTGTACAATGCACCTAATATGAAAAACTTATGTTTTTGGGGGTGTCCATATACTTTTGATCACATAGTGTATGTGTCTCGTTGATTCCATGCTACGACGGGTCGCCGCCGTCATCATAACAAGAAGGAGTGATACATGTTACCGTAATTCAAATACTCATGATGAAATCATTTAGACACATTCTATCTTGAATGTGTCTACGAAGCGAGCATATCTGGTAAAAGGAAGTAAGAGCTGTAGTACTTCAGGAACTGTGTGCATATTCGGGACAAGATGTAATTATTTACAGTGGACGAGCAGTTTAATACCGAACTCTTGTTGCACTCCGCCTAAAAGGAAAACAGTGGAGCCCCTGTGCAACCCTGCAAATAGAAATGAAGCACTGAGAACCGTAAGGACCTACAGCACACTGTTTTCAATTTTTGAGATTTTAGCATGTATGGATGCTTCTGAAATCTGTTGATGTATGGCGAACCAGCTTTGTGTACACGCACCGAAATAAAGTTTTGCATCACCCCGGTTCCCAGAACTCATGAAGATAGACGTTGACTATGGATATTGTATCACAGAGACGGTCCCTTTGACTGTTCAGAGATGTCACTAAACCCGCTCAAAGATGTAAACAACCATGCATGAGCAGCGCCTATTAGACAGAGGGGTCCGACAACCGATCAGTTCCAGTCAGTCCACCAGGAAGGAGGTACATGGCTCATGTTGTCTGTCGTCCAACCAACCTAGACGGTCAATATCGCGGTTCGATAACGTCCGCATTGTTACTCTGTGCCAGGCAGGGCTCTGAACAAGGGAGGTGTTCAGGCATCTCCGAGTGAACCAAAGCGATTTTGTTCGGACACGTAGGAGATACAGAGAGAGAGGAACTGTCGATGACATGCCTCGTTCAGACCACCCAAGGGCTACTATTACAGTGGATGACCTCTACCTATGGATTATGGCTCAGAGGAACCCTGACAACAACGCCACCATGTTGAATAAAGTTTTTCGTGCAGCCACAGGATGTCGCGTTACGACTCAAACTGTGCGCAATAGGCTGCATGATGCGCAACTTCACTCTCGACGTCCATGGCGAGGTCCATCTTTGCAACCACGACACCATACAGCGCGGTACAGATGGACCGCTGAGGATTGGCATCACGTTCTCTTCACCGATGAGTGTCGCTTATGCCTTCAACCAGACAATCGTCAGAGAGGTTCCCTGCTGTTTTGGGGTGGCATTATGTGGGGCCCACGTACACCGCTGGTGGTCATGGAAGGCACCGTAGCGGCTGTACGATACGTGAATGCCATCCTCCGACCGATAGTGCAATCATATTGGCAGCATGTTGGCGAGGCATTCGTTTTCATGGACGACAATTCGCGTCCCCAATCGTGCACATCTTGTGAATGAGTATCGTCAGAATAACGACATCGCTCGACTAGAGTGACGAGTATGTTCTCCAGACATGAACCCTATCGAACATGCTTGGGATATAAAATTTTTGAAAACATTATCAGCGATCCTTAAAACTAAAATTTAAAGGATAAGAACAGTCTTGATCGCATCTTTTTACTTTTACGTTTTTTCTAAGTAAATAAAAATAAAATGTTGCGATCAAGACTGTTTTTATTCTTTAAATACCTGGGATAGATTGAAAATGGTTGTTTATGGACGACGTAACCCACCAACTACTCTGAGGGATCTACGTCGAATCGCCGTTGAGGAGTGGGACAATTCGGTCCAACAGTGCCTTGATGAATTTATGGATAGTATGCCACGACGAATACAGGCATGCATCAATGCAAGCGTACGTGCTACTGGTTATTAGAGGTACCGGTGTGTACAGCAATCTGGACCACCACCTCTGAAGGTCTCGCTGTATGGTTGTACAACATGCAATGTGTGGTTTTGATGAGCAATAACAAGGGCGGAAATGATGTTATTGTTGATCTCTATTCAAGTTTTCTGTACAGGTTCCGGAACTCTCTGAACCGAGCTGATGCAAAACCTTTTTTGATGCGTGTGTATCTGCATATATGAACGGTCACGGAAAGCTGTCTCACCGATTTCTCGGATATCCATTTCCATGTGGGCCCAAAGTACAAAGTATAATTTTGTTGCTCTGCACGGCTCAGTTGTTATCTAAGGCACATAACATAATTTAATGCTACATCAACTACGCAGTAGTAACACTTCAGAGTCAGAGGTGTATCGGCAGTTTTATCTGAACCCTAAGCCCTAGAATGTGCTTAATGAAAATGATGGTAACGAGGACTATGAGGTATTGGAATGGACTATAATTGTATGTGTGTGTGTGGTGTATTTAGTATTTGTTCTTCATGTTTTGATTTAGTGTCACATTAATTAAATTACAAACTTTACAACTGTAAAAAGACACAATGGTCAATAGCCTATACATGGTCATTTTGTGAATTAACATTGGTAATAAATATAATCTTAAATATTAATTAATATTTCATAAATTAAAAAAGGTACGTTATTTTTTCGTAGGAAGTACAGGATGTTGAGAGTTGATTAAAAAGCAATTCAGACCTATTACTCTGGTAGTTTGTTTATAAATTTAGTTTTCGCAAACATCTATTTCTGTCAAAACTTTGTTTCTGTGCTTTGAGCCCTTATGTTTCTCAACGCCTCAAATGTTTTAGGCTGTAGAATGGTCGAGTGTAAATGTTTGTCAACTGAAATTGGCTCTACTTTGGAGGCGACCACTACCAACTGAACATATTTGGGAAGTATCACGATTTGCAGCACAAAAAAGATTTACCACTAAAGAGATGTTCACGTACTAATTACTGAAAACAAAATTCTACGTCTATAGTCCGCAAGCAACCTTACGCTGTGTGGTGGCAGGCGCTTCTGGTATCACTCTTTTCCTCCTCCTTACCCTGTTCCGTGGACGAATGGCGCGCGGGTAAACCTCCGTATGAGCTCTAATTTCTCGGATTCCTTCGTTGTGATCATTGCGTCTCGAGAAGTAAATAATGATGCACAATGCCTCTCTTGTAGCGCCTGGCATTGAACTTTATTGAATATCTCTGTGCCGCTCTCGCACCGACTATACGATTCAGTGACGCTTTCCGTTCGATCGTCTCTATCTCTTTTCCTAATCCAACCTGGGAAGGGTCCCACACTGATGAATAAATGTTTTGTAGCCCCTCATTCCGTGAAAAATTTACGTTTCCTTTAGATTATTCTCATCAATCTCAGCTTTGAACCTGCCTTTCCTAGAGGTTGTTTCATGTGGTTATTCCACTTTAATTTGCTCCGCATGATTACTTCTGTTTCACCAATAGTTTAACCGAACAGTAGTGGATTTCTTTAGCTATTTATACGTAGTGTGTTATGTTTATTTACGTTCAGTGTCATCTTCGAGTCCCCCCACTTCCATTAATCCTCTGCAGCTCTTCCTGAAAATCGCTAGTCTTTTGGTGCTGCTACCTTCTTACGGACAACTGAATCTTCTGCGAACATTTTCATGGAACTTCTAATATTATTCATTAGGTGATCGATATATAGGAAGATATTTCTTTTCGTAAGCGAAGACATTTCTTTTTCGTCACGGCATGCAAAAAATCTCCTTAGTGACAATTACACACACAAATTAATTTACATAACTGAATTAGTAAAGTATAGAGGTAAGGCTGATGAGTTTTATAATAGTTAAATTCTTTGATGTGACGTCCTTCGCAGTATATGCCTTTCGAAGGTAATTCTGTTGTGTTGGCTTTTTATACCAAGTTCGGTTTTTCTGCAGTTTGTTCTTTGGTGACTGCCTGACGTGCTACGCAATATGGAATGTTACTTCGTTACTTCGCTTTCTGTTTGTAATATGTGTGCTATTAAGTATTTGGTAAGATGAAAACTATGATATCTGCGGCCTACGTCAACTGTAGTAACAATGTAGCGCTTGGAAGTTGCTTGTTCCATGGCTTACAGTAAATCCATTAATTTCTTATGTGGCATATGGTCATTAGACGAAGGAGGGTTCTCGTGTTTTTATTTTATGTTTCGGATCATTTGCCCCAATATCTGCTGTGATTTTATCACTTACACCAGCTTAAAGGGGTTAAACAACACCCGCACTGTCTATCAGTTAATCAGTAGATTCTAATGTGGTTTCTATTTCCGCCTCCAATGTAGGTGGCGTTTAAAAGGAGAATAAGCATTAATTCTCTGTGCCACTCTACATAAATTTACCAGTTATAAAATACAGACAAGTGTATTCATAAAAATTTTAACAAACATTTTTGGAACAGTGATAGAAGATTTTTTTTTAATTTTTCTTTTTAAAATTCAGTCTTGATCACACCACGTATGTTACAAGAACATAGGTGACCGGTTTTGGTCATATCACATGACCATCATCAGTTCCATGGCATCTTTCGAAGATGGTAGGTGGAGCACTCTTCTCAGCTGCTGTGATGTCATCAATGACCATACGTGGTGTGATCAAGACTGAATTTTAAAAAGAAAAAGTTTAAAAATGTGTATTGATGTTTCGCAGATGCCCCTGTTCAAGGCCAATAGTTCATCTGTGTCATAAGGAATCAGGAAGTAAACCTACTCATTGCAAGACCTCGTTAACGCTGGACTTCAATAACGAGTTGAGATGGCTGTAGAGATAAGGGCAATTGTGAAGTGGCCTTCGTAGTCCCGCTTTCTTGCCTGCCAGAAGTAACTGGAGCGTCGAAATGGTTGCTTCTTCTCCAGCAACGTGGTGATTCCACCAGGGCCGCTAATGTGATATTCGACGCAAAATAAACGCTAGTAAAATTTTGTGTGCTGGAACTCCACTCCTCCAAATATTAATGTATCGCAACCTAGTATCTCTCTTAAATACACTGCCTCGTCACATCGTGACGACTGCCCATGTTCGACGCCAACGTGTTACAACCACTCACAGGAGGTAGGTGGCAGCACTAGCAGTGGAGGGTACACAAAGCGTGTCGGGTGGATACTGAATGAAGTTCCGTCGTTGTCGGAGCGATTTATGTCACGTCTAGAAGGGCATGATTATTGGCTTTCGAGCCAAGGATGGAAGTATTTCCGAAATGGCTAAGTTTGTAACCGTGATTAAAGTATATCATGCACAGCAAAATGGCGCTGTCCAAGAGGCAACTATGGTGCACTATGGGCCATAGATGACAGGGATGAACGAAAGCTGCGGGGATGTGTACTGACGAATAGAAATGCAACTGTTGAGCAACTGACCGCCTAGATGACCCAAGAGGCTACCTGCAGTGACTCCTCAACGACCGTTCAGCGAACGTTGCTGCGTATGCACCTCCACAGAGGCGCATGGTTCACGCACCCATTCTGACTTCTGTTCATCGGCGACGAAGACTGAAATTTGCACTCCAATACCGAGACTGGACATCCGCTGCGTCGCGGTAGGTGGCCTTTTCGGGTGAATCACGTTTTATGCCTCATCGGAGAAATGACCTTTGGCGTGTAGAGCGTAATACGTCTGAAAGCAAACACTCTGCAACAATCGTGGGAGCGTTATGGTCTGGGGAATGTTTTTGAGGAATTCTCTGGGTGTCCTCGTCATTCTGGAAGGCACAACGGAGTAACACAAGTATGCATCTATCCTCGGGGACCATGTCGATCACTACATGTGGTTTGTTTTTTATCGGCACTATGGGACCTACGAGCGGAACAATGTAACGTGTCACGCAGCTCGGAGTGTGTGTGCAGGGTTAGGAAAGCAGTGGGATGAGTTTACCGTACTCACGAGGCCATCCGACTCCCCGGATTTAAACCTGGTCGAGAATTTGTGGGACCACCTGGATCGAGATGTTCGTGACATGGATCCTCAACCGAGGAAGATAGCGCAGCTGGTTATACCGTGGCTCCACATCTCTGTCGGTACCTTTCAGAAACTCACTGATTGCTTCTGTACGTCTCGCAGCGGTCCGCGACAAAAGCAGACTGGCTCAAATGGCTCTGAGCACTATGCGACTTAACTTCTGAGGTCATCAGTCCCCTAGAACTTAGAAGTACTTAAACCTAACTAACCTAAGGACATCACGCACATCCATGCTCGAGGCAGGTTTCGAACCTGCGACCGTAGCTGTCGCTCGGCTCCAGACTGTAGCGCCTAGAACTGCACGGCCACTCCGGCCGGCAAAAGCAGACTATTTATGCTTTTGACCAGTGGTCACATTAATGCGACTGGACTGTGTATTATGGTTCGATATGCTCTTATTACGAATTTAGTCGAGAAAAAAGATTGCTGAGTGAACAGTCAGCTAGCCCCACGTCGTTAATCTATTTAGGTTCATAAGACTGAAGAAACCAGCTAATCTTGAAAGTCTGATCAATAAGAAAATAGAAAAAGAAATCAAGAAAATGAAGCCGGCCGCTGTGACCGAGCGGTTCTAGGCGTTCAGTCCGGAACCGCGCGACTGCTACGGTCGCAGGTTCGAGTCCTGCCTCGGGCATGGGTGTTTGTGATGTCCTTAGGTTAGTTAGGTTTAAGTAGTTGTAAGTTCTAGGGGGCTGATGACTTCAGATGTTAAGTCCCATAATGCTCAGAGCCATTTGAACCATTTGAACCAAGAAAATGGAGTTAAGTGAAACAGAATGTAACTGCACACATTTTCTAACTGTAATGAATCTGAAATTTACTTCCTGTTTCTGTTTAGTGTTTTCCTAACATAGATGTGGTAAGCTGCTGAAATGTAATTTTGAAATTTATCTTTAGAACTAATACACCTGCTGTGCTGATGAAGGTCGAGATTAATAAAAAAGCAATAACGGTTATTACTGAGAAGCAACGAAAAATTCAAGAAAATTGCAACTGATGTAAAAGGTCGCACAGAGAAGATGACAATGACAAGAAGCTGTTTCTATGACTCCAGCGATAGAGGATTTTAATTTTTTATATTTCCAGAAAGGGAACAATTAATAATAGATTGCAACAGATGTCACACTTGTGTAAGACACTGGAACCTCTAAAATCTCGATCAACATTGTGAAGAATTTTTCTTGTCCGTTTCGATTATATTTCCTGTTTAATTTTCCTCACTTTTGCGCAAACAACATGATGTTAATTCTGAAAACGAAGATTTTTTTTTTAGTTTACAATCGTGTCAAGCTCGGAGTCGTTAGAGACGGATGGTGAGCTGACTTGGAAAATCATTATGGAGGCGCTCGAATGGAGACTTGTAGAAAACCCGACCTCACTATTCACCCTACGTAGTTACGCAAACGACGAAAAACCTAAATCACAATGGTCTGAACCGGAGTTGAATCCTTTTCGTCTCGAATTTGGGTACGAAGTTTTAGTGATTATGTCGCTTCCCTTCTTTGTGGTTGTTGGAAAAATTACGTTGTCAAAGATCAAGTTCTTTTCATCAGTGAAAAAGTCTATTTTTCTGTGTGTACCCTTCACCATAACAGAGAGGACGAAACCGGTATGACGTTGCACCTCTCGTCCAGTTGGGAAGGGTGTCCTAAAGCCGTGGTATCCTCTAGGGGCCCACATCTGTTTCAACCGCTCCTTGAAATCCTGGAGACCGCTGGGACAGGGCTGACGTCCGAGCTGGAGCCACACATATTCTATCGGGGAAAGATATGGGGATCTTGCTGGCCATTGGAGTAGATTAACATCACGCAGACTGTTCATGCTGTCCCGAGACATGTATGGACGAGCATTCCCCTGTTGAAAAACTAACACCTCCGTACTGTCGCATCAGAAGTAGAACAATAGGATACACAATCTCTGTGACGTACCGTCATGCCGTTAGAGTTCTTTCAATCACTATTAACCGTAACGTGAAGTCATACCCAACGGTTCCCCACACTATGACGCTGGAGTAACACCGCTGTCTCTCCAAAACATTGGAAGAATGGGACTGCTTCCCATTTCGCCGCCGTACTTGCCGAAGATGGTCATCCGGCGTAGTGCAGAATCGCATCTCATCGCTAACACAATGCGACACTGTTCATCGCCAGGTCATGCTTTCACATCACTCCAAATGCAGTAGTTCGTGTTGTGGTGTTTACTGCAGCCTACGTATGAGACGCAAACTCTGGTAACTGTCTAGTCTCTGAAAAATGGCGCGGGATGACACAGAATGTTTGAAGAAATCGTTTACTTGTTCTCGGATGGTAATAGCAGATGTGAAAGGATTGTAATGTGCTTGGTTCTCAGTACAGTGATCCTCCCTTGCAGTGGCAGAAGTGCTGATAACGGTGTCTCATTCGAATGCGCAGCATATCTCTGTCCTACACAGTGGTCACTCAACAACTGATGCTGTTCAAACCCGTTGTGTACTTTACCAGGCTTGGTAACTTAGAAACAAAACTAATGTTGTGTTATATTGTATGGAACCGGGGACCTACAAACGACGGATAGGTTTCGTCCCCGCCGCAGTCCTCAGTGGTTCACAACCGCACACAGGCTACGCAGTCCACTCACTCCACCGCCGCCCCACACCGAATCCATGGTTATTGTGCAGTTCGGCCCCCAGTGGACCCCCGGGAATGTCTCACACCAGACGAGTGTAACCCCAAACGTTTGCGTGGTAAAATAATTATGGTGTGTGCATACGCGGAGCCAGGGTTTGCACAGCAGTAGCCGACATAGTGTAACTGAGGCGAAATAAGGGGAACCAGCCCGCATTCGTAGAGGCAGATGGAAAACCGCCTTAAAAACCAACCACAGACTGGCCAGCACACAGGACCTCGACACTAATCCGCCAGGCGGATTCGTGCCTGGGACCGGATCGCCTTCCCGCTCGGGAAACAGCGCGTAAGACCGCGTGGTTAGCCGGGCGGGCAAACTAATATTACTGCACGTGAACGCCGCTTTACCTGTCTGAGAGAACTGCAACTCTGATCATTTACGTACCAGCCGATGGTGGGCGCGTATGCGAAGTTACAGTGACATCCGATCACGTTTGCTGGGTGCTTCGCCTTCTCGGTTTCTTTGTAAGGCACTGTATATCTAAGGAAGTAGATCCTAGGCATACCTCGACCAGACTAAATCGACGAAACTGTCTGCCATGGTATAGGTGGCTAGCAACTAGTCTCAAAAACTGACGTTCAAGTAAAGCGTGTAAAATGAATTTCTAAATTTTCTAGTTTCGAATACTTTATTGTTCTAAAAACAGTAAAGATTCTTGCTGCAAATTTGCATGTGATTATCTCTCCTTTCGCATATGAAGGAAAATAGTGCATGTAGTCCAGAAAATGGGGCGAATAGGGGTAAATGCAATTGCAGTGCTCTAACGTCGTACCAACACAGGAGATTTCTTATTTTCGTCATTGTAACTAAGTTTATATAGCCTACACCTTAAGGTCAAATGAATCCAAAATATCTTATACAGTGGATTATGCTCCGTGTGACGGAAAGCAATGAATCCGAGGGTATATAAAGGGTGAATCACCTAAAACTTGCATCACAAATTTTATGGAAATAGAAAGTGCTACTGAAGTGCGGTTTTCACAGAATGGATTCGTAGTAGGGGCTCGTATTGTTAGCCAGTCAACAGACATTGATAATACTTAGAAAGTGTATTTTTCGTGAAAACATACATTTTTAAATGGAAAAATGCCTATTGACATTAAAAAATTAAAAAAGGGTAACTTACAATGTTAGTGGTGTCTGTTGCAGGGTCCTACTGCTAGTCGTTTACGACATATTGTATATTCACTCGTATAATACCTATGGTAGCACAAATTGAAGAACAACACAAGTGCATACACTAGTTGTGTGGATTCTGATCAGTAAAGAGACAATTGACCATCACAAGTTGTGTTCAAATGATTACTGGCAGCGGCAATACACGCTTCCAGCCCGGTATGGAACGACTTCTGAACACGTGCTAGCATTTCAGCGAAGATGTCCGAGCAAGCTGCAGTAATACGTCGTTGCATATCATCGGATATTGTTGGTATGTCTTAGTAGGCAGCGTGTTTCAGCTTTGCTCACAGAAACAGTCTACAAATGTCAAATACGGGGAACGTACCAGCCAAGGTATAGGTCCTCTGCGTCCAATCCAACGATTCATGCAGACATGCTGTAGTATTCGTGCACTATGGGCTGGACAACCATCATGTTGGTACCACAGGTTCCTCCAAGTCTACAGAGGAACGTCTTCTAACATCCGTGGAAGATTGTCTGTTAGGAGGCTGCAACACTCGTACGCATTCAATGTTCCGTCTATTAAAAACGGTGCAATGAGATCACGATTCACTATCCCACACCACACGTTTACACTCAACGGACGCTGAAGATCCACTTGATGAAGCCAACGGGGATTGTCAACACACCAATAACGCATGTTTCGGCAGTTTACCATGCCATTATTGGTAAATATGGCTTCGTAATTACACTCCTGGAAATTGAAATAAGAACACCGTGAATTCATTGTCCCAGGAAGGGGAAACTTTATTGACACATTCCTGGGGTCAGATACATCACATGATCACACTGACAGAACCACAGGCACATAGACACAGGCAACAGAGCATGCACAATGTCGGCACTAGTACAGTGTATATCCACCTTTCGCAGCAATGCAGGCTGCTATTCTCCCATGGAGACGATCGTAGAGATGCTGGATGTAGTCCTGTGGAACGGCTTGCCATGCCATTTCCACCTGGCGCCTCAGTTGGACCAGCGTTCGTGCTGGACGTGCAGACCGCGTGAGACGACACTTCATCCAGTCCCAAACATGCTCAATGGGGGACAGATCCGGAGATCTTGCTGGCCAGGGTAGTTGACTTGCACCTTCTAGAGCACGTTGGGTGGCACGGGATACATGCGGACGTGCATTGTCCTGTTGGAACAGCAAGTTCCCTTGCCGGTCTAGGAATGGTAGAACGATGGGTTCGATGACGGTTTGGATGTACCGTGCACTATTCAGTGTCCCCTCGACGATCACCAGTGGTGTACGGCCAGTGTAGGAGATCGCTCCCCACACCATGATGTCGGGTGTTGGCCCTGTGTGCCTCGGTCGTATGCAGTCCTGATTGTGGCGCTCACCTGCACGGCGCCAAACACGCATACGACCATCATTGGCACCAAGGCAGAAGCGACTCTCATCGCTGAAGACGACACGTCTCCATTCGTCCCTCCATTCACGCCTGTCGCGACACCACCGGAGGCGGGCTGCACGATGTTGGGGCGTGAGCGGAAGACGGCCTAACGGTGTGCGGGACCGTAGCCCAGCTTCATGGAGACGGTTGCGAATGGTCCTCGCCGATACCCCAGGAGCAACAGTGTCCCTAATTTGCTGGGAAGTGGCGGTGCGGTCCCCTACGGCACTGCGTAGGATCCTACGGTCTTGGCGTGCATCCGTGCGTCGCTGCGGTCCGGTCCCAGGTCGACGGGCACGTGCACCTTCCGCCGACCACTGGCGACAACATCGATGTACTGTGGAGACCTCACGCCCCACGTGTTGAGCAATTCGGCGGTACGTCCACCCGGCCTCCCGCATGCCCACTATACGCCCTCGCTCCAAGTCCGTCAACTGCACATACGGTTCACGTCCACGCTGTCGCGGCATGCTACCAGTGTTAAAGACTGCGATGGAGCTCCGTATGCCACGGCAAACTGGCTGACACTGACGGCGGCGGTGCACAAATGCTGCGCAGCTAGCGCCATTCGACGGCCAACACCGCGGTTCCTGGTGTGTCCGCTGTGCTGTGCGTGTGATCATTGCTTGTACAGCCCTCTCGCAGTGTCCGGAGCAAGTATGGTGGGTCTGACACACCGGTGTCAATGTGTTCTTTTTTCCATTTCCAGGAGTGTAGATGAGGTACATGGTACATCTAGTGTATCCCGCCTTCATGCCCGTGTACATATTAACACGATTCTCATGATCATTTCCATGCAGCTCCTAATGGAGAGAGATGTGATAGGGATGGAGCTTACGTCGACTGAGAATACAAAGGATACTTGCCTGACTCATGCCACTTCCCAGTGCGATTTTGCGGCAGCTAAGCGAAACAGCAGCAGGAACAGTAATTTCTCCCTCTTCTATCGTCACTTGTTTTCTTCTTTTACGTTGGCTAGGTGTTACACTATCACCTTCACGAAAGTGGTTGAAGAGGTTGATAAATAATTACCTAGATGATTGACGTCTATTGGGGTATTTTACCGCATACACCGTAAAAGTACAGACTGTATTCTTCGTACACACTCCGTACACCATGTGAACGTCGGATTTTTCTGCGTTGGTAAATCCCATCGTCCACTCGCGCCGTACTGCTTGGACTGTCACACACTAACTGTCTAGCAAGTCGAAAGGTACTCAAGGAACACATAAGCCCACTGTAAGCAAGCGTAACACCATCGTACCTAGCAACTATGCAGGTTGTATGGCATGAACGAGTATCAGTGTGGAAACTTTTTAGAATATGATATCTCGTAAGCGACTCACACTAGAATCCTGCAAGAAACACCACTAACATACTAATTTATCCTACTTTTAGTTTGTAAATATCAATACAGTGCTGCGTTTCAAGAAGTGAATGTTTGCACGAAAAATACTTTCTAAGTATTACATAATCTGTTGATTCGCTAACAACACGAGTCCCTGACTACCAACCCATTCTGCGAAAACCGCACACCAATAGCACTTTCCATTTTAACAATATTTACGGTCCAGGTTCTAGATGTTCCACTCTGTATATGTAGACACAATGCGTCAAAAGTGTCCACATCTATATTCACATCTAACTTTCGCAAGACATTTTACGTTGTGTGTTGAGGATATTTGTGTACCATTGTCATTTCCTCTTTTTCCTGTTCCAGTCGCGAAAGCGCCGGCCGGTGTGGCCGTGCGGTTCTAGGCGCTACAGTCTGGTACCGCGTGACCGCTACGGTCGCAGTTTGGAATCTTGCCTCGGGCATGGATATGTGTGATTTCCTTAGGTTAGTTAGGTTTAAGTAGTTCTAAGTTCTAGGGGACTGATGACCACAGCAGTTAAGTCCCACAGTACTCAGAGCCATTTTGAACCAGTCGCGAATGTTTCGCAGGAAAAATGTTTGTTGCTAAGCCACGATGTGAGCTCGAATCTCTCTAATATTACTTTCATGGTCTTTTCGTGAGATATGCGTAGGAGGAAGTAATATATTTGTTGACACTCCTAAAAATGTACGCTCTCAGAACTATGAAAGTAAACCACGCCATGATGACCGAGCGAGGTGGCTTAGTGATTAACACACTGGACTCGCATTCGGGAGGACGACGATTCAATCCCGCGTCCGGTCATCCTGATTTAGGTTTTCCGTGATTTCCCTAAATCACTCCAGGCAAATACCGGGATGGTTCCTTTGAAAGGGCACGGTCGACTTCCTTCCCTAATCCTTTGAGACCGATGATCTCGCTGTCTGGTCGCCTCCCCCAAAACAAATCAAACCAAATCACGCCATGATTCAGAGCGCCTCTCTTGCAGCTTCTGCCACTGGAGTGGGTTGAATATTTCAGTCACCCTTTACACTTACTAAATGAAGCTGTAACGAAACGCGTTACTCTTCTTTGGATTCTCTTTGTTTCATCTACATCTACACTTGCAGCACTACTCTACAAGCCATACTTCAGTGGTTGGCAGAAAGTTCATCGAACAGCCTTCAGACTATTTCTCTACCGTTCCACCCTCGAACAGCGCACTGGAAAAGCAAACATTTAATCTTTCCATGCGAGTTCTGATTTCTCTGTTTTTATTACGATAATCATTTCACCCTATGTAGGCGGACGTCAACAGAATATTTTCGCATTCGATGAAGAAGGCTAGTGATTTAAATTCCGTGAAAAGATTTCGCCACAACGAAACCAGCCTTTCTTATAATGATCGTCATCCCAACTCGCTTATCATATCCCTGACACTCTCTCCGCTATTTCACTGTAATACAAAGTGATGTGCCCTTCAATAAACTTTCTAGATGTCCCCCGTAAATCTTATCTGGTAAGGATCACACACCCTGCAGCAATACATTAGGAGAGAAAGCACAAGCTTAATATAGGCAGCCTCTTTAGTGGACCTGTTGCTTCTTCTAAGTGTTCTGCGAACAAAACACAAGTCTTTTCTTCACCTTCGCCCCAACATTTTCTTTGTAATTGTTCGAATTTCAGTTGCTCGTAATTGTAACCACTAAATATTTAGTAGAATTAAAAACCTTTAGGTTTGTTTGATTTACCGTGTAACCTAAATTTGACGGATTCCTTTTGGTATTCATGTGGATGAATTCCCACTTTTCATTTTTTTTCTGATCAGTTGCCACTTCTCACAAGTGGTATCTCGTCTAAATCAATTTGCAATTGGTTTTCATCTTCTGATAACTTCACTAGGCGTTAAATGACAGCGTCACCTGCAAACTATCTAAGAGGGTTGCTCAGATTGTCTCCTAAATCGTTTATATAGATTCGGAATAACAAAATGGCTCAAATGGCTCTGAGAACTATGGGACTTAACATCTATGGTCATCAGTCCCCTAGAACTTAGAACTACTTATATCTAACTAACCTAAGGACAGCACACAACACCCAGTCATCACGGAATAACAAACGGCCAATAAATTTCCTTAGGGAATGCCAGATAACATTTTTCATTTACTCGGTGAAATTCTGTCAATTAGTACGAATTGTTGCCTTTATGAGAAGAAATCCCGAATCGATTCAAACAACTGCGACAATATTGCATGGGCTCGCATCTTGATTAAAAGCCGCTTGTGAGCGACGGTGACAAAGGCATTTTGGAAATCTGGAAGTATCGACTCCATTTGAGATCCCCTATCTATAGCATTCGTTATTTCGTAGGAATAAAAAGCTCTTTGCGTTTCACAAGAGTGGTATTTTTCATGTCTCAGTAGATAGTTTCCTTCGAGGCCATTCATAATGATCGAACAGAGCACATGATCCAAAATTCAACTGCAAATCGACGTCAGTGATTTGAGTCTGTTATTCGGGGTATTATTTCTATTTCTTTTCTTGTGTATTGGTGTGATCTGCGCAACTTACCACTCTTCAGTGGATCACCTAGAACCTGCACCGCAAATACTCCTTGGGAGCCATATCCGTATGGGTCTCTATCATGCGCCTAACACTGTAACTCGCAACTTCCAGTAATCTCTCCCTCTATGAACGACCGGATCTTGAAGGCCAAGAGGCTTCCTCTGAAAAAGGGCAAGCTACTGCACCTAGCTTAGGATTTTTATCTGCCAGCAGCCGAAGGCGCGGAAGCACCGAATGTCAACAGCCGGTGACAGTAGGCTAGGAACGAGACGCCCTCAGGGAAAATCGGTGAACCAACGATTCTTGGGTGTTGCCCTGGAGGTGGCTGAAGTCGCCCAGCAGCAGACTCACTGCTGGATGGCACCAGTTTAAATCTCGGCGGCATCAGGACTGGACTTAACCCGTAGACTCGTGGCTAATGGTAGTTGAGATCGGATGAGCCTCATCTGGTCAATGACTGCCTTGGAGTACTTCTCAGGATAGACTACAGCTGATGACAGATACTGCATGGCTAGAGCTGGTGGTGTTTATGGCTACTCGACCTAACCCTTTTGTGATAGGACGTTACTTTTCATCACATAGACTGAAGAAGTAGTGCAGCGCTATGCCCAGGAATGGTGTAATCTAGGCCACCTCTGCGGCTTGGCCCATGTACCATGCCTCGTCGACAATTATCCAACCCTAGCAACAGCAGCTGGGCTACACGTATGATAACTGCCTCACTTCAGTGCCCGAATTCGGATTTTGGTCATGTCGGGTCAGTACTTTTCCAACTTTTGACAGAGTAATGTGGTGCCTATCTTATAGCTTGTCTAGCTGCACGTTACATACGACGGTTCGGAGAGGTATTGGACTAACAAAATCACTGTCAGTGTGGCATATGTCTTACCTGTGATTAGTTTCATATGTTCGTTCCACTTTAAATCGTTCCGTACACGTACTTCTAGACATTTTATGGATACGACCGCTTCCAGTGATGTTTTGCAATCATTAAATCATAAAATAATGAGTCTTACGTACGCTCCTTGCAATAATTTTGGCTTCGCCCAGTTTTTGTCTATGGAACTTTGGCTACTTTTAAATTTGCAGTCAAGGTCTCTTTGCTCTTGCAATAGCTTTCTACCATGGCTACCGAACTACGACGGGTCTTTCCCATCCCTCATCACAACTCTGCTCTTCATATACCTGTCTAAGGCAGATCGTACAATGCTCTCGATCTTTGTCCAGTGATGCTCTACATTTTCGATCTTCGAGATAAATTTTTCATGTTGACGGCTCATGTAATCTGAAATCTGTTATTTGTCGCTCTTTTTAAGCAGAAATATGTTCCTACATTTCTTTACACTCCTGTTTAGAGTCATATTCAGTGATGCGTAAGGGCTTTATAATCACTAATAAGCTGTTCTACGCTAACCAGGCAGGAAAGGTGAGAATTGCTGCTCAGGTTAATTTTCGGATACGGCATTTAGAAAAATTTCACATTATTCAGTCCGCACTACCCGTTCTAATTACTTGAGTATTCCAGTTTATAGCTGCTAATTTGAAATCTCCACCTAACACTACAACATGACCAGAATATTTAGGTGAATTCTTCTCCAGATTTGCCTCAAATGTTTCGCCAATACTCTTTCTAAGGCAGGTGGTCTTTAAAAGCTTCTAATAACCCTATTTAATACAATTTTAACACTTATTTTCAACCAAATTATTTTACATTCAATATTTGTACTAACCTCACTAGATATCGTATTTTTACGGCTATAAATACACCTCCACAAGCGGTGTTCAAGCTCTCTTTGCATTATGCAAAAAATGGACAAAAATATGACAACACTACGAAAACTGCGTGCTTGAACGTAAATGGAGGTGCTAAGCAAGCCCGAAGGCTGCACTGTTGTGTTTGACCACGGATGGAACATCTGCAATGTCCTCAATACTCTGAAAGAGTCAGTCGTGGTCAGAATAGTGTTCCGCGTAGCTGCGAGTGCATTATGTCACTTCGAATGTAGGTAAGTCGGCGTTTCCGTAAACAAGGATGCCAATGTGTTTGTTGTTCCAAGAGACACCACATCAAAAATTCATACCGTTTATGGGAAAAGTGGAAAAACATCAGCCGTTAAGTCACAAAAGGGACGAAAGTATAGATTAGGTGATAGTGATGGATGGTCATTGAAAAGTATTCAAAATGGGTCAAATGGCTCTGAGCACTATGGGACTTAACATCTGTGGTCATCAGTCACTTAGAACTTAGAACTACTTAAACATAACTAACCCAAGGACAACACACACATCCATGCCCAAGGCAGGATTCGAACCTGCGACCGCAGCGGTCGCGCGGTTCCAGACTGAAGCGCCTAGAACCGCACGGCCACACCGGCCGGCTGAAAAGTATTGTGACAGCTGTAATAGTCGCTGCAGAACAGAATGTAGCACTCGGGAACCCTGTCAATACCAAAAGAACGCAAAGGAAGCTCCATAATCTGAGAATTTCAGGGCTAGCTGGAATTCCAAAAGCACACGTCAGTGAAGCAAATGCCTGTAACAGGAAAACGTGGTGCCGAAGCTATAAAACTTGGTCTATGTATCAATGGGAGAAAGTCATTTGGTCAGATGAGTCTTGTTTCATACCATTTCCAATTTCTGGGCGAGTTTGTGTCCCAAGAGAGAAACATGGCGGGGTTTGGTAATGATTTGGACAGCCATATCATAATATTCCATGTACCCCACGGTCAATCTGCAATGTCGCCTTACTGCCAGGGATTATGCCACCATTTTGGCTAATGAGGTCCATCCCATGGTGCAATGTTTGTTCCCCAATGTGTTTCAAGACGAAAGGGTCCCTGTTCACACAGCTCACTTCGTCCAAGTCGTGTTGTGTGAGCACAGAGATGAATTGTCGCATCCCCCGTGGCCACCACAGTCACCAGAACTCAATATTATTGAGCCTTCGTAGTCTAAGATGGAGGGAAATGTACTATTCACTTCCGTCATCGTTATCTGAGGTTGCCACTATTTTGCAGCAAGAAAGTTATAAGATTGCCTTGGAAACCATACATCAGGGGTGGCCAAGATTGCAGCTCGCAGACCACGCTCACAAGGGAACCTCCACATCGCACCCCCCCTTAGATTTAGTTATAAGTTGGCACAGTGGATAGGCCTTGAAAAACTGAACACAGAGCAATCGAGAAAACAGGAAGAAGTTGTGTGGAACTATGAAAATCATAGACAAAATATAAAAACTGATTAGTCCATGCGTAAGATAAGAAACATTAAGGACCATGAGAGCTCAGGAGCGCCCTGGTCCCGTGGTTAGCGTGAGTAGCTGTAGAACAAGAGGTCCTTAGTTGAAGTCTTCCCTCGAGAGAGAAGTTTAATTTTTTATATCAACTTCGCTCTCCAAAATTCCAGGACATGTTCAGATTTGCTTGGACATATGCAAGATTTGACGGTCTACACACGGAAAAATTTGAAAACGTTAAAAACAAATGTTTTGACAGAGCACAGGGAAAACTGTGCGATTGTGAAACTGCTGCATTCATTTGTTGCAGTTTATGTGACAAACTCATGTTTTCATCACTATTTTGGGAGTGATTATCACATCCACAAGAAAACCTAAATCGGGCAAGGTGAAGAACCTTTTTGCCCATTCGCCAAGTGTCCAAGTTAGGTGGGTCGACAGCATATTTCTGTCATGTGACGCACATGCCGTCACAAGTGTCGTATAGCCGGCCGTGGTGAGCGAGCGGTTCTAGGCGCTCCAGTCCAGAACCGCGCTGCTGCTACGGTCGCAGGTTCGAATCCTGCCTCGGGCATGGTTGTTTGTGATGTCCTTAGGTTTAAGTAGTTCTAAGTCTAGGGGACTGATGACCTGAGAAGTTGAGTCCCATAGTGCTCAGAGTCATTTTTTGAGCCAGTGTCGTATAGAATATATCAGACGTGTTTTCCTGTGGAGGCATCGGTTGACCTATGACCTTGCGATCAAATGTTTTCGGTTACCATTGGAGAGGCACGTCCTTTCGTCTACTAATCGCACGGTTTTGAGGTGCTGTCGCAAAACACAGACACTAAATTTATTACAGTGAACAGAGACGTCAATGAACGAACGGACAGATCATAACTTTGCGAAAATAAAGAAAATAAACTTTTCACTCGAGGGAAGACTTGAACCAAGAGCCTCTCGTTCGGCAGCTGCTCATACTAACCACGGGACCACGGCGCTACTGAGCTCACATCATCCTTGATGTTGTGTGTCTTGCGCATGGACTACTCAACTTGTATATTTTGCTTCTTTTTTTCATAGTTTCACACAACTCCTTCCTGTTTTCTCGATTGGTCTGTGTTCAGTTTTTCAAGGCCTATCCACTGTGCCAACTTTTAACTAAATCTGAAGGGGGTGCGATGGGGAGGTTCCCTTGTCAGTCCCGACTGTCGTAGCGCTCAGCCTCGCTTCACATTTCCCCACTGCCACGCCTTGCTATCTGAGCGAGAGGAGGGGGAAGAGGGGTAAACAGCGAACGCGCAGGATTTAAATGGCAGTAAAGTCGTACAGCATAGGCTCGGTTTCGTATTTCACTTTATCAACAATATCGATCACAAACAAAATAAGTTTTTTGTATTAATTAATTAATTTTGGCGCGCTGTAGACAATAAAATGTTTCTTTGATACAAACTGTCGGTACATGGACAGGTGCAGACAATTTCACAGAGCTGCACTCTCAAGCTACCGTGTCATCGTGACTTATTTAGTTCCATAATCGAAAAAGGTCTTCCACACATATATGTCGAAAGAAATATTGTAGCACCTTTGCAACCTCATTATGGAAATGGAAATCTGCCTGAGAAATGCAATGTAGATGTCACGGGCAGTTTTAACGTAAACTGGAGTTATCTTGCAGGTCAACCAGTTACATCTGCCCATACACAGGGGCGCTTACAACTGAAGTGGCAAACGGTCTCGAAAATAGGTTGAAAACATATGTAACATTGACATTGTCCTCAAAACCTTTATAAAACTATCGTTGTAAGTCTTGCAAGGTCACAATGAATTCTTCAATCCTCGCGCTTTCTCTAACACCAGTGAGCTTAGTGAAATACATTGCCATTGTCAGAATATGTTCCTTCTACAACGTAATGTTCTTTTTAAGTGCATCCCCATCAAATCAGATATGTCTTACTATGGACAGTGAACAGTTAAGTCCACTTAACGTCTGCAATCCATTCCAGATGTTCTGATTTTCATTCCTGCACCAGTTTCTTCAAGTGCTGCATGCCTGCAAATTTAGCATGAAGCACTTCCGAATGTGCAGAACAATGAGTCCCGTCTGTCGATGGTTGTGATTTTTTGCTCTTTCATTGTCATCTAAAAGTTTAAATTATCCTTTCACGCTTCTACACACATCAAAAAAAGGTTTGCATCGCCTCGGTTGCGAGAGTTCCGGAACCTATACAGAAAATTGGAACAGAGATCAACGTAAACATCATTTCCGCCCTTTTTATTGATCATGAAATCCACGCATTGCATTTTGTACCACCATACAACGAGACCTTCAGGGGTGGTGGTCCAGATTGCCGTACACACCGTTACCTCTGGTACCCAGTAACACGTCATCTTGCATTGATGCGTGCCTGTATTCCTCGTGGCATACTATCTATAAGTTCATCAAGGCACTGTTGGTCCAGGTTATCCCACTCCCCAACGGCGATTCGGCGTAGATCCCTCAGAGTGTTTGGTGGGCTACGTAGTCCTTAACTAGACCTTTTCAATCTATCCCAGGCATGGTCGATAGAGTTCATGTCTGGATAACATGCTGGCCACTCTAGCAGAGCAATGTTGTTATCCTGAAGGAAATCATTCACAAGATGTGCACGATGGGGGCGCGAATTGTCGTCCATAAAGACTAATGCCTCGCCAATATGCTGTCGATATGGTTGCACTATCGGTCGGAGGATGGCATTCACGTATCGTACAGTTGTTGCGGCGCCTTCCATGACTACCCGCGGCGTACGTCGGCCCCACATAATGCCACCCCAAAACAGCACGGAACCTCCACCTTGCTGCACTCACTGGACAGTGTGTTCAAGGCGTTCAGCTTGGCAGTGTTGCCTCCAAACACGTCTCTGACGATTGTCTGGTTGAAGGCATATGCGACACTCATGGGTGAAGAGAACGTGATGCCAATCTTGAGCGATCCATTCGGCATGCTGTTGGGCCCATCTGTACCGGGCTGCATGGTGTAGTGGTTGCAAAGATGGACCTCGTCATGGACGTCGGGAGTGAATTTGCTCGTCATGCAGCCTATTTCGCACAGTTTGAGTCGTAAAACGACGTCCTGTGGCTGCACGAAAAGCATTATTCAACATAGTGGCGTTGCTGTCAGGGTTCCTCAGAACCATAATCCGTAAGTGGCAGTCATCCGCTGCAGTAGCAGCCCTTAGGCGGCCTGAGCCAGGCATATCATCGACGGTTCCTGTCTCTCTGTATCTCCTCCATGTCCGAACAGCATCGCTTTGGTGCACTCCGTGACGCCTGGACACTTCTCACGGTGAGAGCCCTTCCTGACACACAGTAACAATGCGGACGCGATGGAACCGCTGTATTGACCGTCTAGGCATAGTTGAATCACCGACAACACGAGCCGTGTACCTCCTCCCTGGTGGAATGACTGAAACTGATCGGCTGTCGGACCCCCTCCGTCTAATAGGCGCTGCTCATGCATGGTTGTTTGCAGTTTTCAGTCATAGGCACTGTGTCTGTGATACAATATCCACAGTCAACGTCTATCTTCAGGAGTTCTGCGAACCGGGCTTATGCAAAACTTTTTTGATGTGTGTATAATGTCATATCATAGCAAATAAGCAGTGCCTGTCACTTATGAGAATTGAGAATTCTCATCCTTCTCTTCTGTCATTCCCATCAATTTTAAAAGATTGTGACCATAGATCGCTAGACTGCCTCTTTTTGTGCAAACAGTCACTGGACCTGTGAACGGTTTTCATACAGCGAACAAATAGCGAACAGCACTGACACCACGGTTCTGCTGAACTCAGAGAGTTGTGGCGACAGCAAAACGTCGCACCACAATGCTAATTTAAATGACGCTCCGTTCCGAGAAGGACCGAGCAAAACCGAGTGAGGGAGGGGTTGTTGGCTCACACGCGGCAGGCTCACACTGCACGTGTGAAGTTCGGCACGGCGTGGCCCGACCCTGCCATACATGACCTATATTTATCCATTCCGAGACGAGTGAAAGCTGTTTAGAATGCCAGTGGTTTCTCTACGCCATATTAGGCATGGTAATGTGTTGTGTTTTTGGCGTTTCTATGTTTTTGTTCTCCCTTTGTACATGCCACTCCGAATTTAGAATTCAGTGGTATTAACATTTGATTTCAGCCAGTTTTCTGTCCCTAGTGCTACGTGGCTATTTTTACCGTTTCTAAGCGAGACTAGTTACGGGACCTTTCCATAGACGCTTCTGCAGTTAATTAACTCTACGTATAAATTATCGATGTATTTGTTTCAGAATAAGTCCACGACGAGAATTTAGTGAGTTCGGATAATGTATGGCGGAAGGGGATCATAATTACAGGCATTCTGTTAGAGGAATTTCTTAGACGTTAACTTGCGTAGTACCACAATATTGATGTTATGAGATGGAAATTTCAAGGATGCACTCGAACCATTCGTTACTCTGATTAACCTAAGAGATTAAGTGGCTGACCGTTTAAGTATGAAGCGTGATGTACGAACAAGTGAACACATATTCTTGCCATCTATTGCATAGGTGTTTTTAACAGAGCTACTACAGTGAGTGACAGAACGCACTTCCGAGATGAGATAGAACGAGTTTTTCGTGCTTATGCTGCAAAGTGTAAGCCAACTGATCTGTTGTCAGCCATACCGTCTTTACTCTGTAGAGCTGCGGAAGTGTTTTTATTAGTGACTATTCACGAACCTGCTTTAATCGAGCTTAGTATATGATATAGCACTAATTTTTGCATGGGTCTGGTAGGTACTTGACGGACAGCGTTAACTGACGTGTGCCGTGGCGTAACTGAAATGCAGTGGAGGTTATGTAATGATACGGCGTTGTTTCTACTGGTTTGGAGACATAGCATTAGTTTTATTGAGTATTAAATGATTGCACTTGTTTATGAAAATATTTCTGACTATTTACAGCACTTCACTTTCACTTTTACTGCCACAAATACATTAGTATACAAAACTTAAAGACGAAACAAACTAACAAGTACAGTAAAGAGTTGTAGTAGTACGGCTTTCCATTTCTCCATCAGCGCGGTTGACAGCTGGTAGATAGTTGCTGGAGCATGTGGGCGTGCTGCAATGTCTTCACACCGCAGCTCACACGTGCTTGATGTGGTCCGGAGCTCGTGGTCTAGTGGCTAGCGTTGTTGCCTCTGGGTCCCGGGTTCGATTCCAGTCGGGTTAGGGATTTTCTCTGCCCCGGGACTGGGTGTTTGTGTTTTCCTCTTATTTCATCATCATTCGTGAAAGTGGCTATATTGGGCTGTGTAAAGATTGGGACTTTTTACGGGTGCTGATGACCGGGCGGTTGAGCGCCCCACGAAACAAACATCAGTACTTGATGTGATTTAAGTCGAAAGAACGGGCAGGACAGTCCATTAGCCAAATACCCTCTCTTTCCATGAGCCCCTCCACCTGCGCTGTTCAATGCGGTCTCACATTGTTATCCATAAAATGGGGAAACTCTGTCCTATTCTAATTCCGGAATTGAGTCCAATGTGAACCTTCGTTCATAAGAAACCACATGGCGAAGGAAATTAGGCTCAAAGAACGTTTTTGCTTGCAACTTGACTGTAGTATAAAATTGAATCTTCGGCTTAAGCCACAGCAATAAGTTACCAACTTTTAATAACTTATTGCATTAAAATATTCAAAGAAAGGCTAAACACACAGCCTCTGAAGGCAGCCGAGTATGTACCATTATATTATTAAGATATTCTGCCCACTCGAGTTGTACGTTTAGTATCCGAGGTAAATGAAACCACTTCTTCTTGCCAGGCCAACGTCCTTGCCGCAGTGGTAACACCGGTTCCCGTCGGATCACCGAAGTTAAGCGCTGTCGGGATGGGCTAACACTTGGATGGGTGACCATCCGGTCTGCCGAGCGCTGTTGGCAAGCGGGGTGCACTCAGCACTTGTGAGGCAAACTGAGAAGCTCCTTGATTTAGAAGTAGCGGCTCCGGTCTCGGAAACTGACATACGGCCGGGAGAACGGTAAAAATGGAAATGTCGTGTGGCTAGGGCCTCCCGTTGGGTAGACCGTTCGCCGGGAGAACGGTGTGCTGACCACATGCAGTAATGCCTATGGGCTGAGGATGACACAGCGGCCGGTCGGTCCCGTTGGGCCTTCCAAGGCCTGTCCGGACGGAGTTTAGTTTTCTTCATGGCAGTGTACTTGCGAGACATTGTGAATTATATACATCTTCCAAAAATATTCATCAGATGGTCAACACGAAGAGGTCTCCCTGATGCTGGTAGCTCTGAAACTCACTAGCTAGCTTCCTCACTCACTCGTTTGCTTCGTTGGCTACAGGAATCACATACCTGGATATATTGCAAATATAATTTTTCACCAGGGCTGAGGGCTACCACACTGGCGTTTCGGTATCTTTGGAGAGCAATGAGTCAACGAAAAAGATTGGAAGGAAGATAAAGGTTTAATGAACCACCAACAACTTTCTTAGGGACGGCCCTAAAGCTCGAAGTGGGTAGGTGATCTGTCGTGTCCTTTCTAGAGGAACCAAAATGAATTTGCCTTAAGTGATTTAGGAAAACCTACATTTTGAGCCCAGATGGGTATCTGAATCACTGTCCCGCCAAATGTGAACCCTGTTTTTTAACATTGCACCACCCTGTTCGTCGAGAAACTATGAAGTAACAATACACAACATACAAGTAACTACTGTGATATTAGGCAATCCATACACATATACTAATAGCTTGTGTCGGTCAACAGACTCTACACGATGTTTACTTTTTAGGATGTGATGCCTTAAATATGACCGAAAACGCCGTAATGTCTACTTACGCAGCTGCAAGAGGGACAGTGGACTGTTCATTCGGGAACTGTGTGGAATAAAGACGAAGGTGTGCATTGGTACATCATTCACAGCACAATAACGAAAGAAAGGACAACATCATACTTAGTTCCTGGTAACCAAGTTCTACACTCCTGGAAATGAAAAAAAGAACACATTGACACCGGTGTGTCAGACCCACCATACTTGCTCCGGACACTGTGAGAGGGCTGTACAAGCAATGATCACACGCAGGGCACAGCGGACACACCAGGAACCGCGGTGTTGGCCGTCGAATGGCGCTAGCTGCGCTGCATTTGTGCACCGCCGCCGTCAGTGTCAGCCAGTTTGCCGTGGCATACGGAGCTCCATCGCAGTCTTTAACACTGGTAGCATGCCGCGACAGCGTGGACGTGAACCGTATGTGCAGTTGACGGACTTTGAGCGAGGGCGTATAGTGGGCATGCGGGAGGCCGGGTGGACGTACCGCCGAATTGCTCAACACGTGGGGCGTGAGGTCTCCACAGTACATCGATGTTGTCGCCAGTGGTCGGCGGAAGGTGCACGCGCCCGTCGACCTGGGACCGGACCGCAGCGACGCACGGATGCACGCCAAGACCGTAGGATCCTACGCAGTGCCGTAGGGGACCGCACCGCCACTTCCCAGCAAATTAGGGACACTGTTGCTCCTGGGGTATGGGCGAGGACCATTCGCAACCGTCTCCATGAAGCTGGGCTACGGTCCCGCACACCGTTAGGCCGTCTTCCGCTCACGCCCCAACATCGTGCAGCCCGCCTCCAGTGGTGTCGCGACAGGCGTGAATGGAGGGACGAATGGAGACGTGTCGTCTTCAGCGATGAAAGTCGCTTCTGCCTTGGTGCCAATGATGGTCGTATGCGTGTTTGGCGCCGTGCAGGTGAGCGCCACAATCAGGACTGCATACGACCGAGGCACACAGGGCCAACACCCGGCATCATGGTGTGGGGAGCGATCTCCTACACTGGCCGTACACCACTGGTGATCGTCGAGGGGACACTGAATAGTGCTTGGTACATCCAAACCGTCATCGAACCCATCGTTCTACCATTCCTAGACCGGCAAGGGAACTTGCTGTTCCAACAGGACAATGCACGTCCGCATGTATCCCGTGCCACCCAACGTGCTCTAGAAGGTGTAAGTCAACTACCCTGGCCAGCAAGATCTCCGGATCTGTCCCCCATTGAGCATGTTTGGGACTGGATGAAGCGTCGTCTCACGCGGTCTGCACGTCCAGCACGAACGCTGGTCCAACTGAGGCGCCAGGTGGAAATGGCATGGCAAGCCGTTCCACAGGACTACATCCAGCATCTCTACAATCGTCTCCATGGGAGAATAGCAGCCTGCATTGCTGCGAAAGGTGGATATACACTGTACTAGTGCCGACATTGTGCATGCTCTGTTGCCTGTGTCTATGCGCCTGTGGTTCTGTCAGTGTGATCATGTGATGTATCTGACCCCAGGAATGTGTCAATAAAGTTTCCCCTTCCTGGGACAATGAATTCACGGTGTTCTTATTTCAATTTCCAGGAGTGTATATCGGTACAGTCTTTCACGCAAAACATGGCTGCCGCCTGCCACAGCAGAGACAAATTCCGTGTCGTTGAATTAAGGCCAACCACTAGAATTCTAAGTCCAACCATCTGCGTTATCTGACAACACTGTAGGATGCATAAGTTTCTGTCTTCCAGAGAGCTGTTCTACTGTTGACTCCGCTTGTGGCCAACAGTTGAACGTTGCTCAGTTATTAAGCAAAGTCGCAAGTTTGAGAATATTCCTTCCTTTAGCTTCTGAATCTCATTTCGAGTGTGGCTGGAAGTATAAGTTTGATGGAACCTCAGAGATAATTTGCTTCACTCTATAACTCATTTGCAATAACAAAGCCTTTCAGTAACATTTCCACTGCGTCAAGATCAGAACAGTTTACGCTCGAAAGTTTCCTCGCCATACAGCGGCAACAGAAGAGTGGCCATCGACCACTCAACGCCGCCCACCAGACGCTAGCCGGCGTCTTCCTAAATGACCGCGACGTGGCGCATCTTGGGTACGTTTCTCTTCTTGCATTAGTCAGCTTAAATTTGTTTATTATTGTAGTGTGACTTTCCTAACAAAATAACTTTGATAAACCTTGTGAACAAAGTATAGTAATAGAACACGTGTAAGTTGCTATGAGTGTTTTTATCAATTTTAACATTTTCATTTGAAATTTTAGTATTTGTCTTATATTTATGTACTGGATTTTGGATACTGACAGCTAGGTAACCAATCAACTCGCTTATATACTACTTCCACCGTCCTGAAATATACTGACCATAATTTAATTGGATAAATAGCCGCTGCACTCTTGAGTCTCATTTGTTTGAAATGGACTAGCACCATCATAAAACAATGGCTAACGAAAAGAATGTGTTATGGTCCTATTACACAGATAGCAAGACAAATATTCGATTGTGATTTATACTGTCATATAAAATTGTGCGGCCTGATGAATTACGATTCCATGTGCTTTTACCAAGATGAGGCGGCTTGCATCTTCTAATGCAGTATGATAACGGATAAGGCTCGCCAGTAATTCTTGGCTGACAACATGTCTAATGCACCTGATACGTTGGTGTTTACTTTTCATTGCTAGTTTATACACTCTGAACTTTTCGTTTAACAGTGTGATACATGTTTGCCGAAGCATTCTCCATCCGTGGCTCATTTGTGAACCACTAGCGCCGTCTCACATGATGCACCTCTTAGCAGAACTTAAAATCTACTGCTTGAAGCAGAAATTTTGGTCGTCATAAATGATCTATAATACTAGAAAAATGCCTGAATTGCCTTTAGCATTTGAACAGCTGATTAGAAAAGTTTTGCGTAAGAGCGTCCATCTTTGACAAGCTGTATGGAACAGTTGTATCTTCATTACAGAAATGTGTAAATATATATATAACAAAACAACAACATAAATCACCGAAGATATGGGTTGTGATTCTAATTTTTCTGCAGCATTACACAGATTCAGATAGCATTATCAGGTAGAATCGGTGTATTCCGTAGGAGTTCAGAATGGGAAGACTTCTTGACTTGAAACTTTATGTTGTTAGTAGCTTACGAACTCTCTCTGTGGATGCTTGCATTTTACGATCAGTGCTGTGTTGTGTTTTCATTTGTCTTCCTCTATTTTGGGGATGGCACCAATGGCAGTGTTCTTAAAAAAACCTTTTTTAAATCTGTAATGATAAAAAATGTGTTGCTTAGTCATAGTGTGTACAGTATAACCACTGGAGACGCTCCAGAAAACTGAATCCTGTCTGGTAAAGGAGCGTTTCCATTTCCGATACACCTACGACAGGAAAACAGAAGTAACTGTGGCAGTTATTGATTTATGATGTTCAGTTTGCGATTGGTGCAATTGAGTGTTAGTCATAAAACGTAATTGTAAAAACTGGAATCAGATTCCTTGGTTTATACTTTTTAATATTCCAGCCCTTCGCAGCCACATCTTTGAGGTGCAAGCTGTAATCACTTCCAAACCCATTGATGGAACACATTGGCCGTGAAAACGTAATCTTCCTGCCGGTAGTATAATTAAAACTTAGCTACAGCACAGAATATTTTCGGCAAATCTGTGACCATCACGTTACTTCCTGAGTGGGGCAGAATTATCCTGCTAAATTCACTTTATATTTTCTTATCATTTCCACTGAATAATCGTCGGTCAACAGTCAGTAATTTGGCAGGAAATTGATTACGGATGGGAAATTTTTCTAGTTACGAAAGATAACCACATTGAATATTTGTAAATAAAACTTGAAGACATACTGCGTTCAGTGCTGTATCAGTCATTTCTGTAAGTTAGTTACCTTTTTCACAATTAAGAGTTACTTTCGTGTGCCTAATTTAAAAATACCAAACTATCCTACAATGCTGAAATAGTTTCAGATCCTTGCATGTAGGAACATAGTGGTTTATAGTTTAGTAGACGGATCAAATTGAAATTTATGTCACATATTAAGGTCCACGGTTTCCTGGCACTTTAAAAAAGTGAAGCTTCTTAGTCAATGCAATCATAAGATATGGCGAGTTACGTCTCATATTTTGATACTCACAAACTCACTGATCAAAACCCACGGGGTATTTGTAGTTGAACTAGAATCATGAAATTGCAGAGAAGTGAGGTTTTACACCAACATCAAAAGAAAAACTCGAAAAACTGTTAATTATTTGTTATCAGACTGACTGTTCGTCCGCTTGTTAAGACCCAATTTTCTCAGAAACTGGTAGACCTATCAAATTGACACTTATGTCACTTATTAAGGTATACGATTCCTTGCCGATGTAAAAAAAAAAATGAAGCTTCTAAGTCAATACAATCAAAAGATACCGCCATTTATGTCACATATTTTGATATTCGCAAACTTAGTCATCAAAACCTAGCATAAGGAAATTCTCCATGAAGCAAGGTTGCATGCTATAACTAAAGGAAAAAAATCCGAAAATAGTTAATTTGTAATTACATCACGTAAAAAAATTGTCATTTGTTATCTAACTGTCTGTTTGCCCGTTTGTTAAGACCTTTATTTCTCTGAAATGACTCGATGTATCCAGTTGAAATTTGTGTCACATAATAAGGTCTACGGTCCGTTGCTGACGTCAAAAAATACAGCTTTGAGTCAATGTAATATAAAGATACGGCGATTTATGCCTCATATTTTGATATTCGCTGACTCAATCATCAAAACCTGCAGGGTACTTCGCGCCGACCTAGAACAGGAAATCTGCCAGGAAGTAAGGTTTCACACTACAACCACAGGAAAAAATCCGAAAACTGATATTTATTTGTTAGCAAACCGTCTGTCCGCCCGTCTATTAAGACCCTCTCTTTTCTTCAGGGAACTGAAGGACGTACTAATCTCAACTTGGTATCATATACTAAAGTCTATAGTCCTTTGGTGGAGTAAAACTGTTAAGCTTCCAAACCAATGCCCCCAAAAGATATGGCCAATTACGTCAAATATTTTAATACTAGCAAACTCAATCACTAAGACATATCGGTACTACCCCTTGACGTAGAACCACGAAATGTGGCAAGAAGAAAGGTTTCACTGTACAAGTGAAGGGGAAAAAATCAGAAAACTGTTATTTTGTAATTACACCATACGAAAAATATATCTTTTGTCGTTTGTTATGAAAACTTCAGATTTGAAAGAAAAACATTCTCGAAAGTCTTGGAATCCCTGGGACAGATATATTGCCAGTATCAATGTCAAGAAAATCGTCGATATCCTCGATTTCCAGAATCAATGAATTACCTATATACATAATTAAGTTTGTACAGAACCCTCAGAGCGTGGGTCCTACTCGCACCTGGCCCTTTTTTATATTTTTTATTTTCCATTTTTTATTTATTTATTTGTTTTGTGAGGTAGGCAGCGTACAGGTAGGTATTGCAGTGCAGTAGCAACACTTGATGCAGTTTTGTTGGCAGTTCTCCTTATACTGGGACCAAAAGGAGTCTCAGTTGTTGGCATCTAATACTAAAATGTTATATGTACTGAACAAACATCTGAGGAGTATTTCGTAGTGCATACCACCTTTATTCTGCCACCAGCTACAAAATGTTATCAGTTTGTACTACCCTGTACTCAAGCAGATGTCTTTTGCTCCGGCTCAGCCATTACTTTCTCCTTAAGAAGTTAACGTAAAGGCATCACAACTCATCACCAGTAAAAATATTGACTACGAATGCTCAATCAGCGAACTAATGACGCCGGCCGGAGTGGGCGAGCGGTTCTAGGCGCTACAGTCTGGAAAAGCACGACCGCTACGGTCGCAGGTTCAAATCCTGCCTCGGGCATGGATGTGTGTGCTGTCAGTAGGTTAGTTAGGTTTAAGTAGTTCTAAGTTCTAGGAGACTGATGACCTCAGCAGTTAAGCCCCATAGTGCTCAGAGCCATTTGAACCCATTTGAACTAATGACACAGTAATAGTCAACCCTCTGATTTTTACTATTCTGAATCTGAGCATGCCCTTCTAAACCTTGTCTGTTGAATGCAAGTGTCACACAAAGGTTAAGAGGTGACAGCTCATCACATATGTTAGTTATTGAGACTTCGGGGACGTGGAAAATCATTCATGCCAGGACTGTCTTTCTCGAAACAGGAAGTTCTTTTGCTGGCGTTATTTGTCCGATAACACTCACTCAACGCAAAATACAAATTTATCGAGCTTTCTCTGCTGCCTTGACCTATCCATAGAACCCAAAATTAATAATACACTGAGATGCCAAAAGTTATGGTATACCTGTTAATATTGTGTCGGACCTCTTTTTGCCCTCCGTAGTGCAGCAAGTCGAAGTGGCATGGTCTCAACAAGTCGCTGGAAGTCCCCTGCAAAAATATTGAGCCATGCTGCCTCTATAGCCGTCCATAATTGCGAAATTGTTGCAGGTGCAGGATTTTGTGCACGAAGTAACCTCTCGATTACGTCCCATAAATGTTCGATGGGAGTCGTGTCGGGTGATCGGGTGGCCAGATCATTCGCTAGAATTGTCGAATTGCGAACAACTGTGGTCCGGTGACTTGACATCGTTGTTTGGGAACATGAAGTTCGTGAACGGCTGCAGATGGTCTCCTGGTAGCCAGATATAACTATTTTCAGTCAACGATCGGTTCAGTTGGACCAGAGGACCCAGTCCATTCTATTTAAACACAGCCCACACCATTATGGAGCCACCACCAGCTTGCACAGTACCTTGTTGAAAACCTGGGTCCACTGCTACACTCGAACCCTACCGTCAGCTCTTACCAACTAAAATCGGGGCTCATCTGACTGGGGCCACGGTTTTCCAGTCGTCTAGGGTCCAAACGATATGGTCACGAACCCAGGAAAGGCGCTGCAAGTGATGTCGTGCTGTTGAAAGGTACTCGCGTCGATCGTCTGCTGCCATTGCCCATAACACACGATTTCGTCGCACTGTCCTAATGGATACGTTCCACATTGATTTCTGCGGTTATTTCGCGCAGTGTTACTCGTCTGATAGCACTGACAACTGTATGCCAACGCCTCTGCTCTCGGTCGTTAAGTGAAGGCTGTCGGCCACTGTGTTGCGCGGGGAGAGGTACCGCCTTGAATTTGGTATTCTCATCAAAATCTTGACACTGTGGATCTCGGGATATTGAATTCCCTAACGATCTTCAAAATGGAATTCCCATGTACCTAGCTCCAACTACCATTCCTCGTTCAAAGTTGCTAATTCCCGTCGTTCGGTCGTAACCACGTCGGTAACCTATTCCCATGAATCACCTGAGTACAAATGACAGCTCCGCCAATGCACTGCCCTTTTATAGCTTGTGTAGGCGATACGACCGCCATCTATATATATGCATATCGCTATCCCATCACTTGTCACCTTAGCGTATGACGCAAATGTCAGACCTTTTTCTATTTGTGACTCTGTTCTATATCGTTTAAACAACATTCATAAGACTCAAGCAACAAAAATCCAATACATAATTGCAAGACAAACACTGTCACTTTTAGAGGTGGTATTATGGACCAAAACAAGAAACATTTTCCAACAAACAAGGGGTCTAAAACACATACCTCAAGAGCTATTACCACTTGTTCAATAGAGGAGATGTGTTTCACAGTAGCGAAGATGAAGAAGCGCCCATAGACCCTCAGGTATGCATTTTAGAGCCTAAGTTTACGGAAATTTTTTTTCTGGATTTCATCCTTACGGCGACCTCTGAAAGTTGCCTACCTAACAGTCTTAGCAACAACACTACTTGTACATGTAATCCACTGTTAGAGGTATCAGAACGGTTCTCGCTTATAGCTTTCGAGCCGTTCGTTTCCGGTACAGCGACCCTTACCCAAAATTAATACATTTATCCGTCTCCATCATCCTAGAAAGTTTGTAACATCATCATTGAATCACCCTGTATATACATACATTTACAGGCGCCGCCGCCTCTAACTTCGTCGCTCTGTAGCGTCGCTGGATAACGTTTCCGGACATGGGTTCCTACCTAAAACTTGATCTAGGAAGTCCCCTCTACAAGCTCCAGCAAATTGTAACATGAATTGTGAAACACCCTATATAAGCACCGACATGTAAGCAAGAGGTTAGTGTGACATTAATGTGGAAACGTGAACTATGGCGATATTATCACCAAATTCGTCCAAACAGGACCGACGTGCTGTTATTCTTTTCTTTGCTGCCGAAGGACAAACACCGGTAGACAGCAATCGAGGAATGGAGGATGTAAATGGGGAAGCATGTCTATCGAAAACCATCGTTGTGGACTGGTGCGCAACAAGGGGTGCTGCAGTTTCATGATAACGCACGTCTCCAGATCGCAAATGTCGTAACGCAGAAGTTACGCCATCTCAAATGGGACACACTCGAGCACCTGCCCTATAGTCCTGATCTCTCACCAAGTGATTACCTCACCGTCATTCCCTTAAAAAGGTCTTGATGGGTCCACTATTCCAGTCGGACGAAGATGTGAGACAGACATTTACAGACTTCTTCATGCAGCAAGACGTAGTGTTTTTCCGAACTCTTCCACCAGGTGCGTGGATCAGATAATTGCGTAAGTATTCACGGTGATTTTTCCTGATTGTCATACCGATTGTGGACTGCACGCCCGTCAAACGGAAACTTTTTGGTCGCCCCTTATACGTCAAATAGAGACAGTAAATTTAATGTTGACAGGGACATCATTCTCCACCAGATGTAACTGTCATTATTTATGGCCAAATTCCGTCACATTTTCTGTGGGAAATTAGCGGCAGATCATCGAAGTATGTTCAGTATAATGTACTTCATAGCCAACAACGCTTACAGACCGCACTCAGAGTGGCTGAGCCTTGGTTAGAGAAATGGCGTGTTAGAATAAACGTCGAAAAGTGCGAAGCCGTTCTGTTCACTAGAAGCAGCTGCGCAAACACCGATACTGCAGACCAATAACTCTACATGCACGCCCAATACGTTTCCGCGAGTAAGTCAAATGCCTCGGTGTCAGGCTGGACCGGAAATTACTCTGGGGGGACCACATACAACACATGACCAACCGAGCAAGCACGAGGCTCAAACAGCTCTACCCTATGCTCAACAGGCGTAGCACACTGAACAGAAGGCACTTATTCGACCCCTGATGACGTACGCAGCCCCTATCTGGGGATACGCTGCGCCCACACGCCTGCGCCGTCTGCAGATCATACAAAACAAAATCATAAGCAATACTCCGCGATACATACGCATCGCGGACCTTCACCGGGAATACCGACTTGAAACTCTCACGGACGTAATCCACAAACTCACCACAAGACTGTGCAGAAACTCCAGACATTCGCAGAACCCGTTTATTCGGAATCAGGGGAACTACGACCACAACCACAGATGGAAACATAAAAGACCAAAAGACACACTTGTAAGGACCTAACATCTACGGCCAAGTTGACGCATACATAACGGTACAGGTGAGCCCCTGTTAATCAGCCACCATTACTGGATATCCAGTTGGAACACACTTGCCATATAACTGGCACCACGCAGGGAAGCCGTACCGTACACTACATGCAGACAAGCTCCATACACCCCCCACACAGTGACATGATCTACGGCCCATCTCCCACTTATATATAACGATCCTGATTGTTCCAGGAATGCAGCAGCTGCAGCAAACTCGGATACATCGCCATCGCCTGCCACGGTAATGATGCATGATACCCATACTAACAAACCTAACCTTGCTTGAACTATCGCAGCTAGTAAGCCACTAATGCTCTTACTACCCATCCCACTGTCGCAGAGGTATTTTTTTCCCCACGGCACGAGCCTTGGCACTTTTTTCCCTCTGCTCTTCAAATTGCTACCCTCATTCGCGTTTCGTCCACTATCTATCACCTGATAGACCGTGTTAATGCGTAGTCTTACCCAGACGCACGGATAACACCACAGCCCAGCATCCTCTGATTCACCTATTAGATAACTAACATGTTGACGGAGGTGACAGTAGAACTTTTGGTTTGGTCACCACGTTGGTGCGGGCGTGGATGGGCCCCATCCGACACCTCCGAGGGGTGTCGCCCCATCTCTATATATTAGCCAACAAACTGTTAAACCAGAAGAATATGCCTCTTATGGCGAAAAGAATTCACATGGGTTCGAACGTGAGACACTTCACCTACAGAGCCCACGAGTTGTTTATTCAGCGACAGTTACTATTTACAAAATTGCATCTATTTATGTTCCCGAGGAAATATAGCATTCCATAATCCATTCACGTCAGTGCTGTACCGGATATTAACTCTTGCTGTGATTACCGCCGGCTATTTTTTGTGCTGTCAAGTGTACTAACATGGCCGGCCGGTGTGGCCGTGCGGTTCTAGGCGCGTCAGTTTGGAACCGCTACGGTCGCAGGTTCGAATCCTGCCACGGGCATGGATGTGTGTGATGTCCTTAGGTTAGTTAGGTTTAAGTAGTTCTAAGTTCTAGGGGACTGATGACCACAGATGTTGAGTCCCGTAGTGCTCAGAGCCATTTGAACCATTTGTACTAACATGGGCGAAGAAGTGCATATACGTGAACTACGCTAACTTTGCAAATTTGATGGCTGTAGCGCATTTACGACTGCATCATTTGTGTAGTATCTCCAATGGCAGGATATTCATGTCAGCCTTTATCTTCCATCAGCCATACTATACCATTATAGTGTATTTCAAAGAAAACATCACGATAACAGTTAGGATTTAAAGTCATGGTGAAATCACCGTTCTTCCTTAGTGTTATGACGACTAATAGTGCAGGGAATACGGCAGTTTTTTTTAGGATTTGATCCACAAAAGCGATAAGTACAGAATCTGAGTTTGAGACTTAACTTACATAACGGAGCAAGCTAACACAAAGATAACACTAAGAAACAGTTTTAGAAGAGTGATCTCTGAGTGTGAGATCATGCGGTGGGGGGCACACATCATACTTGTGTGAAACCTAGAAACAAATATGTCCAGAAATGTATAAAAGTGAATGCTGGATGGTTTCTACTAAATAGATGCGGCCGATTTTCATCCTAACCATTGTTCAATGTCGGCTTGTGTTCCGTAACGATCTTTCGTCGTCGGGACGATAAACCTTAAACGAAATGGTTCAAATGGCTCTGAGCACTGTGGCACTTAACATCTGAGGTCATCAGTCCCCTAGACTTAGAACTACTTAAACCTAACTAACCTAAGGACATCACACAAATCCATACCCGAGGCAGGATTCGAACCTGCGACCGTAGTAGCAGAGTGGTTCCGGACTGAAGCGCCTAGAACCGCTCGGTTACAAAGGCCGGCAACCCTTAAACTTTTCCGCTTTTAAATATCCAAAATACTCTTTCTCTATCGACCAATGTTCTCTCTTTAATGATCTTCAAAGCCATTTAAAAACATACTTTTCCCAACTAGTACGCTCTGATCATTTCTTTCAGTGCGTATGTAAGGTAAGGACACAAAGAACGTGCTTCCTTAGTAAACAGTTTCTCTGTAGAGTAATACATTGAGTACAGAAAACAGAGGTCCAGATTGCATTCTGTGTCAATTCACCGCCTGTACAACCAGTGTAACAATACCTTCGTCTTATAGTTGTGTATTGACATTGCACAGTTTTCTTTTTATCGTGGTAGAATCCAATTCATGCTAGATCACAATAAAGTGCATTTAAAGCCAACGGTAATATCATATGTGAGCGAAGTTCGAGACCATAAAGAAATATTAATCCATTATATGGGATAGCCTATGCAATATACTGCCCATTACTGAGTGGGCGAAGAAATTATTCAGAACGAACGACTTCCTAATGCTTTATCTGCTTGTCGCTTACGTAGTCTTCTCGCCTGCCGTAAGGAAGCAGAGTGTAAGGAGAGCAGGATACAGAACGGTGCCGCAGTGCTCATGTAAATTTCATTCACGGAACATCGCTGTTAATGAATATGCAGAAGTTGTGACCCTAGCACATAGCTGTGAGCCAGCCAACGAAAGCTCCTTGCACGTTGTACGTAGCTCCTTCTCGGCTGCAGCGGTCTCTGTCTGGCAGTTCATCGATGCAAAATTTCAAGTTATCACTAAATTGTATTAAGACTGTGTAGCAGATCTGCAAGGTACACTTCATATGTTTGAAGTCTATACACTGTCAAAAATAAATATCTAATAGTGCTTAACAGGAAAATATAATAGATATCCATCACAGACTAGACATGAGTAGAACTACAAACAGCTACCTGTCCTATACCACATCCGGACATTCAGAATGTCTTTTAGATGCTTAAGCAGGATAGCAGCCACGTAACACCAAACTGTTCACAAACAGTTCATAGGCGTAATAGGTTTACGTAGTTTTCACCAGTTCGAAAGAAGCTTAAAGTTTAACGTTGCTTCGAGTTCATTAGAGACGGAATACACCTTCGGATTTAACAAGTATGGTAGAAGGAATCTGTTGCAGGCATCGTTTCTGGGAGCATACCAGTATTATTCGCCTAAAATGGTTTACGTAAGAGAATCTCAAAGTTACGGGGGGATTGAAGTTTGGAATGAATTTTGTTGTGGGTGGAGGGGGCGAGGGTCGTGTAATATATAACAATAATTACTCTTAATTCGTTTACGGAATCTATGTAGAAATACTGTAATGTTAAAAACAGATCTTCTGTACTAAACAAACGTTAATGCTTGCCAACATTTCCATGGATTTCTTTTTCTAAACAAACCGATCGTATTACAAGAAATGACTACCCTGAACTTTTTTATTTCTGTATTTTCAAATGTATCTATATTTTGCCGTAGTCTGATTGTAATGAATTGCAAGAGAAGCAACAAAAATTTTCTTCCTAAATGTGGTGCACAGATGATGACAAGATTCGGATTAACTGAATAAACAGATGTCGTTTGTCCAATCTGCAAGTAAAACGGATGTATTTGTATGAAAGATATCAAAGAATTATTAATAGATGAACAGATATTTTTTGAGACGCATCTCTTTTTGAAACACATCTCTTCAAGCGAATAAGTTCCAATAGCACTTAAGGCATGTGTTTTAGAGCTCAAGTTTACAAGAATATTTTTGTTGGTTTGGTCCATACTGCTACCTCTGAAAATTGGAAACCTACTATCTTTGCACTCTTATTGTTCCCTTTCGGTTCTTCTACCTATTTATATTACCCGTCTTTCCCTATATCTTGTTCCTATTTTTCTCCGAATTTCGAACATACCGGACAGAGATATCAGCACGATTATCGCTTATAACTTTCGACTCGGTCGTTTCTGGCTCATGATACCTTATCCTAATTGATACATTTACCCTTCTTCGTCATCCCTCAAAGTTTGTAACATCATCACGGAATCACTCTTTAGAATAGGTAAATACAATAAAACATTTACAATTGTGGAAGCAGTTATCTTACCTGGAGCGAGATTGTTTCAACATTGTTTGATTGAACACTAAATATTTCACTCTCAAATTACACAGTAATCTTACATCTTTCAAATTACACAGCTCGTAAAAAAATCTGCGTTTTTAGAAGAATTTAGCCCACAACTGATTGGTAGGTTGTAGAATAGGTTCTTTGCTCTGCAAATGGACAAAGCTTCTAATATTCATGAAGATGTTCATTTGGTACTATACGTTCGTTCTATTGAAAGAACTGTGAAAGAAGGTATTCTGTTCTGTGAGCCCCCCAATGCTTTGTTTGCTGACTGTTTGGTGTATTTGGACGAATTTGGATTATGTACAGCTTAGACTCATGTAACGTGTATACATACGATTTGTCGACCTGGAGAAAGCGTTCGACAATGTCAGATGGTGCAAGATGTTCGAAATTTGGAGATAAATAGGGGCAAGATGTAGGGAACGACGGGTAATATACAATAGTTAGAAGAACCAAGACGGAACAATAAGAGTGTAAGATCGAGAACAAAGTGTTCAGATTGAAAACGGTATAAGACAGAGACGTATTCTTTCGTCACTACTATTCCCTCTGTACGTCGAAGAAGCAATGATGGAAATAAAAGAAAGGTTCAAGAGTGAAATTAAAATTCAACATGAAAGGATATGAATGATGAGATTCGCTGATGACATTGCTATCCTCAGTGAAAGTGAAGAAGAATTGCAGGATCTATTGAATGGAATGAACAGTCTAATGAGTACAGAATATGGATTATGTCTAAATCGAAGAAAGACAAAAGTAATGAGAAGTATTAGAAATGAGAACAGCGAGAAACAACATCTGGACTGGTGATCCAGACGTAGATGAACTTATGAAGCCTGCTACCTAGTCAACAAAGTAACCCCATGGACGCAGCAAGAAGGATATGCAAAGTAGTCTAGCACTGAGTAAAGGCCATTCCTGACCAAGAGAAATGTGCTACTATCAAACATAGGTCTTAATTTGAGGAAGAAATTTCTAAGAATGTACATTCGGAGCACAGTATTGTATGGTAGTGAAACATGAACCGTGGTAAAACCGGAACAGATGAGGATCGAAGCATTTGAGATACAGAAGAATGTTGAAAATTGGGTGGACTGATAAAGTAAGGAACAAGGAGGTTCTCCGAAGAATCGGTGAGAAAAGGAATATCTGCAAAACCATGACAAGAAGAAGGGACAGGATGGTAGGACATCAGTTAAGACATCACTGAATAACTTCCATGGTCCAAGAGGGAGTTATAGTGGGTAAAAACTATAGAGGAAAACAGAGATTGAAATACATCCAGCAAGTAATTGAGGACGTAGGTTGCAAGTGCTTCCCTGAGATGAAGAGGTTGGCACAGCAGAGAGATTCAGAAATGTTTTTTTCTTTTTTTGTAGGAAACTGTCTATATGACTGATATATTTCAAAAGTAAATGCCCTTAACACTTCGCTGAAAAGAAGTCAAGCAAACTTACTACCTTGGAATTAAATGTTAAAGACTTCATATGAAACTTAGAGTTATGGAAAAATATAAGACAAATTAAAATTTTAGACAGATTCCGTTTATTGTCTCAATTATAAGGGGTACAGATAATTCAGTGCTTTCTGTAGACTTGAAAAGCTAATTTCGTAATCATCTACTAATGTTTGAAAATGATTTTGAAAGCTATTTCTGTCGTGATTTTGATGATTCTCCTTGGGCTATAAATGCATTTGAAAATGTTTCTTCAGCTATGAACTTACTAATTAAGAATGACTGATAGATTTATTTAGTGAAAATTCAGAAAATAAGTTTATTAGATTGTCCCTCAAGTGGTATTGGATAAATATAGACAAGTAATTACCATTTTTGAGCCAAAAGGCTTTGAAACTTGTAATTCCTTTCGAATTAAGATACATCTTTGGCAAGACAAGCTTCTCTGCTTTGCCTGCTAGGAAATCGAGGCTAAACACTGGTTTGCTTGTTCATCGTAACAAGATGCCGTTTATACGTAGTGATAACCGGAAAAAAACCATATGGCAACTATCTTAATTTATGATTTGTAAATGTTTTAAATTTTATTTTGGTATGCCCAGAAGTTCGTTATTTGGAAAACTGAAAACACATACATACAGATTTTGAGAAAAACTGGGCAAAAAATAGTAGTGTCCTTCAATTTTGAGCCACTGTCTTAGATTTAAGTCTTACAACAGGAATTAGAGTTACGTCAGAGTCACACATACAAAAGTTTGTAAATAAAAGATATATCGAACAGGGACCCAGTTCCATAACGTTTGAGAATCTCTTATTTAGGGGAACAGCGGAAAACTAAATTTGGATAGCCAGGCAATGATGTGAATCACCGTTCTCACAAGTTCAAGAGAAACGCTGGTACGTACTATAAAGAGAGAAACGCTGCCGTCGCTGTATGTCCTTATATGATAAAATGTTTCAATAAATCTAAGCTATTCGATATAGTCAGACTTGTAAATAATATAAAATGCCATCGTCAAAGAATATTTTGCAGTCAGTTCCATAACATTTGTACAAAATTAAGATGGACTGTCGCTTTATAGACTAAAAGTCCTAAATTGTGTGTGTTCTACAGTATTCTTACTTCTACATATAATAATTGCCAAGTAAGGAAGACTGATACCGCATAGAGCAAATATAAAATGATATTTTAATTATTAATTAAATAATAGGTTACAAACGTACGAAAGGATCAGAAAACTACCAATAAAATGAAATAAATTGAATCAGTTCTACTGATGTAAAATAAATTTTTAGAGAAAATCTGCGAAGATTCGCTGGTATTGTTTTGTTTCGGTACATGTGTAGGCTCTTGTTGGACTTACACAAAGAACCATATTACGTATAAAAATTTTAAAGCACGCAAATCAAATAATAAGCACTGAACTGAACAATAACCAACTGCCGAAGTTCGCAACAAAATGTCAGAGTAGAAAGCCCTCCTTGAAAGCAAATACAGAAAGCTGGTTAAAATAAAAAATTAGCTGCAATGCGATTTTTGGGGAAAAGTTTAAGTGAATATTTAAAAACTTGTCTAATGAGAAGTGGAGGTGGTATATTTATTAGTCCAGCAGACAAGAAACACAAATCCACCGAGATAGAAACTCAAACTTCATGCGAGGTTGTTTTCATAAGGCTCAGTATCAAGCATAAACTTATAACTGGAGCTTTCTATCGACAACAGGACTCACCCTCACAAGTAACCGAAAACGTTAGAGTAAACTTCATTTCGCTAGTATGTAAGTTCCTCATCCATACTGTCACCATCGGGAGAGACTTATCATCCAACAATTAGTTGGAATAGTTACATTTTTGTTAAGTGGTGGGCATGACAAAACATCCTGCTAGACATTAAAAAGTGGCATCCCCGAAAATTACGTAGAACTGATAGTTGGGAAGCCTACTCAGGATGAAAATATATTCGATCTAATGGCAGCTAACAGGTCCGACCTCTTTGAGGACATCCACATTGCAGCTGGTATCAGTAACTTTGAGTAACTTGTCGCAACGATGATCACCAAAGTACAAAGGGCAACTACAACAGGTAGGATGTATAGATCATCAAACTAGATAAATAGAGAGTAGCGTCATATCTCAATGGAAATGAAACATTTAGCTCTGGACAGGGGAACGTAAAAGAAATGTGGCTTATGATTAATTGAATACTTGACCATGAACGTGATAGATATGTACCAAGTAGAACAGTTCATAATGGGAAGGTCACTGCATGGCCTACAGTCACTGCAAAGAACATTCTAAAAAAATGAAACTACTGCATAATAGGTGTAAGAAAGACTTAGCACTGCAGGCAGAGAGATGCAGAATGGATTGCGTCTAGCTGTAAGGAGAGCAATGCATGAAGCCTTCAACGACTACTGTAGCAAGGTATTATCGAAGGTTCTCTCACGATACCCAAAGAAACTCTGGTCATACGTAAAGGCTTATTCTGGTGCCAAAATTAGTAATCAGATACCTCCGGACGAAACAGGAACTAAAATTAAGGTAGCAATGCAACAGTGGAAACTCTGAATTGTGGTTTCAAATAAACCTTAAAAAAAGAAAATCCAGAAGTATTGCTACAATTTAACTGTTGCAGCACTCCAACAATAAGTGAAATAGATATTAAAGTCAGCAACGTTGAGAAACTGCTGATATCGATGAAATTCAACCAAACTCCAGGGCCCGATGGAATAATACCCGTCAGGTTCTATACTACATTTGCTGGTTAGTTAGTCCCTCTTTTAGCCATAATATATCGAAGGTCCCCCGATCGAAAAACCGTGCCCAGTGGTTGGAAGAAAGCATGGGTCACCTCCATCTGCAAAAGGGCTTCAGAAGTATTCACAAATAAACCGCCCAATATCCTTGCCATCCATTTGTTGTAGAACCTTAGACACATATTGAGCTCAAACGTTAAGAGGTATCTCGAACATAATGACCTTCTGCCATCCAGCAAGGATCCCGTAAACAGCGATCGTGTGAAACCCAGCTGATGCTTTTCTCACAAGAATCCGGAAAGGCAGTCAGGTACATGCATTACTTTTTTACTTCCGAAAGCATTTGACTCTGTATCACACCTACGTTTATTACGAAATACGATCGAGTGGGCATCATTAGGAATTTGTGACTGTATTGAGAATTTCTTCGTAGGGAGGACGCAGTATGTTATCTCTGATGGAGAGTCATCGACAAATGCAGTCATAACTTGGGGTGTTCTCCAGCGAAATGTTTGGATTTATTGTCGTACTCGTTGTATATTAATAACCTTGCACAAAATATCAGTACTACACTCAGAATCTTTGCGGGTGATGCAGTTATTTATAACGAAATACTGTATGAAAAATGCTGCACAAATTCTCAGTCAGAGCTTGGTAAGATTTCAAAGTGGTGGCAAGATTGGAAACTTGCTTTAAGTGCTCATAAGTGTAAAATTTTGCACTTCAAAAAACGATAAAAGTTATTTGCAGTGACTACAGCATCAATGAGTCACAGAGGGAACTGGTCAATTCATGTCTAGGTTTAACAATTTTTAGAGATATGAAATGAAACGGTTACATAGGCCCGCTCAGACATAGGTGAAGCAGGTGGCTGACTGGTTTATTGGTAGAATATTAAGGTAATGCAATCACTCCACAAGGTAATGCAATCAGTTCACATAGAAGACTGCTTACAAAACAATCCTAGCATCTTTCTCAAGTGTGTGGGGCCCGTAGCAAATAGGACTAACACAGGGTGTTGGTCGAATACAAAGAAGGGCAGCACAGATGATCAGAGATTTGTCTGACTCGTGGGCAGTGCCATGGAGATATTGAAAAAAGACTGAAATGGCGAACTATCCTGTGAAAAACTAGTTACAAAGTTACAAAAACCTGCTTTAACTGATGAGTCTAGGAACATACAACCATCTACTTATAGCTGCCGTAGGAATCGTGAAGACAAGACTGGACTAATTACAGCGCGCACAATCATTTATCTAGTGTTGCATCGTGAAAGGTACGGACAGAAGCTTTAATAACTGGTGCAATGTTAAGTACCTTCTGCCATGCACGTCACAGTGGTTTGTAGAGTATGGAGATCGATGCAGATTTAGATGTTTAATTCTGCCAAAAGTGACTTCGTAAAACTAGAAACAAGAGAATTCATCACATTATCTGGTCTCAATTCGGGGACTCTTCACTTCACAGAAAAATATTTTTCCAACTGCTTCGTTATAAGAAAGGCACAAGCTATAGATGAATCGAAGGCAAAATACGTGCTTCAAGAAAGTCTCGAATTTCAACACCTTGGAACTTTGGACTTTACAATGAAATGAATGCCCCTATGTGGATACAGGCGTTGATATAAGTCAACGGGGACAGTTGTAAATGTGTGCCCCGACCGGGACTCGAACCCGGGATCTCCTGCTTACATGGCAGACGCTCTATCCATCTTTTTTTTTCTATATTGTTCGTCGAATTTGTTCGTGGTGGACGTCCGATGACACCCATTCTGGTTGTTCGTCGATCCGTTAACACGCTGAGCTACCGTGCCGGCTCCATCTGAGCCACCGAGGACACAGAGAATAGTGCGACTGCAGGGACTTACCTCTGGCAAGCCTTCCGTGAGACACATATTCTCAACTTCTTGTCCCGCACTATATTCATAGTGCCCCTGCTAATTATATTTATTACTCGCGGCTTTTTGCCTATTCCCGTTAGAGTTCGGGCACTGTTTGTGCATCCGCACAGAAGAAGATGGTCAAATGGCCGGTGTGCCTTATCCGCACAGAAGAAGATGGTCAAATGGCCGGTGAGCCTTATCTACACAGAAGTAGATGGTAAAATGGCCGGTGAGCCTTATATGAAGATGGTATCTGTTTTTTCGGACATGTATGAAAGAACAGATACCATCTTGATATATACATTGGGCTTTATTGTGTGAATTAATACTGTTCGAAATAAACTGCTCTCCAATACTTAACCACGACATAGATACAGTAAAGTAAGACATTAATTACTCAGTGGAAATGAATGAAAGTACGGCAGCATGTTGCCAGAGGTCTCCCAGCCGTGCACAGAAAGTTGGACGTGACACGGCGTATGGGCAACTTGATTATGGCGCCAAGTGGCGCTGGCCCCTCAACACGAGGCAACTGAAGGAACGGGAAAAGACAAAAAAATGGTTCAAATTGCTGTAAGCACTATGGGATTAACTTCTGAGGTCATCAGTCCCCGGCTGGGAAAAGACAGTGTGTGTCAAATGGCGCGCAGTTATGGTGCACAGCAGTGGTGTTCTTCATTACAGCATTACCCGGAGACTAAATTTGGTTGAATTCCGACGGGAAGAATCACCGGAAAACTGGAAAAGGAACGAAGAGTGTCGACTGTAGTTCAGGAGTTTGGTATTGGTCGCAGCATTCTTTCTCATGCATGGCGAGCGTTGCAAACCACAGGCGCTGCTGCACGAAGGAGAGGAGGTGGACGAATAGGGTCAACTGCAGTAGCATATGACCGCTGCATAGTGCCACAAACAATAACGGACCCACGCAGAACAGCAGGGGCAGTTTAACCACTTTTAACAAGACTGCAAGGCACGCAATCTCACGAGCCACAGTGGCACAGTGACTGCATCGGGGTGACTCTTTGTCCGACGATCAGTGCTTGTTTTCCGTTGACACCAGTCCATCGGTGGCACAGTTTGAGATGGGGCCAAGTCCATAGGGGTTGCGTACTCTTCTCCCATGAGAGAAAATTCCGTCTGAGTAGTGATTCTGGACATACCCTCACATGGCGAGAGGTGGGAAATCCAAATGCATCCAACCACATTGTCGAACGTGATCGTTTCTATGGCCCAAGTGTTACGGTGCGGAGAGGCACGAAGTTGCATGAACGTGCTGACCCCCAAATCGTTCAACGCCGTACAGTTGCCGGTCAACGTAATTTGACACTTTACTCCATCCCACTGCATGTCATTTCAGGGGTGTATTCGCCTGTGACTTCATTTTCGAGAGTGACAGTGCGCGACCGCATCGAACAGCGCAAGTGGGGGAGCTCTTGGAACTACAGGATATTCGGCAAATAGTTTGACCTGCCCGATCCCTCGACTTAAATCCCATCAAGCGCGTCTTGAAACCTTAGGGAGAAGAGCTGCAGGAAGTGCACATACACCAACGACCACCCAGCAGCTGTCAACCGCACTGGTGAAGGTATCGGACACTAGTGGGGCTACAGGGGTGTCACCCCATTCTCCATTGTTGCCAGATGTATCCAAGATGGCGGTGAAGATGCATCCAAGATGTGAATGAATTGGGGATTATGATTGGCTCTTATCGAATTTACGAGTGGTTTGCAGGCCTCTAGGCTGTGCAGTGCATTATTTTGGGTGTTTACAATTAGCAGGCGCGTGTGCAGAGCATTATACATGGGATATTTAGGAGTAGTTTTCAGGTCTGTATGCTGTGTGGTGTGACCCCAAGCATGTCATAGCGTGTGTTCTGAACCACTGTGATAAATATACTCCATCCCCAAATAAATTGTTCCGAAATAAATAAAGTACAATCCTTCCTCTGTCCAGATGCCCAGTGCAGGCAGGGTCCTTTCCCAGTCATTTCCTAGGAGGAGATGGTGGTCGGGTGACTTAGGTTAGTGGAGATACCCCAAGTGACCTATTTTCTCGCCATTTTCTTAGGTTAGTAGAGGTATCTGTGGTGTGCTGCATTGTCCTGATGGAATTTGAACTTCATGCCATTTCCTAGGAGGAGGTGGCGGTCGGATGACTTAGGTTAGAGGAGGTAGCCCAACTGCCTTTCTTTCCCGCCATTTTCTTAGGTTAGTAGAGATAGCCCAACTGACCTTTCTTTACCACAAAAGTCAAACTTGGCGCCGCCATCTTGGATGATGTCATCGCCACCGTCTTGGATACATTTGGGAACAATGGAGAGTGGGGTGACGCCCCTGTACCTCACTACTTCAGACGCCCTACCACAAGAAGTTCTTACCAACCTAGTGACCAGCCTGGGAGCACATTGCAGAGCATATATTCCTGTATGTGGTGATCATACACTCTGTTAAGAACTATTTTGTAATCTCCAGGGCGTCATCATAAATTGCGGTGTAATTATTGTCTTTGAATAAGAGTGTAGTTTCTGTTCGTCTCATTGCGTATTTTTTTCAGTTACTTTCTGTGCTATATTGTAGCGATTCTGTCTATGTATGGTCCGAGATTAATTGTGCTATGTTACTTGGCACTGACACGTCATGCGAATCTTACCTTCGTCCGTAAATTTTGTGCTACAAATTAGCGAAAACTGCACAAGACGACTGCATAGAATCTCAGAATTATTTTATACGCTAATAATAAGTACATTAATTTATTTTCGTCTAGTGTCTTGGTGAATGAAAGTAAACAGTTTAAATTGCAGTCTGGAATCTCAATGGAGAAAAAGTGAAAGAATCTAGAACTATTCAATAATAGTACAATGTAAAGTAGGAAAGGGAGAGTCAGAAATACAGCAAAGGGGGGCAGAAACCGTTAAGAGTACCACAGATAAGAACAATAAACTAGGAACAGTGTAGGAGATGAAATAAATAAACTAAAATTAAAGAAAGAGGGACAGTAACAAAGTAACGAGAAATTGTAGGCTAAAAAAAACAATATTGAGGAAAGTAAATTTCATGATATCTCGTGGAGAACCGCAACTTCGTGGAATATGTGGTGGAATCACATTTATTGTTGTCTCTTATTTATAGTTTATGCTGAGCTGAAACCATCATGTAAATTGTCAGTATCGTTTACAATATGAAAACAGCGTGATACAGTATTGAATACATCCTGAGAGTAAATAATAAAACTTGATAACATCAGTAAATTCATTATAATAATAAAAGAAAACTGTTCATTCCATTCAGCTCCTGCCTGTGTACTCATGACTCATTTCCTATGATTATGATGTATCCTGATATTTTTCTGCGATCCAGCGTTTCGTATTTTAGCAAAAATAAGGCAGTCATCAGATGTGATGACTCCTTTATTCGTGCCGAAATCGAAACCCTTACCAGATTTCACAAAGCTTTTTAAATATCTTTCCACAATGCTCGTACTATATATACATGAGCGTTTTGTCATTTGGAAAATGTGTATGAAGGTCAATTACTCTCTTATATGGGAGAATGAACGCCGAACGGCAATCTAAGGATGTCTGGAATATACCACCCTCTGAACGACGTCGAAATTTTTCAACTGACAACATTAATATTTCTAAGTACATGATATATATTTTGAATTTTTTTTATAAATTTTAATAAAAAATCTGATTATTTACTTTTGTTTCCCTTATTTCTCTGATTGCGTACATCAATTGCGTTATTTGTGTCTACGGTATAAATATGTTACTAGAAGAGTTTTTGTCATTCTTTTATTGTCTCACCCTAATGACAACGTAGTCGACGGGACGTTAGCCCTACCCCCCCTTTTAATGCTCTATTGGGGCCCTGGTTTTTATTAATTAATTTTGAATGTATTCTTCATGGAAAATTGTATTCTAGTGTTACTGTATTCGTACGCTGCAATCGTTACATGCCTCGGTGACATCATAGATTGAAATTACTGGAGAACGATTGTGTAAGATTGTCCTGCATTCTTCACAATATACCCGGAATCACCCTTTCTCTGGTTTAGCCGTTCATTAAACATACTACCAACTGTTCAATCATCTGTGTAAACATTCGATAACATCAATGTACTCTTGAAGTCCATGTTAAAAAGAGTGTTGGTGAACCAAAGAAAAATAGAAACGGATACATCTGGATTCCTCTGTTTCAGACCATATCATATAAGACTTGTAATCCATTAACAAATATCAGGACAGAAGACACTGATGCATATATTAACAATAACATAACATAACGCCTGTGATATTTATTCGGTCACAGTTTTCATTTCAATAAGAGTGAAATAGTGAAATGTCTCACGAACATTGTTTATTGGAATGTGTGGCATGATGAGCCATTAACATTACTTGTAGTATAAAACTGCAAATGGCTTTGAGGTGTTCTCGAGGGTGGACTCGTTTACAGTTAACAAGAGGCATTAGAGACTAGGGGAAGGTCGTTCACGAGCAGCTATAGCCAAAGGTGAACAATGCATTTTGCTCATAGCTGATCGAAATAGGAGACAGAATGAAATTCAGCTACACTGAGCCTAAAAAGTGGCAACAAGACACAGTTAGAGAATGCTGGTGCCAGACGCCCGTATACTGGAATATTTTGTGAATGTGGAGCGAGGGGGTAAAAGAGAGTCACTTAACGAGACAGCTGTTTTTGACCAATATTTCGGTTGACGGGACTGACAACACAAGCGGGCCCACTGAATACAAGATTTGCACTGTACAAGGCTCACTGGAGCTACGAGACTAGGTTAGATTAGATATACGGTTTGTTCAAAAATGGTTCAAATGGCTCTGAGCACTATGGGACTTAACAGCTGTGGTCATCAGTCCCATAGAACTTAGAACTAGTTAAAGCTAGCTAACCTAAGGACATCACACACATCCATGCCCGAGGCAGGATTCGAACCTGCGACCGTAGCGGTCACGCGGTTCCAGACTGAAGCGCCTAGAACCTACGGTTTGTTCCATAGGTCCATAGTGAAGGGCTCCTCAGCGTTGTAGAATATGCAAAAACAAGAATGCATAATACATATTTACAAAAAAAAGAGGGCCGGCCGACGTGGCCGAGCGGTTCTAGGTGCGTCAGTCTGGAACAGCGCGATCGCTACGGTCGCAGGTTCGAATCCTGCCTCGGGCATAGATGTGTGTGATGTCCTTAGGTTAGTTAGGTTTAAGTAGATCTAAGTTCTAGGGGACTTATGACCTCAGATGTTAAGTCCCATAGTGCTCAGAGCCATTTGAACCATTTTTTGGAAAAAATAGGTATGGTAATGTTATTGCCACAGACCTTAAGAGAAACGGTCCTCGCAGACATGAAACAAATCCAAAAATGTGAAAAATATATGTATTTGAGGGCTAACATCAAACTTATCACAAAACTGACGCTATTGCAGTTATGCATCATCAAACAGAAAGGTTTTTATCACACTTCTTGACATGTATGACATTACTGTACTGAAGATGCACAAAAGTCAAATCTTTATGAAACACTCATGATATTTGATATTGTTAAAAAATGGTTCAAATGGTTCTGAGCACTATGGGACTTAACTTCTGAGGTCAGCAGTCCCCTAGAACTTAGAACTACTTAAGCCTAACTAACCTAAGGACATCACAAACATCCATGACCGAGGCAGGATTCGGACGTGCGACCGTAGCGATCGCGCGGTTCCAGACTGTAGCGCCTAGAACAGCTCGGCGACCCCGGCCGGCGATATTGTTAACAGTATATACTTCAGTCGGTACTAATAACAACTCCATTAATGGAGTATAATTAGTTGATCATCAATTACTCATTTCGGTTTCTTTTGAACTAAGATTCATTAGGAGCTAAACATTTTACGTCTGCTAGCAAGTAATTGAAACAATTTTAAAAAATATTCAACAGTTTTCTGACTGATTGGATGCAGCCCACCACAAATTCCTCTCATGTGCCAAACCATTTCGTAGTAGCACTTGCACCATACGTCCTCAACTATTTGTTGCATATATTCCCGCCTTTGTCATCCTCTACAGTTTTTACCCTCTACAGCTCCCTCCAGTACCATGGAAGTTATTCCATGATGTCTTAATAGGTGTCCCACCACCCTGTCCCTTCTTCTTGTCATTGTTTTCCATGTATTCCTTTCCTCGCAGATTCTGCGGAGAACCTACTCATTCCTTACTTTATCAGTTCATATAATTTTCAACATTAGTCTATAGCACCACATTTCAAACTCTTCTATTCTCTTCTGTTTCGGTTTCCCTATAGTTAATGATTCACCATCATACAATGCTGTGCTCGAAATGTACATTTTCCGAAGCTTCTTTCTCAAATTAAGGCCTATGTTTGATACTAGTAGACTTCTTTTGGCCAGGAATGCTCTCCTTGCCTGTCCTAGTCTGTTTTTTATGTCCTCCTTTTTTCGTCCGTCATGGGTTATTTTATTTCCATGATAGCAGAATTCCTTAACTTCGTCTGTTTTGTGATCACCAATTTGATGTTAAGTTTCCTGTTATTCTCATTTATTCTACTTCTCATTACTTTCGTCTTCCTTCGGTTTACTCTCAGTCCATATTCGAAACTTGTTAGACTGCTCATTCCATTCAACAGATGTTGTAATTCTTCTTCACCTGCACTGAGGATAGCAATCTCAGCGAATCAGTTGAAATCCATTCGTCCTAAATTTTGGTCCAACTGTTGAACTTTTCTTTTATTTCCGTCATTACTTCTTCGATGTATAAATTGAACAGTAGGGGTGAAAGACAGCATCCCTGTCTTACCCCCTTTTTAATCCGAGCACTTTGTTCTTGGTCTTCCAGTCTTATTGGTCCCTCTTGGTTCTTGTACATATTGTGTATTACTCCTCTTTCCCTATAGCTTACTCCTACCTTTCTCAGAATTTTTAACATCTTGCACCAGTTTACATCGTCGAATGCCTTTTTCCAGGACGACAAATCATATGAAAGTATCTTGATTTTTATTCACTCTTGCTTCCATAATAAGCGCATCTTCAGAACTGCCCTTCTGGTGCCTTTATCTTTCCTAAAGCCAAACTGATGGTCGTCTAACAGTCCCTCAATTTTCCTTTCCAGTCTTCTCTATATTATTCTTGGCAGTAATTTGGTTGCATGAGCTGTCAAGCTGACTGTGCGATTGTTCCCACACTTATCTGCTCTTGGATTCTTCGGAACTGAATGGATGAATTTTTTCGATGTCACCAGTCTCATAGATTCTATACACTAACTTGAATAGTCATTTAGTAACCACTTCCCCCAGTGACATAGAAATTCCAATGGAATGTTATGTATTACTTCTGCCTTATTTAATCCCATGTCTTCAAAATGGCTCTGAGCACTATGGGACTCAACTGCTGTGGTCATAAGTCCCCTATAACTTAGAACTACTTAAACCTAACTAACCTAAGGACAGCACACAACACCCAGCCATCACGAGGCAGAGAAAATCCCTGACCCCGCCGGGAATCGAACCCGGGAACCCGGGCGTGGGAAGCGAGAACGCTACCGCACGACCACGAGATGCGGGCTCCCATGTCTTCCAAAGCCCTTTTAAATTCTTACTCTGATACTGAATCGCCTATCCCATATCAATTACAATTTCTTCTTCTAACACTTCATCAGATAATTCCTCCCTGTCATAGAGGACTTCAATGCATTCTTTCCGCATATCCGCTTTCTCGTCCGCGTTTAGCAGTATAATTCCAGTTGCACTCTTAATGTTAGCGCTCTTGCTTTTAATTTCACCAAAGATCGTTTTGACATTTCTGTATGCTGAGTCAGTCTTTCCGACGATCATTTCTCTTTCGATTTCTTCACGTCTTCCCTGCAGCCTTGGCTCTCTGCACTTTTTTTTCAATCCTAAGTGATTTTTTTTGCTGTATTCCCGTCTTTCTATGAACATTTTTCTACTTCCGTCTTTCGTCGATTAATTGAAGTGTTTCATCTAGTACCCAAGATTTCTTCGCAGTCACCTTCCTCGTATCTACGTTTTTCTTTCCAACAGTTCTGACTGCTCTCTTTGGAGACGTCAACTCCTCTTCAGTTGAACTGCCTATTGTGATATTTCTTACCGCAGTATCCACACATTTAGCGAACTTCTAACGTATCTCATCATTCCTCAGTACTTACGTACACCAATTTCGTCCACACTGAATCTTCCGTACGATTCTCTTAAACTTCCATGTACTCTTGACCGTTACGGAATTGTGATCCAAATTTATATCTGCTCCTGAGTAAGCTTTGCAGTCCAGTATCTGATTTCGGAATCCCTGTCTGACCATGGAATCCATCTGGAATCTTACCGTTCCACCAGACCTTTTCCAAATATATTGCACCTTTTGTGATTTTTGAATACTTTATTTCCAATAACTAAATGAGATTTATTTCTGAACTCCATTAGCGTTTCTCCTGTCTCATTCCTACTACCAAGTCCACATTATCCGGTTACTCTTTCTACTCCTTCTCCCACAAACGCATTTCTAGTCCCTCGTGATTATTAGGTTTCTATGTCGCTTTACATAATGAATTTCCTATTCAGTATCTCCATATACTTTATCCATCTCTTCATCTCCTGCTTGCGATGTCGCCATGTATATCTGAACTATTGTTGTCTGTGTTGGATTGCTGTCGAATCTGATGAGAACAACATTATCACTGAACAGTTCACAGCAATTCACTTTCTGTCCTACCTTGCTAATTATAACGAATCCTGTTCCCGTTATACCATTTTCTGTTGCTATTGATATCATCCCATATTCGTGTGACCAGAAATCTTTACCTTCTCACACTGATTTCCCTTCAAACGAGTTAGCTCCTCCCTTTTTATCTTCTTTCCATTGCACATCACTGACCCCCACTATATCTATAGTGAGCCTTTGAATTTCCCTTTCTAGCTTCTCTACCACGTTCAAACTTCTGACATTGCACACTCCGACTCGTAGAATTTTTCAATCATATGCCACATGTCCTGTGGATGCACCTTATGTGTCGTCAATGCAATGGTTTCCATGGCCTTCAGCAGCCACATGCCGTTGATCATTGCTCATTCTTCCGACTTTTAGGGGCTGTTTTCCATCCTAAGTACTAGAGAGGGCCCTGAACCTCTGTCTGTCGCTCCCCCCTCTTTGACAAGGCCGTTGGCAGAACGAGGTTGACTTCTTACGTCGGAAGTCTTCGGCCGCCATTGCTAATGATTTTTGTTCAAAACTAGCTGAAAAATACCAGCTTCACATGGTTTTTATATCGATTTGTTTTCAGCTCACAATTCATCTCACTCGAGAACATTCGAGAACATACCAACATTACGCAGTGACTGACGGCAAGTGTAGTGATTCCTCCCAAAGTAATCCCTAGGAAGACATCTGCATGGGGCACTAATTTCCCTCCAGAGTATTTTACCTAGCAAAGAACGATCATTTCAGGATTCTGTCTTCTTTCCATCCTTCCTGGAATCAGGGGAGGCAGACACCCATGCATTATGTTTCTTGTAGAAGACTGCTACCTTAGACTTCCCTAACAGCACCTTTTTGAAACTCTGGGTTGGATATGTCTGCTTGAGGAGGAGGAGGAGATTAGTGTTTAACGTCCCGTCGACAACGAGGTCATTAGAGACGGAGCGCAAGCTCGGGCGAGGGAAGGATGGGGAAGGAAATCGGCCGTGCCCTTTCAAAGGAACCATCCCGGCATTTGCCTGAAGCGATTTAGGGAAATCACGGAAAACCCAAATCAGGATGGACGGAGACGGGATTGAACCGTCGTCCTCCCGAATGCGAGTCCAGTGTGCTATGTCTACTTCAGACTTACCTCGATACTTCGGCCGTGAGTGCTTCTGAGAGAGCTGTAATCCAGATGTAGCTCATTGCTGCTACACGAGACACTGTCAGGATTAGTTTTGGTCTCCTGAGCTGACAGGTACCAGCTACCGGTCGACATGGAGTGCAGTGTACTGCCTGTTTTGCAGAAGCCACGTAATCAACGCGCTAAATGCACCAGCGGAAGTCTGCCTGGAAGTGTTCTAAGTCTGGCTCGGGTCGTAGGAATTCGTCACCCAGAAAAAAGGCCCTAGAATCATAAAGAGAACGAGCAGTGGTTTTATTATGTAATAATTTTTTACGAGAAACTAAGTTTTGTTGAATATTGTAAAAGTATAAACCTTGTTGATGTGACCATTATGCGCAGACAGCACATAAATATTTCTTTTATAAAATTAAAAACAGTTCACGCCACAATTTTTACATTAGTAAATGATTATTTACAGTTATTCGTTCTTCCGGCCGAAATCTGTGCTTTCTCTCATCTGATCGTATATTAGAGGTCGCACCGTCGCTTGGATTATAAAACGTCGACATATTTTCACTTCACGATTGTTTGTTTTGTAGTCTTCATATTTCGTAAGCGAACTGCTGCGGAGCACCACTGCTGGTCTAGCACTGACTGTGGAATATTATTAAGAGAATTTAGAATGGTTTCTGTCACAAGCGCATGTTCACTTGGTATCATTTTTCATTTGTTTTTGTAAGTGTTACCAACCTAACGAAGTGAGTATAACACAAAACAAACAACAAGTAGACATACAGTTACGACAGGAATCACTCATAACTCTCGTAAGTAAAGTCTTCAATTAATGTTTGACCGGTAATGGTGTTCCACACCATTTCGCTTACGAAATATGAAAACTACAAACACAGAGACGTGAAAATGTGACGACGTTTTGTAAGTGAAATGGTTGTGCGGACTTAAACTTGTGCCCAGACGAGAAGAAACGTAGGTTTCGGCCCGTGAAACGAAAACTTGTAAGTAATAACGTATCAATGCAAAGATTATGGAATGAGCTGTTTTCTAATCTACAAGCATCACATGTGAAAAGAAAACTGCTTTATTCCAGATTAAATACACTGAAGATGCCTTAATGCAAAAGACGAAACGCGTATGTAACATAAATAAATATAGATTGCAGCAAGAAAATTGCGTCTCTAGTTTATAAATCGCATATTGTTGAAGTTGTGTGTCTGAGCTTTTAATGTTCACTTGTAGTGCTCTCGTATAAAATTTAGCTGTGGCCTAAACACAATAATTCGCGCAAAATAGAAGTACTTGCATCATATCTGCATTCCATTCCTTTATAGGTAAATCTGTAACTGCTGCACTCATGTGCATTATGTATTAATTACATAAAGCATGATTTGAATAATCCATGTTTATCCAAGAACCAAGGCATCAGTTCACGACATAACTGGCTCCCCAGCGCGGGGCTGCATTGTTCAGAGAAATTGGCCACAACAAGTGGAACAGGAAAAAGCACTACATTTGTGGTTGTATCATCTCAGTGTTATTGAAGGGAACTCACGGTGTGGTCAGGAATCAGTATTGACGGACAAACGAGCATTTACGTCATTCGCAACCGTTCTTTGACGGTTCTGAGTTGTAGAGAAATACACTATTGTGCTGGAAGCTTATTTCATCGCAGATGCTGTACTTTCTCGAGATTGCAATATTCATCTCCACAGCGCTTAGTCGATGACGGAATACAACAACGTGAGAGTACCAGTGGAAAACCGCGACCAGTGCATTTCCCGAACTTTAGTACTAAGCGAAGAGGGGAAAGCTCAGAGGTGGAAGGAATATATGGACTGTATACATAAAGAGAAAAACTTGAGACGAATGATAGAGACACTGTGAGAAGAATCTGACGGAGCATTAAATGTCCTAAGTGGAATGGAGGTGTCAGGAGTAGACGACATTCTTTCACAATTATTGCAATCCTGCAGTCCTTGGGAGAGACAGCCATGGCAAAATTGTTTCGCTTGATGTGTAAGACATATGAGAATACCCAAAGACCACAGGAAGAATGTAATAAGTCCTGTTTCAAAGAAGACAGTGCCGTCATGTGTGAATATTACCCAACCATCAGTTTAATAAGTCATGGTTGCAAAATATTGCCACAAATTACTTACGGAAGAATGGAAAAAACTGGTAGAGTCCGAACTTGGGGAAGATCAGCTTGGGACCCTGGCAAATGTAGGAATACGTCAGGCAATTCTGACCTTCCGACTTATCTTAGAATATAGGTTGAATAAAGGCAAACGTACATTTACAGCATTTGCAAATTTAGGGAAAACTTTTGGCAATGTGTAGTGCACTTCACTCTTTGAAATTTTAAAGGTAATAGGGATAATATAAAGGGAGCCAAATGCTATTTACAACTTGTACAGAAACCAGACGGTAGTTATAAACGTCGAAGGACATGAAAGGAATCCATTGTAGAGAAGAGAATGATACAGGTCGTAGCCTATACCCGATGTTATTCAATCGGTAGATTCGAGGGCTATTTTAATTTAAAAATGCTTTTGAAAGTTTCCATCGAGTAGAAATTTCAAACACTGAGTTAAAAAATTCTGATCGATGTAATCATGCGAGAAAGTAGAAGACGTTACTTATGTTGCAGTTGCTTCTCGCGATTTTAAATCAGAGGAAATCTGGCGTAAAATTGTTCAGACTGTACTGATGTTGATCTTGAAGTACCTCAACTTCCGCGTCAGCACACAATTCTGAAAGTCTCCATCGAGGTAATAATGAAAAAGTCAAACTGAAAACACGTCAAGAATTTTTCATAAAATCATATTTTAAAGCTTTCCGCTAATCGATTAAGTCACTCAACAACCAATTCGACAATGATTCGACGAAATTTTTCAGATCGTTGGAATAATTTGCTCTTGAACATTCTACAGGTGTCGAAGAAATTGTAAAATTTTACAAAAATAATTTTGATGGAGAGAGACTGATAAACGACAGAGATATGTTTTTACAGATTTTGTAGGGACAAAATTTGCAGATAAAAAGCTTGAGGGAAGTTACGAAATTTAAAAAAAGTGAATGGACCAGAAGACTAACTGCATAGTATGTGTGATTTGTTTCTTGCTTATTATGTACGATTCTTTGATCATCCTCTGCTAATGAACGGAGTATTCCTTTTTTACATCGATTCAAAACGTATTTAAGGTCAGCAGTGTCGTAAGATCGACCCAGTCACGTCGCTAATTTGCCTCTTTATCGGCACATAAGCGATAAACTACAGTCAGACGAACTGTTAAGCACATTTGTTTCGCGATGCTCAGAGTGCTGCATTTTTTATATTTAATAGCATTTAATTGCGTGAGTAATATCTGAAGAATTATTTTAAATTTTATGGAAGTTCTTGTCCCTAAAAAGTCTCCTTATCACGAATTTTTCTTCTGTTTACAATTTCTAGACCTGGGAAGAGGGGGACTCGTTTTCCGACAATTACACACTCAGAAAAAATATGAACCGCCAGGCTTGACATCGCCTATGTTGCACTCAACATCTTCACTATCAAGCTAGCATCATCACCAAATAGAAATAATTCGGCATCATTTGTCATATTAGAAGGCATATCATTTATATAAGAAACAGCAGTGGACTCTGCACTGATCTATCTGATGCACCCCCCCCCCCCCCCCCAATTAACCGTGCACCAATCAAACGCCGCCTCATAGTTCTTCTGCTATGCAGAATGACCTTTTGCTGTCTATTCTTAAAGAATGAGAGGAATCTCTTATTCCATAAAGATTCAACTGCTGCTGTAATATTTTGTGATGAACACACCCAAATGCCTTAGTTAAATCAAAGAAGATGTCTAGTGTTCGCAAAGTTTTGTTTAATATGTCGTGTGTTTCAGAGAGAAAAGAGAATATAGCATTTTAAGTTGCTAAACTACTTCTAATACCAAACTGTATCAAAATGTGAAAAACTTGTCTAATTAAAAAAAAACTAATGAGTCTGTAAATCTTTCAGGTACCTGTTCCTTGTTTCGTATGATAACAGACAAGTTGTCTAAACCCGGTCTGCTTCGCCGACGAAGCGCACTGCCAACCGAGGTGCTACTTACGAGACGACTCGTGTAAGCACGCTGCCGGAACTGAAGACGTCGTTTCGCATCTTGGACGCAAAACGCTGCGGTTGGACTCGTCACTTACATGTGTATATCGCTCGTTACACAGTGGTTGCAGAGCAACAGACATACTAACTAACATTACTGAAGCTGAATTTTTCGGTTTTTAATGATCAACTGCTTCACTTTATTATGTCTTTCACAAAATTCGTAGTAACATATAAATTACAGCCCCAGTACAAGAATACTGGAGCTTCTAGTGATATATTTGGTGTTATAGTAATCATTTTGTAAATATATTCGCAGATTAATGCTTCAAATAAACAGACCTGTGTTTATATCATGCTAGTCCCAAAATATGGAAGAGTATGTGACAGGAAGTAAAACAAAAGGCGTTTGAGCAGGACCAATTATAGTGATCCTCGTTGCAACAGATCCCATCAAATATGAAATAAACTGAAGAACGAACATTGCCCATTTTATAAAATTAATTTCATTTGTTGAACTATCGTCAGTTTAAAGCACCTATGCCCCTCTGTGAATGGCTACATTAACGTGGTTAACAGTAAATGGTTCAGTGTATGATTCTGGCAACTTGACGTCTGCTAGTATGATGCGTTTAAGGTTCTGACTGTCTGATTCTGTCCGAAAACGCATTCTAGGTTAAATCAGAGCTCGCAGTTGTTCATTATATTCGTGCTACTTTTATATGTCACATAATAATACTTCATAATTATTCGCTCACACTGTTTCGTTCTTCCTAGCGTCCGCCGTCGCTTAGAATAATGGAGACATCAACGTCACTGGTCTGTGAAGCAGAATGGTGAGTCGTGTTGTGAGTGGTATCAGATACAGAGTGATGGGCGTAGACCTGATGTTGGAGAAAAATATTCACAGTTTAGGCCGCAAATTATTAGTTTCTGGGTCGTCAAAATTGTCGCAGATGATTATGTAAGCATTTTAGACAATATCAAGTTTTCCATACTCCAGTGATAGTTTATAATCTGTCGATTCTATATCAGCAAGAAAATGTTCTCATCTACAAACCAATGAGCATCTTGATTTGAAGATGAACGTCCTGCAGCGGCCTGCTTTTATGCCTTACGTTAATGCCACCGAACATTACTGTAGTAAACGATGGCGTCACCTGTGCGCCAGATAAAATTCGCCCATAAAAACTGGCAACATTTACCAGTCAAGTTTAAGGAAAAACGGAGACAAATTCTGCCTTCGATGTGTGTCTTAAGCAGGCAGGTAAATTAAAAAAAATGATCTTAACCACTGGAATCTAATGCTAGCCATTATGTTCGTGGTCTAGGTATTAGGAAGACAAGGGTGTAGAAAAGTTGAAGTACGGTACATGTTCAGCCTCACACAACAATCCACTATATTCTTCTGCGGTACTGCAATTTCGGTGTATCTTTTCAATGAATTTACTATCAATATTCCTGATGGAAGGGAGACGTCTTGATTTAACCTTCATTAATAAATATTTGGGTCTTATATTTTTTCTTATTAGGATTGTAGTTATTGGCAGCAGCTACAGATTCACGTTGACACTTTATAAAGGGTGAGTCACTAACTATTGCCACCTAGAATGACTCCGAAAGTGTGATAGCAGCTGAAAAGTTTGTGGGACAAAAGTTGCATGGGACAACGGGGGCCGCAATATGACGTTGGTTTTTTGTTGCTAGGTGGGGTCGCGTCAGAGATATGAAGGCCAACTTTGTTTTTTTAAATGGGATACTATAGTTTGATACTTATTTTCTTATAGAGGCTATCGAGACGAATCCAGTGATGTGTAACAGTAAGGTCTTTGATGGTCAACGAAGGTCAAAATCGTAGTATAAACGTCCATTTACAGAAGGTGTTCGAAGTGATGACCATTGGTATCAATCCAGTGCTGCAATCTTCTTATCATGAACTGAGTGGTATTCTTTATCACTTCGGCTCTTATCGAAGCACATGCTCTGACATTTCTGTTTCGTATATCTTCGGGTGTAATTGGAAGTCTCTATAAACAAAGTCTTTTACGAACCCCCACAAGAAAAAAATCCAGAGGCGTCAAGTCTGGCGAACGAGCCAGCCACGTCACATCTCGTCCGCGTCCAATTCAACGATTTTGAATTGTCTCTACAACTCATTTCTAGCCAACAGCGAAAAACGTGCCGGACACCCATCGTGTGGATACCACATTATATTCCTTGTTCCTAAAGGTATTTCTTCCAATAACGGACCTAATGTTTCTTGCAGGAATGTGGTGTACTTCATACCATTGAGATTTACTTCGATGAAGTAGGGGCCTATAATTCTGTCCTCCAGAATCCCTCACCATACATTCACCGACCACAGTTTTTGGTGTGCAACTTGCCGCAACCACATGGATTTTCAGTTGCCCAATAATGCATGTTATGCAGATTAACATTTCCATGATTCGTGAATGTATCCTCGTCAGTAAATAAAATCAAATTAACAAATATGTCATCCCTCTGAATTATGAGTTAAGCCCATGGGCAGAAATTAATGCGGCGCATACAATCCATACCAGTTAATTCTTGGTGGAGACTGATATTGTAAGGATGACGCGACGTAAGTCAAGGATCTCCAACCACAGTGGCAAGAGTACCAATTTCCGTTTCGTCGTTAGTAACTTTCGTTTGCCGGATATGTTTCAGATGAGTTAAAGATCAAGTTGTTCTCAATTTATCATACACATATTTAAATGTACAGCGTGTGGGGTGAGTACGTTGAGGATACCTTTCAGTGTATAAGTCTGTAGATATCACTGAATTTCGTTGGCATTCATGGCATGAGAATCATGTCGACTTGTTCTTCGAAGGAATACATCATTCACATTCGCTTTATTTGACGATACTAGTCTTACCGTTTCTATCAGTGTTGTATTACGAAATCATCGAATGTTGCTTACGTGTCGATGGCACGTTAGGTGGATACGCCGTATTCCGCGAATATTTACTATTTGCACGATATACGAGAGAGAGTTGTCAGAGCATGTGCTTCGATAAGTGCCGAAGTGATAAGGAATACCACTCAATCCATGATAAGAAGATTGCAGCACTGCAATGATACCAATGGTCATCACATCGAACACTTTCTGTAAATGAACGTTTATGCCACCTTTCTGACCTTTGTTGACGTTCAAAGACCTTACTGTTACACATAATTGGATTCGTCTCGATAGCCGCTATCAGAAAATAAGTACCAAACTATAGCATCCCTTCAAAAGAAAAAAAAACAAAGTTGACCTTCATATCTCTGACGCGACCCCTCCTAGCAACAAAAAACCAACGTCATATTATGGCTCCCGTTGTCCCATGCAACTTTTGTCCCACAAACTTTTCAGCTCCTATCATTCTTTCGGAGTCATTCTAGGTGGCAATAGTTAATGACTCACCCTGTATACAGGCATTTGTTTTTGCGCTGTTCATTGTGCACCTCTCACGTAGGTCACAGCACACAAACAAGAAAAACTAAGGTAATTAAAGTCACGTGATTACGACTTCAATAGAGAGGGAAAAAGGAAAGGAAATCGGGATTTAAGGTTCTAATGACCACTAAGTAGTCAGAGGCAGGTTATAAACTCTGACCGAAGAAGGATGGGTCAGAATATCGGCAATGCTATTTAAAAACAAACTTTAACCGCATGCGATATAAACTACTGAAGAAAGCCAGAGACAACTTAAAGCTACAGGATCAGTCGGAGATATGAAATAAAGTTCTCAAGAGTCCAACGCAGTAACAAATGTACCACTAGGATAAGTTAGTGGAAGAGGGAAAAGGGTAAGTCAAAATGGTTCAAATAGCTCTGAGCACTATGGGACTTAACTTCTGAGGTCATCAGTCCCCTAGAACTTAGAACTACTTAAACCTAATTAACCTAAGGACATCACACATATCCATGCCCGAGCAGGATTCGAACCTGCGACCGTAGCGGTCGCGCGGTTCCAGACTGAAGCGCCTAGAACCGAACGTCCACACAGGCCGGCAAAAGGGTAAGTCACAAATGAACGCTATACAACACAGCGACTAGAATACTACAGGGCTGCTGTATAACAATGATAATACTAAAGGCAGTGCATAAAGCACGAGTAAATGCAATAATGATGGTTCCTCGTTGGTACTAGAATTTTTCGTGAGGTCATTCTGTCATTAACGAATTGAGGCATTAACGTCTGCATTAAATATGTTCTTTTCTTGAAAGTTGAGTCCTACGTGTAGCCAGGAACGTTCTCCTTGAACAGTTCCGAACAATGAGCAGTCGTGGTTGTCGCGAGCTTCCTGGACGGCAGGATGCGTGTACAGCAGGCGCCGTCTGTCCCAGTTACTGGAAGACTGTACCAGACGGTAGTGGACGCGATCCAAGTGGATCGTAACCTCAGTCACGGTACGAGCCGTTGCCAATTACGATCACATTTCTCCGAGCACTACGGAATGTAACGGCTGATTTCTGTTACACGGGCTGTGATACTTGTGGCGCCTGTAGAGAAGCACCTTGTCTCGCTGAAAATCGGTTTCTCCTTCGAGGTCTACTGACTGACTTCTCAAGTTACCTAAAGTTTATTCTACCGATATATTTTTGGGTCACCTTATGGAATCAGTGTTATTGTACTAAATAACTAATAATTTACCCGAAAATTTTCCGAGTATAACATCACTATATTTTATGTAACATTACAACCGTTTCAGTGACACATCCAAAGATCTTTTTCGGGCCGATAATGACATATATTGCTCATCTCTTGTCTCCAGTTATGTTTGCTATGCGATGAAATATTTCAAATTGTTTGAGACCTAGAGTTCGACTAAAAGCGTGGATGGAGAACTATGCTTGACAATTGTACAAACCCGTTATGGAGATAATTGCTAGTACATTGCCTGAAAGTTGTGAGGACATTCTTTTCTTATTTTACCGAGTTATCTTCAAAAGTTATAGCTCATTTTAGATCGCTTTCCGTTGAAGGGGTACAATTTCTGTAAAGATTAAAATTTATCCAAGAAGTGTTCCTGACTTTCTTACTCAGAACTTGAAACCGAAATCGCATACCTACTGGCTTTACCTAGAATTTAATACTCAAGAGATTCCCAACTGAAGATGTATTCGGAATTCACTGTTCCTCGGGATTGAACATCCTGCGTAATTTCACTGCGACGCTAGAAGCTGAAAACAGTGGGTGGTCTAGATTCTTGGACTCTCGTGTTATGTGAAGAATGAACAATATGGACCAGAGACTTCTGAAGCTATTCTCCTTTCATGCTTTTGTGTTGCTAATACACACTTGCCGCCACAGAAGTTTCTGAAGCCATTCGCATTCTCATCATTTGAATCAACCTAGTGCGCCACAATCTCGGAGGTGAAGGGGCTTGCACAGGATAGAGCAGCATGGAAAGCTGCATCAAACCAGTCTTTGTATTCAAAACCACAGCAACAACAGTACTAACTGGAATATGCATTACTTTTTGGTGATCACTAAAGTGAGGTGTTCGCCGATGATACTACACCAGATATATGCATTGCTTCTTGGTGATCACTAAAGTGAGCGTCGGGCATTTTCCCAGCTCGGGGCCTGGGTGTTGTGTCGTCCTTACATTTGTGTCGTCATTACTGACAGTACTTTTGAGATGATGGAATGTGGTGCGGCCCGAAAGACAGTAAAAAAAGTCTGGGAATGAAAGAATCCATGAATACTGAATAGTGTAGGTGCAGCCAGGGTGAGATGTCATTAGTGGTCGAGATTAAACGAGAATTATCGTTTGCTTACGGAAGTGATTCCTGAACTAGCGTCCGAAATGAGACGAAACCGAATGGACAGATCGACTGTTTCTCAAAGACTTTTGGATTAATTTATACAAATGCATTAAGGATGCTGTGGGACAGTTTACATCATAGAAATGCACCAGCCGATCGAGAAACACAGTGGCCCCGTAACGTATAAGATTGTTCCTACAAGACAGGCACAGTCACAGACCAAAGGAAGCCGATGGATCTCTAGAGCGAACACTATTTTAAACCCTGCGGTACTCTGGACACAGTGACCAGTAACGTCATCGATCCCATCCTACAGATGCCAGTTATTAAATATCTAACCAAGGTCACGTTACAATCCTAGCTCAATTTTGGTAGCATGTCCAGTACGCTAAACTCTCAGACACTAATACATCTATTGCATCTGTATGATATCGTCACTTCTTCACTTATGACTTGAACACTTCATCTCGGCCCCTCGATGAAACATCATCACATAACCTAAGAAAAACTCCATCTCGCCCCCTCGATAAAACATCATATAACCCAAGAAACTCTACATCTGATAGCAAATTTAAGTGATGTTATAGGCTTAAAAATCCAGCAGCTAGCACCAACTGCACCTACACACTGTTAGCAATACTATTTAACCGTTTACTGCGTATCGATATCGGCGTGGGAGTGAATGACATTTCAGACCCTAATCCAGTTATGCCCAATGTTGTACGCCAAAAATCTCACCAGGTTTTGTCAGAGGAGAAGACGTCACTCCCAGCAATGCCTCTGAGTTCCGTTGGATGAAAGATTAGTCTTAAGACTCCTGTGTTGAAACCGTGACAAAATCTAGTGTTGCTGCAAAAATGCCAAGGTGAAACTGTCTCTGTACTGAAAATAAGTGTTTTATCACATTGTCCAATCGCTACAGATATTGGAGCAGCTATTCAGAAAAGAGAAGACAGACCAAGACAAAGTAAATGACGCCAAAGAAAAGAAGTACACTACTGGCCATTAAAATTGCTACACCACGAAGATGACGTGCTAGAGACGCGAAATTTAACCGACAGGAAGAAGATGCTGTGATATGCAAATTATTAGCTTTTCAGAGCAGTCACACAAGGGTGGCGCCGGTGGCGACACCTACAACGTGCTGACATGAAGAAAGTTTCCAACCGATTTCTCATACACAAACAGCAGTTGACCGCCGTTACCTGGTGAAACGTTGTTGTGGTGCCTCGTGTAAGGAGGAGAAATGCGTACCACCACATTTCGGACTTTGATAAAGGTCGGATTGTAGCCTATCGCGATTGCGGTTTATTGTATCGCGACATTGCTGCTCACGTTGGTCGAAATCCAATGACTGTTAGCAGAATATGGAATCGGTGGGTTCAGGAGAGTAATACGGAACGCCGTGCTGGATCCCAACGTCCTCGTATCACTAGCAGTCGAGATGACAGGCATCTTTTCCGCATGGCTGTAACGGATCGTGCAGCCACGTCTCGATCCCTGAGTCAACAGATGGGGACGTTTGCAAGACAACAACCATCTGCACGAACAGTTCGACGACGTTTGCAGCAGCATGGACTATGAGCTCGGAGACCATGACTGCGGTTACCCTGGACGCTGCATCACAGACAGGAGCGCCTGCGATGGTGTACTCAACGACGAACCTGGGTGCACGAATGGCAAACCGTCATTTTTTCGGATGAATCCAGGTTCTGTTTACAGCATCAAGATGGTCGCACCCGTGTTTAGCGACATCGCGGTGAATGCACATTGGAAGCGTGTATTCGCCATCGCCATACTGGCGTATCACCCGGCGTGATGATATGGGGTGCCATTGCCTACACGTCTCGGTCACCTCTTGTTCGCAATGACGGAACTTTGAACGGTGGACGTTACGTTTCAGATGTGTTACGACCCGTGAAACCCTTCACTCAATCCCTGCGAAACCCTATGTTTCAGCAGGATAATGCACGACCGCATGTTGCAGATCTTGTACGGGCCTTTCTGGATACAGAAAATGTTCGACGGCTGCCCTGGCCAGCACATTCTCCAGATCTCACACCAATTGAAAACGTCTGGTCAATGGTGGCCGAGCAACTGGCTCGTCACAATACGCCACTCACTACTCTCGATGAACTGTGGTATCGTGTTGAAGCTGCATGGGCAGCTGTACGTGTACACGCTATCCAAGCTCTGTTTGACTCAATGCCCAGGCGTATCAGTGCCGTTATTACGGCCAGAGTTGGTCGTTCTGAGTACTGATTTCTCAGGATCTATGGACCCAAATTGCGTGAAAATGTAATCACATGTCATTTCTAGTATAATATATTTGTGCAATGAATACCCGTTTATCATCTGCGTTTCTTCTTGGTGTAGCAATTTTAATGGCCAGTAGTGTATTTATGAATGTTTGAGGAGGAGAAGACGAAGATCATTATGAGGTGGAACATGGTGCTGATGATGAGGGAGATGAAAAAGAGTTACGGAAGACAATTATAACAGAGACAGGGGCTAAATTGGCAGCATCATTTTTTGTTGAAACAACAGATAAAACCCATTACACTATATGCGACGTCAGATATGAACCTATATCAAAAGTGTGGATAATTTGTGATTCATCAGCAGAATTAATAATTCACAATGCAAGATACCTGGAAACGATAGGATTACATAATTTATTGTTGAATAATGAACCTCCTAACTAGAGTATATAACATGAGATCTTCAAAATTATGGTAAAATTCGTAGGTTCGTCTCTGCTAGTAATTAAAGACATCTCTCCTACAGGCTAGTAAATTCCGACAGAGGCTAAACCTGATGGTATAGATATCGGCATAGGAGAGGGTGCAATTTCAGACCCTAATCCAGCTTTGCCGGAAGTTCAATATAAAAAGTTTTGCAGATTTTGTCAGACGAGAAGATGCGATTCAAGAAACATGCACTTCAACCTCCCACCAGACCCGTTTCTCAACACCTACAGAGAGTAGGCAAGAAATTCCAAAGAAGAAGACAAGACACTAACGTGAAAAAGACAAAGAAAATAAAGTGAGAGCAAAAAATGTACTTATGGAAGTAGATGTATTAGACGAGAAGATGAGGATGTTTAGAATGAGAAAGGAGAAGAAGATGATGATGATGATGGTGATGATGATGAAAAGGGTGGTCCTGATAAGGAAGATGATGCTAATGATTGGAAGACGGTCTCTAACAAATCGCCAGCAGATATCGACTACCCCACTGGAATGCCGTAAATGAGTCGCAAGACTGATCAGCTGTCTTTCTAGATTTGAATGCAGTAGCAATAATTCACATGATACTCAATATATATTTTGAAACTAAATTCTGCTAAAACTCAGAAACGTGTCCGGCACAATCAAGGGAGTTGTATGGTATGGTTGCCCTTTATCCTTCATCCATGAAGAACGTTCCCGTTTTTACCTGAAGGCCTTGATTTTGAAAATATAAGGGCTGGGAAGTTCCGCCCTCTAGAAATTTCTAGAGCATTCTAGAACATTCTAGAGTATTCGAGAGCGTTCCACAACATTCCAAAATGTTCTACAATGATCCTGAAATTTCTGGAATGTTCGGAAACAGTCTGGAACATTCGGCGACATCCCGGAATATCCCAGATCGTTGTGCAATATTCCAGAACGCTCTAGAATATTGTGGAATGTTCTGAAACGCTGTGGACCATTGGAAGCCCGTCTGGTATGCTCTGTAAGTCGCCACTGTTAGGGCTACCCATTGGTAGGGGTATATATAGCAAGACCCGTGGTGAGTTTGAACATTTATTTCTTATCATTGACGAAGGAAGGAACCAAAAAAGTAGTTCATTGAGTGAATAAAAACAAACAGTGAAGTGTAAATAGTCAAAATGATACAATGACTGAATATAAATCTACAAATAAAGTGTGAAAAACTGTAAAATGTACTTAGTGTGTTTGTTAGTAAAAAATTGATTCAATATTAGGTTTAGACAATGCCCAAACGTAACAGAGGAAGAGATCTTTCCAGTTCTGAAGCAAAACGGCGAAAACAAAAAGAACAGTGAAAAAACGAAATAGACGAAGAGCGCGAACAAGTGTGAGTTCCCAACGAACGACAATGAGCACCGTGAGATGCAGAGAAACCGAGGAACCACGAAATAAACGTAATGAATAAGCAAGATTGAGTCTTGACATCCATACAAATTATAAAAATCTATCTATGTATGTGTGCGCATATGTATGTCTCACATCTCCTCCTAAGCCAATAGACCGATTTCAACCAAACTTCATACATACTCGTATATACCTTACTGTGAATCAACAAGCACCTCCTATCAAAGAGGTAAGGGGTGAAAAGGAGCGTGGCCAGCGATGCGTCAATTCTCAGACTTTATTAATCCACTATTTGAGAAAGAGAGCACTTACCGACTTGCAACAAACTTTACACGTAATTTCAAACCTTTAAGAAATTTTTTCACGCTAATAACCGGTACAAAATGATGAAAGAAAAAAGTTTATAGCTTACTAATTTTCCACTGTTCATACATGACGTTACGATTTACTACTTACTTACTACTAATTGTATTCGCGATACATTTTAAAGATGGTATGCACATATACCATTAAAGATGAGTGCATAATTATATCGTTGTACGACACGTAATTTAGGATATATGACGTCGCAAAGAATGAGATGCTTGGAAAACTGCCACATCATGCATGACGTTTAAATTTATTATTTCTCTGCTACTTACTCTATTCGCAATAGATTTCGCAGACAGTTTCCACATATGACGCTGAATGTGCCTAAAAAATTATATCACTGTATGACTCTTAGTTCAAGGGGTGTAACGTCATAAACATTAAACACACAATCACACGCTGCGTGATACGGGCATGGATACACAGCTATAAATTAATGCCCGGGAAACGTCGAGTTTTTTCGCTAGTGAAATAATGTATATTGAAGAGAAACTCTGAGAAGCATTGGTTGTTGCTTGAAGTTTACAATGTCTGCACAAAATAAAGTAAAAGACTCAACTGCAGAATCGGATTTTGTGTATGAAAACATTCTGTCAGTTGAGAGGTTCCACAAAAGTGCATTTCAAGAATTCGAAAGCTTTGGGAACTGTTCATGTAATTATTGCATGAGATTTTTGCGTACTGATCAGTGCATAATGGATCTTAGCAACAGCTGGTGAGGAATTGTATTTGATTTCAGAGGAGAGTTGAACATACAGGAAAAATTATGGTCACAACATTACTATCTGGCCGTCACAGACGTTAAATTATGTAAAAATACTAAATGTGAAAGCAATGAATGTAAAAATATGTACAATTTATTCTGTGCATATCCTTATCATAATTAGCGCGTATGTAACACGTTATGTTTATACTGTGTGGACTGAATCGAGTGAGCATCTATCTTCCTTTGGAATGTAATCTTTCTTATATCTGGAGTATTTTTGTATTGTGTATGTGTGTGTGTGAAAATATTAAAACAACGTTAAATTTGTGAAAAAAATAAAACAGTGAATTTAAAAAAACTGCACAATTTAACCTATGAATACCGCTTGTTGTAGTTAGACAATGCATTTAACTTTTCTTTGGAATGTCATCTTTTTCTAGTAAAATTTCTATATAAAATATTTTTATTTGATTATTATTCCCTTTCTGTAATATATTTCAAAGAAAGTGTTGGTATATACCGATGAAAAAGAATTTTAAATGGTTAAATGTTTAATGTTGGAGAAACTGTAAGAGAGAATACATGCCAACATAACACAAAATTCAGGAGTGTGTGTGTGTGTGTGTGTGTGTGTGATTGCTTACAAAATCTTTTGATAAAAACTCGAATACTTTTGAACATGGTGCCAAAAGAAGCTAGTGGAAATAATGAGGATACTTTTGAATATATGAAGATGGCATCTGTTCTTTCGGCCATGTGCGGTTGCACACAATTTGCCTGAACTCTTACGGGACTCGGTGGGTGGTCTGTCGCGAGTAATGGGTATAGTGGCAGGGGCACTACGAATGTAGTGTGTGGACTATAAGTCTGAGAATGTGGGTCTCACGGGGAGCGTGCCGGCGATAAATCCCTGTAGTCGCACTGTTCTCTGTGCCCTCGGTGGCTCAGATGGATAGAGCGTCTGCCATGTAAGCGGGAGATCCCGGTCGGGGCACACATTTTCAACTGTCGCCGTTGATGTACACTCCTGGAAATTGAAATAAGAACACCGTGAATTCATTGTACCAGGAAGGGGAAACTTTATTGACACATTCCTGGGGTCAGATACAACACACGATCACACTGACAGAACCACAGGCACATAGACACAGGCAACAGAGCATGCACAATGTCGGCACTAGTACAGTGTATATCCACCTTTCGCAGCAATGCAGGCTGCTATTCTCCCATGGAGACGATCGTAGAGTTGCTGGATGTAGTCCTGTGGAACGGCTTGCCATGCCATTTCCACCTAGCGCCTCAGTTGGACCAGCGTTCGTGCTGGACGTGCAGACTGCGTGAGACGACGCTTCATCCAGTCCCAAACATGCTCAATGGGGGACAGATCCGGAGATCTTGCTGGCCAGGGTAGTTGACTTACACCTTCTAGAGCACGTTGGGTGGCACGGGATACATGCGGACGTGCATTGTCCTGTTGGAACAGCAAGTTCCCTTGCCGGTCTAGGAATGGTAGAACGATGGGTTCGATGACGGTTTGGATGTACCGTGCACTATTCAGTGTCCCCTCGACGATCACCAGTGGTGTACGGCCAGTGTAGGAGATCGCTCCCCACACCATGATGCCGGGTGTTGGCCCTGTGTGCCTCGGTCGTATGCAGTCCTGACTGTGGCGCTCACCTGCACTGCGCCAAACACGCATACGACCATCATTGGCACCAAGACAGAAGCGACTCTCATCGCTGAAGACGACACGTCTCCATTCGTCCCTCCATTCACGCCTGTCGCGACACCACTGGAGGTGGGCTGCACGATGTTGGGGCGTGAGCGGAAGACGGCCTAACGGTGTGCGGGACCGTAGCCCAGCTTCATGGAGACGGTTGCGAATGGTCCTCGCCGATACCCCAGGAGCAACAGTGTCCCTAATTTGCTGGGAAGTGGCGGAGCGGTCCCCTACGGCGCTGCGTAGGATCCTACGGTCTTGGCGTGCATCCGTGCGTCGCTGCGGTCCGGTCCCAGGTCGACGGGCACGTGTACCTTCCGCCGACCACTGGCGACAACATCGATGTACTGTGGAGACCTCACGCCCCACGTGTTGAGCAATTCGGCGGTACGTCCACCCGGCCTCCCGCATGCCCACTATACGCCCTCGCTCAAAGTCCGTCAACTGCACATACGGTTCACGTCCACGCTGTCGCGGCATGCTACCAGTGTTAAAGACTGCGATGGAGCTCCGTATGCCACGGCAAACTGGCTGACACCGACGGCGGCGGTGCACAAATGCTGCGCAGCTAGCGCCATTCGACGGCCAACACCGCGGTTCCTGGTGTGTCCGCTGTGCCGTGCGTGTGATCATTGCTTGTACAGCCCTCTCGCAGTGTCCGGAGCAAGTATGGTGGGTCTGACACACCAGTGTCAATGTGTTCTTTTTTCCATTTCCAGGAGTGTATATCAACGCCCGTCAGCAGCTAATGGTATTGATTTAATTGTAATTTCACTTTTGAATATGGTGGACGTTAGCAATAAGAATACATACTGTGCTGTCATTGGCTGATTCATTCTAACGAAAATTTTTCCCTACACCACCATCTTGCATTTATAAGCGCTGTGACTAACCGAAAAAATTTTCCTGCCAAAGCCATCTAGCCATTTTTAAATTTTCCGCCAACTTGACGTCACTGAAAAGAACTGCACGGCTTGTGACGACACGATGATGGCATCATAGATAAGAGAGTGTGATTTTTGACGTCTCAAATGTAAACAAAGTTGTCCAGAACGCCCAATGGAAACAAATGGGGTTGGAGTCGGCATAAAAATCCCACTTCAGTGCTAAGCGGTGCTTGAGATGGCGTAAAAAACAACGCCACTTGACAGTGGTTGACTGGAAACGAATGATCCGGAGTGATGAATCGCGCTATACCCTGTGGCCGTCCGATGAAAAAGTATGCAAAAGATGGTATTACGTTGTCAGGACGTCTTTCCTAGTTAATGTGTGGGTCCCTTTTATCACGCTGAAGGAAACGCAAAATGTGGAAAGATATGAACACATTTTACAACATTGCGCACAGTCTAGAGTCAAGGAACAGCTCGGAGACGATGACTTTTCGTATAACTATGGCAATGAATCCTGTTACATAGCAACATCTATGAGGCAATGATTTGTAGACAATAACATTCCTCAAACAGACTGCCCTGCCCCGAGTTCTCAGATATCTGAATACCTTTGGGATTAATTAGAACGTCGATTTCTTACCTGACCCCAGTGTCCAAGATCATTACCTTCTCTGGCTTTGGCTCTTGAGGAAAAATGGGTTGTCACAGACATTGAGATATCTCACTGAAAGTGTCCTCAGCAGAGATCAAGCCGTAATGAAGGATAAGGGTGGACATACCGCATTTTAATGTCCGCTAATAGGTGTTCAGATACTTTTGATTGGACAGGGTGTATACTCCGAAAGCCATTATAACCCATGTTGCTGAGTGTACTTCGTAGTACTATTAGATATTTTTTGTCCTAATCTACTTTCATGTTCAACAAGGAAAAAAGTGACGGTCTGTACGCCTGTCTACGTGATTTAATGCCTCTAATCTTTTTCTTATGATCGTTATTCGAGGCATACGATGGTGGCAGCAGAACTGTTACACAGTTTTCTCAGATACAAGTTCTCTAAATTTACCCAACAAGGTTTAGTGAGAACCACAGCGTTTATCTTACAAAGATTTTCATTTAAATTCATTGAACATTCACGATATTCTTTCGTGTGGGTTACAACATCTTCAGTGAGTTTTTGAATTCGTTTGATTTGTGCTGTCGCTGCCAATTCATATGGACTCCAAACGCCGTTGCAATACTCTAGAATTTTGCACGGTAGAATTTTTAATGCAATTTCATTTACACTTGCACTGCAGTTTCTCATAGCCCTTGGAACAAACGTATCGTACCATATGCCTTACCTATTGAAAATTTTACGAGATCATCTCATTTCATGTTGCTTCTTACTATTTATTCTTCATATTAAGCCGTCTGACATGCTCCAGATGTTCACCTCTAATCTTATAATCGGATAGTTTCGAGTTATTTCTCTTTATCACCGGTATATTTTGCATTTACCCACATTTAAGAAGAGCTGTCAATCTGTCATTCATTACATCAAGTGATAATCCTTAAATTCGTCGGAGACGGTACTTTTTGTAGACAGCAGGGAAAAATCTGGTAATGCTGCTGACCCTATCCACATAGTGCAAAGTCTCAGGTAAGGGTACCATTCCTGGTGATCATATAAAAAGTGGAATATCAGCACTGTTTCAACATCTTCAACCGTTTCTAGGCGGGACAAAGATTTCTCGGCAAAAGCTAAATGCTGAAATTGTTACTATTTGCCAGCAGGAAGTGACTGGAGAACTACCTAGGTACTCTTCCGTTGGTACTGTTGGAATCCGAGCCATTCTAATCCGCTTACATGTAGTCTACTTTACATTGCTTAGCACTGTTGTAGCGACTGCGACTAATATTGGACATTGGCAGTGGCGTCACTGAATAAGTAACTGCAGCACATACTATATCCCTTCACCTTACTCCTTCTATAAAACCTTGGAATCAGTGTCTTTATTCACTACTGAGCAATAAGCAACTCAGCAAGAGAGGATAGAGGAAGTGTAGCATCTCAAAGATATTTATGGTTATCCCGAAAGTTTGATCCATAGTACCGCGATTTTAGATTTAGTCACTGAAAAAAGAAGTGGTTGAGATTTCAAGTTAGCTGATACAACTAAAAAAATTTTGCACAGATTTCTCGCGAAGAACAAAGAGTTAAAAAAAAATAGGAACGGAAGTCAGCTCTACACTTTGCGGGATGAAGACAGAACAGCCATTTCTTTTAAAAAATTGTCCCATTTATATCACTGCGTCTATAAATTTTATCAACTGAAATATTCAACCGTTTTCATGTAGGACCTAGCCATCTTGAGGCTAGAGTACCTTCCCTTGCAGTCAGCAGAGCGTTTCTGCGAAATTGTGAAACGATGAATGAGTAGATTGAATGTTTCTCCTTGGTGGTCTTTACGCTACGTTTAATGCAGGTCTAGAAGAGTACGTACTGGAAAACATTGTTTCGCTTGGAGCATGAGATTACGATTTGTGTAGCTTTGTTGTCGCTGATGATTGTTCATACGTCATATGCGTAATAGCTGTTCTGAGGTTACAGAATTTACTGAAACTTCAAGAACACTTGTACATCTTCCCTGTACATCGCGTGTGCGTCCGAAATTCATTTATTGGTATAAAATCACTGATAGATTGAAACTAAGAGTAAGGCTTAGATCCTAACCCACGCCTTTGCCTTTCACAAGAAATAATCTCACTAATCGAGCTATGGGAGCACGTCTCACAAGCAAGTCAAAGATACAGTCAGTCGGAATCTCTCTTAGCGTAGTTTTGTGGAACACAAGCCCACGTTTTGCCACTGCAAGCGTAAGATATCGTTCGCTACAATGTAACCGCACAGATCGCGCCGCACCGCATTCGGCTGGCCGAGAGACTTACCGAACACGTACTGTTATTCAGGGAAACGGGATTCAAATCTCGCTCCACTATTCGGATTTAGGTTAACAGTGATTTTCCTAAATCACTTGAAGTGAATGCTGTGATAGTTCCTTTGTATAGGACACTGACGATTTCCTTTCTCCTCCATGCCCTATTCGACCATGTGCTTCGTCCCTTATGACACGGTCGTTCACGGAACTTTAAATTTCGATTGTCTTTGATTTTTTTATCTAGCACGCCGTTCCAATACACAAAGAGAAACACAGAAGTCGTCTATTCGTTTTATATCAAATATCACTAATCTTTAACTCATTGGCTATTGAATCACGTTTCTTGTTACATAACGTCGATGGTTGCGTCCGGATACGGCGTCACTTAGCCGCGCGGCTGCTCGAAACGTGCGCCACACCACTGATGCAGGCAAAAAATGGTTCTGAGCACTATGAGACTTAACATTTGAGGTCATCAGTCCCCTAGACTTAGAACTAATTAAACCTAACTAACCTAAGGACATCACACACATCCATGCCCGAGGCAGGATTCGAACCTGCGACCATAGCAGCAACGCGGTTCCGGACTGAAGCGCCTAGAACCGCTCGACTACAGAGGCTGGTGGATGCAGGCAGGTGGGGGCACTATTATATTATAGCGAACACTGATCTGTGTTCCATGGGGTCTGTGGTAGTAATCGACGAACATTACAGCGGAGCACCTGCAGCCCTTCATGCTTCATGCATTCACTGAGTGCGAAAGTATCTTCCAGTCGATTAACTGTCCATGTTACAAGGTCAGAAAGATTAACTGTTCGTATTACAAGGCCAGAACCTTACTGCAATGGTTTGAAGAGCATGATCGTGAACTTACGTTTACGAATGAGCCACCAAATTTACCTCACAAGAACTGTTTATCCTGTGCATATACATCTGATGCCACATAGCTACCAATTAATTTTCGAGCCCACGTCACCCAGTATTGCATTCTGTAGCGGCACCACCGTTTAGGATAGGGAAAGTTAGTTTTGTGCAATATTCTGAGCGCAAATTACAGCCAGGTACAGGCCGGATTGCAGTGAGTTACGCATACCAACAGTTGCGAAGTAGAATAGAGACCACAGGGCCATCAAATTGCTGAAAGAGTATACGTAGCAGTTCTGCATGTCGCAAATCACAGGCAGAAGCGGCCCACCGGCCACCCTTATGAGTACGTGACGGGAAGCGGCGCGTATAGCAAAACAGAGGCACACAGCTGCATATAAATAGATCAGGTTTCTAACGAGATTCATTCAAGTGTGGCAGCTGCCCTGGATGGTGGGGCATGTCACACCACCGGCTACATGCAGCAGGAGATGGGGTTCCAGCGTTCCAGGCCATGGCGGGTCACTGATTCGACTCCCTGAAGCCAATGAATGGCATTCAAGTGTAGCAGCTCCCCTGGACAGTGGGGCATGTCACACCACCAGCTACACACAGCAGCAGATGGGGTGCCAGCGTTCCAGTCCACGGCGGGTCGCTGGTTCGACCCTTTGAGGCCAACGAGAGGCATTCAAGTGTGGCAGCTCTCCTGGATGGCAGGGCGTGTCACACCACCAGCTACACGCAGCAGCAGATGGGGCGCTAGCGCTCCAGTCTAAGGTGGTTCGCTGGTTCGACCCTCTGAGGCCAACACGAGATCCGTAGCCAGCGAGCAGCGGGCCACTCCACAGCTCGCTGCTGCGGGCAGTTGTCCTAGCTTCCAACACACGCCGGAGGCATCCCGAGGTGAGGGCCACAGATCTGGACTCCAGATAGCGGGAGCTTATTTTCGCCACGACCTCAGCCATGCCGGGGAGAAGCACGCAGCTAGCCACCTGCGGCTCACACTGAGCGGCGCTGAATCGGCAGGGATGCACACCACTGAGTCAACTGACAGCATCCTGACGACGACGCAACTCTGCTGGCGTACAAGGCTGACACACAGTGCGAGTACGGGCTGCTGAGGCAGCCATTCGGCACCAAGTCATTTCACAGACAGCAATGTGGTGTCCTCAGCATTGCGGGACCCAGTGATGCAGACCGAGGGGAACACGGCACTGTAGTTGGAAACAATAAATCACTTGGAAAGCTCGGGCGAGTCTTAATATGGTGCCTTCTACCTCTTACCGCTACATCTGGTCATACTGATACTGGCAGAAGTTCCCACTACAATTCCAAAGACAGATGAACTCGCTATTAAGTAGGCAATCATAATGTTTAGGCTCCTCCGTGTGTAAGGAATGGTGGAGACCCAAGAAATCTCTCCCAGTGCGAAGCTGATACTCACCGTTCCTCATGAGAATAGTACTAACAAACGATGTAAAACAACAATCACGTTCAAATGGCAAAGCAATATGGCGATTAACAAAGGATACAGCCACAAACGTGGACCATTAATCTAGAACAGACAATTAACTAAAATGAATCGTAGTAATTTAACTAAAGTTAAGTTCACTGCAGAAACTGCCACCACCAATGACTGTTCTTTTATTACTTTTCTACTAAATCTCCACTTATTGTAAGCTGATTATGAGAAATCTGAGAGAATAAACTTATCTCGAACTATGAGAAATTTATATATTAAGAAAAACGAAACACAGAAAGAAACTTGTGTTATTCTGCAGTCTTTCAGAGCCATTTAGATTGAAGGTGAAATCTTCTAAGTTCTTAGACAGCATGATGTTGCTCTTCAGGTATATAAAGAGGTTGCACAGAAATATGGAAACATCAAAAACACAACACATTACCTTTCCTAAGGAAAACTGATGGCATTCTAAACAGCTTCCAATCATCTCAGAATGAATAAATACGAGTATGTGACGTTTTGACAGTGTGGTCTAACGCACGGATTTCCGGGCGGGTAGGAGCACCTGGTCCCCCGCACAAATCCGCCTGGCGGATTTGTGCCAAGGTCCGGTGAACCGGCCAGTCTGTGGATGGTTTTTAGGCGGTTTTCCATCTGCCTCGGCGAATGCGAGCTGGTTTCCCTTATTCCGCCTCAGTTACACTATGTTGGCAATTGCTGCGCAAACAAGTTCTCCACATACGCGTACACCACCATTCCTCTACCATGTAAACATAGCGGCTACACTCGTCTGGTGTGAGACATTCCCTGGGGGGCCCACTGGGGGCCAAACCGCACAATAACCCTGGGTTCGGGGTGGGGCAGTCGAGGGGTGAAGTGGACTGCGGTAGTCGGCGTGGGGTTGTGGACCACTGCGGCTGTGGTGGGGACGGAGCCTCTCCGTCGGTTCTAGGTCTCCGGCTAACATACAATACAATACAATGTGACGTTTCCATGTGAATCTTACACAATCATTCCTGCAAAACAGTGACAACTTCAGGTAATGATGACTGATGTGGATAGCGATGATACACCCATCTCTCCCAAGTGGAGCACAAAGGCTCTATAATATTGAGGTCTGGTGACTGGTGGCCAATGGAGATGTGATAATTCATCCTCATGCTCAAAAACCCAGTCCTGGTCTATGCGAGGTGTGTGAACAAGGCCCCGGTTGTCTTGGAATACTCCATCACATTGGGAAACAAACATTTTACCCTGGCATTGACCTGATCAGACAAAATGGTCACATAATCGTTGGCAGCAATGCGACTTTGCAGTGTAACCATGGGACTCATGGAATACCACGACATGGCTGCCCAAATCGTCACCGAACCCTTGCCATGTTTCACTCTTGACCCGTAGACTCGGCCACAAGTTGGAAACAGTGTGAAACAAGGATCATATGATCAAATGACTTTCTTCTGTTGCTTCATAGTCCACATTTTATAACTTCGGCACAACGTTTTCCTTTTGTGGCACAGATGAGTGATTTTGGAATTCCACTTCGCTCTGAAGTTCTCATCTTATCGAGCTCCATTCGTGTTGTTTTAGTGCTGATATGGTTCGCGAGTGCGCTATTCAGTTATATAGTGACTTAGCAGTTGTCGTTCTCTTATTTTTCGTCACAATCTTCACTGACCGTCTTTCTCGATCACTCTACACACGCTTTCGTCTCCGTTGCGTCTTATCGGATGATGTTTTCCCGCTTTCCCTGTATGCGATACGGTGCCTCTTGGAACACCAAAGTCTTCTGTACCCATCGTACGAGCACCAGAAATTTTCCCACGTTCGAGTTTACTTACCCCGATATAACGCACTCAGAACTACATAGAACACTGCTGTGACTATGGTTAACACTTACAACATATTGAGAATATTGCATAGGTCCCGTCCGTGATCAAATAGAACAGCGCAACCTGCAGACTTGGTTAGCATCTGCATTTATGTTCAAACAAACGTTTCTCTTGGTGTTTCCGTATTTTTGTCCAACGCCCACAACTATGAGGTGAGGAAGCATCGTCCGATCGCCCGTTTCCTGTTGCTCGAAAGTGGAAGCAGAAATGTTGCCAGTATAAAGGTGGAGGGATTCTGTGTATCTTGAAATGTGGAAGCATAAAATGGTGCATATAGCAAAAAGGTAGCACTTACCGCTTTTTTTACCAGGCACCTCTTTTCACACGAGATGAGAATGAGTATGAACAGCCGCTGATACAGCAAGAATTGACAAGCAAGATAAGATGGTTCAAAATAGTTCAATTGGCTCTGAGCACTATGGGACTTAACTTCTGAGGTCATCAGTCCCCTAGAACGTAGAACTACTTAAACCTAACTAACCTAAGGACATCACACACATCCATGCCCGAGGCAGGATTCGAACCTGCGACCCTAGCGGTCGCGCGGTTCCAGATTGTAGCGCCTAGAACCGCTCGGCCACCTCGGCCGGCGGCAAGTTAAGATATTTCGAGAAATCCACTCTCTACAACTTGCTGACCCACGGGGAAATTTTGATTATAAAAGCATAGTTTCAACCCGCGAAAGACATTAATGTCGCATCATTGTATGTTTTAACTTCATTTTAACTCCTGTACAACCGTAAAAGCTAAGTCTGACAAATATATACTTCACTATTAACATATTTTTATTTCACTATTTTGTTTATTTAACATATATTTTACTATTTACAGTATTACATCTTACTGATTAATCAAACGTGGATTTTTTTTTCAATCTTGCAATTCCTGCAAGCACTTGAAGTGAGCAGAGTCCTTTCTGTGGTGTCACCGCTAGACACCACACTTGCTAGGTGGTAGCTTTTAAATCGGCCGCGGTCCGGTAGTATACATCGGACCCGCGTGTCGCCACTGTCAGTGATAGCAGACCGAGCGCCACCACACGGCAGGTCTAGAGAGACGTCCTGGCATTCGCCCCAGTTGTACAGCCGACTTTGCTAGCGATGCTACACTGACGAAGACTCTCTCATTTGCCGAGAAGATAGTTAGCATAGCCTTCAGCTAAGTCTATTGCTACGACCTAGCAAGGCGCCATCACCAAGTTATATTGAGATGATAATACTGTATCAACAAGACCAATGTTCTACAATTGTGGATTAAAGTTAAGTATTCCAGAAGCTACGTACTTTTCTTTATAGCATTCATTACTTATCCTGTTTCAGACCTCACGCCAGCCTGCGTGGGTTTAAGCGCTTGCCTTTCGGCTTCCTCTCATTGTGTCTAGGCTGTCTTGTCTAGACACAACACTTTCCTGCAGAAAAATGTAAATCTGAGATCTTTCACCTTCTGATTGTGGAGTCTGTCACTCAGGCAATTGTAAAACATGTTTCGTGTCAATAAATGCGACTCAGACATGTACTTCATTCACTTTTACAGAATCTGCTAGCAGCAGTGGAAAATGTACAGTCTAGTACAGTCTTCCTAATAGAGAAGTGGAGAATACACGGTCTGTTACACTTAACGCTGATCAAAGCAGTGGAGACCCTGTGGTTGAGTACACTTCCCCTGATCAAACAGGGAAAAATCGACAAGCAGGAGAATTTGCAGCGACAGAAGACCTAGTTAGGCTGAACTTTGTCGATTTTATTGTAGTAGAAATAATAGGTGAACTGTCAGAAAAACGTATTAACTGAGATAATCTCTGATAGCTTACAGTAAAGTCTGCATTTACAAGTTGAATATGTATTGGTGCGATGTATAATAGGCTGAACTTTTAAAAAGTCCAGACATTTCTTGAATGCCTGGTTTAATATTTTGCCCACAAAGTTCCTCTAATTAAGCACCTCTTAAAATAAATGTTTCACTAGCTGACAGCTTTCTTTTGCCCAAATCAGGCGAGGAAAAAAAGATGCATCTTAATACAAAGAACGCGGGATTAATGCAATCCACAGTTCGTGATGAAATTCAAGAAAATAGTTCATTTGTGTGTTAACGCCAATAAAAATGGATTTTATGTAGTAGTAGGCATGAAACCACCCAGAGAGATAGCGGATAAAAACGTATTAATAAACTTTAAATCCTAGGGTAATGCTTGTTTTGAGTGGTCAATACCAGCCTCTATATATTCTGTTGATTAATATTCAGAATTTGTGACTAAATGCACTGTTCAAAAGAATTAGGGGAACATGACTTTTGGTATCAGCCATACTGTCAGACACCAAAGGCTGAGGGCTGGATATGCTACCGGATTATACCTTTATCTTTCACGAATTGAGTACACAACAAGACATCATTACATTCAACGGGAGATGTCCGACCGGTCTCGAAAACATAATGGAAACAATCGTCCACGCCATGTTTCCTGCCATTATGTAGACAGGAGTGACACCACCAGCAATCGACCAGTGGTATAAACGCCCAGAAGATGACCCCTACGTTAGGTTGAAACCGGTAGGCGGTATAATAATAATAAATGCGATTAAGATTGTTTTTGAATAATTGAGTGTTCAGGCGGTCTCCATACGACGTTACAATACAGAGATGGCCAGATATCGGTCCTCACGTGGGGTTGTAATGCTTCATTAGTGGTGGAATTATGCGTTGTTCTTGTAGATATGCCATTGCATAGATTTGGCTGATTATGGTGATAATACTGATACATTTATACAACTGGAAGATGTCGCAGTATCTTCCAGTTTTCCGTTTTGAATGTCTTCCTCCAGAGAGTGTCGAAAGTTTTGTAGTGGAAAACGTACCAGATGTTTCCAGCATAGGGTACATTTTAGAAGTTGATCTTGTATACCCCAGGAGAATTCATAATTTACCTTTTCGTCCAGGAAAAATACCACCGCCATCCAATAGTAAGAAACCAAAGAAATTACTGTCGAGCTAATATGATGAAAAGTGGCAAGACATCTGGCATGTCCCTTTTCATATGAGGATGACACTCTACTTAGAGGCTAATGAGGGGTTGAAATATGATAATAATGTTTAAATAAAAGCGAATTGGTGTGCAGTTACTGTATGTACTGACTTCTTACTAAGTTCAAATATTAACTGCATTTAACATGGTATGGGTCTTATTTTCTTTTTAATTTTGTGAGTGCATGGGAACAGAGCAGAAAAAAGAGGCTTCTTGCATCCGCACGGGCATGCAGCCTCAGGCATTGTCTCTGTGAAAGTTACCTCACCGGGCAAGCTCTAGGGACTCCGAGATATTGTGCGTTTACGACCTGCCCTCAGCCGTACAGCTGAGCAGAAACCAGGGAAGAAACTTTATCAGCGGGAGGCCGGCGCTTTGTCATGTTCTGGAACGTGATTTCAGAGATAACAACCTTACGCTTTCCTAAGGAAACATAGCTTGCAGAAAAATAAGAGCCCAGCATCAGGCACATCACTTTTACTTTCAAAGGACTTGGTTAATTGCTGGGTGCGAAAATGTTTGGGATGTCACAGAGATGGAGCAATAGCAGTGACTTTCTTGAAAAACAGGTGAATCAGAAGGTCATTGGCATTTTAATGTGACACATTTTCTTGGCAGAATTTTTTGTGCAACAAGGAATCACACCACTGGACGGCTGAGTTTTCTTATTCAGCAGCTGACGGGCATGGCCTGTTTGGTGGGATGAAAAGAGCAGGCTGCACGATTCAACTAGTATGTAACAGTCGGTTATGGGATGGGGCTGCGGACGGATCGAGGAGTTTGAGCAGAGGTGGGCAGGCATGGATCTGGTGCACATTTAGCAGCTGATCTGGATCCAGATTTCATGTTGGCAGAAGCACGAGCCTCGACCTGTGTCGCAGAGGTGAAGGAATGACGGCATCTTTTTGCACATCTCCTGTTGGATATTTACGGTGAGCATCATTAACGGAAAAACCCTTAGTCCACACTTGCTCAGATCACTGTTGTTATCTGTCTCAAGTTCAGCATTGCCGTAGCAGATGCATGTATTCCTCAATCCAACTGTCGTCGACGGGACGTTAAATCCAACCAATCTGTCAAGCCAACAGTCACTGTATTCATTGGAGTAAAAACTCGTGAGTAATTAGAGAATGTCAGCTGCGTTTTGCTTGGTATAATTCTCCTAGGCCACTTTTTGTAATATCATTTAAGTTCTTTCATAGTGAGATGCGTTTAATGTGTGTATTTAATTGAATAAATTAATGTATTCGTTTAAAACTTGTTTCTGTTAATACCTTCCGTTAATATCAAATTTAATATTACGAAATTCTCCACTTTAGAATCCACAGCTAGAGCCATAAATTCTTCACACTAGTCATTCCGTTGTTCATAATAATTTCAGCATGGGTCTTAGAGGTGGCTCCAGCTCTTGATTAACTTCCTGGGGCAGGGCAAACATTTTAAACATGCACTGGACTTTGCAATGATAAGAAGAACTATGTTATTAATTACAGAAATGTGAAGCAATGTTTGCAGCCTACAATGGTTTGTTAAGGCAAGCTCCCCTGCTGGAGTCGTACATTGACATTAACGTATAAAAATTCATGAATGCAAGCAGTGATTTCAAAGTGATGGACTATTGTGTGTATGGAAAAACCATACAAAATGTGCAAAATGTATGGAATATAAGACTAGCAACGTCCTGGGAAGACAGATTTGAGACAGCTATACTAATAGCCAAAAAGAATTTTCAAAGCAGCGCAATTTTTAACGAAAATTTTGTCACCATCGAACTAAGCAGGCCTAATATAGTCTTCGATAAATCTATTGCAGAGGGAATTGCCATTTTGGATATTTTGAAAACTCTCCTTATCGATATTCACTGCGGAGAAATATTAAACAAACTTCTGCCAATTCATGTGAAACTTTGTTACGCAGACTCCAATAGCTTTGTCTTCTAACTTTCAACTCCAACTATCTACGAGGGTATCAGGAGTGATGCTCACACAAGTTTCCCTGGATTGAATTCCCAGAAAATAACAGATACCATACTCCACTGGTAACTAAAAAAAAAGAGGTTGATTTGGTGAAAGACAAACTTAATGGTGAATCTATTACAGGATTTGTTGACCAATGAGCAAAATTGTGTGCTTTTCAGATCGAGTCTGGGTGGGTAATTGGGTAATGTGCAGAGTAAAAGGTATAAAACAATCTACTGTTAATAGGTTAACCATAGATGACTGCAGGCACCGTGTGCTGCATTCGGAAGTACAAACAACTGTCCAGCATGTCTTTCATTCTAAGCAGCATGTTGTTTCTGTTATTATACAATATGAATTGGCTTTATCTGCGCAGGACGGTAAAAGTTTTATACTTCCTGAGAAGGTAAGTATTACAGCTCAGGGTCATTACCCCATGAAAAATGATGACTGATTTTATTGTAAACGCCCATAAGAAGTGTAAATACTTGAAAATATCAAAAACACCTGAGTAAAATGTAAATTGTAGCTGATATGATTTCACATACTCATGTTCTCTTAAGTTCGATGTCTACTTTTCGATGGAAATTTAGTGAGATATCGTAATTGCTCAGAGAGTAAAAAGCATTATACATCAAAACATTGTATAAAAAATTGTAAAATTTTTTATCTTTAGAGTATTATTTTGTTTCTTCTCCTTCCCATTTGCTCTGTTTCTGCCTCATATAACATAAAATTAGCGAGTTGAACTCTATCATCTCACACCCTTCACAGACCCAGCTGGGCTGTGTGCTCTGGATACTTGAGAAGTGAGGAGATAACTCCTTCTCTGTGCTCTCTCTCTCTCTCTCTCTCTCTCTCTCTTGCAGCAATTGTGAGCGTGTCTATAGCTTGAGTATTTATACCTTTTATGGGCATGGTGCAAGAAATATTTGTTTAATGATGTGTGGCCACACATGAGAGATGACATTTTCTGTGGTGTATCAGCCATATTTTAATGTGGAAACATTTTGTGCATACACGCACGCACACACACACACACACACACACACACACACACACACACACACACACACACATAGGTAACACGAAATTTATTGATAAGCCAGAGGTGAAAAGAGAGAGATAAAAAAAATTTAATTTAAATAACGAGGAAATACAGAGGAGCAATTTGTTGCAATACTGCTGGGCGATTAATTACAATTTTGGACAATTTGTTACAATTTCATGAAATACGAATGGAAATTTGTACAGTTTTGAGTGAAATTTGTTACAGTTTTTGGACGATTTGTTACAGGGTTGAGAGAAATTTGTTACAGTTTTGCTGCAACATGGACGGCGATTTGTTGCATGTTTGGGGTAATTTGTAACAGTTTTGAGGTAACGTGTTACGGTTGGGACACAGCTGTTACAGTTTAGGGACAAGTTGATACGGTTTTGGAGGGGCAAGTTGATAGAGTTTGGGGGCAATTTGTTACAATTTTCTAGCAAACTCATACATTTTTACTGTAACATGAAGGGCAGTAGTCACCCAAGGCAGAATGATGATCACTGATCGCCCAGGGGGGAATGGTGGCCATCCAATGGCGGATGGTGCTCACCCTCTAAAATAACCATCATTAACACCTGAGGAAATGGCAGCCACCCTGTAATAAGGTCATCATTGTCCTCAACGGGAATGGTAGCCACCTAGGGATAATGGTTGTTACCCTGTAAAATGACCATCATTGCCCTCAGAGGAAATGGTAACTACTTAATGGGAATGGTAGTCACCAGGAGGGGAATGGTGGTCACCCAGGGGGAATGGTGACTACTTAAGGGGACTGGTGGTCACCCACAGGCATGGTGGCCACCTTGTAAAATGACCCTCACTCAATAGTGTGTGTGTGTGTGTGTGTGTGTGTGTACATAATTCAGAAGCAAATATCTTACGCCATTTTACATAAATAATACCTATCTTTGAACATGATGTCCTTTTTACATAATGAACTGCATTGTTTAAATATTAAACTGATTAAATGCAGAGGCATGTATGTGTACACGTATATTTTTGAGTTTCACAGTAACAATCCAGCTTGACACCATGTTATACCTCATTTTAATACTATACATGAGATTACTGATTAAATGCAGAGGTATGTATGTGTACACGGATAGTTTTGAGTTTCACAGCAACAATCCAACTTGACACCACTTTATACCTCATTTTAATACTATACATGAGAAATACAAAGGTCTGTATGTGTAGACAAATATTTTTGACTTCCTCAGAAGTAATGCACATTTTTTACTTTCAAGTGAATGATACAAAATATTATACTGTATATCTTCCACGTTGGTGATATTTTTTTGTCTAATTTTAATATTTCACTGAGATTGGCTGGAGATGAGGGAGAGCGGGTGTAGGGCATAAAGCATAACTGTGCTAGTTCTGCCATCTTGGATTTTCAAATTTATTTATTTATCTTACTTACCGAAACTAAATTCTAATTATGCACCTCATTTTAGTACTACTCTGTGATTGGTTGGAGAAGAAGGAGAGGAGAGAGAGGAAGGAGAGGAGTGTGTGGATTTAAGATTTCACTAATAAGGTTGATGACATCACTGATAAGATGGCCCCTACATGCAGGTAACCCGCACTGACATTAGCAATTTTCAAGGTCAAGTGACAGTCATCTTCAGTCATGACATCATTAGTATCACATTCTTAAATACGGAATTTAACTGAAGAGTGTCCCAGAATGTTGATAGGTATATTACCTCGAAGAAAACATTATTAAATTTATCCTTAAATTGGGATTTTACGTTGCTCAGCCAGAACATTATGATCACCGGCTGGCTATTGATATAAACCCGTCTAGGCGATAGCAGCGCCACCTAGCGAGGAATGATTGCTAGTCAGACACACGCATGGTGCATGTAGTATCAGTAAGTGTGCTGCCCGTCCATAGAACGGGGAACGAGGGCAGAGTGTGATAGCCTGGAGACTCGGTACAAGCATTTCGGAAACTGCACGACTTGTCGGATGTTCGAGGAGTGCGGTGGTGAGTGTGCTCAACACGTGGCGAAACTAAGGGGAAACGACGTCTAGACGTCGTAGGGCTGGGCGGCCACTCCTGATTACAGATGTCGGACGTCGTAGGCTGGACAGATTGGTAAAATAAGACAGGCAGAGAACTGTGGCGGAACTAACATAAGACCTCAATGCTGGGCAGAGTACAAGTGTGTCTGGATACACAGTGCACCGAACACTCCTAACGATGGGCCTCCACAGCCGACGTACCATGTATGTGCACCACGACATCGGCAACTACGACTAAAATGGGCACATGACCATCAACAATGGATGTTGACGTAGTGGCAGAGCACTGCATGGTCTGATGAATCGCTATATATTCTTCATCATGGCGATTCGAGGGCGCAAATCCGTCTCTCCCAGGGGAACAGCTCCTTGACACCTATACTGTGGGGCAGAGAAAAGCTTATTCTGCAGTCTTTCAGAGCCATTTAGATTGAAGGTGAAATCTTCTAAGTTCTTAGACAGCATGATGTTGCTCTTCAGGTATATAAAGAGGTTGCACAGAAATATGGAAACATCAAAAACACAACACATTACCTTTCCTAAGGAAAACTGATGGCATTCTAAACAGCTTCCAATCATCTCAGAATGAATAAATACGAGTATGTGACGTTTTGACAGTGTGGTCTAACGCACGGATTTCCGGGCGGGTAGGAGCACCTGGTCCCCCGCACAAATCCGCCTGGCGGATTTGTGCCAAGGTCCGGTGAACCAGCCAGTCTGTGGATGGTTTTTAGGCGGTTTTCCATCTGCCTCGGCGAATGCGAGCTGGTTTCCCTTATTCCGCCTCAGTTACACTATGTTGGCAATTGCTGCGCAAACAAGTTCTCCACATACGCGTACACCACCATTCCTCTACCATGTAAACATAGCGGCTACACTCGTCTGGTGTGAGACATTCCCTGGGGGGCCCACTGGGGGCCAAACCGCACAATAACCCTGGGTTCGGGGTGGGGCAGTCGAGGGGTGAAGTGGACTGCGGTAGTCGGCGTGGGGTTGTGGACCACTGCGGCTGTGGCGGGGACGGAGCCTCTCCGTCGGTTCTAGGTCTCCGGCTAACATACAATACAATACAATGTGACGTTTCCATGTGAATCTTACACAATCATTCCTGCAAAACAGTGACAACTTCAGGTAATGATGACTGATGTGGATAGCGATGATACACCCATCTCTCCCAAGTGGAGCACAAAGGCTCTATAATATTGAGGTCTGGTGACTGGTGGCCAATGGAGATGTGATAATTCATCCTCATGCTCAAAAACCCAGTCCTGGTCTATGCGAGGTGTGTGAACAAGGCCCCGGTTGTCTTGGAATACTCCATCACATTGGGAAACAAACATTTTACCCTGGCATTGACCTGATCAGACAAAATGGTCACATAATCGTTGGCAGCAATGCGACTTTGCAGTGTAACCATGGGACTCATGGAATACCACGACATGGCTGCCCAAATCGTCACCGAACCCTTGCCATGTTTCACTCTTGACCCGTAGACTCGGCCACAAGTTGGAAACAGTGTGAAACAAGGATCATATGATCAAATGACTTTCTTCTGTTGCTTCATAGTCCACATTTTATAACTTCGGCACAACGTTTTCCTTTTATGGCACAGATGAGTGATTTTGGAATTCCACTTCGCTCTGAAGTTCTCATCTTATCGAGCTCCATTCGTGTTGTTTTAGTGCTGATATGGTTCGCGAGTGCGCTATTCAGTTATATAGTGACTTAGCAGTTGTCGTTCTCTTATTTTTCGTCACAATCTTCACTGACCGTCTTTCTCGATCACTCTACACACGCTTTCGTCTCCGTTGCGTCTTATCGGATGATGTTTTCCCGCTTTCCCTGTATGCGATACGGTGCCTCTTGGAACACCAAAGTCTTCTGTACCCATCGTACGAGCACCAGAAATTTTCCCACGTTCGAGTTTACTTACCCCGATATAACGCACTCAGAACTACATAGAACACTGCTGTGACTATGGTTAACACTTACAACATATTGAGAATATTGCATAGGTCCCGTCCGTGATCAAATAGAACAGCGCAACCTGCAGACTTGGTTAGCATCTGCATTTATGTTCAAACAAACGTTTCTCTTGGTGTTTCCGTATTTTTGTCCAACGCCCACAACTATGAGGTGAGGAAGCATCGTCCGATCGCCCGTTTCCTGTTGCTCGAAAGTGGAAGCAGAAATGTTGCCAGTATAAAGGTGGAGGGATTCTGTGTATCTTGAAATGTGGAAGCATAAAATGGTGCATATAGCAAAAAGGTAGCACTTACCGCTTTTTTTACCAGGCACCTCTTTTCACACGAGATGAGAATGAGTATGAACAGCCGCTGATACAGCAAGAATTGACAAGCAAGATAAGATGGTTCAAAATAGTTCAATTGGCTCTGAGCACTATGGGACTTAACTTCTGAGGTCATCAGTCCCCTAGAACGTAGAACTACTTAAACCTAACTAACCTAAGGACATCACACACATCCATGCCCGAGGCAGGATTCGAACCTGCGACCCTAGCGGTCGCGCGGTTCCAGATTGTAGCGCCTAGAACCGCTCGGCCACCTCGGCCGGCGGCAAGTTAAGATATTTCGAGAAATCCACTCTCTACAACTTGCTGACCCACGGGGAAATTTTGATTATAAAAGCATAGTTTCAACCCGCGAAAGACATTAATGTCGCATCATTGTATGTTTTAACTTCATTTTAACTCCTGTACAACCGTAAAAGCTAAGTCTGACAAATATATACTTCACTATTAACATATTTTTATTTCACTATTTTGTTTATTTAACATATATTTTACTATTTACAGTATTACATCTTACTGATTAATCAAACGTGGATTTTTTTTTCAATCTTGCAATTCCTGCAAGCACTTGAAGTGAGCAGAGTCCTTTCTGTGGTGTCACCGCTAGACACCACACTTGCTAGGTGGTAGCTTTTAAATCGGCCGCGGTCCGGTAGTATACATCGGACCCGCGTGTCGCCACTGTCAGTGATAGCAGACCGAGCGCCACCACACGGCAGGTCTAGAGAGACGTCCTGGCATTCGCCCCAGTTGTACAGCCGACTTTGCTAGCGATGCTACACTGACGAAGACTCTCTCATTTGCCGAGAAGATAGTTAGCATAGCCTTCAGCTAAGTCTATTGCTACGACCTAGCAAGGCGCCATCACCAAGTTATATTGAGATGATAATACTGTATCAACAAGACCAATGTTCTACAATTGTGGATTAAAGTTAAGTATTCCAGAAGCTACGTACTTTTCTTTATAGCATTCATTACTTATCCTGTTTCAGACCTCACGCCAGCCTGCGTGGGTTTAAGCGCTTGCCTTTCGGCTTCCTCTCATTGTGTCTAGGCTGTCTTGTCTAGACACAACACTTTCCTGCAGAAAAATGTAAATCTGAGATCTTTCACCTTCTGATTGTGGAGTCTGTCACTCAGGCAATTGTAAAACATGTTTCGTGTCAATAAATGCGACTCAGACATGTACTTCATTCACTTTTACAGAATCTGCTAGCAGCAGTGGAAAATGTACAGTCTAGTACAGTCTTCCTAATAGAGAAGTGGAGAATACACGGTCTGTTACACTTAACGCTGATCAAAGCAGTGGAGACCCTGTGGTTGAGTACACTTCCCCTGATCAAACAGGGAAAAATCGACAAGCAGGAGAATTTGCAGCGACAGAAGACCTAGTTAGGCTGAACTTTGTCGATTTTATTGTAGTAGAAATAATAGGTGAACTGTCAGAAAAACGTATTAACTGAGATAATCTCTGATAGCTTACAGTAAAGTCTGCATTTACAAGTTGAATATGTATTGGTGCGATGTATAATAGGCTGAACTTTTAAAAAGTCCAGACATTTCTTGAATGCCTGGTTTAATATTTTGCCCACAAAGTTCCTCTAATTAAGCACCTCTTAAAATAAATGTTTCACTAGCTGACAGCTTTCTTTTGCCCAAATCAGGCGAGGAAAAAAAGATGCATCTTAATACAAAGAACGCGGGATTAATGCAATCCACAGTTCGTGATGAAATTCAAGAAAATAGTTCATTTGTGTGTTAACGCCAATAAAAATGGATTTTATGTAGTAGTAGGCATGAAACCACCCAGAGAGATAGCGGATAAAAACGTATTAATAAACTTTAAATCCTAGGGTAATGCTTGTTTTGAGTGGTCAATACCAGCCTCTATATATTCTGTTGATTAATATTCAGAATTTGTGACTAAATGCACTGTTCAAAAGAATTAGGGGAACATGACTTTTGGTATCAGCCATACTGTCAGACACCAAAGGCTGAGGGCTGGATATGCTACCGGATTATACCTTTATCTTTCACGAATTGAGTACACAACAAGACATCATTACATTCAACGGGAGATGTCCGACCGGTCTCGAAAACATAATGGAAACAATCGTCCACGCCATGTTTCCTGCCATTATGTAGACAGGAGTGACACCACCAGCAATCGACCAGTGGTATAAACGCCCAGAAGATGACCCCTACGTTAGGTTGAAACCGGTAGGCGGTATAATAATAATAAATGCGATTAAGATTGTTTTTGAATAATTGAGTGTTCAGGCGGTCTCCATACGACGTTACAATACAGAGATGGCCAGATATCGGTCCTCACGTGGGGTTGTAATGCTTCATTAGTGGTGGAATTATGCGTTGTTCTTGTAGATATGCCATTGCATAGATTTGGCTGATTATGGTGATAATACTGATACATTTATACAACTGGAAGATGTCGCAGTATCTTCCAGTTTTCCGTTTTGAATGTCTTCCTCCAGAGAGTGTCGAAAGTTTTGTAGTGGAAAACGTACCAGATGTTTCCAGCATAGGGTACATTTTAGAAGTTGATCTTGTATACCCCAGGAGAATTCATAATTTACCTTTTCGTCCAGGAAAAATACCACCGCCATCCAATAGTAAGAAACCAAAGAAATTACTGTCGAGCTAATATGATGAAAAGTGGCAAGACATCTGGCATGTCCCTTTTCATATGAGGATGACACTCTACTTAGAGGCTAATGAGGGGTTGAAATATGATAATAATGTTTAAATAAAAGCGAATTGGTGTGCAGTTACTGTATGTACTGACTTCTTACTAAGTTCAAATATTAACTGCATTTAACATGGTATGGGTCTTATTTTCTTTTTAATTTTGTGAGTGCATGGGAACAGAGCAGAAAAAAGAGGCTTCTTGCATCCGCACGGGCATGCAGCCTCAGGCATTGTCTCTGTGAAAGTTACCTCACCGGGCAAGCTCTAGGGACTCCGAGATATTGTGCGTTTACGACCTGCCCTCAGCCGTACAGCTGAGCAGAAACCAGGGAAGAAACTTTATCAGCGGGAGGCCGGCGCTTTGTCATGTTCTGGAACGTGATTTCAGAGATAACAACCTTACGCTTTCCTAAGGAAACATAGCTTGCAGAAAAATAAGAGCCCAGCATCAGGCACATCACTTTTACTTTCAAAGGACTTGGTTAATTGCTGGGTGCGAAAATGTTTGGGATGTCACAGAGATGGAGCAATAGCAGTGACTTTCTTGAAAAACAGGTGAATCAGAAGGTCATTGGCATTTTAATGTGACACATTTTCTTGGCAGAATTTTTTGTGCAACAAGGAATCACACCACTGGACGGCTGAGTTTTCTTATTCAGCAGCTGACGGGCATGGCCTGTTTGGTGGGATGAAAAGAGCAGGCTGCACGATTCAACTAGTATGTAACAGTCGGTTATGGGATGGGGCTGCGGACGGATCGAGGAGTTTGAGCAGAGGTGGGCAGGCATGGATCTGGTGCACATTTAGCAGCTGATCTGGATCCAGATTTCATGTTGGCAGAAGCACGAGCCTCGACCTGTGTCGCAGAGGTGAAGGAATGACGGCATCTTTTTGCACATCTCCTGTTGGATATTTACGGTGAGCATCATTAACGGAAAAACCCTTAGTCCACACTTGCTCAGATCACTGTTGTTATCTGTCTCAAGTTCAGCATTGCCGTAGCAGATGCATGTATTCCTCAATCCAACTGTCGTCGACGGGACGTTAAATCCAACCAATCTGTCAAGCCAACAGTCACTGTATTCATTGGAGTAAAAACTCGTGAGTAATTAGAGAATGTCAGCTGCGTTTTGCTTGGTATAATTCTCCTAGGCCACTTTTTGTAATATCATTTAAGTTCTTTCATAGTGAGATGCGTTTAATGTGTGTATTTAATTGAATAAATTAATGTATTCGTTTAAAACTTGTTTCTGTTAATACCTTCCGTTAATATCAAATTTAATATTACGAAATTCTCCACTTTAGAATCCACAGCTAGAGCCATAAATTCTTCACACTAGTCATTCCGTTGTTCATAATAATTTCAGCATGGGTCTTAGAGGTGGCTCCAGCTCTTGATTAACTTCCTGGGGCAGGGCAAACATTTTAAACATGCACTGGACTTTGCAATGATAAGAAGAACTATGTTATTAATTACAGAAATGTGAAGCAATGTTTGCAGCCTACAATGGTTTGTTAAGGCAAGCTCCCCTGCTGGAGTCGTACATTGACATTAACGTATAAAAATTCATGAATGCAAGCAGTGATTTCAAAGTGATGGACTATTGTGTGTATGGAAAAACCATACAAAATGTGCAAAATGTATGGAATATAAGACTAGCAACGTCCTGGGAAGACAGATTTGAGACAGCTATACTAATAGCCAAAAAGAATTTTCAAAGCAGCGCAATTTTTAACGAAAATTTTGTCACCATCGAACTAAGCAGGCCTAATATAGTCTTCGATAAATCTATTGCAGAGGGAATTGCCATTTTGGATATTTTGAAAACTCTCCTTATCGATATTCACTGCGGAGAAATATTAAACAAACTTCTGCCAATTCATGTGAAACTTTGTTACGCAGACTCCAATAGCTTTGTCTTCTAACTTTCAACTCCAACTATCTACGAGGGTATCAGGAGTGATGCTCACACAAGTTTCCCTGGATTGAATTCCCAGAAAATAACAGATACCATACTCCACTGGTAACTAAAAAAAAAGAGGTTGATTTGGTGAAAGACAAACTTAATGGTGAATCTATTACAGGATTTGTTGACCAATGAGCAAAATTGTGTGCTTTTCAGATCGAGTCTGGGTGGGTAATTGGGTAATGTGCAGAGTAAAAGGTATAAAACAATCTACTGTTAATAGGTTAACCATAGATGACTGCAGGCACCGTGTGCTGCATTCGGAAGTACAAACAACTGTCCAGCATGTCTTTCATTCTAAGCAGCATGTTGTTTCTGTTATTATACAATATGAATTGGCTTTATCTGCGCAGGACGGTAAAAGTTTTATACTTCCTGAGAAGGTAAGTATTACAGCTCAGGGTCATTACCCCATGAAAAATGATGACTGATTTTATTGTAAACGCCCATAAGAAGTGTAAATACACTCCTGGAAATTGAAATAAGAACACCGTGAATTCATTGTCCCAGGAAGGGGAAACTTTATTGGCACATTCCTGGGGTCAGATACATCACATGATCACACTGACAGAACCACAGGCACATAGACACAGGCAACAGAGCATGCACAATGTCGGCACTAGTACAGTGTATATCCACCTTTCGCAGCAATGCAGGCTGCTATTCTCCCATGGAGACGATCGTAGAGATGCTGGATGTAGTCCTGTGGAACGGCTTGCCATGCCATTTCCACCTGGCGCCTCAGTTGGACCAGCATTCGTGCTGGACGTGCAGACCGCGTGAGACGACGCTTCATCCAGTCCCAAACATGCTCAATGGGGGACAGATCCGGAGATCTTGCTGGCCAGGGTAGTTGACTTACACCTTCTAGAGCACGTTGGGTGGCACGGCATACATGCAGACGTGCATTGTCCTGTTGGAACAGCAAGTTCCCTTGCCGGTCTAGGAATGGTAGAACGATGGGTTCGATGACGGTTTGGATGTACCGTGCACTATTCAGTGTCCCTCGACGATCACCAGTGGTGTACGGCCAGTGTAGGAGATCGCTCCCCACACCATGATGCCGGGTGTTGGCCGTGTGTGCCTCGGTCGTATGCAGTCCTGATTGTGGCGCTCACCTGCACGGCGCCAAACACGCATACGACCATCATTGGCACCAAGGCAGAAGCGACTCTCATCGCTGAAGACGACACGTCTCCATTCGTCCCTCCATTCACGCCTGTCGCGACACCACTGGAGGCGGGCTGCACGATGTTGGGGCGAGAGCGGAAGACGGCCTAACGGTGTGCGGGACCGTAGCCCAGCTTCATGGAGACGGTTGCGAATGGTCCTCGCCGATACCCCAGGAGCAACAGTGTCCCTAATTTGCCGGGAAGTGGCGGTGCGGTCCCCTACGGCACTGCGTAGGATCCTACGGTCTTGGCGTGCATCCGTGCGTCGCTGCGGTCCGGTCCCAGGTCGACTGGCACGTGCACCTTCCGCCGACCACTGGCGACAACATCGATGTACTGTGGAGACCTCACGCCCCACGTGTTGAGCAATTCGGCGGTACGTCCACCCGGCCTCCCGCGTGCCCACTATACGCCCTCGCTCAAAGTCCGTCAACTGCACATACGGTTCACGTCCACGCTGTCGCGGCATTCTACCAGTGTTAAAGACTGCGATGGAGCTCCGTATGCCTCGGCAAACTGGCTGACACTGACGGCGGCGGTGCACAAATGCTGCGCAGCTAGCGCCATTCGACGGCCAACACCGCGGTTCCTGGTGTGTCCGCTGTGCCGTGCGTGTGATCATTGCTTGTACAGCCCTCTCGCAGTGTCTGGAGCAAGTATGGTGGGTCTGACACACCGGTATCAATGTGTTCTTTTTTCCATTTCCAGGAGTGTACTTGAAAATATCAAAAACACCTGAGTAAAATGTAAATTGTAGCTGATATGATTTCACATACTCATGTTCTCTTAAGTTCGATGTCTACTTTTCGATGGAAATTTAGTGAGATATCGTAATTGCTCAGAGAGTAAAAAGCATTATACATCAAAACATTGTATAAAAAATTGTAAAATTTTTTATCTTTAGAGTATTATTTTGTTTCTTCTCCTTCCCATTTGCTCTGTTTCTGCCTCATATAACATAAAATTAGCGAGTTGAACTCTATCATCTCACACCCTTCACAGACCCAGCTGGGCTGTGTGCTCTGGATACTTGAGAAGTGAGGAGATAACTCCTTCTCTGTGCTCTCTCTCTCTCTCTCTCTCTCTCTCTTGCAGCAATTGTGAGCGTGTCTATAGCTTGAGTATTTATACCTTTTATGGGCATGGTGCAAGAAATATTTGTTTAATGATGTGTGGCCACACATGAGAGATGACATTTTCTGTGGTGTATCAGCCATATTTTAATGTGGAAACATTTTGTGCATACACGCACGCACACACACACACACACACACACACACACACACACACACACACACACATAGGTAACACGAAATTTATTGATAAGCCAGAGGTGAAAAGAGAGAGATAAAAAAAATTTAATTTAAATAACGAGGAAATACAGAGGAGCAATTTGTTGCAATACTGCTGGGCGATTAATTACAATTTTGGACAATTTGTTACAATTTCATGAAATACGAATGGAAATTTGTACAGTTTTGAGTGAAATTTGTTACAGTTTTTGGACGATTTGTTACAGGGTTGAGAGAAATTTGTTACAGTTTTGCTGCAACATGGACGGCGATTTGTTGCATGTTTGGGGTAATTTGTAACAGTTTTGAGGTAACATGTTACGGTTGGGACACAGCTGTTACAGTTTAGGGACAAGTTGATACGGTTTTGGAGGGGCAAGTTGATAGAGTTTGGGGGCAATTTGTTACAATTTTCTAGCAAACTCATACATTTTTACTGTAACATGAAGGGCAGTAGTCACCCAAGGCAGAATGATGATCACTGATCGCCCAGGGGGGAATGGTGGCCATCCAATGGCGGATGGTGCTCACCCTCTAAAATAACCATCATTAACACCTGAGGAAATGGCAGCCACCCTGTAATAAGGTCATCATTGTCCTCAACGGGAATGGTAGCCACCTAGGGATAATGGTTGTTACCCTGTAAAATGACCATCATTGCCCTCAGAGGAAATGGTAACTACTTAATGGGAATGGTAGTCACCAAGAGGGGAATGGTGGTCACCCAGGGGGAATGGTGACTACTTAAGGGGACTGGTGGTCACCCACAGGCATGGTGGCCACCTTGTAAAATGACCCTCACTCAATAGTGTGTGTGTGTGTGTGTGTGTGTGTGTGTACATAATTCAGAAGCAAATATCTTACGCCATTTTACATAAATAATACCTATCTTTGAACATGATGTCCTTTTTACATAATGAACTGCATTGTTTAAATATTAAACTGATTAAATGCAGAGGCATGTATGTGTACACGTATATTTTTGAGTTTCACAGTAACAATCCAGCTTGACACCATGTTATACCTCATTTTAATACTATACATGAGATTACTGATTAAATGCAGAGGTATGTATGTGTACACGGATAGTTTTGAGTTTCACAGCAACAATCCAACTTGACACCACTTTATACCTCATTTTAATACTATACATGAGAAATACAAAGGTCTGTATGTGTAGACAAATATTTTTGACTTCCTCAGAAGTAATGCACATTTTTTACTTTCAAGTGAATGATACAAAATATTATACTGTATATCTTCCACGTTGGTGATATTTTTTTGTCTAATTTTAATATTTCACTGAGATTGGCTGGAGATGAGGGAGAGCGGGTGTAGGGCATAAAGCATAACTGTGCTAGTTCTGCCATCTTGGATTTTCAAATTTATTTATTTATCTTACTTACCGAAACTAAATTCTAATTATGCACCTCATTTTAGTACTACTCTGTGATTGGTTGGAGAAGAAGGAGAGGAGAGAGAGGAAGGAGAGGAGTGTGTGGATTTAAGATTTCACTAATAAGGTTGATGACATCACTGATAAGATGGCCCCTACATGCAGGTAACCCGCACTGACATTAGCAATTTTCAAGGTCAAGTGACAGTCATCTTCAGTCATGACATCATTAGTATCACATTCTTAAATACGGAATTTAACTGAAGAGTGTCCCAGAATGTTGATAGGTATATTACCTCGAAGAAAACATTATTAAATTTATCCTTAAATTGGGATTTTACGTTGCTCAGCCAGAACATTATGATCACCGGCTGGCTATTGATATAAACCCGTCTAGGCGATAGCAGCGCCACCTAGCGAGGAATGATTGCTAGTCAGACACACGCATGGTGCATGTAGTATCAGTAAGTGTGCTGCCCGTCCATAGAACGGGGAACGAGGGCAGAGTGTGATAGCCTGGAGACTCGGTACAAGCATTTCGGAAACTGCACGACTTGTCGGATGTTCGAGGAGTGCGGTGGTGAGTGTGCTCAACACGTGGCGAAACTAAGGGGAAACGACGTCTAGACGTCGTAGGGCTGGGCGGCCACTCCTGATTACAGATGTCGGACGTCGTAGGCTGGACAGATTGGTAAAATAAGACAGGCAGAGAACTGTGGCGGAACTAACATAAGACCTCAATGCTGGGCAGAGTACAAGTGTGTCTGGATACACAGTGCACCGAACACTCCTAACGATGGGCCTCCACAGCCGACGTACCATGTATGTGCACCACGACATCGGCAACTACGACTAAAATGGGCACATGACCATCAACAATGGATGTTGACGTAGTGGCAGAGCACTGCATGGTCTGATGAATCGCTATATATTCTTCATCATGGCGATTCGAGGGCGCAAATCCGTCTCTCCCAGGGGAACAGCTCCTTGACACCTATACTGTGGGGCAGAGAAAAGCTTCCAGCGTCTCCATTATGTTCTGGGGAACATTCACGTGGTCATCCATGGGTCTAGTGGAGCTCGTTCAGGGCACCATGATGGCCAAGGAGTATCGTACACTGTTCACAGAACACGTGTACACCTTTATGACAATCATGTCTCCCGACGGCAGTGGCATTTTTCAAAAAGATGATGTGCCATGGGGCAAGGCCAGGAGTGTAATGGAGTAGTTCGAAGAACACAGTGATAAGTTCCAACTGATGTGCTGGCCCTCAGCTCGCCATATGTGAACCCAGTCGAACACACTTGGGATGTGATTGAACGTGGCGTCAGAGCTCGCTCAGCACTTGTGTGTGCTGATATGGTGCCAACTCACCCCAGCGACCTACGAAGACATTATAACTTCCATTCCACGGTCGTCACCCTGTTATCCGTGCCAAAGGTGAACATAGTGGCTATTAGGGAAGTGGTCACAATGTTCTGGCTGATCAGTGTACGTGATGCAAAATGTAGTACACGCAGATGCCACATCTGGCAGCAACAACAGCTCTGACCTAGTTGACACTGATTTGATGAGACACGTAAGTACACTACTTACCATTAAAATTGCTACACCAAGAAGAAATGCAGATGATAAACGGGTATTCGTTGGACAAATATATTACAACTGACATGTGATTACATTTTCACGCAATTTGGGTGCATAATCCCAAGAAATCAGTACCTGGAACAACCAACTCTGGCCGTAATAACGGCCTTGACACGCCTGGCCATTGATTCAAATAGAGCTTGGGTGGCGTGTACAGGTACAGCTGCCCATGCAGCTTCAACACGATACCACAATTCGTCAAGAGTAATGACTGGCGTATTGTGACGAGCCAGTTGCTCGGCCACCATTGACCAGACGTTTTCAGTTGGTTAGAGATCTGGAGAATGTGCTGGCCAGGGCAGCAGTCGAACATTTTCTGTATGCGGTCGTGCATTATCCTGGTGGAATGTAGGGTTTCGCAGGGATCGAATGAAGGGTAGAGCCACGGGTCGTAACTCATCTGAAATGTAGCGTCCACTGTTCAAAGTTCCGTCAATGCGAACAAGAGGTGACCGAGACGTGTAACCAATGGCACCCCATACCACCACACCAGGTAATACGCCAGTATGGCTATGACGAATACACGCTTCGAATGTGTGTTCACCGCGATGTCGCCAAACACGGATGCGACCATCATGATGGTGTAAACAGAAACTGGATTCATCCAAAAGAATGATGTTTTGCCATTCGTGCACCCAGGTTCGTCGTTGAGCAAACCATCGCAGGCGCTCCTGTCTGTGATGCAGCGTCAGGGGTAACCGCAGCCATGATCTCCGAGCTGATAGTCCATGCTGCAGCAAACGTCGTCGAACTGTTCGTGCAGATGGTTGTTGTCTTGCAAACGCCCCCATCTGCTGACTCAGGGATCGAGACGTGGCTGCACGATCCGTTACAGCCATGCGGATAAGATGCCTGTCATTTCGACTGCTAGTGATTCGAGGCCGTTGGGATCCAGCACGGCGTTTCATATTACCCTCCTGAACCCACCGATTCCATATTCTGCTAACAGTCATTGGATCTCGACCAATGGGAGCAGCAATGTGGCGATACGATAAACCGCAATTGCGATAGGCTACAATCCGACCTTTATCAAAGTCGGAAACGTGATGGTGCGCATTTCTCCCCCTTACACGAGGCATCACAACAACGTTTCACCAGGCAACGCCGGTCAACTGCTGTTTGTGTATGAGAAATCGGTTGGAAACTTTCCTCATGTCAGCACGTTGTAGATGTCGCCACCGGCGCCAACCTTGTGTGAATGCTCTGAAAAGCTAATCATTTGCATATCACAGCATCTTCTTCCTGTCGGTTAAATTTCGCGTCTGTAGCACGTCATCTTCGTGGTGTAGCAATTTTAATGGCCAGTAGTGTATGTCATTCCACGCTGTTTCAGCTTTGTGCCAGAATTCAACAATAGTAGTGCCATGCTAGTCCCTCGACAACCAGTGATGATATGTTTCTAGCGGCTGAGAGATCTGGATGGAATGATGGCCAGAGCAACAGGAGAACCCGTCTGTATCGCACAGGCAACGTATAGTCTTGTACTATCTTTTTAAAAGGTAATATCACTTAGACCTCAAAGACAAAATGCGGCGACCAGCCTTAACACATCAGAAGTATAATGGCAGCTGTCTGGACTACAGGCTGCGCGAACCAAGGGTGATCGTGTTATGTACCCAATAGTACCTCCTGCCATCATACCGTTTGCTGTCCCATGTGACGATTATGAATGCAACGTTCGTTCTCCTCAGATCCTCCGCCGATGGACACGTCCATCGTTATGCTGTACCCAGAACCGGGACACATCTGGAAAGATGAAATGGTGCTACTTACGTGTCCAATGTTGTCGTTGAGCTCCCCACTGTCTCTTTGTTGCCCTGTCAAGGGAAGCCAAAATAGTCGTAGCCTTGCTGACAGTCTGTGGTGCTTCAGACCTTGTTCTGCTGTCTATGGGGACACTTATCTAGCTGTATGGCTGAGTGAACAATATGTTTGTCCTTTCAGGCCGGCCGGGGTGGCCGAGCGGTACTAGGTGCTACAGTCTGGAACCGCGCGACCGCTACGGTCGCAGGTTCGAATCCTGCCTCGGGCGTGGATGTGTGTGATGTCCTTCGGTTAGTTGGGCTTAAGTAGTTCTTAGTTCTAGGGGACTGATGACCTCAGAAGTTAAGTCCCATAGTGCTCAGAGCCATTTGAACCATTTTTTTTTGTCCTTTCAGGCGCTGATCAGGTGGGGTAACTGAGATTCTGCACAGCATTGAGAAAAACACTTCCGAAATCATTGACTGTGTAATCACAGTGACAATCGTGGGGTCCTGATCATTGCCAGCAACAATACCTCAGAACAATAAGACGCAGGTCACACTGAGATGATACGATATGCGATACGACACGTTGTAATGAAGGTCGTTGCCACACTTATAGGTGCGATACTTGTGTTCCGATTGGGATGTATGATATGTGATACAATATGTGATGAAATTCGCTATTCGACAAGGAACACGAAAGCGTTAATTACGTTTCTGTTTCAGTTCCAATCGCAATCATGAGCTCTTCTGAAGAGGACTTTATTGTGGCTTAGTATTATTTAAAGCTCAAAAAACTGAAAAACAAAAGGAAACTGTGGTGTCATTGCCAGACACCACACTTGCTAGGTGGTAGCTTTTAAATCGGCCGCGGTCCATTAGTGTACGTCGGACCCGCGTGTCGCCACTATCAGTGATTGCAGACCGAGCGCCGCCACACGGCAGGTCTAGAGAGACTTCTTAGCACTCGCCCCAGTTGTACAGCCGACTTTGCTAGCGATGGTTCACTGACAAAATTACGCTCTCATTTGCCGAGACGATAGTTAGCATAGCCTTCAGCTACGTCATTTGCTACGACCTAGCAAGGCGCCATGTTCAGTTACTATTGATATTGTAAATAATGTACAGACAAGAGCTACGTTCAACATTAATGGATTAAAGTTAAGTATTCCAACAAGTACCACCTTTTTTCTGAAGTCTGAATTCCTTTCAGCTGTGGTTTGTTATGAAGTCTCCCAACACAAACACAAATTCCACGAATTCTACAGAATGAGTCCAGACAGTTTTCACTTTTTGGAGCAACAGGTATCAGCTACTCTGTCAAAGCAGGACAAAAATTTTCGACTTGATACTTCTCCAGCGGAAAAGCTACTCGTTACAATAAGGTAAGTTGGTGCAAGTGTTCCAGTGATGTTGAAAATGCCACTACGAACAGTTTATTTTTAGGAAGACCGTCTAGTCACTTTCTTCAGTGTGTTACCTACATAAATAATGCTTACAAATTAATAAAGGTAGGATAGTATTTCTATAACCGTTCAATTTCACAAAGTAGTATATGATTTAGCTTGAGGAATATTCAGAAGAAAAGTTGCTGCATTTGAAGAGATATCAGTGACCATCGATGGTATAGCATTGGGTGGTGAATTCCATGTAAGGATAGACTATGTGTTTGAAGAAATTGAGAAACTTCGCAATGATAAGGAAAATCCCGACATATCCTCCTCGTCTTAGTCCAGTTGTTCATTCACAAGTAACAGGGAGCATAGAATGAAAAAAAAAGACAAAAAACAAAATCCAGTCAGTATAAGAAGCTATGAGTCCTGGTGTCTTTTCATTCCAGTAAAATTTTTTTCGGCTTCGGCTTAGAACGGCAACATATGAAAAAGAGGAACACAAGGCAGCTCCGCACTCCGCAGGTCACAGCAGTTGGTAATATTAGGCCAACGTAGGATATTATACTGTTACAGTTCGTTGCTTAGTTGCCACACTGATAGCCTCTAGCAAACAGGAAGATAAACGTATTTCGCTTTTCTCTATATTCTAATGATACTTCAATCGCAGAAATATACCGTTTAAATTCTCGAAATATTTTTTTCTGAATGTTCGTAGAAAAAGTTCTTAGTGAATAACATGTATTTTTACTCCAGAAACTCTAACAACGTCGATATTCGGTTCCTAATTTTTCATATCGACATGTATAGACCGTACAGTAGTGGAGGTTAAAAAAGTCAGTTTCCCAATCATCTGCCGGCCGGTGTGGCCGAGCGGTTCTAGGCGCTTCAGTCTGGAACCGCGTGACCGCTACGGTCGCAGGTTCGAATCCTGCCTCGGGCATGGATTTGTGTGATGTCCTTAGGTTAGTTAAGTTTAAGTATTTCTAATTTCTAGGGGACTGATGACCTCAGATGTTAAGTCCCATAGTGCTCAGAGCCATTTGAACCATTTGAACCCAATGATCTAAGTACATAGGAATATGGATGTCACTTCTCTTGCTGTTTGAGTAACTACATCAACTCACTTCAAATATTAGACAAAGTTGTGCACATCGACCCTACTTCAGTAGTTTACCTTTTATTTATATCCTTTATTTAGACACTATTGCGGAAAATACGAATGGGGTCTATGCGTCTTCAGGAAACATTGGTCTCACTACCGCTACTGCCGCTAATATTTGCGTGGCTCATCACTTTTCAGTCGATACCATTTAGGCAACTTGTATGTATTTGTATTAAGTGTAACTCTGGAATGCAGATGGCTGTGACGACTGTTTGTAAAGGTTAGTGTCGTGCTTATAATGACAAGCAAGGCGACAGTGATTGAAACCCGGAGCCTGCAAATAACATGCCCCACTCAAAAGCTCCAAAGGTTGCACCGAGCTTCACACTCCAATATGGCGGACGAATCTCGTTGAACATTGTACCTTGCCTTAATTTCATTAAACACTGCAAAATGGTTTGAAATTCAACCCAGAACATTGCACACAGTCAGGTGATTATGAAATTTACGCCACCACGTTTAGTTTCCACTTCTGAAGATTATTGTTAAACTTTCTTTCACCAGTAGAATTTGAATCGATTACATCCAAGTCAAGCCCCACCAAGTAATAGCACATTAGTGGCTTGGCCTATGGAAGCCTGGGCTTGGAGGCAAGTTCATAAGAAATTTAATCTAAGTCATATACTAAAGAAGTATCGTGTACTTTTTTAGCAGCTTCAGTTAGGTCCTAGTAATTAAGTGCACGAATTCCTAAGGGACCAAACTGATGAGGTCATCGGTCCCTATACTTAACACACTACTTAAATTAACTTGTGTTAAGAACAATACAGACACCCATGCCCGAGGGAGGACTCGAATCTCCGGAGGGAGTGGCCACGCAATCCGTGATATGGCGCCTCAAACCACGCGGCCACTCTGCGCGGCCGTGCTAGGTAGTCCTACAGTTTTCTAGTTGGGTGCAAAAGCCACCTTAAAATTCGAACACTCCAACGGTTGTGCTAGATTTCTCTCTTCAGGAAACCAGTGACTAGTTCTTAGAAACTACGAGATTTCCTGCTTCCGGAAAACATCGAATATTAAATTGCGGAGCTAAATTCGTCGACTAACTTCTGCAATAATTGCTACTCACGACATACACGGTATAACTAAGGTTACTCGTCAGTAGAAACACTATTAGTCGAGATTCCACAGCCACAGTGAGTAGTGAGTAACGTGTTAAGTAAATGAGAAGCTGGGGCGCACTGTTCAAATGAATGAAAGAAATTAGATGCGTACTGGGAAAGTTGAAGGCTATCCGGGACGTAACACTGAACGCGTTGCCCTCATTCCTGTATCACAAGGTCACACGAACGATGAGGTTCTGCTTCCATCTCACCATCCTGTCCCACAGGAGCGTAAAATGGAACGTCTGATCTTACCTGACTCGTGTTGGAGTGAAGGTTAAACGATCACAGTCACCTGGGTTTTCATTCGTTAGCGTTAGCCTGCAAGGGCTTCATTAAAAAAGTTCCGTTACTTCCACCGTTGATGTAGAACTATTTGAGACAGGATTGCCCCTTTACGTCGTACGACAAAACAGTAATTCGTTGGACTGACTGGTGCGTCTAGTGCGAATCGTATTTCCAAAACTTGGTTTTATCATTAATTTTATTATGATTGATCAAATAAGGCTAGTCCCATAGTGCTCAGAGCCATTCGAATTTTTGAAAAGTTAGTCTCGATGTAGTCTATAAGCGAGATGGTGAAGTGCTTAAGACAATGGATCTGTATCCTGGAGAAGCGAAGTTCAAATTCCAAAATGTCCATTTCGACGTCGTTTCGCTGCAAAAGAATATTGAGTTCGTTACTTCTACAAGGTCACAGCCGCATCCCTCTCGTGCCCATCACTGGATGAGCTAATGACCTTGGCGTCATCGACAAATGTGAACTGTAATCATCTGTTCTTATATTTGACGAAAGACTAATTTATCATAGCACAATAGCTCAAACGTGCCTATCAGAATTATATGCACCGCATTGTACACAGTTGCGTCACATTAATGTGACCACCGCCTGTGCTTGACGTCAACGACCAATAACCACTCACATACGGCAGATGGCATCAATAGCAGTGGAGTGTACAAAAAGCGAGTCGGAGGAACACGGAAAAGAGTGCAGTTGTTGTCGTAATGCGCAAATGGAGCGATTTATCTGATACCTAGAAGCCACGATCATTGATTTTCGGGTCAAGGGTGAAACCATTTACGAAATGGCTAAGTTTGTAAACTGTTCGCATATCTTATTGATTAAAGCATACCGTGCATAGCAAAATGGCGTTACGAAAAACCGGCGATGAGGCAACTGTGGTGCAACGTGCAACTGTTGAGCTACTGACCGCCCAGATGAACCAAGGGGCTAGCAACAGTGTCTCCTCAGCGACCGTCCAGCGAACGTTGCTTGTATGGGTCCTTGGTTCGAAGCGTACGAGGATGAGTTTACCGTACTCTCCTGGTCACCAAACTCTCCTGACTGAAACCCAACCGACAATCTGTGGGACCACCTTGATAGGGCTGTGCACTTCATGGATCCTCAACCGAGAAACCTAGTGAAGCCGGCCATGGTACTGGAGTCAGTATGGCTCCACATCACTGTCGGTGCCTTCCAGTACCTCACTGACTTTTTTCCTACACGTCTCGCAGTGGTCCGCGCTGGAGAATGTGGTTACTCAGGCTTTAGACGCATGGTCACATTAATGTGACTGGAAAAGGTATGACGACCCTTCCAGAGTCGCGGTTTTGTTTTGATGAAATGACCAACAGTCTCCACGGTCTTTCTGGTCAGAGTCTACGGAATCCACAGATGACTTATCTCAGAAAGATGATTTCGGTTTCAACATGGCCCCTTCCCTTTCTAAGGGGATGAATTATATGAGTATCTCTCTTTTTTAAAAGGATGAAAAGCAAATGCATCAGCAACAGCTGCATTACTTCTACGTCAAGGGCAATACAAAATAAGCAAATGTACTACACACATTAAAAAAAGTTTGCATCACCCCGGTTCCCAGAAGTCCTGAAGGTAGACATTGACTGTGGATATTGTATCACAGACACAGTCCCTTTAAATGTTCAGAGATGTCACTGAACCCGCCCAAAGTTGCAAACAACCATGCATGAGCAGCGCCTATTAGACGGAGGGGGTCCGACAGCCGATCAGTTCCAGTCATTCCACCAGGAAGGAGGTACATGCCTCATGTTGTCTGTAGTTCAACCATGCCTAGACGGTCGATACCGCGGTTCGATCGCGTCCGCATTGTTGCTTTGTGCCAGGAAGGACTCTCAATAAGGTAAGTGTCCAGGTGTCTCGAAGTGAACCAAAGCAATGTTGTTTGGACATGGAGGAGATAAAGAGAGGAGAGGAACTGTCGATGACATGCCTCGCTCAGGCCACCCAAGGGCTACTACTGCAGTGGATGACCGCTACCTACGGATTATGGCTCGGAGGAACCCTGACGGCAACGCCACCATGTTGAATAATGCTTTTCGTGCAGCCACAGGACGTCGTGTTACGACTCATACTGTACGCAATAGGCTGCATGATGCGCAGCTTAACTCCTGACGTCCATGGCGAGGGCCAGTTTTGCAACCACGACACCATGCAGCGCGGTGCAGATGGGCCCAACAACATGCCGAATGGACTGCTAAGGACTGGCATCACGTTCTCTTCACTGATGAGTGTCGCATATGCCTTCAACCAGACAATCGATGGAGACGTGTTTGGAGGCAACCCAGGCAGGCTGAACGCCTTGGACACACTGTCTAGCGAGTGCAGCAAGAAGGAGGTTCCCTTCTGTTTTGGGGTGGCATTATGTGGGGCCGACGTACGCCGCTAGTGGTCATGGAAGGCGCTGTAACGGCTGTGTGATACATGAACGCCATCCTCCGACCGATAGTGCAACCATATCAGCAGCATATTGATGAGGCACTCGTCTTCATGGACGACAATTCGCGCCCCCATCGTGCACATTTTGTGAAAGACTTACTTCAGGATAACAACATCGCTCGACTAGAGTGGCCAGCATGTTCTCCAGACATGAACACTATCGAACATGCCTGGGATAGATTGGAAACGGCTGTTTATGGACGACGTGACTCACCAGCAACTCTGAGGGACCTATGCGGAATCGCCGTTGAGGAGTGGGACAACCTGGACCAAACGTGCCTTGATGAACTTGTGGATAGTATGCCACGACGTATACAGGCATGCATCAACGTAAGAGGACGTGCTACTGGGTATTAGAGGCACCGGTGTGTACAGAAATCTGGACCACAACCTTTGAAGGTCTCGCTGTATGGTGGTACCACATGCTATGTGTGGTTTTCATGAGCAATAAAAAGGGCGGAAATGATGTTTACGTTGATCTCTATTTCAATTTTCCGTACAGGTTCCGAACTCTTGGAACCGAGGTGATGCAAAACTTTTTTTGATGTGTGCACAAGGGCAATACTTGACGTAAACTACAAGGTTAAATCTAGTTTTATACGCAAGGCAGCTGTCTGAGAAGCTGCAGATTCTCAATAAATTTGGAGTCTCAGAAGAATTTTTATACCAGGCAACCAGCAGAGTGTACTCCACTCACGGCCGCGCGGGGTAGCTGAGCTGTCAAAGGGCTCATTGACACGGTTTTCGTGGCTCCCCCCGCCGGAAGTTCGAGCCCTCCCTCGGGCATGGGTGTGTGTGTTGTCCTCAGCGTAAGTTAGTTTAAGTTAGATTAAGTTGTGTGTAAGCCTAGGATCGATGACCTCAGCTGTTTGGTCCCATAGGAACTTACCACAAATTTACTCCACTCACGGCAATTAAGAGACGAGCAACATCGAGACTTGATCATTAAGGAATGGAAAAATGTTCACAGGTGAGTTCCATCGTGAGTACGGAAAATTATTCTTGTTTAACATTCGTCTGAAGGGAAAGTGGTAATTAATACAATCACAGGGCCATCTTCATTGGCGTTCCTAGAAAGTCAGGTAACTTTCAGCGATTCAGAGAAGGAGTACTGCACCCGCGTCTGTGAGACTTTCAATAGGGGCTTTGGCCAAAACTTCATCGTGGATGATAATGTCCATCTACGTCGAGCTTGTTTACGATTTTCTTGACGCTGAAGACAGCATCATTTGGACTCTGAAGTTTGTTCATCTGATTTGAATCCTCTAGAGTTTAGGGCAATTAAGGGACAACCCGTCTGCTGCTACCACACATTTTCACGGTTTTCTCATTCATTGTATCAACTGCCAATAAAATTCCTGAACCTCTTGATGTCTGTCACGTCCGTGTGGCAGCTAGAGATAACAGTATCCCATATTACTTCTGTTGGTGAAGAAGAGATTTTGCTTTTTTTTGCATTTTTGAAAAAAATACGTATATTACACTTGGAACTATCCAAATACACGTTCTTGAACTCTTTGTAAAGAAGTCTTACGGTTAAGCTTATATTATTCTGCATCCATCTGACGTGCTTGTAGGCAATTTTCTCTCATTTCTTCATTAAAATTAATTTTTGAATGCTTGTGAATTAATTGGGTTGATCTGCCTACCCGCAGTAACCTGAACATTGTACAGTATGTCTTCTGTTTCTTTTCAGGTTGCTTTACCGTGCCGTTTTCAGCTCTTTGTTTAGGTCCTGTATCTTTGTAATATTCCTGCTCTGGTTGATATTTTACCTAATAATCATTGTTGCATGTCGTTACATCAACTGTGCACCCTCACGGAGTTTTGTCAAATATGTATGGATTACTTTGTGTAATGCGAAAATCAGTGTTGTTTATCACATAATTGAGAAAAAACATGTCTTAGAAAGAGAAATCTGGATGTTGGAGAGTAATAACTGATGGCAGCAATTAACTTCTAAGGACGTAATATAGAGAGAACTTCGTATGTTCTATTCGTGTGAACGAGGGAGGGTGCCCTGGAATGCTACTGATAGTCAACGAGGAGCGTATTGGAGAAGAATCGTGACGACTTTTGCCGAAAATTCGGATGAAGGTAGAAGGAGGAGCACTATTTCGCAGTGGGTGTTATTATCTAAGATAAGTTAGTAATAGCAATACATTAGTTAGAAATAAACGAACAAAATGCCAGCAGAGCTATTTTTCTGTTCCCAACTTTCTGCAAGATGTTCGATGTTACAGATGTTGAGTAATCTTAATTAATTTCCATTACGTAAAATGGAAGCCATTTGATGACCTTCCAGCAGATGCCTCAACCCTGCACAGCAATAAGCCTGAGCAAGAGAACCAGCGACTAGAGATAAACTTTCAATGATTACGTAAAGCTGCAGGTGTCTTCTAGTGTTTCAAGGGCACAAGGGGTTCAGGAACATGGGCATACAGTCGTGGCCGCACTATTGAAAGTTCAATGCGACGAGCGAGAACTGAAGCATAAAATTTACTCCTCGTCTACAATGTATACTTCTAAAGAGACTCTGATGTTAGAAACAATTCTTTACGTTCTCATCAATGTCTAAGCGTGGTGAAACATTCAAGTAAGTGGGGAAAGTCATTCTGCGTGTCCACGGCAGAAGAACTTTAACAAATATGTAAGTCCTAAATGAAAGTGGTTTTACTTATACAGCATGGCATTTGGTGCATAGGTTACAGTGTCATCATCTAAAGGAAGTGAAAGAGCTTAGACACGAAAAACAGACTTAATTGAAGACTATTGAAAAGAGATTACTAATTAAAATTGACACACTGATAAGGGTTTGATTGATAGGTAAGTCATTATTATTCATTTCGAATAACAGCTGATTAGTAGACATTGGTAGATTCTCACAAATATTTCGTTCCAGTGTCGTAACATTTACCGAGCTACGTTAACAGGCTTTCGATTTAAGAGGCTTGAATATCGAGAAAATGCTGTACGTTGTTTAGAAATAGCGGACTTGGAATGTTAAATTCTTGGGAAATGTTGAGCAGCCCTTAGGTTCTTGATCTGATTCAAGTCCTGACCTTATACATGCGGCGTCCTGCGCTGTTTCCGCTTGACCTCTCCGCGTCGTGCAGTGCGTCGTGACCCATGCGTGGAACGTCGTACCTCGACTCAGGAATGGTGACACATTTCCTTTTCTGACAAATCTCACGCCTGTGTTATTTGGCAACATTATAGTTTAACGCGGCGCTGTATAAGTCAACTATGTAGTACAGATAGATGATCGTCAAACATCTCGAAGGAGTTACACCAAAGCTACTTAAGATCCTCGACTATCTCTAGTTCTTCTTACGAGCATACAAGCTTCACCGCAAGGTTCTGTAATTCCAAATCGTACGATTTCTGTATGCTACGAGTGAGGTGGCGCAGTGGTAAGATACTGGATGGCCATTCGAGCTCAAATTCCCGCCCGGTCATCCCCATTTGGGTTTTCATAGTTTCCGGAAATAGTTTAATGTAAATAACGGGGCGGTTGCTTTCAAAAGGAGAGGACCGCCCCTTTTCCAGTCCGAGCTTGTGCTCCGTCTCTGATAACCTCGACTGTCATCGACGAGACGCTAAGTCTTAGTCTTCCTTCTGTTTATGGAATACTCCGTCGGTTCTCGGAGGAACGTAGATATGTTAAAAACTTTAATACACAGGAATAAAATTCCACAATAATATTTATTTAATAGTTCGTTATGAACCGGCTTTCGGCTTCTTAGGTCGTCGTCACATAATACTAAACAGGTAGTCCATAAATCTTAATCGAGAGTTCATAGCTGTACAAAGATTGTTGTACAAAGATATGTGACATTTTATGACTGTATCGATACAAAACACAAGCATAATATAACAGACAAAGAGACTCTGAAACAATAAAACTTACCTTACAATAAATTCAAATATTTCGGCTTCTTAGGCCATCGTCACATAATACTAAACAGGTAGTCCATAAAACATAATCGAGAGTTCATAGTTGTACAAAGATTGTTGTACAAAGATATGTGACATTTTATGACTGTATCGATACAAAACACAAGGATAATATAATACCCAAAGAGACTCTGAAACAATAAATTTCACATTACAATACATTCAAATATTAAAGCTATTTGAGTATACTAGCCAAATATGTTGTAGAAGTGAGTAATGACACAGGCTACTATGTTATGTGGGTATATGTGGGTATATGTTGAACGTAATGAACAGACCGGAAAAAAGAGGGGAAGGGGGGGGGGCAGAGAATTAAGTCTGAGAAATGTAGATGTGGAACAATTATAACAACCTTATTATTTAATGGTGAGAGAAATAATGTCTGACTGCTGCTACTTCGGTGAGGGTGAGTAATAGAACTTTTTTGGTCATTAAGGACCAGTTGAGGATTCTTTGACTGGTGTTTTTTAATGACCAGAATTTAGAGTAATGTTAAGTTTCTGCCTTCAGTTCCTGTATGGAGAAATCATATTTCATATAACATGAATGGCAATCATTCAGAGAGTATTAAGCAAATGTGGACTCTTCCTTTATCAGTGCACAACTCCTTTCACGCTCAGTCAGTCTATTATTTATAGCCGTAACTGACTGGCCTACATATGATTTGTCATAGAGACTGCAGGAAATACTATAAATTACAATCGGTTCTAAAGATGGAATCTTCCTTTTACTGTTGAACAGAATGTGGGCAACAGTGTTCTTAGTGTAAAAAGCTGGAGTATATTTCCTTCTACATTGCTCAACCACTACTTCTATGCACCAAAATGACACGATAATATATTTAACTTACAGATCCTGTGAGGTGTGAACGTTATTTCTTAGTTTTCGAGGTCCCTGTTTGAACACATTTTGGACGAATTAGGACCACGTCTGCTCGATGGCTACCTGTCAGTATCTACGTATCTTGTAGTAGGAAAAATAGTGGCATGTCCCTCAGAGTATGAAGAAAGACCCCGTTTTATAGCTGGGTCTGTGTCTATGAGTGGGACCCGATTCTTTAATAAATTCATAGTGTTGCTTTATAACACTGTTGATCTCACTTTTTCAAAACAATTGTCCCTCTAGACTCAATGTATCTCTTCAGTCCTGTTAACAATTTTTCAGACCATTTTTCCAAAGTGTCTTCCGGTAAATGCAGACTTTTGTGATTCTGAGCTTTTAAAAGTTATTTCATCCGTATAAAACTGCCCTCCTGTCAGTTAGCTGATAACTTGAGAAAACGAGACACTCACTTGAAAGACGTTAGGAGACTGAACAGTAAGCGCTAGACTGCAGTTGGCTGATTTGCTGGAGGGGACCAAACAGCGAGGTCATCGGTCTTATCAGATTAGGGAATGATGGGGAAGGAAGTAGGCCGTGCCCTTTCCAAGGTGCCGTCCCGGCATTTGCCTGAAGCGATTTAGGGAAATCACGTAAAAACCTAAATCAGGACGGTCGGACGCAGGTTTAAACCGTCGTCCTCTCGAATGTGAGGCCAGTGTGCAAACCACTGCGCCACCTCGCTCATTAAGTACTAGATCAGAAGGTGGTAGGTAGTCGGTCAGGGTCAGTTTATCAAGGTGATAAAAATAATATTTATAATGACCGCTCTAATCTCCACCTTGACTATGTCGCAGTTACTTAAAATCATTTAGCAAAACCTGATTCAAGATGGGTGGACGGCAAACTACTCCCCGTCACGCCGAATACGAGTCTAGTACCTTAACAACTACGTCATGTGGCTCGTTGAAAAGGCACACTGCGCATAATCAGTGTTATTGTGATGCTTCTCTAGAATCTTGAAGCTCACTGCATCCAAACAATGATTGTAAATTTATTGTCGTCACGTTGCAGCGTCGTCATTATAAAAGAACCATCTTCTGACTCTCGGGCTCGAATAAATGATTTTAAATAGATCTAAATTGTAAGACAGCCATTATTTTGTTCGTGACTCTTCACAGAGTCTAAATTCGCCTGCAACCGTTGAACCCTTATATTCAAACATTGAGAGACGATTGAGGCATCACAATAATAAAGCAAGGTCTTATTGCACGAAGCTATGCTACTCACAAGACGAGATGCACTATATTCATATTTTTATTTTTTTATTTTTCCAAGTTCTCTTTTCGAGTAGCGATGAAAATACGATTGGTGGAAAACAGTAATGAAGTCTTATTGAGTTATTGGTCGGGTTACAAGATGTGGAACTTTTATGTACTTTATATGTACTTGGCGAATATCTAGTGAGCATTAACGGACGTGTTAATTAAGGAAATTCAGAAAATGAGTTGTTTCCTACACTGCAATAACAATTTGACATTTGAGTTTTTCTTCTTACAGGCACAGATTTAGAAAGGTTAGAATTTAATAAACCGTCCGAAAAGGCAGTAGAGAATTTAGATCAATGTTCAGGCCAGTGAATAGGCAAAGAAAATTTGAGATGATGGAAATACTATAACAGTAACGCAAATGAGTAGGATTTTAAAGAATAAACTGCGAGTTTCAGTCAGTCCACATAAATTTTAGTATTTTGCAGTATTCATATATAGCACTCGATAGATGTTAGTGTGATTTCTCCTCTGCCTGTTCTTTCATGAGCATGTTACGTCAGATATATGTATATCACTACGGAAATGATTAGTGCTAAGCACAAACTCTCGGCTGCTTTATAGATGTCTATTTCAGAGAGATGAATTAAAAGAAAGTTCCTTTACCGTTTGTATCCAAGAAGTTTGTATACAGCGAAGGATCGTTTCACTGTACCACACTGTTAACTTCTTTGGCTGTGACATTTATGAATGGTGAGCGATAATAGTCACCGTTTATCTGTGTCTTAATTGCGGTATAAATGATCTAGCTTTATCTTCCAATAACTGATAGTCTGAGGAGTGAGGATAGTATTAAATATCTCACTGCAAAAGGGTTCCTCAATTTAGTAACCAAAGTATTTTTTACGCAGGCTCTTTGCTTGACAACCGTCGCCTTTCCCACATTTGGATCAATGCTACATTCCAATTCCAAAACACCATGCATTCTGCGAGCTAACATCCCAAAGATGTTTGGGCTCACATGCGGTTCCTCTTCGTCAAAATGTTGAACCACACGTGTCGCATTACACGCCCTACGTTAGACGCTTGTGATCCTTTAATTAAATTGTCTGCCTGATGGCAAGTTTGCGAAATTGTATGAAACATACAAAGTTAATATAACATATAATAACTGTAATAATACCATCGGGAGCTAAATTAACGACCCATAAATGATGTAGGCCACACAGTTGCGATGTGGTTAGAATAATGTTTATTCAGAAAGCAAACTAATAGCGAAAGTAGTCTTATTTAGAGTTACACTCGAGCGCATATCCATTTGACACAGTTCGCCCATTCACAATCTCATCGCGAAATACAAGTCCAATACTCCACCTTGTTATCTACGCGAAAAGTTAGAGTTCACACCAGGCGCGCGGCTGCTCAACTCTCAGAGGTTAAGTCCCGCGAGACCACAGAACGCGAAATTTTCTTAGACGTTTCGCTTCCTAGCTACCTAAAGACCGACCGTCCGCTTTCGCGTCTCCACCAGCACTGTCCCTTTGGTGTCTAGACCAGAACTGCCCCTCTCCCCGTCTCTGGCCGCGTCTCCCGCGTGTCCAACATCGTCGCTCAACTGATAGTGCAGTTACCTTCCCTGAAGCTGTCCATCTGATTGGCTACAGCTTATTCTACAATATTTTACATTTTAACATATTTAATTAATCAAAGCTTGACCACTCTCACGCTCTAAATAAAGTAACAACAACATCCATTAGATAATAAAAGTTAAATTCTTTTACATAAAACCAGTACAATTTCCTTCTTAACTTTGAATGTCACGGCCAGTAGCCTTGCAGCAGTGTGCTTTCTAATAGACAAATAAAGAAAAAAAGTAACTATTACGCACTAAACATCGTTCAATGTGTTTTGTGTGGAGGAAATGATGCTCTAATGCTTAACAGAAAATACTGATAATTTAAATTTATTATATCTTTTAAAAAAATGAAGTTACAGAGATGATATTTACAACATTCATCGTTTTAATGATGCTCTTTTATATGAAATGTCGATCGTTAAGATCGACCAAAGCGTTCAGATTTTAGCATTCAGGTCATTGTCACAAAATTGGTTAATTTCAGTTTAACAGTAAATACTAAACTATTATCGATATGATCAACATTCAAGTTTTATTGGGATCACCATGAAAATTTAAGAAAGATGGTAGATTAAAATTACTGTGGCTTCATCCCCTGAACTACTACGGAACTAAATAGTTTTCATAGTTTTTCCCTTTATGGCCGATCTTAGGTCCGCCATATTTAACACTGCTACACCTCTATGGGCACAAACAGCTCCTACAGGGTTTCCCTATGATGTAGGTTCTCGCCTGTCTCACTGGCACACTACAGCGCTGAGGCCTGATCAGCCTTGCCTCATTCAGCACAATAGACGCCTGTGAATTTCCCCATCTCGTGGCGAATCTGCGCTCTTTGTAGCACACGGTCCTGGACGACAGGATTCGTTTCACAATTCTTGGAAGGCTGTCTCTTTCGGCCATTTACTTAAATGAGAGCGAAATGTTCTTTAACTCACAATTCTTATCCCGAAATTAATATGCAGGGCAGTCAGAGACAGTCTGGAGAGCTTGTAAGGGTGTTGCAAGGTACGGTGTGCTGAGAAATAATTGTTAAGAAAAAAATTCGATGTGTTGAACGCTTTCCGATTTAATTAGCATACTAGACGCTAGCCAATCAGGCCGTCGTGCTGGCAAATAAAGCACCCCACCAGGCACAATTAATGTCAGTTGTTCTCATAGCGTAGATGATCAGCACACGAGTCTGCTGCCTTTGGCCTTGTTTCGCTCCTTACTACTGCCCCATGTCCAATTTTTGTGTCTCTCTCTTGTCTTGTTTTAGGAAACCAACCGAAGTACACATTTGGAGACCACCGTCTCTGGCGGGCCGCTTGAATTTACGCACGCAACGGCCTGATTGACCAACTTCAATGCTATTTAACTCGGAAGCAACGCAGTGTATCGAATTTTTTTCTTGACAATTATTCCTTAGCACAATATACCCTGCAACAAACTTCTCAGGCTATTTCTGACCACCCTGTATATGGTACGACTGATTTCAGCAGTGACAGGCTAATTTTGGACAGGATAATTTACTTTCTTGTTTTTTTAATTACATTAAAGTCCACTTATTTACATTATTGTACTTTTAATCTTGGCTAGAAATCCTATCATCAGGCTAACATCTTGTGATGAACTGTCAGAACGCTTGCGCCAGGTTTCATCTCATACCATAGTGTCATAACGAACTGTGTTTCCTAGAAAAAGGCTGAGTTTACAACTTATACTATCATCCAGATCGGTAATGTATACTTGAGTAATGTAGTTGAACAGTAATGGTACTAAAACACATCCGTGAGGCATATCCGAAATCTACTTTCACTGTTTTCCGGTGAGCAGTCCTTCGTCCTCTCACTCCTGCGCTCTGTCTCTCAAGAAATGATTCGCTCGGTAGCAAATGTGGATGGTTATCGTCAGACCAGTATTTAGGAAATATTACACTCGTGGAGCTAATAACTTTTTCTGCCCCTGCAACAACAAACTTAGGCAATTCTGTAAAACACTTTGCAGTATAATTGTAAACAGGTTATTTAAAATAGTTATATATTGTTTAAGGAATAAATAATAGAAAAGGGAAAATATTTTGTTCGGAGTAGAAATATAGGTCGCAGCATATCCAAATTTCAGGATTCAGAACCCGAACATATATTATTAACTACACACACATACACACAAAGCATAACTCAGTAGAAACAAAAAATCGATTAGTATATCAACAAAGAATGCTGATAATGCAAGAAGAAATCCATTGAACTACTGACAAACACGTTTATCACATTCTCGGTTTCACAGACAGGTCATTTTCTACTACAATTACACCTTCCAAAATGCTATCCCACATTGTAGCCATGAATGCGCTATCTTTAAAGCTAAGCTTTAGCAGTATTCTTGTTGCTTCTGATTTAATCACAGCTTTCTCTCTTTTCTCTTGAGAAATTCACTTAAATTTGCCACTCCCAAGAATTTGTCGCTCTGGGCCCTGGTCCATGTGGCCCGTGCCTAAATACGGGACTGGTTATTGTACATTAACCAATTTTCTTTGAATGATGTGGTTCTACCTCTGAATTAAATTTTTTTGTATTTGTGAGATCCACAGCCTCCAGATGTTTAATAAAAATAAACATTTTCCGTAGTAGGCTGTAATGCGATTTTTATTTAATCATGAAATTAGCTAATTTCGGTTACTCGTCACTAACAAGCACCTGTAAAGCGAACATGGAAGGACACTACATTGTCTCCATACATCACCGTGTATAAATAACACTTTACACATTTCACATCAAGATAAAACATTACTACATACATTTCTTACTTACATTTGTAACATCTGTACATCAGGCGCAGGCGCGCTTTTTTTTATAACACGAATTGTCGCGTGCTGTACTTTGTACACATATAAAGAGTAGCTGACTTCGTGTTACCAAGCTAAAAATGTATGAGCAAAATCACAGTTTAATCTTAGTTTAATTGAACAACGATAAAATAAACTTACATTTTACGAGCTGAATCGCTGTTTCATTAAACAGTATTAAAATAAACATTCATTATATCACTTTGCTGCCGCATACAAGTGTTACCCACAGTAATCGCCCACTCGAAGCATTAAACAGCGCAGTTGCATGAGATCCCAGCCAACCGCTTATTCGATTGCTAATTATCTCGTAGACAGCTGCCTCATTGTGGGAGTGCGCTGGTAGCTCGGAATGTGGCTCATTTTCTGGCACGATTTTGTAAATTTTTTCTCACGTAGCTCGCCGTTTATTTTGCATTACTGTTGCTCACTTGAAGGTATGACATCACAGCTTATCACAGCGTTAGCTGAAACAATAATGCAGAAATAGATAGAGATTCGCAATGTTATCTGTGGTTGACGCTCTTCGTACATAGGAGCGCCCGCTCGAGGGTTAAACATCATATTAACAAAAATATACATGAGGTACAAACAAACAATAGAAATAGAATACTCCATCAGCTGCTGGCGTGCCAGGTATAACGAGTGCCTTATATCGTAAGTCATCAGTGTCTGAAGGCTATTTCTAGACATACAGAAGCCAGAGCTGACTATTTGTACGGAAAGATAACCCACAGTAACAACCAATATACAATGCTTGAAAGGGTGCTAAGCAAATGTCACCTGTGCTATAAAATGGATCATCCGGTATTGGGAACATCAAGTACTTCATTACTTACAGTGTACGGTACTATCATAATATAAAATACATTAAAAACCATGGGATCGATTCAATTGTTGTTGTTATGGTCTTCAGTCCTGAGACTGGTTTGATGCAACTCTCCGTGCTACTCTATCCTGTGCAAGCTGTTTCATCTCCAAGTACCTACCGCAACCTACGTCCCTCTGAATCTGCTTAGTGTATTCATCTCTTGGTCTCCCTCTACGATTTTTACCCTCCACGCTGCCCTCCAATACTAAATTGGTGCTCCCTTGATACCTCAGAACATGTCCTACCAACCGATCCCTTCTTCTAGTCAAGTTGTGCCACAAACTTCTCCTCTCCCCAATCCTCAACAATACCTCCTCGTTAGTTATGTGATCTACCCATCTAATCTTCAGTATTCTTCTGTAGCACCACATTTCGAAAGCTTCTATTCTCTTCTTGTCCAAACTATTTATCGTCCACGTTTCACTTCCATACATGGCTACACTCCACACAGATACTTTCAGAAACGACTTCCTGACACTTAAATCTATACTCGATGTTAACAAATTTCTCTTCTTCAGAAACGCTTTCCTTGTCATTGCCAGTCTACATTTGATATCCTCTCTACTTCGACCGTCATCAGTTATTTTGCTCCCCAAATAGCAAACCTCCATTACTGCTTTAAGTGTCTCATTTCCTAATCTAATTCCCTCAGCATCACGCGACCTAATTCGACTACATTCCATTATCCTCATTTTTCTTTTGTTGATGTTCATCTTATATCCTCCTTTCAAGACACTATCCTTTCCGTTCAACTGCTCTTCCAGGTCCTTTGCTGTCTCTGACAGAATTACAACGTCATCGGCGAACCTCAAAGTTTTTATTTCTTCTCCATGGATTTTAATACCTACTCCGAATTGTTCTTTTGTTTCCTTCACTGCTTGCTCAATATACAGATTGAGTAACAGTGGGGAGAGGCTACAACCCTGTCTCACGCCCTTCCCAACCACTGCATCCCTTTCATGTCCCTCGACTCGTATAACGGCCATCTGGTCTCTGTACAAATGGTAAATAGCCTTTCGCTCCCTGTATTTTACCCCTGCCAGCTTCAGAATTTGAAAGAGAGTATTCCAGTCAACATTGTCAAAAGCTTTCTCTAAGTTAGAGAGAAACGTAGGCTCAAAAATGGCACTGAGCACTATGGGACTCAACATCTGAGGTCATCAGTCCCCTAAGTCTTAAACCTAAGGACATCACACACACCCATGCCCGAGGCAGGATTCGAACCTGCGACCGTAGCAGCAGCGCGGTTCCGGACTGGACCGCCTAGAACCGCTCGGTCACCATGGCCGGCTAGAAACGTAGGTTTGACATTTCTTAATCTAGCTTCTAAAATAAGTCGTAGGGTCAGTATTGCCTCACGTGTTCCCATATTTCTACTGAATCCAAACTGATCTTCCCCGAGGTCGGCTTCTACCAGTTTTTCCATTCGTCTGTAAAGAATTCGCGTTAGTATTTTGTAGATGCGACTTATTAAACTGATAGTTCAGTAATATTCATATCTGTCAACGCCTGCTTTCTTTGGGATTGGAATTATTATAATCTTCTTGAAGTCTGAGGGTATTTCGCCTGTCTCATACATTTTGCTCACCAGATGGTAGAGTTTTGTCAGGACTGGATCTCCCGAGGCTGTCAGTAGTTCTAATGGAATGTTATATACTCCCGGGGCCTTGTTTCGACTTAGGTCTTTCAGTGCTCTATCAAACTCTTCACGCAGTATCGTATCTCCCATTTCATCTTCATCTACGTCCTCTTCCATTTCTATAAAATTGCCCTCAAGTACATCGCCCTTGTATAGACCCTCTATATACTCCTTCCACCTTTCTGCTTTCCCTTCTTTGCTTAGAACTGGGCTCCCATCTGAACTCTTGATATTCATACAAGTCGTTCTCTTTTCTCCAAAGGTCTCTTTAATTTTCCGGTAGGCAGTATCTATCTTACCCCTAGTGAGATAAGTCTCTACGTCCTTACATTTGTCTTCTAGCCATGCTTGCTTAGCCATTTTGCACTTCCTGTCGATCTCATTTTTGAGACGTTTGTATTCCTTTTTGGCTGCTTCATTTACTGCATTTTTATATTTTCTCCTTCAGAATTTGAAAGAGAGTATTCCAGTCAACATTGTATCGATTCAATATAAAGAGAAATATCGTGGAAAATAAATAAATGAGGAGAAACGAACCCTCAGAACAGGAAGGGTTATGTGGGGACGTAAAAATCGCACTACAATCTACTACGGACCATGTTTACGTGTACTAAACTGAATGAAATGTTACTCGATAGCAGTGAATGAGAAGTATTTTCTTCTTAGAGAAGAAAAGGTCTCAGTTTTAGAGACGCGGGGCCATAGAAGAGGCATTGGGGAGACGTGACCATAGTCGGTGACGTGACTGTTGGTGTGTAGCATTGTTGTAGACATAGGACGGAGAGTCCGGCGGGTCTCCAGCGGGAGCGCCAGGGCGCGCGCGCCTCGCGCATCGTAAGTGCGCATTAGCGGCCCCGCTGCTCCACTTGGGCCTTTAAAACCGCCGGCAGCGGCTCACACCGGCAGTTCGCTCCGACGCTCCGCAGCAACCGACACAGTGAGTGTTCCGCCGCACGGACGGCCTTAGCCGTGCTTCTTTCGCTGCGTAACTTGTCCTTTAACAGTGTGTTCGGCAAAGTGTGTGTCTTCTTTCACTCTAGAGAAGTTCCTGTACCGTTTGTGATCGCGTGGGTCTGGTCTTTTCAGTAAAAAGTCAGCAGCAACAATCCGCTGAAGGGACTTCGCGTCCTAGTCGCGATCTGTTCAGATTGTGAGTTTGTAAAATGTGCGTTAGGCCTGTTTCTGGAATACCGTCAAAATCAGTGCTCGGTTTATATAACTTATATCAACATACGCGTAACAGCAGCAGAAGCTGATATTAGGAAGTGCTGAAATATTTCTGGTTGCGGTTTAGAGTAACAATGGATTTAGGGATGGGTGCTGTAAGATGATAACCTCTCTTGTTTACGGAACGTAGCGTCAACTCTCGAAACTCATAAATGACACGGTTCGACAGTTCTTATATAAGAAGTCAAGGAAAAAGGATAGTTGCATTATAATGCCCTGTAGACATCGAAGATTTCAAGAGATGGAATAGTAGATCGGATCAGGCAGGCGATATCAAGGAATTTAACTGTGCTCCTGTGAAACATTCGACTTTAGCTTTTTGGAGAAATGAGGAAAAACTAAATTAAGATGGTCGGGGCGCGGATTTGGATATTAATTCATGCGCACGGAAGTCCAGTGTCTTAACCACCGTGACGCTTCGTTTGCCGTATTACATGTGTCAGTTTACATATTTTATCCTTCCGTACTTTATGCTCCATAGCTATCGTATACTTCGTCTCGTTATTGTACAAAAGGATGTGGAGAGTTCTTCGCGAAACTTACACCCATGTCCGCACTGTGCGACTTTACAGGAAACGTATGATTGTTCCGAAAATAAGCAGAAACAGAGACAAAGAAGGCACACACAAGCTGATACGCATTGTCTATCAGCAAATGAAAACTTAACTGCTACTAATCATGCATACTGATGATTTTACATGCTTCGTGTTGCTTGTCTACTTAACAATACCCTTTGCAATTTTTACCGATACCAGCTAAATAACTTTATATTTTTTTTCTCTCTCCCAAGGTTTAGTCTAATAGCTAGATTTGATACGTTTCTTGCTCCTAGAGCGGCGATGTATAGCAATGATTAATTCAACGTCTGTGAAAAGTTATCTTCATTACAATACCATCTATACTACATGAAAACAATAAATCAGTGTTTCAGACAAAGTTGCTTACGTTCGGTAGTATTACATCTCTAGTAGTGTCACTTGTACATTCCGTGCAACACGATACGAATACAGCGCTTTTTGCCTTTTTGAAGAGAAACTGTTGCCAGAAAATTTCAACTGTAGTATCACTTTACACCTCAAAGCGCTGGTATCATAAGTTTTACGTACGAAGTTATTTGACTTCGTTATTGAGCTCCGTATACATGGTTCCATGTTCTCTTGTAGTTTGGTTATATTCACACAGCAAAGTTGTGAACTGTGCAGCATTGCCTATGGTATGAATATACTTCTAATATTTCATCATATGCTTCTCCAGTCCGAATGAGTTAATTTTTGGAAAATCGAACATTGTACAAGGTCTCTACAGAAAAGGGCAATGCGTTTATATTTTGCTAAGGCCAGGGCAAATATCAATGATCTTCCTTATCTTTAAATTGCATTTGTTTATTACGTGAATTGTTTCACCATGAACCATGTCCTTCGCGTGTTTTGAGTCCATGAGTGTCAAAATAAAGTGCCGGTAACTCTAAAATCTCAGGGCACTTCACCTGCTAATATTTTAAATTTGCTGACTCTGTGGAAGCATATACACTTCAATATCACCTGTGGATGTCTAGCTAGTATCTGTTATGGCGGCAGCGCATAGCACTCCGCACCCCTTGGCGTATGACCTGCGACTCAAATTCCACACTGATCTTCACGTGGAGTGATTTCAGTGGTGCAAGCCAAGAAAGACTATCTTGGTTTTTTACAATATAATCTTTGTGTTGCTTCGCTTTGTAAACTTAGTTAGTAATTTTAACTTTAATTCCCGGTTAACTCACATTTTAATTGATTATTTCCTGCCGCGCCTGGATTGGGCTACTCATTTTCTCTGTTAAATGCTAAAATCTAGCAGTGCTAGTTTTCTTTATGCTCTTTAGGCCATTCCTTGGTTTTCTGACACTCTTCCTTTAGTCTCTTCTACATTGCTTGAGTTTCCCTTTCGTCTGCACTACATTCCTTGAGTAATTCGTGCACGGCTTTTTCGATGCCTGAACAGACTGCGCGATTCTATGTCTAACAAATGACGAGAGATTTTAGCATTACATGTTACGTACCTGTGCTGCTGAATGTGCTGATTATCTAAATGCTTATATGAAACCCTACAGGCTTTACGTCTGCCAGATGACGGTGTTTTACTAAAGCTAATTGCAGAAATTAAGACTGAATCATACGGCAGCTTTTGGGCTAAGTATTATATCGTTTTTAAGACTTATAGAAGCTGTGGAGCACAAAAAGGGGAGGCCTTGTTTGAAGTGATTTACTTTTTCATTCACTCATCCTTGTGCCATTTACCAGGAAAATCGTAATTTTATCCCATTAGGCGTTTCATTAGGAACTGGGGATAAATGGATAAAACTGAAGCGAGAATGTTTTAAGTTTTATTAATGACAATAAAGTGAAAACGAGGATAAGATATGTTCATATATACTGGCTTATGGGCACGTTAAAATTAATATACATGTGCAGAATGCAGTACCAGCTATCTCTTGAAGATAGGAAAGATGTTAAGAGTTGAAGATGCGATTGGAGAAGAGAAACATTCTACCATATGATACGTTACTCTTTACAGACAGAAGCACTTGTGTGCGTCATCTCTTAGCTCAGAGATGCACCCTGTAGAAATGCAAAAAAACATCCAGTAATTTTTTCGGACGAATGAGGAAGGCCGTAAATGCCTAGAAGTCTGCTTGCCCTCACGAAGTGAGGATAACCTGACATACAGATATGTACGCACAGGGAACATCTCTTTTCAAATGGTTCAAATGGCTCTGAGCACTATGCGACTTAACTTCTGAGGTCATCAGCCGCCTAGAACTTAAAGCTAATTAAACCTAACAAACCTAAGGACATTATACACATCCATGCCCGAGGCAGGATTCGAACCTGCGACCGTAGCGGTCGCTCGGTTCCAGACTGTAGCTCCTAGAACCGCACGGCCAATCCGGCCGGCCATCTCTTTTCAACTTAAGCGGAGCCATGATTAGGTTATACTTTCAGGCACTCTGTGCTAGGACCTTGGCGTACACGAAACCTTCCACTAACGCTGAGGCAATTCCGTAGCTACTCAACGTAGTACAAATTAAAAAAAAAAGATAAATAAGGCAGACTCTACTTGAGGCGCGCGTATGTACAGTCCCACAGTTTCACCTGTGTTCACTTGATCGTTTCAATTAAAATGTACCATCGATTCGATTCCACAGCGTGGATTTTGCACTAGTTTAGCTCGGCAGGGACGAGACAGCAAACTGCTTGGCTTTGTATGAAACATCGTTTTGGTATTCGCTTGAATTGACAGCAGAAACTTAACCACACCTTCAAGGTCAGGGCTTGAATCCATTTCATTCCAAACATTAATCCAATCTTATAATCATGGTTTCGCCTGGTTCTATCCCCGCCAGTTGTAAGCTAATAATTCAGCAAACAACACACGTTTTCGTAAATAACTAAGAGATGGTGCTTCGATCTGTAGTATGTAGGATTAGTGCTAGATATCTAAGAGGATTAAAATGCCAGTAAGCTATAAACGGTAGTCCAACATACGTAATCAAACTGAATACTAGGGTAGGTAAAAGAATTCCTCAGTCCCTAGTCTCAATAGGAGGCACTGTAGATCTTCTTAACGAAGATTCAGTCCAAGTACCGTAAACGAGGCTAATTTAGATGCGTCTGTATCAGTTCTGAAGTGAAAACACGTGAAGGCGCCGATGCAGCATTGACCCACAGCAGTCCGGAACATGGGAGCGGTTCTCTTAGGAAACCTTGAAACCAGTTCCGGCGGCTGGACTCACGAAAGCTTTATTCCGATGGCAGCAGAGACTCTCGTTCCACATACCTAAGGATCGAGTTTTTGATGGTACAACCGCTAGCTCTCTCTCCGGAACACTGTCCAGATTTATACACTGTGTCCACCTGCGCCCCTTAACCTCTAATCCGAGTTACGTTATTGATGTCACATTGGGCACACTAATTTCTCGTACTTCCGTAGGTGCGTGGGAATGAATCTTGAATGCAACACATCAACTACGCGACTAATTTCGGAAGGTGACGGTTTTAGCAACTAACTTTATGTTGGAATTCAGTGTTCCAATGGAAGCAATTTCATCAGAGTTCTGTATCTCAGTTTTATCAGCATAGAGACAATTAACTGGTTACTTCCTTGCCTGCAATGAGGAACTATATGGAAACGGCGGAGATCTGAAGTAGGACTGAAATGTTTCATGTCTACATAACTATCTTTGTCACAGATGAATTTTGTTTTAAGGGTCACATCTACCGCTCACTTCACAGAGGATAGAGCCAGCAGCTTTGTAAACACGATACAGGACCTTTTTCCATTAAGGACGTATCCAGACAGACATCCTGTTTCTCAAAGCTGCTTTGGGGCGTCACAGACGTCGAATATACGGTTTTGACCCTCTATTGGAACTCTGATGCTTATTATGACTACTCGCCATGATAATCATCCAGACATCCAGAAAGAGAATGGTCGAGTTTGACGTCCCGTCAACGACGGGGGTCATTATAGACGGAGTACAGGTCCGAATTGGAGAATGATGAGGACAAATGTCAGCCGAGTCACTTCCAAAGGAATCATCGCGGCATTTACCTTGAGCGATTTAGGGTAATCATGAGAAACCTAATGGTTGATGGCGGAACTGGAATTTGAACCCCGCTCCTTCCAAATTTGAGATCAATGCCTTAACCACTGAGCCATCTCTCTCCGTAGCGTTGTAGACACGATTGTTTCACTTATTACATCGTGGAATCCACCTGTTGCCACACTCGTGGCAGAAGTCTGTGTGTGTGTGTGTGTGTGTGTGTGTGTGTGTGTAGCTGTGAAGAGATACTATTTCCACTGATCAGATGCTGATTAATTCGTATAGATAGCATCTGAAGACAATACGCGTGTGCTGCGCGTGATAGACGCAGCAGTACTCGACACGGTGAACTTCGGAGTCCATGCACTTTTCTAAAACTTTACTTTGATGCCCTCCAAGGTGCAGAGTGACAAATTACTCAAAGCATCGTCCTCCAATATTCGGTGGCTTAGCTCCCTCTTGCTCACATCTGTTCGTGGCCACTTCGTTACTATTCTTGTACTTCTCTGTTCTTGTACACTCAATTATTGACAAATTTTTTCCAGGTGTTTCCATATGCTACAAAATCAGAATTGTTGATACACTCCTAGCTTGTACCTTATTCATTTTTCAGACCATTACATGGGATTACGAGGCTAAAGTGGTACAAGATTTTACGAAATTTTTATCGCACCACGGGCATATCTATCGCGACTTAGCTACAGGCACTGTGCGTTTTTACCTAACTCTTTTGTGATACAGACTACACAATTTTTGGAAAGCCTAGGGAGAAAAGTAATTATGGGTAAGAAGAATTAGGTGGATGTGAATTACCACGTTTCCAGACAAACATTCGATTCTGTCGTCATCGTTATCCTCCAATACATTTCTCTGTAAGTTTGCTAACGTCCTATTAAATGTATTGCACTATACTGCATCCTCTGAGTGAAGCGATCTTGAACCTATACGCAACTAAATCCCCTAAGATACGGATCTCGAAAAATTTCGCCAGTCAGCTCTCTGACACATTTTTATGATGACAGTATCAACTGAGAGCACAAACAGCGTGATTTGTTAGAAAAATTAAAATATCATGAAACGTAAATCTTTTTTGTATGTTTTGGTAATGGAGTAGGTGAGGCAGAATCCACATGTCTTGCCGGGAATGTGTGATGAATGATCTGCTGAACATCACCCTATAAATAGGCGAAGACATCCACAGTATTGGCGACTAATCACTGGAGACTGTAACTACAGTACGATACGTAGGCGAACCGTCTGGATTGACCTATAGTGGAGTGTTCACATAAAACAAATAGTGGGTAAAGCAGATGCCAGGCTGAGATTCATGGGGGTAATCTTAAGGAAATGTGATTCGTCCACGAAATAAGTGGCATACAAAACATTTGGCGACCGATTTTTGAGTACTGTTTGACACTCTGAGACCCTTACCAAGTTAGATTAATAGAAGGGATGGAGAAGATACAAGGAAGGGAGGCGCATTTCTTCACGAGGTCGTTTAGTTGACGTGAGAGCGTTACGGAGATGCATAGCAAACTCTAGTGGCAGATGCAACAAGAGAAGTGGTGTGCGTTACGGAGAGGTTTACTGTTGAAATTCCGAGAGCGTAAGTTTACAGAAGAGTCAGACTACAAATTACTTCCTCCCGCATACGTCTTCTGACTGACGAGAAAATATTAGAAATGAGGACTTACACGGAGGTTTTTTGAGAATTGTTATTCCCGCGTACCGTTCGAGAATGGAACAGAGAAGGCGGTAAGAGATTGTGGTACGAAAGTACACGCTGTAAGGTGGCTTGCAGTGTGAGTGGCTTGTATCACTCACAGAACCCGGTTCTCTCCTTATTACTCCTGTTACTTTTCACGTTACTGTTACTTACGCTTCTCCAATTCCTTACTCTGACAGAAATCTCGACATCCGTCAGCAAAATTATCACTCTGGCTCTCCAGTTACGCATCCGTTTCGACTGATGGTAGAGACAATCACCCTCTGTCATTTATAAACACTAAAAATCCTTCAGTTCACTGTTACGCTCGATCGCTAACTGTCGTCTGACTGACCGACCTCGTGACAGGAATAAACAATGGCTCGCTGTGAACTTGACACGATCACCCAACCAAGGTTAGAGACTGGTGAGGCGATCGTAGTCGAATGACCACTCAGTACAGGTCCTCCATGATGCAATGCTGGGTACGGGCAGGTCCCTAACTTCCAGCACTGAAGGCTGTTGAGGTACAAGAAATTCCAGTCGCTGAGGCGGGGAGAGGCGGGGAGGTTTCTGGAAGCTCAGCTTGCACTTTCCGCCGGCCGCGGCGTTCCGGCTGCGCCGGCTGACCTAGAAGCGTCCGTTAATCCCGTCTCATATCGCTCCCATGACCTCGAAAGCCAATTGCGCCTCCGGAAGCTGGACGCTCTCTCTCCATACCCTTTGCGTTACGCGTATTGTTTCCTCCGCCGTTCAGATTGCAGTGACAATGAATGCGATAAACTTTACTACTGAGGTAAGCGTTGCACACCCGTGGAGGGGCCAAACACAGCAGAAAGGAGTCGAAGTCGAAGAACTACACGGCAGTAAACGATACTAGTAAAACGGCTTAATAGGAACCCACATTACATCATAACTAAATAACGAGCCTCTTATTTGTAGCTATAAACGTGTCCTTGCATTTAGCCTTTTAATGTTTCCCGACACAATAATGAAACATCGCTTTGCGGCGTGTGTAACCTAAGTGATAACGCAATGCAAAAAGCTACAAAAAATATTCCGTGTTTCCACTTTCCTTACGTCTAAAATTTAAAACATTACTATGCCATCACACGTTAACACACAGCACACTTTTTACACGATCGTATCCAGTATAATAGATTTTAACGTTAGGAATTTTCCCTGTTTTCGGCATTAACTCTAACCGAGCTATGTAGTCGAAACTATCACACTAAGTTTATTATTCGAACTTCAGCCGATTTCCTCATTACGCTTCCCAGGATTTGTGACTGACGGAAACCTAAGCACTGGGAGACAATGATATCCACAAGTAAATCATTTGCTGAACCAAAACCAGGTCTAATCTTTTTCTGACATTCAGCACTAGACAACTGCTGTCACGTTTCAGAGGAGCTTAACTCGATTTCTTTCGCTGCTCCCACTCTAGACTTTCTATAGCCTTCTCACTGTCGACTGTCTCTTCCACGAAACACTGGGACGTATTTCCCCGATTTTTATAAGTCGTGGGCGGCAACATTTCCACTCCGGCGGTCTCAATGCCCAACCGTTGACTTTGCCACACCAACTATGAATTTCGAAGGCTTTTGTTTCTGGAAGACATCTGCACCTGCAGCTCTTCTCAGTAGCTTCTTTTCATTTTTTTTGTAAATCAGTAACTTTTTAAGTAGAGAAAATTGATGATCGGTAACGATAACTCCGTGGGTGGTGGCTATCATTATTGAATAACATATTGGGGTAAACGATTTGTATTACTGATAAAATAATTCTTCTGGCTGATATTTTACTGTCTAGAGCTCTTTACTGTACTACACTCGATTTTACTTTGTTTTCACTTCAGGTTGACTAAAGTGTACAGCATCCAAGAAAGTCTTCAATATTTCACAACCGCTTCTAGATTTATTTCATTTGCTTCCATAATATGACAGATGACTCAGTTTTATCGATGAATTTGTACGAACTAAATTAACTTGTTGCTAGCGATAGATGGCCAATTAAGTTAAAGAATAAGATAACGCACAAAAATTTCCCAAGACACTGATATATTGCAGAGACATTGTCTGGGAATAGTGCGGAAATTATGGTTGTTTTCTACTCGGAAATGTGTTATATCACATATTAATGGGCCATTCTATGGATGATATTATTGTGCAGGATTAAAATAATGATAATGATGATTAAAAATAATAACAACACTAATACTAATAAAATAATAATCTTACGGATGAGTAATAGTTAATGTTGTTATGGGCTGTAAAGGAAAGCTGTCTCAGTCTTTGAAATATAAGCGTGCAGAGAAAAACTGGCACTGATTTCAGAAGTAATATTTCTCACTAGTCAACTATGTTGTCACTTGAATGAATAAAATTTACGGATGATAGGGAATGTGTTGAAAACTAGTCTTCCAGGTCCTTGCTCTATTTATTAGGCAACTATTCTGCAGAAGTAGGATTAGCACCGTAGAAACCATCAGGAAATCTGTCAAACAACTAAACTATCAATGACGTATATCACTAAGTTATCACACTTGCAGTATTTTCGAATGAAATTTTAGCTCTCGGCAGCATTTCAACAGTGTTCATTATTCTTATATTTCTTGATAGCTTAATCAACAACAGTGACTCACACCACTACTGTTTGGGAAGTAGTTCTATGCATTAATTTGTGAACGCTAGTGCATTGAGACGTCATTCCAGTAGTGTTTTCCTTTAAATTCTATTCAGCTTTCTTCTGTACACGCTTGTGCTGACAAAAGTCTGAAAGAATCGCACATTTCCCCAGTGAATATTCTCTTTCTCTCTCTCTCTCTCTCTCTCTCTCTCTCTCTCTCTCTCTCTCTCTTGTGTTAATCTACCTTGGTAAACATTCCATACTGAAAAATAATACAAAACACTCGGTTGGAAGCGAGGTTCTTAAGTGGTCTTCTGCGTTGAAGAAACCCACTTACGGAGAATTATTCGCACTCCGATTAATTTCAGCCTAGCATCTGCCTGCGCCACAAGTAGAACTATATTTGTATTACATCCTAAACTTCTCCGGATCGTCGTAAGTACCAAAAAAGGAAGAAAAAGAATTTCGACGAAAGTTTATCTGCGAGTAGCCATTATCAGAATGTAACAGATGTCTTGGTCTTGGAGAGTTGCTGCCTCAAACGTAAAAGTTTACCGGAACCGACATTAGCTTATACTGAAGCGATGGAGATGCTTTGCCGTCATGTTCCATCACGGAACAAAATATGTGCTGACAAGTAACAGCGTGAGAAACTGTGTCAACACTATAAAGTCGTCAGTCACTATCTGTTTGCCGGCGATTGCTGCGCAAACACTGTCTCCACGTACGCGTACACCATAATTACTCTACTACGCAAGAATTGGAGTTACACTCGTCTGGTGTGAGACGTTCCCTGGGGGCCGAACCGCTCAATATCCCTGGGTTCGGTGTGGGGAGGCGGTGGGGTGACTGGACTGCTGTAACCTTTTGTGGGGTTGTGTACCACTGCGGGCTACGGCGGGGACGAAGCCTCTCCGCCGTTTCTAGGTCCACAGTTCTATACAATATTAACTGTTTCGTGTGTAAAGATGTCAAGTATCAGTTACTTCAAAACAAGAGCGCAGTGGTTCCCTGCGTTTCGCACTTCTATGGACTCTTTTCCATCTATATATGAGCGAAGGAAAGTAAATTTCTGGATACTCTGCTCTCTGCGAAGCAAGTAGCTTGCTCCCTCGCATTTGTCACAACATAGGAGCCCATTATCTCCTGTAGTTCAGATTTCAACTTTTTATTAAATAATTCCAGAGTAGTTTTTCTTTCCTCGGATATTCATTCGCTTAGGTCACTTATAAGATATACTGTTTCACTGCCAAACATATTTATTTCAAAATTTCCTTTTTTTTAGATAATATGTGCGTTACAATTGGCTCAATCGTTCTGCCATATTTTGCACTGAGACAAACAGTAACAAAAGTAATTTTCTAAACTATCTACTGCCTGAAGTAATTGCTGATAGATGTGAGAAGACATCTCCAAAATTCTTAGGTGAAGTAACTACGAATGCCTTTGAAACTAATAATTCGCGCGTAGAAAATATTTGGAAAAGGTGAATCCTTTTTCTGCCAGCCTACCATGTTTGACGATTGATGGTTAAGGCGAAGCACTTGCAGCGCACAACGGTTGCTCGGTCTACTAGACGATCGCTGGCAGTTGCGATGCTGAGGGAGATACGTGATTTCTCGAGGATAACACACGCTATCCTGTAGTTGTAGGAAAGACTATTTGTTTTGAGGCTTACAACAACCATATACAGCAACTTTTGTCTTACTCTACCGTTCATGATGTTACAAGTTATAGTCATTTACCAAATGGGTTCCTATATGGGCTTCTAGACTCTATTGTAAACAGAGTTCATAGAGGGTCGTAGTTTTTGTCACCCCATTAGACCCAAAGAGTCAGAGCAGCACAACAGTGGCTTGCATTCTTTTGTCGATCACTTTCTTCTCTAAGACTGGATCTGGTGTTTGCGTGCGATGTTCGATTCCAAAATGTAAACTTAATCGCTAACTACAAAGGTGAAATACCTTGAAGTGGTTCTGAAGTCAAACAACGTTTGTCCGTTATTAGAAAGCAAATCAAAATACACATTTTTAAAAACGTTTATCTTTTACAGGATGCTGTATAGACCAAATTAAGAACTCTGCTTTCCCGTGTCTCATCTGTCTAAAGTACCGAGCCAAATCAACTCATAAGACCCTCACACTTCTAAGGAGTTAGAAAATTCCGTGACCAGTGACTCTATTAGAATACAGGAACGCTACAACGATTGCAAGAATTCTCCTATTCGAGTAAAGTAACATCGTTTGCTATAGAGCAGCTGAAGAGCAGATGTTGCTCTCCATTCCTTCCCACCCACAAAAAAGCTGTAGAATAGTGGGAAGTCTTAAGTACACGGATTGGTAATATATAAGAAATAAATCTATTCTGTGCTGCGTCTTTTTTTTATTTTTTTTTATTTAGCAAGGCAACTGGGATGTACAAAAAGTAAAATCTAGTGAATATTCAAACTTTACATAAACCATGCGGCGGGAATCACCGATTATAAACCAACACAAGTTTCAAAAAATCGGAAAGCTGTCTTCGGAACGGTCTCGTGAGATGAGAAAAGTGGTATTTATCCTATGCTTGCAAACAGATCGCTTAGGAGAATGTCCACCGTTAACAGTAACGCACTATTCGACTAGACCATGACTCAATGTCCATCGTCACTTCTACATTCCAGTATTAGCATTAAGGTGTCCCTCCTTTTTTTTTATACCAACTTGTATTCAGACTCGTTCGTTACATTAAAGCTGGATAAATATGAAAATACTACCCTGGTCCCATGTTGTAACAGTCAGTAAAGTGCCCCAGTGACTTTAGAATATGCAGTTAGATACCGCTCTGTCATAGCAAAATTAATCCGGCGAAAACGTATGGAAGCATAAGCAAGATCTGAAGCAGTGGACCTGTTCCTCTTAGACAGTGACTAGCTTTCTTCAGTTATGGGACTATTGTTTTAATCATTCTCATTGCGCTTGTAACTGTGGTGCGACTTTTATCCATTTCAAGCTGACCAATTTCTCTTCCACGTCCACAGTAAAGCAGCAGACGGCTATAGACGTTCTCCGACAGGATGGTTCAGCGGAAATCGTAATATTACACAGTAAACAATTACTTCCTTCTTGGACAATTCCCAGGCGTCACGGCATACAAACTAACTGAAACACATTTGCTCTGATAAATGAAGTCCAATAATATTGTTACGTGTACCCCTTGGGCATATCGCTGAAAAAAAATAACAACGGGCGTGGAAATTTCGTTGATCCATGACGGTTGTTGTGTATCGTAAGTACTAGTATGGGTACTTCTGAGCTCTTGCACGGCAGTCTACATGTATATGACTAGTCTGCAGTTCATACGTAAGTGCCTGGCAGAGGGTTCTTCGAACCACCTTCAGACTATTTTTCTACCGCTCCACTCCTTAACTGCGGGTAGGAAAAATGAACACTTAAATCTTTCTGTACGAGCTCTGATTTATTTTATTACGATGATCATTTCTCGCTTTTTAGGTTTGTGACAGTAGCATTCAGGGGAGGAAGATGGTACTTGAAATTTCGTGAACTTGCTGCAACGAAAAACGCCTTTGTTTTAATGATTGACACACCAGCTCACTTATCATATCCGTTACACTCTCTCCCCAGTTCGCAGTAATACGATACGAACTGGCATTCTCCGGAGTTTTTCGATGTATCTGGTAAGGATCCCATATTGCACAGCAGTGTTCTAGCAGGATGGACAAGAGTAGAGTAGGCACTCTCTTTAGCAGACGTGTTGCATCTTGTAAGCACTCCGTCTTCAGGCAACGAGTGGCCTACCGGGACCATCCGACCGCCATGCCATCCTCAAGGAGGATGCGGATAGAAGGGGCGTGGGGTCAGCACACCGCTCTCCCGATCGTTATGATGATATTCTTGAACGTGATTCAATTGGCATCACGAGGCTGAGTGCACCCAAAAAAATGGCAACAGAGCATGGCGGCTGGATGGTCACCCATCCAAGTGGCGGCCACGCCCAACAGCGCTTAACGTCGGTGATCTCACGGGGACCTGTGTATCCACTGCGTCAAGGCCGTTGCCACGCATCTTGGAAGTGTTCATCCAATAAAATACAGTCTTTGATTTGCTTTCCAAAACATGATGTGATCGTGCCAATTTAAGATTTTCCCAGGTATTTAGTTGACTTGACATCCTTTAGATTTGTCCTATTCCTTATTGTCATACAATTGCCACTTTTCGCACCAATATGGTGTCTAAGTCATTCTGTAATTGATTTAAATCTTCTGACAACGGTTGATGACAGCATCAGTCACATTTGTCACTAGTCTAAGCTTCAAACTCCGTAATAACAGGCCTCGGAGGGTCCAACGGAGCCGACCGACCGCCGTCTCATCCTCACCGACAAGTGTTGCTGGATGCGGATATGGAGTGGCACGTAGTGAGCATACCGTCCTCTCGGCTGTTGTAAGTTTTCGTCACCGGAGCGGCTACTTCTCAGTCAAATAGCTCCTCAATTCTGGACTCGCATTCGGAAGGACGACGGTTCAATCCCGCGTCCGGCCATCCTGATTTAGGTTTTCCGTGATTTCCCTAAATCGCTCCAGGCAAATGCCGGGATGGTTCCTTTGAAAGGGCAAGGCCGACTTCCTTCCCTAATCCTATGAGACCGATAACCTCGCAGTTTGGTCTCTTTCCCCAAAACAACCAACCAACCAGATCCTCAATTGGCCTCACGAGGGCTGTTGCTCCCGGATTGCCAACAGCTTTCGGCAGACTTAAACGGACACTCTCCCACCCCCCTCCGATGTGCTAGCAAAGCCTGACAGCGCTTAACTTTGGTGATCCGATAGAAACCGGTATTACCACAGTGTCAAAGCCGTTGACAATCTAAGCTTAGTCACTTGCTAAATATTTTACCAAATTTAGTTGAGTACGATACGAGAGCATACTGTAATGCAGAGTTGAACGTTTGCAGATGTTCGTGTGGACAGCAGTAGTGACGCTGATGCTGGCTGGCGCCGGGTGGGCGCTGGAGCAGCCAGGCGCGACCGCGGTGCCAGCCGTGACGGCGACCGCCGACCCCGCCAAGGCGGGCGCTGCTGCGGCGGCGCCGGCCACGGAAGACGCCTGGAGCTACGTGCAGACCTGCGCCGACCGGCCAGACGTCGCTACTTGCCTCGAGGAGAGCGCCGTGCTCGCCCTCAAGCAGCACCTCCCAGCCGGAGGTCAGTGGCGCTCTAAACTACACACCAGGAAAGGGAAGCAGTAGTTGAGAAGGTTGTAGCCTACACCTTATTAAATATCTAGGTGCATCGTTGGGAAGCGATTTATAGTGGAACGAGCATGTAAAGATTGTTGTAGGGAAGGCGAATGGACGACTTCTGTTAATTGCAGAATTTACGGAAAGTGTGCTTGTCAGTAAAGGATACAGTATATACACTACTGGCCAATAAAATTTCTACACCACGAAGGTGACTTGCTACAGACGCAAAATTTAACCGACAGGAAGAAGTTGCTGTGATATGCAAATGATTAGCTTTTCAGAGCATTCACACAAGGTTGGCGCCGGTGGCGACACCTACAACGTGCTGACATGAGGGAAGTTACCAACCGATTTCTCATACACAAACAGCAGTTGACCGGCATTGCCTGGTGAAACGTCGTTGTGATGCCTCGTGTAAGGAAGAGCAATGCGAACTATCACGTTTCCGACTTTGAGAAAGGTCGGATTGTAGCCTATCGCGATTGCGGTTTACCGTATTGCGACATTACTGCTCACGTTGGTCGAGATCCAATGACTGTTAGCAGAATATGGAGTCGGTGGGATCAGGAGGGTAATACGGAACGCTGTGCTGGATCCCAACGGCCTCGTGTCACTAGCAGTCGAGATGACAGGCATCTTATCCGCATGGCAGTAACGGATCGTGTAGCCACGTCTCGATCCCTGAGTCAACAGATGGGGACGTCTGCAAGACACCAACCATCTGCACGAACAGTTCGACGATGTTTGCAGCAGCATGGACCATCAGCTCGGAGACCATGGCTGCGGTTACCCTTGACGCTGCATCACAGTCAGGAGCGCCTGCGATGGTGTACTCGACGACGAACCTGGCTGCACGAATGGCAAAACATCATTTTTTTCGGATGAATCCAGGTTATGTTTACATTATCATGACGGTCGCATCCGTGTTTGGCGACATCGCGGTGAACGCGCGTTGGAAGCGTGTATCCGTCGTTGCCATACTGGCGTATCACCCGGCGTGATGGTATGGTATGGGTGCCATTGGTTACACGCTTCGGTCACCTCTTGTTCGCATTGACGGCTCTTTGAACAGTGGACGTTATATTTCAGATGTGTTACGACCCGTGGCTCTACCCTTCATACGATCCCTGCGAAACCCTACATTTCAGTAGGATAATGCACGACCGCATGTTGCAGATCTTGACGGGCCTTTCTGGATACAGAAAATGTTCGACTGCTGCCCTGGCCAGCACATTCTCCAGATCTCTCACCAATTGAAAACGTCTGGTCAATGGTGGCCGAGCAACTGGCTCGTCACAATACGCCAGTCACTACTCTTGATGAACTGTGGTATCGTGTTGAAGCTGCATGAGCAGCTGTACCTGTACACGCCATCCAAGCTCTGTTTGACTCAATGCCCAGGCGTATCAAGGCCGTTATTACGGCCAGAGGTGGTTGCTCTGGGTACTGATTTCTCAGGATCTATGCACCCAAATTGGGTGAAAATGTAATCACATTTATTCTTGGTGTAGCAATTTTAAGTGCCAGTAGGGTAGCTACAGCTACATATATACTCCACAAGCCACCGTATGGTGCTTGGCAGAGGGTACCCTGTACCACTACTGGTCTTTACTTTCCTGTCCCACCCGCAAATACAGTGAGAGGAAAACGACTGGCCACATGCTTCCGTACGAGCTCTAATCTCTCTAATATTACCTTCGTGGTCCTTAGAAGAAATGTACGTTGGCAGCAGTAGAGTCGTTCTGCAGTCAGCCTCAAATGCCGGTTCTCTAAATTTTCTCAGTAGTGCTACTCGAAAAGAACGTCGCCTTCAGTCCAGTGATTCCCATTTGAATTCCCGAAGCATCTGCGTAATACTTATGTGTTCTTCGAACCTACCGGTAACAAATCTAGCAACCAGCGACTGAACTGCTTCGATGTCTTCCTTTAATCCCACCCGGTGCGGATCCCAAGCACTCGAGTAGTACTCAACAATGGGTCGCACTAATGTCCTATATGTGATCCTTTCTACAGACTTTCCAAAAATTATCACAATAAGCCGAAGCTGACCGTTCGCCTTCTCTACTACAATCCATACATGCTAATTCCATCTCATACTGCTTTGCAACGTTACGCCTAGACATTTAATCGACGTGACTGTGTCAAGCGGCACACTACTACTGCTGTACTCGAACATTACGGGTTTAATTTTCATACTCATATTCGTTAACTTACATTTTTATACATTTAAAGCTACTTGCCGTCCACCACACCAACTAGAAATTTTATCCTAATGCATGATATTATGTAGAAGTATGCTTTTAAAAGCATTCTTCCGGTTCAAGACCCTTGTAACTTTATATCTATTTAGGCGCAAGCCTTCAGTTCCTTGTTTCCTCCTCGAACTCATACATTTCGTAACAAAATGTCTCGAGAATACTGTTTCATTTTTGCTTGGCTTGCAGATATGGACTGACAATTTCTCCTTGTCACTGGAACAAATGTAGAATAAGTCACACATTGCTAGCGCGAAGGGAACTGTGTCCTCATTGTATCTATGCAGAAATACCTCACAAAAAAGACTGATAAACTCACTCAACCGCAAGATATACGATCATAACTAAATACAGTCTACACGCTTATTTTCGTGACTGTCTCTCTTAATTCACTTCCCAGGTTTCCTTGGACGAAAGCCAGTTGGATCATCAGATAATATGACTGCCTAGTAATAACACACAGAGAGCAATGCCATGTTGTTAGAGGCAGTAACTTAGCGGTTCTCAGACATCATAGTTATCTGAAATGTTTACCTGACAACTGTTAGACAATAAAATAACCAGAAGTAGAGATACAGTCGAAAATTCCCCTGCTTCAATGTGTAGGAGCGCTCAGAAGTTACTAGGCTAGTAGGAAAACATGTGCATGGTCTTCATCTTTTTGTTAATTCGAAATGAATGTTTTGTGGGTTCATCACTACAGTGTACGTAATAGTACTAGCCAAAAACAGAGTGTGTAAAAGGTTTTGTGAGCCAAATAAACATGAAAAGACTTATTTTGATAGTAACTGTCTTAACAAAGTCATATTTATGAATCAGAATTTCCCATTTTTTCTGAGGAGTTGAGAGGTCATTCTCGTACTAGTACACTGTTATAGACTTTCGAAATAGGGGATGACAAAGCAGCTTGTCACATGTTTCTGGTGCTGTCTTGTGTGGACGAAGCCCGGTAATTAAGCACAGTGTCACGCTTACAGCTCTTTAACTTTTTTTGCCTCACTTTACTGGACAGCCTCTCCATAATGAATCAAATATCATAATGTTCTCTTCGACCTATTTCAGCGGAAATAAGCAGCGCAGCGAAGAGATGCAGACGATGTAGCTGATGCCACCAGTCTCGCTGTTTGGTCAGGAATCAGACCGTGAAGCAACCGGATTCGTGGTAACCGTTTCGTTTGAGAGATCTTAACGTAACGAAACCTAGGATGTTAATGATATCGTTAAATCGACCCGACAGTATTGTAGTTAGCTCTGCTTGAAACAACACCGCTCGACACCACTGTGGACTTTTGAAGCAACATGTCGTAGAAGGAGTAGTTTGTGACGTAAGATTGTCTCAGCACACGACTGCCAAATAATACCATTACGTTCACGTTTCTTAGAAAACAAAAGCTAGAAAAAGTTTACAGCTTAACATAATTTTGTCTGCTACCGTACAGCACTCCCATGTGTCGTCATGGGATACTGCACATACGGTTACAAAGTCTATGATGGAACAATGCTTGTGCTCTGTTGATGAAGGTTTGAAGTTCTAACCAGCCGATAACATCGCCGTCGGCTTGCGGTTGCAAGTAGTGGAGATGAATGGCAGACGTTGCGCCAAGGACTCATTTCAAACGCCGCTAGACTCGTCACGACAGTACATTTATGCGTCTCTAACGTAGGCAGCTGCACTACTACTATCTACAGAGTACAACTGATGTCATAGTCTCAGTTTACTAGGCACCACGATGGCGAAGAAGTCGGTCGGCTGGTTTGTGGGAAAACTGGGTCACGAGTGGAAGAGGGCGAAAACTTTGCCTCAGCGAGGTCCACATTCACGTGAAAGTTTGCATAACGTGAAAGTGCAGCCACAGGTGTTTTCTTTTTACTATTATTTGTGCAGGGGCCTCACACCCTCGTTTTGGAGGAGCGACTCCTCTCCTCCGAGAGAAAGAGCGCCAGTGTTTGTCAACCTCAGAGGAACGATAACCGGTTGTGTGGCTAGCAGGCTTTTTTGCTCGCTGTCGGTGGTGCGCAGCCAGTACTGCTCAGCCCGTCTTTTCAACCAGTTCTTCCGGTGTGCGCAACCACCTACACTCGTCTCGCCGACTGTTTTCACTCCCGTATGCAACTTTTTCCGTGGAAAATATTTCTGTATGCATTTTTTAAACTGGTATTCAACAGGACAAATCTCTTCTCTTAAGACTTGCCTAGAATCTTACCTTTTTTAAAAATTAAGTTAACTGGAATTTATGTTGCCGATTATTTGCCGTTGCAGAGTGGTCGATAATTTCTCAGCTGTCTATGCCTTTACGAATAATGCTTTATCCCTGACTATTGAGGTTCCGATCTTCAGCAGACCATTGTGAAGAAATGGGTCAAAGCATTTCAGGGACATGGTTCGGTGTAATCTGTCCGTTTAGTCCATATAGGGTTCATACGGCAACATAGAGGTAGTCTACTCACACTCGCTAGCACAATGGACTCGCTTTCGGGAGGACGACGGTTCAAACCCGCGTCCGGCCATCCACATTTAGGTTTTCCGTTCAAAAAATGGTTCAAATGGCTCTGAGCACTATGGGACATAACATCTATGGTCATCAGTCCCCTAGAACTTAGAACCACTTAAACCTAACTAACCTAAGGACATCGCACAACACCCAGTCATCACGAGGCAGAGAAAATCCCTGACCCCGCCGGGAATCGAGCCGGGAACCCGGGCACGGGAAGCGAGAACGCTACCGCACGACCACGAGCTGCGGACAAAGTTTTCCGTGATTTCCCTAAATCGCTCCAGGCAAATACGGGGATGGTCCCTGTGAAAGGACACGGCCAATTACCTTCCACATCCTTGACACAATCCGAGCTTGTCATCCGTCTCTAATGACCTCGATGTCGACGGGACGCTAAATCCAGTCTACCTTTTCCTTCTTCTCACTCGCTCCATACACGAACGAGATAGAAAGGAAATATCGAAGAATATCGTATAAATAGCGCTTTGCCACTGGCTGTAGTGAACGACAATCTTATATTCCACAGTGGATCCAAATTGGAAATTTGTGGTAAGGTCTTATGGGGTCAAACTGCTGAGATCATCGGTCCCTAAGCCTTCACTCTACTTAATCGAACTTAAACTAACTTATGCTATGGACAACACACACTCCCATGCCCGAGGGAGGACTCGAACCTCCGATGTGGGGAGCCGCACAGACCGTGACAAGACGCCTCAGATCGTGCGGCTACAGAGGATGCCTAACGTACGACCTAGCCGTGGTATTCGTCAATGCATTCAACTGACCTGGTCGGGAAGGAGCTTCATTAACACAATATTTCACTACCGTAAGATGGTAAACAGAACTGTCACTATTTCATAAAAATCATAACAGTAAAATCATCACAAAGAGACGATATCTATATCAGTTTCGTCACCTTATGTCCTTCCTCATCTTACAAGGGAGCAGCACGACTGGAGCGGCTAAAACCGAATAAAAATGATTTTAAAATGCAGAGATGTTTCTGTTATATCAGAAGTCAAAGACATTTAGCTGTAAAACTCTGCATTTTTTGTACAATCGATGTCTGAAGGTTAACAATCTCAAGACTACAGAAGCCCATGTTGCCGAAGAAATGGTTCAAATGGCTCTGAGCACTATGGGACTCAACTGCTGAGGTCATTAGTCCCCTAGAACTTAGAACTAGTTAAACCTAACTAGCCTAAGGACATCACAAACATCCATGCCCGAGGCAGGATTCGAACCTGCGACCATGTTGCCGAAGAAACAACAATATCGTTTAACAGACATGTATGGCCAGCGGCTTCACAACAGCCATAAATGGGGTGGTATTTGGCAAGAAGCTAAAAATATGTTTGAAATATGCCAGTTAAGACACGCAGCACTTAAAGAGTCATACTTTCCAGCAAAAAAAAGGAAGTTTCTATGTTATACGTTCCCCCCTTACTCGTCACGGTAGTACCAATGTGGAGAGTCAATGAAATTTTTAAAACACACCTTAATGGAACAGGTTGAACACTCGAGAAAGGCGACGTGTGGACATACTACTTATTTTTTGGTGGCTTCGCACTGTAGTAGTCCAATATCGAAAGCCAGGTCTGTGCCACGAACTGTTGTATTCCGCAATTTTTTTTAATCATTTCATTGAAATTCCACCTTTTGGCGTACTATTGCCATACTAAAGTGAACCAAATGTCTTAGCTAGAAGCGCGAGAAATAACTATTAGTAATGGATGTAGCAAACCTTGGATTCTCTAGTTTCCATACCTGAGATTACTATTTAATTTCAAACAATTAAATATGGATTTATTTCCGTAACATATATTAACAAGTTTGTGTATATCGTACAATAAAAATTTCAATCCAGTTTCACTGGACTTCTTTCTCTAGGGACACATTAAGACTGTAGCTTAGCGAACACTCGAGGTCTTAAAGAAATATCTGTTTTTTTAGATTGTAATTGTGTCTCAAGAACTGCAGCTTACTGTATTTTACTGGTTCCGTAGAATCAAAAACGTGGCACAATGTGTGCAGTAGAGTATACGGGAGACATTCTGAATATGTTTCAGAAACCTACAGTAGGAGAATCGCGCAGTTACGGATTGCTGTTTGAAATACGTCCGTCCCACTACATTTTGAGTACATAAAATTTTGTAATTAAAAGCAGACTTTCATAATGTATATTCCCTAATTTCACGGGTTATACGAATCAGAAACAACAAGGAAGTTAGGCTGCTTTACTAAAGATTCAGAATACTTTTTCCGGACAGCGTTGTAAATGTTAAAGGCGTAGGACTTGGAGTGCTTCGATAAGACGCTACAGTCAGAAAACTAGCCGAGAACAGATTAAACAAAATGACGGTTTTTGTCAAAGCCATCAGTCTAACGTACCAGTAACTCAATAATATTCTTTATAGTTAAAATATCTAGAGGAATATTCCAGCAGCGGGCTTTACGCTATTTTATACGGTTGTAATGGTGGCTATCCGGTATATTTCTATAGGCCTCACCCAAGCAAACTGCAACAAGTGTATTTTGTAGCACTCTCTGGACATTCGATGTCACGGTCTGATAAATGGTAAAACAGCATGTTTAGGTTAATGTCTGTTACTACGCGACAGGGTGCATCTACGAAAGTAGGTATCGAGGAAACTTAGATGTAAAACACAACTAGTACTTTGGTGTCGATGAGCGTAAGTTGCAGAGCAGCATATCGCTATCTGAGCAACACCTAACTCTGTTCCGTGTTAATGGACTACCGGTGTTCTTTTTCCGCCGGTGCACCGAGCTGTAAGTGCAGCTTGCGAGCAGTTTCCTGTTACGGAAGGCAGTCCCTCCCAGTACGGCACGTCGGCCACGGAAGTGCTCCTGAGAGCGCCTTCTAGATTACAGGGACAGTCAAAGAGGTTAGCTTTCTTCTTCGTGTTGACACGCAGACTCTTCCGACTTCACACTTTGTAAGTACGTGTCCTTCCGACTCATAACCATGTCACTGTGCACCGTGTGTAGCGAGAATGACTTGCTTCTCTCTGAACAGCAGCCCACGGGGACAATGCGTCAGCGTAAAATGTTCGTGAAACGTGGCAACTTGTGCTGTTTTTCTGCAGGCTATTCGTCTGAGCGCCTACAGCGTAATGGCGTGTATTCTGTTTCATTCAAAGTCTGTTGTTGCCATAAACATTTTATGCCTGTGTAATGAGCCTCGTAGCGGTGGTGCCATAAGAAAAACTTTTCCAACTTTATAGCATGAATGAAAGTGGAAAACCTACCGCTTTACTGTAGAGACGAAAGTCTCACTGCGAAATGGATCGTTTATAAGCTGACTATATTTCCTCTTACAATAATGTGGACAGCAATTAAGTTTAAAATGAGGTGACAGAATGTTTAAGACAATAGACTCACGTTCGAAAGAGACGGGCTGAAAATCACCGCCCGGTCATCCATATTTAGGTTTTCCATGCTTTTCCTAAATTACTTGAGATAAATGGTAGGATGGTTCCTTTGCAATGGGCGCGACGGATATCTTGCACCAAATATTTGACTTCGTGATAACTTTAGAATGCGATAACCATACAGCGGATAATGTGGAGTGAGTATGTCCTTTGATTCAGAAGGGCAATAATCTGAAGGGAAGCGCAGAATGTTATAGGTATGGTGCTAGATGCCTGTTGAGAATAAAGACGTTACTGAAAACAATGATATCAGAGGAGAGCATTTACAATAGTTGTTCTGTCAAATTTCATTTGCTTCGATGCAGTACAAAATTCCACACTCTTACTTCCCGTATACTGACAAAGTATAAGACAGTCACTCATTTGTTTCTCTCTCACAGTAGATCGATATTAGCACAGGGTGGCGACAATTATACCACCTAGTCCTCCGAAGCTAAACACTTTTGAGCACTAAGGATGCTGTATCAGCTGTTCTAATATGATTCCCTAAAAAATAAACCACTTCCCGAGCAACATTAAACAGGTCGAATAGCAGTTTCAAGAACATTACGTCTAACAGAGTATGGAGAACAGAGTACGGAGAACTGTACTACTTTGTTCTTATTCGAAGCATGTTCCTTTTGTCGACTATGTGACACGTTTCATCTACTGCTTTGAGAAAATCACGGACAAAATTTGACCATTCTCAGTCATTCGACAATTAGTTTTGCTGGTGGCACATTCAGATTTTGATTATTGGCATAGTTGCAGGCTTGCCAAGCCGCTGTCGTATAGCCGTCTATTAACGGCAGCCAAAATTTTAGCACCCTGTTGTACATCTCTTCTAGTTATTTTCATCATCTTACGACTTCGTTTGTAACCTGCACACAAAGCAAAAGCAGGCAACAAATCCAACATTTGGCTCTCTCTGTATTGATTCTCCTGTTTAAATTCAGCAACAAGCATTTGACGTTCTGCACTCGCCGATCACAAATTCTAAATATTTCCTAAATTCTAAAAAAAAAAAAAAAATTATTTACCTTTGTCAGTGATAATATGAATACCATAAAAAGTGTTCTTCAGTGATGTAACTAGCATGCTCAAAATTTTAAGAAATAGGTATGAAATGATAATGTGTGTACATACGTGAATAATTCTACCCAACCGTTGAAGCGAAATCATTATAAATGGGAAACAGGCTCATCAAGTAAAGTAATTATGACCCGTCTTTAGAGGGACCGCGGCCATTCGGAGCTGATTTAGGTAGGTCATCCATGGACCACCGTAGAGGGTACGACGTACTGTTCGGCTGGTGAGCCGTGGTTGGAAATTGAATCTAAGTAATATTAGGTATTTACACGTGGCCCAGGCTTCTTCACATTTTGAGGGAAATGATTCAGATAGGATCATCCATTCAGTAAGATGGGAGCATCTGGTCTCGCCGTACGACAATACCTGAGTTGATGGTGTATTGCGCAGGCTTTGAGTCAAAAGCAGAAAACAACAAGTGTAGTCCAGCAGTGACTGGACACTCCGTTATGTAAGTATTTTACGTTTGCAATTTACATGCAACCTCTTTCTTATTTCTGGCCTGTGCTCCTCCCCTCATATTGCAGAGGGCAATATCCGCTAGGCGATAGACTTTATTGTAAGACATTGGGGACGGAAATACCAGTAGTCGTTTACATGCTTTGTTTAAAGAATTGTCATCGAATATCTTGCACAGACATGGAAAATAGCTTATAACTAAGCGCTGTGTGTTCCTTATTTGGAATAGAGATAATTCAGAAATAAATTAGAATGAAAAAAATTATATGTCTGTAGCCAGCAGGTAGTAAGATGTGTAGGATAAAAATGTCATACAGTTTCTATCGGAAATGAAATGAATTGGAATAATGCGGTATTCTACTGCGTGATACTCAACGTATTCCCCGAGGGGTCTGTTGCTCAATTGACTGTGAACACTTCTTTGATATCCTCGCGATGCAGATTGAGAGAATAGAAGAGCTTCCACGATCTGTTGTATCTGTCGTTTATCAAATACGAGTCAGCGTCGCACCAGTTAGTCAAAGATTTAGAATTATTTAAGTGACTGTGCAGGAAATCCGTGTTTGTAATGCAGGGGCCCCGAGCTGAGATGAGATAGGTGACGATGAGAAGATGGCGCAGCGGGCGCGCGGCTGATTCATGTGGGAGCCGCGACTGAGGGCCGTGACCCAGAGAACACGCACCCCGACCGTTACCCGCCAGCCACTCTCCCACAGGCGGGATACCATCACGAGCATCACGCGCATCGCTCTTCCCCGCTCTCCGCTGCCCAGTCGATAGCGGGAAGTTAGGGCCGTAAATCTTGATCAGCAAGCAATGGATCTGGGTGTGTGGGTGTCACGAGGAGGTATCTAGCCTAATCTCTTCTGTACTTGGCCCAAAACATTCTGTAACACAGTCGTAACAAGGCATATTGCAAGCTGTAGCACATTTAGTCTGTGTTGGTATGAGACATAACTATTATTTGTGATCCAACTGATCGACGGTTTGTGCGCATCACCATTCGACACCGTCGAGCTACTACAATGAGGTGACAAAGGCCATGGGATAGCGAAATGTATACATAAAGATGGCGGCATTATCGCGTGCATAAGGTGTAAAAGGGCAGTGCATTGGCGGTGCTGTTATTTGTACTCAGGTGATGCACCGAAAAGGATTCCGATGTATCATGACCGCAAGACGGAAATTAACAGACTGAACGCAGAATGGAAGTTAGAACTAGAGGCATGGGACATTCCATTTCGGAACGTTCGGGAATTCAATATTCAGAGATCCACAGTGTCGAGAGTGGACCGAGAATACCACATTACCTCTCCACGGACAACGCAGTGGCCGACGGCATTCACTCAACGACCGAGGCAGCGTTTGCGTAGAGTTGTCAGTGCTAACAGAGAAGCAACAACGCGTGAAATAACCGCAGAAATCAATGTGGGACGTACGACGAACGTATGCGCTAGGAAGGTGAGGGGAAATCTGGCGTTAATGGGTTATGGCAGCAGACAACTGACGCGAGTGCCTTCGTAAACAGCACGACACTTCCTACAGCGCCTCTCCTGGCCGCTCGTAAGCATATTGGTTGGACCGTAGGCGACTGGAAAATCGTGGCCTGGTCAGATGAGGCCTGATTTCGGTTGCGAAGAGCTGGTACTGGAGTTCAAGTGTGGCGCGGACCCCACGAAGTCATGGACCCAAGTTGTCAACAAGGCACTATGCGAGCTGGTGATGGCTCCATAATGCCGTGAGCTGTGATTACATGAATGGACTGGGTCCTCTAGTCCAACTGAACCGATCATTGACTGTAAATGGTTATGTTCGGCTACTTGGAGACCATTTGCAGTGGATAACAGTGCGCCATGTCACCAGGCCATGACTGTTCGCGATTGGTTTGAAGAAGATTCTGGACAGTTCTGAATTGGCCACCCAGGCCGCCCGATATGAATCCTATCGAATATTTATGGGACGTAATCGAGAGGTCAGTTCGTGCACAAAAATCAGCAAAAAAAAAAAACAAAAAAAAAGTGTGTGATATCTTATGGGACTTAACTGCTAAGGTCATCAGTCCCTAAGCTTACACACTATTTAACCTAAATTATCCTTAGGACAAACACACACACCCATGCCCGAGGGATGACTCGAACCTCCGCTGGGATCAGCCGTACAGTCCATGACAGCAGCGCCTCAGACAGCTCGGCTAATCCCGCGCGGCTCAAAAATCCACCACGGCAACACTTTCGTAATTATGGATGGCTATAGAGCCTACAAGGCTCAATATTTCTGCGGGTAACTTCCAACGATTTGTTGAGTCTATGCGACGTCTGGTTGCTTTACGACGCTGGGAGAATGACGGTCGGACATGATATTAGGAATATCCATAACTTTTGTCACCTCAGTGTATTTTTCTGACGCATGCTGGTCAGCAGAGATTAATTGAAGCTTTTGAAAATTCCATTGTGTAACTCATTTAGCAGTTTACCAGGTCACACCAGATTTGTACATAAAGGTATATCGAACAGCATCATTCTGTTTACAGGTAACTGTCGGAATTTTTCAAATGGTTCAAATGGCTCTGAGCACTATGGGACTCAACTTCTGAGGTCATAAGTCCCCTAGAACTTAGAACTAGTTAAACCTAACTAACCTAAGGACATCACACACATCCATGCCCGAGGCAGGATTCGAACCTGCGACTGCAGCGGTCTCGCGGTTCCAGACTGCAGCGCCTAGAACCGCTCGGCCACTTCGGCCGATGTCGGAATTGTTCTGACTGAGAAAAGCGGCGCAAATATTCCCATTTCATACTTGATATTACATTCTGTGATTTCCCTCAGCGACATAACGCAAGCGAGTGAACAATTTCGGGACATGGGCATCGCTAGAAAATATCAGGTGGTAGATACTTCGTCTATGCTGAACACGTACGTGATGATGTACGTGGTAGCAATGCAGGCTGTCTGGCAGACAAAAGGAGCGCAACACCGAACACGCGTGCTGTGTCCGGCTTGGAACGTTGTCTGGCAGGCGCTCCTGGCCGCACGCATTCGAGGACGGCCGCTGCTGACAATGGGGCCACGCACAGCTTCTCATTATGGACACACCCCGTTATTTGCATACCGGACTCTTACATCCGGACCTGTGACATGTATTTCCTCGCGAGCTAATGCAATGCGGAAAGCGACTGAATGACAGAAGTGTGTAGGGATTGGTACATCAAGTTCCTTTTTGGGGGTTCGCTTAAGAGTTTAGAAATTTGAAGATGTACCGTATAAAATGAACGACACTCTTTAATAAATCGTGCAGTCTTATATCTTTCCTTTAACGCGACCCGTGCAGATACCATTATTAACAACCGCGGTACTTACTACCAAGATGAAGCTTGCCAAAACTGAATAACTCCATGGCACGATCTGTCTTCTTGCAGTACACATAGACATGCAACGTACACATACATTTCATCCTTTTCTTTTGCTTAAAGTCAATTTTTTATTGTTAATGACTTCACGTACGTTTTACAGTAACATTCTATGCGACTGGATTTGTGATACCCCGTCGGAAAGGGCACAGTTCGTGGTAGTTCCTGGAAAGTCATCGAGTAAAACAGAGGTAATATCTGGCGTTCCTCAAGGAAGTATTATAAGCCGTCTGCTGTTCCTGATCCTCACAAAATATTTAGGAGAATATCTGAGTAGTCTTCTTAGATTGTATGCAGATGATGCTGTCATTTACAGTCTTATAAAGCCATCAGATGATCAAAGCAAATTGCAAAACGATTTAGACAAGATTTCTGTATTGTGCAAAAACGGAAATTGACTCTAAATTATGAAAAGTGTGAAGTCATCCGACTATTGGACATTATATAACCTGTAGAAAATCAGTCCTCGATTTCCACTGAATCTAACTCTAAGACATATGTATTTGGATATTACTTTGGTACGTCACTGCTTTACAAACATCGTTGTAATTCATTCGGCTGTTGGCGAATATATGAAAACAACCCAGCAACTAAAGTATAAAAACTGGTTTCACTGTTCATAAAGTGAAGCCAAAGTCTACTGTTATCAATTCGTAATACGAAGTGATAAGAAGGAGAGACGAGAACAGGAGTTCAAGAGGAATATAAATGCTTTTTTCCATCTTTCTTGTATAGAGAGCAACAGGTGGCGAACAGTTGGGCAAGTATTGTGTCACTCTTGACGGATATATTAATGCAGGAAACACATGACAGAATCTTTAAACTAAGCTATCCACAATATCTTGGTGTCATGAAAGTCAATTCCACGATTGTCAATGTCTGTTGTGAAAGAATAAACTTTCTCTTTAAACATAGGAGTGAGTCTAAAAACAATTCACCCTTTACCAGAGACACTCCAAATATGAAAGCCTTTTCCAGTAAACATTTTAGGACAGACTACATTCACTCATACAGAGAATTTAGGAATTTCGGAATTTAGGATTTCGTGCATCGTGTAATAGGTATCCATTCAAACGAATCTATGGCAACTGCCTTGCCACAATGGATACACCGGTTCCCGTGAGATCACCGAAATTAAGCGCTGTCGGGCGTGGCCGGCACTTGGATGGGTGACCATCCAGCCACCATGGGCTGTTTCCATTTTTCGGGGTGCACTCAGCCTCGTGATGCCAATTGAGGAGCTACTCGACCGAATAGTAGCGGCTCCGGTCAAAGAAAACCATCATAACGACCAGGAGAGCGGTGTGCTGACCACACGCCCCTCCTATCCGCATCCTCAACTGAGGATGACACGGCGGTCGGATGGTCCCGGTGGGCCACTTGTGGCCTGAAGGCGGAGTGCAAACGAATCTGATTTTCATGTCATCAGTTCTATCGATCATATGTAATACAATATTTGCGATTGATGTCTTACCATAAAATGCCAATTGAGCCATGTAGTTTAAACAACGCTGATCTCGCTGCATGAGAATGTGATACACATTTATACACTTTCAGCCGGCCGAAGTGGCCGTGCGGTTAAAGGCGCTGCAGTCTGGAACCGCAAGACCGCTGCGGTCGCAGGTTCGAATCCTGCCTCGGGCATGGATGTTTGTGATGTCCTTAGGTTAGTTAGGTTTAACTAGTTCTAAGTTCTAGGGGACTAATGACCTCAGCAGTTGAGTCCCATAGTGCTCAGAGCCATTTGAACCATTTATACACTTTCCACAGCATCGTATTTTATACAGACTGTCCGTCAATCATCGGATCTATCGTTCTTAAGTACTGTATGTTCATTATTTTCCTGTTTTTCTTCGCCGGAGATGAGATTAATACATACTATATAGGTTGCTATAAAGCTCATTTTTCGTAAATAGAGGAACAACTCAATGTGCTTCTATCAGAAGCACGAACACGGGTCAGAGTTACTCCACCTTCAGGCGCATACGTCATTTGACTGGACTATTCCGAGACTCCTACTTTCTGTATAATAACGCCGGTGCTGGCGATGACGTGCGGTTTGTATTCAATTTCCAGGTGCCCGCAGCGACTCAGAAGAGGAAGACGACGATGACCACGGCCTGCTGGACCTGTTGTCGCTGGGCATGTCGAGGCTCTTCCAGGACGGCGACGAGGAAGCTGGCCTGTCCAAGGAGGACGACGAAGAGGAGGGCAGCGAGCAAGAAGAATCCCAGGAGGCCGGCAGGCAGATCGACGAAGGTACGCAGTGGTTTCAGTCTGTGTAGGTGCCAAGATACCAGTGTAGGATCCATTCCCACGAACGTTGTAAATCATGAACTCGACGTTCATTGTTTCGATAACACGTTGCCTTTGTCTAATTAACCTTCTTCGGTAGAAACTATGATAGAAACTATGACTCTGAAACCAATGAAAAACTGTTCCCATTGGCTCGTATCACGATCCTGCCAAAGGGAATATTTTATGAGCTTAATACTCCTCGGTGATGATTCTGCCCTTGTGTGTATAAGAGCACCACACCGAGAGAATCCCAGAAACGTTAGCCATGACTCTTCCAGACAGAAGAATTTTTGGATTCTTTGTCTCACATTGTTCAGAATATACCATCATCAATGTCGTGTAATGATAAATACATGTTTATGTTTGATTTACTGTTATGAAATGTTGGAGAAATTCGATAGAATTATGTTTAAATAATCCTAAACACCCTTGAGCGATGTTCATTTCATTGTGTTTCCGATCAGCTGTTCGAAGACGCGACACTTTTCGGCTGCGAAGAATTGTCATTCCAAAGTGGTCGTGAAACATGTGGAGTAGATGACCTATTAACGCATTTTAAATGCCAGCGAGATCGTGTACTACTCTATAATCAAATAGAGCGTTGTGAATTTTTGTTCCAATCTCGTCAGCCGTTCACATTTTTGGACAGCCTGACCGTCGTCATATTCAATGAATGCACGGCCACTCTTAAATTCAGTCATCATCATCAGTTCTGCTATATTAGCAGGTTCTTTGCGTCTCCATCTCATGCGGTCCATTGATTCCATCTCAATGTCGGTATGTATGCTGCCCTCCATCACATTATCCAAGATTTTAAATCTCTACTTCCGTCGCCTCCTCTTCCCTTCCACATATCTCTACTTCCGTCGGCTCCTCTTTCCTTCTACAACCCTTCTAAGACTATTTTTATAAGCCCCTCTTTCATTCTTAATATATGTTCAAACCAGTTTCGTTTCCTTCTTTTTATTACATCCAGCAATTGTCTTTGTTCTCCGACTCTTCACAGTACCTCTTCATTTTGCACTCTGTCTTTCTAGCTTACTCTTTCCATCCTCCGGCATGTCCACGTTTTAAAGGCCTCCAGCATGGCTATATCTTTCGCTCTCATTGTCCCTGTTTTAGGATCATACAGGAGGGCACTTCGTACAAAACATTTTATTAACCTTTTCCTTAAAACTGTGTCCACATTCCTGCAGAAAATTCTCCTTTTCTTATAAAATACCTCTTTCACCATTGATATTCTGGTTTTAATTTCTATTCTGCTCTTCCAGTGGGTTTCTATCCTGCTTCAAAGGTATTTAAAGCTTTGCACATGTTCTAATACTTCTCCATTCATCATTATCTCTACCTTTGTATTTCCTCCCAGCGTATTACTTTTATTTTCTTCCTATTTATTTTCATTTCATAAATGTTCCCTTTAACTTCAGTAGTCCTCAATTTAATCTAAAATGGTTCAAATGGCTCTGAGCACTATGGGGCTTAACATCTGAGGTCATCAGTCCCCTAGAACTTACAACTACTTAAACCTAACTAATCTAAGGACATCACACACATCCATGCCCGAGGCAGGATTCGAACCTGCCACCGTAGCGGTCGCGCGGTTCCAGACTGAAGCGCCTAGAACCGCTCGGCCACCAGTGGCCGGCTCACTTTAATCGTATGAAATGAAGGGCAATAATTCTTTAATGTGTAATATATTTCGTTCTTCAGATTATTTGAGGTCAAACCTCTGCAAATGACGTACTATGTAATGGAACTTTACCCCTTTGTAACGATCACATTAACAGTAGATTGCTCGAAAGTTCAGCATACACAAGGAACCTTACTGGTAAAGAGTTGTACATTCCACAATCGTAGTATTTCGGCTACAATCAGATCGTCACTGGGACAGTCCTTACCCTTTTGCGTAAAGCAATTGAAGCTGGTGCTGAAGAAAAGCGAATAAAACCGGTCGCATTCTTTTTTTCAGCCCGAGGCAAGAAGAAGAAGAAGAAGGAGGCGCTGATGAAGCTCTTCATGCTGGGCATGCTCATCAAGTCGAAGATCAGCTTGCTGATGGGCGCGCTCGGCACGATCCTGCAGCTGAAATTCCTGGGCCTGGCCGTGCTGAACCTGCTGGTTGGGCTGTTCCGGCTGTGGCTCGAGTGGCTGAACAAGAAGACGCCGCAGAAGGTGATCTACTACGAGCACGCGCAGCACCAGCACCACTACGAGCACGAGCACCACTACGACGACGAGAACAAGGGCGGCTGGTCCGGGCTCTGGAGCCGCAGCATCGACGGACAGCCCGCCGACGCGCACGCCATGGCCTACTCGGCGCACCAGCCCGCCTCCGGCAACTGAGCTCCGCTGCCACCACACTGCCCACGGCGCATCGGAAGGCCGAACAAATAAACCCCTAACAATCTTTACTAAACTCACGGTTATCGTATAGTTTCCCTTTAGTCGTCGCGTCACGTCACGACCCCGTTGCTGAACACAAGACAGCACTCACCTTCCGCGTCCGAGGGAGCATCACAGATTACATTATCAGTGACAGCACTGATACATTAAGGAGAAACAGCTCCAGTACCTCAGTCTCCAACATTTACGTATCATTATAGCAGTATCGCCAGTATAAAACTCCACAAATACTTCCAAAGGATTATGTTTATTTATTTATTTATTTATTACATTCAGTCAAGTATTCCAAGAACGAATATTTTTAACACTTAACAACGAGCTTTAAGCTTCATTCATTTTGTGATATATTTATGAAGCATGAGTGGAATGATTATACACTAATGTGAAAGTTAATCATTCTTATTTATTTTTAATGTACAAAATAATTTATTGCTTGTATGAATGCATTTTAATAAAAAAATTTGAAAATATAAATTTTCTTTCAAAAAATTAAGTTGTTGAATCCTAATAACGTTAGGCGCCCCACCCTATAACTTTCAACTCATTTCCCTGCTTTCAAAACTGAATTACTTTTACATCTACAGCTATAATCTGAAAAACATTATGAAGAGCATGGTTGACGGTACCACATACTAAAGTTTGTTCAAAACTGCTAAGGTCATCTGTCCCTAAGCTTACACATTACTTAACGTAAAGTATCCTAAGGACAAACACACACGCCCATGCCCGAGGGAGGACTCTAACCTCCGCCAGGCCCAGCCGCACAGTCCATGACTGCAGCGCCTAAGACCGCTCGGCTAATCCCGCGCGGCTACTAAAGTTTCTTGCTGTTTCATTCGCATATGGATTGCAGAGACTATGATGTTCAAATGCCTCTGTACGTGTTGTAGTAGGTCAAATTTTTTTCTTCCCAGATCCTACTGGAGCGATACGTACGGGATTGTAGAATATTCCTAAATTCCTAACTTAATTCTGTTCTTACTTACTTACCTTTCTTTCCGTGTGCGACGGAGGAACGTAATCTCTTCTTCAAAAACTGCAGCTTTAATTGCCTTGTCATTGCATAAAACTAGATCTACCGCTGTGTAAGTAAATTCCACCCTTGGGCAAATGAGCATATATTCAGTCTTTCGTGTTTCCCCGCATTCACACTGGCCATCTTAACCGTTTTTACTTTACATTTTACGACTCCTGATTCTTAATCTATTCAGTGCTCACTATACTGTAATTGCTACCTTTGCAAGATTTCGTTTTTGAGGTGTGGGTTTGTATTTTGCAGAGAGTCCAAAAATAAAGATGCATGGCTGGTCTCAGGTCGACCTTCTAGCGGTGCTATCAGTTGGATTATGCTCTTCCTCGATTTAAGACGATTTGGAGACGCCTCCAATACTGGTGTTGAATATTCTCTGGCTGCAAGATGGTAGATGGCTCTGAGCACTATGGGGCTTAACATCTGAGGTCATCAGTCCCCTAGAACTTACAACTACTTAAACCTAACTAACCTAAGGACATCACACACATCCATGCCCGAGGCAGGATTCGAACCTGCAACCGTAGCGGTCGCGCGGTTCCAGACTGAAGCGCCTAGAACCGCCCGGCCACACCGGCCGGCTCTGGCTGCAAAACAGAGTCTCACTGCTGATAGTCGAAGAAATTCAGGCTGAGCTCTCCTTGTTGATCCAGTCAGTTTCTAACAATATTGTTTCTTGCACATACTTTTCCTTTAAACTCAGTGCTGTGTTTCTTTTTTTAAATGACAGTGGACAGTCTAGAATGACTCCGAATTATTCTGGGTTGGTGCAGTGGTGTCGTCTAACTCTTCTCCATTCTATTTCCAGATGTCTTGCGGCTTCTCTATTACACAGGTGGAATGCACATACACTGGTCCACAGTAGATTTTTTGCAGAAACCAAATAAGAGCGCCTTTATACATTTCAGTGCTCTGAACACGAATATCATGATTAAAACACTTTCCTAACTCAGTCGCACCGAATGAATGGGTATACTGCTACAATAAACTATAAGATACGTACATTAACTGAACTTACCTCGTTTATTCGCACCATTTCTTTGCCTTACACTTTCGGGTGCTGTCCAGAGCATTTCTTTGTAGCGCCCAGGCTTGTTTTTGAGCTGTCTATGAAGAGTCTCCACTTATTTGGTTTCTATGTAACGTACAGGTAATCCAACAAACCGTCAACGCAATGCAGAATGTAATGTAGCCTTCAGTACTGAAGTAACAATCAAGCTTTTCTGAGTCTCCCGAAACATCGACACATGTGCTGTGTAATCGAGAAGGTCCACTGCTGCAGCCATGAGGCCAAGAGTTCAGCTCAGATCACTGAGTTCACTGTGTAATTTTATGTGGTTCTCCAGATGACAATGTTGGTGTAAATATAGGGTCAGGGTCACTGGCTAATGACTGCATTTCTTCGACTGTATGTGTCAGTTCAGCATTATCGCTACCGCTGCTTGATGATGCTACCTGTGGGGGAACACGAACTGGTAAACCCTCACCATGAACAACAGGGTGTATGGCAGATGAGATGTCAGGGTACTGAATATCCTCCTTCCTCTTGGTATAGATTCCTTTTCTTGAGAAAGTTAGCATACAAAAATAGCAATCCAATGCATGATTGGTGGGTTCACGCCAAATAGCAGCCAAATGAAACATGATGGAGACGTTTTTACGATGCATCCAAGCATGCAGTGTAGACGAACACGAGATGCAACACACGTGTAGAGCCCACGATTTATCTTGACACCCGAAAAACAAGGCGTTTGCTTCAGTCAAGCGTTGCCTTCTTGAACCACAAATAACATGTGCACAAATTTAACAAAAGTTATCAGGTTTGTTACTGCGGGTGCAAGGCATTTTTGTGAAAGCATACATGTGCATAACAACACAATTCTTCAATTTCAACACTTCACCTCACGTACATTCAATGTCAACCTCCATGACACTCGTTCTAGTAACAAGTGAACTGAAACAGCGTAAGAGCACGTGGCCTTGACAAACAACAATTAAATCGTGTCTGGATTCTACATCAACAATGCTCACGTGACTGGATACTGTGCACTTGAGTCACAGTGTAAAGCAGTGTTGCCAGATTAGACTGGAAGCTTCCACCTCACTCACTAACAGAAGAGGAACCTTTGTCACAACGCTTTTTCAAGTAGTTTTTATAATGTCCCATAAGTGTGACTGTGGAATGAAAACATGTTATTTACATTTAACCCTGAGCTAGAGACAATTTTGTCCTCGATATTTGCGTTTAGTGAATCTAAATCTATACAGAACAGCTACTTACGTTTCAGTAAAACTAAAACGTGAAAACTTATGGATCAGTGATATTTGAGGTTTTTTCTAGATTGGGTCTCAGATGGTTTTCCTCACAGTAGTTCCCTAAGGTTTCCAAAGCTTATGTCATTTTTCTTCCAACTCCTGAAATGTTCTTCATTGAGCAGCAGTAGCGCTGTCATTTGCATATACGAATCTTTCTATTTTCGGCTGGTGTGGCTGATCATTTGTGTACATATTGTACACCAAAGAGAAATGGCGAACACACAAAATTGGTCCTTTTCAAGACCAAAAATTGTTACGACTTTATTAAATATTTAAGGATTCTCAAGAGTAAAGAAATTTTACTGGTTCCTTAAACTTTGTAAGCAAGCTTTCGCAGGGTAATTGGGGTCCATTTTCAAGCGCCCGCCAGTTGAAGTAATACTCCCCCACGAATCAGACAAGCCAGCCATCATTTGTGCTCCCTCTGTATGTGTTCAAAAGGCCTGGTAGTCCTATTTGGAAAGGGTCCCACACGCGTAAGTAATACTTTAGGATATATCACACGGGTGTTTTGGCTGGCTCTGAGCACTATGGGACTTAACTTCTTTGGTCACCAGTCCCCTAGAACTTAGAACTACTTAAACCTAACTAACCTAAGGACATCACACACATCCATGCCCGAGGCAGGATTCGAACCTGCGACCGTAGCAGTCCCGCGGTTCCGGACTGCGCGCCTAGAACCACTAGACCACCGCGGCCGGCAGGGTGTTTTGTTAGCAGTCTCCTCTGACGACTGATTTTATTTTCCCAGTATTCTACCAATGAACCAAGGTCTGCAACTTGCTTTACCTACGACTATGTCTGTGTAAAAATTCCATTTCATATCCCTATAACTTTTTACAGCCATGTATGCGTTATTATTCACTTTTGCTTTTTGTGAGGTGCAAAATTTTATATTTCTGAAGAATTAAAGTATGTTACCAACCTTTGCACCACTTATAAATCTTATCAAGACCTAAGGAAACATTTGTGAATCTACTTCTTCAGACAGTACTTCATCACAGATAACTGCATCATTTACGAACAGATTGAGGTTACTATTAATATTGTTTATCACGTCATTAATATACTGCATGAACAGCAGAGGTCCCAAAATACTTCCCTGGGGCACACGCCTGAAGTTACTTCTACAACTGTTGATGACTCTCCATCCAAAATAACATGCTGCGTCATCCCTTCCAACAAATCGTCAATCCCATTAATTTAACTTTATACCTCATATGGTCGTACTTTCGTTATTAAACTTCTCGATTGTCATGAAATACTGCATGTACATTACTGTCTTGATCCATAGCTTCAAGGATGGTATTTGAGAATAGGTCGAGTTGGGTTTCGTCCGACCTATGTTCTCCGCATCCATGCTGATTGAAATGGAGGAGATCACCCTGAGATCCCTGAATACGTTTGAGCTCAGAATTTTTTTCTACAATCTTCAGCAGACGAAGTGGTAGAAGTGTTTCATTAGAATCTCATTATATTATCTGCATCTTGCGGCGTGTTCCACAATAAATAAGGTATTCCGCAGTATGTCCTACTATGTCAGAGTTAAAATGAGACCCACACACGGGAAATGTGCGTTGAGGGCAGATCAGAGAATCTTGCCTTATCGCCGTGTACAAAGCCCTCGTGGGAGTGATTTGACCTTATCTTCCTCTGACCTTTAATGAGACACTGTGCACACTATCTGATCAAAAGTATCCGCACCTATTAGTGGACATTCATCGTGTGTGTGTACACCCGTCGCCTTTGAGATGCCCAGAAACTCTACTGGGGACACTTTCAGTTAGGTGTCCGAATGTCTATGGAGGAATGACAGTTCGTCCTTCCTCAAGAGCCATAACCAGAGAAGGTAGTGATGTTAGCAGTTGGGGTCTGGAGCAAGGTCGACACTCTAACGCATCCCAAAGATGTTCCAGTGGGTCCAGGTCGGGAATGATACCGTCCACGAACTATTGCCTTACCTCACAGATGCTGCTTTATAACAGGTGCATTGTCTTTGTGATACACACAGTTACCACCTCCGAAGTGTTCCTGCACTGCATATGATGTATACACTGTTGTAACATGTGTTCATACCTTCTGCATTTCGTAATTTGTTAAGAGCAGTAATACTCTGTACTTCACTGATGGCGCGCCAAGTCCTCCAAACACCCATCAAACTCGAACCCTTCCATCGGACAGCTACAGAGCATACCGTGATTCATTACTCCAAATCACCCGTTTCCAATCATCCAGGTTCGTTGGCGTCGCTCTTTAGACAATCTAAAGAGTTGCTTAGCAATGACTACAGAAATTTGTGGCTTACGAGAAGCATCTCAACAATTGTACTCCACTCTTTTTATCTCGCTACGCAACGTCATTGTGCTGGCTCGACTGCTGGTAGCACTTTGGAGCTCAAGAGTGATTTCTTTATTGATACCTTGCGATTCTGTACAACTGCCCTCCACAATGCTCGACGGTTCTGCCCGTCAGTACGTGAGGTCCGCTTGGTCTTGGTTTAGCTGCAGTTGTTCCTTCGCATTTCCACTCTATAATCTTATCATCAACAGTCGAAGAAGCTCTAGAAGGATTTAAATGTTCCTCATGTATTTGTTATTTAGGTGATATCTAATGAGTAGTCCACGTTTGAGGTTACAGAGCTCTCCTGACGTTCTCATTCTGCTGCTGCTGCTCCGCTACCGACAATACTCCCCGCCTCCTTTTATACTGACTGGCCCGTCTCTCGTGACATGTAGTGGTCAATTCTGCATTACATAGGGGTGTACGTATCTGTGTCGTGTGGATAACTGTGATGATTGCCTATTCAATGCAGTGTCGTGTTTAAGTTATAATGGCTGAAAGGATGTAGGTAACATGAAAGCCTCCTGCTGTTACTTAGCCTCCTCCTATTGGAGAACAACAAGTCCTCCCGCTGAGGTTAATGTCTCCATCCAACTGACGGACAACCGTCAAGAGCATCGGATGCTCACACTCCACGAGACACAGTAGAGAAGATGGGAATTAATCCCAGAACACTGCCAGCATATTCGGTCATCTCTGGTCCTCTACATGGATACTCTGCATATCACATTTAAGTGCCTGGCAGAGGGTTCATCGAACCACCTTCACAATTCTCTATTATTCCAATCTCGTATATAGCGAGCGGAAAGAACGAACACCTATATTTTTCCGTACGAGCTCTGATTTGCCTTATTTTATCGTGGTGATCGTTTCTCCCTATGTTGGTCGGCGTCAACAAAATATTTTCGCATTCGGAGGAGAAAGTTGATGATTGGAATTTCGTGAGAAGATTCCGTCGCAACGAAAAACGCGTTTCTTTTGAAGATGTCCAGCCCATATCCTGTATCATTTCTGTGACACTCTCTCCCATATTTCTCGATAATACAAAACGTGCTGCCCTTCTTTGAACTTTTTCGAAGCACTCAGTCAGTCCTATTTGGGAAGGATCCCACACCGCGCAGCACTAATCTAAAAGAGGACGGACAAGCGTAGTGTAGGTATTATCCTTAGTAGATATGTTACATTTTCTAAGTGTCTTGCCAATAAAACGCAGTCTTTGGTTAGCCTTCCCCACAACATTTCCTGTGTTTTCCTTCCAATTTAAGTTTTTCATAATTATAATACCTAGGTATTTAGCTGAATTTACGACTTTTGGATTTGACTGATTTATCGTGTAACCGAATTTTAACGAATTCCTTTCAGCACCCACGTGGATGAACGCACACTTTTCGTTATTTAGGGTCAACTGCTAATTTTCGCACCATTCAGATATCTTTTCTAAATCGTTTTGCAATTTGCTTTGATCTTCTGATGACTTTATTGGTCGATAAACGACAGCGCCATCTGAAAACAACCTAAGACGGCTGCTCAGACTGTCTCCCAAATCGTTTATATAGATAAGGAACAGCAAAAGGCCTATAACGCTACCTTGAGGAACGCCAGAAATCACTTCTGTTTTACTCTATGACTTTCCGTCAATTAATACGAACTGTGACCTCTCTGACAGGAAATCACAAATCCAGTCACATAACTGAGACGATATTCCATAAGCACGCAATTTCACTACGAGCCGCTTGTGTGGTACAGCGTCAAAAGCTTTCCGGAAATCCAGAAATACGGAATGGATCTGAAATCCCTTGTCAATAGCGTATGTTAGCGACTTGCTATATCGAAGAAGTAAATTATTGTCTGCCATTATTCAACGTGGAATTTATTGGCAACGACCTATGAGGTTTTGAAAATGAAAGATAGGAGCACTCTGTTTGCTGACATCGACACTCAACGTTGACGAATACACTTACTCGTACAAAGACTGCACACCGCTGTTCCCACAAGACATACCTAATATTACACATCAATGTACTCGGTTAAAAGAATTAAAAGCTTGAATATTGTGCATGAAGATTTTCGGACATTTCTACATTTCGTGTTTCACTCACTTGACCAAAGGGACACTTCTAATCTCATAACTCCCTTTTCCTATGTGGTTGCAAAAGCGCAATTAATGTGAGATAAGCCCCATGAAACTAGTGGCAGGAAACTCGAGATCTCGAGCGTTGCAAATCTTACAAAATTCGACAGCATCTTAATTATATTAATTTCCTGGTATTATCTAATTACCTTAGGAAATTCGCTAAACTCTTTCTGAGCCAACATTTAGTTAATGCACACCATGAACCACTATACTTACAAACCATTGTATATCGACAGGTGTCGAGTGTTTGGTGATAACATCCCTGTTATGAGGTGAATACGCTCTTACGAGGCAATAATAAAAGCTAGAATAATAAATGTAGACTCTTTTCCAAACAGAAAAAGACACTAAGGGATTCGCATCAACTTATGCCTGGAAATTAATAGTTTTCATGATATATACCCTTCATCTCTCTATCTCTCTCACTCTCTCTCTCATACTGTTTGCTTCTTTTCTCTACGCGTTCACTTTGTAGTGAACACAGAGATGTGAATCTATGTATCGGTCCACTATTCGTATCAGGAACGAACTGAAATTGAATTCACACGGAAAGATAAACACGGCACAACACAATTACAGGATCAGTTTTTTGAAACCCAGTAATTGTCTCCCATTTTGACGCAAAAGTTTGAAATTTGATTCAAAGGAGCCTACAGCCTTTCTCTGTAATGGTGCAAAAGTGTGGTGCCATGCGATGTCGCCATCGAGCTCGGTGGTGCTTCAAAGAGCAAGGCGCCGACAGATGCGAAAAAAAAGGCCACACCTCAGAAGTTCATGTGAGGTATAAGATAGGCCCACTGAAACCACCCCTTTCCTTGGGGCGCTGATGCCCACACATTTCGTGGCCGCGAAGGGCAGATCGCACTTGTACTTTTTGACACTGCTGTCACCACTCGGACGAGTGAACCTTTCTCGAAGGTTGTCGTGGGGCTGCAGCCCAGTTGAAAGTTATCTGACCCCTCTGTAGTGTAGCAGGACTGCAATTTTTGCTCTTGTTTGCAGGGTGGAACCTCTAGGGACCTTAGAAAATCCATTCGACGAAATGATCTGAAGCAGCAAAGAGCGTTTATGTTTTTTCTGCCCTCCTGTTTCGCAGCTTCATGCAGCGTGACCGTGGAAGGTTGCGACATTGATACCTATGTGAATGAAATGGCAAAGGGTACCTGTAAAAGGCTTCAGTTGAGCAACACCCTCGGTGCCACCCACACATTTGTTGGGCACTTTAATAATGTCGCTGTACAGAGACAGCTATTAATTGCTTCCTAGGAGGCGGTGTGACCGACAACCATTTCGCCACACCTGAGCTGAGTGGTGCTGCATTGCAGAACTAGCGCCTGCTGGCCGCATGCAGAATCTAAGAAGGGATGTCGAAAGAGGCGTCTGTCACGCTTGCGACAAGGAATCAGTGAATGAATGTCTCTGCATAAGATCATTTTCAAAGTGCCCAACAAAAGTCGATAGGTGACACCGAGGGTATTGCCAAACTGGTTGGCCTTAGAGGGAGGCTTTGCCGTTTTATTCACGCACATGTCAATTTCGCAGCCCTCCGTGATTATGCCACAGGAGGGCGCGAAGCAGGAGGGCTGAGAGAGCATACACGCCCTTTACTGCTTGAGATCACGTTCAAATTTCGTTGAATGGTTTTGATAGGTCTCTAGTGGTTTCACCCAGTACAGCATAGCAAAAAAACCTAGCTCTGTATTCCTGCAGGAGGCTTCGAACCATTACGCTCCTGAATGCCATGCTCCCTTGCGCCGTGTACCCCAAGGGAGTGTTATAGAGCAGTTACCGTTCACGATACATATGAATGATCTGGTGGGTAGCGTTATAAAGTCTGAGAGTTTTTTCACGGATAATGCTGTTGTATACAGGAAGGTCACAACACCAGGAAATGTTAGTGAAATGCAGGACGATCTGCAGAGCATCAGCGATTTATACAGGCAGTAGCAGTTAACCCTCAACATGAAAATATGTAGCGTACTGCTCATAAATAGGCAGAAAGACCCATCATTTTTCCACTGCACGAATGGTTATCAATCACTGGCAGCAGCAACCGCAGTAATACACGTGATAATTTACATTGCTGCAGAAACAAAAAACTGAAACACGGGAAAGTGGAGGAAGAAACTAAATGAAACTACACAGGGTGTTATTTCTGTGTTTACAAAACCGAGTCAAATTTGTAAAGAACTCAGCAGTAAGAGCCCGCTTATCAGTATGACGTTGCACTCCCTCTGGACAGGATATATGTTCTGATTTGGTTGGTAGGGGTGTCATAAAGCCGTTGTATTTTCTAATGTGGCCAGGTGGTCCACAACTGTTGTACCTTGGCCTTTATAACACTGGGACGGCGTTGACACCCAGATTGGCACCACGCGTGCTCTGTCAGGGGATCTTGGGTACCACAGGAGTACCTCAACATCAGACACAGTTAAAAGAGAAACGTCCCGTGTGTGGACGCGAGACGTCTGTGACATATCGTTGTTCCATCAGGCCGCGTGATTTGAGGCGTCTTGTCTCGGACTGTGCGGCCCCTCCCGCCGGAGGTTCGAGTCCTCCCTCGGGCATGGGTGTGTGTGTTGTTCTTAGTGTAAGTTAATTTAAGTAGGGTGTAAATCTAGGGACCCATGACCTCAGAAGTTTGGTCCCTTAGGAATTCACACACAGTTGAACATTTTTGTTCCATCAGAGTTCCCTTAATTACTACCAACCGTGACGTGAAGTAAAGCTCGATGATTCCACACACCATGAATCCAAGAGTAGCAGCGCTGTGCCTCTGCAAAACATTTGAAGAATAAGAATTCTGCGCAGGACGGCACCATGCTTGCCGACAATGATAATCCGGGGTAACGTAGAAGCGTGAACACAATATGACACGATTCATGAGCAATCCATGCTTCCCTGTCACGACCCAACTCCAAATGAAGCCGATACTTTTGTGGTGTTAACGACAGCCACACATGGGACGGCAGTCCCCTAGTCCATCTTCTGCTGAGCTCCGACCAAAGGTACAGGATGATATAGGATATTGCAGAAGGTTCGTTACTTTTTCTCGGATGGCAGGCGCATATGTGAAAGGGTTACAATATGCTTGGTACACAATGCAGCGACCTTCCCTCATTGTCGTCAGATATGATCGACTGGGACATTGATGATTAGTATGTCTGCCATCAAGTTCCCAGACAGTCCTACGTAAGGCCACCGTCACATCCAAATGTCCTACAGATCTTCATATTGCACGATTCGACCATCCAGCCAAATGGACCCACAATGAAGCCACTTACAAAGTCTTCCAAGTGCTGATAACGCTGTCTTATACGAGTATGCAGCATCTCCCTGTCGCTCATAGTGATAAGCCAACGTCTGGCACTACTAGCGTCCCTCGTATTCCCTACCAGGCCTGGTAACAACATGAAACACGAACACTACCAATGCCCTCAGGTATCCATTCTAAAAATGGTTCAAATGGCTCTGAGCACTATGGGACTCAACTTCTGAGATCATCAGTCCCCTAGAACTTACAAGGGAACCTCCCCATCGCTCCCCCCTCAGATTTAGTTATAAGTTGGCACAGTGGATAGGCCTTGAAAAACTGAACACAGATCAATCGAGAAAAGAGGAAGAAGTTGTGTGGAACTATGAAAAAAATAAGCAAAATATACAAACTGAGTAATCCATGCGCATGATAGGCAACATCAAGGAGAGCGTGAGTTCAGGAGCGCCGTGGTCCCGTGGTTAGCGTGAGCAGCTGCGGAACGAGATGTCCGTGGTTCAAGTCTTCCCTCAAGTGAAAAGTTTACTTTCATTATTTTCGCAAAGTTATGATCTGTCCGTTCGTTCATTGACGTCTCTGTTCACTGTAATAAGTTTAGTGTCTGTGTTTTGCGACCGCACCGCAAAACCGTGCGATTAGTAGACGAAAGGACGTGCCTCTCCAATGGGAAACGAAAACATTCGATCGCAAGGTCATAGGTCAACTGATTCCTCCACAGGAAAACACGTTTGATATATTCTATACGACACTGGTGACGGCATGTGCATCACATGACAGGAATATGTTGTCGACCCACCTAACTTGTACACTTGGCGAATGGGAAAAAAGATTGTCCTACCTTGCCCGATTTAGGTTTTCTTGTGGATGTGATAATCACTCCCAAAAAGTGATGAAAACATAAGAGTTTGTCTCATAAACTGCAACAAATGAATGCAACAGTTTCACAGTCGCACAGTTCTCCCTGTGCTCTGTCAAAACATATGTTTTTAGCGTTTTCAAATTTTTCCGTGTGTAGACCGTCAAACCCTGCATATGTCCAAGCAAATCTGAACATGTCCTGGAATTTTGGAGAGCGAAGTTCATTATGTGTGAGTGCCTGAACTTTGATAATTGTCTGAAAATAAAAAAATAAATTTTTCACTCGAGGGTAGACTTAAACCAAGGACCTCTCGATCCGCAGCTGCTCACGCCAACCACGGGACCACGGCGCTCCTGCGCTCACGCTCTCCTTAATGTTGCCTATCTTGCGCATGGACTACTCAGTTTGTATATTTTGCTTATTTTTTTCATAGTTCCACACAACTTCTTCCTGTTTTCTCGATTGATCTTTGTTCAGTTTTTCAAGTTCTATCCACTGTGTCAACTTACAACTAAATCTGAGGGGGGTGCGATGGGGAGGTTTCCTTGTTAGAACTACTTAATCCTAACTAACCTAAGGACATCACACACATCCATGCCCGAAGCAGGATTCGAACCTGCGACCGTAGCGGTCTCGCGTTTCCAGATTGTAGCGCCTAGAACCGCACGGCCACACCGGCCGGCGTATCCATTCTACCTGTCACAGAAAGTTTCTGTTCTAACCTGTTACATACCCGTTAATGATGTGTACGTGAAGAAGTTACATTGACATACAACCATGTTTTCCGCGTGTTTCACTTTTTTTGTCGGGCAGTGTTGGTCCAGAGTCACTTGAAGTGGAACAACAGGCCGGCCGCGGTGGCCGAGCGGTTCTAGGCGCTCCAGTCCGGAACCACGCGGCTGCTACGATCGCAGGCTGGAATCCTGCCTCGGGCATCGATGTGTGTGGTGTCCTTAGGTTAGTTAGGTTTAAGTAGTTCTACGGGACTGATGACCTCAGATGTTAAGTCCCATAGTGCTTAGAGCCATTTGAACCATTTTTTTTTATCAACCACCTAGTAGTAGGAAAAGCAAATGGCACACTAGGATGCATTGGATTGGTGGCAGATAGTGCAAGGGAGCCCCTGTATAGTTCATGGGGAGGTTTACTGCAAATACACCTTTCAAATTTGCCGCCGGATATTTTTTGTAAATCCCACGATGTTTAATTGATACGATTGTTGGACATCTTCAGGAGGCGGCAGTTAATGTTGTCACAGCTGCAAGACACGACTGATGATAATCGTGCGACGGAAGTTTATCACTCCATGAGCAGGAAGTAAGCCTGTGCGAGAAACCGCTCATACATTCAAAAACAAAAAGTGCACACCGCGAAGGAGTTATCCCAGTGAAACGGATGTCGGTAGAGATGATGTACTTATAGAGACAAACAAATAATCACAATTTTAAAAACTTGGATGATTTATTCAAGAGAAACGGCTTTGCAAATTGAGCAAGTCAATAATGCGTTGGTCCACCTCTGGCCCTTATGCAATCAGTTATTCGACTTGGCATTGATTGACAGAATTGTTGGATATCCTCCTGAGAGATACCGTGACAAATTATTTCCAAATGGCGTATTAAATCGTCAAAATCCCAAGATGGATCGAGGGCCGTGTCCATAATGTTCAGAGCATTTTCAAGTGGGGAGAGATCCAGAGACCTTACTGACCAAGATGAGGTTTGGCAGCACGAAGACAAGCAGTAGAAACTCTCAACATGTGCAGGTGGGCATTATCTCGCTAAAATATAAGCCCAGGACGGCTTGCCATGAGGGCAACAATCCGGGGGTAGAATATCGTCGAAGTACTGCTGTGCTGTAATGGAGACGCGGATGGCAACCAAAGGGACACTGCTATTAAAAGAAATGGCATCCCAGACTATCACTTCTGGTTGACAGTCAAGTTGGTATCCCACCGCTGTCTGGGGTGTCTCCTGACAGGTCTTCGGCCTGGAATCTCATTGATTGGAGTAGAATTGTCTTCCGTGGGAGTCATGCGCCACTTCTTTTCATAGCAGGATCTCTTTGGTAGTCATCCGCGGCATCCATACAACATAGCTGTAAGTCGACGATATTCTATGCCGTGTTTTGTATCCCTTCGTAGCAGGCCATCCTGGGCTTACGTTTCAGCAAGGTAATCCCCCCCCCCCCCCTCCCACACACACACCATGCGAGAGTTTCCACTGCTTGCCTTCGTGCTTAAAAAGCGCTGCCTTGGCCAGCAAGGTCGCCGGATCTCTCCCAACTGAGAAAGTTTGGAGTATTATAGGCCGGGCCCTCCAACCATCTCGGGATTTTGACCATCTAACGCGCCAATTGAACATAATTTGCCACGATATTCAGTAGGAGGAGATCCAGGAAATCTATCAATCAATGCTAAGCCGAATAACTGCTTGCATAAGCGCAAGAAATTGACCAGCGTGTTATTGATTTGCTCAATTTGTAAAGCTCTTTCTCTTGAACAAATCATCCAATTTGTATGTAACTGCACTCATTTATTTGTCTGTACGTGTGCATCATATCTTTCGATTTCCGTCCCAATTGGATAATTCCTTCGTGGTGAGTCGTTTGCTTTCTTTCTTTTTTATCTTAGAGTGTAGTTGGTTGAAAGTAGTGCTCATAGTGCCCCCTGTTGGGAGCCGCAGAGAGGCCTTCCACGTGTGGGCTGTGGGCAATGACAGTGCTGCAGAACGCTCCTCTAATTAAAAGCTTAATTTAATCTCCGAAACGCGCCGCGTCCGGTCATGACTCTCAAGTTATTGTTTCTTAATTCAACGGTAGCCATTGCTGGAGTCCAAGCAGCGCTTAATTGAAAAGTTGCGTTCCTATTAATAAGCTTGTCCGCCATACGAATATGTATGGCCTCTTTAAAAACGCAATCGCAGATCGATGATGTTGCGGAAAAAACTTCAGTCTTCCAGTAAAACATACGATGCTCCATGTTGAGGCAATGTTCCGCTACCGCTGGTTTATCAGGTTGGCCAAGGCGTTTATTATAACTATGCTGAACAAAATATTCTTGCGTAGTTCTACTTGTCTGCCCAACATACACTATGCGATCAAAAGTATCCGGACACCTGGCTGAAAATGACTTACAAGTTCGTGGCGCCAGCCGGTAATGCTGGAATTCAACATGGTGTTGACCCACCCTTAGCCTTGATGACAGCTTCTACTATAGCAGGCATACGTTCAATCGGATGCTGGAAGGTCTCTTGGGGAATGACAGCCCATTCTTCACGGAGTGCTGCACTGAGGAGAGGTATCGATGTCGATCGGTGAGGCTTGGCACGAAGTCAGGGTTCCAAAATATCCGAAAGGTGTTCTATAGCATTCAGATCAAGACTCTGTGCAGGCCAGTTCATTACAGGGATGTTATTGTCGTGTAACCACTCCGTCACAGGCCGTGCATTATGAACAGGTGCTCTATCGTGTTGAAAGATGCAATTGAACTGCTCTTCATTAGTGGGAAGCAAGACGGTGCTTAAAACGTCAATGTAGGCCCGTGCTGTGATAGTGCCACGCAAAAGAACAAGGGGTACAAGCCCTCTCCATGAAAAACACGACACCATAACACCACCGCCTTCGAATTTTACTGCTGACACTACACACGCTGACAGATGCCGTTCACCGGGCATTCGCCATACTCGCACCCTGCCATCGGACCGCCACATTGTGTACCGTGATTCGCCACTCCACACAACTTTTTTCCACTGTTCAATCGTCCAATGTTTACGCTCCTTACACCAAGCGAGACGTCGTTTGGCATTTCCAGGCGTCATGTTTGGCTTATGGGCAGCCGCTCGGCCATGAAACCCAAGTTTTCTCACCTCCCACCTAACTGTCATAGAGCCCGCATCTCGTGGTCGTGCGGTAGCGTTCTCGCTTCCCAGGCCCGGGTTCCCGGGTTCGATTCCCGGCGGGGTCAGGGATTTTTCTCTGCCTCGTGATGGCTGGGTGTTGTGTGATGTCCTTAGGTTAGTTAGGTTTAAGTAGTTCTAAGTTCTAGGGGACTGATGACCTAAGATGTTAAGTCCCATAGTGCTCAGAGCCATTCGAACTGTCATAGTACTTGCAATGGATGCTGATGCAGTTTGGAATTCCTGTGTGATGGACTTGATAGATGTCTGCCTATTACACATTACAACCCTATTCAACTGTCGGCGGTCTCGGCCAGTCAACATACGAGGACGGCCTGCAGGTTTTTGTGCTGTACGTGTCCCTTCACGTTTCTACTTCACTACCACATCGGAAACAGTGGACCTAGGGATGTTTATGAGTGTGGAAATCTCGCGTACAGACGAATGACACAAGTGACACCCAATCACCTGAATACGTTCGAAGTCCATGAGTTCCGCAGAGCGCCCCATTCTGCTCTCTGACGATGTCTAATGACTACTGAGGTCACTGATATCGAGTACCTGGCAGTAGGTGGCAGCGCAATGCACCTAATATGAAAACGTATGTTTTTGGGGGTATCCGGGTACTTTTGATCACATAGTGTAAGATATGCTTCATTAGCATGGGATCTTATATAGGCCACGTTGTCTAAGGCCGAGATCGTCTTTGACTGAACTGACAAATTCCTTAGTTTTACTGGTGGACGAAAAACACTCTTAATGTCGTATTTCTTGAGTATTCTCTCTGTTCTTGAAGATGTGCCCTCTAAATACGTCAAGAACGCCGTTACAGTGAGTGCCTCCGCATCTTCATTTACATCCGTACATTTAACTTGCTTTGAACAGAATGCATTGTGTATCTGTCTGTCAGAATAGTCGTTCTGTTGGAACACCGTTCTTAAGTGTTGTAGCTTACCAGGTAGAATGTCGGTATCTGAAACCACAAATGCTCTCTAAACCAGAGAGTGTAAGGCACTACCGCGTTGTGAAGGATGGTGACAGCTGGTGACATGCAGATATAACTCTATTAATTCTATGTGAGTCGGTTTGCAGTAGACACTATGTCCCATTGAACTGTTAACTTTTCTTCTAACCACGTCCTCCAGGAACTATTATACGCCGTCCTTTTCCACTTCCGCGCTGAACTGAATAATCGGATTGAGCGAGGAGGAATATAGATAATGTCTAAATTCCCTGGGACTACAGCACAAATGTATCGTCTACGTACTTTCAGATACAGGAAGGCTGGCGACTTACCGACTGCAGTGCTTTTTCCTCAAAGTCTTTCATAAAATAGTGGACCACCACGGGAGACAGAGGACTTCCCTTGGCAACATCGTCCACTTGGTCAAAATAATGGTTATTAAATAAGAAATAAGTTGAAGTATCCATATGTTTAAACGATACCACGATGCCTTTCTCAAACGTGCTGCTGATAAGTTCTAAAGAGTCCTGTAGAGGTACTTTCGTAAATAAAGATACAACATCACAGTTAACTAAATGATCCGATGGTTGTAGTTTGTCTTCAGATGTATTAAGAAGTCCTCTGAGTTTTAGAAATGACGGTCACATTTGCTTACAAGGGGTCCCAGTAGCAAAATAAGCTGTTTGGCCAGGAAATAAGTAGGCACTCCAATGTTGTTCACTATTGGGCAAAGAGGAGATAAGTGACTACAAGTGTTTTGGCACATGTATACATCTCAGGATGCTAATGGGATACTTCAGGCACATGAAACACGTTACCATGAATGTAAAGCAAGAACTAATTCTGGTACAAAGTACAAACAAAGTACATACATACAGTGACCGTAAGATGATCCTAACGAAAAGAAAATGGTGCTTGAAAATTAGTATGGAAAATGTCTCATAATTGTGTAATCAATAAGGAGCATTTCAAAATTTGAATGGTATTGAATGGTGGCATTCAACTGTCATTAACTTTCAATTCATGGGAACTATTTGAATAACACATACTGCCGCTGTTCAATTTGAAACATCTCGCTTCATTATCCTAGCATTGAAACTCGACAGGGATGCTAGTCTGGAATTTGATTCAACTTTGATAGTTGTAAATTAAATAATGCAAAAGTTTACCTTAATTCAGCTAGACTAGGGTATTAACGTTTACAGCCTATAGTTCGTTATACACGCAAGGTACTATCATGGTGTTAAAAATGATGAATTCGGATGCATGCTCAGCCCACAGAAATGTAGATAATTAGCACCCACTGTCATGATAGATTGCTCAAAGCAGAACGAACCTATGAAATCAGAGTCGATAGATGTCCGTATAGAATTTGAATCTTCAGAAAATTTACACAACGCCATTGCAGCACACATATTAATACTACATGACCATGTGTTTAATTGCCGGCCGAAGTGGCCGTGCGGTTAAAGGCGCTGCAGTCTGGAACCGCAAGACCGCTACGGTCGCAGGTTCGAATCCTGCCTCGGGCATGGATGTTTGTGATGTCCTTAGGTTAGTTAGGTTTAACTAGTTCTAAGTTCTAGGGGACTAATGACCACAGCAGTTGAGTCCCATAGTGCTCAGAGCCATGTGTTTAATTATTCACCACTCATAGGAATGGGGCAGCAAACTACGTTAATAAATGCATGTTTCATTGCATCTGAAGCATATCACGATGATGCCTCAAAGTTCAAACACCAATATAGACACTCAAGCATTCTGCAATGGATGTGGACGGTTTGTATTTAAGGATACTGCTTTCATCATATTCTGAAACGCAGTATGTGTTGTTACAACGTTCTCCACAAACGTTGCACCACCGAAACTATTCAGAGACGTGAAGTGTGCCAAGGCATGAAAAATTGTATTATTGATAATATGTAAATACCATGGAATACACTGGTATGATCCCAGGATAACTTACAAAGATACATTGACATCTTTTCGAATATTTGATCTTATAGATAGAGTCGTGTATGTATAAAGCAGTGAGGACGCTATGTGGTAATGTGATATCCTACATAAGCTGTGCAGATCAACCTGGTGCTCCACTGCTGAAACTTTACGCACTTCAGTAATTGGAATAGTCCATTCTACTGTGGCATATGGTACTCCTGTATAGCTCAGTGGCACACATACACAGACGCTCGAAGCACAGCTCAACAACTTAATGAGAATTATTAGTGGTACACTAAGATAGTACACTAAGATCAACCCTTGTGGAATGGCTGTCTATATTGAGCCATATTCTGCCACCTGTACCCTGACGCAAAGAAGCTCTTCTCCTTGAGTTTAAACGTGTACAAGGCAACCCGTAACTCTCAATACATCAAGACGCACATGTGTCATTTCAACTTAAGAGACTTATGGGAACGAGTCTGGGCAGTTGATTGCCCTCCACATGCCCAGAACTTGTCCTGCGTCAGAAAGAAACACCCTACCTTCGACCAAACGAGCAGAGCACGGACAGCGATCAACAGAATATGCACCAATCACGGCAGAACCATGGACTCTCTTCATGCATGGGGTAAGGCTGCATCTTCAAAATGCAATTGTGGAACAGCTAGGCAAACCGTTTGTCACATTGTTAGGGCATATTGTAGAACTTTCGGCGATTTCCTGATGGCAACGAACAACACAGTAGATTATACTAAAAATGTAAATGTCTGTCTGTAAATTGCATGTGTTATTGTTTATATTATATTTAATATTGCGCTTAAAAACCATATGCCAAATAAATAAGAAATGTGTAATCCTGTTCAACACTTTTTTTGTACTCAGAAGTCTCACCTGCTTATACACCTACCGCCCCTTTACACAGAGTGGTTTCAAATTGGAACATATACATATACTGTATATGACTGGGCCTGGGAATCAAAGAAAGTATTAAACACACACACACACACACACACAAACAAACAAACACACGCAGTATGCTTTTCAATTTAACTCCTTTGGTACTATATGCTTCCCATGAGTATTTCTTTAAAAGATTAAAATCTTGAGTATGTTAGTGTTGCCATTCTATTTTGGATATAGTAGCTGCAATGTTATAGTTGTTTTTCTTTTTATAATACAGCTGGTGCAATGCTACAATTGTCAGTGTTTGATACAGCTGTTGCAATATTAGAGAGAAAGATAGAGAGACTTTTTAAAATGGGAAACGAAATAGAATATATGACACTAAAAGCTAACAATACTGACCTGGATGACTAATAGAAGGGAAAAGAACACTGTTGAAATTGTGTATATACATTTCACACACATAACAATATTTACAATCCACACACACATAGCACGCAATCAACTCACACACGTACATAGTATGTGCACACGCATATATACATACCTATTGACACTATTATAAATGCGACATACTATTTACCATACACTCACACGTATATTTACAAATAAATACCCCCTCTCCCTCTCTCTATCAACCATGTGAATAGTGCAAGTATGGCAGGGTCGGATTCCATCCTCACAAATGACCCACTCATTGTTGTGAGACGACAGGCTGATTTTCTGCTCTGATGCAGAATGTACCTCATGGGACCATGACTGAATATTAACTTAGCGCACCATATCAGAAGAGCTGGTGAAGCACCGCAAGAAAACCACACAAATATTCCAAGAAATCGTCAACCATAAGAGCCATTGACGCCACACATGGCAGACTCTTTGCCCACCACTGGGTGCCTCCTATCACTGCACAGTATGGGTACATTTTAGATCTAAGACCTAAAACGTTCTCAGTCTGTGACCCATGCGCCTCTGCGTCTATATCTATCTTCATACTCCGCAAACCACTGTATGGTGCATGGCAAAGGATACATTGTATCAATACTAGTCGTTTCCTTCCTGTTCCATTCACAAATAGAGTGAGGGAAAAGTGGCTGTCTGTATTTCTCCACGTGAGCCCTAATTTCTCTTATCTTACCTTCATGGTCTCTCCGTGAAATGTGTGTTGGCAGCAGTAGAATCGTTCTGCTGTCATGGTTCTCTAAATTTTCTCAGCATGTTTCATAAAAAGAACGCCGTCTTCCCTCCAGGAAATCTCATTTGAGTTCCCGAAGCATAGCCATAACACATCTACATCTACAGGGTGTTACAAAAAGGTACGGCCAAACTTTCAGGAAACATTCCTCACACACAAAAAAAGAAAATATGTTATGTGGACATGTGTCCGGAAACGCTTACTTTCCATGTTAGAGCATATTTTATTACTTCTCTTCAAATCACATTAATGATGGAATGGAAACACACAGCAACAGAACGTACCAGCGTGACTTCAAACACTTTGTTACAGGAAATGTTCAAAATGTCCTCCGTTAGCGAGGATACATGCATCAACTCTCCGTCGCATGGAATCCCTGATGCGCTGATGCAGCCCTGGAGAATGGCGTATTGTATCACAGCCGTCCACAATACGAGCACGAAGAGTCTCTACATTTGGTACCGGGGTTGCGTAGACAAGAGCTTTCAAATGCCCCCATAAATGAAAGTCAAGAGGGTTGAGGTCAGGAGAGCGTGGAGGCCATGGAATTGGTCCGAACTACCAATCCATCGGCCACCGAATCTGTTATTGAGAAGCGTACGAACACTTCGACTGAAATGTGCAGGAGCTCCTTCGTGCATGAACCACATGTTGAGTCGTACTTGTTAAGGCACATGTTCTAGCAGCACAGGTAGAGTATCCCGTATGAAATCATGATAACGTGCTCCAGTGAGCGTAGGTGGAAGAACATGGGGCCCAATCAAGACATCACCAACAATGCCTGCCCAAACGTTCACAGAAAACCTGTGTTGATAACGTGATTGCACAATTGCGTGCGGATTGTCGTCAGCCCACACATGTTGATTGTGAAACTATACAATTTGATCACGTTGGAATGAAGCCTCATCCGCAAAGAGAACATTTGCACTGAAATGAGGATTGACACATTGTCGGATGAACCATTCGCAGAAGTGTACCCGTGGAGGCCAATCAGCTGCTGATAGTGCCTGCACACGCTGTACATGGTACGGAAACAACTGGTTCTCCCGTAGCACTCTCCATACAGTGACGTGGTCAACGTTACCTTGTACAGCAGCAACTTCTCTGACGCTGACATTAGGGTTATCGTCAACTGCACGAAGAATTGCCTCGTCCATTGCAGGTGTCCTCGTCGTTCTAGGTCTTCCCCAGTCGCGAGTCATAGGCCGGAATGTTCCGTGCTCCCTAAGACGCCGATCAATTGCTTCGAACGTCTTCCTGTCGGGGCACCTTCGTTCTGGAAATCTGTCTCGATACAAACGTACCGCGCCACGGCTATTTCCCCGTGCTAATCCATACGTCAAATGGGCATCTACCAACTTCGCATTTGTAAACATTGCACTGACTGCAAAACCACGTTCGTGATGAACACTACCCTGTTGATGCTACGTACTGATGTGCTTGATGCTAGTACTGTAGAGCAATGAGTCGCATGTCAACACAAGCACCGAAGTCAACATTACCTTCCTTCAATTGGGCCAACTGGCGGTGAATCGAGGAAGTACAGTACATACTGACGAAGCTAAAATGAGCTCTGACATGGAAATTAAGCGTTTCCGGACACATGTCCACATAACATCTTTTCTTTATTTGTGTGTGAGGATTTTTTCCTGAAAGTTTGGCCGTACCTTTTTGTAACACCCTGTGTATTTACGTCATACGCTGCACTCCATTTAATGGTGTGTGACGGAGGGTACTTACGTACCACTGACTGAACCCTCCAACCCTGTTCCTCTGGCGAATAGCACGTGGAAAGAATGATTGTCGGTAAACCTCTGTATTGGCTCTAATTTCTCGAATTTGCTCCTCGTGGTCATTACGCGAGACATACGTGGGGGAAAAAAATGTTGTCCGACTCTTCCTGGAAAGTAAGTGCTCTCTCGAAATTTCAAAAGTTAATCTCTCCGTGATGCACAACGCCACTCTTGTAAGGTCTGCCAATGGAATTTGTTGAGAATCTCCGTAACGTTCTCGCGCCGGATAAACGATCCCGTGACAAAACGCGCCGCTCTTCGTTGGATCTTCTCGTTCTCTTCTATCAGTCCTACATGGTACGGATTCGAGATGGATGAACAATACTCAGGAATCTGTCGAACAAGCGCCTTGAATATAAGCCACTTCCTTCGTGGATAAGTTACATTCCATTAAGATTTTCATATGATTCTGAGTCTGGCATCTTCTTTTCCCACTATTTGCTTTATGTGGTCATTCCACTTAAGGTCGCTCTGGGTAGTTAATCCTAGATATTTTAGAGTAGATACTGTTTCCAGTGGTTCTTCATCAGTAGTGTAGCTGTACTGTAGCGGCTTCCTTTTTCTATGTATGCGTAGATGTTACATTTATATAGGTTCAGAGTCAACTGCCAGGGCCTACACCATTCATGAGATCTCTGGAGATCATTTTGCAAATCGTTACAATCTTCTGGCGTTGCTACTTTGGCATATACAACTGCATCGTCTGCGAACAGTCTTAAAGAGCATCTGACACTTTTCACTAGACCATTTAGATACACGGTTGTTCTTATTATAGAAGTTTATTTCCCCAGATCGTACAAAAACACACAATGGTTACTAGTTTCAGCGAAATTAAATCATCATCTTCACATTATTTGTACTTTTTTTACAGGGCCAATCCATTTCGTCGTCTGTTCACATTAATTCTATAACAAGAAGAACAACCATGTTTAGATTGTGAGATCGCCTCAAATACAGCTGACAATGTCAGGTTATCATCATTTATATACATTGTAAACAGTAACTTTCCTATCATACTTCCTTGGGGTACCCCGGAAATAATCTCTGCATCTGTCGATTTTGTTCCATTAGAGCGACGTGTTGAGTTCTGTCTGCAAGCAAGTCTTTAGTCCAGTCGCAAATCTGCTGCGATATTCGATAAGATCGTAATTTTTTCGCTAGACGGCAGATCGGGACGGTGTCAGATGCCTTCCTGAAGTCAAGGAACACAGCACCAACCTTAGCGCCGTTGTCTACGGCGCTGTGGATCTCATGGAGGAACAGAGCGGGCTGAGTTTTGCATGATCTCTGTTTACGGCATCCAAGTTGATTTTTGTAGAGGTGGTTTTCATTCTCCAAAAAGCTTCATAATTCTTGAGGGTAAAACATGATCCATAATTCTACAACAGATCGACGTCAACGATATAGGTCTATAATTGTGCGCATCTGTCCTACGGCCCTTCTTAAAAACGGGAATGATCTGCTCTTTCTTAGCAGTAGCTAGGTAACCTTGGCTGCTCAAGCGATCTAGATAAATTACTGCTAGAAGGGGAGCAAGTTCTTTCGCATAATCTTTATAGAATCTTATAGGTATCTCATGTGGTCTTGATGCCTTTTCACAACTAATCGATTGTAGTTGTTTTTCTATTCCCCGATCGGTTATCTCAATATCTGCCATTTCGATGCTCGTACGACGATCGAAAGGAGGCACCGTGTTACGATTTTCTTTGTCAGATAGGGTTTCACTTCTCTTGACTCTGAGGTGAAGTTTTCTTTGTTTACGTAGGAGTTTTCTAACCCGGCTATTAAACCATGGTTGGTCTTTTCCATCCCTAAGGACCTTACTCGGAACGTATATGTCTTGGCCATATTGCACGATGCCTTTTAATTTTCTTCCAATTGTTCTCCACATCTTCGTCATCATCACCGAATATTTTATGCTGACTGCTCAGATAGTCTGAAATTTGTATCCTGTCACCCTTGCTAAGCAAAAATTTCTTCCTACCTTTCTTAACATTCTTTGTAGCACCCGTAGTCTAAAATGCTATCACAGCCTTATGATCGCTGATACCTTCTTTTACGTTAATGATTCGGTAAGATCAGGGTTGTTTGATGCCAGGAGGTCTAAGACGCTACCCTTACGAGTTGGTTCTCTATCTGCTCGAAGTAATTTTAGCAGAAGACGCCCAGGACAATGTCACACGAATCGCTGTCTCTGGCACCAGTTTTGATAACATGACACTCTCAATCTATACCTGGTAAGTTGAAGTCACCCCCTATTACAATGGCATGATAAGGAATATTAGTAACGGTATTCTGCCTGTTCTGTCTGAAACGCTGTACCACTAGAACTCCTGATCCAGGCGGTCTATAAAAGCATCCGATTATCCTTTTTGGCCGATCTTTGATCACCCAGATTAATTCACGATCGGAATCCGTGATAACCTTGCTAAATTTTATCTAATTCTTTACTGAAATAAACACGCCGCCACCATTGGCGACTACCCTAGCCTTACGATAAATATTCGAATCTGAACTTAGGATTTCGTTGTCATTAACATCATGTTTCAACCAACTTTCCGTTCCTCATACTATCTGTGCATTTGACCGTCAGTAAACGATACTAATTCTGGAATCTTTCCTTGGATGCTCCAGCAGTTTACTAAAGTCACATTAATGTTTTCTATCTCTGATCTGGAACGACAACATTCTCTGAGGACGTTGTAGCTAATTTACCAGTCAAATCATCCTTGATCCCAAGGGAGGGTTCCTCTAAGCTAAAAAAGCCTCACATGCGCGTCACACGTACTCCGCCACCCTAGTATCCGCTTCCTGTGTGTATTGCACACCTGACGATATTAAGGGGAACCCTCCGATCCTGCACCCGAAGCGGAGGTCGATAAATTCGCCTCTGATACCGTCGAAGAGACGTCTGAGTCTCCGGTTTAGACCTTCCGCTCTGCTCCAAACCTGAGAACAGCGATCAACCCTGAACACGATGTTACAAACAGACAGCTTAGCCTGCACCCGGGGTGCGTTACTAGTTGCCTTCACCAAATCAGCCATGCGCCGAAAGGAGCCGAGGATGCCCTCAGAACCCAGGCCGCAGGCGTCATTCGTGCCGACATGTGCCAGTATATGCAGCCGGCTACACCCAGTGAGCTCGATAGCCGTCGGCAGGGCCTCCACATCACGGACGAGACACCCCGGCAAACATACCGAGTCCATACCGACTTCTTTCCCGCCTTGTCTGTTATTTCCCTGAGAGGCTCCCTCACCAACATAACATTATAACTTCCGCTGACAAGCCACGACTGGTTCGGGAAAATCGGTCGCTAGAGGTGTCGCAGGTCTCATCACCAGCGCCACGAAGTCGCCGCAACTTTAAGCATTATCCAGAAACATGTCGAGGTAGCCTACGCAGCTTCCAGCTGTTTGCGGACAGCAGCCAATTGTCCTTGTGTCCGCTCGGAACAAACACAGTCCCTAGCCATATCGTAGTGTGCAAAAAATAGTTACAAGATCTCAGATGGCGCTACTGAGTTTAGAATGTACGCAAAATATAACGAGGAGAATAAAGAAACACTAAAAACTGCTTTTCAGATTTCTCGTTATACCGTGAGACGGTAAGCTCTTAAACAGAAGTAAATTTCTCAACTGAAGTTGACGTATCTACAGTTACCTGTTACTACAAACCGCGATTACCCAAAAGCTACTGCACGAGATAAGTATGCAGACTATAACGCACTGATCTAAACTATATGCTGTATACCAGCACGAGCGTGACGTGGCGGTCTGACGGCGGAAAAATTACACTAGAAAGCCGCCTTAAACAAGGATATACACCAACATTGAAGCAAAAACAAAAATTTAGAGAATTTGCTAACCACTAGTCCACACAGTAAATGTGGCTCTGAGCACTATGGGACTTAACATATTAGGTCATCAGTCCCCTAGAACTTAGAACTACTTAAACCTAACTAACCTAAGGACATCACACAACACCCAGCCATCACGAGGCAGAGAAAATCCCTGACCCCGCCGGGAATCGAACCCGGGAACCCGGGCGTGGGAAGCGAGAACTCTACCGCACGACCACGAGATGCGGGCCCACACAGTAAAGTACACAGGTATAGTTCACTACTATGCAGAATCCCGAGGAAAAAAACAGAAACTAAACTAAATTACTGCTTATCAGACAACGGTTGCTTCTGCTACCGTTACTGGCGCGTCCGCTCGGCTCGGCGTCTGCCAGAACACTGACTCATACTCCTGTTTTGATGGAACCTGCCAATAACAAATCCAGCAGTCCACTTCTGAATTGTTTTAATGGTTTCCTGTAATCCAGCCTGGTGAGGATCCCTAATGCTCTAACAACACTAAAGAATGGGGCGCACCAGTGCTCTATATGCAGACTCCTTTGCGGATGAATCACACTTTCCTAAAATTCACTCAATAAACCGAAGTCAACCATTTGCCTTCCCTACTACCGTCCTTACGTACTCTTTCCATTTCATGTCGCTTTGGAGCGTTATGGCTGTATATTTAATCGAATGTGACTGTGTCAGGCAGCACACTGCGAATGCTATATTCAAACATTACAGAATTGTTTTTCATACCCATCTGCATTAACTTACGTTCCTCTACATTTAGAGCAACCTGCCATCCATCAAACCAACTAGAAATTTTGCCTAAGTCATTCAGTATACACCTCCAGTCATTCAGTGATGACATCTTCTTGTGTCCTCGTACCTATGTTAACAGTCTGCAGTGGGGCACCATATCAGACGCTTTCTGGAAATCTAGGAATATGAAATCTGTCTGTTGTCCTTCATCCATTGTTTGGTTTGCAGTGTATCATGTGGAAAAGAGTAAGCTGAGTTTCACACCAGTGATGCATTGTAAATCTGCGCTGATTTGTGAACAGAAGGAAATGTATTATATTCGAACTGAGAATATGTTCAAGAATTCTGCAGCAAACCGATGTTGAGGGGAGCGTCCTTTTATTTTCCTTATCTACAGGAGTCACCAGCGCTTTTTTCCAATTACTTTGGACTTTGCACTGGGCAAAAGATTCGCGATCAATTCAAGCTAAGTAAGGAGTTAGTTTCGCAGAGTATCTTCTGTGAAACTGAATTGGGATTCCATCTAAATATGATTACTTATTTGTTTTCAACTCTTTCAGTTGATTTTCTACGCCAGGGATTACTATGTCCTGCATATGCGAGTCTGTGTGACAATCAAATGACGGTGTGTCTGTACGATCATTCTGCACGAATGATTTCTTAAAAGTGAAATGTTAAACTTCAGCTTTCCTTTCGCTCTCTTCTATAGGCACATTGAACTGGTCAAAGAGAGACTGAATAAAAGACTTCGATACGCTGAGCGATTTTACGTGGGTTCAAATGGCTCTGAGGACTATGGGACTTAACTTCTGAGGCCATCAGTCCCCAAGAACTTAGAACTACTTAAACCTAACTAACCTAAGGACATCACACACACCCATGCCCGCGGCAGGATTCGAACCTGCGACTGTAGCGATCGCGCGGTTCCAGACTGTAGCGCCTGGAACCGCTTGGCCACCCCGGCTTTTACGTAGGACCAGAATATTCACAGGTTCTCGGCAAGATCTTTTGCTAAGGTATGATGATGGTAGTCATTGTATGCTTCGCGCATCGATCTTTTTACAGATGCACGAATTCTACCAACTTCTCTGTCGTTATTTTTGTGCACCTGTCTCTGTTTCCTCATCATTTTCCGAAACTTCTTATTTACCCTCAATGGGTCTTTTCCGTCCTCAATCCCCGTACGCGGCATATGCACTACTGCCCTTTAAAATTGCTCACCAAGAAGAAATGCAGATGATAAATGGGTATTCATTGGACAAATATATTATACTAGAACTGACATGTGATTACATTTTCATACAATTTGGGTGCATAGATCCTGAGAAATCAGGACCCTGAACAATCACGTCTGGCCGTAATAACGGCCCTGATACGCCTGGGCATTGAGTCAAACAGAGCTTGGATGGCGTGTACAGCTACCGCTGCCCGTGCAGCTTCAACACGATACCACAGTTCATCAAGAGTAGTGACTGGCGTATTGTGACGAGCCAGTTGCTCGGCCACCATTCACCAGACGTTTTCAATTGGTGAGAGATCTGGAGAATGTGCTGGCCAGGGCAGCAGTCGAACATTTTCTGTATCCATGCTGCTGCAAACGTCGTCGAACTGTTCGTGCAGATGGTTGTTGTCTTGCAAACGTCCCCATCTGTTGACTCAGGGATCGAGACGTGGCTGCACGATACGTTACACCCATGCGGATAAGATGCCTGTCATCTCGACTGCTTGTGATACGAGGCCATTGGGATCCAGCACGGCGTTCCGTATTACCCTCCTGAGCCCACCGATTCCATATTCTGCTAACAGTCATTGGATCTCGACCAACGCGAGCAGCAATGTCGCGATACGATAAGCCGCAATCGCGATAGGCTACAATCCGACCTTTATCAAAGTCGGAAATGTGATGGTACGCATTTCTCCTCCTTACACGAGGCATCACAACAACGTTTCACCAGGCAACGCCAGTCAACTGCTGTTTGTGTATGAGAAATCGGTTGGAAACTTTCCTCATGTCAGCACGTTGTAGGTGTAGCCACCGGCGCCAACCTTGTGTGAATGCTCTGAAAAGTTAATCATTTGCTTATCACAGCATCTTCTTCCTGTCAGTTAAATTCCGCGTCTGTAGCAAGTCATCTTCGTGGTGTAGCAATTTTAATGGCCAGTAGTGTACTTTTCCAGGGTGCGACTTACAATTCGTTTAAACTTTGTGCCTATTTCTTCTATGTCCATTGTCTTTCATTAAACCAATAACCTTGCTGTTTGGAGGTGCAATTCCAGAAGGATTATCGGCCACAAACCAGACATGTAGGATGCATCGGGGTGGCAGGTTATTACTTCCTGTGGATCGCAACCCCTCCTCCAATATATGTAGCTGTCCGTACTCATATAAAGTAATACTGAGTCTACAAAATGAGTTTTTACAAACTTATAATGAAACTGTTACATTTGGAGTTGGGGTAAGTCCAGTGTATGAAAACCAACATAAACAGGTTTCATTAACTCTACCGAAGCCTTAGCCATTTCCAGAGCTGAAGATGTGGCCCATTTAAAATTTCACCTGGGGATATAATTTTTTGTGCCATAACGCCCATCCCATGTTGTTCTGTAGATTGGCTGGTTGATTTGTGGGAGGAGACAAAACAGTGAGGCCATCGGTCCCATTGGATTAGGGAAAGATGGGGAAGGAAGTCAGCCGTGGCCTTTCAAAGGAACAATCCAGGAATTTGCCTGAAGCGATTTAGGGAAATCACGCAAAACCTAAATCAGTATGGCCAGACGCGGGTTTGAACCGGCGTCCTCCAGAATGCGAATGCAGTGTGTTAACCACTGCGCCACTTCGCTCGGTTGGCTCTTCTGTGAATTTTGCTGCGCTGTCTAACATTTTCCATTGTTTTGCTGAAAACTGCATTATTCATAAGATTGTAAAAATCTTTCTGAAAATCGTATGTCGTTGAACCCTGCTTAGTAGTGTTTATGTCAATATAGTTTTCAAACAGCGTGACTGGTCGAATTTAGTAGCATGGCTGATCCTAATTAGTTCCGTCGCCAAACAATGACGTTGAAGAAGGTTTCTATACTCCAGCACATTTTTTTCAACCCCAGCAACTTCGATATGCTTAACAAATCTCAGTGCTCCTCACATAGTGGCATATTGCAGTGCTCGTCCTGCAAACTATCAGGATGTGCTATGTCCGCCTCTCCACATAGAATAATCAACTGCCACATTTGAGAATTCATCTCATCTGACAATTTCATCATCGGATAGCCATCGAAACCCTACAAGAGACAGAGACTCTTGCAACTCATGTCTGTATAAATTGTTTATACGAGGGCTATCCACAAAGTACATTACGTTTTGGAATTAAAAATAAATAAAGTATTGGAAATTTTTTTTATTATATACAGATGAAAGCCACACTTAAATACTACTTTTCTACATAGTTGCCATTTAAAGTAAGGCACTTATCGTAGCGGTGGACGAGCTTGGAAATTCCTTCGTCGTAAAATTCGGCCGCCTGCGCCTTCAACCACGTGGTTACCTCTTTTGGGACAGAAAAGGTGTGATTTTTGTGGATTTCCTGTAAAGAGGCACTACAATAGACTCTAAAAGGTATTGCCAAACTCTGCACAACCTCAGAAGAGCAATACAAAACAAGCGCAGGGGAAAGTTGGGCTCAAAGATCTTGCTGATTCACGACAACGCCCGGGCCTACACGGCAAATGCCACTCGTGAAGTTCTCGAATCTTTTAAGTGGGAGTTATTTCCTCATCCGCCGTACAGTCCCGACCTGGCACCGAGCGACTTCCACTTATTCCCAGCAATGAAGAAGTGGTTGGCTATGCAGCGTTTTGATGACGACCCACAGCTTCAAGAAGAGGTAACCACGTGGTTGAAGGCGCAGGCGGCCGAATTTTACGACGAAGGAATTTCCAAGTTCGTCCATCGCTACTATTAGTGCCTTAATTTAAATGACAACTATGTAGAAAAGTAGTATTTAAGTGTGGCTTTCATCTGTATATCATAAAAAAATTTCCAATACGATACTTATTTTTAATTCCAAAACGTAATGTACTTTGTGGATAGCCCTCGTATACAAATATAAGAATGTTTTGTGGAACTTTTTTGTGGCCGACTGGTTCTAGGCGCCTCAGTCCGGAACCGCGCTGCTGCTACGGTCGCAGGTTCGAATCCTGCTTTGGGCATGGATGTGTGTGATGTCCTTAGGTTAGTTAGGTTTAAGCACAGGGCTATTACAAATGATTGAAGCGATTTCATAAATTCACTGTAGCTCCGTTCATTGACATATGGTCACGACACACTACAGATATGTAGAAAAACTCATAAAGTTTTGTTCGGCTGAAGCCGCACTTCAGGTTTCTGCCGCCAGAGCGCTCGAGAGCGCAGTGAGACAAAATGGCGACAAGAGCCGAGAAAGCGTATGTCGTGCTTGAAATGCACCCACATCAGTCAGTCATAACAGTGCAACGACACTTCAGGACGAAGTTCAACAAAGATCCACCAACTGCTAACTCCATTCGGCGATGGTATGCGCAGTTTAAAGCTTCTGGATGCCTCTGTAAGGGGAAATCAACGGGTCGACCTGCAGTGAGCGAAGAAACGGTTGAACGTGTGCGGGCAAGTTTCACGCGTAGCCCACGGAAGTCGACGAATAAAGCAAGCAGGGAGCTAAACGTACCACAGCCAACGGTTTGGAAAATCTTACGGAAAAGGCTAAAGCAGAAGCCTTACCGTTTACAATTGCTACAAGCCCTGACACCCGATGACAAAGTCAAACGCTTTGAATTTTCGGCGCGGTTGCAACAGCTCATGGAAGAGGATGCGTTCAGTGCGAAACTTGTTTTCAGTGATGAAGCAACATTTTTTCTTAATGGTGAAGTGAACAGACACAATGTGCGAATCTGGGCGGTAGAGAATCCACACGCATTCATTCAGCAAATTCGCAATTCACCAAAAGTTAACGTGTTTTGTGCAATCTCACGGTTTAAAGTTTACGGCCCCTTTTTCTTCTGCGAAAAAAATGTTACAGGATACGTGTATCTGGACATATTGGAAAATTGGCTCATGCCACAACTGGAGACCGACAGCGCCGACTTCATCTTTCAACACGATGGTGCTCCACCGCGCTTCCATCATGATGTTCGGCATTTCTTAAACAGGAGATGGAAAAACCGATGGATCGGTCGTGGTGGAGATCATGATCAGCAATTCATGTCATGGCCTCCACGCTCTCCTGACGTAACCCCATGTGACTTCTTTCTGTGGGGTTATGTGAAAGATTCAGTGTCTAAACCTCTACCAAGAAACGTACCAGAACTGCGAGCTCGCATCAACGATGCTTTCGAACTCATTGATGGGGACATGCTGCGCCGAGTGTGGGAGGAACTTGATTATCAGCTTGATGTCTGCCGAATCACTAAAGGGGCACATATCGAACATTTGTGAATGCCTAAAAAAACTTTTTGAGTTTTTGTATATGTGTTCAAAGCATTGTGAAAATATCTCAAATAATAAAGTTATTGTAGAGCTGTGAAAGCGCTTCAATCATTTGTAATAACCCTGTAGTTCTAAGTTCAAGGGGACTGATGACCTCAGATGTTAAGTACCATAGTTCTCAGAGCCATTTTTTGCTTAGAGCCATTTGAACAATTTGTTGAGGGATAATAGTTTGAGAAAGAAGGTGCTACCTAAGACAGCAGGCTGAGTGGCGTGTGATGCAGTAATGTGTTTATGCATGCCACACGCTGCAGTCTGCGCCGATCACCTTCCATCAAGACTAACTAACATGATAAACACATGCATCGTCCCGGAACGAGGGAGAACATCAGACCTTGTACACCTACCGGAGCACGTCATCGTGCGTTATGAGAAAATTCATTCTGTTCGTCAAGATCTTGTCAGATTCTTTTCTTTTAGCAACATTAATTTCAAGTTCTTCAAGATATCTACCCTTGTTTGCTCTGTGGAAAATCTCCGTTTTGTTGTCAATACTAGTGATTTGATGGTTAGCGCTTAGATCTTCTTAGTTAAAGGTAAGCAAAGGATTGGAGACTGAGGATCAATGGCTTGACGACTAATTCCAAGACTTTCATCCTCAGTTCCCCAGGGTGGAGGGACTATAAACTTCTTCCTTTCCTATCTTCTTTCCTCTTCTTCATTCTAAACTATATTTTTGTATTTGTTTTCCAAAATTTAAACTTCATGTAAATTTTTGTTAAATGGTTTGGGAAAGCTGCCATAAAGAAAAGAAAAGAAAGGTAAATAGTAAACAAAGATAACCAAGTAGAAGGAAACAAAATAAAAGAGACAAAAACAAAACACGATCAACTATGACCCGCCTCCACGTGGCGGGACACGGGCAATGGAGCGATCGGATGTGGGAACTGGTGTGGAGCTTCAGCCATATCTGCGCCCATATACCGATCGCAGCGGCTAAGTGGTCAATAAAGACCCACCATAAGCAATTAGGTTGTGAGTCGTAAAATCAGGGCGGCAAGTGGAAAAAAAAGTGCTTAGAGCCATTTGAACCGTTAGTGGAACTTTTCACCAGTTCGTGGGTAATTTGTCTTGGTGTGCCTTTGAACACATTGGGAAAGTAAAAAAAAAAAAAAAAAAAAAAAAAAAGACATGTCGATATCAGGTAAGTGTCTAATGTTGATTCCTGTGCTTTTGAGCATGGCACCCACAAAAACTCTGACATGGGTTAAAAGAATTTCTCGAAAATATTTGCAAGTAAGCGTCGATCTGTGTCCATATAAAGTTTGCATACTTCCCTAAATCAGAGATGTTAAACTGATACCAAGCACTCACTGCATTCCCATATTCTGCATCCTTTATGGAACTGCTTGTAAGATTATTGCAAAACGTGGTAAGTTGGACAATTTGGTTTTGTTGAGTTGCTTCATCGGATCCAGATATTCAGACGAGAAGACCTCTTTCTTGGACATGAAGCTGAAACTTAGCGTAATCGGGATGTGCAACTGAGATGCGTATCCTCCTGAGACATGGTTTGAGGAAGTTTCTGAAGTGGTACATGATGAAAGCATAGCGAGTCCAGAAAGTTCAGTGATTCGCTTGGAAAACTAAACCTAATTTTCTGTGATCTCAGGTAGGACACTTATCTGATCATTACACAAACCAAAATCAGGCAAGTGTCCAACGAGGAAATGAGCATCATACCTGCTCAAATTGGGAAAGAGAATGGGTAAGAGTCACAGTAGTTGATAGTAGGTAGTTTACCTGATCACTGCACAAACCCAAGTCAGTCAAGTGCTCACCAACGAATTAATGAGCGTCATATTTGCTCAAATCTTGAAGGAAAAAGGATATGTATCATGGTAGTCGGTAGTTCAGGTTGCATGTGTTACGAGCAGCGCCGCTAAACTTACCAGTTAGATGACAGTGATCGTTAAATAGATTTCTCACTTTTCTGTCCAATAGCACCGACAAATATATCGGCTAACTGCTTTCTTGTATAATGCATCATTTTCCTGCAATTCCGTCATAGGAACATTGGTATGATAAATCACATCTTCCCCTGCACGTTGTTCGAGCTCAGAAAGAAGGCATGTCGCAGGTTTTTCCCTGAAGTGTGATTAAAAATGATCAAGACTCGAGTCATATGAGCATACAACTTGATATATTGCCAAATATGGACATGTCGTTCTGTGAAAGTAGCATGAGGCAGTTGGGTCACCTTCTCAGTGCGCCACAGAAGCTAGAAGGCACTCACTGCCAGCATTTACAATGAGGGGAACACATTCCTGCTGCTGATATTTCTTAAATTTTAAGAACTTATTCGCCTTGGTGGGCATATCAACACGTACCGGTTCCTGTGTAGTGCAAACCACTAGATGCCATGGTAATCTCTCGCTCATAGTAAACGTGTTCGGGCCATTAGGGCGAATATGCCATGCACCATGATGTTTCGACAGTTGAGGGGAAATTAGGTGGAACATATTTTTGATCCAGAGGTAGTGATTTTTCCTCTGAGAGAATAACAACAGATCTACATATTTCAGATACTGATTGGTGATATTGGAGTAATGAAGCAGCCTGACAACTTCCTTCTCCTAGCTGAAAACAGGCGTTGATATACATCACTGGGGACATGTTGAAAATGTGTGCCCCGACTAGGACTCGAACCCGGGATCTCCTCCTTACAGGGCAGACGCTCTATCCATCTTAGCTACCGATGGCACAGAGGATAGTGCGCCTGCAATGACGTAGCTCTTGCACGCTCCCCGTGAGACCCTTATTCCCAACATGTCCACACCACTACATTCGTAGTGAGCCTAATAGACGTTTTCAACATGTCCCCAGTGATGCATATCAACGCTATTTGCAGCTAGAGTGTCGATTTAATTATCATTTCATTCTAGAGAAGCTGCTCGGTCATCAGTGATATCTGTTTTCTCAGGAACAGATACTATCTTCATATATAACTTCATTCTCCCCTTGCTCGCTTTCCTCCACGCCGTAAAAAATTGAATGGATATATCAGTATGGCCATCTCAAGTTAAGGTACATCCAAGAGTTTCAGGACGAAACTGATACCACCAAAGTTATAAAGCCCAAGAATAGCTAACATTTTGTATTGTGTCATGCACTGAGTACGTGTCTTGTCATTTCTATTGGAAGCCACAAGCGACAATACAAAGCAAAAGTCCTTATAAATTTGGACACTGATAATACCCTGTTTCCCAGCTATATCCTCTGGAAGAGGGGTATAGGAAGACCTCTACTTAGCGGATCAAAGACATGTTAGTGAACGCCCAACATGTTAGTGAACGCCTAAGTGAAGTACTATACTAACAGCTTTAGCAGACCCTTTTTCCTATATTTCGGAGAATTGGGCCAGTTTGACATTCAGTGTGAAACTTTCGAGCCACTCAGCAGTTGAGGTGCCCTGTGATATCATATCATTTTTCCCCACATATTCACAACAGATTATTCTTAAGCATCAGCACCATATTTTGGGGAGCACATGAATTCGCAGCTTAGCATTGCACTACACTTAATGGTGGGATATTGCGGATCATTTACGATTTTAGGTAGCCCCCATTCCAGAATAGGCACACGCACACATTGTGGAAACAAATCAGATCTTGATACCTGACTGTAGACTTATCGATGCGGGCATACGAGATCCTAGATATGTGGTGTACCTGATGCTCATCGACACTAGTAGGACAGGCCAAGAAACTGCTGTTTTCTGGTGGATTACTGGAAATGGCAGATGTTGACAATCTGGCATGAGGTGACTGTAACGTTGATGATCCACGATGAGGTGATCGTGATATTTACGGTCTGGAACCGGTGATTATGATGGTCCAGGCTTGGCTGTTGATGTAAGGCCACCCTCTGAACATTCCAACATTCCTGTCTGTTATGATTCAAAGCTAAAAAAAAAGAGCAACCTAATTTTGAATTTGGGTAATTTATGAACCATTTAATCATTTATTTTAACCCATTCATGAATTAATGTGATTTTCTACATGTCATTCAAAGTAGAGCTTATAAAATTCAGTTATCAATGTATCTGTGAGGCATTTTGATAAATGTTTTGGACCTTAATAGAGACATTAGGAAGTGGAGACACAAAATCTACAGCTACAGATACTGTAATCCCTGCAAGATCCTAATATCCACATAGTTACAAACATGTTACTTTCTATTCCATGGTGCATCACCCAGTATTTGCTTTCTTAGTTGGTGTCTGTACATCTTTGTATCACAGCAGGTCTGTATCACCTCTGGCTAAACAGACAAGTATTTCATTTCAAGATCAATTAACTCCTCTTCTGTTTCCAATTGGTATAACAGTTTACATGGCATGTGCAGTTATTTACAACTTAAAAGTAATACAGTAGTTAGTTGCAACAAAAAGCTGCAGAAAACTAATAGAATGCTGTTAACAAATAATAAAAGAGGCAATAATAAAAGAGGCATGACAACAAGGTTGTTAGGGACAGGCTCAGTTACTTAAATTTGCAAAGATACATTACAAAGAAAGTTACAGAGACTTCTAAGTCGACAGCAGGTTTAAAGTCTCCATAACGACTTTTGTAATACATTTCTGAATAAAATATTCTTTGTGTGCAAGCCATGTCAATTTAAATAAGATACTTGAGCTTTTGATGGCTATCCACATCGTCATCATTAGGAGTAAAAACCTGGCTGCCAGGGCTGACACAGTTTTCTGCTTATATAGCCATAATTGCAACAGCTGACACCAGTCAGAGAGGGCCAAAATGATGCATGCGCAGAAGGTGAGTTGGGCAGCTTTGGTCTGCCAAGGGACCAAGTGGTGTCAAGTGGCATGAGGAGGTGGCACCACATTTGAAACTGCTGTTCCCGCCTCCCTACAAGTGTCAAGCGTCCGTTTTTGCTTTCTTTCGATATCCAAAGCTTGCCCCATGGTGTACTAGCTGTGTTGCCCCAGTCTCTGTTAAAATTGTTGCTTTTCATGCATGAGCCAAGACCCTCATATTTTGAAATTGTATTTTGTGTCTGTTTTCCCGGCAATGCTCAGCTGTGGCTGACTTGTCAAGCTCCCTTTGTTTAATGTGTTGCTTGTATTTGGTACAATACTCTGCTAGTGTGTTAACTTCTTGACCTGCATAGATGCTGCCACACTCTCAAAGTCAAAACTCCATAACACTATACATAAAAGAGCTATATCATCTTCAACAGGGCACACCACATTTCACACCTTGTGTGCGTGCGTGTGTGTGTTTGTGTGTGTTGGGAGGGGGAGAGGGGGAGGGGGGAAGGGGGGAGGGGGAACACACAGCTCAGTCCATGTCTCTGAAGCATACATCCTGCCATAATATGGCAGGAAAGCAGCCAGTTTTCCTCTCCTGCTTATTCACAATGCTTCCTCAGTTGGCGGAACCTGCAAGCATTTGCTATCTCTCCTGCGCTCACCATTCTCTCTGAACATGTGTCTCAAATACTGCAGTTCAAACTGACTGTAGGTGGTCATCACCAGAAATAATTTTTGTTCTGAATGCTAATGTGTTCAGAACCACTTCCTTGTGTACAGAGTGGTGAAAACTATCAGCATTCAAGTATTGATTAGTGTACATTTGTTTCTAGTACACTGAATGACAAAGCCAGCCTTCTGCCTTCTGCTCAACTATAACATCCATGAACAGTAGCTTGCCATCCTTTGCCATCTTGACAGTAAATTTAATTTTGGGATGGACAATGTCCATGTAATCGACAAGTTGTTACAATGCATTTTCACCATGAGGCCATATCAGGAAGATTTCATCAGTATTCCTTAGGAAGCAAGACAGCTGCAATGCCCCCCACTTCAGAACCTGCTCCCGGAAGTGCTCCATGAAGGAACTCATGATTGCCAGAGACAGTGGTTGGGGCAAAAGATCCAGCATGTCTTGTACTGGCACTCTGGTTAGTCTGGACAATGCCAATTCAAAACATTCTGGATATTTTGGCCCAACAGTTTCCACCTGGGATCAGCAGGTTGTTTCATCATGTTCTAATTACAATGTACTTATTATATCATGATGAATATTATAAAATGGTGGATGGGATAGTGATGAGATCACCACTGTCTCCAGCAGTCGCAAATTACTTCATGGAGCACTTTGAGGAGTAGGTTCTGGACTCTGCAGTTTGCATCCATCTTCTTTCCTGAAGTATATTGATGACACTTTCTTGATATGTCATCACGGTGAAAATGCGCTGCAGCAGCTTATTGATCATACGAATGGTATCTATACTAATATTAAATTTACTATCAAGATGTAGAAAGGCAGCAACCTTCCTTTCTAGGATGTTTTAGATGAGTGGAATGCAGGTGACCAGGTTGGTCAGGTAGTGTACAGGAAACCAATGCACCCTGTTTGATACTTGAATGCCAATAGCTGTCATCACCCTGTACACAAGAAAGCAGTCCTGAATGTGTTAGTACGCAGAGCAAAGATTATTTCTGATGACGACCTCCTACAATCTGAATTGCAGCGTTTGAGACACATGTTCAGAGAGAATAGCTACAGTAAAGGAGAAATAGCAAATGTTTTAGGTACCACTGATGAAGGAAGCCTCGTAAATTGGCAGAAGAGGCCAAGCCAGCTGCTTCCCTACCATACTAAGGGGCAACAAGCAGCAAATTATGATGTATGCTAGAGAGACATGAACTGACAAGACAGTGGTCCAATCTGACATATTGTAACCCACTGTGAAATTTTTTATACAAGAAGAATACAGTGAAACAGGGGGGGGGGGGGGGGGGGGAAGACTGATAGATAAAGAGGAAGAGTGCAGAGAGGATGGTGTGAGTACAGGGTGACTGTAGTTATGGTCATGGGGCACAGGTGCAGTTAGAGATGGGTGTGGGGCAACGGCTAGTGGAGATTGAGACCAGGCATACAAAAAATGGTTCAAATGGCTCTAAGCGCTATGGGACTAAACATTTGAGGTCATCAGTACCCTAGACTTAGAACTACTTAAACCTAACTAACCTAAGGACATCACACACATCCATGCCCGAGGCAGGATTCGAACCTGCGACCGTAACAGCCACGTGGTTCCGGACTGCAGTGCCTAGAACCACTCGGCTGGCAGGCATAAAGATTAACATAAACATTCACTACACTTCGTTCCTTATTGGGAACAACAAGTTCAGCTCTTGTTTCTATAAATAACCAGTTCTGCTGATATATGTTTGGATTTTCTTTCTATAGATTCCAATACTGCAACTGCAGTAGCCACCAGAAAGATCGCGGGAGGCGCACATCGGCACGGCGCGTTACGGACAGTAGTTGCCGCAAGTAAAGTCCCGTCCACCAGAGGGCACGCGAGAATTCGGCCGCGCCCTCTGCCGGCGGAACAACTCAGGCAGCACGGGCCGTGCCCACTCAGTTTACATCGGGCATGCCTAGCAGACAGTTCCCAGTCTACACTATGTGGAGTGCGACTGACAACGCGAATTGTGTTAATACACAATCGGCGACGAGTAGAGTCTTTCTTTCGCGCGTTGCGTCGTCTTTCTGGTTTCGCAGCTTATACACGGCATGGAGGATTTAGTGCGGGTTTTGGTTGAGCAGCAGACGGAGCTCGTGGCCACCATGAAACAAGCGCTTCCGGCGTTGCTCTCCACGCAGTCTGCTCCAGCGCCGTTCCATCCTCCCTTTCCCCCGTATGATGAGACGGCGGAGGATTGGGACGCATATGAACATATGTGTTTCTTCAGCAGCATTTCATGTTGCCGATGCGGAGGTATGTCGTGCTCTTTCCTTGTCTTCGATATCTCCCTCGCTGTATCAAGTTTTGCGGCAGCTAGCGCCGTTGCCGGAACCCTCGTCCTTGTCTTTTGACGCATTGTGTTCATTGCTGTCTTCATGTTATCGCCGCCGCACGCATGTTGTGGCGGCTAGGGTCGAGTTCTATCAATGCAAGAAACAGCCCCATCAGTCTTACCGGGCGTGGGCCGCTACCGTGCACGGTCTTAGTCGGAAGTGTCAATTTGTCACGGAGCAGTCGCGAGAGTCGTATGACCACGTTATGGTGGGCGACGTCATTGTTCGTTCGGCCCCTGATAGGGAGGTCCGGCAACGGGCCCTGCAGTTGGAAGACCCTTCCCTTCAGGAAGTCCTGTCCATTGCTCAATCGTATGAAGTCTCTCACGCCGCAGGTCAACAGTTGGAAGCGTAGTGCGACGTCGCGGCGGTTCAGGGCGGCGCGGCCGCGTCCACTGCGTCCAGGGTGGACGACGTGCGAGCGGTAGAAACCGGCCGTTACGGCCGCTCCCGCACGGCGCGTAAATAGTGTTCCTGCCGCCGGCCCCTGTTACCGTCCTGTGCGTCGTGCTATATACATCATGATCGGTCAGTGCCCCCAACGTTGGGCCGTTTGTCGCAAATGTAATAACGGACACATTGCTAAACTTTGCCGCTTAGCCTCAAAAGAATCGAAGGAAGCAGGTACATACGGCATGGACGTTGGCATTCAGGAAGTTTCATCGGACCAGGCTATCGACGCATCGGCACACACTCTCTATCGAGGTGTCGGTTCGATCGCGCCGATTACAGCTGCAAGTAGATACGGGCGCGGCAGTTTCTTTGTTGAATGCACAAACTTACTCCGACCTTGGCTCGCCCCCGTTGGCGCCAGTTTACCGGCGTCTCCGCGGTTATGGTAAACAATTCATTCCCCTACTGGGTCAATTCACTACCGACGTTACCTACAAATCAATCACTCGGCCTCTTATTTTTATTGTTGTCAGTGATGCGAGCTCCGCCAACCTTTTTGGATTGGATGCCTTTCAAGATTTCGATTTTTCTATCGCAGACACCATACAGTTGGTCTCCGAAGACGTTCCCTATCAATCATTGGAATCTTTGACCTCTGACTTTAAGGATATCTTTGAGGGGGGCCTGGGCTGTGTTTGACTTTGAAGCTCGCTTAACGTTGAACGCGTCGGCTTGCCCGCGTTTTCTACGTGCGAGGCAGATCCTCTTGGCTCTCCGCCCTCGGGTAAAAGCAGAGCTAGACCAGCTGACAGCCCTTCGGGTCGTTCTTCCCATTTCTTCTAGTGAGTGGGCTTCACCCCTCGTTATTGTCAGGAAACCCTCGGGGAAAATTATGTCTTGGTGGCGATTTCAAGGCCACCATTAATTCCCAATTGGCGGTGGACACACATCCCTTGCCCCGTTCTGATGAATTGTTCTCCGACGTGGTGCGAGGCCAATATTTTTTGAAAATCGATCTATCACTTGATGAGGACTCCAAACGGCTGGCGGTCGTCAATACCCCGTTTGGCCTTTGCCAATACCAGCGGTTGGCCTTCGGAATATCCAGTGCCCAGCGATATTTCAGCGTTATCTTGAGCACGTCACGTCGACAATCCCTCATTGTATTAATTACCTGGACGACATAATTGTCACAGGCCGCAGTACGAAGGAACACTTGCACAACCTTCGAACCCTCTTTCTCAAATTCTGGTCCATGGGCCTGCATTGCAACCTGCGTAAGTCGAACTTCTTCCAAACGTCCATTGAGTATGTGGGCTACACCATCTCTCAGCACGGCGTCCAGCCACTAGGAAGTTTGGTCCAAGGTATTGTTGACCTTCCGCAGCCCGCTTCCCTTGGCTTTTTTTAGGCAACATTGCCTATTACCACTGGTTCATTCCCAGGGCTTCCACCATAGCCCGCCTCCTGTATTGCCTTATGTGCAAGGGTGTTCCTTTTGATTGGTCGCCTGCGTGCGAGCGAGCGTTAACCTTGTTGAAGAGCCTCCTCACGTCAGTGCCTTGTTTGGCTACTTTTGACCCCACTCAGCCATTGGTCCTGGCTACAGATGCTTCGCAGTATGGGGTGGGGACGGTCCTGGCTCATCGCAATGCGGATGGCTCCGAGCAGCCACAGGCAACTGACCAGGTTCTCTGGCAAGTAGGTAGCCTCGTTCAGCAGGGGTGGTCGTCCCGACCTCCAGGCTGGGCCTCACACTCTTCGTAGTTCCTCTGTTCTACGAGACCGCCTCTGTCTTGGAAGGGGTTCTCCTTCTGGCTACTGATGATACAGCTCCTCGCGTGGTTATTCCTGTATGTTTGAGAAGGGAGGTCCGCACGTTATTACATGGGGGGCACTGGGGTATTTTCTGTACTAAAACCTTGGCTCACAGGCATGTGTACTGGCCCGGTATTAACAGAGAAATTGAGCACTTGGTGGCCGCCTGTTCCCAGTGTGTGAGCCAACAGGCGTCTCCCAGGTCAGTGTTCTCTTCATGGCCACCTGCAACTCAGGCAGGGGAACATGTTCATAGATTTTGTGGGGCCGTTTCTCAGTGGCTTTTGGCTCATTGTCTTTGATGCTTATTCCTGATTCCCATATGTGGTTCGCTGCTCCTCAACCACTTCAGAAGTTGCAATCCAGGCACTCGCAAAAATCTTTTCTGTGGAAGGTCTGCCACTCACCCTGATATCAGATAATAGACTTCAGTTTATTTCGCAGACCTTCCAGGATTTTTGTAGGCACTTCGGTATTCGGCACATTTGCTCTCCCTCCTTTCATCCACAATTGAGTGTAGAAGTCAAGCACATGGTGCGCACATTTCAGACGCTGATGAAAAAGTATGTGCACGAATTTCCTGCAAAGGAGACGCTGAAGTTTTTCCTGATGGGATACCGGACCACGCTGATGGGAGAATGCAGCGCTGCAGAGCTCCTCCATGGGTGCCAACCTAGGACTCTGGTGCACCTCCTCTGGCCTGGTCCTCGCCAGTCTTCGCAAAACGGGGTACCCGGCTTTCCACCAGGTATGTCGGTCTGGGCACGTGGGTTTGGTTCCAATCCACGTTGGATACCGGCAGTGGTCTTCCACCACAATGGCCGCCGGCTCTATACCTTGCAGGCGGGGGGACCGGGAGGTACGTTGTCACCAAAATCAGCTACGTCCACGTTTGGGCACCCACCCTCCGATCCCTCAGGCACCAGCTTCCCCATTGCCGGCACCTGTGTTTTCTCAGGGGACGCTACTGCCTCTCCCACCTGTGACTTCACCACGCTGCAAAGGTTCTTAGCCTTGGCAGCCTACACTAGCTCCAGCACCGGCATCACCATCGTTAGATGCCCCGGCGAGAGCCAGCCCCCCTCGCAGGTCCGGTTTCTCAGGAGGCTGGTTCACCTGTGATCGCGCCTTCCCCATCGTCCCCGCCACGGGGTCTTGCCCCTCCCGAGGTGGAACGGGATTCGGAGTTAAGCAGCTTGTTGCCCATACTGTCCTGGGCTCCGGTGGTGGGACGACAGGTGCCTCTTTGTGTGGGTCACTTCCAACCATATTCATAGGTTCCAGCTCGAGGGGGTGGCAGATCCCCCAGACTCCAGCATTCCAATGGATGTGGAGGTCATTGCTACTGCACGACGCTCCACCTTCCGACACAGTGGATCGCAGTGGCTTCACCCCCTGAAGGAGTGCAGTAGCCACCAGAAAGATCATGGGAGTCACACATTGGCACGGCACATCACGGACAATAGATGCCGCAAGTAAAGTCCGGTCCACAAGAGGGCACGTGAGAATTCAGCCACGCCCTCTGCCGGCGGAACTACTACTACTACTACTACTACTACTACTACTACTACTACCCAGGCAGCACAGGCTGTGTCTAGTTAGTTTTACATCGGGCATGCCTAGCAGACAGTACCTGGTGTACACTATTTGAAGTGCGATGTACGATGTGAATTGTTAATACAGCAATTACCAGTTTCAACTAGATTTTGGTAAAATGTGTTACATGAACTAGTATATTGATTTTATAAAATTATTAGAGTTTAATCATTAGCTTAAGCATACAAATACCTTTGTGTGTCAGAGGAACATCTTTTATTTTGATTCCATTACTTATAGACATTAAAGGCTGTTATATTTAGACAAACTTGTTAGGTCAGTAACTAACTATGAGAAGGAATTAAAGGGGAAAATGTTCCTGCATTACTTACAAAGTTGAAGTGCACATACTGCCCATTCAACAAAAATATGGTTCTGTATCTAATGCTGCATTTCATGGAAGTTACAATCTAAACTGTTTCAATGTTGAAACAGACAGTTTGAACCATTCGCTGAAACTGTTTTAACATGGCTTAATATTACATTCGACACTTGTAAATTCCCAAAGTTGGTTAACATGATACGAGAGGCATTACTGAGTGCAGCCTATCTATAGTCTGCCACTGATTCTAGCTGTTGTTTGGTTGTCCTCAGTGTGAGGAGTAATTTACACACACTGCACCATTCTCTCTCATGCTGTTTGTAAGGTGTCCATTATCATTTCTACTTCTGAGAAAGTGACACAAAACCATTTTACCAGGATTTTTTAGATCTTGTAAAACAAGAAACAGTTATTCTTTTATAGGAAAGATGTAAATTGTTACTATCTGCTGTATCCTGCTACTAGTTTGTATGTGTGTGAGTGCGGCAAGTTTGAGTCACTGTGAATCTGTTTGAATCGGCCACCAACTGTATCAGCATTGGCTGGCAACTAGACGCCATCTACGGGAGGCACATGCATGGCGCAGTCAACGCTGCACCATCTGCTGGCGACTCGTTCATCCCTGTGGGCATAGTGGTGCTGACTGACCCTATGTTACCCTAGTTTATTCCATGCACATCCATTGTTCTGTGTCTTGTGGAATTCTGAGACGTTATTTCCATATTGTTCAGAGGTTATGAATAAAACCATATTTGTGTGACTTGGATCAAGTCTGTGTATTACTTGGTAACTATACAACTGGCAAAGAGTTTGGAATAGTTTCCATGTGTGGAGTCTTTAAGTGCAGTTTCATCAGGTTTATTCATTATGAATGCCATGCTAATGGCTGTGACTGAACAGCTTACTTTGGCTCTGACTCTTTTGTCAGTTTCCATTGACAGACAAGGTACTGCTCCACCAGTTCATCCACCCACTTTTTCTCCATGTAATGATTCAGCTGAGGTTTGGGAAGCTTATGAAAGAAGACTGACAGCATGTTTTGGATGACAGACTGGAATTTGTAGAGTCTTCTTCCTTTCAAAGATACCACCTAAAGTGTATCAATTACTGTCAGTTTGCCCCTTTACAAGAACCAGCAGCTTCTTTTGTTCACATGTGCAGTTTATTACTCAGCTACGATCACTAATGAATGCATGTCATAGTGGCACATGCATGAATTTTATCTATGCTGCAAGAAACCAAACCAGTCATACAGGGCATGGGCAGCCAAACTTCTCAGCCTTAGCCTTCGGTATCATTTCATTACTGATGCCCATAATGACTCTTACACACTCTATGGGTGCAGCACAATTCTGTTTAGTCCCAGACAAGGAAGTAAAATAGGTTTTACTCTGTGAAAACCACCCACTGTTAGAAGTTTTGCAAATAGCACAATCTTTTGAAGTTTCTTGGGCATCAGGTGACCAAACTGAAGTGCAAGGTGATGTGGGAGTAGTGTCACAGGATGTGCCCAGTAGAATGACAGACAGCTTGCATGAGGCAGCAGCAGCAGTAGTGGTGGTAAACATGTGAGCTCAGCACTGAGCAGACCATGGCTGGCCCAAGCAGCCATGAACACAGAGCCAGTGCTAGCATTCTCAGTTTCTGTCTTGTCCTTTGTTTTGTCCAGCATAAATGATCAGCATGCTCTAAGTGCTGGTCTACTTGTAATGGTTGCCAGAAGAAAGGCCACATTGCCTGTGTGTGTCATTCACTGAAAGTTGCTAAGAATGTGGACATGGACATAGTGACTCCAATGCTTGTGACTTCTACCAAGGTCTTTATCAAGTTAAGTGTTTTTTTTTTTACCAAGTGCTCCAGCTACAGGTTGACACTGGTACTACAGTGATGCTATTGAATACTCAAACATATGTGCGTTTAGGCTCACCACCATTGATGATGGACACGTGGAAGCTGGTCATTTATAACAAACAGAACATTGTGCTTTTGGCACAATTGATGGTATCTGCCGCTAACAAGACAATGGTTCATTACATTACATTTTTGGTGGTTGCTGATGCCAGTGTTGAGAACTTGTTCAAGATGAACACATTTCAGGCATTTGGTTTTCTGTCACCAATGCAGTTCACCTTGTGGCCAATCAGGTATCATATTCTCAATTGGAAACTGAGTGATGAGTTGTTGGACTTGTTTTTGGAAGGCATAGGGTGTGCTTCTAATTTTTCTGGTCTTACTTCTCTCCAGTCCATAGCTTGGCTCCTTTTTTGGTCGCAAGTATCATAATCCTGTCACACCAAAAGAAGTGAAAGCAGAACTGGGCAGACTTCAGTCTCTAAGGATGGCTCAACCTGTTATGGCTAGTTAACTGTTGTCTATGCTGGTTGTAATTCAAAAGCCATTGGGGAAACTTCATCTCTGTGACAACTTTAGTACTACTGTCAACACACAATCAGATTAGTTTAGATTAGATTAATACTAGTTCCATGGATCATGAATACGATATTTTGTAATGATGTGGAACGAATCAAATTTTCCAATACATGACATAATTGAGTTAATGTAACAACATAATTAAGTTAATATAACAACTTTTTAATTTATATCTAAATTCCTATATGGAGTAGGAGTTGTAATTCAGGAATTCTTTTAATTTCTTCTTAAATACTTTGTGCTTATGTCACTTTTGATACTATATGTCACTTTTGATACTATTTGGTAAGTGACCAAAGACTTTAGTGGCAGTATAATTCACCCCTTTCTGTGCCAAAGTTAGATTTAATCTTGAATAGTGAAGATCATCCTCTCTCCTAGTATTGTAGTTATGCACACTGCTATTGCTTTTGAATTGGGTTTGGTTGTTAATAACAAATTTAATAAGAGTATATATTCTGAGAAGCTACTGTGAATATCCCTAGATCCTTAAACAAGTGTCTGCAGGATGATCTTGGGTGGACTCCAGCTATTATTCTGATTACGCACTTTTGTGCAATAAATACTATATTCCTCAGTGATGAATTACCCCAAAATATGATGCCATATGCAAGCAATGAGTGAAAATAGGCATAGTAAGCTAATTCACTAAGATGTTTATCACCAAAATTTGCAATGACCCTTAGTTCATAAGTAGCTGAACTCAAATGTTTCAGCATATCATCAATGTGTTTATTCCAATTTAATCTCTCATCAATGGACACACCTAAAAATTTTGAATATTCTACCTTAGCTATATGCTTCTGGTTAAGGTCTACATTTATTAATGGCATCATACCATTTACTGTATGGAACTGTATGTACTGTGTCATGTAGAAATTCAGTGTCAGTTTGCAAGGAACCACTTAGTAATTTTCTGAAAGACATTATTGACAATTTCATGAGTTAATTCTTGTTTGTCAGGTGTGATTACTATACTTGTATCATTAGCAAAGAGAACTGACTTTGCCTCTTCATGAATATAGAATGACAAGTCATTAATATATATTAAGAACAACAAAGGACCCAAGACTGACCCTTGTGGAACCCCATTCTTGATAGTTCCCCGGTTTGAGGAATGTGCTGATATTTGCATATTATGAGAACTGCTTATTTCAACTTTCTGTACTCTTCCAGTTAGGTATAAATTAAACCATTTGTGCACTGTCCCACTCATGCCACAATACTTGAGCTTGTCTAGCAGAATTTCATGATTTACACAATCAAAAGCCTTTGAGAGATCACAAAAAATACCAATGGGTGGTGTTCGGTTATTCAGATCATTCAAAATTTGATTGGTGAAAGCATATATGGCATTTTCTGTTGAAAAACCTTTCTGGAAACCAAACTGACATTTTTGTTATTACTGCATTTTTACAGATATGAGGAGCTACTCTTGAATACATTACTTTCTCAAAAATTTTGGATAAAGCTGTTAGAAGGGAGATTGGATGGTAATTGTTGACATCAGATCTATCCCCTTTTTTATGCAAAGGTATAACAATAGCATATTTCACTCTATCAGGGAAAATGCCCTGTTCCAGAGAGCTATTACACAGGTGGCTGAGAATCTTACTTATCTGTTGAGAACAAGCTTTTAGTATTTTGCTGGAAATTCCATCAATTCCATGTGAGTTTTTGCTTTTAAGCAAGTTTATTATTTTCCTAATTTCAGAGAGAAGTGGGTGAGATTTCAGTTGTAGCAAATTGCATAGGTATGGCCTCTTCCATTAACGGCCTAGCATCTTCTAATGAACACATGGATCTTACTATATCCACAACATTTAGAAAATGATTATTAAAAATATTTTCAAGTTCTGACTTTTTGTTAGTAAAGTTTTCATTCAATTTGATGGTAATACTGGTTTCCTGTGCTCTTGGTTGACCTGTTTCTCTTTTAATAATATTCCAAATTGTTTTAATTTTATTATCAGAGTTGCTGATTTCAGACATGATACACATACTTCTGGATTTTTTTAATAACTTAATATAGCACAGTAGTTTTTATAATGTTTGATAGTTTCTGGGTACATTTCCCTTTTCCGGTTAAAAGATACTTTTATACCCTTAGTAAGCCATGGTTTGTTACATGGTTTCTTAGGAGTATATTCAACTATTTTCTTGGGAAGCAGATTTCAAATGCATTTACAAAAGTGTCATGAAATAAATTATACTTTAAATTGGCGTCAGGTTCACAGTACACCTCATCCCAGTCTAACTGCTGTAGGCTTTCCCTGAAATTTGCAATCGTTAAATCGTTAACTGAACGTACTACTTTGGAGGACTGTCTAGTGCTGCTGAATGGAGCTATGTCATATATTGTAACTAGCTGTGCACCATGATCAGAAAGACCATTCTTAACAGGCTGAGCATTTATCTGGTTAAACTTACCTTGGTCTATACAGAATTTATCTATCAGTGAGCTGCTATCCTTTACCACCCAAGTAGGAAAATCAATAACGGGTGTCAAATTGAAAGAACCGAGTAATACTTGGTCATTTTTAGTATTACCCTCTTTCAGAGAATCTACATTGAAGTCCCCACAAATAATTGCTTCCCCGTCTGACAGATAGCACAGCAAGGAGGCCAAATTTTTCAGAAATAGATGAAAATTTCCCGATGGGGACCTATATACAGTTAAAATTATAAATGTGCCTTTATTTAAGCTCACAGGCACATGCTTCTATATGTTTCTCTACACACAACTTCTGTTTCTATACTATTTGCACAATAACTTTTGACATATATGGCAACTCCTCCTTTCTCTATATTTTTCTCTAATTACATGTGCAGAGAGCTTCTATCCACTTAAATTTACCTTATCCATATCAGTAACAATGTGTTGCTCAGACAGGCATAGTACACTCCTGGAAATTGAAATAAGAACACCGTGAATTCATTGTCCCAGGAAGGGGAAACTTTATTGACACATTCCTGGGGTCAGATACATCACATGATCACACTGACAGAACCACAGGCACATAGACACAGGCAACAGAGCATGCACAATGTCGGCACTAGTACAGTGTATATCCACCTTTCGCAGCAATGCAGGCTGCTATTCTCCCATGGAGACGATCGTAGAGATGCTGGAGGTAGTCCTGTGGAACGGCTTGCCATGCCATTTCCACCTGGCGCCTCAGTTGGACCAGCATTCGTGCTGGATGTGCAGACTGCGTGAGACGACGCTTCATCCAGTCCCAAACATGCTCAATGGGGGACAGATCCGGAGATCTTGCTGGCCAGGGTAGTTGACTTACACCTTCTAGAGCACGTTGGGTGGCACGGGATACATGCGGACGTGCATTGTCCTGTTGGAACAGCAAGTTCCCTTGCCGGTCTAGGAATGGTAGAACGATGGGTTCAATGACGGTTTGGATGTACTGTGCACTATTCAGTGTCCCCTCGACGATCACCAGTGGTGTACGGCCAGTGTAGGAGATCGCTCCCCACACCATGATGTCGGGTGTTGGCCCTGTGTGCCTCGGTCGTATGCAGTCCTGATTGTGGCGCTCACCTGCACAGCGCCAAACATGCATACGACCATCATTGGCACCAAGGAAGAAGCGACTCTCATCGCTGAAGATGATACGTCTCCATTCGTCCCTCCATTCACGCCTGTCGCGACACCACTGGAGGCGGGCTGCACGATGTTGGGGCATGAGCGGAAGACGGCCTAACGGTGTGCGGGACCGTAGCCCAGCTTCATGGAGACGGTTGCGAATGGTCCTCGCCGATACCCCAGGAGCAACAGTGTCCCTAATTTGCTGGGAAGTGGCGGTGCGGTCCCCTATGGCACTGCGTAGGATCCTACGGTCTTGGAGGGCATGTGTGCGTGGCTGCGGTCCGGTCCCAGGTTGACAGGCACGTGCACCTTCCGCCGACCACTGGCGACAACATCGATGTACTGTGGAGACCTCACGCCCCACGTGTTCAGCAATTCGGCGGTACGTCCACCCGGCCTCCCGCATGCCCACTATACGCCCTCGCTCAAAGTCCGTCAACTGCACATACGGTTCACGTCCACGCTGTCGCAGCATGCTACCAGTGTTTAAGACTGCAATGGAGCTCCGTATGCCACGGCAAACTGGCTGACACTGACGGCGGTGGTGCACAAATGCTGCGCAGCTAGCGCCATTCGACAGCCAACACCGCGGTTCCTGGTGTGTCCGCTGTGCCGTGCGTGTGATCATTGCTTGTACAGCCCTCTCGCAGTGTCCGGAGCAAGTATGGTGGGTCTGACACACCGGTGTCAATGTGTTCTTTTTTCCATTTCCAGGAGTGTATATCTATTTCATCCTCAGCTTCTAAGTCTTCTAAACAAACCAGAAGCTCATCTGTTTTATTCTTTTAACTCCCAATATTTTGATGAAATATACTTCCATTATTTTTAATTATACTTTTATGAGAACCTTTACTTATTCTAACATTTGCAGTAATCTCCTGTCTGAGTTTCTCATTGTGCTTAGGCCTAGTTCCTATACCAGTGGTCACATGGTGTTCAGAGAGGCAGATTATGTCAACTGGGTTGGGTGACTTTAATTCATCAATGCAATTACCTAGGACTGAGATAAAACTTGGTGGATATAAAATTTCTGGTGATTGGTGAAAATTTATAATTGACAGCTGTGATTGGTGATCCAATGTGCTAGAACTGTGCTCTTTAATTTCTTTCCTAAACTGAAGATTTGTTTCAATCCTGACCTCTCATAGAACTAGACATCTTTCTGGCTTACCTATACTAAAAAAGGTGCTGCTCCAACACCTGTAACCACTGGTATTTTACCATTCATGGCAGTGCCTCCCCCATTAAATTTCCTGCTAGTTTACCCTTCCCTATCCTGTTGAGATGTAGGCTGTCCCTGGTATAGTCCCACCTACTGAGAGAATCAACAGGAACCACACCAATATGAGCCCCCGCACCCGACCCAAGCATACTCCAAATTAACTCTTCCAACAGATGAGTTCAAACGAGGCTGGTCATGGCGTCTCAGGACAGGTAGAAATTCAACATTGGCGTGTCTCGATGCCGACACAATCTTTACCAGGTCACACTCTATACTGTACCCAGGATCTCTGTCGATACTGTTCCCTGGCCCTCCTATAATAATCATGGTGTCTTCCCTGGTAAATCCTTTACAGAGTGAACCTAAATCCTCTGTCACCTGATCCACACTAGCACTTGGTTTGAAAAAACTTGTGACCTGGTATTCTGGTCCTAATTCCTCCTGCAGAAGTTGGCCTACACCTCTGGCATGAGAACTGCCTAACAAAAAAACTTTCTTCCTTTTTGATGACTTTCCTACATTCTTTTTCAATTTCCTATTGAAAGTTTGTTGTGTCCTGTCTACACCTACCTCTGCTTGAGGCTCATCAGTTTCTAACTGAAGCAACAGGTCAAACTTAATTTTGACATTCACCACAAAACTGTCAGACTTAGTTCTAGGCCTGTTCCTTCTGTTACCTGTTGCCACTTCCCACCTCTCTTTATGCTTCTCCCTTCTTAACATGTCCAGGTCTTCCCTAGCCTGATCTAGCTCAGCCTGAAGGGCAGCAATTTTCCCATCCTGTTCCACTATCTTCCTATCTCTGCTGCAAATCCTACATAACCACTGATGAGCCTGATCCACTTTCCCGACACCCACGCCACTGCAGTCCCCCCAATGAGAAAAACAACTGCATCCATCACACCAAACCCTGGATCTAACAATTCTATGGCAAGTCAGGCACTTCACACTCATGGCAAAAACAAAAATAATACTTTAGCTAGAATAAATCAATTAAATTACCGAACATAAAAGACCTTAAAAGAATTAAGCCTATTCACAAATGTATATAAGCAAGTTTTTGATTTAAAATTCCACTGTTTTTCTGAGATCTGTATTAAAGCATTGAAGGTATATGCTATTTATTATATATTTCATGGATATGTATCCACTCCCACAACACGAGGAACTGGCAAAATATTGGGTGGCAAATACTTTTCTAAAACTGATTTGTCTGAAGTGTATCTGCATGTTTCTGTGGATGAAGAGTCTCAGCAAGTTCTGGTTTTGAATAGTCCTCTTCATCTCTATCAATATTTGTGCCTTCCTTTTGTTGTGGCTAGTGCTTTTGCTATTTTCCAGTGATTTTTACAGAAATTGACTATGCCTGTCCTGGGTTGCATTAATTATGTGGAAGAGATTTGTCAGTCTTCTCCATGGCTGATCACTTGACAAATGGGCACATTTTGTTTTTTGTCTTAGTCTGCAGGCTTATGGTGTAACCTCACAAGATTTCAGTTTTCAACCATCTGTTCGTTTGGGGTTCAGGGTCTCGTGGGATGGGGTTCATCCTCTGCCAGACCACATCTCTGCTGTTATGTCTATGCTTTGCACCTTGTCCCAGGAGGAGCTTCAGGTCTTCTTAAGGAAGATAGCCTACTACCATAAATTTCTGCTGGAGGCAGCTACAGTGGCCCACCCATTGCATGCCTTGTTATACAAGAATGTACTTTTTGCTGGAGCCTGGATTGGAAATGTTTTTCAACTGTAGAAATGGAAACAGCTCTCAGCCCCTTGTTTACCAATGTTCTCTCCAGACCAGCACATAGTTCTGGCAACTGACACCTCACAGTAAGGCCTCAGTGTGATCCTAGCACACTGATATGCCAACAGCTCTGAATGATTGGTTGCTTTCCCATCTAAATCTCTCATCAAGCCCAGCTGTGTTCCTCTCATTTGGAAAAGACTCTTGCCATAGTCTATGCTTTCTGGAAATTTCATGTTCTTTTGTATGGTTCTGATTTCCACTTTATTGCTGATGGTAAACTCTTGGTTTCCTTGTTTCTCTCACAGTTCTTTGCCTGACAACACAGGCCGCATTTGAGTTTTCCCATTACATACTCATACACAGCAGCTGCCTTCGCCACCAACCTGGGTCTCTGTCAGGTAGTTCAGTGTCTTCAATAGGGCTGGCCAGATAAACTGCAGGATTGGGCTTTGGACTCCCTGTGCAACTATTTTTCCTTAAGTTATAACCTCTCTGTTTCTGACAGCATCTTGCTGTTGTCTACAGATTATTTCCCTCCCGGTTGTTATTCCCACTGCATTATTGTGTAAGGTTCTATGCCTTCTCCACCAGGGTCATTGGAAAGTTTCATGCACTAAACTGTTAGCTAAGAGGCATATTTTCTGGCCAGGAATTGATGGCGAAATTCTGTTTTGTCATAGTGTGCCTGACAACAGGTAGCTTCCAGGGTATCCTGTCACCCGTCCTGCTCCCTGCCAGCCATGGGAATGCATTCATATGGACTTTGTGGATCCCTTCTTGAATTTCTATTGAATCTTGGTTGTGGATTCATTTTCCCCATTTCCTTGCACTCTCCAGTGTGAGTTAACATTGGCTGAAGTCATAATTCATTCCCTTTTGAGGGTTTTTTGCTATTGAGGGGTTACCTTGTACCTTTGTTTCAGATAATGGGCCCAAGTTCATTTCTCACATATTTCAATTGTTTTGTTCCTGTCACAGCATTCAACATGTTATGGCTCTGTCATTCCACCCTCAATCAAATGGCAAGGCAGAACAGCTAGTGCATATGTTAAAGTCCCAAATGAAAAAGTTTGTTGTGGATTCTTTGCCAGATGATATCCTTCTCAGCTTTCTGAATACCTTTAGCCTCACACCTATGGGGGAGCAGAACCCAGCTGAGCTGTTTCACAGTGAGCAGCCACACACTCCTCTGTTCTGCAACCTGTGCTGCACCTTCCACAGATGTGTTCAGCCAGCTGCTTCACCCCAGGATTGCTGGTGTGGGTGTGAGTGTTTGGTCTCTGGCCCAAGTGGATACTAGCCAGTGTTGTCCACAGCAGGGGACACCATCTTTGAGACACCCATACAGCTGACACAGATGCCACTGTGATTAGTTGTGCCCCCACGCACCATCGGAAGCTACCGGTTCTGGGTGAAGACCTGTTACCATAGCCTCTGATGTTCAGATTTTCTGACATGAGGGCTTAGAACAGATATTACATACTTAGTCAAGTTGTAAGTGGATGAACCCAACTTACAATGGAATGTAGTGGGGGCCCTTTTTTACAAACTTTTGGCAATCCATATTATCTCAGCAGAACAGCAGCATCAGGATGGAGGTTTTTAATCATTGTCACATGACACTCTTGTTGAGAAGTGAATATCACTTTTCTGATTCAATGATTTTTTAACCAGTGGTTGAAGACTTTGTGTCTTGGTCCCTCAGCCTTGCTTGTGAGCTTTGATGTAGCATCTCTCTGTGCCCCCATTACACTTGATGACTCCTTTGTTAATTAATGCAAAACTGGACATGGAAATGATGAAGCTCTAACATCATATGCTGATGTCAATCTCTGCTGGTGATATTAATGAATCAGGATCTTCTCTAATGGACTGGATTTCTGCCCTTTTGTCATGGAGACATTACTCTGCAAGGATGCAGCCCAGTGCAAAATTTCATCCTGGTGTTGCTGTTCCACCAAAATTATACAATACATGAAATGTTCCTACATCCTCACTTAGTCAACAATTTATTTATGGAAGATTTTGGAGACAGGGGACTCAGAAGCACATTTTTAAAACCTACCTGTTTTTGCAGTTACATCAAAAATGCATTTATGTGTAGGTTTAATTGCCTTCATCCCTGCAGAAAGTTCATGATAGAGGTCGAAAGCTTCTGTTTGTATACACACTGGTCTACGGAAAGGATGATGGGTCACAGTGTTTTTTAAAGATTGATACATATGGACTAATATCTGCATGCAACAAGTGTCCATCCACTGTACCAATGCACTGGGATCTTACAGATGTTGACGAAGAGGGCGTATGAAATCTCAGATGCAGAGAGCTTGCAAGAGCTGGATCATTTTAAGCTCGTGTTCAAACAGAATGGCTACACAAACAGATCCATAGTGCCTTTGAGTTTGGATCTAGGCTAGAATCACAAGAACATGGATGTAGATCACTGCCCTTTTTACTGTATGCTGGGGGCATATCTTTTAAAATAGGAAAGATTTTAAAAAGATATAATATCAAAAGTGAATTTCATCCACCAGCTAAGATTAGAGTGCTCCTTGGCTTAAAGATGAGCTAACATTAAGGAAGGAAATCCTTTGCCAAGGTGGGAAGTTGTATATTTGCCATCTACAGGTAATTAGGAGAAATGATATAGGCTCTAGTGTTACACATGAAAAGCAGAAAGTTCTGCTACACACAGCAAACATACATGTGGTTATTCTGAATCTGCCCTATTTAAATAACTATAGTTACAGGTTTTTACTAATTATGTAGTTGGTAAAATTAAATCTACCAGAGGAACAGTAATGTAGGTTGATGAACCATTATTTGCTAACCATCTGACACTGTGACAGTTGTCATGTTGAGGCCCAATAGTGGTCAGTATTGCTTAATGATACAAAATAGTTTCTGTAAATCCATCAAAGAAAATATTAAGCATACAATTAAGTCATTCTCCATCTCTAAGATATGTTATTTTTTTTTAAACAAAGGAATGGCAATAATAATTTTAAAATTATTTACTGTATCTCTGCTAGCAGCCTAAACTTAATTTTAAAAAAGAAGTTCTACATTTGTCCCTGCTATAGCTGAGAGGTCAGTTGGTGTGAATCCAATGCAGAGAACCCAGTTCAATTTCTGTTACTGTCAATGATTTTTACTTGGTGGGAGGACTGCAGTGAGGTCCACTCAGCCAACTCGGGTTTCACAACTGCCTAAGTGTGAGGGTTGCCCAGAAAGTAATGCACTATTTTTTCTTCAACATTTCCCTATTGAACATAATGAGAATTGCAAACACGAAAGAAATGTGTTTTATCTACACACCCTATTTTTCCACATAATCTCCATGTCCTATGGCCTTTCTCCAGCACAAAACAAGAGCATGTATGCCTTGTCAGGACCAGTCCTTGTCCTGGTGGCAGAGCCAGTGCTTCACTGTGTGAATCACGTCCTCTTCATCCTCAATGTCTTAAATGAATGGCATCCTGTAATTGCCCAAACAAGTGGAAGTCCAAGGGAGCTAGGTCAGGGCTGTCAGGTGTGACAGCCATGGATGATCTCCCCAACCTCTGCAAATCGTGGAGCTCTGCCACATCGCATTCTGATGACCTCACCCTCCATCCCCAGCAACCAACTGTACTTCTGTCAACAGCAGATGTTCCATACACTTTGCACATGCATTTGAGAGTATTTCCTGTAGTTTCTCTTTCTGCAGTGAGAAATTCAATGCTGGCACATTGCTTGTAATGCACATCACCTACAGACAGCATTTTCAAACTGTCCTGGAGCTACACTATCTGTCAGAAGTGACAGCATCTTGGTGTAATCTCTCAGGAGATTTCAAGTAATACGTACATAGCATTTTACATTTGTAGCATTGTTTTCAGCTGAGGAAGAAATGTGATGCATTACATTCTGTAAGACTCTAGTATTTTAATTTTCCTTCATTTATGCTATGTCCTTTAAAATAAAAATTGATTGCATACAGAATGTGCAAACACTTTCACACATTTCATTCCAATAAATGGATCCTATTTCCAATTTTAAGGTGGCCATAGTGTTTAGCTCAAAAACCTGTAACTTAAATAGAATGGATAATAATCTCTTCAATGACAGACTGGCATGAAACTAGTAATATGTCTATAGATAAAGAGAATATAAATTTATTGGTTATAATTTTTTTCTCTTTATACTGCTTTCAGATATCTAGAGTGCCATTTTTTAATATTTGAGGAAGTTTATTTTACTACTGTCATGACACTAGCATAGAATTTCTTCTTTTGCAGTTCAGAGGTCTGCTATCACAGATTACTTACCTTTGTCTTCTGTTGTTTCAATATGAGTTCCATAATACAGGAGGATTGATTCAAATTTTACCTTCAAACATTGTGGTACAAAACAGTTACTCTGTGTGAACAGTACCCATAATATAACCATAGTTCTTTAGTCATTGAGGCAGTAATAGTACTAGACTTGTCAAACCCCATTTGGTTTCAGCTACATTCTTTTACATATCACTTCAAAATGAAATTGTTCTGTTACGGGGTTTCAACACAAAAAATTTTAAATTTTCCTCAAGAAAGAAATATACAACCTGGATTTTTATTTTTTTAGTGTATGTCAGAGTACATATTTTGGGCATCATTGACAGCCATGGGGATGATGAATAAAAAAATTCTTTCAATGGTTCTTTAGGTAGAAAGACATTCAGTAATGAAATAGGTGTAACATGCTCTGTTGGTTTTCTAACACATACACAATTTATGAAAATATTCACAGGATTTTATAGTCACTCTTTTCTGGAAAATATACACACATAAAAAAGTAAACATAACTTAATTTTCTTCACAAAATGTAACAAGAAACTAGAAGTTTTTCAATCAAGTTTCAGTATGTTCAGTAGTACTCAGCACTACTGTCTCTCTGCTGACTATACAAAGGTCCTTGCTGCTGTTTTGTTTGTGTACTTCTGTAATCTAATGGACCTGAAGGCACAGGCTGTATGGGAACTTCTTTCTGTCGATGCCTGTTATTTGGTCTTTCTGATGGCACTGCGAACTCTACCTTTCCACCAGGACCAGTACTTTGATCATGAGGCAAATAAGTGTTTGTTCCACTTTCTAATCTTTCATTGGAATTGATATTGAATGGTGTTCTTGTTATGTACCTCTGTGAAGCAGAGGATGTCAGATAAGATACAGAACCACGGGGTCCAGATGGAAGCTGAGCCTGATACCTTTGCCCAGCTACCCTTTTAGTTTCCTCTTGCGTTGTTGGTACAAAGCCACTGGTTATACTTCTAGTTGGATGAAGAGTAGGATGTAAAGCATCATTGATGGTCACATCAATGTCGTGCTCATTTAGATCTGCCAAAACATTTTGTATCCTTGCATCTCTGTCTATTGGCTTGATAACTATTTTGGAAGGTATTCTAATACCTGGATTGCCTTTGGCCTGTTGTGATGATGAAGGCAATGGAGCATTATCAATACCTGTTAAACGTGGATTATTTGCACTGTTTTTGTTGCCTCCTACTGTCACTTCAGGTGCTGACGGATACTGACTAGAAGATGGTGCTCCACCAGCTGACTTTGGGGTTGTTTCTACATTATCTTGATATTTTGCTTCTGCATTTCTTGAGTTGGGTCCTATAAACGGAGCTTTTGTATGAAAATTGCTGTAAGTTTGTCTTGAAGTTGCTCCACTTGGAGCTTCTTTATCAGTTTTATTGGATAATGTACCAGACCTTTCCGATTCACCAGTAGATGGATTTTTGTTGACCGTTGTTGGGTTTCCGGATGGTGGACTGATGTTTCGTGGAGGTGAAACTGGTTGGTCCTCAACATAGGTCAGTTTGGGTTTTGGACGATAGCTACTGCTTGTCTGTTCACTTGATTCATCTTCATAATAATTCTTTCTTGCTGACTGATCTGGTAAGGTTGGGGAGATATTGTCTGGCTTCTGAGAAGCAGTGGCAGGAATCCTTCCTGGTTGGGCCTGTGGAGATCTTGGCAGTGAGCTAACAGGTGCACGGCTTGACTGTGGTGGAGGTCGTTTGTTGTACGCAGGCTGGCGTCCTGTGTATTCACCACTAGAGGAGGAACTATAGTTGGGTGGATTTGCATCCCTTGAAGGTTGCCTAGAACGAGTGTTACATGATGGAATAACTTCCTCCTCAGCTTCATCATCATCATAATAGTCCTCATCTAGCAGATCTGCAGCATATCCTGACGGTGCACGGGGTGCTGCAGTTGAAGAAGTTTTTTTGTTTTCCTGTCTTCTGTAGCCCCAAGGGCCAGATGGAGGTGACTTAGCTTGTGTCCCACTGTATTCATCATACAGAAACTCTGGTTGCTGCTGTGATTGTGAATTTCTCTTGTGTGACATGTAATTCTGCCTGCCTCCTGCACTGGGGCTAATACATGCAGGACGTGGTGCAGGAACAGCGTCTTCATCGATTAGATCTTCCTCACTATATTTGTATCTTGAAGCTTGGCTTCCACTTGATCGTTGCTGAGTTGCATATGGTCTCTGCGCTTGCTGTGGTAAATATGCATCTGGATAGGAAGCCTGAACACGCCTTCTCCCACCAGCACCTGAAGGTCGTACTGGCCTTCTAGGCAGTTCCTCATCTTCATAGTCTTCATCACTGATAGGAGAGTAGGGGGTTGCTGTTTCCACTTGCCCAACTAACCGTTGTCTACCTCCAGGACCTCGTCTCCTGACATTTCTTCCACCACCAGAGCTAGGTCGTCTCAATTCCCTTTCTGCAGTAGGAGGGTAGTAATCAGGATTCCTATTCCTGGAGCTTCCTGTAGAAGGTCGAGCTGGTGGAAGATATTCTTCTTCTTCGTCATCATAGTAATCAGCATCATCTGGTTCTTTACTTGCAGGGGCAGCTTTTGGAGGAGGCTGCTGACTGGGTCTTGAGTAATCTTGATCCTCTGCTAATCCAGGTGTGCTTGACTGTGCACGAGGTTGAGTGTTGTAATCGTATTTATCCCTTTCGTTTTTGGGTACAGGTCTTCTTTTCTTTCGAGGTACAGGTGGTCTATCATACACAGAGGAGGAAGGTCGTTACTTTGGTTCAACTTTTCTTTCATCTGCTATAGCAGGCTCTAAATCATCAGTGGAGGATGGTCTCCGCTCTAGTTCATCAGATGGTAGTGGTCTTCTTGGCCGGTTACGGTTGTGACGTCCAGGTCCACTTGGTGCTAAGTCTTTACCAGTGACAAGCAACTGAAACAAAATTTTAAAAATGGTTAATAGATTGTAGCTTTACAGTTAATACTCTTTTGTTTTAGTGTGTGTGTTATAAGCTCCGATTACGTGTAGTACTTATGTCTCCTTTTCTCCTGTCAAATATGAGAATATTGATGTCCTAAACAGTTGCACCAAAACAGGAAATCATCTTTAAATGGCACCACCCACCTGTCACAACAAAAGCCACCAACAGAGCATTGATCTCTACACAAATCAAGAATCACAGGAATAGGGAACTTAATGCCAATGATTATGCATAACCAAGCAACAGGAAAGTTAAATCATGAGCATGGTGACTAACTTGAACCAATAAGTGGTACTCGTATTTCACACAGAATTTCATAAAATGAAGAAAGAGGCTATTAAAGTTAATGGAAAACTGTGGATAAGTAGGAAGGCAATGGTTTAATGAGATGGATAGATATAATTTTCAGAACATGTGCAGACTTTTTAGGTATTCATGGGGGATAAAATTAATATTTAATTAAAGTTAAGTACTGAGAACTTTTATCATGCTTTTGTGAGGTAGAATGAGTTCATATTTTGTACTAATGCATGAGATTGCAATGTATGTGTTACTTTCTTGAAAGTAAGATTCTCAAAACTGTATAGCTGAATCTGATGGAAAATATAACTGAAGTAAAAAAAGGAATGGATGGAGGGGGAGGGGGCAAGCAAAATTCCATTATTAGTCAGAAAGCCAGTTTCAGTCTTTCAATGAGACATTATTTCACCTCAATGAAAGATATTCAATATTCTTATCAAATGATACTTCAAATTATTACAAACCTTGTATGATTATTATGTCAAATATATTTGGTATCAATCAAATCTATTTCTGTGTCAAGCATAAACTTTAGATTTTTCTCATTGCATAGTTGTAACACTTTGTAAAAACAGCAGAATCATGTCCAAAGTCATGGATATAAATTGTTATTGCATAAGATAGCTCTTTCAGTGGCTAAAGAAACATATCTAAACTAAAACCTAACTAAAATATGTTAAACCCACCAATAGAAAATGTTTTATGTTTTTCTTTGTTCGAGAATTGTAAAGGGTGATTTTTAAGGTCAAATAATAAAATGTCTTAAATGGCTAGGTATTAATAATGAAAGAAAGTTCTCTTCAGATTAAAACTTAGGCATTTGACTTCCATGAACAATACCGTATTAAAGTACCTGTGTTATTCTGAATACAATGCAAACTTCCTTCAGAAATGCACACATGGCCAAAGGAAGTTTCCATCATATTCAGAATAACACAGGCACTGCAATATCGAATTTGTCTGCCAACACCAGGTAAGCAACTTTCAAGTAAAATCTCTCACCTTATGGGAATATATGTATTCGATGTAAGAGTACAGGTTGTAGGTGCATGCTTAACATATGGAGGTTTGGGCCTGGCTAGAAGTCATGCATGGATAGCCAAATGGTGAGGCACGAACTCCACAATATATGAGGATGACAAAATATAACAAGCTAATGGGCAAAAATATATTTAATATGAAGCCAGAGAGTCTAAAAATAAGGCTACAGCAGATTCTGTGGAAGATATGCTACTATTCAGTTAAAGAATTCATAGAGGATGGCATGATAATTTGAGCAAGGGGTAATTAATTCTTATCCTTTATTGTATGTGTAACAAAATTGTATTATTATTATACCATTTGTTAAAATCAGTTGTTGTAATTAATTTAGTTATTTTATTGTATGTTTATTTTTATATTGTATTATTGTTATGGTACCGTTTGTTAAAATATGGTGTTGTATGTATATGGTAAAACTTTACCAAAATTTTGATGTGTCTCCTGTACCTGAATCAAATGATTTAGATTATGTATGTTATGAGACTAATAAACCACAATTCCACATGATAACTAGGAAATCCGGGTTAGTCCCGGTCCAGCCCTAATTTTCAGTCATCATTCCATCCGACAGCTGATGGCTGTCCATATTCACAATTGCGGAGATATGTAATGTATTTAATAATGGCTCTAGTCACTGCAGCACCTATTCCTCTGGGCACTCATAAGTGTCAAATGGAACTTTGCATCATATTCAGAGTAACACAGGCAATGCTATATCGTATTTGTCCGACACCAGGCAAGTGACTTTCCAGTAAATGAACTCACCTGTACAAGTATATACATAATTGGTGTATGAGTATACATTGTAGACGCATGGTTGACAACATATGGCAGTTTGGATCTGGCTGAGAATCATGTACAGATAAACAAATGTTAGAAGACTGCTCATGATAAGCAGGTAGGTTAGTCTTGCAATTATGAATATGTGCAATGTATTTCACCGGCCAATATTCTTACTGGCTGATCTGTCAAGTGAGACTCATGACATGACTCAAAACACCAAATTCACACTCTTTCCATTTTCCTAAAGTAGATCGCTTGTTATAAGCATCATACATGGAAGTTCTAGGCTGTGTGTTCCCATCCTAGCTCTGTAGGTCTACAGCACTTATCAGAACATCTTATTTCAGTGTAGACTAAGAGGGTAATTTAGTTTATTTTACTGTTCTGTGAATAAAATTAGTGAGATCTTACTTCGATGTGGGATGTCGGCAATAGAATAGTAATCAATGACTCAATAAGGAGATTTAAGTTTAAATTACTGGGAGGGCTTTCAAAGAAAGGCTCCCAAAATGGCACTGTGGGTGAGGAGTTTAGAACCACCTGAAAAATGTTCTTACAGTGCTTTGAAACTAGCATATCAATAACACAGAGGTTAAATTCAATCCAAACTCAGAAGAGAGGCAGGTTGATATATGAAAGCAAACAATCACATGCAAATGTGAAAGAATTTTATGTAATTCAGAGAACTAGACAAAATAAAAAACATGAAGATACATGACAAACAGTACTTGAAGTTTTTCAATGTCTCCTCAAAAAAGACAATATGCATAATGCACAAAAAGTAAAGTTTGAGATTAAAGTGAAACTAATCTGGAAAATATTTAAACAAGAAAACAAATTAAAACATTTACACAAATGTAGGGCTATTGGCTGTGATTCATATTGTACTGAATTATGTATTTCACCTAAAAATTTGAGGAAGTTTAACAGCAAGAGCAGCATAACATTACGAAAGCAATGAAACATGGAAGTGCACAAACGACCAACTGTATAGTAATTATTGATTATCAAAGTGCATTAATGTTCGGTATGTTTGCTATTATTAATGAATACAGGCTACGTATCAGGAGAAAACAATGTCTCCTTTGAATGTCAGAGTGGTTTTGAGGAAACAACAAATAGTACATATTTTTGGAGAAAAGAATTACATTTAACAATATTAGTGCATACAGGTAATAATTTATTAGAACTGTATCTAAAACAAAATTTCATAGCTTTCATATTCAAGATAATCCAAAATGGGTAAGTAGCATCACATTTTTAAATTATAGACTTTCAAACAAGAGTTATACAATTTGTCTCACAATGCTACTTTATGACAGGTCTCATTGCCTTGCTGATGCAAATAATCATCTCCTAATTGTTCCTTGACTGTATGCAGTAAACAATACTGCAAAATATGTTCACATACTTCTTCATTTAGTGTTCTCTTGAGTGCAATAGAGGGACCACAATGAGAAACACCCCCAAATCATAACACCATTATCTCTGTACTTCAATGCTGGCACTGCACATGAAGGCACGTAAAGTTCTTCAGGAATTCATCACACTCAAGTCCTTCTGTTAGGTTGCCACTGAGTCGAGCATGATTCAGCACCACCAATCAGTTGTTCCCGGTCGGCTACTGTCCACTGGTATCAATATTTACACCACTTCAAGCATTGCTTAGCACTGACTACAGAAGTGTGTGGCTTGTTAGGAGCTGCTCAACCATTTTACTCCCTTCTTTTAACTACTTACACACAACCACTGTGTTAGCTGAACTGTGGGCAGCACTTTGGAATTCATGAGTGATTCCTTCTGCTAATTACATTCAGCTTTTCACAATCACTGTCAGTACAAGAGGCCTACCTGATCTTGGTTTAGCTGTGGTTGTTCTTTCACATTCTCCCATCATAATACCATCACCATCAATCAATATGGGTAGCTTTCATACAGGCATACCTGCCTCTAGTGACATTTAGGGCTCCATTTTGCAGAGTAAGTGTCTGGATTCTTGTAGTATCTCATACATGCAACTCCATTAATCATTTATACTTCTGTGTAGTTAGGTTGTAAGTGATCTGTCCACTTCAAGCTATCTGTTAATATACAATATTTAATCATATACACTTCAGTTCGATTAATGACCTGTAGGTAAATTCTGTGTCTGACATGTATAGTGAAACAAATTTACATGGAAAAAGAAATAAATTTAGAAGGTATAAGCGTTTGTGGAGAAATATGAGAAGTGCACTATGAATTCAAAACCTACACCTTATCTACTGAATTGACAAAAAACCCTAAGTTTTGGTCACATATAGTCAGCCAATGGATCAAAGTCATCTATCCAGTCACTATTTGATCATACTTCCATAAATACTGGCAATGTCAGAGAAGACTAAAACACTTCATTCTTTCCAGTGACATTGTTTCACTGTAAAATATTATATTATGGTTCTTACTTTTGATCATTACATGAATACTGAAAGACATAGATAGAGATACTATGCAAAATTGAAAATGGACTAAAATTTCTTAAGACAATAAATCTCACTACAGTGGAAATTCAGATTTACATTCTCTGAATTTGTTTTTCCTGATTCTATGCCATAAATTCCTAGCTCCTGTGAAAATCCCATAAGGTCAATGCTAAAAATTCTCCAATTTTATGTTTCTTCCTAGTAATGTTCACATCAATTCTACATTCTTACTTGACATGTCACTTGACTTCATCAACCTTTTAAATTCAAACACTGAATTTTGACGAATATGCTCAGTCAGAATCAAGGAAACATCAGCCATTTCCAGCTAGTGAGCTCTTATTGACTGCTGACTTGTTACATCACCCAACAACCACTGCAGCCACAACACTACACTTACACACGTAAATTGGTCTCTCGTGCTGAATGTGTGGAGAGGGAGAATGGTCCTTCAACAAAACATTTATAATTCCTAAAGTACTGGATTATAACATATAAACAGGCACAGAAGCTATAAATCAAAGCTGCTGCAAGAATATAAGTGTGGTGAGCATATAAAGTGCTGCTCATAATGGGAACGTTAAACAATGAAGTAATGGAGTGCTAGTTCTGCGAGGTTTGCAGAAGAGCTTCTGTGAAGTTTGGGAGGTAGGAGACAAGGTACTGGCAGAACTGTAGCTGTGAGGATGGATTGTGAGTTGTGCTTGGGTAGCTCAGATAGTAGAGCACTTGCCCACAAAAGGCAAAGGTCCCGAGTCCGAGTCTCGGTCCGGCACACAATTTTAATCTGCCAGGAAGTTTAATAACAGTAACAGTGACAAAATTTGTCTTGAAGATGACCATATTTATGCTAATGGTTTATAACCACTCAGTTGCTGTGATATTTTATACTTTTCCTTGCTACTTCGTTTCAGTCATATACAGTGCATATAATAAAAATTTCTGTATCTCCTAACTTGATTTACAAAACTGATGAAGATACTTTAGCTTGTAGCTGCTGAAAATTTCTTTGTCCAGAATGATTCTTTTGTGATAGGACATTTTAAAGACTTCTGTATTCAAATCTTGCACGATACAGGTACGACATCAAGCACTACTCATGTTATACTTTTCACCACACACTGTAGATCATAAAGACTGGCAGTAGTACTAGAAGGTGCAAGTGAAACTGTGGTGCCAGAGTTTTCTTTTATATTTACAATTTACACAGCATACAGAAATTCACTGACCTGACTTCTAATAAGTTTGTAATATCAATTGGGGAACTAAATTCATTTTTTCATGTCCCCATTCCTCTCAATGAGCTTGAAATAAAACTTCTGCTCCTAGGTATCAATTCTACCAACACTCATAATGTCAACTGACATAACAAAATCACAGATCCATAAACAAACAGGAAAGAAATTTCAAAATTTTAAGTCATATAATAGACCTACCAGGAAAAAAGTGTGTTTGGCCACTATAAATACTGCAGGATTTGTAATTGTGAAGACTATCACTTTTGATAATGATGGATGAGGTAGTTGAGCCATTTCCCAACACACTACTGCCACAAATTATACAGTTTTGAGGTTCCTTTCATTTTATGTTCCCTTCAAAAATAGTAGAAATTTATAGCCCACATGGTGACATAAACTGAAAACTGTGAAATATGGCAGAAACTGCCAGATTACAACATCTCGAATGTTTGTTTTCCACCTGTAGCCAATAGTTGTATAACATGGTGATGTCATGCTAATACAGTGGTTTCTAGTATACAGGGTGGTCCCCTGATAGTGACCAGGCAAAATATCTCACGAAATAAGCATCAAATGAAAACACTAAGAAGAACAAAACTTGACTAGCTTGAAGGGGGAAACCAGATGGCACTATGGTTGTCTTGCTAGATGGTGCTGCCATAGGTCAAATGGATATCAACTGCATTTTAAAAAAATAGAAACCCTACATATTCGTGTAGTGCATAAAGAAATATGAATATTTTAGTTGGACCACTATTTTTGCTTTGTGATAGGTGGCACTGTAATAGTCACAAACGTATAAGTATGTGGTATCACGTAACATTCCGCCAGTGGGGATGGTATTTGCTTTGTGATACATTACCTGTGTTAAAATGGACCATTTACCAATTGCAGAAAAGGTCAATATCGTGTTGATGTATGGCTATTGTGATCAAAATGCCCAATGGGTGTGTGCTATGTGTGCTGCTCGGTATCCTGGTCGACATCATCCAAGTGTTCGGACTGTTCGCCGGGTAGTTATGTTATTTAAGAAACAGGAAGTGTTCAGCAACATGTGAAATGTCAACCATGACCTGCAACAAATGATGATGCCTAAGTAGGTGTTTTAGCTGCTGTCACGGCTAATCTGCACATCAGTAGCAGACAAATTGCATGAGAATCGAGAATCTCAAGAACGTCGGTGTTGAGAATGCTACATCAACATCGATTGCACCCGTACCATATTTCTATGCACCAGGAATTGCATGGCGACTACTTTGAACATCGTGTACAGTTCTGCCTCTGGGCACAAAAGAAATTACGGGACAATGACATGCATTCTATTTAGCAACTAGGCATCAATCACCAACAGCGGTAACGTAAATCGGCATAATATGCACTATAGGGCAACAGAAAATCCATGATGGCTGTGACAAGTGACCTTGGCGGGTTAATGTATGGTGCGGCATTATGGGAGGAAGGATAATTGGCCTCCATTTTATCGGTGGCAATTTAAATGGTGCAATGTATGCTGATTTCCTACATAATGTTCTACCGATGGTACTACAAGATGCCTCACTGCATGACACAATGACAATGTACCTCCAACATGATGGACGTCCAGCACATAGCTAGCGTGTAGTTGAAGCGGTATTGAATAGCATATTTCATGACAGGTGGATTGGTCAACGAAGCACCATACCATGCCTCGCATGTTCACCGGATCTGACGTCCCCGCATTTCTTTCTGTGGGGAAAGTTGAAGAATATTTGCTATCGTGATCCATCGACAATGCCTGACAACATGCATCAGTGCATTGTCAATGCCTGTGTGAACATTAGGGAATGCGAACAACTCGCTATTGAGAGGAATGTCGTTACACGTATTGCCAAATGCATTAAGGTCCGCGGACATTATTTTGAGCATTCATTGCATTAATGTTGTATTTACAGGTAATCACGCTGTAACAGCATGCATTCTCAGAAATGACAAGTTCACAAAGGTACATGTATCACATTGGAACAACTGAAATAAAATGTGCAAACATACCTACGTTCTGTATTTCAATTTTAAAAACCTACCTGTTACCAACTGTTCATCTAAAATTGTGAGCCATATGTTTGTGACTATTACAGCGCCATCTATCACAAAGCGAAAAAAATGGTCCAACTAAAACATTCAAATTTCTTTACGTACTACATGAATATGTAGTAAAAAATGGGGGTTCCTGTTTAAAAAAACACAGTTGATATCCATTTGACCTATGGCAGTGCCATCTAGCGGACCAACCATAGCACCATCTGGTTTCCCCCTTCAAGCTAGACAAGTTTCATTCTTTGTAGTTTTTTCATTTGACACATATTTCATGAGATATTTGGCCTGGTCACGATCAATGGACTACCTTGTATAGAGAGATAAACAGCAAGCTTACTTGGCAGCTCTTTCCAAAGAATGGCTGGTGGGAGTGGTGCATAGCAAATGGAGTGACTGCGGTTGCCTCTTAGGTGTAATATATATAGTTAAAGCTCTTATGCCTTTCTCTACCATGCATTAATTTTACTTACAGTAGTTTTGCTCGGAGCCTGTTGACAGAATCTAGAACTTGTCACACTTCTATGGACTGCTGCCAATATAGGCTACTCCATTTGCTATGTGTGGCACCACAATTAACAGGACATGTTCAGTGAATAGATGTACAATGGCTTGTTCAATTTTGTTGCAGTGCTCAGAGGTGCTTAATGTGTTGTGATGGCACACAGATTGTTATTAATGTAATGGATTGTTGAGACAGAGAAATACTGAAACCACAGCAGCCTTAACCTTATTTCACATACATTGGCATAAATAAGTTCTTTATCTGAAGGAAAAATTGTGTGTATATATGTGTTTTCACATAACCTGCTGTGTTTACAGAACAGCAAGCGATGAGATCGGAGTGCAAATGGCTCACATTGGAGGTAGTGCAGAACGATCCACTTCGATCACTCAGAGGAATGAACAAGGGAAAGTTTACAAGCACTAAACTTGAGGTGACTGCACTTGTGTCACCAGAGTGAGGTTCAGTGCCATTGTCAATGGGAGGAAGATGCAGACCCTGAAATGGTAGATTCTGCCTCCATTCGACATGCTGCACAGTTTTCAAATAATCTCACCATATCCATCAATTTCTGGGTGAGCACAAAGGAAAGATGTAAAATTTGTAGTTGTAACACATAGGAAAACAGCTTGATTACCTTACACCCAGATACCAGTTTCAATATTTTGACAGGACTTTACTTGCTGTTACATATCTGTGATTTTTTAAGAACTGACAAAACTCATTACCACAAATTATGGTATAAATACTGTATTGTACATTTAATTTCCTTCACTTTTACAGATTATATATAATGTACTGTAGAGGATTATGATTTGTAATCATATATGTCAATTACACATGCTTTTGCTCATATTTTGGACATTTTAACATTTTTCTTGATCCTGCATTTTTCTCAGTTTTGCATTTTGTAAGTCTGGACCACACAAAAACATAAAATCGGGGTTTCACTGTGCACCTTATGGAGTAACTGTTAAATTTTAAAGATGCTATGCCAAACAATTTGCTACCCTTGTAGCATTAGTGTATTATCAGCTGCTGAAACAATGACAGATAACTGCTATTTTCATGAAGTTTCACTGAAGAGATGCTAAATACTATAATCCACTAATCCACCATCACTGAATTGTGAGTTGTGGTTTATTGGTCTCATGACATACGTAATCTAAATAATTTGATTCAGGTACATTTACATCTACATCTACATCCATACTCCGCAAGCCACCTGACGGTGTGTGGCAGAGGGTACCTTCAGTACCTCTGTCGGTTCTCCCTTCTATTCCAGTCTCATATTGTTTGTGGAAAGAAGGATTGTCAGTATGCTTCTGTGTGGGCTCTAATCTCACAGATTTTATCCTCATGGTCTCTTCACGAGATATACGTAGGATGGAGCAATATACTGCTTGACTCTTCGGTGAAGGTATGTTCTTGAAACTTTAACAAAAGCCCGTACCAAGCTACTGAGCGTCTCTCCTGCAGAGTCCTCCACTGGAGTTTATCTATCATCTCCATAATGCTCTCACGATTACTAAATGATTCTGTAATGAAGCACGCTGCTCTCCGTTGGATCTTCTCTATCTCTTCTATCAACCCTATCTGGTACGGATCCCACACTGCTGAGCAGTATTCAAAAAGTGGGCAAACAAGCATACTGTAACCTACTTCCTTTGTTTTTGGATTGCATTTCCTTAGGATTCTTCCAATGAATCTCAGTCTGGCATCTGCTTTACCGACGATCAACTTTATATGATCATTCCATTTTAAATCACTCCTAATGCGTACTCCCAGATAATTTATGGAATTAACTGCTTCCAGTTGTTGACCTGCTATTTTGAAGCTAAATGATAAGGGATCTATCATTCTATGTCTTTGCAGCACATTACACTTGTCTACATTGAGATTCAATTGCCATTCCCTGCAGCATGCGTCAATTCGCTGCAGATCCTCCTGCATTTCAGTACAATTTTCCATTGTTACAACCTCTCGATACACCACAGCATCATCTGCAAAAAGCCTCAGAGAACTTCCAATGTCATCCACAAGGTCATTTACGTATATCATGAACAGCAATGGTCCTATGACACTCCCCTGCAGCACACCTGAAATCACTCCTACTTCGGAAGACTTCTCTCCATTGCGAATGACATGCTGCATTCTGTTATCTAGGAACTCTTCAATCCAATCACACAATTGGTCTGATAGTCCATATGCTCTTACTTTGCTTATTAAACGACTGTGGGGAACTGAATCGAACGCCTTGCGGAAGTCAAGAAACACGGCATCTACCTGGGAACCCGTGTCTATGGCCCTCTGAGTCTTGTGGATGAATAGCAGGAGCTGGGTTTCACATGACCGTCTTTTTCGAAACCCATGCTGATTCCTACAGAGTATATTTCTAGTCTCCAGAAAAGTCATTATACTCAAACATAATGCGTGTTCCAAAATTCTACAACTGATCGACGGTAGAGATATAGGTCTATAGTTTTGCACATCTGTTCGACATCCCTTCTTGAAAATGGGGATGACCTGTGCCCTTTTCCAATCCTTTGGAACGCTACGCTCTTCTAGAGACCTATGGTACACTGCTGCAAGAAGGGGGGCAAGTTCCTTTGCGTACTCTGTGTAAAATCGAACTGGTATCCCATCAGGTCCAGTGGCCTTTCCTCTTTTGAGCGATTTTAATTGTTTCTCTGTCCCTCTGTCATCTATTTCAATATCTACCATTTTGTCATCTGTGCGACAATCTAGTGAAGGAACTACAGTGCAGTCTTCCTCTGTGAAACAGCTTTGGAAAAAGACATTTAGTATTTCGGCCTTTAGTCTGTCATCATCTGTTTCAGTACCATTTTGGTCACAGAGTGTCTGGACATTTTGTTTTGATCCACCTACCGCTTTGACATAAGACCAATATTTCTTAGGATTTTCTGCCAAATTAGTACATAGAACTTTACTTTCGAATTCATTGAACGCCTCTCGCATAGCCCTCCTTACACTGCATTTCGCTTCGTGTAATTTTTGTTTGTCTGCAAGGCTTTGGCTATGGCTATATTTATGTTTGCTGTGAAGTTCCCTTTGCTTCCGCAGCAGTTTTCTAACTCTGTTGTTGTACCGCGGTGGCACTTTTCCATCTCTTACGATCTTGCTTGGCACATATTCATCTAACGCATATTGTACAATGGTTTTGAACTTTGTCCACTGATCCTCAACACTATCTGTACTTGAGACAAAACTTTTGTGTTGAGCCATCAGGTACTCTGTAATCACATTTTTGTCACTTTTGCTAAACAGAAAAATCTTCCTACCTTCTTTAATATTTCTATTTACGGCTGAAATCATCAATGCAGTAACCGCTTTATGATCGCTGATTCCCTGTTCTGCGTTAACTGTTTCAAATAGTTCGGGTCTGTTTGTCACCAGAAGGTCTAATATGTTATCGCCATGAGTCAGTTCTCTGTTTAACTGCTCAAGGTAGTTTTCAGATAAAGCACTTAAAAAAGTTTCACTGGATTCTTTGTCCTTGCCACCCGTTATGAACGTTTGAGTCTCCCAGTCTATATCCGGCAAATTAAAATCTCCACCCAGAACTATAACATGGTGGGGAAATCTACTCGAAATATTTTCCAAATTATCCTTCAGGTGCTCAGCCACAACAGCTGCTGAGCCAGGAGGCCTATAGAGACATCCAATTACCATGTCTGAGCCTGCTTTAACCGTGACCTTCACCCAAATCATTTCACATTTGGGATCTCCGTCAATTTCCTTTGATACTATTGCACTTCTTATTACTATAAACACGCCTCCTCCTTCACTGTCCAGCCTGTCTCTGTGGTATACAATCCAATCTGAGTTTAGGATTTCACTACTGTTTACGTCTGGTTTCAGCCAACTTTCTGTCCCTAGTACTATATGGGGGTTTGACCGTTTTTTAATGAGAGCAGTTCTGGGACCTTTCTATAGACGCTCCTGCAGTTTACTATTAGCACATTAATATTGTTATACCCTGTTGCATTTTGCCTACTCCTACCTTGCCGCGTCTCAGGAGGTGTCTTGTCGGGCCTAGGGAGGGAATTCTCTAACCTAAAAAACCCACATGTGCACTCCACACGTACTCTGCTACCCTTGTAGCTGCTTCCGGCATGTCGAGAAATTTGCATCCCAGATCTCCACAGAATCTTCTGAGCCTCTGGTTTAAGCCTTCTACTTGGCTCCAACCCAGAGGACCACGATCGGTTCTGGGAACGATACTACAAATAGTCAGCTCATATTCCACCCCACGAGCGAGCCTTTCCGCCTTAACCAATTCTGCCAACCGCCTGTACGAACTGAGGATGACCTCTGAACCCAGACGGAAGGAGTCATTGGTGCTGACATGAGCATCAGTTTGCAGTCGGGTGCACCCAGTGCTCCCTATCGCCGCCGGCAGGGCCTCCTCCACATCTCAGATGAGGCCCCCCGGCAAGCAGACAGAGTGAACACTGGCCTTCTTCGCCGACCTTTCCGCTATTTCCCTAAGGAGCTCCATCACCCGCCTAACGTTGGAGCTCCCAATAACCAATAAACCCCTCCCCCCCATGTGCCTGCTCGGACCTTGCTGAAGGAGCTGCCACATGTCCCCTCAAAGGCAGAGCGGGCGATGCCACACGGCCAGCCTCCACATTGACCCTCCGCCTCGCACGCCGTGAACTCCGCTGAACCCGCCACTCCCCTTGGGGAGAGGGTCTTGACAGCAGGGATAGTGGGTGAAGCTTGTAACACCTGGGGTGTACCATGCGATGCACCAGACTCCCCACTGCTGCTACACTCTGAAGCAGCAGCATGAAGACGACTGACCGCAGCCATCAACACGCTCAGCTGTTCGCGAACAGTGGCCAACTCCTCCTGCACAGCAGTCACACATCCTATCCATCCTAAGAAATCAATTTACTGTAGAGAGTTAATCAACTTTTAACTAGACTGCTAATTCACTAAAGGCGGCTGATTGTTGACTAAACTGTTGTTGCTAGACACTTCTTGTAGAAAACAATGAAAATAACACTACCTGTCTCTGGACTGTATTGAAAACAAACACTAGCACTACTGCCACTATGGCTGACTAAAGAGAATCTCTCTGACTGTATACAAAACAAACATGAAATCTATGGAACACTATTACCAGCATTTGACAATTAAAGCTTCCTAAAAGCAAAAACACATGGAAGAAGAAGTGACAAGTAAGAAAAATTCAGTTAATACTTAAATTAAGGTAGCTCGCTGCACAGCAGGCATGAAGCACACGGCAGTTACGACGACACTGACAGGTACAGGAGACACATCAAAATTGTGGAAAAATTTCACCATAAACAAATATTAACAGACAGTATCATAATGAAAATACAATTTTGTTATATATAAATACAATAAAAAAGATTCTAACACTTAATTAAACCTTGCTAAAATTGTCATTTCATTCTCTATGAATTCTTCTACTGAATAGCAGCATTTCTCTCACAGAATCTGCATATATATATATATATAATGGAAGGAAACATTCCACGTGGGAAAAATTATATATAAAAACAAAGATGAGGTGACTTACCGAACAAAAGCGCTGGCAGGTCGATAGACACACAAACATACACACAAAATTCAAGCTTTCGCAACAAACTGTTGCCTCATCAGGAAAGAGGGAAGGAGAGGGGAAGACGAAAGGAAGTGGGTTTTAAGGGAGAGGGTAAGGAGTCATTCCAATCCCGGGAGCGGAAAGACTTACCTTAGGGGGAAAAAAGGACAGGTATACACTCGCACACACGCACATATCCATCCCACATACAGACACAAGCAGACATATTTAAAGATATGGATATCCATTTAGAACAGTCATTCTTTGCATTTGAAGTGATAATTACACTTTATTTTCTGTTCTGCAAGTATGATGTGAGCCATTTCAGACCATTACCCTTAATCCCACATTTGTCTAGTTTGTAGATAAGCAAGGCATGATTCACGGAGTCAAATGCTTTTGTAAGATGACAGAAGATACCTAAAACTTCACTCCACTGATCCAGTGACTCGCATATCTTTTCAGTGCAGTTATTCACTGCATCTAGAGTATTTTTCCTGGTTGAAATACAAACTGGTTACTTTTAATAATATCATTTACACACTAAAATATTTGATATGGATGCAGCTACTTTCTCTAACACTTTTAACAAGTTTGAAAGAATAGAAGTAAGGTAATGGTTCCCCATGTCTTCCTTTGACCCTTTCTTGAACAGAGGTCCAACTTTGGCTACTTCAGCACACTGGGTAAGCACTCTTGTTCAAAAGGTTAGTTGATTATTTTAGTTAGTGGACTGCTAGTATGTCATATACTGCTTTGATTACTTTAGTGGGTCACTGCACCCAGCAGAGCTTTTACTTTTTAATGATAATACAATGTTTTACAGTCCTTTATTGTGAGTTTTTTTTTTTTAAATTAGTGGGATACTCACAAGGGAACCTCCCCTTTGCACATCCCTCAGATTCAGTTATAAGTTGGCACAGTGGATAGGCCTTGAAAAACTGAACACAAATCAATCGAGAAAACAGGAAGAAGTTGCGTGCAACTATGAAAAAAAAAAAAAAATATGCTGACTGAGTAGTCCATGTGCAAGACAGACAACATCAAGATAAGTGTAAGCTCAGGAGTGCCGTAGTTAGCGTGAGTAGCTGTAGAGTGAGAGGTCCTTGGTTCAAGTCCTCCCTCGACTGAAAAGTTCACTTTCTTTATTTTCGCAAAGTCACGATCTGTCCGTTCGTTCATTGACGTCTCTGTTCACTATAATAAGTTTAAAGTCTGTTTTGCGACCACACCACAAAACCGTGCAATTCCTCACAGTTTGCAAAATATTCATTGACCTTGTTATATAAGTCGCGAGCTATATTTGCTGGATTCATATTGCCCACGGAATACATATCACGTATTTAATGCACTCCAGTCCAAAGAAGCGAACAATCAATTGCCAGCCAGGGAGCCTCGTTAGCAGGAATAATCTCTCTTCTGTGTGCTGTACTCAACTGACGTCGTGTGTTTCGATGTTTGTTTAGGTGTAGCGCCACCATACTATGGCGCAGTTACCTCGCATTGGGCGGACGGACAGACAGATAATAATTGTCTGAAAATAAAGAATTAAACTTTTCACTTGAGGGAAGACTTGAACCAAGGACCTTGTGATCCGCAGCTGCTCAGGCTAACCACGGGACCACGGAGCTCTTGAACTTACACTATCCTTGATGCTGCCTATCTTGCGCATGGACTACTCAGTTTGTATATTTGGCTTCTTCTATCAATTCAAGAAACAGCCCCATCCGCCTTATTGGGTGTGGGCCACTACCCTGCGCAGTCTTAGTCGGAAATGTCAATTTGTCACGGAGCAGTCGCGAGAGTCGTATGCCCACTTTATGGTGTGAGACGTCATTGTTACGGCCACTCCCGCATGGTGTGTAAACAGAGTTTCGGCCACCCGCCCCTGTTACCGTCCTGTGCGTCGTGCTATATACATCATGATCGGTCAGAGTGCCTCCAGCGTTGGGCTGTTTGTCGCAAATGTAATAAAAAAGGATACATTGCTAAAGTTTGCTGCTCAGCCTCAAAAGAATCGAAGGAAGCAGGTACAGAGGGCATGGACGTTGACATTCAGGAAGTTTCATCGGACAAGGCTCCCAACGCAGCGGCACACAAACTTTGAGGTGTCGGTTTGTTCGCGCCAATTACAACTGCCAGTAGATATGGGCGTGGCAGTTTCCTTGTTGAATGCATAAACTTTCTCCGACCTTGGGTCGCCCCCGTTCGTGCCAGTTTATGGTTATGGTAAACAGTTCATTCCCCTACTGGGTCAATTCACTACCAACATTACCTACAAATCAGTCACTCGTCCTCTTACTTTTATTGTTGTCAGTGATGCAAGCTCCGCTAACCTTTTTGGATTGGATGCCTTTCAAGCTTTCGGTTTCTCTATTGCAGACACCATACACGTGGCCTCCGAAGACGTTCCCTATCAATCATTGAAATCTTTGACCTCTGACTTTACGGATATCTTTGATGAGGGCCTGGGGTGTGTTTCAGAGTTTGAAGCTCACTTAACGTTGAAGGCGTCGGCTCGCCCGTGTTTTCTACGTGCGAGGCAGATCCCCTTGTCTCTCCGCCCTCAGGTAAAAGTGGAGCTAGACCAGCTGACAGCCCTCGGGGTCATTCTTCCCATTTCTTCTAGTGAGTGGGCTTTGCCCATCGTTACTGTCAGGAATCCCTCGGGAAAATTACGTCTTTGTGGCGATTTCAAGGCCACCATTAATTCCCAGTTGGTGGTGGACACCTATCCCTTGCCTCGTTCTGATGAATTGTTCTCTGATGAGGTGGAAGTCCAATATTTTTCGAAAATCGATCTTTCGGAGGCTTATCAGATACCACTTGATGAGGACTCCAAACAGCTGGCAGTCATCAACACCCCGTTTGGCCTTTACCAATACCAGCGGTTGGGCTTTGGACTATCCAGTGACCCAGCGATATTTCAACGTCATCTTGAGCACATCATGTCGACAATCCCTCATTGTATTAATTACCTGGTCTGGGCACGTGGGTTTCGTCGCAATCCACGTTGGATACCGGTGGTGGTCCTGCACCAAAATGGCTGCCAGCTCTATACCTTGTAGGCGGGGGACCGGGAGGTACATCGTCACCAAAATCAGTTACGTCCACGTTTGGGCACCCACCCTCTGACCCCTCAGGCACAGGCTTCCCCATTGCCGTCACCTCTGTTGTTTTCTCAGGGGATGCTACCACCCCTCCAACCTGTGACTCTGCCAAACTGTGATGATTCTCAGCCTTGACGGCCTCCAGTAGCTCCAGCACCAGCATCGCCATCGTTAGAGATGCCCCAGCAAGAGCTGACCCCCTGTCACAGGCCCGGTTTCTCAGGATGCTGGTTCACCTGTGGTCGTGCCTTCCCCATCGTCCCTACCACAGGGTCTTGCCCCTCCCGAGCTCAAATGGGATCCGGAGTTTGACAGCTTGTCGCCCGTTCTGTCCCACGCTCTGGTGGTGGGACAACGGGTCCTCTTCATATGGGTCGCTTCCAACCATATTCGAAGATTCCGGCTCGAGGGTTGGCAGATCCCCCCGACTCCAGCATTCAAATGGACATGAATGTCATCACTACTGCATGATGCTCCACCTTCCAACGCAGTGGATCACAGTGGCTTCACCCCCCAGAGGATGTGGAGGAAGAGTGCAGTAGCCATAAGAAAGATCGCGGGAGGCGCACATCGGCACTGCGCGTAAGGGACAGTGGTTGCCGCAAGCAAAGTCCCGTCCACCAGAGGATCCGGCTGCGCCCTCTGCCGGCAGAACAACACAGGCAGCACAGGCTGTGCCCAGTCACTTTTACATCGGGCATGCCTAGTAAACAGTTCCCGGTCTACACTGTGTGAAGTGCGACGGACAACGTGAATCGTGTTAATACAGAATTACCAGTTTCAACTAGATTTTGGTAAAATGTGTCATCTGAACTAGTATATTGATTTTATAAAAGAATTAAAGTTTAAGCATTAGCTTAAGCATACAATAATCTTTGTGTGTCAGAGTAACATCTTTTTATTTTGATTCCATTACTTATAGACATTAAAGGCTGTTATATTTAGGCAAACTTGTTAGGTCAGTAACTAACTAAAAAAAGGAATTAAAGGGGAAAATATTCCTGCATTACTTACACACAAAGCTGAAGTGCACATACTGCCTATTCAACAAAAATATTGTTCTGTATCTAATGCTGCATTTCACGGAAGTTACAATCTAAACTGTTTCAATGTTGAATCAGATATAGTTTGCAATATTTGCTGAAACTGTGTTAACATGGCTTAATATTACATTCATCACTTCTAAATTCCCAAAGTTGGTTAAGGTAATATGAGAGGCATTACTGGGTGGAGTCCATCTATAGTCTCCCACTGATTCTAGCTGTTGTTTGGTTATCCTCCTCAGTGTGAGGAGTAATTTACACACACCGCACCATTCTCTTTCATGCTGTTTGTAACGTCTCCATTATCATTTCTACTTCTGAACAAGTGACACAAGAACCATTCTACCAGGATTTTTTAGGTGGTGTAAAACAAGAAACAGTTGGATTCTTTTATAGGAAAGATGTAAATTGTTACTATCTGCTGTATCCTGCTACTGGTTTGTATGAGTGTGAGTGCAGCAAGTTTGGGTCACTGAATATACATTTGAATTGGCCACCAACTGTATCAGCTTGGGCTGGCAAATAGAGGCCACCTACAGGAGGCATGTGAATGACACAGTCAACACTCCACCATCTGCTCGTGACTCATTCGTACATGTGTGCAAAGTAGTGCTGACTGACCCTCTATGTTATTCTAGTTTGTACCATGCACATCCATTGTTCTGCATCTTGTGGAGTTCTGAGACGTTATTTCCATATTGTTCAGATGTTATGAATGAAATCATATTTGTGTGACTTGGATCAAGGCTGTGTAATACTTGGTAACTATACAACTAGCAAAGAGTTTGGAATAGTTTCCATGTGTGGAGTCTCTAAGTGCAGTTTCATCAGGTTTATTCATTATGGATACCGTGCTATTGGCTGTGAGTGAACGGCATACTTTGGCTCTGACGCCTTTGTCAGTTTCGATTAACAGACAGGGTACTGCTCCACCAGTTCATCCACCCACTTTTTCTCCATGTAATGATTCAGCTGAGGCTTGGGAAGCATATGAAAAGACTCAGACAGCATGTTTTGGATTTCTGGATGACAGACTGGAATTTGTACAAAGCCTTCTTCCTTTCAAGGATACCACCTAAAGTGTATCAATTACTGTCAGTTTGCCCCTTTACAAGAACCAGCAGCTCCTACTTTTGTACACATGTGCAGTTTATTATGCAGCTACTATCACTAATGAATGCATGTCATGGTGGCACAATCTGAATTCTATCTATGCTGCAAGAAACCAAATCAGTCACACAGGGCATGGCAGCCAAACTTCACAGCCTTAGCCTTCAGTATCATTTCATTACAGATGCCCATAATGACTCTTATGCAGACTCTATGGGTACAACACAATTATCTGTTTAGCCCCAGACAAGGAAGTACAATAGGAGGTTTTACTCTGTGAAAACCACCCACTGTTAGAAGTTTTTGCAAATAGCACAATCTTTTGAAGTTTCTTGGGCATCAGGTGACCAAACTGAAGTGCAAAGTGATGTGGGAGTAGTGTCACAGGATGTGCCCAGTAGAATGACAGACAGCTTGCACGAGGAAGCAGCAGTAGTGGTGGTAAACGTGTGAGCTCAGCACCGAGCAGTGCAAGGCCTGCCCAAGCAGCCATGAACACCACAGAGCCAGCGCTAGTATTATCTGTTTGTCTTGTCCTTTTTGTTTTGTCCATCACAAATGTTCAGCATGCTCTAAGTGCTGAGCTACTTGTAATGGTTGCCAGGAGAAAGGCCACATTGCCTCTGTGTGTCATTCATTAAAAGTTGCTAAGAATGTGGACATGGACATAAATTGTGTGACTCCAATGCTTGTGACTTCTCCCAAGCTCTTTATCAAGTTGTGTTTTTTTGCCAAGTGCTCCAGCTACAGGTTGACACTGGTACTACAGTGATGCTTTTGAATACTCAAACATATGTGCGTTTAGTCTCACCACCATTGACGCTGGTCACGCGGAAGCTGGCCATTTATAACAAACAGAACATTGTGCTTTTGGCACAACTGATGGCATCTGCCTCTAACAAGTCAATGGTTCATTACATTACATTTTTGCTGGTTGCTGATGCCAGTGTTGAGAACTTGTTCAAGATGAACACATTTCAGGCATTTGTATTATCTATCACCAATGCAGTTCACCTTGTGGCCAATCAGGTATCGTATTCTCAATTGGAAACTGAGTGATGAGTTGTTGGACTTGTTTTTGGAAAGCATAGGGTGTGCTTCTAATTTTTCTGGTCTTACTTCTCTCCAGTCCATAGCTTGGCCCCTTTCTTGTCACAGGTATCATATTCCTGTCACCCCAAAAGAAGTGAAAGCAGAACTGGGCAGACTTCAACCTCTACAGGTGGTCCAACCTGTTATGGGTAATTAACTGTTGTCTCCGCTGGTTGTAATTCAAAAGCCATTGGGGAAACTTCATCTCTGTGATAACTTTAGTACTACTGTCAACACACAATCATGGATATGTATCCACTCCCATACCATGAGGAACTGGCAAAAGTATCAGGTTGCAAATACTTTTCTAAAACTGATTTGTCTGAAGTGTATCTGCATGTTTCTGTGGATGAAGAGTCTCAGCAAGTTCTGATTTTGAATAATCCTCTTCATCTCTATCAATATTTGTGCCTTCCTTTTGTTGTTGCTGGTGCTTTTGCTATTTTCCAGTGATTTTTACAGAAATTGACTATGCCTCTCCTGGGTTGCATTAATTATCTGGAAGATATTTCTGTCACAGTCTTCTCCATGGCTGATCACTTGACAAATTGGCACATTTTGTTTTTTGTCTTACAGTCCACAGGCTTATGGTGTAACCTCATAAGATTTCAATTTATTCAACCTATTGTTTATTTGGGGTTCAGGGTCTCGTGCGATGGGGTTCGTCCTCTGCCAGACCACATCTCTGCTGTTATGTCTATGCTTTTGTACCTTGTCCCAGAAGGAGCTTCAGGTCGTCCTAAGGAAGATAGCCTACTACCATAAATTTCTGCTGGAGGCAGCTACAGTGACCCACCCATTGCATACCTTGTTATACAAGAATGTACTTTTTGCTGGAGCCTGGATTGGAAATGTTTTTCAACTGTAGAAATGCAAACAGCTCTCAGCCCCTTGTTTACCAATGTTCTGTCCAGACCAGCACATAGTTCTGGCAACTGACACCTCACAGTAAGGCCTCAGTGTGATCCTAGCACGCTGATATGCCAACAGCTCTGAATGATTGGTTGCTTTCCCATCTAAATCTCTCATCCAGCCCAGCTGTGTTACTCTCATTTGGAAAGAGACTCTTGCCATAGTCTATGCTTTCTGGAAAATTCATGTTCTTTTGTATGGTTCCAATTTTCACTTTATTGCTGATGGTAAACCATTGGTTTCCTTGTTTAACTCTCACAGTTCTTTGCCTGACAACACAGGCCACATTTGTGTGTTTTCCCATTACGAACTCATACATAGCAGCTGCCTTTGCCACCAACCTGGCTCTCTGTCAGGTAGTTCAGTGTTTTCAATAGGGCTGGCCAGATAAACTGCAGGATTGGGCTTTGGACTCCCTGTGCAACTATTTTTCGTCATGACATCACCTCTCTGTTTCTGACAGCATTTTGCTGTTGTCAGTGGATTTCCCTCTCACAGTAGTTGTTCCCACTGCAATATTGTGCAAGGTTCTATGCCTTCTCCACTAGGGTCATTGGTAAGTTTCAGGCACCAAACTGTTAGCTAAGAGGCATATTTTCTGGCCAGGAATTGATGGCGAAATTCTGTTTTGTCATAGTGTGCCTGACAACAGGTAGCTTCCAGGGTATCCTGTCACCCGTCCTGCTCCCTGCCAGCCATGGGAATGCATTCATATAAACTTTGTGGATCCCTTCTTGAATTCCTATTGGATCTTGGTTGTGGATTCATTTTCCCCATTTCCTTGCACTCTCCAGTGTGAGTTAACATTGGCTGAAGTCATAATTCATTCCCTTTTGAGGGGTTTTTGCTATTGAGTGGTTACCTTGTACCTTTGTTTCCGATAATGGGCCCCAGTTCGTTTCTCACATATTTCAATTGTTTTGTTTCTGTCACAGCATTCGACATGTTATGGCTCTGTCATTCCACCCTCAATCAAATGGTGAGGCAGAACCGCTAGTACATACGTTCAAGTCCCAAATGAAAAAGATTGTTGTGGATTCTTTGCCAGATGACATCCTTCTCAATTTTCTGAACACCTTTTGCTTCACACCTATGGGTGAGCAGAACCCAGCTGAGTTGTTTCACAGTGAGCAGCCACACAGACTCCTCCACCTTCTGCAACCTGCACTGCACCTGCCACAGATGTGTTCAGCCAGCTGCTTCATGCCAGGATTGCTGGTGTGGGTGCGAGTGTTTGGTCTCTGGCCCAAGTGGATACTAGCCACTGTTGTCCACAGCAGGGGACACCATCTTTGTGACATCCATACAGCTGACACACATGGCACTTTGATTAGTTGTGCTCCCATCCACCATCAAAAGCTACCGGTTCTGGGTGAAGCCCCTGTTACCGTAGCCTGCCCTTCCACCCTCTGCCTACAGCCTGTCATTACCTGCCATGGAAGTGCCCTTGTCATATTAGCTGCCTCCTCCACAGGAAGGACCTGGGGTTTCAGCGGCCCAGTACTAGGTGCCGGTCTATTTCCGGCCTCAGGTCCATTGCCAGAGCCTCCTCCACTGGCCCCCTCATCACCATCACCTCAGCGATCTTCACCTGTGGGACCAGATCCACCTGCCCTACACTGGGAGCTGCCTGCTGCTGATGATAATGCAGATATGGTGATGGCACCCTCAGAGGGTGCCGTCACTGGATGCCACATGGGCTGACTTCCCTTGTGTGTGCACATGTACCAGGGTGTTCCACCCCAGCCCTGTCTTGTGGAGTCCCTAGTGGCTATTTCCATATTGTTCAGAGGTTATGAATAAAGACATATTTGTGTGAGTTGGATCGGTTTGTGTATTGCTTGGTTAGTACACTGTCCAATTTATTTATTAACTTTCTATTTCCTAATTACTGAAGTCTGATTTCTACTGAGGAGTAGATTCACCTTTAAGTATATAATGGTTTGGGCTCACAGAAATGCTTCAAATGAGACTGTCATTTAAAAAATTTACTTATTAAATATTAAAAACATTAAATAAGAACATTGCCAGTTGGCTTTTTTGTGGTCTATCCAAAACATTAGAGTTGTTTTTGTATATCTTGATATTCTCTTTGAAAAGCTTTATCAAACAGAATGTAAAAATTAAGATAAAGATATGGGGAGAATTCACCAAAAGAATCACACAGGGTTGAATTCTCGATCCACTCCTGTTTCTTAGATTTGGATGATTTTAAGCAGCAGGAATGTAAGACATTCATTGTGAAACTAAAACATGAAATGTTTTACATTTCATAATGCAGAAAATTTAGACACATAATAATGAGATTAATTGATTTTTTAAGGAGCAGAATGATTATTCATATACATAGCAAAGTAGGATTTACTTTTAAGCCTGAAGTATTATATTGCACAATTATTTTGCAGTACAATGGACAAATTAAATAAAGTACAAACTGATTAATTTCTTGGTATTAAATATTATATTAGTACACAATTATGGGCATTTTGAAATGATAAACAGCCCAATAATGAAACACCTTATTTGTCATCATTACCATTAAACCATCAACATCATCTACTATTTCAATTACATTTGTATCTTTTGTGTTGGTTGTAATTATTGGAAAATAATGTTCAGTGTTGATCTGTGCAATGAATCCAGGAGATCTTACAAATTCTTCAACACTGCTCCTGTAACTCCACAGATGGAACTGTCCAAGGGTAAAGAGTTGTTATGATGTACCTTCATTTCAGTTTATCGAAAACTTTGTATGATTTCATTGGCAGAAAGCATACATCTTCTTTGAGATTGTTTAACTACATTCTATCAATCATTAATATGAAACTTTATTTGTTGACTCAGATTCAGTATTTATAAAATCTGTCAGTGTACATATCGGAATGATTGGAAAAAGAAACTTGTGATTAATCACTTCTATGGCAAATCACCTTTGTGAAAGTGAAACCTATTTTTGTACAGATGCTGATGTTGGGTAAGTGTTTTAGGAGCCCAAATAACTAAGAGCACCAGACTCCTGTTACTTCCCAAGAAAAAACAGTGTATTCACTGTATCTGTGTATAGAGTAAATTGTCTGCAAGAGTGAGAAAGGGTACTAAATTTTTGCATAGTACATATCTGAGGCAAAACATGTGAATCAGTCTGGTATTCACCTAGTGAGATGTGTGAAACCACATCCATGCTGGCCAGCACACTGACCCCTAATCATTGATCCATTGGACAGATTCAATGGGGCCCAGCATACCTCACCATCCCAGAAGTGGCTACCTTGGTGGGTACACATATTTTTATTGTGGTTTCTCTTAATGCATTATTTGTTGAATGTCATGGTGTATATTGTCAGCTACAAGCAACCATACGTACTTCATTTGACAAAAACTACTCTCTTCAGATCTTCTGCAGACCCTAAGGTTTCGTCTCAGATAAACATGAAAGATTTTTCCATTGAAATTCTTATGAAATAACAAAAAGTGATCACTATGGTTATGACAATATGCAATTATGTGACCATTTATATAACTTACCATGCACTAACTCTCATTACAGTTGGCCAACTGTACAGACTCTAGACGTGACTGCGTAGGCTTTCCAGTGTATTAACTGATATTTACCTCACAGCTAGATCAAGTAGTCATCTTAACACAGTATTTCTGTATTCCACCTAGCTTATATCTTCAGATGAGAACACTGTATGCTAATCTGTGCAAGAACTCACTGATTCTGTGAATGGTAGCCCTTTTATATGTCTCAGAAGGCCAACAGTGATTGCACCACAAACTGTCACTGCTGTCTCCTAGTACAAGTGAATGTACAGCAGCCCAGTGCTGAAAGCCATCAAAAATGCTAAATTCTAGTGGAATACTAGTATCAATGTATTCTGCTGCTCAGGTCAATGATCTTTGTTTTTTAATGTCAGATAAAACATCTTACTTAAAGGGTGACTCTTTTCTCGATTTATAATGTTATCTGCTGGTCTAATTTAATAGCTTCCTTTAAAACAAAGTACCAACAATGACATACAAGGGCAACCTTTTGTGCCTCACGACACAAAATTCCGCATCCTTCAGTAAGACAGTGCTCCACCATTACAATTTTCTCATGCTGCATCAAACATGTATGGCAATGGTGCTCATTACATCTGTGCTGCATAGTGTGAACTATCTGGTCAATAGATGATTTCCCACAACAGCAAGGGATTTCCTTCCTCAATCCTAGGTCAACTTCAAACATGCCAAGGAGCACTGTAATATTGCTTGACAGATAAAATACACTTTTGATATTACACCTTTTTAAAATTCTTCATATTTGTTGACTATATGTCTCCTCATATAGTACAGAGTCCAACAACATATATCCATCTTGTGATTCAGGTGCAGACCCAAACTCAAGGGCTCATGGATCTGTTTGTCTGTGCAGCTACTCTACTTGCACATGAGGTTAAGGTGATCCAGGTCTTGTGTTAACCACTCTCCATCTCAGATGTGTATGACCTCTTCATCAAAGTCCACATGACCTCCATGCAATGATACAATGAATGACAACTTCCTGCATGCATATACTGTGTTTTTGACAAATACTGTATCCCTGTGACCCATTGGCACTTCTGTAGACCAGTACATCTAGAAACTGAAGCCTTCCATCCCTTCCAAGTTAAGTTATGAATGTGATGCTGGGATGAGGGCAATTAAAGTGACACAGGAAATGGTTCAGAGCATCAATACCATGTGGCCATACAATAAATGTATTGTCAACGTACCTGTAAAAATCAACCTCCAAAAACAAGTTGGTTTTAAAACTACTGTCCTGAGTGGCCTGTCTTCAAAATATTCCCTGAATAAATTGGCAGCTATGGGAGATAATGGGCTCCTTACAGCCACTCCATCTGTTTGTTCAAAATAATTATCATTGAATAAAAATTTGTTGACATCTGCACATGACGGCAGAGCTTTGTCACTTGCATGTCCAGTTTTTCAATAATTAACATCAAGGATTCAAGAGGAACCCAGGTAAAAGGAAACACTCGATCAAATCTCACAAGAAAATCTGAGCATCCAAGATTTACAGACTTCAAACTACTGGGCAAAAATCATAGAACTGGAAATGTGATGTTCACATTTTTTTGACATGAGGGCTTAAAACAAATATTACATACTTAGTCAAGTTGTAAGTGGGTGAACCCAACTTACTCACAATTGAATGTAGTTGGGGGTCTTTTTTTACGAACGTTTGGTAATCCGTATTGTCTCAGCAGAACAGCAGTATCAGGATGGAGGTTTTTAATCACATTATCACATGACAAACTCTTGCTGAGAAGAGAATATAACTTTTCTGATTCAGTGATTTTTAACCAGTGGTTGATAACTGTGTCTTGGTCCCTCAGCTTTGCTTGTGAACTTAGATGTAGCATCTCTGTGCCCTCGTTACACTTGAAGAATCCTTTATGTTAATTAACGCAAAACTGGACATTGAAATGAAGCTCTGTCATCACATGCTGATGTCAATCTCTGCTGGTGGGCTTAATAAATCAGGATCTTATCTAATGGACTGGATTTCTGCCCTTTTGTCAGGGGAGACACTCAGCAAGGGTGCAGCCCAGTGGAAAACTTCATCCTGGTGTTGCTGTTCCACCAAAATTATACAGTTTATGGAATGAAATGTTCCTACATCCTCACTTAGTCAACTATTTATGGAAGATTTTGGAGACAGGGGACTCAGAAGCACATTTTTAAAACCTACCTGTTTTTGCAGTTACATCAAAAATGCATTTATGTGTAGGTTTAATTGCCTTCATCCCTGAAGAAAGTTCATGATAGAGGTCGAAAGCTTCTGTTTGTACACACACTGGTCTACAGAAAGGATGATGGGTCACAGTGTTTTTTAAAGATTGATACATATGGACTGGTATCTGCATGCAACAAGTGTCCATCCACTGTACCAATGCACTGGGATCGTACAGATGATTGACGAAGAGGGCGTATGCCATCTCAGATGCAGAGAGCTTGCAAGAGCTGGATCATTTTAAGCTCGTGTTCAAACAGAATGGCTACACAGACAAACAGATCCATAGTGCCTTTGAGTTTGAATCTAGGCTAGAATCACAAGAACATGGATGTAGATCACTGCCCTTTTTACTGTATGCTGGGGGCATATCTTTTAAAATAGGAAAGATTTTAAAAAGATATAATATCAAAAGTGAATTTCATCCACCAGCTAAGATTAGAGTGCTCCTTGGCTTAGTTAAGGATGAGCTAACATTAAGGAAGCAAATCCTTTGCCAAGTTGGGAAGTTGTATATTTGCTAGACAGTTTGCACCATTCAACAAAGGTGCACTGTGCACCATCGTCTCACACATTCGAAGCAGCATGAGTAATCTAATGTGGTAGAGGACTGTCTTACCAAGGGACACAGAATATCATATGGTTGCCCTTCCATCTCACTATTAGAACTTTGTTGTAAAATGAAGCTATAAAAATTAGACTTGCTGAAAACAGTGTAAATAGATTCATGGGTTTCCGTATCAGCAAGATTTGGAACCCTGTTTTATCAGACACTGAAAAATGTTTGTTAATTCAACCAGCAGAATATATTGATAGTAGTACTATTGATTTAATAGTCATGGGTGACTGGAATTCGAGAGTAGGAAAATGGAGAGAAGGAAACATAGTAGGTGAATATGGATTGGGAGAAAGAAATGAAACAGGAAGCTGTCTGGTAGAATTTTGCACAGAGAATAACTTAATCATAGCTAACACTTGGTTCAAGAATCATAAAAGAAGGTTGTACACATGGAAGAATCCTGGAAATACTAGAAGGTATCAGATATATTATATAATGGTAAGACAGAGATTTAGGAACCAGGTATTAAATTGTAAGACATTTCCAGGGGCAGATGTGGACTCTGACCGTTGTAGATTAAAAATGAAGAAACTGCAAAAAGGTGGGAATTTAAGGAGATGGGATCTGGACAAATTGATTAAACCAGAGGTTGTACAGAGTTTCAGGGAGAGCATAAGGGAATAATTTTCACAAATGGGGGAAAGAAATACAGTCGAAGAAGAATGGGTAGCTCTGAGGGATGAAGTAGTGAAGGCAGCACAGGATCAAGTAGGTAAAAAGATGAGGGCTAGTAGAAATCCTTGGGTAACAGAAGAAATATCGAATTTAATTGATGAAAGAAGAAAATATAAAAATGCAGTAAATGAAGCAGGCAAAAAGGAATACAAATGTCACAAAAATGAGTGACAGAAAGTGCAAAATGGCTAAGCAGGGATGGCTAGAGGACAAATGTAAGGATGTAGAGGCTTATCTCACTAGGGGTAAGATAGATACTGCCTACAGGAAAATTAAAGAGACCTTTGGAAATAAGAGAACCACTTGTATGAACATCAAGAGCTCAGATGTAAACCCAGTTCCAAGCAAAGAAGGGAAAGCAGAAAGGTGGAAGGGGTATATAGAGGGTCTACACAAGGGCGACATACTTGAGGACAATATTCTGGAAATGGAAGAGAATGTAGATGAAGACGAAATGGGAGATACAATACTGCGTGAAGAGTTTGACAGAGCACTGAAAGACCTAAGTCAAAACAAGCCCAGGGAGTAGACAACATTCCATTAGAACTACTGACGGCCTTAGGAGAGCCAGTCTTGACAAAACTCTACCATCTGGTGAGCAAGATGTATGAGACAGGCGAAATACCCTCCGACCTCAAGAAGAATATAATAATTCCAATCCCAAAGAAAGCAGGTGTTGGCAGATGTGAAAATAACCGAACAATCAGTTTAATAAGCCACAGCTGCAAAATACTAACGCGAATTCTTTACAGACGAATGGAAAAACTGGTAGAAGCTAACCTCGGGGAAGATCAGTTTGGATTCCGTAGAAATGTTGGAACACGTGAGGCAAAACTGACCTTACGACTTATCTTAGAAGAAAGACTAAGGAAAGGCAAACCTACGTTTCTAGCATTTGTAGACTTAGAGAAAGCTTTTGACAATGTTGACTGGAATACTCTCTTTCAAATTCTAAAGGTGGCAGGGGTAAAATACAGGGAGCGAAAGGCTATTTACAATTTGGACAGAAACCAGATGGCAGTTATAAGAGACGAGGGCATGAAAGGGAAGCAGTGTTTGGGAAGGGAGTGAGACAGGGTTGTAGCCTGTCCCCGATGCTATTCAATCTGTATATTGAGCAAGCAGTAAAGGAAACAAAAGAAAAGTTCGGAGTAGGTATTAAAATCCATGGAGAAGAAATAAAAACGTTGAGGTTCGCCGATGACATTGTAATTCTGTCAGAGACAGCAAAGGACAGTGTTTTGAAAGGAGGATATAAGATGAACGTCAACAAAAGCAAAACGAGGATTATGGAATGTAGTCGAGTTAAGTCGATTGATGCTGAGGCAATTAGGTTAGGGAATGACACACTTAAAGTAGTAAAGGAGTTTTGCTATTTGGGGAGCAAAATAACTGATGATGGTCGAAGTAGAGAGGATATAAAATGTAGACTGGCAATGGCAAGAAAAGCATTTCTGAAGAAGAGAAATTTGTTAACGTCAAGTATAGATTTAAGTGTCAGGAAGTTGTTTCTTAAAGTATTTGTATGGAGTGTAGCCATGTTTGGTAGTGAATCATGGACGATGAATAGTTTGGACAAGAAGAGAATAGAAGCTTTCAAAATGTGGTGCTACAGAAGAATGCTGAATATTAGATGGGTAGATCGCATAACTAATGAGGACGTATTGAATAGAATTGGGGAGAAGCGGAGTTTGTGGCACAACTTGACAAGAAGAAGGGACCGGTTGGTAGGACACGTTCTGAGGCATCAAGGTTATTGGTTGTTTTTGGGGAGGGAGACCAGACAGCGAGGTCATCGGTCTCATCGGATTAAGGAAGGATGGGGAAGGAAGGCGGCCGTGCCCTTTGAAAGGAACCATCCCGGCATTTGCCTGGAGCGATTTAGGGAAATCACGGAAGGCCTAAATCAGGATGACTGGACGCGGAATTGAACCGTCATCCTCCCGAATGCGAGTCCAGTGTCTAAGAGGCATCAAGGGATCATAAATTTAGCATTGGAGGGCAGTGTGGAGGGTATAAACCATAGAGGGAGACCAAGAGATGAATACACTAAGCAGATTCAGAAGGACATAGGTTGCAGTAAGTACTGGGAGATGAAGAAGCTTGCACAGGATAGAGTAGCATGGAGAGCTGCATCAAACCAGTCTCAGGACTGAAGACTACAACAACAACTCAATAGCGATGTATCATTTTTGACAGCTTTAACTACTGGGGTGCTGTACATTCACTTGTGCTAGAGGATGTCTGATGATTTGTGGCACACACATTGTTGGGTTTCCTCTCTACATAAAAGTGCCACTGTTCAAAGTACCAGTCAGTTTCAGCAACATTAGCATACCGTGTTCTCACCTGTAGATGGTGGCCAGGTGGACCAAGGAGATATTATGTTCAGATGATTGTTTCATTTGGCTACAGACCTGAGAAGAGTATCACATAGACACCCCTATACATGAACTTGCCATCTAGAAGTAATTAGGAGAAATGATATAGGCTCTAGTGTTACACATGAAAAGCAGAAAGTTCTGCTACACACAGCGAACATACATGTGGTTATCCTGAATCTGCCCTATTTAAATAACTATAGTTACAGGTTTTATTAATGATGTAGTTGGCAAAATTAAATCTACCAGAGGAACAGTAATGAAAGTTTGATGAAACATTATCTGCTGACCATCTGGCGCTGCTACAGTTGTCATGTTGAGGGCCAATAGTGGTCAATATTAATGATATAAAATAGTTTCTGGGAATCCATCAAAGAAAATATTAAGTGTACAATAAAAAGTCACCATCTCTATGATATAATGTTTTTTTTTTTGAAAAACAATAATAATTTTAAAACAATTATTTACTGTATCTGTGCTAGCAGCCTACAATTAATTTAAAAAAATTAGTTCTACATTTGTCCCTGCTATAGCTGTGAGGTCAGTTGGTGTGAATCCAGTGCAGAGAACCCAGTTCAATTTCTGTTACTGTCAATGATTTTTACTTGGTGGGAGGACTGCTGTGAGGTCCACTCAGCCATCTCAGGTTTCACAACTGCCTAAGTATGACGGTTGCGCAGAAAGTAATGCACCATTTTTTCTTCTTCAACAATTCTCTATTGAACATAATGAGAATTACAAACATGAAAGAATGGTGTTTTATCTACACACCCTATTTTCCACATAATCTCCATCCTGTCCTATGGCCTTTCTCCAGCACAAAACAAGAGCATGCATGCCTTGTCAGGACCAGTCTTTGTACTGGTGGCAGAGCCAGTGCTTCACTGTGCGAATCACCTCTTCATCCTCAAAATGTCTTACATGAATGGCATCCTGTAATTGCCCAAACAAGTGGCAGTCCAAGGGAGCTAGGTCAGGTCTGTCAGGTGCGACAGCCGCAGATGATCTCCCCAACCACTGCAAATCGTGGAGCTCTGCCACATCGCATTCTGATGACCTCACCCTCCATCCCCAGCAACTAACTGTACTTCTGTCAACTTCAGATGCTCCATACACTTTGCACAAGCATTTGTGAGTATTTCCTGTAGTTTCTTATTCCGCAGTGAGAAATTCAATGCTGGCACATTGCTTGTAATGTATATCACCTACAGACAGCATTTCCAAACTGTCCTGGAGCTACACTGTCAGAAGTGACAGCAACTTGGTGTACTCTCTCAGATTTCAAATAATACATACATAACATTTCACATTCGTAGCATTGTTTTCAGCTAAGAAAAAAATGATGCATTACAATCTGGACCACTCTTGTATTTTAATTTTCCTACATTAACACTATGTCCTTTTAAATAAAAATTGATTTCATACAGAATGTGCAAACACTTTCACACATTTATTCCAATAAATGGATCCTATTTCCAATTTTGAGGGGGCCATAGTGTGTAGCTCAAAAACCTGCAACTTAAATAGAATGCATAATCATCTCTTAGATGACAAAGACTGGCATGAAACTAGTAATATGGCTATAGATAAAGAAAACATAAATTTAAGGTTATAATTTTCTCTCTCTTTATACTGCTTTCAGATGTCTAGAGTCCCATTTTTTAATATTTGAGGAAGTTTATTTTACTATTGTCACAACAGTAGCACAGAATTTCTTCTTTTGCAGTTCGCAGAGATATGCTATCACAGATTACTTACCTTTGTCTTCTGTTGTTTCAATATGAGTTACATAATACAAAAGGATTGATTCATTTTTTACCTTTAAACATTGTGGTACAAAACGGTTGCTCTGTGTGAACAGTACACATAATATAACCATAGTTCTTTGGTCATTGAGGCAGTAATAGAACTAGACTTGTCAAACTGCATTTGGTTTCAGCTACATTCTCTCACGTATCACTTCAAAATGAAAATATGTTCTGTTACGGGATTTCAATTCAAAAATTTAAAAAATTTTCCTCAAGAAAGAAATAAACACAATCTGGATTTTTTTATTTTTTTAATGGGTAATGGCAGAGTACACATTTTGGGCCTCATTAAAAACCATGAGGATGATGACTAAAAATTCCTTCAATGGTTCTTTAGGTTGAAAGACATTCTAACACATACATAATTTATGAAAATATTCACAGGATTTTATAGTCACTCTTTTCTGGAAAATATACACACATAAAAAAGTCAACATAACTTAATTTTCTTCACAAAATGTAACAAGAAATGTCTGGATGAAACTAGAAGTTTTTCAATCAAGTTTCAGTATGTTCAGTAGTACTCAGCACTACTGTCTCTCTGCTGACTATACAAAGGTCCTTGCTGCTGTTTTGTTTGTGTACTTCTGTAATCTAATGGACCTGAAGGCACAGGCTGTATGGGAACTTCTTTCTGTCGATGCCTGTTATTTGGTCTTTCTGATGGCACTGCGAACTCTACCTTTCCACCAGGACCAGTACTTTGATCATGAGGCAAATAAGTGTTTGTTCCACTTTCTAATCTTTCATTGGAATTGATATTGAATGGTGTTCTTGTTATGTACCTCTGTGAAGCAGAGGATGTCAGATAAGATACAGAACCACGGGGTCCAGATGGAAGCTGAGCCTGATACCTTTGCCCAGCTACCCTTTTATTTAATGTGCTGGGACCACTCTGAGTTTCCTCTTGTGTTGTTGGTACAAAGCCACTGGTTATACTTCTAGTTGGATGAAGAGTAGGATGTAAAGCATCATTGATGGTCACATCAATGTCGTGCTCATTTAGATCTGCCAAAACATTTTGTATCCTTGCATCTCTGTCTATTGGCTTGATAACTATTTTGGAAGGTATTCTAATACCTGGATTGCCTTTGGCCTGTTGTGATGATGAAGGCAATGGAGCATTATCAATACCTGTTAAACGTGGATTATTTGCACTGTTTTTGTTGCCTCCTACTGTCACTTCAGGTGCTGACGGATACTGACTAGGAGATGGTGCTCCACCAGCTGACTTTGGGGTTGTTTCTACATTATCTTGATATTTTGCTTCTGCATTTCTTGAGTTGGGTCCTATAAACGGAGCTTTTGTACGAAAATTGCTATAAGTTTGTCTTGAAGTTGCTCCACTTGGAGCTTCTTTATCAGTTTTATTGGATAATGTACCAGACCTTTCCGATTCACCAGTAGATGGATTTTTGTTGACCGTTGTTGGGTTTCCGGATGGTGGACTGATGTTTCGTGGAGGTGAAACTGGTTGGTCCTCAACATAGGTCAGTTTGGGTTTTGGACGATAGCTACTGCTTGTCTGTTCACTTGATTCATCTTCATAATAATTCTTTCTTGCTGACTGATCTGGTAAGGTTGGGGAGATATTGTCTGGCTTCTGAGAAGCAGTGGCAGGAATCCTTCCTGGTTGGGCCTGTGGAGATCTTGGCAGTGAGCTAACAGGTGCACGGCTTGACTGTGGTGGAGGTCGTTTGTTGTACGCAGGCTGGCGTCCTGTGTATTCACCACTAGAGGAGGAACTATAGTTGGGTGGATTTGCATCCCTTGAAGGTTGCCTAGAACGAGTGTTATATGATGGAATAACTTCCTCCTCAGCTTCTTCATCATCATAATAGTCCTCATCTAGCAGATCTGCAGCATATCCTGACGGTGCACGGGGTGCTGCAGTTGAAGAAGTTTTTTTGTTTTCCTGTCTTCTGTAGCCCCCAGGGCCAGATGGAGGTGACTTAGCTTGTGTCCCACTGTATTCATCATACAGAAACTCTGGTTGCTGCTGTGATTGTGAATTTCTCTTGTGTGACATGTAATTCTGCCTACCTCCTGCACTGGGGCTAATATATGCAGGACGTGGTGCAGGAACAGGGTCTTCATCGATTAGATCTTCCTCACTATATTTGTATCTTGAAGCTTGGCTTCCACTTGATCGCTGCTGGGTTGCATATGGTCTCTGCGCTTGCTGTGGTGAATATGCATCTGGATAGGAAGCCTGAACACGCCTTCTCCCACCAGCACCTGAAGGTCGTACTGGCCTTCTAGGCAGTTCCTCATCTTCATAGTCTTCATCACTGATAGAGTAGGGGGTTGCTGTTTCCACTTGGCCAACATACCGTCGTCTACCTCCAGGACCTCGTCTCCTGACATTTCTTCCACCACCAGAGCTAGGTCGTCTCAATTCCCTTTCTGCAGTAGGAGGGTAGTAATCAGGATTTCTATTCCTGGAGCTTCCTGTAGAAGGTCGAGCTGGTGGAAGATATTCTTCTTCTTCGTCATCATAGTAATCAGCATCATCTGGTTCTTTACTTGCAGGGGCAGCTTTTGGAGGAGGCTGCTGACTGGGTCTTGAGTAATCTTGATCCTCTGCTGATCCAGGTGTGCTTGACTGTGCACGAGGTTGAGTGTTGTAATCGTATTTATCCCTTTCGTTTTTGGGTACAGGTCTTCTTATCTTTGGAGGTACACGTGGTCTATCATACACAGAGGAGGAAGGTCGTGACTTTGGTTCAACTTTTCTTTCATCTGCTATACCAGGCTCTAAATCATCAGTGCGGGATGGTCTCCGCTCTGGTTCATCAGATGGTAGTGGTCTTCTTGGCCGGTTACGGTTGTGACGTCCAGGTCCACTTGGTGCTAAGTCTTTACCAGTGACAGGCAACTGAAACAAAATTTTAAGAATGGTTAACAGATTGTAGCTCTACAGTTAATACTCTTTTGTTTTAGTGTGTGTTATAAGTACTACTGGTAAACAGAGCTTATTTCTCCTTTTTTCCTGTCAATTACGGAAATACTGATGTCCTAAACTGTTGCACTTAAAACAGAGAATCATCTTTAAATGGCACCACCCACCTGTGACAACAAAAGCTACCAACAGAGCATTGATCGCTACACAAATCATGACTCACAGTAATAGGGAACTTAATGCCAATGATTATGCATAACCAAGCAACAGGAAAGTTAAATCATGAGCATGGTGACTAACTTGAACCAATAAGTGGTACTCGTATTTCACACAGAATTTCATCAAATGAAGAAAGAGGCTATTAAAGTTCATGGAAAACTGCGGATAAGAAGGAAGGCAATGGTTTAATGACATGGATAGATATAATTTTCAGAACATGTGCAAACTTTTTTTAGCTATTCATGGGGGATAAAATTAATATTTCATTATCACTAAAGTTAATTACTGAGAACTTTTATTAGGCTTTTGTAAGGTAGAATGGGTTCAGATTTTGTACTAATGCATGAGATTGCAATGCATGTGTTACTTTCTTGAAAGTAAGATTCTCAAAACTGTACAGCTGAATCTGATGGAAAATATAACTGAAGTAAAAAAGGAGAGGATGGAGGGGCGAGGGGCGAGGGGGGGGGGGGGGGGGGGGAGGGTGGCAAGCAAAATTCCATCACTATTCAGAAAAGCCAGTTTCAGTCTTTCAATGAGACATTAATTCACCTCAATGAAAGATATTCAATATTCCTATCTATCAAATGATACTTCAAATTATTACAAAACTTCTATGATTGTTATGCCAAAGCACAAACTTTAGATTTTTCTCATAGCATAGTTGTAGCACTTTGTAAAACCAGCAGAATCATGTCCAAAGTGATGGATATAAATCGTTGTTATTGTATAAGGTAACTCTTTCAGTGGCTAAAGAAACATACCAAATCTAAATCCTAACTAAAATATGTAAAAGCCACCAATATAAAATGTTTAGTGTTTTTCTTCATTGCAGAATTGTAAAGTGTGTGATTAATAAGGTCAAATAATAAAATGTCTTTAACAGATAGGTATCAATAATGAAAGAATGTTCTCTTCAGATTAAAACTTAAGCACTTGACTTTCATGGACAATATGATATTAAAGTACCTGTGTTACTCTGAATACAATGCAAACTTCCTTTAGAAATACACGCATGGCCAAAGGAAGTTTCCATCATATTCAGAATAACACAGGCACTGCAATATCGAATTTGTCTGCCAACACCAGGTAAGCAACTTTCAAGTAAAATGTCTCACCTTATGGGAATATATGTAATGGATGTAAGAGTACAGGTTGTAGGTGCATGCTTGACAACACATGGAGGTTTGGGCCGGGCTATAAGTCATGCATGGATAGCCAAATGGTAAGGCACAAACTCCACTATATATGGGGATGACAAAATAAAACAAGCTAATGGGCAAAAATATATTTAATATATAGCCAGAGTGTTTAAAAATAAGGCTACAGCAGATTCTGTGGAAGATATGCTACTATTCAGTTAAAGAATTCATAGAGGATGGCATGATAATTTGAGCAAGGGGTAATTAATTCTTATCTTTTATTGTATGTGTAACAAAATTGTATTATTATTATACCATTTGTTAAAATCAGTTATTGTAATTATCAGTTGTTTTATTGTATGTGTATTTTCATATTGTATTATTGTTATGGTACAGTTTGTTAAAAATCAGGTGTTGTATGTATATGGTAAAACTTTACCAAAATTTTGATGCGTCTCCTGTACCTGAATCAAATGATTTAGATTATGTATGTTATGAGACCAATAAACCACAATTCCTCATGATAACCAGGAAATCCGGGTTCGAGTCCTGGTCCAGCCCTAATTTCCACTTTGATCATTCCATCCTACAGCTGATGGCTGTCCATATTCACAATTGCGGAGATATGTAATGTATTTAATAATGGCTCTAGTCACTGCAGCACCTATTCCTCTGGTCACGGATGAATGTCCAATGGAACTTTGCATCATATTCAGAATAACACAGGCAATGCTACATCGTATTTGTCCACCGACACCAGTCAAGTGACTTTCCAGTAAACGAACTCACCTGTACAGGTATATACATAATGGATGTATGAGTACACATTGTAGATGCATGGTTGACAACATATGGCAGTTTGGATCTGGCTGAGAATCGTGCATGGATAGCCAAATGTAAGAAGACTGCTCATGATAAGCAGGAAGGTTAAAGTCTTGCAATTATGAATACGTGCAATGTATTTCACCGGCCAATATTCTTACTGGCTGATCTATCAAGTGAGACTCATGACATGACTCAAAACACAAAATTCACTCTGTCTTTCCATTTTTCTAAAGTAGGTTAGTTGTTATAAGCATCATACACTGAAGTTCTAGGCTCTGTGTTCACATCCTGGCTCAGTATGGCTACAGCGCTTATCAGAACATCTTATTTCAGTGTAGACAGAGGATAATTTACTTAGTTTGTTATTTTACTGATCTGTGAATAAAATTAGTGAGATTTTACTTTGATGTGTGATGTGTCAGCAATAGAATAGTAAACAATGACTCAATAAGGAGATTTAAGTTTAAATTACTGGGAGGGCTTTCAAAGAAAGGCTCCCAAAATGGCACTGTGGGTGAGGAGTTTAGAACCACCTGAAAAATGTTCTTACAGTGCTTTGAAACTAGCATATCAATAACACAGAGGTTAAATTCAATCCAAACTCAGAAGAGAGGCAGGTTGATATATGAAAGCAAACAATCACATGCAAATATGAAAGAATTTTATGTAATTCAGAGAACTAGACAAAATGGTAAACATGAAGATACATGACAAACAGTACTTGAAGTTTTTCACTGTCTCCTCAAAAAAGACAATATGCATAATGCACAAAAAGTAAAGTTTGAGATTAAAGTGAAACTAATCTGGAAAATATTTAAACAAGAAAACAAATTAAAACATTTACACAAATATGTCATATGTGATTCATATTGTACTGAATTAAATATTCCACCTAAAAATTTGAGGAAATTTAACAGCAAGAGCAGCATAACATTAGCAAAGCAATGAAACATGAAAGTGCACAAACAACCAACTGTACTGTAATAATCAAATCACTGAAAAATAGTAATTATTGATTATCAAAGTGCATTAATATTCAGTATGTTTGCTAATATTAATGAATACAGGCTACGTATCAGGAGAAAACAATGTCTCCTTTGAATGTCAGAGTGGTTTTGAGGAAACAACAAATGGTACATATTTTTGGAGGAAAGAATTACATTTGACAATATTAGTGCATACAGGTAATTATTTATTAGAACTGTAGCTAAAAGAAAATTTCATGGCTTTCATATTCAAGTAACTAGCATCACATTTTTAAATTATAGACTTTCAAACAAGAGTTATACAATGAAATGCCTTTGTAACAATAGTAGTGCTGCAACAGTTAGGGCTGTGCACTATCTGATCAAAAGTATCCAGTCATCTATTAGTAAACATTAATATGGGGAGTGTTCATGTTCTGCCTTGATGACACCTTGAACTCTGATGAGGGCACTTTCAATAAGGTGTCTGAATGTCTGTCAAGAAATGGAAAGCAATTCTTCCTCAGCATCCAAAACCAGACAAGGTAGTAGTGTTGAACACCGGAGTCTGGAGCAAAATTAATGTTCCGACTCATTCCAAAGGTTCAGTTCAGGTCAAGATCTGGTCATTCCACTTCCGGAGTGTTTTTGTCCATGAAGCATTGTCTCACAATGCTACTTTGACAGGACTCATTGCCTTGTTGATGCATATAATCATCTTCTCCTAACTGTTCCTTGACTGTATGCAGTACACAATACTGCAAAATATGTTCACATACTTCTTCATTTTAGTGTTCTATTGAGTGCAATAAAGGGACCACAATGAGAAACACCCCCATATCATAACACCATCATCTCTTTACTTCAATGGTGGCACTGTACATGAAGGCAAGTGAAGGTCTCCAGGCTTGTTCCAAAGAATGGCTGGTGTGATTGTTGTATAGCAAATGGAGTGACCGTGACTTCCTCTTAGGTGTAATTTATATAGTTATAGCTCTTATGCCTTTCTCTACCATGCATTAATTTTACTTACACTAGTTCTGCCAGAGCCTGTTGACAGAATCTAGAACTTGTCACACCTCTACGGACTACTGCCAATATAGGCTACTCCATTTGCTATGTGTGGCACCACAATTGACAGGACATATTCAGTGAACAGTTGCACAATGGCTTGTTCAATTTTGTTGCAGTGCTCAGTGGTGGTAATGTGTTGTGATGGCACAGAGATTGTTATAAATGTAATGGATTGTTGAGACAGAGAAACACAAACACTGAAACCACAGCAGCCTTAACCTTATTTCACATACATTGGCATAAATAAGTTCTTTATCTGAATGAAAAATTGTGTGTATATATGTGTTTTCACATAACCTGCTGTGTTTACACAACAGCAAGTGATGCGTCCGAAGTGCAAATGGCGCACATTGGCAGCAGTGAAGAACGCTCCACTTTGATCACTCAGCAGAATGAACAAGGAAAAGTTTACAAGCACTAAACTTGAGGTGACTGCACTTGTGTGACCAGAGTAAGCTTCAGTGCCATTGTCTATGGGAGGAAGATGCAGACCCTGAAATGGTAGATTCTGACACCTTTCAACGTGCTGCACAGTTTTCAGTTAAACTCGCCATGTCCGTCAATTTTTGCTTCTTTCTGTGTGAGCACAAAGGAAAGATCTCTCAAAAATGTGTGTTTTGATGTAAAATTTGTGGTTGTAACACATAGGAAAACAGCTTGATTACCTCACACCCAGATACCAGTTTCAATATTTTGACAAGATTTTACTTGCTGTTACATATCTGTGATTTTTTTAAGAACTGACAAAACTCATTACCACAAATTATGGTATAAATACTGTATTGTACATTTAATTTCCTTCACTTTTACAGATTATATATAATGTACTGTAGAGGATTATGATTTGTAATCATATATGTCAATTACATATGCTTTTGCTCATATTTTGGACATTTTAACATTTTTCTTGATTCTGCATTTTTCTCAGTTTTGCATTTTTTAAGTCTGGACCACACAAAAACATAAAATAGGGGTTTCACTGTGCACCTTATGGAGTAACTGTTAAATTTTAAAGATGCTATGCCAAACAATTTGCTACCCTTGTAGCATTAGTGTATTATCAGCTGCTGAAACGACAGATAACTACTATTTTCATGAAGTTTCACTGAAGAGATGCTAAACACTATAATCCACTATCACTGAATTGTGAATTGTGGTTTATTGGTCTCATGACATACATAATCTAAATCATTTGATTCAGGTACAGGAGACACATCAAAATTGTGGAAAAATTTCACCTTAAACAAATATTAACAGACAGCATCATAATGAAAATGCAGTTTTGTTATATATATATATATATATATATATATATATATATATATATATATATATATATAGTAAAAAAAGATTCTTACACTTAATTAAACCTTGCTAAAATTATCATTTCATTCTCTATGAATTCTTCTACTGAATAGCAGCATTTCTCCCACAGAATCTGCTGTAGCCTTGTTTCAACAATCTCTCATGTTGTATGTGTGATTCCCCTCAAATCATCATTTTTATCTGCTGTGTAGGGAGACACTAATTTCGTAACCGTACATGGAGAGAACAGTTAGGATTTGCTGTTTCTGAAATAATCGGCAGCAAGATTCTGTTCCTGTGCTGTATACATATATCTGATAATTTCCTTCTACAATTTTAGTATTTGTGATACACTATTTGAACTTCTCCAGAAAATTACACCATGCCTAATGAAGGATTCAAAATAACTATTATATGCTGTTTTCTGTGTACTCATGTCAGTAAAATTTGCTTGTATTTGCACTGCAAATGCAAATCTGCTTAGTTTATTTGGTAGGAAGCCATAAGTGTATTCCAGCTTAAGTTCTTGTCCTAATGTAATCCTTGGAATTTGATTGTGTCAACTTCTTCCACAAGATGATTGCTATGTATTATTTTAAGTTCCACCCATTTCAAATGCTTGGTTTTGAAATGTACCATATGACTTTTTGCAAGTTCAGTTTCAACACATGTAACTGGAAACAGTGTGTGCACTCACAATGGAGTACACTTTTTTTTCTGCACTGTAATTTTCAATTAAAACAGAAGTACTGTCTGCAAAAACAACTGATGGAGAATTTATATTTATGGGTGAGTCATTCACATAGAGTAGGAATAGGCGTGGCCCCAAATGGCATCTTGAGGCACACCTAGTGAGCTGTACTTCATTTAGAACAATAATTCACTGCATTTGAAGTGATAGTTACCCTTTATTTTCTGTTCTGCAAGTATGATGTGAGCCATTTCAGACCATTACCCTTAATCCCACATTTGTCTAGTTTGTAGATAAGCAAGGCATGATTCATGGAGTCAAATGTTTTTTTAAGATGACAGAAGATACCTAAAACTTCACTCAATTGATCCAGTGACTTGCATATCTTTTCAGTACAGTTATTCACTGCATCTAGAGTATTTTTCCTGGTTGGAATCCAAACTGGTTACTTACAATAATATCATTTTCACAATACAATATTTTATATGGATGCAGCTACTTTCTCTAACACTTTAAACAAGTTCGAAAGAATAGAAGTAAGGTAATAGTTTCGCATGTCTTCCCTTGAACCTTTCTTGAACAGAGGTCTGACTTTGGCTATTTAAGCACATTGGGAAAGCACTCTTGTTCAGAAGGCTAGTTGATTATTTTAGTTAGTGGAGTGCTATTATGTCACATACTGCTTTAATTACTTTAGTGGGTCACTGCACCCAGCAGAGCTTTTATTTTTTAATGGTAATACAATATTTTGCAGTCCTTTATTGTGAGTTTCTTTTTAATTAGTGGGATACTCAGTTTCTTTGTTGAGTCCAAAATGGTTTACTTTGCTCTGATACTTTGCTACATTAACATCTGACTGTTACACATTTATCAAGAAATCACTTAAACAGTAATATTTGAGCTGGGTTTACAATAAGGGTACCAACTATTTTCATCCTAGATATTTCATTACTGTTAACTCTAATCCCTAACTCTGATTTTACAACAGACCACACTGCCTTTGTCTTACTTTTATGTTGTGAAATGAACATATTCTTTTCCATTTGTTTGGCTGCCTTCACAATTTTTTTAAAAATATAGCTTTATAATGTCTAACATACTCAGTAAAATGTTTGTTTTTATTGTATTTCTGTTCATTACCTCTTCGTGGTATTAGAAATTTTTTACAGCCTGAGTTATCCATTTGAGTTTACTAGTCATTTTGTTACATGTGGTTGTAGTGGAAACATTTCATTAAACATTTCAAGAAATTTGTCAAAGTTACAACTAGATACCTGAAATACAGCTGTCATAAGGCCATTCAACTTGTATTAACTTATTACTAAATAAAGCTGAATGTTTTTCACTGAAGTTCCTTTCACATGGCTTTTGTTACATAAGATTTCTTTTCTAATTTTAGTTGATTCAATGAATAATCAGAGTGGTCCAAGGTTCCTAAATCTAAGCAAAATTTATAAAAATCTTCAAATACATAATTTGTGAAAACATATGAAGCCAGGTTTCCCTACATGCTAACTACAGTAGATTCCATGACTATGCATTTACTCTAATGGTTAGCATGACGTTTACATTGAAGCCAAAGTTTTTATTAAATCAGTGAATTTGGACACTCATTGCTTTCAACAATGATACTACCATTGAAGTCAGCAGCTATTGCAATCTTTTTCCTTTTTTCTTTCTTAAGATTTTCAACCAGGCACTGAAATTTGAGCAGAGGAGCTTCAATTGTAGCTTTTCTGGTTCTCTATAAATGGAAAGTAACATTAACCAACTTCGACTCCATAAGGAATCATTGTGAACAGTGACCGTAGATTAATTAAGGAAGAATAGGACTATAGCAGTCAGTCACAATCCAACTAGTTGCTTATTTTTCTTTCACATCCGATTTCTGTTTTCTATCAGTTTGTCTGCCCACACACCAGTAAAGTATTCTGCTGTGAATTTGTTGGATGGTAACTCAGTCAAATGCTCTGAAGATGGATATTTATAGCTGAAACTATTCTATGCAAGAATAATAAAAAACCAGTGAGACTGCAACTAATTCCTGTGTTCCTACCCTAACTTAAGAAACTTCTGTGAGACTTAAGTCCTCAACTTGATACAACAGCTATGAAATATACCCTTTTAGTGGCCAAGACCACCACTTCCAAGTGCAGCGTAGTGCTGTATGGTGTCATGAGAGTGTATTTACGTTGTGCTCTCAAATATTTTCACGTCAGTCACCAGAGATGCTGTTTTTGCAATGACGTTGTACTTATTCTTTGGATGAATGTTGTACCTTCCTTGTGAAAAATAGTTGCTTAGTCACAGCCTTGAGTCTAGTTAATGGTCTTAGGGATAATACTACAATAAGGTGGAATGTCTCGAAGTTTTATTCTCTGTTTACAACCTCTTCCTTTCTGTATATAGCTTAATAAAGCTGAGAGTTGTTCTTGTACAAAAATGTTGCATTTCATAAGCCAGATGCCTTGTTTACGACACACGTGGTAATTGATCTGACAGCTTCTGACTCACAGCTAATCTGACATGATTTTAACACACAACAGTACTGGAAGGATACAATTAAAACATGATATAATCATCAACTAACCCTGCACCTTCAGTCTCTTGGCTCACTGTGCACTCACCACCCTTCTGGCTGCATAATCCAGTTTTGTGGTTTTCACAAGTGGAAGCCAGGTTTCCCTACATACTAACTACAGTAGATTCCATGAAATTTGCTATTGTAGTCAGACAGCCATAAATATGCCATGGAGTTTGAATACATGATCACTGCTTCATCTACGATGGGAGAAATTGAAGATGGAACTAAGCAGTAGGGTGTTTGTGTCTAATTAACAATAGGAGACCACTGCATTATTTGAGACACTTATGGAGTAAGAACATTGTGGAGCAGTCATATGCCATCTCAAGTGAAGGCTACTATAGCATCTCAAACTGATGTGACCTTGGACGCAGTGCCTGAATTGGCTGATAATATATTTTACAGAATAATGGTCATATTGATAAGTGCAATGATAGTGTCATGCAACACTTTGTCAATACCCATTGTTACATACTGATTTCGATGTTTTGGTGGCCAAGGTTGATTTGCTGACTTAACAGATTGGTTATCTGTTGACTCATTGAGATTGCAGCATGGACAGAGGTCTCTCTCTCTCTCTCTCTCTCTCTCTCTCTCTCTCTCTCTCTCTCTCTCTCTCTCTCTCTCTCCTCCCTCCCCCCTCCCCCCTCATTTATCCCTCCCCCCTCTCCACCACCTCCCAGCCACCGTCATTCCTCATCCTTTCTGCAGAAGCCCACCACTCAAACATCCATTCATCTGTCAGAACAAAACATTAATATAGTAACAGTCAGATTTATTACACCTATTAGAGCACTATAATGTAGTTTCCCTATAGAATACTGTTTCAGAATTGGTAGCTACAGCTGCAGTAAATATCAATGATCCAGAAATAAAACTAGCACATACATTAAATATTAGTAACATCAACAAATACAATAGTTTAGAAAATTTAGGTAATCATGAAATTAAATCTATCCAAAGGATCACAAACAGAAAACAAAACAAAATAATGGAACTGACAATCAACACAGAAATTATTAATTACAATCCGCATACAGGTGAACATACAAAGGGAAGTACAACATCAAAGAGGAAGTGAGGGAAGTACAAATGGCGAACTGAAGATGGGTTTCTGAACAGACATTTTTGTTCCATACACTTGTGTGATTTGGGAAATACCTACATTCATGTATTCATCTGTGTGAGAGAGATACTGCCTTCCCCTCTATTTATTAATGTGACACTTCCTTCACATAAACAAAAGCAGGATAGAAGATGCAGCTATTTTCTTTTGGATTTAGTAAATATATTGAGTGATGGATCATAAAAGTGAATTTCCAGCACCTGAACCTTATACACCTTAGTTTCTCTTTTTAATGTGCATTAACAGTCAATGTAAGTAGAAGGATTTTCCTTACCTGGGTGTTGTGTCCACTTCAACACACAGAGAAAAACAGATGAATAAAGTTAGTACCTCATTCATAGAGCTACAAACATATTCATCCTTAAAACATAACTTCATAACACTTGAAATGTGAACTATTTGCATTTAATATGTTGTACTTGGCATAAAACATAATAAAAGCTATTGGTATCAGAAAAATGAAACATTTTCATTAAGAGAACACCTGAAAACATCTTTCCTGTGCATCATTTTTAACTTTCCATTAGATCCACATTATCCTACATTTTTATCCATGATATTACATAAAACAGTTACCTCATCATCATAGTAATCAGCATCATCATACTCTTCATCATCATAGTAGTACTCATAAACAGGGCGCCTCCTACGGTAAGGTCGCCTCCTGCCACCTCCCTGAGGCCTACGAGCAGGTGGAGGTGGAGGTGGTGGGGGTGGAGGTGGAGCCTGAGTGGTAGTGGTTGTTGTAGTTGTGGATGATGTTGTAGCCTTGTACAGAGCCTCATTTCTGTGAAAACAAATAATGAACTTCAAAATGTGCATAGATTATCACACAAGTTGCATTTTGTATTCAGACCACATCATATCCTTCAACAGTGTGTATCATTTTTTAGTCTGTGTTTCAATATTTTGTAGTAGCACATAACTGACTGGAGGAAAAGTGTATTCATATCATTAAATTTGTTACTAAATGTGAATATGTAAGTAACTAATTATTAGTGAAATAACCAATCTGTACACATACATTCTCAAGACAAGGCTGTCGTACTATATTATACATATATAGGGTGTAACTAAATTTCCTTTACAGATTTTCAGGATGGTTTCCTTACACCAAACAGGAGAATATGTCTAGTAAACATGGGCTCTGAAATGCATATCTTAGGTGTGAGCCGTTGTTTAATAGTAGCACAGAATATTTATATGGACTGTCAAAAAGTTATATAGGTGAACAAGAAGAAAATTGGTATTTGCTGTCAAAAAATTATATATGTGAATAAGAAAAAGTTTATTTCCATTGTCAAAACATAAATATGACTGCAGTGGTGTGAGTCAGTTCGGGGCAGTATTTGGTCAGCAATACTCATTGAGTTTTATGCTGTGTTAAGATAGCCCAGATTGGACTAAAATTCATCTGTGAATTGGAGATGGTGACTGAATAGATGTGTAATTATCTCTCATACCTGGAAAGAATAAATGAAAAGTTATGGGAAATCGGAGTCAAGTTATTTCTTTGAATAAATGACCATGGACCTGTTTATTCAGTGACCAAGTTAAGTATACATTCAATTATTGTTCTAACTATAAGTTTCATTGCTGGCATGTGGCAATAAACACACATTAAAGATGTTTTGCATCACCCTGGTTCCAGAACTCCTGAAAATAGACATTGACTGTGGATATTGTATCACAGACACAGTCCCTTTGACTGTTCAGAGATGTCATTAAACCCACACAAAGATGTATGCAACCATGCATGAGCAGCGCCTATTAGACAGTGTGGGTCCAACAGTTGATCAGTTCCAGTTATTCCACCTGGAAGGAGGTACATGGCTCATGTTCAGCCGTGCCTCGACGGTCAATACCGCAGTTTGATCACATCTGCATTGTTACTGTGTGCCACAAAGGGCTCTCAAACAAGGAAAGTGTCCAGGCATCTCAGAGTGAACCAAAGTGATCTTTGGACATGGAGCAGATACAGATAGACAGGAACTGTTGATGACATGCCTCGCTCAGGCTGCCCTAGGGTCACTACTGGAGTGGATGACCACTACCTTCGGATGACGGCTCAGAGGAATCCTGACAGCAACGCCATGTTGAATAATGCTTTTTGTCCAGGCACAGGACGTCATGTTACGATTCAACCTGTGTGCAATAGGCTGCATAATATGCAACTTCATGCCCGACGTCCATGGCAAGGTCCCTCTTTGCAACCACAACACCATGCAGCACAGTACAGATGGGCCTAACAACATGCCGAATGGACTGCTCAGGATTGGCATCATGTTCTCTTCATCGATGAGTGTCGCATATGCCTTCAACCAGACCGTCGTCGGATACGTGTTTGGAGGCAACCTTGTCAGGCTGAAAGCCTTAGACACACTGTCCAGCAAGTGCAGCAAGGTGGAGGTTCCCTGCTGTTTTGGGGTGGCATTATGTGGAGCTGACGTATGCCGCTGGTGGTCATGGAAGGCACTGTGACAGCTGTATGATATGTGAATGCCATCCTCTGACCAATAGTGCAACCATATCAGCAGCATATTAGCGAAGCATTCATCTTTGTGGATGACAATTCGCACCCCCAACGTGCACATCTTGTGAATGACTTCCTTCTGGAAAATGAAATCACTTGACTGGAGTGGTCAGCATGTTCTCCAGACATGAATCCTATCAAACATACCTGGGATAGATTGGAAAGGGCTGTTTATGGATGACGTGACCCACCAAAAACTCTGAGGGATGCCGAATCGCCATTGAGGAGTGGGACAATCTGGACCAACATTGCCTTGATGAACTTGTGGATAGTATGCGACGACAAATACAGGCCTGCATCAATATAAGAGGAAATGCTACTGGGTATTAGAGGTACCGGAGGGTACAGCAATCTGGACTACCACCTCTAAAGGTTTCGCTGTATGGTGGTACAACATGCAATGTGTGGTTTTCATGAGCAATAAAAAGGGCAGAAATGATGTTTATGTTGACCTCTATTTCAATTTTCTGTACATTTTCCACAACTCTCGGAACTGAGGTGGTGCAAAACTCTTTTTGATGTGTGTATTTGGGGTTGACTTGCCAAGAAAATTGCCCACTGAATTACTTCTGTGATAATATTCAGGCCCAATATTTGGTATTGTAATGATGAAACAATGGAATTTTTGTTAGACTGCTATTAACCCTTGGTCACTCGCGTGGAGTACAAATGTACTTCATTGTCATTCTAAACATTATTTTCTTATTGTTGGGAAGAGTGGCGGGGCTGAAATTCTCAGGGTTTGGCGTTCTTGTTCTAGCTTGTACCTACAATAAGTGGCATCTGCTGTCCTGCACGGATCTTCTCGTAGGAAAGTCTTGATTGTTCCCACTCGTGTTTGGTGCACATGTGTACTCCACGCAAGTATCGAAGTACCAGCACATATTTTATATGGTAAGGAAAAATTTTAATTTTCATTACATTTGAAATATGTTCAGTTTGCTACTGTAGCTTTAATTTATCATTATTATTTAGGTATAATGGCACATCGTACTTCTGAAGAAAGGATATGGATGCAATGGCTAGAGGAAGAACTGCAGAGTGATGAGCCTTCCAATTAGGATTCTGATCTGTGCGAAGGAGATACAAACGAGGATGATGATCGACCAGATGAGCAAACTGGAAACAATGTCATGGAAGAATCAAAAGAAGAATGTCGACATGGAAGAGAGCTTCAATAAGGCAAGTGAAGAAAAATCAGAAGAAGATAATGTTGACAAGGAAGAGAACTTCAAAAAGCCAAGTGAAGAAGCTGATTTTTATTTTGGAAAAGATAAAACAAAATCGAATAAATTACCACCTCATCCTAATGTTAAGACAAAGTCCAGCAATATCGTTCTTCATGTTCCTGGTCCAAAAGGAGAGGCAAAAAATGCAAAATCTGAAATCGATTGCATTAATTTCATTATTGATGAGAGAATAATAGATTTGATCATGAAAGTACCAGTATTTATATAGAAACAATCAGGGATTAATTTTCTAGAGAACGAGATGCAAAATTTACAGATCAATGTGAATTGTGTACACCTCTTTGTATACTTATTTTCACTGGTATGCTAAAGACTTGCAAGTCTAATACTTGAAAATATGGGACAATGAGAAAGGCAGTGGTATTGAAAGAGTCTATTTGACAATGTCAAGGAGTAGATTGCATTTCTTGCTTCGTTGCCCCAGATTTGATGACTTAAGCACCAGAAATGAGAGAAAAAAGTTCAACAAATTGACACCAATACAAGAACTTGTGGATTTGGTGTTAGAAAACATTCAGAAGTACTATACTCCTGGGGAGTACCTCACAACTGATGAGCAGCTGGTCAGTTTCCGTGGAAGACATCCATTCAAACAATTTATACCAAGTAAATCTGCTCATTATGCCCTGAAGGTGTTTGAATTAGTGGATTCTAGAATAATTTATCCTGTGAGTATGGAAATCTATTGTGGAAAACAGCTGGTGGGGCCTTTTGATGTAAGTAATGCAGGAAAGGTCATCATGAGAATTGCAAAACCAATTTTAGGCACAGGACGTAACATCATGGACGATAATTGGTTTACTAGCTGTCCTCTGCTTCAAGAAGTGCTTCGGAAAAAGGCAACTTGTGTTGGAAAAATCAGACACAACAAAAAAGAAATACCTCAGGAATTTTTACAAAGAAAATCTTGAGAAATAAACACTTCTGTTTTCAGCTATAGACATGATGCAACACTTGTATCCTACTGTGAAAGGAAAAAGAAAGCAATAATTTTACTTTCAATGATGCAGCGATTGAAGAGTCCACCAGTTAAAAAAAAAAAAAAAAAAAAAAAACAAATTGTTACATTCTACAATCTCACAAAAGTTGGAGTTGATGTACTCTATCAACTTAGTTCAAATTAGGGTACAGGAAGAACTACTAAAAGATGGCCAACAGTAAATTTTTTACAGTATTTTAAATATCATCACTATCAATGCCCTATGCATTTACTCAGCAAACAAAAATTATGTCAAAGTGAGATTAATTGGCAAATGGTGAAAGTGCAGATTCATGAACACATGAAACAGTGCTTAATACGCAGACAACTAAAAATTCGAGGACTGGTGTTGTTAGGAGAGGACTCAGAAGAGAAAGTGGAAATAGCTGAAAAAAAAGAGGACAAAGGACGTCTTAAAATATGCGGCAGATCAAGAAATAAATCAAAATGAAGAGTGTGTGCAAAATGTAATGAATGGGTGTGTTTTGAATATTCAACAACTAGCGTTGTTCATAAGAATTGCACATGATTTCTTATTGTACATATCTACCGTGATTACTTTCTTGTGTATTATTCTTCATTGAAGTTATTTTGAATAGTTTAATTACTTCTTGTATAATGTAGCATGTTTTGAGTAATAAATGGGTGGAGTGACAAAAACCCATTTTTCGTTTAAAAATTAAATGTTTAATTTCCTCAAAAGTATTAGTCATGAATTTACTCACACATCACAAAGGACATAAAAACAAATAAAATAATTAAATAGATAAGAAACATATTTTTAATAAAAAAAAAGTGGTGGAGTATGTTTGTGCTCCACACGAGTATCTGTGTCCTCAAAACCCGCGCGAGTAGTGGAGGGTTAATAGGTACCTTTTCTGTGTATGTGACTAATTATTTCTACTCAAGGATTCCTGTATGATGTAGAAAGAATTGTTAAGGAAAACTTCTTTAATCTACATTTGAAAACATTTACACTGTCTGTCAGACATTTTATTTCAATGGGTAGACTGTTGAAGAGTTCTATAGTTGCATAATTCATCCCTTTTCTTGCCCAAGTTAGATGCATTAAGGAGTAATGCAGATCATTCTTCCTTGTAGTGTTCTATTTCTGAATATTTCTGTTGCTCTCAAACTCAGATGTATTGCCGATAAATTTCATAAAAGAATAAATTTACTGTGAGACTGTGGTTAAAATTTCCAACTGGTTACAGAGACACCTGAAAGATGTATATGTTCAAACCTTACACATAACTCTAAATACTTTCTTTTGTGCAATGAGTACTTTTTCTGTATGTGAGGAGTTACTCCATAATATTATCCTACAAGACATCAGTGAAAGGAAAACACAATCAGTTTACAAAGGAGATTGCTTACAAAACATTTGCACAGCCAGTCTCAGAATATTGCTCAAGTGTGAACCAGCTTTAAGTGAAGAATCTAGGAATATACTGCAAACCCTGCATATCATTCCCCTATGGAATGCAAAAACAAGACTGGATTAGTTATGGTATACATAGTGGCATTGAAGCAATAATTCTTCCTGCATTCCATATATGAATAAAATGGGAAGAAGCACTAGTAACTGATACTGGGGGGATTACCCTCTGCCATGCACCTCACAGTTGTTAGTGAAGTATAGATGTAAAAGCAGATAAAAGCCTTTGATGGGTAAACGACATTAACTTTACATCTGGGACATCAGCAATGACTTATGTCTGCTCAACCAACTTTTGAAAGTATTCCACTAGTAAAACATTAAAAATGGTGTAGTATAACACTATATACACCATACTTTAATTATGTTTGGGGGCTATGAATAAAACATTAGTACTGCAGAGAAGTGTAATTAGGACACTGCATTGATTAGTATAGATGAAGTAGTTTTTTGAGCAATGGATAAAATTTGAAATCTTAAAAAACATTTCATGCATTTGTGTAAACTGATACCATTTCTCGTAAAAATCAAAAGAAAGCAGGCTAGCATAGTGAGGCTTCTGACTACAGCACTAAGGCTTACTAGGTAATAAATTAAATAAATTTATACTTAGTGGAGGACACTCTCCTTGTAGAGAGGAAATTGAAAATTCTGTAAAAATAAATAAAAGAGAGAAGAAAAGGTTAGCAAATAAATCCCAGACAGTGTGACTACTCCTCTCAAATCTGTGGATATTGTTTGAGTCACACAATTTAAATTTGAAAACATGAATTACATTTTATTCTAATCTGCTGGTATCTGAAATGAGCATTTACCTTTTAAAGTACTTTGGTGAATTTTCACAGTCAACTTCTGATACAAAATGACATATGAAAGTTTTTTGGTCAAATGCAGTATAATTTGCACAAAGGAAATCATATCTTGTGCCAAAGAGACAGTGATGATAAACCTGTAACAAAAGAGTTGTGTGTACTTCACAAAAATTAAAGTGTTACATTCACAAATTAAGATATAAGACCTTTCAGATAACTTTATAAAACAATCATAGAACAATTTAAATTCATCATTGTTGGAAATGGCTCAGCAAATATATTAAGTTTACTTTTCTTCATAACATAGAAAACAAATCAAACAATGTGAGTTTATACACTTATGCCAAACACTTTTGATTATTATTAAAGGAAATAAATTTCCTGAATAAGTCTGTGATCATTGTAGACATGTTGTGAATAAAGCTGCCTAGATCATTAAATTGGCAAGTTCTGAGTTAGGATCAGATGATGGCAGTAGCTTATAATATTTTCTAAAATAAGAAATACCTAAGCCATCTAAGCAGCTTTATTCACAAAACTTATCAGAAGCTAAGAAAATTATTGATATACCATACATTTTGAACACTATAACAACACATATCTAAAATAGAACAAATCACTGGATCTTTGAGTGATGAGCATATTTAATAAATAAACGAATTGCTTGGTTCTGAAACGGGTAAACAATTACAATGGAATCAACATATAAGTTACTTAAGAAGTTCAAATGCTGAAATGAATACACAATGTTAACGCATTTTGCAAACTTGTGCTCCTGATTACCTTATGAGGTGCTTTTGTAGGATAGCAGAACTAAACTCACATGATACCAGATAGTCATTCACCTAAGCTAACAGAGCTATGTTTTCCAGACTTCAAAAAACAAAAACTCATGAATTTAACCCCCAATGATAGGCAAAGCATTCCTCTCCCAGTTAATTTCATTCTTTCCATCTTTATTACCTGCATGGACAATATGTGAAAATGAAAAACAGGAATAAAAATTACCCTGCTGTCTCTGCTGGAAGCATAAAGCCTCCTAACAGAAGTAGCATACAGTGTTAGATATCTGAGACAACCTATAGAACAAAATAGCCATGTGAATAACACTTTCACTCATTTTATTCCTAAATTAATCCCCAAGAACAAACAGTTTGTTAGCTAAATAGTTCAAAATGTTTAGAGATGACTTGAAGGCTACAGCTACTTCTTTGTTGTGGTTAAAGTGCTGTATCTGCACACAGAAGAAGTGTAGTTTAAGTACACATTGGTGTATTGTTATAAACTCTTATTTTGTTTCTGTAAATTGCTCAACATGAATGGTAAAATGTTTTCTGTGAAAAGTTCACAGGCAATTTTGTCTTAAGTATCTTTGTCAAGTACAGCTTCATCTTCATCCGAAATGATCCCATCTTGAAACAGACATTAAATCTTTTACTTCTGTCCTCATTTTCCCTGCCCCCTCCCCCTCTACATTCTTTGGTTTTGGCCTTTATGTAACTACCAGCAGCAAAAGAAATCAAATATATACGATTGTCATAACAATGTGACTTCACTGTGAAGCAATCTATACAAGAAAAGAACTGCGCAAGATGCATAGGCATACAATGGCAAATGACAAGTTATCAACAGGAAAAACTGATATATTTTAGTGGCTGTTGCAGTGACAAATGAATACACTGTCAAGAATGAAGGAGCAGTATAATACATGTATGTGATTCTTCAGAAATAGCACTGAAATTTGACATCAATTGATAATGATCTGATGTGACAAACAATGCTGCTGGAGGAACATTTGCAATAGATCATTATAGCAGAGGTTGAAAATACTACTTCAGTTGTAAGGTTCTGTTTTTCCAGTACTTAAACCACAATTCATGCTTGGGTAGCATATTTGGTAGAGCACTTGTCCATGAAAAGCAAATCCTCCTGGAAGAAATGACATTGGGGAGACATGGCTTAGCCTCAGCCAGTGAGGATGGGCCATGATTCGTGCTTGTGTAGCTCAGTCGTTAGAGCACTTGGCCATGAAAGGCAAAGGACCCGAACTCGAGTCTCAGTTCAGCACATGGTTTTACTCTGCAAGAAGTTTCATATCAGCACACACTACACTGAAGAGAGAAAATTTCATTCTGGGAACAATTAAACAGTAACACTATACTTTCACAGTGCTCAAAATGTAAATGTGTAATATCCATTAATAACCAACCTGCAGTAAACAGTAAGGAAACTAAATTCTAGGACAAGTGGATTCAGAGTAGCATGAAGTGGGACATGCATATGGCACATGTTAACTCAAACATGAATGAAGGAAAGCTCCACAAATAAGAAAACCGTTGTTCACATAATGCATATTTTTGTTCACACCTAAAATATAGAATCATATTCTGGAACAACGTTCCTACAGTAATGAGTAATTTTACAGTGCAAGAATCATTATTTGGAAGAGCATTGATATGGGCCTTTGTTGAAAAAATTAACCATTCATCCACTGACTTGACATACATCCGTGGGTGCCCATACCCAGTAACAAGGGGAACCCCCTCCCCCCGGCCTTCCTCACCCCTCACCTAGCTCTCAGGGGAGGAAAAAATGTAGCGTAGTCAGGTGACTTTCTTTCAAGAAAATGATATAAAATATGGGTTTATGATGTTTTTAACAGGATTGGAACTGGAACATTTTTATGGCTGCTTACAAGTAGACTTTCATCTTCTAACATATTAAAAATACTCCATACCTCCAGATCTATGCCCACTACTAACTATAGTATGGGTGCCCTTGAGTACACCTAGGAAACATTAATGGACCAATGAAGGAAAATACAACAACTGAGCATTATTTACTTTTTTTCTACAGCAACAATGTGGCTGTGGCACTGCCTGAGGGATCTAAATTTTAAGGTTTTCCTGGAGCATGTAACCTAAACGATCGTACTCTTCAAGGCCCTTGGAAATATATTTGAAGGGAGTAAAAAGGGAAGGGAAGGGAAGCAAGGATAAGGACCTATCCTATCAACAACGATGTTATTAGAGATGGAATAAAAGCTTGTATTTGGAATGGATGGGAAAGAAAACTGACCACACCCATTTAAAGGAACCATTCCAGCATTTATCTTAAGCCATTCAGAGAAATTACAAAAATCTGAAATCTGTAGGGATGGAAGGGTATTTCAACTGTTGGCTTCCCAAATATTAGTCCAGTGTCTTACAACTGTAACACTTTGCATTGTTTGAGCATGTAGATTGCCCCTGCACCAGAGAAGCCAGAGATCAAAGAAAGTCCTACAAGAAGAATGTAAACATAATAGAAAAAGTATATGAGAAGCTGCACATAAATAGCATTAACACAAAGTTGAATAACATAAAATTAAAGGTAGCAATAACTGAGAGCTTCTCACAAAAAAAGATGGAGCTAGTAATAAATGAGAACTTCCAGAAAAAGATGGAGCCAACAAGTTAACTTGATGGGTTTGTCCACATGAAGAAAATGAAGGTGAGGCACATAAGAAACTGTGGTCATCATACACTCTAAGACAAAAAATGATACACCACTAAGTAATTATCAACATGGGATGGAAATCAGTAGATGTTACGTGGCCATCGCCCTGCTTTCTGTAATTTGCTTCATTACACTTTCTGTTAAAATGACAAGTTCGAAGGGCTGTGTTTTGTGACTTAGTTATTCTTGCAGTACATGTTGCTGTCAACTGGACATATTTCCCATTTGTGAATTTCAGGTCATCACTTCCGAATTCTGCAATCTGTCAGCCCAGCTACTGAGTTGCACTTGAGCTATAAAACACAGATAATGATGATTGCTGCAAGACCTTAATTCAAAGAAGCCGTCACTGAATTATTAACAGAAATACTGTTCTGTAATATCATGATTAAACTGACAAAGTGTATTTTAGGAACTATCATAATTGTAGGCTTCACATTACTCTAGCAGAAAGAATGGTGTGAAACCTATAGTGTTGTGCTTCAAGCACTACTTTAATTCCTCTGCAGTTGTGACCACCTTCACCAGAAGTGAGAGATTTTGTTGGCTTCTGTACTTTTCAGATTCATGATGTGGCATAGGAGCAAAACATTTTTTAGGTATGATTGTGTCACTTCCCCATAATGTTGGGCCCTGTTCTTAAATAGAGCTTTTGCTAAGTGGATTTGCTGCTGCTTGTCACCAAATATTTTCTTCAGTTCAGCCTAGAATTTGTCCAAGCTATTGAGCTTGTCCTCATTGCTCTTGAGCTACTGCTAGGCCATGCCATTCAAGTAGACACACACACATTTAGCAAATACATTATTTCATCCCTCCTGTTGCATTTGACAACTCAGTTGAATCCTTTCAGCCATTTTGTCAGGTCTTGAGCAGCATCTCTAAAGAAATATGATGGATGTGTGAAGTTCAGTTGACTTAATGATGGCAAGGACCCCATTGCATGAATATATGGATGACATAAAAGATGTACTCCTTGTCTTATGATTCCTATCCATTTAGGCAACAGGTTTGGTGCTACCTAATTGGGGTCACAGTGACACAGATGTTTTGAAGTGCAATGTCATGTAACAATAAGTCCAAATCCACTGCATTGTGTACCATTCTTCTTAACTCCACACAACACTTTTCCACTGTTCAATCGTTGAATGTTTACGCTCCTTACGCCAAGTGAGGTGTCATTTGACATTTACTGGTGTGATGTATGGTGTATGAGCAGCTACTCAACCATGAAATCCAAGGTTTCTCACCTGCTGCCCAACTGTCATAGTACTTGCAGTGGATCCTGATGCAGTTTGGAGTCCCTGTGTGATGGTCTCTACAGATGTCTGCCTATTACACATTACGACCCTCTTCAACTGTCGGCAGTCTCTGTCAGTCAAGAGATGAGCTCAGCTTGTACTCTTTTGTGCTGTACATGTCCCTTCACATTTCCACTTCACTATCACATTGGAAACAGTGGACTGAGGGATGTTGAAGCATATGAAAATCTCGTGTACAGACGTACGACACAAGTGATGACAACGTTCGAAGTCTGTGAGTTCCGCGGAACACCACATTCTGCTCTCTCACAATGTCTAATGACTAATGAGGTCGCTCATGTGGTGCACCTGGCAGTAGGTGGCAGCACAATGCACCTAATACGAAAAGCAAATGTTTTGGGGGGGTGTCCAGATACTTTTGATCATAGTGTATGTACTGTGACGGCTCACGAGGAAGATGTGCGAATATGGTGAAGAATTCATGTGTTCTGCAGACACTATAAGCAGGCATACACCAAGACAGCCTGATGAATTGCACGGAGTTTGGAATACTCAAAAAACTTGTCAGCGTAGTTCAAGTTTCTCTCTCACTGATATAAAAGGCAAAGTGAAGCTTTGTAACCAGGTCATTGAAAACTTTAACATAAACACAGGATTGAGACAAAGTAGATGGTGTATCATTAATGTTGTTCAAACTGTTGCTCAAAGAGTTGAAGAGGGAAGCTTTCCATAAGAATTTGGAAAGGACAAGGTAGAGGGTGAGAACATCACACATCTCACATTCGTAGATGATGCTGCCCTGTTGTCCAGATCCAAGGAAGAACGGATGATTGTGAGTGACTCTGTGGCAGCAGCAATGAGCAATTTGGCCAAGACTAAGTATCTGGTGAAGAGCAGGACTCATGCCTATTCAAGAGACCAGTTTAGCCTCTGATAGCAGGAACCCAATCCTACAATAGTTTTCGTAAGACTAAATATCTATGGCTGATCTTTACAGATAACACAAGGTGTGAGGTAGAAACCAAAGTGAGGTTTGAAGCTGCAAACCAATCCTATTTCAGTCCAAATCATTTTTAAGTGGCACAGTCTCTCAAGAAATTTCACACACTAGCTGTACAAAACAACACTGATCCAACCCATAAAGCTATATGATATCAAAACTCAAAGTGTCCAGAAAAAAGACTTAACTAATCTTCTCATTCTTAAGCAGAAAATCTTAAGGAAGATCTATGGTCTGGTTCAATATGAGATCACTGGAGAATCAAGGATCTAGCATAATCATGACTTGGATGAGATCTACAACAGACAAAACATTGTAGGACTATGACAACAAAACAGTGTGTATGGGCAGGGCATGTTGCTCGGGTGGATAAAATCAGTGACCTTTGAAATCTGTGGATTTTACTCCCTGCACAAGAAGACTATTAGACAGATGAAAGAAAAGGAGAGATGGAATCCATGAGGACTTGCTGCAGATTGGCATAGAGGGTGAGTGGTGACAGAAAGCAGGAAATAGAATCCATTGGAAGAGCAGCCTTGTAGTTGTGTGTGGCCCACTGTGCCTGATTGCATAAAGTGTGTAAATACAGCTAAAAAGTAGATTAATATGTTTACAGGCAATATGTTACTATTTGTACTATCCAATCATACCCCAAGGACTGCTTCAAAGCTGTGGAGTTTGCAAATTAGAGGCAAGTTGAAGCTTTGCCTTGATATATGAGGCATGCTTGGATTGCCTAAATGTTAGTACACTCCAGTGATGGAAAGAGATCTGGAATTAAATACCACACTAGTACACAGTTTGAACTTGTCACACATGCTTGTGGTTCACAGGCTCTGTGCTAAACAGTCCACAAGATTTGTGCACTCAGAAACTACAAATTAGTTGCTACTTAACATAGTTAATTAGATGTGCTGCATCCTGCTACTAGTGTGTGAGTGTGTGTGTGGGCCAAGTGTAGTGTCATCACGCTTGTGTACGGCCAATGGTATCAGTGTGGGCTAGCAACTAGAGGCTGCCTGTATGGAGCATGCACACAGCAAGATCTCTGCCGCACCATCTACCAGTGACTCGCAGATATACATGTGGGGAGCAGTGTTGACTCACTGTCACAATGATCTTTTAGTTTGTGGTACTCACATCACTTGTTCTGTGTATTGCTTATGTTGCACATTCTGTATGATTCTTTTATCTCATTACATGTGGAGTCACAAGAGGCTTATTTGGGTTATTGTTCAGAGGGTTATGAATTAAGCAATATTTGTGTTACTTGGATCAGTTTGTTTTTTACTTGATTACTACAGGAATCATCTGGTCCCTTCAATCCCACAAACCAACCAGCCAACCAACTACATGAATCATGACACGTTTGGAATGGTTTCTGCGTGTGCAGCCTTTCATTGTGGTTGCATCAGGTTCAGTCATTATGGACACCACACCATCGGCCCTGAACAAACAACTTACTTCAACACTAGCCACTTTGTTTGCTTCTATTAACAGGCAGGGTATCGTTCTACTGTTCTATCCACCCACTTTTCCTCCATATGATGATTCAGCTGAGGATTGGGAAGCTTTTTTTCTAAAAAAAGCTCAGGCAGCATTTTTTGGCTTTCAGTGGAGCAACACTGGCTCTCTCTCATTATGTTCTTTTAGTTTGTACTGCTCACATCAGCTGTTCTGTGTATTGCTTATGTTGCATCTTCTGTATAATTCTTTTGCCTTGTCACATGTGGAATGATGACAGGCTTATTTCTATTATTGTTTAGAGGTTTATGAATACAATCCTACTTACATTACTTGGATCGGTTTGGTGTATTACTAGGTTACTACAGATGACTATTTAATCTCTTAATTATTTTTATTGTCATGCTGAACATAAGGGGCCCTCCCTCTGTTTGCAGATGATTCACTTTCATTCAGAAATAATTAAGTTAAGCACTAAAAATTTGTTTCATTTGCAGCTATTGGCAGTCAAGGTGAAGCACGATATAAGAAAATGTGTACTTTTACAATAAATATGATAAATTACCTGGCATTTATGAGGAACACTAGCATAGAAACCATCATGTAAACCATCACATTTGAAGTCCAGTTCATCTGGCACACGGTCATAGAATGGGTAGTCTGTTAAATTATAGCCATTGAGTTCACGGGGAAGGTTTGGATCATGGATGTAGTCGATCTGAGGGATGCCTGTTAGAGGTGAGCGTGTACTTCCATTAACTGGTGGTTCTGTTGATTCCCCTTCCTGCACCTGCCAAAAGAAAGAATTTATTTTTGTTTAGGTAATACTTAACATTTTGTCTTAAACTGACAAATTTGTTTCAGGCTTATATTAAAAAAGGTGCAGAAAACTAAACAAATTATTAAAAAATATATATTGATAATATATCTAAAATATTCATCTAATATTTAATCTTATTTTTTATAAGGACTTACAAGATAAACAATATATATATATATATATATATATATATATATATATATATATATGGGAGGCAGGAAGACAGGTTGGAGATGGATAGCTAGTGGTTTGGAGGGATGCAGCAGGTTTGCTGGCTAGGACTGTGGGAAGGAGGGGTGGCAGGGGCACGGATTGGACAACTGATACATGTGTACTGGATCTGGTATGGTGTAGCACACAATGAAGGTAATATGAAGGAGTGGATTAGCAAATGGAGGCTAGACAGGGGAAGACGTAGCTGTTTGGTGGTGGGTGTGGGGACAGTGGGTTATTGGATATCGAGGCCAAGAGGGTTACAGGAGGAAAGGATGTGCTGCAAGTACATCACTCTCCATATATTATTGTAATGGGAAGAAAACCGAACATGTGGTACAATGTTAAGTGTTATAGCCCTGTACATGACACACTGATATCTGCCGCAGCACCAGGATGCTGGTTCACAGCGACAGTTCAAATATTCCACCAACAGCATCTGCATGGGCCAGCCCCAGAGGCCACATGTGGTGAACACCATAACTTGCGCAGACACACAGCATCTACCACACCATCTAGCAGAGCCCTCCTCTTTATAAGCAAAGTGCAGCAGACACTCGTTCGCATACTGTGTTCACACTTATTGCCAGCAACTGAATGTATCAGTACCTTGATAGTGTCTATATTTGTCTCTATGTTCTCAACTGTTTTCTTGTATCTGGGAGAAGAATAAACTTTGTGGTTCATTGTGAGCATGCTGTTGATTGTGCCTTACAAAGTGATACAATTGGTGACAAGTGTGGTGCTCACTTCTGCTTGCTCAGTCTATTTGGTTGTTCCTTCAGTTCTTGTGTCCATGGAGGATGTGCTCCAATCCCTCCTTGAGCTGCAACAGGCTCTTACTGTTGCTATCACAAACTTGTTGCTCACATTGATTATGCACACTTCCATCCCTTGGCATGCCCGCCACTCCTTTTTTCTTACGCTGATGCATCCAAAGACTGGGTGTCTTACAAGAAGTGTCTTCAGGAACACTTCATTGCTTTTCGTGTCACTAATGCAAACATGAGAAAGGCTTTGCTCCATTCTTGTATTTATCCTCAGATCTTCCAATTGTTGTGCCAGTTAGTCCCACTCCAGGAACTTTTGTCACTTTTGTTTGATTAAATGTGTAAATAGTTGCTAAATCATCACATGCCACTGCAGCTTGTTTAGAGTTCTATTGTTGGTTGGTTGGTTGGTTGGTTGGTTGTTTGAGGTTTAAGGGACCAAACAGCAAGGTCATCAGTCCCATGTTTCAAATAGGCTCCATTCCGCTAATGGGACATCTCAGTAAAGTCAGAACAATAAAAACAGAAAAAGGTAAAAATGTAAAAGGGCAGTCATGTTGTCATTTGTAAAAAAAAAAACAAAATGAGGGAAGTCGGCAAGAGAACAAACCCAACACTATGCTGAAGCAGCATAGGCAAGACCACCTGTGACTTAAAAGGTCCAACTGCTATAATGTAGAAAGTACGTATGGGAATAGAAAGACTAACCAAGCCTCCGGTCAGGGAGGTGAATCGGGAATCTCCTATCACTGCCTACAGTGGGAGACACCTAAACACTCACCGCCCTGTCCCAACACCAGAGAGATTAAAAACCTTAAAACAGAGAATAAAAACCACTCTCCCGGAGGAAACCGAGAACCAGAGAGACCATCCGGGAATCATCAGCCAACATCAAAGGTAAAGTGGGAGGGAGTCTGCACTTAGCATGCAGAGCCAAAAGAAGGGGGCATTCAACCAAAATGTGAGCTACTGACTGGAAGGCTCACAACCACATAGTGGGGGTGGCTCATCACACAAAAGAAAACCATGGGTCAGCCTGGTATGGCCAATGCGGAGACGACACAGTGTGGTCGAGTCCTTTCGGGAGAGGCGAAAGGAAGAACGCCACGGGCTCGGTGTCACCTTAATTGCACGAAGTTTATTAGACCGGGGAGTAGCCTCCCAAGAATTGGCCCATGACTGTGCGAAGTGGGATTTGATGTGAAGCCGTAAATCCGCTGCAGGAGGGGTTACAGAAAATGGGGGGTAAGTAACTGCTCCCCCAGCCAAACGATCAGCGAGCTCATTACCCGGGATACCCACATGGCCAGGGACCCAAAGGAAGTCAATGGAACAAGCAGCACGGTGAATATCAGCGAGATGGTCATGGATGGCAGAGACCAAGGGATGGCACGAAAAACACCGGTCAATAGCAAGAAGGCCACTCATCGAGTCCGTACATAACAAAACGCGGTTGTGTTGGGATTGTTTAATAAAGGTAAGGGCCTGGGAAATTGCCATCAATTCCGCAGTAAACACCCCACATGTAGGTGGCAGCAGATAACTTTCCGTTCCAACAGAGGACGTGAAGGCATACCCAACATGATCAGCAGATTTAGAGCCATCAGTGAAAAAAACAACAGCATCCCGAAACTCCCATAAAATTTGGTGGAAAAAGAAACGGAACACCACCGGGGAGATGGAATCTTTTGGACCTCGGCAGAGATCCATCTGAATTCAAGGCCGAGGAACTAACCAGGGAGGGGTGGAGGGGAGGGAGCGAGGAAGACAGGACAAAGAAGGAAGCTGAAAATCACGGCAAAGAGACGCAAGGCGCAGCCCAACCGGTAAACCCGCCCAAGGGCGGGAGTCGGGTGGGCGACGTCCATGGTCTGGGAACAGGATAGAATAGGAAGGATGAGTGGGAGAAGAACGGATAGTGAGGGCATAAGACACCAGAAGCTGGGACCATCGAACAGAAAGGGGGGGGGGGGGGATCCCAGCTTCAACCAGAAGACTGTGAACAGGGCTAGTAGGGAAGGCACCGGTGGCCAAACGAATACCACGATGGTGGACTGGATCCAGCACGTGCAGTGTGGAAGGAGCAGCTGAACCATAAACTTGACAACTATAGTCCAAGCGAGACAGAACTAGAGCACGATAAAGATGGAGGAGGAGGGAACGGTCCGCACCCCAAGAGGAGTGGGCAAGGCAGCGAACGACATTGAGTTTACGGAAACATCCTACCTTCAGAAGTCTGATATGGGGCAGCCAAGTGAGCTTGTTGTCGAAAAGAAGACCCAAGAAACGAAACTGTGGGACCACAGGCAATCTTTGTGCAGGGAGATAGAGCTCTGGATCATGGTGGATCGTAGTACGGCGACAGAAGTGGACCACTCGCGATTTTAAAGGAGAGAATTGAAACCCGTGTGAGAGGGTCCATACAGAGGCACGCCGTATAGCTACCTGGAGCTGCCGTTCTGCAGATGCCATCGAGGAGGAACTAACCCAAATGCAGAAATCATCCACATACAGGGCAGGGGTGACCAAGGGACCGACAGAGGCCACAAGTCCATCGATAGCAATGAGGAAAAGAAGGACACTCATGACAGAACCCTGTGGGATGCCCGTCTCCTGGGTCCGTGGAGAACTAAAAGCAGTACCAACTCGGACTCTGAATGACCGATGGATCAGGAACTGGCGGATAAAAATCGGGAGTGGGCCCCGAAGACCCCACTGATGAAGGGTAAGTAAGATGTGATGACGCCAGGCCGTGTCATAGGCCTTGCGAAGGTCAAAAAACACTGCGACCAAATGGCGGCTCTGGGAAAAAGCCTGCCGGATTGCGGATTCCAAGCGGAGTAAATGATCGATTGGAGACCGTCCCTCTCGAAAGCCACACTGGTAAGGGGACAAGAGACCCCGAGATTCGAGGACCCAATTGAGCCGACGGGCTACCATCCGTTTAAGTAACTTACAAACAACATTGGTCAAACTAATTGGCCGATAGCTGTCAACAGATAGGGGGGTTCTTACCAGGCTTAAGGACAGGAACCACAATGCTATCCCTCCACTGAGAATGGAAGTCACCCTGGAGCCAAATACGGTTAAACACCCGAAGAAGATGTTGCCGTTGTGGAGCACTGAGATGTTGAAGCAGTTGGTTATGAATGGAATTTGGGCCAGGGGCCGTATCATGAGAAGAAGATAGAGCAGAAAGAAATTCCCATTCAGTAAAAGGTTCGTTGTAAGATTCTGACTCACAAGGGGTGAAACGTAAGGTGGAAGCTTCAGCCCGCTGTTTTTGATGAAGAAAGCAGCTGGATAGGAGGCTGACGCTGATGCCACTGCAAAATGGGTCTCTAGATGTTCTGCAAGAACTAATGGATCCGTACAAATGCCATCTGGGAGGTGAAGGCCTGCGAGGGTGGACTGCCGATGGCAACCTTGGAGAGAGCGAAGTGTAGCCCATACCCGTGACAGAGGGACAGTAGAACCAAGGAAAGAAACAAATTTTTCCCAACATATCCGCTTGCTCTGTTTGATTAAATAACGGGCTTTAGCGCGAAGGCGTTTAAAGGTAGTAAGGCTGGCTACGGATGGGTGCCTCTTAAAGTGTTGCAAAGCTCGACGGCGATCACGGATGGCAATGGCAATAGCCGTACTCCACCATGGGACTTGCCGGCGATGAAAGGGTCCAGATGAGCGCGGGACAGCAGGGCTAGCAGCATGAACAATCGCGTCAGACACGTCACGTAGGACGTCATCAATACAACCCGACAAAGAGGGAGAAAACGCGACCTGTGCAGTGTATAGAGGCCAATCGGCGCGTTGGAAAGACCAATGAGGCAACCTGTCCATCGGCGAGCGGGAAGGGAGCGTGATAATCAACGGGAAATGGTCACTATCACAAAGGTCGTCGTGTGGCGACCAGTGTAATGAAGGGAGGAGAGAGGGAGAAGAAAGAGAAAGATCAATGGCAGAAAAGGTACCATGACCAGCACTGAAATGAGTAGGGGAGCCATCATTAAGAAGGCACAGGTCGTGGTCTGCAATAAATTGGTCTATAAGAAGACCTCGTCTAGATGGAAAGGCACTGCCCCACAAAGGATGATGAGCATTAAAATTCCCAAGGAGGAGGAAGGGAGGAGGAAGTTGCTGAAGAAGGGCGGTTAAGGTAGCAGGTGTAAGAGTCCTGTCAGGAGGGAGATAAAGATTGCAAACTGTGATTGCAGAGTCGAAGTGGACCCTAACAGCAACCGCTTCCAATGTAGTTTGAAGAGAAATCCACGTGCTAGCAATGTCTGTACGGACCAATGTACAAATGCCACCAGAAGCCCGCAGGGGTCCGACCCGATTTCGACAGAAAACACGGAACCCATGGAGGGTCGGTGAGTGAGCATCAGTAAAATGAGATTCCTGGAGAACCACACAAGCTGCAGAGTAGGACGAAAGAAGGGATTGCAATTCCAGAAGGTGACGATAGTATCCATTACAATTCCATTGGAAAACCACAGGACGATGGTTTAAATGAGGGCTGAACACTTTAAATCCAGTCATACCGCCAGGTCCCCAAGCGTTACCGACAAGGAGGGGGCGACATCCATGAACGACAGGTCAGAATCCGGTTGTGAAGTCGGGGAAGGGACCTCTGGTGACACCAGAGGCTCTTTGTCCCGAGACTTATGTTTCTTCTTCCGTTCAGGCCGAGATCGAGGAGGGCTGTGTGGCATGAAGGAGCCAGCTGCAGCAAGATCAGGAACAGAAAGAGACCGGGCGACCTGGGGGCCGACAGACCGCGGCTCTCGCGGTCGTCACGCGGCAGCAGACCTTTGGCCTGGAAGGTGCCGGGAAGGGGCATCCCGGGAGAGGCGCCCTTGACCGGCAGACGCCAAAGGAGTGGGACACTTCTCCGGCTGGGGAGGGGGAGCAGCGCCCATAGGAGAAGGTGTGGGAGCCGCAGGGGAGGGGGGGCGGAGAGGGGTCCGGAATGGGGGTAAGGAAGGAGGAGGAAGGGGTGAAGATGTAACCAAGGCGTAACTAGATGTCATGGACACAGGGTGGAGTCGTGCATATTTCTTATGGGCCTCTGTGTGGGTTAAACGATCGAGGGACTTATACTCCTGTATCTTTTTTTCCTTCTTATATACTGGGCAATCTGGTGAACGTGGAGAATGACTACCATGACAATTTACACAGACAGGAGGGGGAACACAGGGACTCCCCTCATGGAGTGGACGTCCAGTCACCACAGAGAGGGGCCTGTGAACAGCGGGAAGACATGTGTCCAAAACGCAAGCACTTAAAACACCTCATAGGAGGTGGGATGTACGGCTTCACATCACAGCGATAGACCATAATCTTAACTTTCTCAGGGAGGGTATCCCCTTCAAAGGCCAGGATAAAGGCACCAGTATCAATACGATTGTCTTTAGGACCCTTCTGAACACGCCGAACAAAGTGAACACCCCGCCGTCCGAGATTGTCCCGAAGTTCGAAAAATCACACCTTGTACCATATTTAGAGACTGGTGGGGGGTAATGGACACAGGAATTGTGCCAAGATGGGTACAGGCACGGAAGGCCGCAGATTGGGCAGCTGAAGTAGTTTTTAATCAGCAACGAACCCGACCGCATCTTGCTCAGGAAGTCCACTTCGCCAAACTTGTCTTCAATGTGTTCCACAAAGAATAAAGGTTTTACACTGGTGAAAGTATCTCCATCAGTCCTAGTGCAAACTAGATAACGGGGGAAAGGTTTTGCCCCTAGACGACGGGCCTGACCCTCTTCCCAGGGGGTAGCCATGGAAGGGAAGGCCGAAGGGGCAAGAGAAGCAGCACTTGAGGAATCAGTTCCACGCAGAGAGACGGCCGCAGAAGAACGGCCAGAGTTCTGGACCCGTATGCGTTTCATTTGCATAGCGTCCGCCCTGATGCCACCCACTCCGATCAGGGGCTCTCCCCACGGGCGCCACCCAGCCCACAGCAAGGGCCGTCTGGCACGGCGGCTATTGCCGGGAGTTCCGATGCTCCAGGATGACGAGCAACCACTCCAAGGCATGCATGAGGTGGTCAAAGCTCAAGTATCAGAAGTGTGATCCCTGTGTGTTCAGGGGGCTCAACCAAAAGGGTACATAGCGACCCCACCACACGGGCTGGCTACCGTGCTGGCTGTGCACCCTAGCATCAGACAACGACGTGAAAGAAAAGGTGGAATGTACTAGGAGGGCGCACGTCGGAGACACTAGGTAAGGTGCTCTTCCCCAAATGGCTCACACTACGGAGGAGAAACTTTGTAATGGAGGTCAAACCCCAGAGGGGGACCAAGGAATGCCAAAAGGAGGAGATGATTACGCAACAAAGCCGGAGTGTAAAACCAACAGAACCAGGAGGATAGCGGGGGCCAACATAAGCAAGGACACCAATAGAGGGAGAGGAGAGGGCGAGGGGAAAGGAGTATGGAGGGGAAAGGAGTATGGAGGGGAAAGGAGTATGGAGGGGAAAGGAGTATGGAGGGGAAAGGAGTATGGAGGGGAAAGGAGTATGGAGGGGAAAGGAGTATGGAGGGGAAAGGAGTATGGAGGGGAAAGGAGTATGGAGGGGAAAGGAGTATGGAGGGGAAAGGAGTATGGAGGGGAAAGGAGTATGGAGGGGAAGGGAAAGGAAATGCAGCCCGGGAGAGAAAGAAGGCTGCAATGGCTCGGGGCCCCGTGCTCGCCATGCACGTATCCACAAAAGAGTTGTGGACCCCCTGGGGGGAGTTCTATTGTTGTCATGAACAGCCGCACCAGTCCTTACATTGATAATACCATCATTGGTTGGCTCCTGACATGGTGTGTGAATCCATCTTTGGCTTTCAAGGTATCTAGTAATGCTGGAGATAAGACAGGAGGCTTAGTGTGACATTGCCGTGGTGGCTCCTTTTCCTGGTCATCGAGTGTCAGTCAGTGTCACTTGGGGGGGGGGGGGGCGGGGGGGGGGGGAGATGGCATGGCAGCAGCAGCAGCAGCACAAACACAGCCTCTGCACTACACTGGACAGTGATGTGGCAAATAACAACAACCACAGCAACAGCAGTGCTCTTCACTCCCATCTTGCCCATACTGTGTCATGCAATATGAAAGGGCTGCTTGCCCTAAGCACTGGGCAACTTAAAACAATTGAAAAATTGTAGGAAAAAGGACATATAGTGCCTGTGTGTCATTCCCAGCCCCCTCCTGCAAACATGGACATGGATGTTAACTGTATGTCTCCAATGCTTATTAATCATAACACACTGTTTTCAAAGTGCAAGTGATGGGGAAAAAAGTGCTCAGACTACAAGCGGGCACAGCTGTGACTTTACTGAACTCACAAACTTATGTGGATTTAGGATCTCTGGCATTATCTCCAGTTACTCTATGTTTTGTGGGTTGCAACAAGCGACATATTCCAATTTTGGGACAATTTACAGCTCGCTCTATTTATAAATCTGTGGTTCAGTCTTTCACTTTTTTGGTAATTAATCATGCTGGCAAGGCAAATTTGTTCAGTCTTGATTCTTTCAATGGCTTGGTTTTTCCATCTTGGATATGGTGCATCTCATTTCCGACCAGGTCCTTACAAGCAGCTAGATTCTCTGTGTTCCAAGTTCTTGTCTCTTTTTGCAGAGCGGTTAGGTTGTGCTACTAGTTTTGCAACCCACATTACCCTCAAACCTACAGCGCAGGTGCACTTTTTCCACATGTGCTCTGTTCCAGTGGCTTTGCGTCATCAAGTGAAATCAAAATTGGACAGGCAGGCATCATGGGGGTCATACAACCTATTACATTGAGTGAGTGGCCTACTTCCCTCAGGATTGTTAGAAAACTTACTGGTCAACTTTGTCTCTGTGGTGACCTTTATGTTTCAGTTAACACTCAATCTATCATTGCCACCTACCCATTGCCCCCATCCAGAGAAATTATTGTCTGAACTCGCACCAGAGGCAAGCCACCCCTCTACCCTCCCACCCCCTTCCAAAAAAAAACCACATTTACAGCTTCCATTCAATGAAGATTCTAAACTTCTCCTTATAATTAACATGGCATTTTGATTGCACCAATATCAGCACCTTTTGTTCAAAGTGGCTAGCACCCTGCCGACAGGGTTGAAATGCAACTTGACCAATTCACACTTTTTTCAGCTATCCATTGTTTATTTGGGGTTTGAGGTTTCTCAGGATGATGTTACGCCATTACGTCATCATGTTGCCATAGTCACAGCTTTGCCTCACATTGTAAATGTCAAATAACACCAAGTATTTTTAGTTAAAATTGCTTACTATCACTAATTTATTCTTGGTGCAGCCACATTGGCCCATCACATCCACACCCACAAGAATGTTCCTTTTTAGTGTTTATCAGCCTGCCAGTGGACATTCATTATTTAATCCTTCTGCTTCATTGCCCAACAAAGCATATCACCTCCAGCTTTGGGCCTTGTTTCTGTCTTGCTACAGCTATAAAATACATTTTCAAATTACTGCACAGCATGCCAATGTCAATGCACGGTCTTTATTTCCAATGGGACTGGATCCTACTTTTGATCAGCATAAACTCCTTTGTTAACACCTAAGATTTGAGGCACAATATACAACGGAAGAGCTTCCTATTACAAGCTCCTGGTTCACAGAAGCTGTCACTGCTAATCCAGTTTTGCCTCAAATTGTTCACCTCATTCAGCCTTCCCTCATTCAGCTGTAGAGGCCTCCAGATAAGTCTTCAGGTCCTTTGTGTAACTACTTTGCCCCATCACTGCTGTACAGTATTTTATGATTTTGTTCTCTTAGCTAAAGGCGGGCTGTCACCTAGGGTTGTGATCCTGGGCACCCTATGATGGTATATGCTTCAGCTCCTACATCAAGGATATTGGGGGAAGGGGGGGCGGGTCTTTCATACCAAATTATTGGTCCATTGGCATGTACATCTTGTAACAGCCTGTCCTCACTGTGCTACCCAACAGGTGGTGCTATGAGTGACGCTCTCTCCATGGCCCACACCACAGTGTCCAAGGGAACATGTCTGTTGTTTTTGTGAGACACTTCATAAATTCTTATTGGTTTTTAGTTGTTGATGCTTTCTCCAAATTTCCATATATTATCCACTGTCCTTCAATGTCAGCTGTAGCTATAATTCAAGCCCTCTCCACAATTTTTTTTCTGTTGAAGGATCACCTTATATGCCTTTGATGAATAAGAGTCCACAGTTTGGCTCTCAGGCCTTCCAAAACTTTTGTGTGAGTTAAGGCATTTGCCACATGACTGCTCCTCCTTTCCACCCGCAATCTAACAGCAAGGTGGAACATCTCATCCACACATTCAAGATTCAAATGAAGTATGTCATGGACCCCTCCATGGATGACACTTTGACATGCTTCTTGAGTTCCTACAGGTTTATGCTGGTGGTAAAATGTACTTTGGCCTTGGATGCTGTGTGATCACCAGCTACACACCCTCCTGCATCTGCTCATGCTGCCCTGCCAACACTGCTCCATCATCATGGTTTGAAACTGGCTTCACAGTCTTGACTTGGGATGCTCAATCACTCACTGAAGTGGATGCAAGCCATGGTCCACAGCTGCTGAGGATTCTGCCTCCAAATGGTGCACCCCAGTGATGGGGTGGTTGTGCACCACCACAACCAGCTGCACCTTCCCACCATGGTGAGGGCTGTGGGTCCACCACCACTGCCTCCACTTTCTTCTTCAGAGCCTGTCCCATCTTCATGGAGCAACTCTGCTGCAAGGGTGGACCTGCCCTCGTTCTGGATGTCACTGCCTCCTGCCTCTTTTCTGGGGTTAGCCCCTGGCACCTACTGCCACACCTTTGTGCAATGCTTCACTCCCACTGGCAATTCCCTGGCCAGCTAGACCAGCACCTTCTGGTCCTCCAACACCAGTGTCCCTGGTGACCGAGTGGCCATTCCCTTCACTGACAGCACAATCCACCATGTCTATGGATCAGACGTCGAGATGTTACCAGCGCCGTCATCATCAGCATTTTCTTATGGTACTTTGCAGGGCAGTGGCCACTGCATGTGTCCATGGCCGCTTAACTCTCCCCCCCCCCCCCCCCCTCCTACTCACTGGTTCTGGCCCAGAACTACCTCCTGCCATTGCTATCATCACCTGTGGTGTCTGCTGCAGAGGTCATGGGTGTCACCTGCATTGGTGAGGCATCCTTTCCCCAAGGGGGGAGGGGTGCTGTAACCCTGTATGTAATACTTGGACACACAATGCAGCACCAGATCACTGGCACACTACACTCCTAATATTCTGCCAATAGCACACGTGACTTGTGCACATGGCATGGTATCTGTCGAGCTATCTACCAGGGCCCCTCTATTTATAAGCACAGTGCAGCAGGCACTCATCCACATACTTATTGTCAGCAACTGCTTGTATCAGTACCTGGATTGTTGTTCTCAGCTGTTGTTCATTTGTTTGTGGAAGGAGAACATACTTGAGTTCATTGTGGCCTTGCTGTTGTTTGTATCTTACAGTACAATAAACTAACCACTGTCTGTCATGAACTTTGATGTTTATATGTATGTAGATGAAGTACCCACCATATTATTTTATCCAAGCTAAACACCAAAGTTATTTTTTGTTACACCAGCATTCTAACCAAAGTTTTCTTACAGTGAACTGCTGTCCATAAATGATGCAAGGTTGTCTGTATACGGCATTCAATTCTATTTCCGTTTATAGGATCTACAAAATGAAACAATTAATTGAGTGCCAAAAAAACATGTTACTGAAGGTTTACCCTGCAACCTAGCTGAATAACCATACTTCCACTACATACATACATACATATATACAGACACACAACAAACTTGTTTTAATAGAAAAGGTAGAAACTGTTGTTATGGAGAGGTGCACAAGATCACAACACAATGATAAAGAATAACTATGGTTCCCATTTAAAGAAAATATTTAATGCCAAGTGAGAAACATACTTTAAATGCTGTTCTACAGGGCTCTCACACTTTGTGAAGATAGAGGCATCTTAGCTAAAAAAACTGAATTCTTTGGTGCTTCACTGATCATGTTGTGTTTATGAATTTTTAGATGCTCAGTGTTCTTCTCACTAGTAATGGTCCCATAGTCATGAGGTTCACTTTTGTTAATTTTAATGATATGTCCATAATTTACTTTCAAATGTCATGATCACATGCCTTTCCTGCAGCCCAGTCATCAATTAGCTTAAGGAAATAAAGTTGTGTGCACTACCCATATGTTTTGTTCTGTGCAGATTTCTACTTTAACTTTTTGTGCATACTGTTTTCTGAATGGGAGAACTGAGATCAACAAGGCATTTGTCTAAATGATCTTGGGAAACTGCCTAAAAACAGCATTTGAACTGGATGATGTACCAGAACAATTGCCTTTAATCCAGTGTGCAAATTCAGTCTGAGTCAGATCCTGGTCTTGTAAGTTAGTAAGCAGGTCTACATACATACATACATACAAAACGGAATAGAGGAATACATGTGTAAGTTTGTAAAAGTTATTCTTTGTGTGTGACAAAGGAGGTAAAAAGAACTTAAGGTTGTCATCAAAATGAAAATTGGTCTAACCACAACAGTTCTTTACTACACATGATTCCATAGGAAATGTGATGCCCTTACCCTCCTCCAGTTTAACATGGACCCCAGACCGCAGTACAACTCAATTTTTCACATTAAGAAACATTGACAGCACCAAAAGAAGTGATAATTGACATAAAAATCCTGGGACTGACTGCTATGAAGCCATTTCCATATTCAACCCAATCATCTTTAGTATAGGTGATAATGACTGGGTACTGTAGTACTTTTGTGTTGGAGATATTAAAGTGTTTAATGAAAAAAGTCTTTGCAATTTTTGAAGAAAAAAACTGGACCATAGAGCAAATTGAAATTTCTAACTTTTCTAGCTTTCCCCTTCTTTTATTTTTAAATGGTGTTTCAGCTTGCAAACAAAACGAATGCTTTTATATATATATATATATATATATATATATATATATATATATATATATATATATATATATATATATATATATATATATATATATATATATATATATATATACATACATGCAGCCCCAGTAATCCTTTCTGTATAGATGCACACATGTGCTCGAACTCTTACAGGAATGAGTGAATACTGTGAATATGGAGGATTAATGAGTCAGTATTGTGATTATAAGTTGGAAAATTGGAAAATTGTATCAGTCAAGGACCATGTCTGGATGGCTACTGTGGTAAGGCAATCACTCATGAGAAGTGGTAAATCCAGATTTGAGTCCTGGTCTAGTACAAATTTTCAACTTTTCTCACCGATCTATTTCAGTGTGTACTATCAGCCATTGTGTGTCTTTCCACTGATTCATAAAATATTAGTGTGTTATCCATTGGGGTCAAATCTTAATTTGAATGATGAGAAACTCACCTGACTACCAAACTTTTTTCCAATGAACTGCTTGCAAATATCTCATTTCCTGATTTCATGACTGGAGCTGAACTCAATTGTTGGGAAATACCTTCCATCTATACATGATACTGAGAAGATTCTTTTGGGCTACACGTATTTAAAGAGGCATTTTGGAAAACATTAAATAACAAAATACAGCTGCATGAAACACATATTTCCTTTACAGACACCTTCTTTCATATTTCTTATTCAACATAGTTCAGAGGAAATCACTGTCTTTCATATGGCAGTTATTTCAGATATTGTAGTGACGAGTTTCTCCTAAGAATGTCAAACTATTCTTTTGACTGCACAGGGAGAAATGGCCATCTTAATAAAATATTTAGGTGTTCATTTTTTCCAAATGCTATCTGAGACAGAAATGGTTCAGAAATAGACAGAAATGGTTCCGTCAACCCTCTGCCAAACACTTAAGTGTTAATTGTGGAGTAATTGTGGAGTAATCATGTAGGTGTGGATGCCAGTGGATGAGGAAGTCCATTTATCAAATGAGCACAAAATTAAGAATGTAATTTTGTCACCTTTAGGAGTGTAGTAATTTTTTTGAGTTCATCAGACATGTTTGACACAAAACATTATTCAGTTCGATATAGCAGTAACCTTTGATGAAATAATACTCAGCTTACTTGTTTTTTCATGCCTGTGTTGAAAAAGATATTCAGCAACTACCATACATAACTAAATGTTCAAATGGCTCTGAGCACTATGGGACTCAACTGCTGTGGTCATAAGTCCCCTAGAACTTAGAACTACTTAAACCTAACTAACCTAAGGACAGCACACAACACCCAGCCATCACAAGGCAGAGAAAATCTCTGACCCCGCCGGGAATCGAACCCGGGAACCCGTGCGTGGGAAGCGAGAACGCTACCGCACGACCACGAGATGCGGGCTACCATACATAACTGATGACAATAATGGTAACTGCATTTTAGCCCTTTTTAAAAATATTTTAGCTATGAGTATCTTACAATTCTTGAAGACATGGAATGTAGGCAACTAACTGAACAACTATATCTTAAAGGTTTTCTGAGTGATCTACAATAAATGGTTCATTAATTTGTGTCTTTTACTCTCACTACCAGTACCAATAAATAGAACTAAAAATGCAGTATCAAATTACACATGTGTGAATGAACAGGCATAAAATTTTTTATCTCTTCATGGTAATCTATGTAATGTGACCACAAAATCAGTACAAACTTACTTCATCAAGGGGTGTGTCAGTTGGCGGAGCTTCAGTAGACTTTGGTTTCACCTTTCCGAGGACAAGTGCCGTTGCTTTGAGTCCGTCTACAGCCACCACAACAGCTAACAGACCTGTAAATGAGACAATCATTAGTTTGCAGTCCTCTGCATGTATGTATGAGATGATCTTAAACATAAAATATATTGCCTGAGATCTAGAAGCCTCCCTTTTGGAAGGAGTGTCATAGTGGTATTATTGCATTTTTTCCTTACAGAATTCTCTTTGTTCATTCACATTCATGGAGGGTCAGTGGAACCTATATTTAATTCGGTGTGCAATATTTTTCAGAAATATAATTCATTTAAGTAACATTTCCAACACTGCTTCATTTTTATTATACATGATTATAAAATTATAACATTTCTTAAAACTGCATAGAAAAAATTAAGTGGAATTTTATATGTTTATTCAGTAGGGTGAAAGGCATCTGTTACAATTACATACGTCTGTATTTAATTGAGTATCAAAAAGAGGTCAACAGCACTTCTGCTATCGTGTCTTTGGATCAACAAGTAATGAAACTGTGTTGTATATTGATGTGTGTCTTTTACAGGGCCAATATTGTGTAATAAATGAAATGATCTGTGTAGTGCTAAATCTTTCAACACAAAACAAGTAAATGTAACAGTCTGAAAGTAGTCTAGTGGTGTGCTATTTGGGCAATGACACCTATTAACATGAGCAGAAAAATTAAGAGTAACCAAAACTCCAGCAGCGACCTAGTATTACAGCTGCACAGATGCAAAATCAAAATATAATTTGCAATCAGCTCTACATTCAAAATAGCACACCAAGGATTTTAATAATAATAACTGTAGCACACATAATATATTTTAACACAGTAATTGGTTTACATCAGTGGGTTCGCAACTGTTGCTGTATGTCAGTAGCAAGCATATTCCACTCCAAGGGCTGGCACATGAGACAGGGCAAGTCAGATAAAGAAGAAGCAGCGAAGATTATGACAAGTGATATATGTCAAGTCGAATATCGCTCTAAAATACTTGGGGGTTGTTCTATCGAATTGGCATATAAAACTGGTATTTCCCATTGGCACTGAGCTTGGCATGAAACATGCAATGGGCCATATTTGTTTGGGATTACAAATATAACTTGTACAATAACAGAGAAAATCCCCGCCACACGATTCTTAGGAGAGACAAACAAATAGTCCGCACACTAAAGAATGGGAACAGAGAACTGCAGATACAGAATTCAGTCAGGGAAGTACAGTTGAGATCTATATTTATAATTATCGAGGTATAATACGGTGTGGGACTGAGGTTACAGTGTGTATCAGATTCATGTTGTGGGTAGTAACAATCTCGACACCTGCTTGTGTAGAGCTGAATCTCTATAATTTTACAACTGTGATCATCAAACCAACTGTATGTTGGAGCAAGGAATGTGTTTCTCAACTCATATTGTAACTTGTGTGCTAAGAATTTTGGGAGTAAGACTCTCTGCGATTAACAGTGTATTTTTGTAAGCACATTCGGCTGATGCGGTAGGGTAGAACATTTCCACAACACCCTCGACCTGGCTGGACCAGAACATCGATATCAGAGTCTAACTAAACTTCAGACTAAAAAATAATTTTCTTTGAACGCTTATTTTTAAATCGATAAATGACATTTAGTTTTCATAGGCGTTATTAAACTACAAACTAATGACTAAATGAGAACAATTGGAAACACTTTTCTCTAAGAATCCTTTTTTTTTATAGAATTATGAAGCAGTTCTCAGTGCATTACGAGTCTTACCTACAGCTCCTTCTCAGAAAAGAAAGCTAACTATCCACGTTGAAGGCATGGACGACTCTAGAAATTTTTCCAAGAGGAATCAAAACTCTAAAATGGCCAGTTTTTCATGTAACTGATTCGGAGAGTTTGAGAACGTGTCGGAAGTAAACAAAACTAACAGTATCAGAAATGACTGATAATTGTCAACTTTGTAAGACAACTGTTATTGTGGAGCACTTTGATACCAAAACGGCATGCATACTCCAATAGTGTATGAAATCTTGGGTCGACAGAAGCGTCCGATCCCACGCGTCGGCTTTCACGTAAGGGTGTTGTGTGTGACGTCATGACGGCGCGGAGTTTGGTTTGAGTGTGGCTGTCTCCAGTTCTGTTTTATCTTATTTTATTTACTTTTCTGATCTGTTCGTTCTATCCCGTGAGATTTTTTTTTAAAAAAGACAAAAGACACTAATCAGCTACTGAAGCATCTTTATCTTCTATGGGTTGCAGGGGTTACGACCCCTGGGGAGGTGGGTGGGTATTCATGCATGGCTGTCTTCACTTACACGTTGTAGCTACGCAAGGCGTCTAAATTTGTTTATATTTAGTTTGCCCCCCACCCAAATCACCCCATTTCCCGCGCTTGTCCCGTTAGTGTCATTAGGCTTCTTGTGGAAAGTGTGTGTTTGTTTTTGTTTCCGCCATATTTGTGACGTCATGGGTCAACGCAGACGGGTGGTATCGGACGCTTCCGTATTTCCGAAATCTTTTGACATTATTAATATGAATAAGTCTGAAACTATATTTACGTCCAGGGTAACCAATGGCTTGCAAATATCAGAACAATATTTTCACAAAATATTCAGGGTGTTACAAAAAGGTACGGCCAAACTTTCAGGAAACATTCCTCACACACAAAGAAAGAAAATATGTTATGTGGACATGTGTCCGGAAACGCTTATTTTATTACTTCTCTTCAAATCACATTAATCATGGAATGGAAACACACAGCAAGAGAACGTACCAGCGTGACTTCAAACACTTTGTTACAGGAAATGTTCAAAATATCCTCCGTTAGCGAGGATTCATGCATCAACTCTCCGTCGCATGGAATCCCTGATGCAGCCCTGGAGAATGGCGTATTGTATCACAGCCGTCCACAATACGAGCACGAAGAGTCTCTACACTTGGTACCGGGGTTGCGTAGACAAGAGCTTTCAAATGCCCCCATAAATGAAAGTCAAGAGGGTTGAGGTCAGGAGAGCGTGGAGGCCATGGAATTCGTCCGCCTCTACCAATCCATCGGTCACCGAATCTGTTGTTGAGAAGCGTACGAACACTTCGACTGAAATGTGCAGGAGCTCCGTCGTGCATGAACCACAGGTGTCGTACTTGTAAAGGCACATGTCCTACCAGCACAGGTAGAGTATCCCGTATGAAATCATGATAACGTGCTCCATTGAGCGTAGGTGGAAGAACATGGGGCCCAATCAAGACATCACCAACAATGCCTGCCCAAACGTTCACAGAAAATCTGTGTTGTTGACGTGATTGCACAACTGCGTGCGAATTCTCGTCAGCCCACACACGTTGATCGTGAAAATATTCAATTTGATCACGTTGGAATGAAGCCTCATCCGTAAAGAGAACATTTGCACTGAAATTAGGATTGACACATTGTTGGATGAACCATTCGCAGAAGTCTACCCGTGGAGGCCAATCAGCTGCTGATAGTGCCTGCACACGCTGTACATGGTACGGAAACAACTGGTTCTCCCGTACCACTCTCCATACAGTGACGTGGTCAACGTTACCTTGTACAGCAGCAACTTCTCTCACGCTTACATTAGGGTTATCGTCAACTGCACGAAAAATTGCCTCGTCCATTGCAGATGTCCTCGTCGTTCTAGGTCTTCCCCAGTCGCGAGTCATAGGCTGGAATGTTCCGTGCTCCCTAAGACGCCGACCAATTGCTTCGAACGTCTTCCTGTCGAGGCACCTTCGTTCTGGAAATCTGTCTCGATACAAACGTACCGCGCCGCGGCTATTGCCCCGTGCTAATCCATACATCAAATGGGCATCTGCCAACTACGCATTTGTAAACATTGCACTGACTGCAAAACCACGTTCGTGATGAACACTAACCTGTTGATGCTACGTACTGATGTGCTTGATGCTAGTACTGTAGAGCAATGAGTCGCATGTCAACACAAGCACCGAAGTCAACATTACCTTCCTTCAATTGGGCCAACTGGCGGTGAATCGAGGAAGTACAGTACATACAGACGAAGCTAAAATGAGCTCTGACATGGAAATTAAGCGTTTCCGTACACATGTCCACATAACATCTTTTCTTTATTTGTGTGTGAGGTATGTTTCCTGAAAGTTTGGCCGTACCTTTTTGTAACACCCTGTTTATTATATTATGAAATTAAAAATCTGAAACACAAAAATTCGGAACGATTGGGAATATCCTGTTGCATATCAACAAAAGTAAGCAATAAAAACTACCACTTTAATGTTCCACGACGTGTAGAAAGAGGGAATAGAATAAACTTTAAAAAACACTTTTTCACGTTTGGTGACATATAACACAACACTTTGTTTGCTTACGAAGCTTCCCATTTAAGCACACTGATGGATTTATTCCATTACTTCTTTGTTTTCTATTTTTAATGTGAAGACGACAAAACTATAACATGCACCTGCTCCAAATGGAAGTGACTCAATGCGGCAGACGCCATATTTATTTTGGCACGTTTAGCTGTTTTGTACTATAATTTACAGTATGCCGTTCCAAGGTAGCGGTGCATTGAAGATTTATCACAAAGACGTGACCCGTATCATTAAATCTCAGTTAGTGACGCATCAAAGACATAAGCCCTGAAGAGAAACGGTGATACCCAAGACAAGAGAACGAAAAAATTCCACTTCCGCGTAGCGTAATGGGCAACCTCCTTGGAAACAGTGACAGAGGGATTGGTATTGGAGGTGCATGTCTCACTATGTATTAACTTTTTTTTCATCTTAGCCACTATTAACACATTCTGGGACATTCTTCTGAATTTAATACAAGTATGTCCTGCAATATTCGATGTTCATATTTCCATCTGATGAGAAAACGAAAAATGAAATAAATATTTGGCTGTATATTTCCGATTATGTGGCGATTTCCGAGTGTGTGACTAGGCAGGAACCTAAGAGTACAGCTTAAATTGCTGCGAGTGAAACGAGAAGCAATGACATTTGTAATTCCTCGCTTGTTACAAATATTTGGCTTCTCAATTCTGAGTACGTCGCTTCCGTTTGGAACAGATGCGTGTTGTGGGTTTAACGTCTTGCCTTTTAATTTTTACTGTTATAGCTAAAGTTGAATAAAATATGTTTTGAAAGGTATATTTTTAGGTTGGTTGGGAGAAGCATAACCCAGGGCCAGCACTCTACCGGATGGCCGGCCGAAGTGGCCGTGCGGTTAAAGGCGCTGCAGTCTGGAACCGCAAGACCGCTACGGTCGCAGGTTCGAATCCTGCCATGGGCATGGATGTTTGTGATGTCCTTAGGTTAGTTAGGTTTAAGTAGTTCTAAGTTCTAGGAGACTAATGACCTCAGCAGTAGAGTCCCATAGTGCTCAGAGCCATTTTTGAACTCTACCGGATGAATGTGGAAAATATTACAAAAACGACCTCAAATTGGTCGGTAAAATCGACTTTTAACAGTCTAAGACTGAACCAAAGCAGGCCTCACGTCTTTGGCTTATAACATTATTGCGGCGCGGGAATAGCCGAGCAGTCTCAGGTGCTGCAGTCCTGGACTGTGCGGCTGGTCCCGGAGGAGGTTCGCATCCTCCCCCGGGCATGGGTGTGTGTGTTTGTCCTTAGGATAATTTAGGTTAAGTAGTGTGTAAGCTTAGGAACTGATGACCTTAGGAGTTAAGTCCCTATAAGATTTCACACACAGTTGAACATATAACATTATTGTGCTGTCAGACCAGCTGGACTACAGAAGTCGTAGCTCTATTACTGTACTTGGAGCTCTGTTGAACTCCACAGAGTTTGAGGTCTATTCCTGGAGAGGACATCTTTTCGATCTTGAAATTTTCGACTGATGTATTTAACTCCCAAGATTAAGTGAAGTTGCTCACACTTGCAGTATGGTATGAAACGATAATTAAATTAAAACACTAAGCTGTCGACAGGCGTTGATATACATCAACGGGGACAGTTGAAAATGTGTGCCCCATCTTTTTTTTTTACATCTCATTTTTTTCTATATTGTTCGTTGAATTTTTTTGTGGCGGACGTCTGATGACACCGGTTCAGGTTGTTCGTTGATCCGTCCACCCGGTTCTTTTATTAGAGAGAGTAGCTGAATCCTCTGGCCGAACACGAGGAGCTACCATGCCGGCATCCATCTGAGGCACCGAGAATAGTGTGACTGCGGGGATTTATCCCTTGCACGCTCCCCGTGAGACCCACATTCCCAACTTAATGTCCACACAGTATATTCGTAGTCCCCCTGCCATTACACTCATTACTCGCGGCAGACAATCTTACCGAGTCCCGTAAGAATTCGGGCAATGCGTGTGCATGCAGCACAGAAGGAGGAGGTCAACGGCCGGTTAGCCTTAACTATAAGAAGATGGTATCTGTTCTTTCAGACATGTCCGAAAGAACAGATACCATCTTCATGAAGTATAGTATGGCTGCGCTCTTCAGAGGTCACTACGGTAGCTGTGCCGTGTGAAACTGAATGTAGATTCAGCAAGTCACCACGGGTCTCCTTTGCCCACAGAAATTGGTAGACTGCTGTTGTGATTCTGTTGGCCAATATGCAGTTCTATAAGGGCTGTACCAGAAAGTAACATAGAAAAGACAGAGGACGTTAGTTCGATACGGTTCTGGGACGTTTCGCTTCCATCTTGACTGCGGAACAATCCCGAAATCGCCGTCGTACCTAGGAGTAGGCATGCTTTCCCATGAACAGCGCGAAAACCAAAAACTTTCAAGACAAGCTCACCTGACATAAAAATAGTCACCCCAGTGCGCACACACAGATAAATCGTTAAGTCTGCAGATGGCGCAGCGATCGTGTCACGTGCTCAACTGCACGCACTGTCCCTACGTCAGCATATGGCACCAGCGGTCAGTGAGCCTAGTCTACGTACCTTGAGTGAGGCATTCACTAGTATCAAGCGGATATTGAACGTTAACATGGGCAAATGTAAGGACGTGACAGAGTGGCGAAAAGGGGTAATCGTGTCTGGCTGTGCCCATGGCCATACGGTGTGTGAAATTGCTGGATTTGTTGGTGTTTGGCAGCGGACTGCTCAGTGTGTCTACAAACAGTGGTGTAATACACGTGGCCACGAAACACCACGTCAAAATTGTGGTCGGAAGAAGATCCGATTGAGAGAGGCTGGACATGCTTTTCACGGTTTGTGAATCAAAATCACTTCCAAACACGACAGGAACAGCTGCAGAAAGTGAATATAGTTCCATCTCAACATGTTAGCGAGAGAACAATGCTACAGGAACCGCATGCAATGAACGTTTGGAGTCGGTCACGTCGCAAGAGGCAATTGTTCACTTAGGCATATAAAGATGGCAACAGCGAAGTTCATCGCGCATGAGGAATATGTGACTTGTTTTCTGAACACTCCCCCACCTTACTGAACTCGGTTGGCTTGTAAAATCGCTTGACTTGAAACCCATGGAAAATCTGTGGAACATTTGGAACAGCGGGTAAAACGCTGATATCAGTATCCCGTGAGGAGAGCATTACCACAAACTGTCAGCAGTTGGCATGGTATGTGTTTCTGATGTAATTTCGTTCTGGATTTCGATATGAAAGCATGAAATAATCTGCGACATGACTTTTCCTCAAACTGCCAAGTCCTTCATATAAGTATACAGAGATAGGAGTACATCATGATTCAGAAGCAATGGAATCATTCCGATCAGGACCTATCGGATAGCTAAAAATGCTATTTCCTCTGGCCTAGTTACAAACCTCATACACAGAAACAACTCTGTAACCACTACTACAATTTTTTGCAGTATATGAACAATGGAAATCTCTTCTTTAGTATCAATGAGATGTAACATTAATATAGTGTAATTAATGAAAAATGCTCCAGAAGGCAGAAACGAAACTTGTTACCTAACAAGAAAACCATGAAAGGTCGCTGTTATGAAGTGAGAAACATTTAAATCTCCAACCTGCCTTTTGTCGTTTGATTTTGCAGTGATCGAACATAGGTATGAGTTGGCGGACAAAAAGAACAGGCTTCGTTGCAATGCTCATATTAAAAGTTAATGCATTCACCTTTGACACTGAAGTTTACCATTGCTGTATTTTTTTTCTGAATTAATCTTTCAGGCTACAACTTTTCACAGCAGTTTTTTACAACAGTTCAAAAACTACGATATTGTTTTGTTCACTGATTTTCTATATAACTACGCGCACCGTCCGCTAATAAATCGTATCATTGCTCACTATTACCCAAATTACCGACGCAACGCTGCCAGACTCGTAATTCATCACTTTACCAAACTATTCAAATAATTTTAGTGCGATGCATCTACACGCGACTATTCCGCGCGAAACGACACTCCGCTTGCAGTTTGATGCGTGATTGGTAGCGCCTGGGCGCTGTTGAAAAAAGTAGCAAGACAATGCCCCTGTCGAAAACGAAGCGCGCTCAGCTTCGAAAGTAACAGAGAACCAGTGATGCGTAAGAGGTACGTTTTACTACTCATACTACAACTGGCAGTAGTACCCCTTCTAAAGTGTGGCTACCAAGCTGATTTCTTTGGACTACATTGTTCGCAGGAGTTAATTGTTAATTCTTAGCCCTTGTAACTTCTAGACTGGGTTCAAAAAAATGGCTATGAGCACTATGGGACTTAACTGCTGAGGTCATCAGTCCCATAGAACTTAGAACTACTTAAACCTAACTAACCTAAGGACATCACACACATTCATGCCCGAGGAAGGATTCGAACCTGCGACCGTAGCGGTCGTTCGGTTCCGGACTGTAGAGCCTAGAACCGCTTGGCCACTCCGGCCGGCCTAGATTGGGTCCGTTAACGTCTTTGCGATACGTGGAGCACAGTGATTAAGTTACTTTCCCCCAGTGTGTCCTTGGTTAATGCAAGTGGATTGTAGGATCAGCACAAGTTAGGAGCATAAATCACAGTCGTCTTCATCTGGTGGTAACCTTGTCACCTAAGACACGAACGGCGTGTGGTTAGCCACAGAGCCAGCTATCCGTGTCACGAGCACAACAATAGGAACGCTGGTATCCTTCCATCAGTTAATCTATGCTACGCTCACGACCATTTTCAGTACCAAATACGAGTAATAGAAGTGGAGAAGTGTGGCATATCGACGTACAGTGACGCCAACGATACTGAAGCCATATTGACGACTTGATCGTATTGTGTACTGTGATTGTAGAACAATCCGCGCAGCAGACAACACACTGACGACGAAGCTATTCGAAATCAACGTGCTCACGGTGTTAGCGAACATCTTACGAGGGATACTCCCCATCTCCCCATTGCACATCGCAGCCCCCCCCCACCTCCCCCTCCTCAGATTTATCGGCAAAATGGCCCAGTGGATTGTCCGTCAAAAACTGAACACAGTTCAAGCATGAAAACAGGAAGAAGGTGTACTGAACTGTGAAGAGAGAAGCAAAATAGAAACAGTGAACGGTTCAAGCTCCAGATATCAACATCGACCGCACTGCAAGAACCACGGCGTCGTGGCTGTGTGGTCACGGTGTTGGACTGCAAAGCGGGTGATCCGTGTTCAAATCTCCCTCGTACTCCACTTTTCTTTTTATTTTCTCAAAATTATGAACTTCCCGTCCGGTCACTGACGTGTCTGTTCTCCTCCTGTAGTCGTGGCAGTTGTTATACTATACACGGGTAACAGAATAGAAGTCCTATGGTAAGACAATATTACCGTCGCAAGTAAATGTGACGAATGGCGAGATGCTGCATAAACCACTCACAGAAATGTAAACAACAAATAAATGGCTGTGAAATAAGTTACAACAAAGGAATTGAAGAGCCAAAACTTCCAAAACGGAGAGCAAGAGTCATAACATGTGGTACTTGCGTGGAACAAATAGCAGGTACGTACGTCTGGAGGTCCCTCCCTTACACCTGGTTTTTGTGAACGGACGTTACACCACGATACAGACACAAATTTGAATACACCGAACAGACACGTCAACGTCCCGACGGACAGTTCATAATAAAAAATAAAAAAAATAAAAAAAAGGGAAAGAAAGGACGCGAGGAGGGAGATTTGGATTCGAATCTTCTTGTAGTTCAATACCGTGACCACACAACCACGACGCCGTGTTTCTTGCAACCTGCTCGATGTTGCACAACTTGAGCTTGGGCTGTTCATTGTTTCTATTTCGCTTCTTTTTTCAAAGTCCAGTATATCTTCTTCCTGTTTTCATGCTGATCTGTGTTCAGTTTTTGACAAGCTATCCACTGTGCCATCTTACCACTAAATGTAAGGGGGGAAGGGGGCTGCGATGGGGAGTTTCCCTTGTTAGATGAGCAACGAAAACAGCAGCAGCCAGCGCTTCTAGAGCAACAACTGGTATAGAAGGAAAAGACCCAGGAACACCAAAAACGTTGTCAGCAGAAATTTCTGTCCAACCCTTACCTGCAGGGCCAACAGCAAACTACAACGTCTATTGCGTTTACAAGGTAACCGAACGCACTTATCGATCTGTTTCATATTGACAGGGTCTTTAGGTCACGACTAACACTTCGACAAACTTAAACAGGTAGACGCAACTCTGAACCGTTTTCGAGAAAATCTAGCTTGAAAATTTTAGGTGTACTTATTTACTTTGCATGGGCGCAGACATTTAAACAGTCGACAGCAGAGCGAGTAAGCGGTTAGTTTCGTAAGCGTGAGGTCCCTGGAGCGGATGTGACTACCGGTAACCCCCCCCCCCCTTTTTTTTCATTCCACGTTATTCAGCCAACGTGCTGTATTAAACTAATCCCTCCCAAATGAACTCCGCTGGTGTAGGCTCGCGAAGTTTATTTTTGCAAGCAGACGAAGAACCTTACAAAAAGACTACAAAACTGCACTTACATCATCGAACAGAGTAGAAAGATACAGGGTACAGGCAAAATAATGTGATCAGCTGTACTTACTTGGGAATGGTTTATTGATAAGGGGTTGGACCCACATTTTCCAGTAATACAGCTGGGATTCTTCTTGGAATACTGGCATATAATGATTGTATAATCTCCAGTGGAATGCTATGCCACACTTCCATCAGAATCTCTTCTAACTCCTGTAGTGACTCCTGTAGTGACGAGGTTCAAATGGCTCTAACCACTATGGGACTTAACATCTCAGGTCATCAGTCCCCTAGAACTTAGAACTACTTAAACCTAACTAACTTAAGGTCATCACACACATCCATGCCCAAGGCAGGATTCGAACCTGCGACAGAATTCGTGTTAGCTTACGACGATTTCTGTCATTTAGTTTTGATTTGCGCCCACTGTTACGTTTACACGATAATGTCTTTCATGTTTTGTGTAGGCTGTCATGACTGTTGAAACAGTCGCTCTTGAAACATTCAATATGTTGGCTGTCTTGGTTACTGATGCTCCAGCTAATTGGGCCCCTACAATATGCCCTCTTTGGAGCTCTGTTCGGTCTTTTATTGCACGTCGACCTCGGCCTCTGAATGCCAATACGAAGTGTGCCATACTCAAAAACAACCAGCACTGATGCCTAGTCCATACTGAACACGCACAGTCCAGCGCGACACGTGCCTTATCTGTGTTGTTGACCGTCAAACACAACCATCCCATTACTACCGCTGTTCACATTATTTTGCCTAGCCCCTGTAGCTTCTAAAGCAGACTGCATGAAAATTTAATCAGTCGTACACCGTCAGTCGTCTGTATCAATATTCGGCGACAGGCTTTGATATGCGTGGTACGCCACTAAACTGTGTGATGTCCAAGAACCGTTCATGAACGTAAAGCAAGTAAAGTTGAAAAACCGTTCGCATGCTAAAAGTCAACGTTCATCACCAGTGGTGTGGTTCGTTATAATAATTGTTTTCCATTTTTATACGATCTTTATCATTCTGATTCGTGCAGTCTTCCATATTATACTTGTCAACAATTTGGATACAATAATACAAATGAAATGATAATACTGATTAGAGTGAACGTTCTCGTTTATACTTTGTTTTCAAACTACTTACGAATAACGTTTTTTCTCCTATTTCCACTGGAAATATTATGTAAATAATTAATGAATCATTTAATATTGTTAGTTTGCCACTGTCTAAACAAATCTGTTGTTAGAATTACGTGAGAATGAAAAAAGTGCCAGCAACGAGATTCGATCCAGAGACCTCAGACTTTCTCGCTCTTCCGCTGCCTGCTTAAATGTCTGCGGCCATGCAAAACATACAAGTATGCCTCAAATTTTCGAACTCGATTTTCTCGAAAACAATTCAGAGTTGCAGCTTCCTGTTTACACATGTTTAAGTCCTAGTCATGACCTACACACCCTGTCAATATGAATCAGATTGGTGAGGGGAAGTTCATCCGGTCCCTTTATTAGCAGCCTCAGTATGGGTTCGCGCCCTCAGCGCTATATCGCTCGAGGGGTCCGAGGAAGACCTGGAATCGCATACTCGGTAGCTTCTGCAGCATTTCCAGCCATTCCAGTTATTAGTTCCTTAATTTGAAAATTCGCAAACGACAGCAGTGAGCGTATCGTTCGTTGACTACCGATCTCGGCTGTAAATGTAAAGTCAGTTGTGAAAAGTGTCAAACGTCTTATACAAAATCGCCAAACCACGGCACTGTCTTACGCCACGCCCCTGATAGGGATATTATGCATGAACCATTCTGCCCACGAACGTTTCTTGCAGTGCAAGACCTTAGCGTTGGAGCAGTTCTTTCGCTCATAGACCTCAGTGGCGCAGTGGACATCAGTCATGTCAAAAGTGTTATGTGTTACAACCTAGATGTTTGAGTTCGGAGAGTTGGATGTAGTGTGATTACTGCTTGGAGCGCCAAGCTGAAGAATCGTCAGAGGTGCCGCAGCTGTGAGATGTCTATATAGGACATATCACAATTAATAGCGGTCGCTTGCCGTGCCAAGCTGAGAGGGGTACCTAAGTGCACGATTTGTGTGTATCACACTTACCAGCGGGAACTGGCACGATTGAAAATTTACGAAGGAAAAGCGGGAAAGGGAGGAGGTCGCCAAATAATAAGCCGCTTGTGTGGAAAAATATTTTCGGATCGGCCCCGTGTTTAAGCAAGCGACTGCGAAAGCTTTGATCTACCATATTCAAACCCATGAGCGCAGACTCAGTTTTATCATTTATATTCCCGGATCACGGTTTACACTGAAGATGTTCCCTTCCTTTTGCATTCAGTACTATGACGTAAAAGTTCAAGTATATACGGTTTCTGTGGTCACTCTGGTCAGTTTACAGGCATGCTAGTAACTAGGAGCCCTAGTGTCGCAAACCACGAAACATGAACTGGTGTCTTTCAGCAAACCAAATATCTTTATTAAGGGAAATTGTCAGTCAAGGTTCAATACAAAAAAGTAGCACGAACGATCGAGATTGCAATAATCTATCCACCAGATATGGAAAAAGTTTTTGGATTGCACAGTATCGCTGCATTTGGTTTGCCAATACAGAATTCAGAAAATACAATCTCTACTACCATTCCTTTCGGTGAAGTGGAGGACTGCTGCAAGCACCATACAAGGCTTTTAATATTGCCACATTTTAATATTTGTACGGTATGATCACAACGAAAAGATCCGAGAAATTAGAGCAAATACGGAGACTTACAAGCAGTCGTTCTTCCCACGCACAATTCGTGAATGGAACAGGGAAGGGGGGATCAGATAGTGGTACAATAAGTACCCTCCGCCACGCACCGTAAGGTGGCTCGCGGAGTATAGATGTAGATGTAGATGTAGATGTATTCGAATAAATTGGCCATTATTTACTTTTAAATATATTGAGATACTTACCTTAAAACTTTAAGTCTCACTTCTTTGTACTATGGGTAATTTATAGGGTTGTACTTCAGTTTTTGTCATATCTCCGAATAAGGAATAACAGTTTCTACATTCAGTTTAGAATTACAGGTGGTATCACTAACAGATATTAATTCACCTTCTCCTCACTTACAAAACTGTTAAGCAGATATCTGACAAACAAATTACCTCATTTTAATTATTAAGTAACGTTCTCGATTGATTATATGGAGCTCGAGAAATCTATGAATTGCCAACGAATTTAACCTCCTTCTAATAACATTCATGGAGACATCAGTCTGAGAACTGGGTGAAAGGATGTGAACGTACCGGTGCCTCTGAAGTTTGTGTTCTTCCCTTTGTGTAAGGAGAACACTAGGCTTATATCTTAATTTGAAACGACCTTCATATAGAATGACCTGGCAGCTAACTGATGTCTCATTACGAAGACAAGTCATCTATCTCTCTTGAAGCAGTCGGTGGATTCGCTTTGGTTAATCTAAAAAATTGTATCGGGCTACCTATTTGGAGAAAAGTCTTGTATCACCCAAAAAATCCGATGTTAAATGATCCTGGTTTTCCCGGAAGGGGACTCTAGGCCAAAATTGCCATATGCAAATACCATTTCCTTGCGCTTTGTTGTATAAATCACTTTGTATAAAATGATCTTAATGGTGCACAGGGTTCTCCTTACATCAAAGACATGTTGCACAAAAAAACAGGAACCGAATCTCTATGTTTATGTAAAAGCGACTTTGTGAAAGATTTGACACAAGCATGTATTATTGTTTTCATTTTACAACAGTTGAATTCTCTCCTAGAGTCTATCTACAGTCCATATGGAGTGTTTCTCGGAGAATCTGACCCGTTGTCAACCCCATGGTCATAAGGGGCGAAGCAGGAGCTCAGTTACTTTCAAATACAGCAAAGATATTGCAGGTACCCTATTTAAGGAAATGCCCCAAAGTCCACTTTAAATGGTTAAGTGAGGCCATGAGAATCTTTATTTAAAAATTAGATAGTTGTTTTTACCACGTAACACGGTAAAAGTGTTTGTGAATCACCGTAACACTAAAATCCTGCACCAGGTTATGAGCTGCTCCGAATAGTGTGGCAAAAGAGGGATTAACGTGGTCGGAAAAACATAAAAAATGAAATGCTTTCGTTAAATCTGAGCTGTGGTTACCTGTAGTACTCAGGAGGAGGGACTGAGTGTGTAACTGTGAACACGGTTGAAAACAACCCTGTATTGTAGCTCTCATTTCGAATGCGCATGGGTATACGCATGCTGTTTGCTATGTTGTACTCTAGTCATGTATCGTAATTACAAAGCGTATGTAGTACGCGTTGTGATATGTATTCTATAGCTCGGACAACAAGAAGCATTGTTATGTTGCAAGGACGTAGCTGCAAACGTTAGGAGTCCTACTAGCAGTGTGAATTACTACAATAAATGGGTGTTCACTTTCCGACGATGGATATGAAGAAAATACGATATGGTTCAAGCGAAAGGGAATAAAATTTTAAATAGTCTCTGGTTGCTGGAAATCACCACCATAGTAACTTACCCTAGTTTAACAATAAGTTACGGAAAAAATTACTATTAAGTAAAATTGTTTATCTGAGAATCTGAATTTCGATGCGATCGTTGAGTAAGGGTGTGTAGCAGCATGCGAATGAGTTCCATCCCAGAATTATTCATCCAAAATGTCTGCGTTTCGAGCTTTTCTTTTTACTCGACCATTTGTACGCAAATATATAAATACCTTCACCATGACGAGATTATCAGCCTGACATTTACCGGCAGTGTATGAGACGCTGCACGTACGAAAGCCTCCACGTGAAACGCAGCTTGCCGAAAGTGCAGCGGTGATGTTATGTCATTAAAGAACAGCAACAGCGAAAGGTCGCGCACACCGGCAACAGGTGTCTCTGTCACAAGTCGCATTCTGGTTGTGCAAGCTGTAGTATATGACTTCGCAAAAATGCCTTTGAGAAATTATCTGCCGAATCATTCCGGGAATATATTTTCGTCCTTTCGGAACACAATCCAGAGCGCCGAAATCTTGCTGTGTTTGCCGACACCATTACACTCTAACAATAATATCGTCAACTGAAACTGAAGTGAGAATAATGGTTATATCATGATGTATGTCATAAGCAATCTTTTTCAGTTTTCAGAAACTTAACACTAGTTCATTTACTTTTGTGAAATTCAGTTTTCTCTTTGATAGTCAGTTCAAAAATTGGTTCAAATGGCTCTGAGCACTATGGGACTTTACTGCTGAGGTCATCAGTCCCCTAGAACTTAGAACTACTTAAACCTAACTAACCTAAGGACATCACACACATCCATTCCCAAGGCAGCATTCGAACCTGCGACCGTAGCGGTCGCGCGGTTCCAGACTGTAGCGCCTAGAACCGCTCGGCCACCCCGGCCGGCAGCGCCGCGTCATCATAACACGCCCGTGCTTGACATACAAAGAAGTGCACCATAATATAAGGGCGACATTAAAAATTATAATAACTTCTCCAAACTTTGTTAGTGTAAGCTTCAGTACATTAATGTTGACATTGTGAAATCTCAGAATGATCAGATGAATATGTTTCGCTGAATGTGTTATTTTAAGAAAAAAATAAGTGGTTCTAAAGCTAGCTAGCTAGCTACTAGCTACTAGCTAGCTAGCTAGCTAGTAAGCTAAAAACCGTTCAGAATAGGCAAATTTGTGTCACAGTTAAAACTTACGAGTCTCAACTTTATCAGAGCAATGTTTTAGTCAAAATCGGCGTTTTTACGAAAAATTCAAGGTGCTAAACATTAGACTCAGAAAGACGAAAATTCGTATACAGCCTCAGTTTGATCTAAAAACCTTATATCTGTGACACCAAAAACCACCTATATTAGTTTTCAAGTTATTTACTAAAAGCCATATTTGGAACGAAAACATCCTTATACATGATATATTAAGTATCATTTGTATTTATTATAGAACCTTCTAACTGCAGCACTCGATTAGATTGATGAAATAATACAGCTTTACCAAGTTTCAAGACTTTATTGTCAATAAAAATCATTACAAGAAATTTTAAGGAGGCAGTTCAGAGGTCATGTCCTACTGACAGTTCCGTTCCAAAAATCGAAGCCAGCCAAAGTTTAAATACAGTCGAGCTATAACTTTTTCAGTAACTAACGCCAACTTAACACCATTCATGTAACAATTAAGAAAATCGTAAATTGTTAAAAGACATATTTATTACTATGCGTCATCCTGCTGTCTGTGCCTAGAGGGGTTGAAAGCAGATGTTCTGTTATGCGGTCCTCCGTGCCCATATATGAATGCAGCCAGAGAGGCTGCTGGTGGAACTACTTCACACCAACACATTAATCAGACCGCGTCAGACGCCTGCGTGCGCTGCGCCACGGATAATGTCAAGCCAGGCACCTATCAAAAGCGTTTTCGGTAAAAGTAGAAAGTGAACTTACGAGGAATGTACACCGTCTTTGATCTCTTAGAATTCACGGAAATAGCTGTTTGTGTGCCGCCCGTAATGTTGACAAAACCGCGTGGCAAGTGGCGAGATTATTTTCCACTTACAAAGCGAGCAATTAAGTTTTGGTGCCTAGAAGTCAGGGTGATAGACCATTTTACCTGGAACTTTCCGTAGAGGTCGCATCTGAACTGTTAACAGTGCTGTTTCCGATAGGGACATTAGTATTGATATGAGGAATATTATTATATTTTGTGCAGGTGAACTTATACTGGATACGCCGGCCGAAGTGGCCGTGCGGTTAAAGGCGCTGCAGTCTGGAACCTCAAGACCGCTACGGTCGCAGGTCCGAATCCTGCCTCGGGCATGGATGTTTGTGATGTCCTTAGGTTAGTTAGGTTTAACTAGTTCTAAGTTCTAGGGGACTAATACCTCAGCAGTTGAGTCTGGTTTTATAGATTTAGCAACACGTTTTCCTGTCACGGACATTTGGATCACTATTGAATGGTCTTTCAATTTCACCTCGCCCTGCAATTCTCTGCTTATGGAGCTCCCTTCGCGTTGTTTTGGTGTTGGTAGGGTTCATGAGTGCGACAACCATTTCTGCATTGATCTTTGCAGCTGTCGTCCTCTTATTTTTCATCACAATTATCTTCAATGTCCGTCCGTCACGACCACTGAACACACACTTTCGTCCGCGTTGTGACATAGCGGATGGTGTTTCTCCGCTTTCCCTGTATGCCCATTTATGTTGTGTTCCAATTTGTGTCACTTTGAATCGTCGCACCAAGGTATTTATTTATAAGGTGCCGGCCGGAGGGGCCCAGCGGTTCTAGGCACTACAGTCTGGAACCGCGACCCGCTACGGTCGCAAGTTCGAATCCTGCCTCGGGCATGGATGTGTGTGATGTCCTTAGGTTAGTTAGGTTTAAGTAGTTCTAAGTTCTAGGGGACTTATGACCTCAGAAGTTAAGTCCCATAGTGCTCAGAGCCATTTGGACCATTTATATGGTGTCGTATGCTCTATTAGTGATCTGTCGCTGAAACTAAAATCAGTGTACAGAAGTTTCCGTTATAATAAGTGAAGAGAACTTTCCGGTCACGTATTTGACGGAAAGTTCACTACACTAATTTTAGTTTCAGCGACAGACGACAAATCACCAATAGAGCACACGACACCGTATAAATACCTTGGTCCGACGATTCAAAGTGACACAATTTGTAACACAACATAAATGGGAATCTTTGGAAGAGGGACGATGTGTTCCACTCGGGTATTCTGGGTATATCTGACTTCCGTGCGAAAGGAGCATCAAACAAGAGTCACTTCTCATCTATCACTGCATGTCATATTGGAATACGTATTACGTGTAAATGAATGAATGTATTGCACTATTATTCTTTTATTTGGTTGTCATCAGAACGTTACACAGATATTAAAAAATTCGTAATTAGACTCGACATGAAAGACTTAGTATAAGGGGCAGTCAAGTGAAAATGAAGCAGATGAAGAAAGGTAGGCAAAATTTTATTATTTCAACGGTAATTGCCACAACTGTTAACGCATTTATCCCGCTATGAGGCAAGATAGGCGATGTCTTCATGTGAAAATGTTTGCAGTTGCGTACGGAGCCATGTTTGTGCCCAGGCGTGCACCTCTTCGCCCGAAGCAAATCGTTGGAATGTCTTTGTTCAGGGCTCCAAAAACATGGAAACCGCATGGGAAGAGGTCGCAACTGAATGGAAGATGTGTAAGGGTTTCCCAGTGAAACTCCTGCACCGTACTCGGAACAACTTTAGCAACATGTGGGCGGGCACAGCAGTCGAGTGCGGTATGGGCAAGACTTGCGGTGTCTGTCCATTCGAAGACTCCAGATGGACGGTGCCCAGCGCATGAGGCGCTCTATCTCCGAGTCCAGACAAGCACTGGACATTTGACGCGCCACTGTGTGTGTGTGTGTGTGTGTGTGTGTGTGTACCTCTATTCGGGGGAACCGCCACTAAACGTAACAATTTCCGTGGGCAACAATATACAGTGACAGAGGTCTCTGTGGACTGACACAAATTATAACAGCGGATAGAGGGTCCTCAGCGTAGCAACCCCAGCTCAACAACAAGAAGCGAAACACTTGAGAGCAGCACCCAGAAACATCTCGTATGGGGTGTGCAAACCATCAGTTGCACGTGTGCACCGCTGTTTAGTGAATGTCACCGAGCATAGAATTAATATGAGTGGAGGGACACGGGCAAACACGTTGGCACTAGGTAGCGTATGAGTAGTCTACGTCTGAAGCCGTACGAGGCGATGTATGCCATCTACCATCTAAACCGCAATCCCAGGACCCGGTACCAGTTGCAGCTTGCCTTTCTAACGGCTTCCAAGTGCAACAAAACTTTGATTTTGAGAACTTCCCGTAGTTATTGACCGAATTTGAAAATTTTAAATGCTGCAGTATTTGAGAATGGAGCACTTAGAGACTTCCAATTACTTTTGCACTTAGTTTCAAATCCTTACGAAACTTTTTCTCGCCGACACTATCCACAGAGTGACGAAATCAAAGAAGTCCATCGCGTGCTACATTTTCGCTATTCATGTAGTCAAACTCCAGCATCACGCATTACGTTTTGCTATATTACTTCTTTACTATGGGCTCTATTCGCAACACAGTTTGCAGACAGTATCCACATATACCGCTGAACGTACTTGCAAAATTTTATCAAGGTACGACACATAGTTAAGGAGTTATGACGTCATAAACATTTTGGTGCATGGGAAAGTAGCTTTTGCTTAAAAAGAGTCACAAATTACACAGACATACTCATCTAGTGTTTAATAATGAGAGCACTTAGGGATTTCCAACAATCTTTACGTGTACTTTCAAACTTTTCCTAAACTTTTTCTTGTTGTGTGCACAATGCAAAATATTTAATACATTTACTCATTTGCAAATTAATCTTACATTTGAAGCTGTTTACACATGGGAACAGGATTCTTTAAGGAATCGGGAGTGTCTTGGTGCTTGCTAGGGGGGCACAGTTCAGGCAGTGGGGCTCATGATAGCGTCTTTGTGGCGAATGATCGAGGCGTCTATTTTTAACCACGTGCATTCGTATGTTCGCCTGCAGCACACTGAAGGTAATCCGTACTTTCAGCGAAACAGTTCACCGACTCCCTACTCTTAACCAGTGTCAGAAGGATTTGAGGAAGATGGTTATGAAGAAGGAAAAAAAAAAAGAAAAAAAAGAAAAAAAGAAAAAAAAGAAAAAAAAGAAAAAAAAGAAAAAAAAGAAAAAAAAGAAAAAAAAAAAGCTCCAAGCACTATGGGACTTTACGTCTGAGGTCATCAGTCCCCTAGACTTAGAACTACTTAAACCTAACTAACCTAAGGACAGCACACACATCCATGCCCGAGGCAGGATTCGAACCTGCGACCATAGCAGCAGCGCGGTTCCGGACTGAAGCGCCTAGAACCACTCTGCCACAATGGCCGGCTTATGGGAAGCACTTTTGGCTGTCAGACTACATGGCTTCAGTCCTGTTGAGGACATATGGGGGCGGCATCGAGCAAGATTTGCGAGCTTACAACACAGGTACCGAGAGAGGTGGTGATGTGGGTATCACATTGGACTCGCATTCGGGACGCCGACGGTCCATATCCCTGTGCGGCTATCCAGATTTAGGTTTTCCGTGATTTCCCTAAGTCTATCCGGGCAAATGGTAGGATTGTTCCTTTGAAAGGGTACGGCCGATTAACTTCCCCATCCTTTTGTAATCCTACCTTGTGCTCCATCTGTAATGACCGTGCTGTCAACTGGATTTTAATCTTCCTTCCTCTTTTTAGTACACATGTCAGCCTATCTCCAAGGGCTGTGTGTGGTGGTTGGGCCCACAAGGTTCAGGAAGGCTCTTCAAAGCTTGTGGTGTCTCGTAGAGTCGGTGCCACGACGCGCGTACGTTGCAGTGAATGGTCACGCTTTACTACATGCTAATTTCTGTAAATGGTATGGCTACAGTGCCTGATGCAGGTGAACGTTATAGCATGTCGCAGGGAACAAATGTTTGAAGCGCCTTGCGGTAACTGCGTGGTAGACATTTCGTGCATGGATGAGTAAGGTATGTTCTGTCAAAACGACGACAATGTGCTGGATTTATTTAGATGCGACCAGCGTTCGAACTGCCAGACCTTCGCCAGAGAGGACAGGTGTATGACAAACAACTTGTTTCAGAGAAAGAAGACCAGCCTGTTTTAAATCTGGCGACCTTGAAGGCCACAAGTTGGACCTCCACGACCTGTCCTTCGTTGAGGATACATTTCTCAAGTTGGACAGTCGTCCACGCACATACAGGTTTACGCGATGTAAATCCACTTCACTCACTGAACTTGAGAATTAATTTTCACCTCGTGTCTGCACACAGGGGCAACATGATCGTCATGTCCTTCCTCGAAGACAATAATGTGAACACGAAAATTTGATCAGTGGTCCCAGAATATATTTTTTTTCTGGGCAGTTCACGGAAATATTTAAGAATTTCACATTTAATACAGACTTATACAGAAGCGGCGAAACTCATGTAGGAAAAAAGACAGAAGGAAGTACATACATATATACATCTCACGAAAGTAAAAACATGCCATTAGGATATTAGCGCTAGTGACAGTCATTAAATATATCATCACATTTGTAGTTCGTAGCTGAAGTAATACTCTATTAAAAAGGACGGGAAAAACTATATAAATTATATAATTCAGCGAGTCAGTGACATCATAAAACGACACGCACTGAGAGATATGGTGCAATGATTTGCACACTTCTGTAAGATGCTCTAGTTAAAGTGTGATCATCACTTGGGTGAGGGCACTGTCGATACGTTTCACCATACCATCTTAAACTAAAATAAACTCCGCCAACCCTTCCGGACTAAAGAAATACGCCTTTCCTAATGGTCCCCTCAATGAGACATTTTAAAAAATTAGAAAAACACGAACTGTTTCTTCAAAAGAACTGTTTACCTAACGTACCTCCGCCTATCTTACTGTCAGCCCTATAGACCGAAGCCTGCATAATTTCTCGAACAACTCCAACATTTATTAAATATCCTACCGTGATCGGAACAAACATTTGATCTGTAACTGCTCCGCCTTAAGCGATAAATTAATTCCCAACAAAGTGAGGATTAACAATTGAATATGGCTGTTGGCCGGAGCCACCAAATATTCTGCTCTGGCCTCATCACAGTGACATGTGACCTGTACTTATGGCTACATAGCTGCATCACTTAGCAATCAAGGCTTGAATCGTCGAGCGTTTAAATTACAAGATCAAATATTTGCCAAAAAGTTAACAGTTGTAAAAATTATAATAAATAGGAAAAATGACTCCAAACTCGGGCGATATGGCTAAACAGTGTTCCAACAATAGGTGATTAGGTTTTTAGGGACATGTGTACCCAGAATCGCCCTTTCTTGTATGACTGGAAGAGCCACTGTTACGTCTGGGTCAGTCCCTGAAGGACACTCAAACGAAGAGAAAATATGAATACAAGTACCAGAATGCTTCGTCGATAAGAACTGGAGAAACAGCATCAAATTACTTCGAACGAGGCAGATTAGGATTGTCATACCGTTACCTTCCAGCTCATTCAGATTATACTGGCACGACATCATCACGATAATGATGTATATGTGGACTAAAGAGGGCCGCGCATAGTGAAAAGCAGATATTAACCATAATGTGACGAAAGCGAGGGTTTGACAGATCTTGTACAAGTGGCCATCTTGTTCGTGTGATTTTAAAGTCTATAATGGATCGTACAGCTTTGTCCATGTTGTTGGCTCGATGCTGCAACTCTGAAACCGATGTAGCCCACTCTGCGTCAAGTCTTCGACACCGTCTGCTGCGGGCTGCAAATGTGAAACGCATGGTGTAGCATCGGGATTTATTGTCCACCTGGTGTACTGAGAGGGGAGGTGTGGTGTTTTCGGACGAGTTCTGCTTCAAAATGTTCTCAGGTAAAAGTAAATTCCAAAGTTGAGTGGAAAACCGAGAATACTTCAAGTGCGATGGTTCGGAGAGCCTTTAGACACAACATGTATCTTATAACTGAGAGAAATCTGTTGTTTAGATACCATATTTCAACACAACTTTTTCCGTCCTCATCTACAAGACCTCTTCTCATGACGACGGGAACCCCTGATCAGCCAGAAAATTATGATCACCTGTCTAATAGCTGGATGTCCACCTTTGGCACGGATAACAGCTGCGACTTGTTGTGGCATGGAAGCAATGAGGTTTTGGTATGTGGCTGGGAGGTGTTGACACCACATCTGCACACACAAGTCACTTAATTCCGATAAATTCCCCGGTAGGGGGCGGTGAACTCTGACGCCACGTTCAATCACACCCCAGATATGTTCGATCATGTTCAGATCTGGCGAGTTCGGGTGGGGGCGGGAGGCTGCATATTAATTGGAACTCGCCACTGTGTTCCTCGAACCACATCATCACACTCTTGGATTTGTAACATGGCGCATTATCTTGTTGAAAAATGCCACTGCCTTCAGGGAACATGATCGTCAGGAAGGGGTGCACGTGGGTTGCAACCAGTGTACAATACTCAAAAATGGTTCAAATGGCTCTGAGCATTATGGGACTTAACTTCTGTGGTCATCAGTCCCCTAGAACTTAGAACTACTTAAACCTAACTAACCTAAGGACATCACACACATCCATGCCCGAAGCAGGATTCGAACCCGCGACCGTAGCGGTCACGCGGTTCCAGACTGAAGCGCCTTTAACCGCACGGCCACACCGGCCGGCGTGCAATACTCCTTGGTCGTCATGGTGCCTTGCACGAGCTCCTTTGGATCCATGGATGATCGTGTGAATGTTCTCCAGAGAATAATGAAGTCGCCGCCAGCTTGTCTCCGTCGTGCAGTACACGTTTTAAGGAGCTGTTTCCCTCGACGGATTCGCGTCCTGACATCAACATGATGAAGAAGGTATCGAGATTCATCAGACCACGCAACGCTGTGCCACTGCGCCATCGTTCAGTGCCGATGGTCACGTGTCCATTTCAATTGTAGTTGCCGGTGTCATGCTGTTAACAGTGGCACATGCATGGGTCGTCGGCTGCGGTAGCCCACCGTCAGGGGTATTCGGTGCACTGTGTGTTCAGACACACTTGTACTCTACACAGCAGTAAAGACTGATGCCCCCACAGTTCCCCGCCTGTCCTGTCTTACCAATATACCCAGCCTGCGACGTCCGACATCTGTAATGAGGTGTGGCCGCCCAACGCCAAGACGTCTGGACGTGGTTTCACCTTCGTTTTGCTACGTGTTGAAGACACTCATCACAGCACTCCTCGAACACCCGACAGGTCGTGCACTTTCCGAAACGCTCGTGCCGAGCCTCCAAGTAATCGCAATCTGCCCTCGGCCAACTCATATAGATCGCGCGCCTAGTCCATTCTACTCACGGACAGCACGCTCACCGATGCTACATGCATCGTACGTGTGTCTGACTAGCAGTCATTCCTCACCATGTGACGCTGATATCGCCTGGAAGGGTTTGGGAATTTGGGAAATTGTGGTAAGTTCCTATGGGACCAAACTGCTGAGTTCATCGTTCCCTAGGTTTACACACTACTTAATCTAACTTAAACTAACTCACGCTAAGGACAAAACACATACACACATACACACACACACACACACACACACACACACACACACACACATATATGCCCGAGGGAGGACACGAACCTCCGACGGGGTGTGGAAGGGTTTATGTCGATATTGAGTCGGTGGTCATTATGTTCTGGTTAATCAGTGTACAATCACAGAAGGTGTTCTACAAAGGCAAATAATTAAATTCAAAGTAGATTTTCATAAATCTCTTCCAACTTCAATGTAATTTCTGATTCTGTTGACAACACCACGTGTATGTCCTCTGGAGTCGTCTTGGCGATCTTTTATGAGGACAGTACTGTTCATACTCCGAACGATCAATTCATTTCTTTTTGTTTGTAGACTTCGTTGTTCAACCGGCTCCACAGGCACGAATTTTAATTGTAAAGTCCGGGGACCTTGGTGACCAAAATACCATTTCTGCTTATCTGTTTTCCGAGGAATGTTAGATTCAGATGATGTGTCACCGGATGACTAGAACGTGCAGGGGGGTCTGTCATGCTAGACGAACATACGCTTCCTTGCAACCGAAGGAGGCTCATCCAGTAACGCTAGATCCAATTCTTCTGATTGTCTATCAAACGACACCACACATTTACAGTGAAAAAGGTTCTTATAATGTGTCTCCACAAAGGCATATGAGATTTCGTCGGTGAATTACGAATGTGAAATCGTCACGAAGTGCCTTCATCAGTAAACCATATTAGTCAGATTACTCGGCGATTTCTAAATAGCCAACGACAAAATTACAATCGTCTACCTTCATCTTCTTATCGAAGGTGTTGAATCGGCTGTAAAATCGTATGGGAATAGGCCGTGCATACATAATGTCCACCATATTCTTGCGTGTGAAACACAGATATTTGTAGAAATTCTGCGTGCGCCTACTAATGGGCTATGTTCTATCAAGTGAACGATGCTTTTACTTCATTCACACTCAGCTCATTTACACATAATGATGAGATATGACTACTGGGTACTGCACAAATCTCAAACAGTTTAGTGAAAACATGGGTGAACACTCTTGAATCTGGTACTCAGCAGTTAGGGAATCGTCTGCAGCATTGTCTACAAACAGCAGAAGTATTTCCATTACAAAACCTGTATACAAATACCATAAAGGCATACTGAGTATTTGCAAATACGTTCAACAAGCTTTAACGATACAGTGGAACTGGCCAACCAATTAGAATCACATGTGGAAAATTCATTTATATCAACTGAAGCACATGCTCACAACTTGAACTTCAAAACAAAAAAACAGACGATAAATAAACTCATATCAACTGGACCACCAAAGCTCGGAATGAAAACTGTTATACGGGATATTTTATTCGAATTAGTCTAGACTAGCATCTTGTAAGATGTTTACTTTTCGTCTTGAAACATCATATGCTAGCGACAGATTTTTATTTTCGACGCAATCCCATTATGAACCTGTGAAGTTTAGTGTGAAAACCGACACTCACTACAAGAACATATTGTTCTTTTCTGTTTTACAGATTGAGTAAATATGTTTTTCTTTGCGACTGATCTCACATTTTTCTAAACAGAGACGGAAAATTCAGCTGAAAGTTCCCATCTAGCCACTTACGATGGACTCTCGGAAACGACAATCTGAAGTAGTATAACGGATAGATAACTTGAACATTGATGCCGACAACAGAGAGGACAAGGCGCTTAGCTACTCTACAGGAAAACTTCATAGAATGACATTTCTGTGAAATCTGTGTCCTTGAAGGACGAACATGTAACACATCAATCCGTTCAAATCAACAGTATGATCAGAGAAATATCCTTCACGCGCACATGAAACCGGTGCAATGTGGCTAACACAGCACCCTCTTCTCAGCTTGTGTACGTACCGTAAAGCAGGAGACAGGGAGATGATCCGGTTTTACATCAAAACGGAACATTTCCGGACATGGGTTCCTTATCAAAACTTCACCTACTGAGTCCTCTCTACAACCCCAGCAATCCTGTAATAGGAATTTTACACCATCCTGTATATAACGCGTATTTAGCAAGTGCCTCTCGCTTCTATTTGTATGTGCGTTTTTAAGCTGGTAGCAACAGCATTTTTATCAAATATTCAAAATGAAATCAGTTTATCTGTAATGACTTTGAACCCTTTAACGTCTACTACTACAAGTATTATTTCATGATAATACATGTTTTATTTCGTGTAGTTTGGCATATTTTAAGACATTTGTGATTATGTGTTTGAAAACAGTTATTTTACTGGACAGCACTTCCCGTGGCGTTTCTGCATTAATGGTATCAAGTTGGCAATAAAAGGAATTTCGGTGACTCACGAGAGTGTTAGCGACCACTTAGGTCGTCTCCGGCCATCCTGATTTAGGTTCTCCGTGATTTCCCTAAATCGCTTCAGGCAAATGCCGGGATGGTTCCTTTGAAAGGGCACGGCCGATTTCCTTCCACATCCTTCCCTCACCCGAGCTTGCGCTCCGTCTCTAACGACCTCGTTGTCGACGGGACGTTAAACACTAATCTCCTCCTCCTCCTCCTCCTCCTCCACTTAGGTAGCGTGGGAAGCGGTCGAATTAAACGATCACTTCAAATGTACTGCATTAAAACATATAGTTGCTAATATATATATATATATATATACATATATATATATATATATATATATATATATGTGTGTGTGTGTGTGTGTGTGTGTGTGTGTGTGTGTGTGTGTGTACAGGAATCAGTATCATCATCATTTCATTGGGCCTTTGTCCCACTACAACGCGGGGTCGGCCTTGTTACCATGGATTTGTTGATGTTAGTATCGGATGGTGGGCGTATGGGGATGTGGGAAACCGCCTAAAAACGACATCAAGGCTGGCCGGAATACCGGAACCTGTCGTTAATCCACCGGACGGATTCGATCCGGGGCCGGCGCGTCTACCCGAGTACAGGACACAGCGTATTAGCGCCCTCGGCTAACGTTTCAGGTTGTACAGGAATTCGTATGTTAAGTTTAAAGTGTTCTTAAGTGCAGAACCCTAAGAAACAAACATCTGATATTTTTCGAATTGGCTTGGATATTAAATGGCAGAAACGACGTACAGTGAGGCGGCAGAGAAAGTTCTGCGAAGCTGAAAGAGACAGAAGCCTCTAACGAGGATGCTGGGGAAGTAAAAGAATAACAGATCATCACAAATCGAGGGATAATCATAAAACGCAGTTTAGTAACCAAGACTCCAAATGCAGAGGACAGCAAAGAAAACACTCTTACTTATTGAATACTAAGATCAGCCTCACTTCACCAAATTCGGTATCATAAAAAGAGGTTGGTTGTCATTTGATACGAAGATGCTATTCTATTCGGCAAATTCTTATCATTCCACGTATGCAAGAGCCCGTCCGCGCTGATGACCCAGCTCCAGATGAGGGCCCCGTAAAACTAAAGTTTATGGTTACAGAGTAGCTGCACTGGGCCATGATTAAAGCAGCATCCTTCTTTAAACCATGTACTTGACTATAAGGCAAAACTGGTAAAATGAGATCCACTGCAACTGAGTTCTCGATGAAAATATCTGTTGCTGGTATACTCAATTACTAAAACTAGGAAGATATATTTTCTTCGCAGATGTCATGAAGGAAATTCTAACGTCACCATCGGAAAATTTTGGGTAAAGAAAGAATTTTAATATTATGGAGAAAATGATTTAATCTTAAATGTTTAAATTCAGTTGATCCTTGCTAAGGAAAGAGAAAAGACAAAGAAGGTAATCGAAGAAAAAGTTTCTTTCACAGAAATGTTTTTGTAAGAAGAAAAAAAAGAAGCAAGAGGATGATTCAATTTCTGAGCTGGTAAACCATCAGTTCCAAGCATTCCTCTTGCAAGTTTTGCCATTCCCATCATGAGTTTTTTTTTTTAATTGGGTTTCCCAAAGCAGCATTAGTATGTATATGTGAGCTGCTGAACAATCTAACGTGGCCACAGCATTCGTATGAACGTGTATGTAAAACATCCTTAAAGCTACGCACAAGCTGTGTGTCATTGCTTCAGCAATTCCATACGAACAAGGTCGCTTCTGCGGAATAGACGATAAGCACTCGATGCAGTTGACCATTCCAGCAGGTTAACTCTCTCGTATGTTTCTGAATACAAAGAGAGGACCAGCCTTATTGTTCAGCTCAGCATACCCTTTGATGAGGTCGAATGAGTGATTGAAATTAGCATTCCGGCCGGTGTCCGCGTCCGTACAGGCTTCGAATGGAATGTATGCAAACCGTGGCGCCCTTTCCTGTGTGCAGTAGAAGTCACACAACTGAATTACTCGTTCTAAACAAAGAAGAACGAGTGAGCGAGCGACGAGATTTCTTTGTTACTTACTACACCTTGCAGGCAAACAAGCCACTGAACACGCAGGTAGGAAAAGAGAGTGAGTGCTTATTGGCCATTTTGTAAACGTATTCTACCTGTTACTCTCTTAACTAAAAGATCTTAGATTAACCGCCGTTTATTACAGTTCCATTAGGTGTGGCGTGATACCCAAGAATATGTTCCTCTGGGTGCCGCAGGGCTCCAAAGCAGGTGATGTTCTAGCACGATGAAGATCTGTCATCAAGTCATGGCGAATGACATGTAACAGTTTGACATCACAATACTATGATGTACACTTGCTACCTGAAGGATGATGTCATTGTAGCATTTAGTGAAATAAAACATTTAAATAGGAGCTTAGAAGAACGAGTTTATTTAATTAAGGATTTTGTACTTCATTTACTTTGGTGAAGTATAAGTCCATTTTATATATTATTTTATGATCCAGTATCCTTCCAGAATCGAGATGATTACAAGCGTAGCAACGAGCATTCCATCAGTTGAAAAAATACGGTCCTGTTCATTTTTAAAGGAACCACTGTGTCGTTAACTTCAAGCGAGGTTTGGAATCATGTCTAATCTGGCATGTAGTACAGAATATCATTTATACATTGCAATTTATTAATAGGCTGTTGCCCGTGCTACCACTGCAAATATTACATCTAATGTAAACGAGGATAAGCAGGCTATCATTCGAACAAACCTTCACGAATTTAACTTTTGTACCCTGAGAATGCCATTGAAAACGATACGCTAAGGAAAAACAACGCATCAGTAACCTATTTTTATACAAAGGTACATTATCGTAGTGTGTGGAAACAGTTTAAAAAGCACAGTCGCCACAAGCTCCAAGGCTGGAGGGAAACGTGTAAACAGGCTCTTGCAAGGCAGCCGTATGGTGGGAGGCGACGCACAATTGTAGTCCAAGGCTGTGCTCGCTAACGTATCTTTCTCTTTTCTTGCAACGATTCAGTACCGGAAGTTGTGCAGCCGCCAATACGTAGTTCTTATCAGTGCCGCCAGAGTGTTTAAGGGAGTGTGTAAATCCACCATTGTTTCCTTATTCTGCGAGTAGGAAATACACCCGGTTACTCATTGATATCTTCCATCCTCCTTAGGCTAACCGATGACAGCACACCTGACAGGACTATGTGCGCAATTTTTTTTTATGGAACTTGACCCATATTACCCATCTCCATAGAAGTCAGTGGCCGTTGTTAGAAGAAAAATTTACTTCAAGGCTCACCGACTAATTAAGATCTGAACTATTTGTTTTCGTCTCTGTCATATTCTAGAGTTATCTAATATAGTTCATTGTCTAACATTGTTGTTGTTGTGGTCTTCAGTCCTGAGACTGGTTTGATGCACCTCTCCATGCTACTCTATCCTGTGCAAGCTTCATCATCTCCCAGTACCTACTGCAAGCTACATCCTTCTGAATCTGTTTAGTGTATTCATCTCTTGGTCTCCCTCTACGATTTTTACCCTCCACGCTGCCCTCCCATACTAAATTGGTAATCCCTTAATGCCTCAGAACATGTCCCTCAGAACATCCCTTCTTCTAGTCAAGTTGTGCCACAAACTTCTCTTCTCCCCAATCCTATTCAATACCTCCTCATTAGTTATGTGATCTACCCATCTAATCTTCAGCATTCTTCTGTAGCACCACATTTCGAAAGCTTCTATTCTCTTCTTGTCCAAACTATTTATCGTCAATGTTTCACTTCCATACATGGCTACGCTCCATACTATTATGAGCCATAGTATCAGAGAAGACTAAATTTTAGATTTGAAGTTTTTCACTTAATACACTATTCGAAGCATAGTAAAAAACCTTACTTGTTCTATTCGCAAATCTTGTGACAGAAAACAAGTTACCTTCATGCCGACGTGTGGTTACTAGTTTTTGTTAGGTGAAGGATGGGTTCCATGAATTAATTTTTGTATCATGTATATCGATTCTCGATGTTTTCTTCCTTCAGCCGTTGCTATGTGATCGCAGGTTTTCTCCCGACTTTCTCGGGCAAGCTGCCAGAGCATTTCCTGATTTCCTTCAGCCTGCACTGGAATGTAATCCGCACACTTCAATACCACTAAACAGTGTCTGGCGCCAAATTTTTCTAAGCAGTCTCTTTCGCAAATACAACTACCCTTTGCGCGCAGTTATTTCAGTAAGTAGCGAAGTTCTCGAATGAAAGTATCTATTACACGTTAACGTGGATGTTTATGAAACGTGCATATTTGCCCATAATTTTTCTCGGTTTCAGAGTCACAAGCATCATTTTACGTAGCCGACAAAGACGTCGTCTTCTTCCAGTGAATTATTTCGGCTTTTGTAGAAGCTGTTTTTTGGTTATTATAAGCAGAAACCTTGACTCACCACAGCGATTTGTCTACAAGAATGCAAACGACTTTATGAAAGTGAATACGAAAGACGTCGTCGCCGAAGATACCAACTGCCACACGATTCCTTCATCTAACAAATAAGAATTTAATGTCAAGTTCCAATAATGGTAGTTGGACGAACACTTGCTCGTAGATGGTACGGTTTTGAGCTCAGAACAGCTGACAGCGTTAGCACTAAATGTTTTAAATTTCACGTTAAAGAAATCGTCCACACAGGAGAATCGCACAGACATATCGTCATTTGGCCATCGGACAGACTTCCGTAAGGAAGTAATAAGCATAGCTGGCGTAGAAAAACAACTGATAGATTTGAAAGGTCCGGATGCATTTATCGTGATTCTCTCGGCCAGAGTAAAGTCCCAAGCGACTGGAAAAAAGGGCAGGTGGCTCCAGTATATAAGAAAGGTAAAAGAACGGCCCCGAAAAACTACAGACCTATATCCCTAACTTCTGTTAGCTGCAGAATCCTTGAACATATTCACAGTTCGAATATAATAAACTTTCTCGGAGACTGAGAAGCTTATATGCACAAGTCCGCATGGTTATAGAAAGCATCGCCCGTACGAAACCCAGCTTACCCTTTTCTCATGTGATATATTGCGAATTATGGATGAAGGGCAACAGGCAGATTCCATATTTCATATTCCATATTCCACATTTCTAGATTTCCGGAAAGCATTTGACACGGTGCTCCATTGCAGGCTGTTAACGAAGTTACGAGCATATAGAATAAGTTCACAGCTATGTGAGTGTCTCGAAGACTTCTTAGAGAATGGAACCCAGTATATTGTCCTCGACGTCGAGTGATCAGAGACAAGGGTGTCGTCAGGTCAGGAGTGTCCCAGGGAAGTTGCGATAGGACCGCTGTTGTTCTCTATACACGTAAATGATTCGGCTGACAGGCAGCAGTCTGCGATTGTTTGCTGGCGACGCCGTGGTGTACGGTAAGGTGTCTAAGTTTAGTGACTGTAGGAAGATGCAAGACAATTTAGACAAAATTTCCAGTTGGTGTGATGAAAGGCAGCTAGCCCAACGCGTGGAAACATGAAAATTAATGCAGATGAGTAGGAAGATCAAATCTGTAATGTTCCACTACTGTATTACTAGTGTCTTGCTTCACTGGGAGAATTTTAGGAAAGAGTGTTCACCTGTAAAGAAGACCGTATATATGACACTGGTGCGACTTATTCTTGAGTACTGATCCAGTGTTTAGGATCCGTACAAGATCGAATTAAAGGAAGACATCAAAACAAATCAGAGGCGAACTGCTAGATTTGTTACCGGTAGGTTCTAAAAACACTTAGTGTTACGGAAATGCTTCGGGAACTTAAATGGGAATCCCTAGAGGGAAAGCTATGTTCTTTCCGAGAAACACTATTGAGAAAGTACCAGAACTTCAAGCGCTGATAGAAAGCACCGAAGCTGAAATCGTTATAGGTACAGAAAGCTGGCTTAAGCCAGAGATAAATTCTGCCGAAATTTTTACAAAGGTACAGACGGTGTTTAGAAAGGATAGATTGCATGCAACCGGTGGTGGAGTGTTCGTCGCTGTTAGTAGTAGTTTATCCTGTAGTGAAGTAGAAGTGGATAGTTCCTGTGAATTATTATGGGTGGAGGTTACACTAAACAACCGAACTAGGTTAATAATTGGCTCCTTTTACCGACCTCCCGACTCAGCAGCATTAGTGGCAGAACAACTGAGAGAAAATTTGGAATACATTTCACATAAATTTTCTCAGCATGTTATAGTCTTAGGTGGAGATTTCAATTTACCAGATATAGACTGGGACACTCAGATGTTTAGGACGGGTGGTAGGGACAGAGCATCGAGTGACATTATACTGAGTGCACATCCGAAAATTACCTCGAGCAATTAAACAGAGAACCGACTCATGGAGATAACATCTTGGACCTACTGATAACAAACAGACCCGAACTTTTCGACTCTGTATGTACAGAACAGGGAATCAGTGATCATAAGGCCGTTGCAGCATCCCTGAATATGGAAGTTAATAGGAATATAAAAAAAGGGAGGAAGGTTTATCTGTTTAGCAAGAGTAATAGAAGGCAGATTTCAGACTACCTAACAGATCAAAACGAAAATTTCTGTTCCGACACTGACAATGTTGAGTGTTTATGGAAAAAGTTCAAGGCAATCGTAAAATGCGTTTTAGACAGGTACGTGCCGAGTAAAACTGTGAGGGACGGGAAAAACCCACCGTGGTACAACAACAAAGTTAGGAAACTACTGCGAAAGCAAAGATAGCTCCACTCCAAGTTTAAACGCAGCCAAAACCTCTCAGACAAACAGAAGCTAAACAATGTCAAAGTTAGCGTAAGGAGGGCTATGCGTGAAGCGTTCATTGAATTCGAAAGTGAAATTCTATGTACCGACTTGACAGAAAATCCTAGGAAGTTCTGGTCTTACGTTAAATCAGTAAGTGGCTCGAAACAGCATATCCAGACACTACGGGATGATGATGGCATTGAAACAGAGGATGACACGCGTAAAGCTGAAATACTAAACACCTTTTTCCAAAGCTGTTTCACAGAGGAAGACCGCACTGCAGTTCCTTCTCTAAATCCTCGCACAAACGAAAAAATGGCTGACATCGAAATAAGTGTCCAAGGAATAGAAAAGCAACTGGAATCACTCAATAGAGGAAAGTCCACTGGACCTGACGGGATACCAATTCGATTCTACACAGAGTACGCGAAAGAACTTGCCCCCCTTCTAACAGCCGTGTACCGCAAGTCTCTAGAGGAACGGAGGGTTCCAAATGATTGGAAAAGAGCACAGATAGTCCCAGTCTTCAAGAAGGGTCGTCGAGCAGATGCGCAAAACTATAGACCTATATCTCTGACGGCGATCTGTTGTAGAATTTTAGAACATGTTTTTTGCTCGCGTATCATGTCATTTCTGGAAACCCAGAATCTACTATGTAGGAATCAACATGGATTCCGGAAACAGCGATCGTGAGAGACCCAACTCGCCTTATTTGTTCATGAGACCCAGAAAATATTAGATACAGGCTCCCAGGTAGATGCTATTTTTCTTGACTTCCGGAAGGCGTTCGATACAGTTCCGCACTGTCGCCTGATAAATAAAGTAAGAGCCTACGGAATATCAGACCAGCTGTGTGGCTGGATTGAAGAGTTTTTAGCAAACAGAACACAGCATGTTGTTATCAATGGAGAGACGTCTACAGACGTTAAAGTAACCTCTGGCGTGCCACAGGGGAGTGTTATGGGACCATTGCTTTTCACAATATATATAAATGACTTAGTAGATAGTGTCTGAAGTTCCATGCGGCTTTTCGCGGATGATGCTGTAGTATACAGAGAAGTTGGAGCATTAGAAAATTGTAGCGAAATGCAGGAAGATCTGCAGCGGATAGGCACTTGGTGCAGGGAATGGCAACTGACCCTTAACATAGACAAATGTAATGCATTGCGAATACATAGAAAGAAGGATCCTTTATTGTATGATTATATGATAGCGGAACAAACACTGGTAGCAGTTACTTCTGTAAAATATCTGGGAGTATGCGTGCGGAACGATTTAAAGTGGAATGATCATATAAAATTAATTGTTGGTAAGGCGGGTACCAGGTTGAGATTCATTGGGAGAGTGCTTAGAAAATGTAGTCCATCAACAAAGGAGGTGGCTTACAAAACACTCGTTCGACCTATACTTGAGTATTGCTCATCAGTGTGGGATCCGTACCAGATCGGTCTGACGGAGGAGATAGAGAAGATCCAAAGAAGAGCGGCGCGTTTCGTCACAGGGTTATTTGGTAACCGTGATAGCGTTACGGAGATGTTTAATAAACTCAAGTGGCAGACTCTGCAAGAGAGGCGCTCTGCATCGCGGTGTAGCTTGCTCGCCAGGTTTCGAGAGGGTGCGTTTCTGGATGAGGTATCGAATATATTGCTTCCCCCTACTTATACCTCCCGAGGAGATCACGAATGTAAAATTAGAGAGATTAGAGCGCGCACGGAGGCTTTCAGACAGTCGTTCTTCCCGCGAACCATACGCGACTGGAACAGAAAAGGGAGGTAATGACAGTGGCACGTAAAGTGCCCTCCGCCACACACCGTTGGGTGGCTTGCGGAGTATCAATGTAGATGTAGATGTAGATATAGAAAATTTTGAGGACCAGGATTTGAAGGTGACTGCCGAACGATTCTACTGCCGCCAACTTACATTGCGCGTAAGGACCACGAAGATACGATACGAGAAATTAGGGCTCATACGGAGGCATACAGACAGTCATTTTTCCCTGGCTCTCTTTGTGAGTGGAACAGGAAAGGAAATGACAAGTAGTGGTAAAGGGTACCCTCAGCCACGCACCGTACGGTGGCTTGGTAAGTATCTATGTAGATGTACTTGGCCTTCAACAACGAACTACTCTCTTTCTTCTACCTGCATTCCACATATTGTGGTCCGTTGCTTTTAACGAAATTCAGAAAGCTTACTTAGAATTTTTGCATTAGACAATAGTCACTTCAGCTCTTCCGACATTTTGGACTTCAAAATTGAGGAGTATCTTCCATAAGCCTGTCATCCTAGTGTGTGCGTGCGCGTGTGAGTGAGTGAGTATATGTGTGTGTGTGTGTGTGTGTGTGTGTGTGTGTGTGTGTGTGTGTGTGTTTTCCACATCTAGACATAAACCACTATACCGATTTCAACCAGACCTGGTACACATATTACTCACTACTTGGAAAAATATACTCTGGGGACGAACCAGGAATCTCCTATTGGGGTGCAGGTGATAATGTGGGGAGAGGAATAGACAGATAGTGAGGTGGAAGGAGAACAAGGACACAAATATGTGGTTGGAGGAGTTGGGACGAGAGTGGAGGGGGGGGCGGTGAGGGGAATGGACAGAGAAAGGACAGAGGAGGAGATGGACAGAGAAAGGGGGAGGAGGAGATGAGCAGAGAGACGAGGAGTCGGAAATGGACAGAGAAAGGACAGAGGAGACGGACACAGAGAGAGAGAGAGAGAGAGAGAGAGAGAGAGAGAGAGAGAGCGTAGGAGGAGACAGACAGACAGAGAGAAGGGGAGGAGATGGACAGAGAGAGGTGCAGGAGGAGATGGACCAATACAACTGGTATAAATACAACGCCGGGTACTCAGCTAGTGGTACTGTAGCCAAATAATGGGATATAACGCAAGACACAGAATCCTTACATGCTGAGAAAACAAATGATTTACATCAATGCTTAACTTCTGCAGTTAACTTTCTGTGTAATGGTGCAAGCAGATCCTCGCTTTCGTGATGACGGTGAAGCCACTAAGATGTAGGAAAGAGGAGAAAACTCACTAATGTCTCTTGCTAAACTTACAATGTACACGGTATCTCAGGAAGATTCATCCCATTCGACATGAGTGCAGACAGAAACATTGTGTGGGTAATAACTTACTCATAGGACACAAAGTTAGTATTTTCAAAAGAACGATACGAGTTTACGCGAGTATGTCTTAAGAGCATGCGTATATAACTGTTGCGTATTTTTTACAATTGCGTTTAGGAACAAGACCAATGCACAAACGATAGTCAAACTAACGTCATACTTTTGCAAGCTTGTCTGGGACAACAGCACATGTTGCTGTCGCTATGCGGCGTCGCAGTTCACTCAAAGTTGTTGGGAGAGGAGGCGTAGTCTTTTACAAACTCTCATCAAAACAAAAAAGATCACATACCATAATCTTGGAGGTAGTGGTGCATTGCGAGCTGTATTCACTTCCTTATCAGAGGTATCCGGACACCTATTAGTGGACATCAGTATTCAGTGTGTTAAACTTACACGTTTAGGAAGGTTTGAACTCTTTTTTTATATGGTTTGCACATTAAAACTGTTTAAAAGCGGCTCCTCCATCACAAAATAAATGCAAATTGAGATTTAAAAAGACGTGTTGATGTTACACATTTCAGGACATATGATGCGTTACTCAACAAAAGATAAAAACCAAATGTAATAAACAACATCACAGTACACTGTGCATTATAAAGTTTCGTTCTTGTTTACATACTTCTTAAAGTGTAGGACTAACAACCTTATCTAATTTGCATAGCTTGAATCCAAAATCTGTTAAAATGGAATTTTAAGAATTCGTCTTAATTTTAATAAATAAAAATACGCATACAGTGTGAATTCTTCCTGTAAGATATAAAAGTGGAGAAGAAAAGAAACATAGTTACGAAAGTAACTATAGCTTTTAGCAAACAATGAATAAAAATTTGCGAGTGTGTTGAGGGATAATAGTCTGAGAAAGAATGTGCTGCCTAAGATAACAGGCTGAGTGGCGAGTGATGCAGTAATGTGTTTATGCATGCCACACGCTGCAGTCTGCGCCGATCACCTTCCATCAAGACTAACTAACATGATAAACACATTCATCTTCCCGGAACGAGGGAGAACATCAGACCTTGTACACCTACCTCAGCACGTCATCGAGAATATCGACGTATGAGTTACGAGAAAATTCATTCTCTTCGTTAAGATTCTCGTCAAATTCTTTTCTTTTGGCAACATAAATTTCAAGTTCTTCAAGCACATCAAGACATCGCCCCTTGTTTGCTTTGTGGAAAATTTCGATGTTATTGTCAAAACTAGCGATTTAATGGTTATGTATTGATAAATGTGTACCTAGTGCAGATATATTATGCGTAAGGCTATGTTAATCAAAGCTAGTTTTCAATGTTCGACGTGTTCCAATATGTTCCTGTTGGCAGTCATCACATGTTATCTTACAAACATGACAGAGAAAACAGCTATTCTTTCCCTGTGACACGTTATGACGAACCCTTGGAGTCAACGTCCCACACTTTACATGTTCCAACCTAGACCTGGAGATGATCAGCAGAGCACATTAAAACCGGAAGTCGGTAATAAAAATTTGTGATGCAGGAGGTGTATGTTTATTTATTACGAGGAGCTGTTCGACCATTGTAACCTGTTCTTTTTAACTCCCTACGTACAGTCATTGTGCTGGTGTGACTTCTGGTAGAACTTTGGAACTCTCGAATGATTCCTTCCGCCGATTTCACGCTATTTTTGGCAACCACCCTCGACGGTCGCTGTCCTTCAATCCATAAAGTATGGCTGGTCTTGGTTTAGCTGCGGTTGTGGCTTCAAGTTTCCACTTCAAAGTCATGTCACCAACAGTCGACTTGGGAAGACATAGGAATGAAACGTCCCGATGGATTTGTTTCTCGTGTGAGTTGTTATGACTAGTCTATGTTCTAAGTCACTTAGCTCCCCTGACCAACTCATTCTGCTGTTACAGCTTCTCCACTGACAACACAATACTGCCTTCTTCCTTCAGTACCGGCGGGTCCACCTCCCGTGACTTCTAGTGGTCATTTCGGAATTACATACTGATGTCTGGGTAGTTGTAATCAGATAGTGTACCTCACTTTATACAGGAAGAGGTGCAATGCCGCTCTCTCGGCGAAACTCACGCCCAAAATTTGTAAGTTAAATGCGCCTCTTGAAATGGAGAACGAAAAATGTCTTTAGTTGGCGCGTTAGTGCCATCTCTACTCGCCGGACTTTGGATAATGAAGGAGGAAGGAAATAAAAGAACTAGTTGCACCAGGGCGACCTCTGCCGGCAAACACATCTACATCCACACTCCGCAAGCCACCCGACGGTGTGTGGCGGAGGGTACCTTGAGTACCTCTATCGGTTCTCCCTTCTATTCGTCTCGCATTGTTCGTGGAAAGAAAGACTGTCGGTATGCCTGTGTATGGGCTCTAATCTCTCTGATTTTATCCTCATGGTCTCCTCGCGAGATATACGTAGGAGGGAGCAATATACTGCTTGACTCCTCGGTGAAGGTATGTCCTCGAAACTTCAAGAAAAGCCCGTACCGAGCTACTGAGCGTCTCTCCTGCAGAGTCTTCCACTGGAGTTTATCCATCATCTCCGTAACGCTTTCGCGATTACTAAATGACCCTGTAACGAAGCGCGATGCTCTCCGTTGGATCTTCTCTATCTCTTCTATCAACCCTATCTGGTACGGATCCCACACCGGTGAGCAATATTCAAGCAGTGGGCGAACAAGTGTACTGTAACCTGCTTCCTTTGTTTTCGGATTGCATTTCCTTAGGATTCTTCCAATGAATCTCAGTCTGGCATCAGCTTTACCGACGATCAACTTTATGTGATCATTCCATTTTAAATCACTCCTAATGCCTACTCCCAGATAATTTATGGAATTAACTGCTTCCGGTTGCTGACCTGCTATATTGTAGCTAAATGATAAAGGATCATTCTTTCTGTGTATTCGCAGCACATTACACTTGTCTACATTGAGATTCAATTGACATTCCCTGCACCATGCGTCAATTCGTTGCAGATTCTCCTGCATTTCAGTACAATTTTCCATTGTTACAACCTCTCGATATACTACAGCATCATCCGCAAAACGCCTCAGTGAACTTCCGATGTTATCCACAATGTCATTTATGAATATTGTGAATAGCAACGGTCCTACGACACTCCCCTGCGGTACACCTGAAATCACTGCTACTTCGGAAGACTTCTCTCCATTGAGAATGACATGCTGTGTTCTGTTACCTAGGAACTCTTCAAGCCAATCACACAATTGGTCTGACATTCCATATGATCTTACTTTGTTCATGAAACGACTGTGGGGAACTGTATCGAACGCCTTGCGGAAGTCAAGAAACACGGCATCTACCTGGGAACCCGTGTCTGTGGCCCTCTGAGTCTCGTGGATGAATAGCGGGAGCTGGGTTTCACACGACCGTCTTTTTCGAAACCCATGCTGATTCCTACAGAGTATATTTCTAGTCTCCAGAAAAGTCATTATACTCGAACATAATACGTGTTCCAAAATTCTGCAACTGATCGACGTTACAGATATAGGTCTATAGTTCTGCACATCTGTTCGACGTCCCTTCTTGAAAAGGGGGATGACCTGTGCCCTTTTCCAATGCTTTGGAACGCTACGCTCTTCTAGAGACCTGCGGTACACCGCTGCAAGAAGGGAGGCAAGTTCCTTCGCGTACTCTGTGTAAAATCGAACTGGTATCCCATCAGATCCAGCGACCTTTCCTCTTTTGAGCGATTTTAATTGTTTTTCTATCCCTCTGTCATCTATTTAGATATCTACCATTTTGTCATCTGTGCGACAATCTAGAGAAGGAACTACAGTGCAGTCTTCCTCTGTGAAACAGCTTTGGAAAAAGACATTTAGTATTTCGGCCTTTAGTCTGTCATCCTCATTAACATGCAACTTACAACAAACGTCATGGTACACTTTAGTTTCGACGCGTCAGTTATAATTTACCCCAACTGAGTTCATTCATGTAGAAGATATAGTCTTGTGAAACCGGATGAATCTTTTTGAAACGAGCTGTACAACTAAGAACAAAAAACAGCAAAAACAGTTGGAGGAACAATCTTTTGCTTAATCACGGATACTTGACATGAATGTAAACCTCTACTTCCGAATCCTAGTCCATCGTCTTAATCACTGCATCTCACTCGCTATCATAATTTCTGGAGAGGAACTAGAGTAACTGTCCACACCCTCCTATCCCATCTACACGTTTGTTTATCCCTAAATAAATTTCCCTCTCCTCTTGCTGAGGTAGAGCGGTAACATTCTAAGAAACTGGCGAAACCAGAACCAATCATTAGGAAGTTAGAGTAACTGCTGTGGCCGAGCGCAAGACGTGAAAAAACAAGTGGTCGGAGAGAGGCGAAAGCTAGCTGCAAGGTCGCCAGCCGTATCGCCGAAGAAACGTGAAACATAGCCACCCACTTTCCGCCTCTATTATGTGGAAATTATTCTAGCAGCGTTTGTTCAGACCGCGAGCGCTGCGAGATGAGATATTGCTGGCGAAGTGTCCGTATCATTCTCCCGATTTTGTTCAGCGCTGACAGCGTTCGTGCTCCGAGATTCGAGGAAAAGTTTGCCGGGATGTTGTGACCGACACGTACTCTCTAATGGCCGTGCTCCAGTCTTCCGTGGCACAGCGCCAAGGCTGGCCGCAGCCACATTCACTTTGGAAGATTCACAGTTTCTGTGGTGGCGCTACAACGTCAGTTCATTGAGGGCCTGAAGTAACGTCCGTATAGTCAACTCACAGCAACGGATTCTCATTCAAGTTCAATGTCATAGACGACAGATTGATCAGAGCTTTTCACAGATACAAATTTCTATAGCTATTCGATTACTAATCAGCAAATAACTTTAAACTGGTTCTCTAATATCATTTTCGTTTTTTATCGACCGAGACGACAGTCTTAGCAGCTGGAGTCTTCGTTTATTACTTCCCGTTAATCTGTTTGTTCCGTCCGTACTTGCATTACCAACACTTTGCTTGCTTCTGCAGACTTTGGTTAACGTCGCTGGCTACTCACGCGCTCATCTCTCCTAGGCAATGGGTGGTTGGCACATATTCCCTTACTGTATGTCTGTTCCCACTAACTGTTAAAATATTACTTTTTATCAAATAATATCATAATGTGCCCAAGATAATATACACTACTGCCCATTAAAATTGCTATACCAAGAAGAAATGCAGATGATAAACGGATATTCATTGGAAAAATATATTATACTAAAACTGACATGTAATTACATTTTCACGCAATTTGGTACATAGATCCTGAGAAATCAGTACCCAGAACAACCACCTCTGGCCGCAATAGCGGCCTTGATACGCCTGGACATTGAGTCAAACAGAGCTTGGATGCCGTTAACAGGTACAGCTGCCCATGCACCTTCAACACGATACCACAGTTCATCAAGAGTAGTGACTGGCGTATTGTGACGAGCCAGTTGCTCGGCCACCATTGACCAGACGTTTTCAATTCGCGAGAGATCTGAAGAATGTGCTGGCCAGGGCAGCAGTAGAACATTTTCTGTATCCAGAAAGGACCGTACAGGACCTGCAACATGAGATCGTGCATTATCCCGCTGAAATGCAGGGTTTCGCAGGGATCGAATGAAGGGTAGAGCCACGGGTCGTAACACATCTGAAATGTAACGTCCACTGTTCAAAGTGCCGTCAATGCGAACAAGAGGTGACCGAAACGCGTAACCATTGGCACCCCATACCATCACGCCGGGTGATACGCCAGTATGAAGATTACGAATACACGCTTCCAATGTGCGGTCGCCGCGATGTCGCCAAACACGGATGCGACCATCATGATGCTGTAAACAGAACCTCGACTCATCCGAAAAAATGACGTTTTGCCATTCGTGCACTCAGGTTCGTCGTTGAGTGCACCATCGCAGGCGCTCCTGTCTGTGATGCAGCGTCAAGGGTAACCACAGCCATGGTCTCCGAGCTGATAGTCCATGCTGCTGCAAATGTCGTCGAACTGTTCGTGCAGATGGTTCTTGTCTTGCAAACGTCCCCATTTGTTGACTCAGAGATCGAGACGTGGCTTCACGATCCGTTACAGCCATGCGGATAAGATGCCTGTCGTCTCGACTGCTAGTGGTACGAGGCCGTTGGGATCCAGCACGGTGTTCCGTATTACCCCCCTCAACCCACCAATTCCATATTCTGCTAACAGTCATTGGATCTCGACCAACGCGACTAGTCGCGATACGATAAACCGCAATCTCGATACGCTACAATCCGACGTTTATCGAAGTCGGAAACGTGATGGTACGCATTTCTCCTCCTTACACGAGGCATCACATCAACGTTTCACCTGGCAACGCCGGTCAACTGCTGTTATTGTATGAGAAATCGGTTGGAAACTTTCCTCATGTCAGCACGTTGTAGGTGTCGCCACTGGCACCAACCTTGTTTGAATGCTCCGAAAAACTAATCATTTGCATATCACAGCATCTTCTTCAAATGGTTCAAATGGCTCTGAGCACTATGGGACTCAACTGCTGAGGTCATTAGTCCCCTAGAACTTAGAACTAGTTAAACCTAACTAACCTAAGGACATCACAAACATCCATGCCCGAGGCAGCATTCGAACCTGCGACCGTAGCGGTCTTGCGGTTCCAGACTGCAGCGCCTTTAACCGCGCGGCCACTTCGGCCGGCAGCATCTTCTTCCTGTCGGTTAAATTTCGCGTCTGTAGCATGTCATGTTCGTCGTGTAGCAATTTTAATGGCAAGTAGTGTAATTGTACAGTTTTTAAAACATGCGAGGGTGTGCTCAAAATTAACGCCTCCGAATTTTTTATGTGAAAAGGTTTAAAGTTTTTTATTTTAAACAAACGTTATTAACACTTTGCATCTTCATTCTTCGTTTTTACATATTTGCATTGCTCTGCAGCTAGAGGGCTCTGAAATGTAGCGAGTAACACGACAGAGTGTGACGTAACTATGTCGGTGCGTGAGAAACACCGTGCAGTAACCGAGTCAAACAATCTACAATGACGGTATCAAGAAAGTGGTCTCTCGCTGGGAGAAATGCTTTCGTCGCTAAGGTGACTATGTAGCTGTTCTCCGTTACAGGATTAGTTAGTCACATCATCAACCTGTAACCGCGTAGATATTCTTGTGATTAATTGTGTGGTAACATTTGATGAAATCGATCGATAATAAAGCAAGTTTTCGTAAACGAAGTAAAAAGCTTGGCTTCATTCGCTCGCCTGGAACCTGCTACAAACCACCAGTTGTGAAACAGTATTTTGTTTTCTAGCGCTGAACTGTGTTTGTATAAACACAGCCTGACAAACAAGTGGAGAATCCAGAAAGGGATGATGAAACAAAATGACAACCTCTGGTCTGAATGCATGCACTGATTCGGTTGGGAAGAGTTGTACCCTCTCTTGAAACTAGCTGGCCCACAACTGTTGTAACTGATCCTTGATATCCTCGATACCGGAACCGGGACGGAGTTGATGTCCAAACTGGTCCCAAACATGTTCTATCGGGGACAGATCTGGAAATGTTTCAGGCCACGATAGTACCTCAACATCACGCAGACAGTTCGTAGAGTCAGGTGCCACGTGTGGACGAGTACTGTCCTGCTGAGAAATGCACCACGGTATCGTAGCATGAGAGGTATCAGCTGAGGACGGAGGACGTTCGTCAGGTATCGTTGTGTCGCCAGACTTCAATCACTCCGATGATCTGAAATCATACCCGATGGCTCTCCACACCATGACGCCAAGAGTAACAGCGTTATGCCTCTTCAAAACAGTGGAAGAATGTGACATCTCCTCAGGCCGCCGCCATACTCGTTGATGACGGTCATCCGAGGTACTGCACAGGGCTGATTCATTCTGAACACAATGCGAAGCCATTCATCATCAGGGTATTCTTACAGGCGACGGTACCACTCCATACACAGCCGTGTGTGTTTTGGTGTTAACAGCAGCCTATCATGGGACCGTAATTCCCTAGTCCAGCTGCTGATAGTCTCAACCAGCAGTGTGGGATGACACAGGATGTTGCAGGTAGTCCATTACTCGTTATCGCATGGTAAGCGCAGATGTTAATGGGTTGCGATGTGCTTGGTGCACAATGCAGCGATCCTCGCTTATGATGGTCACACGTGGTCGACCAGAACCTTGACGACGAGTACTTCTGCCATCTTCCCATCCAATCCAATATGAGGTCACTGTCATATCCGAATGCCCCAAAAATCTGGATATCGCACCATTCGAGCAGCCGACCAAATGGAGACCTACAAGGAGACCGCTTTCAAACTGTCAGATGCTGATAATGCCGTCTCACAAGAGCACGCGGAACCTGTGTGATCTCCACAGTGATTACTCCAAATGTGATGCTGTTCGTGCTCCTTATATACCCTACCAGTCCTGGTAACAACATTAAGCACGAACACCAATGATGCACTCTGATGGCCGTTCTACCTGTCACAGAAAACAAACTCGAATCATTTACATACCCGCCGATGGTGCAATCGTGTACAAAGTTACACTGATATCCGATCGTGCCTTGTTTCTGTTTCACTTTTTTTGGTCAGGCAGCGATCAAAAGTATCCGGACACCTGGCTGAAAATGATTTACAAGTTCGTGGCGCCCTCCATCGGTGATGCTGGAATTCAGGATGGTGTTGACCACCCTTAGCCTTGATGACTGCTTCCACTCTCGCAGGCATAAGTTCAATCAGGTGCTGGAAGGTTTCTTGGGAAATGGCAGCCCGTTCTTCACGGAGTGCTGCACTGAGGAGACGTATCAATGTCGGTCGGTGAGGCCTGGCACAAAGTCAGCATTCCAAAACATCCCAAAGGTGTTCTATAGGATTTAGGTCAGGATTATGTGCAGGACAGTCCATTACAGGGATGTTATTGTCGTGCAACCACTCCGCCACAGGCCGTGCATTATGAACAGGTGCTCGATCGTGTAGAAAGATGCAATCGCCATCCCCGAATTGCTCTTCAACAGTGGGAAGTAAGAAGGTGCTTAAAACATCAATGTAGGCATGTGATGTGATAGTGCTATGCAAAACAACAAGGGATGCAAGCTCACTCCATGAAAAACATGACCACACCATAGCACCACCGCCTCCGAATTTTACTGTTGGCACTACACACGCTGGCAGATGACGTTCATCAGGCATTCGCCATACCCACACCGTGCCATCGGATCGCCACATTGTGTACCGTGATTCGTCACTCCACACAACATTTCTCCACTGTTCAATTGTTCAATGTTTACGCTCTTTACACCAAGCGAGGCGTCGTTTGGCATTTCCCGGCATGATGCGTGGCTTATGAGCAGCCGCTCGACCATGAAATCCAAGTTTTCTCACCTTCCGACTAACTGTCATAGTACTTGTAGCGGATCCTGATACAGTCTGGAATTGCTGTGTGATGGACTGGATAGATTACGACTCTCTTCAACTGTCGGCGGTCTCTGTCGGTCAACAGACGAGGTCGGCCTGTACGCTTTTGTGTTGTACGTATCCCTTCACGTTTCCACTTCGCTATCACATCAGAAACAGTGGACCTAGGTATGTTTAGGAGTGTGGAAATCTTGCGTGCACACGTATGACAAGTGACACCCATTCACCTGACCACGTTCGAAGTCCGTGAGTTCCTTGGAGCGCCACATTCTGCTCTCTCACGATGACTACTGAGGTCGTTGATATGGAGCACTTTGCTGTAGGTATCAGAAAAATGTACCTAATGTGAAAAACGTATGTTTTTTTGGTGTGTCCGGATACGTTTGTTCACATAGTATATATCTGCAGTACCAATACCTTGACCCCTCATTTGCAAAATAATGCTGAGAAGGTATCACCAACCCCACTTTTAGAAGAGTAAATTTATTTCGCTATGAAAGGGGGTAATGGTACATCACTTTAGTGTAATGCGTTTGTCTCGAATCTCTGTAAAGCATGTTCTCTTGGTAAGTTCGTTTGCACGCTTTCCACATATACGGAGGTATCATTGAAAGGAAGTAGATTTGGTTATTATTTGTTGAAAAGTAATTGGATACCACCTAAGAAGAGGGCGACATGCACAGATATTCGCAGTTTTGTAGGAACCACTCAGTCACGTCTTCACAAAAAGGATACCTAGTTTGGAGTTCGATAGAAGTTATAGACTTATCAAGCAAGCTTGTCACTCGGTGTCACGGTTGCCATAAATCGATGCAATTCCAAACACACTCGGGTCAACTGTTTTCGATTCCATACTGAAAGGCAACACTGTTGAAAAATTCGCGGCTCAGAGATTCCCAGACGTATCACATATTTTGATCTCCAGAGACAGTAGAGCGACGAGAATAACATTTTAACGAGTGCGCACTTTTACAATGACATACTCACCAATAAATTCTATCTTGTGTGCGCTTTCCTAAAATCACAGCTGTTCGGACCGGGGTTGTGTGTGTTGCCTCCATGGTCGGGTAACTTTCAAGTAAATCACGAATCATATTGACAGATAATTATAGCTTTAGCTTCCTCTCGTGATGTAGGAATCACAGCTAAAGGACAGCGGAGGTTTTTTTTTACTAACGAATGCATTTGATGCCCTGTCCCCACGGAAAAATACGGAATTCAATAAACCATCCAGTTGTGAAATCAGGTGGGGGAGTAATTACAATGTGGTCTTGTTACATATAGAGAGGGACAAGGGCTCCTAGTGTTCTATTTGGCAATGTTATAGATCGGTGGGGGAAGGAGGGGTCCAACCTTTCAGCTTATCTGAGCCACATTGGAAGAAGACTAGTGTTCTTGGGTTATTGTTACTTAACAGTAAGTTACTGTTAAGTAACAGTAAGTTATTGTTACTTAACAGTAACAATAACCACAGAGCATCATGTGGCAGAAGCTCCAATTTAAAAATACTCAGTTTATCATAACTTTACACAAATTGAAGTTTTTTTTTATACCGATCGTGTTACAGATGCTCACTTCTTGGGCCGCATTGATATTTGCTTTGGCAGCATGCGGGCTGTAGACCACAGGTAGGACGCCTCTGTTATAGTTGATCTGACTATTTACTTGATGCCTCTGGCCTTAGAAACGATCGAGAATGAGAATGGCATGTCCCTGACAAAGAGCACTCTATACTATATGATATGGAAGAGAAGCATTTTGCGGGAAAAGTGTCGATTACTGATTAGGCTGCTCAGAAACGTGACTTGACCACCACTGAAAATGTATGATATATTTAGAAATGCCAACGTTGCAACAACTCGTAGTGAGTCTTGGTATCATTCTTCTCAAAAAATGAAGCCCCGTGCTGGAAAGCAATGCTTTCAAAATATTTGACGTGAAAACTCTTAAAACTTTTTAAATAAAAGAAACTGTATTAACATTCTAGTTCTGTATTCTTTATGTCTGCATATTTATTTCTCAACATGCTTACCCTGGTGACCAACACATTTCTCCGAAGTAGAGACCAATTTCTTGATGCCATCACTGTAGAATGTTTGACTTCGTTAAAAAGCCACAATCGCACCTCTGCTTGCATCGTTCGTCACTATCAAAGTGAAGTCCTCGAAGGTGTTCTATAAGTTCTGGAAACAGATGAAAGTCGAATGGGGCCAAGGCGTCACTGTATGGAGGATGATCGATGACAGTGAACCCAAAGCGTCCGCTTGTTGCAGATTTCGCAGCGCTCGGTTTGATCTGGCATTGTCATGCTAAAGGAGAGGGCCCTCTATGTGTGGACAAACGCTTCTGCGATTAGAAACTCGATTACAACACGCCGGTTTTCACCACCCCACATAGTTACGTTACCAACGCCATGTTACACGCTACGGTTTGGAGCCCTCTAGCGGCAGAGAGTTGCAATATGCGTCAGCGAAGCGATAAAGTCGCCTGAGTAATACACAGGCCTTAGTAGTTGCTATTACACGTCCTTTTAATTAGGGTTTACTAACAGCCATACAGCGATGAATTGTTACCTACGTAGTATCATTCTTCACGGATGCTTTACCACAAATTTCGTTGATTGTACTATTTCATTTATACGGGAATGACGAATGAAATGTGAAGTATCCGTTTGAAAGAACCATTCCGTCACTCAGATGGAATAATTTAGAGTGAACATGGAAACTCTGATTCTGGATCACCGGCCGGGAATCTGAGCTGGATTCTGTCGAATGGTTGTAAAGTACCTAAACTACTCTCCACCTCGCTCGATCAAGTGACGTTGACGATGGTGAGGTGTTACAAAAACAGAGGTTACACAAAACTTTTATGAGACACCATCCAGAAAAGCTTTAGACTGCAGTTTGAAGTACCTGCTCATATAGCCTAACTAAAAAAAAATTAGCTTCTGAAAAAAAACAGCGTATTTTCAGCAACGGAGATGGGGAGCAATTACGTCTGATACAAGAGGCCTATTGGAATGCACAGCAGGATGAGCATTTTATTTTGTTTTGTTTTTGCTATCGTAAGATGATAGTACAATCAGCTTTTAATCGTATGGTGTATATGGAAAGAAGGAAGAAAGTTAAGCCGTATATAAATATTCGGTTAGAAGTAAAGGCTGTTTTTGTGCTGAGTTGTTGATAATTATTACCCCAAACATGTGTCACCTTTTATTTCAATGACATCGTATAAGTGTATAAAACAAAACAGCAAATAAACACACACACACACACTCATACACATACATACATACATACATACATACAGAGCAGAGAGAGAGAGAGAGAGAGAGAGAGAGAGAGAGAGAGAGAGAGAGAGAGAGAGAGAGAGAGGTGGAGGTGGAGGTGGAGGTGGAGGTGGAGGTGGAGGTGGGGGCCTAGCAATAATAGATGGAAACTTGCCATCATTTGCACACAAAAATAAGATTGCTGATGTCATGAAAATAAAACAACAGCTTTTTAAACTACATTAGTTCTCATTAGTTCCTAGGGTAACCGTAAGAATTTTGTAGCTCACACAGTGTAGACATAGCAACGACTGTTCAAACAATAAAACGAAAAATTTCAGCTCGAGTGGGTTGAAAATGCTTGTATGTGAAGTGCAAGCCACAGTTTCAGCCTAATTATATATAAACAGTAACACAAAATTCGCCCCAGCATGTAATACTAACAATAGCTACTCTTTCATGCTACGTAAAAATCAGAATGTCAACTGTTTTAATTCTGTAGTTAATACATCGATAATCAAAATCATATAATACTCCGGAACACCCATTTATGTGTCATTTAAATGAAAGGTGAAAGGCATATAGGGTAATAATTATCAACGTTATGCAAAAAATGCGTTCTGCTTGCAAACGAAAATTTCAGGTGAATACCGAGATCGTTCTTTCGTCAAAGGTATGACAAATTTCTTTCTCCCATGTTTACCTCTCTAGTTCTCTAATAACCCTTTCATTGATGAGACATTAAACAGTAACCTTCGTCTTTCTTAAACAAACATTTACACCATACTAACGATGTTACTTAGTTAAAGAAATTTCAGCAGTGTTCTTAATTTTCGGTCAATATTGTTTATCAGGTTTTACTGTCATATGAGAGAATTGTTTGTTTCTTAGTAAGAGATTGTCAAGAGCTGAGAAGGCCTGTCTCGTTCGAAAGAAACGAAAGCAAGAATGTATATAAACGACCTCAAAAATAAAAGTTCTGACTATGAGGCCATTCCCAGATGACGAAGTTGTGTACACAAGCGTGGCCGTTACAGAATTGTTACGAAATGCGGAGAAACTAGGCGATCTTCAGCGCCTGGCGCAATGACTGACAGCCAGCCCTAAACATAAATAATAGCAATATGATGCTCGTAAGAAAACGAACACATTCGATGCCCCGTTATGTGCGATTGGCGATCAGTCACAGGAAACAGGCAGATACCAAGTCTTTGTTCACAGTATGGTTCGTTAATACCACGATGGCTGATCGTGAGTCTGACATGCGTGTGGCGTCTTATGCATCTTCAGGATATTGAAGTCCTTTTAGAGTGGCCATGAGTTCCGCTGTGAAGAATATAAGACTGAAATGTCATCTTTGCGGTGCCTTTCCGTCATAGTATGCGTTGTACATGTACGCGGCCTATGGTTCAAATGGCTCTGAGCACTATGGGACTCAACTGCTGAGGTCATTAGTCCCCTAGAACTTAGAACTAGTTAAACCTAACCTAAGGACAGCACAAACATCCATGCCCGAGGCAGGATTCGAACCTGCGACCGTAGCGGTCTTGCGGTTCCAGACTGCAGCGCCTTTAACCGCACGGCCACTTCGGCCGGCTACGCGGCCTATATCTATAAACTAATCCGTATTGACTGCTTTCGGTAGGTGAATCCCCCAGTAATTTATGATTGACATTAAGTGCTATATACACTGAGATGAGAAAAATTATAGCGATATGCACATATACAGGGTTATTACAAATGATTGAAGCGATTTCACAGCTCTACAGTAACTTTATTATGTGAGATATTTTCACAATGCTTTGCACACACATACAAAAACTCAAAAAGGTTTTTTAGGCATTCACAAATGTTGAATATGTGCCCCTTTAGTGATTCGGCAGACATCAAGCCGATAATCAAGTTCCTCCCACACTCGGCGCAGCATGTCCCCATCAATGAGTTCGAAAGCATCGTTGATGCGAGCTCGCAGTTCTGGCACGTTTCTTGGTAGAGGAGGTTTAAACACTGAATCTTTCACATAACCCCACAGAAAGAAATCGCATGAGTCAAGTCAGGAGAGCGTGGAGGCCATGCCATGAATTGCTGATCATGATCTCCACCACGACCGATCCATCGGTTTTCCAATCTCTTGTTTAAGAAATGCCGAACATCATGATGGAAGTGCGGTAGCGCACCATCCTGTTGAAAGATGAAGTCGGCGCTGTCGGTCTCCAGTTGTGGCATGAGCCAATTTTCCAGCATGTCCAGATACACGTGTCCTGTAACGTTTTTTTCGCAGAAGAAAAAGGGGCCGTAAACTTTAAACCGTGAGATTGCACAAAACACGTTAACTTTTGGTGAATTGCGAATTTGCTGCACGAATGTGTGAGGATTCTCTACCTCCCAGATTCGCACATTGTGTCTGTTCACTTCACCATTAAGAAAAAATGTTGCTTCATCACTGAAAACAAGTTTCGCACTGAACGCATCCTCTTCCATGAGCTGTTGCGACCGCGCCGAAAATTCAAAGCGTTTGACTTTGTCATCGGGTGTCAGGGCTTGTAGCAATTGTAAACGGTAAGGCTTCTGCTTTAGCCTTATCCGTAAGATTTTCCAAACCGTCGGCTGTGGTACGTTTAGCTCCCTGCTTGCTTTATTCGTCGACTTCCGCGGGCTACGCGTGAAACTTGCCCGCACGCGTTCAGCCGTTTCTTCGCTCACTGCAGGTCGACCCGTTGATTTCCCCTTACCAGAAGCTTTAAACTGCGCATACCATCGCCGAATGGAGTTAGCAGTTGCTGGATCATTGTTGAACTTCGTACTGAAGTGTCGTTGCACTGTTATGACTGACTGATGTGAGTGCATTTCAAGCACGACATACGCTTTCTCGGCTCCTGTCGCGATTTTGTCTCACTGCGCTCTCGAGCGCTCTAGTGGCAGAAACCTGAAGTGCAGCTTCAGCCGAACAAAACCTTATGAGTTTTTCTACGTATCTGTAGTGTGTCGTGACCATATGTCAATGAATCGAGCTACAGTGAATTTATGAAATCGCATCAATCATTTGTAATAGCCCTGTACAGATGGCGGTAGTATCGCGTTCACAAGGTAAGAAAGAGCAGTGCGTTGGCGGATCTGTCATTTGTTCTCAGGTGATTCATGTGAATAGGTTTTTGACGTGATTATGGCCGCACTACGGGAATTAACAGACTTTGAACGCGGAATGGTAGTTGGAGCTAGACAAATGGGACATTCCATTCCGGAAATTGTTACGGAATTCAGTATTTCGAGACCCACAGACTAAAGAATGTACCGAAAATAACAAAGTCCGGGCATTGCCTCTCACCACAGACGATGCAGTAGCCGACGCCCTTCACTTAACGACCGAAAGCAGCAGCCTTTGCTTAGAGTATTCAGTGTTAAATAACTGCAAAAGTTAATGTGGGAAGTACGATGGACGTATCCGTTAGGGAACTTGCAGCCAAATTTGGCGTTAATGGACTATGGCAGCAAACGACCCACACGAGTGGCTTTGCAAACAGCACGACACCGCCTGCAGCGCCTCAGCTGAGATCGCGACCATATCGGTTGGTCTCTTGACGACTGGAAACCAGTGGCCTTGTCAAATTAGTCTCGATTTCAGTTGTCAAAGGCTGATGGTAGGGTCCGAGTGTGGCGCAGACCCCACAAAGCCATGGACGCAGGTTGCCAGCAATGCACTGTACACCTGGTGGTGGCTCCATAATGGTGTGGGCTGTGATTACATTGAATGGACAGGGTCCTCTGGTCCAACTCAACCGATCATTGACTGAAAATGGTTATGTTCGGCAACTTGGAGACCACCTGCAGACATTCATGGACTTCATGTTCCCAAATGACGATCAAATTTTAATGGATGACAATGCGCAATGTCACCGGGCCACAACTGTTCGCGATTGGTTTGAAGAACATTCTGGATAATTCGAGCGAGTGATTTGGCCGCCCTGATCGCCGGATATGATCCCATTGAACATTCATGGGAACTAATCGAGAGGTCAGTTCGTCCACAAAATGCTGCACCGACAACACATTCGTAATTATGGACGGCTATAGAGGCAGCATGGCTCAATGTTTCTGCAGGGGAGTCCATGCCACGTTGAAATGCTGCACTACGCCATGCAAAAAGTGGTTCGGAAGATTATTAAAAGGTACCCCATGACTCTTTTCGCGTCAGTGCATGTTGCATGTGTTCGAATGTCCAAATTCACCGCAACAAAGAAGGCAGAGAAACTGAAAAACTATTCTGCGTGTACAAAACACTGCGAGGAGTATGACAACTTAGGCCTATCGAAAGAATAGGAAGACGTAGCCCATCAAGACGAGCCTTACTCTGAAAACTGTGGGAGGCCATGTTTTAGCAGAAGTTTAATAACACAGCACTTCCTGTTACATACACGTCTTGCGAGGATCTCAACGGTAAAGTTAAAGAAATTCGAGCAAATATAGTGGAATACTGACAACCGCACTTCCCACGAACCACTCGCAAACGGAACAGGGTAAATTTCGGGTGAAGGAATTCTAGTGTAATAGGTACCCACCATACATCATTTGGTGACGTAAAGAAATAACAGAGGTTCCGTGTCAGCCATTGAGAAACGTGACGCTTAAGGACACTTCTCGCCGCCGAGGTCGCGCACGCCGTCCGACAACAGCTCAGTATCCGGAGCAGCCTCGATGATGTCTTATCTGGGATACCGCTAGGTGGAAGAGAGGGTGTCGTCTTCAGAGAGGCGTCCAGTAAATTCGGTTCCGTCCTTGGCCTTATGGGCCGACGACAGCGGCGCGCGCAGCTTTCGCTGCAGTGGCGCGGCATACTTTCCAGCCGTTGCGACAGCGCCGCACACGCCAGGTCCCCGCTCGAGCCTGCGAATATTTAACGCCGGGTTATACAATGCTCCCGCTCGACTAATTGCATTTCTCTTCGCCGCTGCTCCCGCAGGCGCCAGTCTCGCGGAAATGCGCGAAAGACAGCCTAGCTCCGAAACCTGCTTACCAAATCCTGGCAGCATAATTACGAGAAGGAAACTGCACTTCTTTTCCACGCACAGCCCGATGCGGAAATAAAAGTAAGTAGAGCGGAAAGCAGCTCCTTGGTGATATAAGTGTAGAGAGAACTTTGAAAGACTACGTCGTTTTACTCACCATTTGACTTACATTTTCAAACACTCCTCTTATAAGTGAACACACTCTGACGGAGTGTTTTGCCAGTGAGCAAATTCCATCCTAGAAGTGGGATTCTGGAAAGTTTTCAAAATGCCTATCTGCGGCAGTCGTACGCTACTCATTGGATTCAAAAAAATTCTGCAATCACAAATATTTTTACTTGTACGTCAGAGCGTGCCAAAAGTGGTGAAAAGGATACATGTTTCAACACTTCGCCCTGTAAATCAATCAGTGTAGAAGTCCTTTGTAGCATTGGTCAATTATTTTTGTATCTTTTTCAAGATAGTAAATTAAAAGGATGAAACTTCCTGGCAGATTAAAACTGTGTGCCGGGCCGAGAATCGAACTCGGGAGTGCTAGTTCTGCAAGTTTCGCAGGAGAGCTTCTGTAAAGTGTGGAAGGTAGGAGACGAGGTACTGGCAGAAGTAAAGCTGTGAGGACGGGGCGTGAGTCGTGCTTGGGTAGCTCAGTTGGTAGAGCACTTACCCACGAAAGCCACTGGTCCCGAGTTCGAGTCTCGGTCCGGCAAACAGTTTTAATCCGCCAGGAAGTTTCATATCAGCGCCCACTCTGCTGCAGAGTGAAAATTTCATTCTGGGAACAATGAAACATTAACACTATACTTTCACAGTGCACAAAATGTAAATGTATAATATCCAAGTGTCCCCATTAATAACCAACCGCCGGCCGGAGTGGCCGAGCGGTTCTAGGCGCTACAGTCTGGAACCGCGCGACCGCTACGGTCGCAGGTTCGAATCCTGCCTCTGGCATGGATGTGTGTGATGTCCTTAGGTTAGTTAGGTTTAAGTAGTTCTAAGTTCTAAGGGAGTTATGACCGCAGCAGTTGAGTCTCATAGTGCTCAGAGCTATTTTTTGAACAATAACCAACCAGCAGTAAACAGTAAGGAAACTAAATTCTAGGGCAAGTGGATTCAGAGTAGCATTGTGGAAATTAAAAGGATACTTGTCAGACTCCAGGAAACACTGAACTTAATGTTTGAATGATATTTCCGCCATTTAAATGTGCAAATGCTTTATTTTATATCACTATCACGGTTTCGTCCTTAAAAATTATCAAGTTCAACAATGTTGGGTATGATCAGACCTTGTTAAATGAAGTCATCGTCAACATCTATTGAACTGCGTGTCCCAACGAGTAGGCAAGTAGAAAAACAATGAAATGTATCGTAGACAGGTAGCAAACATGTTTTCGAGCCAGAAAACAATTGAGCCACAGAATGAAAACCATTACAGCAGTTACATGTGCAGCGAACATGGTCTGAAAATATACTACGGAAGTTACTGGTGGACTGTCAACTTCCATAGTATATTTTCAGACCATGTTCGCTGCATATGTAACTACTGTGTTGGGGTTCATTGTGGCTCAACTGCTTTATGGCTGGAAAACATGTTTGCTACCTTTCTGTCTTACATTTCATTCGTTTTGTACTCTGCCTACTCTCAGGAACACTCAGTTCAATAGATCTTGATGATGACTTCACTTAAAGTCTAATTATATCCAACATTGTTGAACTTGATAATTTTTTAAGGACGAAACCGTGATAGTGATATCAAATAAGGAAATTATACAGTCAAATGGCGGAAATATAACTCAAAAATTATTACGTGACTGTGGCCCAAAAATATGGTTCGGTTCCTGTTCTGTTCTGTTTTTCCCGTTACGTGGTGGATCTAATCTCATGCACAGTAACGTATCAGCGCAACAAATAAGTTGGATTCTTTCGTAAACAGTCCAAACACTCCTGAAAAACTCGTTTTCCAATTTGGTACTGTCAGTATGCAAGAAATTTGATATCCATCTTGCGCAAAGCATTGTCACAGTTAGTTCTCCATGTACAATTTACTGTATTGTTACCATCGGTACGCTTATGTCGTCAGCTCTTTTGTGCATCTTTAATCGGCGTTCGCCTAATGGAACAACATTCTTATTAACGGAGGAAATAAACTATGGAATGAGTCCGCGATTATGTAGGTCGCCAAATGATTGTTTATTCATTACTTTATTCCGTAACATGTTGAATTTACTTCTGTCTTTAGCTACAAACTTAGAACATTTGGAGTATAGTCCAGTAAGACCTACTCCCCGCTTCGGCATAGTTTTCACTGAAATTTGAGAATAGACTTTGTTCCTGGAAGTTCTAAATTTGCTTGTGATGATCTAGGTCACAAAAACATGTTATGAAACAATTTAATAAACATAAAACGAATGACATTCCGCGTGGCTACTGTAAGCAGCCACGCAAATAATATGCCGGCCGAAGTGGCCGTGCGGTTAAAGGCGCTGCAGTCTGGAACCGCAAGACCGCTACGGTCGCAGGTTCGAATCCTGCCTCGGGCATGGATGTTTGTGATGTCCTTAGGTTAGTTAGGTTTAACTAGTTCTAAGTTCTAGGGGACTAATGACCTCAGCAGTTTAGTCCCATAGTGCTCAGAGCCATTTGAACGCAAATAATATTCTTCTGCAGTTCAAGCTGACACTAGACTGACATTGTTTTGCAACATGTAACAACACGTTAACTGAGGGGTTTATTTCTTGCCCTCGTTAGTAGAATTACAAAACACATATTATGCTCGAATATGATGCAAGTCCCCAAAAACGTTGTGACATTCTGAAGAATTCGTAGAGTAAGCAATATTAACTAACTTCAAAATGACCAACATTTATGGACGAGACGGACAGGAAAGTTAAGTGAATGGAACGATTCATACATGATAACGTGTGTCAAAAAGCAGTGTATGTACGTGCTCGTGGAAACAAGCCTAGAAGCGTCTCGAAGAGACGAATACACTACACTGCAATAGATCTGTCTGCAGCGATCAGAAGAGCGAAATGAGGGTAAAAACCTCATGTCATGGTGCAATGGAGAAATGCATAAACTTTCATTTTTGTTACAAATTCTGAAATACGACGATGGACAGGTATATACGATGTTACTGTAAGCGCATGGAATTGAAGCTGTAGGTGTAAAATGCTTTTACCACTGATCCAGACGATTTTGTATCAAAGCGGAAACTGCTAACGATGCAGCAGGTTCAGGCCAATCATCAAGAATGAGAGATAGCTTGCAGCATGGCACGAACTGTTACAAAATCAGTAAATGTCCCTAAGATTAAAATCGGAAAAATTATGAATTGTAAACTTTAACATCATCTAAAAATGGAATAAATGGAACGCTTGTTCCTGATTTGTGGCTTACAAATTGACTAACACACAAAACGCAAAAACTGGTGCAGATTTCATTAACACGTTTTTGTGAGACCCATATTTTCGGCAAATCGCCATAAAAGCGTTTTAGAACTGTTGCTATGTGTATGACCAGGGGCAGGGAAAGCAACCGTCCCGCCCGCAGAGCGCAACTGTCAATCACTCTTAGACGGCAGTGCAAAGACAGCAATGCTTGGATTGATTACCATAGATACCTTCGCTAAGAATTTCCGAAGTCTGTCAACCTTACCCAATGTGTAATATGGTCAGTGTAGATTAATTTGAAGGTGAATAAATGTATTTCACTTGCATGTTCTGTTCTTCCACGATACCATCTACCGAACGTTTTAGTCGTTCCTTACAAGGGAAACTCCCCATCGCATTCCCCCCCCCCCCCTCCTCCCCCCCCTACAGATTTACTGATAAAATGGCCAAGTGGATAGCTGAAGGCACATCAAGCATGAAAACAGGAGGAAGGTGTACTGAACTGTAAAGAAAAGAAAATAGAAACAGTGAACTGTCCAAGAACTAGAAGTGCAGTCAAGAGCGGGCTCAAACAGCAGCCGCGTCGTAGTTAAGTGGTAGACGGCACGGTAGCTCAGCGTTCAGAGAGCTGGGTGCTCGCAGAAGGAATCAACAACGAACTTCAACGGATATTATGTGACGTCCGCTACGACCAAACGCAACGAACAAAATGAAAAAAAAATAAATAAAAAAATTGTCATGGTGTTGAACTGCCAAGCGGGTGAGCCGTGTTCCATACTACCTTATGCCGTTGAGCTTTCTTTCTTTTTTTATATATATATATATATATATATATATATATATATATATATATATATATATATATATATATATATTCACGACGGGTGTGAACTAAGTTACAACAAAGGAATTCAAGAGTCAAGACTCTCAAAACGGAACGCAACTTCGAAAACGTTAAAAAGCATATCTTTTAACAGAGCACGGATACATTCATACGAACACCTCTATCGGGCAACGAGGCAACTCTCACTCACTTACCAGTCATTTTAATAAAGCGAACAGCGGAAAAAAAAAAAATTGGCACGAAGGAGATCTGAATACGGCTCACCCGCGGGGAGTCCAACAGCATAACCACTTAACCACGACGCCATTTCTCTTTGTGTCTGCTCTATGTTGCACTTCTTGTTCTTGGACCTTTCACTGATTCTATTTTGCTTCCTTTTTCTCAGTTCAGCACACCGTCTTCCTGTTTTCAGGCTTGATTTACGTTCAGTTTTCGACAGGCTGTGCACTGGGTGCTCTTACCACTAAATTTGAGGGGTATGCGATAGGAAGTTTCCCTTTTAGAACTTATGATTGAAGTGCAAGTGACATCGTCAGATGGATATGTTCTTTCGTCAGGACAAAGCCCTTGCGACGTAGGACGTTCTCCAAGACATGTTGATCAGCAACCACAACCAGTTTCATCAACAAGGCAGTTCCTTATTGAGTGCCTTCAGTAACGGCACCATGCCTTGTCCAACAGAAAACATAAATACAAGAAGCGTGGAAAACTTACTTAAGATGGTATCTAACAACTCTGAGATCGCCTGTGTCCATAGTCTGGTGTGCGCTGTTATCTACGAATGTCTGTGTAACACCCTTTGAATACAACCACATCAAGATTTCAACTTTTGTAATATGTGAATAAAACTTAGTTGTTTTGTGATTATTGGCTCAATTTTTTTTCCAGATTATACTGATCTGGTCTATTTGCCACATGGTGGACTATATAGCATTCTCATGTTTTTATCTAAGAAAAATAAATCTCAATTTTGTTGCAAATTATTCCCGTTATGTTTGAAAATTTACATTCTGTGACGATTAGGACAGGTATGGTAGCACAAATGGCCAAATCTGGTGGTTAGGTAGAGTCGATGCGTAATGGCGTAATGACCGGCTGTAGAGGAGCGACCTGATCTGGAATCGGCAAGATTCCTTTCCAGAACTTGTGTCGATGTTGGAAGACCAGTTCTGGCGTCACAGTGCCCTCCAGTATAATGGGGCATGTTCCCGCGGTGCACTTTTTCTGCTGCTACAGGCAGAACACTCTTTGGGCTACTACAGAGATGCAAGCCAGTGCCTTTGTATCGTATTCTTTGCATCCCTCGATAACCATTGTGTACACCTTTATTTGACTTTTTGTCACTTCGTGAACGTCCTCATACGCTTGTGGATAAATATTGCATACATAGGAAAGCGTGTATTATTTCGCAGCTTTTCGAGTCCATTCTTTTATTAATACTAGAACCTACACGAAATCGGTTCACTGGCGGGATTGTACTATAAGACAATTTGCTCCACTAGACTGTAATATACAACGTAAAGTATCCGTATAATATTGAATTATTTACGGAATTGAGTTCTCATTTTTATAGTTCAAAATTATGTTGGGTGATCGAATGGGGGAAGGGGGGGAGGGGGCTTAGCCACAAATGATGTCAGAGCTATCATCGATTTGAAGCCTAATTTCATTTTACAGAGGTATGTCTACGTCATTAATTGGCGAGGATCTGTAGTGGAACTTCCGTTCTCTTGCACAATTTTCTCTCTCATGCCACGTAAACATGCTTACAAACATAATGGTCAGTTCTAAAACGTGTCACACCACCTTTCATGCCAAATAATTACCCAATTCTTTACCATCTTCTACTGTTTTGAAACGTTCTGATCTGCTATAATTCAAGATTATTTTCATCATCATCGACGAGCAAGTCTCCGAAATGGCGTCAAATAAAAAGACTTGCAGTAGGCGGCCGAAATTCCCCAGGTGGGGTCTCCCGGCCAATAATGCTAACGATCATTTCAACTGCTAAAATTTTACAGTTCGTCTTAAGATCTCGAACAATCTGGATAATATCCATCTTCCTCTTCGTTAAGCTTATGTTAATTAACATTGTGACACCATTATCGCTTATTGTTCTGGATCATATTTCACTATTCGCTTCGCTAAGTCCCACTTCTCAGGGTATAGTTCCTTGCTGTATTTTCGCAACAAGCACAGATAATTTCTTAATTTTTATCTCGATAAGTATGGAGACTAATCACCATTTACTTGGCTGGGAATTATTTCAGGGTGTTGCGTAACTTTATAAGTTACATTTTACGAGCATCAGCGCAATGAACGTTTTATGATGATAGTATATAAAACAATAAACTAACAAGAAACCAATTTCTCTCTCCCCTCCGGCCGTAAAAGTTGAATGAGTATGTTTTGCAAGTTTTTCTAATTCTCTTGCATTTTATTCTAGGATATAGGATATATCTTCCTACGATGTTTATACCGCGCTCATAGACATCTCGATGAATTGCCCGGTTCATAGAATCCTACAAAAGAAGTTAGTGGACCGGGTCGGCCAAGAACTGTTTGATAGCATTTGTGAAATCGCTGAAACTGACTGCTTGGAGAAAGTCTTCCTTATAGGAAACGAATTATGGCAATCAAGTCGATATGGTTTATTCAAGACGACTGAAGCGTTCTACCGCATACTTTCTCCACTTCGAACTGCCGCTTTTTCTCTTCTGTTTAACCTTAAGCGACAGTGGACAACAAGTCAATTACATGCCGATTAGACTGAATTACATATAAAGTATCTGGAGAAATGAAAGCAGTTACGGCCCACGATCTATAATATTGCTGAAGTATATTTCCTGTTATCTGCACTCGCGAGCGTAACACATCAGCCTGAATTAAGAATTTAAATAAAGATTAAGGCAGCTGTATGTGGAAAAAAACACCAGAACACCAAATTTTTGTATTATTACACAGAGTCCTTCGCTTCAAATTTGGTCGTTTCAGATTACCACCAATTTGACGTTAAAAACTCTGTACTGCAGTAAATTATATCTCAAAGCAAATGGAGCAAATTACCGCCAAATCTGCCTGCCCTTGCTGTATCACAAACGACATCATTATATTTGATGGAATGAGCAACCTGCAAAAAATAACGAAAAGTGGAGAGAACAGTTCAGCCGTTGGGACCTGGTTTCCATCACTTACGATGAAATTCATTGTGAAAATTACTTCAGAGTATTCTCCATGCCCATCTTAAATAATGTTAGGCAATAATGCACCTGCTACAATTTTGGGAATATTGTTAGCAGAACCAGATTTCCTGGTGCTGCTACAACGTTCACAATCAGAAAGCGGAAGGATAACACCCTCCCACTCCTTTTCTACTTCTCTTTTTAACGTTATTGGCCAATATAACAGAACAAAATACTGGAAAAAAGCATTGCTTGGTTTTCCAAACAACGAGGTCCTGTTGACGGCGACGTGTGAAGAGAATGAGTAACTGAAACTTGCGTATCAAGGCATATACTCTAGAAGCCATGCTGGAAATGCATCATGGTATATTACCCACGCCTTGATATGTGGGACGATGGAAATGGTTGAGCAGTAGCACAGATTTCCTAGAATATTGATTCTCTAAATTTATCCGCCAGAGTTCGGCGAGAACTATACTGTCTTTCTTCTAACAATTACAAGCTTGACAGGAGTTTCTTGAGCGTCTCTGTTACACTTTCTTAAGGGCTATACCGACCTAAGGTCTTGTACGCGATTTTGAAACAATTGCATTGTTCTCATTCAGAAAGCTCTCAACATATATATCAGCAATTGCACACATACATTGCATTTCATGTTGCTTCGCAAGGTAATCACTAGACATTTAAAATATGTGACAGGTTCCAGCAGTTTGCCACTAATTCTGTAATCCGTTACTACTCAGTTCTTTTTATGAGTATTAACTTCATCATTGATTGCACCTGCACAAGAGAAAAAGACTGTTTTAATACTGTCAACAGTTATGCTGCACTTGGAAATTTGTATATTACTTCTATTCAGCTTTAGTATCACATAATAGTCCTAACAAGTATGTGTCTTCACTGACCAACTTTACGGATTTGAAAAAGAAATTCAGAGGCGGGATTGGTAGGGAAGCAGGGACAGAATAAATACTTCACGGCTTTGTGGTGGAAAGATCTCACACATCTTGTGACTGGTGGTGTCTTTTAGAGTAACTTAGGTCGTTTGGAAAATCGCACCTTGTCCTATGGGTAACTATGTGCGTTTCCAACTGCTGCAGTAGTAGCCTTGTTGAGACTGAAAATGAAATGAGAATTAGGGAAAGTGTTAAACTCTGACAGCATAGAGACTACCTAATCAAAAATAGCCAGCCGCGGCGGCCGAGCGGTTCTAGGCGCTACAGTCTGGAACCGCGCGACCGCTACGGTCGCAGGTTCGAATCCTGCCTCGGGCATGGATGTGTGTGATGTCCTTAGGTTAGTTAGGTTTAAGCAGTTCTAAGTTCTAGGGGACTGATGACCTCAGAAGTTAAATCCCATAGTGCTCAGAGCCATTTGAACCATAAAGCACACCAGTGGCAAGACGCAATCAATACATTTATTGCGCGATAACAACGGTTAGGTCACTGATGACAGTGCCACTAAAGCAGAGTTATTAAACGTGGTTTTCCGAAACTCCTTCACCAAAGAAGACGAAGTAAATATTGCTAAATTCTGATCAAGAACAACCGCCAAGATGAGAAACATAGAACTAGATATCCTCGGTGTAACAAAGCAGTTTAAACCACTTAATAAAGTAAAGACCTCCTGTCCAGACTGTATACCAGTCAGGCTCCTCTCAGAGTATGCTAATGCAATAGATCCATATTTAACAATTATATACAACCGCTCCCTCACAGAAAGATCCGTATCTAAAGACTGGAAAATTGCTCAAGTCACACCAAAACCCAAAAAGGGAAGTAGGAGTAATCCGCTGAATTACAGGCTCATATCACTAACGTCGATTTGCAGTAGGGTTTTGGAACATATGCTGTATTCGAACATTATGAAGTACCTCGAAGAAAACGATTTATTGACACATAGTCAGCACGGATTCAGAAAACATCATTCTTACGAAACACAACTAGCTCGTTATACTCAAAGAAATAAGTGCTATCGACAGTGGACATCAAATTAATTCCAAATTTTTAGATTTCCAGAAGGCTTTCGACACCGTTCCTCACAAGTGTCTTCTAACCAAACTGCGTGCCTATGGAATATCGCCTCAGTTGTGCGACTGGATTCGTGATTTCCTGTCATAAACATCACAGTTCTTAGTAATAGACGGAAATTCATCGAGTAAAACAGAATTAATATCCGGCGTTCCCTAAGGAAGTGCTGTAGGCCCTCTATTGTTCCTGATCTATATTAACGACATAGGAGACAATCTGAGTAGCCGCCTTAGATTGTTTGCAGATGATGCTGTCATTCACCGTCATGTAAAGTCATCAGATGACCAAAACGAATTGCAAAATGATTTAGATAAGATATCTGTATGGTGCGAAAAGTGGCAACTGACCATAAATAAAGAAAAGTGTGAAGTTATTCACATGAGTACTAAAAGAAAGACGGCCGGAGAGGCCGAGCGGTTCTAGGCGCTACAGTCTGGAACCGCGAGACCGATACGGTCGCAGGTTCGAATCCTGCCACGGGCATGGATGTGTGTGATGTCCTTAGATTAGTTATGTTTAACTAGTCCTAAGTTATAGGGGACTGATGACTTCAGAAGTTAAGTCCCATAGTGCTCAGAGCCATTTGAAGCATTTTAGTAAAAGAAATACGCTAAATTTCGATTACATGATAGGTCACACAAATCTGAAGGCTGTAAATTCAGCTGAATACTTAGGGATTACAATTAAATAACCTAAATTGGAACGATCACATAGATAATGTTGTGGGCAGGGCAAAGCAAAGAGTGCGATTCACTGGCAGAACACTTAGGAGGTGCAACAGGTCTACTAAAGAGACTGCTTACACCATGCTTGTCAATCCTGTTCTGGAGTATTGCTGTGCGGTGTGGAATCCGTAATACGTGGGACTGGGGGATGACATCTAAAAAGTACAAATAAGGGCAGCTCGTTTTGTATGATCGCGAAATAGGGGAGATAGTGCCACAGACGTCATACGTGAATTGGAGTGGCAATCATTAAAACAAAAGCGTTTTTCGTTGCGACGGGATCTTCTCATGAAATTCCAATCACCAGTTTTCTCTTCCGATTGCGAAAACATTCTGTTGGCACCCACGTACATAGGGAAAAATGATCATCACGATAAAATAAGAGAGATCAGGGTTTGCACAGAAAAATTTAAGTGCTCGTTTTTCCCGCGTGCCGTTCGAGAGTGGAAAGGTAGAGAGACAGCTTGAAAGCGGTTCATTGAACCCTCTGCCAGGCACTTTATTGTAAACAGCAGAGTAATCACGTAGATGTAGGTGTAGCTGTAGAATTTTTATAGATGGCAGTGCTCCATGTCACTGTGCCACAATTGCTCGCGATTGGTTTGAAGACCATTCTGGATAATTCGAGAGAATGATTTGGTCACCCAGATCGCCTGACATGAATCCCATCGAACATTTATGGGACATAATCGAGAGATCAGTTCGTGCACGAAGTCCTCCATCGGTATCACTATCGTAACTACGGAAATTATGGAGGCAGTATGGCTCATCACTTCAGCATAGGACTTCCAACGATTTCTTGCGTCCGTGCCACGTCGATTTGCTGCAGTACGCCGGCCAAAAGGCGGTCCGATACGATACTAGGAGGTATCCCATGACTTTCGTCACCTTACTGCACTGAGTGGATGATCTGCCTACATGTTCTGACACTCTTGCTCGCTAGTACAGCTACGAAATGAGGCGTATTAAGAAATCGAAACTGGGAGAGGTGCTCTCTCCACTGATATGTGCCATTTTTCTTTAGAACTTGTAGTTTTCATACAGTTGTCTTCTGAAACACCAGAAGTACTTATGAATAACCCAGTACATACTGTACACCACAGGGTCAGCGTCTACACTTCACTCTGTTGACGAGACGTTGCATAATTGTAGCGAACTGAACTTTCCCAATGGACAAACATTTAGTTTGCTATCATGTAAGGATGTAGAGGCTTATCTCACTAAGGGTAAAATAGATACTGCCTACAGGAAAATTAAAGAGACCTTTGGAAAAAAGAGAACCACTTGTATGAATATCAAGAGCTCAGATGGAAACCCAGTTCTAAGCAAAGAAGGGAAAGCAGAAAGGTGGAAGGAGTATATAGAGGGTCTATATAAGGGCGATGTACTTGAGGACAATGTTATGGAAATGGAAGAGGATGTAGACGAAGATGAAATGGGAGATACGATACTGCGTGAAGAGTTTGACAGAGCACTGAAAGACCTGAGTCGAAACAAGGTCCCCGGAGTAGACAACATTCCATTAGAACTACTGACGGCCATGGGAGAGCCAGTCCTGACAAAACTACCATCTGGTGAGCAAGATGTATGAGTCGGGTGAAATACCCTTTGACTTCAAGAAAAATATAATAATTCCAATCCCAAAGAAAGCAGGTGTTGACAGATGTGAAAATTACCGAACAATCAGTTTAATAAGTCACGGCTGCAAAATACTAACGCGAATTCTTTACAGACGAATGGAAAAACTGGTAGAAGCCGACCTCGGGGAAGATCTGTTTGGATTCCGTAGAAATATTGGAACACGTGAGGCAATACTGACCCTACGACTTGTCTTAGAAAAGAGATTAAGGAAAGGCAAACCTACGTTTCTAGCATTTGTAGACTTAGAGAAAGCTTTTGGCAATGTTGACTGGAATACGCTCTTTCAAATTCTGATGGTGGCAGGGGTAAAATACAGGGAGCAAAAGGCTATTTACAATTTGTACAGAAACCAGATGGCAGTTATAAGAGTCAAGGGACATGAAAGGGAAGCAGTGATTGGGAAGGGAGTGAGACAGGGTTGTAGATGTTATTCAACCTGTATATTGAGCAAGCAGTGAAGGAAACAAAAGAAAAATTCGGAGTAGGTATTACAATCCGTGGAGAAGAAATAAAAACTTTGAGGTTCGCCGATGACATTGTAATTCTGTCAGAGACAGCAAAGGACTTGGAAGAGCAGTTGAACGGAATGGATAGTGTCTTGAAAGGAGGATATAAGATGAACATCAACAAAAGCAAAACGAGGATAATGGAATGTAGTCGAAATAATTCGGGTGATGCTGAGGGAATTAGATTAGGAAATGAGACACTTAAAGTAGTAAAGGAGTTTTGCTATTTAGGGAGTAAAATAACTGATGATGGTCAAAGTAGAGAGGATATAAAATGTAGACTGGCAATGGCAAGGAAAGTGTTTCTGAAGAAGAGAAATTTGTTAACATCGAGTATAGATTTAAGTGTCAGGAAGTCGTTTCTGAAAGTATTTGTATGGAGTGTAGCCATGTATGGAAGTGAAACATGGACGATAACTAGTTTAGACAAGAAGAGAATAGAAGCTTTGGAAATGTGGTGCTACAGAAGAATACTGAAGATTAGATGGGTAGATCACATAACTAATGAGGAGGTACTGAATAGGATTGGGGAGAAGAGAAGTTTGTGGCACAACTTGACTAGAAGAAGGGATCGGTTGGTAGGACATGTTCTGAGGCATAAAGGGATCACCAATTTAGTATTGGAGGGCAGCGTAGAGGGTAAAAATCGTAGAGGGAGACCAAGAGATGAATACACTAAACAGATTCAGAAGGATGTAGTTTGCAGTAGGTACTGGGAGATGAAGAAGCTTGCACAGGATAGAGTAGCATGGAGAGCTGCATCAAACCAGTCTCAGGACTGAAGACCACAACAACAACAACAACAACAACAACATCTGTTACTAAAACTAATAGAGTGCTACAAATCCGCGTTTGGTTGAAACACTAGTGTCGTCTTCTGAATTTAGTTTCTAGCAACAGAGGGATTGGTTCAAATGGCTCTGAGCACTATGGGACTTAACATCTGAGGTCATCAGTCCCCTAGAACTTAGAACTACTTAAACCTAACTAACCTAAGGACATCACACACATCCATGCCCGAGGCAGGATTCGACCCTGCGATAGTGGCGGTCGCGTGGTTCCAGACTGTAGCGCCTAGAAGCGCTCGGCCACTCCGGCCGGCAACAGAGGGATTGATCCCGTAAAGAGAGACAGGCTCGCAAATCTTCTCGAACTGAGCTAGTGCTCAGGATGTAATGCTTTTGACGTAGACAGGACGCTAAATTCTGAGCTTCGTATCTTTCTACGCTATGTTATCGCAGTACACTCGTAGTTGATCAGAAAGTCTCGGTTCCCTTAGTTGGCCTAGACCGGGGAAATAATATAGCGCATTTCAGTAGCGAAAAAACAACTTGAGTCTGATGATATCACACATTCCTCTACCTCACCAACAAAACACGTTTGAATAATCGGTGAATGGACCTGTAAATAAATGGCCACTCGGATTAAAAATGTGTATGCACACGGGCATGCTGACGGAGGTGATGTAGTGGCACCTAGTGTCTAACTTACTAAGCAGCAGTACAGTTGTGTGCTACGGTTGGTCGAATGTAGCTGTATTGAAGTTCAATAGAGTAAGGCATAAACTTAGTTTTCTAACAGACTGTAAAATAACGACGACGAAGCCAAGTGCGATGATGGTGCAATAAGTGCCCAGAACATAAACAATGAGCAAAAAATGTGTGTGATTGATTCAAAGATGTTGAGAGCGGAGAAACCAACAAGCATAACGACAGCAAACTCTGAGCGATGTGACAGATTCTTGCATGAAATCAGAGGCTGTCTCTGAGACTGAGGTCGGAGAAATAATTGTGTTTAGTAACCTAAGTATTAAAGCAAATATTTACAAATTTTTGGATAAGAAAAAGGTGTTTTCTAGATTTGTGCAACACAAACTGACCGGAAAGCAGAAAATGCCATAGATGAAAACTGATGAGAGATTCAGCACAAATCGACAGGAAAACAGGAAGTGACGTACATTAAAACTGATCACAAGTGACCGAGATCCATATTTCTTGCTATCCATCATCACAAAGGATGAGATGTCGTGCTGCTTGGTCGGTATGCAGTAAAATAGGAACCATCATGGTTAAAAAGCATCCAGGAGCTTTAAAAACGTTGTAAAAAGTACAGCGCGATCAATATCAACTGCTTTGCAAGTGAATAAAAGTATTTCCTTTGAATACGCAATTTTCCTCCTTTTTTATAGTATTCGCCGATCTCTCTAGATTCTCCATGTCCATACCTGTAATCACAGTTCTCTGTGGTTGACTCAAGACGAAAAACAAGAGAGAAAACCATAAAATGAACCTAATAACTTGGCATCCGAGAGATTTCGGAGATGAAGGCTGCGCCTTCCGGGCAGGGTGTAACGTGACTCGTGGCGGGCGGCTGCCTTGGCGGAATGTTGCTCTTGGTCTGTTCGCCTTGTTGGCGACCGCGGCGGGTTTCTTCCGCTTCCTTGCCGCTTTCAAGGAACAAAAATAACGGTCCCCGCGCAAAGGTGACCATTTACTCGAAGTTCGACATGAAATATGGCATGTTCCTAACGTAACGAAACCACAGAGATCATCGTTGGCTTTTAGTGTTACTGGAAATTAACCCATCTGTATTCACTTCGGAAAAACTTCGTTATCCATCTTTTAAGTAGTATTTTTAAGGATTATCAACGTTATCTCTGAAGATATCAACAACTTAAATTAAGAAGAAAAGCATTTTTATTGATCTCAAAAATTTGGTGCGCAGTGTAACACATTTGATTTGAGAGCAATGTATGAATTAAAGTAGGCGATACTCCTCATATCGGAGTTGTTAGTATTAAAAGTAATGGCAATTTTGCTTCCTCTTAATTTCTACTTAGACTTAAAAAAGAGTTATTTAAAGTAATTTCTTTTATGCAGATATGCTATTATCGCGCAAAAATGCAGTAGTCTCATTTTTTAAAAAATTCTGGTTATCGTTGTATTCCGTAGGAGACGTTATTCAAGTACGTTTCATTTCGTTAGACAGATAGGGCTTTTCGAGACAAAAAAATCTTTGCCTGAACCATTTTCTTATCACAACTGTAATGTGCGGAACTTTGAACTGAATCCAAAACCAAGTTCAATTACGCTAAGCGCCAACTACATATTTTTGGGAAATCAAAATTGTGTGTCGAAGCGGGACTGGAACTGGGGTGTCAGCCTTTCGCGAAGAGTGTGCTACTAATCGCGCACTCGTTTTTCTGTCTCCTTTTTTCTCCTAATACTTCTTTTTTAATAAATATATCCTTTAGCTGTGTCGGATTCTTCTGCAGTTATAAACGGAGTATTTTCTTATACTATATAAGACTTCCGATTGTTGATATATATAATTTTTTAAAGTAACAAATTTAAAAGTCTAAATAGCTGGATCGCCTCCTCGTAAGGAAGTGGATTTCTCTGTTCTTAGAAATTTAAATTGATTAACCAAAACTTGTTGCTGAAATAATGTTATAACTTTCTTCATTCTTTTTACAGTGAAATCTGCTTTTCTGCTTGAAATGATATTGTAATTTAAAAACAACAAACTTGAAAAATAAATTGATTCCTCGTAAAGCTTACATTTTGTTAAATATTAAATTTCTTTTGCAAATTTTAATTCAATCTGGAGATCTGAACGCTCATTGAGTGGAGCCGGCCGGAGTGGCCGAGCGGTTCTAGGCGCTTCAGCCTGGAACCGCGGACGCTACGGTCGCAGGTTCGAATCCTGCCTCGGGCGTGTATGTGTGTGATGTCCTTAGGTTAGTTAGGTTTAAGTAGTTCTAAGTTCTAGGGGACTGATGACCTCTGATGTTAAGTCCCATAGTGCTCAGAACCATTTTTGAACCCTCTTTGAGGCTAAATTTCGTCTCATGAACTGAAAATCTTCTTTAAAGTAACGTTCATAGTGAAATGTAACGAGTAATTTTTCCCTTATTCTGGTGTGTCAGTGTCAAACTAATCCTAGAATTGTATTTCTGTACTTGTCTCCCATTTGTTAATTCAACATCCAGCGCTGAAGAAGAAGAAGAAGAAGAAGAAGAAGAAGAAGAAGAAGAATGAACTCCTGCAAGATTGTTGGTTTTCTCAGTGTGGTATGAGAACTGTCCAAAGAGCAAATGTAGGTATTGCGTCTTGGGTAAAAGGTTCCCACGAGGAAGCAGAATATTTGTGATTTCAGTTATAAGGGGTTAAATAAATGGCTCTGAGCACTATGCGACTTAACTTCTGAGGTCATCAGTCCCCAACAACTTAGAACTACTTAAAGCTAACTAACCTAAGGACATCACACACATCCTTGCCCGAAGCAGGATTCGAACCTGCGACCGTAGTGGTCGCGCGGTTCCAGACTGACGCGCCTAGAACCGCTCGGTCACACCGGTCGCCGCTGGATAGTCGTTGGTACGGTCAAATGAAAACAAAAAGATGGAAAAAGTAGGTAAACTGTTTGTTTCAAAGTAATGGTCTTAAATGTTACCACATTTATCCCACTGCGAAACAAGACAGCCAATGCCTTCATGGAAAAATGCCTGCAGTTGCCAACAGAACCATGATTGTACCCAGGCGTGCATCTCTTGCAAATCGACGACCATGATTGTCTTTCTCTATGCCTCCAAAAACATGGGAAACACATGGGGAGAGGTAGGAACGGCATGGAGGAGGTGTCAGGGCTTCCCAATGAAACTTCCGCAGCGTAATTGAAACATCCTTGGCAACATGTAGGTGCGCGTCGAGGTCAGTCTTGTCTCACTGTGGGCTGAGTGTAATAACAGTTATGGCGATTGCTTTTGAAATAATAGAGTTCGCGTTCTTTTTTTCCATCTGTCTGGTTTTCATTTGACTGCCCCTAATACTCGAGGCACCGTCCTCAATATCTCGTTTAATTACATGTTATAATAGAGTTATTGTTCAAGAACACGTGAGCTGTATTAGTGGACTCAAAACTTTAGCTTGCCGCTGGTTCGTCTCCATCCTTTCCTGTCTCCATATCAAGTTAGTGGTAAATGGTTTTTCGAAACAAAGTTTTTCAAGGGTGCACGATGGAGCACCGGTTCAGAGAAAATGCCTTTATTGCTTTTTGAGACCGCGTGCGCGTCTTTACCGTATTTAGATGATCTAAAGTGTTTAGAAATAGCTTCTGCTTAGAGGAAGCTCTACTCTCAATTTGAGAAAGGAAGTAGTGGAGGAAGACCAGTGTGTGTTGTAGCCACCAGACAGAGGAATATATGTTACACTGTGTCTCATGTGGAAGAGACTTACCTTAAAAACTTGAAAGCGGCGTCATGTGAGTAGCCCAACTGTGTGACGAGTGGCAGCACCATTCGAAGATTAACGATCAATTGTCACAGCTTCGTTTTCCCTACCCGTTGACACGAAAACGGTGTCTGTTTTCTCATATCAGCGAGTGACGTTACGACAGGCGGATACGAGTAAAGCGGCAGGCGTGGTGCAACCATTTAGCGCCGGCGGCGTTAGGCGAGGATTAGAGGCTGCAGGTGCGAAGCGTAGGAAGCTTAGGATACGCCGTAGCAGGGCGCGGTCGCTCTGTGCCGAAGGCCGCCCGTCTAAAGCGAGGCCAGCGGGTATACCTCTGCCTTCACATCTACACGCCCTGCACCGGTATGTTTACAAATACGCGCGCCGTACAGTTTTATGCCATCGTTATAATTAAACGATAGATTACGTCGTCAGAAGCTGTTCTTTTACAATCTTTGTTGCATGGCAACTGAGAATGGAAGAGGAACCTTTCCGTACAGAAGCTTTTGAAAAATTCAGCACGTAATACCAGAGTACTTCATGAAGTAAGTTACTAATTATTACGGCAGGCTAAGTAGCTTTTGTTGAATACTTCACTACTCTTCAAAGGGACACACATGCATGGTACTATTTTTCAACATAGTCTCTGTAAACAACGGTAGGTACGTTCTACCAGTCGTTCAGTTCGACTATAGAAATCCGCTCCTTGGTCAAGGAACCATTTAAAAACTGTATGTGAACGCTTCGACGTTGGATTATCCCTCACCTCAAATGGTTCAAATGGCTCTGAGCACTATGGGACTTAACTTCTAAGGTCATCAGTCCCCAACAACTTAGAACTACTTAAACCTATCTAACGTAAGGACATCACACACATCCATGCCCGAGGCAGGATTCGAACCCGCGACCGTAGCGTAGACTGAAGCGCCTAGAACCGCTCGGCCACAACGGCCGGCACCACGTCTGTGAGGCTTTGGTTAAACTGTTGGCGCTATTGTATTTGGTCCATAAATCGTCAAAGTTTCGCTATGAATCTGTGTGCAAATGAGACGTTTTGCCCGCAAGAATCGTACCGTTCCGCGTACTTCAACTTTGGAGTACGTTTCCAGTTACCACGTCATTTCACTCCCACACTGATGAACCTGTTATCCATACCGCAGCAGAACTATCACTGCAGGAAACCAAGATATGTCTTCTCTTCCGCCAACTCGCCACTTACGTTGCGCAATGGTTTTACCGTGGCAGTCCTTACGTTATGGACATCACAACACTAGGACCTTACCTATGACTGAGAGCCACTCTATATGGCAGATTCGGTTCATAATACTACAAAAATTATTAGGTACACACTACTAAATATGATCTCAGAAATGTGTACTGTCTGAAAGTCTAATTGGAACGGCATGGAATTAAAGAGGCTACAAATATGTTCCTGGACAATCTCCCTCTTCTTGCCTTGGGAGCGAGTCTATTACTAATTACCAATTGTCTCTGGACGACACTTGCTAACTAGTTGCTAATCAACCACAACAAAAATAATTTTAATGCGAGATATCTCAGGCGAATGAGAAAGCGAAGCCACGTATGGTCGAGACATTATGTACTGGTATCTGGGACATGGATATGCCTGAAAGAAGGGCAGTCCTCTCGCTTGTAGCGATTTCTATTCAGTTTTTCACCGAGCGAGGTGCTGCAGTGTTTAGCGCAGTGAAATCGCATTCGGGAGATCGATGTTTCAAGCCTGGGTCCGACCATCATTATTTAGGTTTTCTGTGATTTCCCTAAATCGCTTAAGGCAAATGATGGGATGGTTCCTTTGAAAGGGGGCGGTTGACTTCCGTCCCCATCCTTCCGTAATCTGACCTCGCTGTTTGGTCCCCTCCGGCCGGGGTGGCCAAGCGGTTAAAGGCGCTACAGTCTGGAACCGCGTGACCACTACGGTCGAAGGTTCGATTCCTGCCTCAGGCATGGATGTGTGTGATTGCCTTAGGTTAGTTAGGTTTAATTGTCCCCTGGTTACATGCGCGTTTCACTGTTATATTAGAACACCCTTACACGGAATGGCACTCCAGTTTCATGCAGACCGATCATTCCGCCGCTTCTGAACTTACAGGTTGAGCCGTTGTGCCTATTTGTGCGTAATCTTTCAGTATTCTTAATCAGCTATTGGTGGTACACAGTTCTGTCGGACGGTTGTATTGATACTGCCGGTGTTCTGAGTGCTGCAGAGTGGGCTGTACACGTCTCAGGACACAAACATTGTAGGTATGTTCATTAATCAGTGCGCTCGAGGAGTACGCTGAATAAATTAATAATTCCACTTTCTACCACCAGGTGAAAATATGGCACTGTAAGCAATCAGAATGCGAATTTTTTCCTGTTTAAACGTCAGTATGCTGTTGGTCGCTTGGCGAAGCATATTGATTTATTTTGTGAAGTGACTGTTGGTTTAAAGGGTTAAAACGGTTGAAGTTTTCTGTACGAAACGCAATGGCTATTGAAAAGTAAGACTGTGCACTGCTAGTCAAGTTGCTTTATCAGAACGGCAGCAAGAGAAGCGCTGCACTGCGGAAATACACTACTGGCCATTAAAATTGCTACACCAAGAAGAAATGCAGATGATAAACGGGTATTCATTGGACAAATATATTACACTAAACTGACATGTCATTACATTTTCACGCAATTTGGGTCCTTAGATCCTGAGAAATCAGTACCCAGAACAACCACCTCTGGCCGTAATAACGGCCTTGATAAGCCTGGGCATTGAGTCCAACAGAGCTTGGATGGCGTTTAGAGGTACAGCTGCCCATGCAGCTTCAACACGATACCACAGATCATCAAGAGTAGTGACTGGCGTATTGTGACGAGCCAGTTGCTCTGCCACCATTGAGCAGACCATGCAGTCGTGCATTATCCTGCTGAAATGTAGGGTTTTGCAGGGATCGAATGAAGGGTAGAGCCACGGCTCGTAACACATCTGAAATGTAACGTCCACTGTTCAGAGTGCCGTCAGTGCGGACAAGAGGTGACCGAGACGTGTAACCAATGGCACCCCATACAATCACGCCGGGTGATACGGCAGTATGGCGATGGCGAATACACGCTTTCAATGCTAAACCGCGATGTCGCCAAACGCGGATGCGTCCATCATGATGCTGTAAACAGAACCTGGGTTCATCCGAAAAAATGACGTTTTGCCATTCGTGCACCCAGGTTCGTCGTTGAGTACACCATCGCATGCGCTCCTGTCTGTGACGCAGCGTCAGGGGTAACGGCAACCGTGGTCTCCGAGCTGATAGTCCATGCTGCTGCAAACGTCGTCGAACTGTTCGTGCAGATGGTTGTTGTCTTGCAAACGTCCCCATCTGTTGACTCAGGAATCGAGACGTGGCTGCACAATCCGTTGCAGCCATGCGGATCTCGACTGTTAGTGATACGAGGCCGTTGGGAACCAGCACGGCGTTCCGTATTACCCTCCTGAACCCACGATTCAATATTCTGCTAACAGTCATTGGATCTCGACCAACGCGAGCAGCAATGTCGCGATACGATAAACCGTAATCGTGATAGGCTACAATCTGAGCTTCAACAAAGTCGGAAACGTGATGGTACGCATTTCTCCTCCTTACACGAGGCATCACAACAACGTTTCACCAGGCAACGCCGGTCAACTGCTGTATGTGTATGAGAAATCGGTTGGAAACTTTCCTCATGTCAGCACGTTGTAGGTGTCGCCACCGGCGCCAACCTTGTGTGAATGCTCTGAAAAGCTAATCGTTTGCATATCACAGCATCTTCTTCCTGTCGGTTAAATTTCGCGTCTGCAGCACGTCATCTTCGTGGTGTAGAAATTTTAATGGCCAGTAGTGTATCGCCGGCAGAAACAACTCCGAAGAGGCCCCATGTCAATGTGCTAGCAATGTTGATGAAGTTACTGTAGCTGTTTCTACTCTGGTTAACAGTTCAAAGGATTTTGCGGCTCACTTTATGCTGGTCCCCTACAAGATTTAGAATGTGCACAAAATGAAGCCCGAAGATAGGCTACAACGCCGTGACTTCGCCATTCGTTTTTCGGCACGTATGGAAATGGATGACTTGGATGTAAGAGGCACATTTTACTCTGCACGGTGCTGCGAATGCACTACTCCGGTAAGTGCTGTGAAGGAATATCCACTACACTCAGCTTATGTGACTGCGCGCTGTGGTTTCACAGGCGCTTTTATTTTTATTATTCGAGGAGGTAACACATCGTGGGCCTGTTGGGTGCACAGTGACATCTGCACGTTATAAGGACCTCCTTGTGCAACACTTGATTCCAGCTTGCAAGGACGCAACTGTGTCCACACCACTATTTTCACGCAAGTGGGGGCGACGCCATATACCGCTTGCCAGGTGAAAGGTTGGCTTTGACAAATCTTTGGTAACGATCGCATCATCACTAGGCAGCTTCAAGAGATATAGCGTCCAGACCCCCCTCCCCCCGATCACAATATATCACCCTGATTACACCGAATATGCAGCCAGCAACTGTCGATCATGCCATGTTACTGATGCAGCATGTTGCTGAGTCAGCAGACCATATTGAACACAGGTTGTAACTTGTGACCATATCCTGCTGAACGAGTCAGAATCACCGTCATCATGTATTTGATCGTTCCTCCCCTTTTCCTGCACCCACACCACATTCTGACTGATTGCAGCCACATTGTTAAGCTATTGGACCTCCTGAAATGCGTAGCATGGCAAAATACTAGTAATATACAAAACTGGCGAATCACTAAGTGAGTTTTCAGATGTCACTGGTATATGGTCAACGCTACTGCGCAACTGTAAACCCACTATGGAATATTGTGAGTAATTTGAAAAAAGTTTAGTGGAGGTCTTCCACACATATTACTTACACACTGTCGGAGTAGGAGGTAGATGTTGTTCTATCAGCGTGAGACTTGCAAATTTCAACAGGACACAGAATTTCGAATTAAACTACCCACAGCTACTGACGTGAAGATAACCTCTATGGGCTCGGAAGCTCTCCGAAAGAGCCCTGGTCAGTCGTAATTCAGTGCTGAGCTTGATAACAGAGGCGGTTATATTTAGAGACGGCGTGGAACAGAAAACAACGGTACATATGAGCGCCATGCAATTACAGTGACGAACTCAAAGCGTGCAATGGTGGTTACGTCTTCCAGTTTTTATTTTGCGACTGCCGATTGTAATTTATCTTTCCTTCCGTTTTTTGTCTGTGTTTGAGCTGCTTTCATTTTATGACCAACAAAATTTTCTCTAATTCTTCAGGCATAATGTTATTTATGGATGCCAATTAGTTGCCTGAGTGTCCAGTGACGAAGATGGCGATAAATGTTGCTTGGGTTGCGTACTGGTACTACTTGTAAATCCCGATATTTATCATGATATATGAAGGGCTTATTTCAATAGTGGTACAAGTCCACTTTTGTTCATTCTGAGATACCGAGTCCTAAAGTTAAATGAGCGCTGAAAAATCTGCAGTTGAGATACCAGAAATATTCAAGCATATGGCTTCTTGCTAGAGGTGAACCTTTCTTTCCGTTTGTTTGGACCATTACTGTCAGAAGCATTATAGACAGAAAAGTGGAGGTATTGGACTTGTACCACCATTGAAATAAGCCCTTCATATACCGTAGTTGAATGAGTTTTCTCAACGTAAATTCCACTCGGCCAGTTTTACTCCCGGTATCCTCTACGTATTCTCACAGATGTCGGCAGCATTTGAAAGAATCATATATAAAGCCTTTAATGGAACAAACGCCCTGAATTTTGGGAAACTAAAGACGGAGAATAATGAGAGGTAAGGTTTTAATAAAGGTTAGAAAAATATTTTTCCACTTGACCTCACCTGATCTGACATTATCCCAGCTTCGCCAAAGGCCGACTGCAGAATAAAACTAAACGTTTTGCTACGTGAAACAAAGTATGGCGCTACAAAATCAATGTTGTTTTTTTTAGGACTCTCAGTTTAAGAATATGTACCAATATACAGCAAGTTTAACGGTGCATGTGAATATACACCAGAAGGAACACCATCTACTACAGTAGATGTGTTGTATGTGAGTTCTGCTTTAGGGGGTACGGTATCTGAAGTTCCCAGAAGTTCAGTGCTGTTTGAAGGGACGTTCTTCGCCACGTTCATTCTGAACTTACGTATCTGCGAGACAGATGTATGGATGCGTGTTTGACTGTATGAAATGGAAATGGATGTTTTAAACCAACCCAAAGTGGCGTGCAGTCTCAACTCTACACCTGTTCTCATACGATCCACAAATACAACACGTCCTTTCATAAAGTGATGCAAGTCGGCAACCTATACAGCATTCATCTTAACGCTCGGAGTGGAAGAACAACTCTGGATCTGTAACGAAAAAGCGGTTGTCCTTGAGACTGCACGCAATCGGCCGTCCACTCACGCTGCCGTCATCATGACCAGAATCATTGCGTGTCATAAGGAAGCACGTTTAAGCAATTAAGAAAGAAGTTACTTCAAACCGTTATACAATAGAGTGCAGATTTCCTGGGTCATTGGTTTTACAAACCATCTACTGTCCATAAGCAGTCTCATTTATTCTGCTGCGATGTTTTACTGTTCCGATCTTCGATGTATGTAGCACATGCTGTATTTATAACTTTGAAAATAACAATAAGAAGCAGGTGGGTTGTAGATATTTCTTGTGACAGTTCCGAAAATATCTGGGTAGAGATTTTACTCAGAAAGATGTCAGTGACATTACTTCCCGAGGATAGAACAATAAATAAAGGCTTCATGACGCAGTCTGGAGGAGAAACCAAGAATTCGCGTCTCACAATGCGAAGAATCAAACTTTGTTGACTATATAATGCATTAGTGAAAACTGTTGAAGTGAATGATGGTAAAAGGGAGTTGATACGTATAAATGGAGAGAATCCTGCAAAATGAAAATAGAGAGCCTACGAGATTAGTCTTCAACGCTGCACAGTTGACTGACACGACACATCGACCTTTTAGAACAGCAGTGGTTTCCCTAAAACACTGCAAGAGAATATCTTATAAATGGTTCCTTGAATCACGTAAAGGCACACCTGGATATCCGTCATTTTATTCCTAAAGGTTACCAGATGGATATTCCTGAAGAGATTGAAATTTTTGCTAATTTAAAAAAATACTGACAGCATTTGTTAAATGAACAAAGCGATTTCCGTAATAAAGGCTTTTTCGAAGTATTTTCTGGCCTGTTATGATGTCTTGTTCCTGTTTTCTGCCTTTTTCTTTTGTTGGAGTTCCTTTTTTCCGGCTCACATTTGCCTAATTAGCTTGATTTATCAGTTATTTCGCACTGGTTGTTTAGTGCGCACTTGTGAGAAGCAGATGCTAGTGTGCTAATCTCGGATCGTGTCTGAAGGCGGGCGTTATTTACCTGCTTCTAGTTCACGTCTAGCTTGCCCACACCAGTACTTAAGTAATTTATTATGAGTTTTCACTTTGATAACGCTTTCTCTCACAGTCAGTTTTACATTTCGAATATTCTTAATCTTATATTTGCGATTTAAGATTTACTAGCTTTATGATACTACATAGTCAAATGTAGCTTTCAACTATACCAATCACAGGCTGATGTGTTTCCATTACGAGTACGCTCTGGGAGTCTTTGGTTGTTGAATTACTGTGTAACACATTCAAGTATGTATGATTATGTATAAAAGTTAATTTGTTTTATAATATAGTGACCTATTATCTTACTATTTCCCTTTCCTTTCTTTCTAAACAGATCATATGATGATAACTTGACAGTAAGACGAAACTGGTAATGATATCAGTTGTGCGAAGTCGTAGTGATACGTGTAATAAAAAATTCTAAATTGTTTAGTATGTAATTTAGCTTTTGCAGTCATCTGTTCTGATCCTATCTCCATATTTGCATCAACATTTGTTTGCACCGTGACACGGAGCAGAATCTCACGATAACTTTGAGCAAGCCTCAGATCGATCCCAAGTACTTAAAATACGATCTGTAATAGTTGTGCTTGAATAAAGTTGTGATTATCTTCTCACCGTTACGTTTTCGCGATGTTTAATTACAGCATCGTATACTAAAAAGATAAAAAGTTTGATAACAGAGCTAGTACACAGATAATAGGTTACTACTGTGCTATCCTTAAGTCTTACTTCGGAAACTGAAGACTCTAGAAGCAAAGAAACTGGCCGAAAGTATCTTTCCAGAATTATTAAGGAGTTAAGTAACCGTCCAAATATATAAACTACAAATACAATACGGTGATGGGACCACGACTCTCTCTGGAAACGGATATTCACCTCTGCGTAAGTAGTTTTAGTGGTGCAGTGGTCAAGAATGAAATATGAAATCGGCAGTTGCTTGACAGGCATCGCCATATTGACTCATTAGTTGCCCGGTACGTCTGCAAGTTACTATTCCTCAACACATCGCTTTCCAAATCCTTGATAGGATGAACGATGCGCTAGTTGTGGTGTGTCGGACGATTATCCAAAACCTTATTAGCGCGTGGCACGATTGGAGAGTTTCTAACGAAATTGCCCTTTACGACGCACGCACTAGGTCGTTTACAGAAGTAGGGCAAGAAAGAGGCACTCATTTTACCAATAAATCACGGTAATTGTGAAACTATGAACACAGACATCGAAGAAAAAACTTCAGACGCTGTGTTATGAACTACCTTCATGGAAGAAGATAACAGGCATTCTGCTGGGATGAAAATTGACAGAGATCTTGTATAATATACCACTCGTAATGCAATGCTAGCAAAATTACAGTGAACTTACATAAGCCCTTTTTAGGGTGTTTATTACAAGAAGTTCAGTGAGCATTAATTCGTGTAATAAATGCGAGTAAGTGGCGAAGAAAACAGAAATAAGATTCTAGGGGAAAATATGCGAACTACGAAAGCAAGTTAAAAGGTACTTGGCGGGCACAGAGATGACGTTGATATCAATAATGTTTTAGTTTCGTTCCCGTTGATCCATAACGTGCAATAACCTGTCACCTTGATCTGCAGAATCGTTGTGAACATACGTATGTGTAATGCAACATTAAAAAAATTCGTTATTACTGACAGCTGTTTGTAGGTCACAAATCACGCATAATGGACACACAAACATTTCTCAGCGTTGAGAGATTACTCGATGTAATGATATGGTACATACATTTTACAACTGACCGCTTTTCATTAAGTGTGGTAAGCTTCTTTTGTATATTATTGCTAATTTTATTCTTTGCAATAATTTCCACTACGTAACATATTTGTTTTGTTTCTCTTGTTCCTATAGCTTCTGAACTAGTTGGTTTTACCTAGCTGGTTTATTTTGGGTTTTTTTCGGAAATATTACTCATACGGACATGTCATGTCTTACATATTACCCCTTTTAATATTGTTAATTTGTATATGAGGTCCAAGCTTATCTGACGATCATTTCCGTTCTTTTAAATAGTTCCCAGCTGTATAGACCACGCAGGGTTTTCAGTGCTCTGTATGCTGACTTTTAAAAAAAATTATGATTAGCACGTTGTTATTGTTATTTATTTTCTCACTTCCAGACTGTTATATGTTCGAGGTTTCGTTCATGAAATTTAACTTTAGGCAATTTTTTTGTTCTTTGCTTATTTTTTTATCTGAAGATAGTTGCTTACTCAATGGAAGTTAGTCATCAAATTTTAATGTTTTATAATGTACGCGACTCAAACAATTATATTAAAAAATAAGTTTTAAGAATTTACATTTAAGAAATGGGTCACTGAATTCAGAGGTACTCGTTTTCTCATGAACTTATCAATGTAAAAGCCGTTCCAAAATTGCAACCACAAATGAAATCATCTAGAGAGCGCAAAATATGCTATTAGTGGATTGATGATTAAAGGTGTATAAAATAGCTGACACCATACGCACATCAGAACAAAGCGTACGCTACATTTATATGAAAAATTAACTGTGAGAAAGATCTCTGCAATATGACAATGCAATTTCTGAAGTTGTATCGCAGCAATGTTTAAAAGTTTTGGAAAGAAGCCACAAAATTATTTGCTCCATTTTGTTACGATTTATGGCATATGAGACGTGCACGCCAAAAACAAAGGAGTACACGAAGAAGTGGGTGGAAGCGATGATAATGCAACAAAAAATGCGCTGAAAATTTGATCTGCCGACAACGTTAAGGTCAGTGTTTTCTGGGGCATAAAAATGAGTCTTTATACTGCCTACCTGGCAGAGAGGCAAACTATAATTGATAAATAGCGTAGAAGTTTTTGGATCCAATGGATGAAAAACTACATGAAAAGAGGGGTGAATTGGAAAAGGAAACAGAAGCTTTCGTAGGACAAAGCCATAGCCCATAAAGGTGCTTTGGCAATGGGAAAAATAAGAGATTTTTGGTACGAATTATTGAAACATTCAATCTGTTTACCGTATCCTGCGCACTACGAGGTCCGCCTATTCCTACATCTAAAGATATTTCTACCTGTAAAATTTATTGAGTAACATGAAGGTCTTAAATAAATGTCATGTGATTAGGGCCTTCCGTCGGGTAGACCGTTCGACGGGTGCAAGTCTTTCGATTTGACACCACTTCGGCGACTTGCGCGTCGATGGGGATGAAATGATGATGATTAGGACAACAACACCCAGTCCCTGAGCGGAGAAAATCTCCGACCCAGTCGGGAATCGAACCCGGGCCTTAGGATTGACATTCTGTCGCGCTGACCACTTCTTTTTTATCTCATTTTGTTCGTTGTTGGTCGTTGAATTTGTTCGGAGCGGACGTCCCATGATGCTTGTTCAGATAATCGTTTATCCATTAACTCAATTTTTACCGAACAAGCTGAGCTACCGTGCCGCCTATACCACTCACCTACCGCGGGCGGACATGAAGTTATTTCACGCTCTATTCAGGTATTTTGCAGACCTTTCTGAGTCACACTTAACAGATTAAATTTGCTTGCTGCAAGAACGATGGACTAAGTCCACCGACCTAAAGGGCGTCTAACTCTAATTAGAAATTAGCTAAAATTGACATCTCTTACAAGTAGGCTGAGTAGTTTTCTTAGTACGCTCATAATATACGCAAGGATTAAGGCAGTATTCGAGCCCCAAGACTAAATAAAACACACCTGCGTGAAGCTGCTGTCGACAATTATTCTGTTTGTTGTACAAAGTACGCTCCCTTTCCAGCCTATAGAGTGAATGGACATTCGTCTATCTTTCAGCAGTTTTTCTAGATCTGTGGCCAGATGCCATTCCAGCTGCCACATCTATATTTACATTGATGCAGAGGAAAGTTACGTAGGCCATTTCTTTGTGAAACGTGTAACATTTAGTCTGAGTGACGTATTGTGTATCATGTTGCGCTCCACAGGAAGAGATAGGGAACTATGCACCACTTGGCTATACGAAGTACAGAAACCGGTCAATACCTCCAGTGATACTGACTTGTCTACTAGACTAATTATAGATAATCCGATACTCGCGTTAACTGATTTACGGCAATAATCGAAATTCCAAATCTGAATGACCGGACGAGGAATATTCTTCTGAAGAAACTTTAAAGGGATTAGCATGGAGTATAGAAGTAGATGTAAATCTGTTATTGTCAATCTGTTATAGCTGTCAGAAGTTATTTCACCATGATTACAATAACAAGATAAAAAGAGACGAAGCGCATACCAAAACTTGTAAATGATCCTTTAGCCCCTCTTTCTGGGTTATATGAAGTAAATTCCAGCTCACCTTCGGATGGAAAGTACTGATGCAGAGGTATGTAATTCACACTTGTATTCGCCCCTCCTCAGCGCGAAGAATCAAGGGCGTTAACGAGGCGTGACCTACAGAATAGCAACGCACATCAATGATAGCCCGGAGTTCGTATTCGGTTCCTTAAGCAGCGCAGGTTGGATCGATGCCAAACCATCGACGCTGCGTAGTGGCAAGAAAGAATCATAAAAATGTAATTGCAAGACGTGAAAGTATCGGCAACAAATTTTGACTTTAGTAAGAATTCTGCGTAATTGAATCACTGTTAAAAATCCAGATTTTAATTGTTATATTCTGTGCTCAGAACATATGAGACACATCGGACAAACTGCGTTCAAAAGTAATCAGTGAAATAATTAATGTGTGTGTTTGAATATTATTTCAGGAACAGTGCCGGATCTCTGTAAGCTCATTGAAAAGTCTTGTAATCGGCGAAGTATGAATAAGGGAACTCCTCATGATTATAGCCAGGGAAACATGCAGTTGCAGATGGTTTACCTTGAATTATCGTATGGGTACTACTCAGTAGCACAGTACACAGTACACTGACGAGTGTGTGGTACCTTTTGAGTAATATTTGGTTATGGATTAGTATGGTAGTCACGGTTCTAGTATAGCTCAGCTTTGACGGACAGTTGTAATAAATTACAAATTCCTAATTTCCCACACAGTCCTCTCAATATCTACTACTGATTATCTTTTCCACCAGCGGGTCTCAAACATTCGGTCGCGTACCAGAACGTCAACCCGATTCAACGATCTTGGACTCTAGTCACAAAAGCAGACTTCCAGCACCAATACGCAAGTTCCTGTGGGTTGCTAATTAGAAGCTGCGTTTAGCGATGTCTAGGAAGTGTGACTTATTCATGAAAATATTTTATTTTAATTTCCGTTTAAAACGTAATTTTTAATATGAACGTTAAAATGTTACCTCAATTAAGTCGACGTTACAGGCAAAAAAAAAAATTATACGTTGCCAAGAAAGAAATGTATAAAGTTCCATTACAAAATCGGGCCGCGACGACCTCGCTGGCGTGACCAATTAAATCACACACGCATTCTGATTTTTTAGGTCAATTCCACCATCAATACGATTAACGAGCAGCAGTTTCGCTACGCCAAAAATGAAGTTTTCCCCTACATCTTATTAACGAGTTCTGAAACTCACTTCTCGGAGCTCCTACTCAAGTTTTATGGTTCACTGCATGAAGAACGGGTGGTGAAAGTTGGCGTACGTTCGTTGTGTCCAACCGGTCGAATCGTGATTCCAAAGAGGTCGAGCTACATACTACAATAATGTAGGAGAGCACTAGTTCTTTATCTAACTAAACGTGCGCTCTCAGTGTGTGTGTGTGTGTGTGTGTGTGTGTGTGTGTGTGTGTGTGTGTGAGTGTGTGTGTGTGTGTGTGTGTGTGTGTGTGTGTTGTAGGGCACAGAGAGAGAAGGGCACAGAGGGGAAAAGATAGAAATCGAAACATAGAATGAGAGGGATGGAGAGAGATTGGGGAAGGGGGGGGGGGGTGGGGGGTGTTTTTACTACATTTCAAGAGAGTGCTTCGTAGCTGAAAGTGGAATGGAACATGTATTAAAAGTAACAGAGACCTATACTAGTAATTGCTTCCAGTGCCAACAGTTGATCAGATGGTAAATGGAAAGGATTTGGGACCACGTTAAGTACTCAGTACAGCAAGTGGCTTTCTAAAATTTCCTTTGAAAAAGTCATCACTCTTTCTAAATTTTATTCTTCAGCTATTCAGTCTGAAGCATTGCCAAAATTTGTTTTATTTAATGTTCCATATGTGCCCCTCCCCTCCCGCACTCTTTCTCTCTCACCCTTCCGCTCTTTCTGTCTATGTCATAGTTTCTCTCTCTCTCTCTCTCTCTCTCTCTCTCTCTCTCTCTCTCTCTCTTCAAACAATAACGGGTAAACTGGGGTATTATGTAGTCCGATACGTGCATCTATTCAGCATCGAGGCAATCCTGTCATTACATACCAGCTACCTGATCGTCTCTCTAAACTTGAAGAATGGCCTGTTACTATAGTTCTACATCTGCATGAGTGCATCACGGCAGAAGTGAATGTGATATAACGCAATAACAAGTAATACATATCTCTATGATTTTAGTTCTGTCGAAGAGCTTAGGTTTAAACAGCTCTTATTTCATACTGACGTAAAAAATGAAGATCAGGTGTGAAAATTGGATGCATTGCTGATTGTAATGAGTTCAATGAAAGTTATTTCGTAACAGGTGACTGTCTTCATGCACGCTCTATTTAAGTGATTCACAGTAATCTACTGAAACATGGATAGTGAGAAATAAAGGATTGTAACTCCTGCATAATTAATAAAACAAAGTTGTAGAATTGCCAAACGAAATTTGCAAATAGCACCTTTCCAGATATTTGGCTAGAAATGAATGTAAGAATCCATTAGATTTATGGCTTAACTACTCGACAGTGATGAGAATTTAGCTTCTTGAGGAAAATTATGAGTTATTAGATTACAAAAATTTATTTACCGTACATATTCTGTCATTTTCACTTGTCACACTGACGAACTAATACCGCATATTATCAGGTCAATATGAGTTCTGATCATACGCGAGGTCCCTTTTCTGCTCAATACTGCGATGTTCGAGCGCCCATCTCGATCATGCACTGCAAGGAGTAATTTCCCCTCAAATTATTGTCCAAATTCTCGTGTGTTACTAGAGGGCTAGATTTTCCACAGCTTTTATTCAAGCAGTTCCCCTATACCATTCATAGCTTCAGCTACCAAAAGTCACTTTCTAAATTTAACTAGATGTGGATCGCGGTCTCCTGCACAAAAATGTAAAACAGCGGCTATGACGTTTACACTGTAACCACACAGGCAACAAATATGGTTTAATACCGAATTATATATTATATATTGTACCAAATTATATGTGAACCTAAATGCAGTGAATGAATGGTTCTATTTTAAGATCTATATGGGAATCTGTAAATTAAAGAAAGGCGGTAAATGATTGTCTATGGACAGACGTACATCCAGAAAGTCAGAAAAATGAAAACTTTTTGAGCGTATGGCTCGCACAATACACTGACAGAAGAAAATAAATTTGTGGATTTTTCCTAAGCTTCATTAAGACACACGTGCTTTTTCAATTTGGTGCATATTACTATACGTTTCGTTTACATTCCGTACATATTCGTTTTTATTTGCTACTGTCACAGACTTTCGATTTTACACGACAGTATGTGTTTCCTTACTTAGAATAGCGCTGGGATACGTATTCATTTATCTTAGCTGGTATGGAAATCCAGTGCTGTTTCCAGTCTTGGAATGACTTCGTTGAAATCCATGCACAGCTGTAAGCTGCTTTAACTTCAGTCGAGTAACTGGAAGTTCTTATAAGTTGGAGTGCTGGGAATACTGACCAGATAATTGTCTATGAGATTCCCAAAGAACCTCAAGAATTGTCTGTTACAACAGAAGCTGTTTTCTCTCCTGAAATGACTGATCTGAAAAATGCTGATCCACGTAACTGTGAGTGGTCAGTGGCAGGACCTTGTACTCAGGACAGAAGAAACAACATAAGGGCTAATCCCAGGATACAACAAATGTAAGGTGCTGTCTGAAACAAAGTGAACTTGACCCACTGTAATACATCTCTGCTGTTGGAAAGCCACCTACATCCTGTGGTAAATCGAAGGAGATACAGAAGAGGAGTAGTTTATTAATCGTAGTTCAAAGGTACGGCGAATAGTGGTAAACATAAAAGAAATGGCAACAGGTGTTGGGAAGGATAATCAACTGATCTCATTGTGTATAGCTGGAGGACTACTTCGGCTTGTTGAAGAGTCATTCCCTGCAGCAATTAAGGGGACAGGGTGCAACTAGTCGCAGATTATTGCTCACAGCGAAGTAAACGATGCCGGTCGTCTGGGTTTTGAGATCAAAGTCAGGTAGTTCTGATGTCTGGCAGAGAAGATATTATGTTACTCAGTCTTGATAGTGGTGTTTCAGTGAAGCTCACAATCTGTAGCGTTGTCCATTGGAATGACCGTGTGCATTTCGTTTTGAGCCGAATGGAAAGCATGGACAAGAGACGGAGGCGATTCTGTTACATCGTAAGCAGTGACGTTTTAGATTCCCTCCTCGCGGTTGAGAGCTGCTGTGTCAGCCAAAATGCATTAGATGCACCATAGGCGGCTAATACTGCAACTGACTTTGTTACAGTGGGCTACAAAATACTCAAATCAGACTTCAATAAATGCCATAAATTGGTGATAATATCGCGACATTATTGATGAACCGTAGAATTCGCCAGAGTTTGAAGTATTATTCAGAAGCTGTGCGGTCAGCATTACACTCGGCACCGAAAGTTGGCTAAGGCCAGAAACTGATAAAAGCAAGATCTTCGGGGCAAACCTAAGTATTTATCGAAAAGACAGGCTTCACCGGTGGGGATATGGTGTATTTTTAGCAGAAGACGAAATCTTAAATCAGTTGAGGTAGCAACTGAGTCCGTGAAACGATTTAGGCGCAAACAAAAATCACGAATGGGATAAAAGCTGTAGTTGTATCATTCTATCGCCCACCACATTCAGCTATTGAAGTGACTGACAATTAAAAAAAAAAAAACTCATTTCCTCAGCATGTATGTATTCAAGTCATGCTATTTGGAGGAGACTATAATCATCCCATAAGAACACCGTTACAAAAGGTATCTCTGAAAATCACATAGAACAGAACGATTTCCTGGATTCGAGAGCTTACGAGTCGTCCTTCGTACGATGTAATGAACTGATTTACTACAAATTTCGTTGTTAACATTGTAAGCAAAGCAAACCCGATCAACAAGTAGGGATGGGGTCATCGAACACCACTTGCACACTGCGGCTGGCGTCGTGTGTACACTGAAATGGTCAGCTACGATGTAAAAATGTGTAGGACTGCAGTATATGTTTACAAGTTACAGGAAAATTGAAAATTTGTGGTAAGTTCTATGGGACCAAACTGCTGACGTCATCGGTCCCTAGGCTTACACGCTACTTAATCAAACTTAAACTAACTTACACTAAAGCCAACACACGCACCCATGCCCAAGGGAAGATTCAAACCTCCGACGCGGGGAGCCGCGCGAACCATGGCAACGCGCCTAAGACCGCACGGCTACACAGCGCGGCTTACAAGTTCTAGCTTACAGCCTATCAACCTAGTGAATTGGCGTTGTATCCGGTTACGAAGTTCACAAACATGATTTTCGTGCACGGAGAAGGAAATTTAAACTATAGGGAAACGGACGACTTGTATCGAGCTACGTACCTACGTAGGAGATATCCCACGCAAACATATTTCTAAAGATGTTCTAACGGTTAAGGGTAACAGGGCAAATGGTGCCACAATACAGTGGCTGAGGAGAACAATGAACTTCATGGACTTCCGATATGGAAGAAGCAGTAATTGTTCCAGTCGATGATGAGCCTACAACCAACACTGCATCAGTTGGATGTGAAACGAGTGTCGCACACATTATTGTGCGGGAAATAATACACGAAAAGCACTACCGATCACAGAAAGCGAAAGCTTCAACTCCCGCTGAGTTCGGATCTTGCGTCTTGTTGAACCACTTTTCTCAAATAAATCGTGTTTCATCAGATATGGAATGCCTAGTAATTTAAAATTTATGTATCGGTCATTGAGAAGTCGATAATTGGTTAACAGACCAGTAACTACTTCCTCCTCGATTAACTGTGCCACACCACTGTGTTTCCGAGAGAGAAACAGATAGTGAGTCTGCTGTATCAGACACATCGGTTGGCCGAGCGGTTCTAGGCACTACAGTCTGGAGCCGCGTGACCGCTACGGTGGCAGGTACGAATCCTGCCTCGGGCATGGATGTGTGTGATGTCCTTAGGTTAGTTAGGTTTAAGTAGTTTTAAGTTCTACGGGACTGATGACCTCAGCAGTTAAGTCCCATAGAGCTCAGAGCATATGTCAAATTCAATACCGTAAAACCGACATTTGCAAGGCGAAAATATTGTCATTTAATAAATATTGGAGCCGGCCCCGGTGGCCGAGCGGTTCTAGGCGCTTCAGTCCGGAACCGCGCGACTGATACGGTCGCAGGTTCGAATTCTGCCTCCGGCATGGATGTGTGTGATGTCCTTAGGTTAGTTAGGTTTAAGTAGTTCTAAGTTCTAGGGGACTGTTGACCTCAGATGTTAAGTCCCATAGTGCTCAGAGCCATTTGAACCATTTTAATAAATATTGAGTTATCGTCTGACATTTGCCGAAATTCGCTCAGTGTCCTAACATGAAAACTTAAGATATGAAAGTCAAGAGGTGGTCCACGGTTGCTTAGATGAAAGAGGGAAAAACAGTGGAAAAACGGGGCAGGTGGTGCATCACCTCCTGGTGCTCGCCCTCTCTGCACGGGATACAACTATAGTTAATCCAGCTCCTCTCTCGGTTTCCTCTAAATTGTTTCTATTATTGTTGATTAAAAATTTATACTTACAGAAACGCGGTTATTAATTCTTATGGGTAACTGTAGGACATAATGAAATAATAAAGTAGCATAGCACTTGTTTCACAGGAGTTTTTGTATCTGTGCCATGTGGATCACTATGGTGTTTGTTCAGTGTGGCGTTACGTAGAGACTTCAGAAAGTAGGTTACACATGTTGTCAAACGCTCAGACCATTGCTCAACTGGAGAGGACAGTAGATGTTCAAGGTTGCCTAGGACGCAGTTCAGCTGCGGCAGAGTTGCCCGGTACACCCCAGTATGCGAGTAAAATGGTGCAGCAACTGGAAACGTAATCCAAGTTTTTAGTAATCGGTACAGTACAAGTCTTGTGAGCAAAAGGTCTTAACTACACACATATTCATCGTGAAATTCTGGGAGTATGTGGACCAAATGCAGTGTGGCGTCCAGCTGTAGTGAAACGGTACCAACAGTTTCACCAAGGCCTCACAGACATTGGTGGTAATGCTGACCTGGAAGGAAAGCCATCAACAACGACTACAGACGACATTGTCCAGTAAATTGAGGAACTGGTTCGCAGCACTCGCAAAGTGACTACCGCAGATATTGCTCAGAATATGCGCATTGTTGTCGGCAGTGACCATTTCATCGTCAGAGATCGTCTGCAGTATCGGAAATGGTGCTGACGCTGGGTTCCGCAATCATTGTCACCTGCACGCAAAGACGCAAGGTCTGGACTTCCTTGAGCGTTACTCTATAGTAGACAATGATTTCCTAAGCCTCACCATTACCTGTGGTGAGGCATGGATGCATCGTAAAATAAAATTTTCTCCTCGAGACATGTCTCATCCTTACCTACGATAATGGTGGAAGCTGAAGAAATTAATTAAAATTTGTGTCACAGTCGAGACTTGGCCGGAGATCCCCTTGCTTACTAGCCAGGAATGCTAGCTGTTACACCAATGCAGCACTATCGCCACCGACCCTGTACGGACTACCCCTTTGCGTCAGATGCTGGGGTGCTATTCCAATGCCGGAGAGCGCCGGCAATAGTGTCGATCTAAGAAGGGGAACATAGCTGAAAAGTTTGTGTTGAAGAGGGTATTGGACTTGGGCAGTCCGTACAGCAATGTTAGCTGTAGTGCTGCGTTGGTATAATGCTGCCTAGTTAAAAAGGAGACCCGATTACAAGCCCAGCTGTGGTACAAATTTTAATTCATTTCCTCAGATTCCATCATAATCGTAGACGGGTGCATCATTTCACGCCTGCTACAAAGAGAGCTTCTTTGGTATGGAGAGACACCTCCTCGTTTTAGCGCGAGAAATGCAGAGTTTCGCCACCAGCGGGGAAGTTCATGACCACCGTTTTCTTCGACTGTGAAGGAGATGTGTACACACAGATTATGTAAAATGGCAAAACAATTAATTCCGTTTCGTACTGGACAACACTGATATCGCTGCGGAGCTCCAAAAAAAGAGCAAGAAGTGTGAACAATTCAGCAAAGGTAGTGTTATCCTGTGCAACAATACAACAGCCCACACGCGGCGTACAACACATGCTTTACTTCAATGTTCAAGATGGGAGCTTTAGAAGCATCCGCAGTACAATGCAGATACTACACGACGAGATTTCCATCTTTGCGGCAAGCTGAAAGGACATTGGGGAAAAAGAGATTTTCCATCGATGCGGACGCTCACACAGCGGCTCTTGAGAGACTCCGTGTCAAAGGAGCGGATTTCTATCGCCGAAGAATTTCATGATTGGCAGAACGTTACGACCATTGGTTAGTGACTGTTGCTGCCACATGTGTGAACAGCACACGTGCTCGTGAAGTTCGGATATCTGAGGAACCAAATACGATTATTGGCACCTTCTCTTATACATGGACAAGTAGTATTAATGTGACATCCCTGAAGTTACCTAGTAAAACAATATCAAAATAACGGCTGTTGGTAAAGTATTTTATGTTTATGTTGGAAACTAGTGACAAGTATCTGAGTCACTTTGAAGTGTAGTGCAGCATTCAGTAAAAGTTACTTGGCCTGCCATAATAATGTAACAACTTCGTCAGCTTTAGCAATAAAGAATAAAGTGATTTAAATATTTCATCAATTTGGCAACGAGAAGCTGCTTATCATGTAGCCATGGTCATCTTCAAAATACTATATATTCACAAAATAGCTTTACTTGAATAATACTAGTTTTGGGAAACGAAACACAGTGTAATGCAGTCGCAGTACGATATCTGCACGCAGACATGTGACAGATTTTCAGCTGTGTCTGTTATTGAGATATGGCATGCTGTACTATACAGGGCCGGTGATAAAATCTGACCATAAAAGACGTGACACGTTGTCAGTTATTTTAAAATTAAAAAGTTAACCTTCCTGTGCAGCACAAGATACTGCACAGATTGTAAATACACAACAATAAACAAAACAAAATGTAACATTTTTACATAATTTAGTTCTTTGTTTCTGGGATATTATTGAATAATACACACCATTACCATTGTGCATCGAGATGACGATACGACAACATAGAAACAGACCAAGATACGTGATCACTGCCGGATGCTTGCCCTGCAGCTACGTCTTCGGATGGCGCAGACTCTCGCCCAAGCAGCTGCCGGACTCAAGAATGCGGAACCGTTATATTCAGTGCAAACAGGGCGCCTTGTTTTTGTGTCAGCCAAAAACAGGCACCAAGTTTCACTTTCCGTCGGACGCGATTCAGTAAGTCGCAGTTCGCCATCTTTTTAAATGGAACGAGACGGCATTCACACTGCAGCACAAACTTGAGTGATAATATTCCGATGTTTTCTATGCCAGTGGAAAGAAATGACATCGTGTTAGAAAATAGGAAAAAAGATACGTGAGGCGATTTTTGTATATGTTGTTACGTGTAATTAACAACAATTGATACTTATTAATATGATTTGAGAGTAAGGATTGGATTATTTGAGGGAAGAGACCAAACAGCGAGGTCATCGGTCTCATTTGATTAGCGAGGAGGGGGAAGGAAGTCGGCCGTGCCCTTTCAAAGGAACCATCCCACCATTTGCCTGGAGTGATTTAGCGAAATCACGGAAAACCTAAATCAGGATGGACGGACGAGGGAATGAAACGTTGTCCGCCCGAATTTGAGATTAAGGTGGTGTCGATTAAATTGTATTCTTGAAAAAAACAGAAACAATTAACACGATTGACCGATGGACTGATGTTATCCACTAAGTAACATGTATTTTTAAATACTTTTGTTCACTATAACACGAGACACACCGGCACCGGCCGCGAAAGACAAAAGACGTAGATTCGGTAACCGTCAGACACGCATTTTTAAAATGTCAAGAAACTTCAAAATTGTTGTCATTTTGGGAAGCTAGGAGTAGATTTCGAGTGGAAATGCTGACCAATACAGTTGTAATCTATATTTATGTGAAAAGACGCTAAGTAACATACTTTAAGAAACTTCCTGGCAGATTAAAACTGTGTGCCTGACCGAGACTCGAACTCGGGACCTTTGCCTTTCGCGGGAAAGTGCTCTTCCAACTTTTTTTAAAATTTTATTCTTTTTACAGTTTGTTCCTTATTGTTCGTTGTGGTTGGTCGCAGCGGGCATCACATGACACCGGTTGATGTTCGTACTTGATCCCTTCACTCAGTTCTTTTTATTGCAGAGACCATCCTGTTCTCTGACCGAACACGCTAAGCTACCGTGCCGGCCAAACCAACTGAGCTACCCAAGCACGACCCACGCCCCGTCCTCACAGCTTCACTTCTGCAAAGGTGCCGAGTTCGAGTCTATGTCCGGCACACAGTTTTAATCTACCAGGAAGTTTCATATCAGCGCACACTCCGCTGCAGAGTGAAAATCTAATTCTGGGAACATACTTTAAGGTTTCAACACGTCTACAAACTTCTACAACTATTTTATTTGCCTTACCTGTAAGAGGGCAGGAGTTGCGTGGAGAAAGGAGAGAAGCAGCGAGATCGAGCAAGAGGAAAAGTTACGGAACCTCTAATGACACATTGTATACATCAGTGTCGTGCTTCCTTATTGCAGTGTATCTGAATATTCATAAATATTGACTACCTCAGCAAATAGCTTTTTTTCTCGGATACCAGAAGCGACTCAGTGCTGAGGCGTAAAATTTTGCATGCGATGCGAGGCTGCGTTTCGTCCAGTGTCGTTCTGAAATTATTCTTAGGCAATTAATTAAGCGTTTCTTTAATAACGAACGAATATAAAAGGCGTTTACTTGTGGCAGCGATTCAAGACGGATATCAGGTACTTCAGTGGTATGAAGGGCTCAATAAGACATATCTAACTCTACGCAGGGCACATCAATACAGACGACGTGCTGTGACATGTCGTCTCTCTGATGCAATACATGGATGGAAGATGTGGTGACGGTACTCCGACTCCAAAGAGTACCTCACCACAATCGGTAAGCCGCGCTCGAAACACTTGTAGCACAGCAGCTGAATGGGTTGGTAGTACGAATTATACCGAAGTCCGCCAGGGGCCGCAGCTGCCAACGCATGAGCATCACGTGTGTGGGTAGCCATTGGTCTATGCATTGTTAAATATCGGAACACTGAGCTATGGGGGACAGTTCTCTTCAGCCCGTCGAGTCGTGTACAGTCTCCAGTTACCCGAGTCTACATACTACAGCGTGCGTCCGTCGTAGCCGAGATTTAGACTCCATAAGCATCGTAGACCAGGTCTGGACTCTACGTAGGCATCACTCAGAGGCACAGTGACATGACTAACTTTTTAGAGGACTTCTAATAATTTAAAACGTCTAAATGTGTTCGACATTTCACAAGAAGAAGCATAATTTGAGTATTTGGCTCTAAGCACTATTTGACTTAACATCTGAGATCATCAGTCCCCTCACACTGCAGCACAAACTTGAGTGATAATACTCACCGTTTTCTGTGCCAGTGGAAAAGAAAGAGGAAAAAAGATACGTGAGGCGATTTTTGTATATGTTGTGAAGTGTAATTAACAACTGATACTTATTAATATTAATTGAGATTAACGTGGTATCGATTAAATTGTATTCTTGAAAAAAAAAAAAAAAAAAAAAAAAAAAAAAAAAAAAAAAAAAAACGATTAACACGATTGACCGATATGGATTGATGTTATCCTTTAAGTAACATATATTTTTAAATACTTTTGTTCACTGTAACACGAGACACATACTGACGGATAGAAGCTGCGAGGCAGGTTGTGAGTAATGGGTAGTCCAACGGGTAGGAGCACCGGCTGCGCAAGACAAAAGACGTAGATTCGGTAACGGTCAGACACGCATTTTTAAAATGTCAAGAAACTTCAAAATTGTTCAAAAAAATGGTTCAAATGGCTCTGAGCACTATGGGACTTAACTGCTGAGGTCATCAGTCCCCTAGAACTTAGAACTACTTAAACGTAACTAACCTAAGGACGTCACACACATCCATGCCCGAGACAGGATTCGAACCTGCGACCGTAGCAGCAGCGGACTGAAGCGCCTAGAACCGCTCGGCCACAAGGGCCGGCAATTTGAGTATTTCTTCACAAGTAATAAATATCATTTTATTACTAAATGTTGTGAATCTTTCTGATTAAAGATAACCTACGCCGGCCTGCATTCTAAACAAGGGAATTACGTCATTTAAGCTGACTAGAGCTATCTGTTGTTGACGTGGCTGCACCTCTCTCCACCACGTCGCAAAATACTATTTGGCATTCATATAGCGTTCATATCGCTTGAAACTGATTTCAGATAAAAGCTGGGATGGCGCCTTCGAACATTTCCTTCATCTTTCCTAAAAACAAGCTTCAGTTCTAACGACGATGAGAGCTTCAGTGCAAATTTAAACGTAACCAAAGCCGCAAGGACAAGCTAAAATTCAACGAAGCAAAAATTACATTAGGGAGAGCGCTGTGTGAAGCGTTCAACGAATTTTAAAGTTAAAATTCTGTATACCTACTTCACAGAATAGCCTAAGAAGTTTTGGTCTCATGTTAAATCAGCGAATGGATCGAAGCCATCTGTCCATACACTTCGTGACCAAAATAGTATTGAAAAGGAGAACGACCTTCAAGAAGGATCGTCGAACAGACGTCAGTCTGTTCTAGAATTTTGGAAGATGCTTATGATCGTGTACTATGTCATTTCTGAAGACTGAAAATCTCACCTGCACAAATCAACATGGGTTCCGAAAGCAATGTTCGTTTGAAACCCAGCACTCTGTTCGACCACGGGACCTAGAAGACGGCAGATACCATCGCTCAGGTTGTTGCCAAGTTCCTTGACTTCCGTAAGGCATTTGATACAGTTCTGCACTTCCGCCTAATGAACAAAATATGAACGTACCGCCGGCCGGTGTGGCCGAGCGGTTCTAGGCGTTTCAGTCTGGAACCGCGCGACCGCTATGGTCGCAGGTTCGAATCCTGCCTCGGGCATATATGTGTGTGTTGTCCTTAGGTTAGTTAGGTTTAAGTAGTTCTAAGTTCTAGGGGACTGATGACCTCAGATGTTAAGTCCCATAGTGCTCAGAGCCATTTGAACCATTCTTCAGTACGATTCCACTGACTTGAAGGAAAGTAGGAAGGGAAGAGCACACGCTCAGACTGGATAAGGCTGGGGCAGGAATTAACCGCGGGTTTTCGAAAAGATCCATTCCGCCAGTTGGCTGAAGTGATGTACTTCTACACAAGCATAACGCCAGCCAGCATACAGTGCATTATGTTAGGTGCCTTGTACCAGTATTAGCTACTCCCTTACTTATTTGGATATGGAATGAATGAAATGCGACCATTTTGATGCTTCCGTATTTGACCTTCATCTCTTATCTTATTCTCATAATCCATGTGCAACATAACGATGGATGCAGCAGAATCGTTACACAGTCGGTATTTAATATTGGTTTTCTACATTTTGTCTATACGATTTCGCAGGAATACAATCACATTTCTTGCAACAACTTCCATTTAACTTTCATGAACATTTCTGTTGCACTTTCGTATAGGCTTTGCCGAACCGTTACAACGCTAGCAGCGGGTATCAGAATTCCTTAGAATTCTACTGTCATGTCTGTTTGGTAAGGACTCGAACCCACGGTAGCAGTATCCTAGAATATGTCACAAAAGCGTCACTTCAGCGATTTCCCAAGGAGGTACAAGATACCTAGAAAACAGGGCTAGATTCGTACCCGCCTCTTTACAAATATAAGGCCAGTGTTTTAAGCATCGCACCATCTCAGTCACCAAAACTGAAGCAAGCTCCAGGGCCCGATGGAATCTCTATCAGATTCTATACCCGATTTGAGGCTGATTTAGCCCCTCTTTCAACTATTCCCTACTGCAGACCCTCGAACCAGAAACCGTACCCAGTAGTATGTTATACAAGAAGAGTGGCACATGTGATCTACAAAATTACGGTTTAATATTCTTGTAGAATCCTGGAACATATTCTGAGCTCAAATATAATGAGGTATCTCGAAGAGAACGACCTCCTCCATGGAAACAGCACTGATTCCGAAAACATCGATCGTGTGAAACCCAGATCACACTTCTCTCATTTGACGTGCTAAGAGCCATGGATCAAAGCTGTCAATTATATGCAGTATTTATCGATTTCTGAAAAGCATTTGACTTATTATCACATTTACATTATTACCAAAAGCGAAATTTGTGACTCGGTTGAGGATTTCTTGGTAGGGAGGACACAGCATGCTATCCTCATGTAGAAATTACTAAGTGCGCCCCAGGAAAGCGTGTTGGGACCCTTGTGTTCACACTGTATGTTAACAACCTTGTGGACAATATTAATAGTAATCTCAGATTTTTCGCAGATGACGGAGTGATCTATAACGAAGTGTTGCCTCAAAAAAGCTGCACAAATGTTCAGTTAGTTATGAATAAGATTTCAAAGTGATACAAAGATTGGCAATTTCCCTTAAATGTTAAAAATTGTAAAACTGTGAACTTCATGTAACGAAAAAACGTAGTATCCTACGATTACAGTATCAACGAGTCATAGTTGGAATCTGTCAACTCATATAAATACCTGCGTGCAATGATATGAAATGGAACTATTAGGCATGGATGTGTGTGCTGTCCTTAGGTTAGTTAGGTTTAATTAGCTCTAAGTCTAGGGGACTGATGACCTCAGATGTTGAGTCTCATAGTCCTTAGAGCCATTGAACCATTTGGAACGATTACATGCTCAGTCATAGGTAAAGCAGGGGGCAGACTTCGGTTTATTTGTAGAATACTAGGAATATTCAATTGGTCTACAAAGGAAATTGGTTACAAATCATTCCTTTTACCCGTCGTGGAACAGTGTTTAAGTGTGTGGAACTCGTACCAAATTGGACTAACAGGGTATATTAAACGTATACGGAGAACGGCAGTACGAATGGTCACAGGCTTGTTTAACCCGTAGGAGAGTGTCAAATATATGCTGAAAGAAATGAACTGGCCGACACTTGAAAATAGATGCAAACTAACTCTAGAAAGCGTAGTTATAAATTTCAAAAATCGTCTTTAAATTACGTCTCCCGGAATATACTACGACCCCCTACGAATCGCTCCCGTAGGGATCGTGAGGACAGGATAAGATTAATTATAGCGTGCACAGAAGCGTTTAAACAGTCAGTCTTCCCGCGCTCTATACGTGAATGGTACGGGAAGGAGCCCTAATAACTTGTGCAGTGAGAACATTCTACCGTGCTGTTCAAAGTGGCCTGCAGAGTGTGGATGTAGATGTAGATCTCACTCGGTGACTCCGCTTGAAGCTCTCTCGTATGCAGTCTCAAGTACACTCGGCGCGCCTACAGCTAACCTTGGCATTTGCCACGTATATACATATTTCTTTCTTTCATTTCTCACAGCTCCCAACACACCAGTGGGAGAGTGGACGTCTAGAGTAATGAGAAAATCCTTGACGAGACGCAACATGGGCAAAAGTATTGTTCCCAAGGACGAGCTCTGCAGTCTCCGCCCCAACACAGGAAACGTTCGACGGAACTGTGAACGTACTCACGTGTTACAGCGTGATGCTCGGTGCTTTCCAGGTGTGGTACCACTGTGGTCAGATCCGTGCTACGTGTGCGGTAAGACATTCAATCCAAGTTTGGCTGTAAGCTGTTTTCCAAACTGCCTAAAATCTGATGTCTCGTCCCCAGAGTGCGTTTCAGGCATTCTCCGTACGGAAAAATTATCGTGTCCAGCTTTCATTGTAACAAATTTCACACGTTCCGTAGAGTTGACGTCAGGAGTAATGAGAAAACATGAGCGTTACAAAAGGCCAGAGCTCTCTGGAGGCTCATCGTGAAACAGGATGCTGTTCAGATGGAGCTTTTATTGGAGGTATCGAAAGGACTGTCTAGTGATCCTGATTCACGAGTTCCACGGGCTTCATAACTAATTTCAGGCATGTGCTGGAAAGATATATTTAATAAGGCTACAACCCTGCTTTCATCTGTGTCCGCTTGGGCTTGTTATCCACTCAATGACTTCGATGCCAGTGTGATGTAAAGCTAGTCTCCTTTCCCTTCTTCCTTCTAGAGGATTCACTGCAGTTACAAATGTTTGTAGAGGCACCCTATAACAGTGTACAGCAATTCCAACGGAATGCATCAAAGCGTACTCGGGCTGCACTGGCTATGGAAACTGGGATATCCCCACTTCAAGGATGACACAAGCAGAAGCGTTCCGTTAGCAAACAGGAGCTGCCACCATCCTTCACTTCGTCTAATCCGACTAAACACTCGATATAAACTCGTTCAGTGTTATTAACAAACTTATGCAAACCACTGTTTGTGAAAATTGCAACACTCAGAAGGAATTATCCGAATTACTCAAAAATAATAGGGCAGGTAGAACAGCGGAACAATACTAAATAATTGTGAGTGCACAGAGATTGCGTTGACGAAGGCCTAGCAGCGTCCTCTTTTGTGAGACGGGATAGATCAGTGTTACACCATGCTCAGTCGGTGCAGAGCCGTCAACCGAAGTAGGAACGTGCAAGAAGGGTCGGTATGCCTATGTCGAAAGAGGTTACATCAGCATATGAGTGAGTTCGAACGAGGCAGAATGAGCGGTATCTGGCACACGGCTTTGTCGTACCGTGACACTGCGGCTCATTCAGAGCATGCTGAAATGACAGAATTTCTGCAGCGCAGAAACAAGTCCGTCAGTTGTAAGAGATACAAATATAAAAAACTTACATACTTTGATATCATATGGAATCATATTTTGGGGCAACTAGTCAAACCGAGAGAAAGTTTTTAGAGTGCAAAAGCGTGTAATAAGACTCATTTGTGGTGTAAATTCAAGAATATCACGTACAAATCTGTTCAAGGGACTGGGTATTCTAACCACTGCTTCTCAGTATATTTATTCCTTAATAAATTTGTTGCAAATGATATGTCTATTTCCAACCATTAATTCAATACGTAACACCAATACCAGGGACAAGAACAGTTTACATAGAGACCTAAAGTCACTCACTTTGGTCCAAAAAGGGGTGCAATATTCAGTAACACATTTTTAATAAATTGCCAGCAACCGTTAAAAGCTTGGTTTCAGTCAAAGCACAGTTTAAACATAGTTTGAAAGACTTTTTCGTAGACAACTCTTTCTACTCTATAGATGAATATCTTAAGAGGGAGTGTTAGACCAGCTTAAGTAAAAATGTCTGTTAGTTTTCAGTTCTGACAACACTTGGTCACAACATTCAAGATTAGATATTTTGAGTATGATAAATTTATTAAAAATGCGTAACTACTTTTCATTCTGACAGTGTATTAACTCTGTAAATATTAGCAGTTCCAGTTTACTGGAATGTATTCACATATTTTGACAATCTTCTGACAAATGATCAGGGAAATGAGTATTACATTCAAATGCTCTATGTTTTTATGTTACACTTTCTGGCATGTTCCACACTCACGAGAATCGTCTCATTTTTGGGTCTATGGAACGAAAACTGAATCTCATCTAATGTAATCTAATCTCAGTGATTCGTGTGTGGAAATAGTGAAGAGGAGAGGGTTTTACAAAGCGACGAGCGGGTACTAGACCACTCAAAGTGACCACAGCGCGGGATGACCACCATCTTGTACGCATGGTCGCAACCGAAGGAGCTGTTTCGTCCATAGTTTTGACTCGTTCTTGGAGCACTGCAACGGGTATAGACATTTCTGCCTCGACGGCTCGACTGGACTGGTGGTACGCATACCCTGGCACAGGCTTCCATTTTTCAGAAACCACCAGCTCCACATACTAAAATGGGCACTTGAACGCCGTCGCTAGCGCCCTGAGTAGCAAAACGTAATGTTCACGAACCATTACCGCTTCAACTTGTCCTATAGTGATGGCCACGTACTTGTTGGACGTTTCTGTTGTGAACGCAGTCAGGCAGACTGCACTATTGAGCGGCTTAGAGGACAAACACAATGTGTTATAGTATGGGGCGTCATTGTCTATACTATGTAACATCGTCTTCTACGCAAGGAGGGCAATCTGAACAGGGAGATTTTACAGCCCGAGACGCGGCCCTCACGCAGGCGGCTCCACATGCTATATTTCGGCTGGTATACGCCGGACGTACCGGCCATCGAACATGCCTGGGCTATGGTCGGTCAGCAGCTTTTTCGTTCTCATCCTTCTGCAGCACTGTCGATACTTTGTGGACGTGCTTACAAACGCGTGGAAGTGGCGGATCAGGCAATATCTTTACAAGACGACTGTCATACGCATCTGTCATTGTAACAAACCTCACACGTTCCCTAAGTTGGAATGCACTGTACATGGAAAACAGGAGCATGACAAATGGAGAGAGCTCTCTAGAGGCTCTGACTGCAGCACGTGGTGGCTTCACACTGTACTGAAACTCTCACGGTCAGTATGCATGTGCAAATGTGGAGTTCTAATCATTTGAGCACTTTCATGTTCCTAATTTGTGAAATAAGTTTTGTTGTAATCACATGTCTTTTCCTTGGTGATCCAATTTCCACTGACAGTAGTGTATATTTCATAGATTGAAATAATGAAAGAAGTAGAACAGTAAACAACGTTTAGTGGTGAGAAGAAGGAATGACACTGAAATGCAAGAACTATCTCAGCAGAGCAAACACCCATTTCGAAAACAACTGTTGCGTATTTTCGATCATCAGTAATAATCAGTTCGATGAATAATGAAAAGTATGAGGTCATCCACATGAGTGCTAAATGGAATCCTTTAAACTTCGGTTAGACGGTAAATCAACAAAATCTAAAGGCCGTAAATTCAACTAAATGCCTAGGAATTTCAATTAAGAACAACTTAAACTGGAAATAACACATAGAAATTGTTGTGGAGAAGGCAAACCAAAGGCTGCGTTTTATTAGCGGAACACTTAGGAAATTAAACAGATGTAGTAAGGAGACCACCTACCTACTTCAAAATGTGTGTGAAATCTTATGGGACTTAACTGCTAAGGTCATCAGTCCCTAAGCTTACACACTATTTAACCTAAATTACCCTAAGGACAAACACACACACCCGTGCCCGAGGGAGGACTCGAACCTCCGCCGGGACCAGCCGCACAGTCCATGACTGCAGCGCCACCTACCTACGCTTGTTTGTCTTTTGGAATACTGCTGCGCGATGTAGTAGCCTTACCAGACAGAATTAACGGAATGCATCGAGAAAGTTCATGAAGAGCAGCCTGTCTTGTATTATACCGAAATAGGGGAGAGATCATCACGGAAATGTTACAGGATTTGGGGTTGTCATAATTAAAATAAAGGCGTTTTTCTTTGCTGAGAAATCTCCTCACGAAATTTCAATCACCAACTTTCTCCTCCGAATGCGAAAATATTTTATTGACGCTGACCTTCATAGGAAGAAAGGATCGTCATAAATAAAATAAGGGAACTCAGAGCTCACACGGAAAGATACATGTGTTCGTTTTTTCCGGGCGCTGTTCAAGATCGGAATAACAGAAAATCATTGTGAAGGTGCCAGAATGAGATTTTCACTCTGCAGCGGAGTGTGCGCTGATATGAAACTTCCTGGCAGTTTAAAACTGTGTGCCCGACCGAGGCTCGAACTCGGGACCTTTGGCTTTCGCGGGCAAGTCCTCTACCAACTGAGCTACCGAAGCACGACTCACGCCCGGTACTCACAGCATTACTTCTGCCAGTACCTCGTCTCCTACCTTCCAAACTTTACAGAAGCTCTCCTGCGAACCTTGCAGAACTAGCACTCCTGAAAGAAAGGATATTGCGGAGACATGGCTTAGCCACAGCCTGGGGGATGTTTCCAGAATGAGATTTTCACTCTGCAGCGGAGTGTGCGCAGATATGAAACTTCTTGGCAGATTAAAACTGTGTGCCCGACCGAGACTCGAACTCGGGACCTTTGCCTTTCGCGGGCAAGTGCTCTACCAACTGAGCTACCGAAGCACGAGTCTCGGTCGGGCACACAGTTTTAATCTGCCAGGAAGTTTCATTGTGAAGGTGGTTCGAAGAACACTCTGTCAAGAACTTAAGTGTGATTTGCAGAGTATCCATGTAGATGTAGATGCAGACCAACTCGACGGGTATACGTGCGGGTTAGCACACAGCTTCCGGGATTCGGGGAACTGCTCCGACCCGAGATCTAATCCGCACAGCGGATTAAACACAAGGGCCGATGTGCTGGCCAGCTTAAGGTGGCTTTTAGTCGGTTTCCCACATCCGACAATGTGAATGCTGGGCTGGCACACACGCCCCGCCGCAGCTACACAATTCACGAACATGAACGATTGTCGCACTTTCCCGTAAGATAACACTAAATCCAGACAGATGGGGCACAAAAATTACATCCCGAGGTGGGAGAGGTAGCGACAGGAAGGGCCACTTTCTACCACTAACTCTGTCACATCCTGACTAATATGTCGATCCCGTGAAGATACAGAACAAGGGCAAGAAAAGGAAGGGCAATAATCTGTTCACCCTCCATGTAAGCGCGGTTACTTATCCGAGTAGCCGACTCAAACAAGTTAATGATGTTCAGCAGGAACTAAACATATATTGCGCTCAACCATCAGAGCATTATGACCAAAATAATTCACCACTTGAGAAAACTTGTGCTGCTGAAAACTTAAACTGTTCGTCTGAATGAATTCTTTGAATATTTTGAAGGTTTAACGTGCGTCAGACGTAATTCGGAACCCTACACACGCGCAAGAAAAATGAATTACCCAGTGAGTATCGTTGTGTCCAAGAAATAATTAGGACTCTATTCACCTAACGCATTTAGCTCCTAATGTATAACCCAAAGGGTACGAACAGTTTGCACCTCATGGTTTGTGCATCTGTGACGCTTAAATTAAACAAATTACATGTAAATTTGTAGTAGTGCGTGTTGAATAGGTTAAATCTTACAACTGGGTTGTACATCTGGACGCCGTTAGAATATTTCACTCGAAGGAGATCAAGCGCAGGTATTCCGTGCTCTTCCTGCCGTTTGTCTCAAGTGATTTTAGGGAAATATCTAAATCATGGCGACTCGCCCAGACTTCAAAGAAATGACTATCGCGGTGCATCTGTTTACAGATGTGACACATTGCTCCCTATCAACTGCCGCGGCAGACACTTGGAAGTAGCACGAAACGACTGAACAAACTGTCCCCAATGGCTTATAGACCCTTCCGCCCCGTGAATGAGTAAACGATGGGCAAACCATATCTGTCAGTGAGGTCAGTGTTCAAAAACAGTTATTTCAGAAGTTTAGAAAGTTATAGCACTAAACAACGGCGTAGGACGACTATGCCTGCGATTCCGACAGTTATTTTCAAATATTACAGTTTTATTGCTAAATTTGATCTCTACAAGAAAACAGTAATACACTCTTAACACACAAAAAAGGAAAAGGAAGAAAAAACGATACACCACGAAGGAATTATCCGAATAGGACGTCAATCAGTAGGTGTAGTATAAATGTACAGACAAACAAATGATTACAATTTCAGAAAAAATTGGATGATTTAATTCAAAAGAAAGAGCTTCACAAATTGAGCAAGTAAATAACGCATTGCTACACGTTCGGCCCTTATGCAAGCAGTTATTCGGCTTGGTATTGACTGACAATTGTTGGATGTCCTCCTGAGTGATAGCGGACCAAATTATGTGCAACTGGTGTGTTAACTCGTCAGAACCCCCGAGATGGATGGAAGATCCTGCCCATATTGCTCCAAACGTTCTCAACTGATTAGAGATCCGGGGACCTTGCTAGCCAAGGTATGGTTTGGCAAGCACGAAGGCAAGCAGTAAAAACTCTCGCCATGTGCGGACCGGCATTATCTTGCTGAAATAAAAGCCCAGAATGGTTCGCAATGAAGGAAAACAAAACAGGACGTAGAATACCGTCGACGTACCGCTCTTTTGCAAGGGTGTCGCGGATGACAACCAAAGGGAATGTTATGAAAAGAAGTGGCACCCAGATCATCATCATCATTCTTGGATGTCGGGCCGTATGGGTGTCCGCAGAGTCTTCAGAAACGTCTTCAGCCTGCAGTCTCATTGACCATGGTAGAATAGCCTTCAGTGATGAGTCCCCGATGAGCAGCCAAGACGCATCTGGAGAAACCCCAGAGGGCCGTGGGATACCGAGCAGAGTGTCGCCCGCTATACGGCCCCGACAACCAAGAGTGATGGTCTGGGGTGCCATTTGTTTCATAGCAGGACCCATTTGGTTATCATCTGAGGCACTCGTACTGCGCAAAGGTACGTCGATGATATTATACGCCCCGTTTTGTTGCCCTTCATAGGAAGCCAAAAATGGCTCTGAGCACTATGGGACTCAACTGCTGAGGTCATTAGTCCCCTAGAACTTAGAACTAGTTAAACCTAACTAACCTAAGGACATCACAAACATCCATGCCCGAGGCAGGATTCGAACCTGCGACCGTAGCGGTCTCGCGGTTCCAGACTGCAGCGCCTTTAACCGCACGGCCACTTCGGCCGGCCATAGGAAGCCATCTTGAGCTTACATTTCAGCAAGATAATGCCCGCCCGCAAATGACGAGAGCTTCTACCGCTTCTCTTCCCGTTTGCCAAGTCATAACTTTGTTAGCAAGGTCCTCGGATCTCTCCCCAATGGAGAACGTTTGGAGCATTATGAGCACTGCTCTCCAGTCAGCTCGGGATTTTGACGATTTAACGTGCTAATCGTACAGAATTTGGTACGATATCCCTCAGAAGGACATCTAACAACTCTATTAATGAATGCCAAGTCGAATAACAACTTGCATAAGGACCGAAGGTGGACAGACGCGTTATTGGCTTGCTCAATTCCTGAAGCTCCTTCTCTTTAACAAATCACCCAGTTTTTCTGAAATTTTAATAATTTGTTTTTCTGTACATGTAAATTAACGTCTACCGATTTCCATCCCATAATTTCTTACGGGGAAACGTTTTTTTTTGTCTTAGAGTGTACAAAAGATTCCAGTGCTTCGACCAATTTTCGACATCGACTCATGTTAAGACATCTAATACTGCTGGGTTGAAGGCGTATGACGCAGCAATAGCAAGCAGTGCGAGAAGAAGTCATTTATGAGCTGTTGGTCATTATTTGAAATGTCATATGGGGAAGCGCACAGTACGTTACCGAGACAGAGAGAACGAGAGAGAGAGAGAGAGAGAGAGAGAGAGAGAGAGGAGTGGAGAGGAGAGAGGTAAGGCCCGAATCGAATTCAAGCTTAGGAATGTTATCAGATGTCCTAAAAAGGCAGTCAGACTGTATGTAGGTTTGAAGCTACACTATATGTTCGAAAGTATCCGGACACCTGGCTGGAAATGACTTACAAGTTCGTGGAGCCCTCCATCAGTAATGCTGGAATTCTATATGGTGTTGGCCTACCCTTAGCCTTGATGACTGCTTCCATTCTCGCAGGCATACGTTCAATCAGTTGCTGGAAGGTTTCTTGGGGAATGGCAGCTCATTCTTCACGGAATGCTGAACTGAGGAGAGATATTGATGTCGGTCGGCGAGGCCTGGCACGAATTCGGGGTTCCAAAACATCCCAACGGTGTTCTATAGGATTCAGGTCAGGACTCTGTGCAGGCCAGTCCATTACAGGGATGTTATTGTCGTGTAACCACCCCACCACAGGCTGTGCATTATAAACAGGTGCTTGATCGCGTTGAAAGATGCAATCGCCATCCATGAATTGTTCTCCAACAGTGGGAAGCAAGAACGTGCTTAAAACATCATTGTAGGGCTGTTATGTGATAGTGCCACGCAAACCAACAAGGGGTGCAAGTCCCCTCCATGAAAAACATGACCACGCCATAACATCACCACCTCCGAATTTTACTGTTGGCATTACACACGCTGGCAGATGACATTCACTGGGCGTTCGCAATACCCACACCCTGCTATCAGATCGCCACATTGTGTACCGTGATTTGTCACTCCACACAACTTTTTTCCACTGCTCAATCGTCCAATGTTTACGCTACTTACACCAAGCGAGACGTCGTTTGGCATTTAATAGCGTGATGTGTGGCTTATTAGCAGCCTCTCGACCATGAAATCCAATTTTCTCACCTCCCGCCTAAGTGTCTTAGTACTTGCAGTGGATCCTGATGCAATTTGGAATTCCTGTGTGATGGTCTGGAAAGATGTCTGCCTATTACACATTACGAACCTCTTCAACTTTCGGCGGTCTCTGTTAGTCAACAGACAAGGTCGGCCTGTACGCTTTTGTGCTGTACGTGTCCCTTCACGATTCCACTTCACTATCACATCGGGAATAGTGAACTTAGGGATGTTTTTGAGTGTGGAAATTCCGCGCATAGACGTATGACAAGTGACACCCAATCATCTGACCACGTTCGAAGTCCGTGAGTTCCATGGGACGCCCCATTCCGCTCTCACGATGTTTAATGACTACTGAGGTTGCTGATATGGAGTACCTGGCAGTAGGTGGCAGCACAATGCGCTCAATATGAGAAACGTATTTTTCTGTGGGTGTCCGGCTACTTTTGATCAAATAGTGTATTTCTAGTCCCTGTCTAAGCAAACGATCAGCTGATTCTGCATCTACGCTTCAAAATCAAAATATGCAAATCACTGAAACACGAAAACAAATAGATCAACATTTCGAGACACGCAATATGAACGAACATAGATCTACTCGAACAACCTACGTGCAGTGCGGTTGCTTGCGAGTCAGGGAAGCGAGGCAGACTAGGATCGAATCCGCGTGACAGGTCAGTCATCGTTAGTTTGGTACACAGAACAATTTGACCATAGTTTTCAGGTTGTTTCCCACGCTCACTTAGGAAAATGTCGGGCTGACCAATTAACGCCTCAGAAAAATACTATTTATGGACAGTTAAAATACAATAACACACAGGACAAAATCTATACCCAGCCACAGCAAATTGAATTTATCGCACAATCAAATAAATGTAAACATAGGCTTCCGCGGCCGTTGTCACAGTCAATAAAATTCTTCTAGGTTTGAGGCCACATTGTCAACTATAAAATTCTGACGTTTCGGCGACTGTTGCAAGGCGCCTTGCAATAGTCACCGAAACGTCGGAATTTTATGGTTGACAATGCGGCTTCAAACCTAGAAGAATTTTATTGACTGCGCTATCAAATAGTACATAACTGAAATACTAGTCTGATAGAGCAGTTAATAAATGATGCAACCGTCAGTAAACTGGGTTTCGCTGTACTTACACAATTTTGTATCTGTTACAGTTTTCTCTGTAGCTTCAGTTTTACGCTTCTCTGAAAATAAAGTTCATGAAGTGAGCGAAATAGAAGCAACGATCGTTGGTAGATCATCATGCTGTTACAGAATTTGTTTGTATCTTGACACTGAGTGGTTGATACAGTTATGAAGCATACAGTATTTGCATTGCAGCTATATCAGCATCAACCCACCAGGAAGTCGTCCGCACTTTTATTGAACCCCTGATCGCCGTTCACAGTGCCATAAACATCTATTGAGAAACAGGAATTAAAGCACTCAGCTTTTTTCAGAAGGATTTCAGTAGCGCAGAAATTGTCCACGCATGCCTTTAGTCATCTATACGGTGATTGTTGAGCATCTACATCAGGGGGGCCAAGAATTCGGTTCACGAGCCATGCTCTGAGGAAGGGGAAACTACGAAAGTGAAACATTTAAATGGCAATACAGTCGCACTGCATATGACTTAGTTTTATATTTCACATTTCTCAACAAGATAGAATACAAACAAAACAAATTTTCAGTACTGTTAAATTATTTTTGGTGCGCTGGAGACAATATATTTTTTATCTGGTACAGTCTGTCAGCTTACGAACAGACATGGACAATTTCACAGATTTTCGCACCCAGGCTGGCATGTAATTGTGAGTTATTTAGTTTCATAATTGAAAAAATGTCTTTCACACACATATGTTGATTGAAATATCTAGTACTTTTTCCCTCTCGTTATGGAGGCGTGGAAACTCTACCAGAGGAAAGGAATGTAGATGTAAAATGATTTGTCATTGAAACTGGAACTCTCGTACCCTGCAGGTCAATCAATTACATCTGAACATGCACGGGGGCGCTTTCACTGGAACGGCAAGCGGTCTCGAAAACATATGTAAAATTGGCAACGTCCTCATAACGTCTGCCGGCCGGAGTGGCCGAGCAGTTCTAGGGGTCTCAGTCTGGAACCGCGTGACCGCTACGGTCGCAGGATCGAATCCTGCCTCGGGCATGGATGTGTGTGATGTCCTTAGGTTAGTTATGTTTCAGTAGTTCTAAGTTCTAGGGGACTGATGACCTGCAATGTTAAGTCCCATAGTGCTCAGAGCCATTTGAACCATTTTGAACCTCATAACGTCTGGGAAACCATCCTTCTAATTCTTTCAAGGCCATGATGAATTCTTCAACCCTCGCGTTTTCTTTAATGGCAGTGGGCTTAGGGAACTGGACTGTGTCACAATTTGTCCCTTCTACAACGCGGCTTTATTTTTAAATGCAGCCCAATCAAATCAAAAACAAGTTTTTTCACACCCTCCAAAGTCCTGCAGTGTGCAGTCAAGTCCACATGAAGTACGAGGTTTGAAATCCATTCCGGATGTTCTAATTTTCCTTCCTGCACTCCTTCTTTGTCCATAAATTCAACAGCAGCTGGTTTTAAATCGTTCCAGACATGCCCCTTGAATGAACCAATGTACGTTGAAATAATATACGAAGCCTCCATACCTTCGTTCAATTCCCTCAAAACTGTTGCAACTGACAGTGGAATAATGCGTGTAGCTTATGATATTTTACTATTCGTATGAAAAATTTATCCACGTGCTCCGTGCCTGCAAATTTATAACATAGTGCTTGACGTACAGAACAGTGGATCCCCTCTAGAGGTCCTTGTAATTTTTTGCTCTTTCATTGTCAACTAAATACTTAATTTTTTTTGTGCGTAGTATGGTAATGTCGTTTCATAGCAAATTTCCACTGCACAATAGACAGTGAGGACTTTCATCCCTCTCCTCTTTCATTTCCATTCAGTTTTAAAGACTTGGGACGACCGATCACTAGAGTGCCTCTTTTTGTGCTGATAGCCAGTGGACCTGTGGACGTCTTTGACACCACGAACAAATATCAAAGGGTAAGCAGCACTGAAACCACGATTCTGCGGAACTGAAGAGAGTTGTGCCGACCAAAGCCGCACCGCATACTAGATGCAAAGCCGCGCTGAATGGGGTTTTTCCGAGAAGAACCGAGCAAACCAATGACAGGCCATGCCTCGGCCCACACAGCCGACTAGCTTGCAGTTTGGTACGCCGTGGCCAGCCGTGATCAACATCACCATCCTCTGTGAAATTATCAGTTTCTGTAGGTATACCGTATTATGTCTGGTATCAGGGTAAGTTTAAATTAAACGTGCAATTATTTCGTCTACTTCCCCAATTGTACCGATCATTGTAACTTCCTAAAGTTTGCCTCACAGTGTGGCACGCATGACCTTCCCCCTCTATTTTTGTCAGATAAGATCTCTTTTGTCTACAGAAGAAAACAAGAAACTGTTAAGACCAATAAGATGTTACATATTCATATGATACATACTCGTTACTGCCATTTATAGAGATGTAGATGTGATAAAAAGAAGCGCAAAGATGCAGTTGATGGTTTGTTCATCAAATGATCAGAAGAACACGTGGAGTCAAATCATATTTTATACACAAATCCACGAATATACAAATGTGGGAGTGCTACACTGAAGGTCACCAATAGGGCATACCAGAAAGAAAAGTATGAAATGAGGGGTCAATGAAGTCTACAATTTTGCTCATTTAGTAAAAATGTAAAACGTTATAGGCATAGCGGAAAAGAAAATAAATACATGATTACCTCCTGAGGCAAGAGAATTTCTTTAAAAACTCTTCATGTACTGTCGATGACGGTTTCTTAGAGATGGAGAAACAGCTCGAGTTTGCGGGAGGGGGGGGGGGCATATGGGAAATCATCTTGGCATTTGGTGTAAGCGATTTAAGATAACCACGGGAAATGTAAATATGGATGGTCGGACGCCCAACTGTACTGCCGTCCCTCCGAATGCTAGTCCAGTGTGCCACCTCGTTCGTTAACGAATGAATTACCATTAACATTGAAACGATAAGTGTGGTTTCATTCTAAAAGATGAGGATGTGTGTACGGAGGATACACTGCTCCCGAAAAATATCTTGGCAGGCACTCCAACACGTTACTAAACTGAACAGTTGTTCAGTCAATCTGAACGAAATAGTATCATCATACGACGATGCAATGCCAGAACATCATTATTTGTGATACAGTACCTACCATGAGGGTATCTGTTACACGCGTGCGACTTTTCAGAAGTAACTTTACCTGGCTCTTATTATCAACGTATCTTCCACGTGGATCAGATTCAGCGTGTGTGGTCTACAGATCGAAATGTTTGCACCAGTACATTTAACGAGAGCCTGAGATAAGCTTCAGTAATAAAACCTGTAAGATACCCTGTATTATCAGTTCGTTAGTGCCTCTGCTTTCTCGTGCTATATGGAACGTATGCTAGAAGGAATCGTTGATAGACGCCATGAACACATCGTGGGCGTGGCGTCGAATTTCTCATGAATCATCACGTAAGTAATAATTCCATATGGACGAGACGGTGAAATCAAGGACAGCAAGTACCATACCTCAGCAAAAGAAAAAAACTCAATTACCAGCACGTGACAAGTCACTGTCGACTTCACAGCGTTTGTTAACGTTTATTTTAACTCTATTGCGGAGTCGTAAAGCGGCCTTCACCTTCCTAGCGGCTCGTGGCTGAAGGTTGTACTGTGGTTTCTTTCTTTTATTCATTCTTTCTGCCTTCTTTCCTTGTTTGTAATAAAAAAAGATTGTGATGTCCTTCGAGATAACGGTATTTCGCACAGGAGTGGCAGTTCACGTGAATTACTTTGTTCAGTATTTTCCTAAGGATAACAGCGTATGAAGTTACGGCAGTTTCAGTAATATAAACGTTATAGTTTTCCATTCGTGCGATAAAATAATGACTGTTGCTAAAACTAGAAAATAAAGTAACGTAGTGTGGGGCATAAAAACGTAGTGATGTTTGTTCCGACGAAGGCAGGTGCTGACAGGTTGTGAATACTACCTAACAATCGGTTTAATAAACCGTTGTTGAAAAATATTGACACGAATTGTTTGCAGAAGAAAGGAAAAACTTGTAGAAGCTGACCTCCGGGAAGATCAGTTGGGTTCAAGAGATATGTAGGAACACGTGAGTCAATACTGACTCCACGACTTATCTTAGAAGACAGACTGAAGAAAGGCAAACCTACATTTGCAACTTTTGCAGATTTAGAGAAAGTATTTGATGATCTTTACTGTAACACACTCTTTGAAAGTCTGAAGGTGGCAGGAGCAAAAAAAGAAAAAAATGTCTATTTGCAATTTGTACAGAAATGAAACTGCAGTCATAAGAATCGAAAGACATGAAAGAAGAGCCGTAGCTGAAAAGGGAGTGAGACACTGTTGCTTCCCATTCCCGATGCTATTCAATCTGCACATTGAACAAGCTGTGAAAGAAACCAAGGAGATATCTGGAAAGGGAATTAAAGTTCAGGGAGAAGAAATAAGGACATTAAGGTCTACCAGTGACATTATACTTCTGTGAGAGATGGCGAAAGACTTGAAAGATCAGTTAAATTGAATGGATGATATGTTGGAATGTGGTTATAACGTAAACATCAAAATGATGGTTCAAATGGCTCTGAGCACTATGGGACTTAACATATGAGGTCATCAGTCCCCTAGAACGTAGAACTACTTAAACCTAACTAACCGAAGGATACCACACACGTCCATGCCCGAGGCAGGATTCGAACCTGCGACCGCAGCGGTCGCGCGGTTCCAGACTGAAGCGCCTAGAACTGCTCTGCCACATCGGCCGGCAAAATAACTGGTGATGGCTGAAGTAGAGAGGCTATAAAACAGACTGGTTAAAGTAAGAAAATCATTTCTAAAAGAGGTTAATATGTTAACATCCAAAAATGCAAGTTACAGGTGAATCTTTCTGAAGGTATTTCCATAGAGTGAAGCCTTGAACGAATATGAAACTTGGACAAGATACGGTTCAGACAAGTAGAGAACAGAAACTTTCGAAATGTGGTGCTATAGAAAGAAAGCTGTAGATGAGTACATCGGATTAGTAATAAAGACTTTCTGAAACAAGTTCGGGAAAGTGGAAATTTACGGCACAATTTAACAGAAAGAAGCGATCAGTTTTTAAGAGAAACATTGAGGTATCACCAAGGAATAGACAATTTGTTCATTGTGCAAAGTGTCGGAAAGAGGAGTGGGGGTGGAAATTGTAGTTGGAGGAAAAGGCTTGACAACTGTAAGTTCAAGTGGATTTATGTTGGAATAATAATGAACAGATAAAGAGGCTTGTACAGGATAGTCCAAGATGGAAAACTGCATCAGTCTTCGGACTGAATATCATAAAACGAATGGGTTAGATAGGCTCACTCTTTACAGTCATCGTTTGTGATAGGTAATACAGGGTGGTCCATCTGAAGTTTCGGATGAGATTATCTGGAAAACTATACATCGGGTAAAAATAGCGGGTAAGACAAGTTCGTAAACTCAAAGGGGGACATAAAATGATACTACACGTGACCCCCAGCCCCCGCCCCCTCGTGTGGGGCGGGGGGGCACAATTGTTAAATCTTATATAGAAGCCCCCATTTTTATTACAGATTCGGATTCTCCATAAAAAAGTAATCAAATTTTGTCTGAAACATTTATTTAAACCATTGACAGATGCCGCTGAAATCAAGAAAAAAGTAAAATTTGGGAAGAACTCCGATTTAGTTAGAATTATCCAATAAAGACGCATCAAATCGACAAAAAAAAATGTGCACCAATTCTTTCATAACCCAAAATTAAGCCATTTTTGTACAAAATGTACTGTATCCTACTTTTAGCGTTACCCAGGAACAACGACATGGACGTAGTAGAATGATGTTGCCATGGGGTGCTTCATTAGTGTGAGTCCCCTTGCCTCTCACAATTTGGGGTGCTTAATTAATAAAATTATCCACGAAGACATTGTTCAAAATTGTCCCCATTTGCTCCAATGCATAAAGTAAATCATCTGCGAAAGTTGTCCACAGTTTTGAGCAGCACATCCCGTGGTATGGCTGCACACGCTCTTCGAATGCATGTACATTGTTTCTCAAACGAATGTACGACCATCCGGAATTAAATCTTTTTTTTTAATTACTTGAGGGACTATGAGAGATGATCCCCTCTTCCGACCTTGCTAAATACGATGCACTGCTTTGTTTCTTAAAATCGTGTTATCCAAGTTGCGTTAACATGTTTTTCAAATTTTATGGCGCTTGAATGATCGCCTTATAATTTTATGGTCTTTCAAAGATCAACTGTTTTTTTATATTTAAATTTATAGTCATTTCAGGAGGACCTCTCAACAATGCGCATAAGGCTACCATAGTATAATAAACTCTGCTACCATGTTACATGATGAAGGTGTCTGCTGCAGTTGCTCAAAGCACTCTAAGTGCTTGCACTACAAGTGATTGCGCTGTAAAAATTGTCTGCCTGCTTTCATTCTTCTTGTGGGTTACCTGAAGAATCAGAGAGCGAGAGAGAGAGAGAGAGAGAGAGAGAGAGAGAGAGGACAAGAATATGGAACGAAATTCACCTCTTTGATGTAGAATTGACACAGCGTATCTGATGTAGATGAAAATCTATTTCGCTCTATAATTTAATTATGACAGCCGGCTATATACGCCATATGTGTTACAGAAGTACGTCTTTTATTGCTAATTCTCGATAAATGAGATTGAGTAGCAGTTATCGTGCACCTATTTCAAAACTACAACATGGGAAGCAATTATTTTAACCGCATTATTAATGGTGCCCTAAGTGTGTGTGTCGAGACAAGAATCTCTCGCGTTTAGCTCTCTTCTCGCTCGCAGAAAGTTTCGGTCACGCTTCGCGGTTCGCATCACAGTTTGTTTGTCTCACCTACTGCGCCCCTCGCCCTAATTCCACCATTTTCGCAGGATATCCTCCAAGATCTTCTCTACCCGCTTAGAAAGATTATGTTTTGAGACCGACCAAGTACGTACGTCCTACTGACAGAATAAACCGCACCGCCGCTTAAGCCTTTATAAAGGGGCTCTCTTACATATTCTGGAGTCTCATTTGGAAACAACGGAGAAAAGGAAGGGAAATTCGGAGTCGATCTCATAATGCTGGAAAATAACTGGAAATTTTAGAGAATTAGCACTGTTTCGATGCACATTGCGCATCAGATCAGTAAATGCTGTTACTGAAACCTCATTGTTTTATAATCATAAGCATTCACATTTATGATAAAACTAAATATTTTGCTTCATTATAGAGCGTTAAGTTTTGCGACTGGAAATGGCTAACCTACATCGGCCATCTATGAGGCGTATTAAAGGTCCTTAAATGTGTCCGATGGCTGAGCTCGAAATATATGTATGAAATAAATACATTTGAGGATCGATGACATTTAATGTTTAAATTACAAAAAAAAAAAAAGGTCCAAATGGCTCTGAGCACTATGGGACTTAACTTCTGAGGTCATCAGTCCCCTAGAACTTAGAACTACTTAAACCTAACCAACCTAAAGACATCACACACATCCATGCCCGAGGCAGGATTCGAACCTGCGACCGTATCGGTCGCACGGTTCCAGACTGTAGTGCCTATAACCGCTCGGCCCCTTCGGCCGGCGTTTAAATTACAGTCTTCTACATTTCTTTCAATAGTAATGAAGGCTTAATAACTCCAGTGATCATGGAAAAAATATCTTGTTTTTCGAAGACGAGGGATACTATTGCCTGTACCATTTTTATGCATTCTGAGTTTCAGCTCCGTCTTCAGCTTTGTCGTCTTCGACCCTATTCTAGTTTCCTTCCTTATTTTAGGAGAAAAACGTGACGAAATAAGTGTTGCGGGTTGTCTCATAATATTATTTACTAGTAACACAGAATTTTTTAACTTTCAATGGCAACAACCCACCTAAACTACAGGGTGTTTCACAGTGTTTTGGCGATTTCAAATTCAAATAACACAGCAACTAAACGAAAAATAAAGCTGAACATTTTACACAAGGTAAATATTTATTTAAGTTTACTTACGAAATGCTACATCGGAGAAATGACGACCATTAGCGGCTACACAATATTCGAAGCGTTTCATCTAGTTTTTGAACACATCTTTCGTAAAGACTGGAGAAATTATGAACATTTCGTCGCGTATTCGATCTTTTAACTGTTTCAAGCTTCTCGGCCGGTCGGAGTACTGTCTCGCCTTAAAACAATCCATAGGTAAAAGTCTGGCACGGTTAAATCAGGCGAGCAAGGCGGCCGTTCGACACATGCGCTTATGGACGGTATTCCGAGGAGCAGCCGAGTCTGGATAGGACTCATTGGCAGTTGCACGGAAGTTTATTACTCAGTTCAATATTGTTCCACGAGCAGGAACAGGATATCGTGGATGAATCTTGAAATGCTTACGAAAGACACGTTGTACGCACACGAAATGTTCGCCTTAGCGAAAATAGCACTCGACCGCGAACGCACGACGTTGCTGCGACCAGTACGACACGATTACTGACCTGAGTATGGGATGAAACTTGACACTCCACACTACTAATAGACGGCGCCACCGCCGCTGTATCTTGTTTTTGGCGCGCATTATTCAAATTTGAAATCGTCAAAACATTCTGAAACACTCTGTAGTCTCCTGTAATTAAACGTGAGGATACGATACGGGACGAACGTAGATGGAGATTCATTGGTAGGATATTAGGAATCCGCGTTCCGCCTACAGAAGTGATTGCTTACGAAGCACTTGTATGGAGTATACTGGAATATCTTTCAAGCGTATGGGATACCCATTAGTCTGGAATAACACGATACACGGAGGGTAAATCGTCAAAGCTTGTTCATATAGCTGAAGAACGAATCAAGAATTTCGCAGGATGTGATCTACAAACTGCAGAAAATGACCCCTGAGAGGGAAAAGAGCAAAAATGTTCATATCGACAATTAGTCGGAAATGCGTTCCAAGGAAGGTACGCCCACTTGGAGGTGGAGACAAGAGATCTTTGACAATGCAGATTTCAGTTTTTGAAACCACACGTGAGAACACACCAAGCAAGTGGGAATGTTCTGTATGTACAGTTGTTTTAGTGGTTTAGGGGCAGCGAACCATCAGCACAGGTTCAACCTCTATATGTTGACTGGGCAGATGCTGTCGAGATGCCTTTGATCCGAAATGCGGATATGAGGTGGAGGACCATCACGTAGTAGCCACATTAACCTTCACACCACCAAGGTGACTTTTTTCAACGGGGAAGCAGGGCCACCCGCGTAAAGTGCAGATATGCCTCGCCTGTGAGGCGATGTGGAGAGATGAGTGGTCCCACGAGGCGTTCGCCAATAATCTCCGCCCGTACATAGAGGCGGTCAGGCAATCTATAAAAAGGGTAGAAAATCGGATGCACATAATTACCGGCCTATTTCACTGTTGTAGAATCATGGAACATATTTTGTGTTCAGACGTAATGACCTTTCTAGACTCTGAGAAGCTAATCTGCAGAAACCAGCACTGTTTTAGGAAACAGCGGTCATGCGAGACACAGCTGGTCCTCTCTGTGCCCGATATACAACAGGCTCTAGATACCGGCTCCTAGGTTGATGCCGTATTCCTCGACTTTCGAAAAGCGTTCGATTCAGTTCCGCACTGTCACTTGCTCCAAAAAGTGCGCTCTTATGGCCTATCCGATGACATATGCGGTTGGTTAGAAAGTTTTCTAAAAGGCAGAGAGCAGTATGTCTTCCTGAATGAGGAAACTTCAACAGAAACAAGCGTAACATCAGGTGTGCCCCAGGACAGCGTAATAGGTCCGCTGCTTTTTACGATTTACTTAAACGATCTGGTTGATGGTATTGACAGCTGCATTAGAATGTTTGCCGATGATGCTGTAGTCTACAGGAAAGTAATATCCCACGAAAGTTGTGAACAAATCAATGAGGATTTGCAGAAAATAATTGCGTGGTGTAATGATTGGCAGTTATCTCTCAATTAGTAAGTGTAATCTACTGCGTATAACAAAGCGAAAATCCCCATTAATGCACGATTAAAAAATCTTTGGAAGCGGTAACATCCGTCATGTATCTGGGTGTGACTGTTCGGAATGATCTCAAATGGAACGATCAGATTACACAAGTAATGGGTAAGGCGAACTCTAGATTGAGGTTTATTGGTAGAATCCTGAAGCGATGCAGTCCTTCAACAAAGGAAATTGCTTACAATACTTTACTTCGTCCACTCTTAGAATACCGTTAATCTGTAAGGGACCCTTACCAGTTGGGTCGGATTCGAAAGATTGAGAAGGTCCAAAGAAGAGCGACAAGATTCGTGACTGGTACATTTAGCCATCGCGAGATCGTTACACATCTCACAGAAAGTTTGAAGTGGGACACACTTGCAGATAGACGACGCGCTAAACAGAAGGGGCTGCTGACTAAATTCCAAATTCCGATCTTCGCCGAGGTTGTAGAGCATATATTATTACCACCAACTTTCAAATCGCGCAATAATGACCATTCAAAGATAAGGGAAATTAGAGCTCGTACAGAGGCGTTCAGACAGACGTTTTTCCCTCGCGCGATCCGCGAGTGGAACTGAGGGGGTGTGGGGGGTGGGGGAAAGGAATATGACTTTGTGACTTTGGCGCGAATTGTGTCCTACGCCACACACACCGGTTGGTGGTTAGCGGAGTATATATGTAGATGTAGAGGCAGAGGTACAGATGGTTTGCTGCCACCATACTACTAAAAAAAACTAGTACAGAAGGAACATTTCCAATTACTTGGCATGCTCTCGTGTGTGCTTTCAATCAATTAAACCTACATTGACAAATACCTTCTGTCTCCATCTGCAACTGGGTGTACCTCCCTTGGAACGCATTTACAGCCTGATGCTCATATGATATTTTTTCTCCTAATCACTTAAGGGCAGTTTCCTGCAGTTTGCAGGCATTTAGTAAAATCAAACTGCACTACTAGCCATTAAACTTTCTACACCAAGAAGAAATGCAGATGATAAACGAGTATTCATTGGACAAATATATTATACTATAACTGACATGTGATTACATTTTCACGGAATTTGGGTGCATAGATCCTGAGAAATCAGTACCCAGAACAACCACATCTGGCCGTAATAACGGCCTTGATACGCCTGGGCATTGAATCAAACAGAGCTTGGATGGCGTGTACAGGTACAGCTGCCCATGCAGCTTCAACACGATACCCACAGTTGCTCGGCCACCATTGACCAGACGTTTTCAATTGGCGAGAGATCTGGAGAATGTGCTGGCCAGGGCAGCAGTCGAACATTTTCTGTATCCAGTAAGGTCCGTACAGGACCTGCCAAATGCGGTCGTGCATTATCCTGCTGAAATGTAGGGTTTCGCAGGGATCGAATGAAGGGTAGAGCCATGGGTCGTAACATATCTGAAATGTAACGCCCACTGTTGATAGTGTCGTCAATGCGAACAAGAGGTGACCGAGACGTGTAACCAAAGGCATCCCATGCCATCGCGCCGTGTGATACGCCAGTATGGCAATGACGAATACACGCTTCCAATGTGTGTTCACCGCGATGTCACCAAACACGGATGCGACCATCATGATGCTGGAAACAGAACCTGGATTCATCCGAAAAAATGACGCTTTGCCATTCGTGCACCCAGGTTCGTCGTCGAGTACACCATCGCAGGCGCTCCTGTCTGTGATGCAGCGTCAAGAGTAACCGCAGCCGTGGTCTCCGAGCTGATAGTCCATGCTGCAGCAAACGTCGTCGAACTGTTGGTGCAGATGGTTGTTGTCTAGCAAACGTCCCCGTCTGTTGACTCAGGGATCGAGACGTGGCTGCAGGATCCGTTACAGCCATGCGGATAAGATGCCTGTCATCTCGACTGCTAGTGATACGGGGCCGTTGGGATCCAGCACGGCGTTCCGTATTACCCTCCTCAACCCACCGATTCCTTATTCAGCTAACAGCCATTGGATCTCAACCAACGCGAGCAGCAATGTCGCGATACGATACACCGCAATCGCGATAGGCTACAGTCCGACCTTTATCAAAGTCGGAAGCGTAATGGTACGCATTTCTGCTCCTTACACGAGGCATCAAACCAACGTTTCACCAGGCAACGCCGGTCAATTGCTGTTTGTGTATGAGAAATCAGTTGGAAACGTTCCTCGTGTCAGCACGTTGTAGGTGTCGCCACCGGCGCCATCCTTGTGCGAATGTTCTGAAAAGCTAATCGTTTGCATATCACGCCATCTACTTCCTGTCGGTTAAATTTCGCGTCTGCAGCAAGTCATATTCGTGGTGTAGCAATTTTAATGGCTAGTAGTGTATGCAGACAATTCAGTAATACACTCCTGGAAATTGAAATAAGAACACCGTGAATTCATTGTCCCAGGAAGGGGAAACTTTATTGACACATTCCTGGGGTCAGATACATCACATGATCACACTGACAGAACCACAGGCACATAGACACAGGCAACAGAGCATGCACAATGTCGGCACTAGTACAGTGTATATCCACCTTTCGCAGCAATGCAGGCTGCTATTCTCCCATGGAGACGATCGTAGAGATGCTGGATGTAGTCCTGTGGAACGGCTTGCCATGCCATTTCCACCTGACGCCTCAGTTGGACCAGCGTTCGTGCTGGACGTGCAGACCGCGTGAGACGACGCTTCATCCAGTCCCAAACATGCTCAATGGGGGACAGATCCGGAGATCTTGCTGGCCAGGGTAGTTGACTTACACCTTCTAGAGCACGTTGGGTGGCACGGGATACATGCGGACGTGCATTGTCCTGTTGGAACAGCAAGTTCCCTTGCCGGTCTAGGAATGGTAGAACGATGGTTTCGATGACGGTTTGGATGTACCAGCCCTATTCAGTGTCCCCTCGACGATCACCAGTGGTACGCCCAGTGTAGGAGATCGCTCCCCACACCATGATGCCGGGTGTTGGCCCTGTGTGCCTCGGTCGTATGCAGTCCTGATTGTGGCGCTCACCTGCACGGCGCCAAACACGCATACGACCATCATTGGCACCAAGGCAGAAGCGACTCTCATCGCTGAAGACGACACGTCCCCATTCGTCCCTACATTCACGCCTGTCGCGACACCACTGGAGGCGGGCTGCACGATGTTGGGGCGTGAGCGGAAGACGGCCTAACGGTGGGCGGGACCGTAGCCCAGCTTCATGGAGACGGTTGCGAATGGTCCTCGCCGATACCCCAGGAGCAACAGTGTCCCTAATTTGCTGGGAAGTGGCGGTGCGGTCCCCTACGGCACTGCGTAGGATCCTACGGTCTTGGGGTGCATCCGTGCGTTGCTGCGGTCCGGTTCCAGGTCGACGGGCACGTGCACCTTCCGCCGACCACTGGCGACAACATCGATGTACTGTGGAGACCTCACGCCCCACGAGTTGAGCAATTCGGGGGTACGTCCACCCGGCCTCCCGCATGCCCACTATACGCCCTCGCTCAAAGTCCGTCAACTGCACATACGGTTCACGTCCACGCTGTCGCGGCATGCTACCAGTGTTAAAGACTGCGATGGAGCTCCGTATGCCACGGCAAACTGGCTGACACTGACGGCGGCGGTGCACAAATGCTGCGCAGCTAGCGCCATTCGACGGCCAACACCGCGGTTCCTGGTGTGTCCGCTGTGCCGTGCGTGTGATCATTGCTTGTACAGCCCTCTCGCAGTGTCCGGAGCAAGTATGGTGGGTCTGACACACCGGTGTCAATGTGTTCTTTTTTCCATTTCCAGGAGTGTATATCTTCAGCGCTTTGCATACCTCTCTCGTAAGGATCATGAAATAAAGGAAGACGAGGAAAAGCTCAAAAATTGTCCAGTCTCATAAATGTGACCACCTGTCAAAAGCCTGAATAGCAATCTTACGCTGCGCCGACCGCTGCGAGACGTGCAGGAAGAGAGTCAATGACGTTCGGGGAAGGTACCGCCAGGGACGCGGACCATGCTGACTCAAGTGCCACGGCCAGCTGCACAAGCTTTCTCAGCTGAAGAACCATGACGCATACAGCCTGATCAAACTAGTCGCACAATTTCTGTATTGGGATTAAATCTGGTGAGCTTACTAGCCAGGGAAGTGCGGAAAAAATGCGGTAAACTGATCCTGGTGCTCTTCGAACAACGCACGTACAATGCGAGTGGTGTGACACGTTGCGTTGTCCTGCTGGTAGATACCACCATACCAAGGAAACACAAACTGCATGTTGGGGTGGACAAGGTCCACAAGGATAGACGCATACTTGTGTTAACCCTTTGCACCATACGGAATGGCGCGGTCACCCACGGAATGGCACGAAAATATTCCCCAGACCATAATGCTCCCTCCTCCAGTCTGGACCCTTCCTTCGATTGTTCCAGGGTGTTTTCTTTGAGACGTTTCTCGCCTATGCGCCCAAGAGCCACATGTTCGATGGAACATAAAAAGTGATTCATCTAAAAAGACCACCTTGTCGCCATTCAGTGGACGTCTAGTTGCAGTATTGGCGTGCAAATTCCAGCCTTCGTCGCCGACGAACACCAGTCAGCATGGGCGCATGAACCAGGCATCTGCTGCCAAGTCTCACATGCAGCACCGTTCGCTGAACTGTCGTTGGGGAGACACCGTTGGTAGCTCCTTGGTTCATCTTGCTCGACGGTTGCACCTCTGTTCGCCCGTACACGTCTCCGTAGAAGTCAGCTACTCCTATTATCTATACACCGTGTTGCACCATAGCTGCCTCCGCGCCAATTTAGGACAGAGTCATTTTGCCATGCGGCGTATACTTAAACCACGACGGCACGCGAACAGTTTACAAACATAGCCATTTCGGAAGTCTTCCATCGTTGGCCCGAAAGCATATGATCATGTCATTCTAGACGATAGATAAATCGCTCCGTTTTCGCATTATGACAAGGACTGCACTAGAACGGTATTTTCACTCTACAGCGGAATGTGCGCTGATATGAAACTTCCTGTCAGATTAAAACTGTGTGCCGGACCGAGACTCGAACTCGGGACCTTTGCCTTTCGCGGGCAAGTGCTCTGCCAACTGAGCTACCCAAGCACGACTCACGCCCCGTCCTCACAGCTTTAATTCCGCCAGTACCTCGTCTCCTACCTCCCAAACTTCACAGAAGCTCTCCTGCGAACCTTGCAGAACTAGCACTCCTGGAAGAAAGGATATTGCATAGACATGGCTTAGCCACAGCTGTAGAGTGAAAATTTCATTCTAGAAACATCCCCCAGGCTGTGGCTAAGCCATGTCGCCGCAATATCCTTTCTTCCAGGAGTGCTAGTTCTGCAAGTTTCGCAGGAGAGCTTCTGTCAAGTTTGGGAGGTAGGAGAAGAGGTACTGGCGGAATTAAAGCTGTGAGGACGGGGCGTGAGTCGTGCTTGGGTAGCTCAGTTGGTAGAGCACTTGCCCACGAAAGGCAAAGGTCCCGAGTTCGAGTCTCGGTCCGACACACAGTTTTAATCTGCCAGGAAGTTTCAAGGACTGCACTGTTTTTCGCGTCCACCGCGACACGCTTTATATACCCTCCACTTCTAGTGCTGCCACCAGCCGTCCGTGAGTGATTATTGCACGTTGGGGTCGAACATAGGAGATGGACACATGAATATGACTGGACCGCATATTTGGACAAACTTGTAGGATTTTACCTTTTTTATTTATTTTAAATTTGTATTTACCTTTCAATGTTTCATAATTTTTTATAAAGTCTGGTTCTCTATTATTATCATTATTATTAGTATTGTATGAAGCTAAAACAGACCATAAATTTGTATACTACACCTGTCATGCTACGTAAACAAAAACGTGTTTACAGGGCTTCTTGCAGGCAACCAGAAATCAGATCATGTAAATTGGTAGCCTCAGTAAATATGAAAAATATTACTTGTGGTGATGAGTAAGAAGGAACAGAATGAAACCTGGTGCTGGCATGTAGTGACTAGAATAGTACCATGGGCACTCCAACCTTACAGTCACATTCCCACTGACGGATCACTATCAACAGTGTCACATGCCCTCGATACATGAGCCACCACGCAGAAGTTTGGTTTATAACTCTGGACATTAGCATTCATTCTGGCTATCTGGAAGCTAACATCACCATCTCTCCGTCCATAGCCGCCGAAGTGCTGTAACAAAGGTTTTTGTACCGCTAAACTTTGATGCAAACGTTCGTTAACGACCTCAGCTACGGCGGCGGATTCGAATTAACGTATAATTACCCCAACTTACACCACAATATAGGGGACGGTTCTCATCGTTATAAAGATAGTTAGCACTGAAACTTACATTCAGAATCAGCCGAAATCCCACGCGCTGAAAATATTTGCGGAGTGTTTGAGAAATTTTGTTTAAGAGTTACAGAATTAGACAAAGCTTTATATACACTGACGAGCCAAAACATTATGACCACCTGCTTAACAGTTTGTTGGGCCATCTTTGGAATGCAACCTATTCTGCATATCATTTGTTCTACAATTCGTTGGCAGGTTTGTGGAGGTATGTGGCAACGGATGTCTAAGATCAAGTCATGTAATTCCTGTAAATAACTAGCCGATCATTTGTGTACGCAATGATGACGCCGTATAGCGACCCAGATGGGTTCCATCAGTTTCACATCAAGAAAATTTGGTCACCAAGACATCAACGTGAGCTCACTTCATGCTCCTTTGTTTTACTGTTTTAGTTTTTTTATGACCTAAGCAACTAAAAGATCATAGAAACAATTTAAACCCATTGTAATTTTTCAGTGTGGGGACCGTCCGTCTCAGTACTTAAATTGCAATGACGCATACAGTTTTCCATAGGCTCCTAAGTATCCCTACTGTGTGCTGTGACCAGAGCTGGGCCAGTTCCTTGGGTTTCATTCACCAAGGGTTTCGTGTAAACCCCTAGGAAACACCGTAGTGTGAGATGTGGCGGTCGGGTCGGCAACGGGGCAGAACCTTGCCTCCGTGTCAGAGAATGAGAGTGTCTGTTGCCGGGGTGATCACGAAAATTAATATCGAAGTGGGATGGTGCACTGTCGTGCGTAAACCACATACTCTCGCTGACAACAAAAGGAACATTCTTCAAAAACAGTAGCAGCACGTCTAGAGTGTGCACCAAGTAACGGGCACCATTCAAACTAGGATGGCAGCAAATAAGAGTCCTACTACTTGATCTTCCATAATTCCGCCCAAAAGTTGGTAGATAGTCGTTGCTTGTGATCGGAGATGAACTCAGCGTATTGACACTAGTCACGCCAGAAAACGCTATTGCGGCGATGGAAAGCACCATGGCGAATCAAAGACGCCTCATGGTAGAACAGTACAAACTACAAGAATTTCGGTACTGCAGTTCTGCACTGGATAAACCATCGACAGAACAGAAGTCAAAGTATTAAATCAACCAGTTACATTGCTTAATTTTTTCTTGAACAATTATTTGTCGGAAATAGGTCAACCGTTGATAGAACGGCCGAGCATGTTTTAAGTTTCTGCCCACGATGTCAACTTTCTTCCCGTTGCATATCCATTTTCCTTACAATATACCATGCTGAACCAAATGTTAAATGCATGTCGGCAAGTTCTTAAAACTAGTAATGCACCATATTCCAAAATTACTGTTGAACTGTGAACGGTTATAAACACCGCTGACAGGTATAAAATCTTAGCAGTGGGCAGATGGTTGTTGTGACATCAGGAGTTTGCAAACACGTGTCTCATACCAACTGAAACATTCATTTCGTACCAGTGGTCCCACGTCTCAAAACAGTTCAGGTTTCTCTACTGTTTCTACAACTTTGATCCTAAAGTTTGCGACACCCTGTACACGCACAATAAATATGAGCACCACAGAAAGATAGCGCAGGATATGTATCCAAAGAGAGGTAAAACACTAATCGTCTGGAACCGCGCGACCGCTACGGTCGTAGGTTCGAATCCTGCCTCGGGCATGGATGTGTGTGCTGTCCGTAGGTTAGTTAGGTTTAAGTAGTTCTAAGTTCTAGGGGACTGATGACCTCAGATGTTAAGTCCCATAGTGCTCAGAGCCATTTGAACCAAAACACTGATCCCTTAATATTTGATATCGCTTTCTTTGCGTAACACTTGGCGCTAATACCTGTTTACAAACAAATATTTGCTACCTACTACAACAGTCGTGCCGATTCCGAGAGAGGCCGATGCTCGCGGAGCGTGAGCTGTACACAGCTGACGGGGAGGGCGTTATGGTCAGTACTCGGCTCGCCAGTGTCGTGCAGGCAAGGATGCGATGAAGCTAACGGCAAAGCAAGGCCACTGACACCAGCAAGTCGCTGGCTGGAGGTCGCCAAGCACCCCGGATGAGGCGCGCCACGGCGCACGAGATCACGACGTGGGCACAATGCAGAAGAGACTGGTCACCACAGCAGTGTCTGCCCATAGCAGAGACAAGCAGCCTGGCTGCACAGCCCTGGATGAGAGCCAGAGACCTCCAGTGTGGCGGGCCAGCAGTTCAGCAGCTAGCAGCGGCAGAGTCCGGGGAGGATAACTTGTTACGCTATGTAGACTTATTCTAACGTAGGTCCCTTTTCGGGACTGGTAGCCGGCTGTATGCGATAACTTCGACATAAAATGACTGTTTATACGGTCTTGGCTTCAGCACCAGTTTTTATCACGTAAGCAGCAACAAGTTCGTGGCTTGGATGAGAAGTAACCGGGCCAACCGACGCTGCAATCGCTCAGACTTCCTACTGCGTCGTATAGTTCCACTCACTCCAGCTCTGCCCTGCGATGTAGTAACCACCTGGTGTTGTAGCGCAGTTCTTGTATCATCAGCACTCCCCGATGCAATAACGTGAGGTCAGCTCTGGTGTGAACCGCTTATGCTGTCCCATGCAATAGCCGTAGCAGGTGTCTGAGGTTTTACTCAGCTGCGCTCAGTTAATGATTTGCAGCGCAACAATCCATTCCTCATAAACGTTACTATTTTGAACAGTTTTGATGATGCTTTTTATATCAGTGCTTACTGATGTTTATGCTGCTGCTGTTGCTACTGCTGGTAAGATTCTGACTTCTACGTTTCCAATTTTGTCAAGATATTTTTTGGACATTTTACAGAAATAATTGCTCAAAGAGGTTAGGCACTAATTCCATGACTTCCATAGTTGGTTTTCTTTTTCAATTGGAAACCTCTTTCTCAGAACTCTCGCTACGAGCAGGCCTCTGTGTAATGTGAGTGAAAGAAAAGATCAGTAGTGCGCACTGTGTCTCCAATCGTAAACTGAAAAATACCAAATGTATACACTGTTCAGTCTGTCAACATATCTTGAAAGAGTCTTCAAGCTCGCTTCTTAGTGGTCACCCGCAGTCAACAACACCAGCTTGTGATCGCTACCTACAAATTACGGCTTGTAGGTATCCCAGGAAGAGCGCAGTGGTATATACACTGAGGTGACAAAAGCCATGGGATATCTCCTTATATCGCGTCAGACTTCGTTTTGCCCGGCGTAGTCCGGCAGCTCAATGTGGCATGAACTCAATAACTCGTTGGAAGCCCCCTGCAGAAAGACTGATCCATGCTGTCTCTATAGCCGTCCACAACTGCAGAAGTGTTCTCGATGCACCAACTGACCCCTCGGTTATCTCCCATAAATGTTCGATGGGATTCATATCGGGCGGTGTGTGTGGTCAAATCACTCCCTCGAACTGTCCAGAATGTTCTTCAGACGAATCGCGAACAATTTTGGCCCAGTGACATGGCACATTGCCTTTCATAAAAGTTCCATCCTTATTTTGGAACATGAAGTTCATGAATGGATCCAGATGGTCTCCGAGTAGCCGAACATAACCATTTCCAGTCAATTATCGGTTCAGTTGGACCAGAGGACCCAGAACATTCCATGTAAACACAGCCCACAGCGTTGTAGCGCTACCACCAGCTTGCAAAGTGCTTTGTCGACAACTTGGGTCCATGGCTTCGTGTGGTCTGCGCCGCACTCAAACCCTACCATCAACTCTTACCAACTGAAATCTGGGCTCATCTGATCAGGCCACAGTTTTTCAGTACTCTAGGATCCAACCGAAATGGCCACGCGCCCGGTAGACGCGCTACAGGAGACGTCGTGCTGTTAGCAAAGGCACAGACATTCGTGTAGGTCGTCTGCTGCAATAACCCATTAACGCCAAATTTCGCCGCACTGTTCTAAAGGATACGTTAGTCGTACGCCCCACATAGGTTTCTGTTGTTATTTCATGCAGTGTTGTTTGTTAGCACTGACAACTCTACGCAAACGCCGCTGCTCTCGGTCGTTAAATAAAGGCCGTCGGTCAGAGCGATGTCTGTAGTGAGAGGTAATTCCTGAACTCTGGTATTCTCGGCGCACTCTTGACATTGTGGATCTCGGAATATTTAATTCCATAACAATTTCCGAAATGGGATGTCCGATGCATCTAGCTCCAACTACCATTCTGCATTCAAAATCTGTGGCCGAGCGGTTCTAGGCGCTAGAGTCTGGAACCGCGCGACCGCTACGGTCGCAGATTCGAAACCTGCCGCGGGCATGGATGTGTGTGATGTTCTTAGGTTAATTAGGTTTAAGTAGTTCTAAGTTCTAGGAGACTGATGGCCTCAGTGGTGCTCATAGTGCTCAGAGCCATTTGAACCATTTTGTTAATTCCCTTGTTGCGGCCATAATCACGACGGAAGGCTTTTCACATGAATCAGCTGAATACAAATGACAATTCCGCTAATGCGTTCCCCATTTATACCTTGTGTACGCGATACTACCGCCATCTGTATATGAGCTTTTCGCTATCCCATGACTTTTCCCACCTCAGTTTATAACCGCCTTTTCAGAGGGAACTCGGAGGGCGTCTTTGAATAGTTTATAACGAATCCTGGGAGCGTTTATCTCAGTAGCGGTATATTATAACACATTCATGAGTAACGGAGTAACATATGTGAAAAGGGTAGATACCACGTGTAAATGGGAGCTGCTTTACGTAAACAGTGTAACAACTGCGTGTCAAACTATATTATTACATCCAGATGAGTGAAGCTGTGACACGTTAGTTGTCCATGGCGATCGAAGTAGCACTGTAGGGAGGTTTCGATACAGAACAGTTTTTTTCTGAAATTTGTCAACCCTCTCACTTGACGTTCGTTGAAGATGAGTTAAGCTAATCCACATTAAGTTGTTATACTTTGTCTCAACTGAAGAAAAGCAGCGACTACATCATTTGTTAGTGAAATATATAAACTATGATGGAATGTAAGTATTTCTCTATCTCGAACTATGAAACCAACTGCCCGCTCTACTATAAGTCATCGCAGTTTGGGAAAATGTGAAATATGGTACACCAAGAATCTGGTGATGCTAACCAATTATCTAACTGAACTTAAAAAGCTTGAAAAAAATCACAGTGGGAAAAATTATTTCGGAATAACTATAGTTTTAGCAGATTAAAACTGAGACGAATCAACCCGAAACCGGAATCTTGGCTTTCTTGGGCGTTTCAAAAGGAAGGAAGATTAATTGTTAACGCTCTTTCAACGACGAGGACGTTAGGGAGGTTTGGCAATTGTTTTACGACTGACCTATCCCAGTACGACTCACGGCTTCAGTATTGTCAGCACTTTTCTCTATGGAATGAGAGACATAGTTAAAGAATAAACAACTACAAATACAAATAGCGACCTTTTTGTGGTTTCTAGGTCAAAGTGACATCCTCCATAAGGAAACAACGCACAGTTTATCCAATGAGTAATAAGCTTTGCAGAGATCATATTATACCCTTGGGTGAAACGCTAAGAGTTAATAGAAAAGAGGTATACGATTGGAAGACACAAGAGGATTCATGAATGAAGCGCATAATGTTTGGCATATCGTCATAATTTTTCAACTGGAGTAGAACGTAGAGGCAGTCCATACATGAAACAATAACGTACATGCCATTAGATCATGGCTAATTTCTGTCCCAGCCATTTGGAATAATATTAAAAGGAACCGTAAGGTTCGATTTATGCAAGGAAGAAAAAGATGTGAATCACTTAATATACTGCATAAACAAAAATGAAGCAGCGAGAAGGGAGGAGGAAATGAAATGGAACTTCACGGGGTGAAAGTGTATTTAATGTTACTGCGTTGATTGTAAAATCGACTCAAATTTACAAAGAACTCGACAATATGGTCCCACTTATCAGTATGATATTGCACACTCTCTGGTCTAGATGCATGCACTGATTCGGCTGGGAAGGTTGTCATAAAGCCGTTGTATCCTCTCGTGAGGCAAGCTGGTCCACAAATTTTGTAATTGGCCTTTGATATTCTGTACACTGGCAAAGGGACGGAGCTGATATCCGAGCTGGTCCAGTACGTGTTTTGTCGGAGAAGATCTGAAGATCTCGCTGGCCACTGGAGTGTCTCAACACTGCGCAGATGGTTCGTAGAGATACGTGCCATGCGTGGACGAGCAATGTCCTGTGGAAAAATGCCACCACAATATCGCTGCATGAGCGATAACACATGAGTACGCAACCAGTGCGTCAAGTACCATTGTGCCGTCAGAATTCACTCAATCATTACTGGCTGTGACCTAAAATCATACACAATGGCTCCCCACACCGTGAGGTCAGGAGTAACACATCTTTGTCTCGCTAAGCCACAGAACAGAGCCACGATTCATCGCTGAACACAGCTTGACGCCCTTCATCAGCGGTCCATGCTTCTCGATCAAGGCAGCAATCCAAACGCACCTATTTGTGCAGTAGTGTTGACGGCATTTTCCATAAGGACAGTAATTACCTAGTCTGGTTGATGCTAGCCTCCGACCAATAATGCAGAATGACACAGATTGCTGCAAGAAATCCGTTACTTGTTTTCGGACGGCAGACGCAGGTGCGAAGAGGTTACGATGAGCAGTGCAGCGATCAACCATTGTGGTAGTCAGTCGTGGTCGTCCGCAACTTTGACAATGAGTTCGCGTGTTCTCACGTTCCCATGCAGTCCAAAATCGGGCCTCTGTCACATCTGAATGCTTCATAAATTCGGATATTTCACGATTCGACCAGCCAGTCCAATGGAGACCAACAATGAGGCCCCTTTCAAATTATGTCATGTGCTTGTAATGCTGTCTCAAACGAGTTCGCGGTATCATCGTGTCCATCACAGTGATCACTCAACATCTGATGCTGTTAACGCCCCTTATGTACCATACCAGACCTGGTGACCACACTAAACACTAATAACACTAACGCGCTCCAGTGGCCGTTCTGCCTGTCACAGAGAATTGCAATTTTAGCCATTAACGTACCCTCCGTTGGTGTGTACGTGTGCGAAGTTTGATTGATCTCCTATCGTGTGTTGTGGGTGCATTACTTCTTTGGTAGGCACTGTATGTTCTTGCAATAGTTACTAAGCGTAATAAGAAATTTTTCTCCGAATACTGGCTAATGTAGATCTTGTTGTCAGCCAAAGTGCGTCGAGTGCATAGCCAGATTTTCATGTTTCTTTCAATCTCAGTGGTGCCAGTCGTGAAATATCTGATTTTATTAATGGTTCGAATGGCTCTGAGCACTATAGGACTTAACTTCTGAGGTCATCAGTCCCCTAGAACTTAGAACTACTTAAGCCTAACTAACCTATGGACATCACACACATCCATGCCCGAGGCAGGATTCGAACCTGCAACAGCAGCGGTCGCGCGGTTCCAGACTGTAGGGCCTAGAATCGCTCGGCCACTCCGGCCGGCGGTTTTATTAATATCATCAATAATATTAATTAATGATATGCATTTCACGATATGTGTCAAGGATGTATGGTGGTGGCAAAAGCTGTAAAAAATGGCAATGTGCCTGACAGTCACGCAAAGGTTGATTTGTTTCACTGTGGGTTAGGGTTATGGCCTCAGTCTGGAGACTGCACCCATACACTGAATCACTCCACTTGCTTAACGGCGTTCGGACAATCGGATACCATGGCGATGGGGCATCTTGTTTTAGATTCGAGGTAGACTGTTCCTCAGTGGTGACTAATCAGTCTGATTACAAATTCTGATAAATTCTTTATTATGCTAATGTTGTAGCGTCTCGAATATTGCGTTCGTCCTCCGCTGCTAACGAACGTGTTATTTACTTTTTTCCATACTGTGCGCGATTCACCAACAGCTGTCACGAGAAAAAGAGAGCTGAATAAATAAGTCACGAGTGACCTCATTTTAGGGGATACGATCAACAACTCGCAAAAAGTAAAAGTCGCCTCTGATATACATAAGAAGACTTTGGCAAATGTCGTGGTATTTTGCTTAATTGGGCGTAGGTAGGTTTCTCCCTCGGCCTTTCGCAGCCGCACCGTCCGTTATTTCTTCGACGATCTTTCCGTCTAGGCGGACCACCCATCTCCTTTGTATTGTCTGCTGATGGGAGAAACTGCTCATGTTCGTGTGAGTGATGTCCAAATGTAGAAAGTGCTTCTTGAAGTCAGGGGAAGAATCAAGAAACAACTAGAACTGGAGTTAGAGGAATACCAGAGAGGTGTCTGACCATGAAGAAGCTGTACAGAGCTGATCATTACTTTAAAATTGATTATGGCATACTACAGGAAATGAAGCAAACCTCTGGCAATAACATTTTTAGACTATAAGAAGGCATACAATGTCTCCATAGTCCTTTAAGATTCAAAATTCTAAGGAAACAAGGGCTTCGTCCTTTATTCAACTGTGCACTGAAATATATAATGAAAGAATGGTTCAAGGATAACCCACAGAAGATAAGAACTGGAGGTGTGAAAAATGATAGAAGTTTAAACTGCTTGGAATTTGCTGATGATCTTGCCCTCCTAGCAAACAATGTTCAAGAAACGAGACAGCAATTTCAATAACTACAAGAAACAACACAGAAAATCGGCCTTAGAAAATCATTGGAAAAAGAAAGACTATACTAACTGATACGCCACTTGCAAAAAAATTTATAACAGAAGAACAGGAAATCAAATTTGTTGATGAATTTAAATATATAGGTGAAATCTTAACATACAACCTAAGTGAGAAACCGACGTGGCAAAACAAAATGAAAGACCGAACAAAGAAAATTACATAACCAAAAGCACATCCAACAAAGAAATCCTATCGAAAGCTGCAAAATTAAAAAAATACCAAACACTCAAAACAACAGAAATAACATATGCAGCAGAAACCATCATCGAAACAACTGATAGAGCAGAAATTGACAGACTACTCAAGATACCAACAAGAATAATTAGGACACGCAAATAAATAATATTATGTAAATGAGCATTGTATAGCTCCAAATGAAATAGTATACACGAAAATAAAACCAGAAATCAGCACGATCAGGAAGAAAGCATCTTATTCTTTGGACATCTGATGAAACCGCCAGAAAATAGAATTAATAGGAGACTAATAAAACAAACCAGACTACAAACGAAAACCAGTAAGAAGACTCCAGGGAAGGTGATCTGTGATGGAGAAAGACAAAAAAATCGGAGAAAATGAAGAAATATTGGGCAGGCAGTAAAGCAAAAAAAGAAAGAAGCCTTTACGTGATAATAAATTGTAATAATTCTTTGTATAACCGTTGTATTATTGAATTGTATTATATAATTATTAAAGAAGTGAATCGTTTAACTGAATAATAACAACTCCTTTTATAAACCTCTGTGTAATTGACTGGAGTGGTTCAGTGAAGCCCATAAAACAAATTTTAATAATTCACAGTATGTAATGGTTGGTCCTGAAAGAACGTACAGTCTTTGCGCGGTCACAGATCGAAGTCCAGAGTAGCTATTTCTAATAGATCGATCCAAAGAAAAGTACTGTGCTGCTGAAGGTTTAATATTCATGATTAGTCAAACTACTCTTCAAATACACGTTTCAACTTCTCACCATCTTTTAAAAAAATAAGAAAAAAAGGAAGATGAAGCTGCAACGTCATTAATATTAGGTAAAAGAATAGGACAGGAAATTGCCCAAGTCATTTTCATAGATTCGACCTCGCTGTTGGTTTAAATTACACTACTGTCCCTTAAAATCTCAACACCATTTCAATTAGCATGAAGTTTACCACACGCTTGGATATGCAAATGATCAGCTTTTCGCTACGGTCGCAGGTTCGAATCCTGCCTCGGGCATGGATGTTTGTGATGTTCTTAGGTTAGCTAGGTTTAACTAGTTCTAAGTTCTAGGGGACTAGTGACCTCAGCAGTTGAGTCCCATAGTGCTCAGAGCCATTTGAACCAATTTTTGATCAGCTTTTCAGCGCAACTGAACAAAGTAGATAGGAGACAGACCATGTACATTGTGTATATAAGGAAAGATTACGCGGCGAGTTTCTCATTCACAAATTGCATTTGATTGTTGGTTGTTTTGGGAGAAGATCGCGTTATGCTTAATCTAAAAAGAAGACTGCGGCTTATTGTTCCGTGATATTGTTACTCGCGTTGGTCAGTATCCCACGACTGTTACGTGATTATGGAGTCGATGAGCACAGGAGGCTCATACTCAACCTTATGCACGATCACAACGGCCCCGCAGGATTAGCGCCCGAGAGGACGAACATGCAAGATATCGCATGACTGCATGTTGCCTGAGCTGTCTTGGCCTGTCAGCACGGTCTCCAGATTTCTCACGCAATGAGCGCATCTGATCGTGTATTTCCTTAGAGATTAGCACACCACGACTCTCCAGCCACTTGAAGCAACATGGACTGATGTACCCATGTCTGTCTTCAGAGATCATTTTAGAGTCGATGCTCAGCCAGGTTAGAAACATTGTGGTTGCCATTGATGGTAACTGTGTGATTTGAATTTCTCACACAGTATACCCTCAAATCACCGACAAATTTAATTACATGTTCTACCTACTATATACGGACATTTTTTCATCTGCTTTTGTTCTTGGGGTTGCAATTTTAATGGCCTGCAACATGTTTATGTAAAGCGCAGCAAACCCGCATCTGCATGACCACATGAACATTTGAAGACTGTATCCCATGTCGCTCGGTCACTCAATAGGCGTTGATGAGGCGTCCATGCCCAACCAACAACGATTCAGATCTACGCTGCAGTCTCCCGACTCCGTGGGAGGGGTCGTGGGCACAAGAAAAGAGCTTTTTGGCTGAGCGAGATGCCGCAGCGGTTAGCACACTAGACATGCGTACTATACACCCTCCCTCCCCCCCCCCCCCCTCCTTCATCCTAACTTCGCCGGCCAGGGTGGCCGAGCTATTCGAGGCGCTTCGGTCCGGAACCGAGCGACTGCTACGGTCGCAGGTTAGGGTTTTAGGGTTTAACGCATCGTCAACGGCGAGGTCATTAGACACGGAGCACAAGCTGGCATTGTGAAAAGACTGTGGAAGGATATCGGCTGTGTCTTTTCAAAGAAACAATTCCAGAATTTGCTTTAAGCAACTTAGGGAAAAGAAGAAAAAACTGAAGTTATGAGGAAAATGGCTCTGAGCACTATGGGACTTAACATCTGAGGTCATTAGTCCCCTAGAATTTAGCCTACTTGAACCTAACTAACCTAAGGACATCACGCACATCCATGCCGGAGGCAGGATTCGACCCTGCGACCGTAGCATTCGCGCGGTTCCGGACTGAAGTGCCTAGAACCGCTCGGCCACCACGGCCGGCTTTCAGTAAGTCATCAAATTTGCAACCTATCTGATTATGTCAATATTGTATCTAGTTTGTGGCAAACTTTTCATCTACACTGACGGAAAAGAATTGCAACATCAAGAAGGAATTCTGTGACGTAAACAAAAGTTGGTAGGCGTGTTTCTACATCTGAAAGATGATATATATTTATACAAACTTCGCTCCAGTCGCTCCACAGAAGTGCGCTAATAGCGCCACTATGAGGATACAAATCAGGATTGCTTTAAATACACGCTACAACGTTTGTGAGCGTTAGTTACCTTTGAGATCGGACGTGATGAATTGATGTTAGTCAAGAATGCCTTTAAGGCGACAAAGACGCCATTATCAATATCTCACTGAGTTTGAACGAGGTCGTATAATAGGGTTACGAGAATCTGAATGTTCCTTCTGCGATACTGCAGAAATACTTGGAAGGGATGTAGCCACTGTACATGGCTGCTGGATGAGGTGGTCACCGGAATGTGCGGTCCAAGAAGACCGGTGACCGGACGGCTACGTGGCACTACCATGAGGGAAGACCATAGTGTTCGGCGTATGGCTCTGGGGCATTGTACTTCATCTGTAGCAGCAATCTGAGCAGCAGCTGGCAGTACAGTGATGCAACGAAGCGTTACAAATTAGTTACTTTAAGGATAGTTCCGAGCCAGACGCCCTGTAACATGCATTCTACTGACCCCAAACCACCGCCATCTACGACTTCAGTGGTTTCAAATGAGAGCTAATTGGAAAACGGGTGGAGGTCTGTTGTATTTTCTGAGGAAAGGTGGTTCTGCCTCGGTGCCAGTGATGTCCGTATGTTGGTTAGAAGGAGACCAGTTGAGGGCCTGCAGCCGACCTGTCTGCGTCCTAGACACACTGGACCTACACCTGGAGTTATGATCTGTGGTGCGATCTCGAGTGACAGCAGAAGCACTCTCGTGGTTATCCCGCGCACTCTGAATGAAAATTTGTATGTCAATCTGGTGATTCGACCTGTTGCACTGCCATTCATGGACATAATTCCAGAGAGAGTTTTCCAACAGGATAACGCTCGCCCACATACCACTGTTGGAACCCAACATTCTCTACAGAGTGTTCACATGTTGTCTTTACGTGCTCGATCAGCAGACCTGTGTCCAGTCGAGAACATATGGGACATCACTGGACGATATCACCAGAGTCATCCACAACCAGCAATAACCGTCCCTTTATTGACTGACCAAGTGCAACAGACATGGAACCCCATCCCACAACCTGACATCCGGCATCCGTGCAACACAATCTACGCACGTTTGCATGCTTGCATTCAACATACTGGCTGTTACACCGGTTATTAATGTACCAGAATTTCACATTTGCAATTGCTTATTTCGCGCATACAATCTACCTTTGATCTCGCAATGTTAGTCACTTACGTATATTACGCAGAAAAATACACTGAAGTGCCAAAGGAACTGGCACAGCCATACGTATTCAAATACAGAGATATGTAAACAGGCAGAATACGGCGCTGCGGTCGACAACGCCTACATAAGAGAACAAGTGTCTGGCGCAGTTGTTAGATTGGTTACTGCTTCTACAATGCCAGGTTATCAAGATTTCTATGAATCTGAACCAGGTTTTATAGTCGGCGCACGAGCGATGGGACACAGCATCTCCGAGGCAGCGATGAAATCGGGATTTTCCTGGACGACCGTTTCAAGAGTGTACCGTGAATATCAGGAATCCTACAAAACATCGAATCTCCGACATCGCTGCGGCCGGAAGTATATCCTGCAAGAACGGGACAAACGACGACTGAAGAGAGTTCAATGTGACAGAAGCGCAACCCTTCCGCAAACTGCTGCAGATTTCAATGCTGGGCTATCAAGTGTCACTGTGCGAACCATTCAACGAAACACCATCAATATGGCTTTCGGAGCGGAAGGTCCAGCCGTGCACCATTGATGACTGCACGACAGAAAGCTTTACGCCTCGCCAGGGCTCGTCAACACCGATAATGGGCTGGTTGTAAACACGTTTCCTGGTCGGACGAGTCTCACTTGAAATTGTATCGAGCGGATGGACGTATACAGGTATGGAGACAACCTCATGAATCCATGGACCTTGCATATCAGCAGCGGACTGTTCAAGCTGGTGGACGCTCTGTAATGACCTGAGGCGTGTGCAGTTCGAGTGATATGGGACAACAAATACGTTCTGATACGACTCTGACAGGTGACACGTACGTAATCATTATGTCTGATCACCTGCATACATTCATGTCCATTGTGCATTCCGCCAGACATGGGCAATTCCAGCAGGACTGCGCGACATGCCGGCCGAAGTGGCCGTGCGGTTAAAGGCGCTGCAGTCTGGAACCGCAAGACCGCTACGGTCGCAGGTTCGAATCCTGCCTCGGGCATGGATGTTCGTGATGTCCTTAGGTTAGTTAGGTTTAACTAGTTCTAAGTTCTAGGGGACTAATGACCTCAGCAGTTGAGTCCCATAGTGCTCAGAGCCATTTGAACCATTTTTTTGCGCGACACCCCACACGTCCGGAATTGCTACAGGAACACTCTTCTGAGTTTAAACTCTTCCGCTGGCCACCAAACTTCCCAGACATGAACATTATTGAGTATATCTGGGATGCCTTGCAACGCGCTTTTCAGAAGAGATCTCCACCCCCTCGTACTCTTACGGAGTTATGGACAGCCCTGCATATTTCATGGTGTCAGTTTCCTCCAGCACTACTTCAGATATTAGTTGAGTCCATGTCACGTCGTGTTGCGGCACTACACAATAATGGGCAGGTGTACCAGCTTCTTCGGCTCTTGGGCGTATATTCCCGAAATTTCATTACTCTACATTAATTATTTTTTGATGCTGCAATTCTTTCCGTCAGTGGGGTCGCTCATTCCAGAAACAGTTGAACAGCCCATGTGCGAAACTACCCATCTTACCACGAGAAATGTTTGAATGATCACCTTCTGAAGATGTAAGAGAGGAACTCTGCTAAGGTGAAGAAGCAAAATATCGATAAAAAAGGATCAAACACACACGTACTGCAATGTCGTGAGTTATTGCTAAATTTCACTCTGCTTTTTGTACTGACCTGATGTTGTTGGACAGCTATTCACAGTCTTCTAAGTGCAGAAGTGGGATTTCAATTAAGTGGTCAATGCAAAGTGAAATCGAACAGTTTGCACACCTGACTAAAGCAAATTTTTCACTATCATCGCCACTATTGCATTCAAGTAGCCCAATAGCAAACACCATACTATTTAGATTTTGTAACGATGAGTTGGTATGTCACTGTCAGAAGCTACCTTTTTCCGAATGTATTGCAACTTAGGCTTGAACGAGGGTTCTTCGGAAAGTAAGGAACGATAGGTCGCGGAATGGAAACCACAGTGAAATCAAAACTGTTTTTATTTGCAACAGTTAGCTACAACTTACAGCTACTTATCTCCATAGTCGCCGATCCGACTTAGACGTTTGTCGTAGCGTTGTAGCAACGGTCCAACACCCTCGTTATTGAAGGCAGCTGCCAGTACTTGCCACCAATTCTCTACGCTGGCCTACAGCCCGTTGTCTGTGCCAAAATCTTGACTTCATAGCCAGCGGTTCATGTGAGCAGAGATGAAACTCAGGAGACAATTACGGGCTGTATTGTGGGCAATCAAACGTTTCCATTTGAAAACGACGCAGGAGCATCTTCATTGCCCATGCAGAATGCGGCTGAGAATTGTCTTGAAGAAGAAAACGCACGACGATTATGTAATGTTGGCTGCATAGCATCAGGCGAAATTTCTCACCAGGCCCTCGTACTTGGCGGGAGACACTATTGTTCTAGGTATCTTTAAGTGCTCCCTGTGTGCTCAGAACTAAAAAGAACGACGCAACGCGATCGGCGGGCATACTAGAGACACTGCCCAACACACCTGCGCAAAACTTCGTCGGATTTCCACTGTGGTTCCCGTTTCGGGACCGATCGTTCCTTACTTTCCGAATAACCCTCGTATTTCGGCGAAGAAAGTTGGCTGTATGGCGCAGAGAGAAGTCGGATGACGAAATTACGATTGTGTAACTTTGTGATTTTTCACAGTGCAGGAGTAGAGAATCAACGATCTTTCTCATATACAGCTTACATTTTTTAATGAAGTACACCTTAAAAGGTGTTTTTGGTTCTCTTATATCAATATTTTGTTTCTTCGCGTTACCCAAGTTCCTCTCTTAGACAATGAAGAGGAGGTGATTCAAATGTCTCTCGTGGTAAGACTCGTACATTTGCATGCAAATGGCTCATACCACCGTTTTCAGGATGAGCAGTTTATATTCTAAGCACATTTCGTGCGGTTCTGAACGTTGGAGGTCGCTCACTTTCCCTGTTAGCGTGGCTCACGCGCGTGTACAGCTCGGTGTTGTGCCGAACGCATTTGTAAAGACACCACACGAAATTTCTAATCTTCTGGACAGTACTGGAAGTAGTCCATGTGCGCGAATTGCCGTAAATCAAGCAAATTATAGATCTTAGATTTAACATATGCGGTTCTAAAACACAAATACGTTTAAAGAGCGTTGAACAATACCCTCTGATATTACTGATTTTCCCGTCTCCTTCAAAACAAAAAGGCGGCAATTTTTTTTGGTCCCAAAACACATTTTTCTTACTTTATGTGTCGACTATGTTTCGATGAAGTTCTGCAGCTTTGGCGAGTTTGAATGACGCCCTTGCACGATTTATTGTTTAGGCTTTACTTTGGTGAAGGGAACAGTTCTTTCTTCTCTTGGCAATATATGTAAAAAGTTCTAACGTTAACATATCCTTCTGCTATTGGTAATAAACAAGTAGCGTGTTTGTTTATATTTGCAGCCTGTGCAGCTCACTGGCGTGGTAAGAGAAAGCGCTCGTCACGGACGAAGAAGCCCTACTTGCGACTGCGCAAGCGCTTGCAGATCGCTGTAGCCAGCCACATTTCCTAACCAATCGCCCTTCCTTTATTCTCTGATTCTGAGTATTGTTACACAAACTTGTATACACATATTATGCACGCGATACATGAGCATCGTGTAGGTTCATCAGTGTCGAAGTCATAGACCAATCCCTGCATTGATAATCACGACAATTTCCATATGGCGAGCGACGGATCCGAGTAAGAGCCGGAGAAGGATAGTGACAACAGTAACGAGACGGGTTCGTTGTATGGAGAATCTCGGTCGGACATCTGGGTCAGCAGTCTCATTTAAGTTCCTCATTGTGTTTTTAATAACAGCATGTCTATTCAGGGCTACCAGCTTCCATCGCAGTCCTTAATGAAACAGAGCCACTGTTCTAAATTGAGCTCTTTGTTAGCGCGGGGGCAAATTCCATAACAAAATAGGATATATGGCAACTCGCTGATCACTCTGCTTCCACCTGTTTTTCTAGTTATCCATGCATGAAGGTATTGACAAACTTTCTCCATGAACCAAATTGTTAGTAGACCTAGTAATACAGGGTGACCCATTTGAGATGTCAGAAAAATAACTTTTTCTTTTTAAATCAATGTACATATCCACGAGGAATTTTAGGTAATGCATGTAAAAATGATGAGAGTTAACAATGAGTGACCATGCTCCAGGAGGCAAGCCAACAGCGCGTAGTTCACAGCGCAAACATCAGATGTCAGAAACAAATCAAATGGTTCAAATAGCTCTGAGCACTATGGGACTTAACATCTGAGGTCATCAGTCCCCTAGAACGTAGATCTACTTACCACCCTGCGACCGTAGCGGTCGCGAGGTTCCAGACTGAAGCGTCTAGAACCGCTCGGCCACAACGGCCGGCTATCAGAAACACATTGTACGGAGGTGGTGCAAGTTAGCGCGCTCACTGCTTCTCGATTTTTAAGTGAGAATGGTAGCTACGCCACAACAACGAGCTCAGGCTCAAAGTGTCGTATGGTATGCGAAATTTTCAAGTATCGTAGAGATTTATCGAGCTTTCAGACGCCGTTACAACGTTATTGGCCCATTCATTTTGCAGAGCAGTTTGTTCGTGGCATCAGTTACCTTGAAATGATGGAGCGGTATGTTGCCCCTCAATTACATCAAGAAGCAACACTAGAAGCTATTATCTCTCAACAGGAGGGCGTTCCACCGTGCTGTGCGCGCAGTTGGAGGACCAATCATGTGGCCTCCTAGTTGCCACGAGCTAATGCCTAAATATTTTTTGAGTGGAATTACGTCAGGTCAACAGTGTATATGCAAAGGCCCATAAATCTGGCCAACCAACGGAGGCAGATTACAGCGACCTTCCAGCAGATCACTCCAGAAATGCTGTGCGCCATGTGTTTCAACATGGACACGAGGTATGATACACTGTGATCAAAAACATCTGGACACCTGGCTGGAAATGTCTTACAAGTTCGTGGCGCCCTCCATCGGTAATGCTGGAATTCAATATGGTGTTGGCTTACCCTTAGCCTTGATGACTACTTCCACTCTCGTAGGCATACGTTCAATCAGGTGCTGGAAGGTTTCTTGGGGAATGGCAGCCCATTCTTCACGGAGTGCTGCACTGAGGAGAGGTATCGATGTCGATCGGTGAGGCCTGGCTCGAAGTCGGTGTTCCTAAAGCTGTTATATAGAATTCAGGTCAGGACTCTGTGCCGGCCAGTCCATTGCAGAGATGTTAATGTCGTGTAACCACTCCGCCACAGGCCGTGCATTCTGAACAGGTGCTCAACCGTGTTGAAAGATGCAACCACCATCCCCGAACTGCTCTTCAATAGTGAGAAGCAAGAAGGTGCTTAAAACATCAATGTAGGTCTGTGCTGTGATAGTGCCACGCAAAACAATAAGAGGTGCAAGCCTCGTCCATAAAAAACACGACCACACCATAACGCCACCGCCTTCGAATTTTACTGTTGGCACTACACACGCTGGCAGATGTTCACTGGGCCGCACGAAGTAGCCGCGTAGTTAGAGGCGCCATGTCACTAATCGTGCGGCCCCTCCCGCCGGAGGTTCAAGTCATCCTTCGGGCATGGATGTGAGTGTTTTCCTTAGCGTTAAGTCAGTTTAAGTAGTGTGTAAGTCTAAGGAACGATGACCTCAGCAGTTTGGTCCCTTAGGAATTTACACCCATTTGATGTTCACTGGGCATTCGCCGTACCCACATACAGCCATCGGATCGCCACATTGTGTACCGTGATCCGTCGCTCCAGACAACATTTTTACACTGTCAATCGTCTAATGCTTACGCTCCTTACACCAAGCGAGGCGTCGTTTGGCATTTACCGGCGTCGTGTGTGGGTTATGAGCAGCCAAGTTTTTTTATCTCTCGCCTAACTGTCATAGTACTTGCAGTGGATCCTGATGCACTTTGGAATTCCTGTGTGATGGTCTGGATAGATGTCTGCCTATTACACATTACGACTTCCCTCAACTGATGGCGGTCTCTGTCAGTCAACAGACGAGGTCGGCCTGTACGCTTTTGTGCTGCACGTGTCCCTTCACGTTTCCACTTCACCATTACATCGGACAGATTGGACCTAGGGATGTTTAGGAGTGCGTAAATCTCGCGTACAGACGTATGATACTAGTGACACCCAATCACCTGACCGCGTTCGAAGTCCGTGAGTCCGCGGAGCGTCCCATTCTGCTCTCTCACGATGTCTAATGACTATTGAGGCCGCTGATATGGAGTTCGTGGCAGTAGGTGGCAGCACATTGCACCTACTATGAAAAACGTGTTTTTTGGGGGTCTGGATACTTTTGATAACATAGTGCATGTGCCGCATTCGCAATGGCGGACATGTTGAGTGCTAATGTGCTGTGATACAAACTTCAGAGACAAACTCCAGACTCTCCTACACGTGTATTTACCGTTAGCAAGCAATAAATTTGCATAGTTTCTTGTATATAGTATTTTACTTTTCTGACACCTAAAGCGGATCACCCCGTAGATTTAATGGTCTTTGCCTTCACGTTGGTTGTAGAACAAAGCAATCGGCCCCATCCCAGAGTATGTGATACAAGGCAATTTGTGACAGGGCTTGACATGTCTGTTTGTACTGACTACTTGTACGAGCGACCTAAAAAGCAACGCTCGAGCCGCTCTCTCTCCCTCCCTCTCTCTCTCTCTCTCTCTCTCTCTCTCTCTCTCTCTCTCTCTCTTCCCTCTTTCCGCGTGTTTATCTAAATCGTAGGAATTAGGCGAAATCTGCTGAAAAAATGATTACGATGTTACACTATCCAACAGCGGCTTGATGTATATCTCCTTAACAAATTAATATCACATTAGTTAACATCTGTAGCTATATGCACTGAAAACTTCAGGAATCATTTTTAAGAACTTAGAACACAGAAAAGAATAGGATGGAGGTAAGTAGGAGGAGGATAAGAGGAAGAAGATAGTGACAACAGTTTCATTCCATTGGGAACTTCAAATTAATTCAATGATATCACTTTAACAGGGCTCAGATCTCTCTGGGAAAAGAACGGAGGGATAATTGTTGATACTAGCCGGAAGTTCTACAATTACACACTATCCAGAGACATGTTAAGTAGCAGTGCGAAGGAAATGAAGCCAGGCCTTTTGTATTTTGCGCCGTACTAAAAGAAAACGGTGGTAGAAGTCAGTGTCTGGCGTAAGAGGGCAGAAAACTGAGGTTTCGCAAGTGAATCTGGCGCTTCCTTTACCTTCAGAATTTCCGCTCAGGCAGCTTCAGCCGCAGGGGTGTCGAAAGCGTCCGGTTCCCTGACACACTCCCAGCTGATGCTAATGCGCTGGCGGAGCATCTGATGAAACTGCGTGCCAAGCGTCGCAGTTTGTCCTCGCCGGGCAGTATTTTCGTGCAAGTTTCTTAGTAAACACAGAAGAGAAAAAGATCGTTCCTGGAGCTGCGCTGCAGTATGCACAAACGGTTAGTACCCCAAGCCTTACGCAACTTCCTCCGCGGCAAATGCCAAGCACCGTCCCAGACGGGGTCCCGTTATACAAGTCGTAGCGCTGCCAGCTACTCTACAGCGGACGCTGAAATCTGTCTAGCAGATTGCTGCGCCCTATTATGTGGTTGTCGCCTTCTTCATCACCGCTGTCAAATCCAGTAATGTGGTTTTCCTGCCTTTCCAGCTCTCGTAAGTCGTTGATGCTGTGGTATTTCAACCGTCATTGAGCCACATTCCCTGGAAATTTTCCTTCCGAGAATAATAAGTACCTAACCTAACAGATTGCTTCGAAACTCTCTGAGCGTTTTCACAGACGACGTTATTGTCTTCGGAGGGAGGGGGAGGGGTGGTTGCGTTGTTAGAAAATTGTTACGCACGGGAGGAAGACTTGTAGACGATTAACACTTGGAATACAGTCTAGGAGATTATGGTAAACATAAAGAAATTAAATGTAATACTTGGCAGTAGACAAAAATATCTCAAACTGTGTGGTTACTCGGTCAGCAGCCAGTCACCAAAATAAACCATAACCGCCGATCGTATAAGAGTATCTGACTATAGCGACGTAAACTGGAGATGCCATATAAATCTATCCGTGGAGAATTTAGAGCCGAAACATTTATCAGAAGCTTTCTAATGGTATGTAATTCACAGTCGAAAGATGTTGCTTATAAGATGAATGTTGGCCCCAAATTATTCAGCATTGCTTGCCCATTTTTTATCCTTACCAACTTGGGTTATAATAAGGGAGAGAAAAGATTGCAAGAACAGTGGTACGATTCTTCACAGTGCGATGTCACTGAAATTTGTAACAAATTCTAATGAGAGACCTTCAAGAAAAATGAGACTGTTCATGGATAGATTTACACCACACTCCAGTACGAGAAGAGATACACAGTGCTTCCCTCAATGTACAACTCGATTATAACCAAGAAGTTTAAGTTTGTCCTTAAACAAAGGTGAACTGGTAATACGCTTTCCCAGGTACTGTCCGTGAAACAGGGAACACTATCCTAGTAGGCCTACACTATCTACTCTCCACTGCAAAATGTAAGTTGACTTAGCGATTACGAATGGGTATAGACGTTATTGCCCAGTCGAGCAAATTGTGATCCTGGCAATGAGGCGGAACTGTTTCGTGTTGTCCATAGATGGAACACTGGATGAAGTAGTGGAGTCGTATTCAGGATGAATCTGTTTCATGTTTCATTCTGACTGACGTCTGTCGCGGTTCCTTAAGCAACTTGTGACGAATGCCAACTTGGTCCCTAAAAATTTTTTACATTTGGAATCGCACCTCCCATGTCGTGCTGAGTTCCATCTTTAATAGCTCACACTTCGACAGAACCGTAAATACTAGAATATCTTCTTTCAGACATGAAATCTGTTGCTCTTTATACACAACTCTTTGAAATATAGCGATGCATCAACAAAAATGTGTTGTGTCGGGGGCAGCAATACAGGTGACCGGCAATGGTAGTGTCACAGCTTTCAATATACAGAGAAAAAGACCACAGAAAATACACACTTTCGTATCATTTGAGAACAGCGTGATAGGTAATATACGAATATCCTTTACATTGGTTACATATGAAGGAAAGCTTCGACGCAACATGAACTGCAACGATCAGATTAGCATGGCACTGGAGAAGGCAAATTTCAGACACTAGATTCGAACACTTCTCAACATTACTACCTTACTTATGAAGAAAGTCGCTCACGAATGCTTCATAAGAACCGTCTTTGAAATTCTCGATATTGCTACGAAATTCATTATATTTTATACTAACACACATTGCTTTTTGATGTTGTCCTCTCCTACGTTGATGTAATTTTACAACGTTACTCTAGTGAATATATTTTATCACTGGAGACTGAAGTAGCATTTTTGAAGTTTTGCGATATAATTAGACGTCTACAGCTCTCAACAAATCTTCATTGGATTCGAAACTATCATCAAACATCTTTTTTCATATGTGAGGGAGGGTCGACGTAAAACAGTACTACATCTGCCGATAGTGTGGAAATTAAAATATTTTGTATTAAAATCGTTGTTTTCCCACTTCTAAGTCACCCTTTATGGACAGCTCCATTTCTTAACGACAAATTATATGTTTCTCCTTCGCAGTCCACGCATTTTCTGACGTGCACTTGACTTGCATAGTGTTCATCAGTTATTCTTTTACCCAGTGCAATGTAATTCATAGGAAAGGCCCCTGTCGAGTGCTAGAAGACACTGGCCATGACCTTTCAAGGAACTGAAACTGACTGACTGTTTTGGTGGAATTCTTTAGGCTTCCAGTCATTGCAGTTTAGTTTCTGGAATAAATAAATGACTTATCTCCTCCATACCAACAAACTAGCTCACAAAAATCTGTTGGATTCGTTTTAAAACGGCCTAAACGTAGCTATTTGAAATTTGACTTTAGTCACAATTTCAACAACCATGGTTCTGATATTGTATGCGTTTTCTCACGCTCAATTAATAGTGTAAAATTTGTTGTACGTTTTTCTTCTGATGTGCCTGTGTCTACCCATTCATACACGTTTGGTCGCCAATAGACCAATTGCATATTTTGCTCTTTTTCTCTTTTTTTGCTTCCGGTTTTGGATATCCGTTATGAGGTTAATTTACATGAGAAGTGCATTTTATTTCCGGTCCCGACACGAACGCGTAATCAATAAACAAAGCCAAGATCGTCGCAGGCAAAATCGCTATCTGTATAGCGTATCAGTTGCTATTGACATCGGCCTTTGACACGGATGGAGTAATGTAGATACATTTTAATGCAAATGGAGAATTGTTAATTGTTAAAAATGAAAGAATAACTACTTCTGGAAACAGCACCAACGCTAGATGATATTTCGTTCATTGTTAATTGTTCAAAAGAAACAAATCTGTTATGGTGCATCATTCTACAGTTACTGGAGTACAAGCAAATAAAAACTGTGTATCCAGCTGTCAGTATGAACACAAGAGTACCCTACACAGTGGTCTATACCTCTCCATGTCCTGCTTGACATATTGCAGAGCATCTTACGAGTTATACTTCGAATGATTTCCTCCGCACTCTTGCGCAAGTGTTCATTACTCTCGTACCAACGTTGAGCCACCTGAGGCTTATTATTCGCCACAATGCATCGTCTGGCTTGACAAGGTCTGGACGGGTGTCGCGGTATGATCCCGATGCATATCATAGATTGAAGAGGATTCCTTTCCATCTCTTGGACGTGGTGAGGATTTTTCTTAGATTAGAAAACCACGTTTCTCCTGTATTAACTGCGGTATATAGCATATTCGTCAGAAAATAACACTATTGAGTGATATATGGCATTTGGAAATTGGGTGGTGCCAAAAAAACACGACAGGCCACGGTTCGCTGTTTCATGTAGTAGTTGTCAGATAATTCATTTACAAACATTGGTCTAAATCAGTGGTCGTCAAACTTCTTTGCTCAAGGGCCAATACTGACATTGTGAGGAGACAACATGGACAGCATGTGTTTCGATCTTATTATTAATAATTGGTAACTAGGTTAGTGGCAGGGTGGTATAGTAAATAACACATCTGTCCAATAAGCAGAAGACCTGGGTTCAAGTCCCGGGATTTATTACTTTAGCTTCTATCCCTATCGAAGATAAAGTTGAGACTCAGTATGTCTCCAGGAAAATGTAATTCCACCAGATAAAATAGATCATCTATACCTGAGGTACAGGTAAGATTTCCCCATTACGTTCAAAGCTCGGGAGCTATTCCAGTTCCGGAGGACCTCGACAATACTAGCGATTTAGGAAGGAAAAAATCAAAATGGACTGTGGAGTGAACTGAAGTTTGTGTTATGGAGGGCATTGGACTAGGGTAGTCCGTGCGGCTATTTTAGCCACCATGCCAGCCAGGGTGGTGTAGTGGCTAACACATCTTGGGTTCAAGTCCCGCCCCTGGCAAAAATTTAATTGACTACCTTAGCTTCCGTCCTTGTCGAAGATGATTAATTGACTAATAATAATTGTACTTATATTTAACACATTCATACTGCCACTGATAAATGTTGCTCTTGCTGTGGGGAGGCGTGCGTATCCACATTTCACTTCATCGGACGGCGCTGCATTTCGTCTTTCTCGCCGTGGTGCGGCGGTCGTATTCAGACTCCAAATGATACTATTTTAATACATCGACCTTTACTAAAACAACCATATATTGTACGATATTGTATTTATTCAGAAAGCTCTCTCTTTGAAGGGTCACAGAAAATAATTGTATTCGCAGCCGTTCGTTGCGCCTGGCTGATACGTAATACATTATACGTCTTTGTTTTGCTGGTAGCACAATTGGGAGGCAATTAAGGCTGAGTGACCTGCCGCTCAATCTCATTTGCCGCTCGCGGAGAACAGTGTTAGCGGCGGTATAACTACAAATGGACTTACACCACTTCCAAAGTAAAGAGTCCAATATGAGTCTCTACTCCGTTGCGCGTATGTCCGTCTCGGTAGCTACGCAGTCAGCTAGGCATATTGCTAACCAAAGGGGCCTCGGTTCGATTCCCGGCAGGGTCGGAGATTTTCTCCGCTATGAGACTGGGTGCTGTGTTGTCCTATGTTCGTATCGTCGTAACTGAGAAGAAAATCATTTCTAACACTATCAAACCGTCGTCCCATTGCTGAGATGGCTGTATGCGCAGGACCCGAAAGCCAATAAATCGAAATAAAAAAATTAAAATATTAATAATACTTCATTACGTGAGTGTATTGTTTTCAAAACCATTGGCGAAGATAATGAACGGATATTTGGATGGAACGTCACAACCAACAACTGTGTCTGCAATTACTTGATGAATAATATTCATACCGGTTCAAACTGAAACATCAGGTTACTTTCTTTTACCTTCACCAGGCTCATCTTCAGTACTCTATTCATTGTTATCACCTCGTGTTGAAAGCTATACAAAATCCGTGGCGTTTCTTTACCTAGACGATCAATTGTGTCAAATAAAAAAATCCATGAGTTGGTCAATGTTGCAGTTTGTAGAATGCCTCCGTCACGTTAATCCTGACTGTGTATATGACATGTATCAGTGCACATTTTCATGATCGACGATGTAATATTGACGAATTCATGGGTTTCATTATTTGATGTCATTCACTTTATATCGCCTAGTATGATGTAAATGTTTTATGAACATGATGATGGTTTTTGAACCGAAGCTGGTTTTTCCGTAAAGAATATTTATCAGAAACTTTTTTCAGTAAAACATCACCTTTTTCAAACTGTGCCGATTGTTTATTTTGGCTCGATAATACGTTCACTATGCTGTTCATAGTAGCCTAACCGCAATCCCATTTACTTATTCATTGTTAGACCAATTGCCGCTCACATTTCTCTTGCTGCTACCAGACCTGAGGCGCTTGCGCGAATTAGTTATTTGTTTCACCACATATAACACAATCTTTCCATGCTCGATTCAGTTAAATAGCCACTGAGCATGTAATGATACTCATGGAAAGGGGTTTATTGGAAAATTTAATCTGTATACAATTGTTATTTATTGATCCATGAAATTCTGAGAATGCAATCAATCCACATCTTCTCTTCTTGCAATATTTCATTTGCAAATAGTCGAGCCGTCTTTAGACTGAACCATGCGACACACTGCACCAGAATGAACTTCGACTCTGCAGCGAAGTGTACGCTGATTTAAACTTCTTGGCAGATTAAGACCATGTGCCGGCACCGGACAAAGGTGAAGATGAATCGGATAAGTCTTATAGTTGTAGAAGAACCTGGGAGAACGTAATACCATGTATAGTCTGTTAGCAGGTTTATTAATTTGTGTCTGTTGAGGTCTGGAGATGTTGGAGTCGGAGTACAGACCCTGCTTGACATATACATCTTGGACCGTACTGGCGCGTTTAACATCGTCAATACGTACCGGTTCCCCATTGTGCCTGTAACAGGATTTAAATCCATTATGCTACAGGAGACACGATCACAAACATTTACTAACAATTGAATGTCAGTTTTCTTCTACTCAGTGCGTTTTATACAATAGATTAAATCATCTTCATATTCGTTGCTACAACCACCTGCCGTATTTGAATATGACGCTCACGAATCTACGTCACTTCCGTTTGAAATGCATACCCTAGCGGCTCGTATTTACGAGGCACACACGCCGAAGAGTTGTCAGCACTAGAAGGCAAACAAGAAAACCTTCTCCTCACCCTGCAGTGACAAATGTATCTGCCCCTGCACCCAACTTCGACCCTGAGGTGACTGGCCAACTTTTCGAGCGCCTACTGTAATTCCTCCAGTATATTTCTGATTCGACGACGAAGTCAGGTGCAGCCAACAAATAGAAATGCTAATTACTTATTCTTTACTGGTAAATTTAGCATAAAAATATTTAATTAATTTGTTTTGTGACATACTTTTTTGGCTTTCTCGTTCATATTTGTACCTACTCAATGTATACAGCCTATATTGCTTCTTCTAAATGCGGAATCTTTGTCTGTCACGTGAGACAGTATGCTCATTTAAGTGCAATTAAAATTACTTTGTACCTGCCAGCCGACGAAAGACACGCAGTGCGTTGCCACCTTCAGCGGCACTCCGACAGTCGTAACAGAGCCAAATTGAGCAGATGGCAACTATACAGAGTTCGTACGCTAGACTGCAAGATATGATTGGCCCAGTCAGATACAGGCAACACGTGCTCTTATCTGTTAAGCACAGTATAATGTTAATTGCACTGTAGTTGCAGTTAACATCTACAGCATGTTGGGTAAACTTCTCTGTCGGTGCTAAGCCATTTACGCAGTAGTAAGTACATCGAGAAAATTTTAAATAAAACCTTGACCTCACAGGTCCTTGTAATTTGAAGAGCGCCCGGAAACTGCGCTTCTGTAATTATTGGTCACTTTTGTTATTGATAGTATTACTCTGTAGTAGATAGGCTAGAGGTTATCTGGCAGCCCCAACGCTACATGTCGGTACACTTCGTCCTATTTCAGATTGCTACCGATCTGAGCAGTCTAGCAGTTGTGACACTATAGTTTGCCGCGCGGGGTAGCCGCTCGGTCTGGGGCGTCTTGTCACGGTTCGCGCGGCTCCCCCCGTCTAGGTTCGAGTCCTCCCTCGGGCATGGGTGTGTGTGTCGTCCTTAGCGTAAGTTAGTTTAAGTTAAATCAACTAGTGCGTAAGCTTAGGAACTGATTAACTTAGCAGTTTGCTCCAATAAGACCTTGCCACCGCCACACTATAGTTGCATAGTGAAGTGTTGTTGGTTTCACCCTGTGTGTGAATTACTTGGCTTAATAATAGTATTTGTCCTTATACAGCTTGATAAATCAAACACCAGTTTTCTTCTATTCACTGTATTGTATTACATAAGCCTGCCTTAAACGAATGTTATTGGCTACAAGTAAGTAACGCATTTGAAGATGACCGTCTCTGTAACGCACATACACGAATACGTGTTACATCCATATCAAAATTTACACAATAGAAGCTGTTCGGTACGAGTCGCACACGCCCGTGGGTTGCCAGTAATGGAAGCCAAGCAGTACAACATTCCCTCTTTCATACCCCGGAGCGGCCATGCAAGTTACCCCTCCGCCCTGAGGCAGGCGCCCAAGTTTACTTAACTCATGGCCGAATCAACAGTGTCACCTAAAATTAAGCACATCTTAAAATATTACTGCCTCTGTAAGTATTCTTGTTTGTTACTGAGCAGGAAAACTGCACTCTTAAGAAACTCTCGACGTTAGCTTACTTTTTCGTCTGTTAGCTGCTAAATGCTTGTTGTTATACACAGCGGTGACAAAGCTCATGGGATACCTCCTAATATCGAGTCGCATCTTCTTTCGTCCTTCGCAGTGCACCAACACGACGTGGCATGGACTCAACAAGTCGTTGGAAATACCCAGCACAAAAATACTGAAACACGCAGCCTCGATATCTGTCCATAACTGCGTACATGGTGGTGGTGGTGCAGGAATTTCTGCAATAACTGACCTCTCGATTGTGTCCCATGGGATTCATGTCGGTCGATCTGGATGGCCAAATAATTCGCCTGAATTGTCCAGAATGATCTTCAAAACAATCGTGAACAATTGCAATCCGGTGACAATTCCATCGATGTTTGGGCACATGAAGTCCATGAATGGCTGCAAATGGTCTCCAAACAACCGAACATAACCATTTCGAGTCAGTGATCGGTTCAGTTGGATCGGAAGACCCATTCCATTCCATGTAAACACAGCCCACACCATTATGGAAACACCACCAGCTTGCTCAGTGCCTTGTTGAGAACTTGGGTCCATTGCTTGGCGGGGTCTGCGCCACGCTCTAACTCTGCTGTCAGCTCTTGCCAACTGAAATCGGAACTCTACTGCGCAATCGTCTAGGATCCAGCCTATATGATCACGAGCCCATGAGAGGCGCTGCAGGCGATGTCGTGCTGTTAGAAAACGCACTCGTGTCGGTAGTCTGCTGCCATAGCCCATTAACACCAGATTTCGTGGCACTGTCCTAACGGACGCTCTCGTCGTACATCCCACAATGGTTTCTGCGGTTATTTCCCACAGTGTTGCTTGTCTGTCAGCACTGATAACTCTAAAGAAACGCCACCGCTTTCGGTCGTTAAGTGGAGGACGTTAGTCATTGCGTTGTCCGTGGTGAGAGGTAATGCCTGGAATTTAGTATTCTTGGCACACTCTTGACACTCGGAATATTGAATTCTCTAACGATTTCGCAAATGGAATATCCCATGCACCTAGCTCCAATTACCATTCCACATTCAAAGTCTATCAATTCCCGTCGCGCGGCCATAATCATGACGGAAACCTTTTCACATGAGTAAACTGAATAGAAATGACAATTACGCCAATGCACTGCCCTTTTATACCTTGCGTAAGCGAAACTACCGCCATCTGTATATGAGGATATCGCTGTCCCATGACTTTTTGTCACCTCTGTGTGAACTACGGCTGAGAACCGCGGGCCGTACGAATAATTCGGGCAGCATGCGGCACGCGGGCTGCAATTTGACGACTACTGGTCTAAATCATTTCATTTTCAATTTTTTTATGTGCTCTTGCATTCAGATGAATATGATTTGCAACGGGTTGGTTCAAATGGCTCTGAGCACTATGGGACTTAACATCTATGGTCATCAGTCCCCTAGAACTTAGAACTACTTAAACCTAACTAACCTAAGGACATCACACAACACCCAGTCATCACGAGGCAGGATTTGCAACGGGACTAATACACAGATAAAACCAGTACGAGACTTGCGTCATCGTGCGAACAAACTGAAAACCACATTTCATTTGATATTGATGCCATCGGCAATGTGGCGAACTTTCCAAAGTGCCATAATACTTACGTGGCGCCGCAGTGTCATTGGAGTGACAGTAATCGTTGGGCGTCGATCATACGTTGGACGGTGTGGTGATTAAGAGAAAAATGATTAAAGGGAAGAAGAAGCTGTCGGGTGCAGCAGCGATGTTTTTCCAGTAAAAACGGTGGGAGGCGCGCGACGAAGCATGTCGGCCGGCGGCCAGGAAGCTCTGGAGAAAGGCACCACCAGGCGCCAACTGGCTTCCGCCGCCAGCCTCCGACTCGGCTTCCGTGCTTCGCTTAGCTTAGCATCAGTCAGCCTCACAACGACGCCACAACTTTGAAACATAAACATATGTCCACTACTCCCGTATTTGTAAATTAAATTATTTTAATTTGCTAATTTTTCGCAATCTCTGACTTCTCACAATAAGCGTCCGTCTCAACTTCAACCTCATTATTGTTGAGGATCTTCAACAAGTAATTTCTGCACGTCTACGGACAAACAATAATTGTTAGGGTCCATATACGAATAAATGAAGGGATGCGGAAGCACTATGAGGTGAGACGTCGCAGTTAGGCAACAGCGATGTTTCCTTTCGTGATAGGAGACAATTTACTTCTTTTCAAGGTGTCGACATTCGGGCTGAATAGCATCGGTCGTATTGTCAAGTAGTAAGCATAAAACTGATCGGTGATGCTTCTGCCATTGTGAAGATCGTCTGTGTCCACTGCTTCATAAGAACCCCTGATAATGACAGTCTTGACTTTTCTTGCGTATGTAACCGTTCATACTTTCTTTTGTGCATTTTCTCCTGAGGACACCGTCTATTTCGTCTCATCCTCCGCCTTTGGCGTGTAAATGGGAACACATGTATTTATGTAATATAACGAAAATCGAAGAAACTCACTGTAGTTGCGTTTAACGAGTGCTCATTAGAATAATTTTGGGTCGTGACCTATCGAGCAGAAAGGATTTTCATAACCAAACTTTCCTGCAAAATGTGATGAGAACGGCGTATAGCAATCTTTGTCATGTTAGTGACCTCGTGAATCTTAAGTAGACGATGATTGAGTACAGTACTTTTAATTTATCCCTTTTCACTATCTCGTCAGTCCCATAGGTTTTTTGTATGACGTGAACACTTATCACATTCAATGGGTGTCCGGCCACGCTTAAATCCAGAAACCTACTTCTCAACGGTCGAGAATGAACGTCGAAAGTCTTTAATGTCGAATAGAACTCCTCTTTTGTATTCCTTGGAGTTAAACCTTTCGAAGCGAAATGCTTCATCTTAGTCCGTAATTAAATATTTTCATGAAAATATTTGCGCTCCATTGTTTACATGATCGCCACACACACATCACTAAACATTTGTCTGCGAAACCTCACAGCATGTCATCGAAAGATTGAAACTTTTCAACAACATGCTGCAGGGTGGTTATAATTAAACTTTCTCTACTTGAGAGGGTTCCCATCGTAGAACAATGAAGCTTTGTGGAAACATTTGTAAGGACACCCGGTAGAGAAGTAATGAATAAACCATTGAAAGAAACACATTTTAATTTCCACATGAGAGGGTAACATTTATTAACAGCGTACCACGTTTGCGTTCCAGGTTGGAACAGTTGCTCAACGTGACGACCATCTGCCTCCACGACAGCCTGAAACCGCACTAGAGAAACCATTTCACAACTGCTTGCAGCATTTTTCGAACTGTGGACCACGGGATGTTCAGCTGTCGCGGCACAGCTTGCACACTGCTTGAAGATCGATCTTTGAAGCTAGCACTCTCAGTCATGGAAACAGTAACTTCTTCAACAGCTTGTGGCGTGACTGGCCGTCAGCCTCACCCAGGAACAATTCCCAAATCTCCAGTTAATTCGAACTTGCGACTTATGTTTCTCAACGCCGGTGCAGAAAGAGGACCTCTCTGTATCCCTTTAGTGCGTCGATACTCGCAAAGATCAGCAGCAGTATTGTTTTGATAAAAACAGTTTTACGAGTAAAGCCCTTCTCATCTTGTCCAGGTCCGTGTTGACTGTCTGCTACTGTAATGCACACTGATGCTTGTGTTTCAACCCTACATCGCCGCAGTATTGTAGCTGTTTTTCCGGGGGCATGGACACTGCTAGCAGTAATAAAAACTTACACTTCGTTGCAGTATGATGTAATCGTGTTCCGAATCTGATTCCATTGTCAACGTGCTGCATACGAAGCAGTAAAAACAGTGAACGTTAGCCTAAGGTAAGGCCATTGTCAAACACTTCAAAGACCCGTAACGGGGAAATGGTGCACATGTGGCATTTGTATCATATAACAGTACTGTTTCTTTTCGTCTCATCTAACAAAAACTTGTACACGCAGATTTTCTGCACTCTGTATACGTATATCCTCTGAAACACATGCGATTATTTACTGCTAACTTGTAAAGTTAACCTGCCACAAAATACGCACAATATGTTTGGATATAATACTGATCCTTGTTCACACCGTCTAATATTTTCTCTTTTCTCTGTATGGAAAGTGTCTTCAGTACGAAGTAGTCTCCTCAGCTAAACAGAGTTGCCATCGAGTCATTACGTTGTCAGAAACTTTGTCAGGAAATCTCTAAAAACTCATTAAAACAAGTCTATGTTGACCGATATGCAGGCACATTCTCGTGCAGAAAGATTTCTGTTGTGTTCTATTTCTGGTACATTTCGTAAGGCCTAAAACTGCTACGCGTGGAAAAACCAATGGATCCAGTCCACGTCTCGAGAGAACAACCCACGACCTATCAATGCCTCGTTGACTCACAGAATATGCTGATTCATGTAGGCCGTGATACACCAGAATCCAGCTATCAGCTTGACACACATCGTGTTGTGGCCCGTTACCGTGATCCCAGCCAAGAACCCGCCTTCTGCGATTTCAGAGAAGCACTCTCATGAGGGGTAACGAACGCACCACTCTCCTTCGGACATATGCCTTTTAGTAGCTGTATTAAATCTCATTAGCACGTTAGTCAGTGGGGCGTTTCAGGTCGGTCCGGACAATTCTTACTTGCAGCAATAGCTGCCATTGTCTACCATTGCTTAACTTACTTTTAATGCGTTATTTCCGGTACAAACACGGATGAAGAAAGAATAGACTCTCTCAGTCGTCTGACGTCACGTGTCATGTTTCCATTTAATATCTATAATTTCATCTTTACGTAAGCATCCTAGTTTGTCGAAAAAATCTTTCATTCTGTAACGGAGTGTACGCTTCAATGAAATTTTTCTGGTTTGTAAAAATTGCTTTCTAATCCTGTGTCAGCACACGTTATTAATTTGATAATAAGTTTCAACCTACTCAGACTTCAGTGGATGCAAATAAGCATCCGTGATGTGTACTGAACATTACGAAGTGGCTCAATTTTTGTGAAAATTCAGTGACGCTACCAGAGTTTTACCGTTCTCTAGAATATGTATAGGCACTCATAGCAATGTATTACCATGGTCGACGTCATATGTACAAACGCCATAAGTAACGGCAGTTTTTCAGAAAAATCGTGAAAAGCGAAGAGGTATCCTGTAGTATTAGTAATGCGGTAATCCGACACACTGATTTACGCTATTATAGTTAATAATGCTGCTTGGTGTTTTCAATTTTCTGAGGCATAAGTGGTTTTCAACGTTTACTTAGGTGGTTTCCTTTCATATTCCGTTGGTTTTTTCTTCTGTCTGTCGTCGTACAGGGGAAAATTATTGCTACATGATTGTGATGTCCTGTGCTCGTTCTAATCAATCATTTACGACTATATATATGCAAATTATTCGATACACTTGCTATTATTTTCTATTAACTTGTACATTTAACCAGTCATCGACTACACACAGTGTGTTTATGAATAGAAACGATCCACATTTGCACCTTTTCTTCAGTCTCAGTGTCTCTACAACACTTTCATATTGCTTTATCTCTGTAGTGAACTCTGAAATTAGGTTTCCTATTCATCCTCGTTAATAAGTTCAACGTTGTTGCCGCTGCTTCTATCTTTCAGATCTGTAAAATCTTATGAATTTATATTGTTGTTTCAGTTGCAGACGTTTGTTGACTTACACAGTTTTAATAGTATTAATTATTATCTTCCAGAAAAGTTTACTTTACTCCAGACTTCCGTATATAGCTCTAAGACTAGAGCTATGGCTCTGATAGTATCCCTATTTTAAATATCAGTCCGAAAGAACAGAAACTAAAAATAAAATAATAGCGCATGGTATTTTCCACGGTATCAAGAAGTCAGATCCTTCGTCTCGAGTTGTCTTACCTTCCTGTGCCGGAGTTACGCATTACGGTGTGAAGGATCAGACGTCCTCCTTAACGCCGGAGATGAAATACGGTGTCAGTCTCTGACCTAAATATGCGAGCAGGTGATTCAGTATTAAGTACTGAAAAACTCAGCGCGGAGCTTACAATCTCTACACGTATTTAGTGATAACCGTGCATACCAGGTTCCGTAGACATCTAGGTCATCTTAGACGGAGACCCTCCGTTCACTTTTCAATCGATTAAGAGGGAAAGTATGAGAAGGACGTCAACAGTCGTGGTCTTAATGCACGTACCGTTAGAGCTACCAACCGGAATCGTTAATGGAACCACAGGAAATCGACTCTGTCTCGTGTGCGTTGTTGCTTAAGTGTCTTTCTGGCGAACTATTATAATTTTGGAGATTGTGTGTTCATTTTACTGAACACAGTTTTGTTTATTTTCATTCATACATGATTCCTCACTTTTCTACCATCGTCTCTGGGTAATTACCTTTTATGACGCTACTGTTAATATTAGCTAGAACTATTAGACTATCTACTTCTTCATTTGCTTGATTACCGTGGTTATTTGTAACTATTACATCATTCAATGATATGGCAGCTACACTATACACTTATAACTTACAAGAATACAGTTACAGCCAATCAAGTGCTTCAAAAATATGTGTTTTACTGAAAAATTATTCACAATATGTCAAGGCTTTTGCTTTAGAAAACATAAGAGATGACTGTTACTATTCATCTCTATTGTTTCTAAGCCTTGAAAGCGTTTTTAACTTACTTGATAAAACGTATACTTATTTTGCGGATGGTGTAATATACTAATAACTCTAGTTAAAGGCTCTAATGCATCTACCTCTAATGTATCTACCAAACATCTGAATGATACAGCAGAAGAGAATACTTTGAGAAATTATACTACTGGCCATGCAAAAAACAGACGCAAAATATATTGAAGTAGAAACTGCATTCTGTGTAAGGCGGACTTCGCCTCCAAAATAATTTACATGCAAATACAGGATAAGGTACACACACAATTTCACTTACTGAAAATGATTAACCTTATTTTATTGTAGAGATATTAGTTAGCTATAACTTTCTGGAAATATTTCAACAATAGGTAAAGATTGGATTAATATCGATACATATTATAAACTAAAGCTCCCTGCTGCGTTTTTCTGTCTTTATGTTACAGTTAACCTCTTGATACAATTTTCATTAATTCACGAGGAAAGCCTGTGTGTATAGTTTGTTATAAATAAGTAATGATGAGTGAGTCATATATGTATAGTTGTCTCTTCCATAATTAATTGGCTTTTGGAGTGACATCTAGTGATAATAATGGGAGTTACTAGCTGGTAAGCTGCAGAGGACGCGGTATCTGGAGGGAAAAGTTGTAGTAAACAATCGCCTGAACCCCAGAGAATAGTGAAGCATTGTACGTCAGACCCGATGGTCTAAAAACAAAACTGACAGTAAAGCTTATACCTGGAAACCGAAAGCTAGTGTCATCGAATCCCGCTCGGCCAACGGACCTATAAATCTGTATTTTAACCTAGGATTCACCTCTCAGTGATGTGGAGGTTCACGTGCAAAACAAGTGGCGCGGATTCCGCGATAAATTACACTGATGTGACAAAAGTCGTGGGATGCACGTGTACAGAGGGTGGTGGTATGGCGTACACAAGGTATAAAAGAGCAGTGCATTGGCGGAGCTGTCCTGTACTCAGGTGACTGACGTGGAAAGGTTTCCGAGGTGCTTATGGCCACACGACGGGAATTAACAGACTTTGAACGCGGACTGATAGTTCGAGCTAGACGCATGGGAAGTTCCATTTCGGAAATCGTTAGGGAATTCATTATTCCGAGATCCATAGTCTCAAGATTGTACCAAGAATAACAAATTCCAGGCATTACCTCTCACCACGGGCAACGAAATGGGCGATGGCCTTCACTTAACGACTGATAGCAAGGGCGTTTGCGTAGAGCTGTCAGTGCTAATACAGCGCGAAACAGCCATAGAAGTCATTGTTGGATGTACGTGGAACATATCGGTTAGGACAGTGGCGAAATCTGGAGTTAATGGGCTGCGGCAGCAGACGACCAACACGAGTGCCTTTGCTAACAGCACGATATCGTCCGCAGCGCTTCCCCTGGGCTCATGACCACTTCGGTTGGACCTCAGACGAATGGACAACCGTGGCCTGGTTAGACGAGTCCCGATTTCAGTTCTTAAGAGTTGATGGTTGGGTTCGTGTGAGGAGAAGGCAGAACGAAGCCACGGACACAGGTTGTCAAGAAGCCTCTGCGCAAATGGTGGTGGCTCCGAAGCGGTGTGGGCCGTGGCGTCGTCTTGATTTCCTGCTATGGAGACCATTTGCAGCCATTCACGGAAGTCATGTTCCCAAACAACGATGTCATGTCAATGGACCACAACTGTTCGCGATTGATTTGAAGAGCATTCTGGGCAATCCACGCCAATAATTTGGCCACCCAGACCGCCAGACATGAATCGCATGGAACATGAGTGGTCAGCTCGTAGACCAAATCCTGCACGAGCAAAGCGTTCGCAGTTATGGACGGCTGTAGAGGCTCATTACTTGTGCAGCGAATTGTCGAGTCCATACCACGTCCCGCCGCTGCACTACGCCGGGCAGAAGGAGGTCCGACACGATTATAGCAGGTATCCCATGACTTTGGTCACCTAAGTGTATAGGTCCTCTTGCTCCGGTTAGATAACTCGTGTACATTAGGGACAAGTAAGTCGCCGAAGTATCGTCCAGTTGAAAGACTTGATCGAACCCATTGAGCCACACGAAATTATTATTAAAATAATCTATGTAGTCTTCTTCTTTTTCTTCTTCTGTACATAAGTTTAAGTCCCTCAACGCGTTTTTCCGTGTGTACGTGAAGGCTAAGTTCAGGAATTACTGCAGGAGTTTGGTAACAGTTTTCACTAAGATATGTACTGGTTCATGAGGAATGTTTGTGCGTATAATTTATTACCGGTGCGCCAGACAATTCACCTGGCCGTAGATACTTAATGCTATCCTTGCGAAGCCTGAAAGAGTTGATAGGACTTAATAAATATGAATGAGTACAGTAATTTGCTTTTAAAACCACAAAAACTCAGTGAATCACTTCTCTGATGCTGGCCACATTGATAACAGTGTGATATTAAGCAAAATGCTCAACTAGTATATAAGGTGTGCCCAAATGAAAAGGAGACTACAGTTACAAGTACAGAAATTTTAATGGTAATATTATAATTACAGTTCATGTGGAACAGTACAACTATACATAATTGCCATCGGTACTGATACACATATCAGCGCATAGGAACGGAGTGGATGGTTTGAGCTTAGAAGCTCCTGGGTCGCTGACGGATCCAGTCTTTCACCGTGTCCTGCCCTTCATTGTCACAGGTGAACCTCTGACCGTTCAGAGTTTGAGACAAGCGAGTCACATGGGGAGATATGGAGGCCGTAAGGAGAATGTTCCTCTCACGAAATTGTTGAAGGAGTTCTAGGGTATTCTTGACCGTACTCCCACCTCATAACGCTGACACCACCGGAATATTATGCACCACGTGAGACGCAGCTCTCCGTACACGTTTTTCATGTTGCGATAGCCGACTGCGGTGGCCGAGTGGTTCTTGGCACTTCAGTCCGGAACCGCGTGACTGCTACGGTCGCAGATTCGAATCCTGCCTCGGGCATGGATGTGTGTGATGTCCTTAGGTTAGTTAGATTTAAGTAGTTCTAAGTCCTAGGGGCTGATGACCTCAGACGTTAAGTCCCACAGTGCTCAGAGCCACTTTTTAACCATGTTGTGATAAATTTGTGGAGTATGCTCTCCGTTCTGCTCACAGAAATTTGGTATCCGTTCTTTGTAGTAATAGGGAAAAATCTGTCATGCAGCGGACTACGGGAACAGCTCTCCAGAAATCGGGGAATTTCTGCGAAGTTGCTCTCCCCGCTTGTGCAACTGGGAATGCCACCACAACATCTCACGGTAAACACAGTCATCTACTGGGATGATATACAGAGCCCCTACAGCGAAGGTCTCCTTTTCATTTGGCCATGCCTTACACTATCTGATGAGAGCAAATACTAAGGTTTTATTGCTTTGATGAAGGGCTGTAGTACAGGGTGCAGGAGAACTAGATGATTACTATGTCAGAGCAGTCGAATTGATCAAAATTTCGAAGATAACCATAGATCGGAAATGCACCGTTGTGGAGGTACGGCCTTTAAACGACAGCCAATCCGAGACGAGCACCCAGAAGTTTTCCCAGTAAGCGAACAAGTTTGTGTGTGTTGCAAAAAATGGTTCAAATGGCTCTGAGCACTATGGGACTTAACATCTGAGGTCATCAGTCCCCTAGCACGTAGAACTACTTAAACCTAACTAACCTAAGGACATCACACACATCCATGCCCGAGGCAGGATTCGAACCTGCGAGCGGAGCGGTCGCGCGGTTCCAGACTGAAGCGCCTAGAACCGCTCGGTCACACAGGCTGGCTGTGTGTTGCAGTGCTGTTTGATTGCTGCTGCTGCTTTCGCATTACGGAACCTCTATCGTAGTTGTTTCAAAAGACAAGGTATACTCAGTACACATGATAGAAAATTTGCGTCCAACGTAACCAGCCATGGATACGAATTTAAAATTTGCCTAGTTTGACTGTTCAGCTGAAACCAAACTGCTCAGCTAATATAATTAATAATTGCGCTCTTTCGCGTAACAGGTATTAGCTGGGGCAAGTTGGTTTAAACGCACACAATTCCTTGTGCTCGTCACTGACTGTCATTTTATTCCTGTAGTTACGCAACTGTACATTCACGACCTATGGTGTAATATTTATTGCCTGCTTTATGTCATTCATAATAGACTACAGTGAGAAAATAGCTTTCACTATACGCGCAATAACAAATTCGTGTTGAATGTTCAACGCACACCATAAAGAGATCATACAGGTGTGTACATAATAACTGACACTTGTTATTGCACATTTCCTAGTATTTGCCTTGTTTCATATTCACTACTAGCGTGCAGTCTTGAGATTATTTGCCTGTACGTCGTAAAAATATTTTCCTAAAGAGTTCTTTCCATATATATGAACTGCGTTTTCTGAGTATACTATGAGTGAATCAAAGACCACTTTTTTTATCTCCAAATGAGCTTACAAAGTTTTTCCACTTCATATCCACACACTGTTTTTCCGAAGTATTGTAAATCGTTGCAAATAATTAAGCGTGTAGGCCTAAGTTCAAGTATATCAATGTTTCGTGAAGTGCACAACTTCACATCTCCGCCTTCTAAGAGATAATTTATAATTTTTGCGCCAGGATGATATGGAATGGATCTATAAAGGAACTCTACAGCACAACCTTTCTATTGCTCAGAACGCTGGTACTTGCCTACAAGTTTACGTCCACATACTTAACTGGAAGAATGCAGAAAGTTGAAATAAGTGGTTCATGTAATGTTAAAACAACAGCTGATTCCTCAAACTGGGGGGCTATCAAGTACAGGGTTCCACAGGGTTCGGTCTTAGGTCCTTTACTGTTCTTGATATAGGTAGGTTGGTTTGTGGGATTAAAGGGACCAGACTGCTACAGTCATCGGTCCCGTTCTTGATATACATTAATGACTTACCATTCCACATTGATGAAGATGCAAAGTTACTTCTTTTTGCTGATGATACAAGTATAGTAATAACATCCAAAAACCAAGAACTAAGTGATGTAATTGTAAATGATGTTTTTCACAAAATTATTTAGTGGTTCTCAGCAAACGGACTCTTCAAATTTTGATAAAACACAGCATATACAGTTCTGTACAGTAAATGGCACAACTCCAGTAATAAATATAGACTTTGAACAGAAGTCTGTAGCTAAGGTAGAGTTTTCAAAATTTTTAGGTGTGTCCATTGATGAGAGGTTAAACTGGAAGCAACACATTGATGGTCTGCTGAAACGTCTGAGTTCAGCTACGTATGCTATTAGGGTTATTGCAAATTTTGGTGATAATAATCTCAGTAAATTAGCTTACTATGCCTACTTTCATTCACTGCTTTCGTGTGGCATCATATTCTGCGGTAATTCATCGTTGAGTAGAAAAGTATTCATTGCTCAAAAACGTGTAATCAGAATAATTGCTGGAGCCCACCCACGGTCATCCTGCAGACATCTATTTAAGGATCTAGGGATTCTCACAGTAACCTCACAGTACATATATTCACTTACGAAATTTGTTGTTAATAATCCAACCCAGTTCAAAAGTAATAGCAGTGTGCATAGCTACAACACCATGAGAAAGGATGATCTTCACTATGCAGGGTTAAATCTGACTTTGGCACAGAAAGGGGTAAATTATGCTGCCACAAAAGTCTTTGGTCACCTACCAAACAGCATCAAAAGCCTGACAGATAGCCAACTAACATTTAAAAATAAATTAAAAGAATTACTCGATGACAACTCCTTCTACTCATTGGCTGAATTTTTAGATATAAATTAAGGGAAAAAAACTTAAACATTAGTGTCATGCAGTATTTTGTGTAATGTAATATCTTGTACAGACATCTTTTATTAACCTGACACGTTCCACATCATTACGAAGTGTCGTATTCATGCTCTATGGTACAAGTATTAATCTAATCTAAACAGGCAAGGTATCTGCGCGTCGAGCTGCATCCAGAAATAATTGTATCTTGATGTTCCCGGGTCACTAAAGACAGAGAGTGCGCCCGTATCATGAAAGATTGCAGAAACAAGATCATAATAATATGACATTGTGGGTGGAAAGATGACTTGTTCAGAATGTAGTTGAATGAGAAGCGGTGTTAGGCTGAGTGTGATGTCCAGGAGACAGCGGCTGGCGCACGCATCTGGCCACGTCCGAGTCCGTGTCACGCGGAGAACAATGGCGCTCGCACGGCGCACTTGAATGAGCAGACCGTTTCTGCAACTACGCTCATTGTGCTCGCGGCGGCTAACCAGGAAGCTGCCTAAACGATAATTATACGACTTTCTCCTCAATAACGCTTCAAAGGTCTGAATTACGTAGTGCGTACAACTTCAAAGAAATCACAGAAAATGGAACCTCAGAATTTCAATTTTTTAAAAAGATGTACGAGTTCTAGACAAACCAGTCTTAAGCAGAGTTACTGATGTAGGTGACACATGACTCACGTCATACTGAACAAAGATGATATAGAAACTAGTGCTATGTTATAAAGGGGAGAGGGGAGATTCTTCTGACTAGGGAAAAATCATTATTCACTTTCTCAGGTCTGCATACGAGGGGCGTATGAAAAGTCCGTGCAAAGTCCGAGAGATGGCACCACCGGTGCGTATCGAGGTCATGTTTAGTTGGTAGCATCTTTGGAAAGAACGCACACCAAGTTTCAGCCATATTGTTGTATTTCTTTGTGTTTGGCATTCGTGTGAATCAAGGAAGTAAAGTGATTGTCAAAAAATGGACGAAAAAGAATTTCGTGTGGTGATTAAACATTACTTTATGAAAGGCAAAACGCCTCAGGAGACTAAAGAGAAGCTTTATAAACATTACGGTGACTCTGCACCTTCGATTAGAACAGTTTATAAGTGGTTTCAAAATTTTTGGAGTGGCCATAAGGGCACAAGTGATGCTGAACCTTCTGGACGCCCTGTGGAGGTTACGACTCCAGAAAGTGGTTGTACGAAGTGATAAAATCCATGATATGGTGATGGATGACAGAAGAGTTAAGGTGCGTGAGATTGCTAGTGCTGTGGGCATCTCGAATGAACGGGTACATAATATTTTGCATAAATATTTGGACATGAGAAAGCTATCCGCAAGATGGGTTCCGAGACTGCTCACGCTTGACCAAAAACGGAATCGAGTGAAGTGTTGCAAGGATGGTTTGTATCTGTTCAGGAAGAATCCGCAGGACTTTAAGCGTCGTTTCGTCACTGTGGATGAAACATGGATACACTACAACACTCCTGAGATCAAACAACAATCTAAACAATGGGTTACCAAGGGAGAATCTGCACCAAAATAGGCGAAGACCATTCCTTCGGTCGGAAAGGTTATGGCGACTGTCTTTTGGGATTCGCAAGGGATAATCTTCATAGAGTATCTGGAAAAGGGCAAAACTATTAAAGGTGAATATTATTCATCGTTATTGGACCTGTCGCTGTGGCCGAGCGGTTTTAGGCGCTCCAGTTTGGAACCGCGCTACTGCTACGGTCGCAGGTTCGAATCCTGCCTCGGGCATGGATGTGTGTGACGCAGTTAGATTAGTTAGTTTTAGGTAGTTCTAAGTCTAGGGGACTGATGACCTCAGATGTTAAGTTCCATAGTACTTAGAGAGAGCCATCGTTATTGGACCGTTTGAAAACCGAGTGATTGGACCGCAAAAAAGTCCTTTTCCATCACGACAGTGCACCAGCACACACCTCAGCAGTTGTGGTCGCAAAATTAATGGAAATAGAATTCCAATGAGTTTCACATCCCCCCTATTCTCCAGACTTGGTTCCCACGGAAACTATTTACTCCCCAATTTAAAGAAATGGCTGGCGGGACAAAGATTTTATTCAAACGAGGAGGTGATTGCAGCAACTAATAGCTATTTTGCAGACTTCGACAATTCCTATTATTCGGAAGGGATTAACAAATTGAAACAGCGTTGGACTAAGTTTAGAAGTCTAAAAGGAGACTACGTCGAAAAATAAAATAAAGGTTTACGCCAAAAAATGAAGCAGTTTCAGTTTTTGCACGAACTTTTCAAACGACCCTCGTATAAGTAAATGACCAGACATTCAATATACACAACTCTGTATTAATTATGTTTGCACAGGACTAGAACATCTATCTACATTAGGCCCATTAGAAAAAAACTACAGAGGAAATTGTAGGTAACACTTTCAGTAATTCTTTCTGCAATGGTATCTATTTTTCTCCAAAATTTACTATTCTGTTTATCACACCAAGTGTACAAAACCATTGATCAGTTCACACCGTGGATAAGAGCTAATACGTAAGGCAGCAATTTTCATAAGTGTTAAGCATTGAGACTTCACAGGGTGAGTCAACAAGGACTTTACAACTTTGGAATGATACACAAATTTATTGAGATAAATTACAGAATCGGCAAATGTGTCATTTTGTGCTAAGCAACATCAAGTTTGATTCACGTAATGCATCAGTACCCCATTCCGCCACCATGAGCGCCAGCGTAGTGCACACTTTCTAATAATCTAATTCCACAGATCGATTAGGATGACCGAGATGGGATGGTTTACTACCAGCAAGACGGTGCACCACCTCATTTCCTCAGGGATGTTCGCAGTTCCCTCGACAATCGCTTCCCAGGTCGGTGAATTGGCTGTAAAGGGCCAATCGCACGGCCACCTCGCTCCCCAGACTTGGTACCACTGGATTTTTTTCTCTGGAGTTTCATTAAAGGACATGTGTACGTTCGTCCCTCCCACCAAACAATTTAGACGATCTCAAAAATCGAATCTGCGCTGCCGTTGCGCAAGTTACGCCTGACGTTATGAACGAGTGTGGAAAGAAATTGATTACCGGTGAGATGATTGTCGCGTCACAAGTGGTAGTTACATCTAACCAAAATGACGCTGGACACTTTTATGTGAAACTTGATGTAGTTTGCTACATAAGGACACATCTATCGATTCTATAAGTTATCTCAATAAATTTCTCTATCATTACAGAGTTTTAAAGTCCTTTTTGACTCATCCAGTACTTTGCTGTAACACCCATGTAAGAGCTTCGTACAACCACTCGGTACAGTCGTTCCGGGACTTCGTGCCTCTAAGTTCTGAGAAAAACAAAACGTCAAATTAACGTACTGCTTTTATTTTCATTCGGTTATGATATATAGTTATATTCGCAGGTAACGTATCTTTAAGAAAAAAAGTTTCGATTGCGAACAAGAGGAAAACGACAATAGCACACGGTTCTTACTCAAAAAAGTTTCGATTGCGAACAAGAGGAAAACGACAATAGCACACGGTTCTTACTCCCGATGGACCTGTAGATAACTGTTTTAGAAGTTTAACGTGTTAGCAGCGTCATTATGAAATGAGATTGTTGGGGATTAACATTAGAGTTCTTAAAGAATAACGAGAGCCATAATTCCAACATAAAAAAAGAAACCTCATTTGTTATTCTGCATTAAAACTAACTCAGAAAGGGGTTAATAACGCTTCTCCCAAAATCTTTGATTATATGTGTAATAACATTAAATTCCTAACAGTTAGCACAGCTAAATTTAACTAAAATAGTTCATTTTGGGCAACTCCTATTTCATTCAACAATTTTAATTTAAAAATTAGTAGTCTATAAATGCGAAGGGATTACTTACATAATTCCGTTATTGCGCTAAATATTGAACTGTTATGAAAACTCATCTGGTTAACGTGCAGCCAGTTTAAACACAAATTAATTTAAACCGTTACACTAACTCTTCCCACGATGTTACCTATATCATTCAAATGACGATGAAATCCGCTATTAACCAAAATGGCTGCTAGAAATCATACGAAAATTTTCCAAAAGTAGTAGTACAGCCAATCGGGAATGTAATTCGCTAGCATTGCAAGGAATGTTTCTGGTGTTATACTACATATACACTACAGGTGTAAGTCTTGGATATTATCTCGTTATCGTCGCCTACGTTCTCATTAATGTCTACATGTTTTCGGCTATTTGGAGCTTAAGAACAACCAACAAAAAATTTCTCCTCTATTTCAAATTTACTCTGTGTGATAATTATTGGCTCTCAGTTGAGATAAGAACTAAAAAATGTATTTCTTGTTGATCTACAAGTGCTATGTCTTAACAAAGATTTCATAATCTTTTCAGGACATTAATGCATGAATATTGCCCAGCTGATAGCCACGTTTCAACGTAAGCGTAATTTGCAGAATGCAGGTTACTCTACCAAAATTGGTGTAAAGAGTTTCCTACAATAAGAATTCATTTCGATGCGTTATGGAACTTCCTACCTCCCCCCTCCCCCCTTTTATATTTGCGATACGTTTCGGCCATTAGATTCCGACATACGACAGGTAGAGCATTTACTTTCATTTCAAACGAGAAGTAAACGTGTGACTGTATGCAAATTTTCTTTAGCTAATGGCGACAATCACATGTTTTTGGACAATCGTCACTGCGTAGCGGAAATAAAATGTTTTGGTTGGTTGACTCATTAGGGAAGGATGTGGAAGGAAGTCGGTCGTGCCCTTTCAAAGGAACCGTCCGGCATTTGCCTGAAACTATTTAGGAAAATCAAGGAAACCCTAAATCAGGATGGCCGGATGCGGGTTCGAACCGTCATCCTATCGAATGGGGAGATAAAAATAATGAACTTTTAATTAGTATACCATCCTAGAAGGAGTCTGTGCCAAGCTCCTAGTATGATTTTCACCACATGAATCTTACCATTCCTAATCAAAAATGCTGCACACATTTCGTTTATTCACTACAGATGTAGACTAGAACTAACCGCTAACAAATATAACACGTCTCCCCTAACTATTTCATCTGTAACATCAAAACAGAACATGTATATTTTGTAAGGTAATTATAAGTAAATGTGAACTCCACTATTCACTGACCTGCCAGGAGACTCCAAGGTAGGAACAGCCTGGTTGTCATTCTGCTGGGTGTTCTGCAACAAAACCAAGAATACTTAATTTCATAATAAACACAATACAACTTCGTTGCAAACAAAATTTTTCTTAAAGAGTGAAGAATTGAATGAACATGCGTTGTAAAGCCGACAGTGTACAATTTTTGCAGCCGAAGTGATGGGAATTCCGATCTAGCATCAAAGAGAAAGGAAGCTGTCTTAGATGTTTACACTGAAGAGCCAAAGAAAATGGTACACCTGCCTAATATCGTGTAGGGCCCCGGCAACACTTAGAAGTGCCGCAACACGACGTAGCATAGACTCGACTAATATCTGAAGCAGCGCTGGAGAAAACTGACACCACGAATCCTGCAGGGCTGCCCATAACTCCGTATGAGTACGAGGGGGTGGAGATCTCTTCTGAACAGCACGTTGCAGGGCATCTCATATATGCTCAGTAAGTTTCAAGTCTGGGAAGTTTGGTGGCCAGCGGAAGTGTTTCAACTCGGAAGAGTGTTCCCGGAGCCACTCTGTAGCAATTCTGGACGTGTAATGTGTCGCTTTGTTCTGATGGAATTGCCCAAGTCCGTCGGAATTCACAACGGATATGAATGGATGCTGGTGATCAGACAGGAAGCTTATGTACGTGTCAACTGTCAGAGTCGTGTCTAGACGTACCGTCACAACTGCACACACCCCACACCATTACAGAGACTCCGCCAGCTTGAACAGTTCCCTGTTGACATGTGGAGTCCATGGATTCATGAGGTTCTCTCCATACCCGTACACGTCCATCCGCTCGATAGAATATGAAAGGAGTCTCGTCCGACCAGGCGACATGTTTCAGTCATCAAAATCCAATGTCGGTGTTGTCGGGCCCAGGCGAGGCGTAAACTTATTAGAGGACATTTATATGGGGTATATGCACCCTTCGCATCTGTGACAGTTTGAACTGGGCTGGGGGCACTTTTAGTTAAAATGGCTCTGAGCACTATGGGACTTAACATCTGAGGTTATCAGTCCTTTAGACTTAAGCCTAACTAACCTATGCACATCACACACATCCATGCCCGAGCCAGGATTCGAACCTGCGACGGTAACAGCAGCGCGGTTCCGGACTGAAGCGCCTAGAACCGCTCGGCCACAGCGACCGGCACACTTTCAGTGAGGTGGCTGAATGTCTCTACAGGAACGACAGCCTCCAACCAGAGACGGTAGTGATGTTGCAAGCTGGGGTTGGGAGCAAAGTCGATGTTCTGACTCCTACCAAAGGCGTTCCGTTGGGTTCCAGTCGGAAGTCTGGATATGCCAGTCCGTTTCAGGGTTTTTATTGCCCACTTAATGACACGTTGCTAATACAAACAATCGTCGTCTCTGAACTTTTCCCCTGCTGCACGCATAAAAAATCTTGTAACATATTTTCATATCGTTCGCATTTGGTGTTTTCTTTTGTGAAATCAAGAGGCTATGACCTAACCACGAAAAACATCTCCATACTGAAACGTCGCTTCCTCCTTAAGCCACTGTTGACACTACACATGATGGCAGGTAAGGTTTTCCAGGCATTCGCCAAACCCAAACACTTCCATCGGATTGCTACACGGTGTAGCGTGATTCATTGCTCCAAATCACTCGTTTCCAATCATTCACTGTCCAGTGATGTCATTCATTAACTCAGAATTGACTGCAGAAATGTGTGGCCTATGTGGAGCCGCTCGACCATTGCGACACATGGTTTTAACTTCGTACGCACAGGCATCGCTCTAGCTGGACGGCTGGTAGTAGCACTTTGGAACTCACAAGTGATTCCTTCCGCTTATTTCATCCAATTTTTTAAAACCATCCCCAAGATACTTGACGGTCCCTATCCGTCTGTACATGAGGTCTGCCTGATCCTGGTTTGTCTGTAGTCGTTTCTTCGTGTTTCCACTTCACAACAAAATCATCTACAGTCGACTTGGGTGAATATAGAAGGGCTGTAATATCCAAGATGGATTTGTTAGACAGGGCACACCCAATGACTAGTCCACGTTCGAAGTCACTGAGCCCTCCCGATCCGTAACCCTGTTACTGCTTCTCTACCGACAACAAAGTATTCCCCGCCTCCTTTTATACTGCCTCTTGTAACATCTAGTGGCCAATTCCGCCGGTTACTTTTGATCCGATAGTGTAGATAGTATGGACAATCATAAATTCAGCAAGACTCACCCAAAAATTCTTAATTGTCTTGTGCAAGTACACCTACTACTGTTGTCATGCAGCGTTCAGCTCACGTTTTGAAAGCCTGAACTGTAAAGGGAGCATTCTATTACAGCAATACGGAGTGGTTGAAGCACTGAACTCACACTCTAAAGGAAAAATCTCAGATTCAGTTTTAGATTTGCTTTGCCTTTCGCAAAGCATTTCATACTAATACCAGGATGGAATTTTTTGACAACGTCACGACCAATTTCTAGTCTATTCTTGATCAGCCAAAGTTTTTGTTTCGTCTCTAATAACTTCGCTGTCGACGGGACGTTAAGCCCTAATACCCCATTCTGTACAGACAAAGAGCGCTGTAGTTCTTGAGGATTCTTGCGCCGTCATGGAGATGAGTTACAGTCAACCTCTGACACTAATTCCTGCATGCCACAACTCCTTCGTTTTGCTCTTTTAGGCACTAAGCTACTTACGTGAAAGGTATGAGTGGAGTCCGAGGTGTGGGGAAAATGAATACTGAGTTACGTTTGAGAAAGTAACAGATGCTCAGGAAATTCATATCTTGAAAGAAGCAGTTTTTTCTGCATAATGCTATTTTTTATTTCAAATAAACCTTTTTTTTCAACATCTACTGCCGACAATTGCATGTTGTTCCTTCCAAGCTGCTATGTGAATCATGATGTGGTGTAACTTTGTGTGTCCCTTTTCTTTGTAATGTCTAAGGGTATGAAATTAGCTAACAACAAATGAACTGAAATAAAGTGCTTGTTTAAAACAGTGCAACGTAACACAGGAAAATGAATTATTTCAAGAAATCCATAGGGGCTGTGTATCTAAGTATAAGAAAGGATATTGATATTCATATCAATGAATGACAATTCGGAATCTGACCGTTGGCAAAGTTTTTTTTTTCTTTTTCTCTCAAACTATCTAGAAAGAGGTATACGAAGGTGGAACAGCAAACATGTCAGTTTTGCAGTGGACATCTGGAGGTGGCTCTGAGCCCTATGGGACTTAACATCATCTGGAGGTTGGTTTGACTGCTTTCTGCTGGGGCATCTCATCAGAAGGTGCTCGTGCAGAGAATCTTTGGGCGTTATAACCCAATTCACTTTGGTAAAATAAGCCTCAATAACGATTAAATGTCTTTTTCTTGTAGCTTACCGTATGTTTGAGCGTCATAGGACAGTTTGTTTTGTATCGTGACTATGTTCGTACTAACAGATGTAAGTAAGGTATGATTAGATTTTCTTGGTCCCAGTTATAGGCGCTACAGTCTGGTACCGCGCGATCGCTACGGTCGCAGGTTCGAATCCTGCCTCGCGCATGGATGTGTGTGATGTCCTTAGGTTAGTTAGGTTTAAGTAGTTCTAAGTTCTAGGGGACTGATGACCTCAGATGTTAAGTCCCATAGTGCTCAGAGCCATTTGAACCATTTTCTTGGTCACCTTGAATGCACGGATCCGAAATCCGTCAAGGGATTTCAAAAAACAAGAGTTTATAGTTTTACCGTTTAAATGTAAATATAAACAGATAAATTAGAGCAAAATTATCTGATAACAGAACAGGAGGAAGAAAATACGAAGATCTGTCCACATTTTCTATAGTAACGGAAGTACAATATATATACTCGCATGCACATGTAATTATTTCCCACAAATTCGGTTTACAATTCAGTCCAAAATCTTTCACTCGAGAATAATGTTCGCATGTTTCAGAAACTAGGACTAGAGGTAACAAAGGATTTAGAGTGAACTCCATACTTCACTCCATCTTATCTTAATCAGTCACCCGTATTCTGTATTTCGATAAACAAAAGCAGCAGTGAGTACTGCATTGTCGATGAGGATGACTATGAATGTTAGGCCGCTTGGCCATGTCTAAAAGTACTATTATTTTGTTAAGGATATTTGAAGATAAAGCATTTTCTTAATCGAAAGAAAGCTACAGTCATCTCTTCTGATTGTTTTAGGTAAACAGAGCCGTTACTGGTTTAAACACTGAAAAAATTTTATATTTGTGCAGCAGTTTCCAACCTTCACAACCAGAACGCAGTAGTTTGCAGTTAATAGTCGTTGAGACTGTTGTCGAGACAACAGTTGATAAGCTTAAATTTCATGTGCATTAGTCTGTTGAAATAGTACAAAGATGCTTCAGAGTAAGATTTCACAGAGATGCATAGAGTGCCAAATCCTTTCGGCGATTGTATGTACACTTTACAATGACGGATTTTTTGCAGTAACATGAAATCAAAAGGTCGACCGAGTGTAACCAAAGAAATGGTTGGGCGAATGTGAGGGAGTTTCGTAAGTGTTAGTCGACATCAGTATTACTGCACGTGTGAGTGACGGCGCCTCGGTCTGCTTATCGAGAGTCGGCGCTTAATCGGGGCTGGTAGTACATACACAACTGACCGGGAAGCATTGACAGTACGATGCGTTTTTCTTAGTCACCATTGTACTTGTTTACTGTAACGTCATTGAGTGTTTCCGACTCGGCCAAGAGTGGTGGTAAGTTCCTGCGGGACCAAACTGCCGAGGTCATCGGTCCCTAGGCTTCCACACTATTTAACCTAACTTAAACTAAGTTAGGCTAAGGACAACCAACAGTTAAGTAGTACAGTACACCGGAGAAGTTGACCAACAGAGGAAGTAGATGGATGAACATTCCCCAACCGTATGTTTGATAGATGTTACGGAAACGACTGACACAGAAATATTACTACTTGCAGTTGCTACTAACCCCTGAAGTCCAAGGCGAAAGTGAGTAATTTTAAGACGGTTGTATGAAAGAAGCAAGAAAGATTAGGGTTTAGCATCCTGTCGGCAGCGAGGTCATTAGAGACGGAGCAATCGAGTGTTGGAGAAAGAAATCGGTCATGCACTTTCAGAGGAACCATCTGGACATTGGCCTTAACCGATTTAGGAAAATCTAAATCTGGATGTTTACGTAAGGCTTTGAACCGCCGGCCTCCCACATACGAATCCAGTGTCTTAGCGTTGCGGCACCTCATTCGGTGCGCTTCTACGAATGCATCAGTATGAGGGAAGAGGATCATCATCATTTTCTTTGGGCCTTTGTCCCACCCCAACGCGGGGTCGGCCTTGTTACTATGGAATGTGGCGATGTTAGCTTCAGAGGGTGGCCAGATGCCCTTCCTGTCGCCACCCCATACCCCCTGGGATGGAATTAGTGTACCCCAGGTGTATGCCTGTAGGGCAAGCCATGAAATAGTGCGAACGTTTTCAAATGTCTACACAAGTCGTGTAACTGAGGTGGGACGTGGGGACCAGCCCAGTAGTCACCTAGTAGGATGTGGAAAACCGCCTAAAAACCACATCCAGGCTGGCCGGCACGCCGGCACACCGGCCCTCGCCGTTAATCCGCTGGGCGGGTTCGACCCGGGGCCGGAGCGCCTACCCGAGTCCAGGAAGCTGCGTATTAGCGCTCTCGGCTAACCTGGGGTAGTATGAGGCAAGGGGATGATTTGCGTAAATGGCCTCTATTCTTTGACGAAGCGACTAATCTATTGATGGTACATCGATATACCTGCAGTAGCGTGTAGCGCGTGGAATGCCATGCAGTCTTACAGTTTAAAATTTTACGGACGCACTTTCTTCACGGGGCAATTCATTATACAATAGGCGCATTGCAAGAGGTTACAAAATTAACTCATGCCGCTGCTCGTGGCCGATAGACTTCATACATCTCTATCTAGTGAATTCTTCAGTACGACACTTGAAACTCAATGGATCAGTTTTGGTGAGTGATCAGGAGAAATAACTTTCAAAGTTTACATATTCACTCGTCTTAACCACTTGCGATATTATTGCTACGAAGTTATGTGCAAGATTCAGCGCTGGAGCCGACTTTGACAGAATACCTATTGAATTCCAATACATTGCATTTTATGCTGACTCTAGGATGAACGTACAGACTCAATAATTACTGAATTAGTAAGGGGGAACACATCCAATACTTTTAACAGATGCTTTAGGAGTTTACTGTACGACGGTAAGGTTCCTCAATATAATGTCGAAAGCCACAAATTCGGATGGTAATGAAAATAATTAAATAACAATGCTAGCACACGAGAAAATATTTAGGATATTCCTAAGAGTGGTTTCCACTATGGTCCCCACAGTGAAAGACGCATCCTTCTCCAAGTCGGTCAAGCGGCAGCTAACGTGAATGGGTCATATGTCGCTCTGCGTCAGCAATACTCGTTGCCGTTGCAGCCTCCAGCTAATGCTGTCTCCCTTTACGTAAGCTGCCTCATGCATAACCTCCACAAGAGCCTCCGTTAATGTCAACGGTTTCACCACTTTTGCGGTTCATAGCTTCTACGGGAACTCATCGACGTCATAAGCTCACCCGAGAAAAATTTCGAACTTCATCGCGTCGAAAGTAATGATATGAGCAGGAGCCTACCGTAGGTGTGGATCGAGATAACGCAGGGAACACTGACTGGTAAATGTAGACTAACGTTAGGCAGTTCGAGAACCGAGTAGTGAGGAGTTCTTGATTCTAGCGTATCGACGGTATTCACTAAAAATGACGTGATGTATTCTATGAGGGCGTGCTGAAAAATAATACCTCCGAAATTTTTATGTGAAAATACTTAAGGTTTTTTAAATAAAACAAACGTCATTAACATTCTGCATCTTTATTCTTCATGACTATATCTTTATTTGTGGCGACGAACACATTTCTCCCAATCAGATAGAAAAATACTTAACTCAGTCACTGTAGAATGTTTGACTTTGTTGACGGAGCCGCAACCTCACCTCTGCTTGCGCTGATTCATCACTATCAAAGGGAAGTCCTCTAAGGCATTCTTTAAGTTTTGGAAACATGAAAATCGGATGGGACGAAGTCGCGTCCGTGTGGAGGATGACTAATGGCAGTGAACACTCGCGTCGGATTGTTGCAGATGTCGCATCCTCGTGTGTGTGTCCTGTCACTGGCATGCTGAAGGAGACGGTGCTCCATGTGTGGACCATCTCTTCGAATTCGAAACTGGAATACAATACGCTGTTTTTCACGCACCGACATTGTTAAGTTACACACCTACATGTTACATACTACAATTCGGAGCCCGCTAGCGGCAGAGGGCGCAAATGTGTAGAAATGCAGAATGTAGACGTAGAATGTTAATAAAGTATGTTTAAGGGTTTTGACATTAAAAAAATCGGAGGCATTGATTTTCAGATGGCTCTGAGCACTATGGGACTTAACTTCTAAGGTCACCAGTCCCCTAGAACTTAGAACTACTTAAACCTAACTAACCTAAGGACGTCACACACATCCATGCCCGAGGCAGGATTCGAACCTGCGACCGTAGCGGTCGCGCGGTTCCAGACTGTAGCACCTAGAACCGCTCGGCCAGCAGTGATTTTTCAGCACACCCTTGTAACACCACATACAGGCACGTAACCTCCTGTTTGAAGTTGTGGATACGGTCGTGTTGGCAGCACTGGTGATCAGAATGAAAACAATCGATTGTTGTCGTTTCTCGGATGTGTATTTATTCGGTATGTTTCCAGTGGCCTCCTACTAAGGAAACTCGAGCAACGAATTTCATTTGCTATACAAAAAAAGGACGTCTCATCAAACATGTATTCAGAAAAAGTATTGGTTCATGTCTACTTCTTACTTGCTTTAAAATTAATCCAATGAATTTCGATAATAATTGTTCCACCAATTTTCAGAAATTATTATGAAATCAGAAGAGGATAAAATATTTATTGTAAAATAAAAAGAAGGTAAAATATTTTGAAAACAGGTAATAATGAAAATACTGAAGTTGTTTCGATATGAATGTTACGAAAAAAATTCGATACGTTGCGCCGTTTCCGAGTTATTTAGAATTGAACTTAGCCAGTCAGATCGTCGTCCGCGTAAATTCAAGTTTCAGCTAACGAGACAAAGCACTCGTTGGGCAACACCGCCCCTGGCAGGCCGCTTGTGTGTGAGCGCGCGACGTCCCGATTGGCTAAATTCTATGCTAAATAACTCGGAAACGGAGCATCACAGATTAAGTTACAGTTTAGTCGGGGAGAGAGAGAGAGAGAGAGAGAGAGAGAGAGAGAGAGAGAGAAGCAGCCGCCAATGTTATAGGATTTGATGAAATGTCAAAAAAATTTGTTATTTTTTCTAAGTCCCTCAGTTTCGAAAAGCAATTGCTTCAATTTATTTACTATAATGATCCAAATAAACAGTTTTTATACCGAACAGTTCCCTTAAAGTCACATAAGGTTCAAATCAAATGGCTCTGAGCACTATGGGACTCAACATCTTAGGTCATAAGTCCCCTAGAACTTAGAACTACTTAAACCTAACTAACCTAAGGACATCACACACACCCATGCCCGAGGCAGGATTCGAACCTGCGACCGTAGCAGTCCCGCGGTTCCGGACTGCAGCGCCAGGACCGCTAGACCACCGCGTCACATAAGGTCTGCGTAATAAATAAAACACGCTATTAAATGAGTGGTGATTTTTTTAATGAGAAAAGTAAACGTCATCTGAAAAAACTTAAGAAACGGATGTAGCCTTGCTTTATTTACAGAAAACTATTTTCCTTAGAGATGCAGAAGGTGACGCATATCCCAAATGATGGGAGCAGGCATGCTAGACGCACACATCCGTGAACCTTATTAATACAGCCTACTGAAGCGAACGGCCCTAACAACTAGTCTGTATTCATAAATTTCTCGGATCTCAGACGTATATTCGATTCATTACTTCTCGAGAACAGAGCTCTTGTTTGCTTGAAGGTCTCAGTTCTCCCATCATTAATGTAGACTAAAGTTCAGTAGACTGGCAATGGCAAGGAAAGTGTATCTGAAGAAGAGAAATTTGTTAACATAGAGTATAGATTTAGGTGTCAGAAAGTCGTTTCTGAAAGTATTTGTATCAAGTGTAGCCATGTGTGGAAGTGGCTCTGGCTCTGAGCACTATCGGGCTTAACATCTATGGTCATCAGTCCCCTAGAACTTAGAACTACTTAAACCTAACTAACTTAAGGACAACACACAACACCCAGCCATCACGAGGCAGAGAAAATCTCTGACTCCGCCGGGAATCGAACCCGGGAACCCGGGCGCGTGAAGTGAGAACGCTACCGCACGACCACGAGCTGCGGGCGTGTGGAAGTGAAACGTGGACGATAAATAGTATAGACAAGAAGAGAATAGAAGCTTTCGAAATGTGGTGCTACAGAAGAATGCTGAAGATTAGATGGGTAGATCACAAAACTGATGAGGCGGTATTGAATAGAATTGGAGAGGAGAGAAATTTGTGGCACAACTTGACTAGAAGAAGGGATCGGTTGGTAGGGCATATTCTGAGGCATCAAGGGATCACCAATTTATTATTAGAAGGCAGCGTGGAGGGTAAAAATCGTAGAGATGAATACACTGAACAGATTCAGAAGGATGTAGGTTGCAGTAGGTACTGGGAGATGAAGAAGCTTGCACAGGATAGAGTAGCACGGAGAGCTGCATCAAACGAGTCTCTGGACTGAAGACCACAACAACAAGGTTCAATGGTGCAATAGAGAATGCTCGTCTCTTTCCCCATGTATAATATGGAGTACAACGTCGAGTTGAAGGTATGGAAAAAAGACAGCTTAGTTTACGACGTATCTAATATCGTCCTTCGAACAAAATCACTGATTTCTCAATCCGATATTCAATGAAATCATATCAGAATTTCAGCTGAAACACTGTCGGAGTGGACTGGGAACGTAGATGTTTCCAGGGCTGACAATTTGTTTTTAATTTACTTTGTTTTACTTGCTTAGGGATGTATTGGGACCGTGATAGTGTTAGTTCCGCTAAATGAACTCGCGGATCTGGGAGTGGAAGGGGCGTGGTCGTTCGGCGCGCGCTGGGAAGAGCCCAGACATGAGGTATCAGACGCTAGGAGGCAGCCCACTGCTCGGCCTGTAGACGACCATATTCGTGTGCCTGTCCAAAGCGATTTGCTGACAAACATTCGTTGCATTCCACGGGCCTTTGTGCCTGTTGCGAAAGCATGCGGTTTCCTGAACGGAAATTTGAAAACCAACTCACAACAGATACTACATGAAGAACTAGAGCAATATAAAAGTCGGGCATATCATAACGAACTCTTCTAGAGAAACAGATAACCACGCCCTGAACCCCATAGCTCAATTAGTTTAGAAGCTACAGTACCGTAAGGAGTATATACTATCGTAAATTAACAAAATTAATAAATGTTGTTGTATTAATTGTACTGTGTTGAATAATGGTTCAAAAGAAGCGTAATGTAAAGTAAAAGCGAAGTGAAGTCGTTTTGAATGATTGGTTGGGAGACCCCAAAAGGCAGGTTCAGCCACCTGAACTGGATAGGTGTTTTATATCTTTTGTACCCGCTCAAATGTTCAAATGTATGTGAATTTCTAAGGGGCCAAACAGCTGAGGTCATCGCTTCCTAGACTTACACACTGCTTAAACTAACTTATGCTAAGAACAACACACACACACACCCATGCCCAAAGGAAGACTCGAAGCTCCGGCGGGAGGGGCCGCGCAATCCGTGACATGGCGCCTTAAACCGCGCGGCCACTCCGCGCGGCTTGTACCCGTAGACATATTCACTTCGCGAAATGTTAGCGCTGTGTATTGTTTAAGTGTAACTGTTAAGTGTGTGCAACTGTAATGGTTGGGTGTGTGTTGTGGTGTCACGTATGTGTTCGATGATGATGATGAGTGAGTGAGATGGTGAAACCTGATACCGTCACAGACACTAAGTGTTCGGGCACCTGGCTGAAAATGACTTATGAGTTCGTGGCGCGCTCCATCGGTAATGCTGGAATTCAATATGGTGTTGACCCATCATTAGCCTTGATGACTACTTCCACTATCGCAGGCATACGTTCAATCAGATGCTGGAAGGTTTCTTGGGGAATGGTAGCCCATTCTCCAGGGAATGTTGCACTGAGGAGAGGTATCGATGTCGGTCAGTGAGGCCTGGCACGAAGTCGGCGTTCCCAAACATCCCAAAGCTGTTCTATAGAACTCAGGTCAGGACTCTGTGAAGGCCAGTCCATTGCAGGGAAGTTATTGTCGTGTAACCACTCCGCCACAGGCCGTGCATTAGGAACAGGTGCTCGATCGCGTTGAAAGATGGAATAGCCATCCCCGAGTTGCTCTAGTTCTTCGTGCAGTATCTGTTGTCATTTAAATTAACATCGAACGTCATTAGCCCAAAGATCTTAGTCAATTATGGCACAGATTCCAGAAATCTTACACGTTTATCATTTTATGATAATCTCCTGGTAATACGTTCAGGAGGCTTCACCATTTAGTGGGATCTGTTGGAAGTGAAAAGAATAAACATTCAGCTCGTTAAGTCACTGGCACTATCGTTTAGATGAATGTTTTGAAGCAAACAGGTAAATACATGTGGATAGCCTCGTGTGAGAAATGAGACTGGTTATCATTACGCAAGTACGAGTAACGCACAAGCACATGTGGGTATCAATACAAGAATAAGCATCCACCAATTGGAAAAATATATAATTCTGTGCTTGTCACAAGGTCCTTCTTCCGTACGCTACGCATTTTGACGATGAAATCATCATGCAGAGAGCATGACTTACATAACCGTATTTAGTTGCAAGCATTGTCAGTTTCTTGCAACAGCATGCCACAATTTTGATACGGAAAACAGGCATATGTATTTCACTACATTTTGTTACATATTTAAATTCAAAGAGTTACGTCGAAGATTTATTACAAACTGAATATGGATGACGACATATACTTATTAAGCAGAGAGAATTAGAATTTTTAGCTATATATTACAAACAGTAGGAACTCAATAAGCTACTTTTGCACTTTCTGTAATAGGATAATGAGAATGAAATCGAGCTAAGGTAAAGGATGAAATTTTTGACAAGTGCTCTGGAACGTGCTCTCTATTTATTCTTTATACTATATAATTTTTTGCTCTAAGATATTGGGAAACAATGTACACATACGAAAATAGTTACATTCCTGATAGCCACAATGAAGCGAATTGAATATCTAAATATTTATCCAACATTGTGTAGAAACCTATAAAGGAAACCGATGTTTGCTTCAAATGGTTCAAATGGCTCTAAGCGCTATGGGACTCAACATCTTAGGTCATCAGTCCCCTAGAACTTAGAACGACTTAAACCTAACTAACCTAAGGACATCACACACATCCATGCCCGAGGCAGGATTCTAACCTGCGACCGCAGCAGTCCCGCGGTTCCGGACTGCATCGCCTAGAACCGCACGGTCACCGCGGCCGGCCGATGTTTGCATTTCGTCTTTACTTTCCGGTATAAATAAAGATACATTTGTAAGAAGGGTAGTGGCAAATCTATGTGTTCGTTCGAATAATGCCTTCCAGAACAAATCAGACGTTTTCAAAATGTTGACTGTTACTGACGATTCCACTTCAGACATGCTCTAAGCTCCCTTGGGTCGTATATGTGCCTTTATTTCAGTATTTAAATGTATTTTGTTTATTATAAGGAATTTTGGAAAACGTCTGAACCTTCCTGAAATAGAAGATAAACCTGGAAGTTTTCTCTCCGGAAATATTACTAAACCTAATAGTAGTGATAAGGCGGCTAGTAATAGAGAAAAGGAATTTGCAAAAATAAAATAAAAAAAGAAGTTCAACTGAGTCAAATCGAGTCGAAGCCATATTTAACAATGTGCATCAGATAAAGGCTAACATTAGGAAGTTTTCCAAACGTCAGGACACTCTACTAAAAGCAAAGTAAATCGGCGAAACACAGTCATAGTTACGTAAAGGGTTGCGAGATGAACTGGCGCTCGTGACCAGCTCAGATGAAGATTCTCTTACAGTGCAACGCTCAGACGAAATGAAACAGTGAAAGCGACAAGACAACATCCGGAGTTCTGTACCGCCGGGGAAGACAGCTGAAGGCGCGCAAGGCGGAAAAGACCCGTGAAATTCGAAAGATTGGATTTCAAAGACAATACTATGCACTTCTGTCCCCAACATTTCTTCCCCTCCGTATGGTGAGGTACTTTCCCTAGAAACACTCCTATCCAATCTCCTATCCCTTTACGTTGGAAGATGCGTGGTGAAATTAAATCGTGTCACGAATAAATTATCCTTTCAGGCGGCAGCATGCTTCATTCGTCCTCCGTGTGGCATAAGAGCTTTCATAAAAGTTTCTGCTTTCAGTTTATATACATACAGGAATATATTTCTAAAATACAGCGTTAGCGGTAAAAAATTAATGCAGTCTTCTGCTTGTTATAAAAAAAAGGATTTTAATCTCGTGGAATGGAAATAAAGAAATGAAACGTTAGGTGAACGTATAAAAGTAAAAAAAAATCGATATTGTGGGCGTCTACAACAGGGCTGTAGTGTGTTCTTTATGAATTACATTTCCTGTTTTAATCTAAAATTTTCTTATTCCAACATCCAATGGTTAAAAGTATCATTATGGCATTATGTAATGACAAAAGTCCTCACGGTTTTCAGGATGTAATGTCCTCTAAGTAGTAAGAAACAGTGCTGAATAGTGTAACAGGAAGAGCAGTGCATTTTCTTGCTAACGTATAAACTTTCTGTAAGTGACTCCAGTTTTACCTGTGTGAAAATTAGCACTGTCATAATTTTTATTCAGTGCACGCTGCAAAAGTTTCCTGCAGCGCCTCCTTCGCCCTATTAACGTGTAACTTGACTCGCTCTACGCCCCTAAAGCCGCTTCTTTGTCACGGGATTTACGGTACTCTTTGTGCGAATGAGTGAATTAAACTTTCACTATTGCGAGCGAGACTAATAGCAGGGTCATTCTATAAACTATGTCCCATTTTTCTAGACACTGATATACACAGGGAAACGTCCATTTAGATGCTTCAAATTTGATGTTACTTCTGCACGTACGTGAAGTGACGAACAATTTTAACAGATGGCAGAGCCATAGTGAATCATCGAAGTGGCGTCTACACAAGACACTCGTTGCAAGCAATGCACTCTAACTGAATTCTTAGGTGCGTAAAAAGAAACCTTGATGAATGTCCAGAAACGTTTGTGTACAGTGCATGCTAACGATGCGGTCGATATGAGTGCTATTATGCAAAGCGTAAAGACAAAAAATGGCAGCCGGCCGGGGTGGCCGAGCGGTTCTAGGCGCTGCAGTCTGGAACCGCCCGACCGCTACGGTCGCAGGTTCGAATCCTGCCTCGGGCATGGATGTGTGTGATGTCCTTAGGTTAGTTAGGTTTAAGTAGTTCTAAGTTCTCGGGGACTGAAGACCTCAGATGTTAAGTCCCATAGTGCTCAGAGCCATTTGAATCCAAAAAATGGCTCAAATGGCTGTGAGCACTATGGGACTTAACTTCTGAGGTCATCAGTCCCCAATAACTTAGAACTACTTAAACCTAACTAACCTAAGGACATCACACACATCCATGCCCGAGGCAGGATTCGAACCTGCGACCTTAGCGGTCGCTCGGCTCCAGACTGTAGCGCCTAGAACCGCACGGTCACTCCGGCCGGCGCGTAAAGGCAGACAAAGCGTCACGAAGTGCAGAAACTGACTTACATGATCGGCCGCCTTCTTGACATACTGTCACACGCAAAGTTCCTGACACGGTGAACCGCTCGGGTGCCATTATTTAAGCAGACCTGCGCCTCACATCTCGCAACTGGCTCTGCAACTACAGGTGAGCATTGAAACTGCGTATTAGGTGACAGACTCTCGGAAGATGAGCTCGGGATGGGTTACAAGAAGGCTCAAACAGACCACAAGATTCAAAGAAAAGCTATTTAATCTGAACTTTTCCAGAAGTTTCAGGCCTATGAAGAGGGCTTTCCTTACTGGAACTTTATAGCTGACGAGACCCGGGTGCATCGCTTTAAGCTGGAGACAAAAAGACAGTCACTACCTCCTGCTATCACCAAAACAGAAGAAATTAAACTCAGCTCCCTATGGAGGCAAAGTCATATTGACAAATTTTTGGAATAACAATGGTGTCACTGTCGTGGATGTGTTGCGAAAACGGTCAACCATTGCTTCACAGGGATGTGTGAAGACTCTGAACTAGCGCAGGAACCGTTTCCGACGAGTTCAGTCTGACAAGAACCGAAAACATGTCTTACTCCAACACGACAATGCACGCCCACACATAAGTCTCAAAACACGGAAACGTATCAGCAGATTGTGCTAGTCACCATTGTCTCTTCCACCCTATAGCCCAGACCTGTCGCCTCCGGACTTCCATCTCTTTGGGGGCACACACGTGACATATGAAGAGAGTGTAATTCACACAGGAAAAACATCACTAGGAGCACGGAACAAGAGCTTTCATCAACAGGGAACATACTTTCTTACACAATGCTGGCATATGTCCATAGAACGTGATGGAGACTACGTAGAAAAACAGTACGTGTAAAAGAAATTTTGACTGGTATTGTCATCAAATTCCAAGTCTTAAGAAGAAATATGCTCTGAGAAAAAAATTGTGGGGTATTATATACTGAGCGACCTAAAACGCCCTAGTATGTGTATTCTGTCAACACATTTCAATAAAACCGAATTCAAATGCTGCAATACTACTTACACGACAGCAAACATACAAAAAGTGTGAGAATAGCTGGATGGAGTCATATTAACACCGATCGCCGAGCTGCCATTCGGTAACAGCTTTGAGACCACACCACAGTCTCCCTTAAAAGGAGAAAACGTTCGTTATTTTGATTATTATGACGTTGCGGGAACGACAGAATTACATATTCTGTGCTGGAGAGGCGATTTCCGTTGCCATAGCCGATCTCGCCAATCACGGCCCGAGTTCCGTTGGCGGAAAACATCTTCGTCGTTATTATTTCACCATCATGGGGACGCAGGCGATGGCGTACAGCTCCTGATCAGTATACCATGTACCAACGTTCTGCCTTCAGTTCTTAATCTCTTCGAAGTTGCTCATGAACTGACAGGATATGTCAAAGTTGATGGCTATCCTTTCGCGGAATACGAATATTAAGCTCAGTATTCGTCTGAGCGCTATTTGAGAGGATTACGTTGCGTGAATTTCATCCCCTACTTTACCTTATCAATACCATTTAGCCCAACACTACAGTCAACGGTCACTCGCCGTAGCCATGTACACCAAACAGATGCATTTCAGAAGTAACTCTCGCACGTGGCCGAGGAAAAGTGCCAATATGAACTGAATAAGACAACGTCTCCGATTAGGTAGCTGAACGTCACCATTCCATCTTTGTCAATAATGCTACACCACTCTCTCGTTTTTTCTTACATAACATCCTCAAGGACTGTGTTCATTGACACCAGGATATATTATGTGCATAATGAGAGGTTGTAGTGTTAGTGATTCATTTTTCACAGTCATCTGTGATCAGAGGACCCTCAAGGGACCAGTCTGTCCACCCTGTGTTTTGACTCTGCAGGCAGTAACTGTGCTGAGATAAGAGATCAACAGTGTTTGCAACATTCATCCTAGGGCACAATCATGCCCCATCGACGAGTATGTACACTCATATTCAGAAAAAAAACCATAACACCTTGAACGACTAGAGATAGGACATTGATATTTACAGGACACGTACATTAGTATGTTATGCAGAAATGCTTAGCTTGTGAACCATGTGGGCCAGCGGGTTAAAGATCAACATCGATATTACGGCGCAACACCACCTACCGGTAAAACGTCCCTGGGCCTCTCGTTTCGCTGTAAACCGAAGGTAATGGATCAGTGTAACTTGAGCAGGCGTGCAGGAAGCCTCGCAGGCGTATGCGCGAACTGTACTGTCAAATCATTGTGTTTGAAAGAGGGCGCGTTATTGGCATGATAGAATGTGATGCATCCATCCGGGAAATCGCTGCTCGTGTGGGACGAAGTGTGTGCCATATGGTTCACAGAAAGCCATGGACCACGACGAGATGGGGCAGGTTGCAGCACCCAGACCACCCACCGAGAACATCGACACATAATCGGAATGCCATTGCAGGACAGATCTGCATTCTCCTCGGCTCTGGCCCAACAGTGGAACAGCGTAACACATCGTACACTATCAGGGGTGACAATCCATCGCCGTTTATTACGGCATGGGCTACGTGCGCGTCGTCCAATTCTCCGCCTACCTTTGACGACCGTGCAGAAACATGCTACACGGTAATGGTGTATGGAACGACGTCACTTGGGACAATAACGGCATCAGATAGTGTTTTAGGACGAATCCAGGTTGTCTTTGTTTGAAAATGACAGCAGCATTTTGGTTTGCCCCAGATAGGGGGAGCGGCATCAAAGCGACTGCATTCGCACAAGACATACAGCACCAACTCAGGGCCTTATGGCGTGGGGTGCTATTGTGTACAACCACAAATCGCAGTTGGTGTGTGTTCAGGGCACTGTGACCAGTATGATCTACGTGAATGACATCCTGCGACCCGTAGCCGTACCCTTTCGGCAGAACACCTCAAACGTCATTTTTCAGCAAGACAGTACATTAACAATGTTGCTGCATGAACACGTGCCTTCTTGGTGTCAGAGGATGTCAGCCTTATGCTGTGGCCCGCCAGATCACCAGACTTATCACCAATAGAAAATGTGTGGGATATCGTACAACGACAGGTGCAGCGCTCTGACGCAATGCTAACCACAACAGATGAACTTTGGAAGTAGGTGAATGCATTAAGGATGGCTATACCACAGGACGTCATTCGCGCCTTATACGCGTCGATGACTTCACGCATGTAACAGGTTATCAGGGCCCAAGGCGGACCATCTGCCTATTAGGCAACATGCTGAACCGAGGTGCCTGAAATGCTAATCATTTCTGCAGAACATACTAATGTATGTGTCCTGTAGATATAAAAATCTACGGGAGAGCAAAGTATTGATGCCAGTTCTCCAGAACTATTCAAGAATGTTGGTGACAACATGAAAATGATGCTGCTGAAACTGGTTAGGTCCATCTACAACACAGGAGAAATACCAGCCGACTTCCAGAAAGGCATAATGGTTCCCATACCAAAGAAGGCGGCAGCCTCAAGTCTAATATCGCACGACGATAATTCTGTTTCATGAAGATAATTCTTTGGAGAAGGTGGAGGATATGCTGAGTGCAAATTTTTCTGGTTTCGGAAAGGGGGGGGGGGCGTTAGGAACAAGAGAGGCGATTCTAGCACTTAGGCTTCTTATTAACAGAAAAATAAACCATCTTATGTCGCCTTTATAGGTCTGACAAAAGGAGTGGATAATGCTATCTACAAGAGATATTCAGAGTGGTGAAGAAAGCAGGTTTAAAATGCAAAGACATGCGGCTGATACTCAGCTTCTATAAGAACGAAGTGACCGATCAGAAATTTCCATCAGGAACAAGAAGCAAAAATTAGGAAAGGCGTGAGACAAGGATGTGCTCTCTCTCTTCTTATATTCAGTGCTGGGATCTAGGAAGAAACAGACTAAGTTCTCGAAAGCACCGAGGTGGGGATCAAAATTGATGGGCAGAAGATAGACATGCTACGTTACGCACATGATGCGGCCGTGTACACAGGGACGAAAGAAGATCTAGAAAAGCTCCCAAGCACAATGGAAAAGATTTTCTGTGATACGGTATGAGAGTAAACAAGCGAAAGACTCAAGTGAGGGTATGCAGTACTCAAGAAAAATATAAACCTTTAACAATAGGGATTGGAAGAGGGGAGCGATAAGTGATAGAGAAATTTATCTGTTTCGGAAGTAGGATCACAAGAGATGGTGGAAGATTGAAAGGAAATGTAAGCAGAATAGAGCAGGCCAAAATTGCATTTAGTTTGAGAAAGAACTTAACCACCAGCGCCAACATCAGTCTGGAAATGAGGAAACGAATCATGGGAACCGCAGGTTGATGTGGCCTTATTCGGGTGTTTAACTTGGACCGCAGGAAAACAAGAGAGAAAGCCGCTAGAAGCCCTGGAGACTTGGTGCTGCAAAAAATGGCTCTGAGCACTATAGGACTTAACGTCTGAGGTGATCATTCCCCTAGAACTTAGAACTAATTAATCCTAACTAACCTAAGGACATCACACACATCCAAGCCCGAGGCAGGATTCGAACCTGTGACCATAGCGGTCTCGCGGTTCCAGACTGTAGCGCCTGGAACCGCTCGGCCACTAGGGCCGGCTTGGTGCTGCAGAAGCATGAAGAAGATCAGCTAGAGAGACAGAGTTACCAATGAAGAGGTGCTGTGGAGGAACGTCCAAATAAGAAGAGACAAATTCATAGGACACATTTTAAGACAAACAACATGACTGGAACAATATCATAAAGAGCTATTGAGGAAAAAAATGGCCAGAGACGACCAGGAATGCCATACAAGAAGCACATTGTGTACGGTGTGGGATGCACTACATACACGGAAATGAAGAGGAAAGCAGACAGAAAAGAGGAATCGTGTACTGCTGCAAACCAAACTAATGGTTGATCATTAAAGAAAGACACTGATCAGTTCCCTCTCGAGAAGGGGCAAAATGTACATTTTAACATTCCAAAAGAAATTTCAGAACGAAATATTGCGGATTTACACTTGCTATCTTGATTTCTTTTAAATGTTTTAGTATTTTTTAGTTCTGTCTTTCAAGGCGTAAAATAGTCATGTTTTTTATTATACTCCTCTACTGACTATTAGACGTTTTGGCACTTTGGTTCTGTGAATCAGCAAGGCACTTGTTTGCTCGAAAAGCGTTCGCTGTGACGAGATAACAGAAAAAATGCAGACTTACTGAAAAAACCAGCAAGGATTTCATCTACAGTAACTTAGGGAACAAATGAAGTACATCAATCAGTAGGGTCCGACCAGAACTATTTTGTTGGATTTCGATTACAATGTTTATGACTATGACGGTTCACCCAGTATAAGGTTATTTTGTGACCTGTATTTCACTATTATTTGAAGAAGCCTGCCCCGACTGTATTCGAGAAACGTACTTAATATGCGAGGTAAGAAACAGTCATGGATTCATACTGATTGGTTTCTAAGAAGGAAGAATGGACATAGAGACAGAAAGAAACAAATTTACAGTTTATTGAACACGGTTGTAATTCACTGCTTGTAAAAGTATTTTTGAAGAAACTATATCCAATATCAGAAAAGGAAAATAGCGACCACATTTTGTGCTGTCCGCAGTAAATATTTTTGAGGCGTCAGACCGCAGAACTGCTTCCGACAGTCACGACGACGTTTAGCTGTGGAAGTGCAGAATATTACAACAGTAGGGAGAATGGTGGTTCCCACTATTACGGTGTGCCTGTTATTAAGTAGGCGACTGACAGACCCAAGTGCTAACGGTTGGCCCGAGCGCCACCGGGGTTTCCCTTGTCGCATATGCAACACGACAGCCAGCGAAAGTGAAAGTAGGTCTATATAGAGCCCGGCACGATCAGAGAGTGGCCCAAATTTACTTTCACTGCAGCAGTACGTACGGTGTTGTATAATGCCGGCCGCAGACCACATTTGAGGCAATTCGTGTGTTGTTTGTCTAGCTCGAGAGACATTTCATGCAACGCATCAGTCGATGATAGTACTCAGTTCTGAAACGACTTGCGCCGTTCTTTGCTCTAATTCAGGGAAGAAAAGCATTGGAACCATGTCGCGTGTTGCGCCACTCCGTTCACACTGACAGTGGATTGATTTTTAAGTGACAAATAGATGGGAAAGTGTTTTGTACCTGTGTTTCATCTAGGGTTAAATTGTTCTCCATTGCAAAGGAAAATAATATAATAACGTATGCAATTCTTCGCACTTCACAAAGAATTCAGGAGGAACTTAAACCAAGCACCCTATAATTTTTCACACCTGTATTCCTTGCACGATTTAATAGAGTTTGTATCTTTTTTTTTTTTTTTTTTTTTTTCGGGAAAGTGAACATAGTATATGGTTCAGTAGCGTGTGAGAAGCGAACCTATGAAAACGGGATGAAGCAGTGTATTTATTTACATATTATTAGTCATAATGACATTAAATGATACGAAACAATATTAGAAGAATTACACAGAAGAGCAGGCTGAAAATTGGATCCAATGCAAAGTCTACATCAGTAGCTTTTGCATTATGTTGAGCAGCAGGCTACATTAACAGCTATATCTCTTCTTCTCTATCTATAAAAACTGAAGTTAGCTCGCGTCCGTCTGTACATACAGGGTAATATCAGGGACTAATTAACCTAAGGACATCACACACACCCATGTCCGAGGCAGGATTCGAACCTGACTGTAGCGCCTAGAACCGCTCGGCTACCCCGGCCGGCAAGTTTTAGAGCAGCACTGACTCAAGAACTCATAAATCTTACCTGATTTGCATGTCGTGTAGTGATCTATCCGTATAGCTTTGGCTGGAAAGCGAAATATTGTGGGATCGACTCATGGCTGAGTTACTTTTTTCAATCTGCCTTTTAACCAGCATTCACCACTCGGTGATGTGGGGATACGCATTTCTAAATATAACGCCAATTACATACTGCGAATTTCTGCTTCTCCGAGATTAGCAATCGCTGTTCGCACACTTAAAATATTTGACGATAATTTCAAACTCTCAATTTCTACTTCCCTCACATTAGCAATCGCAATTCGCGCTGTTAATTCACTGCAGATTCTCCGAACAACGGGCAGTGAATTACTTAACTTTTAAGTATCGTAATAAATATGACCAATAAAGAAAAATGGTTCAAATGGCTCTGAGGACTATGGGACTCAACTGCTGAGGTCATAAGTCCCCTAGAACTTAGAACTACTTAAACCTAACTAACCTAAGGACATCTCACACATCCATGCCCGAGGCAGGATTCGAACCTGCGACCTTAGCGGTCGCGCGGTTCCAGAATGTAGCGCCTAGAACCGCTCGGCCACTCCGGCCGGCAATAAAGAAAAGATAACCATCTCATCGTCAGGCTCTGACGTGAGACTTACAATTCGAAATAATGAAATATACATGACCAGTAGTTTCCCAGCAATAGCTTGAGAACAACTGCATTGTGAAAAAAACATGCAAATTCATAATATTTCCTGTTTACTTTTATGCAAGAAATAAAACGTTTTCTGAAAAACTACTTCAGCAATTTTGCTTCGTTTACATACAGTACATTCTTTCAGCAGCGTAGGAAATAGACTTTCAGCTTTCTGCTTTCCTTGAATCAAACCTAAATGTGAAGATGATTCTTCGCGTGGTACGGCGAAGAAATCTGCCATAAACAGCCCACGACAAAGAACTGCGGCGATGAATCTCAACAATGTATCAGAGTGCGTTTTGCGTTGTTTTTATTTGGACCACTTCAGGCAGCCTCCTATACACATTGAATCAGTCGCAAGCGCGTATGGCCATGATTCGCATAAAGTATTTTCATTGGTTGTAAGCATATTACATACGTCACAGCGTGCTTTCATCACTGCCATTAGATGTCACTCCAAACCCTATTCAGTCGGGAACATGTAACATTCATGCCTCCAGACAACTTTCCTGCCGCATATTGCTTACATCACGTAAAGTCATATGAAAGAGATGATATTCAGTTACTTAACATTGTAGTCTGTAATTCATTCATAACTGTAAACAGTGGCCCGGAAATATAATACACTACGCCAGACAAGCTGTTTGGCCGGGTCGATTTTCAATATCCAATACAGGAACAATTATGCTGATGATGTCCGACTATCCAAATTCTCTAATGATCCTGATGAATAAAGAAGCAATAGGCTCTTATTTCTGAGAATCCAACTTCCAACTACCAGTAGGTTTCTTAAATTATTCCTTTTGAGTCTGAAGACTCGAAAGACAGTGAAACAGGTTTAAGGAGAGAGTCATTCCTAGACAATCTGTGTCCAGTTGCTGTGCTATTGAGCAAGAAGTTTAAGTCGGTATAGGCTGTTTGGAAAATAATAAAGCTGTGACATGAAGATCAGGACGTCAATCTGATGGACCTTCCCATCACATTTTCATGTTCGATAATTTCCATGGAACTCGCGGTGGTAACCTTGAGTACTTCCTTAATAAAGAAAGATTGATTCTCGACTGCTTTCTACCGTGAAGAGTGAAACTCGTTCCCATTTATCGTCCCACATGTGGGAGAGGGGACGTGATAAATACGTCACTACGGAACGTGTGGGACATTTCTTACACACTGGAAGGTGCATCCAGTTTCTCTTTGAATAAAAATGTTGATTGACACCGAATAACAACGTCGCTAATGCATATTTTAGACGGTGGAAGCTTAGATTTCTTGGTCACCGGACTGTGTGCCAATATCCTGATCCAAATTGCAAATGTTCTAGTAGTCTCGCATTGGATTGTTACTGTTGTTGGCCTCCCGTCCATTGGATGGGGCGTTTAGTTCGGAAACCACTTTTTGAAGTTCGAGAGAAGTTGGGTTTCACCATATGTATCCTCTCTCATGGCCATTTAAAACACATACCCAACACTATTTCCCACGCCTCACCTACCAACCGTTGAATAGATGTCACACATTTTTTGTGTGTGAATTCAGCACTCAAATATCAACGAACTAAAGCCGTTCGATGCAACTCCCCAAATTATTAAAAGAATGACTTAGAAGCTTTCAAAGTGTTTTAATAACAGATTAGTTTTCGACAGCCAGCGTGTCTTTATGGTAGAATGTAGACCGGGCTTGTAGGTGGCCTCAGATCGATTCCCGGCTGCACTAAATTTTTAAACAAAACGATCATTTCCGTGAATCGTAAAACGCATGAAGATTAAAAAATTAATTTGCAATGTTTTCTTAATCCAAGCAATCTTTACTAATAATCTTTTGTAAAAGATCGGTAATTAAGAATTTAAATTTTCAACGAAAAATGTATTTTTAGTGCCATATGTACTTAGAAATGAGAAGCCGTGTATTTTTCATAAAAATAATTATTCTATATGTGTTAATTAGGATTTACTTGATGAACTGTATGTTTTAATGAAGTAGGTATCCGAACTGACCGAAAAAAAAAACGAGCCGGCCGCTGTTGCCGAGCGGTTCTAGGCGCTTCAGTCCGGAGCCGCAACGCTCCTACGGTCGCAGGTTCGAATCCTGCCTCGAGCATGGATGTGTGTGATGCCTTTAGGTTAGTTAGGTTTAAGTAGTTCTAAGTTCTAGGGGACTTATGACTCCAGATGTTAAGTCCCATAGAGCTTAGAGCCATTTGAACCATTTGAAAAAAAAAAAAAAACTGAAAAAATTATGACCAACACAGGACTCGATCAGCGATTCCCAGTCTCGAACGCTACTGATTTGTTTCCCATCGTCATGTATTTTACACGTCATATAAATTCTCCTGGGACATGCACCTTTGCCTAAAAATCGACATCTGCTTGGAATCGAACTCCCCTACGCCTCCTCGCTCGCTCCCTCCCTCCCTCCCACGATCCGACCGCACGTGGCAACTGATCATTCTAGCACCGTTGCACGCACCCGCCGAAACAGTGACCGTACTTTACGGTATTAAAGAGACACTCGGCAAATTTCAAAGTCCATTCTCTCTAGAATTTTTTTAGAGTTATAATTTTTCAGAGCTGCATTGGGAAATTGATATTTCAGTTCTGAAATTGACGTACCGTAAATTAAAAAAAAAAAAATTGCAAAAAATCCGTGTGGTGTCCCTGTTACAGATGCTCGTAGCAGACCCAGAGCTGCGCGAATTAGTAAGTTCACTATCCATTGTATTGGAACTAATATTTACTTAACCTCAACAAGTCGAGTGAGTCACCTTCTTCATCTCTCAGCAACAGCTGTATTCTTGCCGTGATATTTTAATTTGTTTCTTTTTTTTATTTTTGAAAATCAAACCGGAAACACAGAAGAAACAACAATTATGCAAATGAATGTGTTAAGTCGTCTTAATAATATGCCCAGGTTGGACAGAGTAGTCTACCATGATAAGCCACAAGAAACGGGTACAGGTCCAGATTTATATCCATTCAACGAGCCGCGCTCCGTTACGGAACTTGCGTGTGAAATCTTATGGGACTTAACTGCTAAGGTCATCAGTCCCTAAGCTTACACACTACTTAACCTAAATTATCCTAAGAACAAACACACACACCCATGCCCGAGGGAGGACTCGAACCTCCGCCGGGACCAGCCGCATAGTCCATGACTGCAACGCCTTAGACCGCACGGCTAATCCCGAGCGGCGTTACGGAACTCTTCAGCTGTTTAATGTGGAATCCGATTTCGGGTAAAGATTTCTAACTATTGTGGCCAATGGTACGTAGCTTCTCGCACAATATGAGAAGTTTATATTGGTCACTGTATTCGGTGTCGATTTTCACAGGTCCGAGGAAACGTAGAGTAAATGGCACCGAATATGGATCCACAACCTTCTACAATTGCAAACAAATAAGCTGTAAAAAAGTTTCCGTGGCCTAACTGACAACTGTGTTGTTAAGGTCCACAGCACACGTTAGCGGGGTGACGCTAAACCCGGAAATAACAGTTCGAATCATAGTGGTAGAAGAAATTTTTATTAGCATCTTGTCAGCAAGGGAAGGGGAGATATAAGTGCAGACAGAGTTCTTGGCCTTCAAACTCTGCATCAGTTTCAGACGTTAAAGCTCGTATGTCTCCAGAATGTTTCGTCGAGTGAGGGTATTTAACAATACTGTGGTCCGTCAGCTGGATGGGGCCAACAATATCGACTGCCCTCTTGGTGCTCTTCGAGACATGTGGGCTATTTGCTGGAACTAGGTTCATCCTCTCTTTTCCTGTCATTCCATTCTCATCGATAACGACAAATATAGACAAACAACTTTCTGGGGGCAGCCACAGTTTAGAGACATTGTGAATACCCATAGAAAACACTCAACACTCCACAAACATTCAAATTGTTATTAACAGCAAATATACAACACTGTACTGCACAAACACATCCCATAGTTACACATGAAACAGATGCGCATATGACACTTGACAGGTAAGTCGGCTTCCCTAGGGCCTAGCCATGGAAAAGAATGCGAGATTTGCTCATTTTATCCAACGATCGTTGCCAGAATATTTCACTGAGATTGACTAACTTGGCGATTGCCTCGAAACCGATAACGGAACATTAAATAAAATCAGAAAACGGAAATTCATTGGTTACTAATTAACTCAAATTAAATTAATTCTGTAAAGTAATTTCAGTTTGCATTCATAACTGCCGCGAAGCCAATATCTCGTCAAGTTTCAAATTATTTCTTATTTGTACCATTCGTTACATTCGTGGAGCCTTTCAGTCAAGCGAAATGTTTTTAGGATTTATGAACTCTTTCTGTCAGTCTCCCTTTCAAACACTCTGAGAATGCCTAGATTGTTTTTGGGGAGTCTGACTACGAGCAGAAAGAATGACTGCCAAAGTTCGAAAGTTTTTTTTTCAAAAAAAAAAAAAAAAAGTCATCGTGGAAGAACTACCTACAGTTCTATAGAGAGAATCGTAGACTCATTTCATTGTTTTCTTCTGGACACACCGATAAAAAAGCTCAATGTGTTCAACGTTAGCCTGTAGAGATGTGTCTAAAGCACATCTATTAGAATAATAATTAAAAACAGAAACGAGTTCGCTGTAAATCTTTATTTAAACAGTTGGGCATTCTAACTGCATCATGTGAATACAGCTACCAGTGTGTTACGCATATCAGGAACATCTGCATTCATCTCAAGATAAGTAGCATTCATGATTATGGAACAGAGGCCAACCTAAACTTCCAGTTACCAACATTAAACAATAAAGAAACACAAAAAACATTTTCTACGGTAAATAGCCCAAGGAAATTAAAGAGACAACTGAACATCAAGTATTTAAAAAACAGTTAAGGCTTGCCTTTTAAATAATTCATACTATGAAGCCAAGGATTATTTAATTATCACAGTGATGAGGATGTTGAAAAATTGACATTATTTAATAATAAACGAGCTTACAGTCGCCAGACATTTAAGGCAAAGCGTCTTGAACCTTCAGCTGTACATGTGTAACATTATTTCTCAACTAGTTTCACTTATTACAAGAATCATCACCGGAGGACTAGAAGTAAGCTAAAACGAAAAATGTACGTATTACGCACAGTCAATAAAAATATAAATATTTCATGTATGAAGTGAGAATCACCAACAGTACTTACGTAGCTGTACAGTGAAAAATCAAAGCGACGTTAACATCAAACAGGGCGTGGCCATATGTTCGATAGAAATAAATGTCATTATGAAGTGCATACAAACAATAAAACTGACTTCCATGCAATTCATACAGGTGGTGTCATGAACAGAAGATAAAGTATGTCATCCAGGTCCTTATGCCAGCAGGCCTGAATATTGAAAAGTTGTTTTATTTCCAAGTTAAGATGATATGTCTCATATCAATTTGAAAATGATCTAGGTATGAGTAAACTAGCTAACTAACTAACTTTTCACATCGTCAGTGACAACTACCTGGTGCAGGACCTGAACATTGTATCGCCGTTCACAGTTTGTTTTACACACGCAACATACGAAGCAATAAAAGGCTACTGCTCAGTAATCACTGCTCGTAATGCTACACTGAGGACCGTTGTCAACTTTCACGTACCAGACGGCAAGAGGAATGCGGCAGACCGAAATCGGACTTAACATCCTGATGGTACGGGGGTAGGGGAACAAAGCGGAAGAGCGCAGCAAATGGTGACGTGGCTCGCTGGAATGAGTGGTAATGTACGGCACGGGTGGGGTGTGGGTGCGTGCGGCGTGTTACCAAACTGTTACGAGCGGCAAGGCACGTGCGCAGAACCTGCTGTCGCCACACCCAAGACCAGCCACGGCGGTTGCTCAACACCCGTCTCTCACCGCAGCGCACTCTACCGCCTCGCTGTCGCTCTCTGCTGTCACTACATTCTCGCAGTTTTAAAGATTCGTTTTAGAAGGCCAAAGTTTATAAGTTGACGAATATTCGACAACCACAACACGGCAAGGCGATAACGTGTGCACTACAAGCTGTCTCGTAAAATTGGGCCCATGACGCTGTGTTACTGACGCAAGGTGTACCGGAAATCGGGTCACGGGCTATGTCTGGCACTTACCGCGTATTTCTTTCTTGGTATCATGCAAAACGCCAATAAGGGTACGTTATACCCTCGCATGGTAATGCAGAATGCTCAACAGTTCCTCATTATCTGGTTCTGGCTGCCCCCTGGAGGCCAACAGTTACCCATGTTGGTGGTGCTACCAGTATAGTCCATCGACTAAAACAGTCCCATCCTTGTTCATTCAGATATGAATCCGAACTTCGAGACCACCACTCTCGACGCTTGCTGTCCTAATATTGCATACACTCGTTCACTAGAGTAGCCGTTTGTGGTCCGGCATTTTCATCCATGAAATCCAGGAAATCATATAATTTTCTTGGTAAATGCCTTTCCGAGATTGATGTCTGAAATACTTCTCTGTGATACAGACAAGGGGAGATTGAGTCAATAATCAAATCACTGAAGACTAAAGACTCTCATGGTTATGATGCAGTGTCTAGCAGAATATTAAAGTACTTTGCTGTACATATTAGCCCAGTATTTAGCCATATTTGTAATTTTTCCTTTAGGAATGGTCAGTTTCCTGAGCGATTAAAGTACTCAGTAGTAAAGTCGCTTTATAAAAAGGGGGAAAGGGATTATGTAGGTAATTTTAGACCTCTTTTATGTCATCAGTGTTTGCAAATGTTATTGAAAAGGCTGTGTATGTAAAGATAATTGATCATTTCATATCACACTATTTGCTATCAAATGTACAGTTCGGCTTTAGAAGTCGTTTAACAACTGAAAATGCTATACTCTCTTTTCTCTGTGAGGTACTAGATGGGCTAAACAAAAGGTTTCGAACGCTTGGCATATTTTTTTGATTTAACTAAGGCATTTGATTGTGTTGATCACAATATATTTCTTCAGAAGGTGGACCATTACGGAATACAGGGAGTAGTTCACAATTGGTTCACCTCTTACTTTAGCAACAGGCAGTAAAAGGTCAGTATTCACAATGTTGATAACGGCTGTGATGTGTAGCCTGAATGGGGTACTGTCAAGTGGGCGGGAGGGGGGGGGGGGGGGGTGCCCCAGGGATCAGAGCTGGGGCCACTCGTGTTCCTTATCTATATAAATGATATGCCCCCTCGTATTATGGATAACTTTAAAATACTTCTTTTTGCTGATGACACTAGCTTGGTACTAAAGAATGTTGTGTGCAACGTTGGCTCGGTTTCGAATAGTGCAGTCCATGACCTAAGTTCATGGCTTGTAGAAAATAAACTAACGCTAAATCACAGTAAGACTCAGTTTTTACAGTTCCTAACACACAATTCAACGAAACCTGATGTTTTAATTTCACAGAATGAGCATATGATTAGCGAAACTGAACAGTTCAAATTCCTAGGTGTTCAGATAGATGCCGGCCGATGTGAAGAGATCGTAGGCATCACCATATCAAGCAGTTTTTGTAACTGACTCTGAAAAAAAATGAACAGCAGTATTAGCGATGGAGTTTAAAAAATATGTTTTAACACGGAAATGGTCTGTTTAGCAGGAAGCCGGCCGGTGTGGCCGAGAGGTTCAGTCCGGAACGGCGCGACTGCTACGGTCGCAGGTTCGAATCCTGCCTCGGGCATGGATGTGTTTGATGTCCTTAGGTTAGTTAGATTTAAGTAGTTCTACGTTCTAGGCGGCTGATGACCTCAGATGTTAAGTCCCATAGTGTTCAGATAGATAGTAAGCTGTCGTGGAAAGCCAACGTTCATGATCTTGTTCAAAGACTTAATACTGCCATTTTTACTATTCGAACGGTATCAGAAGTGAGTGATCGTTCGACACGAAAATTAGTCTACTTTGCTTATTTTCATTCGCTTATGTCGTATGGTATTATATTTTGGGGTAACTCTTCCCATTCTAAAAGGATATTTTTGGCTCAGAAAAGAGCGGTTCGGGCAATAAGTGATGTAAGTTCACAAACCTGTTGTCGACCCCTGTTCACGAGTCGGGGTATTTTGACATTGGCCTGTCATTTCTTGTTAACAATATTTCCTTATTCCCAAGAATAAGCAGTTTCCACTCGGTTAATACTCGGCAGAAATCAAACCTGCCTTTGGATCGGACTTCCTTAACTCTTGTGCAAAAAGGTGTGCCGTATACTGCGGCATCCACTTTTAATAAGCTACCACTCGAATTCAAAAATCTTAGCAGTAATCCACGCGCTTTCAAATGGAAACTGAAAAGTTTCCTCATGGGTCACTCCTCCTATTCTGTCGAGCAGTTCCTTGAAAAATTAAGCTGATTCTTATTGTATTGTTGATTGCGTTTACTTAAACTTATGGAGTGACTTTTTTCGGGTTCATAAACATTTATTTTTATTTGTAATTTCATGTACTGACATGTTCCATGACCTCGGGGATTTGCTCCTCTATTTTGTCCTACGGAACTTGACGTGTAAATAAATAAAAAAAAAAATAAAATGGAAGCGAGGCCGATACACACCATGAAAAAGGCGCACATGTGATTACAGAATGTCATCTCCCCCTAGTAGTGCGCAGACGTCATCATAACATCCCATATTAATGTGACCACCAGTCAAAAGCCTGAATAACCAGCTTTTGCAGTGCGGACAGCTACAAGACGTGCAGGAGGAGTCACTGAGGTTCTGTAAGGTACCGACAGGGCTATGCCGACTACAGAGCCGTGACCAGCTGCAATAGCTTTCTCGACTGAGAATCAGTGGTGCGAACAGCCCGATCGGGATGGTCCCATAGATTCTCGGTTGGGTTTAAATCCTGAGAGTTTGGCAGCCAGGCGAGTACGGTAAACTCAACATGGTGCTCGTCGAATCACGCACGCACATTGCGAGCTGTGTGACACGTTGCATTGTCCTGTTGGTAGGTGCCACAGTACGAAGGAAAAAACAACTTAGAGGGGTGGAGATGGTCCCCAAGGATAGATACATACTTCTGTTGTTCCACTGTGCCTTCCAGAATGACGAGATCACCCAGGAAATGCCACGAAAACATTCCACAGACCATAACGCATCAGGGTTATCGATTTCAGACGTTTATCGCCGCGCACGCCAACGGCAGTCTGTCCGAAGGAGCACAAAATGTGACTCATCTGAAAAGGCCACCTGTCGCCACTCAGTGGGCGTTCAGTTGCAGTAATGGCGTGCAACTTCCAGTCTTCGTTGCCGATGAGCGGCAGTCATCACGAGTGCATGTGCCACTCGCCTGTTGCGGACGCCTTTACGCAGCAACGTTCCCTAAACAGTCATTGAGGAGACAGGCCCCTTGGTTCATCTGGGCGGTCATTTCCTCAACAGTTGCACGGCTATTCGCCCGTATACATCTCCGCAGCCGTCGTTCATACTTAGAATCTCTGACTCGTGGTGCACAAAATTGCCTCGGCGCCGGTATTGAATACCGCTATTTTTCCGTGCACGGTATACGTAACCGCGGCGGCACACGAACGTTTTAAGAAGTTACAAGTTTCGGTAATTCCTCCACCTTCGACCGGAAAGCCAATGATTATGCCCTTTTGGACTTCAGATAAATCGCTCCGTTTCCGCATTACGCCAGCGATTTGACTGTTTTTCCGCGTTCCCCGACACGCCTTAAATGCCCTCCACTGCTAGTGCTTCCACCTGCCGTCTCTGGATATTGCACGATAACGTAGAGCATAGAAAGTGCTCACATTTATGTCACTTAACCGTGTAGATGTAGTGACACATAACTATAGGACTTGATCGTTCTCACTAGTCTGCTACAGACTTCGAAATCGCGTTTTGTGCTCGCGTATTACAAACTTTCGGGAGACAGAAGATCTCCTCTGTAGTAGTCAACATGTATTCCGCAAGCAACCATCGTATGAGACCCAGGCCGATCTGTTTGACACCCAAAAAGTAGTGGCAACTGACACCCAAATTGCTGCCGCGTTCCTTGATTCCTGGTCGGCGTTGGGTATAACTCCACACTGCCGCGTAATGAACGGAATATCAGATCAGTTTCGTAACTGAACTGAAGAGTTCCTTCCTAACAGAACACATCATGTCATTCTGAACAAAGAGACATTTACAGACATGAAAGTAACTTCAGGCTTACTCCAAGGAAGTATTATAGGATCGTTACTGTTTACAGTAAATATAAATGGCACAACAGACAATATCGGAGGCTACGTAAGGCTGTTTGTGGATGATGTCGTTGTATACAGAGAGCTCACAACCGTCAAAATAGTAGTGAAATGCAGGAAGAGTTGCACAGTATCGACATGATGTGGAGATTGAAAATTAATTGTCGACATAAACAAATATAATTATGACACCAATAGGCGGCAAGACCCATTGCTATATGCAGAAACTGTTGCTGAAACCAGCCACAGCCATTACGTATCTGTGACTCGAAGCGACATGAAGTAGAACGACTCCATAAAATCGGGTCCTTCTAGAGGCCAGAGTGATACACATTCGAAGAATCATCAAAAAGTGTAGTCCATCCACGAAGTAGATAACTTACAAAATCCTCGTTAGACCGATGCTTGAACCTTGTTCGTCAGTCTGGGATCCTTACCAGATAGAGTTGATAGAAGAAATAGAGTAAATCAAAGAACAGCAGTGAGTTTCGTCACAGATTCGATTATTCAGCGCGTAAGCGTCACGGATATGCTGATTCAAATCCAGTGGCAGACATTATAAGAGAGGCGTTGTGTTAAAATTCTGAGTTGTACATTCCTATATGTTCGCCTCCTAAGTCTACTTCGTGAAAAGCCCATGAAGGCAGAAACAGAGATTTGAGCTCAAACGGAGGCTTGCCAAAAACTATTCTTCCCATACACCATTCACTAGTGGGACGCGAAAGTGGGGGAGTGACAGTGGTACACAAATACCTCCGCCACGTACCATAACGTGGCTTGCAGAGTGATAATGTCCATTCATGCTCCTAAATTAAGGATAATGCTGATACATGGTCAAACAACGCTCTGGTGGGCGGTTTGCGGGTTTAAATCACCTCGGGGTATGACCATGCGGTGCATTAGACCAGTGGTTGCCGCGCGGTGGCGCTGACAGCAGTCCACGTACGCAGAGAGGTGTGTTTGTGCATGTCAGAGTATGGTGCAGCGAGTAAGTGCACAGACGTTTTCAGACGTGTTAATAGTGACTGTGTGTTGAAAATGGATCAAAGAACACACATTGATGACGTTATAAGGGATAGAATATTTGGGCGACTCGAGGCTGGTTAAACATAGCAGTTCGTAGCACAGGCCCTCAGTGTGCCACAAAGTGTGATCTCAAGATTATGGCAACGATTCCAGCTGACAGAAAACGTGTCCAGTCGCTACATTACGGGACGTCCACAGTGTACAACACTACAAGAAGACCAATATCTCACCATCAGTGCCCGCAGACGACCACGGAGTACTGCAGGTAGCCTTGCTCGGGACCTTACCGCAGCCACTGGAACAGTTGTCTCCAGAGACACAGACATGGTTTATTCGCCGGAGACCTGCAAGGTGCATTCCACTGACCCCTGGTCACAGGAAAGCCCCTAAGGCCTGGTGTCAAGAACACAGTACATGGTCATTGGAACAGTGGTCACAGGTTATGTTCACGGATGAATCCAGGTATAGTCTGAACAGCGATTCTCGCCGGGTTTTCATCTGGCGTGGACCAGGAACCAGATACCAACTCCTTGATGTCCTTGAAATGGACCTGTATGAAGGTCGTGGTTTGATGGTGTGGGGTGGGATTATGATTGGTGCACGTACACCCCTTCATGTCTTTGACAGAGGAACTGTAACAGGTCAGGTGTATCGGGACGTCATTTTGCACCAGTATGTCCGGCTTTTCAGGGGTGCAGTGGGTCCCACCTTCCTCCTGATGGATGATAATGCACGGCCCCACCGAGCTGCCATCGTGGAGGAGTACCTTGAAACAGGAGATATCAGGCGAATGGAGTGGCCTGCCTGTTCTCCAGACCTAAACCCCATTGAGCACGTCTGGGATACTCTCGGTCGACTTATCACTGCACGTATTCAAACCCCTACGACACTTCAGGAGCTCCGACAGGTACTGGTGCAAGAATGGGAGGCTATACCCCAGCAGCTGTTCGACCACCTGATCCAGAGTATGCCAACCCGTTGTGCGGTCTGTGTACGTGTGCATTGTGATCATATCCCATATTCATGTCGGGATACATGCGCAGGAGAAAGTGGCGTTTTGTAGTACATGTGTTTCGGGACGGTTTTCTCAACTTATCACCAATACCGTGGACGTACAGATTTGTGTCGTGTGTGTTCCCTATGTGCCTATGCTATTAGCGCCAGTTTTGTGTAGTGCTATTGGTGTGGCACCAAATTTTGCAATTATCCTTAATTTATGAGCATGCGTGTAGATGTGCCATCCCAGATTAGAACACTGCTGCCGGCCCATCGGTCTTGAACCACAATAGTGATAGAATTTTAACATCTCTCAGTGGCGTATTGGATGAGCAGACGGCGGGAATCACTCTCTAAACTCAGTCACAAATCACCTGAGACTAGGACACTACCGCCCTGTTTTTGAAGACGTTCATAGTACGCCTAGCCACGTAGTGCCATTGTGTGAATGGAATGTATCAAATGCGTCGATGAGCGTAAACAGCGAAGTGTCTAAACTGACGGTATACAGATGTCAGGTAACAGGCTGTAGTGAGGTCTCTAGTTTAGGGCGGGGGCCGTGCTGACTAGACGTCTTCGGGCACTTAGTAAAATATAAACCATCTTGGTACTTACTTCTAACAGCTGAGAAATCTTGTCCATTCTTCCACTGAATATTTCCTCCCACCTTTTTTCCACAGCAATGAAATGTCATTTACGGTTCACATTCAACTGCTAGCCGACTTCGCACTGACCGTGACCTGCCACCGACCTCTCAATTTGCCAGCCATATTTTTCCTTCCAAATGTGTTTCTCGTACTGTCCTATTTCCCAACCCTGAGCGAGGTGATTGGACTCGCATTCTGACGGACGGCGGTTAAGATCTGCCATCTTGTCATTCAAATTTTGAGTTTTCCGTTGTTCTCTAAATCTCTTGTGGTAAATACCGGCACGGTTCCTTTTAAAAGGATGTAGTCGATATCCATACCCAATTTGATCTTCTGCTCCATCTCTTATGACCTATACTTCGACGTCGACAGGACGTTAAACTCAAATCCGTCTACCTTCCTTTCGTTTCTTTATGACTCAAATGCTGTGTCACATACATAGCATACAGTCATGTGAAAACAAGACTGCTGCTTACATGGGCAGTTGCAGAATGCTAAGTGGTCTTGCGTTGGCTTTCATGTATGCCACTTGTTCCCTTGTCGTTCTGCAACGGATTCGTCTCCACTTTGTCTCTACGATGCAATATTTTTTCGTGACTGTGACTATAAATACTGTAGCTTCGCTGGACAACAAACAGCAATTTACATTCATCTCTGCCGGCCGGAGTGGCCGAGCGGTTCTGGGCGCTACAGTCTGGAACCGCGCGACCGCTACTGTCTCAGGTTCGAATCCTGCCTCGGGCATGGATGTGTGTGATGTCCTTAGGTTAGTTAGGTTCAAGTAGTTCTAAGTTCTAGAAGACTTATGACCTCAGCAGTTGAGTCCCATAGTGCTCAGAGCCATTTTGAACATTCATCTCTACGATCTGCGCAGTCCATGAAGTAACTCGAGTACTAAATAATATTCACTTCCTTTTTACAGTCATGAGTATAGGAAGCAGAAGAGGAACTATAGATCCGCCTCGCTGCACATCAGTTGCTTCTTATCCAAGCCCTATGAGGCAAAGATATCACTTTTCATATTAACGGATTCTTCTCTCACTTCGTAGTAGGACGATTTCATATACTATGTTAATGGGTTCTTCTCTCACTTCGTGGTAGGACGATTTCACATATGAGGCTAGAATTTCATTTTATTCCACAGGTCTGTATTTGTTAGAAACGCGTTTCAGCTTATCAGTCCACTATCACGCATCAACCTTCTGACTTCCATAAAGACTCCAGCGTGCATGAAAATCACATTGAGAGCTCTTTGCTATTACTGTTTGTCAAACGCTTACTTTCAATTGCTAATTAGTGGCATTTATTTATTTATTACAATATGGCGTTAATGCAGAGGAAATTAAGAAGTTAAGAGTGGCTACACACTATAGTCACTGCAAGACAGGTTTATAATGTGTTTCAGTACGTCACTCTTAAGTATGTCTAAGAAACAAACAACACCGCTTCCGCTGCTAGAAACAATTGCCTTATTAAGTAACCGACAGCCATTCCACCACAGCTTCTAAATCAAGTTAGTGTACTGGATTTCAGATGCATCGAAGTCAAATTTCGTGTAAACACGTTGTCAGGGAAGACATCAAGGTCTCGGTCAAGCTCTGAAAGAAGCCTTTCACTGTCCTTGGGAATATCCCAGCTTGCAAAGTCGTAGAAGCTTCGCTTTACTTTCCCATTGACATCCGTGACCTCTACAGAATACAAAAACGGGCTTCAATTGTTACTGCGAAGAGAACGAAATAAATGGAGAAGGAGAATATAACGAGCAGTTTAAATGTGAAGGATATGTTCAAAATATTGTCATTTGCATCTCCTTCCTGAAGTTGCTGAGATTTATGAAATCCGCAGATTACGAGCACTCGGCCGTCGCAGGTTTACTGTTTATTTTCTATCGCTGGATGCCATTTCTCTCATCACATTATACACCGTGAGGTGAGTGGAAACGAAACTGATCACTTTCGTTCTGTGCGTTTTCACGTTTAATAATTTGAGTGTCGTATATCAGAGACGATCATGAGGAACCAGCCTGCATTTCCCTAGAGGAGTGTAGGAAACGGCCTGAAAATAACAGCTAAGCTGCCCGGGGTGCCAAAGAATCGTCGTTACTCCGATGCGTGGATTGTGTCGAGGCCTGGTTCACTCCACTGTCTCACAAGGTACAGTGCTATGTGTTAAGCTCTATGTGCAGATAAATGTTAGTCATCTGCGTAACGCAATATATACACGAAATTGCTGAAAATTCATTTAAGCGTCAAGATTGGTGACTCAGATACCTCTAGTAAAGATTACGCCAGGTGATACTCTTTAACTTTGGACTTCTATACATTCGCCCTTTACTATGTTTAATGGTTTGTTTGGTGGAATGTTTCGTGTTAAAGTTTTTAGATTATTCGTCTGTGCGAAGGACGAGGAATGTGAATCGTAATTGCTGAACAGTACATGAAACAGTCAAACGATTTTGTTGTATTCATAATTAAATATATAGCTACATGATTCACATATGCACCAGACAAGACCACGCTGATGTATCAAGACTCCTCGTGTTTCACATGTACGGTTATCTATGCGTCCTACAGAACATTATTATAACGTAAAAGGCTCAAAACACGTTTTACAGCTCTCTCACGACTACATTTTGTGTTACTTTTTTTCCAAAACCTTCATCCTCAATATTGTTGCGAGCACAGGAAATGGCTAAGTACAGTCACCTGAGTAGTGTGGAGGTGACATAAAGACCAGAGAGTGCTGTGTCTTCAATTCTGAACGGGACAATGGGAAATGAGGATACTGTTCAGAAAAGGGTTGTCCAAACCGCGGCTCGCGGGCCGCATGTGGCTCAAAGCAAGAACCAATGCGGCTCAAGAAGTGTACATCTATCATCCCATCGGCAAAAAAGCCACAAAATTCTGTTTATGTGAAGTTATTATAAAATGAATGTTTTCAATATGAGTCTCCCCTGCTGCACGATACTACTCTCTCAATTGTCCATCCCGTGGTTTTTTCCCCCCTCAGTGGTCATTGTCAGTGTTAAGTGTGTATATCGTCCCATAAAATTACAAGTCCTTTCCAGTGTGGCCCAGGAAAGTTAAAAGGTCGGACATCGCTGGTTTAGACCGAGCGAGGTGGTGCAGTGGTTAGCACAGTGGACTCGCATTCGGGTGGACGACGGTTCGAATCACCGTCCCACCGAACTGCGCGCCTAATTTTCGGAGGTCACCGAGGGCTGTGTCCACCCATTCAGGACCCATCCGTCTCCACAATATTAATTTGGCATCCAGGCACCAGACGAACAGCAGTAGAGCCCCTTGCACCGCGTTGCGCGAAGAAAATTGGCAAGGAAAGACCAACAATGGAATCTTAATCAACAGTTTCATGTTTTCACCGACGAGTACCTGACTTGTATGACTCCTGATGGTCGTCGCTGAAGAGTGTGGAGGCAGGCAGGTACCACTGCACTTCTTAGACATGCACTCCCACGGTTTCAGCAGATAGATGCGTAGGTCACGTACGGTTTTGGGACGCCGCTCTTCGGTACCTAAAACAACTTGAAGGTCGTGAAGTCTTGGGTGCAGGTGCGCACATCGGGATCCGGTGCTCAGACAGCTCACTCTCGGAAATTGGCAGTGGCAGCGAGATGAACAAGTTTTTCTCTTCAAACTTCAAAATGCAATCAGTCAAATGGTTCAAATGGCTCTAAGCACTATGGGACTTAACGTCTGAGGTCATCAGTCCCCTAGACTTAGAAATACTTAAACCCCTAACTAACCTAAGGACATCATACACATCCATGCCCGAGGCAGGATTCAAACCTGCGACCGTAGCAGCAGCGCGGTTCCGGACTGAAGCGCCTAGAACCGCTCGGCCACAGAGGCCGGCTGCATTCAGTCATTTCTGGCTAAGCGTCGCTCCTTGATACTTTTCAGATGACAATGTATTAGCATTTCATAATAAAGAACAGCTAATAGGGATTTTCTTTTGCGTTTCTCGAACTCGTACACTAGTGTGCAAAACTTCATGACGAAAGCAACGTCCGCATGGTGTGTCGCTGCCAAGGAACACAGCTCCATGAAACTTGGACCATCCATAGAAAGAACTGCTACAGCATAGTACAGGCGATAAATGAAAGAAATACGCAGTGAGACGAACAGCAATGGCACTTTTAATTAAAAGACACTAATTACACTGAAGTCAACGCTATTTATTGTGGTCAACTGGACATTACAAAGGGTGGTACGTTGCTCTTAAAAGGGTATGTAGTCACGACGGACTCCGCAACGTGCTCCCATGCTGACTACAAGGTTAGTAAGGAGTCTGCCGGCCGCGGTGGCCGTGCGGTTCCAGGCGCTTCAGTCCGGAACCGCGAGACTGCTACGGTCGCAGGTTCGAATCCCGCCTCGGGCATGGATGTGTGTGATATCCTTAGGTTAGTTAGGTTTAAGTAGTTCTACGCTCTAGGGGACTGATGACCTCAGATGTTAAGTCACATAGTGCTCAGAGCCATTTGAACCATTTAAGGAGTCTTGCAGTATGGCGTTCCATTCCTCTACGCCTGAAAACTGGAAGGTTGGCCTTTGGTGTATATGGATGTGCTGGAATACGTCTGCCCAGAGCTACCCACCAGTGCATGGAATGTAAGTCGGGAAAACGGCTAGGGCAGTCCATTCTCTGAATATCCTCTCGTTCCAAGAGCACCTGCAGCTGCGGGGTTCGATGCAGTCGCTCGTTATCATCCCTAAAAATGAAGTCAGGGTTGAATGAACTTCTGAATAAACGCACATGGGGAAGGAGTACGGCGTCAGAATAACGTTGACATATGAGTGTGCCGTTTTCATAGATCTGGAAGTCCTACTCCTATGCAACATTATCCCTCCCTACATCATAACACCTGAACCACCGAAACAATATTGTTCGACAATATCACTAGATGCAGTCGCCACATGCACTGTCGAATACGATACGTGACCGCCTCAATCCGCGGAGGTGGAGGGGCTCTTGGAATGACAGGACTCTGGCGAATAGACTGGGCTACCCGTTACCCTCACTTACATCCCATCGAGTACGTGTGCGATGCGTTGGTGAGACGTATTGCAGCTAGCCCATATGCACCAGATCCGATCCTACAGTTGTCAACTGCGCTGGTGGAAGAATTGGTTGCCCTATCATAAGAACTCCTTACAAACCTTGTGGCCAACATGGGAGCACCTTGCAGAACCTTGCATTGCCGTCGGTGGCGATCAGAAATCCTATTAAGAACCATGTCCTGATGTCTAATAGAACCATGTCCTGATGTCTAATGTCCAGGTGACCATCACGAACCGTGGTGACGTCAGTGTATTTTTTTTAATAAAGGTTTCATTTCTGTTTGTCTCATTCGTATTTCTTTCTGTAGTTCTTTAAACGTATGGTCGAAGCTTCATCGAGCTGTGTTACTTGGCACTGACACTTCATGCGAAAGTTCATTTCGTCCTTAACTTTTGCGCACCAGTGTAGTAACAGTAATTAGTTTAAAACTCCGGCTGACGGCCCGGAAAATTAAGTGTCGTACCGAGAACTTCGCTTGACTAGACAGTTCTGCTTTACGCTCTGACTGGCCTTGGTTAAGTAAAGCCAACAGTTTATGTGATCTTTTCGCTTCGCTATTCGTTCCTTTCTCTGTGAGGTCTCGACCCTGTCCTGTAACTGTCTTACTGCCCTTGATCTTCGGCGCACGTGACCGCTCGCAGACAGCCACTCACTATCTGTAAAACCAGCTCTCTCTCTAATATATACTGCTCTCTCATTTGCACACATCTCAATGGGAGCAAAAAGATGCAGCTCCACTTTCAATATACTCTTCATCACTTTCTCTATTGTTTTTCCGTCCTGCATTCGCGGCTTCTTCATTTAACCCAAGCGGGGTTTAAACTCGTCATCGAGCCTTGGCAATTCTTCTCGAGGATTTAATGTTGCTACAGTTGCAATGATCAAACCTGAATCTATTCCCGACGGCACTGCCATTGGCTATAATGTTACATACAGCAGAAGTAACAGGTTGAGTTAAAATTCTCTTTCAATAAAAACACACGACACGTTTCAGAAATAAGTTCCTTTCATTAGATGGAAATAATTACATACTCATAAAGTCGTTAACAGTAAATTTTTGTGTTTATCTTTTCCTTAGTCACGCAAACTAACATAATGTTGGCACACAGAAAATTCGACATTCACGAAGTTTGCAGACATGGCACGTATCAATGAGCAAAGAGACAGAATACGAAGTCCATTTGTTCACGAATTTATAATTTCATTTTTCACCGGATGAGAGGAATTAACTCCTGAAATAAGTCATGCTGCTCTAGCAATAAAATATGAAATGTTGTGGGTTACTTTTATTCAAAAAACTATATTAGCTTTCTTATAGACTATTAGTTGATTAATCTGAAATACTATCTTATTTGTAGCGTAAGGGCTCAGTACCTCAATATTCCATAAAACACTCTTCAGCCTAGCTGAGCTAATTTCTTCTCGTCCAAAACGCTATGTTTATATAGATTTATTGCCCGTACTGTTTTCTTTGATTTACTGACGAATTAAATCGTCATCGTACTTCATTCTTCCGATGCTCTCTTGAACTGCGTTATGTAAATGAGACCTTCCAAGGCTCTTTCATAATGGACACCCCACAAGAACATTTAATCGTACAATCTGAGAAGAAATTCTCGACGTGTGGGTGTCGCATTGTCTTACTGCAATTGCCCAAGTCCGTTGTAAGGCACAATGGACTTGAATGGATGCAGGTGATCACACAGGATGCTTACGTACGTGTCACTTGTGAGAGTCGTATCTAGACGTATCAGGGGTCCCATATCACTCTAGCTTCACACGCCCCACACCATTACAGAGCCTCCAGCAGACTGAACAACTCTCAGCTGACATGCAAAGTCCATGGATTCATGAGGTTTTCTCCATAGTCTTACACGTCTATCCGTTCGATACAATCTAAAACGAGATTCATCCGACCAGGCCATATGTCGGTGTTGACGGGCCCAGACGAGGCGTAAAGCTTTGTGCTGTGCTGTTATCAAAGGTACGGGAGTGGGGCTTCAGCTCCGAAAGCCCACATCGACGCTACGCGTGGTAGCTACATGGTCTAGGTCCCTTGCCACGGTTCGCGCGGCTGCCCACGTCGGGGGTTCGAGTTCTACCTCTTGCATGGGTGTGTGTGTTGTTCTTAGCGTAAGTTAGTTTAAGTTAGATTAAGTAATGTGTAAGCCTAAGAACTGATGACCTCTGCAGTTTGGCCCCGTAGGAACTTACTACAAAATTTCCTTCCCATATCGATGATGTTTCATTGAATGGTTCGCACGCTGACACTTGTTGATGGCCCCGCATTGAAATATGCAACAATTTGTGGAAGGGTTGCACTTCTGTCATGTTGAACGATTCTCTTCAGTCATCTTTGGTGCCGTTCTTGCAGGATGTTTGTCCGGCCATAGCGATGTCGGAAATCTGATGTTTTACTGGATTCCTAATATTCACGATACACTCGGGAAACGGTCGTACGGGAAAATCCACACTTCATCGCTACCTAGGAGATGCTGTGTCCCGCCATTGTAGCAGCAGTAACCGATCTAACAACTGCGCCACACACTTGTCTTATATAGGTGTCGCCGACCGCAGCGCCGTATTCTGCCTGTTTACATATCTCTGTATTTGAATACGCATGCCTGTACCAGTTTCTTTGGAGCTTCAGTGTATAATGGCAGCTCCGCCTCTCGTGACGTCTAGTGATCAATTCCACATTACATAGGGGTGGTTCAAATGGCTCTGAGCACTATGGGACTTAACTTCTGAGATCATCAGTCACCTAGAACTTAGAACCACTTAAACCTAAGGAAATCACACACAGCCATGCCCGAGGCAGGACTGGAACCTGCGATCGTAGCGGTCGCGCGGTTCCAGACTGTAGCGCCTAGAACCGCTCGGCCACACCGGCTGGCCACATAGGGATGTCTGGATACTTTTGATAAGACAGCGTATGAACAATGGTAGATCGCACCGTACTTCCACAACCTGTTGGCGCTTTCAGATATTTACAGACAGCAAAGGGCTTGAAAGAGCAGTTGAATGGAATGGATAGTGTCTTGAAAGGAGGATATAAGATGAACATCAACAAAAGCAAAACGAGGATAATGGAATGTAGTCAAATTAAATCGGGTGATGCTGAGGGGATTAGATTAGGAAATGAGACACTTAAAGTAGTAAAGGAGTTTTGCTATTTAGGGAGTAAAATAACTGATGATGGTCGAAGTAGAGAGGATATAAAATGTAGACTGGCAATGGGAAGGAAAGCGTTTCTGAAGAAGAGAAATTTGTTAACATCGAGTATAGATTTAAGTGTCAGGAAGTCGTTTCTGTAAGTATTTGTATGGAGTGTAGCCATGTATGGAAGTGAAACATGGACGATAAATAGTTTAGACAAGAAGAGAATAGAAGCTTTCGAAATATGGTGCTACAGAAGAATGCTGAAGATTAGATGGGTAGATCACATAACTAATGAGGAGGTGTTGAATAGGTTGGGAAGAAGAGAAGCTTGTGGCACAACTTGACTAGAAGAAGGGATCGGTTGGAAGGGCATGGTCTGAGGCATCAAGGGATCACCAATTTAGTATTGGAGGGCAGCGTGGAGGGTAAAAATCGTAGAGGGAGATCGAGAGATGAATACACCAAGCAGATTCAGAAGGATGTAGGTTGCAGTAGGTACTGGGAGATGAAGAAGCTTGCACAGGATAGAGTAGCATGGAGAGCAGTATCAAACCAGTCTCAGGACTGAAGACCACAACAACAACAACAACAACAACAATAACAACTACACTATCTGACCAGTGGTATAAATTTCATAAACTTCCTAGAACCTCTCAAAGACAAGAAATAACCGACAAGAAGAACTTTCAGCCTCGCCACTAGCCATCTTTGCACGAAGGAGAATTTCGTGTTGAACCCAGTGCTTACGCGGCTTTCTCGTGCGGGGAGAAATGAAGAGCGAGGAACGGAGTGTCGCGTGTAAGGCCAGCGAGCGCTCCCACACTCTCACCCGCGGCACGCACCAGACGCCGCCTGCCCTGGCTTCCGCCGGCTTCCTGTCTTAAGCCTAATTACCCGAACACTCCTGACATCAGCAAGCCTCGAACTGAGTGAAAAGTGGATAAGCTGACACAAAGTTTGGGGGACCGCAAAGGCAAATAAACCAGGATTTCCTGAAGTCTGTGACACTAGTTCATAATCTCCTAAGGTTTGTAGTGCCACGCTTGTACTGGAATGTCCTCCTACTTCCGTCTGGTGCTGACGTCACAGACGTGACATTATCCTGTGTAATTGCTAGCCTCCACGCGGCAGATTGATGGTTGCATTCGAATAATTACAATCGTCCAGAGAGTTTCTCTTATTTAGTGCCAGAGATACACTCTCTCAGGGAATGGCTGCAAGGTTCAGCTCACAAACACATCAAAGTTTGTGATACGCACAGTAATAACAGAATTGATTACATTACTATAAAGTAGAACACGGCGATAAGGAATTGATCTAGACAGTCACAATTTGGATTAGTGTTTTACATTACATTGACAAAATTTGTAGCACTGGGAAATCGACTTCTGTAGGAAGCATTAAGCAGCTGATTAAACTGTTCTCGGTATAATTATTTTCAGTTGGTTTGGATAATAGGAAAATAAGGTGACAGTACTCAAACAGGCACAGATGTGACGTTGTTGCTGTTGAAATTTTGTGTTTTAAGGTGATGCAGTGTACAAGACAAACACTGAAACTATCGGCAACCATGGACTTTGAGAAAACGTTCGATGCAGTTCCAACAAAATCTGTATTAACAGCCCTTGAGTAACAAGATACAGATTCAAATATGGTTTCATATCGCTGTGCTTTCCTGTCACTATGGTTCAAATGGCTCTGAGCACTATGGGACTCAACTGCTGAGGTCATTAGTCCCCTAGAACTTAGAACTAGTTAAACCTAACTAACCTAAGGACATCACAAACATCCATGCCCGAGGCAGGATTCGAACCTGCGACCGTAGCGGTCTTGCGGTTCCAGACTGCAGCGCCTTTAACCGCACGGCCACTTCGGCCGGCCCTGTCACTATGAAATGAAGTCTTGTTGACGAAGATATACTTCTGAATCTACAGTGTCATTCTACAGTAACAGAAAGAAAGAGAAATAAAGATTTGCAATTGAATTACCAGTGCTACGTGCAGATGTGTACACAACGACATGAGGTGACGCTTTATAGTGAGAAGGCTTAGGACCGAAGTGGTTACAATTTTCACCAGCATGTGTCGCGTCAACTGCCTCATAAGTTTCTATAGTGGTGTAGTTCACTTCACAAATGTATATTTTTACGATTTCAGAAAGTGAAAATGCATCATATCTGTACACAATACATTTGACAGCCAGTTCCCTTTGTTTCTGATTTGTATCGACAAGGAATATCCTCAAATAACGACAAGCAGCAGGTCTGGTAACGCTTCAGTGGCATCTGTCAGTCTCAAAATAGTTATCCAGGCAATTCAGCTCTTCATTATATTTTTTAAAAAATTGCTGCGTATATTTCTGATAAAATCGCGTAACGGTACTTTTGGAATCATCCATGGTTACCTTTGTGCTACTTTTGACATGTTATATTGACGAAAAATAAATTTGTTAATTTACAAGTCAGCCCACGAAAGCTGTCATTTAACTTCGCAGTTACACATTCAAACCAGTCATAGCGTGATAATTTCCTAAATACAGAACGAATGGAGACTCCGAACTACAGTTAATAATGAAACAAGTTAATCATTTACGAATCTGGGCTCAGAGTATGTCGTGGCTGGTTCCATGAACAACGCCGCGCGTGGTAGCCGGGCGGTCTAGGACGCCTTGCCACGGTTCACACGGTTCGCCCCCGACGGAGGTTAGAGTCCTCCCTTGGACGTGTGTGTGTGTGTTGTCCTTAGCGTAAGTTAGATTTAATAGTGTGTAAGCCCAGTGACCGATGACCTTAGCAATTTGGTCCCATAGAACTTGCCACAAGTTCCAAATTTTCCATAAACAAACTGACGGCGATATATCGGTGGCTTGACATGAAAACACTGTAGGAAATAACTAAAACTAGTTTGAAGCCTAGATATCAGCATGAATAGCTGAATCAGTCTGAGTGAGTTACCTTGGAACAGAGGTGAAACGAAGGGATATGTTGGTGCAGAAGGGGCAACAGTTTAAGTTTTCTTAAGAATCGGGAGTGACTGCATGACTTTGGTATAAGGTATTGGAAATGAAAGATTTACAAGAATTCAGTTAACATTAAAAAGGGATTGTGAGTCGAATTCATGTTTCGTAAGTGTAGTGGGTGCTGATAAGGTGTAAAATGTTCAAATGTGTGTGAATTCCTAAGGGACCAAACTGCTGAGGTCACCGGTCCCTAGTCTTACACACTACTTAAACTAACTTATGCTAAGAACTACACGCACACACACACACACACACACACACACACACACGAGGGATGACTCGAACCTTCAGCGGGAGGGGCCGCACAATCCGCGACATGACGCCTCAAACCGCGCGGCCATTGCGCGCGGCGATAAGATGCAGTTTTCATGTCTCAGTAGTTAGCAACGTATATCTATTAGAGATGTTTTTTGTTTGATGATTACTAGATGTGGTCTACAGATGTGCTTGTGGTCAAGACTTAGACCAAGTTATTTTACTGTGTTAGTATGCTTGATGAGAAAATTTTTGATTGTAAGATATAAATCAGGAATGTGAAATCAAAGGGTAGTGCGTCCTATGATCTTATCTGGGTTTCGATTCAACTGATTGTAAGGTACCTGAAATAATGTAATGAAGAGAGAATGCTGCAATGGTCATTTGGAAGTTTGAAGGATTGAATGGGGAGCTACAAATACGGAGTCGTATCCATACTTGAGCAAGTGGGCGGGAGGGGACGATTTTGGCATGTCAGCAATATAGTAGAAATGTAAAGATTATGATACGATTGAATCTTGAAGCAATGGTGAGGATGTGTGGAAAATTCGGGATTTTGTTTTGTTACCAGTGACGTAGCAGGGCCCGGAACGCTTCCAGAAAGGAAGCAATGAGCGGACGTAATGAACTGGAAGTACAATGCGATACGCAACCGAACTACCGTAATAAATACGGTGCATTTCTCTTCATGTGGGAGTAAAATAATTACTAGAACTTCAAACAAATAAGCTGAAAATAATCACGGTATTTAAAACGTTGCAACAGGAGAGGAAAAAAGTAACAGCCATGTACATATGACGGGATACGAAAATTAAAGTTATTTCTTCAATAACAAAACAGGTAAATTTTAAGGCAGTGTAAGGCCAATGATTCAGGGTGGAAAGTTATGACCTTGAGTAATTGAAGAGACTTGCTGTTTCAGGTGACTGGCAGCAACAGATGGTGATGTTGATGATGATGATACATGAACCGACCATTACTCCACCCATTACTCCACGCTGTAGGTTCGTGCACGCGTCTCCACAAAGCAGTCTCATCGCCGGCATCAGACTGGAACATGTGGAACGCCGGGATTTGCTCCAGGTGCTCCACGCCGACCATACACTGCCGAACGGAGCATTCCACGGCAGCATTCCACGGCATGTGGGTCGAAAGTCAACTCTTTTACAACCAAACCAAATCCCAAGAACACATGTGTAGAAACAAGGAGACAGGATCACTCAGTCATATGTGGCCTAAGCCAGAGGCAAAGATACACACAAACTTACTGCATAAAAAAATCAGTAACCCCACCCTTCTCCCCTCCACCTTCCCTCCTACACACACACACACACACACACACACACACACACACACACACACATACATACACGCGGGAAAGTAGAAAAAAGTGATGCAAACATACCTAGTCTTTATATCAATACGGGTTTCAGTCCTCACCACAACTTCGATAACTAAATGAATTAGATTCTGCAAGTACGCTGCAGGTATGAGAAAAATTTCGTAAATCTCACCAGTTCAATACATCAAAAGTTTGTGTGGTAGTATTCATAAGCAAAATTTTGCAATTTGTTTGAGCAGTAGACATCTATCAGGATATCAATTCCATGCGACATCTACAGAACCAGAAACAGAGACCGTCTTCCTAAATCACTAGAGATATATAGTCACGAACACTATAGTATAGTGACTCCACTGAAAACTCTAAGAGGCTATGGATCAGACGTGAGAAGAGCCACGGAGATCAAGAGAAAATGTGGCTTAAGCACAGGTGATATGAATTGCGATTGTGCACAACAACAAGTTACAAGTCGCATGTTTTAGTGCTATCTGCACCAGGTATTTTGCGCAGAGAATAATTTCCTGCAAGCCACTCTCGGCCATTAGAGTTGCCAATTTTTGTGCGCTTGTAATGCAAACAGCCAAGTTACTACATCTCGTGTGTCGCGGTTTCGTAACACGTAAATTTACATGTTTAACATTAGAAAAAAAAACGAGACTTAATTTGGATTCTCTTCAAATGCAATGATTGCTTACTAATGCCGCTCCTACAGTTGTACGAGGGTTGGAACTTAAATAGTGGCAACTATTTTTTCACAGCCGATACAAAAGAGTTACATGTTTGCACCTGTTACTGTCCTTCAAAGTAGTCACCAGCGTTGTGCAGAACCCGTTGCCAGCGATGTGGAAGGCGTAGTATACCGTTAGCAGAGCCTGTTCTGTTGATGATGTGAATGGAGCGGTCTACTGCCTGACGAATCTCTGGAACAGTTCTGAAGCGAATGCTACGAAGTGGTTCCTTCATCTTTGGAATCAAATCAAAGTCACAAGTACTTAAGTCCGGGGAGTATGGTGGATGATACAGTACTTCCCAGTCCCATCGACCGAACAGAGCAGCTCTTTATGCGCCCGCGCATTGTCGTGGAAAATGATGGGTGACTCGAGATCCATCTTTGCAACCACGATACCATGCAGCGCGGTACAGATGGGCCTAAGAACATTCCGAATGGACCGCTCAGGATTAGCATCACGTTCTCTTCACCGATGAGTGTCGCATATGCCTTCAACCAGACAGTCGTCGGAGACGTGTTTGGAGGCAACCCGGTGAGGCTGAACGCCTTATACACGCTGTAGGGCGAGTGTAGCAAGGTGGAGTTTCCCTGCTGTTCTGCGAAAAACGTGTGTGAATTCCTAAGGGTCCAAACTGCTGAGGTCATCGCTCCCTAAATTTACACACTACTTAAACTAACTTATGCTAAGAACAACACACACACCCATGCCCGAGGGAGAACTCGAACTTCCGTCGGGAGGGGCCGCGCAGTCCGTGACATGACGCCTGAAACCGCGCGGCCACTCCGCGCTGTTTTGGGATGGCATTATGTGGGGCCGCCGTATGCCGCTGGTGGTCATGGAAGGCGCTGTAACGGCTGTACGATAGGTGAATGCCATCCTCCGACCGATAGTGCAACCACATCGGCAGCATATTGGCGAGGATTCGTCTTCATGGACGAAAATTCGCGCGCCCATCGTACACATCTTGTGACTGACTTCCTTCAGGATACCGACATCGCTCGACTAGAGTGGCCAGCGAGTTCTCCAGACATGAACCCTATCGAGCATGCCTGGGATGGATTGAAAAGGGCTGTTTATGGACGACGTGACGCACCAACCACTCTGAGGGATCTACGGCGACTCTCCGTTGATGAGTGGGACGATCTGGACCAACAGTGCCTTGATGAACTTGTGGATAGTATGCCACGACGAATACAGGCATGCATCAATGCAAGAGGATGTTCTTCCTAGTATCAGAGTTTACCAGTGTGTACAGCAACATGGACCACCACCTCTGAAAGTCTCGCTGTATGGTGGTACAACATGCAGTGCGTGGTTTTCATGAGCAATAAAAAGGGTGGAAATGATGTTTGTGTTGATCTCTATTCCAATTGTCTGTACAGGTTCCGGAACTCTCGGAACCGAAGTGATGCAAAATTTCTTTTGATGTGTATATGTACGAGGAAGCGATACGTTGGTTGACTCTTCAAGGAACGTATACTCTCTCAGTTTTTACAGTAAACCACACTGTAATGCACAACGCTTCTCTTGCAGCGTTTGCCATTGTAATCAGGTGAGAATCTCCTTGACTACTTTACGACATCCTAACGAACCCGTGACGAAACGTTCTGAACATCTTTGGATCTTCTTTGTTTTTTTTTCTATTTCCCAGATTGAGGATCAGTAACCAGACATCAATCGAACGAGAATTTTGTAAACGGCCTCCTTCGTCGGTGGACTACTCCTTCTAACTACGCCTTGTCTTTCCTACGATTATTTCTATGTTGTCGTTTCACTTTAAACTGCCCCGTATGCGTACTCGTAGTTATTTCAAAGATGTGACTGTTTCCAGCGAGTGTTCTGTAATCGTGTCGTCAAATTATAAAGGGTTTCCCACCTATTTAAGAGCAATACATACGTCGCATTTTCTTTTGTCGGGATAAACAGTCAGTTCCTCCATCAAGTTCCGAGCCCCTGCAGGCCATCCTGGTCTTCCCAAAAACTGTCTGGCGTTACGACTTTCAGCTTCATCTGCGGAAAGATTGATGGAGGTTCCGACGTCATCCATTTGGTGATTTATACACACATTGTCAATAGCAGTGGTCCTTTAACAATGCCTTTGGGCAAGTCCGAAGCTGATTTTACATCAAAACATTTGTCTCAGTTACGAACGATATGCTGTGTTCTGTTCGTTAGGAACTCTCCATACCAATCACAGATCTGGTCTGATACAACGTACACTCGTATCTGTATATGGAACTGTATCGGAAGTCAAGAAAAATGGCATGTACTTTTACGCCACTATTTATAGTTTTCTTGCTGTCGCGGACGGACAAAGCTGGTTGGGTTTTACAAGATTGTTGCTTGTGGAATCCAGGTTCATTTCTATAACGGAGATTTTCGGGTTCCGGAAAGGTCTCCTACAGATCATGAAGAAGATGGTACTTGATTTTTTTCTCGTTTGAACATCAGTTAAGAAGCTTGCCTCGAACATTTAAGTATATATGTATACTAAAATGCATAAGGTAACTCCAGGGCCGCTATATCCGAGCATCGTTAAAAACAACATGCGGTTGCAAGACTTGTTTGCAAAAACAGCATTACTGTGCCAAAGAAGTCGTATCACATACCATTCAAATTACGTCGGTAGATATTGCTAAAAAGTTCATAAATGGAGTAGGAGTATTTGGCCACCAGTAAGTCCTTACCGAATACAGGTACGCGCCCAATAAGCACACACGTATTATGCAGTGGAGTCTGATACCGCCTTTAAAGGTATCAACTGGGCTTAATGTTGTGCCATATATTCTGAGGATATTACATGGCCGGCCGAAGTGGCCGAACGGCTCTAGGCGCTACAGTCTGGAACCGGGCGACCGCTACGGTCGCAGGTTCGAATCCTGCCTCGGGCATGGATGTGTGTGATGTCCTTAGGTTAGTTAGGTTTAAGTAGTTCTAAGTTCTAGGGGACTGATGACCGCAGCAGTTAAGTCCCATAGTGCTGAGAGCCATTTGAACCACTTGATATTACATGGCTTATGATCTACAAAACGACTCTCGAAATTGTACCAATTGCACCAGAGCGGATGTAAGTCACGAGACCCCGTCAAAAAACAAAAATAGGCCTGCTCTATGCATGCCAACTTTGAAGTTATAGTTCTCGATAATTAAACGTAAAATAACACTTCATCAACATAAATGACATAATAAAATTATGTTTTATGGGTGTACTCCAATGTTGGTAGCGCTTTGTATGTTTCAATTGAGGTGCTCCGCTTACTGTCAAAGCAACTGCTTCGTAGCAGATGAAACGGACGTTGTGCAATCGCCGAATTGCGATCCCAGACGGGCCATTACGGCAGACGGAAGAGCAGTAGTTCGTCAAGCCTTATAAATATCAGAGAAGGCAAATGTGATCCGCGATGCGGAGAGAGATTCAGGAAGCGGGATACGACCGGAAGAGAGGAGGAGAGAGTGCGCCTTTTTCTGCCCAGATTGCGTACAAAATGCGGTCGCCCTGTACGTCACGCAGTTATCCCCGACAACACGTCCGTCATCACGCGAACAGGCCCGCAAACCGATCCGGAATTTAATTTACTTTTCCGTGGCGCGCCGGAACGTAATTGGCGGCGGCTCTCGCTGGCTCGGTGCAATACCGCTGCCCCGCGACGCCTCACGGAGCAGTCACACGGCCGGAATGCTGCTGCCGGGCTCTCCGGTCTGTGCCAACTGTAGCGGTTTGTGGCAGGGGCACGGTTAGGTAAGGTACCTCTCGTGTTCATTTCTTCAAAGAGGCTGCAGTTCTGGCTACATCTATGCCCTTCTGGGGCGGAAACGTAATGCTGTGTTTATTTATTTCCCGACGTAAGACGAGGAAAATGTGCACAACTTCTCGCAAAAACTGTAAATATCTTGACGAAAGAAGAAATTATAAAAATACATCAAACGAAGCATGCAAAAGGGTAAACAGACCCTTAAAAATCGAGATTATAGAAACTAAAACATTAGAGAGCAAGAATGACTAGAAAGAGAAATGCAATGAATAATGGTTCAAATGGCTCTGAGCACTATGGGATTTAACATCTGAGGTCATCAGTCCCCTAGAACTTAGAACTACTTAAACCTAACTAACCTAAGAACATCACACACACCCATGTTCGAGGCAGGATTCGAGCCTGCGACCGTAGCAGCAGCGCGGTTCCGGACTGAAGTGCCTAGAACCGCTCGGCCACAGCGGCCGGCCTGCAATGAATAACTATTGGAAAGATATGAGGGGCGTTCAGTAAGTAACGCAACACATTTTTTTCTGAAAGCTGGTTGGTTTTATTCAGAATTCCAATACGCCATTTTATTGCTCACTCTTTTGGCTGGAAAACCCTATTTTTCAACGTAACCTTCGTTCAGTGCGACGTCCTTACGCCACCTTATTGGGAGGGCATGTATGCCCGCATGGTACCACTCTACTAGTCACTAGTCGACGTCGGAGCCAACGTCTTGCTGCATCAATAAACCTTCACATCACCACGTACTGGTTCCCGCGGACTTTGTCCGAAGCGGTGAATCACAGGGATGCCATTATTCGTACAGACCAGCACATCACAGCCCGACAATTGGTTCAGCAGCTATCGGTGGGTATTAGAGGTACGTTTTCGACGATTGAGAAGGAGCGACGCTTAGCCAGAAATGACTGAATGCAGCCGGCCACTGTGGCCGAGCGGTTATAGGCGCTTCAGTCCGGAACCGCGCTGCTGCTACGGTCGCAGGTTCGAATCCTGCCTCGGGCATGGATGTGTGTGATGTCCTTAGGTTAGTTAGGTTTAAGTAGTTCTAAGTTCTAGGGGACTGATGACCTCAGATGTTAAGTCCCATAGTGCTCAGAGCCATTTTTTTGACCGTCTGTCACGATCGCTCAACGCACGCTCTCGTCCGCGTGGTGACTTGGTGGATGCTGTTTTTTCACTGTCATTATATGTGGTATAAATCATAAATACAGTGTGTCTAGAAACACTAAATACTTCGACTATCTTGGTTATGGAAGCACCCACCATACGAATCCACGTTCGAATACACTAAGGTTTTACATAATGCACTCACAATCACACTGTTATGACCAAGACTTACCCTTGCAACATATTGAGGACATTCCACAGGTGTCGTAAACTGTCAATCACAACACTGTCACCTGCAGACTTGTGCTTATGTCCAAGCACGTATTTCTCGCGGTATTTTCATATCTTTGTCCAACGTCTGCATTTACGCTGTCTTTGGTGTAGCGGATGCCAATGAACCCTGAGGACACACAATGGAGTATCTTTTACCTGTGTCTTAGCGCTATTACAGCACTTGAGAATAATTCCTGTCGTCACAGTTGCTCTCTTTCGTGTCAATATTTCTTATCAGCCTTGATGACGGAACAGGTAATTTATCATCGGCAATGTGCTAGAAAAAATAGACCGGGAATTTATGAAAACTGACCCAATTGGAATACCCCTAGACAAAGTGCCAATGACTCGACTGGCATACGCGAATGATAGAATCCTAATCAGCGGTAGCAGAGAAGAGCTCAGAAGAATGGCAGCATCGTACTGCAAGAATGCCAGTAGGGCAGGCCTGCAAGTCAATGAAGATAAGACTGAATACATGGTCTTGAGCAAGTCAGCGACAGATGGGGACCCGCTCACGGTGGACAGTCTCCGATTCAAAAGGTCACCGGCCATCCTGATTTAGGTTTTCCGTGATTTCCCTAAATCGCTCCAGGCAAATGCCGGGATGGTTCCTTTCAAAGGGCACGGCCGACTTCCTTCCCCGTCCTTCCCTAATCCGATGAGACCGATGACCTCGCTGTCTGGTCTCCTTCCCCGAAACAACCAACCAACCAAAAGGTCAAATACTTTCAAATATCTTGGTAGTCTCTGCAGTGATCAGAACCACTGTGAAACTGAAATAAATGCAAGGATGTGCTGAAGAAAAAATACCTGTCAAGAAGTTTTAAGATTAGGCTGTACCAAAGTACGATTATGCCAGTTGTTATGTACGGTTGTGGAAGCCTCACCTTTAGGAGAACAGACAAAGAGAAACTACTTGTTTCCGAAAGCAAAATTCTCAAAAAAATATATGGTCCTGTGATAGATTCATAAAACAGGGGAATAGAGAATTCGAAAAAAAACAAGAATTAAAAGAGCTTTACGCACAGCCTGACATTATAAAAAGAATAAGAAGAAGAAGGTTGACCTGGGCTGGATATGTAGCAAGGATGATTGAAGGGAGGACACCCCATGATGTGTTTCTGGGAGTTGTAGCTGGAAGGAGATACCGAGGACGACCGCGGACAAGATGGAAGGACAATATTGACAAGGACACCGAGGGCATGGGACTAGGAGCGGGCAGCGGTTCTAGGCGCTACAGTCTGGAACCGTGCGACCACTACGGTCGCAGGTTCGAATCCTGCCTCGGGCATGGATGTGTGTGGTGCCACCTTTCTTTGTATACATACCACATGCTCTCTGATCTTTGCAATATTTACTTCTTCATTCGATATGGAGTGTCACCAACGCATAGAGAAGGAAACGCAGTACACTACATAATCAACGGGTGATGGAGGATCACACAACCTATATCGTTCAGTTTGGCGAACCTAAACTAATGCGGAGTCCAGCTCTTTCGTGTTGAGACTCGAGTGGCCGTCCGTGACTATGGTGAAATTCAGAAAACGCGACAAGTGAGAACGTGTACCGCACCGGGGTTCGAACTCGAGATCTCTTTCTTATGAGGTAGGTGCGTTAACCACTGCGCCATCTGGAACACAGTGGGAGCTTAACTGCGCGGAATTGTCTCTGCCTCACGGCCGATCCACCTTCTAGCGGAATTAAATATATGGGTGTGTTGTGTCTGTTCTTTGAACATGTCCGAAAGGACAGACACCATGCACTCAAATAATAGAAAAGTACTTTCAAGTACTGCTAGTAATTGTTACGTAAAAGTATGTCTACATTGTAAAATGTATAGCATCCTGTACGGTACGAGAGAAGGGAAAAAAGCTATAATCGGACCAGCGGAATTAATGGAGTAAACTCAAATGGGACTCAAGAAGGTATTAACTGCTCATTCCCATTATTTGAAATTTCTCCATTAACGAAGGTCTCAACGTTCGCCATTTTATCCATTCAACCTCTAAGTGATCTTGCTGGGGCTAATGGGCTTAATTTTCTTTAAATTTATCTCAAACACAATTCATAAACTAAAGCCGTGCTGTGTACATTCTCGACAACGACGCAAACGCAAGATAGAGTGTTGGTTGCCTGACCGAGATTAATGCATGTCATGGTCACTGAACTGCTAACATGTAGTAGCTCGAACTAAGTGTTGCCACACGAACTTCAGAACTCTCTCACTACTTGCACGTAAGTTTCAGTCTCTAAATTTTAGGTTTGTTTTTCGCTCGTCACGCACTAAATAATAATTTAATACTCTGTCATCAGGCGTCAGGTACTTGGTGCATGCCCTGTATGAGAAATTACCCTTCAAAACGTATTTCGCTATGTGGTAACACGTCTGATACTAAAGATTATACACTCCTGGAAATTGAAATAAGAACACCGTGAATTCATTGTCCCAGGAAGGGGAAACTTTATTGAAACATTCCTGGGGTCAGATACATCACATGATCACACTGACAGAACCACAGGCACATAGACACAGGCAACAGAGCATGCACAATGTCGGCACTAGTACAGTGTATATCCACCTTTCGCAGCAATGCAGGCTGCTATTCTCCCATGGAGACGATCGTAGAGATGCTGGATGTAGTCCTGTGGAACGGCTTGCCATGCCATTTCCACCTGGCGCCTCAGTTGGACCAGCGTTCGTGCTGGACGTGCAGACCGCGTGAGACGACGCTTCATCCAGTCCCAAATATGCTCAATGGGGGACAGATCCGGAGATCTTGCTGGCCAGGGTAGTTGACTTACACCTTCTAGAGCACGTTGGGTGGCACGGGATACATGCGGACGTGCATTGTCCTGTTGGAACAGCAAGTTCCCTTGCCGGTCTAGGAATGGTAGAACGATGGGTTCGATGACGGTTTGGATGTACTGTGCACTATTCAGTGTCCCCTCGACGATCACCAGTGGTGTACGGCCAGTGTAGGAGATCGCTCCCCACACCATGATGCCGGGTGTTGGCCCTGTGTGCCTCGGTCGTATGCAGTCCTGATTGTGGCGCTCACCTGCACGGCGCCAAACACGCATACGACCATCATTGGCACCAAGGCAGAAGCGACTCTCATCGCTGAAGACGACACGTCTCCATTCGTCCATCCATTCACGCCTGTCGCGACACCACTGGAGGCGGGCTGCACGATGTTGGGGCGTGAGCGGAAGACGGCCTAACGGTGTGCGGGACCGTAGCCCAGCTTCATGGAGACGGTTGCGAATGGTCCTCGCCGGTACCCCAGGAGCAACAGTGTCCCTAATTTTCTGGGAAGTGGCGGTGCGGTCCCCTACGGCACTGCGTGGGATCCTACGGTCTTGGCGTGCATCCGTGCGTCGCTGCGGTCCGGTCCCAGGTCGACGGGCACGTGCACTTTCCGCCGACCACTGGCGACAACATCGATGTACTGTGGAGACCTCACGCCCCACGTGTTGAGCAATTCGGCGGTACGTCCACCCGGCCTCCCGCATGCCCACTATACGCCCTCGCTCAAAGTCCGTCAACTGCACATACGGTTCACGTCCACGCTGTCGCGGCATGCTACCAGTGTTAAAGACTGCGATGGAGCTCCGTATGCCACGGCAAACTGGCTGACACTGACGGCGGCGGTGCACAAATGCTGCGCAGCTAGCGCCATTCGACGGCCAACACCACGGTTCCTGGTGTGTCCGCTGTGCCGTGCGTGTGATCATTGCTTGTACAGCCCTCTCGCAGTGTCCGGAGCAAGTATGGTGGGTCTGATAGACCGGTGTCAATGTGTTCTTTTTTCCATTTCCAGGAGTGTATTTGCGAAAAGTTCCTGGTTCCACCTCAACCTGCCGAGAGATAATAAGTAACGTCCTGCATACAACAGAAGCATTAGCCTGATTGCGAGAAACGTAAATCGAAGCGGTCATGTTCTGAGTACCCAAATGGCTGTTCAGATTTTATATGAACAATAATAAGAAAAAGATCAGGAACCAGCAAAATGACAACCACCTCAGATGTGAACCAAACCACAAAGATAGTTAACTTTTTTCCAAACGAACTGGCTGCGACCTCTAACAAGAGCTAGCGCGCCGCGGTGGTCTCGCGGTTCTAGGCGCTCAGTCAGGAACCGCGCGACCGCTACGGTCGCAGGTTCGAATCCTGCCTCGGGCATGGATGTGTGTGATGTCCTTAGGTTAGTTAGGTTTAAGTAGTTCTAAGTTCTAGGGGACTTATGACCACAGATGTTGAGTCCCATAGTGCTCAGAGCCATTTGAACCAAGAGCTAGCGCTATCTTTAACTACGTGAAGATTCGGTGGCATATGACTAACATATTTACTTATTCATATACTTATTTCTATACTTATTTATTCAAGTATACAACATAACGTTTTGATGAAACGATAAGATGCGGTACTCTGATGACCTTCACCGAGGATAGAAAATGAAATCCAGTGGAATTAATAACGTAAACCTAAACCTCATGCAAAAGTTTCTCACTTAAATACATTAAACGACATTTTATATAAAATTTTGTTGGAAACGAAGTGACAAAGAAGAAAAAGTAGAATATACCAGGTTAAGTTCGCTTATTTTGGACACGTCGATCAATTTTCGAAGTACTTATCCAGATTGATACGAAATTTTAAGACGATAAAAGTTTAAATATTGCGGAATATTCTGACTGACTGAATGAAAATTATCGAAAGACATGGCGCAATAGTAAAACATACCTTTCCTTTCTTCATTACTCTAATGGCTTTATACTACTTGTATGCCATTTCTTCCGGAAGATCAGCACTCTCATTACTGACTATTTTTGTTTCAGGCTTCTCTTTTGAACTAAACAAATATTTAAACAAATTTTCGAATTCTTGTACAATCTGTGTTGTTATTAGCTATGCGACATGTATTCTTAATCGATGAAGTGCGGAGTGTGCCATATGTAAGTTACTGTTTTGTTTTCTGCGCACTTTCATTCTATCTTCCCACATATTTACGAATGCATTTCCCAATAGCGTCGTTTAACTCAGCAGATTCTATCATGTCCATATTATTGGATGCTGGAGACTCTCGTCTTCGTTTTAAATAGATGTGTAGTCCCATTCGAGTGTTTCTGCTTTTTTGCTTTCTTAATGCATACAAAACATTTTGCTTTTTGTGTAAGTATTTTGTCTAATAACAGTCCCTCTGTAACGATAACAGGTAAGTCGTTTACGGATTTCACTAAACTTTCAGTTCTTTTGACGATTTCTCATATGATAGTAGCAGGTTCCTTCTCAGCAACATTTCTCATTTAATTCATTTACAGAGCTGTTTTCTGCAATAGATATAATCTCTTGGTGCATTGCGTGGCTTAATTTTCTGAAGCCGTCGTCTGCTGTACAATACGCTGTGTTAATCCGGCATCACGTTGTCTTTGTTCCCTAGGCTGACCTTTCTGCTCATTCCTTCCGCCCGACCGCCACAGATACGGCAGTTCGGTCCCGTACTTAACGGCACTTCCGACTTTAAACTACTTCGTTCAGCAACTGGAAACAATGCCTCTGCAAGATGACCGCACAGATTGTGAACCACTGCGGAACGCTCACTGTGAATAGCTTATTTCTGGGGATTTCCAACACACGTCTAAAGATGGTTTCATTCATTGTCAGTATCTACCTATCTTTATACACTGCGTAGTAAACGTACTACGAATTATAAATAATTAGTCATATAAGCCTGAAGAATTTGTAATAACAAAATGTGCTCACACTATACAGGGTGAAGCGAAATTCGCGCACTCGGGCTTCGCAGTGCGACTCCTCACATGCCAGTCATAATAATAATAAAAAAAAAAAAAAAAAAAATTAAAAAAAAAAGTGTTACAAAATTTCGTCCGGCGAGTACATCCTGCAGAATAAGGACGTTAAAGAGTGGCAATCTGGCAACACTGTAACCACATGTGCAGTAACCAGCTCTGTCAAAACGAAAGCTTGTGCTGTATAGTTGGTTCAGTACAGAGTTTTGGGTTAGCATGCAGGCGGTCGAGGGTTCGAAACTGGGTTCAAGAACATGTTTTTTATCAGGTAAGTGAAATCCAAGTGGTATGTTATCTGGCATCTTAATCGTCAACAGCGATTGCAGCGGGTCCTCTGGAAAACTTTTGCACTTACATACGACAAAATGGTTCAAATGGCTCTGAGCATTATGGGACTTAACTTCTGAGGTCATCAGTCCCCTAGAACTTAGAACTACTTAAACCTAACTAACCTAAGGACATCACACACATCCATGCCCGAGGCACTCCCCTCTGGCGTGCCACAGGGGAGTGTTATGGGACCAGTGCTTTTCACAATATATATAAATGACTTAGTAGATAGTGTCGGAAGTTCCATGCGGCTTTTCGCGGATGATGCTGTAGTATACAGAGAAGTTGCAGCATTAGAAAATTGTAGCGAAATGCAGGAAGATCTGCAGCGGATAGGCACTTGGTGCAGGGAGTGGCAACTGACCCTTAACATAGACAAATGTAATGTATTGCGAATACATAGAAAGAAGGATCCTTTATTGTATGATTATATGATAGCGGAACAAACACTGGTAGCAGTTACTTCTGTAAAATATCTGGGAGTATGCGTGCGGAGCGATTTGAAGTGGAATGATCATATAAAATTAATTGTTGGTAAGGCGGGTACCAGGTTGAGATTCATTGGGAGAGTGCTTAGAAAATGTAGTCCATCAACAAAGGAGCTGGCTTACAAAACACTCGTTCGACCTATACTTGAGTATTGCTCATCAGTGTGGGATCCGTACCAGATCGGTCTGACGGAGGAGATAGAGAAGATCCAAAGAAGAGCGGCGCGTTTCGTCACAGGGTTATTTGGTAACCGTGATAGCGTTACGGAGATGTTTAATAAACTCAAGTGGCAGACTCTGCAAGAGAGGCGCTCTGCATCGCGGTGTAGCTTGCTCGCCAGGTTTCGAAAGGGTGCGTTTCTGGATGAGGTATCGAATATATTGCTTCCCCCTACTTATACCTCCCGAGGAGATCACGAATGTAAAATTAGAGAGATTAGAGCGCGCTCGGAGGCTTTCAGACAGTCGTTCTTCCCGCGAACCATACGCGACTGGAACAGGAAAGGGAGGTAATGACAGTGGCACGTAAAGTGCCCTCCTCCACACACCGTTGGGTGGCTTGCGGAGTATCAATGTAGATGTAGATGTAGATGTAGGATTCGAACCTGCGACCGTAGCAGTCTCGCGGTTCCGGACTGAAGCGCCTAGAACCGCACGTCCACCGCGGCCGGCTTACATATGACAATCGCAGAAATGGAACATTGATCAGCTTTGAAAGATGCCGTTTCTACGTCGTGGGCTCGAATTTATTCGCAGCACTTCCTCTAATAGAAGCGAAACCTGTTTTCTTTGAACCCTCCTCTAATGGTCACATAGATTAGTACCAACTGTTATTCTTGCCTCGTTCAGGTCCATTACATTTCGTTAGGACCTTATGTTACCGGTAGGACTAGCAACGTGCTTTGCGAATAATGTCCAAACTCGGTAAATATTTATATGTGTTATCACCATGGACCCATTAATTGTTTCAACAGTCTATTTCTTATTTGTCTAATCACGTATTTGTTGTGTTCAGCGTTACGAAATGTTGTAAATTTAGGGTACACATGACATAAGAAACTGTGTATATTACAGTATGAAACGTCAGAATGAAATTAGATAAAAAAAGCACCCCAACCCAGGATTGTATCCTTGGCCACCTGCATACTAACCCCAAACCCCTATCCACTGCACCAACTGAACGGTACAGTTATAATGTGCTGTCAGAGGTAGTTACCATACGTGTTGTTACAGTGTTGTCAGATTGCCACTCTTTAACGTCCTTTGTCTGCCGGATATACTCGCCAGACGAAATTTTGTGAGAGACCTCTTTTTATCGCTGGCATGTGAGGAGACTCGCTACAAAGCCCGAGTGCACTAATTTCGCTTAACCCTATACAATGTTTGCTTCAGGGTTCTATGTGACCTTCTATAGAGGCGATGAAGACTTAGGAATTATTATGACTAGAAGGTGGGGGGAGGGGGGATACGGGGAGAAGATACAGAATCATAGAAAGGGCGAGAGATATGAAGGCGGAGGGAGGAATGTGGAAGTTTGGAGGAGTAGGGTTGAGAGATTCGTACTACCGACGCACCAGAGGAAAAATTAGGGGAATACAACCGTAACACATCGTGAGAAAGATATTAGTGAGTACTTGTTCTTTTGAAGCTAACAATAGCGTAGATCAGATTCCATGACGAAACATGCCGCACTTCGCTGGATTTTGTTTTAGACCTGTAGAGTGCATACTGTTGACACTTCATTTTACAATCACTCCATCCTTTGAGTTTTTGGCGGAGGATTGAGTGAGTGTAATGTGAAGCACTTGCAGTATCCACTCTACAGATATAAAAGGAGATCCAAAGAAGACAGGAACGTTTCGTCATGGGGTCGTTTAGGAAGCGTGAGAAGTTTACGAAGACGCTCAACAAACTTCAGTGGTAGCACCACAAGTGTATCACGAAGAGGGCTACTGTTGAAATTCCATGGGTATACGTTCGAAGAAGAGATGGGCAACCCATTACTTCCTCCCATTTACACTGATCAACCAGAGCATTAAGACCACCTACTTAATAGCCCGTGTGTCCAGCTTTGCCACAGATAACAGCGGCAATGCGTCGTGACATGGAAGCGATTAGGTCTTGGTAGGTCGCTGGAGGTAGTTGGCACCACATCTGCACACACAAGTCACCTAACTCCCGTAAATTCTGCAAGGAGGACGAAGAACTCTGACACTACGTTCATTCAAAGCCCATATGTATTCGACGGGGTTCATATCTGGCGAGTTGGGGGGGGGGGGGGGGGGGGACACATTAACTGGAACTCGCCACTGTGTTTCTCGAACCACTCCATAATGACGTGGCGCATTATTTTCGGGAAACATGATAGTCATGAAGGGGGTAAGTATCTGTTACCAACGAACGATACTCCTTGACCGTCACGGTGCCTTGCACGAGCTCCGCTGGACCCTCGGATGTCCAGATGAATGTTCCCCAGAGCATAATAGAGTCGTCGCCAGCTTGTCTCTGTGTCGTAGTATATGAGTCAAGGAGCTGTTCCCCTGGAACACGACGGATTCGGACCCTCCCACCGTCATGATGAAGATGGTATCGGGATACATGAGACCATGCAACGCTCTGCCACTGCGCCAGCGGCCAGTGCCGACGGTCAAGTGCCCGTGTCGGTCCTAGTTGCCGATGTCGTGGTGTTAACGTTGGCACGTACATGGGTATCACGTCCAAATTTCTTCGAATGGCTTTCAGCGGTCCTATGTGGTTCCAACCCATCCAAAAAAGGAAAAATTGCGGTCGCACTGGAATCCATAGAAAGATTGGCAAGAACGTCTTCCAGTTGATCATCGTACTGAGACCTATCGTTTCCGACCGCGGAATGTGTGCGAATCAATGCCTCTACGGAAGGAGCGATTTCGTTAACGCCCTTTTGTGTCAGCCTCTGACACCTTTTCGTGTCGATTCTGAACGGCGGTGCGTTTGCAATGTTTTCCTCGTCAATCACAAGGAAACCGTGTGATTTCAACGCTGGGTATCACGGTTCTGACCTCCATCGCAGAGGTGTCAAAAGAAGGGGTGAAATGTGAGTAAGAGGGGCTGTGACCACCGTCCCATCGTATGAACAGTCCACGGTGGCGTTAGACACAAATGTAGTGAAATTTGATGCCAAATTGGCATCATTGATCCAACCTACAGGTCACATGAACTTCTGGCTAGGGCTTTTTTTCCGCATGTGTCGACTCGTTGCGTTTGAAGCACCATCGAGCGCAAGGACGATGTCTCATCATTGCAGAGGAAGGTTGTACCCACGTTTGAGTAAAATTTCAAAGTTACGCGTCACAGTGGGAGGCAAATACGGGGTTTCGAAAAAGTGATCCTTTCATTGTGTTGCACAGCGTAGTTTAATGGTTCAAATGGCTCTGAGCACTATGGGACTTAACATCTATGGTCATCAGTCCCCTAGAACTTTGAACTACTTAAACCGAACTAAGCTAAGGACATCACACACATCCAAGCCCGAGGCAGGATTCGAACCTGCGACCGTAGCAGTCGCGCGGCTCCGGACTGAGCGCCTAGAACCGCTAGACCACCGCGGCTGGCACAGCGTAGTTTAATGCTACGGCTAATCATCTGCACCAAGACTTTTAGAAGGACAATAGAAAGGGATTCCCGCTTTGATTTAGAATTAACTGGCGACTATTGAACTCCACATTTTCTAAATTGGAGCAATAGGTTAGTTAGGTTTATCCGAATGTCTGTAGTGACATTTACATGTTGAATAAAGTGTGTACACGCCGTAATTTGTGCCTAATTTAAGTTTCTTTCATATAGTTCAGTAATTGTCACCCTGTAAGTTGCCAGTTACCTTCAGTTTTCCATTTGACGGAATCACAATGAAATTTTCACTCTGCAGCGGAGTGTGCGCTGGGAGATTGAAACTGTTTGCCAGACCGAGATTCGAACTCAGGGCTTTGCCTTATGCGGCCAAGTGCTCTACCGACTGAGCTACCCAAACACGACGCACGACCATCACAGCTTTACCTCCGCCAGTACCTCGTCTCCCACCTTTCGAACACCACAGAAGCTCTCCAGCGAAACTTGCAAGACCATCACTTCTGGAAGGAAGTATATCGCGGAGACATGGCTTAACCACAGACTGAGAAGTTTAATATCAGCGCACACTCGATTACAGAGTGAAAATTTCATTCTGGAAACATCCCCCAGGCTGTGGCTAAGCCATGTACCCGCAGTATCCTTTCTTCCAGTAGTGCTAGTCTGGCAAGTTTCGCAGGAGAGCTTCTGTGAAGTTTGGAAGGTAGGAGACGAGTTACTGGTGGAGGTACAGGTGTGTAGCTCAGTCTGTACAGCAGTTGCTTAGATTAGGCAAAGGTCCCGAGTTCGAGTCTCGGTCTGGCACCCAGTTTTAATCTGCCAGTAAGTTTTATATGAGTATTTCTGATTCGCCTTAAGGAATGAGTGAATTAATTTAATCGCTGGTCCAATATACAGGGTGGGCAAAATAAAACTGGCCCCAACATTTTTTTATGTACACTGCAGGCCATTAAAATTGCTACACCACGAAGATGACGTGGTACAGACGCGAAATTTAACCGACAGGAAGATGATGCGGTGATATGCAAATGATTAGCTTTTAAGAGCATTCACACAAGGTTGGCGCCGGTGGCGACACCTACAACGTGCTGACATGAGGAAAGTTTACAACCGATTTTTCATACACAAACTGCAGTTGACCGGGGTTGCCTGGTGAAACGTTGTTGTGATGCCTCGTGTAAGGAGGAGAAATGCGTACCGACTTTGATAAAGGGCGGATTGTAGCCTATCGCGATTGCGGTTTATCGTATCGCAACATTGCTGCTCGCGTTGATCGAGATCCAATGAATGTTAGCTGAATATGGAATCGGTGGGTTCACGAGGGTAATACGGAACGCCGTGCTGGATTCCAACGGCCTCGTATCATTAGCAGTCGAGATGACAGGCATCTTATCCGCATGGCTGTAACGGATCCTGCAGCCACGTCTCGATCCCTGAGTCAACAGATGGGGACGTTTGCAAGACAACAACCATCTGCACGAACAGTTCGACGACGTTTGCAGCAGCATGGACTATCAGCTCGGAGACCATGGGTGCGGTGACCCTTTACAGACAGGAGCGCCTGTGATGGTGTACTAAACAACGAACCTGGGTGCTCGAATGGCAAAACGTCATGTTTTTCGGATGAATCCAGGTTTCGTTTACAGCATCATGATGGTCGCATCCGTGTTTGGCGACATCGCGGTGAACGCGCATTGGAAGCGTGTATTCGTCATCCCCATACTGGCGCATCACCTGGCGCGATGGTATGAGGTGCCATTGGTTACACGTCTCGGTCACCTCTTGTTTGCATTGACGGCACTTTGAGCAGTGGACGTTACATTTCAGATGTGTTACGACCCGTGGCTCTACCCTTCATTCGATCCCTGCGAAACCCTACATTTGAGCTGGATAATGCACGACCGCATGTTGCAGGTCCTGTACGGGCCTTTCTGGATACAGAAAATGTTCGACTGCTGCCCTGGCCAGAAAATTCTCCAGATCTCTCACGAATTGAAAACGGTTGGTCAATGGTGGCCGAGCAACTGGCTCGTCACAATACGCCAGTCACTACTCTTGATGATGTGTGGTATCGCGTTGAAGCTGCATGGGCAGCTGTACCTGTACATTCCATCCAAGCTCTATTTGACTCAATGCTCAGGCTTATCAAGGCCGTTATTACGGCCAGAGGTGGTGGTTCTGGGTATTGATTTCTCAGGATCTATGCACCCAAACTGCGTGAAAATGTAATCACATCTCAGGTCTAGTATAATATATTTGTCCAATGAATACCCATTTATCATCTGCATTTCTTCTTGGTGTAGCAAATTTAATGGCCAGTAGTGTATTTTAAGACAGGCAACCTAATTGACATCTTGTCTATCTTAAGGTGCTCGAAACATTTTCCCGGCCAGTTTTATTTTGTCCACGCGGTACCAAGTTATGTACAAGACGTTGGAGGTTGAGGGGGTCGGAGAGAGGGCTGCGCACCTGTGAGCGCATTCCTCACGCTGTGGGCGACAGCCGCGCTTTGGCCGGCAGGCGGCGACCTTCGCTGGCCACGTTTACTGTTAGCTCCAAAGGTGAGTGGAGGCTGTCCTCGGTGCAGGCGCTACCAGCCGCTAGCGAGGCCAGCCCGCCGTAGCGGTGCACGCGCGCAAACACGCCCGCTGCCGGCTCCTTACAGTTACTGTCATGCAGCACGCAAGTGCAATCATCGGGTGTCGGGCCCCTCCCTGCGGAGAAGCACTTTCGCTTCGTGTCCACTCTCGCATTCCGAGTACCCCAGCTGCATCAAATAACTCCCATTTAAAGATCCAGCATTAAAAAGCGCAATTGCGAAAGACTAAAATCGCATTTGCGGCATGTTCAAAATTTCTTCTATGTAGTTTCGGGATGCCGCCGGATGACGTAGACATCGTGCCATGGTACTTCGACTGACAACAACGGTAGTCATTCAAGCATCCCCAACTCTCTTGTGGTTCCCTTTTTAGGTACACCACGTCGACGTCTGCTCGTAGATACGTGTCGTCGGTAGGTTTTCCGGCTTTACTTCCCGACGTGACAGCGACGACTCTCCGATGAGGTACGGGCCTTGTGTATTGTTATTACCGCGAGTCTTGTAAATATCGCTTTTATTTAGTAATTTGCCCGGTTAAAACTCCCCCCTTCTATGATTGAGACAGCCTGCGCCACCTTTCGGAGGGAGTGGGGACGTCAAAGAGTCACAGAAGTTCATATTAAGCAGTCCGTAAAACGTAAACATTTACTTCAGTCAGCGTGTTAGTTAATGCCTACGCTTTCCGCTAGATGGTGCTGACTTACTGCTGAATAGCTTTGGTTCCGTAAAACCTTCGCTGATTAGTACTAGGTAAATGAAATAAGTGCAACACTCCTGTATTTCACTTTCACTCTATATTCAAGGATTAAGATGGGGATGGATGATGGTCTGTTTAAAAGGTTCCTATCCTGGAGTAATCTAAATAGTCCGCAAATGCCGATATGCACGCGCTCTACGTCCAGATTCGAAACTAACGGCACACGACACTTTCAAAAGTCCACACGTTAACATCTGGATACCGGTACCTCTGAATTTACTCGTATCAGCAGATAATTTGAGTTTCTGTCGTCCATATGTTCGTAAAGTTCCAATCTAGCACTAAAGTCCTAAAATCCCCTTAATACTCCGTTGCTACCAACAGTCAGAGATCGCACACTACATCAATCTCCGTAATATTCTAACAGTTTATCGTGAATCTTAACACGATAAAGTCCAGTCTAATTATTGTCTCGCCCTTTAACGAAACAATCAAGGAAAAAAGGCGGCAATAATGACGATCAGGCCTTTTTATAGGTTTTTCATCACAAGAGTTTAACGTCACTGCCTCCTCCATGACGGAGCTTCCGTGGCTTTTCTGTACTTAGACGTTAAACTACTTGCTGACGTATTTTAATTTTGATCTGTAATTACCGAACTCTGATTCTACACTATTTTCCCCTCCAAAAATTCTATTCTTAATTTTAAATTATTCTTTCTATAGCTTTTATCACTGTAAACGGAATCGAGGTGTTACATCATCTTCAAACGAATTTTCCACTGTAGTTTGCTGATTATTTTTAGTTCTAACTTACATTCGTCAAAAAAGGGGGTGAAAAAATTTTGTTATTTTTACATCCTCTTGGAATAATTTATATGACCCGTTAAAATAGCATCAGTCATGATGATGTTAATACTGTTATTGTGGAATGGTGGCGCAAGAGGTGCATGAAAATGGTACTAGTTCACGATGCAGGTGGAATTATGAGTACGACAATGGGAACCGGAACAAGCAGTTAACAGCCATTGAGAGAGAATAGAGATTACAGGTGTACGTCGCTAACTTTGTACCAAAAACAGGAGCGATGGCGCATGCTGTCTGACAGCCCACTGAGGAGTTTCGCGCCCCTCCGTCGAAAATTGCCACATATTTAGCAGCGCAGTGGCGTACGTGACGATGTTATTATATGCATATTCTGTCGAATTTCGGGCCCTCTGAGCAAATTTTCAGTCATGAGGTTAATAAAATTTTTGACTTTGTGAAGAAACTAAGTGGTCGGATTCCTTAATGTCTTCACGTAATGCAAAAGTAGAGAAAAGAAGAGCTCAATTAATTGGTCATTTCTGCCGTCACAATAGTTTTCTATTTAATGTAGTGGAAGGAATGAATGAATAGAGGAGGAGGATGACCAAGACAGTAATACTCCAATCAGATCAGAGATGACGTACGCTCTACCTCATGTAACGAAATGAGGAACAGAGTGGCGTGGAGCAGAAGATTTGTTGCCAACCAATCTTCGGATTGAGAACCAAGAAACAGGGAGCGCATTACTAGTGGGAACAACGTCAGTTGGAGAAGGAAGCCCGAAAAAAAGAGGTCTTGTGTTATCAGAGGCACAATCCTGACACTCACCTGGAGTGGTTTACGAAAAGCAGGGGAAAGAATTGCTGGATCTAACTTCGCCCTCCCGGAATAATAGTCCAGTAGCTTACTCACGGCGCCATTTAGTTTGCTGAAAGGTAATGGAATTCGAGGGCTTGCTGATAGCCAGCAAATTATAGCCCAAACAGCCATACATTACTTTCATTATTACGAAAATATTGGAAAACAGAAAAGTTCCTAATGATGAATGATGCTATATGCAGTGCGGTTGCTTGCAGAGCCAATAATGACCAATGGGGAAAAGCTGTTCTTATGCAAAGTGGTATCCAAAAATTCCCCCGTCTCTAATGCCCTCGATGTCGATGGGACGTTAAACACTAATCTCCTCCTCCTCTCCTCATGTGCTACCTCAAACGTCGCAGAACATCGCGATAAAACTCTTTATCGACTGTCTCACTAGGAAGGACGAAATCTTATGAATAATGACGTCAGGTGTTTTTGTTTTTTGTTTTTTTTTCTTTAAAAAGATCAATAAGGAATTAACGCTATTCTCATCTAGCCGAGCTTTTTTAGGACGACATAAACGACTACAGGTGCTTAATTTAAGCCAGCCGGCCGTTGCAGCCGATCGGTTTAGGCGCTTCAGTCTGGAACCGCGCGACCGCTAGGTCGCAGATTCGAATCCTGCCTCGGGCTTGGATGTGTGTGATGTCCTTAGGTTAGTTAGGATTAATTAGTTCTAAGTTCTAGGGGACTGATCACCTCAGATGTTAAGTCCCATAGTGCTCAGAGCCATTTGAACCAATTTAAGTCATAGCCATAAATACAACGTTCGTCTCCAGTGTCAACATGCTTGGATCATCTTGAAGCAGCAGCTGCACAATTTTCGCCGCAATCCTTCTTGTGTTAGTTCTTCTGACAGAATACGTTCACGTGTACCATAATATATTCTCAAGGCGTTTGTGTTCTTGGATGGTCTGTCTACGGTCTGGCAGAGTCAGATCCGTAACATACTGAAGTTCTTCTGGTCCGACCAGAACGGTTAAAATCAGTATGTTCTCCCGTTTGTGAAACACTTATAAATGTCGTGAGTCCGGCTTTGGCCTAAAGCATTGTCTCCAAAAGTTTTTTCAACAATTAGTTCATTTCTACAGCGTTTTTTTCCAAATTCAAAACAAAACACTACACAGACACGTTACTTTTTCCGGTCAGCTATAGCAAAATCGCAAACTCATGGAATCACTGCAACGGAAATACCAACAACCAGCACGACCACTCATCCCGTAATCAGTTGGCACACTGATTCAAGAACGATGTGTGGGGAGACGGCAGTATCTCTAGGTGGACGTTATCATTTTCACGCGAGATTCGAATTTTGGGACCTTTATGGGTTTCATCTCGTAGATTAGGTTTGGCCGTTGATGTGATGAGTAAGCAATAGGCAGGCGATGAATGCCGCGGAATGCAGAGTAAAGTCAGGCCAGCGGCAGCTGGTGTTGGTGCGCGCTCTCTCCACTTGGTGTAGCCAACCGGAGAACGAAAGCAGTGTCCTCCGTGAAAGCCTTTCTGGCCACGGCGCCGCGCCGAGCTGAGGCGCCGCTCCTCGAAGACACAGACAGTTTTTCGCTGCAGCACAGTTCAGAACGAAAGCCAGGTACGGCATGCAAATAAAATTGTAATCACATATAATATTCACAAGTATCAAATTACTGAGAAATGTATCTGTGACCTTTCCTAGGGGTGGACTCAGAACCAGAGGAAGAGATACAAACAGGGATTAGTGACCACAAGGCCGTTGTTGGGAGACTGAACACCGTAACATCCAAACCCACCAAAATAAACACAAAGTGCATCCATCCAATGGTTCAAATGGCTCTGAGCGCTATTGGACTTAACTACTGAGGTCATCAGTACCCTAGAACTTAGAACTACTTAAACCTTACTAACCGAAAGACATCATACACAACCATGCCCGAGGCAGGATTCGAACCTGCGAACGTAGCGGTCGCGCGGTTCCAGACTGTAGCGCCTAGAACCGCTCGGCCACCCCGGCCGGCCACATCCATATCTACATCTACATTTATACTCCGCAAGCCACCCAACGGTGTGTGGAGGAGGGCACTTTACGTGCCACTGTCATTACCTCCATTTCCTGTTCCAGTCGCGTATGGTTCGCGGGAAGAACGACTGCCGGAAAGCCTCCGTGCGCGCTCGAATCTCTCTAATTTTACATTCGTGATCTCCTCGGGGGGTATAAGTAGGGGGAAGCGATATATTCGATACCTCATCCAGAAACGCACCCTCTCGAAACCTGGACAGCAAGCTACACCGCGATGCAGAGCGCCTCTCTTGCAGAGTCTGCCAGTTGAGTTTGCTAAACATCTCCGTAACGCTATCACGCTTACCAAATAACCCTGTGGCGAAACGAACCGCTCTTCTTTGGATCTTCTCTATCTCCTGTCAACCCGACCTGGTACGGATCCCACACTGATGAGCAATACAAAAGTATAGGTCGAACGAGTATTTTGTAAGCCACCTCCTTTGTTGATGGACTAAATTTTCTAAGGACTCTCCCAATGAATCTCAACCTGGTACCCGCCTTACCAACAATTAATTTTATACGATCATTCCACTTCAAATCGTTCCGCACGCACACTCCCAGATAATTTACAGAAGTAACTGCTACCAGTGTTTGTTCCGCTATCATATAATCATACATGGCCGTGCGGTTCTAGGCGCTTCAGTCTGGAACCGCGTGCCCGCTACGGTCGCAGGTTCGAATCCTGTCTCGGGCATGGGTGTGTGTGATGTCCTTAGGTTAGTTTGGTTTAGTAGTTCTTAGTTCTAGGGGACTAATGACCACAGATGTTAGTTCCCATAGTGGTAAGAGCCACTTGAACCATTTTATAATCATACATACATTTACGAAAGTAGATAAAAATTTCGTTTGACGCCTTCCTAAAAGACAGTCTCCACTCCTTCCAAACTAATTGTGGGAGTGTAGATTAGATGTGGCTTAAATTCAAAGAAATAGTATCGGCGACAACTGAGAGATTTATATCAAATAAATTAATTAAAGCTGGTACTGATTCCCCATGGTACACAAAATACATCAGTGCACTGGTGCAGAAGGAACGGGAAAAACATGTCAAATTCAGAAGAACGCAAAATCTCCAAGCTTGACGCTGTTTTACTGAAGCTCGAAACTTAGCACAGACTTCATGTGACTTGCTTTTAATAGTAAAAAGCCATTCAACATCAAGATCGCATAAAATATTTCCTGATTTAAGACAACCGGTTTCAACAGTCTTTGCTATCATCTTCAGGTCTTAAAATCTTTTTGCTGTTTACGCTGAACCTCGCTCACAAGATGTCAAATGTATAAAAATCAGCACCTTATAAAAAGTTTGTCATAGCTAAAATTGACATCTTGTGCGTGAGGTTCGGTGAAAAATGGACATGTTTTACGACAAAATATTTTAAGACCTGAAGATGACAGGAAGTATGTTGAAACTGGTTGTCTTTAATAAAGAAATGTTTTATGTGATCTTGGCTGTTGAATGGATTTTACAAGTAAAACTGATCGGCCATCAGTACTCCCAAAATGAGAAAATTTAGGCTTTCAATAGTTTCCACAACGAAACTGTACATCTAAATCTGGCAGAAAATCCAGAGAGACTCTGGTCGCATGTAAATTGTACCAGTGACAAGAAACAATCAGTACCTGCACTGTGCGATACCAATGGTAATACTGCCAACTAGCTGAGAAACCTAGCGTTGCCTAGGTACTTATTTATAGTTGTTCTTGAGATCTCGCATGCCTGGAATTTATTTTTGGCTTTTAAAGCTTCTTTGTACACAACATTTGAAGTAGCATTATTGGGAACGAGCTTGTTTGCTTCACTAAAATGGGAGCGAGCCACATAGAGCTCGCCATGTGTAAGGCAACTGACGCTAAGGTCCTTGCCCGCAACACGCAGCATCTGGCCTTGTGTTTTGTTTATGGTCATTCCATAACATTATCTTACCAGGAATTGCACACATTTAAAGCGAAATGATAATTTGTTAGGAATAAGTTGGATTTGGGGTATAAAAATTCGTTCGTCTGCGTCACTCCCTGTAAAAATTTCCACTTGCGTGAAGCTACATTGGAGAGAAGTAACTTTAAATCTTTGTGAGTGCAGGGTTCTGAGGAGCGAGATAATGCATAACGCTCTCGATCAGACTTATGTCACGCCTGGCTTTCAGAAGGAGTTTCCAAAGAGTGAGTTAGAGCCTGATGTCCTCAAGTTGCAGCAAGTCTCACCTGACGATAGACATTGGATTCTTGACACTGCATCGTCCTCAGTCTTTCAGATATTCTGCTGCATTCAGAAAGACTCGATCGTTTTCTAGGCATTTTTATTCGTAAACAAAACGAAATCAGTATGTAATGGGTAGGGACCCATATCACAAAGAAAACTTAATAAATTCATTTTTCGTAGCAAAGAATATAAATAAAATCTGTCTAAAGGAGCAAAGGAACGTCACTAAGTTTTTAGTACACAAAGCAAAATAAATAAATGTTTGACTCCAAGCCAAGTAAACTCACTGCTAATTTGTATTCGTAAAGATAAGATTACAGCGCATAACTCTATCGCTAAAGTACACGTCCGAAAATTTCATCTGTTACTGAGTTAAAAAAAAACCTAATAGCGGCATCTATTGGTTCTCTAATGCACTACGAAATCAACAGCGTCACCTCTTGGTTCTTTGATGTACTGTACCGTGATGATTAAACATGAACATTAGTAAGCAGAACATCCGAATTCCGACAGGAAACTTTAAATTACGTATCTTTTTTTTCCGTGTTCCGATTTTGGTGAAATGAAGCCTGTATGTTGCCCCAAGTTACGCTCAACTTACCTACGAAAACCCAGTGAAAATTCGTCTAGTAGTTTTGCAGCTTAGCAGACGGACACAACGGTTTTACAGTTTTATTACTAGTATAGAAAAGAGTCCCACAAAAGCGGAGTTACTGAATAGAGTTTTCCGAAATTCCTACACCAAAGAAAACCAAGTATGTATTACAGAATTCGTATCAAGAACAGCTGCCTAGATGAATAGCTTCCAAGTAGATATTCTTGGTGTACCGAAGCAACTTAAATCACTTAATAAAGGCTAGTATTCCGGTCCAGATTGTATCCCAATTACGTTTCTTTCAGAACATTCTAACACAATAGTTCCAAACTTAGCAGTCATATGCAACTGCTTACTCGAAGACAGATCCGTACCTACAGCCCGGAAAGTTGCACAGGCCACACCAGTACTCAAGAGAGGAAATAGGAGTAATCTGATGAATTACAGGGCCATATCAAAGAAGTCAGTTACCAGTAGTGTTTTGGAACACATACTGTATTCGAGTATTATGAATTACCTCGAAGAAAACGGTATACTGACACATAGCACGGGTTCATAAAATCTCATTTTGTGAAGCATAACTAGTTGTTTATTCGCACGAAGTAATGAGTGCTATCGAGAGGAGATCTCAAATTGATTCCGTATTTCTAGATTTCTGGAAGGCTTTTGACACCGTTCCTCACAAGATACTTCAAATTGCGTGCCTAAGGAGTACCGTCTCAGTTGCGCGACTGGATTTGTGATTTCTTCACAAAAAGATCACAGTACGTAGTAACTGACAGAAAGTCATTCAGTAAAACAGAAGTGATATCTGGCGTTCCCCAAGGAAATATAGGCCTTCTGCTCTTCCTAATCTATATAGACGATTTAGGAGAAAATCTGTGCAGGCCTCCTCAATTTCTTGCAGATGATGCCGTTGTTTATCGTCTAGTAAACTCACCAGAAGGTCAAAACCAATTGTAAAATGATCTAGACACGATATCTGTATGGTGCGATAAGTGTCATTTGACTATAAATAATGAAAAGTGTGAGTTTATCCACCGGAGTGCTAAAAGTAAGACGTTAAATTTCGGTTACACGATAAATCACACATTGCTAGTGGCTGTCATTCAAATTAATACCTAGGAATTACAATGCTGTGGGGAAGGCAAACCAAAGACTGTGTTTTATTGGCAGGACACGTAGAAGATGAAACAAGACTACTAAAGTGCCTGCCCACACTACGCTTGTCCGCCCTGCGCTAGAGTATTGCTGTGTGGTATACGATCTTGACCAGATGGGATTGACGGGAAGACATCGAAAACGTCGAAAGAATAACAGCTCGTTTTGTGTTATCGCGAGTTAGGAAAAAGAGTCACTCGGATATGGTAAGCGAGTGGGGGTGGCAATCATTAAAACAAAGCGGTTTTTCACTGCGGCGAGATCTTTTCACGATATTTTAGTCATCAACTTTCTCCTCTGGATGCGAAAATTGTTTATAGACGCTAAGCAACGTAGGAAGAAATGTTCATCACAATAAAATAAGAGTAGTCAGAGCTCGTAAGGAAAGATTTGAGTGCTCATTTTTCCCATGCGCTGTTCGAGAGAGGAGCGATAGAAAAATAATCTGAAGATAGTTCAATGAAGCCTCTGCCAGGCACTTAAGTCTGAATCGCAGATTAGTCATGCAGATGTACGTGTCGGAAGCAAGCTATGTCGCACATCAGAGTGGCTGACAATGAGTATTTGTTCGAGTTTTCTTTAGTCTCTTCAGAGACGAGTGCGGGGAGCGAGAGACGTTTGGCTGTCTCCTGCGTACGAACTACTGCGGAAAGGGGAGAGGAACAGAACAAGTAAACGTCACCTCCGTCGCACAAAGCTTGCATCTTAAGAACTACGAAGATTGATTTGTTCTTCTTTCGGATCAACTATTGGCTTACAATTGGCTGGCAGTGGAAACCAATGCTTAAATATTTAGTGAAATTTGCAGTGAAACAGGGAACAACGTTCAGCAACAACAGCACTAAGTTGCTGTAGCACCGCTGCATTGTTCGTTCGTAAGGGCTGTCGAGACCTTCAGTACTTACATAGCTGGTCATACACTTCCGCTTTTTACCGACTATGACCTAAAGATCCCAGAGCTAAAGAAATAGAGTAAATTCTTATTTAAAATGTTTGTGGTATTGGCCAATCTCAACCGCCTAATATTTATGAAACATGGAAATGTGCCTCATTCTTCGTAAGTGTATAGTTGAAACCCATTTTTCGGAACGCTAATTTGATAGTCGTGACCTTATTCCTTTGGGAGCAGTGAAAGAGGAGGCGAATCGTACTAAATTAAAAGTTCTTGCTAAGCCACAATAAAAAATGCAAACGTACCGCTTAAGTGTTGCCGGAGGTTCTCAAAGACAACATCCAACGTATATCAAAACTGATTTACAGTGGTATCGTCACGCTGAATTTTAAGAATTCGTAAAAACTGTACGAAACTAAATGCAAAATCTGGAAATGGGAAGAGTGGGTAGCGTGCAAAATGAAATAGGGCTAAATAAGCTTCTTACGGAGAACATGCCGAGTTTAAATGGAGAAGCAGAATAAACTAACGTCTAAATGTTTCATATAATGGAAAATAAAAGACTTGTCCGTATGGCTTAAAGCGCACTATTAACTTCTGAGCCACAACTTGGTCGAATCCTTGAACCAAGATAATTACCGTTTCTCCTGCATTTCTGCTTCCACGGGTGAGGTTTTAAGCGGTTTCTCACGTCTGTTTAGCCGAATCTCTTGCGGATTCCTCATCTCTGCATACGAAATAAAAGAAACAAAGAGCTAAACATGAAAACGCACAGAATATAGCTCAAATTATTTGGACCTGGATGGCCTGTACAATGTTCCTCCATTTAATTTAAGATGACGTTGTAGTACAGTGGAGGACATTCGATCACAGGAAGAAGTGCTACATACATGACGATCAGAAAATTCATCAGGTGCGTACTCTTCAAGGCGGGAAAGCGTAAGGCAAAAAAAAAAAAAAATGTTAATTGCAGTTAAATTACGTCTCCAGCCCAGCTAGAAATTGTCGAAGGCATCTATGACGTGTCAGCAACTACTTCATCACTCGTACGTGGAGGAAAGCCACACACACACACACACACACACACACACACACACACACACACACACACACACACGAACACAACAAGCAACAAAAAAATGTTCAAATGTGTGTGAAATCTTATGGGACTTAACTGCTAAGGTCATCAGTCCCTAAGCTTACACACTACTTAACCTAAATTATCCTAAGGACAAACACCCACACCCATGCCCGAGGGAAGACTCGAACCTCCGCCGGGACCAGCCGCACAGTCCATGACTGCTGCGCCGAAGACCGCTCGGCTAATCCCGCGCGGCTCAACATGCAACAGAAAGTGTCAATAAAGGCGCTGTTAACCAGACAGCAAAGAGTAGGTAGTAAGGCCTATATTCTCTGCACATACGTATGTCTTCTTTAAGCTCAGTCCAGTCGAAAATCTTTATAACACGACTACCATATACCGAGTGCATTAAATATCCAGAACCTAGGTGAATGACTTAGTCTCAGGTTTGTTAGAATCGGCAAACTATTTTAATGATCAGTGTAACTTGCCGGTCACCCTTTGACCTTTCTGACTGTTTACAATGTTTCTTAATGCAAGTTGTGGGTGATTTCTAGATTTAGCTTTTTACAGTAATGGAAGGTATAACAGACAGATTACACAAAACGAATGTTAAATGATACACAGGCAGACGTCCCACATAATGGCACGTAGCGATGACGTCGTGGTTTTCACTGCGTCCCACACATATTGGTCACATTGTTCATTGCCAGGGCATTATATCGCAGCCAGATAATCAGGGCCTGATGTACTGAGTTCTTCATCTTAGAGACTGTGAAAGCTCTGGGACGTTCATCAGATGTGGCAAAAGGGACAACTACAAGGGCCTGATCGTCCTTCTCAAGTTATAGCAGCGTGTGCCACGACTGGTAAAAGACCGGACAGCAGCGCATGAAGATCTCACTAAATACTGATTTTGGACAAATAATGTAGGTCATTTCATAATTCCTGATAATTTTTGATAGTAATACAATTTATCAGTACTACACAATCCTTTAACGGCAAATGAGCCCTAATATTCACGTTATTTTGCCGACGAGGTACACAGGTAACTGTCCATTGATACTGTGACTGGAGATGGATGAGAAGTGAAACACACATAATAAAAGCAAACATCACCATGTCCTGCACGTATTACGCTTTGCCTGTCAGGGCTTCTTACAGGAATTAACTTACGTTCTTACATCTGGTTTTGGGTCTACCTACGTTTATAGTTGTGTTATCGACTATTTATTTATTATTGATCTTTTATAGTTATTATTTATTGTTAGGACTATAGTCATAAAAGAAGGAAATGGAAATAACACGTCAGTAGGAAGGAGGAACCAGAAGAATGCATCAGTCAGTTGGAAGATAACAGACTACAAAAAATACTATACAAATACAAACTAAAACAAAACATAAGGAAAGAATTAATCGCTGTTATCATGAGCACAAATGACATTATCAAATAACGACATGATGAATATTGAAGACACGCGCTGTTACGAAAAGAGTTAAATGGTGCAATGGCATCGGTGGTCTGGTCAGGGATTCTCAGTTTTTACTGTTGAAAATATTCGAATCTCTTTGAATCAATAGATATATCATTAAGTTAAAATGTTCAAATGTATGTGAAATCTTGTGGGACTTAACTGCTAAGACTATCAGTCCCTAAGCTTACACACTACTTAACCTAAATTATCCTAAGGACAAACACAGACAAGCATGCCCGAGGGAGGACTCGATGGTTCAAATGGCTCTGAGCACTATGGGACTTAACAGATGTGGTCATCAGTCCCCTAAAACTTAGAACTACTTAAACCTAACTAACCTAAGGACATGACACACATCCACGCCCGAGGCAGGATTCGAACCTGCGACCGTAGCAGTCGCGCGGTTCCGGACTGCGCGCCTAGAACCGCGAGACCACCGCGGCCGGCGGAGGACTCGAACCTCCGCCGGGACCAGCCGCACAGTCCATGACTGCAGCGTCATAGACCGCGTTATTAAGTTGCCCTTGTTCGGTTAGTCATATCTTTAACATTTCATCTGTGGAAGAAACAACGGCTATTACTCAACATTTCTGATAAGATGCAAGCGTGTTCATATGAAATCTTTTAATTTAAACGGTCCATATATTTACTGTTCCTCCTACAATGCCGTGTTAACTGACTAATAATTGAATTATGGCTTTTACGCCACACATATGTACCCATTTGATTAGCGACATTACGTTCGAGGTGAACTATTTACATTCTGTTTTGGTATCTCTGGATTGCCTGTATCACTTAAGATAAATGAGTATCCACAGTCCATTCAATCCGCGATCTTTTTCTCACCAAGTTTCTTTCCGTAACTAATGACGTAGATGTCTACTGGACGTTAAATTATTCCTTTCGTACCATCCTCTATAGCTTTAGTTTGGTTTTCCCTGAATCGACTACGTGGCATATCGGAAAGTTGGAAATGAAAAGTATTCTGTGGTTTTCTTTCACACGATTCCCTCTTCCAAACTTTTTCTACACTTATAATGACCTCGTGGTCAATGTAATGACAAGTCAGTCAGTAGATACAAAAACGGGAGATCGTGAGGACCTGGAAACACAATATATCGATCTTTTAAAGGGCTGCGAAGGAACTTAAGGTGTACTGAATATTAACACAAGAAACGACAGATGTATGGTAAAACTACGGAACTCTGTAAAAAGTTGATAGTCGTGAGGAGAACTCAGTTCGGCGAATGGTACGTACCAGAAGACGCCGCATTGTGAAGCAGCTGACCACACAGTACAAAAATGGTCGATAAAAGGAACGTGAACACAATGACTAGACGCAACACAGTCATACGGTTTGGTTATACCAGTCGACGTCCAAGTACATCATCAACTTATCAAGCGTATTTCATCAGGGAAATCTACATCCACTCACTTGTTGTAGCGGGTGTGCCAATTGGACTTTTCAGAAGCAGTTATCTACAGGTCAGACCTTTTCTTATACCCACCACGTGACTGGAAATCCTGTACGAACTTCAATGGGAAAACTTAAAATCCATACTGAACGTATAGACGAAACAGCAGCCCAGGTTTTGTGAGGGAAGATGATTTACTTTCCGAGTATCCCTGCTAAAATCATTGTCTTTAAAACACCCACTTTTTATATGCGGAGGACCCAGATATTTTATGTGTAGAAGTATTCATTTCATTATTGGCAGAAAAAGTTTCTGCGCAACGAAGCCAGGCTTTTCAGCGGTCGACCATCTGTTGCTTGCCAGCCACTTGCTAGCGCGACATATGGCAGACAGAAGCTGCGAACAGCTGGAAGCTTCAGCAGGCCGTGCGCACTTCAACCGTATTCTTTCAGGAACCTAAAGGAGCTTTCGATAGTAAACGCTGTGCACAGAAGGTTTCTGCAAGTCGCGTTATTTACTGCTATTCGCCGTACAGCTTATAGCGGAGAGAAAAAGTCGCAAATATCGTTTGTTTTCTACCATTTCATTCACAGGTGCTGTGCTGTAGAAATAACTGCAATTTTGCTGTGCCCTGATCCCTCTAATTTTAACATGGTGGCCCTTGTCCATTAAACGAGGTCATTCATAAGTGCCTCTATGGGTTCAAAAGACGTCTTCACAAAAGCTACAGAACATACAGAAAACAGGCACATATCAGTGGTTATAGCATTTCTCCATGTTTTTTAGCCACGTTGCAGGTGCTCAATATGGGCACCGTTTGTGACGCGGCAAAGGTCAATACGTCATTGACGTCACGGGCACGAATTGCACGGAAAAGCGTGACAGCAGCCTGCATTGCAATTCTGTTCAGTGGGTTGCCTACCAGCGGGCGTGAAATAATTCGATGCGATGGTACTGAACAGATGATCTGCCCACATATTCGGCAAGTCTGCCACTTAGTGCAACCACACCACGGCGAATATTACGAATCGAAACTTGGTGAGATATGCGTCATTTCTCTGCCTGTCGGCCTGAGGGTTCTTATGTATAACCCTGTGAATTTTGTGTGGAACTTCTAACTAGTATTTCAAGGTACAGGAAGAGAACAATATTCTATACAAACATATTGCGTAAAACTATTCGGAGCCATAGCCCAAGACCGTGTCTGGATGCGCAAATGATCAAATGAACAGCATTTCCTGACCGAACAATTTTGTCCCATTGTAAGGATAAGATAGCTGAAACTTTACGGACATACATTAATAGTTGAAAGTATTCATTCCGCTTTTGGCTGCTGAAAACATTTATTGCAATTGCAATTTCGACATTTTTTCCATTTTCAAGCAGAGTGATATGTCAAAGGCCACTCTACAACGTTAACTGACGACATGCTGGACACTAATTTCCACTAGTCTGAACGCCAATGCGACTTCGTGTGGTGGTATGATTACAACCAAGCATCAGCACACCATGTTAGCACGAGCCATTTGCAGAGCACAACAATAACATACCACTTCCAGAAAAACAGAAACTTCATCCACAAAACAGACAGAAACCGATCGTTCATGTGGCTAACTCCGTATTTACGCTCTTGTCTCATTTTAGTGCTGTTGCATCCAATCACCACGTTGGCTCCACAAGCAATTCATTTCTGTGTGTAGTGTGGATTAAGATATTCACCAATAAAGGCTGTGGGTCCAGTCCTCATCAAAATACATTAGTGTGCCAAACTTAACGACGAAAGTAACCTTTGCATGGTGTGGCATTGTCAAGTAAGAGAGTTCGATGAAACCCGTACCGTACACAAAAAGACCTGCTACAGTATAATGCAGAAGGTAACTGAAAAAATACGCAATTAGACCAACAAAAAAGGCACTTTTATTCAAAGACAATAATTATACTGAAATCATCGCAATTTATTATATCCCTTGGACATTAAAAAAGGCAGGACACGGTTCTTAACAGGCTGGGCTATGATCGGAAACGGCTATGCATGCTCTACAATGCGTTCCCGCACTGACTTTTGCAATATTATGCCTCTCTGCATCTTAACAGCTGGACCACAGCTTCAGTTAATACGTCCCATGTACAACCACTAGATATAAAAGGAAAGGAAGATAGGTTTTATCTCGTCCGCTCTTACGTCATTAGAGGCGGACCTCAAGCTCGTGAAGAACAATAATGGGCATGGAAACCAAACGCGCCCTTTTCGGAAGAAGCATTTCTCCTTTCTCCTTAACCAATTTAGGGAAATCATGGAAAACCTGTACGTGCATTACAAGACAGAGATTTGAAACCTGCTCCTCACAAATACGAACCCACTATGTTAAGCAGTGCGTTACCTCACTTGGTTAGCCTTTATTTCTGTATTAGAAATTGTGAAACATCCTGTACACATCTATAGTCAATCATATTTATAGTAAATACATTAAATTGCAGGAAAGACTGAGGATTCGATCATAGGACGCCTTGGATAGTGCCCTGTAGGTAGAGAGGTAGAGTATTAAACACGAATTGATGAATAAGTCTGCTGAGAGAGCGCATTTTAGTGTACTAATCGAGTTCTACAAATGCAGCAGTATTAAAATTTTATATATCTATTTGTTTAATTGCTATTACAAATTAAACCTGCTGTTGTTAGAGACCGATGACCTCGCTGTTTGGTGCCTTCCCCCAAAAACAACCCCCCCCCCCTGCTGTTGTTACCTAATGTAATTTTGACAAAATGGTTCAAATGGCTCTGAGCACTATGGGACTTAACATCTGTGGTCATCAGTCCCCTAGAACTTAGAACTACTTAAACCTAACTAACCTAAGGACATCACACACATCCATGCCCGAGGCAGGATTCGAACCTGCGACCGTAGCAGTCGCGTGGTTCCGGACTGAGCGCCTTAACCGCGAGACCACCGCGGCCTGCAATTTTGACAAATATATATAGTCATGTAAATAAAGAAGAATATTTTTGTCACAGGTAAAGCGTTTTTAAATGTTATATTATTTCAAATATCGCTCGTTTTGAAGAAAAATCTAGCCCTATATAAAAAAGGTACGCGGGTCGAAGGGTTTTTAGCCAATCACTCGTTGACCAGTCTGATGTGGCAATAGAAAACAACAAAACCAAAGGCGAAGTTTTAAATCCCGAGTTTAAGAAATCATTCTCCGCCGGAGAATCGTAAAAACATACCGTCTTTTGACCAGAGAACAGACTCCCGTATGGCGAGCGCAGTAATAATTTGGAAATTTGTAGTAAGGTCTTAATGGGACCAAACTGCTGAGGTCTTCGGTCCCTAAGCTTACACACTACTTAATCTAACTTAAACTAACTTACGCTAAGGACGACACACACACACACACACACACACACACACACACACGCACACACCCATGCTCGATGGAGGACTCGAACAGCCGACGGGTTAGCCGTGCGAACCGTGACAAGACGCCTCAAACCACGCGGCTACCCCGCCCGGCAGCGCAGTAATAGGTATCGCTGGCGAAGAGAAGCGACTGAAAGAAATGAAAACAAATACGTCGCCACGTCGGGAAGGAACCCCAATTCGGTTTTACAGAGAGCAGTCTACGACAATGGCCCCTTAGTGCTTGACACGGTGGCCCATTGCAGGATGTTAACGAATGTACGATCATATGGAATAGGTGTCCATATATGTGAGAAACTTCAAGACTTCTTAAATAACAGAACCCAGTACGTCGTCCCCGACAGCGAGTGTTCATCAAAGTCAAGCGTATCGCCAGGAGTGCCCCAGGGAAGTGTGATAGGATTCTCTGTGTACGTAAACGATCTGACGGGCAACGCTGGCTTTTTGTTGACGATGCTTTAAATGTTCAAATACAGTACTGTACCCCTAGACAACATTCAGGTGTAAGTCGCGAAGCGATATGAAATGGAACGAGCATATAAGCACAATAATAGAAAAGGCGATTTGTTGACTTCGGTTTATTGGGAGAATTTTAGGAAAGTATGGTTCCTCTGTAAAGGAGGCCTCGCATAGAATACTAGTGCGACTCATTGTTGACTACTGCAGAGTGTTTCCACCAGGTCAGATTAAACGAAGACAGGGAAGCAATTCAGAGGCGGGCAGTTAGATTTGTTACCAGTAGGTTCGATCAACACGAGATTATTAAGGGCTGCTTCGTGGTCCGACTGGGAAGACGACGTTCTTTTCAAGGAATATTGTTGAATAAAATTTACAGAGCCGACATTTGAAGATGACAGCAGAACGATTCTACCTCTGCCAAGGTACATTTTGTGTAAGGACCACGAATATAACATAAGAGAAATTAGGGCTCGTCCTGAGGCATATATAGACAGTCGTTTCCTCCTCGCTTTATACTAGTGTTACAGGGATCCGCCCGTCACAAAAAAAAAAAGGTTCAAATGGCTCTGAGCACTTGGGACTTAACTTCTGAGGTCATCAGTCCCCTAAAACTTAGAACTACTTAAACCTAACTAACCTAAGGACCTCACACACATCCATGCCCGAGGCAGGATTCAAACCTGCGACCGTAGCGGCCGCGCGGTTCCAGACTGTAGCGCCTAGAACCGCTCGGCCACTCCGTCCAGAGATCCGTACGTCACACATCATACGGTGGCTTGCGTATTATGTATTTAGATGTGGATCAGTTTTACGTAAACTGGTGGGTGAAGAGAGGGGGGAGGGGGTGTTACAGACTAGTATTACCTTTCATTGCTATTCCTGTTATTATACTGCTATTGATATAACTGCTGCCATTTCGTATTGCAGTCGTAAGACTGAAAGACATACCTTTCAACACTGCATAATCCCGAGACGTCATAGATTATGTTCTACAGTGTACCTCTATTACCAATAAACAGGCGGATGAACATCGATGTTCAACTGGTCTTCTTCTTAACATCATTTAGATCCTATATGATCTATGGTCAATGTGGAAAGTGCAACCGAGCAAACTGCCGCTGTGGTAAGAGACTGGACCACAACACCTAACTTAGATCTACATCTGCATAGCTACTCCGCAAGCTACCGTACGGTGCGTGCCGGAGGGAACCCTGTACCACTACTGGTCATTTCCATTTCTGTTCTACTCTCGAAAAAAACGACTGTCTGTGACTCCGTATGAGCCATAATTTCTCGTATCTTATCTTCATGGCCGTTACGTGCAATGCATGTTGGCGGCAGTAGAATCGTTCGGCAGTCACCTTCAAACGCCGGTTCTCTAAATTTCTCAATAGTCTTTCTCGCAAAGAACGTCGCTTTCCCTTCAGGGATTCCCATTTGAATTCTCGAGGCATCTCCGTAACACTTGCGTGTTATTCGAACCTACTGGTAACAAATCTAGCAACCTGCTTCTGAATTGATGCAATGTCTTAAGTGCATCCGACCTGGTACGGATCTCAAACACTCGAGCAGTACTCAAGAACAGGTCACACCAGTGTCCTATATGCGGTTTCCTTTACAGATGAACCGCTTCTAAAATTCTTCCAGTAAGCCGAAGTCGACCATTCGCCTTTCCTACCACAGTTATCACATTCTCTCTCCATTTCATATCGCTTTGGAACGTGGGGCCCAGATATTTAAACGACTTGACTGCGTCAAGCAGGACACTAGTAAAGCAGTATCCGAGCGTTACAAGTTTGTTCTTCCTACTCATCCGCATTAACTTACATTTTTCCACATTTAGAGCTAGCTGCCATCCATCATACCAATTATAAATTTGGTCTAAATCGTCTTGTTTCTTCCTACAGTCACTCAACTTCTGCGTCTTACCGTACGCCACAGCTCCATGACCAAACAACCGCAGGTTGCTGCCCAGTCTGTCCACCAAATGATTTAAGTATAGAGCCACTCGTCGTACCAGTGTAGCTTCGTGTAACAAAATACAACACGACTGAGTTTTTCAAACTTACCTACGTTAAAGTACATGGAATTTATTGGATGGTACAATCCAAACTAAGCCACTGCTGTTTGAAGAGACGCATGGGAGGAAATTGGGACTGTATGGAGAATTTGTAAGGGCTTCCCAGCAAAACTCCACCTAAGAGATGTCGAAGGAGTTGCCTGCTCTCAGGCTAATGGACCTCAAAGTCTGCGGCAAGTACATTTTTAAAGTGCGTAACAAAGGTGCGTGGGTGGCACGGAGGGTGTTGCTGGATTGGGAGGCCTTAGAGGGACCCTATACCGATTTATTCACGCATGTATCAACGTTACACCCCTCAGTGATCACGCAATAGGAAGACGCGAAGCCGCGCATGGTAGCAGCGCAATCTCCGACGCCTTGCCACGGTTCGCGCGGCTGCCCCCATCGGAGGTTCGAGTCCTCCCTCGGGAATGGGTGTGTGTGTTGTCCTTAGTGTAAGTTATATTACGTAGTGTGTAAGCCTAGGGACCGATGACCTCAGCAGTTTGGTCTCATAGGCACTTACCACAAAAAAAGAAGACGCGAAATAGGAGGGCTGAAAAAGCATAAACACTCTTAGCTGCTCAGATCACCTACAAATTTCGTAGAATTCTTTTAAACGGTCCCTAGTCGTTTCACCCTCTATAAAAGAGCAAAAATTGCGGTCACACTACACTCCAAAGTGGTCAGATCACGTCCAATGTGGTTGCTGCCCCACGATGTCCTTAGAGTAGGATTCAATAGTCTGGCGGTTGCCAGAAGTGTCGAACGTTGTGGAGAAAGTCGTCCTATTGCTCAACGCACGGCGAACTGTCGTTTTCGACTCGAGATGTGTGGGAACCAACACCCCCAAGAGAAGGGCTGGTTTAATTGACACCCTCTATGCCACTTCCTGAGGGCTTTTAGTATCGACTCTAAACGGCAGTGAGTTTGAAAAATTTTCCTCGGTCATCCATAAGAAAACCGCGTGATTTCAACGATGGTTGTCGCGGTTTTTAAATCCAGCACAGAGGCGTCAAAAGCATGGGTTAAATGGGGGTAATTGTGAGTGTGACGACCTTCCCATTGAGTGACACGTCCACAACGCTGTTCAAAGTGTTCAAATCACACACACACACACACACACACACACACACACACACACACACACACACACACACAGGCCCGAGTGAGGACTCGAACCTCCGGCGGGAGAGGCTGCGCAATCCGTGACATAGCGCCTCAAACCGCGTGGCCACTCAGCGCGTCGAGGACGCCGTTGACCAAAGTTGTTTTGAAATTTGTCGCCAACATGACACAATTAATCCACCTAACACTTCACACTAACGTCTGAATTGTAGTCTACGTTTCACATGTGTCGACGCTTTGCTGTTTGAAGCGCCGCTGAGCCTGAGGGCGACGTCACAGGGCGCCACAGTTTTGCAGTATTACCGAGAAAGACTGTTGGCTCCTTTGAGCCATATTTCAAAGTTATGCTTCGGAAGGTGAGAGAATTACAGGAGTTTTGAAAAAGTGATACTTTTTATTGCGCATTGTCGAAGTGCCTTAGGTTGGACTGCTCCAGTCACTAAATTCCATATACTTTAATATGGATCAATTTGCAAGACTCAGTCGTGTCGTATATTGTTACTCGCAGTTGGAACTGCACTTCTATGAGTGCTTATGCCACTTTCTTACAGCTATTACAGTCCTAGTTTATCATGTATGAGTTGCATGTCGATTAAAAAGAAAAATGAACTTATTCAAGCTGGAAAAAAATTTAACAACAGCATAAAATTGGGGATTTAAAATCGTGCGTCACATTTCAGCCGAAGTATATCTTCTCATGTCTTAGATAACTGCATGTGCTGAATAAAACGTAGTACAATATCGTCCAAAGAAACTCAATTATCAATCTTTTTTCCGTATGTTAAGATATCGTGATAACATACAAGCTGTATCATGAGAGAATACATTCAACCATCTAGCAGTGACCTAGGACTGTAATTAAAAATTTTCTGCAGTCAATGTTCCATTGAACATTTATTAACGTTCGACTTGGCTTTCAGACTATTAGTCTGTATTATAGGACAAAAAATAACAAACAGGTGTTGAATTAGTAACGAGAAATGCGTCACTAACGAAAACAATAGTTCTATGGTACACAAGTTATAGAAACATACGGCAATACAATTTTTGCAGTGGTTCATAAAGTCTCTGTATTTAAGTCAATCAAACGATTAAGAATTTAATCTATGTACGTTTTCTTAAAGTTAAATATTTGAATATTAATTAACGCGTTTCAAAATACAATCATTCTTAACTGGTGCTCCTCTGCCTCCCTGTGGTTTTCAGAGGGAGATTTCTATCAGACTTACACATTACAAAAATCGCTAACACATGACAATGTCTGCCTCTGTCCTTTAATCATTATCAGAGGAAGCATTGTACATAATTATTTACCACTTATATGGTTGGGTAATGACATTTTAAATGACAGTTATTACGACAAACTAAGCAGCTGTTCTAAAAGGCAAGGAAAGAATTTTGTGAAATGCAGTAAAATAGTGGAAAATCTAAATCGATTTCTACGATAAAAGGGTCTGAAATGATGACTTTTCGTTCTAAATTGATACAGAGATTAAAAGCATTATAATGACGTTTCCCTGATAAAATGAATCCTTGGGAAATTCAGCATCTTCCGACACTGAAATTATGCATACTTGAAGGTAAATCCGAGAGAACTCTGTATGTATAAATTCCAATTCAAAACTGAGTGGAATGATAGTTAAATATGTTTATAATAAAACTTGAAAATGGAAACTACCACAAGATCGAATGTAAATAGTTTTCAAAGTATGATCTATATGAAACCATAACACACAAACCTAAATTTTCTTGCCTTTTCTAGCAAGAATAATTTGCTACTTTGTCTTTACAATGTTACTAAAAAATAAACCACTGGAGCACAAAATGGCGACTGTTCTTAACACGGCTGTTCTTCATCAATCTTCAGGCTCTGTTCCTTAGTACGTACACTAAAACGTCACGCATTGTCATACTTAATATTATAGATGCTTATATCCGTAGCCGTTGCAATAAATGTGATAGACAATACTGAGAGAGTGCTTTTATCAATGTAACCTAGTTTGCGTGTAGATTAGAAAGTGAACATTTCTATAGATTATATCATTTTAGGACCAGACTTTATGGAATTAAGAAACAGGCTGGCCTTGCCTTTCTATGAAACATGCAGTGCCTTATGAATATGTTATGTAATGCAGAGACAGCAATCAAGCAATGTTAACTCTTATGTTCCACAACACAGCATGTTCGTGAGGAGACAACGTTATTCATTCGTGCGCTGTGAATATCTTAACGATCTTTATTTACAATATGCTATGTAATAGAGAGTAGAATTTTTATTTGAAGGAGACCGGATGGTCTGCACGCGGTTGATTAGAGTAAGGATATCGAAGCCTGCCAGTGTATTAGGTGGGTGAAGTGAGACAATCAATAGGAGAGGAGATGACAGCATTCACAATTCGCGGAAGACTTTGTCAGAAAAGAGCAGTAGTGGACAAAAATTACTTTTCAGTGGTAACAATTTTCTCGGGTCTGCAGCCATTCATGCAGTCATCTGAGCACAATATTTCCGTGGTCCACCTGGCCACCATTTATAGGTGAGAATGCTGTATGCTAATCTCTCCGGCGAGATTTCCATACTTGATCCACAGAAATTTGTTCAGAGAATTGTATGATCTGGCTGCAGACCCGAGAAGAATATCGTCAGTTAATAGGCAGGGAAAATCTACGTAGTTACTTTTCCATGAATGGAGTCGATGAATATTGAATTAAAATATCCCCAAGAACCGTATAGCCGATATTCTAATCAGTATATTATATCTATAATCGCAGTCCGACGATATCGGTAAGTATTAAATGTCCGCTGCCAGGTGGCTGGAAAGTAATCCTCTGATCATCATCAAGAGGGTATTAATAAAATGAAAATTGTGTTATCGTCATGCAACATCCATCAACGATGACTGAAATTCTGGAGTATGGCTTATCTTTGACCTTGTTTCCAACAACAGGTTAAATAGTAGCTGTCGAAATCATGTTGTTGAAGAGCAAGGAAAATACGCCAGTTCACTAAATTCAGGGAGAAAAGAAGGAAAAATAGTGTCCACTCGGGAGGTACAGTACATGTTCTGTAAGAAATTACAGCGAAATCGATCGCCATATCTGTTTGTACTTGTTTTTAAGTATAACGTATTTTTACAGCATAGTGAACGAAGTCAGTGATTCTGAAGTAACAGGAGTGAAACACACCTAGAAAAAACTGGAAAGCTGGTCAGCTGCATTTTGCCTGATGTGATACCCTAAAAGTACTGTATCGGAAAGGGGTAGAGATTCATAATCAGCCATCTGCCAGGTTAGTGTGAGAAACTGCATTACTTACACACACACATACACACACACACACACACACACACACACACACACACACACACCTTATACTTCCTGCCCAGAAAAGAACATCAGAGCAAGTAATGGTATATTTATGAATATATTCAGCGTAAAAAAGAGGAAATCAGGTTCGGAACCGACCCAGCAATATACGAATCCCGTGGAAAATCACGAATAAATCGCAAGAGACACATTGCTGACACGTAACAATTGATCGGAACTAGAGTTGCGCTCTACCAAAACTACGGTTCGGTAGTTTCTGTACACTACATAAATGACGTAGCAAATGGTAGGGTCCTGGTAGTATGGGTAGAAATTGTTGGGAAAGAAACATAAATGAGTGTGTGAGAGAGTAAGTGGTAGCCGATGGCTCCTCTCTCTCTTTTTCTTATTTTTTTTTTCATAATTAGAACCGCACATCTTTCAGTGTTAGTCCTTCGTGTATTTCATATCCTTACAGAACATAAACTGCATTCTATAAGTAATGTAACCAAAGCAATTACTTTTGATGAAATTACAATTTATGTTGTTATTTTGTAATCAATGGAACGTTCTCCACCACGATCAAAGGCAAGTCTTCTGTTGTTATTGATAAATGCGAGAGTTGTTTATGGATAACAGAAACTTGTTTTATATTTGTTCAGCAAAGTACTGAAGCGATTTTTGATATATTGTTATTTTGAGTTCTTTTTTTTATTTGACCTTGTTGTTGAGGAAATTGCCCTGTATGATAAATCTGTATTGTTTTCCTTATTTCTGCTACAACATCCCTCTGTTTCACATTACAAATCAACAATTTTCGGATAAAACCTGAATTAACCTTGACAATTACAATTTTGCTATAAATACTGTTTCCTTTTAAGTAATAGACAGAAGGATAATTACGCAGAAGAGGAATGTTCTGTAGGTTACCCGGCCCTTTGTACACCCTCATTCAGTTGCTAGACGCTTCACCACTTCCTGTTTTCAGGGGAATCTAGTGAGACACTGATCGCATACGTAAAGAGAGCGATCGTTATAAGGTAACGCCCGAGAGATATGCAACACTCATAACGTACAGGTAACGCGGGTACGACTTAAACCGACCAAAGTTATCGGGAAAATTACCGTAGTGTGTTGTTGTTGTTGTTGTGGTCTTCAGTCCTGAGACTGGTTTGATGCAGCTCTCCATGCTACCCTATCCTGTGCAACCTTCATCTCCCAGTACTTATTGCAACCTACATCCTTCTGAATCTGCTTAGTGTATTCATCTCTTGGTCTCCCTCTACGATTTTTACCCTCCACGCTGCCCTCCCATACTAAATTGGTGATCCCTTAATGCCTCAGAACATGTCCCTCAGAACATACCTTCTTCTAGTCAAGTTGTGCCACAAACTTCTCTTCTCCCCAATCCTATTCGATACCTCCTCATCAGTTTTGTGATCTACCCATCTAATCTTCAGCATTCTTCTGTAGCACCACATTTCGAAAGCTTCTATTCTCTTCTTGTCTATACTATTTATCGTCCACGTTTCACTTCCACACATGGCTACACTTGATACAAATACTTTCAGAAACAACTTCCTGACACTTAAATCTATACTCGATGTTAACAAACTTCTCTTCTTCAGATACACTTTCCTTGCCATTGCCAGTCTACTGAACTTTAGTCTACATTAATGATGGGAGAACTGAGACCTTCAAGCAAACAAGAGCTCTGTTCTCGAGAAGTAATGAATCGAATATACGTCTGAGATCCGAGAAATTTATGAATACAGACTAGTTGTTAGGGCCGTTCGCTTCAGTAGGCTGTATTAATAAAGTTCTCGGATGTGTGCGTCTAGCATGCCTGCTCCCATCATTTGGGATATGCGTCACCTTCTGCATCTCTAAGGAAAATAGTTTTCTGTAAATAAAGCAAGGCTACATCCGTTTCTTAAGTAATTCTTTCAGATGACGTTTACTTTTCACATTAAAGAAATCACCACTCATTAGCTATGAGATCTACCCATCTAATCCCCAGCATTCTTCTGTAGCACCACATTTCGAAAGCTTCTATTCTCTTCTTGTCTAAACTATTTATCGTCCATGTTTCACTTCCATACATGGCTACACTCCATACAAATACTTTCAGAAACGACTTCCAGACACTTAAATCTATACTCGATGTTAACAAATTTCTCTTCTTCAGAAACGCTTTCCTTGCCATTATCAGTCTACATTTTATATCCTCTCTACTTCGACCATCATCAGTTATTTTGCTCCCCAAATAGCAAAACTCCTTTACTGCTTTAAGTGTCTCATTTCCTAATCTAATTCTCTCAGCATCACCCGACTTAATTCATCTACATTCCATTATCCTCGTTTTGCTTTTGTCGATGTTCATCTTATATCCTGCTACACCTACATATGTTATGATGGTCTACGTCAGCCCACGGTTATTTTGCAACTCTGATCGGAACCTGCTCGGAGTGTCATTGTTAGTAGCCAGGAAGGAACGTGGCAGCAGCTTTCAGAAGGGCCCCAGCGAAAGCAGGTGGCTACGGTGAAGGCAAGCGGCAAGCGGCGCAGCAGGCGTGTGGTCATAGCGCGAGTAAGAGCGCAGACCGACGTGACCAGGCAGCGCTGAGGCGGCTGGCCTTTCGTGGCGGGCGTGGCTGGGCTAAGCCTGCCGCCCTCGGCCAACAGTCTGCAGCGCAGCCGCTACTTCATTCCGCTAGCGAGCCTCAGCGCACACCGCTGCTTAATAGCAGAAGGGACCTCTAAAGGCAAAGGAAAATTGCTCGAGTCATTTTGTAGACCTGACATGGGTTCCCAGGTAGATGCCGTGTTTCTTGACATCCGCAAGGCGTTTGATACAGTTCCCCACAGTCGTTTAATGAACAAAGTAAGAGCATATGGACTATCGGACCAATTGTGTTATTGGATTGAAGAGTTTCTAGATAACAGAATGCAGCATGTCATTCTCAATGGAGAGAAGTCTTCCTAAGTGAGAGTGATTTTAGGTGTGCCGCAGGGGAGTGTCGTAGGACCGTTGCTATTCACAATATACATAAATGACCTTGTGGATAACATCGGAAGTTCACTGAGGCTTTTTGCGGATGATGCTGTAGTATATCGAGAGGTTGTAACAATGGAAAATTGTACTGAAATGCAGGAGGATCTGCAGCGAATTGACGCATGGTGCAGGGAATGACAATTGAATCTCAATGTAGACAAGTATAATGTGCTGCGAATACATAGATCATTTATCATTTAGCTACAATATAGCAGGTCAGCAACTGGAAGCAGTTAATTCCATAAATTATCTGGGAGTAGGCATTAGGGGTGATTTAAAATGGAATGGTCATATAAAGTTGATAGTCGGTAAAACAGATGCCAGACTGAGATTCATTGGAAGAATCCTAAGGAAATGCAATCCGAAAACAAAGGAAGTAGGTTACAGTACACTTGTATGCCCACTGCCTGAATATTGCTCACCAGTGTGGGATCCGTACCAGATAGGGCTGATAGAAGAGATAGAGAAGATCCAACGGAGAGCAGCGCGCTTCGTTACAGGATCATTTAGTAATTTACGGAGATGATGGATAAACTCCAGTGGAAGACTCTGCAGGAGAGACGCTCAGTAGCTCGGTACGGGCTTTTGTTGAAGTTTCGAGAACATACCTTCACCGAGGAGTCAAGCAGTATATTGCTCCCTCCTACGTATATCTCGCGAAGAGACCATGAGAATAAAATCAGAGAGATTAGAGCCCACACAGAGGCATACCGACAATCTTTCTGCCCACGAATAATACGAAACTGGAATAGGAGGAAGAACCGATAGAGGTACTCAAAGTACCCTCCGCCATACACCGTCAGTGGCTTGTGGAGTATGGATGTAGATGTAGAAAAAGTCTGCAGTACTGTAATCTACTGTATCCTTTTATGCGTGTACCCTGTTCTATGACAGACCAATGACAGCATTCTCTCGCTACGAGGTCCGTAAAAGGAGGACCCATGAAAGTGTGGACTCACCACGAGAAATACACTAAACCATCAAAGAAACTGGTATAGGCATGCGTGTTCAAGTACAGAGATATGTAAACAGGCAGAATACGGCGCTGCGGTACGCAACACCTATATAAGACAACAAGCGTCTGGCGCAGTTGTTAGATCGGTTACTGTTGCTACAATGGTAGGCTATCGAGATTTAAGTGAGTTTGAACGCGGTGTTACAGTCGGCGCACGAGCGATGGGACACAGCATTTCCGAGGTAGCGATGAAGTGGGAATTTTCCTGGTCGACCATCTCAAGAGTGTAGCGTGAATATCAGGCATCTGGTAAAACACCATATCTACGACATCGCTGTGGCACGAAAAAGATCCTGCAAGAACGGAACCAACGACGACTGAATTGTTCATCGTGACGGAAGTGCAACCCTTCCGCAAATTGTTGCAGATTTAAATGCTGGGCCAGCAACAAGTGTCAGAGTGCGAATGATTCAACGAAACATCATCGATATGGGCTTTCAGAGCCGTCGACCCACTCGTGTACCCTTGATAACTGCACGTTACTAAGCTTTACGCCTCATCTGGACCCGTCAACGTCGACATTGGACTGCTGATGTCTGGAAACCTGTTGCCTGGTCGGAAGAGTCTCGTTTCAAGTTGTATCGAGCGAATGGACGTGTACGTGTATGGAGAAAACTTCATCAATACAATGACCCTGCATGTCAGCAGGGGATGTTCTAGCTCGGGGAGGCTCTGTAATGGTGTGGGGTGTGTGCAGTTGGAGTGATGTAGAACCCCTGATACATCTAGATACGCCTCTGACAGGTGACACGTACGTCTGATCACCCGCATCCATTCAAGTCTATTGTGCATTCCGACGGACTTGGGCAATTCCAGCTGGACAATAGGACACCTTACACGCCCAGAATTGCTACAGTGTGACTCCGGCAACACTCTTTTGAGTTGAAACACTTCCCCTGGTCACCAAACGCTCCAGACACGAACATTATTGAGCAAATCTGGGATGCCTTGCAACGTGCTGTTCAGAACACATCTTCAACCCCTCGTACTCTTACGGATTAATGGACAGCCCTGCAGGATCCATGGTGTCAGTTCCCTTCAGCACTGCTTCAGACATTAGTCGAGTCCATGTCACGTCGTGCTGCGGCACTTTTGCGTGCTCGCGGGGGTCCTACACTATATTGGACAGGTACCAGTTTCTTTGGCTCTTCAGTGAATTATTTCGGTGGAGGCCTGAGCTCACTCGCGTGAGCGACAGCTTAAGTGAGGCCACACTGGCTATCTTCAGCGTTAACAGGTTAAACTTGCGGTCGTCCTATAATCAGCTCTTAGGTAGTTAGAATGCAATGTCATACAGCCACTAATATGTCCATCCCTAAGAGGACATTGTGGTGTTCAAACCAATCTTCGGGCTGATGCTTTTCTTCGTTTATACGGGTTTCGGCACTGACAGTTGATATTGAGGAGGTGGTATCAAGCATAACATGGAATGAAACAATTTGTATAAGCACGTGTGGAGTTTATGAAAATTAGAGCTGCAGGCGAATGCATGTTGCACGTACCGTTACCTTTTGGAAAATTCGGAAAATATGAGTAAGCACACGCGAATCAGAATTGTACTTAAATTGCAACCTGTCGCTAGCTGGAGAAGAATGACAGAGTTAACAACACTGTCTTGAAATGACCATGTATATAGACTGTTTGCGAAGAGAATGTTACCTATTAATATTAGAGCCTCCTTTTCTGTTTCCATAACGGAGACATCTCAGCTGTGAGGTGATATGCCAGCTAAATCTGCCATATGTCGAACAGTAGGCCGGCCTTGCTATGAACGTCTTTTTTTGTTACAAAAGTTAAAAGATCCTCCATTATCTATCACGTTTCTTTAAAGTTAGTGACGCTTGACAAGCGAAGTCTACATAATTATAGTTTACGTCGCCCGAATTCAAAAAAATGGTTCAAATGGCTCTGAGCACTATGGGACTTAACATCTATGGTCATCAGTCCCCTAGAACTTAGAACTACTTAAACCTAACTAACCTAAGGACAGCACACAACACCCAGCCATCACGAGGCAGAGAAAATCCCTTACCCCGCCGGGAATCGGACCCGGGAACCCGGGCGTGGTCGCCCGAATTACGATTCCCCTTACATACAGGAAAAATTCCTAAACCGCCAAACACCGACGCGTTAAACTGTGGTGAACAGAACGTAAAAAGACATTTAAAACAGCCAAGCTATGTTTGTAACTTTCCAAACAACTTATTAAGTTATTTTTGGATCGATAGTTTCTGCAATAAGCTGTCTACATGTAATCTCTGTAAGATTTATTTCATGCATAACAGAAAACAACTGTGCCCCCATAGGTCTCGAAGAATACGCAAAATATTGTAGAAACATTTTTACAGAAACAATCCACATTGACACCATCTCAAACACCTAGTGTCCCTTTTGCAGCATCCTGTCTGTGCTTATGCCCTACACATAGCATTTAAAGAAGTTTCGATATCACACTACTATTTTTCTGATAATTGCGAGAAAGGTAAGATTAGGTTTTAACGTCACGCCGACATCGGTAATTGCAACATATCCTCTACGTGCGCTAGTCGTGTACGCCGAGAGCTAGAAACCAGACTTCGACAATCCATGTCTTTCAACTGCAATATATTTTATTTCTAGTATTGCGGAAATGCTGCATAATTAAATTCACGTGTTAACTCCGCCAAGTCCGCTAAAGCTGGCTTGATTTCGAACGTCATCCTCCGCAGAAAAGACAATATGTCAGTTTCATACGTTGAATGCTACGCAGTATTAATCTCTGCACTGATTTAATAGAATACTCACTCCAATCCAAATAATTCAGGCTGTATTAATGAAAATCCGATGTTTCCTCTTGTCGGAGTCTTCACGAAGAAAGTGAATGTTGTGCAGTGCATGTTAACCCTGACAAACGAGGGAAAGAATTTTTATGATGACAGGTAGCTTTGTACAGGTGTTCATGACATCGAAGCATTGTATGTTAAACGTAGTGGAACTGAATATTTATTTTTAATTGCTTAATTTATTTATAAATTATATGCATCGACTTTAAAGCCCACGAGCCAAACCATTAAACACACTTTGTTTTTTTTTTTTTTTTTTTGCAATACCATGGTTCATTCTTTTTACTCACTACCACTACTGTTGTACTTAAAAACTGACCACGCAAGAGAAATTGAGTAACTTGATGAAGCCTTGTGCTTTAACGTAATTTTTTTCTGGCGGAGAAAAGCGAGGAAACAAATTTACAGAGTGATCGTAAAATTTAAATGTTAGATTCCGCTTGAGGTATATTTTAAAGCCAGATACGAAACTGTTTCTACTGATCACGGGTTGCGTGCCAAACATCGAAGTTTATGAAATCTGCGACATCTGTGTCGTACAGGCACCGTGATTGTGGCATCCCATTTAATAGGTATATACTTTCAACTAGATGTCTGACGCAGGTCAGAAAAAAAAACTACGTAAGAATTCCCGTAAACAGTGTACATCCGCAAGTATTTGACGGAAACTGAGTACAACAGTAATATCGTGGCACAAGCAACGCATAGCAGTCAGGAAGAGTAGCTGATAGGACTCGTTTGGTGGTAATCCTGCAGTAAATATTGGACTCAAATATTTTAACAAGGTTTGTATATTACTGGAATGCCTTTATTTCCTTAAGGCTTATAAACTTAACTCCTCTACGATTTAAACGACTTCAGGGCTAAGTGACGAGGCTTTCAGTAGAGTTGATCACAATTGCTGGTTGGAGAGAACCGCTTTCAGCATGCTGTACACCTACTTCGATACGCTAGGCTTGCTACAAAAAGGCGTCCTGGCAGGTATTAGAAAGCAAAAGTCAGCGCAAGGTAAACGGCGTGCATTCAGGTTATGCCGTAGTCGTGAGAGCCTTTGGTCCAGTAATACCTCACGAGCACCGCCGCCGACACAGATAGCCCACTCTCAGTGAGATTGCTCCAGTTTCCTCTCCTCACAGATGGAGCGCTGTACCTCTCACAAGTCATATTTCACGACCCTCCTACCTGTAATTAGCACTGACCTCAAACTCGTGTAATTTATATTCGGCGTTAAAGAACTGGCATCAGTGTCGGATTCGGTGAATAATTTTCATTTCCTCAGCACTATCAAACGTATCACAAATAAGTAGCAATCACTTCTCTCCCGTCATAATTGTAAGAAGCCAGTTATTCGAGATGATTTGATGGAACCCATCTTCGTGCGCTTCCTTGACAAAACTGATCTGGCACTTTCAGTTAGTAAGTAATATGTTCATTCGTATTCATTACACTATTAAAACTCCTCTACCTTTAGCAAGCTGCTCGTAGGATGGAGACAAAGCCGTAGTTTCGCCTTTTTCCCTTCATTGTCATTTCAGTTCCCACGAAGGGAGGGGCTGGCAGCGGATAAAACCGCTCTCCAGCCAAAGGTTACATAAATTTAATATATATATATATATATATATATATATTAAATAAATAATATATATATATATATATATTAAATTTATGTAACCTTTGGCTGGAGAGTCTAATGATAGTGTTAATGGTGCTATGAATATGGGACCCTGTGGAACCGTAGGTACCGACTAAAAGTCAGCGAGATGGAGGAAGACAGAGAGAGGGAGGAGGAAAATGGAGGGAAGATGTGAGGTGGAGCATTGTGACTAGGTGTGGAAAGAGGAGTGTATCTAGGATCGGGTTTCAGCGTTGGGGAGAGGAAGTTCGTTAAAATTCAGGCAGGAGAGGATGGATAACGCATGAAGTTCCACAGAAAGTGGAATATGGATGTAGTACCGCAACAGAGTACCTGGACAGTTTAGTTTACCTCTTAGTGAAGGCTGCTTATTAAGAACAGCGCTCAGGGTCAGTCAGTCGACAGACAATACACAGAGCAATGCCGAGGAATCAGGAGCAAGAATCTTGCAAGTCACAGATCTCATTCTGTTCTTATTCATATTCTTTTTTAAGTTATTGGGCCTTTAGAAAGTAAAATGACATATGGTTAAAGTCGATGATGAGCACAAGTATTTTTCCAAATAAGCTGAAGGTCGGAAAATTGTGAACTTTTCCGAAGTAAATTATATTATACATCGCATAACAATTTGTACCTGTACATGCGTAACACATACTTAACTTTGCGTTCTTCCTTACGGCAGGTCTTGCATGGGGGAAGCCTCGTCAGAGAGGTCCACCGCATGAGCGTCTAGGGAAGTGATTCCAGTGCTTGTTTCCCGTTGCCTTCCACTGATGATGATGAAATGTTAATGAGGACAACACAACACCCAGTCCCTGAGCGGAAAGATCTCCGACCCAGCCGGGAATCGAACCCGGGCCCCTTGACATGACAGATCGCCGCGCTGACCACTCAGCTACAGGGGCGGACTAACACATACTACTTTTCATTATTATTTCCATTTATTGACTTGCGGTTCGTGACCTTTAAGCCATCTCAGTAATGGAAAGGGGATACGACAGTGTATTGGAGACTATCTTCTTGTCAGTTACAGTAACACAAATATAAAGAGAACGCAACACCCAGTCCCGAGAAGATTAAAATCTCTAGCCCGGAGTGGAATAGAACCCACGCACTTTCGGTTAGCAATCTGACGGGCTGACCTCGCAGCTACCACCGAGTCTGCTAGTAAAGCTCTGTGCTGAATAGTCAAGTAAAGCTATTTCAAACCACATGTACGTTTTACTTCGGGTGCAACTGTTGCAAACACAACTAGAATTAAACATTACTCGTCATAATATGACGTAAGAAATAAATCTGACGTTTTGGTTTCTAAACTTAAACGTGAATATTCCAGTAGTGCTATATTTATCTTGAAGATCTCTTTGGGAATTAATAAAGTGAGACTCGAGCGACTGTTTATAAGGAAAAAAGGACAAATAGACACGTTGTGTACAAGGAAAATCAGTTTTTTGTTAGAGTTTATAGGAGCCATGGAGTAGTCTGTCTATTTAATGAAATAAGACGAAAAAACACCAGAGTTTGGAGGCAACAGTGTTACTTGACATCGTTTTGCAACCTGATGCGACCACAAACATATTTTCCACACTGCTGTCGCCTTCTAAGAGCGCAGGGACCTCTCCAGGAAAATACTACACCCTCTTCCTCAAACACTCTAGTCTTGTAACGTTATAATTAATATTGGTATGTAAACATAAAGAGTGTCAACGTTATGTCGATTTCAGCAAGACTTTTCCGCTGGAAAGTCTTAATACAATCGTTTTAAACCAGTTTATAGCTATGCAGGAAAATTATAAGGCCGATTGCATATAACAGTAGGCGACAGAGAAAAGACAACATAAACAATAATTTGTATTAACGAAATTCTAGAGAAGTAATGGCTGACAGAAACGATGTAGCTTTCACTCTCCGATGCTGTGTGTGTTTTGTATTGTCAGAAACATGTCAGATAACAGAAACGCAGCCTTTTAACTGCGACAAGAATAAGGAAATAGCGAAAGTACCGAAAGAAAAAGTTGATAGTTGTTAATAAAAAGAGTATGCAGTGAGGACAAGGAGCGGAGGCGGCAGAAAAGAGAGTGCAGGCTGCGAAGTTACCTCTCGGTTCCGCCGGTGGTTGCGCAGCTAGCAGCGGACAGCGGAGCGAGGGCACTAGCACTGTCGTGGCATAGTTGGCCAGAGCACAGACTAACAGATTTCACTGCGGCGCGCGCGAGCCTCCTGCAGCCACCAAACTCGTCCTGCGCTCACCTGCTACCCCCCCTCCAGTACCCCCACCCACCCTCTCCCACTCCTCGGCCACGCGCGTCAAGCGCTTGCTCTCTCTCTCTCTCTCTCTCTCTCTCTCTCTCTCCCTCTCCCTCCCTCCGTCTCTCGCGCCCCACGACGTCAACAACAATACGACTCTTACCAATCACAGACATTACCGCTAGAACAAACTCTACAACGTTGCCAAATCTACTGTCGTTATCGATTTGCACTGTTTCACCCCGGAACAAGCGCGATTTGCTTTCATTTTGTAAATCAAAGTACTTGCTGCTGCAAGTCCTTATTACTGTTTCTTTAACTTACATACGACGCGTTTAACTCTTAGTTGGTAACATGCGAAAAAAATGGCGTTTAAGGTAACATCTGTCTGGGAGACTAAAATGACCAGATTTTTCAAAAAAATTCCACTGTAGTGAATACCGAAAATAAATAACAATTTAAAACCTTGATAAAAAGTTAATACTACACTACTGACCATTAAAATTGCTACACCAAGAAGAAATGCAGATGATAAACAGTTATTCATTGGACAAATATACTATACTAGAACTGCCATGTGATTACATTTTCACGCATTTTTGGTGCATAGATCCTGAGAAATCAGTACCCAGAACAACCACCTCTGGCCGTAATAACGGCGTTGATACGCCTGGGCATTGAGTCAAACAGAGCTTGAATGACGTGTACAGGTACAGCTGCCCATGCAGCTTCAACACGATACCACAGTTCATCAGTAGTGACTGGCGTATTGTGACGAGCCAGTTGCTCGGCCGCCATTGACCAGACGTTTTCAGTTGGTGAGAGACCTGGAGAATGTGCTGGCCAGGGCAGCAGTCGAACATTTTCTGTATCCAGAAAGGCCCGTACAGGACCTGCAACACGCGGTCGTGCATTATCCTGCTGAAATGTAGGATTTCGCAGGGATCGAATGAAGGGTAGAGCCACGGGTCGTAACACATCTGAAATGTAACGTCCACTGTTCAAAGTGCCGTCAATGCGAACAAGAGGTGACCGAGACGTGTAACCAATGGCACCCCATACCATCACGCCGGGTGATAACGCCAGTATGGCGATGACGAATACACGCTTCCAATGTGCGTTCACCGTGATATCGCCAAACACTGATGCGACCATCATGATGCTGTAAAAAGAACCTGGATTTATTCGAAAAAATGACGTATTGCCATTCGTGCACCCAGATTCGTCGTTCAGTACACCATCGCAGGCGCTCCTGTCAGTGACGCAGCGTCAAGGGTAACCGCAGCCATGGTCTCCGAGCTGATAGTCCATGCTGCTGCAAACGTCGTCGAACTGTTCGTGCAGATGGTTGTTGTCTTGCAAACGTCCCCATCTGTCGACTCAAGGATCGAGACGTGGCTGCACAATTCGTTACAGCCATGCGGATAAGATGCCTGTCATCTGGACTGCTAATGATACGAGGCCATTGGGATCCTGCACGGCGTTCCGTATTATCCTCCTGAACCCACCGATTCCATATTCTGCTAACAGCCATTGGATCTCGACCAACGCGAGCAGCAATGTCGCGATACGATAACCCGCAATCGCGATAGGCTTCAATCCGACCTTTATCAAAATCTGAAACGTGATGGTATGCATTTCTCCTCCTTACACGAGGCATCACAACAACGTTTCACCAGGTAACGCCGGTCAACTGCTGTTTGCGTATGAGAAATCGATTGTAAACTTTCCTCATTTCAGCACGTTGTAGGTGTCGCCACCGGCGCCAACCTTGTGTGAATGCTCTGAAAAGCTAATCATTTGCATATCACGGCATCTTCTTCCTGTCGGTTCAATTTCGCGTATGTAGCACGTCATCTGCGAGGTGTAGCAATTTTAATGGCCAGTAGTATAACATTTTTACTGTTTTTCAATCACATTTTGCAATACAATACGAAAAATTTATAAAATTAAGTACCTGTTTTTACATAAAATAGTTTATAAAGGATATTATTCTTTTGCAAAATTCCCAAAATTTAATATTATGGAATAGTTTCTTAACTTGAGATGTGTTTTCTCAAATATCTTGATATACATGCAAAGAAATAGTTCATCTGGTCATGATAAATTATGGCAGTTTTGGTTTTATCATTTTCCCTACTCTGAAGAGAGTCAACACCATCTTGTTCATTCTCGGACGTGCAGAGAATATCATTCACATCTATTTCAGAATCACTGTCATGGTATGAGTCTGATATGTGATCTTCCTCAGGAACATAAGAATCGTCTGAATGATAATCACCATCGCTTTCTTCAAACTGCTCTAAAGCCATATGCACCATTCTTTTGCTTCTTTGTGACACACAGGGTATCCCTCCTCTAGTAGTCATCTACGAGTAATGAGATATTTGAAAAATAAAGAGTATGACAAAAAAAGTACTCGTTTAGAGTAATATCCTTATGTCAAACGGAGTAAAAATCTTACCTCTACAGTAATATCCGCCTGTGAGACGATGTGACTGACGTTTGTGTGCGAGTAAAACAATACTATCGTGGAAAAGAGACAATGACGTCCACACAGTAGCAAGTTCAACTCAGGAATGAAGCATAGCTGAAATATCAGATCCTAGTAACAATGCACGTCTGTCAACAATACATTGAGAGCTCTTATACCCGCCTAAGAGATGGATGTTACCAACTGAGGGTTAGGAAGACAATTCCAGTTGTCGAATACGTGTATTTTTGTTTACTGGTATATGGGATCTCAAACGCGTACATCTTGAGTCTCAGCTGCATCATTCCGGTAAATTCATTGTAATACAGGACAAAAAATGTGTAAATATATTCTTACAGTCGTCAACTGTCCTACAGATATTGGGAATGTAAAAATATTTTTTCCTTAAAATGAGAACAATCGCCTTCAGTCACAAATCGTGATCTTATTTCAATGCACTATCTATTTCCCGTCATCGGGGCATTGACAGACTACATCATTGTTTTCCAAATTTAGGTTAATTCTGGTCCTGGTAAGACGAAGTTGTTGTATTACAAATTGGCACATTTGAATATGTTTACAAAACTATATCTAATCGAAAAATAACTTATTGTTTCCAGTAGTGGATACATGGTTTTGAAGTATAGTATGAATAGACATGTTGATATACGTATATACACTTTTCATTCCACAAAACATATTTCTGTATAAAAAATTTTGAGTGGTCTTTCACACAGAAACTCACACATACCTATTATTGCTCATAAAGAGTTCATTTGCACACAAGAAGACATAGACATGTGTATAATGAATACACCGGTTGGCTATAATTAAAGTGCAGTGAATGTTGGTAAATATGGTAATGTGTTAAATCGGAACAGATTTACCTTGGAAAAAAATAGTTTCAATCTTGGTTGCCAGATGCAAATCTGGCGCTGTCTGTCGACGTCTCTGGTGCTCATATTGAACTAATTGTGTAAGCGGCAGTTAACAATGAATATCAACATTAAGCCATTCTCAGTTGTTTGAACTTTTCTGCTCACGTCTCGTTTTAAGCCATTACGTATGGAAACATTTCTGTACCTCTTTCTTGCATTCACAGAGCAAGATTTCCACATGGTGGCCAAAACTGGTATTAACTTGGCTCTGAGCACTATGCGACTTAATTTCTGAAGTCATCAGTCTGGTATTAACTTTTTCCAGTGTAAATCTGTCCCACATTAACGCATAATTTCGCTGTTATACGATAATTACAGCCCGCACTGGACCTCTATGAGTAACTGCATTTTCATTATAACCACCTGGTACTGACAAACCAGAAACAAACCAGTCTCACATACTGTTAGAGACAATCAGTGAGTGCAGATGCTACCCTTTGACTCTTGAGAACATTTTTCGCAACAGAACGACCGCTATTTATCATAGCGTTTTCACTAACTTATATATGTCATTTTTGCAGTTTCGTTGAATTTAAGGCTTCTGTCGAAACAGCTAAAGTGACCCACTGAGCGACTTCCATATTTGGCTTTTGCTGCCATGTCTTCATACTTTTAACGATGCCTATGTATGTATCTAACGCTTCCAACTAACCGATTTTATCATTTTTATTTAATTTGTGGATGCACGAGACACTCATAACCAGCAACAAGTGCACACACACACACACACACACACACACACACACACAAAACACATGACAACCACATGAAAAAAAAAGTTGAAAGAACTCCAGGAATTAGATACACCTATTGAAATTGATGTTTTGGAAGACATTGAGATACACTGACATACAAAAAAGAAACTATTCAAAATACTTAACGTTGATCTTGAATTCTTGTCTCAAGTGGAAATTTTTTCATATATCTGATAACAAAGTGTACAGTTCTTAAGTTTCTATATAACGTAACTCAAACTGAATCTTGCCACATGTTTCCTTCATTTTATATTTATTTGTGTAGGCCATTGTGCAAAGCCATTTAAAATAAGACAAAAAAATAAAGAAAGAAATTTATTCAGGTGTTTCGATAGTGTGTTCAAAGTGTAGTATATAGAGAGAAGAGATCACGTAATTGATAGGTTACCAAATAACATTTTTCATGTTTTCAGAAATGTTTCTTGTACTGTTAAAGTAACGCATCTTGTCTGCTGACGACATATACAATATCTCTGTCACTCATTTGTTAATTTTTCTGATTCTGCGGTGTACGTTTTAACTTTGTGTCTAATTTGTTTATGTTTCTATTTCTGGAATACACAGGCAAGCAATGCCTGAGTGGTGATCAGCATGAGTGAGTTTGTGGATAACAAGGCAGTCAAATTTCAGTAAGTTGCTTTCAGATTTTCAATATATTTAGGGCAAGAAAATTAATTAATGATTACTTTTCATATGTTTTCATTACAGAGGTGTAACGAGAACATTGTAGCAGCTAAAACTCAGCAGTCATCACATTTTAGATGCCTTAACATAGTAATAGAAACGTAATTGAAATTAGAATCTATTTTCGAAAACTTTTAGTTGCTAAGACAAGCGAAATAAATAAATTTTTAGCTGGTAGCAGTAAATAATTTGATTTTGGAATCAAATTATGGAATTTAAAAATCATAGGCTTCCAGTTATCATTTTATAATGGACAAGATAAAAAGACTGAATTTTCTTTTAATTTTGTGTCCTGTCCCCACCTCTGTATTTCCTCTACACAATAGAAATGCTAAAGTCACAGCTTCTTCCGCTCCACCTCAATGAGCTGACTACTCTGTTCTCGCCCATCCTGCACAACTCCAAAAATGTTAGAGGTACTCACATCTTCTGATTAACTAGATAGTCTCCTTTTGGCGTGGTCCCCGTAATTCAAATATTGCGAACCCTCAAAAAAGTGGTTCAAACGGCTCTGAGCACTATGGGACTTAACATCTGAGGTCATCAGTCCCCTAGAACTTAGAACTACTTAAACCTAACTAACCTAAGGACATCACACACATCCATGCCCGAGGCAGGATTCGAACCTGCGACCGTAGCGGTCACGCGCTTCCAGACTGAAGCGCCTAGAACCGTACGGCCACACCGGCCGGCGCGAACCCTCACTTCAGAATCATTAGTATCACCTATATCTTTGTATAAGAAAACCCATTTCACTGATGACCCACACGCTGTCTTCTTCAGCATTGAACCCCGTCTTCATTTTCTTCCAGTAACTTTTTCAATGAGCCGCCGATCTAGAACATAAAATCATCGTTATCCTTATCGTTGATTTGATTATATCGCACATCAGAAAGAACAGTGGCACAACTCAAAAATGCAATATTTGAGAAAAAACGGCATGGTTCTCTGTATTCCGCCTCAGTTACACTATGTCAGGGATTCCTGCGCAAACACTGTCTCCACGGGCTTGTACACCGTAATTACTCTACCAAGCAAACATCATTGGGGTTACACTTGTTTGGAATGAGACGTTCCTGGGGGGGGGGGGGGGGGCGGGGGGGGGGGGGCTTTGGGGGGAAGGGTCCAATGGGGGCCGAACCGCACAATAACCTTGGGTTCGTTGTGAGACGGCGGTGGGATGAGTGGACTGCAGTAGCCTGTTCTGGGGTTGTGAACCACTGAGGTCTACGACAGGGACAAAGCCTCCCCGCCGTTTCTAGGTCCCCAGTTCAATACGCAATATATACGATTTCAACTCGTTTTTCATTTTTTATTTTAATGGAAGTACTAATATATATATATATATATATGAGGGAAGTTTCGGCAGCAAGGAAGGCAGCAAAAGGAACTGGCCATGTATATATATATTATTGGTGTCTTGCCCTTAAAGAGCGTATTTGGACTAAACTACATGGCCAGTTCCTTTTGCTGCCTTCCTTGCTGCCCAAACTTCCCTCATATATATATATATATATATATATATATATATATATATATATATATATATATATTAGTACTTCCATTAAAATAAAAAATGAAAAACGAGTTGAAATCGTTGCATTAGGTTCAAATGGTTCAAATGGCTCTGAGCACTATGGGACTCAACTGCTGTGGTCATAAGTCCCCTAGAACTTAGAACTACTTAAACCTAACTAACCTAAGGACATCACACACATCCATGCCCGAGGCAGGATTCGAACCTGCGACCGTAGCGGTCGTGCGGTTCCAGGCTGTAGCGCCTTTAACCGCTCGGCCACTCCGGCCGGCTCGTTGCATTAGGAAAACAAAAAATGCGAAGTTATAATTTACGGAAATTAATTCAATTTTATACGAATCATTATTTAGGTTCAATAATAGAAACACATTTTACGAAAACATTTAATCATAAATCGGCTTATATAATGCAGCAGCACTTTTCATCGAGAAACAGTGTCTGTTCTTTCAGACACACATGCACGTCTGAAGGACATTGTAATGTCAGATACAGACACTGTACAAACACCGACGTTGTAATAACCAATTATATTAAACATTACATTCTGTTTACCTTTTAAATGGAAAGCGTCGCAACTCAAAATTTTTCGTTACACTTGAATGGCCCATGCATGTCTGGCAGTAGCAACACTGAAGTGACACTGTTCTTGGCACGGCGAGTCATGTACTAGCCTACAACAAAACTGACGCAACTGTCCTGAAGTGGACAAATTGCAAGATACAGATGTGACTTTTTCATGTATGCACATCACACGTATTTCTCAATGTTATCAGCTAAAAATTGCCGTTGTTTGACTTGGCACTTTTTCTGCCGGGGTACGATGTGATATCAGTTCCATGATACAACAGAAATTCAAATATATCGTTGATTCATTTACTATCTGATATCTGTATTGTAATTCAAAAGCATTTATTTTCATCAAACTTTTACAATGTGTTTCTAATTACATTAAAGCAGGGATACCACTGTATCGTTGACAACAACCATTTTATCCATTTGGGACAAGGACAATTGAAATAATAATGGAGAAAAAATAACTCGTTCGTTAAGGTCGCAAAGTAATTCAGCGAAAGGTTTCCTCCAATAGAAAACTTTAAATGTTTCCATAGCAGTTTTGTAGACATTGTACCACACGTTTTCTTCCACTATGATCATTTTTGAACCCACTGAAACGCTCAGTATGACAGACTAAAGTGTCACAGAACTTCCCGCATGATAAAGAAACACATTGTGGTTTTTACGCTTCTCCATATGCTCTGAATAAATAAAACATTGCCGACCGCTGTGGCCAAACGGTTCTAGGCGCTTCAATCCGGAACCGCGCTGCTGCTACGGTCGTAGGTTCGAATCCTGCCTCGGGTATGGGTGTGTGTGATGTCCTTAGGTTAGTTAGGTTTAAGTAGTTCTAAGTCTAGGGGACTGATGACCTCAGATGTTAAGTCCCATAGTGCTTAGAGCCATATGAACCATTTTTAAATAAAATATTCCTTCCGCATGGAGCAATATTAAATTAGGCTTGGCGAATAAATGACATGTTTCTCTTGGCTGACGACACATATTTTGTATCCTTGAACACCTGAAGCCTCTTTTCTCCACTCAAATAGTTACGACAGGTTTACTGCAATATCTCATCCTTGAACGAATTGATTATGGAGTTCCTGTCCCACCAGTTTCGTTGACATTCTGTTCTCACGTCGCATATTAAACTCAGCAATCACGTTAATAATAGTGGTCTTCTGTTTAGAAGTACCTACCCTCTGTAGTGCCATCCTGACGCTCCCAGTAAGAGTAATTTTCATTCCACTGTTGTGTTCAGGTTTTCATGAACTCAGCTTGTTGTTATGATACTGTTTACAATAGTTATAGATGTCTCTAGTATGTCATCGAATGCTGTCACAGATGCACCAACGAAGCGGGCAGTGGCAATTTATCTTCGCTACATGTCTATCATAACGGTCGTCAGCACAATACCACAATGTTCACAGACGTACTGGCATTGCCGGCTGGAGTGGCCGAGCGGTTCTAGGCGCTACAGCCTGGAATCGCGCAAACGCTACGGTCGCACGTTCGAATCCTGCCTCGGGCATGGATGTGTGTGATGTCCTTAGGTTAGTTAGGTTTAAGTAGTTCTAAGTTCTAGGGGACTGATGACCTCAGAAGTTTAGCCCCATAGTGCTCAGAGCCATTTGAACCATTTTGAACGTACTGGCATGTTAGAACACTTTCACTGTTATTTTACCGCAATGTACAATCAAATGAAAACGTTAACGCATTACATGTAGACCAAAAAGGAAGGTTCGGATATTATATGTTTTGTACTAGGATGTCCACATTATTTCGCCCGTGTATGTGAAGGGTCTTAATCTGTAACTTCTCTGCATCTACAGATATACTCAACAAAACACCTTACGGTGTGTGGCAGAGAGTACTTTTGTTACCGCTGTCATTTCCCCCTTCTCTGTCCCATTCGCGAAAGACGCGTGGGAGGAATGACTGTCTATAGCTGCCACGTGAGGCTTAATTTCTGCGATTTTCTCGTCGTGGTCATTTCGAAAGACATATGTAGGAGGAAGAAACATTTTGCTCAACTCTTTTTGGAACGTATGCTCTCGGAATTTCAACAGAGAACCTCTCCGTTACCCACATCGCCTCTCTTGCAGAGACTACGCTGGAGCTTGGTGAGCATTCTCGCGTTTACTATGTCATCCCGTCGCGAAACGAGTCGCCCTTCGTTGGATCTTCTCTATCACATCTATTAATCCAACACAATGAGGGTACGAGACTAATAAGCAATTCTCAAAAATAGCTCTCACAAGTGTTTTGTAAGGCACCTCTTTAGTGCATGAATTACATTTTCTTAAGATTTTTCCTATGAATCTCAGCTGGGCATTAGCTTTTCCTACGACTGAGAAAGCGAAGTATGTGGAGTGCATACTCCCCATCGTCAGGTGTCCACATCCTCGCCAATACTCACACTTAAAACGCTCTCTAAACGATAGAAAAAAGATGTTCTGCTTCCATATCTAGCATAGTTAAAATATTTCGGTCCAGTAAGTATAGATCAGTTACAGTAACAGTAAATACAGGATATCTCCAGTGAAAAATTTAGTTGTAACCTTACCACGTAGCTTAATGTTCCTCAGTACTTGCAGTGGCACTGTGTCACACCTCCAGGACCACATAGAAGTGGTATAGTAACAGAAAGTGAATATCTAGCCCTGGGATGTAGACTCGAGGTACATTGAAGGCCAATACTCCTGACGGTTGCGCTGTGGACATTACCCGTGACTTTTCCAATGCCTATACACCATCTACTCTTTTTATATTTCAGTTAGATTGCATCTATTTTCGGCATAGCTTATATAGAACCGTTGCTTTCCAGATCATTATTGCACTCTTAAACCACATATATATGCTAGTCGTGATAAAATGTTACAACTGTAAATGATTTTATTACTATTACAATGATTGTCAGTTACGTCACTAATCGAATGTACATCATCCGTCCGAAAAGTTCCGAGTCTGGTTTGATTCCTGGCGTCTAAGGGACGTCAGCACAGTAATTACGGTGGCAGCTTGAACTAACAACTGTAATCAACAGATGTGCATTCGACCAGTCAGTTGTGAGCAGACGTGTTAAGCAGTGGACATGCGGCCGTAATGTGTCAACGTTGTTGTCACAAGTGGCGATGGTGCAACATCTCCAAATTAAGTGTTCAAGACATTCTCCGGAAGTTTTTAAGGAAGAGAAAAGTGCAACGTTCGTCCTGCATACAATGATTCTCAAACAGAAACAACAACGCGTGAACGTCTGCGTCGTCTTGATTGTAGTGCAAAACACGGACAATTCTTTTCTGAAAAAGAGCATAACGGACCAGGTGACTTGGTGTCATCAATACTAACCTACCACAGAAGGACGAAGCAGAAAATCACATGAAGGGTTAACACTTTGGCTACATTACTGACACTGAAGCCAGTGTCAGACGTGAGTTGAACAACATTCCAAAGAAGGACTTTCTGACAATTTCACATGCTTGTACGAGCGTGCTATGCGTTGTACTTAAGTGAAGGGAAACCATGTAGGACATATAAAGCATTGAAAGCACCAACTTAACTTTTAGATAATTTTTGGTAATCGAATCTCGAAACATTTTGTATTGACGGGGTATGACCCGCCACGAACATACTGTGTCATCACACACTTCATTATTACGGACCGTTTATCGAGAACACATTTTCATCCAAGATGGGTGAAAATTCATAAGATGTGTGTTCCTTCATACTGAACACTTAAGAAATGGATTTAGAGTTTAACTTTGGCCGTAGTTCTCTTGATGATCAACATGAAGGACTTCCAGCAGCAGTAACCACATAAAAAAGATACGGAGAAAATTGAACAACTGGTGTTGGTCGATTGCCGATTAAAGGCACACGAAATATGTTATGTATTAGGTGTATTGGATAAAAGATTGTGGCACATCTGTGTGCAACGTAAATAGACGCAGTTTTGGACGCTCGCCAAATTCAAATGAGATGTGGAATTCCTTAGCAAAGTTTCAACTAATTTAGAGCAGATTTTGTTGTCTACTTTGTACGTGGGCAGGCCATTTCGCATCAGAAACGAAACAGCTGTCAGGTAGGTGAGAAGAAGTCGATGATTCTGTTCAAAAAGAAGGGGAAATCTTATTCACAATACAATAAGGTTGAAGTTGTTTTCCGATAATGTACAGAGATTCTTCTTATTAATTATTTTGCATGATGTAAAACAATCCCTGGTGATTACAACACAAGTCTAGTGAATAAACACGAGAATGCCTTGAATTCAAAAGAAAATAATCACCATTCATCAGGACAAAGAAACAAACTTGTCCATTGCAGATGTTGAGAATATGAAGTGCCCATCAATTTTTTCACCGGCTAGCTTTTATCTACTCCCACATGAAAAGAAACCTATGTCAGAATGAGGTTTTGAGACAGATGAAAGATTTTAGCAGCTGTATACGGAAATTATAAAGACCTTTCAGAATCACGATTCAGGGATAGAATATAATCACTGGAAAATAGTTACAGGAAGAGCATTGACCTGTATGGGGACTAGGCTAGACTGTTAGTTATTGCGTTATACACCAAAGGTTTTCACTGTCAGACCTGGAAATATTCTCCTTTCCCGTAGAGAATTAAAATGTGAACCCTGCACCTACAACAACAGTGTCCATAGGCAAAATATTCCGTGAATATTACTGTGTGCTGGCCTTTCAATAGAACACAGTTTACGTCTACTTTTACTGTCCTGAACTCCGCTCTTAAATGAATTGCGTGGCCGCTTGGATTGAGGCGCCATGTCCCGGATTGCGCGGCCCCTCCCGCCGGAGGTTTGAGTCCTCCCTCGGGTATGGGTGTGTGTGGTCGTCCTTAGCATAAGTTAGTTTGAGTAGTGAGTATGTCTAGGGGCCGATGGCCTCTGCAGTTTGGTCCCTTAGTAATTCACATACATTTGAACATTTGAATACTGTACACATATTCGGCTTTGGGCATATGAAGAAAGGTTTACGCTTTCATACACAAAGATTCTCGTATCTCTGTTATGAAATCAAAATCGCAGTTATAGTTAAAAAGATTGATGCAGGCCAGTTCGTACATATTAAGAAATCGTGTAACCATGTGCGTAAACCACATTTGTCATTTCACTGCCTTTTAGCTTAGTCAAATGTTAGCTGCATGCGCGAAAGGTATTAACTACTTGCTTCTGCGCAGTTATTCTAATACTTTTGATAGTAGTTTCGGAGACTGTGTCATTTGCATGAACGTGGTTCAAAAATGGTTCAAATGGCTCTGAGCACTATGAGACTTAACATCTATGGTCATCAGTCCCCTAGAACTTAGAACTACTTAAACCTAACTAACCTAAGGACATCACACAACACCCAGTCATCACGAGGCAGGGAACATCAACGTGGTGCAAGTGCCCCTAGCCAAAGGTTTTGCTTACTAATGATGGATCTGTAAGCCATGTGTTACGCATGCGTTGAAAGCTCGAAAACATCTTTAGAACTTGAAACACTCTTGCAAAACCTATAGATCCACATCGCGTAGGAATGTGTTACAAATGGAGATCAAGTTGACTTTTTGCAAAACGTAATTGACAAAATAATATAAAATAATCTGCGTTTGAACTAGAAACATCAGTATTGTACCACATCTTCAGCAGCGTTTGCCAAATGAGTAGTGAAGCTTTTGGTAGCAGGAAGTGGTTATTACTATTTTAGAACGTAATTATTGTTGAACACTTTCCTTTATGAACATCTGAAGGTGAATATGTGTGTGTGTGTGTGTGTGTGTGTGTGTGTGTGAATCATCACATTAGTCCCCTAGACGTAGAACTATTGAAACCTAACTAACCTAAGTACAACACACACATCCATGCCCGAGGCAGGATTCGAACCTGCGACCGGAGCAGTCTCGCGGTTCCGGACTGAAGCGCCTAGAACTGCTCGGCCACAGCGGCCGCCAAATACTAGTATACGAGTATATTTTGTTAAGTAATCAAGTGCTGAAAATGTATATTGAGTGGCTACAGAGTATCCAGGAGGCAGCTGGGTGTAACTGAGAAATAAGTAACGTTCAATGAATTTCAGTCCTTTATTGTTCTGATCAGGGTTACAACAGATGTTGAAAGTGAACACCATCATCTTCTGTGCATTGTCGGTATCGACGTAACAAGGCGTTCCGTGTCCGACGGAAAATGTGTGATGTATTCTGTATGTGTGCGACCGCTGCAAGAGTTCTTGCAACTAACTCCTCCTCTGAGTGCACAGGGGTAGAACACACTTCCGTTTTCATATAGCTGCAAAAAAAGAGGAAATAGGTGTGCTTTTCTCGCGGTTGTCTCCAGGTGTATCGTTCCATGTTATGTGCTGTAACCGTCAAGCAGGCACTGCAGCTCTATGTACAGTTTACTGGTTCAATACGATCGTTAGGACGTCAGAACACTATGTACGTCGAATAAAATTTGGTGTAGCGATATTTGAAGAAGGTACTTTTTGCTTATTTCTTTCACGACGGGCGTATCTACACATGCTTAGCGCTCACTCAGTATGCGTTTCCCCGAAACCTGTTCGTTAAACGAAATTGATTTGTTGTTGGCTGGATTGTAATAACTGTCAGTTTGGCCACTGAAATTTTAAATACCCCGTACATACACTGCGTGCGCGCGTGCGCGCGTGTGTGTGTGTGTGTGTGTGTGTGTGTGTGTGTGTGTGTGTGTGTATGTGGTTGTGGTTGTGCACGTATAGCTTGCCTGAAACCTTCTGTATGCGCGACTTGGCCAGTGCGTTAAAATATTACGAAGGCGGAGAGATTGTGGTTCCAAGGTCACGACTCTCTCTAGACCTACCGTCCTTCCTCATCACAACGAAAGTAAGACGTGCATGTGGCCTCTGGTCAGCGACTGGTTCCTTAACCTACCTACTGCTTCCTGCTGGGACCATCTCACCGAAATGCTCGCCCCATCTGAGCGTCCGTTATGCCGCCGACTGTGATACGAATGTGCGTGCTTCTGAGCGCTTGCGGGAAATAACTAGATCACGTACTAAGGCCGGACGAGAGAAAGTGTCTGCAGCTGTCAATGCACCGCAGCAGGGGATACACAAGTTCTGCTCCTTTCCTGTGCTAGAGGGAGCAATTGTATTCTACTGGTAATTGCGTTTTTATCACGCTTATACGAACGTCAATCCTGATTATGGACAAAACGGAGAAATTACTCTTTACAGGAAGATTGTAGTTTAACGTCTCGTTGATGTCGAGTTTGTTAAAAATGGAGCTCTAACTCAGAGGAAAAATGATGAGAAAGCATCTGTCTTGGGGTGTTCAAAGAGAGCTTTACGGTATTCTCATGAAGCAACTTCGAGTGACCGTCAGAGACCTACATCTACGTGGTGGGTTGGGGATTTGACTTGCGTTCCAACGACCTAAGAGACCACTGTTATTTCGTTTGGTGAAATCATGTGTGCGTGTGTGATTATCAAGTGTAGTACATTCATCGAGTAGTTGTAGTTTGCTAAATGCAGAATTATAAAGAAACTTCCTCTTGAAGGTAGGCAAAATATAACCGTTTTTTATGAAAGAGATCTTATGAATGAAAACTGTGTAGTCCCCAAATGGCAAGGGGTCGAATACATTAGGAATTTTTGGAATAGCTTATATTACACACTCGATTTACTGCGTTTCATGACACCTGCTATAGAATACTAGCGTTTATAGTGGAGTCTAAGTTTTATTCATGAACATATGTACGGTAACAGACCATTTCCGTGTGAAAACATATTTTTTAAGCTCCTTCGCTAATACTGGTGGTCAATTTTTGTTTTCTGTTTTAATTTTTTTCACAGTCGGTTACAAAAACTGCTTGATATGGTGACGCCTAAGATCTCTTCACAAATAGTAACTACATAGTACGTCATGATATACCCGATCCATACCCATACCCAGTGCAACAACCTTGGTTCACTTCCAGACCACTCGGACAGCTAGAACAGTAATCATTTCGTTTTCTTATTGGGCTTTCATATTTGTTTTGGTTTCGTGCAAAACAGAAGCTGGTTTCATATCATTGTGTTCCTTCGTGTGTGTATTGTGCTCTTTAAAGAAAATGGTGATGTAAATGATCCCATATTTATTTTTTGTTTCACATAAAACAGTAGCTAGTATCGTGGTATAGTGTTCTGTGGACTTGTGTATACTCGTCCCTGTTTACGAATACATGTGTATACTGCTCGACTTAATTGAGTTGCATGTATATTACCCGTATTCTACGTAATTTTTGTTCACATCCAGTTTGTGTATTTCTCATAGTTAATAGAGAATACCATATTAGCAGCTTTTGACATAATTCCTATTCGAGTTTATTTATCTTGTCACGGAATGTATATGAAGTTCTGCTTTGAATGATATTGCTTCTTGTCACTGAGTATACTTTGTAATATTAGTGAGAGAAAACTAGTTATTGTGCCATTTACCATTATGTATCAAAACTATTGTACATAAAAGTTCACATTTATACACTATATTGTATGGTACAGCGTGAACCTACTTCCGCAGTACTGAATGCTACTGTATTTAGGAAACACTAGTTATACACAATTAACTATTATCTTCAATGATGAAAGCATGACAGTGGTACTTACTTGTATTTATTTTGAAAATTTCATTGGATTGGGAGAATTATTTTTATGTCTTGATTTCTGCTAAAGTTTCTTCTGTCCATTAATAAAATGTGAATACATTAGCGTAACTAGTGTTGCGAAATTAGCGTCTGCAAGGAAGAATGCTCTATTTGACATTACACTGAACTATGGGAAATGAAATGGACTCTACTGAATATCGTTGCATGTTATCCCTGAACTGACCTATAACGGTAATGTCTTGAGTGTTTTTTCTGTGTTTCTATTTCTCAACAGTAAATATTCCGCACAATATATAACAGTCTTTCCGGTTCAAAAGGGTCTGTTTCTAGTATACTGACGAAGGTCTTATTCTCGTGTAAGAAGTCAGTAACACCTTACCCTCAGTTTGAAAGTCACACAAAGGAGGTCTTTCAATTGGAATGACATTCATAGATATTGTTGTGGCAGTATTCAGTGCAGTACCCACTTGCATAGCAGTGCGGGTTAAAGCGCCGCTCCTACGATGGGGAAAGGCGCCGGCCGCTGATTCTACCCTCCCGGCAGTTTAACGACGAGTATAGGTGAGCCGTCCAACCTGAATGTGGTTTTTCGGAGGTTTTCCACATCCCACCAGGTGAATAATGGGCTGGTGCCCAAGTCCCACCTCATTTATAAGATTCGCAGACATTTGGAAAACTTTCGCTCAGTTTCAAAAGGATAATACTAAACGCAAGCAGTTGAAGGTACGCATATTCCTTTGCAGGTGCTAATGGAGCAGCGACAGGAAGGGCATCCGGTCACCTCTTCAATTAACTGTGCCATGTCAGTTGATAACCATGCCGACCACGTACCCACGTGAGACAAATGCACAAGATAATGATGATGAATCATGATGAATATTCAGTGCAGTACAAATCTTCTCCCACTATAATGCTCAGTACATTGTAATACATATGTAAAGCATTAACTGTTTATCATAGTATACTCTAGTGATGGATTTGGTCTTTATCATGATATGGAGTGAGATGTGTTTAAATGGTACAATTGGCAGTGTTAAAAAGTCCATTGCAGCGGTAGGCCTATTCAATGCAGTTGCATCACCCATCAGTTCTGGAACAATTTCAGCAATGTTAAGTGCAATGGAAGTATACTCACACTAGTGAGTAGCATAATGTGCAGATCTGTAGTAAAATTGTGGTTTTTTCGCCCTACTATGTAGCAGAAGCATTTCAGATTACAAGCCGTATTTTGTGATAGAAATCACTGTATGACAGTACGGAAGAGTTGCATTCTCCCTCTGTGTTAAGATGTGGTACTATTAAATATACACTGAAGCGCCAAAGCAACTGGTATAGGCATGCATATTCACATACAGAGATATCTGAACAGACAGCATATGGTGCTGCGGTCGGCAAGGCCTATATAAGAAAATAAGTGTCTGGCCCAGTTGTTAGGTCGGTTACTGCTGCTACAATGGCAGGCTATCGAGGTGTAAGTGAATTTGAACGTGGTGTTATAGTCGGCGCATGAGCGATGGGACACAGCATCTCCGAGGTAGCGATGAAGTGGAGATTTTCCCGTACGGTCATTTCACGAGTGTAGCGTGAATATCAGGAATCCGGTAAAACATCAAATCTCCGACATCGCTGCGGCTGGAAAAAGATCCGGCAATAGCGGGACCAACGACAACTGAAGAGAATCGTTCAACGTGACAGAAGTGCAACCCTTCCGCAAATTGCAGCAGATTTCAATGCTGGGCCATCAACAAGTGTCAGCGCGCGAACCATTCAGTGAAATATCATCGATATGGCCTTTCGGAGCCGAAGGCCCACTCGTGTACCTTCGATGACTGCGCAACACAAAGCTTTACGCCGCGCTTGGGCCCGTCAACACCGACACTGGACTGTTGATAACTGGAAACATGTTGCCCAGTCAGATGAGTTTCGTTTCAAATTGTATCGAGCGGATGGATGGGTACGGTAAGGAGACAACCTCATGAATCCATGGACACTGCATGTCAGCAGGGGATTGTTTTATTAAGCTGGTGGAGTGATATGGGATCGATGATACGTCTAGATACGACTCTGACAGGTGACACGTACGTAAGCATCCTGTCTGATCATCTGCATCCATTCACGTCCATTGAGCATTCCGACGGACTTGGATAATACCGGCAGGACAACGCGAAACCCCACACGTCCAGAAGTGCTACAGAGTGGCTCTAGGAACACTCTTCTGAATTTAAACACTTCCACTGGCCACAAAACTTCCCAGACATGAACGTTATTGAGCATAACTGTGATGGCTTGCAATGTGCTGTTCAGATGAGGTCTCCACCCCCTCGTTCTCTTTTATAGATATTTGAACAGCCTTGCAGGATTCATGGCGTCAATTCCCTCCAGCACTACTTCAGACATTAGTCGAGTCCATGTCACGTTGTGTTGCGGCACTTCTGCGTGCTCGCGGGGCCCTACACGATATTAGGCAGGTGTACCAGTTTCTTTGGCTCTCCAGGGTATATACAGGGTGTCTCAGCAAGAACCTTAAGAGCTATGAACACTTATCCAGTTGAAGAAATGTTTCACAGTAGCGAGACTGAACTTTAGTTTCTTATTTTGGTCCATATTACCATCTCTCAAAATATAATTAGCAAAGTGTTTGAAGTAGAAGAGATTTGTTACACACTATCAATGATGTAGTGCTCATAGCTCTTAAGGTATGCATTTTAGAACCCATGTTTTCAAGACACTTTTGCTTCGAATAATCGTTCCTGTCATATCCATAAATTTTGGGCATTCCTCCTGGGACGCCCTGTGTATCTACGAGTTTTCTAGTATTCCCGCCGCCTCTCTCTTACCAATAATTATAGGTTGCGGTCGTTTCAGTCTCCTTCATTAAGGTTTCTTGCCGCCATTGCTCCTGTCACGTCATCTTTCCAGCATTTTGAAGGTCTGCCGCGCTTTCTTCTTTAATTTAGAGTCCATTTCTACATTCGTTTTGGCCATCTTGAGTCCAGCATATGTTGTAAGTGACCATACTGGAATAGGCACTTCCTTTCTATTCAGTCTAGAACTGTGCTTTCGACGTTCGTAATCTCTCTGGTTATGTCATTTAAAACATGATGAAGCCTGGAAAATCCACAGCTACGTCCCCAAAAATCTATTTCGACAGCCAACAGGCGGTCATTTGGCGTTTGAATTAGCTCGCACACTCCATGCCATACGTCGTGATATTTCATGATACTTTCAACAACGGAATGATAGATGATAAGTTTTGTTCTGTGCGTTATGTTGTTTATCCGGAGGATACCATTTCGTTGTTTTATGGCTCGCCTGCCCAGACCACTTCTGATTTTGTACATCACCTGTACTTCTACCATTTCTCGAAGATATTGCTTTGGCAGGTAAAAGAAAAAAAAACGTTTCCAGGCACACGCATTACCACTAGACTATGAGGCCTACCCATAAAGAATAAATGAGAAATATTGTTGTCTAAATCGCGTATTTCTAATTAAATATAGGGATCTTCGTGCCGTATTTTCTCGTACACTAAGTTCACTGCGAGGCCACTGGGAGAGTAGTTGTCGTTCTCTGTTTCCGTTCCGTAGCACGCGTTTTGAACTGCTTGTCTTTTGGTGGTCTGTTGTCGACACTAATACCAGCGATCTGTCAACCATCTACACAGCAAGCGCGGTGCCGCGGTGAGTAGCACAGTGGACTCGCATCTACATCCAATCATCCAGATTTAGGTTTGCGTGATTTCCTTAAATGTTTCAGCAAAATTCCGAGATGGTTCCTCTGAAAGGGCACTGCCGGTTTCCCTCCCTATCGTAGGAAAAATCCGAGCTTGTGCTACGGCTCTTATGAGTTCGATGTTGACGTGACGTTAAATCCTAATCTTCCTAACTTGTTCGTTTCGTCATCTACAAGAATATCATCCGACCGCCCCTGGAGTACGTGGCGGTCGTATGAGGGTATACCGCCAACACGCATGTCAAAAAGCTGCAGAGGATCCAGAACAGAGCCCTTCGGATGACTTCACATCTACCGTGGGAACACCCCGGACAACAGACATACGTCCTCAATGAATGTAGCTTCTACGAGAATGATTTCAGGACACGGCACGTGTTTTTATGCTATAAACCAGACTGGAAAAAATGAAAACACAGACACGTTAGGAAGTCAACTCCACTAGCAGCGCGGAAGCCGGAGGCCAGATCTGTGGCGGTAATTAAAATCTACCGCCAATCAAAGCAGGTCTCGTGAAATATTAAGAGACGTTTCATCTAACCCGGTACCAGACCCAACTATTCCACAGTTTCTGAAGAAGGACTACACTCCTAGAGTACAAGTCACAATCAAAACTGTCATGTAAGAAGCTATCGAGAACCGTCGACTGCCGACAAAATACCACGATCTGGAACTGTACCAACAGTGCGGCACAGGAGTTGGCTCACTCTTAAGATGGTCGAAATATTAGGAGAATAATTAGAATTTATGCTGCTGCACTACCGAAATTTAATGGATCAGTTATTGCACCGTGAAAACATGAAAATGCTCATTTTCCAAGACTTCAACCTGTAGTCCTTGCAGTAAAACGTACTACCTTTGATCTGACAAGCGGAGAGTTTGACTGTACGGCCGAACCAAGACACCATCGATGACAGATTCCCACCCTTTAAACAAAGGATGTCATGTAATTTCTAGTAATCGTATTATATACGAAATCAATGTGAATACTTTACCTCACAGCGGAACTAAGTATGAAATGTCAGTATTAGCGCAGGGATATGCATGGACGCTTTCCAAACCTATGTTCCCAATGTAAGGTCTTACATACTAAGTACCATCTATAATGTCGAGAAGGATGTAATAAGAATTGGAGAACACGTTGCAGAAATAAGAATCTGTTTCCCTTTAACTGGTTTGTACTTCTAAGAAGGCCGGCCGCTGTGGAAGAGTGGTTTTAGGCGCTTCAGTCTGGAACCGGGCGACCGCTACGGTCGCAAGTTCGAATCTCGCCTCGGGCATGGATGTGTCTGATGTCCTTAGGTTAGTTAGGTTTAAGCAGTTTTAAGTTCTAGGGGACTGATGATCTCAGATGTTAAGTCCCATAGTACTCAGAGCCATTTGAACCATTTTTTACTGTTAAGAAGAAGGAAGGTTACGGTGTATCCCTCCTGGACACGTAGGTCATATGAGGTGAAGCAGGAGCTCAGAGCATACCTGGACTTGTATGACGCCGGCCGGAGTGGCCGAGCAGTTAAAGGCGCTACAGTCTGGAACCGCACGACCGCTACGGTCGCAGGTTCGAATCCTGCCTCGGGCATGGATGTGTGTGATGTCCTTAGGTTAGTTAGGTTTAAGTAGTTCTAAGTTCTAGGGGACTTATGACCACAGCAGTTGAGTCCCATAGTGCTCAGAGCCATTTGAACCATTTGAACTTGTATGACGCAAGAAAACGTCTTTTTGACCTGTTCTAGAAAAACATTGCGGAATTCGCCAGAAGCGATTTGCGGAAATGGTCGAAAACCTAAATCATTACAACGGCCCAAGGATCTGTATCACTGTCCATTGGAACGTGAGTGTAGTAATTTAACATTGCGCCGCCTCGCACGGTGAGAGCGTGAACTGATCTGAAAACCGACATTTGACAACGAAGGACGCTGGACATTCTGCAGAGTGAAGTGCGTTCTCCTCGTTATGAATTATCATGAAAGTACTCCCGTAATATTTCAAGTGAATCAGCGAAATTTCGCTGCAGAATGTCTTCGAGTCAGAGAGTAGAAACAAGACAGGCACGAGCACGCAATAAATTTGACTTGTGCTATAAGTTGGTACCAAGACATTAACAACCCAGAGAAGACGCTTCCTTTTACTTCTGTGTGATACAGTATTTGATATCCAAGTAAATAGTAATATAAAAACGGTTTTGGTACTGGCAAAATGGATACACTACAGCTAAGGCTCCCCATGAACTGATTGACGGAATAGCGCAGGGGACAGTAAGAGTCACGAGATATATAGGAAAAAACACGTATTTTGCCACCTGTTTTTCACCTTCAAGAGATAATGCTATAATACATATGACAGAATACTCAAATTTGATCTTGAGTATCGTACTCCTGCCTTTTGCACTGCCTGATAAAAAAGTGAAGCACCTGTAAGACAAGGTCGGAATTTAATGTAACTTCGTACACGTTCACACCAAAGGCAGGTACGTAAATAATTAGAGATGCAATACTCTGTGGCGGGCAGAACGACCACCAGACTGCATTAGTGTTGTTCACGTTTAGTGTTGTTACCAGACCTGGTAGGGTATCCAAGGAGTGTCAACGAAGTCAGATCTTGAGTGATCACTGTAAAGGATCTGTAGATGCCGCCTGATCATGTGAAACAGCTTTATCAGCATCTGACAGAGTCTGAAGGGGGCCTCATTATGGTTCTCCACTTGGCATTTACCCTCACTTGCTACTATGATGGCCTCTTCAACATCTTGAATAGGTCCCCTAGGTGCGTATTGTTGTGCTTCACCTCACCTTTCACCACTTCTCTAAAGTATGTCACTATTGACCGCGCGTTTTTTTCTACTACCTATTAATAGTCTTCTTTATATGCTTTGACCTGACGAGGATGTATCTGACTTTCCAACAGTAGAGGTTTATCGCAGTGACCCAGGTTCGCTATCAGTTTCTATGACACAGATCCGCTATCAGTTTCTAACAACACTTCATATTTGTTTGCAAACGGGAAAGGCGTTGTACCCTGGGATCTCCGGCTACACTGCTTGCTCTGTACAAAGTATCTAGAGCTTCCAAAAACATACCTCTCAGAGCCATGTGTAAGGATATGTAGGAAACCAGTCTGCTCTGGAGACTAAATAGTACCTGTGGCAGTAGATATCGTGTGCACATTATTCGGGATAGTTCACCCAGTATATCCACTTGCAACAGCTTGGCGGTTGTTCGACCGAAGACATGGCAACTTTCAGTTGTGCACGAATTTCAGTCAACTCATTTCAAGCTGGGAAGCAGGATTCATGTTGGGGTTGCATTTTCATTAAGATTATGAACGTATTTACATACAAAGGTTACACTAAACATGGATACTCACGTCTAAACACCGACAGGTTAAACAGTAAATCTGTGACAGCAGCATATAGAAACGAAAATTTACGACAGAAATTGTTATAATGTACACCAGATAAGAAAAGATGTTTTAGTGAAACATAGTGTTAAGTCCTGTTGTACAGGACATTAGGATTGCGAGTCAGCTGGTTAAAAATTAACCATACTTTGGTTTTATTACTGGACAAAAAGTTTTAAAAGATTATAAGGAAGTATCAAGCTAATGACACAAAATCTGTAATCATGAGAAAGGATAGTCTGAAATAATATACCATTGCAATAATCAGTAAAATACTCAATTATAGCTAGACTGAATATAAAATGCGCTACATGTGAAACCTCCCCCTAGAAAAATTAATGAATTACTGTGCTGATAAACCTCTTAAATTATTTGATTTTCAAACAGCTGAGCAGAACTGAACGTACTCAGACATTTCGCTCTTTGCCTATTCTGATCAACACTAAACTGAAACAAAGTATTTTTAGCGCAACGCAATCTGACTTTCAAAAATCCCTACAAAAGAATGGCCCTGACTAACAATAATCTATACCTTTCATCAATCACTTACCTCACAAAAATCTTCGTTACTCGAACTACTGCAATACAGCGAGCGTCACTACTGCCAGCTAAATAAAAGATTCAAACTACTGAAGGCACTAACTACTGATAGGCATAGTTAGCAAATGAAGGATTTTGATAGAGAACAAACAATGTATTTACCTTAATAGTGTTCAAAAGTCATAATATATAGGAGTTCGTGATATCCAGTCTTACAAATTTACTGTCTCTGATGGACACACGTCCAGATCATCCACACTCAAAATTCCGCCATTTCCCTCCCCACATCCACTACTGCTGGCGGCTCGCCTCCAACTGCGCAACGCTACGCGCTGTTAACAGCCAGCTGGCCAACACTACAATAGCGAACAACAATGCAAACCCGCCACAGACTGCACACAGCACAGCCAGTGATTTTCATACCGAGCGCTACGTGGCGTTACCAATATAAAAACCTAAACAGCCTACTTACACATGCGACACTCGTAAACTATTGAGATATCTCAAAATGCACCTCTAATCACAATGGAATTATTCGAAAAAAACTATTACTTTAAATGCTGAGCACAGCTGTCGACTTTGTACGACTTATGTGGCCGACGGAGCTAGGTGGCGCAGTGGTTAGCACACTGGACTCGCATTGGGGAGGACGACGGTTCAATTCCGCGTCCGGCCATCCTGATTTAGGTTTTCCGTGATTTCCCTAAATCGCTCCAGACAAATGCTGGGATGGTTCCTTTGAAAGGGCACGGCCGACATCCTTCTTTGTCCTTCCCTAATCCGATGAGACCGATGACCTCGCTGTTTGGTCTCTTCCCTCAAAAACACCAACTTATGTGGCCTATGTAAAATTCCGAAAGTTTTAAAACTACAGAATACATAAAACACAACAAACTTTTATGCATTTAAAAAATGAGAACAAAGCGAGGTCATGCGCAGTAAGCTCACTTTACACGTTTAGTATGACACCTTACACACAAGTGTCAACAATGAACACTGTAGCTTTGCTTCGAAATACCCATAATGAAATACGAATCGAACTAGCGTTATCATTAACAAATGTTTTGAGTAAACGAAAAGTACATTCCGATAAACCGACATTATTGCACAACGTTAGAAAGTGTTGCTTTCGTTGGAAATGTCTTGCATCAATGGAGATCAGGAATCTAGTTATCTCTTGAAAGCCTCAGGTTCACTCTATTCCCACTTACTGCTGCTAGCAAAACGCCAGTTTCCTCCACTGCAAAGAGAAGTCTTCCCCATCAACATTCGCCAAGTGACGCAAGCATTGGGCACCTCTTAAACTAAGTATGGGGAACAGTTTGTCTACAAGAGCTACATCCGTACCATACTCAGAAAGTCCAGGCAATAGCAAGAGTATTAGCCATAAAGAGTGTGGGTATTTACAATGCTACATACCTCAGGCACACTCCCAGCTATAGTGATATTTTCCAATCAATGCAGTTTCACTCGAGAGGGCATTGTGAAACTGTACAAAATTCTTATTTGCCTAGAGGAAAATTGAGAATGAACGTCTGGGCTGGGGAAATTTGTGATTATATCACTGAGCCATATCTAACGCCGACAAGACTAACAGGACCGATCCATCTAATTTTTCTCAGAGATGTTCATCCTAAGCTGTTGGACAATATGTCATTACAGTCAGTTTTCGTGACGTGGAACCACTACTGCTCGGCCAAGAAGTACATCAGTTGGCATCGCTGGATAAAGCGACTGCAAAACGATGGAGCTCCAGCTCATTTCGATTCAAATATACGGAACCAGCTGGACGCCATATATCCAAATCAGATGCACTATTAGCACCAGCACGATTACCAGATTTTAGACTTTTCGACAATCCTTTTGGCATACTATGAAGATTATGCTGTATTATAATCTTGTAACACCATATGAGGACATGAACGCAAGAATCCATGCAAAAGTTGAAATACTGAACTCCCAACCGCACTTATTTCACCATGCCGGTCACTATCCAGACCGCCGACCTACACCCTGGAACCAAGTCGAGAGTAAAAATTTTGAAACTGTTTTCGATGTGCTATTGAGGAGGGGGGGAGCGGGAAGGCGGGGGTATTCTTATCGTAATGTGGAACACCAACCCATCATCATTAGCTTTGACGCCCTACAGCTTTCAAATCATGAATCAGTTGACAGTCAATCTCAACGTATTAAAAGTTCAGCGTGCGCGGACCATATTTCCATTTTACAGTGGTGGCTAACGGGTTGCATACCAAACTGGGTTCAAAATGGCTCTGAGCACTATGGGGCTAACATCTGTGGTCATCAGTCCCCTAGAACTTAGAACTACTTAAACCTAACTAACCTAAGGACATCACACACATCCATGCCCGAGGCAGGATTCGAACCTGCGACCGTAGCGGTCACGCGGTTCCAGACTGAAGCGCCTAGAACCGCACGACCACACCGGCCGGCATACCAAACTGGGCAACCAAACACAATCCAAGAGAATGCCATTTTACAAAAATTGTAGCGTCAAATCTGTGCGTTTTTGGACAGGGTAATCATTTTGAAAAATGTACGGTATACCGACCCACACAACATACTGACATTGCCGATGTTTCTTGACAAACGCTGCATATCGGTTCAGGTGTTGTTCCAGGCGCAGCTTTCCACAGTGTGCTCACTAAACTTTCCATTGTCATACACTTTATTGCAGTCGCGGGGGACCCTGTTGTGAAACAGATTACATATATGTAGTGCGTACCATAAAAAACTAATTAAACTCTGTCCTTCCAATGATTAGTGTTGTTTTAGCAAAGATATCTACAGCGATCGATACTGAAAATGAATGGGATTTCCATCTGGTGCTGCACGATTGCACGGAGCTCGTTCTGCAAGTGACGTTCTTTAAGAGATAAGTCAACCAGTTTTCCACGAATGTTTTGCAATGTAATGTTATGATTTTTGTTCCACAACCAATAAGTCTCAGTAAACAATCACAAACAATGCAGTGGATGCAGTTTCTCAACAGCTATTCGAGTTATGACACAAGATAGCTGCTCACAGCGCTGCGGCAGCAAAAACGTGCTGGATGTGAAAATCAACGCCTGTTCTAGTCGGAAGAAAGGAACAAATATGCAAGAAATGTATTCTAGATAGCAAACCAAATGACTGTAGTACTACCTTCCTGCAAAGCACTCTAGGACTTTACATTAAGGAATTTTATTTTACAGGACTTGGAAACAGACTTGTTTAATCACATGTTCGAATTAGGGGCCGTGTTACACAATTTCAGTTGCGTCACTAGTAAAATAACTAGCACCATGTGCTTCCTTTAGTAACGTTTATTGAAGCAACCTTATTTACATGGGATAGAGCCAATAACGCAAGTAATATACATCGAATATCGGAGGTCAACACGTATCGCATAATGGAAACAAATTCGAAGGTCCTTTCTGTATTGAAATGTGGAACTACATAGTGGATGCAATATTTATGGCTACTGTTTTTGGCGGACCTCTTATTTCCTTCAGGCGCTTACTATTCTTGGGAGGACGTTATTTGTCGACCAGTTGGCCAGCAGGAACATAGGCGTACCGAGTACAAGTCATCGATCTAGGGAGATGCCACACGAATATGGGACGTGACTAATAATTACCGTAATATTTGCAATCTCACAATAGAAATCCAGCTCTGAATTAATAACTCTGCATACTGATCTGAAATTGGCGTCGGCGCACGTGAGTAATACTATTCTTAAGAAAAACACCGCTCTTGAAGAATAACTCACTTACAGAGAGCAAGTGAACTGTAATTTGCGAAAAAATGCTTTCAGTTCTCTATCCAAACTACCTCTAATTAAGCCAATTTTCCATACAAACGTCGGACATCATTACAGTTCAGTCGAGTAAAACATCAAGAGACAAACTACAAACCACTTCCAGCAGAAATTAAAAGTCAACAGCATTCTGTTTGCTTGTAATACATACAGTAATGCTCCTCATAGAATCTCTAACTAACCTTCGAAGTCAGTTATTAAATTCGAGAATGACTTCAGTATCCTGCGAGGCACGATACAGTTCATTACTTAACCAAGTACAAATCAGAAAAGAACTTCAACATTTTATAAAAATCACAATCAGCCGGTAGCGAGGTTCTGCTCCCTTTGGCGGCTGCCTCATTCTCTTTCGGTTGACGTCTCAACGCTGTTAGCGGCCAATTAATCGGTTCACCTGTCGTTTTATCAGCAGCTACACCGCGTATCTTGCATTCTGCTATCTGCAATGTATAGAAATTCCTGTTAACACATGGAAAACCTCCCTTGTCCGCTCAGTGGTGGCCCTTTCAGTTGTCTATGCAACTTTACGTCATTAAGTGCCTACAACGCACGATCTTCGGGTGTGGAAATTTAAGATGGGTGACATAAGCGGTCATTCGCTCACTTCGGTGCCTAGAATAAATGACACATTGGCGACAGCTTTGTCGGTGCTTCCACCATCCATATGGGTCAACAATACTGACCTCTTCACGTGACTATCGCCTAGGCACTTTCTACTATATCCTTCACAGTCATTTAACCTCCATTATATCCTCCAGATAAATTTATGATAGCTGACCTTCGTGATACAATCTGAAGGCAGTCCCCGAAAGGAAGACAGTAACATATCACACTAAACATAGGTTAATAAAAGTACGCTTACACTAAATTACATACTTCTTTCCAATAAGGATGTTCCCACAAAAATTACTGTCTTATCTTCTCTATTCATCACTTTAATAAACCAAATTAGAACAAGTAGTAAATAAATATCTTCTATTCTGCTTCCGCTTATGGGAACATTAACAGTTTGTCTTAACATCACAATCCTTTATCATAATGTAGTCTCAGCGTCGGCATGGGATATTCTCTTCCTTACACACTTAGTATAAATCTTTTAAATAAGTTACAGAGCAATATTTCCTTTCCTTATGCAAATTTCGCTATTCACCATCGGTGTAAGTGCCCGACAGCCCCTGTCTTAGACGCGATAATATACTTTTCTGTTATTCATTATTTCTTATACTGTAGCTCACTAAATTAGTACATAGTGACATATTTACGTCACAGTAGCAAAACTTAATTATTCTGGCATATTTATTCACCTTCTCCTTCGTGGATTATATATGACATAATTCAAATAACTCCAACTAGATACGTTGTCAAAACTAGATAAATGCAAATTTTGGCTAGCATAAGCATTTAGGGCACAGTATAACACAACCGCAAGTAATTTTGTGTGACACAACCCCGAGTAATTTTATCTGAGTCTCCCACAATGATTATCATTAGATAATCAACTGATACATAATCTCACATGATAGTTTTCCCAATTATTCTTATCTTAATTAATGACTGACTTATTTCTGAGTAATTTCGACTTAAGCAGGCGGATTCCCCGCTAGCCTTCATTCATCCATATTCTGACGTCGGCTATTGATACTTAAACATAACTAACCTTCAGCCAGAACTGTAAATCCATTGCCTTTGACACTCTGCATATACACTACTTACGAGAGCGAGTTAAAAAGCAACGACTTCGAAAGTTTTATGCGCAAACCCTTAAATCTTTTTAAGTAAGAGAAACTTTGTTAATATTCTACATCTTTATTCTTCACGTCTACATACTTATTTCGGATGTTCGAATGTGTGTGAATTCCTAAGGGACCAAGCTGCTGAGGTCATCGGTCCCTAGACTTACACACAACTTAAACTCACTTAAACTAACATATGCTAAGAACAACGCACACAGTAATGCCCGAGGGCGGACTCGAACCTCCGGCGGGAGAGGCAGCGCAATCCGTGACATGGCGCCTCAAATCTCGCGGCCATTCCGCACCGCCATACTTATTTCTCAACATGTTCACCGTGTGACGAACACATTCCTCCCAACGAGAGACCAGTTTGTTGATACCGTCACCGTCACCGCTTCATCGCTATCATAGTGAAGTCCTCGAAGGTGTTCTTTAAGTTTTGGAAACAGATGAAAATCGGATGAGGCCAAGTCGGGACTGTATGGAGGATGATCGATGCCAGTGATCCTAAGGCGTCGGATTGTTTCAAATGTCGAATCGTCAGTGTGTGGTATGACACTCTCATACAGAAGGAGAGGGTACTCCATGTGTGGGTGAACTCTTAGAATTCGCGTTTTCAGTTTTCTGAGGGTCTCGCAGTACCTTGAAGAGTTTATGGTGGTGCCATTAGGCATGAATTCCAAATGCAGCACACCTTGAAAATCCCAGAACACTGTGAGCTTGGCTGTACCTGACGGTGGCATGGTCTGGAACTTTTTTGGCGTCGGTGATCCTTTGTACGGAACTCTTTTCACGACTCTTGTTTCCGGAGTCAAAATGGTGAACCCAGTTTTCATCACCTGTCAAATGTTTTTATGGAAATCATCACCCTCCTCTCAAAACGCAAAGGAAATTGTTGATAGGTGTCCAACCTGCTCTGTTTCACTTCAGGAGTGAGCATTCGAGGCACCTACCGTTCGCAAAGTTTTCTGTGCCGCAGTTCTGCAACGATGGCCTGTCCACGCATTCGTGATATGCCACGCTTACCTGAGAGCTGTGTCTGTATTATGCGACGATTTTCTCTGATGAATTCACCAACCTGATTCCCACGAGTCTCGTCGGTTGCCGTACGCGCTCGTTCACTCCGAGCTGTCACACAAACTGAGATTGGTACCGGCGTTTCTGTCATTACGAGCATTACGAGCTCTAACAACCCAACGTCACACGTTACTGGTGTCGATACAGTATCATCACCGAACACAGCTTTCATTCTTCTATGAATTTCAATTGGCGGTACGTTTTCTGCAGTTAGTAACTCGACTACAGCACGCTGCTCCTCACGCACTGACATAGTTACATTACTTACAACCTCTTCTATGGATTTCAATTGGACGCATGTTTTCTGTGGTTTGTAACTCGATTACAGCACACTGTTTCTCACGCACTGACATAGTTACATTACACGCCCCCATGTTACCCACTACAATTCAAGCCCTCTGGTGGCAGCGGTTTACGGTTTGCGTCAGTGAAGCAGGAAAGTCGACCGAGTAATATGCATGACATGTAATACCTCAACCAATATTGAGAGCAGAATAAAAAATTCGAAGACATTACTTTTCAACATGTCGTCGTAATATACAGTCAACCGATATTATCTTTTACTACATTCCAGTTCTAATCTACACCAAAATTATTAAAGACTTCACTGTCCACACAAGATCTCACAGATAATGTGAATACTATGCTTATTGCAGTATATAGAATAATAAATTGCCTTTTATTGTATCTAAGTCTCATTACACGTATGGGATAATAAGTCGTAATTCCCTGGTACGCTGTTTTCTTCCTTTTTAACATCAACAACCATCTTTAGTGTTCAGTTAAATATTCCTTTCAACGAGAAATCTTATAATAAATTTACGTAATATCATTTCGTTGACTTGAATTAATTCATTACCGTTGTAAGTGTTTAGGAACCCCTTTCTTACACGCTGTAAGTCAGTCATCATTACTGACAGCTTCTTTTAATATTACCATAGAATATAAAAATAATATGAACTAATTCCCAAGGTAGTTATCATCTGTCCAACGAAACTTGAATCAACTCATGTTTGGTGCAGTCGCACGTGAAGTCACCGTCCTACGCGCTATAATGGGTAATTTAAACACTTATCTAATACTTCACTTGCGTCGCAATAGCATTTCACTTCTAAGTTTAATTCAGTACTCATCAGCGATCAACATAAAACAACGCACCTAACACTGTCATATAGTTTAACGTCGGTGCAGGGGGCTAAGTAACCCTTCTCTCCACTAACAGTCCAATAAGATTATTAAGTAGTTGAAGTCATCGCAGTAACAACGCGTTGATAGTATTCATCATAGTCCAGAGATTATCCAGCGTTCAGGCGTTAAGGTCGCAGCTCCAGCGATTCTCTTTACTTAGCTTAGTCTAAAAGTTGATACCTAACAATTCCTGACAAATCCTCACTTTGTTCGCCATGTAGTTCTAAACCTATCCTCAAGCTTTAGACATCCATTATATAAATATGTAAGAAGGCTGTAGAGCCTAACATAATTAATATAAATAAATAAAATCCTGAAAATTCAGCCTACAGCTTTAATGTAAACCATAGGTCTTTCTCCAGTTCGACAACTAGTTAACTTGAGGCACGTTGCAACCTTAATTATTTTTAGTTGCCTTCCGCAACAATATACATCCGTCTCCTCCCGGGTAAGGAGAATAGATACACCTTAAGTCTTATTGCTTCTCCGTTAAACCATTCACTTCTTACTAGTATAAACAGCACATCTCACCTACATAGCGCAGAATGCTTCTCATTACAAGACATCTGTTACTAATAAACTTCATTCTCCCACCCGATAGTAGTTCACATAATAAGTTAATAAATACGCGTCCATTGCTGAAAGCTTCGTTTAAATACTCATGCCGGCCGCTGTGACCGAGCGGTTCTAGGCGCTTCAGTCTGGAACCACGTGACCGCTACGGTCGCAGGTTCGAATCCTGCCTCGAGCATGGATGTGTGTGATGTCCTTAGGTTAGTTAGGTTTAAGTAGTTCTAAGTTCTAGGGGACTGATAACCTCAGATGTTAAGTCCCATAGTGCTCAGAGCCATTTGAACCATTGTTTTGTTTAAATACTCATTGACGTTCACACTGTTGTTACAAAATCGCTTAAAACCAGTACATGACTATCTCCACTGGCAAGCATACTCCCATGTCGATCTGTGAACTACAAACTCAAATCTTCATCGGTGTATTCATTACAATTAAAAAAAAAATGGCTCTGAGTACTATGGGACTCAACTGCTGTGGTCATCAGTCCCCTAGAACTTAGAACTACTTAAACCTAACTAACCTAAGGACATCACACACATCCATGCCCGAGGCAGGATTCGAACCTGCGAGCGTAGCAGTCGCACGGTTCCGGACTGCGCGCCTAGAACCGCGAGACCACCGAGGCCGGCTACAATTTAAATGTTTATCATACTTACGCGGAACCCTTAGAGTACGAATTCACAAAAGGTCAATGATGTTTGCAGCATTCGACGCCCCTCGTATTGTCTACCATGCAACCACAATATTTCCTTCTAATGGTAACAGGGGGTGGGACGAGAGGTATTCAGTGATGCCTGTAGCTTGAGGCTACGGAGCGTAGTTGAATGCTTAGTCGACGAGTAACTCACAACAGTGATACACTGCTAGTGGTGTTGATACAAAACAGAACAATGGCAACGATAAACAAAGCAAATATTGCATTATATCTACAACAACAGCTGCCGAAGTTGACATTTCGTCAGAAAGGAACAAAAGGAATTTCCCATAATGAGAAAGAAGTGGCAGATAAAATACTAGCATTTATGCAAGATGTGTCAATGGAATGTGTGGTGTCGTATATGGTCGACTGTGCGGACAATGTACATGAGGAGTAGAATGAGGACGATACGTGCTTAACAAGTGAAAATTAATTTGAAACAGGTGTCGAACTACGTAGTTCATCATCTTTGTCAGACAGAGAGCCACAAATCCCGTGTCCAATGAAACTAAGTGAAGGACGATTATTATCCAAGGAGCGGGTACTAAACATAATTTCGTATATGGAAGATCATCCGCAGCATAGTAAAAAACAATTATGAAAAGATTCCGAAAAAGGCCGCAGCAATATGGCCGTGTAGTACATAAGAAAAACTACGGCCGGCCGAAGTAGCCGAGCGGTTCTAGGCGCTACAGTCTGGAACCGCGCGACCACTACGGTCGCAGGTTCGAATCCTGCCACGGGCATGGATGTGTGTGATGTCCTTAGGTTAGTTAGGTTTAAGTAGTTCTAAGTTCTATGGGACTGATGACCTCATCAGTTAAGTCCCATAGTGCTCAAAGCCATTTGAACCATTTTGAAAAACTACGGATATTCGAGGGAGGACAAGGCGCATTTGTTACAAAAACTGACGTTTTCGCGTTTCAAGGATGCTCGATACAATTCACAGAATGTACACTATGTGATCAAAAGTATCCGGACACCTGGCTGAAAATGAATTACAAGTTCGTGGCGCCCTCCATCGGTAATGCTGGAATCCAATATGGTGTTAGCCACCCTTAGCCTTGATGACAGCTTTCACTCACGCAGACATTTATTCAATCAGGTGCTGGAAGGTTTCTTGGGGAATAGCAGCCCATTCTTCACCGAGTGTTTCACTCAGGAGAGGTATCGATGTCGGTCGGTGAGGTCTGGCACGAAGTCCGTATTTCAAAACATCCCAAAGGTGTTCTATAGGATTCAGGTCAAGACTCTGTGCAGGCCACTCCATTACAGGGATGTTATTGTCGTGTAACCACGCCGTCACAGGCGGTGCGTTATGAACAGGTGCTCGATCGTGTTGAAAGATGCAATCGCCATCCCCGAATTTCTCTTCAATAGTGGAAAGCAAGAAGGTGCTTAAAACATCAATGTACGTCTGTGCTGTGATAGTGCCACGCATAAGAAGAAGGGGTGCAAATCCCCTCCATGAAAACACGACCACACCATTACACCGCCTCCGAATTCTATTGTTGGCACTACACACGCTGCCACATGACGTTTACCGGGCGTTCGCCATTCCCTCACCCTGCCATCGGATCGCCACACTGTGTACCGTGATTCGTCACTCCATACAACGTTTTTCCACTGTTCAGTCGTCTAATTTTTACGCTCCTTACACGAAGCGAGGTGCCGTTTCGCATTTACCGGCGTGATGTGTGGATTATGAGCAGCCGTTCGATCATGAAATCTAAGTTTTCTCACCTACCGTCTCACTATCATAGTACTTGCAGTGGATCCTGTTGCAGTTTGGAATTTCTATGATGGTCTGGACATACGCCTGTTTATTACACAATTCAACCCTCTTCAACTGTCGGCGGTCTCTGTCAGTCAACAGACGAGGTCGGCCTGTACGCTTTTGTTCTGTACGTGTCCCTTGAAATTTCCACTTCACTGTCATATCGGAAACAGTGGACCTAGGGATGTTTAGGAAATCTCGCGTACAGATGTATGACACAAGTGACACCCAATCACCTGACCACGTTCGAAGTCCGTGAGTTTCGCGGAGCGCCCCATTCTGCTCTCTCATGATGTCTAATGACTACTGACGTCGCTGATATGGAGAACCTGGCAGTAGGTGGCAACACAGTGCACCTAATATAAAAAACGCATGTTTTTGGGGGTGTCCGGATACTTTTGATAACATAGTGTACATGATAGTGACCTACTATGTTATGCAAATCAAATTGCTCGCGACCTAGATTACAGTGATTTCAGGGGACGCAGTGGATAATTGTAAACTTCTAACAGTGCTACAGAATTGGAAGACGTAAGATAACGAAATTTCAAACAAAGCAACAACTGAAAGACGCACAGTAAACTGCGGAATCAGCCAGAAAATTTGTAGACTTATCCCATCGTTCCGTTTGGGATTTGAAGAGGAAAACATACGAGTTGTATCAAGATCAACTAAGATCAATGCCTTAACGCATTCGTATACAATTATGCCGACTGTTTATTTGGATGGTAAATTTTATGAGAATGTTTTTATTGGAGGTGCTCTGCACCCCTACGATTCTTTTTCGCAGTGGCAGTAGGAAATATCACAGGAAGCAACAGTGGGAAAATGGGCGTAAGGGAATGACAACTATGGTGTGAGCACTGCTTTCAGCCAATAACTGGTTAAAAAAAACTTACTTTTGCTTGATTCCTGGTCTGCATATTATAATCATATTTTAATAACTTTTATTATGTCTTTACCACACTTTCATTATTTCCAAAACTCCGTACGCGTTTTGACATTCCGTCGTTTTCAAAGGCAGTGTTACGTCAATCATATTAAATTGTACGTCAGATACATTGTATCACGTCACTGTTCTCAGTCACGAGACAAGACTAGTTTGCACTTGTCTCGTGATAGAGAATGTTGATGTGATAAAATGCACCTAACGAACAATTTTATATGATTGACATAACACTGCTTTTGAAAATGAGGGAATATCGAAACGCGGAAGGTGTTTTTCGAAATAATAAAAGTGTGGCCAAGACATAAGAAAAGTTGTTAAAGTGCCTCCAAATGGCCGCTTCGTCTCACAGCATTTACATGCACATTGCAAAAGTCATACTCCTTTAGAGCAAACTATCCCTCCTAAAAAGTGTGTGACGTTGCAGTTCATACCAGCTGGAACCACTGGACAAATTAAGCCTCTGGATGTTCGTTTTCTCCGTTCATATAAAATACATTATCGCACTATGTGTATTTACGCCTTAAAGAAGAGCCAGTTTCACGATAAACTCCACGACAGACTGTTTCGCGTTCGGTTGCACGCCATCACATTCCATCAGTTCTCATCATCTCGTTATATCAATATGTTTCTATATGCATTCTCTAAGAGTGGATACCTAGCTGAGCATCCTTCACTGATTGTTAACTCCCAAGTAGTTCACCTTCGATCTTGATGGCGCAAAGTTCTGTGATCACTGTGGCGCGCTATTTTTCATTCGGTGTTCATGGTGCAAGTTAATGGTTTGTTTTGAACATTTCTTGAGTGTCGACGATGTCCTTTTGTGAAGTTTAATATATACATCCCATAGAACACATATTGTGTTCGAACATTATGAATTACCTCGAAGGAAACGGTCTATTGACAACAGTCAACATGGGTTTAGAAAACATCGTTCCTGTGAAACACAACTAGCTCTCTATTCACATGAAGTGCTGAGTGGTATTGACATGGGATTTCAGATCGATTCCGTATTTCTGGATTTCCGGAAGGCTTTTGACACTGTACCACACAAGCGGGTTATAGTGCTTATAGATTATCGTATCAGTTATGTCATTAGATTCGTGGTTTCCTGTCAGAGAGGTCACAGTTCGTAGTAATTGACGGAAAGTCATCGAGTAAAACAGAAGTGATTTCAGGCGTTCTCTAAGGTAGTGTTATAGGCCCTTTGCTGTTCTTTATCTATATAAACGATTTGGGAGACAATCTCAGCAGCCGTCTTCCGTTGTTTGCAGATGACGCTGTCGTTTATCGACTAATAAAGTCATCAGAAGATGAAAACAAACTGCAAAACGATTTAGAAAAAATATCTGAATGGTGCGAAAAGTGGCAATTGACACTAAATAACGAAAAGTGTGAGGTCATCCGCATGAGTGCTAAAAGGAACTCTTTAAACTTCGGTTACACGATGAATCAGTCTAATCTAAAAGCCGTAAATTCAACTAAATTCATAGGTATTACAATTACGAACAACTTAAATTGGAAAGAACACGTAGAAAATGTTGGGGGAAGGCTAACCAAAGGCTGCCTTTTTTTGGAAGGACATTTAGAAAATGTAACAGACCTACTAAGGAGACTGCCTACACTACGCTTGTCTGTCCTCTTTTAGAATACTGCTGCGCGGTGTGGTATCCTTACCAGATAGGAGCCGCGCGGGATTAGCCGAGCTGTTTAAGGCGCTGCAGTCATGGACTGCGCGGCTGGTCCCGGCGGAGGTTCGAGTCCTCCCTCGGGCATGGGTGTGTGTGTTTGTCCTTAGGATAATTTAGGTTAAGTAGTGTGTAAGCTTAGGGACTATGACCTTAGCAGTTAAGTCCTATATGATGTCACACACATTTGAACATTTGAACAACCAGATAGGACTGACGGAGTACATCGAAAAAGTTCAAAGAAAGGCAGCACGTTTTTTATTATCGCGAAATATGGGAGAGAGTGTCACAGAAATGATACAGGATTTGGACTGGAAATAATTAAAAGAAAGGCGTTCTTCGTTGCGACGGAATCTTCTCACGAATTTCCAATCACCAACTTTCTCCTCCGAATGCGAAAATATTTTGTTGACACCGACCTACATAGGGAGGAACGATCAACACGTTAAAATGAGGGAAATCAAAGCTCGTACGGAAAGATACACGTGTTCATTCTTTCTACGCGCTATACGAGATTGGAATAATAGAGAAATGTGAAGGTGGTTCGATGAACCCTCTGCCAGGCACTTAAATGTGATTTGCATAGTATCCATGTAGAAGGTTGATCTCTGCATCTCCCAGACACTCATTTTCTGTCGCCCTCCTGATGCACATGGTGAATCAGCAGTTAATACTTTTCCTGTCATGATTGTTAACACCACACTTTCAAATGAACCTTACTACGGATTGAGCTTACGACCTCGCACTCAATCTGTTTCTTGTTAGGTTTACGATCATCTTACACTTTAGTAAGCTCATTCGGACACCTAAAATCTCTCTTGAAGGCTCCACTGCACTGAGACAACTTCTTAAATTTGTTCTGGCATTTGGAACTCCATTCCAGTCCTTCTTCTCTAATCTCTCGAATTTGTGTCTCTGCACTAGATTTAATTCCTTTAGTTTCTGTCAGCAAATTATCTTCAGCCATCTCCGCTCTTTCCGACGCGACTGCATTTAATTTCTTCAGATCATCTGTCAATATCCCCATCAACCCAGATTATTGCTTACTCTCTATTTCACAACAATTTCTTTCGGGGGACTGATGACCTTCGCTGTTTAGTCCCCCTTAAACATCCAACAACCACCACCACCAATTTCTTTCTGGTTGATATTAATGGTTTCACCTTAGCGCTTGACCCACTTATCATTCCTTTCCTTATTCATACTACTCAGATTAGAAATGGTCGCCGGCCGGAGTGGCCGTGCGGTTCTAGGCGCTACAGTCTGGAACTGAGCGACCGCTACCGTCGCAGGTTCGAATCCTGCCTCGGGCACGGATGTATGTGATGTCCTTAGGTTAGTTAGGTTTAATTAGTTCTAAGTTCTAGGCGACTGATGACCTCAGAAGTTAAGTCGCATAGTGCTCAGAGCCATTTTTTATAAATGGTCTCTAACAATTCATCCTTGAGCCATTGAAACTAGTCCTGATATTATTTGGATACTTGCAGATGATTTGGGGTTGCACAGGGCTCAGACCCCCTTGACTTTCCCCCTATTTCCCTGAATCTGGGTTTCCATATCAGATTTTGAAACTATAACTAGTTTCTCAGTTATCTAATTTTGTGGTATTAGAATCTAACTTAGCTCTCATCTCTTTGCTATCAATCTTCAACTCTGCAATACTGAAGTCCAAACTAATACTTAACTCTTTAACAATAGTGTCAAATGTAGATTCAAGGTTTTTCTTAAGCTACTGGTTATCAGCTTCCATATCATCTCTATGTACTGTAAGGACCTTTGTCAAATGGTTCAAATGGCTCTGAGCACTATGGGCTCTGAGCCTAGAACTTGGAACTACTTAAACCTAACTAACCTAAGGACATGACATACATCCATGCCCGAGACAGGATTCGAACCTGCGACCGTAGCAGTCCTGCGGTTCCCGACTGAAGCGCCTAGAACCGCACGGCCACCGCGGCCGGCAAACCTTTGTCATTTCCCGAAACCAATCAGGTAGTCCCTCTACCTCAGAGTCATCACTATACTTACTCCGTCCCTCGACGTGGGACTCTGTTGGTAGATTGTCACATACATCCATGTCTACTTCATTCCTTTCAGTCTCACCACTTGGCTGAACACTACCTAGCTACACCATGGGTTTCTATGAGGTTCCTTTTATCAATGTCATCTCTCACCATTATGCCCGAGTTAATGGTAAATTAAGGTCTGGTTGCTTGTTTTGCAAGCTGCTGATGTGTGACTAACGCTGGAGGACTCTCGGAGAGTCGAAATGCGCATCCCGACCGCCACGGTGGCTTGCACGCCGCCAACGTCTGCCGCTTGAGACTGCGACGTAGCTCTTGACCATCGCCGTCCGCGAAGGTCGCAAGCGACTGGGCCTGTTAGGGGGTAAGACACACCTGCACCCATGGCCTGCCTACGAGACTGTACAGAATCGAGCAGCCCTATCGGAGCTAGCGAGAGAACACTACTGCTCTAACCCGTCTATAGACAGCGCCGCGGCGCCGACTCCGTCTCGCCCGCGCTGCTGCCGTGGATCCGGCAGCCCATCTCTGACTGCCCTTCACCACCAGCTGCCCACGGAGCCCCATCACCTGCCGCCGACACCCACCGGGATGTGGAGCCAGTCACATCGTGTCAGGGTCGCCAATATGGCGGACCTCTCATTTGCTTCAGGCGCTTGGGCCTAAATACTAATCCCCATAATATTTTCTGTCTCACGATAGTAATCCAGCACTGACTTAATAACTTTGCCTGACTTCTCAGAAACTGGCCAGGGTGAAAGTATTACAATTGAAAAAAATCACTCTCTAAGAATAACTCACTTGTACAAGACGTAACGAACTGTCATTTGCGAAAAAATGCTTTCAGTTCTCTATCCAGACTGACGCTTATTACGCCCACTTTCCAAACAAAATGTCGGAGATCTGTACAGTCCGGTAAGTAAAACAAGATTCAATCGACATATCACTACCAGCGGAAATTAAAAGTCAACACCTCTGTATGTTCTCCCAACACATACATTAATGCGACACTTTAGATCTATAACTAGCCTTCAAAGTCAAGAATAACTTTAACATCTTGCTTGGTGCGATAGAAATCATTACTTGACCAAGTACGAATCAGAAGAGAACTTTATTTCAATACTAGCTGGGTACCCAGAATTGTCTGGGTATGTATTGATTCCAATTTCCTGTTAGTTGATCTCCTCCTTCCCCCACTCTCTGTTCATCTCGCCCATCATCCGCTCTCTGTCCATCTTCTCCATCCCGACTCTCTGTTCATCTCCTCCTGCCCCTCTCTCTGTCCATCTCCTGATCCCCTTCTGTTCATTTCCTCCTCCCCCCTGTCTTGTCCACCTTCTTCGTCCGCCACTCTATCCATCTCCTCCTGCCCCTCTTTCTGTCCATTTCTCGTTTGCCCCACTTTGCCAACCTCCTTCATCCCCCCCACTCCCCATCCATGTCCTCCTGCCCGTCTGTCCATCTCCTCCTCCCCCCCTCTCCACGTACCTCTTCCTTCCGCAGTCTCTGTTCATCTCCTCCTCTATCCTTTCTCTGTCCATCTTCTCCTCTCTCCTCTCTCTGTCCACTTCTCCTTCCCCATCTCTCTGCCTATTTTCTACTCCCAGCTATCTGAGTTCATTTCCTCCTCCACCCTCCCTGTCGGTCCATCTCCTCCTCCTCACTTCTCTCTCCACATTATCATGCTCACACCAATAGAAGACTGGTGGTTTTACCCCCCACAGTATTTCTTTCGAGATCGTAACTAATAAATGTATCAAGTTTGTTTTAAATCGTTACATGGGCTTAGGATGAGCTCTTTTTGCACATGGCTTTGCACTCATTCTGGGAACATCCCCCAGGCTGTGGCTGAGCCATGTCTCCGCAATATTTTTCCTTTCAGGAGTGCTAGTTCTGCATGGTTCGCTGGAAAGGTTCTGTAAAGTTTGGATGGTAGGAGACGAGGTACTGGCAGAAGTGAAGCTGTGAGGATGGGGTGTGAGTCGTGTTTGTGTAGCTCAGATGGTAGATCACTTGCTCGCGAAAGGCAAAAGGTCCCGAGTTCGAGTCTCGGTCCGGCACACAGTTTTAATCAGCCAGGAAGTTTCATATCAGCGGGCACTCCGCTGAAGAGTGAAAATCTCATTCTGGAAACAACCCCCAGGCTGTGGCTAAGCCATGTCTCCGCAATATCCGTTCTTTCAGGAGTGCTAGTTCTGCAAGATACGCAGAAGAGCTTCTGTGAAGTTTGGAAGGTAGGAGACGTGGTATTGGCAGAATTGAAGGTGTGAAGACGGGTCGTGAGTTGTGCTTGGGTAGCGCAGATGGTAGAGCACTTGCCCGCGAAAGGCAAAGATCTTTGTTAGAATGATGAATCTCTTAGGTAAATTGGTTTGATTTTACTCTGTTTCTATAGGAAGCAAATATACAGTATAAATTGTATCAATTTTATTTTAGTCTGTATATTTATTTCTAAAAATTGAGTTGTTATTTACATTATGACACGCTCTTATGAAACTGGGTGGAAGGGCATGTCAGCTGAACTGTTTTTTATTCTGAAGTATGACTGTTAATCCCAGAAGAAACACACAACATCAGTTTTACGACAAAGCACTGATAGTCTTTAGCATTTGTACCATACACAGTTACTTCATTTGAATCTGCTGTTGACATTTAAACATTGGTCGCTCCTCATCGTGTCTTTATCATCACTATGTATCGTGTAGGCATTGAGAGAATCAACTTTTCAGCGTATTCCTCACTCATTTCATGAAATCCACGCACAACAGTCTCGAACACTTCCTGTTTATTCCGTGGCCTCTTTTTTGTGAGAGCATTTCCCATAACCTTCCAATAATTCTCAATAGGATTGACATCGGGGCTACTTCCAGGCTGTTCTAATTTTGGAACTCTATTTTGTCTACGAAACATTTTTACCTGAAATGTAGAAATGCGTAAGAACTAAGTTGGAAAATAATTTGCTTCACTGATCACAGGACGTACCGTCAAAGTTCTGTGGCAAGGAGCTGAATCATTCTGGACAAATGCAACTGGAAGTATCTCCAAACTGGTCTCTCATTGTGGTCATAAGCTTCCTTTCAAGAATGCTGATGTACACATTTGTATTGACTGTGTCATTTATGAAGTCCAGACGACCTACTCTGTGGGCAAAGGTGCATCCTAAGACTATCTGTCCTGCTGGTTGTTTGACTGTCCGTGTTATACACAAAAGCAAGCATCCTTTTCCACGCCTGAACACTTTGCCATCGGAGCCACGCAGATTAACTTTAGACTTATCTGAAAAGATTACTCTGTTCCTCGTCTCTGATTTCTATGTCAAATGTGCTTTTTAGCCCCCGCTGTAGCATTGTTTTTGTCAATGAAGGCTTCTTTCTAGGTCGATGGGCAGCGAGTCTACCTTCCAGTAAGTCTGTTTCTAATAGTTCTACTGGTTACTGAGATGTCACAATTTTTTTCCCAGTCTTGCTGTCGTTTAGTTGGTGACAACCGACGATCCATGGAGAACGTATTTTCGATGTCATATCTTGTTTGACAATAGAAGCCCTATTTATACTTCTTCCTTTCTCGCGATCAACATTCCCTTTCTCCCTGCATTTTTTCAGTAACCTCTAAGTTGGAGACTGATTAAAACTTTTCTTAAAGGATATCTCTCTTGTGCTGAGACCAACTGATAAGCCAGTATAGCAGCTTTCTTCTTTGAAGTTAATTCCACTCACAAGCCCATCTTTTCACTTCAGTATGTCAACATAAAATGACTGTATGAACACTGCTTTATTGTAGATACAACAATGGCAACAAGGAATTCAATATTGTTGGAAACAATGTAATAGGAAGTGAAACAATAAACACAGGAATATGCAACAGACTATTTAACAACAACAGACTGATATTACCTGAAGCAAACAGCAACCAAAGCAAAATTATTAACAATTGTGAGGAAATAAGTAATTCGTCTACTGTATACATTAAAAATATATTAGTGTATCCTGTAAATATTTGAAGTAAATCGATCAAGATGTTTTTGAGTTTTTGGTAACAACGTTAAATGTCGGTTTGTCTATATATATTAGTATAGAGTAGTTTCTGGTGCCTTGTGCATAGCATGAGTTCTGAGTAGCATATTTTATTAACCTTCACTGGTTTTTTGCTCTGCTGCACTGATACTGGAATTTGTGGCAAGCACAGATTGCACCATCAAACAGCTTTACTCTATTGATTTTTACAGTGGCAGATTTAGCTGGTAACAGGATCTTAACGTTGGCTAGGAAGGTCATTCCTGTCACTTGATATGGACCGTTATATTTCGTCAGAAACTTTTTAGTTTCCCATTTTGTGTATAAGAATTGGTAATTATGGCCGACTGGTCAACTCTAAAATAAGAAGGCTGACTTTACACGCAGTCCCATACATTCCTGTCTTTCCAGAGCTTTCATGTTTGCTTGTCTGACTTTTAGCCAAATCTTACATACCCTTATTGCAAACGTCTTTGTTGACTTGATGTCGGATTCTAAATTAGATCGAAAACGTTGAAGACAGATGGAATTTTCCTTCCATAGACAACTTCGTGCCCTGGAAGACCAGTACTAGTAGGTACTTTGGAATTGCATATCGCGATCACATCCTGGAGATATGGGTTCCAGTCCGTATCTTGGCTGTTAAGATAATGACTCATCATCTTCGAGACTGTTTGATGAATACGTTAGACCTCCCCCTATGCCTGTGAATGAAAGGGACTTTACCGTAAACTGTGAATACGAAGTACACAGCACTAGTGTTTCATCAAACCAGATAAGAAGTTTCCACACTGATCAGTCAGTAAACATTCTGGTACCGTAAATTTAAGAATCCAATTATCAACTAGTGCTGAAGGACTCTAGCAGCCTACTCGTCAGGTTCAAATGGTTCAAATGGCTCTGAGCACTATGGGACTCAACATCTTAGGTCATAAGTCCCCTAGAACTTAGAACTACTTAAACCTAACTAACCTAAGGACATCACACACACACATGCCCGAGGCAGGATTCGAACCTGCGACCGTAGCAGTCCCGCGGTTCCAGACTGCAGCGCCAGAACCGCACGGCCACCGCGGCCGGCCTCGTCAGGAATTTCTGTCATAGATGTAAACCACGAAAAACGGTCAATTGACCTTAATTTACACTTAGTATACACTTAATATACACTTATTATATCAAGCCTGATCATTTCAAAGGGTTTTGATGCCCCTGGAAACCTTTGGAGAGGAATTCTCTTATGGCTGAGATTGGCCCACTGTGCATATAGTATGCATTTTAAAACATACTGATCTACATCACGCCCGCATCTCGTGGTCGTGCGGTAGCGTTCTCGCTTTCCACGCCCGGGTTCCCGGGTTCGATTCCCGGCGGGGTCAGGTATTTTCTCTGCCTCGTGATGGCTGGGTGTTGTGTGATGTCCTTAGGTTAGTTAGGTTTAAGTAGTTCTAAGTTCTAGGGGACTGATGACCATAGATGTTAAGTCCCATAGTGCTCAGAGCCATCTACATCACGCTTTGTTGTAGGCCACCAAAGGTTTTTGGCTTCTCTTAAATCTTTTAATTTTCGGCCCTCATGACCCGACAACACATGTCCATGTGCCTGCTGCAATACTTGGTTCTTATGTGACAACGGAACCACCACATGTGGTCTGCATTTTGTTGAGCTGCAAAGTTTGCCTCGAATATTATGACCTGTGGCTGCGACGTAAATGCCTGATAGTCTGCATCAGCTGCCTCTGCTTTCTGCCAGTCATACTTCTCCCAAGCACTTTTAGTGTTGTGACCTTGTGGCTCAAATTATTTGTGTTAATGTGTTTCTTACCAGGTTTATCAACGACTTTGCAGTCGAAATCCTTCAATTTAAGAGTCCGCCCTGTTAACCTGCCAGAGGGATCCTTCCCATCCAATAGCTGTTTCAGTGAAGTGTGGTCTGTAACAACTTTGAATTTTAGTTGGTACAGTTAATACTGAGAGTAAGTGATCTCATAGATCACTGTCAACATTTTCTTCTGTGTGGTAGAATAATTGTATTCCGCTCTATTTAGCCGCCTAGATCTTCACTATCGAAATTCTGACTGAGAATACAACCAAGCGCAGTATTGCTAATCTAGCACAAAATCAGGAAACATAAGCACTGGGTCTTCAGTTAATGTTTGTTTCAACATCTGCAAGGCCCTCTCACATTCTGTTTACCTTTCAGATTTAATACATTTCTTCAACAAATGATTTAATGGTTGAGAAATGTCCAAAAAACTTTCTACAAAATTTTTGGTAATAGTTACGGAGGCCCAGAAAAGATTGTAACTGTTGTGTTGTTTTATGGATTGAAACTGCAGAAACTGCCAACACTAAACAGAGATCAGTTCACACGCCCTCTTCACTAATAACATGACGCGAATACTTGGCCTGGGTCTGTACAAAATTACATTTTTCAGTACTTAGTGCAAGACACAGTCTACTGAATACTTCCACCAACCATTTTAGATGTTGGTTCACATTTTCCGAAAAAATTATAATATCATCAAAATATACTATACAATTTCTAGGCTTTAATCCAGAGAAGAACTTTTGGAATGTGACTGGTGCATTTTTAAGCGTGAATGGCATCATGTGGTATTGAAATTGCCCCCATCGCTCTGTAAAAGCTGTTTTACACATGTCTGCTGGTACCAGCTCCATTTGATGGTAACTGCTGTGCAAATCCATTATGGAGAAGTATTTGCATCTGCTTAATTTATGAAGCGTTCCATGATATTAGGTGTCAGGTAGGCGTCTGTGATGGTCCAAGTGTTCAAGTACATACTGTCGCAACAAAAGCGACATTTGCTGGTGGCATCAGTCGATTTTTTTGAACCAGAACCATGAGCGTCGCAGGGACTGTCACTGCATTCTGTGGTGCCTTCTGCCAGCTGTTGGTCAATGAACTCTTCTATGAGTGATTGCAAATGCTCTGGTATTCAATATGGCTTCTTATAAACCGAAGTATTAATTCTGTATTACACTCTGTAGCAATTCTGGACGTGTGGTGTGTCGAATTGTCCTGTTGGAATTGCCCAAGTCCGTCGGAATTCACAATGGACATGAATGGATGCAGCTGATCAGACAGAATGCTTACGTACGTGTCACCTGTCAGAGTCGTATCTACACGTATCAGGGGTCCCATATCATTCCAACTGCACACGCCCCACAGCCTACACCGGTACAAAGCCTCCACCAGCTTGAACAATGCCCTGTTGAAATGCAGGGTCCATGAATCCATGAGGTTGTCTCCATTCCCGTACACGTCCATCCGATCGATACAATCTGAAACGAGACTCGTCAGACCAGTCAACATGTTTCCAGTTATCAACAATCCAATGTCGGTGTTGACGGGCCCAGGCGAGACGTAAATTTTTGTGTCGTACAGTCATCAAGGTTACATGAGTCGGCCTTCGGCTCCGAAAGCCCATATCGATGATGTTTTGTTGACTGGTTCGCACGCTGACACTTGCTAATGGCCCGCGTTGAAATCTGCAGCAATTTTGGGCAGGGTTGCACTCCGGTCACGTTGAACGATTCTCTTTAGTCGCCGTAGGTCCCGTTCTTGCAGGATCTTTTTCCGGTCACAGCGATGTCGGAGATTTGATATTTTACCGGATTCCTGATATTCACGGTACATTCGTGAAATGGTTGTAGGAGAAAATCCCCACTTCATCGCTACCTCGGAGATGCTGTGTCCCATCGCTCGTGCGCTGACTATAATACTACGTTCAAACTCACTTAAATCTTGATAACCTGCTAATGTAGCAGCAGTAACCAATCTAACAACTGCGCCAGACACTCGTTGGGTTATATTGTCTTTACCGACCGCAGCGCCGTATTCTGCCTATTTACATATCCCTGTATTTGAATACGCATGCCTATATCAGTTTCCTTGGGGCTTCAGTTTAATAGCTGCAGGCAAATCAGAAAGATTCTTCATACTTTCCCTATGCAGCATTTCAGTGGGAACGCCATGAATAAATATGTCAATTGCCCTAGTCTTGCCTTCTCCATGCAGCACCGTATTGGCTTCCTCACTGCATGTTAGGTCATACGTTTGGACACTGATCTTCCAAACGCTATCTGGGAATGATTCGATGGATACATTATGATTCTCAGCTAACATATTCACTTTTTCCCTAAAGAATCTAGTAGCATTCTGCTTAAAATACTGCTAATGTAACCCTTCATCTAACTTTTAGAATGTTTTCACATCCCACATGGTCTCATTGTACGTAATATACACATTAGCTTCTGCACTCAACCACAAATTGTCTGTAAGAAAGGACGTTTCATTAAACTAACTGTACAGCATGGCTGTAGATTAATTGTCATTGATAAACACAGTTATGTCCTCTGTTGGCCTGCCAGAAGACATTACCAAATTTTCTGCTGCAGGATCAATAGAATGAAAAGGTACACTCAGCATAGTCTTGACTTCCTCAAGTTGCCATAATACCTGTTGCTTCTCATCACGTAGTACCTCCTCTTGTTCCTTGTAATTTTCTACTTCCCCAGTTTTCTGCTCAAGTTCTGTTTGTAACCTAACCATCTGCTCCATCACAGTGGCAACAGAATCGTCCGTATTAGCCGTGCATGTTTTTACTGGTATTTCGCGTATTCTGCTATTGCCCAAACAATGAAGGGAAATGCATTATAAAAGGAAGTAAACACCAGGTTCACACTGCAGAGTACACAATACATAAGAAGTTACTATAGTCCTTGCAGCATGCCATAGGCCATCTACATTCATTACAATCTGATGTCAAACGACGCCAACGTCGATAAGTGAAATATATGGCTAGCACAGCTTTCGTGCATGTCTACAAATGCCCAGAAAGATTGCAAAACGCACACCTGACAGGTGTCAAATACGACTCACGACAATTTACCCTAAACGCAGACAGGTCAGGAGGTTCGCATGGCTGTACAAAAGTTACCTTCAGATTAAAATTAATGTCCCAACGAATCACCCTTGCCAATGAATTATGTAATGAAAAAGGACAGTTAAAAGGTAACCAAAATGCTTCTTAGTCATCGATCAGGATTGTCTGAAGTATCGACTACAAGATGAGCGAAACTACTGCGGTGGCGATGGCGACGACGACAGCGATGATGACGTAAGAAACTGTCACAAGTCGTATTTCCGTCAGCGTCAGGATCACTCCTGACCACCAGTTGTATCAGTCAACCCTTCGGTTTAGTATTTTAGTTTGTGTGTGGAGGCTGAGCGGGAGATGTAGTGGCGTTACAGGTACATGATGTAAAGCTTTTGGAGCCGGTGAGGGTAGCTGTCATACGCGTTGCGTGGAACCATATTTTTTGTTCATGTTTTTACAACATGCACTGTCTTCTCTGGTGGGGCAAGAGGTGTGCTGAGTCACTCACACATGTGAATGTAGCACTCAGGGGGCTGTAGCCATTGGCACAGGTCAGGACCCAATAACAATGTCATGCAGGTAGCCAGATTGGAAGTCTTCAGGTGCAAGCCTACTATGGCTGATCAACAGTGAGTGCATCACACCTCAGTGCTCTCAAAGGTAGAGGAGTGCTTAGGAATGCACTAGCAGCACACAACAGACGGCAGGTGTCATGAAGGCAGAAACCCGAGACTCCAACCAGCAACCCAGTGCACAGCATGGGAAGCCGTACTTAGGTTCCTCGTCCAACAGTTTGAAGGCGATGGTCTGCAGTCACTCAGAACAGCCCTTCACCAGAAGAAGGACCAGCTCGTCCATATCTTCCATCAGTCACAGAAGTAACCAAACAGCAGCGGCAACTTACAGCAACTGAGTACCACAACATGCCAGCTGGCTGCAGGCTCCAAGGCGAAGTCTTCACACAAGCTGGAGGCAGCATTTTACGATTCGCCAACCAAGTCTCCCTGTAACTAGTGTGACTGTCACTGCGCCAGAATCAGAGGTGCAGATGGAATGACCAGACGCTGAGTATGAGGCTTCGGTAATAGGGATATTTAAACTGGACATAACGTCATGACGGAATGCAGAGCAGTCATATACCTTCATTAAACGGAGATGTCAGTGGTCTACAATCAACTGTGCTGTTTCAATCATTGTCAGTTTTCCCTGCCTTCGGACTTTCCATCAGCGCTAGGAAGCCGTGGAGCAGCTGAGCTCGGATGTTACATGTTATTACTCCATATTGTGAGACTCACAGAATGACATAGGGGTGTCGTCATAATTTGCCGTTTGCACCCCACTCTTACGGCTCGGCTCGGTTTGGCTATGCGTTGGGAGTGGCGCACTCCTTTCAGTAACACTCTTTACCTGCTCCAGATTACAGCTGTGATGTATGGAATGAGAAGGAAACGGTTCTCTGTCGTCTGCGCCAAGTAATAATTTTGAAAATGTGTATTTGTACCCGGGAATTGTGCTGTTCAACAAAACATTTCCTACTTCCAGTCATCCCACTACCTCCCTTCTCCCTTCCACACCCAACCAAAACCCACCATAAAACCTAGAAAAATGCTCAGTAAAAGTGAGCGTGAAGGTGAAAACAAAAGGACCCAGCTATCTCTTTCAGACATTGACGTCGTGCAGCTCGAAGTCACTCTAGAACCACAAAACCCGCTATCTTCTTCTTTTTTACCGAGCAGATGTGACCCAAATTCCTTGCCCTCCCAAGACACTCATCAGTCACATTCAGCGATGCCTACCAGCGTTACAAATCCTGCAACGCATTCCTGGAGGAGAATCAATCAAAATAAAAACCAACAATCCACACTCCCAATCAACCCTACTTCGAATTATCTTCTCTTTTGGAGGTAACGCATCGACAACAACCCTTGCAAACCTTCCACAAAAACAAATACATCCTCCATGCCGACCTCCAACGTTCAAAGCAGTGATGCCCTATCACATACACAATCACAGCCGACCTTAATCTTCACATCCGCACACCTGCCGAAAAACCGAAGTCAAGTTTATCAACATACCCAATGGCCATAATACACACATCCCTGTTCACAGTTACCGTCACACAGATACTTCTCCTGATATCATTATTGTCTCCCCAAAACTCCTGAGGCACACGATAGTAAAAGTCCTAGATCCAGCTGGGCGTGACCACCTTTACCTGTTGTTCTGCAAATCTCATACTCTGTACCAAACCCAACTTGTTCCATTCCTAATCATCTACCCCAAAAAATCCAGGATTATTCCCATTGGACTGGAATGAATATCATACCCAGATCCGTATTTAATAAAAAGCCATGGTTCAAACCTTCAGAATCCTGATGACATCCAAAGTGAGCCTGTCAGCTCATTTTTTGACAACGACTTTGCGTTCTACCTAGAAGACATTCACCATCACACATGATCTTAACTTGGATTACTCGATGGAACCCTACATGTATGAATATGCCAGCACAACTATCCCACATCCCACACCGAAATTCTAGTACCTTCACAGCACTCCACGATGAGAACTAAACACACAAATAACAGCTGATGACGTTACACAAATATTCGTTAAAAAGCGAAAACAGTGCCCACTGTAACGATACAAGTACTTATCGCCGCCTCAAGGAATATCCCAGATTCTATCACGAAGCCCTTGCCACACTTTAAAATACCATCCTCTACACAGGTTATTACTCAGAGTCTTCCCCTTCCTGAAACCTGATAAACTACACTCACAGATCCCATCCTCAATACTTATCAGCCTCACATCATTTTTCAGCAAAATTGTTGAAACGATTGTTTATAATTTATATAAAGAACAGCTACCAGCCACATGCATGGTTTAAAAAAGGTTTATTATCTTCAGACCATGACCGGTTTCGGATTTTTCTTTACAAATCCATCTTCAGATGGCAGATCCAACAAAGAGTCATACACTCACTCCCACACAATAGCATACCCCCCAATTAGATCTTGTAAAAGAAGTAAATCTTTCGTAAAAATACCATTACCGATATGACAACAAAAATATTTCTTTCCTTTCCCAGTGCAGCAAACGAATAACACAAACAAAACTAGGTCCAACTAAGAATGCTTGTAATCTGCCATCTGAAGATGGATTTGTAAAGAAAAATCCGAAACCGGTCATGGTCTGAAGATAATAAACCTTTTTTAAACCATACATGTGGCTGGTAGCTGTTCCTTATATAAATTATAAACCTTAAGTACAACAGCCACGTTTCTCAACATGTCGACTTTCGACAAAATAGCGTGAAACGATTGTTACCCAATAAATCCATGAGCACGTTGCAATCAATCTACCTATTCCCAACACCCGTTGTGGTGTTCGTCTCCAATATTGCATTGACGACCTAATTTATTACCTTACTCACATAATCTTCTGTCAACAAAATAAACGGAAGTGCGCCATATTTCTCTCCCTTGATATCCAAAAAAGCCTTTGACCAGGTATGGCATTCTGGACTGCTCCTCAAGCCACAAACCTATGCCCTCCCAGTTAACTATGTCCGCTTTACAGCATCCTCTCTTCATCATCGTCCTATATACGTCACAATCCACCACACTTACCCCGCATATTTCATCTAACTGCAGGAGTTCCTCGAGGCCCTGTCCTTTACATCCTGTACACTGCAGACGCTCCCAAACCTCAACCCCCAACCTATCTCCTGCAATGTGCTATCGACACAGCCCACTTTGCCACTCACCACATTCTTCAACCCCATGTCTCTCTCCAGCGCCACCCGAATATCCTGGTCGAATGGTGTTATACCTGGAAGCTTCAAGTAAAGTCACAGAAAAGTCAAGCCCACCATCTTTGGTCGCAACACTGTACGATTCCGTTGTTCAGATTTACATCTCTCCGTGTTCAACAGACCCATCTCCCTGACTCAGATAGTCTAGCATTTAGAACTAACCCACGACATCAAATGCACATCTCCTTACCATCCAACACGGGGCCCCAAAAAGACTAAAACAATTAAAACTACTAACAGGTCGCAGCTGGCGTCTACATCCTTCTACCATTTCCTCACATATAAATCAATCAACCAATCCATTTTCACCGAAGTCCACATTGCCTAGGTCTTTGCCTCCCCTACATTCCACAAGTCCCTTGAAATCTTGGAAACACATCCACTGCGCCTTGCCTTAAGCATCCACCTACCCTGCCCAACTCGCATCATGTACGAACTCATCCACTTCCCATACCTTCTTCCGTTTCCAGAGCACCTTCGGATCCGATGCATTAATAGCAAAATTCAGTAGCAGCACTCAGTTTCCCACCCACTAATCACCAATACACGTAACCAGCTATGCCACTACATCGGCCGGCCGGAGTGGCCGAGCTGTTCTAGGCGCAACAGCCTGGAACCGCGAGACCGCTACGGTCGAAGGTTCGAATCCTGCCTCTGGCATGGATATGTGTGATGTTCTTAGGTTAGTTAGGTTTAAGTAGTTCTAAGTTCTAGGGGACTGATGACCTGAGAAGTTAAGTCCCATAGTGCTCAGAGCCATTTGAACCATTTGAACCGCTACATCGATATTCCACCTTCCATACACCTTCATGCCTTATCCATCATTTCTCGCCGGTATTTCAACCAACTCCCACTCCCCAACAATGACATCCGTGTCGAGACATACCCTTCTTTCCAAAGCTAATCACAACGCTTCACCTCACACCGTCCTTTCTTTTTCTCCTTCACCCTTGCTTCATCTTGCTGACCTTTAGTCACTACATGTTGTACTACAGTTCCCCAGAGTCATGCCATCATTCCACCATCATTATGACCATTATCATTTTCATTTATCACCAGCATCATCATTACACCATGATATCGTACTCATTCGTCAGTGACTGTGTTTTAACTGTAATACACACACCAAAAAAATTTTGCATCACCTGGGGTCCGAGAGTTCCGGAACCTGTACAGAAAATTGGAATAGAGATCAATATAAACATCATTTCCGCCTTTTATATTGCTCATGAAAACCACACATTGCACGTTGCACCACCATACAGAGAAACCTTCAGAGGTGGTGGTCCAGATTGCTGTACCTATCGGTACTTCTAATGCCCAGTAGCACGCCCTCTTGCATTCATAAATGCCTGTATTCGTCGTGGCATACTATCCACAAGTTCATCAAGGCACTGTTGGTCCAGATTATTCGGCGTAGATCCCTCAGAATAGTTAGTGAGTGACGTCGTCCATAAACAGTCCTTTTCAATCTATCCCGGGCATGATCGATAGGATTCATGTCTGGAGGACATGCTGGCCACTCTAGTCGAGCGATGTCGTTATCCTGAAGGAAGTCATTAACAAGATGTGCACGATGGGGGGCGCGAATTGTAGTCCATGGCCGGCCGGAGTGGCCGTGCGGTTCTAGGCTCTACAGTCTGGAGCCGAGCGACCACTACGGTGGCAGATTCGAATCCTGCCTCGGGCATGGATGTGTGTGATGTCCTTAGGTTAGTTAGGTTTAATTAGTTCTAAGTTCTAGGCGACTGATGACCTCAGAAGTTAAGTCGCATAGTGCTCAGAGCCATTTGTCGTCCATGAAGACGAATGCCTCGCCAATATGCTGCAGATATGTATGGTTGCATTATCGGTCGGAGGATGGCATTCACGTTTCATACAGCCGTTACGGCGTTACCGTCCATGAGCACCAGTGGCGTACGTTGGCCCTACATAATGCCACCCCAAAACAGCGGGGAACCTCCACCTTGCTGCACTGGCTGTACAGTGTATCTAAGGCTTTCAGCCTGACCGGGTTGCCTCCAAACACGTCTACGGCGATTGTCTGGTTGAAGGCATATGCGACACTCGTCAGTGAAGAGGACATGATGCCAGTCCTGAGCGGTCCATTCGGCATGTTGTTGGGCCCATCTGTACCGCGCTGAATGGTGTCGTGGTTACAAAGATGACCGTCGCCATGGACGACGGGAGTGAAGTTGCGCATCATGCAGCCTACTGTACACAGTTTGAGTCGTAACACGACGTCATGTGGCTGCACGAAAAGCATTATTCAACATGGTGGCGTTGCTGCCAGGGTGCTTTTGAGCCATAATCCGTAGGTAGCGGTCATCCACTTCAGTAGTAGCCCTTGGGCAGCCTGAGGGGGGCATGTCATCGACAGTTCCTGTCTCTCTGTATCTCCTCCATGTCCGAACAACATCGCTTTGGTTCGCTCCGAGGCACCTGGACACTTCCCTTGTTTAGAGCCCTTCCAGGCACAAAGTAACAATGCGGACGCTATCGAACAGCGGTATTGACCGTCTAGGCATGGTTGAACTACAGACAACAGGAGCCATGTACCTCCTTCCTGGTGGAATGACTGGAGCTGATGGGCTGTCAGGCCCCCTCCGTCTTATAGGCGCTGCTCATGCATGGCTGTTTACATCTTTGGGCGGGTTTAGTGATATCTCTGAACAGTCAAAGGGACTGTGTCTGTGATACAATATCCACAGTCAACGCCTATCTTCAGGAGTTCTGTGAACCGGGGTGATGGAAAACTTTTTTGATTTGTGTATGAAATTGTCAAACAGGTTGTAAAAACCATCAATATTTTCCATCTATGTGTTTTTTTTACAAGGAAAAAACCTTCATATATTGTCATCTGTGTTTATGTAAAAATCTTAAATATCATCCACCAATGTGTTTCTTTCCGAAAATAATCTGTTATTGTCACCTTTTATTTTGTACTTTAACCATCTTTCAAATACATGTAACCTTTAGCTGAAGAGAGGCTTTCATCCGCTGTCGGGTCGTGCCCCCTTGTGGGGAACTGAAATAACAATAAATGAAGAAGAAAACAAAGAACTTACCAGAATGAGCTCACTTACCAGTATGGCATTGCCTGGATGCATGCACTAATTCGGTTTGGAAGTGTGACATAAATTAATTATATCCTGTCTTGAGGAAAACTGACCCACAACTGTTGTAACTGGTTAACTATAGCCTGGGTATTGACACTGGGACGGAGTTTACGTGCGAGTTAGTCCCGCATATGTTGAATTAGGGACAGATATGCAGAGCGGAGGAGTACCGGAACATCACGCAGACAGTCGACATAAAAGTCTTCTGGGTATGGTACCGCTTCATATTGTATAAAACAACTGCTTGATAAAAACCAACGTTTCGGCCACGGTTGTAGCGGCCTTCTTCTGGTCGAAACGTTGGTTTTCTCCCGCATTAGTTTTATTCAATATGACGCGGTACCAAACCCAGAAAACTTTTGTGTTGGCCAACTCTGGCCGCGGAAGCCTACGCAGTTATATCATGCAGACAGTTCGTAGGGACATTTGCCATGTGTGAACGAGCACTGTCCTGTTAAAAACGGCATCACGATACTGAATCATTACAGGTAACACATGACGGTGACGTGCCGATGAGCCGTCAGAGTTCACCCAATCACTAAGAGCCGTGATCTTACGTCATACCCGATGACTCTCCTCATCATGACGCTAGAAATAACACCTCTGTGCCTCTCCAAAATATTGGAAGATGGTACCTCTCCCCAGATTGCCGCCATAGTTGCCGATGATGGTCATCCGTGGTAGTGCAGAAGCGCGATTCATCGCTGATCAGAATACGACGTCATTAACTAGTAGTCCATGTTCCCCGATCACAGCACCAATCAAAACGTAGCCGTCTGTGTTGTGGTGTTAATAGTATTCTTCGCACGGGTTGAATTCGTTACGATGTGCTTGGTGCACAATACGACTATCCTCACATGTGGTGGTCACACGTGGTCGACTGGAACCTTGACGACGGGCCCCAAGTTCCCATATAGTCCAACATATTAGCCACTGTCAGATCTGAATGCCCCAGAAATCTGGACATTGCGCTATTCGATCATTGGGCCAATTGGAGACCTAAAATGAGGCCGTTTTCAAACTCTGTAAGGTGATGATAACGTTGTTCCACATAAGAACCCAGCATCTTCCAGTCCTTCACAGTTATCACTTAACGTCTGACGCTGATCGCGGCCCGTACATTGCTTATCAGGCCTGTTAACAGCACTAAACATGGGTAACACTAATGCACTCTGGTGGCTGTCCTACCTGTCACAGAGAATTCACGAATTGGTTAGCACAGTGAACTCCCATTCGGAAGGACGACGGTTCAAACCCGCATCCGAGCATACTGATTCAGGTTTCCCGTGATTTCCCTAAATCGCTCCAGGCAAATGCCAGGATTGTTCCTTTGAAAGGTACGGCCGACCTCCTTCCCCATCCTTCTCAATCTGAAGGGGCCGATGACCTCCCAAATAAACCAACCAACAGAGAATTCAACTCTAATCATTTACACAACCGCCAATGGTGTGTATGCATACGCAGATACATTGACAGCCGACCATATCTTCTGGGTACTTCATTTTTTAATCAGGCGATGTGTGTGTGTATGGAGATGTAGATGTAGTTTCAGTCAGTCACTGAATAAACTAAAGAAAAAAGCCCGAACAGATGAGGAAGGTTTTCAAGGAATAATTATTGGTTCAAATGGCTCTGAACACTATGGGACTTAACTTCTGAGGTCATCTGTCCCCTAGAACTTAGAACTACGTAAACCTAACTAACCTAAGGACATCACACACATCCATGCCCGAGGCAGGATTCGAACCTGCGACCGTAGCGGTCACGCGGTTCCAGACTGTAGCGCCTAGAACCGCTCGGCCACCACGGCCGGCGGAATAATAATTATTATTGCTCTCACAAAATAATAATAAAACGCTTGTGGCTTAACGTTCCATTCACAACGATGCCCCGAGAGACGGTATACAAGTTTGGATTGGACAAGCATTGAGCAAGATGTCGGTCGTACTTTTTCCAAAGGAATTCCATTGGCATTAAATCCCAAGTTTCATGCGAATCATTCCACAAACTTAATTTTTCTTTTTTATACTGTCGAATAAACAATATCTATTCATGGAGGTGATAGGCAAGAAATAAAAAAGTATGGAAGAAGATAGAAGAGATATTTAGGGTCATACGTTCGAGAAGAACTCCAAAGATTGCACTGAGTAAGATAGTTACGTAATGAATGCGAGAGGATGAAAAACGAAGTGCATACTGACTGCCGCGATAGAATGGTTTATAATTATTGTGGGACATTCGATAAACGTAATGGTGAAAGTATCAGGTTCGTCTCAAGGGAAAACCAGGAAGAAGAGCTCGGAAAATAAGGCCTCGCTAAGCCGGAAGTAACCGGTATACGCGCAGGAAATGTAAATCATAGCCTGTGGAGAGAGATGCTTAAGAAAGCGCTGCCTTGAACATCTCAACCTTCGACTTTATGGTGGTACCAAAGGTAAGTAGAGATTTAGGAGAAAATTTGAGGTGTATTTTTGACAGTGGATTAATCTATTTTCCACAAGCTTTATTCTGTAACAAAGCGTTAAGGTAAGAGACGTTTTCTCTCGAGGAAGATATGAAACTGTTACCAAAACTACGTACGGCTCGTTTTTCTCATGTATAATGAAACTGATTCGAGCAACGACTCCGCTGGCTAGGTGTCTTCCTCGCACCAAAAACATTTTATAGTACGAGTCGATGTTCTGTTGTAATTGCTTGGATTTAGTTGTACTCTTCATCTTCCGGAAGAGAACACACATATGTTTCTGTTTTAATTTCATCATTGCATAGGACCCACACAATAACGGCGCGAGTTAAATGCTCAGCCATGTCCGAAGCGGACTAGAAACCGTTACCTCGGCCTTAGCGGGCAACAACGTTGCCCAGAGGTCTCGATAGCTAACACAATTGGTTTTGAGATTTGTTTTAAGAATGATATCTTGTTGCACGTTCCTGTCACTTAGTTCTTTCTGAATGCTGTTCTTGTTGTGACGACGCACTTCTACAAACAGTTTAACCATTGGCTCAGGAAACAGGCAATCAAAAGTAATAAGTAACTTCACTTTATTTCTGTTAGGTGTTCACTGCACGGAAAGTCCTAAAAAGCTAACTCTTGACGAGGTCAAAACGAATGTTGCTCTCCCGTTTCACATTTCTTATAATTTTCTGTTGGTAGCTGGTTAGTATATCCACAACTGCTGTCTCATCTGTTAATAAAAACGAAAATGTCAAATCCTTCGTTACTAACCGTCATTTCAGCGTCACATAAGTAAATTAATGAAACGTGATATCTCTGTTGGTTTCCGGCGCACATTTCTTGAGATGTTCGATGCATTATCAAGACGATTACGGAAAACGTTTTCTAAAAATCTGTCCGTTTAAGAGAAAATAATCATCGACTTTACAGAGTCACCTCAATTGAATTTTAATTTAGAGCCCAATACAGAAGAAGTGTTCTCAGGCGAATCAAAGTTTTTTGATGGAGCAGGTATGACTATATTTTTTGAGACCCAAGAGTTATGGTTCGAGAGAAATTAAAAAAGTGTCAGGCTGGGAATTAAATGTTAATATCAAGTGTTGAAAATGCGAATGTACCTTTGATGGTTCTAAACGTGTTACACCATATGAAGAATGTTTTTTATTGACTAATCGCACTGGGTATCCTTCTAGTTAGTCCAGCTACTATAACAGATCGCCTGGTCTCTGGAATGACACTGTCTGGGAGTAATGGTTTCTGCCGCCTATAGGTAGCCGTGGGTTAGCTCGAATGGATTTTCACCGCAGCAGTCGACATGCAGCAACATTCTGAGGATTTGAGACATCGTCTGCTCTGTAGAGGATTGGAGGTATCTAATCCTGATGCTTTGACGGTTCTGTAACAAGATCAGCTGTAGATCACTCTACCTACAGTATCGGGTGCAGACTTATAGAGTTACACTAGATGTGTCAAACGCCCGCTATGCACCAGAAGTGGCCGCTGAGTGGAAAGGGTACGGTAGGCCTATGTGTAGAGTGCACATTTTTTTAAAAAAAAATTGCGCCACACTGCGAGCTCTTCAGCTGAAAACTCGCTATCTCTAAAATCAATTATCAAAATGGATCGGGTATGAAAAATAAAACACTCAGTACTACGAACCGGGAGTTGGTTGATTGACTAGTAAAAAGCAAGGAAACATGTATTAACACTTGGAACGTATATTGCAAAGAGAGGTTAAACTCCCCAGGAACGTTGTTTTTGTACCAAGAGCCACAAACTTCATGTCTGTCGAAAGTCCAAACTGAATCCGACAGCAATATCACGTGGAAAAGAAGTGGCGGTGGATGAAGTGATTCCTTTCGTATAAATTAATCAATTTTCCATATTATTAGTATCATAAAATTTCAAACAAAATGATCCACTTCAAAGAAGCGGAAGTGCAGCTCTTCTAATTTGTAACTGAAATTCTTGTAAATGCTGATTACTTTTACCTCAAATTAACTTGTGTTAACTGACTTTAATAGAACGGATATAAATGAGCTTCGAGGCATGCTTTTCTTGTTGGTTAACGGTGCTCTTAGTGACGAGTGACTGTGTATGTAGTTAATGTTCATAGAAAAGAATTTATTTTGTAAGACGTTAGTCGAATTTCACATTAAGATGCAGGTTCGATTTTTTAATAACAAAATCTCTAACCATAGAATGCCTATGGCGTTCGATCGTTGTGTCAGCAAGGAAATCGCTTGTCACTTAATTTAAACTGCCAGAAATAAAGTGCATTACATAATTAAAACAAGAGAACTGAGAGATTTGTAGCTTTTCAAAATGAAAACTAGTTTGGAATGTAATGGTGCAATTATTATTGGTAAAAAGGTACACCGGCTACAGTTATATCCACATCGTGCTAATACCAGAACAAGAACAAGGGAACAGTCTATGTCGCATCTTTCTGAGATAAAACAATTACAATTATTGGGAAAAATGTTGGTACAATATCAGTATTATAGATATTAATTTTTCCAAGACTTCCCTTTTTATAAGTACAACCAAAATAAATAGTTGTTTGTTGTTCATTCAACAGAACTGGCATAATCTCGCAAATATTTAACTGAAATAATATTAGTAATTGTTACGTGGCAGCTAACAAGCAGGAATGTCACTTGATATTCTTATTATCATGCCCCTTCGGGACTATTCAATCACCCACAAACGTTCACCCTTGCGTCTTTATCAAGAGCTAGATTATATGGACTTTTATTAATAATACGATGTTTCTCGAAGCCACCAGCTTCCAATGCAACGGTCATGTAGCCACGAAACGAGGAAAAATCATTGTTCTTCCGCATACGCACTAAGTTCATTTATGTGTTTCTCATGAGCGCCAAACGAGATATATAAGTTGCTTCAAAAAGATCCATCCGATTTCACAAAATTTTGTTCTATTAGTATGAAGGTGCATGAGAAACTAGAGGTGAATTTTAACTTACGCATCGGGCTATAATTTTTATAAAAATGGCTCTGAGCACTATGGGACTTAACATCTATGGTCATCAGTCCCCTAGAACTTAGAACTACTTAAACCTAACTAACCTAAGGACATCACACAACACCCAGCCATCACGAGGCAGAGAAAATCCCTGACCCCGCCGGGAATCGAACCCGGGAACCCGGGCGTGGGAAGCGAGAACGCTACCGCACGACCACGAGATGCGGGCTATAATTTTTATAGTAACCATTTGGTTTTACAAGGTCATATCTGTTATATGCATGCACATGCAATTTTGGATACTGTTTACGATCACGTTTAGGAGCAAAATCTTCAGTCGCATTTCACAAACGATCAGTGTACCTCTCACCGAACGCATGACTGACATCCAGATGATACTCAAACTCGTCTCGTTATCTTGCGAGTATATCTGTAGCTACTGCATTCATGCTATCGCTATGCAGCATTACAATTCATTCAAAGCTGTTGTAAATGGGGAGCCACATAGACGGAGTCTTTCAAACGATCACCCCCACCCCAAAAAATGAACACAAAACTTGCGAAATGTCGAGCAACCTTAGCCCCTTACTGCCTATCTATCGTTGAGGCAGTCGTGGTTAAGAAATGCTTTTGAATGTAGGTGTCAATGCGGTAGTGCCCTATGCTGTTGAAACATGGAATTCCTAGCACGTACTCTCGATTGTTGAAAAACTTAGATCTCCAAAAAATCTAGGTACGTGGTTCTTGTAACCGTCCTTTCATGTAGAAGATACCGTCCTGCGAAACAACATAAATCTTTCTGAAACACCCCGTAAAGTGAAAGCAGAATCTGAAAACGTAGCATCTGTACAGACAGAGTTCTTAATCGATTACTATCCATTATTTATCTCTAGAATCTGTATTGCAGAATTTAATATTAACAGTCATAAATATCACTTAAATTGCGCAAAATGCTACTACGCGTTCATCAACAACATATAAAATAAAGGCTTTTTATAATACTTGCTACCACATAAAGAAAAGGAGTATTTGATTTATTACGGGATACTGCTCACATAAAATGGTTTTCAGACAATGACACCACTGGCATGAACTCTGATTTACGTGGTACTGATAACGACGGAAAGTTTAATAATGAAATAACAGGAAAATTACTAGCTGCAAGTAAAATTCAGGCAAGTTCGTGACTACACATTCACCTTTTTATACTTCAAGCCGTAGAAGCCACGAGACTGGAGAAAGGGGCAGTTATAGGAGCGTGACGCACATGTCGATGGCCAAGTGGAAATACGTGTTCTGGTACAAGGTCAGAAACGTTCGCAATTTGTCACTGAAGTACCTCATGAAAGGTGTGGCCTATTAACTCTTCAGGAAGTAGTTAAAAGAGGATAGGAGAAGAATAAAAATTCGAAAAGTATTGCAAGTACAGCGGTATAATTTTCTTATACATGCGTTGAATGACATGAAATTGTATTTAACAATGAAAATTTATTGCCCGAATAGTTCACCTGTTTTATCGGCATGGGGCGATGAAGCGGTTCCCGACCTGGTACCTGTTCTTATTTAAAGTGATTGAGTGACTGATATAAATTGAAAACAATATGTATTACCTGTTAAACATACTGTAGGCTCACGAAAAACATTTTAGCTTAATGTAAACATGAACACACACAACTGTGAATTGAACTACACAATTTTTCAACTGCAATGAAGTGGGGGACCGAAGTGGCGCAGTGCTTAAAACTGTGGATTCTTATTTGAGAGGAGTGGCACTCAAATCCAGGTCTATGCAACCTGGGGTTCCTTTCCGAGGTCCCTCTAAAACATTTGCTGTAAATTTCGGGATGGTATCTTAGGAAATGCCACAACCCATTTAATTCCCACTTTGGTCCAATACGAGAGTACTCTCTTACTGTAATGACCTCGACATTCACGGGATGTTAATATTTAAACTTCGTACCTGCAACTGAAGCATCGTTTATCGATGAAAAAATAATTATTCTAGACATACATTTATCCCTTAATAAAGAAAAATGCTGTATCGTTTTCTATTTATGTCTGTGGAAGTCCTATCGCATTACTGGGAAAGCTTTTCGAGTTTCCTCTAACGCCTCTGAATCACCAAGTTCATTTCAAATTGTATACTTTCCTCAGACAAATTATTTTAATAAGAGTAATGTTAATAATAACTACAAAAATTAAAGCGTTCCAGCAAGGTTATGATATCCAATTCATGTAGCAGTTCGGCCCAAACGTGAGACGTTTATGTATTAGATGGCTGTTTCTGTCTTTATAAAGTAAACTTCTGTGTGTATGTGATCAGTGGTTTAAATAAAGTATGGAATTATAAATTTCATTGAACCAATTTACCTATGAATGGCGAAAATCGCCATTCGTGTCCTAGTGTGCCACTCATTTCTCACCTATTTTTCACTCATATCAACACACAATTCACTCCTCATCGTGAATTTCTCCCTAGATATAAGGGACAGTCAAATGAGAACGTGACAGATGGAAAAAGGAAGTAAAACGTTCATCATTTCAAGAAGAATCATGATAACATCCCACTATGAAAGAAAACAGTCAATGCCATTGTGGAAAAATATTTGCGTTTGTCTACGGAACCATGACTGTACGCAGGCGTGCACGTCTTAATCCGAAACAAATCGGCGGCCACGAATGTCTTTCTTCACGGCTCCAAATATATGGAAATCTCATGGGGAGGATGTGTAGGAGCTTCTCAGTAGAAGTTCTACAGCGTAGAAGAAACAACCTTGGCTACATGAGAGGGGCCATTGTCCTGAAGCAGAATGATACCGTCCGCAACATTCCTGGGTGTTTGGACTTGATGGTGCGCTTCAGCTTTTGCGAAGTGTTCAAGAGGAGGTTGTTTCGATTACGCTGCAAAAGTTTCACTGGGAAGCCCTTACACATCCTTCGTACAATACCGATTTCTCCCCATGCGATTTCCATATATTTGGAGCCCTAGAATGACATTCGTGGCCTTCAGTTTGCTTTGGACGAAGGGATGCACGAATGGGTAAATCGTGGTTCCGTGGGCGACCGCAAACATTTTTCCATGAATGCAAAATGGTTCAAATGGCTCTAAGCACTATGGGACTTAACATCTGAGGTCATCAGTCCCCTTGACTTAGAACTACTTAAACCTAACTAACCTAAGGACATCACACACAGCCATGCCAGAGGCAGGATTCGAACCTGCGACCGTAGCAGCAGCGCGGTTACGGACTGAAGTGCCTAGAACCGCTCGGCCACAGCCGCCGTCTCCATGAATCCACTGGCCGTTTTTCCTCACAGTAGAATAAATGTACTAACAGTTATAGCGATTACTTTTGAAATAATAAATAGTTTGCTTGCTTTTTATTCCTCTCTGTCGTTTTCATTTGACTGATCCTTACAAATTAAATTAAACGTAACGAACGTTTGACCATTATTACCGAGATTTTAACTTAATTAAGACTTCAGCTACCTTCGCTGTGCAAAGAAACATCACGTAGGTTGAAGCAGCAACCGCGAAAGTAACTGTGCTATCAGTAGCGACGACTGTATCCCGCACGTGTGTACCTCACTGCTGTTAATTTCACCCATAAAATGTATACTGTAGTTGTTTGTATATTGTAATCTAAACCGGGGAAATTTCAGCAGAAACCTATAGGCTCAACTATGTTCCTTTATCACTATCGTTTTATCATCAAAGCTATCTTTTCAAAGTAAACTGCCCACTTCCTTCAGGATCCGATTTCAACAAACTAAACTAACGACTGTTAAAACGACCGTACCGTGAGAGAACGGTCTGAATGAAAGAAAGTCGAAATATGTGGAAAGCAGTATACCAGGAATAAATGTTTAAGACAGGAGAAAGATGGCGTGCACTTGCGTCCAAACAGTGCTTTCTCACGTATAACTGGAAGTTCAGTGTTGTGCGAATCTTATTCGATGACGAGTAGTCAAACAAAATGAAATCGTGAAAGCATAGTCCCAGTATGCCTCGTAGGTGCCATTACACAATATGTGTATATGAGTGATTTCGAATTGAGCGGAATGGTTCAAATGGCTCTGAGCACTATGGGACTCAACATCTTAGGTCATAAGTCCCCTAGAACGTAGAACTACTTAAACCTAACTAACCTAAGGACATCACACACACCCATGCCCGAGGCAGGATTCGAACCTGCGACCGTAGTAGTCCCGCGGTTCCGGACTGCAGCGCCAGAACCGCACGGCCACCGCGGCCGGCAATTGAGCGGAATGATAAGTCTCTGATATGTGAGTTTGATAATATCACAAAATATCTTGCACACGGCTGGCTCTTACGATGGTGAATCGCGAGTGGAACAAGTGAAGATAACGTGGTCATAAGCATCGACGCGTAAATACTTGACCATGTAACGTTGTCACAACGTGTGTTGACCGCCGTTCTGGACGCATGACCATAACGGACTGCCCGGAAACCTCCTTCCGCAGTGCGCACGTACCTGCGTCGATGATTCAGTGCCGTCCACTGTTGCCGGCATTGTTGGGATTCTTGTTCGAATACATTAGCGTCCATGGTAAGAGCAGCAGTCTTTAAGTTTTAATTATCATCCACAAAAATAAAGTGAAGTGATTAATTTTTTGTGTTTGTAGGCAAATGTCTCCAGTCTTCGTACACATCGAAACCCTGCGCCGTAACACCGTACAGAGAGGATCCAAAAACAAAATGGCTGAGCTTACTGATAAAGTGTAGTGTCGTGTGGTCATTCCGTCATTCGTTTTTATTGTTTCTGGCTCCTCTATGGACATCCTACGGATTTGCGGCTTGGAGATATCAGCGAGTACAAGGGCTGGAGACAGGATCCAGCAAACAAACAAAAAATTAATTACGAAACTTTAATTTTTCGAGGTGAGAACTTAATGACTTCTTATTGTACAGAAATGAACGCACGTTAACCTCGACTGTGACGTGCGGAGTTGCAAGACGTAGTTTTTAGAACCGCATCCGCTTCCATCCGCTTCAGTCTGTGTGGTAACCCTGCGCTCTTAGAACGCCAAGTGTCGTGGTGTGGGGCATCTTTGGATGCGGCATACGGTCTCAGCTCCTACACTTCGGGAAATGTGAACAGCAACTGCTAAGTCATGAAGCTAGTAAAGCATGAGGTAATGCCTACCTCCGCCCCCTATCTACTCCACCCATCTCAAGCCAGTTCCATGTGTCGTACTTTAGCAGAACTATGCGTGGGCACTTGTAGCTGGGAATGTGGAGCCCTTCTTCAAAGAAGAAAATGTATCATCTGAGACGCAGTGACTTTTTAAACTAATCGATACTGAAGTTTATATATATTAATAGGCACGATACCACAAAAATATCAAATCACTGAACTTGAAGTGCATTGGATACAATTTTTATGTAAATCTCTTGTCAATTCTAAAACGTTAACTGAGTACTGATGAGCTCAAGAACTGTAGGGTGGTGGGCTGCATATGTTAGTAATCTGTCTCTCAATTAGAATAATTACGGAGAATCGGTTTACTATTTAAAAGATACACAGATATCATCACTCCTTCTTCAAGCAGACATTTAGTCGTTTAATTGTTTAATTAAAACAACAAATTCGCCTGCTATTCGTTTCTCCTTCATATGAGATAACTTCTTCTTTTACCAGCGTTAATCTCATCTAGCGTGAAGTTCACATTACGCTATACGATCAGGTTCTAACATGAGATAGCTGCCTCTAAAATATCTCTTTTTACTAAGTTCAGCGTATGCGATAATAATTATAGTTTCAAGAAATCTACATATCGAAGTTTTTAAAGAATATACAAAAGTTGTAAAATGTTATATTAAGCATCGTCAACCAGGAAACTGATTTGTTCATCCTACGGAAATGCAATCCGAAAACAAAGAAAGTAGGTTACAGTACACTTGTTCGCCCACTGCTTGAATATTGCTCACCAGTGTGGTATCCGTACCAGATAGGGTTGATAGAAGAGATAGAGAAGATCCAACGGAGAGCAGCGCGCTTCGTTACAGGATCATTTAGTAATCGCGAAAGCGTTACGGAGATGATAGATAAACTCCAGTGGAAGGCTCTGCAGGAGAGACGCTCAGTAGCTCGGTACGGGCTTTTGTTAAAGTTTCGAGAACATACCTTCACCGAGGAGTCAAGCAGTATATTGCTCCCTCCTACGTATATCTCGCGAAGAGACCATGAGGATAAAATCAGAGAGATTAGAGCCCATACAGAGGCATACTGACAATCTTTCTTCCCACGAACAATACGAGACTGGAATAGAAGTGAGAACCGATAGAGGTACTCAAAGTACCCTCCGTCAGGTGGCTTGCGGAGTATGGATGTAGAAGTAGATGTAACTAAATAAATATTTAACCACAGACGAGTGATGTCAACCATCACATCTCCCTTGGCATACATGTTTCTTCATCTGTAATGTCAGCCTTCGAACCAGATTTGGGAACCGTTAGTCGCCAACTTGTTCTTCATGGACATAAGAAAATACTATAGTTAACAGACCTTATTTGTTTTCTGCTTATGACAGTTACGAATATAATAACGACGTAAATGTGCAAACATTTATTAACAATTTAAAAGTTCGTTTTCGTTACTTGTGGGGAATCCACTGAAAATGCCTAATTAGACCGGATGAAATTTGTCTACATATTAAAAACAACAAAGATCAGTTGCATAAGGCGGCTACTTGTTTAAAAAAGAACATCTACACCACAAACAAAAAAAGCAGAGAACTTTCACGATGTCGAATTATTACAAAGTCGTCAGCACGACAGTTCCCTAGCAACAGACATGACGTCAAAACTGTGTCGTATAGGTAGTCACTAAATGTTGTGTGTTTGGTTGCAGAGAAAGGGGGAGGAGAAAATTCAGTGAATTGGATTAGCACGCACACCTGACCATGCTGGTGCAGTCCATCGTGCGTTCCTCTCGAAAGCAGCCAGAGGTAAGTATACGATGTGATGGGGATCCGCGGTGGACGACCCCAGTGACGTGCGAGAGGAGGTGCCAAGGAGACGGCGTCAATGTCCGGCACATTCCAGGTCGGCGCTGGCGCGAGACGACTCAGCCGCAGCCCAGACTGTGTACAGCTTCTCTCCCATCACAGCCTACCGCCTTATTTACCTACCGTGGAACCGTGGGCGTTACAGATATCATACGTTTTTCAGTATTATTACAGAACAGACGATTTAGACCAACACTTTTATAGCCCCTGCTGCGCGAGGCTGACACAGTAACACTGTAAAATTACGTTCGTACGTACGCTACTGGCCATTAAAATTACTACACCACGAAGATGACGTGCTACAGACGCGAAATTTAGCCGAAATTTGCTGTGATATGCAAATGATTATCTTCTCAGAGGATTCACACAAGGTTGACGCCGGTGGCGACACCTACAACGTGCTGACATGAGGAAAGTTTCCAACCCATTTCTCATACACAAACAGCAGTTGACCGGCGTTGCCTGGTGAAACGTTGTTGTGATGCCTCGTGTAAGGAGAAGAAATGCGTACCATCACGTTTCCGACTTTGATAAAGGTCGGATTGTAGCCTATCGCGATTGCGGTTTATCGTATCGCGACATTGCTGCTCGCGTTGGTCGAGATCCAATGACTGTTAGCAGAATTTGGAATCGGTGTGTTCAGGAGGGTAATACGGAACGCCGTGCTGGATCCCAACGGCCTCGTATCACTAGCAGTCGAGATGACAGGCATCTTATCCGCATGGCTGTAACGAATCGTGCAGCCACGTCTCGATCCCTGAGTCAACAGATGGGAACGTTTGCAAGACAACAACTATTTGCACGAACATGGACTATCAGCTCGGAGACCATGGCTGTGGTTACCCTTGACGCTGCATCACAGACAGGAGCTCCTGCGATGGTATACTCTACGACGAACCTGGGTGCACGAATGGCAAAACGTCATTTTTTTCGGATGAATCCAGGCTCTGTTTACAGTAGCATTATGGTCGCATCCGTGTTTGGCGACATCGCGGTGAACGGACCTTGGAAGTTTGTATTCGTCATCGCCATACTGGCGTATCACCCGGCGTGATGGTATGGGGTGCCATTGGTTAAACGTCTCGGTCACCTCTTGTTCGCATTGACGGCACTTTGAACAGTGGACGTTACATTTCAGATGTGTTACGACCCGTGGCTCTACCCTTCATTCGATCCCTGCGAAACCCTACATTTCAGCAGGATACTGCACGACCGCATGTTGCAGGTCCTGTACGGGCCTTTCTGGATACAGAAAATGTTCGCCTGCTGCCCTGGCCAGCACATTCTCCAGATCTATCACCAACTGAAAACGTCTGGTCAATGGTGGCAGAGCAACTGGCTCGTCACAATACGCCAGTCACTACTCTTGACGAACTGTGGTATGGTGTTGAAGCTGCATGGGCAGATGTACCTGTACACGCCATCCAAGCTCTGTTTGACTCATTGCGAAGGCGTATCAAGGCCGTTACTACGGCCGTAGGTGGTTGTTCTGGGTACTGATTTCTCAGGATCTATGCACCCAAATTGCGTGAAAATGTAATCACATGTCAGTTCTAGTATAATATATTTGTCCAATGAATTACCGTTTATCATCTGCATTTCTTCTTGGTGTAGCAATTTTATTGACCAGTAGTGTAATATTTCAGTATTTGCATCTATTTTAATTAAAGCTGCATTTATGTTTGACATACGTGAGCAGGGAGAGATCTTTCCATGTTTCGTAATCATTCATTTCTCGACCGTACTCTGGCTCTCTTGCTGGTCAGAGCTGTCACGTTACCTGTATTCAGTAAGACAAGGACTACCAAGCCTAGCACAAATATGAAACATCCCGGTAGAATGAAACTTTGTGGCTGAACGAGATACGAAGTCGCGACCTTTGACGATTGCGCGACTGACGACCCCTCTCCACAGCCTTAATTCCGTCAGTACCTCGTGTCCTACCTTCCAAACTTCACAGAAGCTCTCCCGCGAACCTTGCAGGACTAGCACTTCATATCAGCGCACACTTCCCTGCAGAGTGAAAATTTCATTCTGGAAACATCCCCCAAGCTGTAACTAAGCCATGTGTCCCCAGTATCCTTTCTTAAAGAAGTGCTAGGCTTGCCACTTTCGCAGGAGAGCTTCTGTGAAGTCTGGAAGGTAGGCGATGAGATACTGGCGGAAGTATAACTGTGAGAATGGGTCGTCAGTCGCGCTTGGGTAGCCGAGTCTGTAGAGCACTTGCCAGCGGAAGGCAAGGGTCCCGAGTTAGAGTCTCGATTTGGCAGACTGTTTTAATCTGCCAGGAAGTTTCATATCAGCCCTCACGAAGGACGAAGGACGGAAACTGGCGAACAAAGGGCCGCCGGCAAAGTCTCGTGAAGACACTTGAGTCGTAGCTACTGCATATGATAGACCTTGCCACCGCCGCTGTCGGAGACCTTGGGTGATGCGCTTCCGAGACAAGACCTTCCGCCAATAGTGACGTCAGCAGCCACAGAGTGCGCTGACACCATGAATTACTTCTCGTTTTCGCCAGCAAGATCTCAGATGCAAAATTATTACGCCCCTCGCCGATAAAGGGTGATACGAAGTCACACTAGACCAGTTCGCCAGCAACAGCTCCTGTCGACATTTCCAGCCAGCACCTATCATCAGTTGCCGCCGTTACAGCCAGCCTGTACTAACGAGTGATCGTCGGACAGTAATTTCCTTGTGTCTGTGTGGTATTCATAGTCCGAGACTCAACTAAACAGCTGTTAGATACATCAGTATGGAATGGGCTTGTATGGATTAGACAGATCTCTTTCAGTATGTTAAATAAGATTAATAATTAGGACATCATTTATAGAGACTCGCATCAATCATCACTACAAGTTAAGCACTTCATTTGAAACATCCACTTAGAAAAATTTATGAATGACAGTGCTGGAAAACCTGTACGTTATTTGATTTTCAAACAGCTGAGCAAAACTGAACGTACTCAGACATTTCTCTCTTTACTTATTCTGATCATCACTAAACTGATACACAATAATTTTAGCGCAACGCGATCTGACTCAATAATCCCTACAAAAGAATGGCCGTGACTAACAATAACCTATACCTTTCAAGAATCACTTACCTCACAAAATCTTCGTTACTCGAACTACTGCAATACAGCGAGCGCCAATACTGCCAGCTAAATAAAAGACTGAAGGCACTAACTACTGACAGGCATAGTTAGCAAATAAAAGATTTTGATAGAGAACAAACAATGTATTTACCTAAATAGTGTTCAAAAGCCATTATATATATATATATATATATATATATATATATATATATATATATACAGGGTGAGTCACCTAACATTACCGTTGGATATATTTCGTAAACCACATCAAATACTGACGAATCGATTCCACAGACCGAACGTGAGGAGAGGGGCTAGTGTAACTGTTTAATACAAACCATAAAAAAATGCACGGAAGTATGTTTTTTAACACAAATCTACGTTTTTTAAATGGAACCCCGTTAGTTTTGTTAGCACATCTGAACATATAAACAAATACGTAATCAGTGGCGTTTGTTGCATTGTAAAATGTTAATTACATCCGGAGATACTGTAACCCAAAGTTGACGCTTGAGTACCACTCCTCCGCTGTTCGATCGTGTGTATCGGAGAGCACCGGATTACGTAGGGATCCAAAGGGAACGGTGATGGACCTTAGGTACAGAAGAGACTGGAACAGCATATTACGTCCACATGCTAACACCTTTTTATTGGTCTTTTTCACTGACGCACATGTACATTACTATGAGGGGTGAGGTACACGTTCGACGGGCGTTTCATAGGACGTGGAGGACGCATAAATTGGCCAGCCCGTTCTCCTGATCTTACACCTCTGGACTTCTTTCTGTGGGGTACGTTAAAGGAGAATGTGTACCGTGATGTGTCTACAACCCCAGAGGATATGAAACAACGTATTGTGGCAGCCTGCAGCGACATTACACCAGATGTACTGCGGCGTGTACGACATTCATTACGCCAGAGATTGCAATTGTGTGCAGCAAATGATGGCCACCACATTGAACATCTATTGGCCTGACATGTCGGGACACACTCTATTCCACTCCGTAATTGAAAACGGAAACCACGTGTGTACGTGTACCTCACCCCTCATGGTAATGTACATGTGCGTCAGTGAAAAAGACCAATTAAAAGGTGTTAGCAGGTGGACGTAATGTGCTGTTCCAGTCTCTTCTGTACCTAAGGTCCATCACCGTTCCCTTTGGATCCCTACGTAATTCGGTGCTCTCCGATACACACGATCGAACAGCGGAGGAGTGGTGCTCAAGCGTCAACTTTAGGTTACAATATCTCCGGATGTAATTAACATTTTACAATGCAACAAACGGTACTGATTACGTATTTGTTTATATGTTCAGATGTGCTAACAAAACTAATGGGGTTCCATTTAAAAAAACGTAGGTTTGTGTTAAAAAACATACTTCTAGCGGCAGCGGGGTGGAAATATGCAGACATGAAGAATAAAGATGTAAAATATTAATTAAGTTTGTTTCATTTAAAAAACTTTAATAGTTTTCACTTAAAAACTTCGGAGGCATTACTTCCCAGCATGCTCTCGTGTTTCCATACCAATACCTTGATAAATAAACCTTTCTGTCTCAGCCTCATATAGAAACAAAAACATGTTTCCCTATGTGAAGACGGCGGTTTCGTTTCTTGTTATTCATATTTAAGGTTTGAATAAGCATCAATGAATTCACAGTCGATGGAATACTGAATAACAAGGAAAACTTATCATAGGGAAACAACTTCCGTATCATTATTGTTTGTACAGAGACAAAAATTCTCGCTTGGTGTGGGCCCACATGTTGCCAAGGTTATTTCGACTATGCTGCAGATGTTCCGGTGGGAAGCCCTTACACATCCTCCATACAGCCCCGATCTCTCCACATGCGATTACCATATTTTTGGTATCCTGAAGAACGACGTTCGTGGCTGTCGATTAGCATCCGACGAAGAGGTACGATTATGATTTGGTACGCCGTGCAAGCGAAGGCATTGACCGGCTCGCCTCACAGTCGGATAAATATATTAACAGACATGGCGATTACTTTTGAAGTATTAAATAGCTTACTTACTTTTTTTTTTTTACATACGCCTCGTTTTATTTGACTGCCTCTTGTAGATCACATAATCTTACAATGTGTGTCTTGGTATCAGTTGTAAATAGCGAGCATTGTAGCTCGTATTGTAAGACACATACTTATACATACTATGCATTCTGCCTAAGTGTAGCAGTAACCGTACTGTGCTGAAATTCTTTTACTGCATTTTCAGCCTCGACTCACAAAGACCGAGGGTGAATTTTACATGTGTTAATACTCCTTCATAATCAAATAAGTTGTTTCAAGAAGCCATCTGAAGTGCTTCTTCGCATGTTGTGGCCTTTGATACACGCAATATAACGAGTTTTCTTCTCACACATTGCAAGGAAGCCAACACATTCTTTGCTGTTTAGTTTCATACACGTCTGGTAACTGCGTCATTAAATTATGATTCCCATTTAGACAAAGTGACTTCTCGACTGTTTTCTGTCGAAAACGACGCTTATTACTACAGTGAATTAACTCTGGTGAACCACTCCATTGTCCACTTAGAATGGCAATGCCCTGATTACACTATTTCTTGTACACATTTGACACCGTTTGTCAAGGAACGCTAAAGGGGAAAAATGCTACATTGTTACTAAACTGTCGTCAGTTTTACTACTCCATATTTTATTCAAAAGAAGTCATAATTTATAGTTTAGGCACTAGAAAATTACAATTGTAACGTGAATGATATATCGCATACAAAATAAATACAAAATATCCTGTTTTACATCCTATACTGAAAATACCAGATTGGCAGGAACTCAGAATTGGTACCAATTGCAACAGTAAACTTTAAGAGGGTGTAGTAGTCCAGGGGTTAAATGCTTGCGTGTATTATGTCTCATCTATATTTATATTTATATTTGACATCACAAGCTGTTGTATGATGTGTGGAGAGGGGTACGCGATGTCCCTCATTGTATCCCATTAGCGGATAGCACTCGAAAAGGATTGTCGGTGCCTCTATGAATTGAGCTCTAAGTTTATCGTCGTGGTCATTACGCTATGTGTATACTGGAGTAAATAATGTGTTTCTTGACTCCCACTGGAGCACAACTCTCAGAATTTTAAGAATAAGTATACAGTATCTCTCTAGCGGCGCCTCCCATAGTAGTTTTTGGAGCAATTCTGTGACGCTCTCGAGTTAACTAAGATATGTAGGCGCCCATGAAGTCGTTGAATTGTTTACGTTTCGCGGACCAGCCCCCCAGCACTGTCCTATGCATTTTGCTCTGGCAGTGCATTTATTAAGACGAGAAAAATCTTCATTTGCATCCTCACTGCATAACAATCCGACATATACAAAGCCCAGTTTTACCAGTGCTTTGGTGCTTCGCCATCTCTGGCAAATGAATTGGAAGCACAGGGTTATTCATAAGTACCTCTGGGATTTCAGAAGACGACTGCTCAAAAATTACAAGACATACAGAGAAATGACACATATCAGTGGGTAGAGCATTCCTAACAGTTTCAGCCGGCCGCGGTGGCCGAGCGGTTCTAGGCGCTTCAGTCCGCAACCGCGTGACTGCTACGGTCGCAGGTTCGAATCCTGCCTCGGGCATGGATATGTGTGATGTCCTTAGGTTAGTTAGGTTTAAGTAGTTCTAAGTTCTAGGGGACTGATGACTTCCGATGCTAAGTCCCATAGTGCTCAGAGCCATTTTGAACCTAACAGTTTCGAATCTTAACACGCCCCGTCCCATACTTGCGCTAGGGAGCAGACGCATCAGAACATTCTGGCAAATCATACTTTCCGGATTGTCGCATCGCCTGCAGGTAGGCAAGCGAGGGAACAGATTACCAAAGCAGGATACTGTCAAGCTATCCCGAGCAATTTGTGTCAGCGACTTCAATGACGTAATGACGTTTGCCGCGTCATCAATGGTGCCGATATCGAGAGTGAGCTAAAAACTTGGAGAGGTGTGGTATCAACCGGTACGTGTCTATTTTCTGTACGTCTTGTAGTTTTTGAGCGGGCGTCTTCTGAAACTTCAGACGTAATTATGGGTTACCCTGTATATTTTGCGCTGTTCTTTAATTACGGATGCATCTTTGCTTTATATCTCAATGAGTGGATGCTTGAATGTCGTTCACCGCATATCATCACTTGTTCTCGTCTCTTAAAAACTTTTTTCTCCTGAAATCTTCTTGCACATTGGTTCTAATATTCTTCTGTTACTAATTACTTAGTATTTATTCTTGAGCATAAATCTCGTTTTGATTGATCATCTTTGTCGTAGCTGCTTCTGAACGATATTCAATTACACCAGAAGCACCATCTGCTGGATGATGGTAAATGGTTCAAATGGCTCTGAGCACTATGGGACTTAACATCTGAGGTCATCAGTCCCCTAGACTGAGAACTACTTAAACCTAACTAACCTAAGGACATCACACACATCCGTGCCCAAGGCAGGATTCGAACCTGCGACCGTAGCAGCAGCATGGTTCCGGACTGAAGTGCTTAGAACCACTCGTGGCCGGTGCAGATGGTAACTAAGCAGTTGGTGATACTGCACAAGACACTGACTGGAGTTTCTGACGATGTAAACAAGCGAGAGACATTCTCACGAAACACTCTTCCAGGTATTTTCTGGAATCGAAATTCAGTTACATCAATTCCCTTAAGTTTCTACGAAGAACTGCAAAACGTCGTTCACCTATAAACAGACGACAGGAATGAAATTCGAATAATCACTCCAGTTTTACAAGCGTCATTACAACTTTCATCTAGGGTAAACTTCATTTGTTAACGAACCTTAGCAGTTCAGTCTGTCGTAACGTGGCCTATGAAACATATCGCAATGAAATTTATGAGTGATGTTCCGGTTTATTGCCATGGAAAAATGACACGAGTTCTTTATTTCCTCGTAGTAGTCTTTGTCCATTGAGAGGGATAAAGAAAATGCAGGTTTAATAAAACGGTTGTTAATAGTTAATTAGTCAGACCTGCTTAAAGCTTCTAAGAAAGTGTATGTCTATTTGCGCCTGGGAGTGCAAGTGAGTGTGTGTGTGTGTGTGTGTGTGTGTGTGTGTGTGTGTGTGTGTGTGTGTGTGACAGAGACAGAGAGGAGGGGGGAGTGGACAGAGAGAGACTGAGAGAGAGAGAGACAATGTTGCAAATTTTATTTTATTAACCTTAGGATGCATATGCAGGGCCTCCAAGGCCCTGTCCTAATTTAAAATTTTCCTGTTTTCATATAATCTTTCTTTGGAGTTAAATTTATTTCTGTCAAAATTATTGTCATACTGAAAGATTCCTAAGATACAGTAGCAGTATCTGGTGGGCCTGATTAACATTTTATTAATTTTAGAAAAAACTCTAAGAGTGAATTTTTATTAGTTACATCCATTTACATACAACATATACAAATAATTTTATTAATTCACTTATAAGTTGCAGTTTACATTTTATAACATTTATTACAACCAATTTCTTCAATTAAAACATATTCATTATTCACAATATTATGTATATAGGCAATATTTTGACAAAAAGTTATTATACATCGTTCACATAAAATTGCATTTTTCTTAGTTTTCAACATGTGACAAACAAGAAGCACAAAGAACGCCACTATGTTCCTTACAAATGTTGGTTTTACACTTAATGAATGTCATAGCACTTTTCCTGTGTTTATTATATGGACAATAATTGCATCTTCTTCTTTTTCCTGAAACAGGAAGTTGGTTCGGCAATATGACATCTTTTTGAACACCACATCTTTGCATGGCATCAACGATTTTCTTTGGAAGATAAGGGATCTGAATACAAAGTTCCATTAGTGGTCTTACCATTTCCTCTGCTAAATCTCTTAGGAACAAACGCCTTTTATCAATTCTTCCACTATGGTATGTCAGATGTTGGGCGGAAAATAAAATTTCACTGTCCATTGCTGCGACGTCCATCATGTTCATCCATAAAGCAAATGGCCATCTTCTTGTTTGTCTCTTGGTAGTGTAATAGCGAATTTTCTGGTCCATTTGATCTACTCCACCTTTCGTAGAGTTATAAGACTTTATTATATCTGGTTTCTTTTTTGCATGAGTTTCATCAATGTTTCTGTCGTGATGCATTGTGCTAATGAGAACTACAGACTTTTTCTTTTTGGGAACATAACTCACCATTGTAATGTGACCTCTAATTGCAAACAAAGAGGAATGAATCGCTCTTGAGGCAGATGGTTTCATCTCATTAGGAATTTCTGGTTTATTTTGTTTGATTGTTCACACCACTGTAATTTGCTTCTGAAGCATCTCTTCTGCCAGCTGCACACTAGTAAAGAAGTTGTCAACAGTAGTATTTTTTGATGATCCTTCAATGATTTTAGCAAGATCTTTCACCACATTCAATCCAAGATTTTTCTAAATAGGTTCATGGGGCTTCCTTCCCATGTAAACAATTCCGTCTAAAGCATATGCAGATGTAGCATCACATACCCAAAATATTTTTGTGCCATACTTGGCTGGTTTATAGGACATATACTGGTTGAAGCTGCATCTTCCACGGAATCGGACAAGGTGTTCGTCAAGTGTGAGCGAATCATTGGGAATCATTCTATTTCTACACTTGTCAGGAAATAGTTCCTATACCTATCGAACACGCCGGACGGAGTGGCTGTGCGGTTCTAGGCGCTACAGTCTGGAGCCGAGCGACCGCTACGGTCGCAGGTTCGAATCCTGCCTCGGGCATGGATGTGTGTGATGTCCTTAGGTTAGTTAGGTTTAATTAGTTCTAAGTTCTAGGCGACTGATGACCTCAGAAGTTAAGTCGCATAGTGCTCAGGGCCATTTGAACCATTTGAACATATCGAACAGCTGCAAGTTTGTCATCTGCAGATCGAGCTTCACAGGTAAGCCTGTCATCAAATTTAATCATTCTCCTTATATCCCCGAATCTATTTACTGACATGGTGACCTTATATGTAGGATCTGCCTTTTCATCCAAGAATAATTCTCTAATAGGAACATCCCAACTCTTCTCAACGCCAGAAAGCAGTAAAAGACCAATATAACCCTCCATTTCAGCAAGCGAAACGTTTTTCCACGTAAGGCAGCCACTCTTCTGCCTTCAATATTTGTGCAGTTGATGATTTCCTCTAGTATTTCCTTGGAGATGAAACAGTCCCAGGCATCCTTAGGTTTACAGGTTTTCAAACCACGGGCTGGACCAGGTGCCTTCTTTACGATATTATGGACAGGCGTACGAAAAGTTACAGGAGGATCTAATTTACAAATCGTTCCATTCCGACTAATGCATATGTGATCTTCTATACCTTTTTGTGGTGGTTTTTCATTTTCAGACTCTGATGAAGTAATATTATCGAAAGGACTGTCATCTGCCTCAATATTCACATCTGCAGGTTCATTGGCTGATTCTTCAGTACTTGCATCTTCAAAAATATTTCCTTCCTCACAAGAATCATCTTCTTCAAACCACTGAGCCACAACACTTTCAAAATTAGCTGCATTTGCACGTACTGACTCTCCTGCTTTGCGTGTCGAAGCCATAGCAAAAGGCGTGTCTCTCGAACAGCAGCTTGTGCAGCACTAAACGAGTCATACTCGTAACAATGTGGGCCTTGCAGCAACAAACAAACTACAGTAACAATGAGGCTGACAAGAGCAGCACAGGATAACAATACTATGCAATAATAAAACATTTGATAGCAAAAAGATCAATAATACACCGACATCGCCAATATGTGAAAGTAGTGTGTATTATTTTTTAGTTATACTATTACTACTACAGCTACTGCTGCTGTCGGCACTCCTGTTGCTGGAAATACCACTACAGTTATTGTTGAATTAATAACTGCTCCCAAACAAATGTTGAAGACAATATAGGCTAAAGAACATTTATAAATATGTAAGGGCTTCTGAAGCCCTGCTTATGCATGCACGGTGTATGGGTAAACGGTATCTCGTTCAGACTTGATAGGAGGAATGTCACAGTGTTAGTGAAAGAGTACTGGAAATCAGTTTGAAATCAAACAAAAAATTACAGAATTTTTTGTTTGAAAATGATAACATACAAGGGCCTCGGAGGCCCTGTATATGCATCCTAGGGTTTAAAAAAAATTCTGGTTGTGTATTTGATTCCCTAGGCACAGAATTTTTAGTTACAGTTTATATTAACAGTAAACTGGAATGATTATTTGGATTTCATAGTTGTCGTCTGTTTGTAAGTGAACGACGTTTCACCGTTCTTCGTAGAAACTTGGAGAGTGAATCTACCTGAATTTTGGGTTCAAAAAATACGTAGCAGAATCTTTCGTGAGAAAGTCTCTCGCTGGTTTACGTCGTCGGGAATTCTAGTCAGCGGTGTATTGCGAAGTATTAATGCTGGTTAGTTACCATTTGCCAGCAGACGGTGCTACTGGTGTAAATGAGTAGAAATAGCCACGACAAAGTTTCTCAAACAGAATGAGTTTTATGCTCAAGATTAAGAATAAGAATTTGAGGCACGATAATATCGGTATTATCTACTACCGGGAGTTGAACCCTTGTCCTCCACATGGCAGTTATCTACGCTGACCACTCAACTATAAACGCGGACGAGGTTTCATATCAGATTCAGTTTAAAAGTATTTATAGAATGTATGACCACATAAGTGTTTTGTGTACCTTGCTGAGTTCGTACCTTGGACTACTCACTACGTTTTATTTGTGGTCTGCAAACAGGAAAACTTTTGAGTCTGTTGCTCAATTCAATGGTTCGTCAGTGAAATTATGAAGGGAAGATTATGCAAATTAGCGTTTGGAGCAGTAGTGAATTTTTCATTCTTCACTTACCCGCTGGTCTATCGACTGTACTACGGCAGTGTAAAACCATTTCCTGCTTTATATTTTTCAAAGGTGCCCGAAATTAAATACGGTTTGTCCGGGCTAAAGGTATACAAAAAATGCTTATAACTAAAGAACTCGACATTTTATATTGTTGGGTAAATACGCAAATCGATGGGGACACTCTCCAAAATGTGATCCTCTTACCAGCGCTGAGTCGCATGGCACACGCACGCCAGAGACAGGGTGCATCTATCTCGACGTGCTGGCGAATTATGCAGCTCCACGGAAGCCTCCCGACGTCATTTTTAGGAGGATGGTGCCCCGTTAACGGGGCTCTCATTGCCAGTACCCCCTCGGTTTCACTATGTGTCTCCGCTGGATTTCGTTGCAGGTGTGTTTATCAATGACATTGTTTACGGAATTAGGGTTCGATATGTGGTAGATTTGAGAGAACGGATTTACGGCGCAGTAGAGGCCCTAACACCTGTCATCTTTATGGACATGTGGCGAGAAGCGGAGTACCGTGTTGATATTTGTCGAGCCACAAACGGTGGCCACGGAAGCTAATTACCGTACGAGTACCAAACTTGGTAGCATTAATGTCAAGGACGTACGAAATAGAAATAATACAGAATCAATTCAGTTAAAAGACTTCTAATATTCTGCTGCGGTACATCATGCCATTACATACAGGTACAATTACTGCTACAAAAGGGACTCAATATGACGTTCATCAGTGGCCAAAAGAGCTTGAGAGCGTAGGCTTGCATTCTGCACGGCAGAACGAAGCATGTCGGTAGCTATGTTGGCCACCTCTCTTGATATGCTACGCATAAGATCAGCACATGTGTGAATGTTCCCCTGATAAACCCTGTCCTTCAGGTAGCCCCACAACCAGAAATCACAGGGAGTGAGATCAGGTGATCGTTCCGACCAAGAACTTGCGAACAATCGGCTGATAATTCGATCGTTTCCAAATATGTTTCGGAGAAGCAGGCGAACTTCACGAGTGATGTGCGGTGGGGCCCCATCTTGCATGGAAACAATTGAGTTCAGTGCGTATCTCTCCTGTAGGGCGGGTATGACGTGCTGGCGAAGCATATCACAGTAACGCTGGCCAGTCGCAGTGCACGTCTTTGGTCCTTGAGCACCGAGCTGTTCAAAAAAGAATGGCCCAATGATGAACGTAGTCGTGAAGCCACACATACGGTGACACGTTCACCGTACAGAGGCACTTCATGCACATTGACTGGAGGCGAAAATCGTCGGCAATTCTTTGTGTTCATGTCACCCGTCAGAGAGAAATGAGCTTCGTCTGTCCATAGGATGGTCCAGGGTCAGAACTCGTCAACTTCACTCCTTGCGAGAAAGTGGACAGTGAAGTAAACACATCGTGGTGCGTCGTGTGGTGCAAGCTGCTGTACGACATGGATCGTGTACAGATACCATTTGAGAATGGTTCGAAGCACCTTCCGTACAGTGGACCATGGGATGTTCAACTGTCTGACACTGCCTGACGATAGGGAATTGAGCGCAGCGTTGTCTGCCATAGCAAAAGCGGTTTCATCAACCACCTATGGTGCAAGCGGTCATCGGCCTCATCCGGGAACGAAGTCCAGTTCTCCAGTTGATTCGAACTTCTTCATCATGCTCCGCACAGCAGGTGGAGAAAGAGGACCCTTCCTTTCAGCCGGCGATATTCTCGAAGTGCAGCGTTACTGTTATTTTGATAATAGAGGATCACGATGACTGATGACGGCACCTCGTGAACATAGTTGGAACTGGACGGTGCGCTGTGACGCATAGATATCATGCAGCACATACCCTGGACATTAATGCAACCAAGTTTAGTACTCGACGGCTAATAAGTTTCCGCGTTATAACGTGCTAAATAGGGAAAGTTTAATTATAATTACCCGATATACCAACACGCATAGAAATGTTTTAGGTCCTGTGTACAATGCCGGGCCAATAAAGTTATAAACATTAATAGCTACTGAAGTACAACAAAACGTTATGACCACTACCCACCGCGACGTTGGATGCCGCCAAATGGCGTTGCGGGCACGTGACATGGTAACAAAAGTATGTAAGTGGAGCAGACACGACTGTGGGATCACCCTACCGAAGATAATGGCTGCAAATGGGAAATCCATTGAGATAAGCGATTTTGACAAAAGGCAGATTATTATTATGCAGAGTCTGGGAACGAGTATCTCAAAACGGAGAAAATTGTCGAATGTTCATGTGCCACTCTTGTGAGCAATTACGGAAAGAGACAGGACTCTTCACGGAAAATGGGGTTCAGAGGCTTGCCTGCTGTGTAAAGTAGGATAGGTAGTGATCTGTGACACCTCTGCCGAAAGAGCGCTATGTTGATGAACGCACGAGCGTTTCCAAGCACACTGTTCATTGTACATTGTTGAACATGTGCTTCCGCAGTACACAACCCCCACGTGTTCACATGTTGACCCAACGACATAGTCAGTTACGATTGCAGTGGGCACGGGACCATCGGGGTTCGACTGTCGATCAATGGAAACGTATCGGCTCTTCGTGTGAATCACATTTCTGCTACACCAGGACGGTGGTCGTTTCCACAGATGCCGGAGGAGGAGGAAATTAGTGTTTAACGTCCCGTCGACAACGAGATCATTAGAGACGGAGCACAAGCTCAGATTAGGGAAGGATGGGGAAGGAAATCGGCCGTGCCCTTTCAAAGGAACCATCCCGGCATTTGCCTGAAGTGATGTAGGGAAATCACGGAAAACCTAAATTAGGATGGCCGGACGTGGGATTGAACCGTCGTCCTCCCGAATGCGAGTCCAGTGTGCTAACCACTGCGCCACCTCGCTCGGTCCACAGACGCCGTTATCGATGTGAACGACGGCTCGAAACGCGCAGCGCGCCACGGACGTATGCTGGTGGGAGCAGTATTATGCTATGGGAGACATTCACCTGCGCTTACTGATCTGTGGTAGTAATCGAAGACACGATGACAGCTGCGAACCAACTGATTCCTTTCATGCTTGATGTCTTCCTCGACAGTATAATTGTCCGTGTCTTAGAGCCAGAACCGTGCTACAGTGGTTTGAGGAGCATTATAGTGAACTCACGTTGATGTCTCGGAGACCAGATTCGCCTGATGTAAATCCTGTCGAACCCATCTGGGTCGCTATCGGGCGCCATCACCGCGTCCGCAGATCAGCGGCTCGTCATTTAAGCGAATTACAAGACCTGTGCGTAGACATCTAATGCCACACACTTTCGCAAACCAGCTAACAAAGCATCGAATCCCTGATACGCAGAATTGATGATGTCTTTCTTTCCAAAGACGGACAAACAAGTTAATAATCATAATGTTTTTGCTCATCAATGTAGGGTGTTTGGTCGTCTCGGTGGTGGATGCCAAGGAGTCGGTGGATTCTAAGACAGAGACCAAAATGATGAAATAGACACATAACGTTTAATAACTTCTTTTAGTTCGACTGAGTAACAGCAAGTTCACAGCAAAATCCAGTACCAGTCCTTGAAACAGGCCGGTTCGATATCCACAATAATAACGGAGACTGAATGAGACTGCTTCGACAACAAAGACATATCTGAACCAACTGACAGACTAGACTAGACTCCATGGCGTCCTGGCCGCGCGGGTTGAAGAGATGTGTCCCGGACCCGATCGCAAATTAGCGGTGGAGTCACGTGGGTTACTGACAGGTGCAAAGTTACATCGTTACCACTCGACACTATGTCGTGACGAGTGTCAGTTGTTGAGTGATCATTCTGAAGGACACGGGGATACTGTATACTCTTGTGAGACTGCGTTTTCAGCACCTGAAAGACTGAAAGTTGCTTCATTGTACGTTTCCATTTGACTGGCTAATCGTATCCGGGCATATCCATATTTGTGGTGCATTTCGATGTGACAGTAGCCTGCTGTTGGGCTTCATGAGAACGTGAGAGGAGCCATTCTCGTCGTCAGGGCTCCAGTCGACCACGTCTGAACACCACAAGGGAGGATCACCGTATTGTGCTCCAGCCACAGGGTAACCCATTCACATCTGTGCCTGTCATTCCGGAACTCACTGTAACATTCTGTGTCATCCCTCACCACTGGTCGGAGACTAGTAACAGCCACACTAGGGTATTACCAACTTTTCGTAGGCTGCCTTTAACACCTTAATACAAACGGCTTCTTTTGGTGTGGTACCGTAACCTGGAAGCATGGAATGTTGATAATGACGTCGCATTGTGTTCAGCGGTGAACCATGGTTGTCCACTACCTCAGCTGACGAGCGTCGGCGAATATGTTGACGACCTGGGGACAGGTCCCTTTCTTCCGCTGTCTTCGAGAAGCCCATCGGTGTTATTGCTGGTGTCATTGTGTCGGGAGCCATCGAGTACGGCTTCAGGTCACGGCTGGTAGTGGTTGAGCGACCTCTGAGGGCATGGCTGTACGCCATGGACATCCTGCAGCCTCGTGTGTTGAGTACCATGCGACAGTGTTGTGGAGCCATTTTTCAACATGACAGTGCACTTCCACACGTTGCAATGCTTCTGTGAACTATCTGCCTGATGCTGAGGTAATCCCGTCGCCAGCAAGATCTCCATATCTTTCTCCGATGGGATTACTCTAGCGTCGGGCATTTAAAACAATAATTCAGGGCGTTGTGCTGGATGTGAATAAGATGGTAACCAGTAACTGAACATGCGAACATTTATCCCATAATAACTGTTTCTCTTATGGTGAAAGAGTGGCCTATTAGTCCGAGCAATGTATTAGATTGGTAAGTAGAAGCAAATACCAGCATGCCGTGGTATCTGTTCTTTCGGAGATGTCCGAACGAACAGATACCATCTTCATATACAGAGTGTTACAAAAAGGTACGGCCAATCTTTCAGGAAACATTCGTCACACACAAATAAAGAAAAGATGTTATGTGGACATGTGTCCGGAAACGCTTAATTTCCATGTTAGAGCTCATTTTAGTTTCGTCAGTATGTACTGTACTTCCTTGATTCACCGCCATGATTTCATACGGGATACTGTACCTGTGCTGCTAGAACATGTGCCTTTACAAGTACGACACAACATGTGGTTCATGCACAATGGAGTCCTGCACATTTCAGTCGAAGTGTTCGTACGCCTCTCAACAACAGATTCGGTGACCGATGGATTGGTAGAAGCGGACCAATTCCATGGCCTCCACGCTCTCCTGACCTAAACCCTCTTGACTTTCATTTATGGGGGTATTTGAAAGCTCTTGTCTACGCAACCCCGGTACCAAATGTAGAGACTCTTTGTGCTCGTATTGTGGACGGCTTGATACAATACGCCATTCTCCAGGGCTGCATCAGCGCATCAGGGATTCCATGCGACGGAGGGTGGATGCATGTATCCTCGCTAACGGAGGACATTTTGAACATTTCCTGTAACAAAGTGTTTGAAGTCACGCTGGTACGTTCTGTTGCTGTGTGTTTCCATTCCATGATTAATGTGATTTGAAGAGAAGTAATAAAATGAGCTCTAACATGGAAAGTAAGCGTTTCCGGACACATGTCCATATAACATATTTTCTTTCTTTGTGTATGAGGAATGTTTCCTGAAAGTTTGGCCGTACCTTTTTGTAACACCCTCTATATATATATAGTTAAGGGTCACCGGCCATTTGAGCCGGCCGAAGTGGCCGCGCGGTTCTGGCGCTGCAGTCTGGAACCGCGAGACCGCTACGGTCGCAGGTTCGAATCCTGCCTCGGGCATGGATGTGTGTGATGTCCTTAGGTTAGTTAGGTTTAACTAGTTCTAAGTTCTAGGGGACTAATGACCTCAGCAGTTGAGTCCCATAGTGGTCAGAGCCATTTGAACCGGTCATTTGACCATCTTCTGCTGTGCGGATGCACAAACATTGCCCCAAGTCTAATGGGAATCGGTGAGGCTTCGAGTAACGAGTGTAATGGGCAGGGGCACTACGAATATAGTGCGGGACAATAAGTTGGGAATGTGGGTCTCACGGGAAGCGTGCCAAAGATAAGTCCCTGCAGTCGCACTACCCTCCTTGTCCTCGGTGGCCCATACCGGCACGGTAGCTCAGCGTGTTCGGTCAGAGGGCTACGTGCTCTCTGTAATAAAAAAACTGAGTCAAGGAATCAACGATCAAATTGAACGGATGTCTTGTGACGTCCGCTCAGACCAAACGCAACGAACTATATCGACCAAAACGGAAAAAAAAGAAAAAAAAGGCTGGATAGAGCGCCTGCCATGTAAGCAGGAGATCCCGGGTTCGAGTTCTGGTCGGGGCACACATTTTCAGCTGTCCCCGTTGACGTATATCAACGCCTGTGTATAAGGGTATTCATTTCATTGTATTAATTTAGTTGTAATGTCACGAATAACTTTAGCCGAGATCGTATTGTATAGTTGCCAGGAGCTACATCGCACCAGCCGAGCATCAGAGTACATGCAGGCCTCCGAGGAAAGGACTCATTCAGAACAGCAGTGTAGTATAGGTTCAACCGCGAACTGCCGCATCAAACCAGGGGGCATTACTGATCCCTCCTCCACCGAAATACAAATTATGATCCATTTTGTACGCAGATGGAAGGGGAGCGACGAGCAGTAGGTACTGGTCGCCCGGCTGTGTCTTACTCTCGATGCACTCGAGTGATATACGAGAGTTCACGGCGTCATTTCCTCGCGCGTTTTGGGAGTACATGTGAAATAATGGCGCCACGCACATTACGGCAGCGAAGCTGAGAAAGTGCCGCGAAAACGTGGTGAGAGGACTGTGTTTGCCAACCATTGCTGATCAGCACCGATTTCGCCGATCGCCACGATGCAGCAGTCGTTGTGGGAGAATTGGGCCGTGCGCACTTTTCGCAACTCTAGCAACAGCTGCCGGCAGTCTGCCACGAATGCAGCCGGTTTGTATGTGGAACTTTTTGTTAAAGAGTTTAAGAAATATCAGACACTTATTGCAAGTAGTACCACGATAAGTTTAAGAAGAGATCCGCATGGCTTCGAGTGTCTGAAACGTGTTGTGAGGATTTAGTGTGTAAGCTGGATCTGGAGAGAAATGATATAGGGATGTATCACTGCAGAACTATTTTTTGTTTGTGTTCTAGTGGTGGCGTGCTTGCTCGAATGTCGCCATTAGCCTCCAAATATTTTGCTGATTGACGAAAGCCCTTTCACGTGAATGAACAAATCTTCTGTCAGTTATAACAGCTTGGAAGATAATAAGCTAATTTCGGCCATTTGTGCATTATCACTGCTTTATCGTATTACAGCCACATTGCTTTCTTTCTTCTCGCAGCGTCCACGCTGGTTGCCTTCCAACCTAGTACAGTTGCGTCATCATCACTGTGATATCGCCGTTTGTTTACTGAAACGGTTTCTGACGCTGCGAGCACGCGCGGTTGTTACTCACATCGAGCCTTACATCTCATCACCGCACACCCTTCCTCTAAAGATGAGGTAAAAATCAAACTGAGTAAGTGAATGGCGACAGATATATATACTAATGAAAGTAGGCTCTGCTCTGACACTAGCGATGGTAGAATGTTAGTATAACGTCGACGTGGAAAGCGCAAACTGCACCAGCGCCAGGTACCACGAAGAGAGGAGCTATGATCCGAAAATACCGTGTTTTATTGGAGGAACACTGTACAATATAAGATGTATTCGGCCCATCAGACGTCCCATTGTGTCGCCGTTACAAGTACGTCAGTAGATGTGCTCGTCCTACAAGACAGTGCTCGTGTATAATTTCTCATCCTACCCAAGGCGCTCTGCAATATGTTCAGTAACACCCATGGCCAACTCAGTCATCAAGGCTGTCACTCACTGAACATGTGCTCAACGTGGCAGGGTGACGAATGGTCCTATGTGCATACCGGAAATGATTTTATACAGGGAGCAGAATTGTGTAATAGGTGATAAATATGTTATACCAATTGGAAATTTGTAAGAGACGTTATCAGACCCCGATTTCCTGCTTATCACGAGCAGTCGCTTCAGCTATGAGGCTGGCTGAGAACTCTTGAAGGCCTGACTCAAACTTTCATTGTTACTGATGTCTCCACGAATAATTTCCGAAGTATTGTTTGAGGCACGCGTAATTATTTAGGCGATTTCTCGCAATATGCAGGAGATCTGTGTTCATCTCCCGAATGCTGAAAATTTTCAGTAGTCCCCATATATTCATTACATTTCAGTTTCCACTGATATCATTTCGTGAAATTGCGTTTTTAATGATTTAATCTCCATCGCTCCATTCATATCATTTGAGTGCATTTAATTCATTCCATTTTCAAAAACTTTGCAGTTTGTCGATGACGTTGTGATTCAGTCAAAGACGGCAAAGGGCGTGCTAGAGTAGCTGAACGGAATGGACAGTGCCTTGGAAAAAATTTATAAGATTAACATCAACAAAAGTTGAAAAAGATTAATAGAATGTAGTCGATTTAAATCAGGAGAAGCTGATAGAATTAAATTAGGAAATGAGACACTAAAAGTAGTCGATGAGTTTCTCTACTTGGGCAACAAAATAGAAGTAGAGAGTATAAAAAATGCAGACAAGCAGTAGCAAGGAAAACATTTTTGAAAAAGAGAAATTTGTGAACATGAAATACAAATTTAAGTGTTTAAGCCTTTTTTGAAGGTATTCATATGGAGTTATAGCCTTGTACGGAAGTGAAACATGGACAATAAGCAGTCAAGACAAGAAGAGAATAGAGGTTTTTGAAGTGTGATGCTACACAATATTGTTGAAAATTAGGTAGGGTAGATTGCACAACTAAAGTGGAGATCTGAATCAAGTTGGGGGAAAAAGAAACTTATATATATGAAGATGGTGTCTGTTCTTTCGGACATGCCCGAAAGAACAGATACCATCTTCATTTATAGTTAAGGCTCACCGGCCATTTGACCATCTTCTTCTGTGCGGATGCACAAACAGTGCCCGAACTCTTACGGAATCGGCAGTAAAACCGCGAGTAATGAGTATAATGGGCAGGGGCACTGTGAATATAGTGCGGGACAATAAGTTGCGAATGTGGGTCTCACGGGAGGCGTGTCAGAGAAAAGTCCCTGTAGTCGCACTATCCTCTGTGTCCTCAGTGGCTCAGAAGGATAGAGCGTCGCCGGCACGGTAGCTCAGCGTGTTCGGTCAGAGGGCTGCGTGCTCTCTGTAATATATATATATAAAAAAAAACTGAGTCAAAGAATCAACGATCAACTTGAACGGATGTCTTGTGACGGCCACCCAGACCAACCGCAACGAACTACATTGAACAATAAAAAAAAAAGGATGGCTAGAGCGTCTGCCATGTAAGCAGGAGATCCCAGGTTCGAGTCGCGGTGGGGGCACACATTTTTCAACTGTCCCCGTTGACTTATATCAACGCTTGTATGCAGCTAGGGGTATTCATTTTATTGTAAAGAAACTTACGGCATAACTTGACTAAAAGCAGCGGTGGATTGATAGGACACGTCCTGAGACAGCCGGCCGGTGTGACCGAGCGGTTCTAGGCGCTTCAGTCCCGAACCGCGTGACCGCTGCGGTCGCAGGTTCGAATCCGGCCTTGGGCATGGATGTGTGTGATGTCCTTAGGTTAGTTAGGTTTAAGTAGTTCTAAGTTCTAGGGGACTGATGACCATAGATGTTAAAGTCCCATAGTGCTCAGAGCCATTTGAACCAATCGTCCTAAGACATTATGGCATAGACAGTTTGGTAGCTGCAATGGAAGGGAAGGAATTCGGGGGGGGGGGGGGGGGGAGTTAAAAATTATAGGGGGAGCTCAAGGTTTAAATACAGTAAGCAGGATGTAGGTTGCAGTAGCTATGCAGAGATCAAGAGGCTTGCACAGGTTAGACTGGCGTGGAGAGCTGCATCGAACCATCTTCGGACTGAAGACAACAACAACAGCAGCAACATAGTAGTCGGAATTTTCCTCTAACCTTCGGCATCTACAGCTGTCGACTGGATTTCTTTTAACTCTGTAAACTGAGAGAGCAGTACCTGATTCCAGGGCTTATGTTCTCTAGTGGTGTATGGAAATGTCAGAGCAGTGCTCCCATGCCAATTTGCAAGCACCGCTTGATCTTCATACAGCTAGAAGACTCCTGGCATGTTTGGTATAAAATGTGGAAGAAGAAGTTATTACTATACCCAGTTCAACGTCACACGCTTGTGACTGCATGAAGATTATCCCCAGTAGTGATCTAGTAGATGAGCGGTATTTCTACGTCAGCTGAAACGTTACTCCGATGTCAACGTAAAAACATCTACGATATGGTATTTATATTTTCATTCAATGTTATTTGTACTGTAGTTGTGTTTAAGCAGCTGAATCTCACATATTACGCAGCATAGCTAGAGGTCTATGTTCTTACTCGTAGTACCAATTTCTACACCTGTGATTCAAGATCAGTACAAAAATCTATTTTAATTTGACTGAGGATCAGTCCTAATGGTGGTTGTACGATCTGCAGTGTTTCCTCCTGTGGCTTAAATATTTTATTCCTACCATATATCGCTGACGCCCATTATGAGGATTAGATGAAAAGTTCTTGACCTCAGACAAAGATGGAATTAATAACAGTGTAATTTTACTTTTTTATATTGATACGTGCTGCACAATAATGTAGGTTAAATATGAACAAGATATGTGGAATAGTTTTACCTGTATGGCTTCTGAAGTAAGCGCTCTTTGTGTTCTGAACTAATGAATACATTGGAATATCATGCCATCAAAACATACATTTTTCTGGGTAGTTTATTGCGAGCGGAAATTTTAATCTTAGTTTATGATGGTTTCTAATGACTCTACACCTTCATTTTTAACACTTGAGAAGTGGGAACCTAAACTAAAATTTAGTTATACTTCTCTTGATGCATGTTAAAGAAGTCCCAAAACTCTTACCACAGGTGAAAATGTTGAGAAAGTGCACATTATTATCTTCTGTGACCGTTAGGAATTTATTAAGTAACTACACTACAAGCGAAACAGAAAAGCAGTGTACATTTTAGGAGAAAAATTTAGTATGAAAACGATTTGTTCTAGGTTGTTAACCCCGTAATTTGTGCGCCTTTAGGAAGTCGACACAACCTTGACAGCCTACTCTACATCAAACATGACCTATAATACTTTATGGTAGTAAACACGATATTTTTGTGGAACATACTATAAGTGAGACGTTTAAAGTCAAAGTTCTCAGCGATATGGAAGTTATTGGAGATCAGGTATTAGCCTATATGCTCATGGATGATTCAATCGGATCTCACTTGTCAGACCACTGCTCTGGTATTTTCGCCTTAAAGGAAATCAAACTGGAAAGGCTGAGATCCGAACCGAATTTCTTTCTGTTATGAGTTCAGGATATTAATCAGTAACTACTTAGCTCGTTTTTGCTAAACTATGCGCTACACTTCGACACCCCTTCAATAATATATCAAATTTCAGACAAAAATAGTGTAGCATTTCTTTAGAAGGTGTCGAGGTAGTATAGTTTTTCTAAATTCCTGCAGTGGCTTCCTATGACATGATTGGGAATATTTTTTATTACACTTCCATTGTCGATGGAGCGCTATGTTAGCCAAACGTCCGACTCTGTCTGCTTCTGTGATGGGTAAACAGGTTTATCTCTGGTTGCGACCACACTCATTAAAACGAGAACTGCCACTCTGTGTAGCCTATTACTCGCCGTTTAGAGCCTGATATTATTTCCCGTGATACCAACAGTCGTGCTACGTAATTACATACTCAACGAGTGCACATAAGGTCCATTCGAGCCGACTCGTCGTCCACCTACTAACATCCCGGCAGAGCGGACACTTAGTGCGCTCCACGAAACTCTTCGACATATCGTCAAATAAAACGAGCGTATCAAATTTCCACTACCAATAGTTTCGGACTACTGCTTAAAATGTTCACTGTAAGACGTACCGTGCACCCTGACACAAACGACATGTGTTTGAGCACGACGAGTGCTGAAGGTCGACCGCCTGGTGATAGCAGTTTTCCTTGATGGCCTCTCAAGGAAATTTCACCTCAAGTGGCAGTCTCCTTTGCTTTCCACTTGACGACGCATGTCCGTCGCCGGCTTCGCAACTGGCTGTGACGTAAAAGCTATAAGTACCATTCTTCCACTATAGCATCTCCTCTCTTTATGTCTGTGACGCAAAACAAACACCGAATACGTAATATACGGTAATTTTAAGGGTTAGACATACGAGCTACGACTTTCACCAGCTTAATAAGAGTGTATGTTTTATGACTAAACATTACTTTAAAGCTCTTCCGCTAAAAATCTGATATCCAATATATCCCCAGGAAGCAATTATTCACAGCTCTCCTGTTCTGTTCCAACCAGTAAATGTGTCGAGGAGTTGCAACTCTCTCTTATTGTTCAGAAAACTTCAGCCAGTCGTTAAATATTGACATAAGGAGTTGATTATGATCACGTGATTTGAAGAACAATTTCAATATGTATTTCAAATAGTCATATTAAATTTTGTTATGTTATTGCAAGATCACTAACAAACAAAGTATTTTACCTTACAATGGCTATGCATTTAGAAAATCGGTATTAATTCGTCGTTCACAAGGAATTTATACAAACGCAACACTTCGACTACTTGCATTGCACACCAGTTTAATTGTCGCGTTATTTGATGTAAATCGCTTTGAATAATTCCAGGACTACTGGAAAACGATGGCATTGCAGGTGAGTCCCGATCTCAGTTGGGTAAGAGCTGATGGAAGGAAAAATGGTTCAAATGGCTCTGAGCACTATGGGACTTAACAGCTGAGGTCATCAGTCCCCTAGAACTTAGAACTACTTAAACCTATCTAACCTAAGGACATTACACACATCCATGCCCGAGGCAGGATTCGAACCTGCGACCCTAGCGGTCGCGCGCTTCCAGACTGTAGCGCCTAGGACCGCTCGGCCACTCCGGCCGGCTGGCCAGCTAAGGAAGCAGTTGAAATTAAATTAGCAAGTAACCATACAATAGAGACGGAGGATTTTGTTTAAATTATGAGTATAATCTTGCTCTGTTCCTTGTCCAAAAACTGAGTGTTTAAGTTAATGTTACTCCCTCGTTCGTTATTAATATTTACTATCGATAATTTTTGTCGTCGCCCATCTTTGGCTGTATGGTGGCGCTATTGTGTGAATGTGTTGTGCGTGTGTGTGTTGTGTGTGTGTCTTATCTTTCCGGAATTGCTCTGAAAATCGGGGTTTTAAATTTCCTAGCACAACGTTTACACGCTGCAGTTTTGCCTTGAAAATGACAGGGTGTGCAACTGTCGAAATAACGGTGGTTGTCGGCGACGTCAGCCCGCTGTATTCCCTTAAGTTTCCTGAACATTGACCGTAATGTTAACCAATTCACAGATTGTAACAATACTTAGGACGTATATTTTTTGTGCAAACATACACTTTTTAAAATCGAACACCGTAATTCTTTTCTTCTGCAAGTTAGTTACAGATTCAACGTCAGCTAGCAGTTCAATCCATACCTGCCCATTGCCATGAATTTTGCGGAATTTTCCGCCATCCGGTCGTCACTTTAAAATTCGCTCGTGCGTTTCCTACACCCGCCACCGCGGTACGAGGGCGTTGCCACGAACGCTCACGTTGCTGCCAATGATATACAAGCATCTCCTCTCCGGAGCTCCAGCGGGGGGTCTGCTTAAGTTCAAATATCGAGGCACAGTGTCCCATTTTGTGTGCTTGCCATTTCATAATATTTATAAACTTCCATAGCGGTCAGAGCTCGTTATGTTCGGAATAGGCATTGTGTTGAAAACTGATTGAATTTTAAACCTCCGTATCTACATGTATTTCAACATTCAAATCTCCTGTTAGCAAATGACGCTTCAACTGCAGCAAACAAAGTTATGTATTACTTATACTATTTGACATCAAATGCAGAATAAATTAATATCTGAATTCTTTGTCCACGAACCACGTCTGTTCCTCGCTCCTCTATCCACTAATGAACCACAAAACGTGCAAAGGAAGTTAGAACAACTTTCTGTGGGCAAGGAGAATCGTAACATTGTTTGTGTTTCACGACCACCAAAACTGCTTTTAGTGAAAGAACATACCAGGACAAACGATTATGTTAAACGTCAAGAATCGCCTGGTGAACAATTAAAGCCCCTCTTGCAGCAACATCAGCGTTATTCCCCCTGCACGGCTCTGTTGCCGGAGAGGATACTCGGCACACGTTTTTACATGAGAAGAAAGTGGGCACTTAGGATCTGATGGAAACTGTCTGAGTTCGTTTGTTTAGACGTTCAGAGGGACCCTAACTGTGAGAGCGGGGAAGGCTCTCCAAACTAGGTACGCTCAAGACAACTCTTTCACACGGGTCAACGATGATTCAATTTCCTTGCTTGTTTAAAAACGCAAATTATCAATACACGTGAGAATCTTGTCTAGGAACTAGCAGTCTGGACTGCTCAGATATGAAGATGCCTACTCTCTTTACTTGCTGATGAGACTATTATTCCATCACCTGGACGTCTGCATGCATCTCCCGCTGACTGGTGTTCTTCCCTGGTTGATTGACGTGAGTGACTTTCTGACATGATGCGTCGAAGCGGGAATGAATATATGACAGCACAGCACACAGTGGACTGGTCTGTACTGAGGCGGACTGGCGCTCCCTCACAAGTTTGTGACGCGGTGTGGCTCTGTCCACAGCTGATCTAGTGAGGCCCACAGTAGTACTAGCTCACACCAAAGAGCATCAATCTCACATAGTAATGACAAGACCTCGCACTATAAGGATGACTAGCCTCTTAAAAGGATACATCACCAGACGTATCTGCTTAAGAGGACCCATATGTAATGATTAATGCACTTCTAACAAGGGCGTAACCAACGAGCGGCAGTGGACGGCAGCCACCCTCTTCCCCCCCCCCCCCTCCCCTCCCCCCTTATCGACATTCTCATTCAAAAGAAAAAAAATCTTCACAAACCGAATTCGCATCCTACCCGGCCAATTCACAACTATTTCTTCATTCACCACAAAATTGACATAAGCCTTCCGACCCCTCCACCATAGGTACTAGGTACGCTCAAGACAACTCTTTCACACGGGTCAACGATGATTCAATTTCCTTGCTTGTTTAAAAACGCAAATTAACAATACACGTGAGACTTTTCAGGCTTCCCAGGCGGATGTGTAGCAAATACACTTCTCGGGTTTGCCACCGGATGTCATTGTGTAAGTCCCAGAATATTTCAGCGAAACAACTGTTAGACATCTTTAGGCAGTGGTCGTTTCTGGGTTCACTGCTGTAAAATGTGTCTTGCTGCAGTGAACAGATCAACAGCCACTACCTAAAGACATCTAACAGATGTGTCGATGAAATATTGTGGGACTTGCACAATGTTCTCCGCCGGCAAACCCGAGGAGTGCATTTGCAACTTGAAAACTAGTAGCCAGAATGAAAACTTGTTTTAAGCGTAGTTGCATGAGTAGCAATAAAATGATGTGTTCATTAATGTTAAAAATAATAATGTATACATATCCTATAAACTGACTCGTTCCTCATCATTTCGATGAAAGAGTCGTTCAAAACATTTGTTCGTTTTAATTTATGTTGTTCCTTATAAACCGCATTTTCTATTTCCCTAAATTTGGTCATTGATTGTTTACCCAACGATTAAAACAATCTAATACTAGATGTGGACTTCTACAGTAGGCAAAAAGTATAGCCCTGGTTATATAGTTGTCTATGCACTATTTCCTTTAAAAAAAAAGCAGTGTTAGGTGATACGTGACGTACTGATACAGCTACTTTAATTTTCATTGTGTTTACTCAGTTACATAAATTATCTGGAAGCCAAAATGCAGATCATGGTGACAGAGTTACTTACTCATCCATCGTGTTTCACTTTCCAGTGCATAGCAGTTCTCTATACATGCCTTAATCACTCTGATCGTGTTATTACACTTCTCCCTTGAGATATATAATGAAGATAGCAAAAAAAAGTTTCACAATCTGTCATAAATATTGTTACCTTAAAAGCACTTCCAGTATCGTTCGGGAAAGGACGTCATTTATTCTTAAACAGTTTCTATGTAACACAGCTGAGCGTGTCCGTAACACCCTTGTACCGAGAGTATCCTACAGATACAAGACCAATAACGGGGCTCTGAACTCTTTCAATATCTTCCTGTAATTCGACCTGGCGAGAGTTTCAAGGACTCCCTATGAGGATTGTTTGATTTGGAGCAGGGGACCAAACAACGAGGCCATCGGCCCCATCGGATAAGGAAGGATGGTGAAGGAAATCGGCCGTGTCCTTTGAAAGAAACCATCCCCGCCTTTGCCTGAAGCGATTTAGGGAAATCACGGGAAACCTAAATCAGGATGACCGGATGAGAGTTTGAACCGTCGTTCTCCAGAATGCGAGTCCAGTGTGCTAACCACTGCGTAACCTCGCTCGATGTTTCAAGGACTCGAGCGGTACTTGAGCACAGGATGTTGTAGATGATCTTTCTTGGGCTGCATTATACTTTCCAGAAATCGCCTCTATAGATCTAAATCAGTAACCTTATCTTCGAAAAACTGATTTTTATGTATTCGTCTCACTTCATATCGCATTACATAGGTATCTGACAGACATGACTATGTCTTGCAGCAGATCACTAATTCAGTGCTACTAGAAAATATTCTCTCTTTTATTACTTTCGAAAGACCTCCTGTGTAGCTATCCCTGGTGACGAAATAACTGTCGACGGATCTTGAGATATTTGCACCAAATAATTCTGAGTGGCATCAGCAAACTTATGAAACTCCGATCTAAGACAGAGTCTCTGACTATCTCAGTATTCAGTTGCGAGAGTGTTGTTATATTCATTAAGAGATCTGCTGATACTAAATCTCAGCATTATCGTTTCCCGTAGTAGGTATAGATCAGACCGTTTAGAATCTTCGCATGTTTCCTTATTATTACTTAACGTCCATGAATTTTCTGTGAATGTTAGTAATGTGAATATTCCTTTTTGCGAGAAGAGCATGTCGTTCGTACGCGTCATATGATTCCCAAGTGTGTCACACCCATCTTTAGACCTCTGTATTTGTGATGTTTCCTAAAAACAAGACGTTGAAAATGTATGCCATTAAAACTCTTTTTCTGCCGTAAAATGAATAATAGCAGCGCCGTCTACATTTTCAGAAGTAGACAGCTGCTAGTCTTCTAACACCTTACTTTCATTTCTCGCTTTCAATCTCATACTGGGATAAACCAGTCGGTCAGGTTCATATGAGCGCTCGAACATGCTCTAAAAAAGTTACCAACTACCTTGCAGTCCTCTCCAATCAGTTTTTAGAGCTATTATTAATGGAAATTCACGTTCGCATTATATTTAGTGCTTCAGCTTGATGCCCTGTAATCTGCCAGTGATAGAGTAAGCCCCTAATTTCATAGAGCAGATATCGTCTTAATATTACACGGGACAAGTTGGGCGTTACTTTATTTTTCAAAACCTCGTTGAGCTACACCTAAAAACAGAAGCGAACTTCAGTTAATCGATTTGATCCAAGGAAGACATAACTTATCGGAACTCATATAGAATGTGATATTTTTCGCTTACTTTTTGGTTTTAAACCAATTAGAGCTCCATTGACTCGTCCATAAAATTGTCTTTCGGGAAATATACTGCAGTTCTTCAGCAGTCCTTTCCACTACCTCTCATTGGTTAACTACCATAGCTGTTTCAAGGAATAACTTTTACTCTTAGCTTCATGCGGAGGATGCGTTAATACAGCACAAATCCAAGGAGATCTTGTTGCAATTGAGAAAGTAAGTTTGTTCCGTACTGGCGTGTACTGACGTGTACTGGCGTGTAAATTTATCTACAGTGCCCACTAAATTTAGATTATATTCTAGTAGATCTCTCACATAATAAGGAGATCCTCGTAAATGTGAAACACGTCGGAAAGGCAAATTATAGCATGCATATATTATTCCACAGATTCTTCCTGGAATTACTTTCGGTATTGTAGAACAACAAAGAACTTAAAACTCATGAAATTCACTAAATAATGCCTATTAATTGTAGACATATATACTTATGCATTCTAAATTATTTAGAATTATATAGAATTCTAATCGAAAATCGGCAAATGAATGGAGCTTACAATGTTTACGTATACTGATCGCGGCCGACCGGAGTGGCCGAGCGGTTCTAGGCGCTATAGTCTGTAACCGCGCTACTGCTACGGTCGCAGGTTCGAATCCTGCCTCGGGCATGGATGTGTGTGATGTCCTTAGGTTAGTTAGGATTAAGTAGTTGTAAGTTCTAGGGAACTGATGACCTCAGCAGTTAAGTCCCATAGTGCTCACAGCCATTCGAACCATTTTTATACTGATCGCGTTACTGAACCAAAGACGAACGGAAGCTAAATATTACTTAGAAGGCACATGATGAATGGAGAATAATAAAGTGAGCGCTTCTGCAATATGGTACGTCCCTCAGTGAGTCTGTGGCCAAGTGGTTCTAGGCGCTTCAGTCCGGAACCGCGCTGCTGCTACGGTCGCAGATCGAATCCTGCCTCGGACATCGATGTGTGTGAAGTCCTTAGGTTAGTTAGGATTAAGTAGTTATAAGTCTAGGGGACTGATGACCACAGATGTTAAGTCCCATAGTGCTTAGAGCCATTTTAGCCTTAGTGAGTCAGCAACCATGTTTTGTCAACACGCGGTGACCAAACCAATGTCTGCTATCAGGATACTATTTCAGTTACTCCATCCTCTATAGAAACTGGATGGATCAAAAGCAGCTATTCGTCTGCCCGTTTCGAAAGAAGATACCTTCATTATTACAACCAAGTATTTGTAGTTGTGGTGTAGTGTGAATAAATGCTGGATAATGTTCCTAGCAAATGAAAATTGTATATAATTACAAATTAAGTGATAGACTTCTGGAGCCTGCCACATCGTTAAACATTTGTAAGTAATAGTAAGAAGGGATATGAGACGAACGCATGATAACTGCGGCAGGGATGTGTAGACTTGTTGGAAGATTCTGGGAAAGTGCAATACACCCGTTGACGAAACCACATAGAAGATGAAAGTGTGGTATCGAGTGCGCCTTCAGTCCATAGTAAACAGAGCTCAAGACAGAAGGTGAGAGGATTCAGAGATGCGCTGCTGAAGTCTATTGGACAATTTTAGACCAGTATTCGAGGTACACTACTGGCCATTAAAATTGCTACACCACGAATATTATGTGCTACAGACGCGAAATTTAATCGACAGGAAGAAGATGCTGTGATATGCAAATGATTAGCTTTTCAGATCATTCACATAAGGTTGGCGCCGGTTGCGACACCTACAACGTGCTGACATGAGGAAAGTTTCCAACCTATTTCTCATACACAAACGGCAGTTAACCGGCGTTGCCTGGTGAAACGTTGTTGTCATGCGTCGTGTAAGGAGGACAAATGCGTACCATCACATTTCCGACTTTGATAAAGGTCGGATTGTAGCCTATCGAGATTGCGGTTTATCGTATCGCGACATTGCTGCTCGCGTTGGTCGAGATGCAATGACTGTTAGCAGAATATGGAATCGGTGGGTTCAGGAGGGTAATGCGGAACGCCGTGCTGGATCCCAACGGCCTCGTATCAGTAGCAGTTGAGATGACAGGCATCCTATCAGCATGGCTGTAACGGATCGTGGAGCCACGTCTTGATTCCTGAGTCAATAGATGGGGACGTTTGCAAGACAACAACCATCTGCACGAACAGTTCGACGACGTTTGCAGCAGCATGGACTATCAGCTCGGAGACCATGGCTGTGTTTACCCTTGACGCTGCGTCACAGACAGGAGCGTCTGCGATGGTGTACTCAACGACGAACCTGGGTGCACGAATGGCAGAACGTCATTTTTTCGGTTCTGTTTACAGCATCATGATGGTCGCATCCGTGTTTGGCGACATCGCGGTGAACGCACATTGGAAGCGTGTATTCGTCATCGCCATACTGGCGTTATCACCCGGCGTGATGGTATGGGGTGCCATTGGTTAAACGTCTCGGTTACCTCTTGTTCGCATTGACTGTACTTTGGACAATGGACGTTACATTTCAGATGTGTCACGACCCGTGGCTCTACCCTTCATTCGATCCCTGCGAAACCCTACATTTCAACTGGATAATGCATGTTGCAGGTCCTGTACGGGCCTTTCTGGATACAGAAAATGTTTGACTGCTGCCCTGGTCAGCACATTCTCCTGATCTCTCACCAACTGAAAACGTCTGGTCAATGGTGGCCGAGCAACAGGATCGTCACAATATGCCAGTCACTACTCTTGATGAACTGTGGTATCAGGCTGAAGCTGCATGGGCAGCTAGCTATTCCTGTACACTCCATCCAAGCTCTGTTTGACTCAATGCCCAGGCGTATCAAGGCCGTTATTACGGCCAGATGGGGTTGTTCTGGGTACTGATTTCTCAGAATCTATGCACCCAAACTGTGTGCAAATATAATCACATGTCAGTTCTAGTACAATATATTTGTGCAATGAATACCCGTTTATCATCTGTATTTCATCTTGGTGTAGCAATTTTAATGGCCAGTAGTGTATATTGTTTATGTCTCAAATAGTAATGATGATATTAGGGTAAGCGAAGTTAGGGCACATACAATAGCACAAAGACTGGTATTTCTCCTGGCTCCTTGTACAAGCTGCATAATACAATAGTCTAAGTGGATAATGTTGGCTAGGAGTACCTCCACGATGCAATGTACGATACAGTCGTTAGGTGGCACAGACACTTTCAGTGAGGCCAAATTAGTCTGCATGACGAAGAACGATGTTGCAGGAGAAATGGTACTCAAAGACCCGTGTATCACATTCGAGTCGGTTAGGGACCGTGTCTGGGTAGCCGAACCTTCAGTTCGACGTCGGTTGCGAAGCGGTACGGACGGAGCTGTTTACGTCCTCGCCGCTGTGTGCGCCTCCCGATTGTTTATTTCATAACGATATTCGCAAGTGTTACGACCAACGATAGAATGGCCAACCCTTACCATAAAACTACAATGAAGTTCACCTTTTCGAAATAATATGCGTGACCAAAAGCACTCTCTGAGTGACAAAGTGAAAATCCAACGCAAAGACATGATCGGAATGTACCTGTCCATCATCAGAAGAGTGGTTTACGTCAAGCTGAAAAACGACGGCCGGCCTCTGTGGCCGAGCGGTTCTAGGCGCTTCGGTCCAGAACCACGCGGCTGATACGGTCGCAGGTTCGAATACTGCCTCGGGCATGGATGTGTGTGATGTCTTTCAGTTAGTTAGGTTTACTTAGATCTTAGTCTAGGGGAGTGTTGACCTCAGATGTTAAGTCCCATAGTACTTTGAGCCATTTGAAAAATGACGCAGCTTACGAGAAGATCTTAGAACGGACGAAATATGGCCTCTAATTCTGGAATTCGGACAGTCACATCGTCCCAGTGATTGCTGAATATGCCGGCTTGCGATTATGCACGATCCGTATCTTCGAACATCCGTTCGAAATGCCGGCAGAAAACGTGATGGCAGCACTGCGTCCTTGTGGAATAGTACTCGGGCATGTAGCAGAGAAGTGGGCACACTTCACTGCATACCTAGCTTTGGACGGAGTGTGGCAAGTATGCATTGAGCTAAGGAAACATGCCCCTTCTATCTCTTCATTGGCAGATGCTGGGCCATACGATGAGCAGCCGAAGACCTGTTATGGATTTTCCGATTATGACGTCCCTTCCACACACCTACGCGGCGGTGCTGAAACCCGATGTCCTCCAGACACCTGCAAAGCAGCCTCTACGCGCCCTTTCACAACCCGCAGAGACGGGACGAGACGAGGCCAACCGTCTGAAATAGCGACCGTACTCTCCCCTGGAGATCCCAGTGCCGGATGAAGATCTTGTCAGACGCTAAGGTGATGTGACCCTCGATGCCGCGGTTGTGCCTACTGCCGCCTTCGCTCCTGAACGTCTCGACTTCTTCCCGTCGTCCGAGTCTGAACCACATTCCTACAAACGAAGGTCACCGAAACAACGCAAGAAAAGGAAGATGACATCGACAGCAGAGTCGGAGTCGTGCTCCCGGGATGAAACCGTCACACACCCAACTGGTGATTCCAAGTAGGAGGTCACATGCGTAGTTGCTGATAACCATCCCATCACGGGTAGGACAATTTACTGAGTGCCTCCGAAACACAGCAACTCCTAATAGACCCCAACGGCGACGTTTCCCACGCTGCCAGCATTTACCCTCTGATGACAACGGCTCTTCCTGCATCAGCGCTGATCGAATCTGACTGCCCCGTTTCGTGAGCGGACGACGTTATTACTGGACCCGCACCAGACGAAGAAACGCCACAGGACGCTCCAGTGAACCAGGTACGATCAGGAGACAGACGATGCTTAAGATCCTCCTACATTCGTCCTTCCCGATGTGGGCGCACACGACTACGTGCTGCCGATGCAGGCGTACAGAATTGCCACCATCAGTTTAAATATAATCGGTCCCTATTTAAGCTCTAATTGTTACGTGACACGTTACAAGCGGTGGACGTTGACATTGCCCTGTTGCAAGAGCTACGATCGGAGACTTGGGCCGATTTTTGTGTTTATATTGAATACGCCACCCTCACCGGAAAAGGAGATAGTGGAGCAGCAACTATCCTGCGCGATGGCATTACACTAGAAGAAGTCGCTTACTTACAGCCAGCACGCAAGCTAGCATCAACACTACACGGGATCAGACTAGTGAAGATCTATGCGCCATTTGGCACAGACCAAGGACGAGAGCGCTCACAGTTTTGTTCCGAAACAATGAAGCCGATTTTTATGGAACGATATGAGCGCGTAATTATCAGCGAAAATTTCAGCTGTGTTCTCTCGAGGAAGGACCAATATCAAAATTCTACCATCTGTCCAGAACTCCTTTACTTAGTACATCGACTCAATCTCGTAGACACCTGGGAGGTGGTACATTGTGATCACCCGGGACATACATACATACATCACGAGCCACTCAGCCAATCGATTGGATCACGTCTACGTGATTTCCCCTCACGCTTCCGACGTCCTGGATACGGAAAGGTGGCCTTCGACCTTCTCAGACCATAGTGTTTACCTGTGCACGATCAACCTCCAACGAGAAACTATACAGCGCGGACAGGGCCCAAGGAAACTTAACGTTGCCTACTTATAGGAACCGGAATGTCGACGAATATCACGAAAACATGGGAATCCTGCGAAATCTGCATCACACAACACTCGTCCATATTCCTGGTGTGTGCACAATGTGTAAGGCCAGCCCTACCCACGCACTGGTCCAGTAGGGCAAGGAACGAATGCAGTGGCACCGAGACACGATAGAAGTTTACGACATGATTCTGTGGGGCCTTATGGAGCACCCACCATCCCTACAAAGTCAGGTCGAGCTTCAATGCGTCAGGGTTAAGATATTGGCCCTCACTCCGTGCCGCTTGAAAGGCGTAGTTGTCTAAGTGCGATGCCAAGACAGCATCAATGGAGAGAAACGCTCAGTGCATCATGTCGTCACAGATCGCAGATGCCGTCGAAAAGCGCTGATCCGTTCTTTAGATTTACCTGACGGCCGACGGTTGGTGTCGCAGGCGGACATCGCAACAGCCCTCGAAGCTCACTATCGTCGCTTGTATAGTGCAGATGACCTAATACTGACGCACTAATAGATATACTACAGACGGTCCATAGTACCCCTGATGGTCAGGGGGCGGACTCTTTTCTAGCAAACATCTACACTGAATACGTCACTGATGCGCTGGCCAACGGAGCTCTCAACCGGTCGCCAGAACCAGACGGTCTGCCGCGATTGAGCGAAATGTATCAGGAACTACTGCCCCCTACGACGTCGCCACTTCCAGAATATCTGGAAGGTCTAATTATTTCGATACCCAGAGTCTATGGAGGCACGCGACGTGACAACTATAGGCCACTCACTATACTCAGCTCACATTTGAAGATTTTTACGTGCCTCCTCTCGATGCGTCTCAGACGAGTCCTGCACCAAGTCCTGTCACCTGCGGAGACGTCCTTGGTCGAAGACACTAATATACAATCAACGCTATGTGACTTCAGAGACATCATCGCCGTCGCAACAGTCTGTCGACTGCAGGGAGCTATGATATCCGTCGCTTTCGATCAGGCATTCGGTCGCATGAACCACACGTTCCTAGCGGAGGCGATGGAACGGATGGCTTTCCCATCTGTCTTTGTGCTCTTAATCATGCGCCTACTTCTTGACGCTTAGTCCCGAGTGATGGTTACTGGACAGGTGACGACACCAATATCGAACACAGGGTCGGTCCGACAGGGTTGTCCCCTTTCAAACATCATGCACGCTATCGCACTAGAACTGCTCCTCTGCGACCTGCAACGACATTTATCAGGGATCACCCTGCGAGGACACGCATTCAAATGCCGCGCCTATGCAAACGACCTCGTCTTTATCGCACGTAGAATGAATGGGTTTAGGAGGCAGCACGGTGGATCGAACAATACGGGAGAGGTGCGGGTAGCCACATGAACGTCACCAAATCTAGCAGGATGACCATTGGCAGGGGATTCCCTGATGAAAGTGTGGCTCCGTTCAGGATGATGGAGACTCTGCGCTGTCTATGAATAGCTTTTACCAGAGACATCCGTCGCACTACGGCGATCAATTTTCGGCATCTTCATCGGAACATCAGGACAGGCGTTCGAAGTCAGTTATTGCGAGCAATGGACATGTTAAAAGGAGGTGCAATTCGTTAACATTTATATGGCATCCTACATAACACACATCGCACAAATATTACCTATTTCTACAGTGATGACACGTCAGATCCATGCAGTCTTCGATTATTTTGTCAGTACATATTCAAGTTATGGCATTGCAGCCTGAAGAGTATCACTGGATTTTCGATCGAAGATCTTGCACCTAGTTCATGTTAACCGTTGATCGCCCGGTCGCACATTGCCACCAGCGCTATCACATATCATACTTTTCCCTCTGGAATACAGTTATGTCCTTGAATACCTTCGCACTTGGGCTACCACTACAGGGGATGATGATGATGATGATGATGATGATGATGATGTTTCGTTTGTAGTGCGCTCAACTGCGTGGTCATCAGCACCCATACGAAGTCCCAATTTTTACATAGTCTAATTTTTTTCACAGTCCAGTCTAGCCACTGTCACGAATGATGTATACGGGAGACATTTGTCACCTCTTTATGCGGAGTCACCCCAGGAATTCTGTTGAAGGACGTCATCCAGAGGTTATGCAGTCGGCAGAGTGGCGCGCAGTGCATCAACCATACTTCACCACGGAAACGGGAGCCACCTAGTACGTCCTCCTTACCGGTAAATAGCCAACTCGACACAGATTCCATGCCATCGCCCTGGCGCATAGCCACCTCTCCCTGCGGTGTAATGTGGTCGAAACGGACATACAGCGTCTCCTCTGCGGTGCGGCGGCGGACGTATGGTTCCTTCTCCAGCGGATACTGGCCCTCTGTCTCCGGGTGTCGACGCACATGATCGTCCCCAGTATACATACTACTCTGTCCGGACGAGACGTATTTTCCACCATCGAAGTTGTATGCGTCACATGGATAAAGGGTATGGCCGTCTTTTATCTTTTCAGAAATGGACCCAAGAACATGATCGATTTTTAGACGCTTTTATTAACATGCCACCATATAATGAGATGACACGTTAAATACCAGTCCACTTTTGCTGACTATCTAGGGAGCATTTTTCCCAACCCGCCTCGCAGTTGGAACCTCTCTGGTGAGCGGGGTTGAAAGCTGAAGCTATACTCTCAGGACCGTCAAAGGCTCGGAGTTCACTTTCTGAAGGCATATCCCTAAACGGCTGCTTCACAACAAGCGGTCATCGATGACAGATGATTGAGGTCTACATGCAGTTGAGGGGTCAGTGGATTATAAAGCATATATCTTGACTGACCTACTACAAAAAGCACAAAGGGCTGCAGTTCCGACCGCCGACAAAAGACGGACTGGTCGTTGTGACCGAGAGCTTCTGGGCGCTTCAGTCTGGAACCGCGCGACCGCTACGGGCGCCGGTTCGACTCCTGCCTCGGGCATGGATGTGTGTGATTTCCTTAGGTTAGTTAGGTTTAAGTAGTTATAAGTTCTAGGGGACTGATGACCTCAGATGTTAAGTCCCATAGTGCTCAGAGCCATTTGAACCAATTTGAACAAAAGACGGAAGCTAAACATACCATGGACTAGAGGACTAACAGCGTTGCGCAAAGAAGCAAGAAACAAACGGAAATGGTGTCAAACAGCAATAACGGCAAGTGACATCGATGTCAGACTCATACAGTTCAGGGAAGCAAAGCAACGCTACAAACAAGAGTTACAAAAAACACGAGAAGATCGTTGGAACACATATGTGCAGAAACAGCTCCAGGCCAACATTTGGGGGGAACCTTTCAAAACACAAACGAAGCGTCTGAAGACGCCATTAGGCTCAAATGGCTCTGAGCACTATGGGACTTAACTTCTGAGGTCATCAGTCCCCTAGAACTCAGAACTACTTTAACCTAACTAACCTAAGGACGTCAGACACATCCATGCCCGAGGCAGGATTCGAACCTGCGACCGTAGCGGTCGCGTGGTTCCAAACTGTAGCGCCTAGAACCGCGCGGCCACTCCGGCAGGCCGGCCCCATTAGTCTTAACAACGCTGATATGAGATGACGGTACCATAACAGAGGGCTGGAGACGTTTGCTGAATGACTGCTAAACAAACTTCTCCGCGGTAACGAGCACCAGTCAGATGAGCAGATTCATACTGGACATCGAACCTTAATTAACACTTGCTATGAAAATGGTACCGTCATTATTCCCTTTGCATGCGAGGAGGTCGCGCTTGTGATTGCCAAACTAAAGAACAAAATAGCCCCCGCGCCAGATGGTATCCATTCCGAAACACTGAAAATTGTCGTTCCACGGATTGTTCCATACCTGACGGATCTACTCAACGAAGTGCTACGGCTGGGACGGGTACCTAAGGTCTGGAAAACAGCAAATGCCGTCATGATTAAAAAAAATCAGAGGACAAGGACTCCTTAGATTGTAAAACGTATAGACCTGTAGGCTTAATTAACACCTTGGCCAAGGTCCAGGAATGAATCCTGAGCGATCGCTTGCAATCGCACAGGGAGCCCCTTGGCGTTAGTCCACACCAATTAGTTTTCAGAGCGGGAAAATCTATAGAGACGCCCTAAATAAGGTACTAAACCACTATTAATAACATAGAAAGTAAATACGCAGTTGCTATTCTTATAGACATTTCGGCCGCCTTTGATAATCTCTGGTGGCCCGCAACGTTTGCAAGACTCAGAGAGATGCAGGTACTTGTGGCCCTCTACAATAGTCTCTCGGACTACTGTAGAAACAGGGTGGCTGAATGGCGCTCGGGAAGTAAGAAAGTGATTAAAAGAATCACCAAAGGTTGTCAGCCAGGATCAATCTGAGGTACCATCTTTTGGGATATCGTCTTTGAACCTCTCCTACATCAACTGAATGGGGATAACCGTGCGAACGGGGCGATAGTGTACCCATATGACCTCCTGCTAATGGTGTCCGAGGATTCAAGAGCGCAACTCGAACTCCGGTCAACACAGCTACTCACAAGCATCACCCAGTGGTGCAAGCATAATAAACTTCAGATGAATCTACACAAGACATATCATTTACTAGTCAAAGGAACACTGCAAAGTAATTCACCCATAAAACTACACGACAATAGCACACGCAGACAACGGAAAACACATCTTGGTGTGCAACTCGACGAACGACTTCTCTTTGACGACCACATTAGAACAACGACTGACAGGGCTGCCAAGATCATGAAAAAGCTGGCAAGGCTCAAGATAACACACTTCAAGGTACCATTACACACACACTGAGAACTTCCCATCGTGCGCTCTTTGAGTCTGTGGTCTGTTTTGCAGCCAGTGCATGTTACCACCGAGTACGTCTGATGACGAATAGGAACATCGTGCGGCGAAGGCAGAGAAGTGCCCTGGTAACACTGTCAGGAGCTTTCAGCACCACGTCAGGGTAATCATTCTACATGGTGCTAGGAACTTTCCCTGTCAACACAATTATTCGTTTTCGTGCTGCATTGTACTGGCTGAGGAGGGGGAGACAGCGTAAGGTAATCACGATTACCGGACAAGAAATCACCGAGAAGCGCCAACAATTTAAATGGCCGGTGGATACCTGGCAAAGTGAATGGGAGTAAAGCGATAAGGGTCGTAGGGTACATCATTTCCTCCAGGACATCAGGGAATGTTTGAGACTGAGCCATATCAATCCCATCCGGGGCATGGTACACTTTCTGATAGGTAACGGTTCTTACCCTGCTCACTTACACCGCGTAGGCCACAGCCAGATTGCTGCTTGTGCATGTGGGGAAAATGGATTCCCAGAACACATACCTTTTTACTGTCACCGACACATAGCAGCACACCAGACACCAACGCAATACGACAATGACGTGATACGGACAATAAGAGACAAAGATGAGTCGCAGATATAAAATAAAATCGCTAATGATGTCTCATTACATGAAGAATACAGCCAGACACGGACATATAACAGAACACTGTAACACACACGAAGTACGTAAGACAGCAGATCCAATTCGTACACCAGCACAGACAGCAGTACCAACACATACCGCAGACAACCTTGCACAACATCACTTTACACTCACATGTCACTGCGCTTTCCACAATGTGCGTAATAGCTATAGTGTTTTTGTAAATAGTGTTTAGAAATATTAACCGCTAAATTAAACTGTAGTGAACTGGGACTACAAGACTCAAAGTAGTTCTGGGGCTTTCAGACCAGGCTTGCTCAGATAGGGTAATATTTCTCTCTCTCTTTCTGTCCTAGTCTTTCGTATCACGTATCATCGTATCTTCTTAAAATTTGAATATTTTTGCGTTTTTTTCTTTCAGTTTTTAATTTTTTTTAAATTTATTATTACTTCCATTACTGTTTGTAATATGGAAAGTTGTAAAATAGACGACCTGTTATAAAATGTAAGGCAACAGATCTCTAATGAGCAATAAATCAAATCAATCAAATCAAATCACCGGTTCATTTTCGCACACCAGGAGCACCTTTGAGCTATTTTTTTCCTTTTTACTATGTAAAATAAAGGTGTTTTCGGTTATTCCTTTTAGATTGCATAACTAAAAAAAATCCGTACAAAATTGTTTCGTGTTACCTATGGTCTGTAATTTTTAGTCAATTTTAATTTTAGAGTAAGTGATGTTTCGTGTAAAAACTTTTATTATTGTTTTGTTATTGTACTATTCAGCCCGAAGACTGGTTTGATGCAACGGTCCATGCTACTCTATCCTATGCAAGCCCTTCGTCTCCAAGTAACTACTGCAACCTACATCCTTCTGAATCTGCTTGCTGTATTCATCTCTCAGTCTCCCTCTACGATTTTTACCCCCCTCGCTTTCCTCCAGTACTAAATTGGTGATCCCCTGATGCTTCAGAACGTGTCCTACCAACCAATCCCTTCTTCTAGTCAACTGCCAGCCGGGGTGGCCTAGCGGTTCTAGGCGCTACAGTCTGGAACCGCGCGACCGCTACGTTCGCCGGTTCGAATCCTGCCTCGGGCATGTATGTGTGTAATGTCCTTAGGTTAGTTAGGTTTAATTAGTTCTAAGTTCTAGGGGACTGATGACCTTAGAAGTTAAGCCCCATAGTGCTCAGAGCCATTTGAACCATTTTTTTTTCTAGTCAACTTGTGCCACAAATTCCTCTTCTCCCCAATTCTATTCAGTACTGCCTCATTAATTACGTGGTCTACCTATCTAATCTTCAGCATTCTTCTGTGGCACCACATTTCGAAAGCTTATATTCTCTTCTTGTTTAAACTATTTATTGTCCACGTTTCAGTTCCATACATGGCTACACTCCATACAAATACTTTCAGAAAAGACTTCCTGACCCTTAAATCTATACTCGATGTTAACAAATTTCTCTTATACTGAAACGCATTCCTTGCCATTGCCAGTCTACATTTTATACCTTCTCTACTGCGACCATCATCAGTTATTTTTCTCCCCAAATAGCAAAACTCATCTAGTACTTAAGTCTCTCATTTCCTAATCTAATTCCCTCAGCATCACCTGATTTAATGTGACTACTTTCCATTATCCTCATTTTGTTTTTGTTGATGTTCATCTTATATCCTCCTTTCAAGACATTGTTCATTCCGTTCAACTGCTCTCCCAAGTTCTTTGCTGTCTCTGACAGAATTACAATGTCATCGACAAACCTCGGATTTTTTATTTCTTCTCCATAGATATTAATTCCTACTCCAAATTTTTCTTTTGTTTTCTTCACTGCTTGCTCAATACACTGATTGAATAACATCGGGGAGAGGCTACAACCCTGTCTCACTCCCTTCCCAACCACTGCTCCCCTTTCATGCCCCTCGACTCTTATAACTGCAATCTGGTTTCTGTACAAATTGTAAATAGCCTTTCGCACCCTGTATTTTACCCCTGTCAGCTTTAGAATTTGGAAGTGAGTATTCCAATCAACATTGTCAAAAGCCTTCTTTAAGTCTACAAGTACTATAAATATAGGTTTGCCTTTTCTTAATCTCTCTTCAATGAGAAGTCGTAGGGACAGTATTTCCTCGCGTGTGCCTACATTTCTCCGGAATCAGAGCTGATCTCCCTCTAGATCGGCTTCTACCAGTTGTCCCATTCTTCTGTAAGGAATTCGTGTTAGAATTTTTGCAACAGTGACTTATTAGCTGACAGTTCGATAATTTTCACACCTGTATGCACGTGCTTTCTTTGGAATTGGAATCATTATATTTTTCTTGAAGTCTGAGGGTATTTCGCCTGTCTCATACATCTTGCGCACCACATGGAAGAGTTTTGTCATGGCTGGCTCTCCCTAGGCGACCAGTAGCTCTAACGGAATGTTGTCTACTTGTTTCGACTTAGGTCTTTCAGTGCTCTGTCAAATTCTTCACGCAATATCATGTCTCCCATCTCATCTTCGCCTAGGTCCTCTTCCGCTTCCATAATACTGCCTGAAGTACATCTCCCTTGTATAGATCCTCTATATACTCCTTCCATCTTGCTGCTTTCCCTTCTCTTTTCAGAACTGGTTTTCCATCTGAGCTCTCGATATTCACACAGGCGGTTCTCTTTTCTCCAAAGGTCTCTTTAATTTTCCTATAGGCGGCAACTATCTTTCTCCTAGTGATATATGCTTCTAAATCCTTCCATTTGTCCTCTAGCCATTCCTGCTTACCCATTTTCCACTTCCTGTCAGTCTCATTTTCAAGACGTTTGTATTCCCTTTAGCCTGCTTCATTTGCTGCATTTTTGTATTTTCTCCTTTCATGAATGAAATTCAATGTCTCTTGTGTTACACAGGGATTTCTACTAGCCCTTGCCTTTTTACCTACTTGATCCTCCTCAGCTGAACAATGATTATTATGTTCATAGATATAAATTTGTTTTGATATCAACATTCCTAACTGGGATTTTTATTTTATAACGCTGGAAAACCGTTGTTGTAAATGTAATTGCAAAAAAGGAAAGAAAGCGATTGAATCAACTGCTCGTGAGAGGCGGCAATCCTGGGTTCGAGTCCCGCTCCGGTAGAAATTTTCAACTTCGCCATTGCATTACCACAATGCCCCATGCGGCTGGAAGTCAGGAACTCCCACCCAGCCCTTCCCTTTTGTTTCCCATTTTCTCTTTCACATCAGTGACAGTGATCGCCGCCCGCTGGCTTCCATGAACGCTCAGACCCGTTCAAAAAGCTCGGCAAATTGAAGCAACAGCGACAATGTTGCAGCTATGTCAAATCAATACCGATTACTTCCTGAACCACCTAATCATCATGGACGAGCGCTGAGTCTGTTACTAAGACCCTAAGACAAAGAAACAAAGTAAATAGTTTGGATTCACCATGATAGCGCAAGAGGATGATGAGTGTTGTTTTGGACTGCCATGATATGGTGCTAACAGATTATGCTCATGAGGATCAAAATGTCAGAGGAGCGTACTTCTGAAATCTAAAGAGTTTACAGAAATACGTCTAGACGCAACGTGTCTCTGGGCAATAAAATTTTTTACCCCCCCCCCCCTCCCCCCCCTACCCTCCCTCTTGTTCGTTCCTCTGATGAAGGAAGCATTGTGTGGTAACCATCTCCATAATGTCAGAGTATGTACTTCTACAAACAAGGCATCCGCGAAATCATCCGTAGCGTATGTCCAATGTTCAGGCAATTCTCCGTGCACTACACGTTTCCACACCACCACTCGTCTCCTCCTGCACTGCTGTGGCCACTGCTTCCACTGACGTCGAATCAGTCCGTTCCCTCCCTCTACCAGGTTACATACCAAATGAATCCTTCTTTCCGAATCATTTTCTCCAGACCCACGGCAGTCATCGGACCAACGCCTTTTTTCAAACCCTTCAGTGTCTAGAACTTCTGCAGAGCGACGTGTGCATAGTCATCATTGTTGTAATACAGCATTATTTGCAGAGTGCGATCCTACATTCAGACAGTCATGGCGAACGTCGCAGACGCGAAAGGAGGAAAATCCGTGTATCCGGTGTGTTTATACCAACTTAAGAGAGTCGTGCGCATGACAAGTGTTTTCATTTACGTATTCTGACACATACAGCACCATCTATTGATCAATTTTCACAGTATTTTTTTTTCTTCTGCCATACGTTTCCCACTTCTCCGATAATATTCCGTTGCAAGTTGACGTAATTCTGACCAGTGGTATTATTTCTACAACGTTTTGGATGTTTAATTATAATCACCCTGTACATGGGAATAATGTAAGGAGCCAAAAGACTGATCATTGATGATGCTTTGAAACGAAACGAAAGGCGTTTGGTCCAAATAAAACCTTATACAGTCACAAAAGACGGCATAACCACCACATCGTTTGAAAAAACTGCTACTGCAGAAGCCCCAAAAATAGCTTCAAAATATTCGTGTCTTCCTTAAGAGATTATAATTTTCACTTACAAGTGGGTGCCTATACAAACGGAAAATATCTGTTTCATGCTATGGACTGTTCGTTAGACGATAGGTCCATGTCTATTTATTACCCAAACTTCACCTTTTTGGAAGTCATCGTATAAGTGGAAGACAATGTTGCAGTGTAACTCCACAACAGATGAGTGTGTTTGTACTGTTCTTTGCCTTTTTTTCAATAATATGAAAGAATTTTCGCAGTTTCCCTTTGACATAAGTTGTTCCTATACGAGTACTCTGTAATCAGCTACTACTCGTATGTGCTCTGTAATATACTAATGTAAATTTGTTGTATCAAATGAACTGCTAACGTAATATGGTCCTGGCTACTCTCTTGATCTTTCTTTTTTTAATAAACGTATTTTTTTTATTTTTAAAAAATCTTTTTGTATGGACAAATGTTCAATATATTTTCCGTCATTTTGTAACCCCATTTGTGGCCTGTCTTTGTCTTCTATTGCAATAAACCTAAGTGCTGAATATTCAATAACTAATGAATTGAACGCTTATCCAGGTGCTACTTTTTTATCTAATGTTTCATACCAGGTAAGCTCACCAGCAATAACCACAGAAGAAAGGTTCTTGAAATTTGAACACGAAACGACCATTACCATTTCGAGTACTGCACGAATTAGTTACCTTTCAGTGATCTACTTGTAAATATATCTATATTTGAGAGCTACTAACCTTAAGGAATTAATGTTCGCAGAGATATAATTACACTACTGGCCATTAAAATTGCTACACGAAGAAGAAATGCAGATGATAAACGGGTATTCATTGGACAAATATATTATACTAGAACTGACATGTGGTTACATTTTCACGCAGTTTGGATGCATAGATCCTGAGAAATCAGTACCCATAACAACCACCTTTGGCCGTAATAACGGCCTTGATACGCCTGGGCATTGAGTCAAACAGAGCTTGGATGCCGTAAACAGGTACAGCTGCCCATGCAGCTTCAACACGATACCACAGATCACCTAGAGTAGTGACTGGCGTATTGTGACGTGCCAGTTGCTCGGCCACCATTGACCAGACGTTTTCAGTTGGTGAGAGATCTGGAGACTGTGCTGACCAGGCAACAGTCGAACATTTTCTGTATCCAGAAAGGCCCGCACAGGACCTGCAACATGCGGTCGTGCATTATCCTGCTGAAATGTAGGGTTTCGCAGGGATCGAATGAAGGGTAGAGCCACGGGTCGTTACACATCTGAAATGTAACATCCACTGTTCAAAGTGCCGTCAATGCGAACAAGAGGTGACCGAGACCTGTAACCAATGGCACCCCATACCATCACGCCGGATCATACGCCAGTATGGCGATGACGAATACACGCTTCCAATGTGCATTCACTGCGATGTCGCCAACACGGATGCGACCATCCGAAAAAATGACATTTTGCCATTCGTGCACCCAGGTTCGTCGTCGAGTACACCATCGCAGGCGCTCCTGTCTGTGATGCAGCGTCAAGGGTAACCGCAGCCACGGTCTCCGAGCTGATAGTCCATGCTGCTGCAAACGTCGTCGAACTGTTCGTGCAGATGGTTGTTGTCTCGCAAACGTCCCCATCTGTTGACTCAGGGATCGAGACGTGGCTCCACGATCCGATAGAGCCATGCGGATAAGATGCCTGTCATGGTTGGTTGGTTGGTTGTTTTGGGGAAGGAGACCAGACAGCGTGGTCATCGGTCTCATCGGATTAGGGAAGGAAGTCGGCCGTGCCCTTTCAGAGGAACCATCCCGGCATTTGCCTGGAATGATTTAGGGAAATCACGGAAAACCTAAATCAGGATGGCCGGACGCGGGATTGAACCGTCGTCCTCCCGAATGCGAGTCCAGTGTCTAACCACTGATGCCTGTCATCTCGACTGCTAGTGATACGAGGCTGTTGGGATCCAACACGGCGTTCCGTATTACCCTCCTGAACCCACCGATTCCATATTCTACTAACAGTCATTGGATCTCGACCAATGCGAGCAGCAATGTCGCGATACGATAAACCGCAATCGCAATAGGCTACAATACGACCTTTATCAAAGACGGAAACGTGATGGTACGCTTTTCTCCTCCTTACACGAGGCATCGCAGCAACGTTTCAACAGGCAAAGCCGGTCAACTGCAGTTTGTGTATGAGAAACGGGTTGGAAACTTTCCTCATGTCAGCACGTTGTAGGTGTCGCCACCGACGCCAACCTTGTGTGAATGCACTGGAAAGCTAATCATTTGCATATCACAGCATCTTCTTCCTGTCGATTAAATTTCGCGTCTCTGGGACGTCATCTTCGTGTTGTAGCAATTTTAATGGCCAGTTGTGTAACTAAGCATTTCCAATCCATACGTTCGTAGCTGATATAGTCTGAAATACCCGTCTATAGGTGTTGATGCAAGTTCTGTTGTGTGATTTACACGTTTTCCATCTGGAGTTTCCCCCTGCTACTGATTGCTGCGGTGATGGCGCAAGCGCCAGCCCTTACACCTTTAACGCCAGGGATACCCTGAAACACCCCAGGCTTTCACTCTCTCTCTTACGCTGTCTCGCACTTCTTAAGCGCTTGTGTACTGTGTTGTTAGCGCCACTTCGCGTGTCTGCTTCCTGGTTAAGAAAATGTCGTCTCATTTGTCAGCGACCTTATCAGAGAGGCTACTCCTTCTGATCTCTAATTTAGCAGTACAGCAGAGGCTGGTAAATATGTCATGTGATTCGGCGTACGATACGAAATTAGGTGAAGCGAATGAAATTAAAGAACAGAGAACTGAGTTTAAACTACCACTTGATTTGAAATACATATATTTTCAGAGAGCTTTTGACTCGATGTCAACAAAATGTGCACCAATAATCGCTGAGAAACGAGGCGTTAGTTCAACCTATTTTTATATACTGAAGAATGTGTACGTCAATGCTACAGCGCCTTTCATATTTCATCAGGATAGTGGGGGATATCGAACTGATAAAGGAGTCAAGCAAAGACATACTACATTACCAAAAGTATGATCAGCTGCTCTAGAAAAAATTATCAGATACTTATACTAGGAAAACCAAGAAACAATACACGTATATAGGACATACGTGAACTACTTTTTTTTTGTTGACAAAACTAAACTGCTGGCCCCTAGTGCAGATAAACGTCCACAGCAAAAGTTGGACTTAATAGTGAAAGATAGAAAAAAGGAATAAGAACAATTATAATCTGGCTAAAATAGTATATGATCATCATACTGAAAATAAAACAGTACAGATTCACAGTGAAATGATAGGACTAGTTGATGAGATTTCGTATTTAGCGCAGTTGAAGACAGCAACTGGATGGACAGCTAAAGAAATAAACAGAAGACTAAAATTGATCTGAAGTGCTTTTGGGCAACTATATACACTTTTCAAAACTACACTTCCCACATATCTGAAAATTAAAATTACAGTCAGTATGTATTACTGATTTTAACATATGGCAGTCAGACAAGGACTTCTAATGCGAAACTTATTTAAAAACTGAGGGTTTTTCAGCGAACAGTGGAGTGATTCGTGTCGAGTAGTATTCGGAGACACAGTAAAACAAGCAAATCGATCAGGAACAGACTGGAGAGGTAGACATAATCATTGTTATAATGGAAATGAAATGGAGGTAGGTAGGAGCCAGGCGTGTTAATAGTAGAGGGGCCACGGGAATTCTTTGGTGGGTTCCAAGAGAAGAGAAGGACCGAGAGAGTGACCTAAGAGAAGGTGAGCACAGGATATTTGAAAATAGACAAGAACAATACCGCCGGTCGTTGTGGCCGAGCGGTTCTACGCGCTTCAGTCCGGAACCGCGCTGCTGCTACGGTCGCAGGTTCGAATCCTGCCTCGGGCATGGATGTGTGTGATGTCCTTAGGTTAGTTAGGTTTAAGTAGTTTCTAAGTCTAGGGGACTGATGACCTCAGATGTTCAGTCCCATAGTGCTTAGAGCCATTTTTAAGAACAATATTGATGGTGGAGCTGACAATCGTAATCAGTGGAGAAAACTAGAGGAAGTTTTCATTCTTCGGTATAAAATGACTGGTGTTTATGACGATCATAATGATGATGATGATGATGATGATGATGATAGCATAGATCGCAGAGATGTCTCTGGTCTGATGAAGATATTTCCTCATGCCTGGAGAAAATTGAGGATTATATCATAACAGTCCCAATGGTCTCTACAAATACAGCAACGTCTGGAGAAAATTACTGATTAAGAACGGAGCAGTCCACGTCCTTCGTTTACAATCGACAAGGTAGGGATCACAAGTGCACGGAAACTCTGGTGTATACCGAAGCAATATTAAACCTCAAAACACAATCGCTCCACCTAAGCGTCCTTATAGTTCCGTGATCTTCCTCGTGTGTTAGGAAGTGGGATAGATTCACAACAGGACAAAATACAGGAACATTAGCCAAATCCTTACGTATTACAAAAATGGATGTACATATGTGTGTATGTATGTTCCACATCTCCTCCTGTGCCACAAGACCGATGTCAATCAAATTTATAGTTTGGAAAGAATCACTGAAGGAGGATGAGCCACTTACCTGTCGAAGGGGTGGGAGAGGGGGTGAAAAAGCAGTGTAGCCCGCGACGCACGAATACCAATACCCTAGTCAAACAGCACTTGAGAATGAGAGCACATAGAGACTTCTAAATCTTTATCTACTTGCGAGAAACTTTACACATAACATAAAACCTTTACGAAACTTTTTCTCGCTTACGACCACTAAAAAGATGATGAAAGGGAAAACGCTTCTCGCTTACTATATTTTCGCTGTTCATGCAGTGAAACTGCCGTATGAAGCATGACGTTTTAATTTATTACTTCCTTACTACTAACTGTATTCGTGACATATTTTTCAGAAAGTATTCATATATACTACTAAATGTACCAAAAAAATATATAATGGTACGAAACTTAGTTCTGCAAATATGACGTCAAATACTGACATGTACGAATAACTGTCGCATCAAGCATGACGCTTAATTCAGTACTTCTTTACTACTAACTCTATTTGCAACACGTTTGACAGACGCTAGCTACATATGTCACTGGATGTATTTGCAAAATTACATTATTATTGAGCACAGAGTTCACGAGATAGGACATCATAAAAACTGAAGGGCAAAATTAACTAAAGATAAAGGTGAAATATGTGTACAAATAAGCATGAAAGACGTTAAATGCATGTGAAATATATCTGACATGTGCAATCGCGGACAAAGCTCCGGGTAGAAAGCTCATCCTAAAGCTCTGGAATGATGTGGACCATAAACACAGTCTGGGAAGAAATACTGTGGGGTATGAAACACCAACCTCCTACTAGACTGAGAATGATAACGTAGAGAGAGAAGGGGGGGGGGAGGAGAAAATGGACAAACAGTGAGGGGAAGATGAGACAGGCACAGACAGGGGAAGGGGGAGATGGGCAGGGAAAGGGGAAAGGGGAAATAAACAGAGAGGAGGGAGGAGGAGACGAACAGACAGAGGAGACGTTGAAATGGACTGAGAAAGTGAAGAGAAGGAGAATAACAGAGGCAGGAGAAGGAAAAGTTAGGCATATAGAGGAGGGAGGACTAGATGAACAAAAGAGAGGAGGAAATGGACAGAAAAGGGAAGAGGAGTAGATGGAAAAAGGAGGGAAAATGGAAGAGATGAACAGAGACAGCTGTGTGTGTGTTCAAATATTCAAATGTGTGTGAAATCTTACGGGACTTAAAGGCTAAGGTCATCAGTCCCTAAGCTTACACATTACTTAACCTAAATTATCCTAAGGACAAACACACACACCCATGCCCGAGGGAGGACTCGAACCTCTGCCGGGACCAGCCGCATAGTCCATGACTGCAGCGCCTTAGGCCGCACGGCTAATCCAGCGCGGCGCTGTGTGTGTGTGTGGGGAGGGGGGGGGGGGGGGGGAGTGGACAGAATGAAGAGGAAGAGGAGATGGACTAAGATATTGGGTGGAGGGGATGAAGAGGAAGGAGCAGATGGGCATAGGGTGAAGGAGCAGATTGACAGAGAGAGGGGAACAGGAGATGGATATACAGGGTGTTACAAAAAAGTACGGCCAAACCTTCAGGAAACATTCCTCACACACAAATAAAGAAAAGATGTTATGTGGACATGTGTCCGGAAACGCTTAATTTCCATGTTAGAGCTCATTTTAGTTTCGTCAGTATGTACTGTACTTCCTCGATTCACCGCCAGTTGGCCCAATTGAAGGAAGGTAATGTTGACTTCGGTGCTTGTGTTGACATGCGACTCATTGCTCTACAGTACTAGCATCAAGCACATCAGTACGTAGCATCAACAGGTTAGTGTTCATCACGAACGTGGTTTTGCAGTCAGTGGAATGTTTACAAATGCGGAGTTGGCAGATGCCCATTTGATGTATGGATTAGCACGGGGTAATAGCCGTGGCGCGGTACGTTTGTATCGAGACAGATTTCCAGAACGAAGGTGTCCCGACAGGAAGACGTTCGAAGCAATTGATCGGCGTCTTAGGGAGCACGGAACATTCCAGCATATGACTCGCGACTGGGGAAGACCTAGAACGACGAGGACACCTGCAATGGACGAGGCAATTCTTCGAGCAGTTGACGATAACCCTAATGTCAGCTTCAGAGAAGTTGCTGCTGTACAAGGTAACGTTGACCACGTCACTGTATGGAGAGTGCTACGGGAGAAATTTCCGTACCATGTGTAGCGTGTGCAGGCACTATCAGCAGCTGATTGGCCTCCACGGGTACACTTCTGCGAATGGTTCATTCAACAATGTGTCAATCCTCATTTCAGTGCAAATGTTCTCTTTATGGATGAGGCTTCATTCCAACGTAATCAAATTGTAAATTTTCACAATCAACATGTGTGGCCTGACGAGAATCCGCACGCAATTGTGCAATCACGTCATCAACGCAGATTTTCTGTGAACGTTTGGGCAGGCATTGTTGGTGATGTCTTGATTGGGCCCCACGCTCTTCCACCTACGCTCAATGGAGCACGTTATCATGATTTCATACGGGATACTCTACCTGTGCTGCTAGAACATGTGCCTTTACAAGTACGACACAACATGTTGTTCATGCACGATGGAGCTCCTGCACATTTCAGTCGAAGTGTTCGTACGCTTCTCAACAACAGATTCGGTGACCGATGGATTGGTAGAGGCGGACCAATTCCATGGCCTCCACGCTCTCCTGACCTCAACCCTCTTGACTTTCATATATGTGGGCTTTTTAAATCTCTTGTCTACGCAACCCCGGTACCAAATGTAGAGAATCTTCGTGCTCGTATTGTGGACGGCTGTGATACAATACGCCATTCTCCAGGGCTGCATCGGCGCATCAGGGATTCCATGCGACGAAGGGTGGATGCATGTATCTCGCTAACGGAGGACATTTTGAACATTTCCTGTAACAAAGTGTTTGAAGTCACGCTGGTACGTTCTGTTGCTGTGTGTTTCCATTCCATGATTTATGTGATTTGAAGAGAAGTAATAAAATGAGCTCTAACATGGAAAGTAAGCGTTTCCGGACACATGTCCACATAGCATATTTTCTTTCTTTGTGTGTGAGGAATGTTTCCTGGAAGTTTGGCCGTACCTTTTTGTAACACCCTGTAGATTGGCAGTGGAGGAGGTGAACAGGAAGAGGGAGTGGACGATATGGACAGAGGGAGGGTGAAGCCGGATATGGGCAGAGAGAGGGAGAATAAATACATACACAGGCAATGCTGGGTTCTCAGCTAGCGATTCTACAAATTAACACCGAGCGAGGTGGCGCAGTGGTTAGCACACTGGACTCGCATTCGGGAGGACGACGGTTCAATCCCGTCTCCGGCCATCCTGATTTAGGTTTTCCGTGATTTCCCTAAATCGTTTCAGGCAAATGCCGGGATGGTTTCTTTGAAAGGGCACGGCCGATTTCCTTCCCAATCCTTCCCTAACCCGAGCTTGCGCTCCGTCTCTAATGACCTCGTTGTCGATGGGACGTTAAACACTAACCACCATCTACAAATTAACATACTGTACATTAGCTACAAGAGTGAGCTGATTATTTTTATTGACTTTTAGATCTCTACCCATATAGCCATTTACATACAATTTTTAATCTTTAGCACTTAATTGCTAAGAATAGCCGGCCACCGATCGATCCACACGGCGGATTAACGGGGGCCGGTGTGCCGGACAACCTAGGTGCGTTTTTAGGCCGTTTCCCACGTTCGACGAGGTGAAAAACGGGCTGATACCGAAGGTACTGTTCGAAAACATTTCTAAAACGTTCCCACACATTCTAATCGGATGATACTAGATGCAGACAGATGGGGTACACAAATTCCTTCCCCAGAGGGTGGTTGCCAAATCCAGATTAACTTGCCGGTCCATTGATAACACAGGAAGACACCAGGAAAAATAACAGGGTTACTTAATTCTTAAAAGTCTTAAATGACTGTTATCGACTTAGGGTTACTTACCACATTCACTAATCTACGCAGTTGTCTTTTAGTCATTAGGTCTATACGTTATCTATATATGACTATGACGATTATTCCGCCATTTTGTGTTGATATTGGTTGCCGTAGCCCGAAAGCCGGCAATTTGACGATCCAGGTCAATCGACTTAAATCCTACGCTTTCCTTTATCATTAGTTCAGTACCCCCAAATCTATCTTCCTTATCACATTATCTCATTTCGTATCCACTGAAGTTAAACTTCTGTGATTACAGTAACCAAGTTCGGTAATAGTGCATACTGATATTCGAGGTACAGTTGTGAATTTAATAAGGCTTTCTTCGTTAGATGTTAGTGAGCGTGCTTTCCAGAAAAATATACTTGCATTTATACCTATCATTTTGTTATTATAGTGGTACATTTTAGCTGATCTGAAATTTGAGGACAAAACTGGAGCTCGCATCCCACTGTAATACAGTATTCACTGAGAATTTCATGGACAGAGAATAGGAGTCGAGTGGCACTGACTTAGTTGATCCTCTATGAATTGTCTCACATCGTGAATACTGGACAACTCGTCTGTTTTCCCTCTTTAAACAATTCGGGTAATTAGGTCAACCAGTTATTCAAAGACGGCGTCTTCCGTTTGTTGGTTGTCTCCTTCACTCCCTTGGGAGCGTTAAGGACTGTTGCCTATTGCAGCCCCGCTTAGGCCCCAGGGTTCATCTATGATTGAGCCATGTGCACTTATCTGTGGCCATTCTGGCGATGTCCGATTCCTCTTCTTCTGTCAGGTCAGTGTTCGTTCTGAAGACCGTGTGCGATACGTTGTCTGGACGACGAAGCGATGGCTATATTTATGCGTACATAATTGGGGATATTTCTTTTGTTAAAATACCCTCTACCGATACATCAGTGTCCACTCCGCGAATGACACGGTGTCTATCGACTCAATGATTCGTAATATAGGCTTAGAGTTTTCTCTCCATTACCAGATTCGACAATACTTTACTGTTAGCTGTATGAGCCATTCGCTTTCAAAGCTGCGAGCGTAACCACGAAAGACATTTGAATGATCACCTATTCAAGGTCTAAAAGAGAAATTTTGATAACCCAAAGAAACAAAATATCAATATAATATGACCAAAAACACACTAATGACAACAAAATATTGTCAACCTCTTGACTTGCACTTCTTTAGGCAATATAATCTTTGCATGAGATATAATGTTGATTTTGTAAGATTGCAGTGTGAAAAATCACAAGTAAAGTCACACGACCATAATTTCATCAGACTTCTCTATATGCTGTACAATCACCTTTCTCACCAGAGCAGAAGCCTGTATTACAATACGCTCGGCAAAAGGCAGGTTATGACATTGACTTACCAATATCACCGTTTGAAAATGTAATTAGTGTGGCATTTGGACTGCTTGAATCCAGAAGTGATGATGAATGTGGAAAAGTGGTTTTAGTCAGCATACCGTTCTGTTCCACTTTGCTTTGATCACTTCAGTGAAATGTCACACCTGCACTCTGAAGACTGGATAGCTGAGCAACACTATCAGGTCAGCAGAGAAAGTTTGTTGTTCAGATAACGTAATTAGTTTATACAGAGGAAAAGATAGTAATAAGTCATGGCATTCAAATATATATGCTTTTGGTCTTGTTATATCGATATTTCGCCTCTTCTTGTTATCGAAGTTTTGCTCTTAGACCTTGAGTAGTTGACCATTCAGCTGCCTCTCGTAGTAAGACGTGCAGTTTTGCATGCGATGCCCCATACCACCGTTCTTAGGATGAGAGATTTATCGTCTAAGCACATTTTCGTTCGGTTCTGAGTGTTTGAGGTCACCCGCTTCCCTTGTAAGTGTACAAAGTGTGGTCCACTATCCGTCGACTTACAAAAGTTGGTCTGGCAGGTTCTGTTATAAATGGATTCTGGTTCTATGTACTATTATAAGTAAACGTACGTTAATATATCTCTCTTTACAGTTTCTATCAGTTCCAATCCTGGCCTGTGGAACAAGATACAACGTGATGTAATTTTACTGAACTGTTGATGCATTTTTAACTGTTATATATTTAATGGTTATTTGCGCAACGCATTTTTATATCTTTTCTTACGATGTTATCTGACTGCTACAAAAATGTTATTCTAATCTTCTGCATCTGGACTTTTAATTCTGATCACTGAAATTTCAATTTTTATCTTAGAAGAATTACTCTTCTACACAAGCGTACTATATGCTCTGTGTTACCTTCAAGATGGTGCTGAGCACAACTTTTCTTGAAGTTATTTCGGATGTAAAGTGAGTCCTTCTTTTTGAATTGTCACTTATTATTTTCCATTTGTTATTTTGGACGCCAACCGTTACCACAAATTCTTACCACGTTCGTTCATTCTGTTCAGCACTTTGTAAAAATAAAACTTATGCACTCGTCACTCCTTTCTTATGCCCTCAGCATTCTTTCTAAAACTGTTAAATATCTGAATATTGCTACTTACTCTCATATTCTTTGCCGAATTCACTGTCACGTCCAACCCCTTCGACGACTGAGGCTGCTCTTCTCATTATTGTCCATCCTTCTGGCCTCTGACGTTACTTGTGACTTATGACGTCCATGTGACGTTACTTGACACCGCCTAGTGTGTCCCTCGCGTCACACCCACCTCACTGTTTTAATGTCTTGGCACCGCATCTTCTGCTTGTTGCCAATTGCATCACCTGTCCTTTGCCAATGGGTACACTATTCTTTTAAACTATTTCCATTTATTACAAGTGTTTTTTCCTGGAAAATTTCTGTATAAAAAAGGGGTTGCGTACAGGGCGGATTTCTTTACCTATGCCATACTTTTAGGTATTCAGCTCCCAAATACGAAGTTACGTGGAGGTTTTCGAATATACGCCACTGCTGATTTTGTGTCAGAGTTCTGCTGTTGTGTTATCATTCTGTGAGTTGTGTTTAATCACTTGCGTTTCCACTTCCAAGTGCTTGTACTGACACCTACTACTTTCTCATCGGGGCTCTTCCTGGTAGTGGTGGCTTCAACACTCTGGGGGTAACAGGTCATCTCAACATCTACTGCATCGTCATGGAACGCACTTAAAGCTTCAGTTACTGCTTCTGCGACGGCTGACAGCTATGCTGCCCCAGTTGGTGGCTTTGGGTAATTTGCTGGAAGGTCGGTTCCCTCGCTGTCCATCCTCAGTGCCGGTTGTGGTGCTGTAACTCAAGTGCTACTGTTGGTCCTATGTAGCACAAATATACATTAATACTTAATATACTGAGAAACGCGTTGCGAGTATTTGCCTCCTGGAAGTAACACACGAAGCACAACGCGACACGTACACACTGTTATGCCATTTGCATTAAAGAAGATCACGCTGTTTATGTAAATTATGGTGGTTATTGTTGCTTTACTGTTTTAGGTGTCAGCACCAGCGGATGGAGGATTCTAGACAAGAACGAGCGGGGAGATTACTGCGTTTGGAAGGAAGGGTCGACGGGCAATATTGGCCAGATGGGCGGAGTGAGTTGTACGTATGGATATAATGTGAAAGACTCAGATGGAAGAGTGAGATGTAACAGATGTCTATGGACGCCAGGCAAAGATAATTTGTGGGCGAAGAAACGAAATAATCCTGAAGGAAGCTCTGCTCCTGTCTGGAAGTTTCTATATGCATAGCCCTCTGTCCTCACTACCACACACCCTGGGTTATGAGGGAAAAGTGGAGAGAAATAATGCAAGATGACTTGCCGCTTTCTGAGCTTAAATAATATACAGATGTACAATAGTATTGGCTGCTTTAAAGAATCCTCATATTAATGGGTCCTTATACTTTAAGTAAAAGCTGAATGTAAAATAGAACTTTGATTTCAGTCTAGTATCGTGTGCCTGCATCCTTGTATTATAGTTTAGGTTCAGGCCACGCGGCAGCTCCTCGTACTCGGGTGCGAGATTAATATTAACGAAAGAGGGTAAGTCTTCTTACAAACATACAAAGGGTTGAGAAAAAATGCGGAAACAGCAAACGCACAACACATTTCCGTGCCTGATACGGTGTAGGAAAACCGTTGGCATCCAAAACAGCTTACAGTCGTCTCGGGAAACCTAATTGCAGTTTCTGTATCGTTTCCAAGGGACTTTTATAACATGCTTCCAGCAAAATAACGCCAAGTTCAGATAATAATGATGGAATCATGTAGAGGTTACGCACCTTCCGCTACAAGGTAGACCACGACGGCTCAATGACACTGAGATGTGGTGACTGGGGTGGCCAGGGGAGATGCGAAAATCATCCTCGTGCTCAAGAAATAGGACCTGGACGATGTGAGCTGTGTGGAAGGGGCCCTGTTGTCTTGGAATACAGCGCCACCCGTCATCGAAACCCTGCCATGTTTTACTCTTGGGACGTAGACTCGGCCAGAAGCTGGAAAAAGTGTGAAGCAAGGCTCATTAGACCAAATGACCTCCTTCTATTGCTCCATAGTCCAGGTTTCATGGCTTCGGCACCACTTTTTCTTATTACGGGCATTTCCATCACTGATGAGTGGTTTTGGAGTTCCAGCTCACCCTTTTTATGGAGGTCTCTTCACGCTGCTTTGGTGCTGATAGCGTCCGAGACCCTGACACTCAGTTCTGCAGCGACGTTTGCAACTGTCTTTTTCTTCTTTTTCGTCACTTCCTTTCTCAATGACCATATGTAGTTATCGCTTAAAACACACTTTCGTCAACGTTGTGACTTAGTAGATGATGTTTTTCCCTTTCCCTGTATGCCGTACAAATCTTCGATATGTTGCCTCTTGAAACACCAAGCACTTCTGCTCCTTTGGGTACGGGAGCATTTCCCCACTTCGGAATGCCTCCGACATAATGCACTCACAACCGCACAAAACGCTGTTCTGAGTACGACAGACACTTCTAATGTATCGAGGACATTGCACAAGAGCTGAAAGTGGTCAGATACCTCCAGGCGTGGCTCGCATCTGCATTTACGTTGAAGTATACATTTCTCACTGTGTTTCCCTACTTTTGTCCACCCCTTGTAGGTGCAAGCATTACCGATCCATCGCTTTAATAATTTGTGACTACAGAATATTGACGCCAGTTATTTGCAAAAGAACAGAAAAATCTAGTAGAAGCCAACATCGCAGCAGACTAGTTTGGGTTCCAGGGCAATGTAGGAACAGACGACCAATACAGACCATATGACTTACCTTAAAAGACAGACTGAAGAAAGGCAAATCTACTTTTAAAGCATTTGTAGATTTAGACAATGCCTTCGACGGTCTGGACTGGCATTTCTTGTTGTTGTTGTGGTCTTCAGTCCTGAGACTGGTTTGATGCAGCTCTCCATGCTACTATATCCTGTGCAAGCTTCTTCATCTCCCAGTACTCACTGCAACCTACATACTTCTGAATCTGCTTAGTATATTCATCTCTTGGTCTCCCTCTACGAGTTTTACCCTCCACGCTGCCCTCCAATAGTAAATTGGTGATCCCTTGATGCCTAAGAATATGTCCTACCAACCAATCCCTTCTTCCAGTCAAGTTGTGCCACAAACTCCTCTTCTCCCTAATTCTGTTCAATACCTCCTCATTAGTTATGTGATCTACCCATCTAATCTTCAGCATTCTTCTGTAGCACCATATTTCGAAAGCTTCTATTCTCTTCTTATCCAAACTATTTATTGTCCATGTTTCACTTCCATAAATGGCTACACTCCATACAAATACTTTCAGAAACGACTTCCTGACACTTAAATCTATACTCGATGTTAACAAATTTCTCTTCTTCAGAAACGCTTTCCTTGCCATTGCCAGTCTACATTTTATATCCTCTCTACTTCGACCATCATCAGTTATTTTGCTCCCCAAATAGCAAAACTCCTTTACTAATTTAAGTGTCTCATTTCCTAATCTAATTCCCTCAGCATCACCCGACTTAATTCGACTACAATCCATTATCCTCGTTTTGCTTTTGTTGATGTTCATCTTATTTCCTCCTTTCAAGACACTGTCCATTCCGTTCAACTGCTCTTCCAAGTCCTTTGCTGTCTCTGACAGAATTACAACGTCGTCGGCGAACCTCAAGGTTTTTATTTCTTCTCCATGGATTTTAATACCTACTCCGAATTTTTCTTTTGTTTCCTTCACTGCTTGCTCAATATACAGATTGAATAACATCAGGGAGAGGTTACAACCCTGTCTCACTCCCTTCCCAACCACTGCTTCCTTTTCATGCCCCTCGACTCTTATAACGGCCATCTGGTTTCTGTACAAATTGTAAATAGCCCTTCGCTCCCTGTATTTTACCCCTGCCACCTTTAGAATTTGAAAGAGAGTATTCCAGCCAACATTGTCAAAAGCTTTCTCTAAGTCTACAAATGCTAGAAACGTAGGTTTGCCTTTCCTTAATCTTTCTTCTAAGATAAGTCGTAAGGTCAGTATTGCCTCACGTGTTCCAATATTTCGACGGAATCCAAACTGATCTTCCCCCAAGGTCGGCTTCTACCAGTTTTTCCATTCGTCTGTAAAGAATTCGTGTTAGTATTTTGCAGCTGTGACTTATTAAACTGATAGTTCGGTAATTGTCACATCTGTCAACACCTCCTTTCTTTGGGATTGGATTTATTATATTCTTCTTGAAGTCTGAGGGTATTTCGCCTGTCTCATACATCTTGCTCACCAGATGGTAGAGTTTTGTCAGGACTGGCTCTCCCAAGGCTGTCAGTAGTTCTAATGGAATGTTGTCTACTCCTGGGGCCTTGTTTCGACTCAGATCTTTCAGTGCTCTGTCAAACTCTTCACGCAGTATCGTATCTCCCATTTCATCTTCATCTACATTCTCTTCCACTTCCATAATATTGTCCTCAAGTACATCGCCCTTGTATAGACCCTCTATATACTCCTTCCACCTTTCTGCTTTCCCTTCTTTGCTTAGAACTGGGTTTCCATCTGAGCTCTTGATATTCATACAAGTGGTTCTCTTTTCTCTATATGTCTTTTTAACTGGCATTTACTCGATGAAATTCTGAAGGTAGCAACGATAAACTACAGGAAGCGAAATTTTACCTACAGTTTTTACAGGAACGAGACTGCTGGTACAGGTGGACATGAAAGGGACGCAGTAGTTGAGAAAGGAGGGAGACAAGTTCTAGCCTATCTCCATGGTATTCAGTCTGTACATTTAGCAAGCAGTAAAGGATATTAAAGAGCAGTTTGGAAAGGGAGTTAAAGCTAGGAGAAATAGAGACTTTGAGGTTTGCTGATGATATTATAATTCTGTATATACGGTAGAGGCCTTGGTACACCAGTTGTCAAAATGGATAACGTCTTTAAGGGAGTGTAAGATGAACAACAACAAAATTAAAACAAAAACAATGGAATGGTGTCGTCTTAAATAATGTAATGGTGAGGGATTTACATTAAGAACTGAATCTCTGAATACAGTAGACGAGTTTGTTATCTGAGTGGCAAAATATCTAACGCCAGTAGAAGTAGAGAGGATATAACGTTCAGACTGGCAATAGCAAGAAAACATTTCTGAGAAAGAAAAATTTGTTAACAATGAACACAAATTTAAGTGTTAGGAAGCGTTTTCTGAATGTATTTGTCTGGAGTGTAATTTTGTACCGAAGTGAAACGTGAATGATAAACAGTTCAGATAAGAAGAGAATAGAAGCTTTTGAAATGGGGTGCTGTAGTAGATTGTTTAAGGTTGGATGGATAGATCGGACAACTAATGAGGTTGTACTGAATCGAGATGGGGAAAAAAGAAATATATGGCACAACTTCACCAGCTGATATCTAAATTCCAGTACGTTTTAACGCATTTTGAACAAAATAAACACTCACTGGGCATGCCTGCGCACTGCAACGCCAGTGTTTCATAAGTCGCGCTGAGCAGAGCCCTGAGTGAAACAACCTGTAGTTGGTTCTTGTGATGTAGTGTTGTGTACATAGTTCCGCGTAGTCAGCGCGTACACAACTTTCCCACTAGAGCGCGCCCCGCTAAGCACAACAGCGCAGGCGCAGCGCTCGTCCGTCTGCGCACTATGAGAGGGCGCTGTCTCAGAGACGGACCAAATTCTGCTTCCGCCGATCCGCGTATTAATATGTAACGCAGCCAATGAGACTGCTGATAACGCAGAACCGTTTCTCCTCGCGGATCACACTCGCGCAGTGATACCTGAACGCGCGAGGTATTATAACGAGTGTACAGACCTCCGATTAGTTAGTCTGCATTAGTCTGCAGCAGTCTGCATTAGTCTGTACCAGTCTATAGTCAAGTTTCAGTCTGCGCCTAATAAGATTATCATATTCATGTACATAGCCATGAAGAGAAATGTATAGACACTTTGTCAAGTATCAGAGATATGCGAGAATAAGATTAACGTACCAAGACCAAAGGAACTTCAGATTGTCATTTGTAAACAGCATTCAGAATCCAGTTACGTAAGATCTATGTTTTTTATTATTTTAATATATGTGTGTGAAAATTAATCAAGTTCTGTTTTAAGTTGGTTACCGTCAATCTGCTACTCTAAGCGTGCAAGTGGCATTTCTATCGTCTGACCTAACGGCAGAAGATAAACACGCCACGATAAGACCACGAGACATATTGCTGACACTCGCCTACTTCGCTAGAGCGACAAGTCAAATAATCTGATGGTGTGTGTACCGAAGGTCTTACAGTACGCACACCACATGTAGTCAACCTTCAGTTTGCAGACCTGTGAAAGACGGAACTGCATGTACAGAATCAGGCAGCTTACCCTCCCTCGCATTTCTACTGCACACATCTCCCCCCTCCACCCTGTTATACCCCCTGAACGCAATTTCTTCCCTAATATCGAACAACTGCACTTACATGAGGTACACTCGTTAAATAATTGGTTATAAAACACATCATTTAAAGATAAACACTAATTTTATACAGTTAGAACAATATGTTTAATAATGTACTATTTTTTCCACCCTCTGAACGCGCAAACTATTGCTGCTAGAGAAAAAATTAGTAGGAACTCTTTCGTAGGAAATTTAGTTTAACTTTGCACCGGGAAATATTTTCGATAGCAGCCGTGGGTTTCAAGCTATTCGAGAAAACATAAGAAAGTGTCCCTTAAATCAACCCTCACCTCAACGCTCACACGTCAGCCGTTAGGATTTTTAGTATGCTATTCTGGTTGCTACTTGCTACCACTCTGAAAAACTTGCGACTAAATGATTTTTTTCCCTTAATCGACCTCTTTTGGTCATCGTTTACTGGGCTACCGTTCCAGTTCACATCTCTCTGCGAACGTATCAGAATATACACTCCTGGAAATTGAAATAAGAACACCGTGAATTCATTGTCCCAGGAAGGGGAAACTTTATTGACACATTCCTGGGGTCAGATACATCACATGATCACACTGACAGAACCACAGGCACATAGACACAGGCAACAGAGCATGCACAATGTCGGCACTAGTACAGTGTATATCCACCTTTCGCAGCAATGCAGGCTGCTATTCTCCCATGGAGACGATCGTAGAGATGCTGGATGTAGTCCTGTGGAACGGCTTGCCATGCCGTTTCCACCTGGCGCCTCAGTTGGACCAGCGTTCGTGCTGGACGTGCAGACTGCGTGAGACGACGCTTCATCCAGTCCCAAACATGCTCAATGGGGGACAGATCTTGCTGGCCAGGGTAGTTGACTTACACCTTCTAGAGCACGTTGGGTGGCACGGGATACATGCGGACGTGCATTGTCCTGTTGGAACAGCAAGTTCCCTTGCCGGTCTAGGAATGGTAGAACGATGGGTTCGATGACGGTTTGGATGTACCGTGCACTATTCAGTGTCCCCTCGACGATCACCAGTGGTGTACGGCCAGTGTAGGAGATCGCTCCCCACACCATGATGCCGGGTGTTGGCCCTGTGTGCCTCGGTCGTATGCAGTCCTGATTGTGGCGCTCACCTGCACGGCGCCAAACACGCATACGACCATCATTGGCACCAAGGCAGAAGCGACTCTCATCGCTTAAGACGACACGTCTCCATTCGTCCCTCCATTCACGCCTGTCGCGACACCACTGGAGGCAGGCTGCACGATGTTGGGGCGTGAGCGGAAGACGGCCTAACGGTGTGCAGGACCGTAGCCCAGCTTCATGGAGACGGTTGCGAATGGTCCTCGCCGATACCCCAGGAGCAACAGTGTCCCTAATTTGCTGGGAAGTGGCGGTGCGGTCCCCTACGGCACTGCGTAGGATCCTACGGTCTTGGCGTGCATCCGTGCGTCGCTGCGGTCCGGTCCCAGGTCGACGGGCACGTGCACCTTCCGCCGACCACTGGCGACAACATCGATGTACTGTGGAGACCTCACGCCCCACGTGTTGAGCAATTCGGCGGTACGTCCACCCGGCCCCCCGCATGCCCACTATACGCCCTCGCTCAAAGTCCGTCAACTGCACATACGGTTCACGTCCACGCTGTCGCGGCATGCTACCAGTGTTAAAGACTGCGATGGAGCTCCGTATGCCACGGCAAACTGGCTGACACTGACGGCGGCGGTGCACAAATGCTGCGCAGCTAGCGCCATTCGACGGCCAACACCGCGGTTCCTGGTGTGTCCGCTGTGCCGTGCGTGTGATCATTGCTTGTACAGCCCTCTCGCAGTGTCCGGAGCAAGTATGGTGGGTCTGACACACCGGTGTCAATGTGTTCTTTTTTCCATTTCCAGGAGTGTATAAGTAAAGCACGACAAAGTTGGTGCACCGAAACACTGTCTGCAAACTCCACGAATGCAGTAAAACTGAAGATATGATATTCCCCTACAGTGCGTAATGGAAGAATGTGTCAGTACATTTACTGAGAAGTTTGCGCATTGCACTTTTTGCCTTCTCAGTCGCAGTGTGAGTGTGATCATAATTTCTCAACCAATTGAAGTCTCAAGGGTCTACAGTTATTACTACGTTTATGGTATTTTGCCCTTGTTTGACTGTAGAGTTTCATTCAAAGGCAGATTCCTTCTCAGAAAGATGAATATAATCTTATGGTACACCACTTTTAATTTGCACACATGGACCATCCTTGCATCTATTCGAGAACATAATTAGCCTTCATTGTAACTTTGTTCCATGAAATCTGGACACCATAACGACAAAATCATTACCATAAGCAATAATTTCGTTGGTGAGTCATGCCGGATCCGTTGAATCTAGTTAGTGTTCAGTAACTAAACCCCAGAAAATAGAACTGCACTATATGATCAAAAGTATCCTGACACTTATTAGTGTACATTGAAGTGGCGTGTGTGCACCCTTCGACTTTATGACTGCTTGAGCTCTGCTAGGAACACTTTCAATAAGTGCGTGAATATCGGAGGAGGAATGGCAGCCCATACATCATCAAGAGCCGAAACCATTGAAAGCAGAGATGTTGGGTGCCAAGGTCTAGAACAAAGTCGACTTTCTAACTCATCCTAAAGACTTTACACTGTGTTCATTTGAAGACTCTGGCCAGGCCAGTCCATTTCGCAACTGATATTGTCCACAAACAATTGCCCCACAGATGCTGCTTTATGAAAGGGTGAACTGTCATGCTGATACAAACAATCATCGTCTCCATTTTCTGTAATGTACGAAGTAAGCAGTGCTGCATAATGTGTTGATATCCTTCCGCATTTAGCGCTTTCGGGGACCATATCCTAACTACGAAAACCGTCTCCATACCGCAACACCACCTCCTGTGTATTTCAGTGTTGCCACTACACAGATAATGTTCGCAGGGTATTCGCCAAGCTGAAATCCCTCCTTCGGCTTGCCACTGGCCATAGCGTGATTCATCACTCAAAATCATTTATTTCCAGTCATCCACTATCCAGTGATGTCGGTGTTTACACCACCGCAAGGATCTCTCAACCGTGATTACGAGGAGCTGTTCGGTCACTGTACAGCATTCGTTTTTGCTCCCTGCGCAAGGTACTTGTGTTAGTCCGACTGCTGGTACCACTTCGGAACTCACAAGTGGTTCCATTCCGCGGATTTCATGCGAAGTTTTACAACCACACTGCTCGACGGCCCCACCCATCAGTACATGAGGTCTGCTTGGTCTTGGTTTAATTGTCATTGTTGCTTCGTGTTTCCACTTGACAATCACATCACCAACAATCGACTTGGTCAGCATTAAAGCGGATGAAATGTACCTGACGAATTTGTTACTCAGCTGTCTTTCGTATATCTCTTACTCTTTGCAGTGTTATGCAGTCATTTTGGAGTTCTGTTAAATACCGATTAACCCTTGTGCTAATATCTCTCTGGCTTAGAGATAGATTTCATTTACACCAGAAGGCTTTTGAAATTTTAATTGGTTCATTTCCTTCATAATTTATTGTCAGCCATAAGGAATTGTGACATGATTTTTGACATGCAGTTCAGCTGTCTGGCTCCTTATTTGAGTATGCAGTTTAGTAGCCACATCCTCGTTAATATCAGAGACAGGGAGAGATAACGCAGCCTCTCTGTGGAATTCCTTGTGGTGCTCGTCATTGTTTCACCTCTTAGATATAAAGTAGAAAAAAAAACGATTATGATTTGGTATTATCTGTAAATCAAAGCATTGATCTTAAGTTTCCCCCTGCAGAAGTCCCCTGCAGAAATATTGAGCCATGCTGCCTCTATAGCAAGTCCATAATTGCGAAGGTGTTGCCGGTGCAGGAGTTTGTACACGAACTAAACTCTCGATTACGTCCCATAAATGTTCGATAGGATTCATGTCGGGCGATCTGGGCGGCCAGATCATTCGCTCGAATTGTCCAGAATGTTCTTCAAACCAATCGCTAACAACTGACCCGATAATATGGCTACAAATGGGCTCCAAGTAGCCGCACGTAACTACGACCAGTCCATTCCATGTGAACACAGTCCACACCTTTATGGAACCACCACCAGATTGCGTAGTGTCTTGCTGACAAATTCAGGTTGGGCTAGCACTTGGATAGGTGACCATACAGTCTGTCCGGCACTGTTGGCAAGCAGGGTGCGCTCAACCCTTGTGAGGCAAATTGAGGAGCTACTTGATTGAGAAGTAGCGGCTCCGGTCACGAAAACTGACAACGGCCGGGAGAGCGGTGTGCTGACCCCATGCCCCTCCATATCTGCATCCAGTGACGCCTGTGGGCTGAGGATGACACGATGTCCGGTCGATACCGTTGGGCCTTCATGGCCTGTTCGGACGGAGTTTGGTTTAGTTTTGTTGACAACTTCCGTCCAAGGCTTTGTGGGCTCTGTGCCACACTCGAACCCTACCATCAACTCTTACCAAATGAAATCGGGACTCATCTGACCAGTCCACGGTTTTTCTGTCGTCTACGGTCCAACTAATACGGTCATGAGCCCAGAAGAGGCGCTGCAGGAGATGTCGTGCTGTTTTACAAGCACTCGCTTCGGTCATCTTCTGCCATAGCTCATTAACACCGAGTTCCGCCGCACTGTTCTAACAGATACGTTCGTCCACGTCCCATACTGATTTATGTGGTTATTTCACGCAGCGTTGTTTGTCTTTCAGCGCTGACAGCTCTACACAAACGCCGCTGCTCTCGGTCGTTAAGTGAAGGCCGTCGGCCACTACGTTGTCCGTTCTGAGAGGTAATGCATGAAATTTGTAATTCTCAGCACACTCTTCACACTGTGGATCTCAGAATATTGAATTTCCTAACGATTTGCGAATGGAATGCCCCATGCATCTAGCTTCACCTACCATTACGTGTTCAAAGTCTGTTAATTTCCGTCGTGCGGCCACCATCACGTCTGAAAGCTTTTCACGTGAATCACTTGAGTACAAATGACAGCTCCGCCAACCCACTGGCCTTTTATATCTTGTGTACGCGATACTACCACCATCTGTATATGTGCATATCGCTATTCCATGACATTTGTCACCTTAGCGTATGACGTTCTTCACATCTAAGAGCTCTCTGATGTTGCTGCCGATCTCTTCTCATTGCACCTAGGAGCCATGGCAGATCATTATGATAGGGTTCGCCATGTACTTGCAACTCATTTGCTAGGACTACCTCTCCTTTGCACAGCTAAAAGTGCAGCTGTTAACGTATGAGCTTTATAATCAGTACTGTCCTTGTGATGCAATGTTAGTACACATTCTACTCCAGCTTCAACTTTCGTAGCATTTGCACTTTTTGTAACCAGTGGTCAAACACCATAGAGAAAAACTTCCACAACAGAAACTGCGTTCGATGATAAAACATCCAATATAATTAAGCTATGACCCCTTGTGATAGCACGTAGGTATACACTCCAACCACTGACGATTGGGGCTGTCATACGACTTGCCCTTCCTTTACAGATATCAAGGCACTCTTTAGTGTTCATACGAAAAGTATCTGACTCTTCTTATGGCATCCTGTACTACAAGCTCATGTTCGTCAATAACCTTACCATGCCACATACATGATTTTGCATTTACATCAGCTGTCTCATGGCACTGTCATACTGCCTAATACATTTTTCTTTATTTTTCTCTATACAGGATCTCGTGAGAATATTAGGAATAGGTTCTTGTAAGTAGTGGCTATCAACTCTTTGGACCACTTGTCACTTAAATGACCTTGAAAGATTCAAGGGATTGTGCAGGTTGCCTATACGCAGGGACACTCTTATCAGTGACATCACCATACTTATAAGTGATATCATCAAGATGTCCCATTACCCACCCCCTCCATCTTCCCACCCCTCTCAGCTGCCCCCTCCCTTAACCTCGCCAGCCAACTTCAGCCTATCATTAAAATGATACACCAATCAGAATCCAAGATGGTGTGACGAGCCCAATTTGTGCTTGTAGGAAATTTAACACCCTCTTCCCTATCTAGCCAATCACAGCGTAGCACTAAAGTGAGGTAGCCAATTGGAATGTAGTTTCGGTAAATACACTGATAGAAAAAAATCGCAACACCAAGAAGGAGTTGTGCGACATAAATGAAACTTGGCAGGTATGTTTCTAAATTCAGGTTTGCTTTAAATATACGCTTTAACGTTCGTGAGTGTTAGTTGCCTTTGAAAGTGGACGTGGTGAGTTGATGGTAGTCAAGAATTCCTTTAGCACATTTCTACACAGTGTGACATATATGTCACTTAACATTCTACCATTGTTTTTTCTTGTTGGCAACAATACAAGCATTTGAAATGCCTATTGTTGAATGTCTCTCAGTGAAGGAAGCTCTGTTGTTGATATTAAAGCGGGTTACTGCTAGTAGAAAGCGGGAAGAAGACAATGTCTGAGTGTTCATTTAGTGAAGATATTTGCTGAATAAGATTATGTCTTAGAATTAGAAGTAAATACTTTTTTTCTGAAGCAATACACCACACAATTTTTAAAACTTTTGCATAATTATAATGCTAAATGTCCTGAAATTTATATTATAGGTTAGCCACAAAGTGCAGTTCATTACTATGATTCCAAATCTAGTTTTTAACTTTGTGTTGCACATATCCTACGCTAGGCATAACAGTCAATATAACGTTTCCTTCTTTCTCAGAGCCCTAACCGTGCATGAAATCCTGTCTATTCTTGAGGAGGAAGAAGAAGATGAAACGGATATATTTATTGAGCCTCCTTAAGCTAATGTAGAGCCATATGAAGATTTTGGTGAAGAAGATCGGGGTAGAGAGATAGATAATAATCTTGGACCAAGGCAACTTCATGCAGGTGGAGAAGCGATATTGACCTCCTGAGACTGACGGCTCTCATGATGATAAACCAGGAACTGCTACTTTAGATGAAACAGAAAAGCTACAGATCTCAAAAACTGTAATAGGAAATTGGAGAAGGGAGGATTTGCAAAGTGGTAACGTTTTATTTCCTGAGAGGGATCACAGTAAATACAGAAGCTTGTCTCCAGTTCAGGGCTTCGAACTGTTTTCGAATGATGAAATAATTAAAATGCTCATAACTGAATCTACGAAATATACTTTGTTCAAGAACTGTCCATATCTCAAAACAGCAACTGAAAGGCTAAAAAGTTTTCAGGAATTCTTATTCTCTCGGACTATAATCCTCAACCTACCAGAAGATGTTACTGGTATTCAGGGCTGGATATGAGAAATGAAATGGTGCACAACACGATCAGAAGAGACAGATTTGAAACAATTATGAGATTTATTCACTCATGTGATAACACAAAAATCAATGTAAACGATAAAATGCACAAACTTCGTCCATTAACAGATATGTTAAGAAAAGTGTTTCCTCTCCACTCGCAGCCTGAGTAAGACGTGGAGTATCATGAGAGCATGATAAAGTACTTTGGCAGGCATGGATAGAAACAATTTCCGAAAGGTAAACCCATGAATATGGGTACAAAGCATGGTGCTTAAACACCAACATGGGTTATCTAGTGGATTTCCAAATACACCAAGGAACTGATCCACAGAGGAAAGCAGTGTACAAGAAAACATTTGGAAAATGTGCTGCACCTCTGATTCAAATGATTGATTCACTTCCTGGTAAAAGAAACAATCTGCCCTATAGGATTTATTTTGACAACCTGTCTAAATCGCCAACTTTGTAGGTTCACCTACAAGAACGAGGTTATGGCGCAACTGGCACTATTCGTATCGTCTGCCTACAGAATGTCAATTTATGCCGTCCAAGATAATGTGAAAAAGGAATAAGACAGGAGATTTTGATTACAAGAGCAGCAAAGAAAGTGGATTGGTTATTACCAGATAGCTAGATAATTCTGCAGTAAAAATAGCGTCTACCAGCCATGGAATCAATCCAGTGAGCTCTGTGAACCGATATTCAAGACAATAAAAGAAAGAAATGCTTGTACCGCGACCACATATAATTGGAGAACACAACAAAAATATGGGGGAACTGACTGAATGGACGAAAATATAACGTTATATAGAGTGAGCATCAGAGGAAGGAAAGGGTGGTAGCTAGTTTCTACGTGGCCACTGGATGTGTTTGTACATACTGCATAGCTTCTCTACAGAAATACAGCTATGAATGTGCCACTACTGCAATTTCGGCGCTACATTATGAAATGTTACTTGACGACCAATGTAACAATCCCCGACGTCCTAGTCGCGCAGCAGGTAATCCATATCAAGGTAGAGTGCTACATGGCATCAGATACCACGAAAAAGAAATCATCTGATAGCTATGGTGTCACAGAAAAAAAAGACACTACGCTGCAGAAAACTGCAAAGGAGATCCAAGAATAACGTGCTGCAAATGTGATATTAGTTTGTGCGTAGAGTGTTATGTATGGTAGCACCGAAAATGAATGCTGTGGCCTAAACATAATGTAAATGACATACACTGTTTTATTTTATTTTCACTTAAAATGTATGATCTGCCTAGCGTGACATATATGTTACACCCTCTTTTGCTTAAACTATTAATTGCTTTCTTTGCTTAGCTTGTTGTAGTACATTTCATCAATGGCAATGAACAAATAAACATCTGATTTGTAAAATTCAGAAGTGAAAATTAATTAAGGCAGAAATGGGTTAAGGCGCCAAAGACGCCATTATCAGCACCCCCTTAAGTTTCAATTGGATCAAGTCACAGGGCTAAGAGAAACTGGATATTCCTTCCGCGATACTGTAGAAAGAGTTGGCAGGAATGTAGCCACGGTACATGACTGCCGGTAGTGGTGGTCGTGAGAATGTATGGTCGCAAGAAGACCGGTCTCGTGGCGCTACCGAAAGGTTCTGGGTGTGGTTCTGGCTCATCGATGTGCATCTGCAGCAGCAATATGAGAGGCAGTTGGCATCACAGTGACGCAACGAACTGTTACAAACTGGTTACTCCAAGGGCAGCTCCGGACCAGACGCCCTGTAGCGTGCATTCCATTGACGCCAAACCACAGCCATTTGCGACTTCAGTGGTGTCAAGCGAGAGCTCAATAGAGGATAGGGTGAAGGTCTACTGTATTTTCTGATGAAAGCTGGTTCTGTCTCAGTACCTGTGATGGTTAAGAAGAGGCCAGTTGAGGGCCTGCAACCAACTTGTCTGCATACTAGATACACTGGACCTACACCTGGAGTTATGGTCTGCGGCGCTATTTCATATGAAAGCAGAAGCACTCTCGTGTTTATCCCACGCAACCTGACTGCAAATTTGTACGTCAGTCTGGTGATGCGATCTGTTGTGCTGCCATTCATGAACAGCATTCCAGGGAGTGTTTTCCAACTGGATAACGCGCGTCCACATACCGCTGTTGTAGCTCAACATTCTCTACAGAGTGACAACGCGTTGCCTTGGCCTGCTCGACCACCAGATATGTCCCCAATCGGTCACATATGAACGTCAACGGACGAATACTCTAGCGTCATCCACAACCAGCGTTACCCGTCCTTCTATTGACTGGCCACGTGCAACAGGCATGGAATACCATCCTACGAACTGACATCCGGCACCTGTACGAAACAATACATGCACGTTTGCATGTTTACATTCAAAATTCTGGTGGCTACACCCGTTATTAAATATACCAGCATTTCACATTTGCAACAGCTTAGCTGCGCTTACATTAACCTGCAATAACTTACCTGGGGCTTACATTAAACTGTGATATTGTAATGTTAATCAATTAAACATGTTATCTAGAGAAATGTATTTCCGACGTTTCATTACACTACATTAATTAATTTTTGGTATTGCTATTTTTTGCCGTCAGTGTACATAAAATAAATTTTGAAAACGTCAACTAGCCCATCTGTGCTTTGTGTCCCCTTGTTCCTATCTTTCTCCTGCCAGTTTCGGAGGAATATTAAAATGATGCATAAAAATGGAGCCAAGTTCGAAAACATGCAGTTTTAAAAGTACGTAACTCTCATTTGAAAGTCAAAGATATCCATTATTCTGTGGAAGTCAAGGATATTTGTGTACACATACATACCTCTGTATTTAATCAGCATAATATTTAAATGATCCACAAAAATGACCCAAAAATTCCATTGTTTCGTGAAAATCAAAGATACTTGCGCACACACACATACGTCTGTATTTAATCAGACTAATTTTAAAATAATGCACAAAAATGTCATTATGTTGCAATATATGAGAGACATCTAGATATATGTACATACCTACGTATTTAATTAATGCAAAATAAAAATGGTGGGTGAAAATGGCGCCAAGTTGCATTATTTGTGTGAAAGTAAAAAAATTAAGATAAAGTATTTTTCTCTGAATTACATGCACACACACACACCAAATTTACTTACTTGCCTCATGTTCAAAAGTATCAAACAAGTACTAAACATACTTCCAGCGCCGCGTTCGAAAGACGTATGAATACTCGAGTTTTGTCGCTAGTAGCACACACACACACACACACACACACACACACACACACACACACACACACACACTGTGAAGCAAAAACAGTACGTTACAGAGGGAACAGAAAAGGAAAAAATCAAGCAAAAAAATACACTAGACTAAAAATTGATTATTAATTTTTGCCTTACAATGTCTTTCCATACTAAGTTTGTGCATATAATGTTTGTGCATATAGCGTTTCTTTAAACATTCACTAACAGAACAATTATGGTATATAACTAAATTTCCATTGAAAATCATACGGCAACATAATGAGAACGCGAGTAAGGAGTATGTGAATTCACACGTCAGTAACGAATTTGGTAGTTGCGCCAAATTGAAATCTACAATTTACATTTTTTCACACACATTTTCAGATATTTACATTACAAACTTTTTTACAGATTTTTTAATTGTATACATATCAGTTACAAAGGTGATTGTGAGCTCAGTTCACAATCTGCAATTACAAATTCAGTCTACAAGGGTCGTTCCGAAAGTAATGCTTCCTATTTTTTTGTGGTGACTGGATGTCCACGCTAAATGTCGTTGGTGTAGTACTAATGCTTGAACCTTCCTCCTTCATTTGCAGGTGGTTCCGTTGTTCTGCGGTAGTTGGCGTAAGCAGAGGAGTGTTCCAAAAAGAAGTCTGATATGGATGCGCGTATAAAAGAGCGACGTGTAATTGAATTCCTCACTGCTGAAGAAATTGCACCGACTGAAATCCATCGACGTTTGCTAAAGGTGTATGGAGACGATACAACAGACGTGAGCAATTTGAGGGAATGGGTACGCCATTTTCAAGGCGGTGAAAAGGGTGTGCATGACAAGCCACGGCTCGGTCGACCCTGCACAGCTGTCATCCCTCACAATGAAGAGCGTCTTCATCAACTCATCCGTGCTGATCAGCGGATAACGACCAGAGAATTGTGTGCAAAGCTGAATGTCGTTTGTGATGCCTTGGAAACAGTGTTGGAACATCTTAGTTATCGCAAAGTCTGTGCGAGATGGGTCCCGTGGATGCTTACAGAAGAACAAAAAAAGTGATAAAATGGAAATTTGTGGGGACCAATATGAAGCTGAAGGTGACAATTTTCTGGATAGCATCGTCACCGGAGATGACACGTGGTGTCACCACTACGAGCTGGAGTCCAAAAGACAGTCCACGGAATGACGGCATGTGAATTCTCCGTCAAAGAAAGAATTCAAGGCACAGCCGTCTGCAGGTAAAGTGGTGTGCACAGTCTTCTGGGATAGCCAGGGAGCCAGGGTGTGGTTCCTGTGGATGTCCTGGAGCCTGGAAAAACTGTCAATTCAGCACGCTACAAGACGACACTGATTGAGCTAAAAGGCCGAATTTCAAGGGTAAGGCCACAGAAGAAAATCAACTTTCACCTACAACATGATAAAGCCAGGCCCCACACCAGTTTTACGACCACGCAACTCATTGCAGAACTCGGATGGATTGTCGTACCACATCCACCGTACAGTCCCGATTTAGAGCCTTCAGACTTCCATCTCTTTGGGCCTCTGAAAGATAGACTATGTGGCGACCATTTTCAAGACTCGGATTCTGTAGTCAAAGCTGTAAGGAAGTGGTTGGCGTCAGCTGGTTCTGATTTTTAGAAGCACGGCATATAGGCTCTGGTTCGTCTTTGGCAAAAGTGTACAACGAATGGTGGTGACTATGTGGAAAACGACAGTCTGTAGCTGAAATATTGCTCTCTTTAACTGTGCTGTTGTGATTTATGTATCTCCTGTAGTTTCCATGAATAAAAATAGGAAGTATTACTTTCGGAACGACCCTCGCACAATATACATTTTTCTCGCGCATTTTAAATGTGTCAACATTTTTTTCGTGTAGTAGTGATCCCAAGCCATTATATTTAAACTGTCTGGAAGTATCATACGTTTATCGTCTTATGCAGATAAAGCAATTTTATGCTAATACTCGTAATGGGAATAACATATTGCTTCGATTAAGTCATGCACTTCACAGTCGTTTGTATTACTGAATCCAGCACCGATTGCCTGTAATCATCGATGGTTAACCTTTTAACAGAAGATTGTTTTATACCTTCAGCTCGGCGCATTATGCACTACTAGTCCGTCTCGAAAGCATATATTTTTGCTCGTAGACCAATCAATACTGTAATAAGTTCACCATTAAGTTACCCTTTCATTAAACCAACCTCTATTTTACATACACTCCTGGAAATGGAAAAAAGAACACATTGACACCGGTGTGTCAGACCCACCACACTTGCTCCGGACACTGCGAGAGGGCTGTACATGCGATGATCACACGCACGGCACAGCGGACACACCAGGAACCGCGGTGTTGGCCGTCGAATGGCGCTAGCTGCGCAGCATTTGTGCACCGCCGCCGTCAGTGTCAGCCAGTTTGCCGTGGCATACGGAGCTCCGTCGCAGTCTTTAACACTGGTGGCATGCCGCGACAGCGTGGACGTGAACCGTATGTGCAGTTGACGGACTTTGAGCGAGGGCGTATAGTGGGCATGCGGGGGGCCGGGTGGACGTACCGCCGAATTGCTCAACACGTGGGGCGTGAGGTCTCCACAGTACATCGATGTTGTCGCCAGTGGTCGGCGGAAGGTGCACGTGCCCGTCGACCTGGGACCGGACCGCAGCGACGCACGGATGCACGCCAAGACCGTAGGATCCTACGCAGTGCCGTAGGGGACCGCACCGCCACTTCCCAGCAAATTAGGGACACTGTTGCTCCTGGGGTATCGGCGAGGACCATTCGCAACCGTCTCCATGAAGCTGGGCTACGGTCCCGCACACCGTTAGGCCGTCTTCCGCTCACGCCCCAACATCGTGCAGCCCGCCTCCAGTGGTGTCGCGACAGGCGTGAATGGAGGGACGAATGGAGACGTGTCGTCTTAAGCGATGAGAGTCGCTTCTGCCTTGGTGCCAATGATGGTCGTATGTGTGTTTGGCGCCGTGCAGGTGAGCGCCACAATCAGGACTGCATACGACCGAGGCACACAGGGCCAACACCCGGCATCATGGTGTGGGGAGCGATCTCCTACACTGGCCGTACACCACTGGTGATCGTCGAGGGGACACTGAATAGTGCACGGTACATCCAAACCGTCATCGAACCCATCGTTCTACCATTCCTAGACCGGCAAGGGAACTTGCTGTTCCAACAGGACAATGCACGTCCGCATGTATCCCGTGCCACCCAACGTGCTCTAGAAGGTGTAAGTCAAGTACCCTGGCCAGCAAGATCTCCGGATCTGTCCCCCATTGAGCATGTTTGGGACTGGATGAAGCGTCGTCTCACGCGGTCTGCACGTCCAGCACGAACGCTGGTCCAACTGAGGCGCCAGGTGGAAATGGCATGGCAAGCCGTTCCACAGGACTACATCCAGCATCTCTACGATCATCTCCATGGGAGAATAGCAGCCTGCATTGCTGCGAAAGGTGGATATACACTGTACTAGTGCCGACATTGTGCATGCTCTGTTGCCTGTGTCTATGTGCCTGTGGTTCTGTCAGTGTGATCATGTGATGTATCTGACCCCAGGAATGTGTCAATAAAGTTTCCCCTTCCTGGGACAATGAATTCACGGTGTTCTTATTTCAATTTCCAGGAGTGTATATGGATATGGTGTCTGTTCTTTCGGACTTGGTAAGAATGTCTTCCACGAGTAATGAGTGTGGAGTGTGTTGGGGTGGGACACTACGAATGTAGTGTGTGGACATACGAGGTGAGAATGTGGGTCTCGCGGGAGGCGTGCGCGAGATAGTCCCTGCAGTCACACCATCCTCTGTGCCCTCGGTGGCTCAGATGAATTGTAAAAAAAAAAAAAAAAACTGAGTGGCAGGATCAACAAACGAACTTTAACGGATGTCCTGTGGCGTCCGCAACGACCAAACACAACGATCAACAACGAACAAAATAAAAATAAAAAAGATGGATATAGCGTCTGCTATGTAAGCAGGAGATCCCGGGTTCGAGTCCCGGTCGGGGCACACATTTTCACCTGTCCCCGTTGATATATATCAACGCCCGTCAGCAGCTGAAGGTATTAATATATAATTCTAACCTCTATTTTAGTCACCAGCGGAATACTGTATGTGTTATTTGTAGGGTATGCCGAAATGTCGAACCTTGTATACACATCATTTTTGATATCCTCGTAGGTATTTGGAATTTTAATGTTATATATTAAGCTGATTAAGGTATTGACGTCCGTGTAGCACAGTTTAACGTAATTTGCTTAGTACTTATTTACTACGTATCCATAATGAAAGTCGGTAAGATCCGTTTTATAAATATCCTATGTGTTTATCAAAGATCAGACAAGTAAAATTTTGTTAAAAATAACGCATCTTCGAAAATTTGATTTTACAATTAAAGCAGCTGCCCCCAAATTCGTCTTTACATGATTTTTCCCGTCTTATGTCCCACATCTGTCGCACCTTTTGCATCGTTTTTCCAAACACACTATTATTCATCAGTTTGAAAAAGTTTTTCTCGAACTCATTGTTTGCACTTATGCATATTTGCGTTCATCTCAATGTATGGCTGAAATTCCAGGGAACCTGCCTAAATGATACAATTCAATGAATATTATACGACCATTTTATGTTGTAAACGCAGTTTCAGATTTCTGTAATGAATTACGTAGTTTTTCTTATCATATAATGTCGAAACAATTTGTTTATTATTTATTATCAGATGGTGATAACAGTTTTTCCAGATGTAAGTGCAAACCGGAAGGTACATCGTGAATACACTCTGGGTATTTGAGATCTACTTTTGAAATGTACTGTAACATTGTCCAGCTGTCTAGGCTATTCACATTAAGATCAATTATGTAAGCTTCATCAATCTCATTATCATAATCGACCATGAATCTATTGCTGGCAACAGAATGTCTGGAAGAACACTGGACAGTGCTACCTTTGACGCCACGCTCAACAAAAGTCGAGTTTTACGTTGTCAGTAATAAGTTGCAATCGATTTTTAGCAATTTTCAGCAAAGCATCCTACGCCAAGCCAGGGGAAGTAATGTGCAGGAGTCTTTCATGTGTTTTAAGGTATAGACCACAAAACGTTTCGAATACATCGGCTCTCTGCCTCGTGATGACTGGGTGTTGTGTGCTGTCCTTAGGTCAGTTAGGTTTAAATAGTTCTAAGTTCTAGGGGACTGATGACCATAGATGTTAAGTCCCATAGTGCTCAGAGCCATTCGAATACATCGGCAAGCAGGATGAGTTTTTAAATATAAAACTGACTACACTTATAGTGTCTTACAACTGAATACCACCCATACAAAAAATGGTTCAAATGGCTGTGAGCACTATGGGACTTAGCTTCTGAGGTCATCAGTCCCCTAGAACTTATATAACTACTTAAACCTAACTAACCGAAGGACATCACACACATCCATGCCCGAGGCAGGATTCGAACCTGCGAACGTAGCGGTCGCGCGGTTCCAGACTGTAGCGCCCAGAACCGCTCGGCCACTCCGGCCGGCACTACGCATACACTACAAACTTTTTTGTACTCATCTTCTGTTATAGTTTCGCCTGTTAAACTTGTGAACTTTGCAATTTGTTGTAGGTGATATTGCAGTAGAAACACTGGATTCGTTGCTTAGATATTCTTATGGAAAAGGGCCCGTCTGTTTAACTAAATTACACCCATGTTCGTTGGGAAAATGTTGCCTCATTATCTTGAGTTCAATGGATAAGATGCACACTTTTCAGGGAATATGTCAGAGAACTTAGTAAATCATTAAACCTGAAATTTATGTTACAGCTCTTCCCTTGGTCCATTACTTAAATACTCTTCGTAAATCATTGATCAGCCAGAACACTATGACCACCGCCGGCCGAGGTGGCCGAGCGGTTCTAGGCGCTACAGTCCGGAATCGCGCCACCGCTACGGTCGCAGGTTCGAATCCTGCCTCGGGCATGGATGTGTGTGATGTCCTTCGGTTAGTTAGGTTTAAGTAGTTCTAAGTTCTAGGGGACTGATGACCTCAGCAGTTAAGTACCATAGCGCTCAGAGCCATTTGAACTATGACCACCAATCTAATAGCCGGTACGTCCACCTTTGGCACGGGTAACCGCGGCGACGCGTCGTGGCATGGAATCAATGAGGCCTTGGTAGGTTGCTGGAGGGCGTTGGCACCACATCTGCGCACACAAGTCACCTAATTCCCGTAAATTCCGGGGAGGGGGCGATGATCTCTGACATCTATTTTAACCACATCCCAGATGTGTTCGATCGGGTTTATATCTGGCGAGCTGGGAGGCTAGCACATCAGTTGGAACTCGCCACTGTGTTCCTCGAACCACTTCATCACACTCCTAGCCTTGTGAAAAGGCGCATTATCTTGCTGAAAAATGCCACTACCGTCGGGAAACATGATCGTCATGAAGGAGTGTACGTGGTCTGCAACCAGCGTACGGTACTCCTTGGCAGTCACTGTCCCTTGCACGAGCTCCACTGTGCCCATGGATGCCCACGTGAATGTTCTCCAGAGCATAATGGAACCGCCGCCAGCTTGTCTCCGTCCCGCAGTACAGGTGTCAAGGAGCTGTTCCCCTAGAAGATGACGGATTCGCGCTCTCCCATCGGCATGATGAAGAAGGTATCAGGATGCAACAGACCATGTAACACTATGCCACTACGCCAACGTACTGTGCCTATCGTAACGTGCACATTTCAGTCGTAGTTGACGATGTCGTGGTGTTAGCATTGGCACTTGTACTGGTCGTCGGCTGCGAAGGCTCATCGTTAGAAGTGTTCGATGCACTGTGTGTTCAGACACACTTGTACTCTGCCCAGCATTCAAGTCTGATCTTAGTTCTGCCACAGTTCGCTGCCTGCCCTGTTTTACCAGTCTGCCCAGCTTACGACGTCTGACATGTGTAATGAGAGGTGGTCACCCAACCCACGACGTATGGACGCGGTTTCACCTTGGTTTCGCCACGTGTTGAACACTCACCACAACACACCTTGAACACCTGACAAGTCGTGCAGTTTCCGAAATGCTCGGGCCGAGCTTGCGGGTCATTACAATTTGCCCTCGGTCAAGGTCAAATAGATCGCACGCCTGCACCGTGCGTGTGTCTAGCAGTCATTCCTCACCGGTGACGCTGCTATCGCCTGCACGGGTTTATATCGATAGTAGATGGATGGTCATAATGTTCTGGCTGACCTGTGTATTTTTCCATAATAGAAGGAATCAGAAAACACGACCTGGATTTACTTCAATTCTTACTCATTCTACTCTACAACCATTTGCTTAAATGTGTATGTGATCAATATATGTCTGTCATAATTGCTAAGGGTGTAGAATACAATGGGGAATGTATACCAGGGCATGTAGTTTGAACTGCAGCTGGCATGAACAGCACCTCTGTATGCGGCGGTGAAATGGCAAATGGTCTCTGTGTTTTACATCATCATTCTTAAACGGTTTCTGGAAAATATGGCAAATCTCAGCTTAAAGACATGCTAATTTTTCTTTGCGGCTTATTTTTATCTTTTCTTTTGCAATAGAAACCCATTTACTGTCTCAGTGATTGCATACAAGTGTTCAATGAACCATTTCATGCAGTCACAGCCTCTCTGCCATTTAAACCCAAAATGCCTCTCATCATAGCCATAGTGTATATAGTAGGCAATGCTGAAGGCTGTATGCAAAAGTGCCCGATCGGAATGCCAACGAGAGTAACTATTACAAGTATCAACTAGGTCTAATAAGCATTCTGTGTAATCATAAACCACAAATGGCAGCTTCATTTTGTGGCTGAAGTTTGTAAATCTCACTATTCATGACACTGCCGACCATTTTCTACTACCCACGGTCAACTGAGTGTGCCTCTAACTTTTCTTTGTAATAAAAACCGGACAAGTGCGAGTAGAACTTGCCCTCTGAAGGTTCCATACAAACTTATATATACAGTTAGATGGATAGCTCATCTATAGATTTCGATGAATGAGTGTGCGAGTATCAAAATATGTGACATAAATGGCCGTATATTTTGAGTGCATAGATTTAGAAGCTTAAATGTTTTACACCGACAAGGGACCATACACGTTAATATTTGACACAAATTTCAACTTGATACCTCTGCCAGTTTGTGAGAAAATCGGTTATTAGCAGACAGACAGACAGACGGACAACGAAGTGATCCGTTTTTATCTGTTGAGATACAGAACCCGAAAAATGGCACCGGTAACGTTCACATACTACAGTATACCGATGAGAAAGAGTAATGCTACTAAGAGCTAAAATCGACAAGTTTTTATGCAGCTGAAATGGTATTTATTTGTGTTACCAACCTGCAGCATTAACAGATTTACATGTTCCTCGTGACAATATTTTGTGATACGCAATGGCAAAACAGGAAGCTCTTTCTTATCCTCCTCGTCATCTATGACCGTATGTTCATAATCTGAATCCTTGATACTGCAGACGTTTGCAGAGACGTCTTCGTGCTGCTTGTCGAATATCTGCACATGCTTCACGTCTGCAGGACACGGCATGTTTGCAAACTTTAATTTGTTTGCATCTAGAATATATTCAGGAAAACGTTCTGTATGATGATGTGCAGGATATAAACCTGCTAAAACTGACCACTTGAGGCAGTCATTGTCTTTTGACTGAATTTTTATTACGACATGCTTATCATCAATCTCCTTGGGCAGTTTTGAATACACCCCTGCATAAAAAAATTTGTTTTTACAGTTGAACTACTTCCTTCAGCACCTAACTGGGATCTCCCTCCTAAAAAGCCTCTACTTTCTTTAACAATTTATCAATAACATTAGTCGAATATCAGTCAATACTAATTGTAAGCGGCATTAACCTTGCATTCTTTTTACTAAGATACATTTGTTCTTCCTTCCTCTGGCAACAGAAAGATGCAGACTAGCGAGCAATCGATTTTAATTGGTTGCTTAATTCGATGAACTCTGTTCTCAGAAGCTTGAAAACTCGCATTCGAGAGATTTATAGGCTTCTTAAACCCAATCCTGTTATCTATGACACCCGTCCAAATTCGACTTCTAAACGTAGAGTGAACAACAACCCATTCAAGATCATTTAATTTAATATGTTTTGGCACCGTTTCATCTATTACTGCTAATACGAGGAGAGTTCCGTATTGGTTTACACTTTATATTCACAAACTATCAAACAAGGAAACGAGACGCTACGAAACTCGACAGACACATGCACTTTTTGAACATAGTTTCCATTAAGCTGCACACACTTGTGCCAAGATGTGGTAACTCCTGTAGGCCCTCCTCAACCATTTTTTAAGAGTCTGTTGCACCAATTGCAGGACAGCTGCTTGAGTTCCAGTGCGACTGTGAAATGATGTCCACACAGAGGTTTCTTCATAGCCTCGAATATGTGGTTATCATAAGGCACCAAGTCAGTAGAATATTATAAGTGTGGCAATACCTAGAACCCCGTGTCAGCGATGCCAGCAGTGGCTGTATGACTCGTATTTCGACAAGCGTAGTGCTGTTGCAAGAACACTCCTTTCGCCCTCTTTTGCATTATACACCAAGACTCTTCGGATGGTTCCGTCGTGCAACTCAAAGTGCGTGGTATGGCTGCAGGGTCCTGCACGAGTGTCGCTGAGATACTGTCTGGCAATGTAAATGGCACTCCTGAACCCATCGATTCCATCTTCACATTGGTATCCCAACCAATGCAAGTAACAATATTCTGGATTATAAACCAGAGTCTCGGCAGGCCAAGGTCAAGTTGCTGACGAATTCCGGCACATACTGGCAAAAATGTCCCCTTCTTACACGAGAGCAACATGGTCTTCTCTCCGCCAACCAAAGTTCTGCTGTGATTTCTGAACGAGAATGCCTTGCCTTGTGTACAGAATGTACAGCGTGTTTCACAGTACACGTCACACACTTCTATAGGTTGTAGAGGGGACTTAGTAGATCAAGTTTTACATAGGAACCCATGTCCGTAAACGTCATCCAACAACATTACTGAGCCTCAAAGTTACAGGCGGCTGCGCCTGTAAATGTACGTATATACAGGGTTATTCCGTGATGATGTTACGAACCTTCAGAGATGATGGAGAAAGATAAATGTATCAATTTGAGATAAGTGCCCCTATGCCAGAAAGGAACGGCTGAAAGTTATAAGTGACAACCGTTCTGATACCTCTGACAGTGCAATACATGCACCGGTACTGTTGTTGCTAAGATGGTAGGGTACAAAACTTTCAGTGTTGGTAATATGGACCAAAACAAGAAAAAGTTTTAGTAAACATGGGCTACAAAATGCATAAATTAAGAGCTATGGGCACTTGTTTAATAGAGAACATGTGTTCCACACTAGCGAAGCTCAAAGCTCCTCAGATATGCGTTTTAGAGCCAATGACTACTGAACATTTTTTCTTCTCTTGGTTCATACTACCATCTTTGAAAGTTGCATACCCTAAAATCTTAGCAACAACTGTACCGGTATACGTATTCTACTGTCAATGGTATCAGAATTATTTTCGCTTATAACTTTCAGCTCGTTCGGTTCCGGTACAGGGATTCTTACCTAAAATTTGTACATTTATCCTTCTCCATCATCCTTGAAACATTGTAACATCATCACGGACTCATCCTGTATATACATACATTTACAGGCGCTAGCGTCTGTAACTTTGACGCTCTGTAGCGTTGTTGGGTGACTTGCTGGACTTGGGTTCCTACATAAAAACTTGATTTACTAAGTCCCCTCTATAACCTCTAGAAGTGTTTAACAGGAATTGTGAAACACCCTGTAGATAACGTTGTTCCTACTTAATTTGCGCAGTGCACTAAAATGCTAATCAGTTGCATTTCCATGCACCCATCTTGTCGCTTTGACTTTTGTTGCATGTCACCTTCAAGATATTGCAATTTTATTGGCCAGCTATGTAGTTGTACACAAAGTAAGGATCTGTGCATTAGAATGTCTTATTTTTCCGCTTCGCCATAAATTGTCGCTTCCTTACGATTGCATTAAATGTGTGCATCACAACTCGCGGTCGTGATATGTGAATTTTGAACACTATGTAAACGTTATGCCATTCTTGGAAGACCCCGCTCTTTCTTACTCTGGGACTTTGCGGACTTGGCTCGTTGCCATCCACATTCATTTGCACGTGCAACAATCGTGTGGAATTCGTATACAGTAAAGTATCATAGCACTACTCAACATTTAAGAAACCAAAATTGGAGGAATGGGTACGACAGTGGATCTAGCGGATCTCTGTAGACAACATTAGAGATTTCAACAAGTTTGAAACACACGAAACTACAGGCAGGATGTAAGGCTAGCGATGTCGAATAACGCCTGGCCGTGTTTTTCTGTACATTAGATGTCAGTCGTATGCGACAGTTACTCAGGAACTGTTTATCTGGAATTTTCTGCATGTTCTCGATAAATGCAGATCGAACTCAGTGCAGATGTCATTATCATAATACTTGTCCACAAAGGCAACCTTGATACTGAAAACAGTTCTTGCAGATTTTCGTTAGCAGCAATCACGAAGGACTAGTAAGTGAATGTTGGACCGAGCAAAGTGCCACAGATCAAATCCATGGCTGGCTATCCGAATTTATATTTCCCATGTTTTCCCAAAATCATTTTAGGAAAATGCTGGGATGATCCATTTTCGAAAGGACAGTGCCAGTTTGATTCACCTTCCTTCCCCCGTCCGAGTTTGTACTCCATTCCTCATGATCACTCTATATTCTTATGTTCCTTTTCTTATTTTGATATTCGAAATGTGTGTAGAAAGCAAGATATTTGCAGAGATCTTCTGTTTCTTTGTAGGTAGGTAACACACCATGCACACTCTTCCACAATCGAATTTTTCCAACGCATGTTGACATGGTAGGGATGGACGCAGACGTAGCCGGACTGAATTCTGAATGCGGAAAACATTTTCTCACCAGCATTCGGTCGGCAGTGATGATAGAATAACGTTACTGATCATCACACTGCGTTAATTCTCAATCTTCTTGTATTTATTTTAATTATGGTTCAAATGGCTCTGAGCACTATGGGACTTAACATCTATGGTCATCAGTCCCCTAGAACTTAGAACTACTTAAACCTAACTAACCTAAGGACAGCACACAACACCCAGCCATCACGAGGCAGAGAAAATCCCTGACCCCGCCGGGAATCGAACCCGGGAACCCGGGCGTGGGAAGCGAGAACGCTACCGCACGACCACGAGATGCGGGCTATTTTAATTATTGTCATCTCGACTCGCTTATAGTATCTGTGACACTCTCTCCTCTATTCCGCGATGATACAAAACAAGCTGCCCTTCTTTGATCTTTTTCGATGTCCCCCATCAGTCCTCTCTGATAAGGATCCCATACCGTTTAGCAAGAGATCAGAAGCGGACGGATAATCGTAACGTAGGCAGATTTGTAGCACCTTTTACAAGGGCTATACATAAATAAATCTCCGACGGCCTATTAAAAATAATCAACTGCTTGTGGCTTCATGAGGCTTGCGTGGTTGGAAAAGGAGTCTTTGAAGGTCACGTTACGTCAGTCAGCTCTCTGTTTTGTTTGTCAGAGTGTAAGCTACGAGCCATTGAATTTGATGGTACTGTTGCTTCTTCTGCCAGTTGCAAGATACTGTACAGTCTCTCATTCGCTTCCTGCAATCAGAAAGAGTCAATGCCGTGGATATTCATCTTCGATTGTATGGTTGGTATGGGGTCGGGTTTTGATTGTTAGTATTGTGAAGGAGTGGGGCAAAAAATTCAAGGACGTCCACATAGATATGCATGATTAAAGTGAGCGAAGAAGATATTCAGATCTGACTGATTAACTTGTGCAACATTTTTACGAAACTGTATGTGTGAAACGTCGGTTCACAGTTTACGATCTTTCAGAATATGTTCCTCAGATTTCAGAAACCAACATTTTTAACAGTGTGACAGGTGGGTTAGGTTACCATAAGTTTTGCGCACGATGGCTACCAAAATGTCTGACCGATGTTCTCAAACGAAAAAATGGCTTCGGTCTTGCCATTCCTTCAGCGCTACCATGGAGCAGGGGATGAATTTCTGAAGAGAACTGTGACTGGGGTGAGACATGAGTGCAGTACGTGAATCCTGAAACTACGGAACATTCCAAACGGGAAATGCACACTCGTTCTCCTAGAGAATCCAAAAAATTCAGGCAGATGGTGTCAAACCGCAAAATGATGGTTACAGATTTTTGAGATCGCAAAGTGATTCTGACAACAGATTGCATGAGAATAACGCGTACCAATACCATAGGTTTATTGCGAGTGTGTTACGAAACTCCGAGGGTCAGTCCAAAACACATGGTGCAAGATCATTACCAAAGAAACTATTCTTCTTCACGAACATGCGCGCTCCCATACTGCGAATCGAATTAAGGAAAAACTCTCAATTTTTGCGTGGGAGATTTTTTCGACATCGTTCCTATAGTCAGGAATTATCACTAAGCGACTTTCATCTCTTCCGCAAGATGAAGGCCCATCTGTCTACTCAGAATTTTCCAACTGAGGAGAGCTCGAACGTGCTGTCAACTACTGGCTGAAGCGTCAGGCGGCAGCATTCTTTGAAGACAGGATAACAGTGAGACCAGTGTTTAAATTTGGATATTGACTATGTGGAGAAGCAATACTAACATCTAAGCACAGATTGTATCAATTTTTTTTATTTTTTCGTGCCCAAACGTACGTTAATTCATGAATCGCCCTCGAAAGCTTTCTGCCAGTGAAATGCAGTCTTCGGTTTGCTGTAGCCGTAACATTTTTGTGTGATAGTTGGAATTTCGGTAATCCCTAGGTATCTGTTACAATCGAACACCTGTAAATCTATGAGATTTATCGTGTGAAGGAAGATAAAAATACTTGTTTTAGCACTCATGTGAATGAACTAACATTTTTTATTTTTTATTTTTCAAGGTCAATTGAGACTTTCCGTACGAATCCAATAGATAATCTAAATTATTTTTGTAACTTTTTTGGTCTTCTAATGACTTCACTAGACGATAAACGACATCATTATCCGAAAAAAAACCTAAGAGCGCTGCTCACATTGTTTCCTAAATATTGTACGCTTGATTCCCGCAGTTTTTATGTGTTTCATAAATGACATCTTGTTTTACACCATGAGCTGCGCTTCAAAAGTATTTATTAAAGCACTCCGTCTTCAGGCCACGAGTGGCCTACCGGGACCATCCGACCGCCGTGTCATCCTCAGTCGAGGATGCGGATAGGAGGGGCGTGTGGTCAGCACACCGCTCTCCCGGTCGTAATTATGGTATTCTTGGCCGAAGCCGCTACTATTCGATCGAGTAGCTCCTCAATTGGCATCACGAGGCTGAGTGCACCCCGAAAAATGGCAACAGCGCATGGCGGCCTGGATGGTCACCCATCCAAGTGCCGACCACGCCCGACAGCGTTTAACTTCGGTGATCTGACGGGAACCGGTGTATCCAATGCGGCAAGGCCGTTGCCAAAAGCATTTATTTGCCAGACAAATATTCAGGCCCACCGTTGATGCTACATTCTCTGCACATCTACTTCAAATGGTCAGCCCCTTAGTCGTAAAATCTCCGTGGTGATTATAAATGAAGACGATCTCTGCGGTACACAGATAGTGACGGGTACATGTTACAAACTGTAAAACGCTGAAATGAATGTTAATGACCAGTTCTTCAAAATACACTGCCCTACAAAATAAGTGAAGCACCCAGAAGAGAAGGAGGAAACTAAATGAAACTTAATGGATTGGGAGGGAACGTCATATCGTTTCAATGATTACAAAACCGAATCAAATTTTACAAAGCACTTGGCAATGTGGGTCCATTTATGTGTATGACATTGCACCCCTGCTGGCCTGGATGTACGCACTGGTTCGTATGGGAAGGGTGTCATAAAGCAGTTGTATCTCACCTGAGGCAAGCTGTCCCACAACTGTTGTAACTGGTCTTTCATATCCTGCATACGGGCACTAAGACAGAGTTGGCATCCGAACTGGTCCCACACATGTTCTATTGGGAACAGATCTGGTGTCTTTCTGGCGGCGGGAGTGCTTCAGCATCAAGTGGACTGTTCAGAGCGATAAATGCCATGTGTGAGCTAGCGTTGTCCTGATGAAAAATAGCACCGCGATTCTGTCACATAACAAATAATTGACGAGGACCCAAGATGTCCATGACGTAGTGCTGTGCTCTCGCGCTTCCTCAGTCACTACCAGCAGTGACTGGAGTCATACCCGATCGCTCCTCAAACCATGACGCCAGGAGTGACACAGGTGTGCCACTCCTAAACATCAGAAGAATGGGAGCTGTCTGAACGTCCCCGCCATATACGCCCATGACGGTCATCCAGGATAGCGCAGAACAGCGATTCGTCGCTGAACACAGTGCGACGTCATTCAACAGCACCCCATGCTTCCCGGTTGCGGCACAACTTCAAACGCAGCCGTTTGCGTTGTTGTGTTAACGACAGCCTTCGCATGTGACGGTAATTTCCTAGTCCGGTTACCCCTAGTCTTCAACCAATGTTGCGGGATAACACAGGACGTTGCAGAGAGACCATTACTTGTTTTTACATGACGGGTGCGGATGTGAAGGGGCTACGATCTGCTTGGTGCACAATACGATGATACTCCCTTGTAGGCGTCAGACGTGGTCGACAGGAACCTGATGAAGAGTATGCTTGCACTGACGTTCCGTGCAGTCCAACATCGGGCCACTGCCATATACGAATGCCCCACAACCCTGGATATTTCCAATACGATCAGCCGGCCATATGGAGACCCACAATGCTGCTCACTTCAAACTCTATCAAGTGTAGCTGTTCACTCCATTATAAACCCTATCAGGCCTCGTAACAACACTGCACATGACTCTCGTGACCGCTCTGCCAGTCACAGATAATTGCAACTGCAACAGACATTGACATCCGACCGTGTCTTTTGGGTACTTCACATTTTTGGCAGACAGTATACATGTAAACACGATCACAAGACAATTTCTTCCACCGAGTGTCCGATAAGATTCGGACGTGTGGGTGACGTAAGTGATATTATCCTTCACACCATACTGTTAGACGAAATTGTCTGGTTATCGTGTTTAATTTTTTTCCTTTTTTGTACACGCGACTGTTTACTGCAGAGAACGACTAAATTTATAATTATCATAAAGAAGTTAAACCTGTAGACGCGTTGTTAGCTGTACAAGTGCATCGTCTACGGCACTGATGATGGAATGTAGGCTAACTACCGATCTGCGAATAAAATCTTTTGAAGTGAAGCTTGTGGTGTACAACAAGGTGCCTTTTGTCTCCTAAATCGTTTATATGCAACCCGCTTCTGAAAAGTTCGGTGAGTGGTCTCAGAACATAAAGTAAATAAGAGCTCCAAACAAAAAATCCTTACTAACTTTCAAAGTACACTACTGGCCATTAAAATTGCTAGACCACGTAGATGACATGCTACAGACGCGAAATTTAACCGACAGGAAGAAGATACTGTGATACGCAAATGATCAGCTTTTCAGAGCGTTCACACAAGGTTGGCGCCAGTGGCGACACCTACAACGTGCTGACATGAGGAAAGTTTCCAACCGATTTCTCATACACAAACAGCAGTTGACCGGCGCTGCCTGGTGAAACGTTGTTGTGATGCCTCGAATAAGGAGGAGAAATGGGTACCATCACGTTTCCGACTTTGATAAAGGTCGGATTGTAGCCTATCGCGATTGCGATTTATCGTATCGCGACAATGCTGCTCGCGTTGGTCGGGATCCGATGACTTTTAGCAGAATATGGAATCGGAGGCTTGAGGAGGGTAATACGGAACGCCTTACTGGACCCCAACGGCTTCGTATCACTAGCAGTCCAGATGACAGGCATCTTATCCACATGCCTGTAACGGATCGTGCAGCCACCTCTCGATCCCTGAGTCAACAGATGGGGACGTTTGCAAAACAACATCCATCTGCACGAACAGTTCGACGACGTTTGCAGCAGCATGGACTATCAGCTCGGAGACCATGGCTGTGGTTACCCTTGACGCTGAATCACAGACAGGAGCACCTGCGATGGTGTACTCAACTACGAAACTGGGCGCACGAATGGCAAAACGTCATTTTTTCGGATGAATCTAGGCTCTGTTTACAGCTTCATGATGGTCGCATCCGTGTTTGGCGACATCGCGCTGAACGCACATTGGAAGCGTGTATTCGTCATCGCCATACTGGCGTATCACCCAGCGGGATGATATGGGGTGCCATTGGTTACACGTCTCGGTCACCTCTTGTTCGCATTGACGGCACTTTGAACAGTGGACGTTACATTTCAGATGTGTTACGACCCGTGGCTCTACCCTTCATTCGATCCCTGCGAAACCCTACATTTCAGTAGGATAATGCACGACCGCATGTTGCAGGTCCTGTACGGGCCTTTTTGGATACAGAAAACGTTCGACTGGTGCCCTGGCCAGCACATTCTCCAGATCTCTCACCAATTGAAAACGTCTGGTCAATGGTGGCCGAGCAACTGGCTCGTCACAATACGCGTCACTACTCTTTATGAACTGTGGTATCGTGTTGAAGCTGCATGGGCAGCTGTACATGTACACGCCATCCAAACTGTGTTTGACTCAATGCCCAGGCGTATCAAGGCCGTTATCACGGCCAGAAGTGGTTGTTCTGGGTACTGATTTCTCAGGATCTATGCACCCAAATTGCGTGAAAATGTAATCACATGTCAGTTCTAGTATAATATATTTGTCCAATGAATACTCGTTTATCATCTGCATTTCTTCTTGGTGTAGCAGTTTTAGTGGCCAGTAGTGTAATTACCATTAGCTACAATACATTTCTGATATCGCTTGTAAAGGTGTTGAAAACTGTCAGCAAAAGCTTATTGTGGAAGCACCGGAGTCATGAGTTGTTGGATAATCGCATCATTACAAGAGATTAGACCTGTTACAACCAGTACCAGCCGGAGACCAGGCGGCAGTCAATGGCACTCCCCACTCAGGCTCTGACTGCTCTTCTCCCGTTTCCAGCAACATACTTGTGTGAAACGGGATTCTCAGCATATGCAGCTACAAAGGCAATATATCGCAGAAGACTTGTTTTGTGTGTTGTTGCAGAAGTCTGTAAAGTATAAAGTACCAATTTTTGTATGATTTTAATTAAATGATTATAATACGAGAACATAAAACCTGGTTTTGCTTATTATAGGGCTCCGTAAAATATTTAGTATTTCAAAGGGATCCTTTTGACGGGACATCCACAACTGTTATTCATCGTCAATGATAAAATTCACTATAGTTGTAAAAATAATTTTTACAGCTGTTCAAAAATGGCTTGGTTCAAATGGCTCTGAGCACTACGCGACTTAACTTCTGAGGTCATCAGTCACCTAGAAGTTAGAACTAATTAAACCTAACTAACCTAAGGACATCACACACGTCCATGCCCGAGGCGGGATTCGAGCCTGCGACCGTAGCGGCCGCTCGGCTCCAGACTGTAGCGCCCAGAACCGCTCGGGCACTCAGGCCGGCTTTACAGTTGTAGCAGATTTTGTCATTGACGTATTTCAAAAGGGTTTCGTCACTAAAAAGTTTGAAAATCGCTGATGTACAGTAATGTTTGCCCTTTGAATAACTGTATTATTTGAGGATAGTTACAATTTTATTTGTGTGCCCTTTCCTGTAGACTACGGGTGCGTCGTTCAGAATAATCGCCTGCCTCATTGAGGAGGAGAAGAGATTTTCTACGTTTGCTCAGCAGAAGTTTTTTTTTTCCTGTGATGAAATGCAATTTACAGCGGTGACGTCTTATTTAGATCCCAGTACCGCCTTGATAAGTTATACTCAGATGTCTCCCAAATAATGCCAGTAAAATGCCAGGTTTGTTCCACCGACAAAGGCACGATCGGGTCCTGCGTCCTTGTAAAATGAACCGGGGGGAAGACACAGACAGGAGGCAGGCGGTGCCAGGTACGGCGAAAACCCGGGAAGGTTGCGGCAGACCCCTGGGAGGCTGCCAGGAAGAGACTCGTGTCGCAAGCGATGCTCCGTAATGCCAAGGATTCCGTCTGCCCCGCGACTCCAAATCTGGTGACGCCCGATACTCGACATCGTAAAGGCGGTCAACTCACTGCCTGAGGCTCGTTGCGCGGACCCACAAACGAGATCTCCGAACCATATAAGACGATACTATAGTTAATGCTGAATTACCCGCCACGAGTCTAAATGGGCGTTATACAAGCTGCTGTAGGAAATCACTGACCTCTGAAAACATTAGTTCCTTTTCAAAATTAATCAAGGTATGCCTTCTAATTCAATCATTTTTAGGAAATTCCTGGATTCTTGCTATTATTATTCCAATATTTTGTCTAAAATAGTCTCTTCCTTTGCACACCAGACCTAGCGTTGCACAACGCAACTATGGCAGGCAAGTAAAAAATTTTGAAACAAAAATGAGCTTGCTTTATTTCCGAATTTCGCCTGTAAGCATCAGTATTAAGGATGTAATATACACTATCTGATTAAAAGTATTGCGACACCCCTATGTAATACCATATTGATTACTAGATGTCACTATAGGGAGAATCTCCGGTATAAAAGGAGGCGGGGAGTATTATGTTGTCAGTAGAGAAGCAATAACAGCAGAATTGGTCTGCCAGGAGAGCTCAGTATTATCGAACGTGGACAGGTCAATGAACATCACCTGAGTAACAAATCCATCACGGGCATTTCACACCTTGTAGAGATGCCCAAGTCAACTGTTGGTGTGATTGTGAAGTGGAAACGCGAATGAGTTGTCACAGGTAAACTAAGACCAGGCAGACCATGTATACTGCGAGACAGGGAGCGTAGAGCATAGCAGAGGACGGTGGAAAACTGTCGCATGAAATCACGGAAGGGATCACTTGTGAGTTCCGTAATGCTACCAGCATGTCAAAGTTAGCGCAAGGAGGGCTATGAGTGAAGCGTTCAGTGAATTCGAAAGTAAAATTCTATGTACCGACTTGACAGAAAATCCTAGGAAGTTCTGGTCTTACGTTAAATCAGTAAGTGGATCGAAACAGCATATCCAGACACTCTGGGATGATAATGGCATTGAAACAAAGGATGACACGCGTAAAGTTGAAACACTAAACACCTTTTTCCAAAGCTGTATCACAGAGTAAGACCGCACTCCAGTTCCTTCTCTAAATCCTCGCACGAACGAAAAAATGGCTGACATCGAAATAAGTGTCCAAGGAATAGAAAAGCAACAGAAATCACTCAACAGAGGAAAGTCCACTGGACCTGACGTGATACCAATTCGATTCTATACAGGGTACGCGAAAGAACTTGCCCCCTTTCCAACAGCCGTGTACCGCAAGTCTCTAGAGGAACGAAAGGTCCAAACGATTGGAAAAGAGCACCCTGTTTTCAAGAAGGGTCGTCGAGCAGATGCTCAAAACTATAGGCCTATATCTCTGACATCGATCTGTTGTAGAATTTTAGAACATGTTTTTTGCTCGCGTATCATGTCATTTCTGGAAACCCAGAATCTACTCTGTAGGAATCAACATGGATTCCGGAAACAGCGATCGTGTGAGACCCAACTCGCTTTATTTGTTCATGAGACCCAGAAAATATTAGATAAAGGCTCCCAGGTAGATGACATTTTCCTTGACTTCTGGAAGGCGTTCGATACAGTTCCGCACTGTCGCCTGATAAACAAAGTAAGAGCCTACGGAATATCAGACCAGCTGGGTGGCTGGATTGAAGAGCTTTTAGCAAACAGAACACAGCATGTTGTTCTCAATGGAGAGACGTCTACAGACGTTAAAGTAACCTCTGCCGTGCCACAGGGGAGTGTTATGGGACCATTGCTTTTCACAATATATATAAATGACCTAGTAGATAGTGTCGGAAGCTCCATGCGGCTTTTCGCGGAAGATGCTGTAGTATACAGAAAAGTTGCAGCATTAGAAAATTGCAACGAAATGCAGGAAGATTTGCAGCGGATAGGCACTTGGTGCAGGGAGTGGCAACTGACCCTTAACATAGACAAATCTAATGTATTGCGAATGCATAGAAAGAAGGATCCTTTATTGTATGATTATATGATAGCGGAACAAACACTGGTAGCAGTTACTTCTGTAAAATATCTGGGAGTATGCGTGGAATGATCATATAAAATTAATTGTTGGTAAGGCGGGTGCCAGGTTGAGATTCATTGGGAGAGTCCTTAGAAAACGTAGTTCATCAACAAAGGAGGTGGCTTAAAAAACACTCGTTCGACCTATACTTGATTATTGCTCATCAGTGTGGGATCCGTACCAGGTCGTGTTGACAGAGGAGATAGAGAAGATCCAAAGAAGAGCAGCGCGTTTCGTCGCAGGGTTATTTGGTAACCGTGATAGCGTTGCGGAGATGTTTAGCAAACTCAAGTGTCAGACTCTGCAAGAGAGGCGCTCTTCATCGCGGTGTAGTTTGCGGTCCAGGTTTCGACAGGTTGCGTTTCTGGATGAGATATCGAATATATTGCTTCCCCCTACTTATACCTCCCGAGGAGATCACGAATGTAAAATTAGAGAGATTCGAGCGCGCACGGAGGCTTTCCGGCAGTCGTTCTTCCCGCGAACCATACGCTACTGGAACAGGAAAGGGAGGTAACGACAGTGGCACGTAAAGTGCCCTCCGCCACACACCGTTGGGTGGCTAGCGGAGTGTAAATGTAGATGTACATGTAGCAATTAAGCTAGAACAATGACTGAGCGTGGGGAATTAAAAATAATGGGCTCAATGCTCGAACTGCTCTTCATAAACTACACGTTTCTGCGGTCGATGCAAGGCGATGCTTGAGGTGTTGTAACGAACAACGCCGCTGAAGTAATTGGGAGTGATGAATCACGCCATACACTGTGGCAACTGTTTGGGCTTGGCAAATGAATGGAGAACTTAACGTGTCATCATGTATAGTGCCAACAGTGAGATATGGAGGAAGTGGTGTTACGAAATGGAGATTTTTTTCAGTGTTAAGTTATGATCCTCTTATTGCACTTAATAAAATGCTAAATGCGGAAGAATATGCAGACATCATACAGTAGTGTGTACTGCGTATACTAGAGGAAGAGATCGGAGACGATAATTTTTTTATCGGCATGGCAATGCACCCTGTCATAAAGCGGCATCTATGAATCAATTGTTTGTGGATAAAGACTTCCCGAAACGTAGTGGCCTGTCCAGAGTCCTTACATGCACGCGATGGAACACATTTACTATGAGTCAGAATGTCGATTTTCCTCCAGAACCCAGAGTTCTACATCGCTACCTTCTCTGGTTTCGGCGCTTGTGAAAGAATGGGCTGCTGTTCCCTCACAGACATTCAGACACACCATTGAAAATGTCTCCAGTAAAGTTCAGGCCGTCATAAAGCCGAATGATGGACACGCCCCGTATAAATGTTCACAAATATATGTCCAGATAGTTTGGATCAAATATTGTACATCATCGTTCAGCTAGGAAGATAGTTATGCATAACAGCATATCAGATGATACAGGCCCCCTTTGAAGTTCTCACACATACTTTTACCGCTATAACGACACTACTCCACGTATATTACAACGGTCTTACAAACATCTACAGTGTTTGCTTACTCAGAAATATTTCAGAAAGTTACCCGTGGAAAACTGATGGCAATTACTAACCATAAATTTAACCGATGTGTACTCACAATTCCCATTCTACATACAGAGGCAAAGTTAAAAGTTCTCAGTTTGTAATAGAAAGAAATTTCTTTATTTGGAGATTGCATTTATTTTTCCACGTATTTCCCTTATAATTTAAAGGTCCTCGCCAACATTTTCCATCCCGTAAGTACGATTCTTGAACGAATACGAAACACCTATAAACGAGAGCCATTACTCGATCATCAGCTTCAAGATCCCTGTTATATATGTCATGTAGTAATGGACTGAAGTCAAATGGTGCTAAATTTTGTGAAAATTGTAGATGTTCTAGCAAGTCATCCGTCTTCTCGTATGTGTGCAGCTCCAACTTCCGGATAAAGGAGGTAGGCTTATGTGTTTCTTCTCGTGGACTTTTTCATCAGAAGAATTACGCCTAACACTCAAACATATATATTTGGAGGGCTCCGTTGTGAGTGAACTTGTGAAAATTGAGAAAATTGGTCATCGTTATGTGACACAAAATTATTTTTGAAAGGCCTCAGCGCAAGCAATATTAAAGTTGAGCTCGGTTCTACTTTGGGAGAGCCTGCTCCTTCGTTGACAACGGCAAAATATTGGGTAGCTGAGTTTAACCGAGGCCGTACGAGCTGCCAAGACGAGCGTCGCAGTGGTTCACCAGAAATGGTGAAGAAAATCCACAAAGCGGTTCTGGATGATCGTCGACTGAAAGTGCGCGAGCTAGTAGACATAGTAGCATTTCAAAAAGTGCGGTACACCGCATATTATTTGGACATGAGAAAACTGTGTGCAAGATTTGTGCAAAGTCTGCTCACACTCGAGCAAAAACAGCGTCGAGAAGGCGTTTCAATTGAGCGTTTAGCGACGTTTCGCAGCAACAAAGCTGTTTTTTTTTTTTTTTTTTTTTTTTTTTTTTTTTTTTTTTTTTTTTTGCGCCATTTCATAACCGTGGATGAAACATGGGTCCACCACTTCACTCCCGAGACAAAAGAATAATGAAAACAATGGACACAAACTGGAGAACCGACTCTAAAGAAGGCGAAGACCGTTTCATCTGCAGGCAAGATCATGGCGTCGGCTTTTTGGGATGCGCGTGGGATAATTTTTATTGTCTAGCTTGAAAACGGAAAAACTATCATTGACGAGTATTATGCGAACTTATTTCAACGTTTGGGCGAAGAAATCCAGCAAAAGCGGCAGCGTTCTGCCAAGAAGAAATTGTTGTTTCTTCAGGACAATGCACCAGCTCACAAGTCCATTGTTGCAATGGCTAAAAATAGTAAATTAAAGTTTGAATTGCTATCTTATGCATCCTATTCGCCAGATTTAGTCCCTTCGGGTTATTTTCCGTTCCCAACTTGAAAAAGTGGCTCGGTGGTCAAAGATTTTCAACAAATGAAGACTTGATATGGACAGTTAATGGCTATTTTGAGGAGTTAGACAGTCCTCATTATAGAAAGGGAATCGAACTTATTGAACATCGCTGGGAAAAGTGTATGGAGCTGAAAGGAGATTATGTTGAAAAATGAACGCTTTTTCATTTTATTTATTTATTTATTTATTTTGTTGAGTCGGTTATTTATGGGACCACCCTTGTATATATCGATTGGCAGTCCCTTTGGCCATGATAACACACGTCGTTCCACGAGTCACCAAAAACGATGGGAGCCACCCAGAGGCTCGATAGTTCAACCGCTGCGCACAACTTACTGTCCTTATATCCTTGCAGAGTTCTTCAAACCATTCTGACGTTATTCTGAGGCGACGGTTTGACCCAGTGTCTCTCGAAGTTTTCCCAGATAGAATATTCCATAATCGTTAGTGCGTGTATCTGGAACTACAATATTTCATCTTCTGATATAATGGCTGGTAACTAAACAGTTATCGTCAAGGCGAGTCGGTGACTGATTTAAAACCATTTGATAAAATGATATACTCTGCGGTAAATGTGCATGTGTCAGAGATAAGCAGTAGGCACAAGTTCTTTACTCATAGGTAGAACTTTATGGGTCTAAGAATAAAATACAGCAATCACCGTGTTAGGAGATCTACAGTGTTTACCAATTATGTTGTTAATTATTAAAATCCCAATAGGATGAGACTGTGGCCATTATCTTGATTTTACCTCGACCCATGGAATAGTCAGTGGAATTACTTGTTCTGCCACAGCACTGCTATGTCCATGGTGTTTGAGTCATCATTCTCGTACTGTGTGTTTTGTTTGTCCTATGGAAATTTTATCACACTGTAGAAGAACTGTGGATCGAGCACCATGGGCACACTAGATTTCTACAGCTCAAAGAATCTACACTGGCTCAACATAGTAATGGAGGAGGAAATTAGTGTTTAACATCCCATAGACAACGAGATCATTAGAGATCGAACGTAGTAACTCCACTGATCATTCCCTGGATTCTCCCTCAGGGGACACTGCCTTAATGATACACTGTCCGTGTGGGCGGGAGGGTTTGGGTGTTCCAGTGAAGTGGAATTGCTATACTGGTGGTAACGTAACTGCGTAGCATGGTCTCCCAAGGCAGGCAGAACTCCATAGAGGATCCAGACAAAGTGTGCCGAACAACGTCCTGTCTTGTATTCTATACTTTCCTTTTCTTCTCTATGACTGTGTGGCAGCAGGCACAGCCCTCTAATCTGGACAGCAGAAGATCCTCGGTAACTAGGACAATGGTGATGTGCATAGATCGCAATGGGGAGGGATGGACAGCGTTCTGTAGGCGGGGTGAAGGCAAGCTATCCAAGGGGTAAGATCCTGAAACGAAACTTTGGCAGGTGTCCAGAAGGGCATGCGGTGGCAACCCCACCAGGACACTCGGGGGCTGTGGGCTGATAACTCGCACCACCAAAAAATTCAAACCACAGAAACTGAAAGGACAAATAGCCAGATGTAACTTAAGGATATGTCCTTTGGTGTGAAAAGGAAAACTCGTTTTGGATTTTGGAATGTAAGAACATTCAGAGAAGCAGGAAGGTTAAGACAAGTGGTAAAAGAGAAGATGAACTAATGACTGGGTATATTTGGACTGAATAAAATATGGTGACCACAGTTTGGGGAAGTTGAAACATAAAATGGTGCAGTGCTGCTATATGTACGACGGATGTGCGAAGATGCGGTCCGTAGAAATGTGCATAGGAATGCTGTAAGGCTCTCACTATGTGAAAACTGCCAAAGGAGCTTACTGGAGTGGAAACCAGTCCCATAAAGGATAATAATAATAATTTACGAGTGCTTTGAGAAGCCTAAAAATGCGAAGGAACCAGGCCTAGACAACATAGTACCACAACCGTTGAAAACTGATATCGAAGTGCTTTTAAATTGCTCCATCCCTTGTCGAAGCGTATTTTTCTCTAAGATAAATTTTCAAAGGAGTGGAAAAATGGATTGATAGTAAAGCTCCCAAGAAAAGGAAAAGTTGTCGAATTGTAACAACTGACGTGGTATTACATTTTTGTCAGTGCCCAGTGAGAACTACACCAGAATTATTTTAAACGGGATTAAAGATTTACATGAAAACCAACTGCGTAAAATAGCAGGGAAGTTTTAGGGAACAACGCAATTATGTTGATCTTATTTATATACTTATGATCATCTTAGAACAAAGGAAAGAATAGGCAACCATATATCTGGCATTCATTGATTATCAAAAGGCTTTCTATTCTTTGGAACATAAAGTGCTGTGGCAGGTGTTGCAGAAGTACGGTATACTACAGAAGATTGTAAACTCCATCGAAGATCTGCGCGATGGCTACAGATGTTGTATGCTCCACAACGGAAATCCCACGTTCTCAATAGAGGCAACAACCGGAGTTCGGCAGGGTTGAATTTCGTCGCCAATGCTCTTTCTACTTGTCCTTGACTCAGTTATAGGAGGGGTCACAGCAGGCAGGAGAAGACGAATCCATCAAAGCATCCATGAATGTCAGGAGCATTTGGATTTTGCAGACGACATAGTTTTATTAGTTCAAAGGCTGACAGGTATGAAATCTAAATTAAACTCCCTGAAAAAAGAAGCAGAAATTGCAGGCCTCAGGATAAATGGAGTTAGAATAAAGGAAATGAGAGCAAATTCTGGGAATTGGGAAGAGCCGTTGTTTGTAGGGGAGCATCAGGTGAAGACTGTCACTTCATTCCTTTACCTGGGTTGCGCGGTGGCACAAGATAGCGGATCTGCAGAAGATGTGAAGAAAAGAAGGCAAATGCTGCCTTCATACAATTGTATCTAATATGGTGAAGGTAGAAAAACCACTTTAAAATTAAAAGCCCGTATTCTTGAAACAAGTGAGAAGGTTTTGGAAGTCCATCGTTCTCGCGGAATTGGGACAGCAGCTGATGATATAAATAAAGAAAACTAACCCCCACAGCCGTGCTATCAAAGAAATTTATTTCAGACTACTGGTTTCGGTGCAATACCTAGGTCATCTTCAGGTCCACCATAAGTCAAAAGAGTACTTTCATTCCCTGGATCATGTATCGTGAAACCCACATAATACTAGTTGTCGTGGATTGCACGCATGAGGAGTGTATACTCCACATAATGTTGTCACCACGGTGGCCACATGGGCATATCTGAAGATGGAAGAAGCGTTGCGCCGAAACTTTCCGTTTGAAATAAATTTCTTTGATGATACGGCTGTGGTGGTTCGTTTTCTTAACTTAAATGTGAAGGTTGTCCTTCTGTACGCCACAGAAAGTTGGAAAGTAGACAAGAAGATAACATCACAGTTATAGAGCTTCATAAATACGTGTCTCCGGCTTATCATGAATATCTGGTGGCCGTAAAAAATAGGTAATGAGGAGCTCTGGAGGAAAACAAACCAGGTGCATACAGAAGACCAGATACGTGTGTGGGGCACACTTTGAGAAAGCCAGGCGAAACAATCGAGAAGAAGGTACCGGAATGAAATTTCTTACGAAGAAGGAAAAGAGGGAGGCCTAGATGTACATGGAACAGGATTGTGGAAGGATAAGCAAAGAGAGCTGGCAAGAAGGGGGCGGAATTGAGGGAAGTGCCAAAAGACAGATATGGATGGCGAGTTCTCTTGGATACCCTATGCCCCCATAGGGGCCACAGGATTAACCAAGTCAAGTCTTTCCTTGGATTGCAGGAGAGTTCTCATCCTACTGGGACTCAGTGGTCAAGGAAGATGAGGAAATACAGTTACCAGACAAACTGCCCATCCGAGATGAAAGTTTCCTGCTCGAAAAATCATGTAAACCACTAATTTCCCGTCTGCTCTTTCAGAGGAATTTTTGTTCTGGGTCTTCGCTGTCTGGCATTCCAATGTATGCTAACTATTTTAATAATTATTCACATATTTCCCAAGCACTGTGGATTTGCTGACTCGGCGCTTGGTATGTTTTATGCACAGGTGCACAAACTGTTACGTAAGATTTACCTTCTTGTGCCCACTGTTTTATCTCTGCCAGACGCGCATGTTCTCCACAGTATACCACTGTGTCAAGAGGTTTCAATTCAGTCACCTACTCACCTTGAAGATGGAGGTAAGATTATCATCTGAAATATCGAAAGGAGGTATACTGCTGTTCCGGATACAAGCCCGAAACGTGACGGAAAAATAGGCTGGTCCATTGTCTTAATAAGGAGGAGGCCCTGCGAGTGCTGTGTGGATAGTAGGTTCCTGCACCGCTCATCGTCGAGAGATGCTGGCGGACGTTCCAGAGACCCTATTTTATATCATGTAAACATTCCTCGTACGAAAATACGCCCACTAGGTGCCTGAACAGTGCCCTTTTGAAAAGCGTGTTGTGTCGTCTCATATTGTTCCCTGGTACGTTTACTCAGTCATAAGTGCGTACTAGCGTGTACCACGAGTCATTACTCCAGGTGACCTATCGACACATTTATTCGAATGTTCATTGTCGATGCTCGCTCTGCCATGTTAATCTCTGTGCCTTATGGCGCGTAGTGTATAGAGGTACACTCTGGTTCAAATGGCTCTGAGCACTGTGGGACTTAACTTCTGAGGTCATCAGTCCCCTAGAACTTAGGACTACTTAAGCCTAACTAACCTAAGAACATCACACACATCCATGCCCGACGCAGGATTCGAACCTGCGACCGTAGCGGTCGCGCGGTACACTCTGGCGCGGCAGCTTCTGCACCCCTTAGTGAGTTGGTGGTAATGTGTTGTGTGGCTACGCACCAGTGGTTTTTGTTGTACATCACTGAAATGTCGAGGTGTTAAGGGGCTCCGGAAAGGCTCAAAATCATGAAAAGTTCAATTTTTACTTTTTTGCGTTTTCTGAATCTGCAGGCTATTACCTTTTAATAGATATACAATTTATTCAATTCCGAAGACTACAACTATTTTTAAATTTTTTTTGAAATGTGTTCTACATGGGCGTGACCCACTGTGGCGCTGTTAAACTGCTGTCAAATGGTGTTATTATTAACGTCCGTGTTCATCAGGTACATTTTAGTGATGTGAGATAAAGTATGTGTTGTGGCTAACCTGTGATGGTTCAATATATATCGCTGGTGTGATTGTCGATTGTTTCATGTTTATTTACTCTGTCGTTATCTCGAAAATATTCGTAATTAATTCTGTATCTTGAGTCTCTGTTTTGTTGAAGTATAATAATGAGTAAAAGTAAAGTTATTAGAAATCCTCTGAAGGCTTTTAAGAAAAGGAGAAATGTTGGAAAGCCAAAGGTATGTGTTATTACTGTAAACAATAAAGACGATAACCAAGTGAGTGAACCTAACCTCTCAAGTACACCTGCCCATAGCAGTCAAAGTAGGAAAGAAAATACTTCACAGAAGAAGCTTGGTTCAATGAGTGAAAACTATGAATGTTTTATGGGCGAATCGGATGTGAATGAAATATTTGATAGGTCGGTTCTCAAAGGAATTTTTTCAAACAGTGTAAGATGTATTCATTGTAGTGAAGTTGGTCTGGAACTCTCCATAATAAAGCGCGTAGGACTTACTAGTGAAATACAACTGAAATGTGATAAGTGTTCGTACATGACCACCTTTTGGAACAGTGTTGCAGTAACTGCAACTGAAGAAAATGGTAGCAAAATCTACGAACACAACAACGAGGGATGCTTGCTTTAGACAAGGAACGCCTTCGGGCTGCAGACAGGGCTGTAAAGAGTCTAGAAATACAAGCAAGAGTAAACAGGAGGAGGAACAAGAGGAAGCTGAAGGAGGAGTTTGCAGAGGATGAAGATAATCCATCCTATGGACCTGGAATGCACTAAAAAGTTAATCCAATCTTTGTCGCTCGATTCCCAAAACTTTTGTTTTCTCATACTAATTACATGTTTTCTATGGATCTTCCAAACATATTTGTTTCAAACTTTCAGTAAATGTTACACAGTACCTTCTGCATAATTTAACACAGCCTCTTTCCAAAAAACTGTATATTTTTGAATATATAAATAAAAAATTGCAAAAAATGTTGTGAATTTTCATTACAATTGAAAAAAAATCATCTTTAATAACTGAACTAAAATTTTGTAAAATCCCTGTGTTAAGTTGTAGCCCATATTCCAATAAATAATCTGTAAAAAGTTCAACTTCCTACCTCAAATACTTTGTGACGAAAGATGTAATTTATAAGCGTTATTTTAACATTGCAAGTATAGGGCGTTCCGGAGCCCCTTAATGGTACTGTGACCTCTCTATCTGCTGTTACAATACGTGATAATTATCCGTGACTCCCGCCATCCACACACTACTCTTCTAGGTCTACAACTGTGTATGGTAGTCGTTTTCCCTGAATCAAGATATTCAAAAACCACCATTGACGCTATAGAATTTGGCGTCCTGAGATCGAATGTCACACCAGCAGCCAAATCTAACTACAACGACATCGTGAACGAGCGACACGTCCAACTGTTCCATTCCCTGAGGCTACAAGAGTGCACCCTCTCCAACATAAATGCGAAATCCAATTTACTGCTTATGAGTGTATTCGCCAATTATTGTTTCACACTTTGCAAGATGTTCAATAAGAATGTTTACTTTCATATACATAGTCATTATTATTATTATTATTATTATTATTATTATTATTATTATTCTTGATTGTTATAATTATTTCTTGATTGTTATAATTATCATTGTACTACTTTTATAATCTCTATTTTTTTTCTTTAACATTAATACTGTATAACATGTTATATGTCCTTAATGTTCTGTAGAAACTGAAATTTGTTGAATCTGAGTATGCCTGGTTAGGTGTAAGAGAGGGCCTGAAGGCCCTAATCTTGCCAGGTAAAATAAATGCATAAATAAATAAATAAATAAATTATTGCATCTGAGAAAACACTGATCTTCCTTCACGCCAGATTAAATTAACTCTGTAGGTGGTGTATGGTCCGGTTTCCAGCTATTGCTTGTAATGCTATTTCGTTTGTAAATACAGTTGGTGGACAAACTTGTCAACGTCAGTAATAATTAGACGGCCAAAATCTGTATTATAATGGTGTAAACGTTGCTCAGAGATGTGGTTTCACATTTGCGTATGGTTAGTAACAATTACGCTATCAGTCTTCCACAACGCTTTCGCACAATTCATGTTTCATGTAACATGTATCGCTCTCTGTCTTTCCACATGCTTATGACGTTAGGTAGTACATACATCCTCAACAGCTCACCGTCTAATATCATTCAGTCTATCCTCTCGATGTTTTCATTTTCGGATAGGTTTTCATTTATTTCTTTTTAGTCATCTATTATTGACATTCGCCCTACTGGGGGTAGGTAGGTAGCGGTCCTGCTGCCGCACTTTCCTCGCTCCAAAAAAAAAAAAAACAAAAAAAAAACGTTGAAATAATAAGGTTGAAACGCTTGTCATCATGATGAAGGCGTTCATAGTTTTATGGGACTGACTGTGGTGAGAGGGCATTAAGTTTTAACTATCGCCTCTGAAAAGCAAAGTTGTGTAACTAATTTTTTGTTTGTTTACAGGTAGATGTAAGCAGACTTAGACCACTCTGAAACCTCTGCGCTACAATACCGTAGGAGACTGCTAGAGGAGCCAAAACAATGTAACGAATCCCACTGACAAAACAGAGTACCATCAAGTAATTTGTTTCCTGCATTTCTAGGAGAACAACTCTCCAACATTCCACTCCAAGCTGATGGAAGTATACAGGAACAATGCATCATCATACACTGCGGTGACAAAAGTCATGAGATACCTCCTAACGTCATGTCGGACCTTCTTTTGCCTGGCGTACTGCATCAACTCGACGTGGCATGGACTCAACAAGTCGTTGGAAGTCCCCTGCAGAAATATTGAGCCATGTGCCTCTATAGCCGTCCATAATTACGAAAGCGTTGCCGATGCACGATTCTGTGCACGAACTGACCTCTCGATTAGAGCCATAAATGTTCGTTGGGATTCATGTCGGGTAATCTGGCGGGCCAAATCATTCGCTCGAATTGTCCAGAATGTTCTTTAAACCAACCGTGAACAACTGCGGCCTGGTGACATGGCGCATTGTCGTCCATAAAAATTCCATCACAAATGGCTGCAAAAGATCTCCATGTAGAAGAACATAACCATTTCCTGTCAATAAACGTTTCAGTTGGACCAGAGGACCCTGTCAATTCCATGAAAACACAGCCCACGCCATTATGGAGCCACAACCAGCTTACACAGTGTCTTGTTGACAAACTGGGTCCATGGCTTCGTGGGGTCTGCGCCACGATCGAACCCTACCATCGGCTCTTACAAACTGATATCGGGACAAATCTGACCAGGCCACGGTTTTCCAGGCGTCTAGGGTCCAGATGATATGGTCACGAGCCCAGGGGAGGCACTGCAGGAGATGTTGTGCTGTTAGCAAAGGCGCTCGCGTCTGTCCGCTGCTAGGATAGCCCACTAACGCCGCATTTCGCCGCTCTGTCCTAACGGATACGTTCGTCGTACGTCCTACATTGATTTCTGCGGCTATTTCACGCACTGTTACTCGTCTGTTAGCATTGGCAACTCTACGCAAATGCCGCTTATCCCAGTCGTTAAGTGACCACCATTGGCCACTGCGTTGTCCGTGGTGCGAGGTAATGCCTAAAATCTTGTACTGTTGGCATACTCTTGACAGTGTGAATCTCAGAATATTGAATTTTCTGACGATTTGAGAAATGTAATGTCCTATGCGTCTAGCTCCAACTTCCATTACGCGTCCAAAGTCGGTTAATTCTTGTCCTAGGGCCACGATCACGTCCATATCGCTTTCCATGAATGATCAAATTAGTTTGAATCACATACACTCCTGGAAATGGAAAAAAGAACACATTGACACCGGTATGTCAGACCCACCATACTTGCTCCGGACACTGCGAGAGGGCTGTACAAGCAATGATCACACGCACGGCACAGCGGACACACCAGGAACCGCGGTGTTGGCCGTCGAATGGCGCTAGCTGCGCAGCATTTGTGCACCGCCGCCGTCAGTGTCAGTCAGTTTGCCGTGGCATACGGAGCTCCATCGCAGTCTTTAACACTGGTAGCATGCAGCGACAGCGTGGAAGCGTGGACGTGAACCGTACGTGCAGTTGACGGACTTTGAGCGAGGGCGTATAGTGGGCATGCGGGAGGCCGGGTGGACGTACCGCCGAATTGCTCAACACGTGGGGCGTGAGGTCTCCACAGTACATCGATGTTGTCGCCAGTGGTCGGCGGAAGGTGCACGTGCCCGTCGACCTGGGACCGGACCGCAGCGACGCACGGATGCACGCCAAGACCGTAGGATCCTACGCAGTGCCGTAGGGGACCGCACCGCCACTTCCCAGCAAATTAGGGACACTGTTGCTCCTGGGGTATCGGCGAGGACCATTCGCAACCGTCTCCATGAAGCTGGGCTACGGTCCCGCACACCGTTAGGCCGTCTTCCGCTCACGCCCCAACATCGTGCAGCCCGCCTCCAGTGGTGTCGCGACAGGCGTGAATGCAGGGACGAATGGAGACGTGTCGTCTTCAGCGATGAGAGTCGCTTCTGCCTTGGTGCCAATGATGGTCGTATGCGTGCTTGGCGCCGTGCAGGTGAGCGCCACAATCAGGACTGCATACGACCGAGGCACACAGGGCCAACACCCGGCATCATGGTGTGGGGAGCGATCTCCTACACTGGCCGTACACCACTGGTGATCGTCGAGGGGACACTGAATAGTGCACGGTACATCCAAACCGTCATCGAACCCATCGTTCTACCATTCCTAGACCGGCAAGGGAACTTGCTGTTCCAACACGACGATGCACGTCCGCATGTATCCCGTGCCACCCAACGTGCTCTAGAAGGTGTAAGTCAACTACCCTGACCAGCAAGATCTCCGGATCTGTCCCCCATTGAGCATGTTTGGGACTGGATGAAGCGTCGTCTCACGCGGTCTGCACGTCCAGCACGAACGCTGGTCCAACTGAGGCGCCAGGTGGAAATGGCATGGCAAGCCGTTCCACAGGACTACATCCAGCATCTCTACGATCGTCTCCATGGGAGAATAGCAGCCTGCATTGCTGCGAAAGGTGGATATACACTGTACTAGTGCCGACATTGTGCATGCTCTGTTGCCTGTGTCTATGTGCCTGTGGTTCTGTCAGTGTGATCATGTGATGTATCTGACCCCAGGAATGTGTCAATAAAGTTTCCCCTTCCTGGGACAATGAATTCACGGTGTTCTTATTTCAATTTCCAGGAGTGTAGAATCAAATAGTAGACGGTCTTTCTCTGAATAACGGGAATCGCAAGAAAAGTAGAAGCCCTGGTGCTCGAAGACCGACGTATCACAATAGGAGTATTAATGGAAAAAGTGCAAATCCTTCATCGATCAGTTTTCATTGTCTTCGACGACAAAGCTCGCTATGTACTGGGTTCCGCGACTACCCACACACATTCAGAAAGTCCGCTGAATCGAGGCAGCAACAGAAAGAGACACATCAAAAAAAGTTTTGCATCATCCCGGTTACCAGAACTCCTGAAGATAGGCGTTGACTGTGGATATTGTATCACAGACACAGTCCTTTTGACTGTTCAGAGATATCACTAAACCCGCCCAAAGATGTAAACAACTATGCATGAGCAGCGCCTACTAGAAGAAGGGGATCCGACAGCCGATCAGTTCCAGTCATTCCACCAGGAAGGAGGTACACGGCTCGTTTTGTCTGTAGTTCAACCATGCCTAGACGGTCAATACCGCTGTTCGATTGCGTCCCCATTGTTACCTAGTGCCAGGAAGGACTCTCAACAAGGGAAGTCTCCAGGCATATCAGAGTAAATCAAAGCGATGTTGTTCGGACATGGAAGAGATACAGAGAGACAGGAATTATCGATGCATGCCTCGCTCAGGCCGCCCAAGGGCTACTACTGCAGTAGATGACCACTACCTACGCATTATGGCTCGGAGGAACCCTGACAGCAACGCCACCACGTTGAATAGTGCTTTTCGTTCAGCCACAGGCCGTCGTGTTACGACTCAGACTGTGCGCAACAGGCTGTATGATGCGCAACTTCACTACCGACGTTCATGTCGAGGGCCGTCTTTGCAACCACGACACCATGCAGCGCGGTACAGATGGGCCCAACAACATGCCGAATGGGCCGATCAGTACTGGCATTTCGTTCTCTTCACCGATGAGTGTCGGATATGCCTTAAATCAGACAACCGTCGTAGACGTCTTTGGTGGCAACCCTGTCAGGCTGAGCGCCTTAGGCACACTGTCCAGTGAGTGCAGCAAGGTGGAGGTTCCCCGATGTTTTGGGGTGGCATTATGTGGGGCCGACGTACACCGCTGGTGGTCACGGAAGGCGCCATAACGCCTGTACGATACGTGAATGCCATCTTCTGACCGATAGTGCAACTATATCGGCTGAATACTAGCGAGGTATTCGTCTTCTGGACGACAATTCGAGCCCCCATCGTGCACATCTTGTGAATGACTTCCTTCACGATAACAACATCACTCGACCAGAGTGGCCAGCATGATCTCCAGACATGAAACCTATCGAACATGCCTGGGATAGACTGAAAAAGGCTGTTTATGGAGGACGTGACCCACCAACCACGCCGAATCGCCGTTAGGAGTGGGACAATCTGGATCAACAGCGCCTTGATGAACTTTTGTATAGTATGCCACGACGAATACAGGCATTCATCAGTGCAAGAGGACGTGCTACTGGGTATTAGAGGTACCGATGTTTACAGCAATCTGGATCTCTACCTCTGAAGGTCTCGCTGTATGGTGGTGCAACATGCAATGTGAGGTTTTCATGAGCAATAAAAAGGGGGGAAATGGTGCTTATGTTGATCTCTATTCCAATTTTCTGTACAGGTTCCTGAACTCTCGGAACCGAGGTGATGGAAAACTTTTTTTGATGTGTGTAGAAGCACCCTTATCACCATGGAAAAGTGATGGATGTATAACTACGGCCCTGAGGGAAAGTCGGAAAGGAAGCAGTGGTAACATGTGGATTCATCGCCACCTAAAATGTTGAATGCCCAATAATCTTGGGCAATGTGATGCTACGTGCCTTTTTGGGCAGATCGTCCTCGTAAGGGGTAAACCGTTACAGGAGCATGCTGCCGAAACCGCCTAATGAGATTACGGGAGGTCGTCAAGACGAAGCGTGTCGGGAAGCTGTGCAAGGGGCTGTTTTTGCTCCAAGACAACAGTTCATCTTACGAGGGGCGTTCAATTAGCAACGCAACGCATTTTTTTCTCGTGCAGTTTCGGTTGAAAATGTGCGACATCTGTTGTTGAACGTGGTGGAATATTTCCGATTCAGCACCAATGGTGACAAAGTGACAGAGCAGTTGGCCAAAGATGCTGTCAAATCTGATGATAAAACGCCAAATTAAAGAAAATTACGACAAAGGTGATTAACAACAGCAGCAAACCACAAAACAGCTCATAAGACAAAAGTCCAAAATCTACATCACACTGTAATAGAATGCAGCGTGACAGAGACCACTAATGATATATGGACATGGTATGAAGATGGCAATCTAGCCGAAATGGATCCATTACAATAAAACACTATACTCCGACAGCAGCAATTTGAATTTCATTACACAATTTGTTTAAGACATATCTTCAACACTGCTGGCCCATTGGATCGTAAATAAGTGCCTAACTCATGTGGAAATCTCTGAACTTGCTCACGTTATTGTCAATGTCACTGGTTGCGTCCTGTGATGGACACTCAACTCTTGCAAATACAAGTATCAGTTCCTTCTACATCGCTGATTTCTCTTGTGGACTTTAACTTTTTCTATATGCAAGTATTCAGGGATTTAAGCTGCTTGATGTTTGATGGTGACTAAATACTGTAATCGTAGCAGTGTTTATTTATTTACTGCATATTACAGCAACAGGCGACAAAGTAATTGTCTCACGTGTGCAAGAGAGCTACTGTACCAGTGACCGTAATCATTACGTGTGCAAAGCAGAATCTAGATCTGCCCAAATCGTAAGGACAAGATAATGTATCAAAGACTAAGGCAGCATTTCTTAACGTCATCTAACAACAGCAGGAACAACACAAGCAATATCAGCACAAAATGCTCCTGCTCCAGCAGCAACAACAGCAAATTACGGAACAGCTATTGTTTCGGTCCCAGGTGGCTCCACTCTCCCTTGTATAGCCCGCTGTGGCCCCATGCCCATCGTTCAACAGCGACCGCGATGAGTTGAGGTCATATGCAGTGCGCCTGCGCCAACATCTCGCGGCGGGACACATTATTGATCCTGCTCGTCGCCGGAGCTACCCTCTCGTATGTTGCGGACCGGAAGTGTTTCAGACGACACAGAATATCGCCACGGGGCAGAAGTCTTCTGTCCTCACCCTGGACGAGTTCACGGGTGTACTAGTCCAAAACGAAATGAAACGATCGTATGGCATTATTGGCCGGGAGGCCCCCACTCGGGTAGTTCGACCGCCGTATTGCAAGTCGGAGAAGCGCACCTGGGCACCCTACGTGGTAAGCGGTAACGCTACCGTTACGCTACGGAAGCGAACTATACTAGTCCAATACTGTAACCACTGAATGTATTTGGTTTCAGTACTGCGTTCCTCTCAGTGTGCTAAAAAACCGTATATACATATTTACAATGTGCTACCGAACTCCACAGCATTTTTCAATGCTGTAAATTCACTTATACAGCAATAATTGTAAAAATTCTTAAGACAGCACCATACGTGGTACACTACTGGTCATTAAAATTGCTACGCCACGAAGATGAAGTGCTACAGACGCGAAATTTAACCGACAGGAAACAGATGCTGTGATATGCAAATGATTAGCTTCTCAGAGCATTCACACAAGGTTGGCGCCGGTGGCGACACCTGTAACATGAGGCAAGTTTCCAACCGCTTTCTCATACACAAACAGCAGATGACCGGCGTTGCCTGGTGAAACGTTGTTGTGATGCCTCGTGTAAGGAGGAGAAATGCGTACCATCACGTTTCCGACTTTGATAAAGGTCGGATTGTAGCCTATCGCCCTTGCGGTTTACCGTATCGCGACATTGCTGCTCGCGTTGGTCGAGATCCAATGACTGTTAGCAGAATATGGAATCGGTGTGTTCAGGAGGGTAATACGGAACGCCGTGCTGGATCCCAACGGCCTCGTATCACTAGCAGTCGAGATGACAGTCATCTTATCCGCATGGCTGTAACGGATCGTGCAGCCACGTCTCGATCCCTGAGTCAACAGATGGGGACGTTTGCAAGACAACAGCCATTTGCACGAACAGTTCGACTACGTTTGCAGCAGCATGGACTATCAACTCGGAGACCATGGCTGTGGTTACCCTTGACGCTGCATCACAGACAGGAGCGCCTGCGATGGTGTACTCAACGTGAACCTGGGTGCACGAATGACAAAACGCCATTTTTTCGGATGAATCCAGGTTCTGTTTACAGCGTCATGATGGTCGCATCCGTGTTTGGCGTCATCGCGGTGAACCCACATTGGAAGCGTGTATTCGTCATCCCCATACTGGCGTATCGCCCGAAGTGGTTGTATGGGGTGCCATTCGTTACACGTCTCGGTCACCTCTTGTTCGCATTGACGGCACTTTAAATAGTGGACGTTACATTTGAGATGTGTTACGACCCGTGGCTCTACCCTTCATTCGATCCCTGCGAAATCCTACGTTTCATCAGGATAATGCACGACCGCATGTTGCAGGTCCTGTATGGGCATTTCTGGATACAGATAATGTTCGACTGCTGCCCTGGCCAGCACATTCTCCAGATCTCTCACCAATTGAAAACGTCTGGTCAATGGTGGTCGAGCAACTGGCTCGTCACAATACGCGTCGTTACTCTTGACGTGTTGAAGCTGCATGGGCAGCTGTACCTGTACACGCCAGCCAAGCTCTGTTTGGCTCAATTCCCAGGCGTATCAAGGCCGTTATTACGGCCAGAGGTGGTTGTTCTGGGTACTGATTTCTCAGGAACTATGCACCCAAATTGCGTGGAAATGTAATCACATGTCAGTTCTAGTATAATACACTCTTGGAAATGGAAAAAAGAACACATTGACACCGGTGTGTCAGACCCACCATACTTGCTCCGGACACTGCGAGAGGGCTGTACAAGCAATGATCACACGCACGGCACAGCGGACACACCAGGAACCGCGGTGTTGGCCGTCGAATGGCGCTAGCTGCGCAGCATTTGTGCACCGCCGCCTTCAGTGTCAGCCAGTTTGCCGTGGCATACGGAGCTCCATCGCAGTCTTTAACACTGGTAGCATGCCGCGACAGCGTGGACGTGAACCGTATGTGCAGTTGACGGACTTTGAGCGAGGGCGTATAGTGGGCATGCGGGAGGCCGGGTGGACGTACCGCCGAATTGCTCAACACGTGGGGCGTGAGGTCTCCACAGTACATCGATGTTGTCGCCAGTGGTCGGCGGAAGGTGCACGTGCCCGTCGACCTGGTACCGGACCGCAGCGACGCACGGATGCACGCCAAGACCGTAGGATCCTACGCAGTGCCGTAGGGGACCGCACCGCCACTTCCCAGCAAATTAGGGACACTGTTGCTCCTGGGGTATCGGCGAGGATCATTCGCAGCCGTCTCCATGAAGCTGGGCTACGGTCCCGCACACCGTTAGGCCGTCTTCCGCTCACGCCCCAACATCGTGCAGCCCGCCTCCAGTGGTGTCGCGACAGGCGTGAATGGAGGGACGAATGGAGACGTGTCGTCTTCAGCGATGAGAGTCGCTTCTGCCTTGGTGCCAATGATGGTCGTATGCGTGTTTGGCGCCGTGCAGGTGAGCGCCACAATCAGGACTGCATACGACCGAGGCACACAGGGCCAACACCCGGCATCATGGTGTGGGGAGCGATCTCCTACACTGGCCGTACACCACTGGTGATCGTCGAGGGGACACTGAATAGTGCACGGTACATCCAAACCGTCATCGAACCCATCGTTCTACCATTCCTAGACCGGCAAGGGAACTTGCTGTTCCAACAGGACAATGCACGTCCGCATGTATCCCGTGCCACCCAACGTGCTCTAGAAGGTGTAAGTCAACTACCCTGGCCAGCAAGATCTCCGGATCTGTCCCCCATTGAGCATGTTTGGGACTGGATGAAGCGTCGTCTCACGCGGTCTGCACGTCCAGCACGAACGCTGGTCCAACTGAGGCGCCAGGTGGAAATGGCATGGCAAGCCGTTCCACAGGACTACATCCAGCATCTCTACGATCGTCTCCATGGGAGAATAGCAGCCTGCATTGCTGCGAAAGGTGGATATACACTGTACTAGTGCCGACATTGTGCATGCTCTGTTGCCTGTGTCTATGTGCCTGTGGTTCTGTCAGTGTGATCATGTGATGTATCTGACCCCAGGAATGTGTCAATAAAGTTTCCCCTTCCTGGGACAATGAATTCACGGTGTTCTTATTTCAATTTCCAGGAGTGTATATTTGTCCAATGAATTCACGTTTATCATCTGCATTTCTTCTTGGTGTAGCATTTTAATTGCCAGTAGTGCATGTTCGCTCGAGACGAACACGCTGATGAAGTGTGGATCAATCCCCAGCAGTTACCAGATCCTAGTTCGCAAGAAATCCTAACCATCTCACGTTCCATCTGACAGACCTTCCCTTCACAGCTTCAACTAACAACCATCTTCGCCTCCTACTATGGCCCAGCCCGTGTCGGCCACGTCAAAGGGAGCTTCCCTCTTACCCGGAGTGCATTTACCGCCACAAGCGTCAAGCTTGCCCTCACCACAAGCTGTCTGCACAATTTGCGGTCGAACAGGCCACATCGCCGCAGCACTAGAAGACGGTCTGCAAGGCCGTCACCACCAATGGAAACCAACAAAATCCGTACGACGCAGGACAGTTGCCATGACAGACGTCTATGGATACACTTCAACATTGCCAGCCACCGAACACCATTTCAATTGGATAATGGCGCTACTGCAGCGTTGTTGTCCATAGACTTGTATAAAAATTTAGCTGTGCCCCTCTCCTACTATTAATGCGTCTCTGCTTGGGTATGGCCAAAGATCAATTCCAGTTTTAGTCTTACACTACGTTTTGGCCACCTAATAATCAGCCACTTGCCGTCTTCGATTTGTAACAGTCAGACAAAGATATTCCAAACAACTCTTCTAATGCATTCCTGTTAGAGATTCTGTTCATGTGGTGTCAAAAGTTGCCCTTCCAAGAAATCGACAAGATTTGCAACAATTACCTGTAGCCGTTTCAACATGGGCTAACGGGCTAAAGGGTTTACAGCATTTATCACTCTCGTGCCGACTCCATTTCAGGGTTCCCACGTGCTCATCCTATACCATACGTCATCAGGGAGACCGTACGAAATGAACTCGATTGCCATGTTCCCCACGGTGGTGTGCATCAAATTCCAGCAGGTCTCTTTGGTCATCCTCCATCATACTGGCCCATAAAACAAACGGATGACTTCCATCTGCGGCAGTTTCAACGCCACATTCACTTCCTAAGCAGTAGCAGCTACATGTTCACTCCCATAACACGAAGAAATATTTTCTCGCCGTGTAGTTTGGCACTGATACTCAAAGGCTGACCTCTCTTAAACATACTTCCAGCGTCCCCTTGATGCAGAGTCTCAAATATTCATTGTTGTCAACACAACATTTGGATTATATCAATGCTGTAGACTGTTATTTGGCATAGAAAGTGCACCAGTAATATTTCAGAGGTTCCTGGAGCATTTACAGCAGGATGTTCCCCTATGCTCAAACTATTTGGACGATACTGTAATAACTGGAACCGACAAGGATGACCATACACGCAACTTCCAGTTATTTTTCACACTACTGAAGCAAACAGGCCTCCATTGCAACCTGCAGTCTGAGGAAGAGTAAAGTAAAAGATCGTGTGGCGAGGGCCTCCCGTCGGGTAGACCGTTCGCCTCGTACAAGTATTTCGATTTGACGCCACTTCGGCGACTTGCGCGTCGATGGGGATGAAATGATGATGATTAGGACAACACAACACCCAGTCCCTCAGCGGAGAAAGTCTCCGCCTCAGCCGAGAATCGAACCCGGGCCGTTAGGATGGACAGTCTGTCGCGCTGACCACTCAGCTACCGTCGGCGGACTGAGGAAGAGTACTAAGAACATATTGTGGTAAAATAAATTATTATAGACGTTTTATTCCAGATGCCACCTCTATAGCAGCACCATTGAACAGACTTCGGGAAGTTGTCTTCTTTTTTGAGTTGACTTCCAAAAGTAGCTGTTCTCTGCTCCCAAGCACTATCAACCGCAAGTTCCATGCTTGACCCACTTCTCCACTGACAACTCTCCCATCCTGGCAACGGATGGCTCCCTGTATGTGCCTGGAGCAGTATTATCGCATCGCAAAACTGATGGGCCTGTATGTCCAATCACATATGTATCTGAGACCCTATCACTTGCCCCAAAAAATATTCATAGATTGAAATGGAGGCTCATCCAACATCTATGGCGTACAAAAATTCCACGAGTATCTGACTTGGTCAGCGACCATAAGCAACTGGTAGCAGTATTTGTACTTGATCCGAGCGTCACGGAACGCACAGCTCAATGCCTTTAGCGTTTGTCCCTGTTTCTCAGTAATTATCAACATGAGATAATCATTCAGTGATGTCACATGTTTTGTGAGCAACAAGCGCCCAAGAAGTGTTTGCCATGGGCACTGGTCAACAACACCAACTGCCAGTGCGCTGTGTGCTACTCAGTTGTTGCACATAACCGCCGATGGAGAGCTGGTACTCACAGCAGCTGGTGGAGAGGTTTAACATTGTCAGTCAACGGCTCAGTGGTGGACTTCGAATTGGAAACAGGCATGCCTTTACCTTTGGTTAATCTGAATTTGTATCAGTATACTGGGTCACCACCGCAGCTAGCTCAGAGCCAAATGGTGACACACAATAAACATTCGGTCTTTCCCCGGGGCCAAATCTCAGTCCAATAAAAGTATGAAAATGTAACTAGATAACCAGCATTGTTAGTAGTAAATTTCTGGACAGCAGCTAACATTTTAGAGTGAGACGTTGTTTTGCTAGTAAGTTTCCAAACTCAAGAGCAAGTAAATCTCATTTCGACCACGATTTCATTTCAAGAACTTTATGCAGTACGTACACAGCACATACAACAGTTTGAACCCGCACTAGATTGTGCAATTGGGTTTGAAGTGCATATAATCGTTAGAGCACTCCACGTAAGTTTTACAGGACGTGCATAGTGCCATTCGGCATGAACAATCAAGTTAAGATGGAACTAAGGTTAACAGCATGAGAGTAGTAGCCCCAGTATATTCAGTCCATTGACAATGCCAGTGATCGATATGAAAATCTCAGTGGATCTGCTAGTATATGTGGGAATTTACTTTTTATGTTCGATCAAATATAGATGTGCATGTAATTACCAGCCCAGAGGAACTGTTAGCCGGCTGGCCGGTGTGGCCGTGCGGTTCTAGGCGCTTCAGTCTGGAACCGCGTGACCGCTACGGTCGCAGGTTCGAATCCTGCCTCGGGCATGGATGTGTGTGACGTCCTTAGGTTAGTTAGGTTTAAGTAGTTCTAAGTTCTAGGGGACTGATGACCTCAGATGTTAAGTCCCATAGTGCTCAGAGCCATTTGAACCATTTTTTTTAACTGTTAGCCATATTGGCTGGGGGCCACTTCGTCTCTAAAACGGCTCTCTCTTAGGCCTATTTATAGTTGCCTGCAATAGTAAAATCCAGCAAATTTTAGTTCTTAATCAGCAGTTCGGCATGTGTTGCTAACAGATAGCAAGCGCTGCCATAATATTTCAGAGGTAGTCTGAACAACTGATCCACAGTATCCGAAATTGCGCAGATTATTTAGATGATACAGACTCTCTCTCTTTCCTAGCATTTAATCCCAACTTGCAGGGTCTATTGGTTAACCGGGTGTTGGATGTTAATTTGAAGGGGTGGTCGGATGCTCTTCCTGCCGTCACCCCGTACCCCCCAGGAAGAAAATAGTGTACCCCAACTGTCTGCGTCTAGTGTAATCCATAGAATAGTGCGAATGTGTTAAGAGGTCTGCAAGCCGTGTAACTCAGGCGGAACGTGGGGACCAGCCCGGTATTCACCTATTGGGACGTAGAAAACCGCCTAAAAACCACATCCAGGCTGGCCAGCACACTGGCCCTCGTCGTTAATACGCCAGGCGGATTCGATCCGGGGCCGGCGCACCTAACCGAGTCCAGGAAGCAGCGCGTTAACGCTCTCGGCTACCCTGGCGGGTTTAGATGATATAGACTGCTGACAACAAAAGTGAAGAACGCGGAAGGGGAGGAGAAGACAAAAGAAACTTCACTGATTGCGAGGGGATGTAATATAATTTTAGTGATAGAAAAATCGAGTCAGGTTTACAGAGAAGTTGACAAAACAAGCTCACTTATCTGTACGACGTGTACTCCCTCTGGCTTGGATGCATTCACTGATTCGGTTGGGGAGAGTGTCATAAAGGCGTTGTATTCTTTTCTGAGACAATCTGGGCTACAAATATAGGAACTGATTCTTGACATCTTGGATACTGTCACTGAGACAGAGTTGACATCTGAGCTGGTCATATACATATTCTATTGGGGAGAGATCTAGGGTTCTTGATGGCCACAGAAGTGTTTCAACGTCAAGTGGACGGACTGTTCATAGAGACTCGTACCATGTGTGAACTAGCACCACAATACTGTCACATGACTGGTAACACATGAGGACACAAGTTGTCCATGACGTACTGTTGTGCTATCAGACCTTTCTCAGCACTACTAACCGTAACCTGAAGTCATATCAGATGGCTTCTCACGTTACCACGTCAGGAGTAACACCCCATGTCTCTCAAAACGTTGGAAATTTACACTATGTGATCAAAAGTATCCGGAAACCCCCCAAAACATACGTTTGTCATATTAGATGCATTGTGCTGCCACCTACTGAGAGGTACTCCATATCAGCGATCTCAGTACTCATTAGATATCGTGGGAGAACAAAATGGGGAGTTCCGCAGGATTCACGGACTTTGAACGTGGTCAGGTGATTGGGTGTCACTTGTGCCATACATCTATAAGCGAGATTTCCACACTCCACTGTTTCCGATGTGATAGCGAAGTGGAAACGAGAAGGGACACGTACAGCACAAAAGCGTACAGGCCGACCTCGTCTGTTGACTGACAGAGACCACCGACAGTTGAAGAGGGTCCCAATGTGTATTAGGCAGACATCCATACAGACCATCAAATAGGAATTACAAACTTCATCAGGATCCACTGCAAGTACTATGACAGTTAGGTGGGAGGTGAGAAAACTTCGATTTCATGGTTTAGCGGCTGCTCATAGGCCACACATCACGCCGGTAAATCCCAAACGAAGCCTCGCTTGGTGCAAGGAGGGTAAACATTGGACGATTGAACAGTGGAAAAACGTTGTGTGGAGTGACGAATCACGTTACACAATTGGCGATCCCATGGCAGGATGTGGGTAGGGCTAATGCTCGGGGAACGTCAGCTGCCAGCGTGTGTAGTGCCAACAGTAAAATCCGGAGGCGATTGTGTGATGGTGTGGTCCTGTTTTTCATGGAGGCGGGATGCACCCGTTGTTTCGCGTGGCACTATCACGGCATAGGCCTACATTGATGTTTTAAGCACCTTCTTGCTTCCCAATGTTGAACAGCAATTCGGGGATGGCGATTGCATCTCAAGACGATTGAGCACCTGTTCATAATGCACGGCCTGTGGCGGAGTGGTTACACGACAATAACATCCCTGTAATGGACTGGCCTGCACAGAGCCCTTACCTGAATCCTGCAGAACACCTTTAGGATGTTTTGGAACGCCAGCTTCGTGCCAGGCCTCAGCGACCGACATCAAAAATGGTTCAAATGGCTCTGAGCACTGTGGGACTCAACAGCTGAGGTCCCCTAGAACTTAGAACTACTTAAACCTAACTAACCTAAGGACATCACACACATCCATGCCCGAAGCAGGATTCGAATCTGCGACCGTAGCAGTCGCGCGGTTCCGGACTGAAGCGCCTAGAACCGCTCGGCCACCGTGGCCGGCCGACCGACATCGATACGTCTCCTCAGTGCAGCACTCCGTGAAGAATGGGCTGTCATTCCCCAAGAAACCTTCCAGCACCTGACTGAACGTATGCCAGCGAGAGTGGAAGCTGTCATCAAGGCTAAGGGAGGGCCAACACCATACTGAATTCCAGCATTACCGATGGCGGGCACCACGAACTTGTAAGTCATTTTCAGCCTCGTGTCCGTATACTTTTGATCACATCCAGGATAGTGTGGAAACGTGATTTACCGCTGAACTCAATATGACGCCATTACCCTTCACGGCGGCACTCCTAACCCAGCTGTATGAGCTGTGGGATTAACGGTAGCCTGGGCATGGGACTGGACTTTCCTAGTTCGGCTACTGTTAGTCTTCGACCAGTGGTGGAGGATGACACAGAATGTTGCTGGGAGTCCATTACTTGTTCTCGGATGAAATGTGCAGTTGTTAGTTAGTTACATGTTCCATAGATCGTTTTCCATACATCTTTGAACAGGATGTGTATATATGATTACTGTTACCATATGCAAAGTACGTCAGGATGTCGATTTGTTTGTTTCCAAGGTTAGCAATTATAGGAAGAGCAAAAGTAGCTCAACTTAATTGCTTGAGAAGCTCAGTAGTATGCTTCTTCCAATTCAAGTTTTCAACAACATGTTCACCCAAAAATTTGAAGCGTTCTACCTCACTTTCTGGCTCCTGCTTATGTGCTACCTCAATTGCTGGTATGACTATTTGTTGTGTAGAACTGAATGTAGTAAATTTTTACAAAATTTTGTGAGAGTCCATTTTCAGTGAACCACTTAAGAACTTTAGAAAATATTATTTACTGAATATTCAATTGTTTCTCTCTAATGGGATTTATTATAACGTTAGTATCGCCTGCTTGTTTAATGTTAAGTAGAAAGTCATTCACATATATAAGGAAAAGTTGTTCACCCAAAATTGAATCCTATGGGATTCTCTTTGTAATTTTAGCCGTCACTAAATTTTTCTACCTTTCCGACACTGTCTGTATTATTTAGCACAACCTTCTGCATTATATTTGTACGATTTAAGCCAGCTGTGTGTAAAGCCGTCAGTTTCATGAAACTTGAGCTTTTCTAGGACAGTATCATGATCTACGCAATCGAAGGCCTTGGAGGGATCACAAAAAAACCAACAGCTGATATATTATTATTTGAGGCTTGTACTATTTGATGAGTGTACATATAAATAGAAAAAAAATGGCTCTGAGCACTATGGGACTTAACAGCTATGGTCATCAGTCCCCTAGAACTTCTTAAAACTAACTAATCTAAGGACAGCACACAACACGCAGCCATCACGAGGCAGAGAAAATCCCTGACCCCGCCGGGAATCGAACCCGGGAACCTGGGCGTGGGAAACGAGAACGCTACCGCACGACCACGAGATGCGGGCTATAAATAGAATTCTGAGGTTGGAATAAAAAGTGTTATCCGCTAAATAAATTGTGTCCACTTAAGTGTGCCACTACTATTACATTACGCTTTCGAATACTTTGGAAAAAATTTTACTACGGAAACTGGATCATGATCGTTTAAGTCATTCCTGTCACCTTTGTTATGAAGTGGTTTCATAGTTGCATATTTTAACCTGTCTGGAGAAATTACCTGTGCCAGTGATGCATTGCATATATGGCTAGGAACATTACTTATTTAGTTAGAACAACTTATCAGAATTCTGTCTCAAATTCCATCAACCCCACAAGAGCTTTTGTTTACAATTTTTATAATCCGATTAATTTCAGTGAAGAATGTTGGTTCTACTTCTAGTTGCTTGAAGTTTTGCGGAATGACATTTTAAATACATTCTCTTGCTTCTTCAACTGAACCTTTTAATCCTATATTTGCTGCTACATTTAGAAAGTGACTATTAACAGTAATTGCAGCTTGTGAATTATCAGTCACAACACTGTCATTGAGTTTAATTGTTGTGGAATCTAATACTGTCCTGACTCCTGTTTGACAATGCCTCAAATAGCTTTAATCTTATCATCTGCAGTATTTATTTCTGTTAGTACATGTATGCTTCTGGAGTATTTTTTGTAGTATGCAAGTAATGCCGGATCTTGACTTACTCTGACCTTTACATTAATTTCCCTCTTCTTCTTGCATGAAAGTTTAATTCCCTTTTTTAACCACAACTTACTAGCTTTTTTAATTAGTTTTTTGGATAATTTTTTAGGAAAGCAACTTTCAGATATTGACGCATATTTACCATGGAAAAAATTGAACTTGACATCAGCATTTCTTTTTATATATAACTCATGCCATACCACCCCTCTAAGCTTACTCTTAAAACATTGTATCCTGTATTCATTAATAAGCCTCACTGCTTTGTATGAACCTGCCTCCGGGCTGTAAGGCGTCGTACCATTTATTTTCATGAACTGTGCGTCATGAGCGAATAGTCTATTAGTAATTGGGTACACATCAATGGCTTCAGCCTGAGTACTATCTATTAAACTGAAGCGCCAAAGAAACAGGTATGGGTATGCGTATTCAAATACAGAGACATGTAAACAGGCAGAATACGGCGCTGCGGTCGGCAGCGCCTATAAAATGGTTCAAATGGCTCTGAGCACTATGGGACTCAACAGCTGTGGTCATAAGTCCCCTAGAACTTAGAACTACTTAAACCTAACTAACCTAAGGACATCACACACATCCATGTCCGAGGCAGGATTCGAACCTGCGACCGTAGCAGTCGCGCGGTTCCTGACTGAGCGCCTAGAACCGCTAGACCACCGCGGCCGGCACAGCGCCTATAATAAGACAACAAGAGTCTGGTGCAGTTGTTAGATCGGTTACTGCTGCTACAACGGCAAGTTATCAAGATTTAAGTGAGTCTGAACCTGGTGTTATAGTCGGCGCACGGGCTATGGGACACAGCGTCTCCGAGGTAGCGCTGAAGTTGGGTTTTCCCGTACGACCATTTGATGAGTGAACCGCGAATATCAGGAATCCAGTAAAACATCAAATCTCCGACATCGCTGCAGCCGGAAAAAGATCCTGCAAGAATGGGGCCGACGACGACTGAAGAGAATCGTTCAACGAGACAAAAGTACAACCCTTCAGCAAACCGCTGCAAATTTCAATGTTGGGCCATTAACAAGTGTCAGCGTGCGAACCATTCAACGAAACATCATCGATATGGGCTTTCGGAGCCGAAGGCCCACTCGTGCACGCTTTACACCTCGCTTGGGCCCGTCAACACCGACATTGGACTGTTGATGACTGGAAACATATTGCCTGGTTGGACGAGTTTCGTTTCAAATTGTATCGAGCGGATGGACGTCTACGGATATGGAGACAACCTCATGAATCCATGCACCCTGCATGTCAGCAGGGAACCGTTCAAGCTGTTGGAGGCTCTGTATTGGTGTGGGGCGTGTGCAGTTGGAGTGATATGGGACTCCTGATACGTCTAGATACGACTCTGATAGGTGACATGTACTTAAGCATCCTGCCCGATCACGTGCATCCATTCATGTCTAGTGCGCATTTCGATGGACTTGGGCAGTTCCAGCAGGACAATGCGATACCCCACAAGTCCATAATTGTTATAGAGTGGCTCCAGGAATACTCTTTTGAGTTTAAACACTTCTGCTGGCCACCAAATCCCCCAGACATGAACATTATTAAGCATAGCTGGGATACCTTGCAACGTGCTGTTCAGAAGAGATCTCCACCCTCCAGTTCCCTCCAGAACTATTTCAGACATTAGTCTAGTCCATTCCACGTCTGCGTGCTCGCGGGGGCCCTGCAGGATAATATGCAGGTGTACCAGTTTCTTTGGCTCTTCAGTATAAATTGTTTCCAGTCAGTGTCCTACTATTTTGCTGCATACAAGTTGGAAGACTGCCAATCCTTTAAGAAATCTACATTAAAATTTCCACAGACCACTAACTGTTTCTGCTTGTGTCACCGGTAGCTCAATAATGCATCTGGGTTTGCGAAGGGGTTACGATGTGATTACTGTACAATGTGGCAATCCTCCCTTGTGTTGGTCATACGTGTTCGACCGAAACCTTGTGACAGGTATGCCTGCCCTCACGTTCCCATGCAGCCCAACATCGAGCCACAGTCACATCCGAATGCCCCACAAAGCTGGATTCGCACGATTCGCCCCACTGGTGAAATAGACACCCACAATGAGGACCCTTTCAAGCTCTATCATGTTTTGATACCGCTATTTAGCACCAGTCCGCGGCATACAGGGTGTTTCAAAAATGACCGGTATATTTGAAACGGCAATAAAAACTAAACGAGCAGCGATAGAAATACAGCGTTTGTTGCAATATGCTTGGGAGAACAGTACATTTTCAGGCGGACAAACTTTCGAAATTACAGTAGTTACAATTTTCAACAACAGATGGCGCTGCAAGTGATGCGTAAGATATAGAAGACAACGCAGTCTGTGGGTGCGCCATTCTGTACGTCGTCTTTCTGCTGTAAGCGTGTGCTGTTCACAACGTGCAAGTGTGCTGTAGACAACATGGTTTATTCCTTAGAACAGAGGATTTTTCTGGTGTTGGAATTCCACCGCCTAGAACACAGTGTTGTTGCAACAAGGCGAAGTTTTCAACGGAGGTTTAATGTAACCAAAGGACCGAAAAGCGATACAATAAAGGATCTGTTTGAAAAATTTCAACGGACTGGGAACGTGACGGATGAACGTGCTGGAAAGCTAGGGCGACTGCGTACGGCAACCACAGAGGGCAACGCGCAGCTAGTGCAGCAGGTGATCCAACAGCGGCCTCGGGTTTCCGTTCGCCGTGTTGCAGCTGCGGCCCAAATGACGCCAACGTCCATGTATCGTCTCATGCGCCAGAGTTTACACCTCTTTCCATACAAAATTCAAACGCGGCAATCCCTCAGCGCCGCTACCATTGCTGAACGAGAGACATTCGCTAACGATATAGTGCACAGGATTGATGACGGCGATATGCATGTGGGCAGCATTTGGTTTACTGACGAAGCTTATTTTTACCTGGACGGCTTCGTCAATAAACAGAACTGGCGCGTATGGGGAACCGAAAAGCCCCATGTTGCAGTCCCATCGTCCCTGCATCCTCAAAAAGTACTGGTCTGGGCCGTCATTTCTTCCAAAGGAATCATTGGCCCATTTTTCAGATCCGAAACGATTACTGCATCACGCTATCTGGACATGGGTACAAACTGCCTTAGACGACACTGCGAACACCTCGTGGTTTATGCAAGATGGTGCCCGGCCACATCGCACGGCCGACGTCTTTAATTTCCTGAATGAATATTTCGATGATCGTGTGATTGCTTTGGGCTATCCGAAACATACAGGAGGCGGCTTGGATTGGCCTCCCTATTTGCCAGACATGAACCCCTGTGACTTCTTTCTGTGGGGACACTTGAAAGACCAGGTGTACCGCCAGAATTCAGAAACAATTGAACAGCTGAAGCAGTACATCTCATCTCCATGTGAAGCCATTCCGCCAGACACGTTGTCAAAGGTTTCGGGTAATTTCATTCAGAGACTACGCCATATTATTGCTACGCATGGTGGATATGTGGAAAATATCGTACTATAGAGTTTCCCAGACCGCAGCGCCATCTGTTGTTGAAAATTGTAACTACTGTAATTTCGAAAGTTTGTCTGCCTGAAAATGTACTGTTGTCCCAAGCATATTGCAACAAACGGTGTATTTCTATCGCTGCTCGTTTAGTTTTTATTGCCGTTTCAAATATACCGGTCATTTTTGAAACACCCTGTATGTGATTGCTTTACAGTGGTCAGTCATCATCTGCCGCTATTCACATCCCCTATTACCCTACCCGGCTGAGGTGTCTACATGTACAAAGTTACACTGACATCCGACCATGTCGTCTGGGTGCTTTTTTTCCAAGCAATGTAATTGTAAGAGGTGCCACGAGTGGGCAGCATTAACAAAGTCTGCAGGCATTATTTGAGCTACTTGCAGCCTGTGATCCATGTTTTCCACACAATAAATGGAGTTTTTACGAATCGAATGTGGAATACCTGGAGCATTTGTTGAGAGTAAAGAAGAGGTAATTCAGAAGCAGGACATTAGCTAATTATCAATTAGCTAATAAAAATTAGGATAAAGTTTTTCAGGGTAGAATCATGCCAGAAAACATAGCTTCAGCTAAATGTTGCTCCGAACAGCCACCTATCCAGCGACGTTCACCTCAGACAAACAGCTTACGGTAACTACTCACGCGTCGGATTTTGGCACTGGCGCAGGACTGTCGAACGTATATTGATGAGCCAAAACATTATGATCACTACTCACCGCGAGATAAAATGCCAACTGGTACGCAGCAGGCACGTGATGCGATAAGACAAGTATAAAGGCGGAGCAGAGACGAATGGGGCGTTATGGGCCGCAAATGGCCCGATGACTGGGAACGAGCATCTCGGAAACGGCGAAGCTGGACAGATGTTGATGTGCTCCTGTTGTGAACATCTATGGAAAGTGGTTGAAGGCCAGTGAAACCATGAGTAGCCCACAAGTTTTTTATCTCCACACCTCATCACAGAATGTGGTGGTCGAAGGTTTCCGGCTCTGCAAAGCACGTCTGGCGGCGATCTGTAGCAGATCTGACGACAAGAGTACAGTGATGGTGCACCCACAAATGTTTCAGAGAGTACCGTTCAGTGCACATTGTTGAAAATGTAGCTCCGCAGCAGAAAACCCGTACTTGTTGCCTTGTTGACCAAATGACATCATCAATTACTATTGCAGTGAGCAGGAGATAATTGAGATTGAATAATTGGTCAGTGTAAACTTGACGCCTGGTCGGGTGAATCACATTTCTTGTTACACCAAGTCGACGGCCATATCCCAATATATCGTCATCCAGGCAAACAGATGCAGGTCGGAGAGAGCAGTATTATGCTATGGGAGAGATTCACGTGAGCTTTCATGTGAACTATAGTAGTTATCGATGGCACCAAGGCAACTGTGGACTACGTGAACATTATTGCAAACAATCTGCGCCCCTTCATACTCGTACATACGAATTCCCTGACGGCGATGGCATCTTCCAGCAAGATAACTGTCCGTGTCACAAGGTTAGAAAAAAATGGTTCAAATGGCTCTGAGCACTATGCGACTTAACTTCCGAGGTCAGCAGTCGCCTAGAACTTAGAACTAATTAAACCTAACTAACCTAAGGACATCACACACATCCATGCCCCTAGGCAGGATTCGAACCTGCGACCGTAGCGGTCGCTCTGTTCCAGACTGTAGCGCCTAGAACCGCACGGCCACTCCGGCAGGCCCACAAGGATGGAATTGTTTTATAGAGTAACATGGCAGTTAACTAACATAGATGTCCAGGCCGCCTTATTCGCCTGATCTGAAGCGATGGAACACGTCTAGAATGCTATCGGGTGCCATCTCCGCATCCAAAACCCATCCGCCTATAGTTTACAGGAATTTCGTCACCTGTGCGTAGATATCTAGTGCCGCATACTCCAAAAACTTACCGAGGACTTGTCGAATGCATGCCGAGCAAATTCGCTGCAATATAACCTTCCAAATGTGGACAAAGATGCTATTAAACAAGTGCGCAAATGTTTTGCCTCATCAGTGTGTGTGTAGTGTGTAGTGTTTGTGTGTGTGTGTGTGTGTGTGTGTGTGTGTGTGTGTTTGTGCAAACGGCACAGAACAACTGATTACACTCACACCCAACGTTAACGGTGCCCCAAGGCAACTGTTCACGCATGAAGGAGGCATTTATAATCAACAAATATCTAGATCTACATCTACGTGATTACTCTGCTATTCACAATAAAGTGCCTGGCAGAGGGTCCAATAAACCCCTTCATGCTGTCTCTCTACCGTTCCACTCTCGAACGGCACGCGGGAAAAACGAGCTCTTAAATTTTTCTGTGCGAGCCCTGATTTCTCTTACTTTATCGTGATGATCATTTCTCCCTATGTAGGTGGGTGCCAACAGAATGTTTTCGCAATCTGAGGAGCAAACTGGTGATTGAAATTTCATAAGAAGATCCCGTCGCAACGAAAAACGCCTTTGTTTTAATGATTTCCACTCCAATTCACGTATCATGTCTGTGACACTATCTCCCCTATTTCGCGATAATACAAAACGAGCTGCACTTCTTTGTACTTTTTCGGTGTCATCCGTCAGCCCAACCTGATGCGGATCCCACACCGCACAGCAATTCTCCAGAATAGGGCGGACAAGCGTAGTGTAAGCTGTCTATTTGGTAGACCTGTTGCACCTTATAAGTGTTCTGCCAATGAATCGCAGTCTTTGGTTTGCTCTATCCACAATATTATCTATGTGATCGTTCCAATTTAGGTTATTTGTAACTGTAATCCCTAAGTATTTAGTTGAATTTACAGCCCTCAGAAAAAAACAAATATCCCACTAACATCTACAGGACAGAGTTTCATTTGATAGCGGGTTATAAGCCCCTGATTCCACTGTCTGGCCCCAAACAACAAGCTCTTGGGCAAAGAGAGTACATTCCAGAGTGCAATGCGGTTGCTAGTTGTCCATGGATTCTCTAATTACGATTACATAATGGCCACTACGACGACGTCAGCAACCATTTGTACCCATGTCACCATATTTGCCATATGGAGGGGAGCCACTACGATTGTTTATGACAGTGGTCTTGAATTTACAATATATTCATTCCAAAGATTATGTAAACAAAATGGCGTAGAGCATTTGTCCACCATTCAGTTTCATCTACCTTCAAATTCTGAGGTGAAATGTTTGGTCAGGACATTTAAAACAAACATACGGAAATTTATAACAATCAGTTCTGGTAAAAAAAGAAACAGATCTTATCACAACTTACAGGTCCGTCTCTATAGCTGGACGTAACCATGTACTCTCTCTGACTCTCTGCGTGCAGTCCAGCAAGCCCACTGCCCATTCATACAGTCATATCATCATATGAGTTCCTATACAAAGGCTTACAATTCTGGCTCAGAAATTTTTCATGTGACCAGTCATCTGCAGGTGCTTCAAGACGAGGACTGGCTATGGCAATGGTAATACACACTGCCTCTCACCAGGTGACTTAAGTCATAAACGTCTCCATGAGGGCATGTTGCATCCTGCCAGCCACCATCATTACTACCTCCACCCCCACCATCAAAAACAAGAGGAAGCCAACAATGAATAACAATGGCAATCGAAGGAGGTGGAACTACCACAGCCCATAATTCACTTTCTACTTACACAATCAGTTATTCCCTACTCACATCGGAAAAGACGTTGTAGATCAAACGTCAAACTAAGATGTGTTCATGGAGGCAAAACCAGAGCCGCACTCTGAGCCACTACTGGAACACAATCCACCAAAGTATCACGAAGGCATAGAATCAGCTGGCACCACCATCCATACCATCAGCAGCAATGCACTTATTTGTTCCATACTTTAATTCTTAATTTCTTTACGTGTTTTGGGGTACTTGCATAGTTTAATTCAGAAATTTCTGGCGTATTATAATATTTGAGAATTGTAGCATAAAAAAATGGTTCAAATGGCTCTGAGCACTATGGGACTTAACATCTGAGGTCATCAGTCCCCTAGACTGAGAACTACTTAAACCTAAGGACATCACACACATCCATGCCCGAGGCAGGAATCGAACCTGCGACCGTAGCAGTCGCGCGGTTCCGGACTGAAGGGCCTGGAACCGCTCAGCCACCGTGGCCGGCAGTTGTAGCATCGTGTTTTAGTACCTCAATAGTGTAAATTCGCGTAGTCGTCAGTCATCTGTTTTTGTTTTGAACGACCAGTGTCGGTTGGTCACAGCCAGTGAGCTCCCCACCGCCGTTGGACAAGCAACAGCCAGCAGCAAGTCGTATACTCTTAGCTCACTTATTTGTTTCGTAGTTTAATTCTTAATTTCTTTGCATGTTTTTGGGTACTTGCAAAGTTTAATTCACAAATTTCTGTCATATTATAGTATTTGAGAGTTATAGCATCGCGTCTTAGTACCCGTATAGTGTAAATTCGCGTAGTCGTCAGTCATATGTTTGTTTTCAACGGCTTGTGAGATAAAAGAGAGGAAAAAATTCTTAGGAATGGATAGGGACTGCGCCTGTTGTGTACGGATTCAGGGGGAATTGGCCACCGTCCGTAAACAGCTGGAAGCTGTGTTGGCCGTGGTCGACAGGCTCCAGGCTGTTGCCCTGGGCCGCGGTGACATTGGGACACTCGAGGCGAGCGCTTTTGTGCCTCTGGAACCTATAGCATCGCCTGGGATCTCAGATGCCACTGTGCCCTCGGATTCGGACGTCCCTGCCGGTCGACACTTGCCTGACGGTGATTGGCGAACCGTGGCGGGGTCGCGGATCCCTGGGCGGAAGGTGAAAGTTGGTGCTGGCCGCAAGGCTGTACCCTTACGCCTCCGGAACAGGTTTGAGGTACTGACCACTGCTGAGAGTACTTCTGAACCAGCAAGGGTGGCCTCGCCTGTTGCGGCAGTGGTCGGTCTTTCTGAGAGGTCCGGACAAGCGCAGAAGGTGGGATTGCTTGTCACTGGGAGCTCCAATGTTAGGCAGGTGATGGAGCCCCTTAGGGATATGGCAGCTAAGGATGGGAAGACAGTCAATGTGCACTCCGTGTGCATACCGGGGGGAGTCTTCCAAGATGTGGAAAGGGTGCTTCCGGATGCCACGAAGGGTACAGGGTGCAGCCAACTGCAGGTGGTGGCTCATGTCGGCACTAATGACGTGTGTCGCTATGGATCGGAAGAGATTATCTCTGGTTTCCGGCGGCTATCTGAGTTGGTGAAGATTGCCAGTCTTGCTAGCGAGATGAAGGCAGAGCTCAGCATCTGCAGCATCGTCGGCAGGACCGATTGCGGACCTTTGGTACAGAGCCGAGTGGAGGGCCTGAATCAGAGGCTCAGACGGTTCTGCGACCGTGTAGGCTGCAGATTCCTCGACGCGAAATATGGTGGTGGGGTTTCGGGTGCCGCTAAATAGGTCAGGTGCCCACTACACACAGGAGGCGGCTACACGGGTAGCAGGGGCTGTGTGGCGTGGACTGGGAGGTTTTTTTTAGGTTAGAGGGTCTCGGGAGAGATCAAAAAAGGCTCCAGTCTCAACGGGTACAGGGCAAAGAAACGACAAGAATCGACCAAGCAACAGTCGGTATTGTAGTTGTAAATTGTCGTAGCTGTGTTGGAAAAGTACCAGAGCTTCAAGCGCTGACAGAAAGCACTGAATCTGAAATCGTTATAGGAACAGAAAACTGGCTAAAGCAGGAGATAAATTCTGCCGTAATTTTTACAGAGGCGCAAACCGTCTTCAGAAAGGATAGATTAAATAAAGTAGGTGATGGTGTGTTTGTGTCTGTTCGTAGTAGTTTATCTTGTAGTGAAGTAGAAATAGATAGTTCCTGCGAATTACTATGGGTAGAGGTTATACTCAACAGCCGTATCAAAATAATAACTGGCTCCTTCTACCGACCCCCCGACTCAGATGGCACAATAAGCTGAACGGTTCAAAGAAAACTTGTATATCATTACAAATAAGTACCTCACTCATACAGTTATAATTGGTGGAGACTTCAATCTACCCTCTATTTGTTGGCGAAAGTACATGTTCAAAGCCGGTGGTAGACAGAAAACATCTTCCGAAATTGTACTAAATGCTTTCCCTGAGAACTACTCTGAACAATTAGTTCATGAGCCCACACGAACTGTAAATGGTTGTGAAAACACACTTGACCTCTTAGCCAAAAATAATCCTGATCTAATAGAAAGCGTCATGACGGATACAGGTGCCGGCACGGTAGCTCAGCGTGTTCGGTCAGAGCGTTAACTCCCTTTGTAATAAAAAAACTGAGTTAATCGATCAACAACGAACTTAAACGGATTTAAAAAAAAAAGCTAATTATGTAAGTGTAGACCAGATATCGCTCAAATTCAAAGATACAGTATCGACATCAATAGATAGATTCATACCGCGTAAGTTAATAAGAGACGGGACTGATCCACAATGGTACACAAAACACATCAGAACACTATTCCAGAAGCAACGAAAAAAGTATGCCAAATTCAGAAGAACGCAAAATCCCCAATACTGGCTAAGTTTCACGGAAGCTCGGAATTTAGTGCGGACGTCAATGCGAGATGCTTTTAATAGTTTCCACAATGAAACATTGTCTCAAAATATGGTAGAAAACCCAAAGAGTTTCTGGTCGTATGTAAAGTACACTAGTGGCAAGAAACAGTCAATACCGTCACTGCACGACAGCGATGGAAGTGTTATCGATGATGGTGCCACTTAAGCGGAGTTACTAAATACAGTTTCCCGTAATTCCTTTCGAAACCAGAACAGCTGTTAGCATGAGTGACATAAAAATAAATATCTTAGGTGTTGCGAAACAACTCAAATCACTTAAGAAAGGCAAGTCTTCCGGTGCAGATGGTATACCAATCAAGTTCCTTTCAGAGTATGCAGACACAATAGCGCCTTTCTTAGCAATCAAATACAACCGCTCACTTGACGAAAGGTCTGTTCCTAAAGACTGGAAAGTAGCACAGGTCACACCAATATTCAGGAAAGGTTGGTTGGTTTGTTTGGGGAAGGAGACCGGACAGCGTGGTCATCGGTCTCATCGGATTAGGGAAGGATGGGGAAGGAAGTCGGCCGTGCCCTTTCAGAAGAACCATCCCGGCATTTGCCTGGAGTGATTTAGGGAAATCACGGACAACCTAAATCAGGATGGCCGGACGCGGGATTGAACCGTCGTCCTCCCAAATGCGAGTCCAGTGTCTAACCACTGCGCCACCTCGCTCGGTTCCGGAAAGGAAATAAGAGTAATCCATTGAATTACAGACCCCTATCACTGACCTCAATTTGCAGTATGATTTTGAAGCAGATACTGTACTCGAACTTGTTGATACATAACCAACTTATTGATACATAACCAACACGGATTCAGAAAATACCGTTCTTGTGCAACACAGCTAGCTCTTTATTCCCAAGAAGTAATGAGTGCTGTCGTCAAGGGATCTCAGATCGATTCCATATTCCTAGATTACCAGAAGGCTTTTGATACCGTTCCTCACAAACGACTATTAATCAAATTGCGTGCATATGGAGTATCGTCTCAGTTGTGTGACTGGATTCGTGATTTCCTCTCAGAGAGGTCACAGTTCGTAGTGATAGACGGTAAATCATCGAGTAGAACAGAAGTGATATCTGGCGTTCCGCAAGGTAGTGTCATATACCCTATGCTGTTCCTTATTTACATAAATGATCTAGGTGATAATCTGAGCAGCCCCCGTAGATTGTTTGCGGATGATGCTGTAATTTACCGTCTAGTAAAATCATCAAACGATCAATTCCAATTACAAAATGATCTAGAGAGAATTTCTGTATTGTGCGAAAAGTGGCAATTGGCACTAAACAAAGAAAAGTGCGAGGTCATCCACATGGGTACTAAAAGACATCCGATAAATTTTTGGTGTACGATAAATCGCACATAGGTCTTTCCAATTTAAGTTGCTCGTAATATTGTGGGGAAGGTGAAACAAAGACTGCGCTTTGTTGGCAGAACACTTAGAAGATGCGACAAACCCACTAAAGAAACAGCCTACATTACACTTGTCTGTCCTCTGCTGGAATATTGCTGCGCGGTGTGGGATACTCACCAAGTAGGATTGACGGAGCACATCGAAAAAGCGCAAAGAAGGGCAGCCCGTTTCGTGTTATCGCGCAATAGGGGTGAGAGTGTCACTGGTATGATACGCAAGTTGGGGTGGCAATCACTGAAACGAAAGCGGTTTTCTTTGCGGCGAGATCTGTTTACGAAATTTCAATCTCCAACTTTCTCTTCCGAATGCGAAAATATTTTTTTGACACCCACCTACGTAGGGAGAAATGATCATCATAATAAAATAAGAGAAATCAGAGCTCGAACGGAAAGATTTAGGTGCTCCTTTTTCCCACGCACCATTCGGGAGTGGAATGGTAGAGAAGTAGTATGAAAATGGTTCGATGAACCCTCTGCCAATCACTTAAGTGTGAATTGCAGAGTAACCATGTAGATACAGATGTACAGGAACTGGACAATCACGCCCTGGACATGCGACAGGACCCTTTGGTAGGTATTCCAACACCTCTCTCTCCGCATTCATTGGCCCTATGTGCCGATTGATGAGTGGTTAGTGACTGATATCGATTCACGTTCACTCCCCAACCGAAGTATTAACTACAATGGGCAGTCATAGACAGTCAGGGCACTTTGGCCGGCGCAACTGACGTGTGCTGTGGGCGTGGCCGTCGACGCGAGACCATTAATAAATTTTGCCGTGGAGGCGACTCATGCACTCTTGTGCATTCTATGAAGCCTCAGTTAAAGCCTTAAATCAATATTTAGAGTCGGACGTTACCTGGTAGTTTAGTTCGACTTGAATTACTCTCTGGACACATATACACTGAGGTCATAAAAGTCATGGGATATGATCTATTATAATATCGAACCTCTTTTTGCCCAGTGTAGTGCAGCATCTCGACGTGGCATGGATCCAACAAGCCGTTGGAGCCCCCTGCTCCTATAGCTGTCCATTTTGAGCACCAACTAACCTCTCGATTATGTCCCATAAATGTTCAATGGGATTCATGTCGGGCGACCTGGGTGACCAAATCATTCGCTCGAAATGTCCAGAATGTCCTTCAATCCAATCGCGAACAATTGCGGCCTGATGCTGAAGCGCATTGCCATCCATAAGCCTTCCATCATTGTTTGGGAAATTTAAGTCCTCGAAGGGCTCCAGATGGTCTCCAAGTATCCGAACATAACCATTTCCATCAATGATCGGTTTAGTTGGAGTAGAGGACCCCGTCCATTCCATGTGAACACAGCCCACACTGTTATGAAGCCACCACCAGCTTGCACAGTGCCTTGTTGACAACTTGGGCCCGTGGCTCCGTGCGGTCTGCGCCACACTCGAACCTTACCGATAAGTTCAAATGGTTCAAATGGCTCTGAGCACTATGGGACTCAACTGCTGAGGTCATTAGTCCCCTAGAACTTAGAACTACTTAAACCTAACTAACCTAAGGACATCACACACATCCATGCCCGAGGCAGGATTCGAACCTGCGACCGTAGCGGTCTCGCGGTTCCAGACTGTAGCGCCAGAACCGCTCGGCCACCAGCGGCCGGACTTACCGATAAGTCTTACCAACTGAAATCGGAACTCATCTGGCCAGGCCACTGCTTTACAACCCTATCGGGTCCAGACGATATGATCACGAGCCCAGGAAAAGCTCTGCACGCGATGTGCTGTCAGCAAAAGCACTCTCGACATCCGTCGACCGCCATAGCCCATTAACGCGAAATTTCGCCACACTGTGCTAACGGATACGTTCGTCGTACGTCCCACATTGCTTTCTGCGGTTATTTTATGTCGTGTTCCTTGTCTGTTAGCACTGACAACTCTACGGTAACGCCGCTGGCCTCGGTCGTTAAGTGAAGACAGTCGGCCATTGCATGCCTGAAATTTGCTATTCTCGGCACACTATTGACACTGTGGATTTCTGAATGCTGAATACCCTAACGATTTGCGAAATGGAATGTCCAATGCGTCTAGCTCAACTATTATTCCGCGTTCAAAGTCCGTTGATTACCGTCGTGGGGCAATAATGTCGTCGGAGACCTTTCCACATGAATCACCTGAGTACAAATGACATCTCCACCAGTGCACTGCCCTTTTATACCTTGTCGCTTACGATAACCTTCACTGCATTCTGAATTCAGCTTGACCTCAGCCGTACACTATGTGAACTCTTTAATTACAGACAGCACGGACCTGCCTGTTTGTTCCACCGGTCTCCACGAAACCATCTGCGTGAGTGTTGAGGAACTTTGGTTCTATTCGCTACCGAGCACGGTAGAAAAATATGGGACGCAATAGCAATCTCTATAAATAAAAATGTAAATGTTCGTTTGTACAGAACGTAAATGTACGAAAGTTCTGTACATATGCAGGGAGAGAGAAGAAGGTTGTTGCATCCGCCTTATGACGACAATGCACACGACGTGGAGCGGTCAGGACTTATGAGTGGACATCCAGGGCTGCCTTTAAATGACAGAACATGAAATTGGGTAAAATGAAGTGAATGTATTTCGGGTTACGAAATACATACATCAAAAAAGTTTTGCATCACTTCGGTTCCGAGAGTTCCGGAACCTGTACAGAAAATTGGAACAGAGATCAATATAAACATCATTTCTGCCCTTTTTATTACTCATGAAAACTACACATTCTATGTTGTACCACCATACACCGAGACCTTCAGAGGTTGTGGTCCAGAGTGCTGTACACGCCGGTGCTTCTAATGCCACCCCAAAACAGCAGGGAACCTCCACCTTGCTGCATTCGCTGCACAGTGTGTCTAAGGCGTTCAGCCTGGCTAGGTTGCCTCCAAACACGTCTACGACGATTGTCTGGTTGAAGGCATATGCGACACTCATCGGTGAAAAGAACGTGATGCCAATCCCGAGCGGTCTATTCGGCATGTTGTTGGGCCCATCTGTACCGCGCTGAATGGTATCGTGGTTCCAAAGATGGGCCTCGCCATGGGCGACGAGAGTGAAGCTGCGCATCATGCAGCCTATTGCGCACAGTTTGAGTCGTAACACGACGTCCAGTGGCTGCACGAAAAGCGGTATTCAACACTGTGGCGTTGCTTTCAGGGTTCCTCCGAGCCATAATCCGTAGGTAGCGGTCATCCACTGCAGTAGTAGCCCTTGGGCGGCCTGAGCGAGGCATTTCATCGACAGTTCCTGTCTCTCTGTATCTCCTCCATGTCCGAACAATATCGCTTTGGTTCACTCCGAGACGCCTCGACACTTCCCTTGTTGAGAACCCTTCCTGGCAGAAAGTAACAATGCGGATGCGATCGAACTGCGATATTGATCGTCTAGGCATGGTTGAACTACAGACAACGCGAGCCGTGTACCTCCTTCCTGGTGGAATGACTGGAACTGATCGGCTGTCGGACCCCCTCCGTCTAATAGGCGCTGCTCATGCATAGTTGTTTTTTGGGAGGGTTTAGTGACATCTCTGAACAGTCAAAGGGACTGTGTCTGTGATACAATATCCACAGTCAACGTCTATCTTCAGGAGTTCTCGGAACCGGGGTGATGCAAAACTTTTTTTTGATGAGTGTACAAGGGGCGCCACTGGGTTGGAAATTACCAGGTGAAGGCCAATGCAGGAGGACGAACAACAACATAAAGGGGCAACGGAAGGGGAGGTGGTTCATGTTAAATTATGTTGGTTTCCAGTTACGGAACGCAGAGCTGGAGGCTCTCCCTCCTAAGAATGTCGTCTGTTTTGCTCGAGGTCTGGAACACAAGAGAGAGAGGCAACTGTGTTCGGCACTGCAGAATCCTCCAGCGTCCACGCACGTGACCTGTATCCCAAGCACGCTATTGACTAAAACCGACAGCATAAAGGAGCTAGCAGTTTCAGCAGAGGGCTCAAGGCGTCTAATGTCAGCAGCTTGCAGGCAACGTTTGTCACGTAGGCACAGCGGAGGCTGCTCTGGGAGAAAACATGTAAGAATTTGACTGGGGCCTTTGAAAAAGAAATTTAAACTAATTTCCTAAATATTCACTGACTGGCGGCCAGCCGGTATGTTCCTTCCCCCTGCCAGAGGAGTGGTGACGTATGTTGCTTACAAAAGGGTGTCAGTCACTCGGAAAGACGGGTTGTCCTAGTAGGGGCCTTGAAACTGTGGGAGGGATCTGTTATAATTGTGTTCATTTAGTGTAAGTAGGAGCGGACTTACATGTAGTCAAGTTTTTCACATTTCACCAGATAAGTATAGTAAAATATTAAATATTCAAATTTTGTGTAGAGATATAATAGTTCCTGTAATAATTGAAATCATCATTGTCCACATACTCAGATTTTAAAATAAGCTATGTTAAAATCGTGCCAGAGAGCTTCATAAAAGGGGAATGAACTACTATGGTTTCTGTTAGACTGAGGGGGGAAAATCTATTATTAATTTACTGTTGCAGTACTGAAATGAGTGTCATTGGAAGTTGATGCTGGCCGAACTGAATCAAAACTGATCTTTTAATGGTTTGCACGCGTTCTTAGGAATGTGTAGTTGTTTGCATTGTCTGGAAAATATTAATCTCGATGCTACATGACGGAATCAATTCCAAAGTATAACATATGCCATCAGGATGACAGACTACTTAAGTCCAAAACAAATGCATTTGGGTGACACACATAATAAATTAACGTCATGCCAACATTACACCCGACGTGGGTAAGAACTGGATTCAGTACATTTGAGAAAGAGTGATAAGAAAGATAAAATCTTGCTATATCATCTGACTATTTTTACGGGTAGTAGTTGCATAAAATTCCACGGGCTACAACATACTAACACATTTCACTAGAATGTAGAATGCAGTTAACAAGATGAAGTGATAGACTATCATAAATCACGTGAAAACTTTATATACATTATCCCACGTTAAAATACGTTAGTTCAAAACCGTTTCCTATACCGACAAAATACTGGAATTACCTATCAAATCAGGGGATAGCAAGGGCTACATTTCAAAATCTATGAGTTTCTAATATAAAGATTCCATTTACTCCCTTTCAGACGCCTTGTATTACCTCATAGAGTAACAGGCCTTCAGAACATGGCATATTGCAATACTTCGGAATACACAGCAAGAATAACACTCAAAATTACTCAGTAGTTTAAACAGGAAGAGGGTAGCATAAGCTGGCCACAGCTTCTAATAGACTGTCACTGCTTCTCGTTCGATATATCATGGGAAATGGCCAATACAGCCAAATAATAGTGAAAATCTCAGAAAATCAATAGAGAAGATTTACCTATTAATTTAAAAACCATTTTAAATTACCTCATGGGGTAATAGTCCTTATGCACATCACTTAATTTTTCATATAAATTAATTTGTCATAACTGAGGCAAATGATAATTAACAAGGTGGAAATATGATCGAGATGTGGTCTGAATGGTTACTGGTTTGTCCGACAGATAATGTAAGTCTCATCAATGGGTAACAATAACCAATATTTCTCATGAGTTAGTGCTCAAGATCCAACACAGTATTGTCCAACTGCCAAATGAGGATCTGGTATGACCTTCAATATTTGTAGGGTGAATACATCTAGCGTAAGGGCTTCCTAGAAATATTACAGTTTTGACTTATAGTCATTAATTGTAGAAAACATATACTCCTTTAAATACTTACCTGATTCCCAGAACCACAAAATAAAATTGTCAACATATATCACCCCGTTACATCACAATTACGAAAATAACATGAAACAAAAGCGCTTGAGGGATCAGATCTGTGGTAAATCGTTAATATGCCTTACCTTACTTAAGAATATTGCTCATTATCTGATCAGAACAAGGCACCACTCTCCCTTCTGCTGAAAACACAGGAAAAGTTACTAATTCCCTTTATCCAAGAAGATAAAACATGAAAATACTCCAAGAAAGTAAAAGATCTAGTGCTCAGGCTAACACACAGATTTTACTTCTTTCCCAATAGCGTCATTCAACCACAATGTTCTACAAACATAATACAATAATTATTAACAAACTGTCGCCTATAACTAAATTATAAGTAGGAAAACTGGAGGACACGACCAGAACAGCGCTTATTTGTTTATCAATTGAAAATGAGGATCGCTTACAACATCATTTTTCCTCTAAGGTGACCAAATTCAAAAAAGGTGTGTCTCTTGTCAGGTGTTCTTACAAATTTACGTTTTTGAAATTTTCAGAGAATTTCATATGGCATAGAATAAGCTTGTAAAACATGAAGTTATATGCATGGATAAATACACTTGCAGGACTCTAGAAAAGAGGATTAAAATGTGTGTCCACAGTTTCAAAAAACTAACAACATCATCGTCCTATTCATAAAACTTCACATAAAGAAAGGGAAAGAATGCAGTGAGTATATAATCACTTCATTAAATATGAAAAGGTTCACGGTTAGATTGCGGTTCCACGTGACCGTAGCGCACGCAGTTTGTGAACAAACTAACCTCTGACTGGAGAAGAGCAGGTGACTTGCACGGCAGGGAAGAAGATACATGCATGTAGAGCTTCTAGGCTAATGTTTTCCCAATATTTGAGGATTCAGCAATGTTTACCTTGTGGGTGGTTAATCTATTAACGCCACGTTTTACGGTATTTCTTATAAAATATTTGTTATTTTATGATTGAAGTGAACCAAACAGTTATTAATATTTAGTTTACCTTTTTCATTTAACAGAAAAATTGAAATGTAACATTACATGGCTATAGAAACATAGGCTCGGAACTTGCGCGGTAATTTGTAATTATTAAATGTAATGAGTTAGGAACTCGGTACCAATGTCTTCAGATATGGGTGTTATGCAATAACAACCTGTGGCTATTTATTAGTTTTGCATGTAGAAAGCCACTTGTAAAAGAGTTGTCTATTTTTTATTTAAAAGGAGATACTTAAGATAAGCGACATTTAATTGTACAAAGGTGGAGGAAAGAATAGTTTCATCATACAACGAAACGAATTTCTATTAAGTTTCTTCTATCATTTATCCAATATTCATATTATGTACTGCATGATAGGTTTGCTGTTTGTTCAGTTGTTGTAAAAACTTTATTTTTTGAAGGTGATGTTACGTGTGCAGTTTCCCTCACAATGACCAATTCGCTATAAGAATATCTGAATTATCACTCGTTCTACCGAGCCTGTGTACGAAATCGAGTTAATTATTTTTCAATTCGTATATGTATGACTATAATAAGACATATAAATACATAAAAAATATTCCTCTCCACTTTGCCAGTTGCGATAATATCTCAGGAATCGAAAAATTTTCACACGAATTGCTTCAGTTTTCGACTGGGAAGAAACGCAATTGCATATAACTGGTATCAAGTTTATTGCTACTTTTATTAACGTATATTTACAACACACAGCTGAGAGCCGAGTGGTTCCCAAATGTCACTCTGGCAGTCTACGGCCCATCTTTTTCTTCAATCTGGGTCATTAGGAAATCTAAATATCCAAAAACAATTTTTGCAGTAGTTAGTGCAGTTCACAGCTGAGCAGCGACCCATATTCACGACGAATTCTTCAGTACATTTAAATAGAAATCTCCACTCGCGTCGTGACTTGTATGTAAATAAGTGTGAATATCCTACGCTTTGGGAATAGGCAGTTCAGCTCAGGTTAGAGGAATCTTGCGTACGCATTGGCTCTGAGCACTATGGGACTTAACGTCTATGGTCATCAGTCCCCTAGAACTTAAACCTAACTAACCTAAGGACATCACACAACACCCAGCATACGCATTCCACGGCACGAGTATGATGGGTCACAGTGCACAAGGTGACGGGTAAGGGCAGGGTGTATGTGATCACAAGTATCTGGACACCCGGGAAAACATACGTTTTTCATATTAGGTGCATTGTGCTGCCACCTACTGCCAGGTACTCCGTATCAGCGACCTCAGTAGTCATTAGACATCGTGAGAGAGCAGAATGGGGCGCTCCGTGGAACTCGCGGACTACGAACGTGGTCAGGTGATTGGGTGTCACTTGTGCCATACGTCTGTATGCGAGATTTCCACACTCCTAAACATCCCTAGGTCCACAGTTTCCGATGTGATAGTGAAGTGGAAACGTGATGGGACACTCACAGCACAAAAGCGTACAAGCCGACCTCGTCTGTTGACTGACAGAGACCGCCGACAGTTGAAGAGGGTCATAATGTGTAATAGGCAGACATCTGTCCACACCATCACACAGGAATTCCAAACTGCATCTGTATCCACTGCAAGTACTATAACAGTTAGGATTTCATGGTGGAGCGGCTGCTCATAAGCCACACATCACGCCGGTAAATGCCAAACGACGCCTCGTTTGGTGTAAGGAGCGTAAACATTGGACGATTGAACAATGGAAAAACGTTGTGTGGAGTGACGAATCACGGTATACAATGTGGCGACCCGGTGGCAGGGTGTGGGTATGGCGAATGTCCGGTGAACGTCATCTACCAGCGTGTGTAGTGCCAACAGTAAAATTCGGAGGCGGTGGTGTTACGGTGTGATCGTGTTTCTCATGGAGGGGGCTTGTACCCTTTGTTGTTTTGCGTGGCACTATCACAGCTGAGGCCTTCATTGACATTTTACGCACCTTCTTGCTTCCCACTGTTGAAGAGCAATTCGGAGATGACGATTGCATCTTTCAACACGATCGAGTAGCTGTTCATAATGCACGGTCTGCGGCGGTGTGGTTACACGACATTAAGATCCCTGTAATGGACTAGCCTGCACAGAGTCCTGACCTGAATAGTATAGAACACCTTTGGGGTGTTTTGGAACGTCGACTTCGTGCCAGGCCTCAGCGACCGACATCGATACGTCTCCCAAGTGCACCACTCCGTGAAGAATGGGCTGCCATTCCCCATGAAACCTTCCAGCACCTGATTGAGGGTTTAAGCTGTCATCAAGGCTAAGGGTGGGCCAACACGATACTGAATTCCAGAATTACGGATGGAGGCCGCCACGAACTTGTAAGAAATTTTCAGCCATGTGTCCGGATACTTCTGGTCACATAGTGTATTCCAGCGATATGACGCTAAGGACGTGTAAAAACGGAGGAAGACAATTCTGTCTGATAGCAGGTTAAATACAAATAACAATCGGCACAGAGCGGCACCAAATTTGTATGTGAACGATCTTCACTTTTGTACGGCGAAACCAAATGCAAGGCAGCACGGGAAACGACGTTTAAGAAGGCTCAGTTCACATCGTTAGTACAGTACTTGTTTCAATTTTAAAAAAGAAATAGTGTGACAGAGTGAGTTTCTGTGCTGAATTTCAGCAAACACAAAATTCAGAAAACGCTGGCCAGTCGTTTTAGGAATTTCTTGAATAAATAAAAACCACAAGAGAGTCACCTCAAGACGGCGAAAATTTTGATACACGAGGACCGAGGTGTGATAAGGAGTACCATAGTTATAATTTCCGATGAAAATTGCGCTGGTTAAGACATGGGCAGGGAAAGAGTGCTTATTGTGTTACTGGACACAGACGAGAAATATCTCATTAAGAACGACTGAAAGGAAAAGGTCTGTTACACGGACATGAGAATTAAAAATGTGCAGTTATTTTAACCCTTAGTGACACCTTGAAAGGAAAGAGAAAATAAATGCTCTGAACCGGCAAGAGACTTAGTTCATCTGTAAAGCAGTGGAACAGTGGAACATTTGTTAGATGGAAGTTAGATGAAAATTCGAAGTATCATAGTCTATTGAACAATGAAAGACAAACAGAATAGACAACGCAAAATACAGCACAACACTAAAATTCAACAACAAAGGCCGGCCGCTGTGATCGAGCGGTTCTAGGCGCTTCAGTCCGGAACCGCGCTGCTGCTACGGTCGCAGGTTCGAATCCTGCCTCGGGCATGGATGTGTGTGTTGTCCTTAGGTTAGGTAGGTTTAAGTAGTTCTAAGTCTAGGCGAATGATGACCTCCGATGTTAAGTCCCATAGTGCTTAGAGCCATTTGAACTATTTTGAACCAACAACAAAGCTGAATAATGCGAATAGCTTAATTCATCACATGAGAAGGACCTGTACAGTAGTTGAGAGAGAGTACCTTTAAACACCTCAAAATCTTCAGAAATACCTACATTTTTCACATAATACAAATAGGCATGCACCCGGGCCAGCCCTCCCACAAAAAAATATTAACTGTTACTTACAACCACTTAATATTTGTACTATATATAATACTCTCAGTACACTGTCACTCAAAACCTATGCAATAAATGACTTATAAATCATATGAGAATTGGACTTAATTACGGCAGACAAGACGAAGAAGAGGGAGAGTAGTGGTAACGTGTTGTGGAGTGGCTCGCTTATCGAAAGGCAACAGCTGTGCTGGTCCACGTGTCTATACCATCCGCTCTCTGCTTATAGTAAGCGATAAGAGATGACAGAAGCTGCAACTTAAAACGACTCCAAAAAAATTGTATCAACTGGAACCTCGGTGCATGGTGAAATGAATCATAGTTAACGGTTCTGCTCTGACCTCGGAGGGAGGGGGGGGGGGGGGGGCAAGTGGGGTAACAGCATGAAACAAACAGACGATTTATCATCATTGAATCATCTTCTCTCATACAATTAGCAATATAATTAGCGTTCACTCTATTCTCCCCGGGTTCCACAACGAAACATTCAAAACGTTATCTGTACAACAGAAACAACATCTCCGCGCGGAGTGGCCGCGCGGTTAGAGGCGCCATGTCATGGATTGTGCGGCCCCTCCCGCCGGAGGTTCATGTCCTCCCTTGGGCATGGGTGCGTATTTGTTCTTAACATAAGTTAGTTTAAGTAGTGTATAAGTCTAGGGGCCGATGACCTCAGCAGTTTGGTCCCATAGGAATTCACACACATTTGAAGATTTTCAATATCACTTAAGACAACTGACACAGGACCTATTGCCTGCACATAATTACCTTCAACCACATGAACGACAGGACTACTTGCCTGCTCACAAATAATCCGAAGAAAACAACCCCATACATATCTTCATACCTACAAAACTTCGTTGCCCGCTGGAGGATAACCACCAGAAGTCATTATATCCTCTCTTATCAACTTACAGGGGTACAACAGATCAGTACTCCTTCTCATTATAACATTTATTATGGTACATTACTTAATGCATCGTTGATTCTTGCATTACGTTAACCATCCGAGCAACTACCATTTACGAAAGGCCCGCCCGGTTAACCACGCAGCGGGAAGGCGTACCGGTCCCCGGCACGAATCCGCCCGGCAGATTTGTGTCGAGGATCGGTGTGCCGGCCAGCCTGTGGATGGTTTTTTAAGGCGGTTTTCCACCTGCCTCGGTGAATGCGGGCTGATTCCCTTATTCCGCGCCAGTTACACTTTGTCGGCGATTGCTGCACAAACACTCTCTCCACGTATGCGTACACCATAATTACGGTTGTTACATCCGGCTTATGACAACAATGTATAAATGGTCGAGCGGTCAGGAGGTGTGAGTGGGCATCCAGGGCTGCCATTAAAGGAGTGAATATATTTCGGATTATATAATACAGGGGCGCGCCTGGGGTGGTAGTTAAGAAGTGCAGCCCACTCTAGGAGGACGAACAACTAACTGAGTGGGAAACGAAAGGGGAAGTGGTTCACGATAGATTGTGTTGGTGGCAGGTCATGGAACGCAGCGCCGGAGGCTCTGCCTCCTAGGAGAGACGTGTCTTCTGCTCAAGGCCTGGATCACAAGAGAGAGAGGCAACTGTGTTCTGTACTGCATAATCATCCAGCGTCCACACACGTGACCTGTATCCCACGCACGCTATTGACCAATGACATTGACCAATGTCATGAATTCGCTAGCAATTTCAGCAAAGGGCAGAAATTGCTGTGTCTCATGTCAGCAACTTTAACTGGACAGAACTGACTCGGTTCTAAAATGCAGTTAACATGTGCCACGTAGGCACAGCGGAAGATGATCTGGGAGACACAATGTTGCATTCGATTGCGCACATATTTTTATATACCAATCTTCGAAAAATGTGTAACATACAGATAGATATGTAATTTATAAATTTATCAATTTCTTGACAAATTTATTTAATATTTTTACACAATACTCTAATAAACATTCGTGCCGACACAGTATATATATTTTAATATACACTGAAGAGCCAAAGAAACTCTCTCCTGCTTAATATCGTGTGGGGCCCCGCGAGCACGCAGAACTGCCGCAACACGACATGGCGTGGACTCGACTAATATCTGAAGAAGTACGGGAGGGAACTGACACCATGAATCCCGCAAGGCTGTCCATATATCCGTAAGAGTACGTGGTGGTGGAGATCTCTTCTGAACTGCACGATGCAAGGCATCCCAGATACGCTTAATAACATTCATGTCTGGGGAGTTTGATAGGCAGCGGAAGTGTTTAAACTCTGAAGAGTGTTCCTGGAGCCATTCTATAACAATTCTGGACTTGTAGGGTATCGCATTGTCGTGCTGGAACTGCCCACGTTCATCGAAATGCACACTAGATATGAATGGATGCACGTGATCGGGCAGGATGCTTCAGTACATGTCACCTATCAGAGTCGTATCTAGACGTATCAGGAGTCCCATATCACTCCAACTGCACACGCCCCACAGCAATACAGAGCCTCCAACAGCTTGAACAGTTCCCTGCTGACACGCCGGGTCCATGGTGTTGTGTTGGCAGAAGATCCAACACCGTGTTACGAGAGGAGGCCGAAATGCACGCGTTTAGCTCACGCAAGCTGGCGTGAGCAGGGAAGGACTATACTGACGTGAGGTCTGCAACATGACAAGGAATTAGAATTCAGAAAGCGAGCGGAATTAGTTCGATAATTAACTGTAATCCATTAATGATGAACGTCGCTCTTGACGGTACATGATTCACAATATTATTTGTTCAGAATACAGTCTTGAAGTAATTAGTTGCACTAACTGAATATGGCGCCTTGCTAGGTCGTAGCAAATGACGTAGCTGAAGGCAATTCTAAACTGTCGTCTCTGCAAATGAGAGCGTATGTAGTCAGTGAACCATCGCTAGCAAAGTCGGTTGTCCAACTGGGGCGAGAGCTAGGGAGTCTCTCTAGACCTGCCGTGTTGCGGCGCTCGGTCTGCAATCAATGATAGTGGCGGCACGCGGGTCCGACGTATACTAACGGACCGCGGCCGATTTAATGGCTACCACCTAGCAAGTGTGGTGTCTGGCGGTGACACCACACATGGATTCATGAGGTTGTCTCCATATCCGTACACGTCCATCCGCTCGATACAATTTGAAACGAAACTCGTCCGACCAGGCAATATGTTTCCAGTCATCAACAGTCCAATGTCGGTGTTGACGGGCCCAGGCGAGGCGTAAAGCTTTGTGTCCTGCAGTCATGAAGGGTACACGAGTGTTCAAAAACTGGTTCAAATGGCTCTGAGCACTATGGGACTTAACATCTGAGGTCATCAGTCCCCTAGAACTTAGAACTACTTAAACCTAACTAACCTAAGGACATCACACACATCCATGCCCGAGGCAGGATTCGAACCTGTGAACGTTGCGGTCGCGCGGTTCCAGACTGAAGCGCCTAGAATCGCTCGGCCGCACCGGCCGGCGGTACACGAGTGGGTCTTCGACTCCGAAAGCCCATATCGACGATGTTTCGTTGAGTGGTTCGCACGGTGACACTTGTTTACGGCCCAGCATTGAAATCTGCAGCAAGTTTCGGAAGGGTTGCTCTTCTGTCACGTTGAACGATTCTCTTCAGTCCTCGTTGGTCACGTTCTTGCTACATCTCTTTCCGGTCGCAGTGATGTCGGAGATTCGATGTTTCACCGGATTCCTGATATTCACTGTACACTCGTCAAAGGGTCGTACGGGAAAATCCCCAATTCATGGTTACCTCGGAAATGCTGTGCCCCATCGCTTGTGCACACCGACTATAACACCAGGTTCAGACTCACTTAAATCTTGATAACTTGCCATTCTAGCAGCAGTAACCCATCTAGCAACTGCGCCAGACACTTGTTGTCTTATATAGGCTTGCCGATGGCAGCGCCGTATTCTTTCTGTTTACATGTCTCTGTATTTGAATACGCATGTCAATACCAGTTTCTTTGGTGCTTCAGTGTATATGTAATAGTGAGACACTATTAGGAAACAGGAAAGTTGAATCTATGGGTTATCGGTTAATGATCTGAATACTGCTACAGAATCTGAATTTGCAATAACGATAAACAATGGTCAAGATCAGTGAAAGTCTGAAAGAGGAGATGTACAGAAAGGTGGGAGGGAATCGACGTACAAAGCGTGCAGGAGAAGATGGACAGAGAGAAGATGCAAGTGGAGGTGGAGAGAGGGATGCAGAAACGGGGGGGGGGGGGGGGGGGAGGAGATTATGGACATAGAGAGAGGGGGAGAGAGACGTTGTAGGAGGAGATAGGGAGAAAGGGGGAGGAGAACATAGACAGAGAAAAGGGGATGAGGTTGTATAACGTGTATGTTTCTATTGTCTATTGTCAAACCTCAATTTATGAAAGATGTTTATATTTTATTAGTAGGATTAAGTAGGAATAATTAATATTTGTCATATTGGAAATAATTGTAGTAGCAGGGAATGTCTGCACCAAAGTATTGTTGGCAGGAGAGACCGCACATTGATATAATTTTAAGAAGGGCGGGAGAGACCGCGTATGGATACATTTTAAGAAAACAGCGGGAAAGACCGCACATTGATACATTTTGTAATGGTAGCAGGGGTTGTCTGCACCAGAAAGCATTGTTGGCGGGAGAGACCGCACTTTAGCGTTAGTAGGAAGTCAGTAGTAAGCGAAATGTGAAGCGAGTCGGTAGCAGGTCTGAAGCGAGAGGTTGAGAGGAGCGGTGTACCTGCCAGCCACCTACTATGATTTACAAGAGATTATAAACGGATGTACAGAGACATCAGCTAACTATTATCGTAAGAGGAACTAATATTATTGAATTTTGTTTTTGAGAAACTCAAGACTACTGAAGGTATGTTTGCGCAATGCTAGTTGTAAGATAATTGTAAAAAGTAAGTCCCATTTGAACGTTTGTAAAATCATTTCATTCAAACTATAATCAATTTTTGCCAGCAATATTGCCTTACTGATTATAATTCATCCCAAAAACCATCAACGTAAAACTTTGCAAAATTTTATTGTTGTCAAGAAAAAGTTTAACTATGAATTACGTAACTTCAGTCAAATTAATTAAAGAATAACGTCAGCGTTGCTATTAAAGAATAACGTCAGCTTTGGTAATAAATACAGCCACTTATTATGGCAGCCCACCAGCAGCTAATAGAGTATAGTAACACAGAATAAGTATATTCATGTCGCAGTTCGATGTAGCAGTAACAGTAAAAAAGGTAAGGAACAGTTTTGGGTTATTGCAGGTAACGACTAAGGGCCACGACGACGACACGTTCTATGTTTCGTCGAAATAATCAGAAAGTCACTTTTAATAAGCAGCATTTAAATTTGTATGCGACTTTTGAGAAAGAGAATTAATTTCAAAGGGAAGCTTTCATTTGTTATTATTAAGCAAGAGATAGAAATCCTAAGGGAAGGTTTCATAGGTTATTGTAGAAGGGAAGGTTGCGTAACAAAAGAGGTATAGAGGAGATGGGAAGGTTTCAAGGTGATGGACAGAGAGATGGCTACGGGGGAGGAGATGGACAGACAGAGGGGGAAGGGGATATGGACAGAGACAGAGGAGATTCGGAGATTTGAAGGTATATCTAATTCCATTACATGTCAGAAACGTGTGCTTTACCTTTTCTCTCTATATTATTTAACCAGGCTGAGCCATAGCAACGCATGGCCAAGAACAGCTAGTAGGGAAAAATGTTGTGTCTAGACAAGACAGCCTAGACACAATGAGAGGAAGCCGAAAGGCACGCGTTTAGCTAAAGCAGGAAGGCGTGAGGTCTGAAACAGGATACGTAATGAATGCTATAAAGAAAAGTACGTAGCTTCTGGAATACTTAACTTTAATCCATCCTTTTGGTACATCTGGAGATTGTGGCGATACAAGTGAGACTCTTTAGATACATGCAATGTTACTAATGGCGCCTTGCTAGGTCGTAGCCATTGACTTAGCTGAAGGCTATTCTAACTATTGGCTCGGCTAATGAGCAATGCTTCGTCCATGTAGTCGCTAGCAAAGTCGTCCGTACAACTGGGGCGAGTGCTCTCCCGTATCTCGAGACCTGCCTTGTGGTGGCGCTCGGTCTGCGATCACACAGTGGCGACACGCGGGTCCGACATGTACTAATGGACCGCGGCCGATTTAAAACTACCACCTAGCAAGTGTGGTGTCTGGCGGTGACACCACAAAAAAGATCTTCCAAACTTGGTAAAAGTTTATGAAGACTCTTCTTCTTTTTGCAACAAACTAAGAAATAAGCTGCGGAACTAAATCCCACAGTCCAATCAAAGGTAGGAACACGGATAAAATGCATGCTGTGACACTGATGACCATTGCTGAAAAATATCACAAAAAGTCTTTTTTAATGTTTCTGCCCTTAGCCAGATTCATCGTCTAGAAATCGTCACACAGGGATAAGATTACTTTCAAGGAAAATGTGGAAGCCGGTGGCTCTGAATCGAAAGAAACGAAGTCAATTTCGTCTGCTAGAAAGAGTTACAACAATTGATTTCTGGGAGGCCAAACTGGCGTTTTCACTTCTCTTGCACCGAATGAAACATTAACTGATACATAATACTCATTTCTTTTGAACCTAATACACCCAAAAATACACGAGTAAAAGACCGGATTCCGAAATAAAAACATCTAAGGAATCGTATTGAGGCCAATAGAGTGGTTAAGGTAGTTAAATATATGTATTTTACAGACCTTTCTCATCCGCAGATTTAGTCAGTCGGCTTACTGGCAGAACTTTGGACATAAAGAGGATTTAATAGAAAAATAAGTTCATTCTTTAACGAAAAAAGCAATCTATCTCGAGATCAGACTAAATACACCGCTCTCGTGTTATAAGGGAAGCTTTTCCTGCAATGTAATGACACGACGAAATATTTCTAGAAGACAATTACAACTCCTGCACATAGCGTTTTATCTTTCAGTACCGTTATGTTAATTTTGCAAGTGGTACCACTGCAACGCTACGTTAAATTTTGAAGCAGATGCCATATCTATAGCTGGTAAGGTGGAAAAGTGCAAATGGTCAGCGGACAGCGGGTTGCAGCTTAGTAAATGTCAGGCGAGTGTCGCGAGGCTGCCAAGTCAAGGACGGAACCGACAACAGCACAGCGTTTGTATCGGACATGCACATGTGCAACCCTCAAATTACAAGTGAGAAGGATGGCAGTGAAATTACGTCTGTGGTTTAATCTACAGGCGGGTAGGAACAATAAGTTATAGTATTATTTCATCTTTCGCTGCAGTAGCAAAATAATTCTATTTTTGTCGATCCACACACGTGCATTGTAAATCGAGATAGGAATTTGATATTTCCGTTGTAAGGAACTGTGTGATGTTTGAGACTGGTATGAATCCATGGCACCCGCAGATAGGCATGTGTCGGATGTCAGTTCTAGGCGCTTCAGTCCGGAGTCGCGCTGCTGCTACGGTCACAGGTTCGAATCCTGCCTCGGGCATGGCTGTGTGTGATGTCCTTAAGCTAGTTTAAGTAATTCTAAATCTAGGGGACTGATGACCTCAGATGTTAAGTCCCATAGTGCTTAGAGCCATTTGAACCATTTGAGATAACATGTTGCCATTTTGCCATTTGCAGTGGAGCCATGGACGCTAGAAAATCCAGTGCCAAGAGGAGACGTCGAAACATTTCCGACACATTCTTTTGCCTAGGTTCAATAAAGGGGTGACAGCGGAGGAGGGCAAACATATTTCCACCGTGTATGGGGAAAATATCAGTGAACAGAGCACGGTAAGAAAATGGTTTTCTTGTTTTAAGGAGGATGGTTTGACGTTAGTGACTCTCCACGTACAGGAAGACCTTCCGTGATTATTGAAGATCGTTTAAACGCAGTAATCCACAATGATTCATGTCAGTGTGCTAGAGAACTGGCAAATGTGATCATTCCACCATCGTACGACATTTACACTACTGTCAATTGAAACTGCTACACCACGAAGATGACGTGCTAAAGACGCGAAATTGAACCGACAGGAAGAAGATGCCGTGATATGCAAATGATTAGCTTTTCAGAGCATTCACACAAGGTTGGCGCCGGTGGCGACACCTACAACGTGATCACACGAGGAAAGTTTCCAACCGATTTCTCATACACAAACAGCAGTTGACCGGCGTTGCCTGGTGAAACTTTGTTGCGATGCCTCGACGAGTTCTTCGCATCAAAACCAAGTGCCTTCTACAGTCGAGGAATAGAAAAGTTACGCCAGCTTTGGCAGACTGTTGTAAATAGTGAAGAACGATATATTATTGATGACAAAAGTCTCTGTTATGTGTAACAAGTGTGTTTATTAAACTTATGAAAAGACGCTACGAACGTATACACCAACCCAGTACGTTTGAAGTGTATTTTTATGTGGTATCTGTTTAGTAGTTGAGATGTGAAACCCAGTTCGCTCTTTTTGTCCACGAGATCCAGAGCACAGTATATACCGGTGTCTAGGTAGACACCCTGTTCGGTTCTAGGTGATACCGTCTGGAACCGAGCGACCACTACGATCGCAGGTTCGAAACCTGCCTCGGGCATGGATGTGTGTGATGTCCTTAAGTTAGTTAGGTTTACGTAGTTCTAAGTTCTAGGGGACTGATGACCTCAGACGTTAAGTCCCATAGTGCTCAGAGCCATTTGAACCATTTGAACACCCTGTTCCTTGACTTCCGTTAGGCGTTCGATAGTTCCACATTGCCGCCTAATGAACAAAATACAAGCGTAAGGAATATCAGAACAACTGTATAATTGAACTGAAGAGGTTTTGGCAAACAGGTCACAATACGTCACTCTCGAAGTCTTTAGACGTAAAAGTAGCTTTGGGCATACGCCAAGGGAGTGTTGTACGTCGATTACTTTTCTCAGTATAGGATTTTTGCGAATGATATTGTTGTATATGGAGAAGTACCAACGTTATAAAATTGTAACGAAATGCAGGGAGACCTGCAGCGGATCGACGCTTGGTGCAGGGAGTGCCAATTGACCCTCAACAGTAAGAAATGTAACTTACTGCCAATACATAGGCAGAAAGACGAATTCTTGTGTGATTACGCGATTGGAGAACAGTCACTGTAAACGGTTGGCGTATGTATATGGAGCGATTTAGACTCGAACGACTTAATGAAGCTAAATTTTTAGACAACATAGTTGTATGGAGATAAACAGCGATTGATTTACTTACAATCAGTGATTCAAAATGACAGTCACAATCGCATTATCTACACTACTGGTCATTAAAATTTCTACACCACCAAGATGACGTGCTACAGACGCGAAATTTATCCGACAGGAATAAGATGCTGTGATATTCAAATGATTAGCTTTTCTGAGCATTCACACAAGGTTGGAGCCGGTGGCGACACCTACAACGTGCTGACATGAGGAAAGTTTCCAACCGATTTCTCACACACAAACAGCAGTTGACCGGCGTTGCCTGGTGAAACGTTGTTGTGATGCCTCGTGTAAGGAGGAGAATGCGTACCATCACGTTTCCGACTTTGATAAAGGTAGTAGTGTAGCCTATCGCGATTGCGGTTTATCGTATCGCGACACAGCTGCTCTCGTTGGTCGAGATCCAATGACTGTTAGCAGAATATGGAATTGGTGGGTTCAGGGGGGTAATACGGAACGCCGTGCTGGATCCCAAAGGCCTCGTATCACTAGCAGTCCAGGTGACAGGCATCTTATCCGCATGGCTGTAACGGATCGTGCAACCACGTCTCGATCCCTGAGTCAGCAGATAGGGACATCTGCAAGATAACAACCATCTGCACGAACAGTTCGACGACGTTTGCATCAGCATGGACTATCAGCTCGGAGACCCTTGACGCTGCATCACAGACAGGAGCACCTGCGATGGTGTACTCAACTACGAACCTGGGTGCACGAATGGCAAAACGTCATTTTTTCGGATGAATCGGTTCTGTTTACATCATCATGGTGGTCGCATCCGTGTTTGGCGACATCGCGGTGAACGCACTTTCGAAGCGTGTATAGGTCATCTCCATACTGGCGTATCACCCGGCTTGATGGGGTGCCACTGGTTACACGTCTCGGTCACCTCTTGTTCGCATTGACGGCACTTTGAACAGTGGACGTTACATTTCAGATGTGTTACGACCCGTGGCTCTTCCCTTCATTCGATACCTGCGACACCCTACATTTCAGCAGGGTAATGCACGACCGCATGTTGCAGCTACTGTACGGGCCTTTCTGGATACAGAAAGTGTTCGACTGCTGCCCTGGCCAGCACGTTCTCCAGATCTCTCACCAACTGAAAACGTCTAGTCAATGGTGGCCGAGCAACTGGCTCGTCACAATACGCCAGTCACTACTCTTGATGAACTGTGGTATCGTGTTGAAGCTGCATGGGCAACTGTACCTGTACACGCCATCCAAGGTCTGTTTGACTCAATGCCCAGGCGTATCAAGGCCGTTATTACGGCCAGAGGTGGTTGTTCTGGGTACTGATTTCTCAGGATCTATGCACCCAAATTGCGTGAAAATGTAATCACATGTCAGTTCTTGTATAATATATTTGTCCAATGAATATTTAATGGCCAGTAGTGTATTTTGCAGCCAACCAGTTTCAACCCACGACGGGGTCATCTTCAGGGCAATTTACACCAATTGGTCGCTCGCTGGATTAAATCAAGTGATACTGAGGGAATTGGATTAGGTAACTATCATGATAGTTACCAGCCGTGCGCAGGTAGGGTGACGACTCCAGCGAGCGACCAAATGGTGTACATTGCCCTGAAGATGACCCCATCGCGGGGTGAAACTGGTTGCCGGCAAAATAAATAATGCGATTGTGACCGTCATTTTGAATAATTATTGAGACTAATCACAGGAAAGGCAGATGCCACACTGAGATTCATTGGGAGAACCCTCAGGAAATGTAGTTCGGCAACAAAGGAGGTACCTTACAAAACTCTCGTTCGACCAATGTTTGAATTATGCTCTACGTTGTGAGATCAGTACCAGACAGAATTAATGAGGAAGCAGAAGAAATTGAAACAAGAGCATGTTCATTTGCACAAGAGCGTCTATGAGATGATCTATCAACTCTAGTGGCAGACACTGCAAGGGAGGCGTTCTACATCATGGTGTGGTTTACTATTAAGGTTCCTAGTGCGTACGTTCCTAGAAGAGTAAACATATATATTGCTTCTTTCTGTGTAAATCTCGCGAGAACACAGGCATTCGAGCCTACACGAAGACTTGTCGTCAATAGTCCTTCCCGCGAACTATTTCCGAAGGGAACAGGAAAGGGAGGAAGTGACAGTGATATACACAAGGTACTCTCGACCACAAACCACAAGGAGAGCTTGCAGAGTACAGGTGTTTTCACGATCAGTTCTTTTAGTCATCTTGTGACACAACTTTTTTCGTCCTATTCGATTCAGTACTTCGTCATTAGTTATTCCGTCTGTCCATCTAATCTTCGGCATCCTTCTGTAGTACCACATTTCAGAAGGTTCTATTCTCTTCTTCTCTGAACTGATTATCACCCATATCTACCATCAGTATAAGGTTACACTCCAGACAAATGCATTCAGAAAATACTTCCTAACACAAATTTGCAATTAATCTTGACAAATCCTACTTTTCAGCAACGCTTTTCTTGCTTTTGTCCGTCTGAATGTTATATTCTCTCTACTTTGGCATGTCAGTCATTTTGCTACCCAAATACCAAAATTCATATAGTACTTCCAGTTTTACTGACCTTACGACTTATCTTAGAAGAAAGATTAAGAAAAGGCAAACCTACGTTTCTAGCATTTGTAGACTTAGAGAAAGCTTTTGACAATGTTAACTGGAATACTCTCTTTCAAATTCTGAAGGTGGCAGGGGTAAAATACAGGGAGCGAAAGGCTATTTACAATTTGTACAGAAACCAGATGGCAGTTATAAGAGTCGAGGGGCATGAAACGGAAGCAGTGGTTGGGAAAGGAGTGAGACAGGGTTGTAGCCTCTCCCCGATGTTATTCAATCTGTATATTGAGCAAGCAGTAAAGGAAACAAAAGAAAAAATCGGAGTAGGTATTAAAATTCATGGAGAAGAAGTAAAAACTTTGAGGTTCGCCGATGACATTGTAATTCTGTCAGAGACAGCAAAGGACTTGGAAGAGCAGTTGAACGGAATGGACAGTGTCTTGAAAGGAGGATATAAGATGAACATCAACAAAAGCAAAACGAGGATAATGGAATGTAGTCAAATTAAGTCGGGTGATGCTGAGGGAATTAGATTAGGAAATGAGACACTTAAAGTAGTAAAGGAGTTTTGCTGTTTAGGTAGTAAAATAACCGATGATGGTCGAAGTAGAGAGGATATAAAATGTAGACTGGCAATGGCAAGGAAAGCGTTTCTCAAGAAGAGACATTTGTTAACATCGAGTATAGATTTAAGTGTCAGGAAGTCGTTTCTGAAAGTATTTGTATGGAGTGTAGCCATGTATGGAAGTGAAACATGGACGATAACTAGTTTGGACAAGAAGAGAATAGAAGCTTTCGAAATGTGGTGCTACAGAAGAATGCTGAAGATAAGGTGGGTAGATCACGTAACTAATGAGGAGGTATTGAATAGGATTGGGGAGAAGAGAAGTTTGTGGCACAACTTGACTAGAAGAAGGGATCGGTTGGTAGGACATGTTTTGAGGCATCAAGGGATCACAAATTTAGCATTGGAGGGCAGCGTGGAGGGTAAAAATCGTAGAGGGAGACCAAGAGATGAATACACTAAGGAGATTCAGATGGATGTAGGTTGCAGTAGGTACTGGGAGATGAAGAAGCTTGCACAGGATAGAGTAGCATGGAGAGCTGCATCAAACCAGTCTCAGGACTAAAGACCACAACAACAACAACAATCCAATTCCCTCAGTATCACTTGATTTAATTTGACTATGCCTCGTTGCCCTTCTTTTACTCTTTTTGATGTTCATCATATCATTCATCCGTTATACAGCCTGCATAGAGAAGGTGTTCTTTTCATTAGGTAGGCAGACTGTGACAGGACGTTCAGACACGTAGATTCGTAGCTCAAGTCGTCACTGCGTTTCAATACTTTTATGCTGGGTAGACACTTCACCCTTGCCACAGATGCTTCCCAATATGGGGTTGGAGTGGTTTTGGGTCAAAGAAGCGTTGACATCTCTTAACACTTCATTGTGTACGCCTCCAAGACGTTGACAACATCTGAATGAAATTATTCTCAGATAGAAAAGGAAGCTTTGGAAATCGTATCGTAGTTCAGAAGCTTCTTGTTTTTCGCTATGCCAACAAAATCCATCTCATCATAGTCCTCTTTCGCAGCTTCCCAACAGGACCGGACAACATATCCAATGTTAAGCTTTGTTTTTGTGTGAATTTTGCTATGAGACTCATTATAGATTGACAGAGCAACATGTTAATGCGGATGCATTGTTGTACTTGCTCATGGGACCAGACCTAGCGTTCAACAAACCGAAAGTTGTCTGTTTTCAGATTGATGATCACTTATAGCACACAGTCGGTACTTTTCTGGCAATGGCCCACCGTGTAGCGCTGGCCGTCCAGTAAAATCCCGTACTCCAACAGGTGTTTCCTTTTTTTGTGCAGTGGTTGACCCAAGCGACTGACCACCAAGGAATCCTCCACTTTGCTCCAGAGTTACTTCCTCGTCCGTCATCAGATGTCGGTAGTCAAGACCACACTCCTCCTTTACCGACTTGGACGACCACTGCATTGTTGTCCAACCAGTCCTGTGGACCCCATCCTTTCTCTCCTAAACATGGGTACTATCGTACGACCCACTTGAAGGTCCTTGCATGATGTTTTGTTTGTTGGCCTGGCATTAATTTGGTGATTGAGAAGATCACCTATGCGTACTAACAGTGAACCTGGCAATGTGGTACTACCATAAAGTTTCACTCCATAGCCCATGATGAGTCAGCCATGGAACTGCAGCTACATCGACTTTGTTGACTCCTTATGGAATTCTATGTGGTTGGTGGTGGTCGACACACTTTCCAATTATCCATATGCCATGCACTCCACCATGAATGTGCGGTCTTTCACCCAAGTCTTCACACTTGAAGTGTACCCCCGGACGATTGTGACTGATAATGGCCCAGGTCCACCTTAGCATTGTTTCATGCCCACAATGGTATTGCCCACCTCACACCCACACTGTTTCACCTACAGTTGAATGAGGAAGTGGAGGACATAGCCCATACATTTAAGACACAGACAAAAAAGTGCTGCCGGCTGGTGTGGCCGAACGGTTCTAGGTGCTATAGTCTGGAACCACGAGACCGCTATGGTCACAGGTTTGAATCTGGCCTCGGGCATGGATGTGTGTGATGTCCTTAGGTTAGTTAGGTTTAAGGAGACTGATGACCTCAGAGGTTAAGTCCCACAGTGCTCAGAGCCATTTGAAAAAAGTGCTTGGCAGATTCTTCCACTGAGTTATTGTTTCCTCTATTTTTCAGATTCACCCCACTGGAAGGCAGAAGCTCAGTGGAGATTTCCATGGCCAACAGCCAGGACTCTGCAACATGTGCTCTGCCCTGCGCCATTGGCCAGAGGTGCGCTCACACACTTCGCAATTCACCCTGGGCAAACCCGTCTGGATGCGTACATTTGGTTGGTGGCTTGGTTGTGTGCTCGTCATGGTGCAAATGCCACACAGTTAGCGAATGTTCATCGTGGACACCAGCAGGGTGTCGTTCTTCTGCCATGAGAACTGCTGCACACATGATGGTGGAAACGATCCACCACCACCACGGCCACAGCAGGCACCATCAAGAAGTTGCCTGCAAACACTGTCCCACTCCTGGGCCTGCATGCCATTGGGGCGCCTCCACTTGATGTGATGTTGGGTGCACGCAGTGTTGGGATGCAGCTGCCGGCAGCACCAGACACTCAGCTGATGTCTGATGGCAGCTGTTCAGATGGCTCCCTACAGCAGGATCACCCAGTTGCAGACACCTAACAGTGCAGCTCTGAGACAGCAATGCCTCTTTGGATGATGAGGAGTTGGAGGAGGTGAACACCATCAACCAGCAGCAGCCATTACGTCGCTGCTGCCTCCAGGTCACTTGGGCAGAATCCAGCAGTCCCGCTGGTTGGCCCTCTGCCATTGATACCGGTGGTGCCAGCTACATGTAGTAGGGGAGAGATTTGATGGCGCACCCTCCTAACCTACCACCATGAGTGCCGAATTTGTATTCAGCGACAGACTGAAACGAAAATGCTTGCTTCGTTCACTGTCAGTGCCACTGCCAGCTGGTGGCATGCCACCAGGGCAGCCTCACTCTCTGTTATCTCAGCTGCACTCAATGAAATTTCTGCTTACCACCCAGGACTGATACATGAATTTGTATGGTGAACATTCAATGTTATCAGACTCAGCCTGGACTGCTATTGTTCTACTAATGTTTTCACATGCCTCTGTGATTCTGGTTCTGTATAATCGCCATTATGCTTCTTGTGTATTTTATAGTTGTAATAAATAACTGAAGATACTGCAGCCACAGTGTAATTCCCATGTAGGAAAAGCTTAAAAATGAATTCCAACCTCAACTGTGTAATTGTTATGTCACAAGAATGTACAGTGTTTAAGAAATGAACCTCAGCAGTCCCATAGTGCACTTGCTATGTATCAGGAATGCACTTTAAAAAAGATGGCTACACACCTACTCTTAAAAAGTACTATTCGTTACTATACAACTAAACTTCCTTAAATACTTTAAATAAATAGGCCATGCTTTATGCAAGCTGTCTCACTTTGATTTTTATAACTTCCTCCAGTTTTAAAACTGTGGTACAACCACTGCGACACCATAGTGTTAGACTCATCTTGGGCAGCCATGTTTGATTGTGGCAACAAATTGGGTTGTAAGTTACAGTGATAAGAATCTGTATATAGTAAATGACACTGATAAAAATAAGGGTGACACAATTATAGAGGCAGCCATCTTTTATAATAATACTGATACAGATAAGGGTGGCGTAAATATATAGACAGCCTGTGTGTGTATTAAATTATAGTGAGAAGAATAGTGAACAGGGTAACAACTTAAATCCTAAATGAAAACTGACATCTGCCTTCCAAGCCATAGGATAACACCCCAGGGTTATAAATTAAACACAGCACGAGTGGCATATAAGGAGATAGGTAGGGTGGAGAGGGGTGACCTTAAAAGTGACAGGTTGAAGAGGGGGCATAAATCATTATGCCAGGAACTGCTTTGCCACCATACTTTGGTACTCTATTAAGATACATTTCTGAAAATTAAAGGCTGTCATACAAGCGAACGGAAATCCTTCGCACTCTTAATTATATGCCTCGAGTTTTTACAACGAATGAATGTCAGGAGGCATTTCACCACATATTATAGACTGTGAATGATGGATGGATTCACCTAGCTGAGCATGTCTGAATAGAGTTAATACTCCAACCTGGCACCCTCAACTGTGGTCAAATCATTGTTTTATAAATGAATTACTCATAAATGAACATGTCAACACTAGGAAAAATTTCCATGAAGTTATGTGTATTGTCTATAACACAATCTCAAAGACGTACATTGTTAATCCACTGGTAGAAGACTAACAAGTCAAAGGCCAGAAGGGGAGAGGTGTGTTGCTGCCAGTGGCATTCTCTTGTGCCCTGTAAGCAGTGTGTAACAATCTTGCCATCTGGAGACTAGTTCATTATGTTTGTGTCCTACCTCAAGTACTTGTGTCATCTTAATCTCATGACCCCAATATAAAGACACTGTATCAATATTACCTCATTGAAAACAAAAAAACTGTACAATTTGATCCAATTCAGAAACATATCTCTTCTTGAGTGTTGAGAAATTATTTTTCAGCTTTTATGCTATGATTCTTTCTCTTGGAGCTTTACTGTGCAATGACTCTGACCTTTTTGGTATTGAATATATGCGCATTCCCAGAAATGCATTGTCTACTTTCTATTCGGATAGCATTTTATTTCAATGTAATATTTAAGTAATTCAGCAAGATTAGTAATTGTTATATGTGAGTACTGGAAACCCTTAATGACTTCACTATGAGTGAAGGCTGAAGGCAACTATTAATCCCTATTTCTTATATATGTTGTTAGGGTCTTAGTCACAAGACCATTATGTCTGGGTGTATAACTGGTTTGGCAGCTTCAGCAACCTTATTTTTAATTTTTTAAACCACTCATTCAAATATGTTATGGGACAATGATGTGGCGCCATGAGAAAAGAGTTTCTGGACATGGAATCACCCTTTCATTACTTACAGTATATATTTTATTAAATTTTTTTGTCTCCATGGAGTGAGGGCCAAATTACGAGCAGTAGGATTGAGCAGTAAGAAATGAGGATTCTTATCTTTCTAAGGTGTAGCTATCATGGAATATATTAATACAAAGATATTATAAAGTATCTGGGTCTGGAATGTACCAACAGAAGGATTTATACACATTAATCATGTACTGTAGCTGCTTATGTTGTTGCTGAAGTCCCTACTGTGTATTGTGAAGTTTACTGGTCATTGGTCAGGAAGACACTATGGCAGCTATTTGCGAGCAGAGGAAAAGTGAGATGTCTTAAAGAGACAGAATACTGATATTTGTGTGTATCTGAGATAATTTTGATACCAAGACTAGGAAAGCAATGTAGCATCTACTTATGATACATGAACTGCTACGCTATATTTAATGCAGGAATTTTCTCCTTGGTAATACATGATGTATTGACAATGTAAAATGTATGATCATGCAGGAACCCTGAAGAATGTTCTTTTACACAGGGTGATTTTTTTCACTTTGTACAAGCTATACGGAATGATTGATGAGAGGATATGGAACAAAAAAGGTCTAATGAACTTATGTCCGGAAATGCATGGTTTCCATGCTAGAGACCATTTATTCAATCATACATTGTTACAGAGACTGGTCTAATATGCGCTGTACCAAGCAGCCACACATACTGTGTGTAAAATGGTTTCCATGTACATCAACGCATGTTTGTATGTGTCATAGCATGTTCTGTCTCACATGTTCACATCACCCAGGCTGACCCCTAACAGTGTCAAAGACAGCATGAATATGTTGCTCCAGTGTCTCCACATCTGGAATGGGTTCTGCATACACGATACTTCTGAGATGGCCTCACACCCAAAAATCACTCAGGTTGAGAGCTGGGCAGGCCACAAAACTGGATCCCCTCGTCCAATCCATTGACCAGGGAAGACACAAATGAGACGTTAACGGCGAAGTGGACTCGAGCACCATCAGGCAGCAGCCACATAACCTCTCGAATCATCAGTGGTACTTTCTCTAGCAGTGGAGGAAAAGGCACCCATAAGAAATGCCAATAGTTCTGGCCTGTTAGGTGACGTGGAAGGAACACTGGTCGCAACATACTGTCACCAATTATCCCATCCCACGCATTTCAGCTGCACTGATGCTGATGATTTGCTGTCACCATAGCACAGGTGTCCTGCTTACTATCCCACAGATGACTGTTATGGAAGTTGAAGACACCACATTGAGGTGGTTCCATCTGTGAATAGGATGGATGACACAGATCCTAGAATCATGGTTGCCTGGTGAAGGAACCATTGAAAAAACTGCTCTAGATGTGGAAAGTCTGTCGGTAGTAAGCCCTGCACACGCTGTAAGTGATAATGGTAGTAACAGTTGTCGTGGAGAATATTCCACACAATCTCTAGCTTACCACATACTGGCTGGCCAACTGCCTGTACTGACACGGAGGTCGCCTTCCACAGTGTAAATCACATTTTCCTCCAAGTCTGGTGTCCGATCATTTTGGGTACATCTTTCATGATTTCCTGCTTCCTGAAACGACCCCGTCTCAGACAAACGGTGAAACACTGTAGCAAACATTGAACGCTGTGGTTGTTGTCGGCGGTGATAGGCCTCCTGACACAGCCTTGCTGCCTGCCGCCCATTGCCATTTGCCTTTCCGTAGGTAAGCACTATATCAGCAAGCTCTCGATTCGAATATGAAACCCTTGTGTACAACACTGTATCACATCCATTAGAAGGTGAGTCAGCAAGAGAAGTGAATCGGACTCAACATTACCGATTATAATAGCAGGAGAGGGCGCTAGGGGATGATGTAAGAGGAACAGTACTACCTCTAGGAGGAAACCGTGCATACTGTAACTGTGGCTGCATGGTATAGCCAATATTAGACCACAGTCTCTGTAACAAAGTATGATCGAATTATTGGTCTCTAGCATGGAAACCATGCATTTCAGGAACTAAGTTCATTAGACCTTTTTTGTTCCATGTCCTCTCATCAATCAGTCCCTCGACTTTGTACATGGGGACAAATCACCCTGTATAAAATCGGGACTCTGCTCTTAAATAATGATTTAAGGTTCGTTGTCGATTTTGGACAGATCAGTTCTGTCACAAGGTCCAGAAACGTAAGATGGTGAGATTTATGTTCTACTGTGTTCCCGATCATACTAATGTAGATTTATATTACTTCTTTACAGCTCATCTGTCAGGCTGATGTGACAGAATACGATTGCAGTGCTCAATTAAGTTCTTGGAGATCGTCTGAATCTTAGATATCTCGAACAGAATGATCAGCTCAGTGCTAATCAGCATGTATTCCAGAAATATATATCATGCAACACCCTGCTTTTGCTACTCTCAGATGACACCCTGAAAGGAAATCATGTAGATGTAGTAATTCTTGACTTCCAAAAAGTATCCAGCATCACACCACAACAATTTAGATTAACAAAAGTATGAAGTATCAAACAAAATTTATGACTGGGTTGAGGAATCCTTTGCAGGCAGGGCATAACATGTTGTCTTGGATGGGGAGTCATTGACAAAATTGAAATAACTTCAAGAATGACTTAGGGAAGTGTACTGGGCCCATTTTTTTCATGTTGAACGTTAATGACCAGGCAGAAAATATTAATGGCCGGCTTTCTGCAGATGTGGCAGTTTTTCTATAAGGAAGTACAGTCTGAAAAACATCCTGAAATATTTAATCAGATCTTGACAAGATTTCAAAATAGTGAAAATAGTGATAATTTGCTTCAAACAATACAGAAATGTAAACTTTTGCTCATCACAAAACTAAAAAGTGTGATATCGATAGTGTAGCAATGGGAGTGCAAATGCACTTGCAATAATCAGCAAATTATCATAAAAATAGATGTCAAATCATTACAAAAATCATCTAAAACAGACATACTTCTTTTCCTCTAAGCTTCATTCTACATTTGCTAATTAGTTAATATGAGATCCATAAATCAGTAGAAAATGTTGACAAAGGAAGCCTAATTGTAACATTTTGAAGATAACCTACTTAATACTCAAAAATTAACAAATAATTCTCATTTATTGCATAAAATAACTTGCAAGAGTCTGAACATAAAAATATATATTGAGTGAGTTTATTTTCTATTTATTATCTAAAAAGTTATTTCTTTTTTACCAGATTTGCCGCCAGTTATTGAAAGTGAGTAGTAACACATTTTTATTGATCTCCAATGCTGAAGTTAAAATAATATATTTTTAAACTGAATAATTAATCATTTCAGATCTTATTATCTCTGCTTGTGCTAACATACTTCGGAATGAAAGATAAATTTACTTGTCTGATTTTTGTATTCATATATTTATTTAAATATTTTTACTTATATTTTTGTGTTTTGAGTCATATGTAACATTCTTTTCCAATACATAATGAGATATACAGCCATTTTATCAGGAGTTTTATTATAAAAGTTTGCACATAGTTACATAGTTGTTTGTTGTGTTGCTACAGCATTTTTTCTACAACGGGTTTTAGTGCCATAAATTTTATGGATTAACTTCACCATTATCTTTTAAGTCTGTCACTAGTTTGAAATCTCTCAGTGGATCACATACCTTCATAGAGGTATTAGGCAGACTGTTTCATTTTGACCCATTTTATGGTAAATAATCCATATTTTATATGATCACATAACGTCAAATCATTCAGCTGATTATATTTCGATCAGTTTCCAGCACAAGACATGAAATTAGGAACATCAAACACAACTGATTTATAAAGATTAGTCGCATCTAACTCAAAATTTTTGCTACATGTAAACCACTAAATACATGAGTTCGTCATTCCAAAAAGATTTCTGGCATTTAGGAGCCATTAACCTCTCTTATTCCAATTTAATTTTATATTCAGGTTCATATTTAACTAGAAAAACTGAAATTTCAATATTTTTATGACTTTCATTACCTTCCTTAGGAAGTGTACCTAAAATTTCACTTCCATTACCATTTGTGTTATACCATTTAACAAGTACAGCAGTTGATGTTGAACACTATATTATATGTAAGATTATATCACTGTTCCACGCAATTTCTTTATAATCCCTAAGAAACTCGACAAATAACTCATAAAGGGTTTATCATTCTATTTGACTTCTGTTTTACTTTACTATTAATTATATAATTTTCTGTATGTTTATTATCTGACAGTGACTTAGTTAAGTCTAATAATGCTGTAAAAATTGTATTGGTGTCCAATTGTAGGCAAAAAGTAATTACATTTTTCTGCAAATTATATTAAATAGCTTTGTAACAGAATTAGCTATTAGTTTAACATTTCTTTTCGCTTCATTGCTGTAAAATCTGTTCTATGTGTAATATTAACCTCAAATTTCATATGTAACTGAGTGTGAGTCGGATAAATCAAGTCATCTTCAATGCTAATATTAATTTCTGTGTCTTTGTTAGGTATATTTACTTTATTCCTTGGTCTTTTAATTAAAAGGGTTAACTGAGACTAATAGTTTTAATATTCATTCACATACAACAAAAAATATTGCAAAATGAAAGTACATCAACTCTAACATGACTCTTACAATTGCATACTCGAAGTCAATGAAATTTTTCAAATTCATCACACCTAGCTATTTATAAATACCGTACTGAATTTTATCACAATTTGCGACAAATTGAGGATGATGTGGTTTGTAACTTATTGGATATCCAAATTAAAACTTAGGTTTAAAAGGTACAATAATATTAATTTCAAATTGAATATGTACTGAATTTTTAACATGTATTCATCAGCTAAATTAATATGTATGTTAAGTAAATCAAATAGAATAATTTTAGGTATATCATAATATATAATATGTGTTTTTGGTTCAATATTTCATTATTAAAGCCTCAATAGCTACCTATACTATCATATTTATACATATATACTGTTATCACAGTATTTAACAGTTTCACTTCCTTTAAAATTTAAATATGCGTTCTTTGTAGAAATACACAAAAATATCTTCCTGGCGTCATAAATGTGCAACACTATAATTTATTTTTTATTTTAATTAGTTGTTAAAATACTGAAGAAAATCCCACTACTGCAAAGTATTTAAAATCATTTCTGATTACTACATGTTACATTTTCTCTTAGATTTGATGTTTTGCCAGTGAACTGCAATGATATTAAATGAACCTAAATTTAAACACTTTATAAACAGTTGTAGTATAATGAAAATAAATTCAGTGTAAGTGTAGCTAATTCATTTATAATACTGAATATGTAATTCTCTACATCTACATCTACATACATACTCCGCAATCCACCATACGGTGTGTGGCAGATGGTACCTCATACCACAACTAGCATCTTCTCTCCCTGTTCCACTCCCAAACTGATCAAGGGAAAAATGACTGCTTATATGCCTCTGTATGAGCCCTAATCTCTCTTATCTTATCTTTGTGGTCTTTCCGCGAAATATAAGTTGGCGGCAGTAAATTTGTACTGCAGTCAGTCTCAAATGCTGGTTCCCTAAATTTCCTCAGTAGTGATTCACGAAGAGAACGCCTCCTTTCCTCTAGAGACTCCCACCCGAGTTCCTGAAGCATTTCCGTAACACTCGTGTGATGACCAAACCTATCAGTAACAAGTCTAGCAGCCTGCCTCTGAATTGCTTCTATATCCTCCCTCAATCTGACCTGATAGGGATCCCAAACGCTCGAGCAGTACTCAAGAATAGGTCGTATTAGTGTTTTATAAGCGATCTCCTTTACAGATGAACCACGTCTTCCCAAAACTCTACCAATGAACCGAAGACGACTATCCGCCTTCCCCACAACTGCCATTACATGCTTGTCCCACTTCATATCGCCTAGCTATGTTACGGCCAAATATTTAATCGTTGTGACTGTGTCAGGCACTACACTACTAATGGAGTATTCAAACATTATGGGATTCTTTTTCCTATTCATCTGCATTAATTTACATTGGTCTATATTTAGGGTTAGGTGCCATTCTTTAGACCAATCACAAATCCTGTCCATGTCATCTTGTGTCCTCCTACAGTCACTCAACGACGAGACCTTCCCGTACACCACAGCATCAGCAGCAAACAGCCACATATTGTTATCCACCCTACCCAAAAGATCATCTATGAAGACCGAAAACAACAGCGGACATACCACACTTCCCCCGGGCACTCCAGATGATACCCTCACCTCCGATGAACACTCGCCATCGAGGACAACGTATTGGGTTCTATTACTTAAGAAGTCCTCAAGACACTCACATATTTGGGAACTAATCCCATATGCTCATACCTTAGTTAGGAGTCTGCAGTGGGGCACTGAGTCAAACGGTTTCCGGAAGTCTACGAATATGGCATCCGTCTAATACCCTTCATCCATGGTTTGCAAGATATCATGTGAAAAAAGAGCGAATTGCGTTTCGCAGGAGCGATGCTTTCTAAAGCTGTGCTGATACATGCACAGCATCTTCTCTGTCTCAAGGAAATTCATTATATTCAAACTGAGAATATGTTCAAGAATCCTGCAACAAACTGATGTTAAGGATATTGGTCTGTAATTTTGAGGATCTGTCCTTCTACCCTTCTTATATATAGGTGTCACCTGCACTAAAATGAATTGAAGACAAATTCAGTCATTGTATTTGAAGATACAGTATAATATTTATAAATTGAAATTTTGTTTGAGACCATTTTACTAGATGTAGGAACAAGAATGTTAAGGTTTTTTTTTTTATTTTGCTCAAATGTATGACACAAGTTTAAATCATAAGTAACATTAATTTATTATTAGTGGTATGAAGTATAATGAATTTAGAAATATATGTATTAATTCTTGGCGAGATGAATTACAGATGGGACATATAAATATAATACTGTAATACCCAGAAATAAAATCAAGTCATATTTCAATACATACAATAATATGTGTAATGTACAACTGATGTATGCTGTTACATACAACAGACAGTTGTGTAATGTGTATCGAAATGTATAACATACTGAATACTGTAATAAGTAATGTAATTCTTAGCATTATACTATAAACATGTAGCAATGCTTTTCTGACATAAATGTGCATATCTTATAATCCAAATATGTTTAAAAATTTCAAAAAATTTAAGATGAGCTCTGTGATACATTTAGATTGTGGATAAAAACAGCCTAGAAATGAGTATGGAAAACATAAAAGGTAGGATCTGCCTGTTATTGATGCTATTTAAGTGGTCAGAAAAGCAACAGGAGGGTTAGAAGATAACATATTAAAAACAAATGAAGAAAATACAGAGATAAAGAAAACTAATACCATACATAATGATGATCATCATGGTATGTTTCCAGTTCCGTCCACACCAAGTGAAATGTCTTCTGAAAGGAGTCCATTAGTACAAAGGTAATAATGATGATTCAATAGTTTCACATTAAAAAGAGAACAAGAAGAAAATTTGGAAGCATTGGATCAGAAAGAATGACGAAAATTATACACAAAAATAGCAGTTAGATATATAATGTACAGTAAACGAAAATTAGGAATGTTAAATAAGACAAACGTTATTAACATTCTACATCTTTATGCCTCATGTCTGCATATTTATTTTTCAACGTAATTACCCTGATGATGAACATATTTCTCCCAATAAGACACCAGTTTGTTGATACTGACACTATAGAATGTTTAACTTTGCTGACAGAGCCACTACCTCACCTCTGCTTGCGCTGCAACGTAGCTATTAATGTGAATTCATTGAATGTGTTCTTTAAGTTTTGGATATAGATGAAAATTGGGTGTGAAAGATGACACTGGACACAAGGCGTTGGGTTGTTCCAGATGTCTCAGTGCTCATCTGTGGTCTGGCATTGTTGTGCTGAAGGAGACGGTGCTCCATATGAGGATGAACTCTTCGAATTCGAAACTCGATAGCAGCACACTGATTCTTACACATTGCAATAGTTACATTACACACCAAAGTGTTACACATTACAATTTGGAGCCCTCTTGTGGCAGATGGGTGCAAAATGCAGATATGAATAATAACGATGTAGAGGGTTAGTGACGTTTGTTTTGTTTAAAAAGTTTTAAGAGTTTCCACATAAAAAAATTCATACACATTACTTTTCAGCACACCCTCAAAGTAATTATAGTAGTATGATTACTGTGTTTCATTTTCTTGAATAGTTTTATACCATATAATGCAAATGTTTATAATACTACTCAGTGTAGTACATGTATAACACAATGAAATATATACGGGTGTGTAATAAGATCCAGATTGCTGCTATGGTATTTTAATATGTTTATTGTGATGCATCTATTTTGGCTAGATTACCATCCTCAGTCTGTCTGTGAAAGGTATGTAATACTCTTTATTATGAGCTTGGAGAGTCATGTTTTCAGATATACTAATTTGGGACTTACATCCATACATCATCAGAGAATGCTGACACTGTGTCTTGTATTACAATGTGATGTGAATTTAGTACTCAGATGCTATTAGCTGTTTTATGGTTTGCTGCCATTTTTAATCACCCTTTCTCGTATTTTTTATAATTTGACATTTCATCATCAGATTTAACAGAATGACAGTGTGGCAGTTGGCCAAAAATGCTATATGGTTATCGTTGCTGTGGTGTGTTGGAGTTATCATTTTGAGATGTATATACAACCTTAGTAATAGATATGTCTGTGGGTAATAGTTTGTGTCTATCTGTCATCTCTGGTTAGGAAACAACTACTTGCAGTCACGTACATTACAAACATGGAATATACATCCCAAAATCATAACATCAACACCAGTAACAGCTGTAATCATTGGCATCTTAGGCAGTTCTCACAATTGTCAGTCTGTTAAACCTGATGATAAAACGTCAAATTTTAAAATTATGAAAAAGGTCTATTAGCAACAGCAGCAAACCAGAAAAGTGTGTATAGCATTAGGGTTCAAAATACCCACCATCCTGTACTGCAGTACAGAATGTCAGCGACTGTCGATGATATATGGATGTATGTACTAAATCTTTATATTCAAAAATAGGATTAAGTAATATAATAATAATCCAAAAAATAGAATGTAACTTTTGCACATGGTCTGAAGATGGCAGTCTAACTGAAATGGATCCATCGCAATAGAAACATTAAAATACTGTAGCAGTAATCTGTGTTTTATTGCGTAATCTCGCTAAGAGATTTCTTCAAGGCCACAGGCCCATTGTATTGTAAATATATAGAAGTTATATTTCCTAAATATGATTATAAACTGTATCTTTTATTGATAAATAGAACTGAAACACGGAATAAAAAAGGCTGATAAAGTTAAAAAGTGTGGTAACCTAACTTGTATTTTGTGTATCAGAAAGAAAAATTGTATTAATATGTACATGCCAAAAAAATTGGTCATTTCAGTAAACTTTGTAATATGATCAGGTGTATTTTGGTCACAGAGATGCTTCATGGTCTACAACTTGCAAAATATATTTGATTTTAATAAATCTCCTTCATTGACTTCATCTGTCACTTATTGAAGTATATTCTGACAGAAAAAAATATTTTGGAGCTTAAGTTCTACACTCGCAGAAATAATACTTCTTACAAATCTTTTTAGACGCTGCATATTTGAACCTTCATTATTACAGCAAATTCTGTTGTTTTGAACAATGGAATGTTTATTTCTGTGCAAAGGAAGATAAGGGGAGCATAATTTGTTCTTTGGTGTAATGGGATATGTTTGTAGAGTGATTCATTTCTACTTTGGCTGCTCATTTTCTACATTTAGTATTAAAACTTTTGTAAGTGATTTTTCTGTAGATAAAAGCCTCTTTGCAAGATGATGAAACAGCAGACACACTTCTGCATGTATCTGATAGTGATGAAGTAGCTTTAGAGGATGAAGAACATGTCTCAGAATGCAGCTCTTTATCTTCACAAGAAGACACAGACGATGTGTCAGAACAGCAAATGGTAAGCAGTGCACGTATATTTTCAAAGGATAAATCAGTTGAATGGTAGACAGATCACCTACGTCATCTCGAAGAGCATGAAGCGTTTAATATAGTTCACTAGACTCCAGAACCAATAAGGTTCTCACATTACAAATGAATACTCAACTTTCAAGTTGTTCCTTCCTTCATCAGTCGAAAATTTTATATTTTAGTGCTTAAGGAGCATTTTTATAAAGGTGGAAAATAGATACTCTTGCTCTATATACTTACATAGCTCTGTTGATATTACCTGGAGTTTATAAGTCACATAATTAGTCTGCTGAAAGTTTATGGGATTAATACAAAGGTTTCCCAGTTTTTAGAGCTGTGATATCACTGGAAACATTCAAAAAGATATCAAGGTTTATTCAATTTGATGTTCATGAGACAAAACTACTAAGTTTATACCTATACTCTATCTGTGGAAGAAATAGGTAGAGGTACTGCCGAAGTTACACAATCCTAAGAATCCCTAGTAACCAGTAATGTATGTCATCATGTTTATGGTACTTCATGGCAATGAGACAAGTTATGTATAAAATGTATAAAGGCAACTCCGCCCCCCACCCCAAACAGAAAGTGAACACCCCACATTGAAGACGACTGTTCCTAGAAACACTTGATAAGCCACTAATGAAGGAACGAAGGCATCACTCAAGATGAAATGCTGCAAGAGAAACTGTGGAGAAAGGGATGTCATTTTAATATGCACACTCAACGTTAAAAGAATGTAAGAAGGCATAATGTGCAAGAACTGATAATAAAAGTTCAGTGAGATGTGGTAAACATAAAAAATTCACTCACAGGAAACATTTTACACACACGTGTAAAAAACTGTTATTAACAGTTAAGCACAGTATGGCAAAATCAAAATATACATTATTTTCATGTTCAGTTATTGTATTTTCCTATCTATTGTGCAGTTTTTAGTGATTATTAGATTAAACTAGGTAAAGTATGACGTTATCTATGATTTCAACCCAAAATGTATAAAAGTATACCTACTAGAAACAGAAAAAAACTGTGTCTTTTTAGACAAATATATTCATGTCCAAAAAAACCCCATAGTATGGTTAAAAAAGTATGAAATTGGGTTTTAACACTAATTTTAGCCACGTTGAGTATAATTACAACACATTTAGGAACTATCCTTGCAGTTGGTTCAGTACCAGCTTGAATGCAGCAAATGTTAATAGAGTTATGAATAAGAAGAATGTGATGCACAAATAGCACAATTAATGAGGTATAATGAAGCAATGGAACGTAAAGTTCATAGGTCAAAAAAATTATCCACCAAATAGTACCAAAATATAAAAAAAGCATCAAGTAACTATCATGGTTACTGAATTATATGTTCAAATCATTTTAGATGTGTTTATGACTGATGATTTACCTCATAAACAAAATTACATGGAATGTGTAATGATTAATACAGCAAATCATATTGGTACACTTTGGACTAGGCACTCTAATAACTGTAACAATACAAATGTATTCAATTTCTTGGGCAGTATTAGGCCAAATAGGATAGTACATTATTTGAATTCTAACAACTGATTCTACAATCATAAATGATTTGAAAATAATGATGACTGTACTTGTGGTTAGTTATTTTTATTTATCTGAATGTTAATTACAAAGAGAAAAATTTCAAATATTTTAAATACACAAAATCAGTGTATGTTGGTATAAACAAGCTAATAAAGAAGGAGACAACACAGAAATGTAAAAATATAAACCAGTCATTGAATTGAAATTAAAAAACAATAAGGAAAAAAGAATAATAAGATAAACAAATAGACACTAAAATTAGAAGTGGATTACACTCAAAAATTAAAAAAAATTAATACAAAATATATTTAAACAATATTGTAATGAATTTCAGGAAAAATTTAAAGTTAATGAAATGCATAATTATATTAGCGATAGATGACTGATTGGTGTAAATGTCCTAAATAGTGAAGAAGGTGTCAATAAATAAAAATATTTAGGAAATGAAATAAATAACAACGGTACAAAATCTGAATACTTAAGTGCTCTAACACAATTCAGTATCTTTGTCCAGTGCACAATAATTATTGAAATGATAAAAAATCTTGACAAAGCATTTACAGACAACACAAAGGATTTTGAGACTCAACTTGAATATAAGGTATATATTTAACAAATAGTCGAATTTTTATTTAAGACAGGAATTGACAAAATCGTCAGTATAATTTTGTAACGAAAAAGCTGTTATCACTGATAAAAATTAAATCAAAAATTCAACATTAAATGATTTAGGTACTACACTATGTACATATGATAACCACTCACACAATGCTGTGATCATCAATGAAGACTGCAGTACCTACATACCTCAGACCTGGCAGTGGTTTTATTATTAGTCAGAACTGGGCACCAAAGTTTAAAACTAAACTGATATGTGACTTGACTGTCCTTCAGTGCTAGTCAAATATAAACAGTATACTTGTACTCAGCTAAAAAAATAAATATATGTTGTTATTCAGGTGGACATAGAAAGCATCGAATTTGAGTATTCTATATTAAAGAGTTGGAATAAAATGAATTAATATTTTCTGTCCACTGTTATCACCACTCGACCTTGTTCTGAAGTAAATCTAGGCTTGCCAGCCACAGATCTACGATATTTCTGAACACGGGGAAAACTTGATAGTGTCCCCCCCCCCCTCCCACCTGAGCGTTTGAGACAGGATGTAAAAAATTTTTAAAAACTGATTTTTCAGAAATATTTTCATTTTGTGCAGCACATCTTTCTGAAGAGTTTGTAACATAAAACATACGTCTTCGAGGAAGTGTATAAGACCTGTTATTTAGTCTCAAGGGTGTCAATGTGCAGTGCACCACCTCTTCACATTGTATTCTTCTATTGCATGTCACTGTGGACTTCAAACGTGTGTATTTTGTAATGGTAGCCATCAAACATATATTCAGGACATTACAAATTAAAACATCCTGTGCTGCCTCTCCTCCTCCCAGTTTGCTGGTTTGACATCCTACCCCCCTTTAAAAAAAGTCACAATTAATACTGGGTGGGATTATTTGTAACTCTGAGAATAATAGTTCTTCAGAAAATTTGCACTCTTCATTGACTATTTGCTAATAACTTTCTATTTTGTGTGATATAAAACTAAACATTGGAAACATAAAATCCCTAAAGACAAGAGACACGTAAGATTGTACACATTTCTTCAATCCTTAGGTCCCAGCATTTATTTCTATCAAATCCTGCTACAGCTTTACACAGCTTGCTTTCCTTTCTGATAAAGAATCTGTTAGCCTATCAAAGTTCGTCTCATAGGCTATTTAATTTCAGTGGCTAGGATCGCAAGGCCAGATAGACGTTCCTGACTCATCATTGCATGCAGATAGCTTTTAATTATTTTCACTTTGCTGAAGCTTCACTCCAGCTTTCAGATGTCCTCAGTAATGTGCAGTATATGCTTAAAGCTGTACTAATATTAGAAAAAGCTTCTGTAAGTCATGCTTGCACCAATGTTGTAATAGGTCAAACGCACTTAGTTTTTCATTAATTTCGGTTACTATCTTTTTGAATATGGCGAGTTCCAGGCAAAAATCAACTACATTCTAGTCTTTCGAATATTTTTGTGCTAGATCGGCTCCATTCTTTTGCAGATCCTCAGTCGTCACATTTAAAACTATGGCGAGTTCCAGGCAAAAATCAACAACATGCTAGTCTTTCGAATATTTTCGTGCTAGATCGGCTCCATTTTTTTGCAGATCCTCAGTTGTCACATTTAAAGTGATATTTTAATGTAGACTCTTTGCATTCTCTACCCTTGTTTCAGTTTGTGTTAAAATTTTATCAACTACTACTTTTTTATCTTTGGAAAACAGCTTAGTTGGGTCTAGTGTTCTTGATTCGTCCTCGCAGATTTCGTTGTTTGCCTTCTCTTTCCAGAAGTTCGTTTGCTTTTGAGGGCTGGCTCTTTTTCAATTTTCTGAAACAGGTATAGCTTCTTCGATCCATCGATCTCTTGGTTTCTCTCTCATTTCTTGGAAGATCTTAAAAGAGCCTTGCATTAGCACTCCGAGCGCGACATGATCATGTCCTCTTTTTGTAGTTTTACATTCACTCTATTAATCTCTCTAAGAATACCAGCCCAAACTGTTAAGTTCAGGATAAATTTAAAATCTATCATCCCATGTAGTAGATGACCAGCATCATACTTAGATTCTGTGGCAACAGAGGATTCTTCAGTTTCTTCCAGAACTTTGACAACTTACAGTAAATTATTTAATAGAGATGTAACAGCTAGGCTTCTAGCCAATCATCTAGTTTGACTACTTACTTTTAAGTTGGTTTTTGTACACTTTTTCATTACATAAAGAAAGCAATAAAGTTTATGTACAACTACAAACAGGCTAACTGCTTCCAGACATGATGACGCAGAATGCATGTACACAAGATTTAAAGAATGTACTAGACATGGTACAAACTCTGTTAGCAATCAGTAGGGTAGGCTAACCACAGTATAACTTGGAGCACACAATGTATGGCGTCATTTTATTCTCCGGTTAGTTATCCTTGGAATAGCGTACCTCTCCAGTTAGGTTGACAACAATAGTAGAGCACGCAGCGTAATTTAGCATACTTCATTCGCATTTAAAGCCCCTATTACATGGTACAACAATGGAATACAAATCTACAGCAGCGCACCTAGCGCCCATGTCTGTAACTGCAGACTGGTTCACGTCTACTGATTAAACTACACATGCAGGGTATTCATGGCGTGAATCCACGCATGTGCAGTAGATGGAGTAACGTGCGAAACTAGAAGGGGAATGAATGAGTTCTGATGAAGCCTTAATAATGGCTACAGATATAATATGGTCGTGGCTACACGAATGCTTTTTGGATTAAGATCAACGATTTTTCAGGGAGATGCAGTTCGTCATATTTAAAGTTACTATTCAAGGAAGGACCATCTGATCCTCGATAACCTGAGGGCTTCCTTAGAAGAAACGGAGCTTTTCAGAGGCAGGAAATCGTCACTGTGGAATGAGGTTACGGCTTGGGCTACAAGTACAAAAAAATTAACGGTAGAAAGGTCGTAATGGAGAGAGATGACATTGTAGCATGGCGATATCGATTTTTGAGGCCAGTATCAAAAGATATTACGTATATGATGACATGGAAATACGAGAAGTTGAGAGTGTAAAGTTCTTGGGGTTACAACTTGATAATAAATTCAGTTGAGAGCGACATACTAACGAACTGCTAAAGCGTCTAAACAAGTCTGTGTTTGCAATGCGAATGATGTCAGACATAGGCGATTGGAAATATAAAAAGACTGGCAAAGTTCGCTTATTTTCACTCCATTATGTCATATGGTATCATATTTTGGGGCAACTCGACAAACTGAGAAATTTTTTTTAGAGTACAGAAGCGTATAATAAAAGCAATGTGTAGTGTAAATCCAAGAATATCATGTCGAAACCTACTCAAGGAATTGGGTGTACTAACCACATCTTCTCAGTATATTTATTCGTTAATAAAGTTTGTTGTAAATAATACATCTCTTTTCCCAACTAACTGCTTAGCACACAGTATCAATACTAGGAACTAGAACAATATACATAAAGATTTAAAATCACTTACTCTTGCCCAGAAAGGAATCTAGTATTCAGCAATGCATATTTTCAATAAGTTATGAGCAACCATTAAGAAAGAGTTTAGTTTCAGGCAAGGCACAATTTGAACGTAATTTAAAAGAATTTTTGGTGGCCAAGTGCAGTAGACCACTTTAATGCAAATCTATTATACTTTTTGGCAATACTTGGTTGTAACGGCCAAGTAACTACCTTGTGTGTGAAAGATGGGTTTAATGAAAGCAGATGTAAGTATTAAACCCATAATTATTAAAAGTTTAATTTTAATTCATGTACATAATTTTACTATTTATTGACTGAGGGTTATTGAAATTAATGGAACTCAAGTTTTTCTAATTACATTTTTGTAGTGTGTTTCATTGATATGTTCCACACCCAGAAGGACCCCTCTTTTGTGGGTCTATGGAATGAATAATTAAGCAAATCAAATCAAAGGAAAATTTTCATGACATTTTTTGGCTAGATGAAACATCGGCACATGCAAGCCATTCAGTGGATACATACTGGACAGATGATTCAGTGTCTGGCACCATGCTACAACCCATTAGAAAAGGCAGCAGACTGATTATTCTCCATGCAGGTATATATGTGCAGGGTATATACAAAACTGTATGTTTTTAATTAGATCGAACTGCCAATTACCACAAAGAAATGAATGGAGACACATTTCAGCAATGATTTAAGTACTCGCACTGGAAAAACTTGAGCAAGCCCTCTGTGATAATTATGGGCAACACCTCATATCATTCAACTAGCCTTGGGAAGAAGCTGCAGTTGCTTCCAAGAAGCAAGACATTATCTACACACGAGAAGGAAGAACCATTCTCATACCAGTTGACTGTAGAAAGGGTGAATTGTTGTGTCTCGTGGCTCAGAATAAACTACCTTAACCTCCATGTGTTTTAAATGAACTGGCAAAAAATTATGGCCGTAGCGTCTTTAGATTGTCACACACCACTGCCACTTCAATTAGATTGAGCTCATATGGGCTCAACTAAAAGGTTACGCAAAAAATGTACTTTTGCAGAAGTGGAAAAACTGAAAGGAATGCTGTAAACCAACTTTCGTGGTCAAATTGGCACGATGTCGTAAGGCACATGAAAGAAGTAATTACGAAAGAATGGGAGAATGATTGTGCAGTGAAAAATGATATATAAGAACTTACCATTTCATTAATCCCTGATTGCAGTTCGAGTGACACTCAGAAAAGTGAGAGTGATTCAGATGTAAGTGGCGTGTATCCGTTAATGTTAGAGTGTTGTTATCACCATTTACTATTTTCTCTGTCTGTTTATTTTTTACTTTGTGATACACGTATGACTGAACACTCGTCTGTCTTGTTACTGTTATTTGCCTGTAACGAGTTATACTGCATCAGCTTAGCAATAGCAGCCGCAGCGGCCCCCCGCCACAGCCCTCCCCACTACTTACAAAACGGCGTAATAGTCAGTAAGTACATGACTTGTTTGTTTTTTGGCGCACCCAGCAGTCGATCGCTTGAGCACATGACGTACTGTGTATGAGCCAGCAAGTCTGCTCCCCACCACTGCCAACTGTCAATCAAGAAATAATCAAGGTAAGAAGAGCGATAAACGTTCCAGTGGGCAGAACTGTTCCCTTGAACATACATTGAGGCTGATGGATATTGTCAACAAGCTCCAGAGCATATTGGAAAATATTAAAACTGTTATAGTCACATGCACTGAAAATATTAGTGTAAGACTTTTACCTAAGTTTGTGTTGTACATGTATGTAAATGGCAACAGTCTATCTTGTAATCAGTAAAAAATTTAGTAAAAAAATTAGATATCATTTGATTGATGAATAAGAGATCCTTCTAAATTTTTGAATAAAGAATAGGAAAGTGTGTGTAACAGTTTTAACTTACAAATGATTTCACGTAGATTGATAGAGCATCCTTTACAGAAAACAACATGTAAATATTACAACCAGAAAAGGAATACAGACTGACAGTGGCCCATATGTGGAATGTCATTTCTAAGGTGTGTGCACCAAAATACACGAATTGATAAAGGTATCAACATAAGAGTGCCACAGGATGATCGATTCCAATGCAAAATTTCTAAGTAAGATTATATTCCACCAAACATAGCTGTATTGTAGATGACAAATTGTAAGTAGACACCTCATATATGAGAAATTTTAAGGTGCAATCCGCCTTGTGAAAAAAGTGATCCTTTTCAGAGTCTTAATGAAACTTTGAGAACACAGGCATTATAGGGATTGGTTTGACTGAAAATTCTAAGACTTTTGCTCACTGGCTAGCTTGCTATTGTATTTATGTCTTAAGGCTAGAATGTTTAATTCATTATAGTGGTAATTGGTGTTCAACAGAAAGTACATTTGCTGAATTACTGATCACTATTGGTGCACCCTGTTTCACAGTTCTGGAGCACATTCAAAACCAATTTCTATTATGTGATTATTATTAATCATTATGTTAGTGACATATATGGGGAATATTTGACCAACAGTTTCAATGAACTACTACAAATCTTTTTATATTGCTGGGCTAGAAGTGCACCTATGCTCATACCCAAACTGGATGCTGATGTTATAGTCCAAGGAAAAGTAACAACTACACTCATAATTTTGGCTTGTGCAATCATCTCTAGCTGTCACATGCAGTGAATGAGGGAGGGGGAAGTAACTGGAGACACAACACTTTCACTGTGATCTTCCTTTTTGCGCAAATCTCTCCTTAAAACAGTCAATTTTATTTTCAGAATAAAAATACCTATTCCCAGATGTGAAAAAGAACAAGCAGAGTTGCAGGTGGTGCTGCTCCAAAAGTAACACGATGAGAACCAGAGAATGGAGCAAGAATTGCATCAGTCAAAAAATGGCATTGTGTTAAAATTAGATTTGTAAAAGAGGTATTAAAACAAAAGATTTCAGCAAAAAATAAAGTGATCCATATACATTTATTTACTTTATTTTAATTTCATTACAACAGAGAACTGAAACAATTAACAAAACTGTCTCTTGTGCATGTTGTACGTTGTCATACACATTCTCTTACTAATCCAGCTTGATGTACAGTTATCAATATCAATGAAGTCTCCAATGGAAAGAAAGAAATCACAGAGGCAAAGTATTTTAGCGTCAATAGAAGCTGATTAATTGGTAAAATAGAGATACTTCTGACAGAAAGGAAAGAAATACATGTGACCATTCTGCACATCAGATGTAAAGTGTGAAATTTCACAGACGAGCACAAAGAAGCTGGTGTGGCTCGGACTTTGCTACCTGTAAAGTAACTCAAATACACAGTCGGAACAGCTGTGCCTCTCAAGTCTCTAAGTCTATCCTTTCACACTAATCTCTATGTACGCTTTGTCTTTATTATGATCAATTACCACTTATTTACCGCTGGACTCTACTTTCACATACGATACAATCACACTGCTGAATTTCTTTTCTGTGAATCGTATACATACGATAGTTTACCACTAAGAAGGTACGCTATAAACAAGCCATGTGCTATGGAAACCACAAAATCGTCGTTTTTTCACTAACGATAGTTTACTTCCGACGTCCAGAATTTGTGTAACAGTTCCAGAGAATTAAAGAACACTGAATGTCAGCCACCCCCTCTATGCATATTCAATAACAAGATTCTTGTTAGCTGAATGTCAAGTATCAATGTTTTTATAGCAAAGAACTTTTATTTTATGGTAAATGTGGACTTTCTTATGTGGATAATACTAATAAATAAAAAACACAATATCTATATTCTCTATCTAAGGAAGTATCATCTTTCATTTTTTCTTTTTTGTGAATAAAAGGAAAGAGAAACTTAGCTTAAGTAAGCACAAATAGTTACCTGTTTATGGGAACAAAGGGTAAGTGGGAGATGATTCTGTTGCTCTGAAGCATCAATCGTCTTTAGGGATAGTTAACATGGGGAGCAGAAGGGCAATTTTCTGGGACATAAAAGACGCAATAGTTCACTGTGGCCCTACTGTTTTCACTAAAAGACAGTAAGTTGTTCTGACACTGCTTTACTGTTTACACGTGGATCATTCTCAATGGAAGATACAGTGGAACAATATTTTCTGCAATTGACTTAACATGCCTGCATTAAAGGCGGGAGACTAACGTTCTGTCAAACTTTTTGCTACATGAAAAATCAAAATATCGTTGTCCAATACTGAAACAGGTTTTAATACGGATAGTACCCAAGACTGGTATGGTTTCTCGATTTGATTACGTCTGTTTTGTCGCTGACTGCTAGAAAAAACAAAATCGGTCTTTATAATATTGCAGAAATTGTAGCGAGACTGTTTTGGCACAAGTTGTCATTGATATTGCCTCATTTACATAAATAACACGACAGAATATAATTGATGAAGTACCAATATCAATGCCTGTTAGGCGTACTACTAGCAAAACGTTTCCTGTTAGGAAATAGTTTCGCATTTCACTCATACATTCCAGTTTCTCAAGCATGAGATCAAGCTGTAGTGGTGCAAAGTTTTTATATATATTTTGAATCCTCATATTCTTCCATATAATTTGTATGATGTCCCCGTTTCTTCTCCTTCCTCGTTCTAACAAGCAATCTTGTCATCACTAATTACGTAACTATTCCTGCCATTGTCAAAACTTATTCTCTGGTTAACACGACACAATATAATTCACGAAGTAGCAATTCCAGATGCCTTATTACGCCAACTACAAGCCAAACTAAAAGCAGTTTCTCAAGCATGAGATCGAGATGTAGTGGTGCGAAGTTTTTATACAAATTTGGAATCGTCATATTCTTCCATTATTTGTATGTTGTCCCTGTTTCTTCTCCTTCTTCGTTACAACAAACTAATTACGTAACCATTCCTGCCATTGTCAAAACTTATTCCCCGGTTAACTTCACTAACCATATCAGAATCGCCGGTTCAGTTACCCCGCATTTATTCTCATGTTAGGCGTCATTACGTGTTCATACAACGTGCCTACCGCGCTATTCCGAGAATAGAATTTAGTGGCTGCTAACTGGGGGCTGTACAACTGGCCCTTAGAAGTGTAGCGTTCTGGTAAAAATGTTCTGTCAAAATTTCATTTTCTTGGATTAGATTAGATTAGAGTAGTACTTCTTCCATAGATCATGAATACGACACTTTGTGATGATGTGGAATGTGTCAGGTTAATAAAAGGTGTCTATACAAGATATTACATTACACAAAAAATTACATCACACTTAATTTTTTTTGGGGGGGGGGGGGGGGGGTTGGGGAAATTACCCACTTATTATATCCAAAAATTCATCTAATGAGCAGAAGGAGTTGCCATTAAGAAATTCTTTTAATTTCCTTTTAAATGCTATATGGCTACCTGTCAGACTTTTGATGCTATTAGGTAAGTGACCAAAGACTTTCTTGGCAGCATAATTTACCCCCTGCTGAGCCAAAATTAGATTTAACCTTGAGTAGTGAAGATCATCAACCTTTCTCCTAGTGTTGTAGCCATGTACACTGCTATTACTTTTGAATTCGTTTGGATTGTTAATAACAAATTTTATAAGTGAACATATATATTGTGAGGCTACAGTGAAGATCTCTAGCTCTTTAAATAAGTGTCTGCAGGATGATCTTGGATGAGTTCCAGCAATTATTCTGATTACACGCTTTTGTGCAATGAACACTCTTTTACTCAATGATGCCATACGAAAGCAGAGAATGAAAATAGGCGTGGTAAGCTAATTTACTCAGATGTATAGCGCCAAAATTTGCAATGACCCTAATAGCATAAATAGCTCAACTCAAACCTTTCAGCAGATCCTAAGTGTGTTTTTTCCAGTTCAACTTCTCATCAATGCATACGCTTAAAAATTTTGAATATTCTACGTTAGCTACCGATTTCTGATCAAAGTCTATATTTATTAATGGTGTCATACCATTTACTGTGTGGAACTGTATATACTGTGTTTTGTCAAAGTTTAATGAGAGCCCATTTGCAGAGAACCACTTAATGATTTTCTGAAAAACATTGTTTGCAATACCACCAGTTAATTCTTGTCTGTTGGGTGTGTTGGCTATACTTGTATCTGCGGCAAAAAGTACCAGCTTTGCATCTTCGTAAATATAATATGGCAAGTCATTAATATACACTCCTGGAAATTGAAATAGGAACACCGTGAATTCATTGTCCCAGGAAGGGGAAACTTTATTGACACATTCCTGGGGTCAGATACATCACATGATCACACTGACAGAACCACAGGCACATAGACACAGGCAACAGAGCATGCACAATGTCGGCACTAGTACAGTGTATATCCACCTTTCGCAGCAATGCAGGCTGCTATTCTCCCATGGAGACGATCGTAGAGATGCTGGATGTACTCCTGTGGAACGGCTTGCCATGCCATTTCCGCCTGGCGCCTCAGTTGGACCAGCGTTCGTGCTGGACGTGCAGACCGCGTGAGACGACGCTTCATCCAGTCCCAAACATGCTCAATGGGGGACAGATCCGGAAATCTTGCTGGCCAGGGTAGTTGACTTACACCTTCTAGAGCACGTTGGGTGGCACGGGATACATGCGGACGTGCATTGTCCTGTTGGAACAGCAAGTTTCCTTGCCGGTCTAGGAATGGTAGAACGATGGGTTCGATGACGGTTTGGATGTACCGTGCACTATTCAGTGTCCCCTCGACAATCACCAGTGGTGTACGGCCAGTGTAGGAGATCGCTCCCCACACCATGATGCTGGGTGTTGGCCCTGTGTGCCTCGGTCGTATGCAGTCCTGATTGTGGCGCTCACCTGCACGGCGCCAAACACGCATACGACCATCAATGGCACCAAGGCAGAAGCGACTCTCATCACTCAAGACGACACGTCTCCATTCGTCCCTCCATTCACGCCTGTCGCGACACCACTGGAGGCGGGCTGCACGATGTTGGGGCGTGAGCGGAAGACGGCCTAACGGTGTGCGGGACCGTAGCCCAGCTTCATGGAGACTGTTGCGAATGGTCCTCGCCGATACCCCAGGAGCAACAGTGTCCCTAATTTGCTGGGAAGTGGCGGTGCGGTCCCCTACGGCACTGCGTAGGATCCTACGGTCTTGGCGTGCATCCGTGCGTCGCTGCGGTCCGGTCCCAGGTCGACGGGCACGTGCACCTTCCGCCGACCACTGGCGACAACATCGATGTACTGTGGAGACCTCACGCCCCACGTGTTGAGCAATTCGGCGGTACGTCCACCCGGCCTCCCGCATGCCCACTATACGCCCTCGCTCAAAGTCCGTCAACTGCACATACGGTTCACGTCCACGCTGTCGCGGCATGCTACCAGTGTTAAAGACTGCGATGGAGCTCCGTATGCCACGGCAAACTGGCTGCCACTGACGGCGGCGGTGCACAAATGCTGCGCAGCTAGCGCCATTCGACAGCCAACACCGCAGTTCCTGGTGTGTCCGCTGTGCCGTGCGTGTGATCATTGCTTGTACAGCCCTCTCGCAGTGTCCGGAGCAAGTATGGTGGGTCTGACACACCGGTGTCAATGTGTTCTTTTTTCCATTTCGAGGAGTGTATATTAAGAACAGCAGAGGACCCAAGACCGAACCTTGTGGCACCCCATTCTTGATTGTTTCCCAGTTTGATAAATCACAAGTTTTTTGCATATTATGTGAACTGCTTATTTCAACTTTCTGCACTATTCCAGTTAGGTATGATTTAAACCATTTGAGCGCTGTCCCATTCATACCACATTACTTGAGCTTATCTAGAAGTATTGCATGATTTACACAATCGAAAGCCCTTGACAGATCACAAGAAATTCCAACGGGTGACTTCCGGTTACTCATAGCATTTAATATTTCATTAGTAAAAGTATATATAGTATTTTCCGTTGAAAAACCCTTCTGGAAACCAAACTGACGTTTTGTTAAAACTTTATTTGTACTTTTTCAAGATTTTGGATAAGGTTGACAGAAGAGAGATTGGGTGGTAGTTGTTGACATCACACATATCCCCTTTTTTATGCAGTGGTATAACAATGGCATACTTCAGTCTATCTTGGAAAATACCCTGCTTCAGAGAGCTGTTACATATGTGGCTAAGAATCCCACTTATTTCTTGGGAACGAGCTTTTATTATCCTGCTGGAAATGCCATTAATTTCATGTGAGCTTTCACTTTTGAGAGAGTTCATTATCTTCCTACACCAAGAAGATAATATGTAATCTTTCTTCCCTGTTATTCCTGTTAGTCGTTTATTTCCACTATGGTAGTCTGAATCTATAGATTTCGCTATAATTATAACAATGCTAATCACTTGCACACCCAATCAAACACATAAACAAACAACGGTTTGGAGTCAGTCGTTTGGGTTTGTTCGGCTCAGTCCTTATAGCCACGTCTTCTTTTCTCTGTGGGAAAGTTTTCTATTTCTAGATTCGACGGAGATCCACCATGCCTATGCACCAATTCAAAAATCAGCTTATGATTCATTCAGATATCAACTTAGAATGCGTTTAAAAGGTTTCCAACTCCAAGTGGGGTACGTTTCAAAATCACATGAATTATCGATAGGTCAACATGTGCTGGTTGCTTGGTGCTTTGTGAACTCACCCCACAACCACCTTCCTCACTACATCCGGGCCTCAGACCTGCTACAATACAAACTCATTCTTACATTGTAGCATATACATATCCTTCAGACCACTCCAGATAGCTCATGTCAACAATCGCTCGCCGCATTATCAGTCTCACTACTTTTCTCACACATCTCTTATGTGACAGTATGAGTCTTGTTAAAAATAGATGGATGAGCAAGTGGAACACATACCAGTAGTGTAATCTTACAATGTGTCATGTGGGCTACATAGATGAAATAATCATTGGAAAGTAGGTATTTTAAGAAGTCTGGAAGCCACATCTTTACTTCTATCCCCAAGACAGGTAAAGCTGGGTTTGTTTTCCGTTTATTTCCTTTTTGAGGAACACAAAGTTTGGGAGATCCTTACCAGTAGATGATATTCAGAGTTGCGAATTGGTCAAGCAAAAAAATAATTCTGCTGTCTACGAAAAGATATGTAACTGATTCGCTAATTTGTAAGGAGCAATCAAGTGAAAACGGAGCAGATGGAATAAAAATAAGGAAACTGTTTGTTATTTCAAATGTAACAGTTAATACATATATCTCACCATGAGACAAGATGGTAAATGTTCTTATGGAAAAATGTTTTTGTTTGCCGACTGAACCAAGACAGTCTCCATGCGTTCACCTCTTCATCCAAATAAAATTGAAGGGCACAAACATCTTTCTTCAGGTCTCCAAAAATATGGAAATCACATGGTGAGACATCGGGACTGAATGGAGGATGTGTAAGAGTGTCCCAGTGAAACTTCTGTAGAGTTGTCAAAACAACTTTGGTAACTTGTGGCCTGCCCATCCTCCATACAGTCCCAGTCGCTCCCCATGCGATTTCTGTATTTTTATAGCACTGAAGAAAGACATTCATGGCTGTCGATTTGCTTCAGACAAAGAGGTGCACGCCTGGGTACAATGACGGTTCTGTAGACAACGAAAAGTATTTTACCAGGAAGGCGTTGACCATCTTGCCTCCCACTGGGGAAAATGTATTAACGGTTATTGCAATTACATTTGAAATATGACGATAAACAGTTTACTTGATGTTTACCATTTGTCTTGCTTTCATTTGACTGCTCCTAATTTATTATAACCATTCAGAGAGGAAACTAGTCGTCTTCTGGAAGCAGGAGAAATTTGCGTTCGCTCATCTCAGAGTCATGACTGAGGTTTAGTATTGTGATGACCTGTTGTTCTGTGCCCCGATAATTTCGTAAAAATGTTGTAATTCGATTTTGCTCAGATAATTGGTGGTTTGGAAACTGATAGGATCTGTTGTAAATGACGTTTCCGAAGTTTCTGGATTTTTGCGAAAACTGTGACTTTCTTCCGATGGGCCTCAGAATTCCACAAGGCATGCGTGATATGTAGTCACATTTCAGAAACTTTAGATTACTGAGTATTGGGTAACTGTCCATTATTGTGTGAGAATAGTAAACTGATGAGCATAGTGTCAAGTTTCTTACTGTTTACTGACTCATAATATTTGTGATACTTTGGACAGCGGATCACCAATTCTACACTAGAGGGAGAATGAACAGAATAGTACAAAATATGAGCAAGTATACGCTTTCACATCAGGCACTGTGTGTTAGGGCAGACTTTGTAGTAGAATGCATATTACTAAAGTAACACTATATCAGAAGCATTTTAACCAAGAACTTCTTTTATTTAATAGCTTCACTCAGACCTGACAGAATGAACCCCTTTTTAACCAATGTTACAGAAAAATTTATGGTACTTTTCCTTTAAACAGATTCTCCAGAATGAGCCATCCTATGCATCAGTTCAGGGAATATCGTGGTTATAAGGAACTCACTGATGTTCTATGAGCAAATTCCAGAAAAAAATGATCCTTTGCCACCTCATGTGTGCCAAGGAATACACCATAGGATATTGAAAACTGAGGCCATTAGGGTATGTGCATTGCCACTGGTCAGTTAAATGATAGGTAGAGAATGAGACTCCCCCATTGTGTTAGGAATGTATTAGAAGCTGTGCAAAATACAATAAGTATGGGAACACAAGGGATCAAGAGATTCAACATGCCAGTTTGCACATAGGCCAATGTAGATGATTGGGAAAGAGCACAGGTAGTTCCAGTTTTCAAGAAGGGTCGTCAAGCAGACGCGCAAAACTATAGGCCTATATCTCTGACATCGATCTGTTGTAGAAATTTAGAATATGTTTTTTGCTCACGTATCATGTCATTTATGGAAACCCAGAATCTACTCTGTAGGAATCAACATGGATTCCGGAAACAGCGATAGTGTGAGACCCAACTGGCTTTATTTGTTCATGAGACCCAGAAAATATTAGATACAGACTCCCAGGTAGATGCCATTTTCCTTGACTTCCAGAAGGCATTCAATACAGTTCCGCACTGTCGCCTGATAAACAAAGTTTTAGCCTACGGAATATCAGACTAGCTGTGTGGCTGGATTGAAGAGTTTTTAGCAAACAGAACACAGCATGTTGTTGTCAATGGAGAGACATCTACAGACGTCAAAGTAACCTCTGCCGTGCCACAGGGGAGTGTTATGGGACCATTGCTTCTCACTATATATATAAATGATCTAGTATATGGTGTCAGAAGTTCCATGTGGCTTTTCGCGGATGATACTGTAGTATACAGTGAAGTTGCAGCATTAGTAAGTTGCAGCGAAATGCAGGAAGATCTGCAGCGGATAGGCACTTGGTGCAGGGAGTGGCGGAACAAACACTGGTAGCAGCCACTTCTGTAAAATATCTGGGAGTATGTGTAAGGAACGATTTGAAGTGGAATGAGCATGTAAAATTAATTGTTGGTAAGGCGGGTGCAAGGTTGATATTCATTAGGAGAATCCTTAGCAAATGTAGTCCATCAACAAAGGAGGTGGCTTACAAAACACTCGTTCGACCTATACTTGAGTATTGTTCATCAGTGTGGGATCCGTACCACGTCGTGTTGACAGAGGAGGTAGAGAATGTCCGAAGAATAGCGGCGCGTTTCATCACCGGGTTATTTGGAAAGAGTGATAGTGTTACAGATATGTTTAGCAAACTCAAGTGGCAGACTCTGCAAGAGGGGCACTCTGCATCGCAGTGTAGCTTCCTGTCTAGGTTTCGAGAGGGTGCGTTTCTGGATGAGGTATCGAATATATTGCTTCCCCCTACTTACAGCTCCTGAGGAGGTCACGAATGTAAAATTAGAGAGATTCGAGTGCGCAACGAGGCTTCCCACGAACCATACGCAACTGCAACAGGAAAGGGAGGTAACGACAGTGGCACGTAAGGTGTCCTCCGAAACACACTGTTGGGTGGCTTGCAGAGTATAAATGTAGATGTACATGCAGATGTGGATACCTGTGCCTTATGCTTAGAATATTTCAGAGGTAGTCTGAACAAAAAAAAAAAAGGCTCTGAGCACTATGGGACTCAACTGCTAAGGTCATTAGTCCCCTAGGACTTAGAACTAGTTAAACCTAACTAACCTAAGGACATCACAAACATCCATGCCCGAGGCAGGATTCGAACCTGCTACCGCAGCGGTCTTGCGGTTCCAGCCTGCAGCGCCTTTAACCACACGGCCACTTCGGTCGGCCTAGTCTGAACACCACACCCATCCTGCCCCCTTCTGTATGCCCGTGATTAGATCCTCAGCATACTTATCATGAAGGGTAACACCATCATTTCACCACTAATAACCATTCCTGTGAATCTACAGCATCACTTCCCTTCAACTCTTCAACTAAATACTCTCTGTATTCTCTCCCAAAACATATTCAACTGTCTTCCTTTCCCAGACAATGAACTCCACCCTGGAATATATCATTCCTTGTCTTTTCTAACTTTCCTTGCATCAGGTCTCCCCATCATTCCTCTTCTTTCCTATTCAGAATCATGATCTGGCCTCAATTCGTGGTATGATGGTGGGACTGTGGCAACCCTCACCTTCTACTCCACACTAAATACTCTCAGTACAGGCCTGTCATCTAATAATGCAATACTAAATTTTGAGCTAATCTAAATTTCAGCTCAAGATTCAGTTAGTTTCGACATATATAACTGTTTCTTTCTTATTTTTTTATCACCAGTGTTACTAAAGTTATCTGAATTACGATCACTGTAGGATGTTTCACTCTGCTGACAGAGCCACAACCTGTCCTCTGCTCCTCTGGTACTATCAAAGTGAAGTCCTTGGAAGTGTTCTTTTCAGTTTCGGAATCATGACTACAGTAATCAGATTTAGAGACATGTACGTTGCAGCAGTTATTTGGAGATGATGAGGCATGCACAGGATTGAGTAGCATGGACAGCTACATCAAACCAGTTTTTGGACTGAGGACCAGAACAACAACAACATGAAAATTGGATGGGGCCAAGTCAGAACTGTATGGAGAATGATCAATGACAGTGAACCCAAGATATCAGGCTGTGGGAGATATCACAGTGCTCATGTATAGTGTGGCATTGTTCTGCTGAAGGACAGGGTATTCCAAGTGTGGACAAAGTCTTCAAATTCTAAACTCAATTACAGCATGCAGTTATCATGTACTGACATAGTTATGTTACACACCATGATGTTACATGCTACAATTCAGAGCCCACTTCTGGCAGAGGGCTGCAAATATGTAGCCATGTAGAATAAAGATGTACAATGTTAATAACATTTGTTTTATTTAAAAATCTTTTGCAGTTGTCACATAAAATATCTGGAGGCATTAATTTCAGCACGCTCTAGTACAGTCAATTGCATAACATCTGCTATCCTAAATGGCATGGCTTCAGCCTTAACAAACTCACCCAGACACTTAAATGGTCAATTTCAGCTGCATCATTTTCAATATCACTATCAGCAGTGTCTCTACTCAGTGACTATCACAACAACAATAGTCACCTATATGTACCCATGTTGCACTGCATATATCCTTCATTCCATACACATTATCCCTGTCTTTTTTTCACATTTTTTCTCCTGACTCTCTTCTTACAGTGACTTCTTCAATTGTAACACCCAAACATTTTGTTTGTATTAACTGAACTCCTTCCTTGTATTCACCAACTGCAACAATAAAACTGCACCAGCGTACAGCATAAAAAGTCACATAGTAAAAGTTTCATCAGTATCACACGTAACTGAACTAACATCATCAGCATCTTACGACACTGACCACACTTCACATGAGACATCCCACTGTAGCAAAGCCCATGCAACAGTCCAGTCAACAACCACACAAAAGCTAATCCCAAATATAACCCCATGAAGGACATTGCTCTAACTCTCTAAACTGCCATGTAGTACCCCACAAACCACTCCTCCCACACACCTTTATATGATTCTGACCTGATACTATACTCCTAAACCCCAAAATCCCATATTCTGAAATAAGAAAACATGCCCCTACCCTAAACACATCCAACCCTGTGCCCCTAAAAGATTCTATGATCATGAACTCCCATAAGTCCTTATTCCCAGTTTCTCCTATCATAAATTATCGGCCAAAACATTTCATCCTCTCTCTTAATCCTCCACATCCCAGACAAGCTCTAACCTCAAATCCTACTAACCCTCACCACATAAATTAAGCAGGTTTATGCAGATATCCCAGCAGATGAACCTAAAGAGGACCTAGAATCCACCGCTGACACATATACAGCAAAAGCTCTATGCATCCCTAAGAACTGTGTAGCACATTTGTTGTCCACATTTTCTTAGTATCTTCATCACCCATTTATCATAATATCACCAATGACATCATGATTGTGCATTCGACATACCAGTACAAAGTTCAGCCTTTCCAAATTCGAGTAGACATGTACTGTACCTTATAGAACCTAGTATATAATGAAAATTTAAGCCAAAAATTCAAGGAACCATTCCACCTTTCCTTACAAAAAGTAAGAAAAAAAGCACTTTAAAAATGTGCCAAATTGCAGTCTTCAACACTTCATTAGCACACGCAAATGACCTGCACCCAATTAGTTCTACAAGTTTTAGGGAAAACTAAGGGTTTATTCAGTGAGGAACATAGGAGGGCAGCTACCTTTCCCCTCACCCAGAAAAAAGGCCCTCACAAAATGAATTCACATCCTGCCATGCCAAACATACAAACTTATCAACTAAGTATCAGTTTGAATAATGCCAGAAGGTGTAATGTGTACTGACTAGTAACAATTGTAACTCAAGCCATTTTTAAATTGGTTTATTGATGGGTGGGACTGACATGGTCAGTTCCAGATCAGTGGGAGTTACAGAGCGGACCCAAGATCTTATGCATTCTCAGATGGGGAAAAACATGTTACACATATGGTGAACAACCCACTAGTTTTTATATATCATTAAAATGGCTTGGGTTACATTTGTTACAAGGCAGTACACTTTACACATTCTGGACTTCTTCAAACTAATATTGTGTTAATACATTTGTCTGTCTGACACTGATTAGCTTATTCAAAACCACAATGGCTTCTTGTAAAGGGAATGAAGGAAACATATTGTAAAGCAAGATCACATGGCAAAATTCAAGAAACACGTGATAAATTTCTTTAAGTTAGACAGCTGTACTAGTAAATGACAAGCATAATTTTCAATGCAACTTTGTCAGATTTTATATGTGTGATATCTGCTCTTTTGGACATGTGTGAAAGAACAGATGCCATATTTCATGCTGCAGCCTTATATGACAATTAATAAAAGGAGTAACAACATTAACTGCTAGTGGGAATTGATATAAATCAATGGAGAAAGTTAAAAATGTGAGCCAGACTGGGACTTGAACCCAGATTTCTCTGGTTCATGCAAACAATTGGCTTGATTACCTCAGCCATCTGGACACAATCCCTAACTGACACAGATTTCCAACTCAGCTACACACTGTTGATATAGAGTCTGTAGTACCCCTGCCCATTACCATCACTACTCACAGTGATCACTGATTCCCATAGTTGTTGAGAGTTGTTTGTGCATCTGCACTGAAAGTATCATCGGTCTGTCTTATGCTAGTTGTATACAGGGAGTTTCAAAATATTCAGGGATATGACAGGAATGATCATTCGAAACAAAAAAGCCAAAAAACATGGTGTCTACAATGCATACCTTAAGAGCTACAAGCAATTCTTGATCTTCGACACTGTGAAACAAATCTCAATTACTGCTAGCCCTTTGCTTTCCTTGCCTTGGGAAGTGGTAGTACGGACCAAAACAAGAAAAAATGCATATGTGACCTAAAATGTACACCTTAAATGTTATGAATTCTTGTTCATTAGAAGAGATGTGTTTCAAAGAGCAAAAATGAACAAGTGCTCATAGCTCTTAAGGTTTGCATTTTAGGGCACATATTTACTGGCCATTTTTCTTGTTTTGATCCATACTATCACAGAAAGCAAAGAGATTGCAGTAGAAGAGATTTGTTTCAATATGCCGAAGATCAAGAATTGCTCATAGCCCTTAAGGTATGCATTTTGAGCCCATGTTGACTTGACTTTTTTGTTTCAAATGATCATTCCTGTCATATCTCTGAATATTGACCATCACTTTTTAAACACCCTGAACATATTGTACTCAAATTTTATCTCAGTCTTCATTGTGCTTCAGGTTCTCAAGCATGGGTGGTAGGGGTTGGGTTGTCACTGGGAGCAGAAATAATGTTCCTCTTTCACCAAACGGAGCCCTCCAGTATAAGTAATTTTTAAAAAATCAAAGAAGAAATACGACAGATGTGTCACGGAGATTAAGTTACACTTCTGTGATCACTGTGGCAATGATGTTAGATTACTGAAGTCGACGTTGGGGTTTCTCTGGGTCAATATGAGGCAATTGGATGAGGCTTGATGAACATCTCCGTGTTAAATGTGTATGTGGAATGGGATCAAGAGGAGAAAGGTGCATGTGGGATGTAGATGGAAAGGTGAATATTAGGTTATGATTTGCAGAAAGTCTAATATTCCTTCTAACACTAGTAATAGAACTTTAATAATACAGAACAAGCAGAACAATTGTATTTTTATCCAAAGTGACAATAACTTTTAATTGGAACATAAAACATGTAGGAACATTTTTGGTAAAACATAACACCAATATTAAACTACATAATTATAAATAATTGCAAAATAAGCTATTTGTAATTTAAATTATTTTCAAATTTTTAAGCTATTTCGCAATGAACATGTAATTTAATATCCGTTTTTGTTTCTAATATTTTATAAATTTATGGAAATTCACATTATATTTTCTTTAAGTTCAATGCAGGCTCATCTGTTCACCATCTTGAGTATAGGCTCCATTTATTAGTTAATCAGGAGTCTTGTATCTTCAAAGAACTGTCTACATAGTTTCTTCTTTTGTGAAATCACGTTCAGTATTCCTCTGGAAAATTGTATTAGATTTGAGAATTCTCTTAACAAAAAATTATGTACACAGCACATCTTCCTATCATCAGAGACAAGAGTTGCAGTGTAAATAATAATTAACATACAAATAATTGGCAGAGAATATTTCTGGTGTATTATCCCATTTGTATTCTTTAGTTAAGGAACCTTTACCCCCTGGGTTAGTCACCAATCTTTTGCAGAGGAATAGGTCTGCAGTGCAGAGTTGATTGATAATGAGATTACACAATGGCAGCTTCAAGTGAAGAAGGGAAATTTAACTTGTTTTTGTAATACAAAGTGGGAGTATTAAGATGAAATTTGTTACAGGAGTAGAGTATAATTAGTTGGAAAATGTGTGCATTCAAAGGGGTGAACATTTCACAGTACAAGCAGATGGAATGGGCATAAAAATTTGTTAGGATAAACTCATTTATTTGATGGGTGGGATGTACACAGTCAATTCCAGGTTAATGGGAGGTAGGTTTTGCCAAAGAGTATACCCAGGACCTGAGTCCTGGGATGGAGAAACATATGTTGTACATATAACTAATGGCATAACAGTTTTCACATATCATTAAAAATGGCTTGGGTTAAGCTTGTTACTAGTCAGTAAACAGTACACATTCCGGGCTGCTTCAAACTGACATTGACTTGATCCATTTGTGTTTTTGCCAATGATGATTAAACTGTAAAATTATTTAAAACTATAACGACCTCTTGTAAAGGGAATGAAATAAAAATATTGTAAAAAAGTGTTATAAAACTGTCATAAGCTACCATGAACTATCATAAGTAAGTATAGACTATGGTAGTTTTCCTAGTAGCTTTGGTCGATTAATATAATAAATATGTTACCTGTATGTTAGATGTGTTGTATATGCATTGGACATCATTCGATTTTGATCACTTTGTTTACATATGTGATCAATCCATTGCTAGGTTCCCCTAGAAACTGAAAGCAGTGAACCTCTAGAATCTGAGTGAGGATATACAAAGGACCACATAACCTATGCACTACACGCAGCAAGTGGCTACATGGGTAGCAGGGATTGTGTGGCGTGGACTGGGCAGTTTTTTAGGTTAGATGGCCTCGGGCAAGTACAGAAAGTGCAATAGCCTCAAAGGGTGCGGGGCAAAGTCAGGACATGCGGGGACCAAGCAGCAATCGGTATTGTAATTGTAAACTGTCGAAGCTGCATTGGTAAAGTACCGGAACTTCAAGTGCTGATAGCACCGAAGCTGAAATCGTTACAGGTACAGAAAGCTGGCTAAAGCCAGAGATAAATTCTGGCGAAATTTTTACAAAGGCACAGACTGTGCTTAGGAAGGATAGATTGCATGCAACCGGTGGTGGCGTGTTTGTCGCTGTTAGTAGTAGTTTATCCTGTAGTAAAGTAGAAGTGGATAGTTCCTGTGAATTATTATGGGTGGAGGTTACACTCAACAACCGAGCTAGGTTAATAGTTGGCTCCTTTTACCGACCTCCCGACTCAGCAGCATTAGTGGCAGAACAACTTAAAGAAAATTTGGAATACATTTCACATACATTTTCTCAGCATGTTATAGTCTTAGGTGGAGATTTCAATTTACCAGATATAGACTGGGACACTCAGATGTTTAGGACTGGTGGTAGGGACAGAGCATCGAGTGACTTTATACTGAGTGCACTATCCGAAAATTACCTCGAGCAATTAAACAGAGAACCGACTCGTGGAGATAACATCTTGGACCTACTGATAACAAAGAGACCCGAACTTTTCGACTCTGTATGTGCAGAACAGGGAATCAGTGATCATAAGGCCATTGCAGCATCCCTGAATATGGAAGTTAATAGCAATATAAAAAAAGGGGGGTAGGTTTATCTGTTTAGCAAGAGTAATAGAAGGCAGATTTCAGACTACCGAACAGATCAAAACGAAAATTTCTGCTCTGACACTGACAATGTTGAGCGTTTATGGAAAAAGTTCAAGGCAATTGTAAAATGTGTTTTAGACAGGTACGTGCCAAGTAAAACTGTGAGAGACGGGAAAAACCCATCGTGGTTCAACAACAAAGCTAGGAAACTACTGCGAAAGCAAAGAGAACTTCACTCCAAGTTTAAATGCAGCCAAAACCTCTCAGACAAACAGAAGCTAAACGATGTCAAAGTTAGCGTAAGAGGGCTGTGCGTGAAGCGTTCAGTGAATTCGAAAGTAAAATTCTATGTGCCGACTTGACAGAAAATCCTAGGAAGTTCTGGTCTTACGTTAAATCAGTAAGTGGCTTGAAATAGCATATCCAGACACTCTGGGATGACGATGGCATTGAGACAGAGGATGACACGCGTAAAGCTGAAATACTAAACACCTTTTTCCAAAGCTGTTTCACAGTGGAAGACCACACTGCAGTTCCTTCTCTAAATCCTCGCACAAAAGAAAAAATGTCTGACACCGAAATAAGTGTCCAAGGAATAGAAAAGCAACTGGAATCACTCAACAGAGGAAAGTCCACTGGACCTGACGGGATATCAGTTCGATTCTACACAGAGTATGTGAAAGAACTTGCCCCCCCTTCTAACAGCCGTGTACCGCAAGTCTCTAGAGGGACGGAAGGTTCCAAATGATTGGAAAAGAGCACAGGTAGTCCCAGTCTTCAAGAAGGGTCGTCAAGCAGATGTGCAAAACTATAGACCTATATCTCTGACGTCCATCTGTTGTAGAATTTTAGAACATGTTTTTTGCTCGCGTATCATGTCGTCTTTGGAAACCCAGAATCTAGTCTGTAGGAATCAACATGGATTCCGGAAACAGCCATCGTGTGAGACCCAACTCGCTTTATTTGTTCATGAGACCCAGAAAATATTAAATACAGGCGACTCCCAGGTAGATGCTATTTTCCTTAACTTCCGGAAGGCGTTCGATACAGTTCCGCACTGTCGCCTGATAAACAAAGTAAGAGCCTACGGAATATCAGACCAGCTGTGTGGCTGGATTGAAGAGTTTTTAGCAAACAGAACACAGCATGTTGTTATCAATGGCGAGACGTCTACAGACATTAAGGTAACCTCTGGCGTGCCACAAGGGAGTGTTATGGGACCATTGCTTTTCACAATATATATAAATGACCTAGTAGATAATGACGGAAGTTCCATGCGGCTTTTTGCAGATGATGCTGTAGTATACAGAGAAGTTGCAGCATTAGAAAATTGTAGCGAAATGCAGGAAGATCTGCAGCGGATAGGCACTTGGTGCAGGGAGTGGCAACTGCACCTTAACATAGATAAATGTAATGTATTGCCAGTACATAGAAAGAAGGATCCCTTATTGTATGATTATATGGTAGCGGAACAAACACTGGTAGCCGTTACTTCTGTAAAATATCTGGGAGTATGCATGCGAAACAATTTGAAGTCGAATGATCACATAAAATTTATTATTGGTAAGGCGGGTACCAGGTTGAGATTTATTGGGAGAGTCCTTAGAAAATGTAGTCCATCAACTAAGGAGGTGACTTACAAAACACTCGTTCGACCTATACTTGAGTATTGCTCATCAGTGTGGGATCCATACCAGATCGGGTTGATGGAGGAGATAGAGAAGATCCAAAGAAGAGCGGCGCGTTTCGTCACAGAGTTATTTGGTAACCGCGATAGCGTTACGGAGATGTTTATCAAACTCAAGTGGCAGACTCTGCAAGAGAGGCGCTCTGCATCATGTTGTAGCTTGCTCGCCAGGTTTCGAGATGAGGTATCGAATATATTGCTTCCCCCTACTTATACCTCCCGAGGAGATCACGAATGTAAAATTAGAGAGATTCGAGCGTGCACGGAGGCTTTCAGACAGTCGTTCTTCCCGCGAACCATACGCGACTGGAACAGGAAATGGAGGTAATGACAGTGGCACGTAAAGTTCCCTCCGCCACACACCGTTGGGTAGCTTGCGGAGTATAAATGTAGATGTAGATGTAGATGCAACGTTTTTGTTCTCCATAGTTATCCTCCTGTCTACTTACAAACAAACAGTATTTATAGCAAAACTGAAATTGTCAATGCTTAATTCTGGTTTTATTCAAAAACTCTTGATATGTAGTGATAAACAGAGAGATATCATTGTAAAAATTTTAAAAAATACAGGTTTATCATATAATGATAGGAAATGCAATTTCTGAAAAAAATATAAACTTAAAAAAAGAAAGACAAAAGAGAACCATATTAAACATTTTTCCAACACTTGATGAATCTGATATTCATCAACATTCACACTTCTCAGCAATAACAGAAAACTCTTACCTTTGATCATGGTGAAGAACATTCTATTGAGTACAATATAACTATAATGATTATATCATTCCTTTATCTTTATACATGTAAACTGTACTTGCATCAAAAGTGATTGCTTTGGTTACATAAAAGCAAAGAAGTTATATGATCACCTAATTTTTATTACCTATAAAACACGATTTATATTTTCTGAGGATATAAAACACTCAGAGGACTACCACTGAATGATATGCAATTCTGATTATGTGCAAAACAAAGAGAAGTCATCAACTCCCAGTTTCTCTTCCACACATTCATTTATGTTCCTTTCCCTACCAATGGTACCAATACTGTTAGTATTCCTAACCTTTATTATGTCATTTATGTGCTGTACCTAAACTACAAAACTGTAGTTTTCATAGAGTGCAACTCTAATTGTAAAGCAAGAACATTTGGCAAAATTCAAAAAAATCCTTGTAAATTAGTTTTAGTTAGACACCTGTACTAGGATACTACAAGTATAATTTTAGATGCAACTGTGTTAGAATGTAGTAATATAATCAAAACCTGGATACATCTGGCACACCATAGAGTCACTAAATAAGCAGTCATTTATCAGAAGTTTGGTTTGAAATGAACAGTAATTCTTTAGATGTGGGATCTACTGGATGTGAAATGTCTCTGACCTTTCTGGCCTGTGAATCAGTTTGTCCAGTTTGCTCAGATACAAGTTTCGAAATGGAATCTACACCACTGTACATCATACCACTTTCAATATGACAAAGAATATTGTCAGAGATAATGGTTTTATTAAGAATATGAAAGAGCCCTGGATCAGACCACTAAGTTATTAAAAAACAAAAGAGCCTTACCCTATACTCCTTTCACATTTCATATAGCAATAATCCGTATTGCTGAGGAACATTCCTTGGTGACGGGACTGGAACCGGTCCACTCACCTTTGTGATAGCAACTGAGTAGCCTCTTGAATAATAAGTAGTAGATTCAAGGTGTGGAAAGCAGACAACGGTAAAGGGAGCAGTGTTCTGACCCCAGGTCACTCCATACCTAAAGTCCCCATTGCCTTTTCTGTAAAAGTGCAGCACTGCTGTATGACACAATTGGTGTCTGGTTGAGTAGCCCACATCTCTCAGAGTGCAGTACATAGGTGTTAGAGTTAAGTTGGTGGGACTATTATTGATGTATTGGATAGTCTGTATTTCCACAATGTTTCATCTGATAATACGGACTTGTTACTGAACCCAGAGTGTATCTTGATTATCACAATTATATTGGTCTCCATGGTTGTCATTCATATGCTATTTCTTCATATTTTCAGTATCTATATAAATAAGATGTTCTCCAAAATATCTCTACTACTGCAGCCATTTGTGAGATTATAGTACTAGTACTACAGGGAATATTAATCTGTGATAATCAAATAAAATTATTCTGTTTACTCATTTCATTCATAACTGACAAACCAACATGCAGTCCATTTGAGCACAGGGCTATGTTCACAAGATGGTGAGACATGCTGACTAGGATAGGGCACAAAAAAGACACATTGCTTACTTTGTGGACTGTTTTAACTGTTAACAAAACCATTGTAGCTCTATTTGTCACACGTGTGTGGTATACAGTAAAAATCCATGCAGGTATTCCACTTTTGACAAGTGGTCATTTGTTGGTTTCTTGAATCTAAAACAATCATTGAAAGATATCAGGGGCAATCAAAAAGTTTCCATTTTAGGGCATTGCTCTAGGGTATATGCAACATAGCAAGACTCTGATGCAGGTATATGAGTACCAACATGTAGACAAGGGATTAGTGTGTTTTTCTGATGTGCATGCATAAAGGGTGTGTATGGGGCAGCATGTCTGTGGAAAACCACTATTGTGGAATGCTGCACCAAATTACATGATGCTGCTTCATTTAAACACACATCCCTATATTTCAAATGTCATAATGCAGAAGTTACTCCTACTCACGTGCAGAACACGTGCACCTGCCCTACAGTCCTGTCCTCTCCTCATGTGATTATAATACCCGTGGTTCCTGCCAGATGAGGATGTGTAGCAGGCAGTTACGAACTTCTCCACACAGCATGACATGGTGTTTTACCAAACAGGTATCTCCAACACTGTGCACTGGTAGGATGATTGCCTAAGTCCTCATGGTGGTTTCTCCTGAATGGCATATCGATTTCAGACTGCATTGCATTAGATCAGAAACTTACTGATCACCCCTTATTTCATAATATCACAAGAAACATATAAGGTATGTATGCAGCTCAGGGTATGAAATATACTACATGTTTTCAGATTTCTGAAATTTATTGAGTTTGCACAGTCTGGAGACAATGAAAACACGTGTAAAAGATATGAAAACTGTATGATAATAATTGTAATGTATCATATGAGGTATACAAAGCACTGATAATATTTTCTGCCTATTAAGGTCATTTTCACCCTTTTGAATGATCTGTGTAAGTGAAATGATACAGTAATAATTTTATCCTGTTTTCGCAACAAACTTTTAGTTCTCGCATTTGAGCTGCTTATCAAGTCAAAACAAGGCAAGGACCTAGAACTTAAAACCATATCATGGTACATGATGTTGCGTGGTTTCAAACTGAGTTTTCAGTTACTGTTCACATTGAATACATAAATGGTATATTGAAACCATCTATATCCCACATGTCCAGGAGTCATGATTAATGTCATCTATAATGATGAAATATTACTGCATACACAAACAATTTTTCACGGCACATTAGTGGCTCATTCTCTTCTGCCGTGGCAGTAAACTAGGTAGAATATACTATGTTGTGTATACTACTCATTCCCAACATTATCAGCAAAACAAAACTGTTGAAATGAATCTTACGTCACTTACAGAATTATATAATGACCACATTCATAAATAAACAGTACTGATAATTGTAAAAGTCACTATAGACCTATGACTACAATAGTGAACAGAAATCTGAGAGCAACACATTCCCATTTATAAATGATAAGAAAATGCATATTAGCCTAACTCCACAAGCCAAGTGAATCAATGAACATGAGAAAATTAAAACTAACTTCTAAGTGGAGGGGACAGGATCATTTCACAAAGCTGTAAACATATGTACACAGTCTCATATAAAGCTTTGACTCAAAGAACAGCCAAAACTTACCATTTAAGATCACATACTGATTGGCATAAGGAACACAGTCAACAGATGTGACTGGTCATGTTTTTTTAATATCGGTATCCAGAGGAACATAATTTTTTTGTGATCATTTAGTGTGATTACATTCAAATTCTGTATTTATTTCCAAATGAAACTTAGTGCAATATAATTTCAAACTGACTCCAAATCTGTGTTTATAGTTCAGTATGATGCAATTAGCCATGTCTTTGTAAACTATCTATTTCATATTTGTGTGTGCAAGCACACTATCAAGCAGTGAACAAATCCTAGAAAATAAATAACTGTGTTGTGTCATGGCACCCAATAATTTTTATACTATCTTAATATTATATACTTATGATTATAAGAAATAGCTTTAATGAACTAAAAACTGATGGAGAGTAGGTAGAAGTTAAGAGATTGATCAGGACTCATTCTGGGCGGAAATGGGATACTGAAGTTGTGAGAAATGATAAGACACGTCTGAAGTTCGATATAGATGTAGATTCTGCAATAAGAAATACCAGAGTAGGTAATTTAGTGAAAGATGAGTGAGTATGTGTAAAAAGAGCAAAAATTTGTACAAGGGAGGTAAGTGGGAAGAAACCTAGGGTAAAAAAAGAAACACTTCAGTTGATCGACAAAAGGAAGAAGTAAAAAAAATGTTCGGTGGAGGACAGAAGGAATTAAATAAATATCTAGTGCATGGAAGACAAGTAGAACGGCTGTAGGAAACATGTGAAAAAATTGAAAAAGAAATGACCGTCAGGAGGATTAATTCAGCATATGGAAAATTCAAAACTGCCATCGGTGAAATTAAAAGCAAGGACAGTAACTAGTAAAGGTTTCTCAGGCTTCCAGCCGTATCAAGTGGATATATAATGCAAAGAGGATAAATTATGAAGTGGAAGGTAGGACAGTGAGCTACTGTGAACAGTTCAGTGACAGGCTTGTTCTCGTCAGAACCGACCAGACAATCATGTGGTTACTGAAGAGGGGCAGCAGCCTTTCCAGTAGTTGCAGGGGAAACAGTCTGGATGATTGAATGACCTGGCATTGTAACACTAACCAAAACGGCCTTGCTGTGCTGGTACTGCGAATGGCTGAAAGCAAGGGGAAACTACAGCCATAATTTTTCACGAGGGCATGCAGCTTTACTGTATGGTTAAATGATGATGGCATCCTCTTGGGTAAAATATTCCGAAGGTAAAATAGTCCCCCATTCGGATCTCCGGGTGGGGACTACTCAAGAGGACGTCGTTATCAGGAGAAAGAAAACTGGCATTCTACCGATCGGAGAATGGAATGTCAGATCCCTTAATCAAGCAGGTAGGTTAGAAAATTTAAAAATGGAAATGGATAGGTTAAAGTTAGATATAGAGGGAATTAGTGAAGTTCGGTGGCAGGAGGAACAAGACTTCTGGTCAGGTGAATAAATACAAAATCAAACAGGGGTAATGCAGGAGTAGGTTTAATAATGAATAAAAAAATAGGAGTGCGGGTAAGCTACTACAAACAGCACAGTGAATGCATTATTGTGGCCAAGATAGACACAAAGCCCACGCCTTCTACAGTAGTACACGTTTATATGCCAACTAGCTCTGCAGATGACGAAGAAATTGAAGAAATGTATGATGAGGTAAAAGAGATTACTCAGATAGTGAAGGGAGACGAAAATTTAATAGTAATGGGTGACTGGAATTCGATAGCAGGAAAAGGAAGAGAAGATGGATTGGGGGGAAGAAATGAAAGAGGAAGTCATCTGGAAGAATTTTGCACAGAGCATAACTTAATCATAGCTAACACTTGGTTCAAGAATCATAAAAGAAGATTGTATAAATGGAAGAAGCCTGGAGACACTTACAGGTTTCAGATAGACTATATAATGGTAAGACAGAGATTTAGGAACCAGATTTTAATCTGTAAGACATTTCCAGGGGCAGATGTCGACTCTGACCACAATCTATTGGTTATGAACTGTAGATTAAAACTGAAGAACCTGCAAAAAGATGGGAATTTAAGGAGATGGGACCTGGATAAACTTACTAAAGTAGAGGTTGTAGAGAGTTTCAGGGAGAACATATGGGAACAATTGACAAGAATGGGGGAAAGAAATATGGTAGAAGAAGAATGGGTAGATTTGAGGGATGAAGTAGTGAAAGCAGCAGAGGATCAAGTAGGTAAAAAGATGAAGGCTAATAGAAATACTGAATTTAATTGTTGAAAGGAGAAAATACAAAAATGCAGTAAATGAAGCAGGCAAAAAGGAATACAAACGTCTCAAAAATAAGATCGACAGGAAGTGCAAAATGGCTAAGCAGGCATGGGTAGAGGACAAATGTAAGGATGTAGATGCTTATCTCACTAGAGGTAAGACAGATACTGCGTACAGGAAAATTAAAGAGACCTTTGGAGAAAAGAGAACCACTTGCATGAATATCAAGAGCTCAGATGGAAACCCAGTTCTAAGCAAAGAAGGGAAAGCAGAAAAGTGGAAGGAGAATATACAGGGTCTATACAAGGGCAATGTACTTGAGGACAATATTATGGAAATGGAAGAGGATGTAGATGAAGATGAAATGAGAGATATGATACTGTGTGAAGAGTTTGACAGAGCACTGAAAGACCTATTTCAAAACAAGGCCCCTGGAGTAGACAACATTCCATTGCAGCTACTGACAGCCTGGGAGAGCCAGTCCTGACAAAAATCTACCATCTGGTGAGCAAAATGTATGAGACAGGTGAAATACCCTCAGATTTCAAGAAGAATATAATAATTTCAATCCCAAAGAAAGTGGGTGTTGAGAGATGTGAAAATTACCGAATTATCAATTTAATAAGTCACGGCTGCAAAATACTAACACAAATTCTTTACAGATGAATGTAAAATCTGGTAGAAGCTGACCTCGGGGAAGATCAGTTTGGATTCTGTAGAAATATTGGAACACATGAGGCAATACTGACCCTACGACTTATCTTAGAAGCTAGATTAAGAAAAGGCAAACCTACATGTCTAGCATTTGTAGACTTAGAGAAAGCTTTTGACAATGTTGACTGGAATACTTTCTTTCAAGTTCTGAAGGTGGCAGGGGTAAAACACATGGAGCAAAAGGCTGTTTACAATTTGTACAGAAACCGGATGGCAGTTATAAGAGTCGAGGGGCATGAAAGGGAAGCAGTGGATGGGAAGGGAGTGAGACAGTGTTGTCGCCTCTCCCCGATGTTATTCAATCTGTATATTGAGCAGGCAGTAAAGGAAACAAAAGAAAAATTTGGTGTAGGTATTAAAATCCATGGAGAAGAAATAAAAACTTTGAGGTTTGCCGATGACATTGTAATTCTGTCAGAGAAAGTAAAGGACTTGGAAGAGCAGTTGAACGGAATGGACAGTGTCTTGAAAGGAGGGTATAAGATTAACATCAACAAAAGCTAAACGAGGATAATGGAATGTAGTCAAATTAAATTAGTTGATGCTGAGGGAATTAGATTAGGAAATGAGACACTTAAAGTAGTAAAGGAGTTTTGCTATTTGGGGAGCAAAATAACTGATGATGGCCAAAGTAGAGAGGATATAAAATGTAGACTGGCAATGGCAAGGAAAGCGTTTCTGAAGAAGAGAAATTTGTTAACATCGAGGAGGTATTGAATAGAATTGGGGAAAAGAGGAGTTTGTGACACAACTTGACTAGAAGGAGGGATCGGTTGGTAGGATATGTTCTGAGGCATCAAGGGATAACCAATTTAGTATTGGAGGGCAGCGTGGAGGGTAAAAATCGTAGAGGGAGACCTAGAGATGAATACACTAAGAAGATTCAGAAGGATGTAGGCTGCAGTACGTACTTGGAGATGAAGCAGCTTGCACAGGATAGAGTAGCATCAAGAGCTGCATCAAACCAGTCTCAGGACTGAAGACCACAATAACAACAATACTGATGTATGGTTAATGTTGTTCATTTCTTAGTCACTGGATATATAAATTATAAATGTCAACTGTAATGATTTATCCTGTTCTATTAAAATAATACTGACAAACTCAGTATATAGTTTTACAGAGTTACTGAAAGAAGATAACATTCAGTGTATCATAAAATAAAGACTAGAACTACGGTGGACTAGGAATACAAATTGGTATATTTAAATATTAAAATATAAAGCACTGATTAGAAGAAAGTAGATATCTAAATAATACAAAAATACATTAAAAAGCCACTTAATTTTGAGTTTGCCTGTCAAAAGGTATTCTATTGTTGATGCTGCACACCTCTGATATTTGTTTTTATTGTGAAATTCATTATTTTTATATATGCTTTCCTACTTTCCTTTATAAAAACTGTTCTTCATTCCATATACATGTAGTGAAAAATGGCATGAAGTAAAATGTGAGAGTAATGCATAAAAATTGTCTAACAATTAGTAGACCAGTTTTGACAATTATTAAAGAAGAAACTTCAGTAACTTGTGCAGTGATGTGTGAGCATGATGAAAGCTACTGCTGTGCCTTAAGAAGTGCTGTAAAATTTTCATTGCCATGTGAAATGTACATAAAGAAAACAGATAGAATTAAATGCTACGTGACATATCATCAAAGTATAATTCTGTGTAACAAAACATAGCTTAAGAACATATATCATTACTCAAAGCAGATCACAACCATATGGATTTCACTAGGTTTCAAATGTTTCACATGTAAGTCTTATGTGAAAGATCTGAAAATGCGCTACAGTCATTTCATCCATCTCACTTACAAAAAGTGAGAGTAATATTTTCTTATGACAGTACAGAAATTAGCATATCTACATTCTTTATACTGAATAGTACCATGATTAATGCATGACCAACAACTGATTCAAAGTCCCAACATTATCCGATGGCAGAAGCTGGCCTAAGCAAGCAGCAGATCCAGTATTGCACAACGGAATTCCTTATCTGACAGACAAGTAATACATGGTGCCACAAGGATAACTGCATCTGATGAACTAATATATAGTTCTTAGGTTTTCAAAAAAGTGAGTTCTGCATCTATGTTAATGTCCACTTTCGCACTGTACAAACTGTTATGAAACACATGTAAAAATATTAGAGCCACAATAAATTTATGTACGGAGCACAGCAAGAATGACTGCCTAAATACCCTGTGTGCATTGTCATTATTGTAATCTTATGTTTTCAGTCCCTATCAGAGAGATATGTAGTGGGATGAGGTATGTTCCTATGTTTATCACAGTTTTTGTACAATTTGAAACTAAGTTTTAGGGAGATAGTTGACATGTGTCATCATCAAGAGTCTTCCACATTTTTCAAAATTTCTGTGATACTCTCCCTTGATTCAAACAAACCAGTGACAACTGGTGTTGTTTTCCTTTGTATGCATAATTCCTTCTTAGTCCTATTTGTTATGTTACACACACATCAACAATATTCTAGGATATGATGCACAAGTGTAAGTAATCTACATTATATACTGATAGTATTTTACCAGTACCCACCAAAAAACTAAAATTTCCCACCTGCTTTAACTACAGTTGAGTCTCTGTTATCATTCTACTTTATATTATCACAAATTCATCAAGTAATTTACATATTTCAGTGAGATTCACTCCCATTGACATTTATACCTGGTAGATTTAAAAATTCTTCTAACCTTTTAGACTTCTTAGTGAAGCAGTTCCCACAGTTGTTGGACACTAATAGTCGTACAGGTATTCCTGCTTGTACTGTAAATGTAATACTACAAACTAAATTGAAAAAATGAACAAAATATTGAAGTAGTTTAATCCTCTCCTTATAGCTGTAATGACACATGTATCAGTAGGATAAAATTATTTTTGCCTCAGGAGGTATCCCAGATGAAAATACCACCAAATAAAATTTTATACACAAAAGGGAATGTTGAATATTTACCTTGGTGTCCTGCTCAGCATTTCATATGAATGGTTACATATAAGATGCATCTTAACATGATGTCACAATTTATTCCAAAGAGCTGCTACATCTCACCGCTATACCTTCTCTAATGTGGCTGGGTACCAATTTGAAATAATGCTGGAAGACAGATGTGAGTATCTTGTTCCATGCAACTTCAACTTTGTGTAAATACTGTAGCAGTTGCTAATATGGACCTGTTAAGAGCTTAAATTATGCTGCTGGCAAGGATGCTTACTGTGTGTATACAGTAAACATAGTAGGCCTACAAAGAACGCTTGATTAAATTTCTTGGTATTTTGGAGGAATACAGGGTCACAATTTATTATACAGAGCTGCTACATCTCACAGCTACAGTGTTTCTAATGTAGCAGGGCATCAGGTTGAGCTGATCCTGGATGACAGGTAAAGGCATGCTGTTCCATGCAGCTTCAGGTCTGTATCACAATTCATTTACTGTAGTGGCTGGTAAGTGGTGTCATGCCAAGCTCTTGGCAACTGGTAACCAGATGTTTTTAATGGGTGAGAAATCTAAGGGAATGTCCTGGCCATGACAACAGTCAACCACCTTACGTATTGAGGTAGAATGGGCAATATGCAATTTTGTTTTACTTAGTTGAAAAATAATGCCATAGAAGCATCAAAAATAGAGCACACTGGCAAATCTTAACAAGTCAAAAATTTAACGACTGCTGTCAAAATTACCAGCTACAGGAACTAGAGGTGATCATGTTTGTGCCCAATGGCAACCACTACCATCACACAAGTTTCTGAGTCCATGTGATGATGATGAATGCAGTCTGGGAATGTCTCCTCAGAGTCTTCACACGCAGAAACATCCATCATAATGTCGTATGCAGAGCCATGTGGTTACACTCTTATGTACATTGTTGTCATTGCATGCACTTCTCTTTGTTATGACACTGAGGAAAGCTGCAACAATGCTTGCCATTTTGACTGTCTGTGATGAGAGGATGACATCAGACTGCCTGCATGGATACTTGTTTTGCTGGAAACAGACCATTTCCTGAGTCATGGTGTGTGATGTGGCTGGACAGTCATATACAGCTGAGAAAACTTCTGAATGAAGTGGTAAATGACGTGTAAATATTGCAGAACCTTGGAACAGCTAGAGTTAAAACACTAAGATGACAGTGATCTGTGGGTAATACTATGATAAACATTTCTCTACTTTTCAAGTTACATGAGGAAAAGGGAAGACTTTAGAAATAAACTAGGAGAAAGATAAAACAAAGGACTATCAAAAATTCTTCTGAACAAATACTGGTATCCAAACAATACTTATAGCTATGATCTCATAAGGCATACACAAGCACAGTTACAGAGTTAGTAACATATACAACCGGCATTTGAGAAGACTTGAGATAAAATCCCTCTGCAGCCAAAGTGATTTAAATTTTCAGAGGATTCCCTACATCACCTAAGACATATACTAAGATGATTCCTTTGTATTGTACAGTGCCAATTTCCCTTCCAAATCTTGCCCAATCAGAGGCTCTTGAACATCATCTGCAATCTGGGATGTTAAGGTCTACCTAACATTTCCAGCTCCCTCTTGTCAGATGGGTACCGAAAACTCGTTTATTGTCGCTGTGATTTCTTGAAGTATTAACATTGATTCATCTTCAGTATGGTGCTGCCATTCTTCTAGTAGATATCAGCAGTGCTAAACTCTGCTTTCTAGCAAGACGTGGGATTGTTGCATCTTCTTCACAAGTGAATGATTGCAAATTATTGTTGTTAAAAGTTCCACTAATGGAGAATCACTGACACAAGCCAGCACATAACTACGTCTGCTGTATATTAGTAAGGCTGCAGTGTCTGTCTAAAACATATCCTTTATCTTAAGAGGTGACACCTGTCAAGGTAATACAGTACAACAGCAAGCAAGCTTACCAAGATAATTTTGTGTGCTAAAGATGGCCACTTATTGTACACATGGACAGACAAAAAGAGGAAATAAAATAAGCTGTGGAAATTTGCTGTCCTACAAATGATGCAACTGTTATCACAGGGGAGGAGAGCATTGGTGTATCGAGCAGAGTGGGGTGAGGGCAGGAGTGGCAGCTGAACACTCTTCTCCACCAAGGAAAAGAATTTCGGTATCTTCACAAAACGGGATCAAACCCTACCTGGACACACAGACGGACGTATCAATACAGTGTCAGTTGGAAGAAATGTATATAATGGTTACTTACTAACAGCAAGTGTAACCACAATCATTTGTAAAATCCCAAAATCATTTCGCCTTTCTACGTTGAAACTAGTATGGGTTGCCCCCTTCCTGTGTCTCACATCCTGGGTACGCTTTTAAGGATTATATTAAAACATAAACATTGCCAGTTCTTCATTGTAGCGTATTTCTTAAAAATTCGGTTTATTCCGGTGCACTGTGCTACCTTGACGGATGGAGAGTGACGAGTCCCAACAAAATAAAAACTCTACCATACTGAAATTACAAGAGTAAATAATAATTTGGTGAAATTCATCCTTATTTCTGTGTCAAAAACAACTAACACACGACAAATACAGATTTAAAAGGAAGACTGGAAAACCTCCAAAGAGACGTGTTTTTTCAAAATTTCTAATTTCCATATGAATAAGAAGTAGATTTCACACTGTAACCTTGACACTAGAGCGTTATGCAGGGGGTATTCCTACACATAAAACCCGAAAAATTAAGTTGGTATATATAACAGCCGGACATTCCACTTACAACGTGTCAACACATCGCTAAATAGGAGACAGCAGTGGGCGAAAGTAATGGGCTAAAACCTCCCTTACATTCAGTTTTCATCACATTTACGCAATTTCGTAATAATTACCAGGAACCTGAATTGTACATTTGGGAGATGGCGCTAGATACAAATTTTCATCAGTACTGGGAGTGGCGTTGAAGTGGCTGACCGTAAAAGGCTAATGAATATAAAGGTACAATAGGCATTTCAGTTAATTATTTCGACTGAATTATCAGCAAATTTTTCATTGTCAGATGTGTAAGTGACGAGGAAAACCCAAACTGAAGCATAATGGAACGAACTCTCATATCGATCATCATTTTTAATGAGCCAAATTTCCTAATTATTCAACTGTGCTTCGATGGCAGCAGTGCGTCAGCACATACAATTTTTATTACGTACCTGTCACTTTCTGTTTCTTCTCGGCCCAGGGTCCATAAGAAAGTGGTATACATTCTGTAGAATTTTTAATAGGAGCCAAATTTTCACAATGAAACGAAGAAGAGCTAGAGCTGCTTCTATCACAGTATAATCTTCCATGACAGGCCCTCTTCCTTATTCGTCTGGTAACTCAGTGAGATATGCCGACGTGTTGAAACAATTGGTAGCCGCCTGTGATAGTGTTGGACATCGCATCTCAGAGATGTTAACTCTGCTGTGTGATTGGAGGGTCCGCAGTGGAACGTCAGCTCGCTTACTGGCGCTGCACCGTTCCTTTCGATACGAGATCTTTAATTGTCGGTTTGATCGTGAAACGCTGAAAACTTGGCGCAGTCAGCTAGTTGTAAACGAAAGATATCTTTGGCGATGGTATCGCTACTGAAAAATAAAACAAAAACAATGATAATGGAGGTAATTCTGTCAGCTTTAGAAGTTAGAGTATCCATAATATATTTGAAGTGGGTGTGCTAGACTGGTCACACAGCCTCACTGCTACGGCGGTCTCGTCTTTATGCTAGCGACATCTGCACACTATGTCAGTATCGTAATCTGCACAGTATTTAAACCATATTAGCACAGCATGTTTCAAAGCTAGTCATCATAAATTGCGAAGTAGATGTTCGTAGAGCAAAGAGAGAAATGATAATCTCTCTCTCTCTCTCTCTCTCTCTCTCACACACACACACACACACACACTTGTTGGTATTATGCTTCTGGTCGTAGATGAGGACCCGAACTTGGACGAATAATCCGCTACCTCACATCTTATTATATGTGTGGGCATACTGCAGTCACTAACATTTTGTGGCCTTCTAGTAATATAATGTAGGGAAAGTTGTTTCTTTCTCTCCTAGACTTTCTTCACATGGAAGAAACGGTATTTATATTTGCGCTATATTTCTCCCCATAATTTCCGTATGGAGTACTGCTGGTCTGCTGTATATTATTTTTAATGTCATTTAGTTTCTATTTTTTTCTTAAAAAAACGGTTCTAGTCTTTGATGGTGTTAGTTTGATTTTCTCCCTAAGGTTTCCTCGTGGTACAACTATGTTTTATTTTCCTTGGTGTTGTGTATTGTTAATATCTAACTATGCAAACTTCAGAACCTGAAATAAAAACTTTGCACATTTTTGCATTTCTTGCAACATAACATACACAATATGTACTGCGACATTTAATTTCCACATATATGGAATTTTATCTCCTTTACCGTTTAATTTTTACATAAATAAAGTTTTTCATCTACGTCTACATGACTACTCTGCAATTCACAGTTAAGTTCCTGGCATGGGATTCATCGAACCACCTACCAGCTATTCCTCTACCTGTCCACTATCGAACAGCGTGCGGGAAAAACCAACACCCAACTAATTTTGTGAAAATATCTCCCGCAACGAAAATCGCGTTTGTTTTAGTGATTTTCACCCCAGCTGACGTATCATATTCACTTAACTCTCTCCCTTATTTCACGATAATACAAAACGAATTGTCCTTCATTGAACATTGTCCATGTGCTGCCTCGTCAATTCTATCTGGTGCGGATCCTATAATGCATAGCAGTACTCCAGAGGAGATTGGACAGGCGTAGTGTGTTCTGCCAGAGGTCGCAGTGTTTGCTTCGCTTTTTCCACAACATGATACATGTGATCGTCCCAGTGTAAGTCATTCGTAATTGTAATCCTTAACTACAATATTTAGTTGAATATACAGCCTTTAGAGTATTGTGATTCATCGTGTAACAGAATTTTAGCGGATAGCTTTTAGTACTTACGTGGATGGCTTCACACTTCCGATATGTAGAGCCAATTGCCACTTTTCAAACCATACACATACACTGTGAGATTAAAGGCATCCGGACACCCCCAAAAACATACCATACGTTTTTCATATTAGATGCATCGTGCTGCCACCTACTGCCAGGTACTCCATATCAGCGACCTCAGTAGTCATTAGTCATCGTGAGAGAGCAGAATGGGGCTCCCTGCGAAACTCACGAACTTCGAACGTGGTCAGGTGATTGGGTGTCACTTGTGTCATACGTCTGTACGCAAGATTTCCACACTCCTATACATCCCAAGGTCCACTGTTTCCGATGTGATAGTGAAGTGGAAATGTGAAGGGACACGTACAGTACAAAAGCCTACACGCTGACCTCGTCTGATGTCTGACAGAGACCGCTGACAGTTGAAGAGGGTCGTAATGTGTAATAGGCAGACATCTGTCCGGACCATCACACAGGAATTCCAAACTGCATCAGAATCAGTTGCAAGTACTATAATAGTCAGGCGGGAGTGAGAAAACTTGGATTTCATAGTCGAGCGGCTGCTCATAAGCCACACATCAGGCCGGTAAATGCCAAACGACGCCCCGCTTGGTTTAAGGAGTGTAAACATTGGACGATTGGACAGTGGAAAAACATTGTGTGGAGTGACGAATTACGGTACACAATGTGACAATCCGATGGCAGGGTGTGGGTATGGCGAATGCCTGGTGAACGTCATCTGCCAGCGTGTGTAGAGCCAAGAGTAAAATATGGAGGCGGTGGTGTTACGGTGTGATCGTGTTTTTCATGGAGGGGGCTTGCACCCCTCCTTGTTTTGCTTGGCACTATCTGTGGTGTCACCGCCAGACACCACACTTGCTAGGTGGTAGCCTTTAAATCGGCCGCGGTCCATTAGTATACGCCGGACCCGCGTGTCGCCACTGTCAGTGATCGCAGACCGAGCACCACCACACGGCAGGTCTAGAGAGACGTACTGGCACTCGCCCCAGTTGTACAGCCGACGTTAATAGCAATGGTTCACTGACAACTACGCTCTCATTTGCCGAGACGATAGTTAGCATAGCCTTCAGCTAAGTCAATTGCTACGACCTAGCAAGGCGCCGTATTCAATTGATATTTATCATATGAAGCATGTATCATCAAGAGCGATGTTCTACAATTATGGATTAAAGTTAAGTATTCCAGAAGCTACGTACTTTTCTTTATAGCATTCATTACGTATCCTGTTTCAGACCTCACGCCCGCCTGCGTGAGTTTAAGCGCGTGCCTTTCGGCTTCCTCTCATTGTGTCTAGGCTGTCTTGTCTAGACACAACATATTTGGCGACGAGGATGCAAACGGTCTCCTTACTATATAACTAATTTACTTGTGTCATGGCTTCGCCACATTCTCCAGATGTACTGACCGAATTTTATCGCTTGCAGAATCAGCAGACGCAGGAGTTATTGGATGCCCTTGGACAGCTCGTCCAGGGTCAACGTGCAATGCAAAACGATGCGGCCGCCGCCGCTCCACCGCTACCGCAGCCACAACACGCAGTTGCACCATGATTTCTTGTATGGTCGTCACTTTACCATCATCACAGACCACAAACCTTTGACATCGCTTTTTCATCCAAACAAGCCTGCACCTCCACGTACAGCGCAGAAATTCATTCGCTGGTCTATTTTCCTCTCGCAGTACCACTACGATATCTTGTATCGGTCCACTGCTAAGCACGGAAACGCCGATGCGTTGTCCCGTTTGCCTGTTGCTGAGGATAGAGCATTCGATTCTTCCAAACTTACTTGCATGTTCATTGATGCGGCAAACGATGACGTGGTAGAATCGTTTCCGATTGATTTTCGTCGTGTAGCTACAGCCACAGCTGCTGACCCTGTCCTTGCTATCGTTTTGCGTTTTGTTGCTACGCAATGGCCCTTGTCGACAACACGGATCGAGGATCCGTTGGTTCGCAGATTTTTTGCTCACAAGGAGAGACTTTTTGTTCGCCGTGGTGTTTTGCTGTTGCGTTCTGATAATGATCAGTCTCGGGTCGTGGTCCCACGTTCGTTACAGTCCTCTGTCTTACGGCTTCTCCACCAAGGACATTGGGGTATAGTGCGAACGAAACAACTTGCTCGTCAGCACTGTACTTCGTTCGGAATCGATGCTGCGATTACGAAAATGTGCTCTTCTTGCATGGCGTGTGCCGAACAACAATCCGCACCACCGCGGAAATTCTTTGCATGGCCGAAAGCCACTTCCCCTCGGCAACGCTTACACATCGATTTTGCTGGTCCATTTTGGAATGCTCGATGGTTGGTTGTGGTCGATTCTTTCAGTAATTTTCCTTTTGTTGTCAGGATGTCTTCCACGACGTCATCTGCCACCATCCAAGCGTTATCGGCTATCTTTTGCATTGAAGGCCTTCCACAGACTATTGTTTCCGACAATGGCCCACATTTCATGTCCGCAGAATTTCAGTCATTCTGCAAGGCCAATGGTATTCAACATCTGACATCCGCGCCGTTTTCGCCTCAGTCAAATGGTGCCGCAGAACGATTGGTCCGGACTTTCAAGTCTCAGATGTTGAAGGTGAAGGAGTCGCATTCTCGGGAGGACGCGTTGTTGCTCTTTTTGTCTTCGTATCGCTCTCAGCCCCGAGATGGTCGCTCGCCGGCTGAGTTGCTCCACGGTCGTCCTCATCGAACCTTGATGTCTTTGCTGCATCCGCTGCATCAGGTTCCTGTGCAGCGGCAGCCACCTGCTTTTGCTCCAGGCGACGTTGTATACTATCGCAGCTATCGAGGTTCACAGCGTTGGCTCGCAGGGCGCATTCTTCGCTGCTCGGCCGCGCTATGTATCTAGTTTTGGGGGCCTCTGGTGAGGTGCGTCGGCATCTCAATCAGCTGCGCCTTTGTCGTCTAGGTTTTCAGGCGTTTCCTAGCTCCCCTCGGACCGAATGGCCGGGTGCGGGTGGCACAGCCTCGCCTGTTGTTAGGCTCCCCACCTCGTCGCATACGTCAACCTGGGGTCCTCCCCACGGCGGGCGGAAGCCTTATAACACCACCGTTCGCCGATTTGCGGGGTAGGAATGTGGTGTCACCGCCATACACCACACTTGCTAGGTGGTAGCCTTTAAATCGGCCGCGGTCCATTAGTATACGCCAGACCCGCGTGTCGCCACTGTCAGTGATCGCAGACCGAGCGCCACCACACGGCAGGTCTAGAGAGACGTACTGGCACTCGCCCCAGTTGTAGAGCCGACGTTCATAGCAATGGTTCACTGACAACTACGCTCTCATTTGCCGAGAAGATAGTTAGCATAGCCTTCAGCTAAGTCAATTGCTACGACCTAGCAAGGCGCCGTATTCAATTGATATTTATTATATTAAGCATGTATCATCAAGAGCGATGTTCTACAATTATGGATTAAAGTTAAGTATTCCAGAAGCTACGTACTTTTCTTTATATCATTCATTACGTATCCTGTTTCAGACCTCACGCCAGCCTGCGAGAGTTTAAGCGCGTGCCTTTCGGCTTCCTCTCATTGTGTCTAGGCTGTCTTGTCTAGACACAACACTATCACAGCACGGGCCTTTAAGCACCTTCTTGCTTCCCACTGTTGAAGAGCAATTCGGGGATGGCGATTGCATCTTTCAACACGGATCGAGCCCCTGTTCATAATGCACGGCCCGTGGCGGAGGGGTTACACGACAATAACATCCCTGTAATGGACTGGCCTGCACAGAGTCCTGATATGAATCCTATAGAAAGATGATTTGGAACGTCGACAACGTGCCAGGCCTCACCGACCGACGTCGATACCTCTCCTCAGCGCAGTGTGAAGAATGGGCTGTCATCCCTCAAGCAACCTTCCAGCACCTGACCGAACGTATGCTGTCATCAAGGCTAAGGGTGGACCAACACCATATTGAATTCCAGCATTACCGACGGAGGGCGCCACGAACTTGTAAGTCATTTTCAGCCAGGTGTCCGGATACTTTTGATCACATAGTGTATCTTGTCTAAACCATCTTACAATTATTGAACGGTCCATAAAATGAAAGAGCTAAGACCATTTTAACCGAATAGACGCAGTATTTTCTACGATAGTAAGTGGGAAAAACAAGGTCAGTCATACTGCCAATGAGCTTTGAAAAAAAACTTTACAGCGAAAGACAGAGCTCAGTCCATATCAAACACAGAAAAAAAACGCTTCATACATTACGTGCCTGTCTTTAAAGTAAGTTATGATATAGGTTGCAGCACTGACAAAGAGTTGTGGTCAAACATTGTATATATTCTGTGCACTGTTGCCACACTAAACTTTGTGTGCACGTCCTTATTAACGCACTAACGTTTCGGGAATTTTGTGAAAATACTGGTATGGAAGGTGAGCCACTGACTGGCGCGTGTAGTGAAAGTATGGAAGGAGGTCATCACCTAACGAGGAATAGAAAAAAAAAGGAAAAAAATGGTCGCTTATGTCAGGTAAACAGGATTAACTGATGTCTCATGAGAGGCGAGAAAACTGCTTTGTACGTTACAATCTTTTGAAAACGTATCTGAAGAGACAAGACGAAGTATTTTAAAAGAATTCAACTTACAGGAATCCGTAAATTGCAGCATGCTTATCTATGTGGCTTCATTTCCGTACTTCCAGCACAGCGTAGATTGTCTATGAAAGGTGACTGTGAAGCAAGGTTTAAGAGCACAGCCTCCAAGTACAGAGTTTGAGGATCAATAGGGGAGGGAGAGAAAGAAGCCAGAGTTTGTCGTAAGACCTTTATGGCAGTGCACGGCGTGTTAAAAAATAAGATCCAATATTTAGTCATATCACTTTTGTTCTCCGAACAACCGGGAATGCCCCTATTTATAACAGAGGAAAAAACGGGAACAAGCACTGGAAATCAAGTGGTTAAACAGTATATCGTTTCCTTTCTGTATAGAAGTGGTCATTATGAGATAAATGATGCAACTAAAGTACACCTCCCTCAGGAACTAGATATAAGCAAAACGCTCGTTTTAGTTAAAGAGGTTTACCCAAAATTAAGGCGTCTTATAAACCACGCAGAGACATATCTAATACGAACTTCAATATTTAATTTGGCTGTCATGCACAGATACATATGGTGACGAACATACAGCCAAAGTGAAATTCCTGGAAATCGAAAAAAGGTGCAGTGAATTAGCAAAAATAAAAAGGCGCTTAGACTCAATAGAAACAATTATCACACATTACAAGCCACCACGTTTTATAAGAGGAAGAATAAACCTATGAAGGAAAGCCGATACAGCATGGTTAAAGAATATATGGATTTTCACAAGAATCTGCCTTTGCCTAACACTGCAACTAACACAGTACACTACGAGAGCGTGCTGAAAAGTAATGCCTCCGAATTTTTTATGTGATAACTCTTAAAGTTTTTTAAATAAAACAAACGTTATTAACGTTCCACGTCTCCATTCTTCATGTCTACATCTTGCAGCCCTCTGCCGCTAGAGGAATGATAGCGCGTGACAGGCGGTGTGCAGCGTAACAATGTCGGTGTGTGAGGAGCAGCATGCTGTAATCGAGTTTCGAATTCGAAGAATTCGTCCTGATATATAGATCACCCTCTCCGTCAGCATGGCAATGCTAGACCACAAACGAGCGCTGCGCCATCTGCAGCAATCCGACGCCTTGGGTTCACTGTCGTCGATCGTCCTCCACACAGTCCCGACTTGGCCCCATCCGATTTTCATCTGTTCCCAAAACTTAAAGAACACCTTCGAAGGCGTCACTTTGATTGTAAAAGAGCACAGGTAGTTTCAGTTTTCAAGAAAGGTCGTCAAGCAGATGCGCAAAACTAAAGGCCTATATCCCTGACATCGATGTGTTGTAGAATTTTAGAACATGTTTTTTGCTCGCGTATCATGCCATTTCTGGAATTCCAGAATCTACTCTGTAGGAATCAACATGGATTCCGGAAACAGCGATCGTGTGAGACCCAAATCGCTTTATTTGTTCATGAGACCCATAAAATATTAGATACAGGCTCCCATGTACATGCCATTTTCCTTGACTTCCGCAAGGCTTTCGATACAGTTCTACACTGTCGCCTGATAAACAAAGTAAGAGCCTAGGGAATATCAGACCAGCTGTGTGGCTGGATTGAAGAGGTTTTAGCAAACAGAACACAGCATGTTGTTCTCAATGGAGAGACGTCTACAGGCGTTAAAGTAACCTCTGGCGTGCCACAGGGGAGTGTTATGGGACCTTTGCTATTCACAATATATACAAATGACCTAGTAGATAGTGTCGGAAGTTCCATGCGGCTTTTCGCAGATGATGCTGTAGTATACAGAGAAGCTACAGCATTAGAAAATTGCAGCGAAATGCAGGAAGATCTGCAGCGGATAGGCACTTGTGCAGGGAGTGGCAACTGACCCTTAACATAGACAAATGTAATGTATTGCGAATACATAGAAAGAAGGATCCTTTATTGTATGATTATATGATAGTCGAACAAACACTGGTGAGGGTTACTTCTGTAAAATATCTGGGAGTATGCGTACGGAACGTTATGAAGTGGATTTATCATATAAAATTAATTGTTGGTAAGGCGGGTGCCAGGTTGATATTTATTGGGAGAGTCCTTAGAAAATGTAGTCCATCGACAAAGGAGGCGGCTTACAAAACACTCTTTCGACCTATACTTGAATGTTGCTCATCAGTGTGGGACCCGTCGGGTTGACAGAGGAGATAGAGAATATCAAAAGAAGAGCGGCACGTTTCGTCACACGCTTATTTGGTAAGCTTGATAGCGATACGGAGATGTTTAGCAAAGTGGCAGACTCTGCAAGAGAGGCGCTCTGCATTGCAGTGTACTTGCTGTCCAGGTTTCGAGAGGGTGCGTTTCTGGATGAGGTATCGAATATATTGCTTCCCCCTACTTTTACCTCCCGAGGAGATCACGCATTAAAAATTAGAGAGATTCGAGCGGAGGCTTTCCGGCAGTCGTTCTTCCTGCGAACCATACGCGACTGGAACAGGAAAGGGAGGTAATGACAGTGACACACCGTTGGGTGGCTTGCGGAGTATAAATTTAGATGTAGATGTGGAGAGTGATGAAGGGGTGCATGCAGAGGTGAGGCTGTGGCTCCGTCAACAAAGTGCCGGTATCTACAAACTTGCCTCTGATTGGGAGAAATGTGTTCGCCGTTGGGTGACTATGTTGAGAAGTAAATAAGTAAACATGAAGAATAATGTAGTAGAATGTTAATAGCGTTTGTTTTAGTTACCAGGCATTAGTTCAGAGGCATTATTTTTCAGTACATCTTCGTACTTCCAACTGATGATAACCACTTTTACATCCGTAGTAGAAAAGTAATTACATTGATTTAAGTGGCACAATGTCCCTCAGGAGGACATGCAACAAACTCTGTCAATGGATGCCAAACACATTAACTGCTTGCATAAGGGGCAGAGGTGGAACAACGAGTCGCTGACTTGCTCTTTCTCTTGAGTAAATCATCCAATTTTTCTGGAATTGTAATTTTTTTTCTATGTATCTGTAGTCAGCGTTTACCGATTTCTGTCCGCCGGCCGGGGTGGCTGAGTGGTTCTAGGCGCTACGGTTTGGAACTGCGCGACCGCTACGGTCGCGGGTTCGAACCCTGCCTCGGGCATGGATGTGTTTGATGTCCTTAGGTTAGTTAGGTTTGAGTAGTTCTAAGTTCTAGGGGACTGATGACCTCAAAAGTTAAGTCCCATAGTGCTCAGAGGCATTTGAACCATTTTTTGATTTCTGTCCCATTCGGACAATTCTTTCGTGGTGCGTACTTATTTACTTTTTTGTCTTAGGCTGAGAGTATCAGCTATTATAAATTACTCTAGTGATACTTCTTACTTCTTTAGTCTGGACTACTTTAGTAAATTACTTCTGTAGTAATATACTCTTTTAGTAACTGTGGGAGAGCTCAATTTCTATGTACTTCTTTAGTCGTAACTAAGGGAATAACGCATTTTTCTAAAGAAGCAAGCCATTCCTGCACACTGCTGGCACGTGCATTACGTTCCCTCTCAGAAAATATTGATTGTCGGCAGACATTATTGCATCACCTTTTGCGTAATTTATGTCCATCGCTATAATTTTTGAAGCTAGATGGGAATATTAATTTGAATTACTAAAATTGGAAAATCTAAATGCTATAATATTAATTAATGATAAGACTTGTGTATTATGAAAAATAAACGTGCTATTGATGGATGAATGTATTGTTAACCCAGCCATCTACAGCTAACAACTTCCATTGTTGGTTGGTGACACGTATTAATTTAAATGCCAGCTTGAAATGCCATGCAACATGGAGGTAGGCAAGAAAAGTTCAAAAAACATACCAGAAAAAGAAAAAGAGCCTATTGAATCTAAAAAGCACGATCTCAACATGCTAAAAAGAAAAAGGATGCTTGGGAAAAAAATACACGTTGAATACAACGCAGAAGCTCGTACACAAAGATCACAAGAGCAGCTTAAAGTAATTTGGAAGATCATGAAATCGAAAGTAAAGAAAATGAAAGCTAAATGTAATCGAGAATAATTTCAAACTGTCAGTAGAGTAGGTGAGACGAAGGTCGACGATATAAGCCGAATGGTTGTTCATATGATCCAAGTTTTCGAGGGGATAGCTGGAGTTAACAATGCCACATCTGAAGATAATGTGATACTTTCAAGCAACTTCGATGGTGCTAACTGCTTTGGAGGTGGAATTTTATCCCATAGTCACGAACCTGGCCTGCATTCTCTTGTCGGAGCTTATCAGAAGACGCGCCCAGCAAAAGAGGGAGAGAACAACCGGTTGTAGTGAAGAACCGAGAGTTTGTGCAAAAAGCAGACGAGCTTCATTCCTTATAAAAGTGTTTTATACCAGAGGAATACAATAGAAAAATGTTATTAATAGAAAGACAAAGAGAAAGCATGGAAGAAGAGGGTAACCTTAAAATGGAAGTTTGAATAAATTCAAGAGCAAACTTCAGGTTCCTGTTCTTCAGCCAATGTGCTCGATAAATTTGAATTTTTGTGAATTAATAAGAAAATATTCATATGTATAAAACACCTTTTATTTCCTTGATATTTTTTCAAATGGTTAATATGTTATTGTTTCTTGTATGGCATAATATTCGTGCTTATCATTTCAGCATTGATATTAATTTATGCTAATACCATATTCTAATATTTATCTGAATTTACAATATTATAAAATAAATCTTTTTGCTTAGAAATAATCGAAACAGTTAAGAAATAAAATGAGAATATTAATCTCCTAGCAAAAATAAAGAAAGAAAGAATGAACATAATTATAAAATTACACATAAATGAAATGAGACACTTTTCACTGAAGTAGTGACAATCGGGTGGCTTATTTATTCATTTGAGAAGGAAAAGTCTTTATACTAACTTCTAATTTTACTTAATTAAAGTATTTAAGTATATCAGACCTTCTGACAGCTTGGCCTGCAGCATCTGCTTTTGGCTCAAATGCATATTGTTCAATGTCATTCACCTCCACAGCATCAGGGTGAAACACATCTCTAACTCCTATTCCAAAGTTGTGTAGAACTGTAGCAACCACAATAACTTTCCCACACTTGTTTGGTTTAAATCGCATTGTTTTAGTGAGAATTTGGAAACGTTTCTTCCAAACACCGAACTCTCGCTCTATTACACATCTGGTTGTAATATGGGCTCCATTGTAGCGCGATTCGGCTCCTGTGTGGGGTCGGAACACAGGTGCCATAAGATGTTTGGAGAGAGCATATCCACTATCTCCAACAAGCAACCCATCATACTGTCCATCTTCAAAATCTGCAGCAACTTTACTATTGTCCCAAATGCATGCATCATGTCTGGAACCCGACCAATGGCTTACCACATTCAAAATCTTCATATTGGCATCACAGATGGTTTGTGTAATGATAGAAAAGAAATTCTTGCGATTTCTGTATAGTTGTGCTAGTGCTCCAGAAGGACAAAGTATGGGTATATGTACACAATCTATGGCCCCTATGACATTTGGGAATCCACCAGCGCGACAGAATTCCCTTTTCTTCTTTGATATATTTTCTTGGCTCTGTGGCATGGGCACGACAGTGGCTTTAAGGTAATTAAATTGTTAAAAGCTCTTCCAGCAGTAGTACGATGGATATTAAATAGATCCTCTGCTACGATTTCATAAGTACCTTTGTCAAAGATTCGCAGTCCACAAAGAAGTTGCAGCCTAGGAGACAAAGCGCAGTCCCTGTCACATTTTTTGCTGCAGTAACGGCTCCAGCATATCAAGTAGCAACTCAAAAGATTCCATACGAACCCCAAATCGCTCTTTGAAATCACTGTCGCTATAAATCACAAGTGGGTCTCTTCACTCCATTACAACCCTCATTCTTGGGATGTTTACTTCTTCCTCCATCTCATATATTCTTCGTAGTCCAGGTAATCCATAGAATTCGACACTTAAAACACAGAACTCAAAGACCGCACCTTACTCTCTTACATACTCCTACCACTATCTAGGAGTACATTTTGGCCTTATTACCTCCGTAAGTTACTAACGTAGTAGCGTACTCTTCAATCGTGCTCTACACCAGCAATGGTGTAAATAAATTTACTTCGGAAGTAAATGAAAAATTTACTCCTAAGGTAGTTTACTCCTTTAGTTCAGTACTATCGACTGGAAGTCGCCGATTTCCTTCTCTCTTAGTAGCTTACTAATTTAGTTTCGCTTACTCCCGGTTGGTGCTCGCCACTCGGTGTACTTCGCTTGGCAGGTCAGTACCCACACTCCCCCAGACTACCTTCGCTGTACCTTTCTGTACTTTATCAAGTGAAATGACCTTTAATGCACGCATATGCAGTTTATTTGGTACCATCTTCATGACTGGTGAACTTTTTAGCAACCTATCACATGCAATAGTCGTGCACAGTGGAAACAATACCGCACTGAGTTTGATTGCATACTGCAAAAGGACAATTTTTGCGTTATGCTTAACTAGAAAGAAAAGTCCTAGAATCGCACGGCACCCCCCCCCCCCCCCCCAAACATGTGGCATCACTTCCATACGCTGCTGAAATCATGTTCCAACGCTAAAACTGAGCAATGTTGCTCCTAATGGTGTCACATCGTTGTCACCTACCCCACGTAACCTATAATGTAAAGACTTCAGTCTCTTTCTACGTAAAAGGGCCAGACTAACGACGGGGTCAAAAGCCCCGGTGTCTACCAAAAATCTATATTCCGTTACATTCGCCGTACCCAACAACCAGCATTCCGCCCCTGCGTACGTTTGTTCTGTATTTCATTTTACTGGGAACGGCTTACGATGACTGAGACATTCCCTTCGTCCTTTAACGAACGCTGACCTAACGCTGTCTATCGTGTTTCCTGCTTCGACTATCACCCGAGCGGTGCCCTACTTCCCTACATTCGTAACATTAAAATATGCGGCATTGCTTCTTAACGTGGTTCATACGTCCACACCTATAACTTTTTATCTGATGAGGAAAATATACACCAGTCATTTCGGCCTCAGGTAGAAATGTCATTCTCCTCAAGCTGCGTGGTAACTCTAATGCCAGTGGCTAACTCTAAGGGTTTTCCATTCTCACCATTCTCCACTAGTCACCTGTAAGTCCATGTAGAAACACATCGAATGCCTTGTTTTCTGCCTCCTGCTGAACCGAAGTGATGAGATCCTCCAGGACCTAGAATATGTTAGAAAAATAAGAATGCAAAATAAATATTTACAATAAAGACAAATATGCTAATGTGTTTCCCCAGATCCCATGTGAAATAATCGTCCTGGATGTAAAATGAGTCAAAACAATTTAACCATATTTTCATTTAAAAGGTAATAAATATTAAATAGAAAAATCATTTTACAACACACCTATGAACAATGATCGCATTACTGCAGTGAATTTGTATAGAAGTCAGATTATTCTAATACTCACATTGTTCTGCTGGCACGTTACTGAAATGTGTGTTCCTGAATAATGGACGCCATTTCGGACCAAAGAGAGACTTTAAATCTTTCGGAAGATTATTCTTGTTTCTAGTACTAATTCCATGAACACATCTGTTGGTCTGCGAAATATACATTTTAATGACAAATTTCATTAAGAAATAAATATATTGGGAAGCAGCAGTTAATATCACTATTTCCCTAAACCGGCCTCTGAGGATGTTCTTGACATCACACCACAAATAATTGTTATTCCACGTTTTTGGGCCAGGAAACCTGTTGCTTGGCCTATCACGTTACCCAAGAAAATAATACTATATGACATTATAGAGTGAAAGTAAGCATAGTATGCCAAGTTTTTTATTTTTAATATTCCAAATGTCTGACAAAATTCGCATCGCAAATGAAGACTTGTTTAGGCGTTTCAGCAGTTCTGCGATTTGCTGTTCCCAATTGAATTTATTATCTAGCTATAATCCCAAGAATTCAATGCTGTCCACTTCTTCTATCTGTTTGTCATTGTATTTTAGTCATACCTTAGTGGAAACCCTCTTACAATTACTGAACTGCATGTAGTTTGTTTTTTCAAAGTTAATTGAGAAAGAATTGGCTGGTAACCATATATTAATGTCCGTGAAAATTTCATTAACCGATCTTTCTAAGATTACAGTTGATTTTCTATTTATTGCAATGTCTGTATCAACTGCAAACAAAACAGATTTGATGTCTGGTAATGTTATTGATGAAAAGTAATTGATAAACACAAGAAAAAGTAAAGACACTAAGATGGAACCTTGTAGGACACTACATGTAATTAGATTCCAGATGAATGATGCCTGATAGCGTAACACATGTCTTTCTCCTAACGACACCCTTTGTTTGCTGTCACAGATACAGGATTTGAAACATTTAGCAGAATTTCCCGTTAAACTGTAATATTCGAATGCACTTTAAGGAATATAATGATTTACATAGTTAAATGCCTTTAGCAGATCACAAAATATACCACTGTAATTTATTGTCTAACGAATTAAGTATATTTTCGCTGTACGTGTAGATAGTGTCAACATTAAAAGAAAAATGAAATGTAATATCTGTGTGACGCGAGTATTTCATATCTTTGTTATATGTGTACAATTGAAATTTTGGACAGTAGAACGGAGGGTGCTCGTCTTTGTTGCCGGCCAGAGTGGCCGAGCGGTTCTCGGCGCTACAGTTTGGAGCCGCGCGACCGCTACGGTCGCAGGTTCGAATCCTGCCTCAGGCATGGATGTGTATGATGTCCTTAGGTTAGTTAGGTTTAAGTGGTTCTAAGTTCTAGGGGACCGATGACCTCAGAAGTTAAGTCCCATAGTGCTCAGAGCCACTTTTTGCTCGTCTTTGTCATAAAACTAAACCTCTGTGTGTGTGTGTGTGTGTGTGTGTGTGTGTGTGTGTGTGTGTGTGTGTGAGGGGGGGCGGGAGTATAACGGTTATCTGTAAGAAATCACGTTCGTGTAAATCAGATACACTTCGTAGTCTGTTTTAAATAATCTTAACAGGTTATGGACCCAGACCGCATGTGAACAGCAGCAAAGCAATTGTTTTCGCTCGTGACTAAAATAATGTGAATTTGCCCGTTGTTTGTGTGTTCAACGAAAATTGGCAGCCGGTGGCATTGTTTACAAAATACAAGTGGAAAAACTCGAAGTGATAGTGGCACGTGTCGGTGTTGTTGAGAGCATATGCGCTTCAAGACGTCGTAAACAGTACGTACAAATGTCCTGAATTGCCGTACGATGCGACCGCGGAGAAAAAGGCGGCACATCGGCAGTGGTTGAAAGACGATGCGAAAGCAGCAAGTTTACTAGCAAGTGCGTAATGAAAGTCCGTTGCCGAGCTCGTATTAACATGCATCCACACAAGTGAAATTTCGGATAAGTTACATGCACGATTCGGACGAAGCAGTACACAACGTCTCAACATGTTGATAGAAGCATTTTTTCGTGTTCAACGTGACGCCAAAGAGGACATTAGCAACACACTCGCGAAACTGCAGAAGCTTCTCGTGGATTTGAATGACGAATTGCAGAAGCGCGAAACGAAGATTTCCTTGTCACAAATGTGGGTAGGTAGGCCACTGGGCAGCAGCGTGTCGAACGAAAAAGACAGATAACATACGCATCGATCTTTCTGAAAAGAACATGGTAAAGAATGTTGTATTTTTGTCACAGGCTTTTAGTGCTTCAGTTGAAAACTGCCTTGGAATCGATAGTTGGTACTGTGACAGTGGTGCCACAAATCACAGCGCTGCAAATAAACAATATTTCGAATCATATACGAAATTCGCCATCCCTGAAAAGATTTCTATTGGGAAGAGAGGTGTGAGCATGTTGGCTCATGGACAGGGAACTGTGAAAATTAAAATACAGTTGAATAATGTCAGGAAAATCGATGAATTGAAAGATGTACTTTATGTTCCCAAATCGAATGCTCACTTGTTCTCTGTCAAAGAAGCTGCGGGAAGAGGTTTTTGCACCAGACTTGATGACAAAAGTGTCGAAATTGAAGGCAGAGTGACTGGGCAAACAATGATGACTGGTCATGTCAGCCATGGTCTCTATGTTCTTGACATGCGTGTCGTTAAGCCAATACAGTCAGCTCAAGTGAATTTGGTGACATCGTCAGATATGCTGCAAGTTTAGCGTGAGAAATTTCAACATCAACACAAACGACAAGTGTAATGCATCTTGAAGCAGATGAAGAACTATGTGTATCGGTGCAAATAAGAATTCAGTGGTGGATGTGCACTCGGAAAAATGCATAGACTGTCATTCAGGAACAGAAAAAAATCGACAGGTGAACAAATCCATGCTGACGTAAATGGACCGATGTCCACAGAGTCTCTCGGAAAAGCTCGCTACTACGAATGTTACGAAGATGATTTGAGCAACTTCCGTAAAATTTTCTTTCTTAAGCAGGAAAGTGAAGTCAGTACAGTCCTGGAACAGTTCTTGAAGGAAGCCAAGACAAATGGTCATGCTGAGAAACAGTTCAGGAGTGATGGAGGAAGAGAGTTCAATACCAAGAAAGTCTCAGAATTGCTGGCAAGCGGAGGCATATAGCATTACATCACTCCACCTTACACACCACAGCAAAATGGTGTTGCAGAAGGAGAAAACCGCACTATTGTGGAGTGTGCACGTTCTATGTTGAACCCCAGTGAATTGCCTAGGGAACTGTGGCCAGAAGCATGCAATACTGCTGCATATATTTTAAATCGCACTGGGAAGTCCTCTACTGAAAAACAACCTCCTTATGGACTGTGATATGGACGACCAGTAGGCAACCTGGATCATCTGAGAATCTTTGGAACAGAATGTTATGTGCATGTGAATAAGAATTTTCTAGTCACTTCAGTCCCGAAGTGCGCTGCTGCTACGTTCGCAGGTTCGAATCCTGCCTCTGACATGGATGTGTATGATGACCTTAGGTTAGTTAGGTTTAAGTGGTTGTAAGTCTAGGGGACTGATAACCTCTGATGTTAAGTCCCGTAGTGCTTAGAGCCACGTACACCATTTTCTTCGAGAAAGACACTTTCCAAACACCGTCAGTAAAACAACACTGACGTGTAAGGAGATGCCTTACATGCAGCAAGAACTAAAAAGGAAAGGAATTGCGTTACTGCTGCAAACAATTTGCCGTGGGACTCTATTTTGCGCCTATTTCGAAAAATGCCTATATTACACTAAAAATCTTTTTGGTATGTGTTTCGTTGTAGTGTTCTCCAGTATTAGGAACATCAACGATAAGGAATATTCAGATCACAATTTGTTTTAAGAACTTATTGGTGAGAATAAATACGGAAGAACCTGCGATGATAACGACTAAGCGCAGCAGTGCTCAGCACCGTATAGTGTCCAAGCGAGCGCTGCCGTTGGGAGCTTCCCTACCGCACACGGATGCGCTCACTGTTATGACGCACTCAGCGTTGAAAGGGCTAATAAACACGAAAATCCACCATTTTCTCCTACTATTTTCTCTGTTGTTCATCATCTGTTGTCCATTACTGTTTCAGTAATTGCTGTATGGAACGTCCAGATCCAAAAATCTATTTTGCCAGTAATTCACTGGCTGGCAGTAATAAAGCCACTGACTTTAAATTGTGGTACTGTAGAAGCGTATGGAGCAAAAGAGAAAACTATTAGTCAGTATCGTATAATAAAACTTCATTTTCGTTGCAACGGACCTTCGGCTGTTATCTTTAAAGGTCAAAGTGCTATTTGACGACACTAATAAGTTCCTGATCTGTGTCAATGTCGATCAGTTGATAATATTCTTATACCCACTCTCACCGCCTCCACGAAGAGCGCTAGTGATTGCCGTGAATTGTTTTCTGAGACATCATATCACATGTTCTCTTCTGAAGCGTAAATAAACAGTTTGGTGTCGATTCACTTTGCGTCAATTACTGCGCATCATTCGTAGTTCCCGCGTTAGCGCGCGCCAACAAACTTCGGTTACCATCGGCTCAGTTCGACCCAAACCGGCACTCTATCGCTGTCTGCCGCGTGGCGGGTAGCAAGAGCCATTCAATCGATAGGAGCCACGGCGCGGATTGCTTCCTTTACATTTCAGGAACGAACACATGCGCCAAGGAGTCTTCATCATTATCCAAACGACGCATACACATTTGACGATTTGTTACAGCTCAGAACGAAGTAATAGCAAACCATCTCCACTAAGATCTTAGTTAGAAAAGTAAAGACAGATTTCTTTTTTTCGTGCTTCAGGCTGGTATGACAGAAAATGGTCCACTGATACACACTAAAAAGTTCAAAGCAATGTGGAACTTCAATAGCTGCGTCGGTGCTATGGACTGCCAATTTTGTTAAGTAGGTTTGACGTATCGGTATCAAAACTTGATGTTATGGGGTATAGTTGCCCTCCTAATAGAACTAAAACCTTTGCTGTTTGCTTTAATTCCGATATCGTACGCTCGACTACATTGGCGATGTCACTTAGGTTTCTTTGTGTATTGAATTCACAACTACTCTAATCTTTTCAAAGCGTTGACACCATAGTGTGTACCACACGCCGGCCGCGGTGGTCTCGCGGCTCTAGGCGCGCAGTCCGGAACAGTGCGACTGCTACGGTCGCAGGTTCGAATCCTGCCTCGGGCATGGATGTGTGTGATGTCCTTAGGTTAGTTAGGTTTAAGTAGTTCTAAGTTCTAGGGGACTGATAACCACAGCAGTTGAGTCCCATAGTGCTCAGAGCCATTTGAACTATTTGTGTACCACACACCAGTCGCTACTGTTGTAACCATAAAATATATTTCGACCATAGTTGTTTGATTTCAAATAGTGAAAGACCGAATCTGTGACAATTGAATCTATGAAGCAACACAATTTAAACGCACCTGTCCGTGTACCGCCAACATAAATCGTTACATATTTATTGAACTTCTGAGATTGGTTTCATTCACAGAATCGATAACCCAGTGTTTTTTACATTAAATTTTAAAATAATTGCCTTATGACGGTGTTCAATGTATGAACAACATAGACACCAAATACTTTATTAAATTCTGTAACTGGCTCAGTTTCTTTTGTGTATCTCACATAGTGGGGAAGCTGCGACAATTTGGATTCTGTGACGCGTCTTTAAGACATCTCTCAGTTCACCTGTTTTATAGCACGAATGTAACTTTCTTTACTGGGGCGTTACTCAGCTCGTTTTAAGTCACGTAGAATTAATACCCTCAGAATAAAATACTGTAAGCAACTAAAACTAGCCCGACGTGACTTCGTTATTCAGCTATGTATGTGAGCAATTTTACAGGGTGCAGCAGATACAATGACCTCTTCTAAACTGCGCACCATTGTTGAACACGGCTTCCTACAGAGCTGATGTTGGTACCAATACGTATTGCGGTTCATAGCATTACCAGTCTCTATGAGTCCTTCTATATCGTCGTACCACACATATGGGAAGCGCAAAGGTGCATTGTGTCTTCGTATATCATAGGCGGTTTCGGCTACTACGGACTGCTGGTTTTCTTGTCAGCAGTTGCTACGTCTGAAGTTGCAGAACGATCGCTCTTAGCTATAAATGTCAACATCCAAAGAACAATGAATCCTTTCTCGATGCACAACAGACTCCATTTCTCCCCTAATTTGTCCGTTGGACTGACATGTCATTGACTAGAAACGTGGGAGATCGCGTCTCTTTACGAATGTGCTGTATTTGTATCCTGAAATCATATTCAAGGAACATCCAAGTATTGAGGCAAACAGGATCCGAAAACACGTAAGATACCTATAGGATTCGACGCTTTAACTTTAGGGCTTTCTTTAGCATTGGGTAGTGCCGTGAAATATCCGTTGTTTCGTGAGTGACGTATCGGTAGTTGTAGTATAACCGAACTTATATCGTTAATTTTTTCGCCGTTGCCTTCTATTCCAAAAACAACGGTATTGTAATTCGAAGAACGCAGGGCAGATTTTTTTGCCTAGCGTATAGTGTTATACTGTAATTAATTGATTTAACAATACTCCAGCATGAAGTTCTAAACAAAAATAAATATTTCAAAGTTCTCAAAAACGAAGTTATGAAATTACTTAGAAGTAACATTTTCGTAATTGATTGTGGTGTGACGTTAATCGCGCATACACCACTTGCAAAAAAGCAAAATACCAAAAAGCCATAGTAGCAACATAGGATCAGGAGACAACGGAGGTAATTTCAAATCTACTAGAATGTTATAAGCTATCTGAGTTCCAATATTGTTTCAAACAACAATACAGTTGCAAAAAATAGTCTTCATTTACAGACGACTGCGTAAATTTTTCGTCGTTTCGCATTCAACAACTAGCTCCATATTACATCGAAAGATACAATATACCTTAGTTCCAGTACTGTAATCAAACTATCGTTCTATTAAAAAACGCCGATCATACATCTTTCATTTTCGTATCTCTGATTGCAATGATTGATACTGTTAGTTGCCGCTATCAGTTGTTCCGCTATTCAAATGAAAACGCCGGCACGTTTACCGCTGAAGTTCGGAGGCCTCACAGAGGTCCAAAAACTCGTAGAAATGCCTTATCTGAGGGAGTTTTGTGCTACTTTGTTCACTACGCTGCTTATTTTTGGGACAATATACTTCTATTTTGTATTATTCAGGAACTACAAGATAGCGAGGCAAATTCAATACAAAATGTTCCGAATTAAATATTTTCGAGAGGCAAAGAGGAATTAATACGTTGCTTGTTTATTTCCGAGGTACGTATAAGAAGCTACTATATAAATTGGAGTGCATCTGGCTATGAAGCGTACTGTGTGGAATAGCATATCATACTCAAGATCGAAAGCTGCAAGCATTTTGTGTGATTACAAGAGAAAAGCTACATCTGCGACGTTTCAGTTGGCTACCTTTTCGGCTTTCCTCGTGACTTAGGCCTCATCCGCGATGTGATTTGTATAATAATTACGCAAAATTATTGCTCTTAAGTTTTTTGTGTATCCATTTCATTATTACCCGCCCTTTTAAATCTTACCGTTTGCTATGTCATCATGGATGAACAGAAGTTTTGTTCTTAAGTGTCTGAGCCGCTTGTTTGAGCCGCCAGCTCCCAGTGAAGAGTTGGGTTCATAGATACACAGGGAGACCCAAAAGTCCGTTACCTCTCGAAAATGCAGTAATTCACCGAATAATGTAGGCAGAGAGGTAAAAATTGACACACTTTCCTGGAATGAGACAATCTTGTATGCATCTACATTTTATAGTGCATGGCATATAATAAAGGAACATGTATTGATACAGTTACATTCTTGAGTACTTTGCACATTTTTGTGTGAATAATACAATTGAATTTGGTTCTAGTCACTTTCTTATGTTTTGTTTTTCTTCTTGCAATATGCATATTGGATGTAGGCTGATGACAGTAGCGTGAAATGGTCAGCAAAATGTGAGGCCGATGTTTCAGTTTATCACTGCTGTCTGCTGTATGTTTTGCATTCAGTCCAAGGCTTCTTTCACTAGATGATAAAAACATCAGATAAATATTGAAGGTGTACATCATTAAATCAGGAGGGAAAATATGCAATGACTAAAAGAAAGCATCAGCTGGCAAAACTCTTCCTGAGGCATCAAGAAATAGTCAGTTTCATTATGGAGGGAAGTGTAGGAGGTAAAAATTATAGATGAAGACCAAGATTTGACCACAATTAACTAATTCAAGTGGACGTAGGTTGCAATAGGTATGCAAAGATGAAAATACTTGCGCTAGATAGACTGGTGTGGTGAGCTGCATCAAACCAGTCTTCAAAGTAAAGACCATGATGAAAAAATCTTATTTGAGAAAATTATATAGTCTCTGATAATATTTTAGGTACATAATCACTTTAATTCTTGCTTGCACAGCCAATTACAAATGACTGAATTTGATCTCTGTCTGCATAACCATAAAATGGATGACAAAAAAAGTAAAGCACTCAAAAGACATGGTCAGATGTCAGTGTTACTTTGTACATGTTCATGCCATCACCAGGTATGTAAATTATTAGCACAGCAATACTCTGTGATAGGTGGAGTGCATTAATGTTCTCATGTTTAATGTTGTTAGCATGACTGTTAGGGTATATAGGGAGTATGAACACCATAAATAGTTGATTGATCACTGTGAAGGATACAGAGATGCTGCATACTCATCTGAGACAGCATTATCAGCACTTCACACAGTTTGAAAAGGACCTTACTGTGGAAGTCCATTTGGCCAGCTAGTTGAATTGTGCAATCATCAAAGGTTTGTGGGGCATTTGAATGTGACAATGGCCCAATATTAGACTGTATGAAAATGTGGGGGCGGGCACACTCATCAGCGAGGTTTCATGTGACCATATCTAACAACCACAGAAGAGGATAGCTGCATAGTGCACCAAGCGCATCGTAATCCTTTCACATGTGTACCTACCATCTGACAGCAGGAAATGGACTGTGTGTGACTTTCTTTGTCATCCCACACCATTGGGTGGAGGTTTTCACTAGCCACACTACAGAATTATTTTGCCATAAGCCGCTGTTAACACCACAAAAATCTGATGCGTAGAGTGTCACTGTGTTCATGCAGCACAGACTACTGACAAATGGTGTCACATTGTGTTCAGCAATGAATTGCGGTTCTACATTATCCTGGATTCCCATTGTCGGTGAGTATTGTAATGATGTGGCGAGGGATATCATTCTTCCATGCCTTGGAGAGGCACAACAGTGTTACTCCTGGTGTCATTATGTGGGACGCCATTGTTATGACTTCAGGTCATAGCTGTTAGTGATCAAGGGAATTCGGTCAGTACGGTATGTCGTGGACATCCTGTGAGATCATGTCTTACGTCTCATGTGATAGTATCACAATACCATTTCTTTGGCAGAATAATGCTTATCTGCAAATGACACAGGCCTCAAGGTACTGTCTGTGTGATGGTGAGGTACTCGCATGGACAGCAGGAACCCATGTGTGGGACCAGCTCGGCCATTAATCTTTCCCCATGCCAGTATTCAGGATATCAATGACCACTTAGAACAGTTGTGAGCCAGCTTGCCATTGAAGAGGTAGAATGGTTTTATGACACCTTCCCAACTGAATCAGTGTGTGCAGCCAGGCCAGAGGAGCTGAACTGTCATACTGATAAGGGGGCTCATACCGCCAAGATCTTTGTAAATTTGACTCATTTTCATAATCACTAAAATAATTTCACATGCTCTCGTAACCCATAAAGTTTCATTTTTTATCCTCCTCCCATTTTTTCTCAGGCAATACTCATTACTTCAGATTATGTGTTTGGACTGTATTAATTCCAGTCTGTAATGAACTAAATGATTCTTCAAACTGCCATCATAAATAATTTTCTGCACTGAGAAGATAAATGCTCTGATCCATTTTCTATTTTGATCTGAATATGTTAATCAATAATTTTATTTCCTGGTAAGTGTTATTTTATAAAAAAAAATTATTATTTTGTTCTTTGCAATATCCTTTAAAAATAAAATGTGGTGACATCCTTCCTTATTTCAGAAAACCTGTCCTACAAAATGTCTGTATGGATGACTAATGTAGCCAGGAGAGACTTTAGGCTAATGAAGAGAATACAACAGTTTACTACAAGCAAAGGAAGTTGTTTCATTAAATACCATATGGGTTAAACATTTAACTGCTGGATGCACTATAAATAAATTTTGATGCTGAATCAAGCATATGTTTCTTATGAGATGTTGACTGTGTTTCCATTTAGTTTCTATTTATGTGTTTACATATATACAAAATTTTATTATGAAGTACAACATTGCAGTTTTTACTAATGCATATGCTACAAATAGATCAAATTAGCACTTCTAACACCACTTTCATATAAAATGCAAAATATAGTGGCTATGTATATATTCATATATAAAAGAAATGTTCATATAAAACAAACTTGAGATATAGTTAACAAAAGATTCACTGCTGAATGTAGCATATATTTCCTTTACAATGGTCATTGCATTTGCATTCAGTGCATATTTACATGTTTATGTATAAATGAAATGTTCATATGAAATACTATGTTAATCATTTAACTGTTCTATGTAGAATAAGCCTACATATGTAGAATTAGTGTATTTAATGCATTTTGCTTCTAAATTGTTATACTGTATTTGCATTCAGTACATGTGTATGTGTCCTTATACGAATTTAGTGTTCATATAAAGTAAAACGTAAGGTATATTTTGCACTTCTAACTCTTGAACACTCTACAATTAATTTTCATTCCTCAGTCTAGCGCGTATATCCTTCAAAATGGTTGTTGTGTTTGCATTCAATGCATGTTTGCGTGCTTATATATAGAGGAAATATTCATATAAATTACAGAATTAGCCTACATAATATACAAAATATATTAAATCAACACATATAATACATATAGTACATATTTCTTAGAATCCATCCACTGTATTTGCATCATTGTATATGCAGGTGTTCATATACAAGGGATATATTTGTATGAAGTTAAATTTCACTAGTAAATAAAATACAAATAAACTTCTGTTAAGAAACTGCCGTACAAATATCTTTGATATTATTAACTCTTTATTTCCAATGTATCAATGAGTCTTTAATGTTATGTGGTGAGAATGTAAATCAGTTTATCATATGAACAACCCCATTTCCTCAAATTGCAATTCTTATATCACTGGATGCAGGACTGATTGAAGGTTATGATTTCATCTGATACTTTCAGCATTTAAAGTTATGCTACTTTAAAATTACTGTGTGTGAAATGACTGACATGACCAGCTTAGTAAATATAAATTGAATTTTTTTTAACCAGATATAGCATAGCAATGAGTGTTATGAGAGACATTAAAGAGAGATAAAAGTCACTCATAATTTACTCATTACTCAGTGAGAGCTGTAAGCATCATGTTGTTATTCATCATGTATGGTGATTATGGAACTTCACTATGACTTTCTCCACAGGAAACTGGCTGAAGGGTATATTGTAAGCTGAACAGAGATGTACATTGTACAATAAACAGAATTCCTTGGATTATTCTTATCAGCTTCACCTGTTGTTGCCTCCCCCCCCCCTTATGTTTCCAAGGTGGACTGCATTTAGTGTACAGCATATTGTAAGAACACCCCCCCCCCTTCCTCCCAAAACAGACACACACACCAAAGTCCATTATGCATTAGGCAAGCTACAATGAAATCATAAACAATAGTGAATCTATGTAAAGTTACTACATATAGTCACTAATTCTGTGTATATAATTAATACACAGGAGAGATAAAAGAGAATTATGATGGTATCATGCACAACATCCCATACTCTAAACAATATCTTGCAGGGTATAGAACTGAAAGCCATATAAACGTAAAGCACTACGATCCAGTTCCTAAACATGAGTCCCGTAACCTGGTTATTGCACCACCTCTCCCACTGGCAGTGGCTGAATGTGCATCAGAAGTGTGCCAAGGAGATAGATGTAGGACATGATTTTGCAACTTAATACATTCAAACAGCATTTACAAGGGAGGTGTGTGGGACATTATGTCAGAAGGCAGTTTCATAGCTTTCACATAAAGGGCCAACATTACTTTTACATTCACTGTGATCCAACAGGTAACTTTGAGTTTGTTTTCAAATGACAGTTTTATGAGATTATTACTAGCAGTTTTGATGCTGTGAGACTTTCCTTACTATGCTTAGCTGCAGTTAGCTGAAAGTCTCACTGTGATCCATTCTTACTTACTTCCTTTCAGACATTAGTAATTATGCAAATTGGTAAAACACATAATACTGGGTGCTTTTCAATATCTCTGTCAGTGGTTGTTGATTTGGCCATCTTCATACTATTAATTGGTTTTATTATCAATGTGGTTGTGTCATTGCTATTGTAAGCTTTAAAGATATGTTTGTATGCTGCAAAATTCCATATATTTTTGCTGACTTAATCCTATACTACTCAATTAGCTACATAACTCTCATTATTCATGCATCTGACTGTTGTGTATCTCATCTGCAGGAAGATATTACTGCATTCTCAATCAGTTTTCCTCATGGGACTGATTCTTTGTTGTGTGGATACTGTATGAGAGAAAAGTAGTCATTCTATATTTAGTGACATGATATGTTCTTTGCACTTCATTTATGGGTGGAAGATGCATATACGCTCCTGCCTAAACTTTACTCAAACATAGGGACTGATGACCTCAGCATTTTGATCCCATAAGGTCTTAACACAAACTTTGAAATTTTACTTAAACAAATTTTACCCTCTCTAATTTATTCTCTTTAATGCCATGGAAGTAGTATGTGAAGAACAGCAGGTTGTTCTGAGATACCAAAGTGAAATTTTTGTTAAAATACTTTAGGGGATTTTAGTTGTATAACTGGTGCTCTATTGTACCCATTCAACACTCCAGCTTTTCCTTCTACATTTAAAGAAAAACTTTACAATGGACCAGCCATGTCAACATAGATGTGTAATACAGCTTTGATCTGAAATTTAAATGCAGCATAAAAAAGTACTGCAAAACAAGGTTGAAGCCCTTCAAGAATTACACAATTCTGTAGCCAAGGAAGGTGGCTGGAATGAATAAGACATATATGCACTGTCCTTATTAGATAACTGTAGCTGTAGTAAAGATTGACTTATAATTGAATTGTTGCTAATGAATTACAGTTTCTGTTAGGTTTCCAAGATAAACAGGGTAACTTTACCTTATAATGCAGTATTAATTAATTAAATGTAATCTATGGTAAGTAGTAGTTGTGTGAAGTCACTTGCAAATATTCATGCACAGTCTGGTGAGACATCTGGGAGATTGTGATTATTCATATCAGAATACCTTTCACTAATATGGTCGCTTGTAGCTAATTACAACCATTACTTCTAAAGAAAACATGACATACAGAATGGCAGGGGAAAATGAAGAAATAGTACCTACACAGAATTTGCACCCTTTTCTAAGATTCATCACTTAAAACTGCAATACTATACTTAAATAGTTAAATGCTATTTACATAAATAAGTTGGGAAGTTAATTCTGGAGGACTGAATGTCATAAATTAGTGTCCAGTCAATGAGCTTCTATAATTTTCTAAACAGCTTGGTCCTATGCTAAGGATTTCTCTCAGTACCATAGTAAGATAAAAATTTTACTCTAGAAAACATATATTTTTCATCCCTCAGGTATTAATGTGCTTATTGATTAATATTGATCATATACCAGTGTACCAATACCACTTTTGCTATGTTGTACAGTAATGACTTTTGTTAGAATGGATCTATACATCTCATGACTTACTTATGTGTAATGCTTATCATGCAGTGAAACATTTAACTCCACCACCATTGATTGAGTAAATAATCAGTACTCTGTCTGTCCTTCAAAGCTGAGCATAGCTACTCCATAATGTCTGCTTATAAACAGAGTTGGAGCAGTGCATTAAGATAATGTTATCTGGGTGAAAGACAAATTTGTTAGACAAGAACAGTATATTGTAGGATCGACTTCCTTACTTGAAATGTTCACATAATTCTTGTTCATAATTTAGACTCTAAGAGTAATTGTGTAGTTGATGGAGTTTAATTAAGTGCCAGCCAACAGAACCTATTTCATAATCAACCTTTTAAAGTCTTTAATACAACGGCTAAGCCCAATGCAAACCATAATGTATAAATACAAGTTGCTTTCCATGAAAAGTGAAGAATCACACAGCAGTTAATAATAATTGTAATTCCTGGTCAGTTATAATAGTTTGTTTTAATATCTCTTGTGCCACTGTAGGTTTAATTTCTTTGTGATAACTCACATTAGATATCAGAAACTACACTCACTGCAGATTTTCTCCCTACATATCGTTAGTGAAATATGGCCACAATTATTTATGCTACCATTAGCCCCTTGAATCTTACTCCTCTGGGCATTTGTTGTACAGGCAGTTTTCTTTTGGAGTGACCATCGTAGTAGACAAAGTGTCAGATTCAGGTGCTTTTACACTCAGAGTGTGACAAGAACCAATGTTATCTGCAGAAGAACAGTGTAAGTTATATAAGAACAGAAACATATTTAATAACCCATGATGGGTGGAGCAGTGAGAACATAAAAAGCAGTCTGGCACTGATATAAAGGACATTCCTGGCTAAGAGAAATCTACTAGTATCAAACATAGGTCTTAATTTGAAGGATAAATTTCTGAGACTGTATTCTTGGAGCACAGTATTGTATGGTAGTGAACAGAAACATATTTAATAACCCATGATGGGTGGAGCAGTGAGGACATAAAAAGCAGACTGGCACTGATATAAAGGACATTCCTGGCTAAGAGAAATCTACTAGTATCAAACATAGGTCTTAATTTGAAGGATAAATTTCTGAGACTGTATTTTTGGAGCACAGTATTGTATGGTAGTGAAACATGGACTGTGGGAAAACTGGAACAGAAAAGCATCAAAGCAGTTGAAATGTTTTGTTACAGAAGAACATTATAAATTAGGTGGACTGATAAGATAAGGAATGAGGAGGTTATCCAAAAAATTAGTGAGGAAAGGAATATATGGAAAATACTGACAAGAAGAATGGACAAGATGATGGAACATCTGTTAAGACATCATGGAATAAAACTTTGTGGCAGATTAAAACTGTGTGCCAGACCGAGACTCGAACTCGGGACCATTGCCTTTCACAGGCGAGTGCTTTACCGACTGAGCTACCCAAGCACGACTCACGCCCTGCCCTCACAGCTTTACTTCTGCTAGTACCTCGTCTCCTACCTTCCAAACTTTACAGAAGCTCTCCTGCGAATCTTGCAGAACTAGCACTCCTGAAAGAAAGGATATTGCGGAGGTGTGGCTTAGCCACAGCCTGGGGGATGTTTGCAGAATGAGATTTTCACTCTGCAGTGGAGTGTGCGCTGGTATGAAACTTCCTGGCAGATTTGTTCTGCAAGGTTTGCAGGAGAGCTTCTGTAAAGTTTGGAAGGTAGGAGACGAGGTACTGGCAGAAGTAAAGCTGTGAGGACAGGGCGTGAGTCATGCTTGGGTAGCTCAGTAGGTAGAGCACTTGCCCACGAAAGGCAATGGTCCTGAGTTCAAGTCTCGGTCTGGCACACACTTCTAATCTGCCAGGAATTTCATATCAGTGCACACTCCGCTGCGGAGTGAAAATCTCATTCATCATGGAATAACTTCCACATTACTACAGGGATTGTACAGCATAGAAGCGGTAGAGGAAGACAGAGATTGGAATACACCCAAAAAATAATTGAGGACATAGGTTGCAGTTACTACTCTGAGATGAAAAGGCTGGTACAGGAGAGGAATTCATGGTGCACCATGTCAGACCAGTCAGGAGACTGATGACTAAAAAAATTTTTCTTGGAATCACTGTAATAAAATCATGAACTCTCTCAGCCCATGAAGTTTTGTTCCTTTTTCTCATCCCCTTCTGGGTGATTCACTTATCTGTCAGCCATAATACATGAAAAAGAAATTGAGGAATTTAAGGAAAAGTTGTGTAATGTAGACTGGAAATATGTGCTGCTTGGCATTCATGAAAAATATAATGTGTTCTGTAACATAATCATAGGCTACTTTAAAAACTTCTTTTCTAAGAAATTAACCAGTGGTGACACAAATGTTGACAGGGTTTAATAACATTAAACTTGTGCAGTAAAATTTTATGTAAAGTCATCAGTGCATCACAATGAGTTTAACATCAACAAAAAAATAACTTCCTTCAGTAATAAAATAAGAACTGTTAATGCGTCAGGATTGGCCAGGACGGGAAAGCTGTAGGCACCCATAAAGAAAAAATATTTTTATATTTGTGAAAGTTTAATGCTGTAAACAGGCAGGCCTCAAGAAACCACCGAGACTGCAGGGCAGGAGAGGAGGGTGTCTGGTTGGTTTGGAAGCTGCCAGCAGAAGAGAGTGAATGGTGTATCCACTCCCGGCAGCTGGCCGTGGTTCCACCCCCACTTGTTCTGTAGTGTTACCTCACCAGCAACATGTGAGTTTAGCTGCTGATGGTTCAACACGTGAGTTTGAGGGTGGTACTATCCAGTTTTGGGCAACGTAAATGAGACGCTGCAACTTACCGCCGAGAAGAAGGTATAGACGAGCATCAAGTGAAAAATAAAAATAAAATTTTTATACTAGTAAACACATTTAGTAACGACCCCCACGGTACACTCTTTTCCCCTCCACAGGAGTGAAGCATGGGGGGATGGTAAACTGATAGTTACTAAGGGGCTCCTGTGAAGGAAGGCCTTACATAATTTTAACAATACATTTTGATTATTTGTGTTTTTGTGTTAGATTTGTATTAAAAAATGACAATAATTAGGTGATGAATGCTTGCTTGACAAAATCTGGATGACGGCGGACTGTGCAGCAGTGGTGAGGGAAGCTGCGAGTAGTGTGCTGTTTGCAGTGATCGGCTGTTGGCGGTGGCAGTGGTGGAGGCCACTGACTGCGGCAGGTAGCAGCACGCAACCTCCACCGTAGCGTATAAGCGGTGGGTTGCAGAAGGGTTGATACACAGATCAAGAGGGGGAGGGTGGAAGTGGTTAACACTGGTGGAGCATTTCACACACATATTTCATTGCTCACATGTAAAGGAGGGCCATGCCTTTTCTTTTGGGTAGATTTTACTTATTTACTATTCCTTTCTACTCACCATTACCTTTTACTGACTACTACGGTATGAGGGCAGCAAGGAAAACTCTTGCTCCCATTTCACAACTTAACATGGTATTCCCCAGGAGATTGCTGTTCAGGGACAACAGAAGGGGGTGACTGAAGTTACACAAAAAGTCCTTTTCTAAACTATACTCATAGTGATAAACCAATAAAGATAATTTATAAAGGGCTATATACAGAACTAGGACAAGTGTGCAAACACCTCCTCAGGAGGGGTAGTGATATTACAGAGACAGCTTTTAAATAGTGAACTGCTACCATTAAGTACAACACGGTAGGGCTGGGTTGCTCAAAAGTATTCGTAACAGAGTTGTACTCTATATAACACTCTCCGTACATTGTCACTCAAAACTTATATAATGAATGAGGAATAAATCATATGAAAGTTAGAATTAATTACAGCAGACAAGACGAAGAATAAGGAGGAAGTGGTAGTGTTCGGGGACGTGACTGGCTTAACGCAAGTTGACAGCTGTGCCAGTCCGCATGTTTGCATCATGCTCTGCTTAGAGTAAGCGTTCACTGTTAGCATAACATGTAATTTAAATGGCTCCAAAGCTTTGTATCAACTGGAAACTTGCTGCATGGTAAAGTGAATCATGCCTAATGGTTTTGCTCTGACCTCAGGGTGGCAGCATAAAACACACCATTTAACATCACCTACAACAACACACACAGGAACTCTTGCCTGTACACAAATCAACTTACAGGAGTAAAACAAATCAATTCTTTTCCATCACCAACAAAACTTCACTGCCCTCTGGGGGTCAACAGCCAGAAGTCATCTGGTAATGTCGTGCATTGAGTTAACCAATCAAGGAACTACCACTTACAAAAAACAGAAGGCATGGACAGAAAAAGAATAAATAGTTGGGGAAGATTCCAAAGAACTACAGGGATAGACATTAGTAGCAATGAGGCAGTAAGGGGCTGAGGGGGGAATGGTCGTGCTTACTAGTCATCTAGCTTGGAAAGGGTGCAACAATAAGGGGTTGCATTAATAAATGGCTGCAATCAATCTGTAGGTGGAATTCACTGTATGTAGTGGTTTCATAAATGATTCGCTGAATCAGAAGCTTTAGTACTGGATGTTGGGGAAAAAAAGAGATTTGACCAATGGGAAAAAGTGTGTTGCGGAGTTTGTTCTGGGTATATTCGTGTACAGCCGTCCGCGATTGCAATGCCAGGTCACCCGACATACTGCCAGTTAGGCCGAGAGGCCAACCTATGGCAAACCGGGAAGGTGTTCACATTAAAGAGTAAGGAATGGAATATAATCGGGAACAGGCTCAGGTAATGGGTTTCAGAATAAAATTGATTCAGTGGTGATACCTACTAGTTGAAGGATATGGAGATATGGGAACAGATACACCCACCTACTGGGTGTACCATCACTGAGGAAGTCGGTAACTAGATGGTACAGCCAGGTTTCCATACAAGGAATTGCAATGGGTGGATAGTCTAAGAGCATGATACTGATTAGACCTCTGATTACAATAAGTGAATAGCCTAAAAGTGGGTACTTGTATTGGAATGTAAAAGGCTTCCTTTCTCCTTCCCTGGGGGGAGACAATGACTAACAGATGAAAGAGATAGGTAGACGATTGGTTTGCAAAACCGAAAACTGAAAGAATAAACCGATCAGTTGGGCACTCTGTGGGCACTAACTGCAATGTGTAAGGCCCTGGAGGAGGGAGGTAGAAAGTAATGGTTGAGGTGGGAAAGAGCAACTCAAAGCAAAGGTAGGAACCCGGTGCAAAGCATGGGCAAGGAAGACATAGGACGATTACATCTTGGGAGAGGGGGGGGGGGGTGGTTAATTATTACAAAATACATCAATTCCCTGAAGTAACAGGGTGAGTTATGAAAAGAGGGGTGTGAACTACTGCAATAGTGGTCAATAATCTACTGTAGTGTACAATATATTTTCAACTAGTTAGCATGTTACCGCTCTTGGGCGATGACATCATGTCATTGGCACTAATCATTAACAAACAAGTGCTTATTTCAACGGGAGCTTCCATCTTGGAACATAATGGGCGTGTTTGAATAAACAAACGGGTGTCTCTCACTTCCTAAGTGCACGGTGGGGCACTGTACCCAAAAGGTAGTAGCGTCGATTTTCGTGATCACTTGTAACAACTTTACTTCCTCAATCAATTACTTCATAAGAAGTAGAGTGAATAATAACGAAACATAAATTCATCTGGGTGAACTCTTAAATGTGCAACACACATGTGGGATGCTAACTGATATTCTTCATTTACTTGGTTGAAACTTATTCACATCTCTCCTACCACAATTTCTATCTTGCTTACCGCTCTACAGTGAGAGGGTTGTGTACTTCTTTTCAACTTCAAGGGCGCATTCAACTCATCTCTATTGGGTATTTGATATAACTCAGGTGCTTTACTCACTTCTAAACATACCAGTCCGACTCTGGTCACAAACATGGCACATAATAGGATTTCAGAACTCGTAACCCAAAAAAAGTCATGTATCACGACTTTAGGGGCAGTCTCACATTATGGGAGTATTGTTGTAGTGCAATATATATAAAATCCAGGCTGTGGTGGGTCTTTACATACTGGGGTTGGCGGTGTAAGGTACAAGTACATATTGTACAACACATAAACTATAAAAATACATGCAAGTAAAAACATATGGGATATCAAGGCCGTTCCTGCGCAGTAAAATGATGATGTAATGTTTAAACCTAACATAAAACCATAAGGGAATAAAAATAAAAGAAAAATACAAGTTATTGGTACCAATTATTAACTAGCTATCAACTGACAATGTGTAGTGGGTCGGACTTCGCTCAACACTGTTAAGCATACAAAAGGCATAGAATACAGAGTGGTGAAGCAATTTATCAGACTCTGTACTGGGGAAAACAGGTAGCGTTATGAAACTGGCTGGAGGCAGAAACAGACAGAGGCAACAGAAGCAGGTTTCAAGTTAGTGTTGAGACTGCAGCATTGTGCACGTGTGGTGCTTAGATAGAGGAACAGCTGCGAAGTACGTGTAACACTGACCTAGCCAGGAGTGTTGCATTGTAACTAACCAGTTGCAAAATGTAGTCCATAAAAATTAGTAAGGTTATAGCAGATTTAGTGATTGCTGGGAATAGTATTGACCAATGAAATGATAAAGAAGGGTTGAATAGTCTGTGATGAGCACATAATAGCGAAGACATCTATGAATTTGGAAAAAGAGTTATGAAGGTATGTGAGATTAAATGGAGGGTGGGAGGGTGATACTATTCTTCAGGGGAGGTTTGTAACCACAAAGCGTCACCAAACCAAATGTTGATGTACTGGAAGGCACCCCTTTAACGGCGTGCTTCATTATTGTGGTGTGTTTCCACTTCACGATCCATCAGCTGGGGGTCGTTTGCTTCTAAACTTCCCTTGGAGGTATAGCCTGATTAGGAGATATGTTAGAGGCTTAGGAATGCAAATACATTAAGGGTTGAAGGACGGAAGAAGCTACGTTTAAAATAGGTATTGCTTAAAAAAAGGTGGTGCCTTTCTGTGCTATGCATTGATAGCGAAGATGGTTCTAGTGTGTGTATCGTAATCTAACGGCTGAAGAAAGATCAGCAGATGGCGAACAGATAGAGGGTCAGGAGAGGGAAGGGGGGGGACTCGGGGGCAACAGCTGTGCGCGGCTAGTGAGACGCCGTGCATCGGTGGAGGGGCGGGGAGATACTGCAGTGTCAGATATGTGTCTCCGCCCTTCTACACAATGTCCGCCATGTGTGCAGCTCCCTGGTTGACAGCACCAGCTGATTTTGACAGGCAGAGTGCACTAGTTCACAATTTTGCAGTAGCAATGTTCAAACGAGAGAGTTACTCAATAAAGTAATGCCCTTATTTGGAATTAACTGTACTAGTACTGAGAGTAGAGCTGCTGTCCAACCACTAGGCGTGTCATAACACATAAATAACATAATCAAAGTAAAATCAATAAAACACTGGTTAGAACTAAGAATTAATTAAGCGGGGCCAGCATTGCAGAACAGGGTGGGCGGGTAAAACTCTGACAGTCTTTTTCAGAGGGGGCTGCTTGGGGACATTTTAGTTATTATAGTAGGGGTAAAATGTTCACTTGCAAAGAGAAAGATAAAAAATAATAAAGTGGTTGCCTGAAGCTTGTTACTTTTTCTTTTGATTGATCAAAATGGGAATCTCTTAAGCACAAAATAGCACCTTAGTTTCTAATCTCTAGACAAAAGAGCATATCAGTGTTTGGATCTGAGGGCGTATATAGGGTAAGTTGGGGGCGATGTAACTTCCCATTTACTCCACTTCACAGGGGGATGAGGACCTGCTGAAGGTCCGGCATTTGTCTCAGAAGGTGGGGGGAGAGGCATAGTTCCTGAATAGGGTATTAGCCTATCAAAATGGACGATCACTTTGTGGTCAGGTAGTTGTAATTCTACATTGACAGGAGAAGTGGGCCAAATAATTGAATACGGTCTGTCATACAGGGGGGGTAAGTTTCTTTACTCTTCCTTTCTTTATGCTAGATTTTTTCAGTAAAACCAAATCACCAGTTTTATAGGGGGGGGGGGGGGGGATGACATTTTTATTGCTTCTGTCTATCTGCCTCCTGGTTGCCTTGTGGTTGTTCCCCTGTACCTTCTTCCAAATGGCCTTAAGGGCTGTGTGATCGAATTCCGGAGGTAATTTATCAATCTCAAGGGGAGATTCCATAGGGAGGTGAAACACTATCTCATAAGAGGTATGTTCAGTGGCTTCGTGGAAATGGCTGTTGTACACACTTGCCACATACGGAATGTATCTTTGCCAGTTGTTGTGGGTTGAGTTAACATAATAGGAATGCATTCATTTTACAGTGTGATGAACATGTTCAATGCAACCATTTGCCTGTGGGTGAAAAGGGATGGTTCTCCATTTTTTAATTCTCAGCAATTTGAAAACTTGGATAAATAAGGCAGACATAAGCTGGTTCCTTGATCGGTTATAATGGCTTCAGGGCTTCTGAAATGAAGGACAAGATGGTCTACAAAAGTGCATGCTTTGGTTTCAGCTGGCATGTCAGTGATGGGTACCAAAATAAGGTATTGGGAAAAGTGATCAATAATAGAATATATTTACTTCCTTGTGTACTTACTGGAAGTGGCCCGACCACGTATAAAGTGATGAACTGAAAGGGTTTCGATGCCTCAGGAAGAGACTGTAAGGGAATTTTGATTCATGGGGGTGGTGCTCTTTGGGCACAGGGTAGGCAATTTTTTATATACTTGGCAACATCTCGCCATTTCTTGTCCCACCAATACTACACGGAAATGCGGGTGTTTGTGGCTCTTCATACACTATGGCAAGCTTGGATGCTGTTGTGGCACTGGGCAATAATTCTTGATTGCAAGTCTTTTGGTATTACTATACATTTAGACAGGAGGGTCTTACGATATATAATTCCATCCTCTGTAACAAAATCTGGATGCGAGTGATACTGGCAACATTTTGCATAATTTTCCTGGTAGTCTTTTAGTTCGTCAATTAGTACTTCACCTGTTTGAGCTACTCTCACCTTTCTGCTAAGGGTGTTAGCATTCTGGTGCAATCATCCAGCTTTGTGTTGCACTTGGTAACCATACTCACTCAATTTTAGGACCCAGCGCGTGAGAGAGAGCTGCTAGGGTCTTTCAAATTTAATAGCCACTGAAGTGCTGCATGATGTGTTACTACTGTAGATTTTCTCTCATAAAGGTAGCATCTAAAGTAGATAACTCTGAAAATTAGTGCCAGTAATTCTTTCTCTGTCATATTGTAGTTAATTTCCACCTGGTTCTGCTGACGGCATGTGTAACCAATTGGTTTTTCCTCACCATCAATAATTAGACTCAGAACAGCTGCTACGGCAAAGTCAGATACATAACATGAGAGAATGAATGGTTTTTCAAAATTGGGATAGATCAACAAGGGGGAACTAGTTAGAACATGTCTGAGATGCTGCACAGCAGCTATGCACTTGGTGGTCCATTAATAGGATACATTTTTTTTCAATGGGTGGGTAAGGGATTTAGCTATTGTGGCATAGTCCTTTACAAAATACCTATAATAACTGCTGAGTCACAGAAAGCTTTGCAATTCACTTACATTCTTAGGGGAAGGGAAAGTTCTAACTACTTCAATTAGATGGGGGTCTGTCTTTACTCCATCAGCACTAATAATGTGCCCAAGATACTGTACTTGACTCTCAGCAAAGCACATTTTTCTGTTTTTAAGCTTCAATTAGCACTTCTTAGTCTAGACAAAACATTTATTAACTGGGTAACATGCTCATTTATGGTCCTGGAAAAAACAATGATGTCATCTAGATAGACTAGGCACATTGCGGGTTTCAATCCTGTAAGTAATAGGTTGGCAAAACTTTGAAAGTGGCTGGTGCATTGCGCAACCCGAATGGCATTCTCAGAGATTCATATATACCAGAGGGAACTACTAACACTGTTTTGGCCTGTCCTGTGGGGCAATCGGTATATGGTGCTACCCACTCTTCATGTCAAGGGTAGTGAAGTATTTACAATTTCCTAACATGTCCAGTGTTTCATCGATACGGGGGAGAGGGTAAGTATCAGGAGTGGTTACCTTATTTACTGCTCTCATATTGATGTAAAGACAGTAGGTCTTCTCTCCATCGATTAACTTTTTGGGGCCCCCAATGACTGGGGATGACCAGGGACTGTCGGATGGTTGTATTATCCCTGCCTCTAGTTGCTGCTGGATACTTTCCTCCACAATGGGCTGGAGGTGGTACGGTATTCTATATGGTTTCTGTGCAATGGGTCTTGTGTCTCTGGTGGGAATTTCATGGTAAACAAGCTGAGTAGCTAGCAAATAATGCCTTTCCTCGAATAATCAGGAGTGCTCTTCCAAGAGGGAGTACAATTTGTTTTGGTCAGCCACAGACAGATGAGCTAACTTATCCTTAAATTTGTCTTTGAGCACAGGAGGGATATGACATATGTTACATTTCGGGAGCCGGTGTTTTTGGTTAGATTTTGGCTTCTCTTGTACAGGGTAGATATCTTCAATCTTGTGGCTGCTAGCTGTAATGGTGCCACTAGGAATCTCTACCTCCTTCGTTCCAAAATAGTCCAAACAGATGGGAATGTAAAATTACTTCTTCTGCACTTCTGCTGTTGTTAAACCGTGCTTAACATGGACCTGTAATCTGTCGAGGACATTGTTTTGACGGAAACAATCCACCAATACAGCTGTTCTCAGCAGTTCCCAGGATTTGACCTCAAGCCAGAGAAGGCGTCTCATGCCACCGCTGGTTCTAACAGAGGTAGTTGTACGTAACTCCCACATTTGCACGGAAGGAACCTGTGGAAGTGGCCACGTTTCACAAATTCCTTGCAACAGAATGACATGGGAGCTGCCAAAATGGTGGGTTTCCTCGCCAAGATGGACAGTTTGCATTCTGTAATCGACTAAAGTTTGGTAGTGGTGAAGGAAATCACTCCCCAAGATCACATTGAAATCTCGCCTTCATTTCCGAATTACGCCCAATGCAAAAGTGTAGTAGCTGGCTCTGATTTTCAACTTAACTTGACGATACCCAGTGGATGCGATTATCTTGTCACTCAGACCATTAATGTGGTGACGGCGTGGTTTTAACACTTGTCTATCCCCATGCCCTATGAATGACATGCTAGTGTGTGCTCCTGTGTCAATAAGTATTCTTACCTACTTTCTTCTAATTTTACCCTTGAGGAGGATACGCGCCGTACGGTCTAAGGGGCTGCAGTCATGGACTGTGCGGCTGGTTCCGACGGAGGTTCGAGTCATCCCTCAGGCATGGGTGTGTGTGTTTGTCCTTAGGATAATTTAGATTAAGTAGTGTGTAAACTTAGGGACTGATGGCCTTAGCAGTTAAGTCCCACAATATTTCACACACATTTGAGCATTTTTGAGGATACTCGCCACCACATTTACTACACTGTGGCAGAGTGGATGCATAAATTTTACATAGGGCGTGGTCTGGCAATGTGACTTGCCCCTCGACGATTTCCCGGCTGTCTTTGAGATTGGGGTGGATTGTTGGTGAATTGCTCCCTCTGCTGGTTGTACGAGGGGCCCCCATTTCCTGAGTTATGTGGGCAGTTTTTACTCATGTGCCCTATGATTCCACACTGAAAGCAATAAGGTGCATGGCACTGCGTAGCAGCAAGGCCTGCCTTTCAGCAGCGTTGGCATGCCTGCTCATATTTGAAAACTCGACATGCCTGTTCATCCAGGTGCACCGAACTGGCCACAAAATGTGCTACCTCCTCCTGCATCATTGCAAGTCAGGTGGCATCATGCAACCAGGATGATCATGCTATTTTGACCTCTCCTCCCACACATGGGTCGAAGATATTCAACGCGACATTTTATTGCCATTCATGGCAAGCCATTCTGGGCTTAGATTTCAGCAAGATAATATCCTGCACATGGCAAGAATTTTTACTGCTTGTCGTTGTATAAATATGTCTTTCGAATGAGTTTCCACTTGCTTGATTAACACTTCATTGTGTGTAAGTGCAGCAAGCCACAGGATGGATTCGGTCAGCAAATGCCTCCATGTCCTCCCCTTGCTTCTGGTAGAGCGTTGATAACTTATCCCTGTAACAGAGGGTGTCACATCGGTCCTAATACCTTTCTTTCAACCCAGCTTCTAATGTGACAAAAGAGGTGGTGTCCTTAAAGGTGTGCACTGATTGAATATAGGTATGGGTGTCACCTGATGATTTAAGGCAGAGTACATTCACCAAGAAACGTCTAGCCAAGCACAAGTGCAGCCTACATCTCGGATGGTTTGCAAAAAGGACTTTATCTGTCCATTGGGTTTCCCAGAAAATGTTGGGATAAAGTTGACTGCAGGGAAACTGTTAGCCAAGGTGGCAATGTTCAGCTGAGGTACTATGCAACTGCAGGTGCTTGCAGCCATCATTTGCAGCAAAGCAGGGTGTGTTTCTGGCACACTTAAACTGACAGACTGGGTTTGAGCCAGTTTTTGGCATTCTTCCATTAATTATGTCCTCTGTAATAGTAATTTGTTGATTTCTGCTTGGAGGGCAGCAACTGGGTCTGGTTTTCCCTTAGGTGGGAAGTTGTCTCCACCAGTGGCGGTACTACGGGTTTGAGGCATGGTTACAATGTTAGGGCACCTAGTGCTCGCTGGAAAGAAAGAAAGGACCTATATTGGATGGCATGACAGCGTAGCTGACAGCATGGAGGCAGCGGTGTAGAAAAATGAAGCGACAAACTTGCAGAAGTTGCGGCAGTGGTGCGTTGGGTGACAGCAGCTGGAAATGGCGGTGGAGGTGAGGGCAGTGCTGTTGATGGTTGGGTGCTGTGTGTCAGCTAACTGGCTGGAACATGCGTCCATACCACAGCGTGGTGCAGAAGGTGGCTTCCTGCAGCATAGCATGGCCCCGGACTGCCTGGGGCACCTGGTGGTGACGTGCAGCGAGGCACCCGGCCATGCAGCCTGGCGTTCCATGCTGCAGCTACTTGGAAAAAAACTGCCGAACGGCGGAACAGTGCGTGGCGATGCCACGAATGCGTGTGCTTATTATCGCATGGTGCATCTGGCACATCAAGCGCAAAGTACTGCTGGCAGCTGTAGTAGGTATGGCTGGTTAAACTTCAAATGAGATGGGCCTAACGGTGAGCCATCCTGCTCCTGACAGCAGTTGTTAATGCGTCAGGATTGACCAGAAGAGGAAAGCTGTAGGCACCCGTAAAGAAAACATATTTTTATACGCATGAAAGTTTAATGCCATAAACAGGCAGGCCTAGAGAAGCTTCCGGGTCTGAATGGGCTACCACCCAAGAGGACAGGAGAGGAGGGTGTCTAGTTGGTTTGTAAGCTGCCAGCAGAACAGTGTGAACGGCGTGTCTGCTCCCGGCAGCTGGGTGGGGTTCCACCCCCACTTGACTACCTCCAACCCTCCCTATTGTTCAGTCAGATCGTAAGGGACACAGTTCAGTAGCGTTACCTCATCAGCAACACATGGGTTTAGCTTCTGATGGTTCAACACGTGAGTTTCAGGGTGGTTCTATCAGTTTTGGGCAACGTGACTGAGATGCTGTAACTTACCGCCAGGCAGAAGGCACTGACAAACATCAACTGAAAAATAAAAATCAAATTTTTATACTAGTAAACCCATTCAGTAACGGCCCCCACTGTACAGGACTATTGAGGAGATAGTAAAAAATTAGACAGAGAAAGTAAATCAATAAAACCAATAAGTTTCCTTTAAGATAGATATGAACAGATGATAGATATGAACAGAAAAGTTGGTGTGGTAATGACAGAACGGTCCATAAACACCAGTATCACCAAACATAAATGTCATTGTAAGTTGGAAAAGGTGGAGAAAACAACTTTTGTGGAGCATGCACTGTGCGAGACTGACCACGTAATAAATCTGCTGACACAGGAGTTCACGCCGTGGAGAAAAACTGTCATTCCCACATGTTCAAGGATGCCATAGAAATCCACATACGTGATAACAGCTTCAACTAGAATACATAGGGCCTTTAGCTAGTGTATCCTGGATTCCCACGCTATAGTGAACCATGTTTGTGGGATCAGGGGGAGACCCGCAATGCTAATGACCAGGGAAAAGCCCTGAGATACTGGCATGACAGGTAAATATAATGTATGGCCATGAACTCACCTCGAATCCAATGACAACGAGGACTTGAGTTAGTGAAATATCAGGAAAATCATGTAACACACACCAACCAGAGAACTCGAGACAGAAGGCAACAGGCAATTAGTCGACAAATGGCCTATGAAAGCCTCAAGACATTACCTTTAAGACAGTCCTCAAATTTACAGAAACATTTAATAACTTTATTCTGTCAGTAGCAAATAATTTAAGATTCAATGCTTTCTTAGCAGACAGCCTCGCATTCCACTGAAAAGACTTACAAAACAAGTTTGATCAACTCCAGCTTTATTCTAATGTATAATAGAAGCTTACAGTGTTATCAACTCTCTTAACAATAAATGTTCAAGTGGTTTTGAGGAAATCTGTAGTAAAATAATGAAATGTTTGTTCACATGAACTTAGTAATATATTGAGTGACTTATGGATGAACCTTTTTACAGTAGTACATTCCCAGAGCCACTTAAATATGCTGTTGACAAACTACTTCACAACAAAAGGACACAAAACATTGTAAGTAATTACCAAACCATCTCATTACCACCAATATTTTCACAACGTCAGGTCTGATCACTTTTATGAACACCTTTGCAGTTTTATTCCATCGTTGAACACAATCTCGTTGTTCTTCCCCCAATAACCTTGATACCGTAATCACTGTCTTGTTATTCCACTGAGTAGTCTAAAAATTATTTTGTCGTCTGCACTAAGAGTATCAAAAAGTTACCTCATTTTTCACTTTTCTTTGAAACAATGTGGTATTTTTTTCATTTATTTTTTTTCCAACTGTTCCAGAGTAAAAGATACCTTCCTCCAGAAGATTGGTCTACCCGATAATTTGGGTAGAAGTGAATAAATTATCAGCATACACTTTATAATTTTCCCTATTTGGTATCCTTCAACATAATTGACACAGATGCTCCCAAAACAATCATTCATTTCAGGTCTGAAAGATATTGCTTTCCCTTGGTAGACAGTGAAATTGTAAATCAGTCCACTCTCATCTCCCAGAAGGTATCATTTTACCCTCAGTGGAAGTGACTTACCTTTTATGTATTGCTTTGTGCTCAAAGATCCTCTAAAAAATTCTGTTCAAGATGAAGATAATGGTATCTTGACTTAACACAACCAGTGACAGGTCTAACCTCCTATAGTCTATCATTAGTACTGCCTGGTTTGTCAATTGCTAAATGTAGATTACTGTGCAAATTTCCAAGTCAGTTAGATGATGTCTGGTCAGCAAACAATGAAATGATACAATGAAGTGGATTCCAAAACAGTCTCAGCCTAGGGAAGTTTAGAGCACCCATCACATTGCGCATTTCAATGAGCATCCAAATTTCTATGGGATCAACTAAAATACCACTGCCCATGTTTCTAACACAGTAGCTGTTTGTGTGAAATGCAGTAGTTTCACCAATAAAGTCTTGAACAGACCTAAAATATTCATGTGGTGTGTAAATAACTTCTCTATTGTGTTGATATGATGTTCCAAACCAGAAATTGTTGTGAGGGTTTCCAAAGTATTTTACTTTCCAGTACACACACAAACACACACACACACACACACACACACACACATGCACCCATGCAGTTCCTCATTAGAACTATCACTTAGAGCACTTTCTTCCATCTCTGTGCAGTTCCAGTAACTGTGATATCAATAGCACCAAAAATTGAACAGCACTCATCTCATGGCCGTGTGGTAGCGTTCTCGCTTCCCACACCCGGGTTCCCGGGTTCGATTCCCGGTGGGGTTAGGGATTTGCTCTGCCTCGTGATGGCTGGGTGTTGTGTGCTGTCCTTAGGTTAGTTAGGTTTAAGTAGTTCTAAGTTCTAGGGGACTGATGACCATAGATGTTAAGTCCCATAGTGCTCAGAGCCATTTGAATCATTTTTTGAAAAATTGAACAAACAAAATATCTTATTCCAGAATGAGATTTTCACTTTGCAGCGGAGTGTGCACTGATATGAAACTTCCTGGCAGATTAAAACCGTGTGCCGGACCGAGACTCGAACTCGGGACCTTTGCCTTTCGCGGGCAAGTGCTCTACCAACTGAGCTACCCAAGCACAACTCACGCCCCCTCCTCACAGCTTTACTTCTGCCAGTACCTCGTCTCCTACCTTCCAAACTTTACAGAAGCTCTTCTGCGAACCTTGCATTACTAGCACTCCTGAAAGAAAGGGTATTGCGGAGACATGGATTAGTCACAGCCTGGGGGATGTTTGCAGAATGAGATTTTCACTCTGCAGTGGATTGTGCACTGATATGAAACTTTCTGGCAGATTAAAACTGTGTGCTGGACCGAGACTCAAACTCGGGACCTTTCCTTTCATGGGCAAGCCATGTCTCCGCAATATCCTTTCTTTCAGGAGTGCTAGTTCTGCAAGGTTCGCAGGAGAGCTTCTGTAATGTTTGGAAGGTAGGAGACGTGGTACTGGCAGAAGTAAAACTGTGAGGACAGGGTGTGAGTCATGCTTGGGTAGCTCAGTCGGTAGAGCACTTGCCCGCGAAAGTCAAAGGTCCCAAGTTCGAGTCTCGGTCCGGCACGCAGTTTTAATCTGGCAGGAAGTTTCAACATATCTCATTGTATCATATTGGTTTTCCTCATCTTCTTCTCCATTAGAGCTAGAGTATGGGTCAGATACATCACCATTTAGCAATTGATGCAGCAGATTGCTAAGATCAGCCTCTGATAATGGCGTGTAGTAGTCAACATGTCTTCTTCAGCCTGGACTCATTGAACAACATACAAACCACAAAAAGGGCATAATCATAAATATATAATGTAGTCAGTTTCCACAATACTTGAAAGTGACAATTGAATCAACAGTAAAATCTTTGATAGTATCTACTTAGAAACATGACATGACCTTCATTTCCATTCCATAGTTAAAGAGAAATTACTCGATAAATGCATGATATTATTAATACAGACTAAATCTCAGGAAACATTCATCACAAATAATGTTTTATATTACGTGGATTTATCTCACACTGTGTAGAACACACATTCACAGATTGTAACTATTGAAACCTTCAGTGCTGCATTCAATACATAAAGTTTGATATCAACATAAATAATCTTATAGGGGTTTTTTGGCATAATTTTTGTAGTAACTATGCATAACAGTTTCAACCCTGTTTAGGAATAGAAATATTGCCAATAAATACTAAACACACTTCAGTATAAAATAAAAATTACAATATTATCAAGCTGAGCTGTGTTGCTGTTCACCATCTTGACTTCTGCTGTTGTTTTTGGGACAGACACTTGATGGCAGATTATGTTACACACAGCTTGTCAAAGCTAAGTGGTACTATGTCCAGAACACCAATGCTAAACTGTCTCATGAGTGTTGCATGAAGAAATAACAGTGCATTAAGTGACATATTTTATTTTGTACATCAGGGCTGAAAGGGCTAGGCATGTTAAGTATGGACCATAGCTGGAAACAACCCTCTTTTTAGCTGCAACATGTTAGTTTCTCCAACATACAAAGCAACATGGCCATGTCAGGAGAATCCTCGAAACTGGAGGTAATATGGAGCTTTACCAACAGTCACCTTACAGCTTCATTTCAGAGCTATTTTTTAACTTGTGGAATAATTATATTTGACTAACACCTATTTTGATAGGGAGATAAACTACATCAAATCTCATTACACAGACCCCAACACTATTTTTGATTTGGCACTCATGTTACTAATATTTTATAATGTATTCAGACTAAAGAACAAGACAGTATTAAGTTTCGATTTATAACTACAATGTTTGGCCCTACACCCAAGGAAATATTAACAGAGTTAAAAGACATAACAGATATGAATCTGATGACTGAACAATGTGGCATCAAAACCAGACTGTAGCACAGGTGTCTGCACTGCTGTAGCTGAGAATTGTTAGTACCACATATCAGTACAGTCTGCATTCAGGCACACCAGATCTAAAGTAAACCTGTTCCATTATTCTGTGAATCTGCTTTCGTGGTTCTGGATTATGAATAATGTGTGAATTTCTGCATCATCCACTAACAAGTGTCTTGTCATTTGGGAATAGCATTCTAGATGCCACTTATACTTTGCTGAGCAACACCTTCATTCTCCATTTGAATGTATAGCATGCAGAAAAATATCTGTTTCCACTACCACATGAACCCTGTGTAACATAACAATTACAATTTTTTGTGTAGACCTGTAGAGAGCTCATCCATTGGAGATGTGGAATATGTCATAAACTACAGTCTTTGAAGAAACTTCTACCATCTTTGATGCTCATAACATCTTTATTCATCCACATGATGTGAGGGCAGGTGTGCTCCCTCTGAAGTTAGTTAGTCCGCTGCTGACTTCCATGTTGTACAAATGTGTTTCTGTTGCACTCGTGATATTAATAAAGCTCATATAACTGTATCCTGCAGTATTAGGATTTCATTCAATGCATTTCCCTCATGGAAGAACTACAATGGAGACCCCAAAAAGTGCAGCTAATTTTGTCTCCACTTTAGAATTTTGTTCCACAGTACTGTACTGATAGTACTGCAGTAAGTGGGTATGCAAATTGAAGAAGGACAAGGGTGGAAATATCATAAGAAACAAGGTTAGACTTGTGACTAAAGGATGTACACAGACAAAAGGATTTGACTGCGAGGAAACATACACACCAACGGCTTAACTTACAACAGCTAGAATAATGCTAGTTATTGCAATCCAACAAGGATTGGTTCTGTGACAATTTGATGTTACCAATGCTTTTCTTCATGGATTTCTCAAGAAGGAAATATACATGGTTATTCCTGAGGAAGTGGCTATTCCCTGAAGAATGGAAAGATGGGAATGGTTTGGTTTACAGGTTACAGAGGTCTTTATATGGCCTAAACATGCACCATTAGCATGGAATAATTATATTCACACATTTCTTATCTCTATAAAGATTCAATCAGTCAGAAGCAGATAAATGTCTTTACTATATGATGTTAGAGGAAATTGTCATTTACATTATCCCCTATGTTGTTGACATTTTGAGGGCAGGAAACAATAGAAAGGAAATGGACAGAGTGAAATTTAAGTTTACAATAAAGGAACTAGTAGAGCCACAATCGTGTTTGTGAATCGAGTTGCCAAGGAACGAAGAAGAAATGTACCTGAGCCAAACATCATATTTGAAGAGTTTGCTACAATTCAACATGCAAGATTGTAATCTGGTCAAGACACCTATGGAAGTTAAACTGGAAATCAAGGAAGGAAAAAGGCTTGATACACCATGCAGAGGGGTGACGGGATGCTTGATGTATACTATGACAGCAACGAGGCCTGATTTGTGTGCTACATTCAACTTCTTAAGCAGATACCAAAACAATCAATCGAAAGAACTCTGGGAATGGTTGAAAAGAGTTTTGAGATATATTAAAGGAGCCATCTATATGAAACAACATTATCAACAAGGGAATTAAAAAGCTCTTCAGGCCTATGTTGATGTACACTGGAACAATAAGGAAGATGAAAGATCTACCTCCGGTTATCTGTTACAGTTTTTTGAAATATTGTCTCTTGGGTGACAAAGAGACAGACTAGTGTTACTTTGTCTTCTACAGAGGCAGAATATGTAGCTCTGGTGACACCTGCTGCCAAGTTACTCTGACTGAAATACTTGCTGGACAGCATTCAAATTCCAGTTCAACTACCAGTTCGCACATTCAAAGATAATCAGTCCTGTATACAGTCATGAAGAAATAGGAACATCATCGGATGAGGCACATCAACATTAAATATAATTTTATGTGCCAACTTCACAACCACAAAATAATCACTGTCAAGCATATACGTTCAAAAGACCAGATTGAGGACATCTTTACCAAAGGCTTACCAGGTCCTAGATTCATCACTTTGAGAAGCTTGTTGAGTTTATCTTAATTTTTGTTAACGTTAAATGTAAAATCATTGAAGTGAGGAGCGGTGTTGAGAGTGCAATTTCAATGAATGTATCTGTGATTTACGTAAAATATCTTCAAACTTAAAAAGCATTGCTGTCGTTGTTATTTTGTTGTTAGTTGTCTTCAGCTAATTTTCAATTTAATAAGAACATCCAATAATAGTCGCTAACATTTTGCGAGTATTGTTTAATGGTGACTGACTGAAAAGTTATCTGAATAACAAAAAAGTGAAATCAACACAAACGAAAAACGCCCGATATTTTTGAAGCATTTAACCATTTTTTTCAAATATTATCGCTATTGTTTCATCCATTGTCATATTTGTTAAAGCACTTTTTTTATTTTTCGAGCATTTTCATTATTGACATCAAACGTTTGCTTATTTTTACGACATGTTTCTTAATTCCTCTAGATTTTTTTCTCCACAGTAGCACCAATGTTAGAAGCATGCATTTTTTCATAAGCCACAAAATTCCTCCATTATTTTTCCATTACATTCATCTTTCAATTTACCTAATGCATTTTTATTTAGTTGAGGAATGTAAATATTATCTTTTGGGTAAGCAGTTGTTTCAAATTTATCAAACATTTTATTCATATCTTCATAAAAATCTTGCATTTGTATATTATAAATGTAATAGTCAATATCTTGATTTTAGATTTATTCATGTTAATTGCAAAATGATTCTCATTAAATTGTTGTATATAGTAAAATATTCAGTCCTAAGAATAGCAAAATGGATAAGTGGAAAGTATTCAGATCTTATCAGAAAGACAGTTTAGAAACTGCTGCTGAGCGAGAGGACTGTGAAATATTTGTCTGATATGCTTGAAGCTGCTACGCAAAGCTTGTTCTGCTCACAAGGAGTTTACCCTGGAGCACCATGAGATTTGTAGAAAGCACAACCGCCTGACCCTTGTACGGCACTGGCACTAGCACAAGGGGAACACTTACAGAAGACATTGGGCAATATCACATGCTAGCAGCAAGACATGATGTGTTAGATTCATTACGCTAATGAATGAAACAGCCTTCATGGAACATTCCAGAAGAGTGGTGTCAAGTGCAACCACCCCTTATAAACAGGTGACCCACCAACTGGAGGAGGAGCGCATTTGGGTACACGTCAGGGACACTACCTCTGTGTTGGTCAGTATCAGGAGCAGCAGTTGTCATAATCCATAGAAGAAAGTACTTAGTAAAACTCCACTCACCTCTCCACAGCAGTCAGGATGATAACGTCACATACTTATGATACTGGAACATAGTAATGTTATATAGTTATGGAATGTGCCAAGGGGGTACTTCCAGGAAAAGTAACTACTTGTCTATGAGTAAATGACTTGCATCTGCTAAATGATCAGATTACTACAGAGTCCCACACTCTAAACTAGTCAATAGTCTACTTTTCAGCTGAGGTAGGGGCTAAAAATGGCGGCCCACAAGCAGTACCTCATCGGAATCACCAACTGACGTAAGATCCCCTGTCTTTTGCAGCGAGTGTTGCTCTTACCCCCTCTCAGGACAAGATGAGATGCAAAAATTTTGGTGTCAGATGTGTGGAGACTGGTTAATTGATCAATAATATAGGCAATTCAGAATGGAGGAATACGTATAACAGGAGTGCCGCAACACTCCATCACAGTATCGATAGTGATGTCGTCGAGCATCCCTGAACCACAGGGGTGTCGCAGCATGCCAGCGCAGCTGTGAGAGGGCACCAAACTGCGCTGCTGCTGGGGTATCACTTCACGCCAGCATGATCACATGACTGTGAGCAGGTGGCTAGCCACAGCAGAGGGCACACATCGCGCCAGCAACGTGATCACCGAGTCCATCCCACCAACCACAATCGACAAGGTTAGTGACAGTGGAAGACATTGCTTATCCCGGTAGCACAACTGGCAGGGAAGTGACAGATGAAAATTATCTTGATAGTGCTTCAGCAACTGAGAGGGGTCAGGAGTACCTGAGGTACAGTGAAGCAGCTAAATTAGTTCTGAGAAAATTTGATGGAGATAGGGACCAATTATCTGAATTTATAGACAACTGCGATAATGCCTATATTTTAATAGAACCTAATGGTAGGACAGTATTCTCAAAATATATCATTGGACAGATAACTGGGTCTGCCAGCAGTAAACTCTTAGCAAGAGATCACACAGAAACTTGGTCCAAAGTGAGGGCTGTGTTATTAGAGAATTATGAGAATAAACTTTCTATCTATTTCTTTGCACATCAACTGTTTAACAGTCGGCAACGGAAAGAGGAAAGCGTGGTTCAGTAGGGTTCTCACGTGGATACAATATAATTCCATTTCAGGAAGACAGCACAACGAGTATTGAAGGGCGAGGAATGGTAGGCAGTAACAATGTAATTGGGAAACTAGGCAAGGCAGTCCTTGTTCAAGGATTTTATGATGACAAGAAAAAGACAGTAATAAGGCTCAAGGGAAAAAGTTGACTGTATTGGAGGCCACTGATTTAGTGGCATCGGAGGAATGCACTATTCTGTCTGACAAGAAGAAGCACCAGGTGGTAGGCATGCCCTGGCTAGAATGAAAAGTAGCTGCTAAACGTCTCAACTGTGGCAGGACTGGGCATATAGCGTGAGATTGTAGACAGAAGCATACTGTTCATAAGGCAGATACAGTAAAAGAAGCTCCACAAAGACCTGACCATGGTAGGCTGCCAGTTAAAGAGACAGATGTTTAAGAATTCAAGTGAAATGAGTCATGATCCCATTGTCCTGCACTGGCACGACATTCACTGTGTAATGTAATGGGGCACTCCGCACTGTGCCTCAAGGCAAAGCCTGTGGAATCCTTCATGTGTCACCAGTTCAGACATTTTGCCTGGGAATGAGAGGAAAGTAAGTGGGCAAATATACGTGGAAGGAACAAGCCAGAAACGCAAAACAGGCATAATTCAGCAGTCTCATTATGCTGCATCAGGGATAGTACGAACCACTGACTGCACTGGAAAGAGTGATTATGTGTGTTTGCAAAGTAGGGATGTAAATGGAACAGAAACAAAGCTATTAATTGATAGCCATGCTCATGTGAATCTCATAAAGGCGAAGGTCTTGGAAGAGCATGTACAATGGGACACCAGAATGGCAGTACCTATAAAAAGTGTTCTGAACGAACAAATCCGAACAGAAGGGCAAGTATCTATACGGCTCCAGACCAAGACAGGGGCCAAATGGATCCCTCAATTCCAAGCAGTAGGCGCTCAGATCGATTTACTGTTTGACGGACTGTTGGGGCCAGAATTTTTGGAAAAAGAACAAGATCATACTAAATTATGCACACTGCAAAATGTGTATACATGGAGAACGAATTGCATTAAGGGAAGCCAGGGAAGATGTGAATATAGGTCAAATTACAGTGCAAACTAACAGGAACCAGGGGGCCAAACAACCAAAGTCTTCAGCAGTAATGAAAACAAGTTGTAATGAAAGTATGGCAATGTCTTTCAAAGGAAAGGCAAGTCACAGGAGACACACAGAACCCTAAGCAGTACCAATGCAGCTGGCAACAGGTCACGCCGCACCACGAGTCTTAGTTAAGGGCAAGCAAGTGAGTGCCGTAACTGAACAAACACAGAAGTTACTATCACTTGCCATCTTGTGTGAGCTGAGAACACTGAGCTGCCAATGGGCTATGTGCTCCGGAAGCAACGAGAAATTATCCAAACAGGAGCCGAGCACTAATGGCCCTGGAATAACCGGAATCAACCCGAAATATTAGTAGTCATCGAAGCATGGGAAGAAAGTATTCTAAAGTGCGGGTGACACACCATCTAGGCTCAGTGGTAATAATTCCATGACAAGAAATCAGACCAGTGGTCTACATACCGGAAGCACCAGTAACAGTCAAGGACAGGACGTGTATCACAAGTGTAATGAACACCAGAGAACAGGACGTATGGTTTCCCACACCTGAAGTGTTTGCAGAGAAGGTTCCATCTCTGATCAGCTATAAAGTCTGACAAACCGTGCCTGCACAGAAAGAGGAAGTAAAATCATGGCAGAATTTGCTAAAAGAAAATGTGTGCACCATGCATTTGAATAGCGAAGAATCAGGGGCAACAGACGAGTTACGTGCTGCTTATAACGATGTATTCCACTTACCAGGAGACGTGCTCATGTACATCACACTGGTAACACACAAGATCCCATTAATCCCAGAAGTGGAAGGAACCATAATAGAGGGGATATTAGCCAAGGACATAATATCGGCGAGCATCAGTGCTTGGAATTTTGCTCTCATCGTTTTACCAAAAAAACCACATGTGGGCAGCAAACAGAATTGTGGGTAGTGGCAGGTCACAGGACACTAAATGATATATCAAGATTTATGGTATATCCATTGCCCAGAATAGATGAGGTACTCAGCAGCATAGGAAAGGTGAAGTACTTCTCCATGTTAGACCTTGCCAAAGGATACATCAAGTACTGATAGACAATAAAGACCGGGAGAAGACTGTGTTCAGTACACCATCAGGCCACTATGAACATGACGGTGATGGGCTTGAAGACGGCTCCATCTATGTTTCAGTGACTGATGAACACAGTGGTGATAGATGTACAAGGAAACAAGGTACACTATGTGATCAAAAGTATCCGGACACCCCCAGAAACAACCATTTTTCATATTAGGTGCATTATGCTGCCACCTACGGCCAGGTACTCCATATCAGCGAACTCAGTAGTCATTAGACATCATGAGACAGCAAAATGGGGTGCTCCGCAGAACTCATGGACTTCGAACGTGGTCAGATGATTAGTTGTCACTTATGTCATACATCTGTATGGAAGATTTCCACACTCTTAAACATCCCTAGATCCACTGTTTCTGATGTGATAGCGAAGTGGAAATGTGAAGGGACATGTACAACACAAAAGTGTACAGCCTGACCTTGTCTGTTGACTGACAGAGACTGCTGATAGTTGAAGAGGATTGTAATGTATAATAGGCAGACATCTATCCAGACCATCACATAGGAATTCCAAACTGCATCAGGATCCACTGCAAGTACTATGACAGTTAGGCCGGAGGTGAGAAAACTTGGATTTCATGGTTGAGTGGCTGCTCATAAGCCACACATCACACTGGTAGATGTCAAACGACACCTAGCTTGATGTAAGGAGTGAAAACATTGGACAATTTAATGGTGGGAAAACGTTGTGTGGAATGACAAATCATGGTACACAATGTGGCGATCCAATGGCAGGGTGTGGGTATGGCGAATGCCCGGCAAACGTCATCTGCCAGAGTGTCTAGTTCCAACAGTAAAGTTCGGAGGTGGTTGTGTTATGGTGTGGTCATGTTTTTCATAAAGGGGGATTGCACCCTTTGTTGTTTTGCATGGCACTATGACAGCACAGGCCTACACTGATGTTTTAAGCACCTTCTTGCTTCCCACTGCTGAGGAGCAATTCGAGGATGGTGATTGCATCTTTCAACATGATCGAGCATTTGTTCATAATGCACAGCCTGTGGAGTGGTTACATGACAATAATACCCCTGTAATGGACTAGCCAAAACAGAGGTCTGACCTGAATCCAATAGAACACCTTTTGGATGTTTTGGCACCGACTTCTTTCCAGGTCTCACTGACCGACATCAATACCTCTCCTTAGTGCAGCACTCTATGAAGAATGGGCTGCCATTCCCCAAGAAACCTTCCAGTACCTGATTGAAAGTAATCGGAATCGCCAAATGAGGTAAGTTATTCTGTCTTGCGCAGTGAGTGTCGGTATTACTCCCTCTCATTACTTGACAAAATATTGTTCTCCCTGTGAAATTCAGTTTTCTTAAAAGTTCTTCACACTTTTGCATCAGTAATTAATTTTATATCCATCCTGTTTCTAATATTTTCAATGAATTTACAGATACTGAGTTATTCATGAAGACAAAAAAATTGTTATCGTTTTTAGTATCATTTGCTGCTTTATTTTTCTTTTCTGTATTGAGGTATACCGCCTCTGATATCTTTTTCAAACCATTAGTATCATGTCACAATCAGCTAACAATTGTAATTAACTTTTGTCATTTTAAACTCGATTTCCAACCTAAACCTAACGCTGTAAAACATCAAGATGGGTTTAAATCATAAGTTTTATAAAAAAAACTTCCATAAAATTTTCAAAACTCTATAGACAAAAACAAAACAATAGTTTTAGTATATATATCATGATATTCAGGAAGATTTTTTTGTATTAAATTTTTACCAAACTAATTCTGCAAATTCGTAATCTTCATCAGTAATAACACATTCATTTAACTTATAATGGAATGTTTGTTTTCTTGGAAGAAGTCTTTCTTTAAATTTTTTGAACTATCCATACAGTCATGAGTATAAACACCATTTTAATTACGAAATTTAGTAGATCTTTTGTAAAGGTTTTCTAACTTTTGTCGTCTGATCCTTTCTTAAATTTGATGATAATTTATCAGTTGAAGAAGCCTTAAATTTAAATATATGAACAACCTCAATTTCAAATTTGCTCTTTTTTTTATCAAAAGTAATGTATCTATCTTCACTGTTATGTATCAAATCTACTTCTTTTTCCTCACAACTGAGTTCCTTTATGGACAAATCAGTATCATATCCCAAGAAGTTATGTAAATAAGTGGTGCAAAACATGGATGTTTCAGTTGTTAATTACAATTATTAGATAACAGCTTTATGTACTTTCCAATTAAATGATGATGAGGATGTACTTTTTGCTTTATTGTGAATAGTGACTTCTACATAATGAACATATTTTTTTTAAATTTTTTATGCTAACGATTTCATTTCTTCAATTTCAGAATATGAACTTCCAATTTCTTCAACTTCTTTTTACTTACATTCAATGAATTTTTATGACAATTTGGCCCTCTCTATGCACTCATATTATATCAATTCATATGTTTAATGTAATAAAAGAAACCTCTTTGTTCACGTTTTTGATATTTGACCCTATATGACTTTTCTAGATCAGGCTTACAGTTATCCATTTTCAAAAAGTAAACTTCCAAAATCAGAAACTTTCATTGTATATTGATAATTTTTAAGACTTATATATGACTTCTTCTCTGGTAATTCCACTTTTAGAGGTATATTTACTAAACAGTTTGAAATATGGCTATCTAAATTTTCTTTATTGTTAAAATGTAATGAACACATATCACAAATAAATTTCATTTCTGTATGTTTTGAGATATGATCGATAATGAGTTCAACATTTTTATATTTTGTAACTGTCTCTACATTTTTACCTACAGGATATAATACTGGTTATATTGGCAACAAAAAATATTTTTGATCATAATTTTGAACATTAACAGAAGCCTTTTTATATTTTTCTGGTAATTCCATGTAAGATGAACCTCTTAATTCAATATATTTATTAATCGCTAACTGTAATCCAATAGCATGATCCAGACTCCAACCAGATCCTTGAGTTTGAAATTAAGACATTCATCATGTAAATTCTTTTTTCCAGTTTCATAACATTTAATCAAATCTCTTTCATTCATTGTTCTATAATTATGTGTAGCAATTTAATATCCATTGTCTCTTCAGAATCTGATTATTTCATCATATAATCACAAAAATTACAAAATTGACTTTCGAACCATTATGTAATTTTAAATTTGCCATCACTGTTTCCATAATTTCTCATTTTGAGACATTAAAAAAATTTGGACCAAGCAAGTTTTGCTTGTTCTCTAAATTTGTAATATATAACCTGTTTCCAAATGCTTTATTAACTAGATGTTAATTAACTGTTTCTTTATTTTGTGTTTCTCTAATAAATTAGCAGAAAATGGAAATATCTCTTTCAAATGTTTATTTTCAACATTCTTAACAAATTATCATCATTTCAAGTTCAAAATCAGGCAAAATGTTTTGACATAATTAACTTCATATTAAGATGTTTAATAATAAACGCAATTAAAATTTTTTTGCTGAAATTACTGTGCCTAGTAAATTAACAATTTTACAATAATCATGAACATTAATGATATTCATCTGTCACAATTTTGTCTCCGTTTATAAGAAAAATAAGTTTAATAAAGTACATGAAAATTAATTACGACAGAAAATTAAGTTAAAATGTATAAATTAGGACAAAGTTAGAAACATTAAAAAAAAGCTAAATAAAAAGAATTAAGAAATTATTAAAACTTAAATGAATATATGATAAATTCAGAGAGTTCAAATTGAAGATAAATTTAACTTTGTTCAAGATAGTTGCAGTTTATTTAAAGTTAAGAAAATGAACTGAGTTCAAGATAAAGACAGATTTTTAGTCGAGTTCAAGAAGATTTTTTTACCGACAGAATTTTTGTTTCCGACAAATTATTCTGTACATTTTTTACATCTGCCTCAATTTTTATCTTCAGACACCATTTTGATAAAAACAACTTCAATTTTTAATTATTTTACAATTAATACATTTTACATCCAGTTTGTTTTCATCATTGTCATTGTAATTCAACAACAGTAATATTTTCAAATATATCTTCGAATGTTCATCACTTGAATTTCGTTTTAAATTATTCTTATAAATATATGTAGAAATGCTTTTTCTCATACACAAACAATAAATACACGAGAAAGAGATGAAAATGCACTATAAAAGAGTAAATATATTCATAAAAATGGTTAAAATGCACTAAAACAATGGTGATTGTTATTCGTTCATGCCGATTTCACGTTTTTTGTTACCAAAATCTGAAATTTGTCAAATTCGTGTTATTTGATGAATTTTTAGATCTTTTTCGTGAAATTTACCTGAAATTTGGTGAGGTTTTCAAAATTTGTGATGAAAGAGCCAAAATAGACCAGAAACCCCAAACGTATCTACTGATAAACTTTCACAAATGTTTACTAAATGTTTTGGAAGTCATTTTTCTTATAAACATAGCTTTCTACTACAGCATCTTTCCTCCCAGATTTCATTAATCCTTTTCTCTGTACTAATACTGTTTTCTTTGTGGCATGGAGGGGATTGGGGGGGGGGGATGGGACAAGGGTGTCATCTCACAGCACAGAACTGCTGTGCACCTGGTGGCAGGATACACCTTGGCAGTTATGATTTCAGGAAGCTCCTTTTCCAGCACTGCTCGACAAGTATGAAGGAAAGTAGCCACATCAATGTGCATAAATAGCTGCCATGTTGGGGTTGCGGGTTCAATTCCTTGTACTAGCAAGAATTTCTCCTCAGTAGGGGAACTGGTATGGGGTATACTCTGCCTTGTGATGCCAATTCCTCAATGGGAATTTAGGACTATAAGGTCTGGAAAGTCAGAAAACCAGCAGGGATACCCCCCCCCCCCCCCCCCCCCTCTGCATCAAACCATCCCCTCCTCTGGTTTTAGTTTATGCATCCCAACCTGGGATGTTTATTTCCCATGCACTGTAGTAAAACTTTACATATAATTTAAATTTGTGGAGCCGAACACTAAAAGTTTTTAATAAGTCTTACTATTAATATGTTTCAGTTTTCTATCAACAGAATAAGTACAGCTTTTCACAAATGTGCCTCTACTTTTTGAATTCCCCTTGTATACCTGTATGTAGATGATTTTGTAAATAAGCTTTATCTATAATGTACTTTTAAAGATATAACAAGGGATGGCTTTTCTGATAGTGCATACGTGTGAATAGTGAGTTTCAGCATTAACATATGTTTATAAATAGCTGTTGAACCATGCGTAATGCCACAGTCCAAGCTAGTAACATATATAATTCTACTAACCCCCTAAGACATCCCCCTATCCCCCCCCCCCCCCCCCCTGGTAAAAGCACATCGCACCCTGGTGTGTGTGTGTCAGGGGAGGGTGGGCTGTTCATTGTATATTATGATATCCTCTCACAGAAAAGAATTAGCAATCTTAACAGTATGATGAACTCACCTTTCTTTTACCATTGCTTATGAGACGCTGTGAAGAAAATGTATATCATACACAGTTCTGTTTTAAATTTTACAAGGGAATGATGGGTAACAACAAGTGAAGAAGATATGAGTAGCTGAAGGAATGTTATTTTGATTGCAATGTAAACCTTAATCAGCTTCCTGACAAAGAAGCCAGAGAGAAATTTCAGAAGCATATGTTGAACAACTATATATCACATAATTATATTAAGAGTTACAATTTGAAATGTTGAGTGTTCTGATTATAGCAAACACCAATACTCCAGCCAGTGATTCAATAATCATTATTCGATGAATTGACATTGTCCTTATGAAAAACTCATTTATTTAATTAATACATTTTTGTTACATAAGTTTAAACTGGCTTTCAACACATATTGAAAAGAAATGATGTCAAGGGGAATCTCTTTTCCACGGAACTGATTTGTCTGTACTAGTCCACCAGTAATTGCAGACAGGTTCCTATGTACCTGAAACAATAGTGGAGCTTTCTCATACACAAAGCAGTGGTTCTATATTTTATTTTTAAAAACACATTCTATACACAATATCTGTAATACGTGCCAGTTAGAAATTTGGATGTATCAAAGAGGCACTTAAAATTCCAATCCACACATTAAATTTAAACTACTATTGGTACTATTGGTGTTACTGTACCATGTGGATTTTATCTATCCACAAGAATGAGTTTTGAAAATTTGCTGCTTTATACCTTTAGAAATTTTCCTTCTCTGTAATCAAGAGTATATAAACAAGGGATTTGTAGTCTGTGTAGCATACCTTTGGCAAACATTCTCCTGCTGTCTAGTAGCTGCAGATCCAAGTGAGACAATATCATAAGACAATAGAATGACAACCAAGCACCATGAAAATGACAAATAAGCCTACGGAATGACAAGCTACATTTAACACAGGCTGCTCTTTTGTTGCTAGCCTATAGGGATGTGATGGGAGTCTGACCAGATGCAGAAAACATTCCAGCTGGATGTTGTTGTGTGGTCTTCAGTCCTGAGACTGGTTTGATGCAGCTCTCAATGCTACTCTATCCTGTGCAAGCTTCTTCATCTCCCAGTACGTACTGCAGCCTACATCCTTCTGAATCTGCTTAGTGTATTCATCTCTTGGTCTCCCTCTACGATTTTTACCCTCCACTCTGCCCTCCAATACTAAATTGGTGATCCTTTGATGCCTCAGAACATGTTCTACCAACCGATCCCTTCTTCTAGTCAAGTTGTGCCACAAACTCCTCTTCTCCCCAATTCTATTCAGTACCTCCTCATTAGTTATGTGATCTATCCATCTAATCTTTAGCATTCTTCTGTACCACCACATGTCGAAAGCTTCTATTCTCTTCTTGTTCAAACTATTTATTGTCCATGTTTCACTTCCATACATGGCTACACTCCATACAAATACTTTCAGAAACGAGTTCCTGACACTTAAATCTATACTCGATGTTAACAAATCTCTCTTCTTCAGAAACGCTTTCCTTGCCGTTGCCAGTCTACATTTTATATCCTCTCTACATCGACCATCATCAGTTATATTGCTCCCCAAATAGCAAAGCTCCTTTACTACTTTAAGTGTCTCATTTCCCAATCTAATTCCCTCAGCATCACCCGACTTAAATTGACTACATTCCATTATCCTCGTTTTGCTTTAGTTGTTCATGTTATATCCTCCTTTCAAGACACTGTCCGTTCCGTTCAACTGATCTTCCAACTCCTTTGCTGTCTCTGACAGAATTACAATGTCATCGGTGAACCTTGAAGTTTTTATTTATTCTCCATCGATTTTAATACCTACTCTGGATTTTTCTTTTGTTTCTTTTACTGCTTGCTGAATAAACAGATTGAACAACATCGGGGAGAGGCCACAACCCTGTCTCACTCCCATCCCAACCACTGCTTCCCTTTCATGTCCATCGACACTTATAACTGCCATCTGGTTTCTGTACAAATTGTAAATGGCCTTTCGCTCCCTGTATTTGACACCTGCCACCTTCGGGATTTGAAAGAGAGTACTCCAGTCAACATTGTCAAAAGCTTTCTCTAAGTCTACAAATGCTAGGAACATAGGTTTGCCTTTTCTTAATCTAGCTTCTAAAATAAGTCGTAGGGTCAGTATTGCCTCACGTGTTCCAATATTTCTACGGAATCCAAACTGATCTTCCCTGAGGTCGGCTTCTACCAGTTTTTCCATTCACCTGTAAAGAATTTGCATTAGTATTTTGCAGTCGTGAGTTATTAAACTGATAGTTCTGTAATTTTCACATCTGTCAATGCCTGCTTTCTTTGGGATTGGAATTATTATATTCTTCTTGAAATCTGAGGGTATTTCGCCTGTCTCATACATTTTGCTCACCAGATGGTAGAGTTTCGTCAGGACTGGCTCTCCTAAGGCTGTCAGTAATTCTAATCGAATGTTGTCTACTCCCGGGGCCTTGTTTTGACTCAGGTCTTTCAGTGCTCTATCAAACTCTTCATGCAGTATGATATCTCCCATTTCATCTTCATCTACATCCTCTTCCATTTCTACAACATTGCCCTCAAGTACATCGCCCTTGTATAGACCCTCTATATACTCCTTCCACCTTTCTGCTTTCCCTTCTTTGCTTAGAACTGGGTTTCCATCTGAGCTCTTGATATTCATACAAGTGGTTCTCTATTCTCCAAAGGTCTCTTTAATTTTCCTGTAGGCAGTACCTATCTTACCCCTAGTGAGATAAGCCACTACATCCTTACATTTGTCCCCTAGCCATGCCTGCTTAGCCATTTTGCACTTCCTGCCAATCTTATTTTTGAGATGTTTGTATTCCTTTTTGCCTGCTTTATTTACTGCATTTTTATATTTTCTTCTTTCATCAATTAAATTCAATATTTCTATTAGCCTTTGTCTTTTTACCTACTTGATCCTCTGCTGCCTTCACTACTTCGTCCCTCAGATCTACCCATTCTTCTTCTACTGTATTTCTTTCCACCATTCTTGTCAATTGTTCCCTTATGTTCTCACTGAAACTCTCTACAACCTCTGTTTAGTCAGTTTATCCAGGTCCCATCTCCTTAAATTCCCACTTTTTTGCAGTTTCTTCAGTTTTAATCTACAGTAACCAATAGATTGTGGTCAGAGTCCACATCTGCGCCTGGAAATGTCTTACAGCTTAAAACCTGGTTCCTAAATCTGTGTCTTACCATTATATAATCTATCTGAAACCTGTCAGTATCTCCAGGCTTCTTCCATGTATACAACCTTCTTTTATGATTCTTGAACCAAGTGTTAGCTATGATCAAGTTGTGCTCTGTGCAAAATTCCACCAGGCAGCTTCCTCTTTCATTTCTTAACCCCAATCCATATTCACCTACTACATTTCCTTCTCTTCCTTTTCCTACTATCGAATTCCAGTCACCCATGACTATTAAATTTTCATCTCCCTTCACTATCTGAATAATTTCTTTTATCTCATCATACATTTCTTCAATTTCTTCGTCATCTGCAGACCTAGTAGGCATATAGACTTGTACTACTGTCGTAGGCGCGGGCTTCATGTCTATCTTGGCCACAACAGTGCATTTGCTGTGCTGTCTATAGTAGCTTACCCGCATTCCTATTGCTTTATTCAATATTAAACCAACTCCTGCATTACCCCTATTTGATTTTGTATTTATAACCCTGTATTCACCTGACCAAAAGTGTTGTTCCTCCTGCCACCGAACTTCACTAATTTCCACTATATCCAACTTTAATCTTTCCATTTCCCTTTTTAAATTTTCTAACCTACCTGTCCGATTAAGGGATCTGACATTCCACGCTCCGATCCGTAGAACGCCAGTTTTCTTTCTCCTGATAACGATGTCCTCCTGAGTAATCCCCGCCTGGAGATCCAAATGGGGGACTATTTTACCTCCGGAATATTTTACCCAAGAGGATGCCATCATCATTTATCCATACAGTAAAGCTGCATGTCCTCGAGAAAAAATTATGGCGGTAGTTTCCCCTTGCTTTCAGCCGTTCGCAGTACCAGCACAGCAAGGCTGTTTTGTTTAGTGTTACAAGGCCAGATCAGTCAATCATCCAGACTGTTGCCCCTGCAACTACTGAAAAGGCTGCTGCCCCTCTTCAGGAATCATATGTTTGTCTAGCCTTTCAACAGATACCCCTCTGTTGTGGTTGCACCTACGGTACGGCTATCTGTATCGCTGGGACACGCAAGCCTCCCCACCAATGGCAAGGTCTGTGGTTCATGGGGGGAGGTCCAGCTGGATAAAGAGGCCCATTCACTAACTGACTGTACTTGGTGCCAACATCAAACCTGACATGGTTCGTTAGCACACAAACAGAGCCAGCAAACTGCAGGAAAGTAAGGAAGGCAAGACAGAAAGGGAAAGGTGCTCCTCTGAGTGATAGATGAGAGGGTGGGGGTGGGGGGGGAGAGGGGAGACAAAGAGAGAGAGAGAGAGAGAGAGAGAGAGAGAGAGAGAGAGAGAGAGAGAGAGAGGGAGAGGGAGGAAGAGAACACACCGGTAACAAATGAAAGAACCAGCATTCCAATTATTTACATGCCTGTATAGCTATTGTCTCCAGAGTTTTGTACAAAGTCAAGGTAAAAAGTGAAATCATGTCAATGGTGGGTGCAGGCTATAGTTCCATATAACATAAGCTATCACACTGTCAAAGGTGCGAGATTTTGAAATTGTATCATCACTGGCATGTAGTGACTGCAACATTGATATTAATTAAAAAGGTACAAATGACTAGTTTCAATAAGTAAAGCACCATCCTCTGACATAAAACACTTGACTCTCAGGACTTTGTTGATGTGAAATGTAATATCATAAGCATATCGTACCATAATTCACACTGCTTTGCTACTGTCATTTGAAAGACATATATCTTCTCCAGGAAGCAATGTAATGCAAGTTTCCTTTTCAGATCTACAAGCAAACTTTGGTCTACCTATGTTTTAAATTATACAGGATGTGTCAAAAAGAATCATCCGATTTATGTTATTTGAGATGTATGCATGAACAATGTACTGTTGAAAGGAGCAAATTCTCGAGTTTTACATGATTCCTGCTAGGTACCAGCAGGGTGCACCCTGTCTAGTTCTTGCAGAAATGGTGTCAGAACAACAGAAAGGGGTCCTGTTCTATGTTTTATGCAGTGCAGTTCAATGATAATGGTTCAGCGTGACTTTTGTACTGGGATGGTGTGGATCCTCCTACAGTACACAGCATTAGATGATGGCATGAACAATTCCAAGGAACGGGTTGTTTGTGTGAAGGTAAATCGCTGGGCCATCCACAATTGTTTGAGACAGGTGTCGAACACATCCCCCGTAGTTTCAGCCCCCAATGTCCATCTGGCGTATGTTGTGTTGATGTTTACACATGAAACCATACAAAATTCAGCAACTGAAAGCTCTTCTTGAAGGTAACAAGGCCTTTACTTAATAATCAAGAACAGCTGTGTCTGCTTACAGTTGTCAGGGCTAACATACAGGCAACACTGTGTGAAATAACTGCAGAAATGTTTGTGGCATGTACAACAAACTTATCTGTTAGGACAGTGCAGTGAATTTTGGCATTAATGGGTTATGGCAACAGACGACCAAAGCAAGTGCCTTTGCTAACAGCATGACATCCCTTGCAGTGCCTCTCCTTGGCTCGTGACCACAGCAGATTATTGAAAAACTATGACCTGGTCAGATGAGTCCTGGTTTAAGTTGGTAAGAGCTGATGGTAGGGTTTGAGTGTGGCACAGATCCCATGGAAGCCATGGATCCAAGTTGTCAATGAACCACTGTGCAAGCTGGAGGTGACTCCACAATTATGTGTGCTGTGTTTACATGGAATGGACAGTGTCCTCTGGGACAGCTGAACTGATCATTCACTGTAAATGGTTATGTTTGGCTATTTGGAGGTCATTTCTGCCATTTGTGGCCGAATTTTTATGGGTAATAATGCACCATGTAATTGGGCCACAGTTGCTCACAACTGGTTGGAAGAACATTCTGGACAAATTGAGCCACTCCAATGCCTCAACATTAATCCCATCAAATATTTATGGGACATCATCGAGAGGGCAGACCATGCATAAGGTCCTCCACTGGCAACATTATCATAATATGGATGGCTATAGAGGCAGCATGGCTCAATATTTCTGCAGGGGACTTCCTACGAGTTGTTGAGTTCAATGTTGTGTTGCGTTGCTGCACTAAACAGGGAAAATGGACGTCCAACACAATATTAGGGGGTATCCCATGACTTCTGTCACCTTAGTGTAGTTAGCTTCTCACGGTATGGGCTCAGGAATATCTTTTTGAAACACAATGCAGCTGAAAGCATGAGACTAAAGGCGAACAATTGTTTTAAAATAAAGAGATCTATGTCTACATTTATAATCTCACTCCCCAAAATACTGTGAAGTACATACTAGAGGGTACTCCCATTATGCCCCATATTGGGTTCTCCTACCATTCCTTTCACATATGTGTCTGCCTGCTCTGTAATAAGTCTCATTTGGGCTATAGAGCCCCACAGGAACAATAAACAATCCCTGAACAATATCTCTACATTTTTCATTTAATACTGTTGCCTGAAACATGGTAAGTAGGCTTTTATAGGATAGTTGATGTCTACCTTCAGGCATCTGTCAGGTCAGGTTTTACAGCATTTCCATTATGTAATTTTAGAAAGCATTTTAAGGAGAATAGAACAGTAATCTTCATGGAGCACTTTAAAATTGAAATTGAAACAGTTTTGATCATAACCGAACATTTTCTAACAAATTTCAACCAGTTTCAGACAAATAGCAATCACCTTCAGATACAATAAGATAAGTACAAGATATATTTCCTTCTATATTGGAATTGTACTTACCTATCAGTGTATATGGTCTGAAGATGGTCATTTTTTGGCTGAAATCAGTTGCAGTCTTTTAATCAACGTTCTATTGGGATCAAAACTGTTTTAACTTTAATTTTAAGAACTTTTTATGATTCCCTCTTGTAAGTCAAAAATACCTGTCCCAATTCATGCTGTCCTTCTCTGTATACAGTCTGCATTCCCTCATATATGTGAGTGATTTCAGTTGTTACTCATTGAATTTGTTGTTATAGAATACTATGATTTTGCATTTCTTATCTCTCTTTCTCTTTCCTCCCCCCATCCCCTCTCCTTCTAGAAATCTGCTGTCTCAAGGTAAGCAGGCTGCGTGGAAGAAAATGACTATTAAGGGCCACACTGCACATACTGGTTCATTTGAAAAATAAGTCACCTACTTATAATTTTCTTTCTTACTCTAAAAATATATTAATTCATTTGTACCAAGGCACAGATTCGAACCCAGATCAACTGCTCACTAGGCAGACATGCTACCACTTCACCATCTTGGCACAGTGAGATTACCCAACTGCGTGGACAAACCTGCAAGCCTCCCTCCTCTTTCCAAATTCCTGTTCACTCCTCAGCTAACTTGGCATTCCTAGTTTAGGGGGAATACTAAGTGGGCTAAGGCATGAAAGAGAATTGGGATTGAGGAGGGAGGTATGCCAGAGTTGGGTGAGTAGTTGTGCAAAGCCACTGTACTAGTGTGGCATAGTGTTTAGTATTCTGCATAGTGAGGAGGAGAGCCAGGTTCGAACACTTTCCTCAGGAGAAGTTTTCATTTGTCACTTCAGTATGTATATGAATATCATAGATGTGATTCTGGTGTGAGGTGCTGGTGGTGGTAGTGGTCATGTGTGTATATGGTGTGCTTGCTTGTGTGAGTGTGGTTGTGTGTGTTTACTTTGATGAAGAAGGCTGTGGCCAAAAGCTGTAATGTGTTATTGTGCCTGTCTGAAACTCAATGGGTCATCTCAACAGCAAGTAGCAATCAGTAATTTTCCTACAATTGTTGATATTCCAACCTGGAGTTTCATTGTTTGATAGATGTTTGAGAATTGAAATGGTCTCTGGAACCACATAGTTTCATTAGATCAAAACTGTTACATCTCTTACTACACATAATAACTGCCCCTAATCAAGGCAATGCATTTCTGTAAACTCTTCATTTTTACTGACTGTGTAAGATAGATTAGTAACTGAAAAGATTATTTGTTGCACTCCATTCAGCTGAGATGCCAAGTCGCAGATAGGCACAAGAAGAAGACTGTCAGGAAGTGAGCTTTCGGCCAAGTAGCCCTTTGTTGGACATGGGAAACATACACACACACACACACTTGTGCAATTGCAACTCACACACACATGACCACAGTCTCTGGCTACTGAAGCCAGACGCTGGCAGAGGTTAGGGTCTGTGTGTGCATGTTGTCTGTTTCCATTGAAGGCCTAATCGGCTGAAAGCTCACTTTCAGGCAGTCTCTTTGCTGTGTCTATCTGTGACTCAGCATCTCAACTATAAGGTGAGTACTGACTATCCTTTTCTTAATATTGTTACATTCCATCCTGGATATTCCACTGTTTGAAGACCAATAATTATTTGTATCAACAGTTCCACATATATTTTAAAAGAAAATATTAATTTGCACACCAGCTGTGTTGTGGGGAATGTTTTTCATAATATCAATAAGCTATGTTACTCATACAATTATTAAGCTATGTAAAGAAAATGAAACATCTGCTATTATCTTTGAATGGATATTGTTTTGAATACAATTATGCGCCAAACTCTCGAGGGAGGTTCTCTGCAGTAGGACTATTTCAAAGTCCTCTTTCGTTTGTACTACAATATTTAAAGGTCTTGACTGCAATAAGTGAAGGCTTCACAGTGTATGAATTCTATAAGTGAAACAGAATGTATAATCATGTAGCCAGAACTGCTGATTTATGGTGGTTTACATAATCTATAGCATAATGTCTATTTCAGCCCGTCCATCCTTTATGATGATGTAATTTTCACAAATTTTTATGTAACAGTCAATGATACATAGTGCTATAAGGAACAATGATATGTGAATATACTGCAGCCATTTTGAAAATTTCTTCCAGTTTTATTTCTATGTTTGTCAAATGAGAAGTTATGTTATGTGTTATGGGTGAGTATGGAGTTTCAAGTATAGGATGAAGTACTGTACAATGTGTAGCCTGTAACTGTTTAGAAGTACTTAGTCAGTCTGCAACACACACATATCATGGATAAATAATTATCTCATACAATTTATATTATCATTTCATGAAATACTGACAAAAGTGTTTAATTAATGTTGTGAATAAGATACCAGTAACAGTCTGGTGATAAATGATATTGCCCCTACACCACTATCACCTACTTGTAGTTTGAAACTGCTACTCATGTCATTTGTGAGTTTCTGTGGTAACCTTGAATTTCTGCAATTTTGCAATGGCCAGTGTTAGTTGCAAGCTTCCTAAGAGTGATGGAGGAAACAGTATGGCATCTATAGTGTTTGAGGCTGTGTCCAGCACTTTTACTGACTGCAATAAATCAAGGAAACTACTAGGTAAATGTTTACATTTCATATAAACCATTGGAAATTATAGTAAATAAGGATTCCAGTCATATTATTAAAAATCAGGAAAGGTGTTTGAAAAGCTGTCATGTGTATATTGGAGTTGAATGAATTGCATTCCCAAATCAGCCATCAAATGGATACTGATATTACCACCAGGCGATATTAGGATCAATTGTTTTAATTTGTTAACCAATAAATGACATAGTTACTTCTGTGTGGCTGTCCAGAAAAAAAGAAATGGGAATGATGAGAGCATTGAAGATGTATGAAGTACCCAGATCAACAATTTGAGAGTACATTGAAAGATGTGCAACAGGAAAAACTGAAAAGGAAACTCAGTTGTAAGACAGAAACTTGGTAGGAAAAATGGAAATGAGCATACAGAATTGTGGGCCAGGAGTTCCTCACTTGGGGAAGTTTGGCAGCAGAGGGTAAGTACTTATTGCATTTGATGCCACATTGGGCAACTTGTGTGTCATAGATGGGAATGAAATGATGATGAAGACAACACAACACCCAGACCCTGAGCAGAGAAAAATCTCCTGCCCCAGCTGGGAATCAAACCCAGGCCCCTTGGCATGGCATTCCACTGCACTGATCACTCAGCTAACGGGGGTGGACACTTGGAAGGAAACATGTGATGACATGTGAAGTAGAGAAAGAACTGATCTAGTACTATACAGAAGGGGAAAAGATTATTTGTGGTTTGACGCATAAGGAGTTAAAGCAGATGGTGTTTGAGCTTGCCTTAAAGAACAATCTGCCTCACCTCTCTTCTAAACCAAAAAATATGGCAGATTAAAAGTGGATTAACTTATTTTTGAAAAGAAATTGTTCCCAGTTAACAACAGGAACACCACAATCATTGACAAGAGCTGGAAACTTAGGCTTTATTCAAGACAATGGGAAGTCATTTTTCTGTATTCTAAAAGCAGATCAGCTAAAATCAAGTTCAACCCTACCAGAACATTTAACATACGCAAAACTGGAATCACAACTGTCCAAAGCAAAAATGTGAAACTTATTTGTGTGAAAGGAAAATTGGCAATTTACAGTGTCATTGGCAGAGAGGGGATATCTGAACACCATGTCAGGTGCCAGCTAGTATGTCACTCCAATATAGCTTTCCCCAGAAAAAAGCAGGACTTGAAGCTAATGACGGGAGTTCCTCCTGGAGCTATTCCAAGATTTTGTCCATGTCTGTATTACACCTCATAGCATGCATAGGATGCAGCCTCTAGATATTGCTTTCATGAAGCCATTTAAAACTTTATATTCAAGAAATTGAGATGTGGATCTACAGTAACTAGGGTAGAGTTGTGACACAGTGTGAAGTAGCTGAACTCATGGACAAAGCATACATTAGAGCAGCAATCGTGAGAAATGCACTGAATGGTTCTCATGGCACTGGTATCTGTCCTTGTAATGACTAGGAATTTACTGAAGTTGATTGTATTCATGAACTGAATGATAACCAACCAAAGCCTATTTCTGAAGATCATTGTGGGCCTTAACTACTTGCAAATATAGTCACAGTTGATCTAGCACTTAGGCCTGTGTCACACTGCACTGACAGCCAGCTTCAGTCTATTGGTGAAGATCAACCTCAAATCATGTCACATTCCACATCTGATGCCATCTCTATATCCTATAAACTTGCCCATGGATGTAAAAGATGTGCCAAAATTTCAACCAGTGTCTCAAAACTGAAGAGTCCCGAGAAAATGGTGTTGACTAGTTCTTCTTGTAAGAACAAGCTGGAAACCTTTTATGCTTCTAAAGGCACAAACACTTCAAATGAGGCTTCAAGATGTGGAGCAACATGAAAGAGTAATTCAGCCAACACTAAGAGGAAAGTTAAAAGTAAGTATAAAAGCTCAAGTTCTAACAATGAATTTGCTCACAAACCTTGACAAGTAGACAACAAAGGTGATATCAATCTGGATCTTGATTACATTTCTGTGGATGCTATCTGTACATTTTGCCATAAGAAGTTCTTTCTGTCTGAATAACTAGCTCTTAAATTTGTTTTACATAATTCTGACAAATAAGTTCATCTAATTATGGAAATGGGTAACAATTTTCCAATAAATTCTAAACTTTTATCTTCCCTTTAATTTAAATCCACTTACAAAAGCTAATCCAATATGTGCTCTTCCATTTTCAAACAGGTGGTCCTATTGCCTGGTGAGCAAATGTAGGAATGGGGATTCACAATATTTTGAACCTACTCTTGAAAAATTTTCGCTTATTAAGGTTTCCTAGTTTACTCAAACTAGCTTAGCTTAAGAAGCAATTTGGCAAATGCAAGCCAAAGGAGCATAGTTTAAAGAAATATGCATTAGGTTTCGAGGTCTATTTCACAAACCAGGAGGCTGATAAACAGAGAAATAATTATGATAGACAATATTTGAGGTCCAATACGTTTTTAAATCATCTTTCTTCTTAATTTTACTGTGAATCATAGTAAATATTTCCAGCCAGACAACTATTTGACTGATGTTTAGTTTACTGTCACTTCTTCCCTGACAAACTATGTAGAAATAATTTGCCGGAGAATTGCTTTTGAATTGCATTATGAATATTTTATTGTAAGACCACAATAACATTGTTTCCAGAAATTAAATTTATAAACTGGGTTTTGAATGGTAACATTGCAGTTCCAAGCAAGATGATTTATTTTGCAGGTTCTAATAATACAATAATAAACAGCAACAACTAAAAAAAGATCACTATAGGTTAATGTCTAACAACATAAAAGTCACTGGATATGCATGCTAGGCAGGACAAAAAGAAAGGAGGAATCAGCAATTGCCTCACTGAAAGGAATGTCTTTCCAATCCCTTTAAGTTAATTAGATAAACCTAAACTAGGTTAGAACGACTGGCATATGAACTGCACTTCTACTAAATATGAATCCAGTGATGTGACCACAGTGACACATATCTCAATTCAGCTTGAAATGAATAAAGCGGCAGTGGACCAAATACTCAATCTGACAAAACAAAAGTGAAGCACTCAGAGGGTATGGTCAAATGTAAATGTAATTTCATATGTGCAGGCACCATTGGAAAGTACATAAGTGATTAGAGTTGCAGTTCTCTGTAACAGGCAGAAAGGCCATTAGAGTGCATTAGTTTTTGTCACGTTTAGTGTTGTTACCAGGACTGGTAGGGTATATAAGGGGAGTGAACTGTATCAGATGTTTAGTTATTCCTGTGAAGGACATGGAGATGCCACTTACACGAGACAGAATTGTCAGCATCTGATAGAGTTAGAAAGTAATCTCATTGTGGGTTCTCATCCAGCCAGCTCAGTGAGCTGAGCAGTATCCAGATTTGTGGGGCATTTGGATGTGGCAATAGGCCATTGTTGCACTGCATGGGAGTGTAAGGGAAAGCATACTCAGCATCAGGGTTCCTGTCAACCACATGTAACCACCACAAGGGAGTATCACCATATTGTACATGAAGCACTTCATAACCCTGTCACATCTGCACCTGCTATTTGAGAACAAACAAGGGCCTACCTACAACATCCTGTGTTATCCTGCACCATTGATCAGAGACTAGTAGCAGTTGGATTAGGCAATTGCTGTCCCTTTTTAGGCTATCAGTAAACATCACAACACAAACAGCTGCATTTTGAATGATGCTGTGCACAGGAAGACTGGAGTACTGATGAATGGCATTGCATTGTGTTCAACAATGAACTGTGGTTCTGCACTAACCTAAACGATCACTGTTACTGAGTATGGTGGCAACCTGGAGAGAGGTCACATTCTTTCGATGTTTTATAGAGCCACAACAGTGTTATTCCTGCCATCACAGTCTGGAGAGCCACCAGGTATGACTTCTGGTTACAGCTGGTAGTCAGTGAGGGACTTCTGATGTCACAATATTTCATCAAGAACTTAGTGCCTCTTCATATGTTACTTCTCAGGCAACACTATTGTGGTGCCAATTTTCCTCAGGACACTCATCACTCACACATGGAACATGTCTCTATGAACTGTCTGGATGATGTTGAGGTAGGCTACTCTTTTGGCCAGCAAGATTCCAGATCTGCCCCAACGAACAAGTGTTGGATCAGCTTGGACATCAGCCCCATACCAATTCCAGTATCAACGATACCAAAGGCTAGTTACAACTGTTTTCCAGCCCTCCCCAGGAGAGGATATAACAGGTTTTATGCACTATTCTAAACATAGTCATACATGCAGGCCAGAAGAAATATAACATCATACTGATTAGTGAGCTGATACTGCCAAGTTCTATATCAATTTGAACTCATATTGTAATATCTGAAATAACGGCACTTACTGTATCACTCCATGAAGTTTCATTTTTTTTCTTTCTCCCATTCTGGGTGCTTTACACTTTTTGTCAGGTAGTGTATACTGTTTCCAAATTAACAAAGCGCATGGGCCATATGTTTTAATAAACAATCTTTCATTTTTTGCACTCATGTCACACAGAGTGATATCTTAAGAATAAAAGTGTTTATTACTCTAATGCAAATGGTGAATATAATATGACATGATCACAAACTGTCATTTTGTTGGTATCTCTTCTAACATATATTCACTAATGGCATCTGTCTTAAGTAATCCATCACTGTTTGAAATGAATATTAAAACTGACATCTTTATCACCACAAGAAACTGTATAACTTTATTACTGACAGTTAAAGCTTTCAACAGCTCAGAAACATTTGAAATATGCTGCCATAAAACTATTTCACCAATTACTCCATAACAACAGGTATATCAAGTGTCAATATAAACTTAAATTGCTTCTTCTCCTTCTATTCTAGAAATGAATACCTATTTACAAACTAGTACCACCTTAAAAGAGAAGAGAAACATGAATTTGGTGTTGCAATACCTTGCTGTTTTTCACTTAAACATGCCATAAAGACATAAATTTTTACTAAGTGACAAGGTTGAAATGGAGATACAATGAACCAAATATTGCTGAATAAGGCCTGGTTATAAGTTTCAGATTTTGAAACTGGCCTAAGATTATCTTAAGTCTTCTGGAAATTTCTGACATTATCAACTCAGCTGAGTATTGGATCAAATGATTGTACAACTTACTGAAATGCACACTTGAAGCACTTTATGAAATTTCCTTCTTCATAGCATTAAAATTAATCATAACATGCAGTAGAAGAGAAAGTAGGAGGTACAAGAGTTAAGAACATGTTTCTCATTTCTCAGAGTCTTGCCTTATACAAGAGACTAAAAACTGAAGGAGCATTTGTGATTGACATAAATAAAAAAATTAAGCCTGTCATTGCCTGAGGAGACATCAAACATAGATCTTCTCATATTTCGTAACATGATGACGTCATTTAGGGTGTAGTGCTACATCCTTCTAATCACATTATATTTGAATAGTTCTATAGTTCAGATGATAGCCCTTTGACATATCCTCAAATGTGGATCCTACACTTGTATAATGGTCCTGTTGAGTTGTTAAAACATAAACAGAAGTAAATGTACCTTAACCTTTACTAACAGGAGTTCCTTGTGAAGTATATCTCACAGTGCCCTTACTCTGTGCATTTCTCATGATACACTATCCTGTATGAAATGTTAAGTATGGTAAACCACATTTTTTTGCAACAGGCTTGTTTTAATCTTTTGTCAGTTATTTTGCTTTCCACAATTACCTTTTTTCCTTGTGCACAGCAGTTAACCTCATTAACACTTAGCATTTTTATGAGAATAATAGTCTCCAGTTATCATTTGCCGTGATGATGTGTAAATTATATCTGAGGCTCCAAGTAAACAGGTGCAACTGAAGAACTATTGAACACTGTAGCCTCTGCTGCTCCAGTGCTTTCTCAGTCATTCATTGTTTGTGACTGCACACCAAGAATAATCTTATTACATTTTTTAAATTATAAAACTGAGGAAAATGTCAAACTACACTGCTGAAATCCTTCTAAAAAATGACGAACTTGACTGCATATCTTGCTGTACCTTACTATTTTTATGGTAACTTTGGCATGACAAGCATCCAAGGAACATATAGGGCCCACACTCACTATGAGACTGAAATATCTAGTACATCAAGACTTCATTAGTACGAGTATGGTGAGGCAACATTCGCCATATCCCTCATCAAGGAAACCAACATTATATCCACAGCAACAACCTCACTTCATCACTTAAAATCTGATCCCAAGCTTATGTTCCTACCAGCCAACAAAAGCTCCACCACTCTGGTTACGAACTGCAGGGAGTACCCAGCAGAGGGGTTCCACCAGCTGTCTGCTATACCCACCTAAAAACCCTGCCACAAAGAGTCTATTCCAGAAATACAACATGATCACTAGTCCCTCCTCATGTCCTTAAGTCCATCCCAGAGGCTCTCCCTTGAGTCTGTCTCTCTCCTCAACACCACCACTCCCCACACTGCTACCTTCTACATGCTTTCTGAAGCCCATAAACCCAACCACTCAGGATGCCCTACTGCCATACAGAGTGCACCTATCCTCTTGCGCAGCACTACATGCAGCCTATAACCTGTCACCTACCCTCTAATATAAAAGAAACCAACCACATCCACTGCCGACTCTGCACAGTTCCTTTTCCTTTACCACTCAGAGCCCTGCTCATCTCCATCAATGCCACCTCCCTCTACACTAACATCCGAAATGACTATGGTCCTGCTACCATTGAACATTGACTTTGCCAATGCCAAACCAACTCCTAACCTACAATCTCCTTTCCGGTCACTGTGATCAATTTTATTCTCATCCACAATTATTACTCCTTTGAAGGGATCAACTACAAATGAACCTATTGTACAGCAATGGGGAACCACCAGTAAGCATACTATGCCAACCTAGTCACAGGCTATCAAGAGGAGTGCTTCCTAACCACCCAGAATCTAACAACAATCACCTGGTTCAGATTAACTGATGACATTTTTGTGATCTGGACCAAGGGTGAAAAAACTCTCTTCACATGCTTCCAGAATCTCAACACCACTTCTCCAGTCCATTCACCTGGTACTCCTCAATGCAACGTGCCAACTTCCTTGATGTTGACCTTCACCTCAAGGATACATCAGTACCTCTGTCTCCATCAGATAAACAATACCTCCATTCTGACAGCTGACATCCATTTCATACCAAGAGGTCCCTTCCATTCAGCTTCAGTACCAATGGTCATCACATTTTTAGTGTCATACAGTCCCTCTCCAAATATGCCAAGAATCTCACTGAGGTCTTCACAGACTGAAATTAATCTCTCAACCTCGCCCAGAAACAGATCTCCCATACGTCGTCTCTCCACTTACGTAACATCTCACACATATCTACTGTATAAGAGGATGGATCCCATAGTGTAAATAAACATCTAGAACTTAAGCACATCAAAATAAATTAACTAACAGACAACAGATTCAGTAGGGTTTAAAGAAGTATTAGTTGCTGGGTAACTCATTAAGAGATTTTTTTGTAGTTTTTTTTATTAGCAGACATAGTTGTGGAACTAAAAGAATTAAGTACTAGAAATACATAGTTAATAAATATATTGCTATGTGATTTGTGTGCCCTATTTTAGTTTTTCAGGTAATAGACTGTAATTATGAAGAAAAAAATATCCACTGTCTGACCATAATGGAGAGCTAGCCTCAAAGCTGAATACCACTAAAGGCTGGAGTAAGTCAATCACATTCTCCGCCAGTGTTCTGAATACCTCTAGCCATGACTGGAAAGGAGAAATATCCTACCTGCTATACTCACCACACCTTCCACAGTGGTATCCTGCTGCCTGCCAACCCTACGCAATATCTCTGTCCATCCCTACTCCGTCCCTTGTCCCAAACCCTTGCATCAAGCATCATATCCCTGCAATAGACCTAAATGCAAAACCTATCCCATAAATCCTCCCACTACAAACTACTCCAGTCCTGTCACAGGCATCTTGTGCATCATAAAAGTAAGGACTACTTGTAAAAGCACCCATGTCATCTACAAACTATGCTGCAACCACTCTGCGGCTATCTGCATGGGCGTGAAATTACCAAGCTGTCTGCATGAATGGTCACTACCAATCCGTGGCTAAGGTGCAGCTGGATCAATTAGTTGCTGAGTATTCTGCTCACTATGATGTTCTTTACTTTAATGACTACTTCACAGCTGGCACCATCTGAATTATTTCCACCTACTCCAGCTTTTTGGAACTGTGCAGCATAACCTCCCCCTAAAACATATCCCTTTTCCACATAAACTCCCTGGCCTCAGTCTCCAGTAGTCCCTGTCCTAAACCTAGCAATTAACTTCTCCGCTTCCACTCCAATACTGCACATGCTTCCTAATCCACCAATGCAGCTTCCAGTCTTTTCCCCTTCCCTATTTCTCTCCATACTCTTCCCTCTCACTCTCCCCCACCCCTGACAAAGCACAGCCACAAAACGCTAGCAGCCCTATCCTGTCCCCACCACATCCCTGCACTCTCCTACAGGTAGCAAAGTGTCTTTTCCCCAACCTTCCCTTGCAATCCCTCCTCCTCCCCAGTCTGTGCCTTCCCCTAATCCTGTGGTAGTGTTCCTGGCTTTTATTTCAGAAGATGGACTCAGTCTGAAAGCTTAATATTTTAGCAGTCTTTTCCATTGTGCTTGTGTGTCACTTAGTGACTCCTCTATGTACATACTTTTCTTTATCAATGTTTCCTTTCCCAATGGCTTCCTTGCTCAACAGATCTAACAGCTGTATAGTTTGTGGTGCTGTAGCGCTAACAAGAAGAGACTCTGATGTTTTACGTATCACTCCACGTAAAGCACTAATGGATCCTCAGTCTCAGCACTTAAAGAGTAGAGTAGTGATTTGTTCAGTGGGAACATGTGGACAATATGAAGCCCGTACAGTTGGAAAAATATATAATGTTCACATAGCAAGTAGTCACAATTTATACACTATGCAACTGAACTCAACTAAAAATTTTCTTCTCATTACATTTGATAATTTGTTTTGCCTGGGCTCTGTTGCATAGTGGTTTATACTTAGACTGTCCATTACTCAGTAAACAGAAGAAACTTTACACAAGAGAGAAGAAAACTGCATCTGAAAACATTGCAAACAGTAGTGTCAAATTGCTGTAGAATTTTATCATGAAGACGATACAATACACTTGCCACATGCAGTTTATTATTCTGTATCAGAAGAACCAGAAAAAAACAGTTTTCTTCTATTTTAACATATTATTATGGTATTAATCTTAAAGTGGCAATTATTACTTCAACAAATTTGGCACAACTACTGCATTATTGTAAATAGTTAAGGATCCTGAATTAATGGACAATGTCTAAAATATTGTCAGTATTCTATAAATTAAATGAAATCTTAAAATTTTGTTACTAATTTGATTTCAGATAGTGATAGTAGTAAACTATGTTGTGAGACATAAGAAAGTGTTTTCATAACTTCAAATAGCTCATTCAAAATACATTTCAGAGCACTGTAACCTGTCCAGATAAATGAGCATGTTAAAGCACTCACTTCCAGGACACAGGAAGGCACATCAGCTAAATGTCAAATCCACCTCATAGATTAATAATGGGGTTTATGGGCTATTCTAGCTATGATTTTTAGTCAGTTTCCATACTTTACCTTGTATATAAAACCATTTAAGAAGATAGGGCAGACTAACAGCAGCCTCTCAACACATTTACTCTCTCATATGAAGTTTGGTATGAGGAACCAGTAACACTTTTGGGAAAAAAATTGGCAGCATTCTTAAATATAAATGTAGGACCAAAAGTACCGGCAGCACTTATTATAAGCAAATTTGCCTACTCTAGGACAGAAGGAGGGAAATGCGCAGCCCTAAAATTATCTGAGAGAGTCCTTTGTGAATTAAATGTGCTGGCAGCTAATGAAAGATTGAAATAGACATTAAATTCATTTTTCACTTGGAATCTTCTCCTATACCACATATAACTGAGACTCAAGTAAAGATTGACTTACGTAAATGATGAGCATATAGCAATATTTCGACTATACAAACCTACTTCTCTTTCTACATAATTGGAAATGGTCACCAATATATTCCCAGAACATGCAAATAACTACAAAATACTTCTTCAATACCCATCTAAAAGATACTCTGAGTGAACACTCATGTTATGTCACTGGAGCCATTCCTAATCAGAACATATCTTATAAAATATGCCCAACAATGGTGTACATTAACCTGTCTGAGAAAGTTCACTCGGAGCTAATCAAATAACTGCAGCCACAAACCTGAATTATGTATACAATACACAATGGATCAGAAACATATGATTAATACAGTGAGAAAACACTCACCAAATGAAACAGCCACACTGATGGTATGGATGGCAACTGTAAATGAGATTTGTTCATGTGTTCAGTAACAGATTAACCACATTCTAGGAAAGGATATGGGCATTTCTGGTATCAGACAGTAAAGGCTACACAACAAAAAACCTATATTTCTAATAATTTGTGAAATTTTAAGAGAGTTCAAGGAGAAAAAGTAATCAAGTAGCTTTCCTTTATAAATTTTGACAAGAATTAGGATTTGGTAGTGAACATTTAACTAGAGAAAATTCTGTATTACAGTACTACAGCTATCATTCTTGCACAGTTGGAGTTTCACACCATGTCATGCAAATGAGTGCTCACACTCATGGGTATACGAGGGGATCCCATAAACATCAGAATAACATTGCTGCGGGTGGACCTTGTGTAGTATGTATTTCTGCCACTAGGCATGTATAGTGCAACTTATTGTCAGTTCAGTACTACCTGTGTTGTCATTTGGCTTGTTCTGTTCATCTGCAGTGATTGTTTTTGCTGGTACTGTTTTGTTCTTGTTTCACAATTATGATGACAAGTTTAAGTGAACAACATGTAGCTATGAAATTTTATTTTCTACTTGGTAAATATGTTGCTGAAAGTGTTTTAATGTTGAAAACAGCTTACCAAGATGAAGCTATGGGAAAAACTCAAGCGTACAAGTAGCTTGCTCAATTTAAAACTGGCAACATGTCAATTGATGTTAAACCTTCTTCTGGACATCAATCAACTGCCCCAAATCAATGATAGTTTATACCATCAGGTCAGACCATCAATTAAACCTTTACTTCGAAGTTTTAAACACAACAGTGTTTGTCAAAAGACTTGATTTGTGGAAGACAGGAAATGGTTCTTCCAACACGACAATGCACCTGCACACACAGCCATCTCTGTTAGACAGTTTTTGGGTAAAAATGGCATGCACTTTACACGCCTGACTTGGCTCTCTTCGACTTTTTCTTATTTCCAAGCATGAAAAGTTGCATGAAAGGACACCAATCTGACAACATTAAAGAAGTCAAAAAAGGAGGTAGGAGCTGTCAGCCATTTCTAAAGATGACTACAAAAAAATTTTTGAACATTGGAAGTGCCAGTGGGAGAAAAGTATTAGTTATAATGGAAAGTATTTTGAAGGGGATCAGGTTATTTTGTACACAATTTGAAAATGTATAGTTTCTAAAAAATAATTCCAGTTTTTCTTTTTGGGTATCCCATAATATTAGACAGAATAAGTACTTACTTGCACTTTGATCATATTTGTTGGATCCTAAGGTTGATGAGGTTGTTTCCTTTGATACATTTAAGTGAGTTAAAAGAGACATTAACATCCATCATTTAGGTGTTTGTGCATTTATCTTCAGCAAAATATAGAGTTTCTGAAATAACACAGTTTTCTGAATCATGAAATTAAACACAAACACAATTCCCAAATATATTTTGTCTCATTCTTCTCTAACATTTTACTTGAGTGTATAAGTTGTCAGAAATACATTATTTTGTCTTCTGGCATTCAAAACCAAAATAAAACCATATGTTATAGCAAACTCCAGGAAGAGAGGCAGATTTGGGTGCTGAAGGCAAAAAAGGAAGGCAGTTCACCCAGGCCCCAACATCAGATTAATTCATCTGTAGGAGATCTTCATCATCAGGTCATACTGACCTGCGTTTACTTTCTAACCTTCTACATCTACTTTTATTTCACAATCCACTATGGTGGAAGGTACCTTGTACCACAACTAATAATTCCCTTTCCTATCCCACTCACAAATCGAACAAGGGAGAAATGACTGTCTGTTTGCTTAAATATGAGCACTAATTTCTTTTTTCTTCTCTTCATGATCTTTACTGTGGCAGTAAAGTTGTTCTGTGGTCTGTCACAGGGGCTTAGTCTCTAATTTTTTTTTCAGTAGGTGTTTCATGACAAGAACATAATCTTCCCTCCAGAAAATTGCCAGCACTGACGATAGGTATTCAACAAGTCATTGGAAGTCGCATGCAGAAATACTGAGCCATCCTGCCTCTATACCCATTCTTAATTGTGAAAGAGTTGCTGATGCAGGGTTTTTGTACATCAACTGACCTCTCAATTACGTCCCATAAATGTTTGACAGGATTCATGTCAGGCAGTCTGGGTGGATAAATCATTTGGTCAAATATCCAGAATGTTCTTCAAATGAATCACAAACAACTGGGGCACAGTGACATGGTGCATTTTCATCCATAAAAATTTTATCATTGTTTGGGAACATGAAGTCCATAAATGGCTGCAAATGATCTCCAAATAGCCAAACAAAACCATTTACATTCAATAACTGCTTCAGTTGTATCAGAGGACCCAGTCCGTTCCATGTACACCCAGCCCACACCATTATGGGACCGCCAACAGCTTGCACATTGCCTTGTTGACAACTTTGGTCCATGGCTGTGTGAAGTCTGTGACACACTCAATCCCTACCATCAGCTCTTAAAAAGTGAAATTGGGACTCATCTGACCAAGCCTTGGTTTTCCAGCCATCTAGTGTCCAAACGATATGATTAAGAGCTCAGAAGAGGCACTGCAGGTGATTTAGTGCTCTCAGCAAAGGTATTCGCATTTGTCATCTCTCCCACAGCCCAATAATAGCAAATTTCACCACACTGTCCTAACAGATACGTTCGTCATATATTCCACATTGATTTCTTCGTTTTTTTTTTTTTTTTGCTTTTTTTTTTTTTTTTTTTAATGCAGTGTTACTTGTCTGGTTAGCACTGACACTCTACCCAAATGCCACTGCTCTCCGTCATTAAGTGAAGGGCATTGGAAATTGCATTGTCTATTGTGAAAGGTGATGCCTGATATTTTGATATTGCCAGCAAACGCTTGACACTGTGGATTTTGGAATATTGAAGTCCATAATGATTTGAGAAATGGAATATCCTATGAGTCCAGCTCCAACTACTGTTCTATGTTCAGTCTCTTAAATCCAGTCATTCAGACATAATCATGTTGGAAACCCGTTCATATGAATTACCTGAGTACATATGACAGCTCCACCAATATACTGCCCTTTTATACCTTGTGTACACGATTCTACTGCCATCTTTACATTTTCATATCACTATCCCATGACTTTAGTCACCTCAATGTACAACACAATATTCACTGATCTAACACATACTCTTATCTACTACCCACGATATGCTCAGATGTTGTGATATGAATGTACAGCTACATCATATTTTTTACATGATGTGCTTACTGCTCATATTTCATTAATTTTATTGTTATTACAGCAATGTTGAAGAGAAACTCCCTGTCAGTTAATAAGATGAAATAAGTATGATTCTGTGAATTTGCAGCTGCAGAATTTTTCAGCGTGAGTAGTAGAAAGATTTCCACCCTGGAGCATTAATTAAAAGTTAGTCTCACTTTTTCTTTGTGTTAAATTCTAGCAGCAGAAAGTAATATCTCTTACAAATATCCGTTCAATTTTCTTGCTCATGAATATACTACTTCCCTTTCCAGTTTTGAATTCGATTTACAGTGTTCATACAACATGAAAATTTCACATAAAAGCTTTTGTACATTAATGGAATTCCTAAATTATTCTCTCAGTTCTTGATCTACTTGCTTGAGGGGAATCCAAGGTTCATCCCAGAACAACAACAGAGCTCCAGGTGTGCCATCATGAGAAATATTGCAGTGTCCAGAGTAGCCTGATAGGCATTGGAAATCACAGGTTTTGTGTGTAGGTCTATGCCATAATGTACGGTGGGTATGTTTTGGAAATTTGGCCTGACAACATTTATAATCTAACGGAACATAGAGTTCTCAGATGTTGTTAAATTAAGTGTTACTCAAGAATGTAATACAATGCTGTAGGAAAAGAAAATGTTTGCATCTTTTTATATATATATATATATATATATATATATATATATATATATATATATATATGTAGTGGAGAAAAGGGAGTGGTGCATAAGCTACTATCATTACCATCAAATAATTTGATTTCTAATTCCATGAAAATAAGGGTAAATTTGAAGAATTCCATATGAGCTAGGAGATAGGTGATCCTTCTGCTGTGGTTCTCCCTCATGCTTGCTCCTTATGTAACACCTTCGACTATTCTTGTCAGCTCACTCAAGAGACTGATAATGCTACAGATCTGGTCCAACCAGACCAGAAGATGAATAACAGCGATTCTCCAGGAATGTTTTTCAGTCTAATCTACTATTTTTTAGACTGTGCCTTACAGGCTACCCTGCAAGACATGCATGTTGTGTAGGGGTAATTTTGGCCTGTGTTATCAACATAATTTTCATGATAGCCTATAAGTCAGAGGCAAGAAAAAGTTTCCCAAGCCCCAGATATGTAGGCTGTCTCACTCACACGTGAGAGGTGTGTTGTGGGAGTAGTATCGACCTGCTTTTTTGACCTGTTGTACAGGAGCCATAAATGAGGATGGGCACACATGGGGGAATGTTGAAATGAACAGAGCAGGAGATAGACAGAGAGAGATAGCAGGAGAGAACAGGTAAGGACAGAGTGAGCAGGAAGCCGGCCGCGGTGGTCTAGCGGTTCTAGGCGCGCAGTCCGGAACCGCGCGACTGTTACGGTCGCAGGTTCGAATCCTGCCTCGGGCATGGATGTGTGTGATGTCCTTAGGTTAGTTAGGTTTAAGTAGTTCTAAGTTCTAGGGGACTGATGACCACAGATGTTAAGTCCCATAGTGCTCAGAGCCATTTGAACCATTTTTTAGTGAGCAGGAAGGGAGAATGAGGTGGACACAAGGACAGGAGGAGGAAGAGTTAGGTATGGGAAGAGAGGTGGAAGAAATGTATGCAATATATGTGTAAAATGCGTATATGGTCAAGGCCACAGGGGAAACGCTAGTCATAAAATACTTTCATTATACTGCTGCAGTTAAAAACCTATTTTTTTTAAATCAAGTATTGAGTGCAAATGGTGCACTAGAGTAACGTTTACGTAATTCCTTAACACTGATTAGCCAGAACATTATGACCAATAACCCACTATCTATATAAACCCTTCCAGGTGACAGCAGAGTGATGTGCAAGGAAAGACTACTAGTCAGACATACACACAGTGCATGTAGTATCAGTGAGTGTGCTGACCATGTTCAGAATGAGTAAGGCACACCACCTGTCTGAGTTTGACTAAGGGCAGATTGTGATAGCCTGGAAGCTCAGCATGACTTGCCAGGTGTTTGAGGAGTGCTGTGGTATGTGTCTTCAACATGTGGCAAAACTAAGGTAAAACCACGTCCAGACACTGTGTGGTTGGGCGACCACCCCTCATTACAGGTGTCAGATGTCATAGGCTGGGCATACTGGTAAAATAGGACACATGGTGGACTGTGGAGGAACTAACATCAGACTTTAATACTGGGCAGAATACAAGTGTGTCTGAACACACAGTGGACTGGACACTCCTAATGATGGGAGTTTGCAGCCATCAACACATACATGTGCCAATGTTAACATCATGATGACGACAACTGAAACTGAAATAGATAAGGGATCATTGGTACTGGATGGTGGGGTAGTGGCAGGGTGCCACAAGTTCTGATGCTGATGAATCCTGATACCTTCTTCATCATGCCAAAGGGAGGGTGCAAATCAGTCATCTTCCAGGGGAACAGCTTCTTGACAGCTGTATTTCAGGATCAAGACAGGGCGGTGACAGCTCCATTATGCTCCAGGGAACATTCACGTGGGCATCCATGGGTCCATGATGGCCAAGGATTAACGTACACTGGTTGCGGACCATGCACACTGCTTGATGAGGATCATCTTTCCTGACAGCAGTGGCATCTTCCAGCAAGACAATGTGTCATGTCACAATGCTAGGAGTGTGACAGAGTTGTCTGAGGAACACATAGCGATTTCCAGTTAGCATGCTGGCCCCCCAACTTGCCAGATCTGAGCCCGAACAAACACATCCAGGATATGATTGAACGTGGCATCGGAGGACATCGCCCCACCCCCTCCCAGTAATTTATGGGAATTAGGTGACTTGCATGTGCAGACATGGTGTCAGCTCCCTCCAACGATCTAGCAAGGCCTCGTTGATTCTGTACCACAATGCATCATTGTTGTTCTCAGTGCCAAAGGTGGACATACCAGCTTTTAGGTAGGTGGTCATAATGTTCTGACTGATCAGTATATGTCAGTAATGTCAATTTACTTACAAAATGGGTGCCTAACAAAATCCACTACTGTAAAAGTAACTTCCATCATAGGACGCACTTCAACTGAACACTTCATAAAAATGACTCTCAATTTGGAGTACTAATAAAAACAAAATAACTTACTTTAAGTTGACACATAAAGTTGGATTTCTTAGGTCCGTCACAGTTAAAAGAAATGATGAAAACCTATGTACTTGTGAAAGTTTTGAAGAATCTACAGCAATTTCTACACTCTCAAATTAGTCATGTTCATATTAAAAGATGTAAAGCAGTTTTTATTTACTTTAACATCCTTCATTAGAAAAGTTGCTAAGAAAATTATAATGAAGCTTCTACCAGGTTAATGGAGAGTGTACAATGTATCCAGATGAGGCTGACAATGGATGGATGAAATGGGAAAAAATGTTGTTTTAGTGGTGATACTTTTGTTTCCCTGCAGAAAAAAATCATCTCCAGTACTAGATGCATGAAAATGTGACCAATTATCAATCTATAAAAAAATCAGTTTCAGTAAATTCTAAAACTAATTTTCGCTGAATATGCCTATAACATCCTAAAGCTCCTCACATTACACATCAGTGGGGGACGTGAATATAAAATTATTTCAATTAAATTTTGAACTCATGCATATATTCATTCGTTTCTTTCATAATCTGCCCTTGGCTGGATAAAGAGGGACATTTATCGTTAGGAAGATATTCAGACATCATAATTCGTACAGTGAAGTGTTGAATTCTACACCTATTAAAGTACAATGTCATACCCAAACGTAAAAGGCACATAACTGTGTCACAGCAATAGTTTATTTAGGAAGGACTACTTAAGGAGTGTGTAGCAGCATGAATGTAAACAACTGCAGTGAAAACTCCATTCACAGGGTTTAATTAATCTGTCTCCTCAAAAATAAATAAGTTAAAACTGTTGATCAGTAAATAAACTGACAGAGATTCTGAACATTTCTTTGGGCAGTGTCATCAACACATTGCATTACTCGCTTGAGCAGCACCTACACCAGGTCAGAAGTGCACTTGTTCAATAGTAGATAAGAATGGGGTTTTATTACAGGCTACTTATAGCTAAAATTGGTTAGAATTCTCTCATTCCCACTACCATTATTGTTGAAAGTAGCCTTTATCATTACCACTAGGCCTATAAAGTCAATTATGAAGACACAAATTAGACAGAATCTGGTTTTCTATCAGCTTTGAGTGGCATAAGATCGCATTTCTAGCATTCATTTCCCCACTACCAGTGGTTAAAACATGACAGAACACGTAACTGTTGCTAAACTTAGGGGGGAAACATCTATGTCAGTATCTCACACTGAGAAATCCTTCATCTAAGCTCTAGTTGTTCCCTTTCTCCACGCTTCTACAACTAAGCTATGACTCCTTTTCTAATGAACTCAATGACAGTGGGATGCTAAATTAGCTTCTCAGTGTTATCTGAAACGCTGTTGAAGATGATTTTAGCAGTGTTTTGAAGTAAATGACACATATCATATTCCTAAAATGGTGTGTTACAATTCCGCATGGTATGGTGCTGCATATTAGAGATGGTGTCTGCCAGGAAGTTATCACGTAAAAGCGTATTTCTTAAACAGAAATGAATATGTGTGTTTGTTTGTAAGTGTTTGGGACTGGATGGTTCAAAAATAGTTCAAATGGTTCTGAGCACTATAGGACTTAACAAATGGCTCTGAGCACTATGGGACTCAACTGCTGAGGTCATTAGTCCCCTAGAACTTAGAACTAGTTAAACCTAACTAACCTTAGGACATCACAAACATCCATGCCCGAGGCAGGATTCGAACCTGCGACCGTAGCGGTCTTGCGGTTCCAGATTGCAGCGCCTTTAACCGCACGGCCACTTCGGCCGGCCAGGACTTAACATATGAGGCCATCAGTTCCCAAAACGTAGAACTACTTAAACCTAACTAACCTAAGGACATCACACATATCCATGCCCGAGGCAGGATTCGGACCTGTGACCTTAGCAGCAGCGCGGTTCCGGACTGAAGTGCTTGGAACTGCTCGGCCGCAGTGGCCAGTTGGGACAGGATGAGTGGTGGTAGTATGTGGTGAGAGAAAACTTTATATGCCATTTATCCCCTCACTGAAGGTAGAGTCTCATGATCTAAAAATACCTCATATATTGATCTGGATGATCCATATTTGCTCTAACTCCATTGGCTACCTCTGCAAAGCTCACACACTGCTTGGAGAGTAAATAAGGGACGAAATATCATAAAAGATATTGGATGCCAATAATAAATTAAAACTTTTCAAGGCAGTTAAAGTAAATCATAACTTTAAATAATAATGGCAGCAGGATCCTGGTGTGTTGGAATCAGTACTGTTATGACAAGAAGTGGCCATTGGCACGGTCAAATAGTATTAAGTTCCATGTCAGAGACAGTAATGAAAATAAATTTTTTTATATTACTGAACAATTAAACAAATAAGTGTAAAAACATCTGCATGATGTTCTCTTCTGCTTTTTATGCACTGCATCTAACTGGCTGTGAGCCTGGTGTGGTACAGTATTAAATATCTGTAATTAGATTAAAATTTGCGCCTATGTATGGGCAGCGGAATTGTATGGTACTAAAATCTAAATTCATACTCTGTAAGCCACTGCTAACTGCATGGCAGAGGGTATGTCCCATCATACCAACACCAGTTACTAGGACTTTTGACTGTTCCACTCACACATGTAGTGTGGGAAGATTGACTCTTGAAATGCAACTGTCTCTGCCGTACTTAATCGATAAGTTTGTCCTCACGATCACTACAGAAGTGATAAGCAAGGGATTGTAGTATTATCTTCAGGCCATCATTTAAAGCCTCTTCTCAAAACTTTGTAAGCAGACTTCTGTGGGCTACTTGATGTCTATCCTCATGGATCTGCCAGTTCAGTTCTTTCAACATCTCTGTGTCATTCGTCCAGAGATAAAGCAAATCTGTGACCATTCCTGCTGCCACCATCTGTATACGTTCTTACTGCCTGTTAGTCCTGTTTGGTATACAGGTTCCATACACATGTGTAATATTCTATGATGGGTTGCACGAGTACTTTATAAGCTATTAGTGTTTCCTTTGTAGACTTACTGCATTTCCCTAATATTCTACCAATAACCAAAAGTCTGCCACCTGCTTTACCCATGACTGAGCTTATGTGATCGTTTAATTTCATGTACCTACAAAGAGTTACACCCAAGTGTTTGTATGAATTCACGGATTCCAACTTTGACTCATGAATGTTAGAGTCATAAACTGCTTCCAAGATCATGATGAATACATGATGAGACTACACATAAACATATGCAGTAAACAGAAATCCCATAAATACATATCCTTGATGCTTCTGCAACTAGGTGAACTTACCTGGCCCTATTTCAAACAGGAAGAGTACTTGAATGTGGGTGAGAAGTAAAGCAGAGAATGCTTTACTGACAGGACTGTGTCAATTGTGCGGGTTCTTATAGACCTACGTAGCTTGCATAGCATAGTAGTAAAAGAAAAACTCATTCCCTATTTTCTTCTTCATTTGGATGTGTGTCTTCTTGAGGCTTTTCGTCCCTTGGCTGACCCAAGAAATATTGGAGAACGATTTTAAATCTTCTGCACGAAAAGGAAACTCCCCAAACAGTGACAAACAAAGCCATTGCGTACATAGTTATTTCCATAAACATCATTCTACGTTACGTAAGCAGCACCTGTTCCTTGAGTACGAGTACCTAAGGCCTACCACTGGAGTGGCGAATGTCGGTTGCAATTTTGAAACAGTTGACAGCAGTCTGCGATAGTAAAGGGTCAGAAAAGTAAAAACATTTTGCGCGATCGTTGGACTCGAAAGAAAATACAGTTTTCTTATTCACTTAATGAAAACCACTCCAGTTGCTGTTGGAAGCTATTGCGTCCACGTTGCCGTACTGCACAAAATTTTTCCGAAGAACTTAAAAACGGCCCGATGCAAAATACGAAACCGGTAGTGGATGCAATAAAGTTCTCAATGCCAACCTGAGCGATTTCATTAAAAAAGGAAGAGGGTTGCGGATTCAGCACATCTTCCGAACATGGAGCAATTAATTGTTTTATTAGTGCAGAACCATCTCTCTTTTGATGTACCGGTAACATAGTAATTGTAGCCATCTTCCTGAAGCAGCTGTTTTGTCTATACAGCTTGCTTCCATGGCCATTAAGCCTGAGTTCATGCACAATTGTCCCACAAGAATATGAATCAAATGTCTCATATAGCACTGTAGCCGTAATTCATGAAACAAGACACAATTCACCATCCAGTAATGATACGGCGCAAATTTTATCCCGCAACCGAAAATTAGAATTATCGGTACGTAATCTGTCATTTAGTGTCACGTTTTTCGTTACGGATATGTACGACGTTAATATGAATGAGTGGTGTCTGTTCCTTTGGACATGTCTGAAAGAAGTGACACCACATAGCTGTGATACAAATTATGTAGAAGAGAAAGGAAAGGAACTATTGGTGTCAGCTGCATTAGGGCTTTATGCGGAATCAGCGGTGATGAAAGAAAATGTGTGCCAATCCGAGACTCAAACGCAGGATCTATTGCTTAATAGGCTCTTGCTTTAGAAATTGCGCCACCCAGGCGCATTGTTCATCGCGATTGCGTGGCTGTCTCAGCACACATACCGGCTGACCCACACTGCCATGGAGTGCCACCTAACTGCAGTCCCCCTCCATGTCATCCATGCTCGCTACTCTTAGATTTCCGCAGAAGGCTGAACGTAATTGTGCATCCACACTGAAGGTAGAAGATTCATTACGCATCAAGTGAGTCAGTTATATGAATGATGAATGCATAGTGTCCATTCTTTCGGTCACATTGAAAAGGACAGACTGCAAGCGGGATCTGCAGTTGTAAAACACATTATGTAAATTGAAGGTAAAGGGAGGAGAACCAAAACGAAAATGAGGAACTATTGATGTCAGCTGCATTGGGAATTTATGTGGAATCAGAGGCGATGAGCGAAAATGTGTGCTGAAAAATTCAACATGGAATGTCCTGCTTATTAGGCAGGTGCACTGCACCCCACACACACAGTGTTTATCACAGCTGCACAGACTATCTCGGCCCACCTTCTGGCCAAACCATCCTCCCACCCAGTGCCACCTGTATGCAGTCCCCGTCCATGTCCTCCATGCTCGCTATTTTGAGATTCCTGCAGAAGGTTGAGCATAACTGTGCATCTGCACTGAAGGTGATGGATACGAATCAGTTATATGAACGCATGGTAACTGTTCATTCAGAAATGACAAAGATGACAGGCACTAAGTGGAATCCGCAGCTGTGACAAATATTATGTAAACTGAAGGTGGAGGGGGTAGAAAGAAAGAAAAGGAAAGGCACTATTGATGTCAGCTGAATTGGGACTTTATGTGGAATCAGCGGCAATGAGCGAAAATGTGTGCCAGACTGGGATTCGACAAGGGATCTCCTGCATACTAGGTGGTAACAACTGGGACACCTTCTTTTTTGCTTTCTTTTTCGCCCCTAGACAAGAAAGGGAAAACTACAAAAAAAATCTACTTGCCATCGCCACTTGTGTCCGAACAAAAAAAAAAAAATGCACCTCTTCAGGCGTTGGCGCCTATCTAGGCCTATCCCAAAACAACTAACCTATTACTAGAAGGGTGTAGGAAAATAAGAAAGTAAGGGGGAAGAACATAGAGAGTAGTGATGAAAATGAAAGTAGTTGTGTATGGGCTTGTTTTTGTTTAGTTTATTTTATTGCTTTTTATGTTATTTTTTTGTTTTCTTTGCGTTTATATACAAGGTGGTCCATTGATAGTGACTGGGCCAAATATCTCACGAAATAAGCGTTAAACGAAAAAACTACAAAGAACGAGACTCGTCTAGCTTGAAGGGGGAAGCCATATGGCGCTATGGTTGGCCCGCTAGATGGCGCTGCCCTAGGTCAAACGGATATGAACTGCGTTTTTTAAAAATAGGAACCTCCATTTTTTTTACATATTCGTGTAGTACATAAAGAATTATGAATGTTTTAGTTGGACCACTTTTTTCGCTTTGTGATAGATGGCATTGTAATAGTCACAAACGTATAAGTACATGGTATCACATGACATTCTGCCAGTGTGGACGGTATTTGCTTCGTGATACATTACCTGCGTTGAAATGGACCGTTTACCAGTTGCAGAAAAGGTCGATATCGTGTTGATGTATGGCTATTGTAAACAAAATGCCCAACGGGCGTGTGCTACGTATACTGCTCAGTATCCTGGACGACTTCATCCAAGGACCGTTCGCCGGATAGTTACGTTATTTAAGGAAACAGGAAGTGCCGAGCGGTTCTAGGCGCTTCAGTCTGGAACCGCGCGACCGCTACGGTCGCGGGTTCGAATCCTGCCCCGGGCATGGATGTGTGTGATGTCCTTAGGTTAGTTAGGTTTAAGTAGTTCTAAGTTCTAGGGGACTGATGACCTCAGAAATTAAGTCCCATAGTGCTCAGAGCCATTCGAACCATTTTTTGAAACAGGAAGTGTTCAGCCACATGTGAAACACCAATCACGACCTGCAATAAATTATGATGCCCAAATTAGGTGTTTTAGCTGCTGTTGTGGCTAATCCGCGCCGGCCGCGGTGGCCGAGCGGTTCTAGGCGCTACAGTCTGGAGCCGCGCAACCGCTACGGCGCAGGTTCGAATCCTGCTTCAGGCATGGATGTGTGTGGTGTCCTTAGGTTAGTTAGGTTTAAGTAGTTCTACGTTCTAGGGGACTGATGACCTCAGAAGTTAAGTCCCATAGTGCTCAGAGCCATTTTGCTAATCCGCACATGAGTAGCAGACAAACTGCGCGAGAATCGGGACTCTCAAAAACGTCGGTGTTGAGAGTGCTACATCAACATCGATTGCACCCGTACCATATTTCTATGCACCAGGAATTGCATGGTGACGACTTTGAACGTCGTGTACAGTTCTGCAACTGGGCACAAGAGAAATTAGGGGACGATGACAGTTTTTTTGAACGCGTTCTATTTAGCGACGAAGCGTCATTCACCAACAGAGGTAACGTAAATCGGCATAATACACACTACTGGGCAACGGAAAATCCACGATGGCTGTGACAAGTGGAACATTAGTGACCTTGGCGGGTTAATGTATGGTGTGGCATTATAGGAGGAAGGATAATTGGCCCCTATTTTATCGATGGCAATCTAAATGGTGCAATGTATGCTGATTTCCTATATAATGTTCTACCGATGTTACTACAAGATGTTTCACTGCATGACAGAATGACGATGTACTTCCAACATGATGGATGTCCGGCACATAGCTCGCGTGCGGTTGAAGTGGTATTGAATAACATATTTCATGACAGGTCAATTGGTCGTCGAAGCATCATACCATGGCCCGCACGTTCACCAGATCTGACGTCCCCGGATTTCTTTCTGTGGGGAAAGTTGAAGGGTATTTGCTATCGTGATCCACCGTTAACGCCTGACAACATGCGTCAGCGCATTGTCAATGCATGTGCGAAAATTACGGAAGGCGAACTACTCGCTGTTGAGATGAATGTCGTTACACGTATTTCCAAATGCATTGAGGTTGATGGACATCATTTTGAAGACTTATTGCATTAATGTGATATTTATATGTAATTACGCTGTAACAGCATGCATTCTCAGAAATGATAAGTTCACAAGGGTACATGTATCACATTGGAACAACCGAAATAAAATGTTCTAACGTACCTACGTTATGTATTTTAATTTAAAAAACCTGCCTGTTATCAACTGTTCGTCTAAAATTGTGAGCCATATGTTTGTGACTATTACAGCACCATCTATCACAAAGCGAAAAAAGTCGTCCAACTAAAACATTCATATTTCTTTACATACTACACGATTATGTAATAAAACAAAGGGGGTTCCTATTTAAACAAACGCAGTTGATATCCGTTTGACCTATGGCAGCGCCATCCAGTATGCCAACGAAAGTGCATCTGGTTTCCCCCTTCAAGTTAGACAAGTTTCGTTCTGTGTAGTTGTTTCGTTTGACACTTATTTCAAGAGATATTTGAACCGATCGCGATTAATGGAAAACCCTGTATATATATTTTTGTTTTCTTTTACTCATTTACTATTTTTTGTAATTTTTAAATTTTTTATCTTACATTAGTCTATGTAGCAGCATTCCAGGTGTCACTAACGCCTTCTGATTGGCGGAACGTCCACGTGTGTCTTCTCGAAAACTTAATGGAGATTCTGTTTGTAGTGGCTTCAGAACATCGTGTCGGGAAAAAGGTATCAACATCTCATGGTTTGGACGTTTCAGCTGGAAGGCGGGTCATGAAAAGCGCTCTCTAGAAAACTGGAAAAGAACTGCTTGTATCTGGGGTTGTAAACAAGTGTACAGTGTCGATTGTTAAGGTACATCCAGTAACCTAGTTCTGATTCCTCGTCGGGGCCAAAAAGGTAGCGGACCGAATGGCTGTGTATCCAATTCACAGCAATAGTTTTTGGAGATGGTGCAGAGTAGTGAATCACATCCAGGAATAAAAGCATCAGGAAAATGATCTGAGCAGGTGTCTGTTGGGTAAGGAAAGCTAAGATATGCTGCACGAGCCTCCAGACGTCAGACAATGGACCACTTGAGAACTGAGGAGCGTCTGTGTCCTCCACACCACAGTAAACGCAGGTGGGTGTGCAGTGAGGCGGATGTGGTGCAAATGAAACTGGTTGACCTGTTTGCCATTGACGGTGATATACCAGGTGGACTGGACGCTGGTATCAAGATAACCAGCATGTTGCGCTTACCACACACGACGCCATGTGATCTGGGGAAACGTGTTCAATGAAGTTTGGGGATCGACAAATTTGTAAAGTGTCGTCTACAGTCTTTGTCCGGAGTATATGTAAAAGGGGTAAGGAGTGTAGGGTGTAACTTAATTCAAGAATGAATTGCCGAAAGTGAGAAAAGGGGGTGGAATGTTTGATAATATGACTGGGGCTGACATGGAGACCAGTGTGCATACATGCAAAAGTAGTAAAGTCAGGCTCGTCAGGCAGCGATGCCAGACTTTCAGTCGGGAGTTAACAACAAGTGCCATAACTCTGTCTGGCACATGGAATAAGCCCACTCCACCATGCTCCTGTGGGAGGGCAAGGAGGAATACTGAACGTTAAATAACATCCTGATACAGACAAAGGATCCCATCGCCATCAACTTATGACATGTGAGGGTAATTGGGATCAGGAACACTTGTGCCACATGGGGGATGCGTGAGGCGTGGTAAACATTTACATACTGCCCATGCTGTACAATGTCGAGGGATCTAAGCCAGTGGTCCACGAGGGTAGCCCTGATCATTTGGAGGAGACGTCCACTGTTGGTTGCCGCTGAACACCTGGACAAAGTGTTTATCACAGTGTTTATTGCAGCTGCATGATTATCTCACAATATCTCATAGCTAACCCACACACACATCTAGTTCCACCTATCCACAGTCCCCATCATATCCTCCATGCTCATTACTTTGAGATTCCTGCAGAAGCTTGAACATAATTGTGCATCTGCTCTGAATGTGGTGAATTGGTTGCCCATCAAGGTGAATCAATTATACAGATGCCAAAAGAATAGACACCATACATTCGTTTAACTTATTTACCACAATGGAGAATGAATCCACATCTTCAGTGTGGATGCACAATTACATTTGTCATGAAGAAATCTCAAAGTAGAGATAGAGAGTGTGGAGGACACGAACAGTGACACCTGACAGGCTTGTTCTGGTGGGAGTGTGGGTCAGCCGCGGTGGAGGGGGAGGGGGGCAAGATAGTTCGCCCAGTTGCCAGAAACACTGTGTACAGGTGGTGCAGTGGTTAATGCAACTTCCTAGTAAACAGTAGATCCCCGATCGAATCTCGGTGTGACACACATTTTCACTTGTCGCTGCTGATTCTGCATGAACTCCCGATGCACCTGACATCAATAGTTCCTTCCCTTTCCTTTCCTTTCCTCTCCCTCTACCTTCAGTTTACATAGTATGTATCATAGCGGCATATTCCGCATGGTGTCTGTTCTTTCAGACATGGGCGGGCGTTTTAGTCAGATGGGAGACATGGCAAGACATTCCATGCAATTGTGGTAAACAGTGTGTCCGGTTGGTGCAGTGGTTAATGCAACTACCTCATAACCAAGAGAGCACAGGTTCAAATCCTGATCTGGCACACGTCTTCATTCGTTGCTACTGATTCCGCATGAAGTCCTGATACAGGTGACATCAGTGGCTCCTCACCCTTTCTTTCCGTTCTTCCCCATCCACCATCAATTTACATGATATCTATGACATATCAATGAAATTGTGAAGTTTTTGGGTACCTCAATATTTGCTGAAGAAGCTAATTACATAGTAAGGATTAGGTCGTATTTAGAGTAGGGCTATTTATGTGAAAGTGTTGATGTTGTCAAGTTACATTTCTCTGTGGTGCTATGTTTCCCTGTTTTGGGAAATAGTTGAGTTCGTTAATACGACATAATAATGTCTATAGCGGACACCTGCCTAAACGTCTTTATTAGCACTAATGGGCACTATGTGTCCCTCCTAATAGTTGTCAGACACATTTTCTACGATGCTTTGGGTGATATCTGCTATTTCTTTTCGGCAATGTGTAGCTGGAATCAGCACAAAAAAATTCAGCTCATCACATCTTCCATGTGATGCCAAGCGACGACGGATAGCGTCGGTTTATTTCCCATTGCAGATAAAATGATTTTTAAAGCGAGATTTTTCTTACTCATTGATAGAAAGGTTCCAAATTACTCTAATGCGATATTGATACTATCATTATTTAATATTAGCAACATTATAAGACGACGAATAATGATCCATGAGAGTGTGCATATCAATAATTATGACGCTCACCTATCTTTGCTCAGAGATTTCTTCGACTAGCCTGGCCAGCCCTCGGAGAGCCATAATCAGGTAACGCACTTTAAGGGGCTCCGCTGGCGATGAGAAAGAAGTTCCCGACTATGGACAGTTTTCCTCGTAGCTGCTAGCTAATCACAATACTGGTAGTCGTCTTTGCCGGTGAAAGTGTGCGAGGGGGCACAGTAGACTTGGGTCTACAGGGTATGGGCAAAATACTGTCAACAGTGGTAGTAATTAGATGGTTTTGTTTGACGGTCAACAACACAGGTAAGGCACGTGTCACACTGGACTGTGCGCGTTCAGTACGGCCTAGGCATCAGTGCAGGTTGTTTACGAATAGTGCATACCTCGTATTTGCATTCAGAGGCCGAGGTCGACGTGCAATGAAAGACCTATCAGAGTTCCAAAGAGGGTAGATTGTGAGGGTCTGAGTAGCTGGGGCAGCAGCACCCAAGACAACGAAATTATTGAATGTTTCAAGGGCATCTGTGTCAAACGGCATGACAGCCTACACAAAACATGGAAAGACATAATCGTGTAAACGTAATAGTGGGCGCAAATCAAACTAAACGACAGAGGTCATTGTTCTCTAACAAGAATTGTGTCACAACACAAAACTATGGCGACTAAAGTGACTGCAGAGCTCAATAGCCTTCCTCGAGACCCCATACTATGGACATGGACACTTTCTGCCGAGAACTTCATAAAGTGAATATTCATTGATGAGCTGCTATACCGAAACCATTAGTGACGACAACCAACGCAAAGAAGCGTAAAGTAGGGCGTCAGGAGCACTAATACTGAATGGCTGATCAGTAGAAACACATCGTATGGTCTGACGAGTCAGCATTTTCGTTGTTTCCAATATCGGAATGGGTTTATGTCTACAGAACGCCTAAAGAAGCCTACAATCCTGATTGCTCGATTCCAACGTTTAAGCATGGTGGTGGAAGTGTGATGGTGTGAGCAGCCATATCATGGTGTTCTACTGGTCCTATCATTATTCTGAAAGGCCCTGTTACAGCCAACGATTATACGAACATTTTAGGTGATTAGGTGCATCCCATGATTCAGATGTTGTTCCCCAACAATGATGCTATTTTTCAGGAGTATAATGCACCCATTCACACAGCCAGGGCAGTACAATCGTGGTGTGAGGAGCACGCAACTGAACTGCAGAGTCTTCCCAAGCCAGCACAGTTCCCGAACTTGAACATTATCGAACCCTTGTGGGCGGCATTTGAGCGCAGAGAGTTAGAAGAGGTTCTGATCAAAGAGTGGCATAACATTCCACTGGAGATTAATCATTATATCCCAGTATTACAAGAAGCATCACAGCTGTACTACGGGCAAATGTGGTCCAATCCCTTGTTAATAAACCATTCCCAAGTAAGTACAGGTGTTCACATTATTTTGCCTATCCCCTGCAGATTGGTGTTTATTTTCTAGCCTCACTGGCTACACTGAGTGACGAAGGTCGTGGGATATTTCCGAATATTGTGTGAGACCTCCTTTCGAAAAGCGTAGTGGAGCCACTCATTACGGCGTAGACTCAGCAAGTCGTTGGAAGCCCCCTGCAGAAATATTGATCCACATTGCCTTTTTAGCCGTACATAAACACGGAAGTGATACCTGTGCAGGATCTTGTGCACGAACCGACCTCTCGATTATTACAATACAGTGCAGTACAGTAGAGCGTGAGTTTCTGACAGTAGTATGGGCTGTCAAATATTTTCGGGCATACTTATTCGGACGTTGATTTAAGATAATCATGGAGCATAAACCACTGGGGTGGTTGGGTAGTATATCTGATCCGTCATCTAGATTGTTAAAACTCCGACTAACGCTAGAGTAGTATGACTACCAAGTACTGTACAAAGAAGATAAACAGAATCGAGTAGACAATGCGCTTTCCTGTATCCGTAGCGTGTTAGGTTTGGACGCACAACAGAAACAGAGTACTGTGGAGCCAGCCAGGAACAATGACAAATGTAAAGATAAGCCGGCCGAGGCCACGTCCGTGGAGACGCAAGCCGAGTCAGCTGGAGCAGAGATAACGGCTCCGACACAGAGCAATGAAGAACAAGCCAGTGACGTAGGAGAAGAAACACTGGAAACAAGCGAGTACCGAAGAAAAGCTGGCAGTGCTAAGGCAAATGCACATATTCACTACGGCGGAAAAGAGGGGATGGGGAGGACATATGAGCAGTAAAACAATACTGTGCTTGGCCTGGGATGAAGGCAGACATAGAGAATTTCATGAAGAAGTGCAAGAGTAGCCAGAAAAACAAAATAACGCAGATAAAGACGAAGTAGCCAATGGAATTAACACCAACCCCAGAGTTTATTTTTGAAAGATGCGATATTAACATCGTAGTTCCTTCACGACTAACCCAGACCGGTAATCACAAAATTTGTTATAGCCGGGCCAATTGACCGCCAAGCCGCTGGCACGATCGCGCGATCGCGCATAAGTTGGCTGATAACATAATTCTGAGGTTTGCAGCTTTACTTAGTGACTTGGGGAGTGATTTTATAAGCTATACTATGAAGCGTTTATGTAAACTATTGAGAATAGATAAAATACAGACGACAGCTTACCATCTACAGACAAATGGTTCACTGGAGCGTTCACATCGTACGCTAACTGAAATGTTACGGCACTGCATTAGCCGAGATCAGGACGATTGGGACCACTGAATTTCTTTTGTGACATTTGTGTACCACACAACTCCGCTCCGTACAACTGGGTACACACTTTTCGAATTTTTTTTGTGTTGGTTGTTGAGAAAATCAGCATACATAGTTCATACCTACGAGGATTACGTCAGTGAGGTGCGACAACGGATGCACCTGCTGCATCAAACTGCCCACGAGGTGACCCAGGAAAGCAAGGAGAAGAATAAGGTTAATTATGACCGGACGCAGAACCCAAAAGAATTTAGAAGACATGACTGGATGTTGTTGTATGATGAAAGCGTGCAAAGAGGACGCAATAAGAAGCTGGACAGTCAGTGGCAAGAATTGTAAGTTATTTTCAATTGAAGGAACTACACGAAAATTTCGGGCAGACGCAAGCATTGGCTGATAGAGAAGTAGCGCATTGCCTCCATAGGTTGCACCAGGCAAAGGTGAACGTTGAAGAGTGTGAGAACGTTCAAAAGACAACACCATGGCATGTTGGAAAAATTACAGAGACAGGGGGTTTATTTGAGCAGTTAGCCCGGCGTGAGACACCCAGAACTAAATGGGTTATATTATACTTTATTGGGGAGACCAGAAAGATACTATTTGGCACATAGACGAAGATGATGCGGCATTTTCAAGGCAAAAATAACTGTATTAGAGTAGCAACAGAGTCCTAAGAATAGTAAAATAACTAAGAGGGATGTATATAGATTTAGCCAGAATGAAAGTTTAGAAACCGTTGCTGAGCGAGAGGCCAGTGAAATATTTGTCTGACACGCAGGAAGCCGCTATGCAAAGCTTGTTCTCTGGGAAGGACCGGACCCTGGAGCATCACGAGGTTTGTAGCAAAAACAGCCGCCTGACACTTGGACGGCACAGGCACCAGCACAAGGGGAACACTTACAGGAGACATTGAGCAATATTACGTGTTAGCAGCAAGAAGTGGTGCGTTAGCCTAATGATGGTCACGAATGAATCAGCCTTCATGGAACGTTCCAGAAGGGTGGTATCGATTGCAAGGCGACCCGTCGACTGGAGGGGGAGCACAGATGGGTAGACGTCAGGGACGCTATCTCTGTGTCAGTCGGGATCAGGAGCAGGACTTGTCAATCCATAGCAGAAGAAGAGAGTTGACTGAAAAGTAATGCCTCCACCTTCTTAACTGTTCAGCAGTTGGCAGCATTGGTATGCGGCAGGTACCGGCTTGTTCCGTAGCCTCTTCTCTACCGCTCCAGATGGCTAGAAGCCTTAGCATTGAACGGTAGTGCTGTTACAGTGTAAGGTACGGAACCCTGCGCAGACGGTCGGTCAATGCTATTTAAGCAACGTGCAATCACCCCAAAGGAGATTCATCAGAGAATGAAAGTAGTTTGGTTCAAGAATCATAAAAGAAGGTTGTACACATGGAAGAATCCTGGAGATACTAGAAGGTATCAGATAGATTATATAATGGTAAGACAGAGATTTAGGAACCAGGTTTTAAATTGTAAGACATTTCCAGGGGCAGATGTGTATTCTGACCACAATCTATTGGTTATGAACTGTAAAATAAAACTGAAGAAACTGCAAAAAGGTGGGAATTTAAGGAGATGGGACCTGGATAAACTGACTAAACCAGAGGTTGTACAGAGTTTCAGGGAGAGCATAAGGGAACAATTGACAGGAATGGGGGAAAGAAATACAATAGAAGAAGAATGGTTAGCTTTGAGGGATGAAGTAGTGAAGGCAGCAGAGCATCACGTAGGTAAAAAGACGAGGGCTAGTAGAAATCCGTGGGTAACAGAAGAAATATTTAATTTCATATATGAAAGGAGAAAATATAAAAATGCAGTAAATGAAGCAGGCAAAACGGAATACAAACGTCTCAAAAATGAGATCGACAGGAAGTGCAAAATGGCTAAGCAGGGATGGCTAGAGCACAAATGTAAGGATGTAGAGGCTTATCTCACTAGGGATAAGATAGATACTGCCTACAGGAAAATTAAAGAGACCTTTGGCATAAAGAGAACCACTTGTATGAATATCAAGATGTATGAGACAGGTGAAATACCTTCAGTCTTCAAGAAGAATATAATAATTCCAATCCCAAAGAAAGCAGGTGTTGACAGATGTGAAAATGATCGAGCTATCAGTTTAATAAGTCAAAGCTGCAAAGTACTAACACGAATTCTTTACAGACGAATGGAAAAACTGGTAGAAGCCGACCTCGGGGAAGATCAGTTGGGATTCCGTAGAAATATTGGAACACGTGAGGCAATACTGACCTTACGACTTATCTTAGAAGAAAGACTAAGGAAAGGCAAACCTACGTTTCTAGCATTAGTAGACTTAGAGAAAGCTTTTGACAATGTTGACTGGAATACTCTCTTTCAAATTCTAAGGGTGGCAGGGTTAAAATACAGGGAGCGAAAGGCTATTTACAATTTGTACAGAAACCAGATGGCAGTAATAAGAGTGGAGGGACATGAAAGGGAAGCGGTGGTCGGGAAGGGGGTGAGACAGGGTTGTAGCCTCTCCCCGATGTTATTCAGTCTGTATATTGAGCAAGCAGTAAAGGAAACAAAAGAAAAATTCGGAGTAGGTATTAAAATCCATGGAGAAGAAATAAAAACATTTGAGGTTCGCCGATGACATTGTAATTCTGTCAGAGACAGCAAAGGACTTGGAAGAGCAGCTGAACGGAATGGACAGTGTCTTGAAAGGAGTATATAAGATGAACATTAAAAAAAGCAAAACGAGGGTAATGGAATGTAGTCGAATTAAATCGGGTGATGGTGAGGGAATTGGATTAGGAATGAGATACTTAAAGTAGTAAAGGAGTTTTGCTATTTGGGGAGCAAAATAACTGATGATGGTCGAAGTATAGAGGATATAAGATGTAGACTGGCAATGGCAAGGAAAGTGTTTCTGAAGAAGTGAAATTTGTTAACATCGAGTATAGATTTAAGTGTCAGGAAGTCGTTTCTGACTGAAAGTATTTGTATAGAGTGTAGCCATGTATGGAAGTGAAACATGGACGATAAATAGTTTGGACAAGAAGAGAATAGAAGCTTTCGAAATGTGGGGCTACAGAAGAATGCTGAAGATTAGATGGGTAGATAACATAACTAATGAGTAGGTATTGAAGAGAATTGGGGAGAAGAGGGGTTTGTGGCACAACTTGACAGGAAGAAGGGACCGGTTGGTAGGACATGTTCTGAGGCATCAAGGGATCGCAAATTTAGCATTGGAGGGCAGCGTGGAGGTTAAAAATCGTGGAGGGAGACTAAGAGATGAATATACTAAGCAGATTCACAAGATTGTAGGTTGCAGTAAGTACTGGGAGACGAAGAAGCTTGAACAGGATAGAGTAGCATGGAAAGCTGCATCAAACCACCTCAAGACTGAAGACCACAACAACAACAACTTACGGTGATTTTGTGATGTGAGTCGTTCGGGGAGTATGTTTAAAGATGTTGAGGTTGGAACATCTGACTTGTATGACAAACAAAGAGTTGGACGTAGTGTCACAGAAACCACCGAATTTCTCAAGCAAAATGTTGACAGATTGATTCAGGATAATCGTCGTATCACTCAGAGTGAAACTGCAAGAACGTGTGGGCCACATTATTGCTTTTCTTGGCTGAAATGAAAGCACACAGACTTGAAATTTGCCAGGAACTCCTTTTGCATTACGAGAATGAAGGTGACTCCTTTCTCCATTCAATTGTGACGGGAGATGCTTCTGATGAAGACACTGAGAGAACTGTGCGACTGTGGTTCCAGAAACAGAGTGTCAACTTCTTCCGTGACGACTTCAGAAATCTTGTTCAGTGTTGGCAGAAATGTATCCTATTGGCTGGTGATTATGTGGAAAAGTGGACCATTGGTAATTAAAGATCACATTCTAAGAATATTTCTGCATTTGAATTACCAAACTATTCGCATCCAAACCCTATTAATGAAGGTGGAGGCATTACTTTTCATTCAACCCTCGTACTTAGTAAAACTCCTTTCGCCTCTGTGCAGCAGTCGGGATGTTAACGACTCACACTTATGATACCTGTACATACTAACTTATGTATAGTTACGGAATGTGCCAGGGAGGTACTTCCTGGTAAATAACTACTTGTCTACGAGTAGCTGACTTGTAACCGCTAACTGACCAGATTCCTACCCAGTTCCACACCCTACACTAGTGAATCTACTTTTCAGTGAAGGTTGCGGCTACAGTAGGCGGCTCACAACGAATGTCTAATCGGAATCGCCGACTGGGGTAAGCTCCTCGGTGTCACGCAGTGAATGTCGGTCTTACGCCCTCTCAGGACACAACAAAATATTGTTCTTCCTGTGAAATTCGGTTTTGTTAAAAGTTTTTCACACTTTATTTACATCAGTAATTAATTTTATATCCATCCTCTTTCTAATAAATTTTATATCCATCCTCTGCGGGCCGGCAACACATCTAACACCACAGAGGACCGAGGTTGTTTATGCCCAAGGCGTGAGCAATGGTAAACCTCAGCTGTTTTGGAAACAGACATTCCGCGTCCTACATACTGCAGAGGGAGTTCTAGATGGCCTGCAGGAAGTATTACTACATCAACATCTGAGTGGTTGGCCAACATTATTTAAAGGCTAGAACCAGCACCGGACGTCAGTTCAAGCCGAATACCGACCTCAAGGACGTCTCCACGAAAGACTACGTCTTCGCACATCGAAATAGGACTTGGAATTAACTGTAAGTTTGTTACCGCGGACTCTTGTGGGAAACTTCGAAGTTATCTTTTGTTGCCTCTAGTAGGAAATTCTTACTGGCTTTGTGATTGTGACTTTTCGTTGTTATTCAGTCTTTTCCATGTAGACTCACGTAAATAAAAGTTGTGTTGTAAGAACTTTCGAATTGTCAGTTACAACACAAGTGAGGACGAGTTTGCGCCTGTGTGTGTGTTCATAATGGCGAAAATAGTGCTTCAGCAGCTGATCCAAAGTGTGCACGACTTACTGCAAGGTTTTCAACAGTTTTGCCAGAAATCGCAGGATACACAGGGACGTTTCTTTAAGGATCTCTGGAAAAACCAACCGGTTCCGCATCCCCCTCCGTTTCCCACGTTCAACGAGGATACTGAAGACTGGGAAACATACGAGAAGCGGCTCCTGCAGCATTTCCACATCCACCAGTTTCTCCAAGAGGCTGCTCGTCGTTCCTACTTTTTGCCCTTGGACCAGTCAAAAGTGTATGTCCTCTTGACGAAACTACAACCTCGGCCCCGGGATTCTTTGACTTTCTCACAGATTTGTGAGGTTCTTGCGGCTTACTACCGGTGAGGGTTAGACATGTTGGCTGCCCAGGTCGAATTCTACCAGTGTCGCAAGAAGGCAGGAGAATCTTATCGCCAGTGGGCAGCGGAACTACAAGGTCTCAGCCAGAATTGTCAATTCACCACACAGGTCTCCAAAGAGTCCTACGCAGGCGAGATGGTCCGCGACCACCACATACAGGCCGCCCCTGACGAGACTTTCCAACACGACGCCCTCAGACTCGACGATCCTACTCTGGACCAGATCATTGACTTGGCATTCAAGTACGAAGTCTCTACGGCAGCCGAAAAGTGTTTAGAATCCCGAGCGGAAGTGGCGTCCCTCTGAGACCACGACGTCTCGGAGTCCATTGCACCACTGTAGGAGGTCGAAGACGTTGCTGCCGTCTGTTCTGATGACTGACACCGGCCTCCAGGTTCAGCACAGCATTGGCAGGGCAGCCGCCCATCCAGGACTTCACACCCTCGGCTGGCACCCCGGGTCCGGTGCGGACCGTTGGTACACAGAGGCCCCCACGCATAGAGGCCCCAGCACCAAAGGCCCCTCCAGCTTCCGTCCTGTCCAGGATACTTTAAGGACCATGCACGGGAAGACTGCCCTGACAGGTGAGCATATTGTACAATGTGTACCCGTAACAGTCATGTCAGTACGGTCCGCCACTCTCGGCAGCATCCTCCTCCTCCTCCTCCTCCGGCCAATGACTGTTGGGGACTGCTACCCATGGACGTCAACCAGGTGCAGTCTTCGGGATCTTCCATGCTGCTGATCAACGTTCAGGTCAACAGTCGGCCGCTGCAGATGCAGGTGGATACCGGAGTAGTGGTCTCACTGATCAACTATTCCTCTTATGCGAAGACTGGGCACCCCCCTCTGGTGCCCACACCTCGGTGCTTCCTTACTTATAACAAGCAAGTGATCGCTCTCTTGGGTCTGTTCACGGTTTCCGTCCTGTATAAATCGGTTCACCGGGAAGTTACCTTCCTTGTGGTCAACAACGCAGCCACAGTGGACCTCTTTGGGTTGAATGCCTTTCGTGCCTTTGGCTTTGTCATTGACGACAGTGTTCATCTGGTGTCTTCCGAGGTTCTGCCAAGAGGCAGTCGATACCTAGTGCATGGAATCCCAGGACCTCTTCTTGCCGGGAGTCGGCTGTGCTCAAGATTTTCAGGTGTTGCTCCAGTTGAAACCGTCGACCCGCCCGAAGTACTTCCGGACTCAGCATGTTTCCCTTGCCCTCCAGCATCCTCTTAAACAGGTACTGTACTGTCTCACCAAGGAGGGAGTCGTCACTCCAGTCCGTTACAGTTCCTGGGTGACACCCTTGGTCATCCTCAAGAGACCAGATGGCCGTCTTTGGGTTTGTGGTGACTTCAAGGCTATGCTAAACCCTCAGCTACAGGTTGAAGATTATCCCCTTCCCCGTCCCAAGGACCTGTTGTTCTCCAAGCACACTAAGTCGCAATTTTTTTCGAAGATCAATCTTGCCAAGGCCTACCTCCAAATACCTTTTGATGAGTCTTCTACACACTTGGCCACCATCAACACACCGTTTGGGCTGTTCTGGTTGAACTGCCTCATGTATGGCATCACTAGTGCTCCGGCCATCTTTCAGCTTTACTTGGAACAGCTCTTGCAGGATGCGCCGAGATGTATCAACTACCTCAATGACATCATCTTCACCAGCTGTACTGCGGATGAATATCACAGTCATCTGTGACAATTGTTCCTGCGCCTGTGGACTGCGGGCCTAAAATGCAACTTTGTTAAATGCTCCTTTTTTCAACCTGCTATCTCCTACCTGGCTCACATCATTTCCTGAAATGGCATATCTCCTACCTCCTCCCACATTGCCACTATAGAGGCCCTTCCTTGTGCTAGCGATGTCCACCAATTGCGGTCTATCCTGGGTAAAATTGTGTACTATCGAAAGTTCATTCCCTCCACTGCCCACATTGCGGCCCCCCTCTATCGCCTATGCCGAAAGATCGTGCCTTTTCATTGGTCCCCAGGTTGTATCGGTTTTCCAAACCTTAAAGCAGGGATTGCACTTGGCGGAGTGTCTCATGCTGTATACACCCTCTCTTCTTCTTCTCTTAGCTACGGACACCGCAGACTAAGTTATTGGGGCTGTCTTTTCGTAGCATCTACCGGATGTATCACAACGCCCAGTGGCATACATACCTAAATCCCTTACCGAGTTCCAAAGCAAATATTCCCAGATTGAGGAGGGGGCCTTCGCCATCCTGTTTGCCTGTACCAAATTCCTCCTGTAACTTTATGGTACGTCTTTTCATTTAATCACTGACCATAAGTCCCTCGTGGCCTTATTTTCACCAGCAGCCCAGTTACCCACGAAGAGTTCCCACTGTCTGCAGCGATGGGCCCTATTCCTTTCACTTTTTAGGTACACCATCCATATCCACCCACTGCCCAGCATGCCATCATCTATGCCTTGTCTCGGCTCCCCTCCAGCCAGGATTCGGTATTCAATTAATTGGACATCCAAATTTTTCAGGTCGATGAAGACATACAGGTGGTGTTGGCGGCATTCCTTGTCACAGCTGCACAGGTGGCTGCCGCGCCGGACGCAGATTCACTCCTGCAAATGGTGCACCACTATATTCTTTGCGGCTGCCCGATGCTTTCTCCGCCTCGCGCCCAGACTGATCTCCAATTCTTTTTCTGCATCCGCCATCAACTGGTAGCCATCAACGGGGTGCTCCTCCATGTGGAACATGACACCAATCCATGAGTCCTCGTACCAACAGCCCTGCGGTCCCAGATTCTCAATGGCAGGGCAGAGCCCATTTTTTGCACCTTTAAAACTCAGATGCAGAAGTACACGGAGAACCGTTCTCCAGAAGATGCTCTTACATTATTTCTCAGTTCCTACAGGACCACGCCAGTGAGTGACAAGAGTCCAGCCAAACTGCTTCATAGTCACCAAATACGGACCCTCCTCCTGCGTCGCACCCGACCCGGCACTTCCAGATATTCATCCGGCTCCAAGGTGTGGGCGCGTGGTTTGGGGTCCCGGCCCCACTGGCTGCCAGGGGTCATTCTCTCGCCCCATAATCGACAACTATTCGATGTCTGTCTGGACGACAGGTTGGTTTTGTGTCACCGCTACCAATTCCGTCCTCGTTTCCCCGACCAGTCGCAGCCCCGGTTGCTGGCTTCTCTCTCTCCCATTGCCGGCCTCTTCCGTGAGGCCTACGTTGCTGCTCTCTCCTCAGTTAGTGGGGGATCTTTGAGAAAATGGCCAACAGCCAGCTGCTAGCCCCACACTGCATCTGCCTCCTCTGGACCTGGGGCAACCTCGGGACCATCCCCGGGATCCACTTCTCGGCCCCTCTTTGGTGCTGCCCTGGTTGGACAACACGGACGTTCCCATGCCACTTGGCAAGCCCACCGTCGCCTTGCAACCGCCTCCGCTTCGACGTTCCCTTCGCATCATGTGGAAGGCGGCGCCCTACTCAGCAGCGGCCGGTTTTCACCGCCTTCTTCAGGATGACTTAGCTGCCAATCAGCCTATGGCACCAGGCTACATTGGTTCTCTCTCCCCCACAGTCGCCCATGTCGCTCCAGATCTTCGAATGGGGGAGGGACGTACGCTGTCGCCAAGGTAGCCCATGCGGCTCGGCAACATACCTAACACCACACAGGACTGAAGTTGTCTATTCCCAAGGCGTAAGCAATGGTAAACATTGGCTGTTTTGGAAACAGACATTCCACAAACTACATCCTGCAGAGGGAGTTCCAGATGACCTGCAGCAAGTATTACTACACCAACATCTGATTGGCTGGTCAATACTATTTAAAGGCTAGAACCAGCACCGGACAACAGTTAGTGCTGAATACCAGCCTCAAGCATGTCTCCACAGAAGACTATGTCTTTGCCATCGGAATAGGACTTGGAATTAACTGTATGTTTGTTACCGCAGACTCTTGTGGGAAACTTCGAAGTTATTTTTTGTTGCCTCTAGTAGGAAATTCTTACTGGCTTTGTGAATGTCACTTTTCAATGTTATTCAGTCATTTTCATGTAGACTCACGTAAACAAAAGTTGTGTTGTAAAAACTTTCGAGTTGTCAGTTACAACAGTCTGGAAAGTCAGCAAACTGGCAGGGGGAGCAGTGTTGCTGATTGCATGCCTGTCTGCTGTCGCATTGTCGTCCTGGTTGGAGGTCAGTCAGCCTGCGATTGGCTGACCTATTCTCAGAGCCTTCTCTTCTCTGTCGTTTCAGACTGGCATGCTGGCACTGGATTTATGCCATAACAACAAGTATCTTCACTAAATGCAGAGTGAGTTCTTTTCATCTCATTCATTGCACACATAACAGTGAATCACAGTGCCATGCAGATAGTGAATTGTACCAATTCTGCAGTGAGATGTACAACAGAGCTGGTTACATTACTGATGATAATGCTGTGACTAATTGAGTAGTATGGAACTGTAAACAGTTCCTTTCACTCCACAGATATATACAAAACATTATAGTTCACATACAAACTGTTGCTTCTCTTAGACTGGGAAAGTGCATAGTGACACAAACACATTGATATAATGTAAGTAATTACTTGCATAATGATCAGATTTACAATTACTAAGAAAAATGCTCAAAATCACTCTGTATTATTTTTTTAATCACTTTGCAGGATTACTAATGTCTGAAAGACTATAAACTGAAGTGGAACTTGTGGTGCCCTCAGCTATGCACAGCAAAGGATGATGACGAAAGTCTCACAGCATCAGAATTTCTAGTAATCAAAGCTGCAATCATCTCTGAAAAATGGTCATTTGAAAACAGCTGACATATTATTCATTGAGTATAACACAATACCAAACTCATATTCAGTAGAGGGAACAAAATCTAAGACCAGTCTTCACAGTTTATGGTAACATGGTTTTCAACTCAGCACTCTGCAAGGTACAATACGAATGTGGGATATGGTACACAGTATCGTTATAATTTTCTTCTGGCACTCATATGTATAATTATACACAGACACAGAATTAGCAGTTGTTCCTTGTATCTTTACAAGGGTTGACTAATATTGGTAAATTCTGTGTAGCATTTCTTATACATTACAGATTATGTATGTATGTATGTATGTATGTATCTGTGTGTGTGTTCGTGTGTGTGTGTGTGTGTGTGTGTGTGTGTGTGTGTGTGTGTGTGTGTGTGTGTGTGTATGTGTGTAAGAGGGTGGGTGGGGATCTGTTTGTAATATATTGTGATATACTCCCATAGAAAAGAATTAGCTATCTTAACAGTATCAGGAACTCAACTTTCTTTTACCATTTCTTATCACACCCTGTGAAGAAAATGTATATTTTAGAAAGTTCTCTTTTAAATTTTACAAGGCAATGAGGGGTAACAACAAGTGATGAAGATATGAATAGCTGAAGGAATGTTATTCTGATTGCAATGCAAACCTCAATCAGCTTCCTGACAAAGAAGCCATAGAAAAATTTCATAAGCATTGGATGAACAACTATATATCACATAATTATATTTAAGAGTTACAATTTGAAATGTTGAATGTTCTGATTATAGCAAACTACTGATACTCCACACAGTGATATAATAATCATCATTCAATGAAATGACATTGTCCTTATGACAAACTCATTTATTTAATTAATACAGTTTCTTTACATAACATTAAACCACATTTCAACAGACATTACAAAGAAATTACATCGAGGGGAATCAGTTTGCCGTTGAACTGATTGACCCCTACTAATCCACCAGTAAGTGAAGATAGCTTACTGTGTACCTGAAACATGAAACAATATTGGAGCTTTCTCATACACAAAGCACTTGTTCTATATTTTATTTTTAAAAACACAAGAATTGGGAAATAGGCAACAACTGATAAACCAGAGTGCCTTATTGAAGTTATGCTGGCTGAAATAAATGAGTCAAAGAATGATACACAGGCTATTAATTCTGTAGACCATGAACGCTGGATAAGAGCAGTGGAGGAAGAAATGGCTTCATTGCTCTTCTCCAGTGTTCATGGTCTACAGAATTAATAGACTCATTTACTTCAGCCAGCATAATTTCAGTTAGGTGCTCTGGCTTCTTAAGTTGTTGCCTATTTCTCAATTCTCTTTCACTAGAACTTTCTTTTGTTGAAGTGAATTGCTTGTATTAATCTCTCAGCTGTGTACTATATATATGTCTTTGGTAGGTGTCATAAAATACAATACATGTGTCTTTTTATAGCAACTACGTTGTGTGTATGCTTTATGTAGTGTCCTTTAGTTCTTTTCTGAAATTTCTGCAATAAGTTATGGGCCCAGTACACAATTCGAGAAAGGAATTAGGTATTATAATTTTACATTTCGTGATGTGAGAAGCGTGTTAGCGTTTGTTGTGTCTATGCATGGCTCATATTGTATATACGTGAAAAATTGCTGCATGTTTCTCTTGTGGAATTTTTGTGGTTGTAAATCTGGACTGTCTTACAGGACTGCAATGAATTTTCATGGTATAGAGAAGCTATGTGCGGCTGAAAATTGGACTATTTCGAAGTTCGCAATACGAAATTTGTTACATGCGTCAGACGGTGCGTGTGATGTGTGTATTGGCTTTGCCAGTGGATTCAACATTGGCACAAATAGATTCGTTTAATGCTGTGCTAAAAATATGGGACAAAGCTGCTTGTGCAGTGAATCACATTACTGTTAGAACTGTGGAAGCAAATCTCATGGCATTGTTGATTGCATTTGAGAGTGCATGGGACAAGCTACATGCCATGTTTGAACAAGACAAAGCAAGCTGCATATTCTGTTCAGTCAGAATTCCTCAATTTTTACATGAGTTCAGGCAGTGACCTGGTGACACATGTCACTCATTTTGAAAACTTTCAATGCAAAACCTGATGAATCATCATTAATGGTTCGACTACTTGACACACTGCCTGACAGTTATGAAAGTCTGTGACAGTTGTGGAGGGCAAGATCTGAAGATCAACAAACACTAAAACATTTGCAGCAATTTTCAGTTATGACAGCAGCATGCCACACAACCTGGAGAAGTGATTCATGCTGATCTGTGTGGACCTATGGAGTGTAAATTGCTGGTAGGAGCAGAATATTTTCTTTGCTTCACTTGTGACTTTTCAAGATTACATGTGATATGTTTTCTCAAGCAGAAATCTGGGACTGCAGAGAAGATTGCAGAAATGGTGAGTATTGTGAAGAATTTTTGTGTTCAACTCCCAAAAGCATTTCAATGTGATGGTGGACGAGAATTTGATAATACTGAGGTTAAAGATTTGATGAAATTAAATGGCATACAACCCATCATCACAAATACTTATACTCCAAAGCAGAATGGAGGTGCTGAGTGCAGTAACAGAACAGTTGTGGAACTTCCTGGAACCGTGTTGCAAGATCAGGGCCTGCCTTAGTTTTTGTGGACAAAAGCAGTAAAATCAACTGTTTATGTATTAAACAAAACTCGTACAAGTCATGTGGATGGCAGAACACCTTATGGTGTATTCAATGGAAAGATGATACACCTAAATAAACTTCATATTTGTGGAATGAAGTGTTTTGTTGATATTCCGAAGGAAAAGCTAAAGAAATGGGATCCAAAGGGAAAACCAGGAAACTTTGTTGGTTATTCTGATGGCATTGATGGCTTTTGAGTGCAGATTCACTCAGAAAGATGGATTATTCGGTGTAAGGATGCCGGCTGTTGTGGCCGTGTGGTCCTAGTCGTTTCAGTCTGGATCCACACAACCGCTACGGCCCCAGATTCGAATCCTGCCTTGGGCATGGATGTGTGTGATGTCCTTAGGTTAGTTAGGTTTAGGTAGTTCTAAGTTCTAGGGGACTGATGACCTCAGATGTTAAGTCCCATAGTGGTCATAGCCATTTGAACCATTTTTGGAGTAAGGATGTTGTTTCTGAACCTGAGAAAACTGGTAGGACAATGGTGTTACTCCCAAGTCAAGCAGGCAATGAAGGATTGAAGAATCATGAAGAGGCAAGCGTGTTTAAGAAACCTACAAAAGAAAGTTCTAGTGAAAGAGAATTGAGAAATAAGCAACAACTGAAGAAACTGCAGTGCCTTATTGATATTATGCTGGCTGAAATAAATGAGAGAAGGAATTATACAGAGGCTATTAATTCTGATGACCATGAGCACTGGAGAAAAGCTATGGAGGAAGAAATGACTTAATTGAAAGAAAATGCTACATGGACTTCGGAACCTCTGCCACCAGATCATAATCCCATTACAAACCATTCAGTTTATAGCATTAAGCATAAGGCTGATGGTAAAATTGACTATAATGAAACATTCAGTCCTGTTGCTAGATACAATACAATTAGAGCAATTTTGAGTGTTTCTGGTAGTGAGCAACTTCAGTTGGCACAATTCAATGTAAAATATGCTTTTTTGAATGAGTTCTTGAAAGAAGAAATATATATGGAGCAGCCTGAGGGATTTAGTGATGGACCATATCGGGTATCCAAACTTCATAAAAGTTTATATGGACTAAACCAATCTACAAGGTGCAGGAACCAACAGTTCAAGGACATCCTAATAAATCTTGGGCTTGTGGAAAGTAAGGCAGACCTGTGTTTGTTCTATTGAGAAAACTGCAATGACAAGTTGATGGTAGTTCTGTATGTTGATGATGGATTAATATCTGCAAGTAAGAAGAAGGATATGGAAGTTTTCCTAAGAGATGTTCAACATGAGTTTAAAATTACTGTTGAGCCAGTAGGGTATTTCAGAAATATTAATGTTGTATGTCATGATAATGGATCAATAGAGATTAATCAAGAAAGTTATGCTAAAGATATTCTTCGACGGTTTAACATGACAGAAGGAAATTCTGTGACAACTCCAATTTAGCAGTATCTGCAGCCAAATGAGTTAACCAGTGATAAACCAACTAATGCTCCACATCAAGAAACAGTTGGCTGTCTTATGTATTTATCTGTTGGTACAAGGCCCGATATAGCATTTGCAGTGAGCTATGTGTCAAAATTTTTAGAGAATCCTTGAGAAATCACTTGTCTGTGGTAAAAAGAATCCTAAAGTATATAAAAAGTTCAGTGTCATTGGGTGTAAAATATGATGCTAACCATGCAAACAGAAGGCTGGAGATATATACTGAAGCTGATTATGCCAGTGATACAGCAACCCGACGCTCAGTTAGTGGAGTGGCTGCATATCACTATCAACAACATAGCCGGAGTATGTGGCTACCAATGAAAGGGGAAGAGGGGGAATATGGGTATCGAAGCTCTATGAAGAAATTTCACCACTGGAGGGTGTTCCAGTTCTTCTTGCTGATAATGCAAGAGCTATTAAACTGACCAAAAATTCTGAATTTCACAAGAGGTCAAAGCATATTGATGTTCACATGCACTACATGTTCAAGTGAAAGGTTTGTATTACTCTCTCTGCTATGTACTATATCTATGCCTTTGGTTGGTGTCATAAAATAAAATACATGTGTCTTGTTATAGCAACTATGTCATGTGTATGCCTTATGTTGTGGCCTTTAGTTCTTTCTTGAAGTTTCTGCAATACTGTACACAGTACCTGTAATACGTGCCAGTTAGAAATTTGGAAAATTTCCAATCTACACATTAAATTTAAACTACTGTTGGTATCTAGTGTCACTGTACCATGCAGATTTTAATCTATCCACAATAATGAATTCTGAGAATTAGCTGCTTTATATCTTTAGAAATTTTCCTTCTCTGTAATCAAGTTGGACTATACAAACAATGGATTTTCAGTTTGTGTAGCAAACCTTTGGCAAACGTTCTCCTATTGTCTAGTTGCTGCAGATCCAAGTGAGACAATATCATAAGGTCATAAACCCCCACACACCCGAACAAAAAATAGTTTGGTAAAAACATTTATATTTTTACATATACTAATTTCTAAATTTCTCAGGAAACTTTCAGAGAATAAATTAGAATGACAACCAAGCACCTTGAAAATGACAAATAAGCCTAGGGAATGACAAGCTGCATTTAACACAGGCTTCTCTTTTGTTCATAGCCTATAGAGATGGGATGGGAATTTGACCAGAAGCAGAGAACATTCCAGCTGGATGAACAGGCCCATTCACAAACTGACTTTACCTGGTGCCAACACCAAACCCGACATGGTTCATTAGCACACAAGCAGAGCCAGCGAACTGCAGGATAGTAAGGAAGGCAAGGCAGAACGGGAAAGGTGCTCCTCTGAGTGATAGATGATGGGGAGGGGGGTGGTGGGGACAGGGGAGAGAGAGAGAGAGAGAGAGAGAGAGAGAGAGAGAGAGGGAGAGAGAAAGAGAGAGAGAGAGAGAGAGAGAGAGAGTGAGAACATATTGGAACAAATGAAAGAAGCAGCATTTGAATTATTTACATGCCTGTATAGCTATAGTCTCCAGAGTTTTGTTCAAAGTCAAGGTGCTCAGTGAAATAATGTTAATGGTGGGTGCAGGCTATAGTTCCATATTACATAAAATACCACACTGTCAAAGTTGTAAGATTTTGAAATTGTATCATCACTGGCATGTAGTGACAGCAATATTGATATTAATTAAAAAGGTACTACCTCAAATACAAAGCATTTTTATTAACATGTGACTAGTTTCAATAATTAAAGCACCATCCTCTGACATAAAACACTTGACTATCAGTACCCTGTCGATGTTAAATGTAGTATAATATGCATATCATACTATGATTCACATTGCTTTGTTTCCGTCGTGTGAAAGACATATATCTTCTCCAGGAACCAATTTAACGCAAGTTTCCTTTTCAGATCTGAAAGCAAACTTTGGCCTTCATATGTTTTAAATTACACAGGGTGAGTCAAAAAGAATAATCCGATTAAAAAAAAAAAAAAAAAACGTGACTGTTATGTTATTTGAGATGTAAACATGAACAACAGACCATTGAAAGGAGCAAATTCTCGAGTCTTTCATAGTGCATCCCTCCCCCCCCCCCCCCCCCCTCCAGTTCTTGTAAAAATGGTGTCAGGTCAACAGAAAGGGTTTTCTGTTCTATGATTTGTGCAGTGCTGGTCAATAATAACGGTTCAGCGGGACTTTCATATTAGGTATGGTGGGGATCCTCCTACAGTACAGAGCATTAGATGACGGCATGAACAATTCCAAGGAACAAACTGTTTGCGTAACGGTAAATCGCTGGACATCACCAAGTGTCTGAGACAGATATGAACACATCCATGATAGTTTCACAAGGAGTTCATAGAAATCAGTTCGCCTTGTACCTCAACAGCTCAACATGCCCCCAATGTCCATCTGGCATGTGTTGCATTGATGTTTACACATGAAACCATACAAAATTCAGCAACTGCAAGCCCATCTTTAAGGTGACAAGGCCTTTACCTAACGATCGAGAACAGCATTGTTTGCTTATAGTTGTCAGTGGTAGCAGACAGGCAACAATGTGTGAAATAACTGCAGAAATGTTTGTGGGTTGTACAACAAACTTATCTGTTAGGACAGTGCAGCAAAATTTGGCATTCATGAGTTAAGGTGACAGATGACCAACGCGAATGCCTTTGCTAACAGCATGACGTCACCTGCAGTGCCTCTCCTTGGCTCGTGACCACATCAGATTATTGGAGAACTACGATCTGATCAGATGAGTCCCAGTTTCAGTTGGTAAGGGCTGAGGGTAGTGTTTGAGTGTGGCATAGATCCCATGGAAACCATGGATCCAAGTTGTCAATAAGGCACTGTGCAAGCTGGAGGTGACTCGATAATTCTGTGGACTGTGTTAACATGTAATGGATTGGATCCTCTGGTACAACTGAACTGATTATTCACTGGAAATGGTTATGTTTGGCTACTTGGAGGTCTATTTTGCCATTTGTGGTCGAATTTTTGTGGGTAACAATGCACCATATCATTGGGCAACAATTGTTCACAAATGGTTTGAAGAACATTCTGGACAATTTGAGCAAATGGTTTGGCCACTCCAATGCCTCAACATTAATCCCATCAAAGATTTATGGGACATCATTGAGAGATCAGACTACATATAAAGTCCAGCACAGGCTACATTGTCACAATTATGGATGGCTATAGAGGCAGTATGGCTCAATATTTCTGCAGGGGACTTCCTATGAGCTGTTGAGTTCTATGTCATGTTGAGTTGCTGCACTATGCAGGGCAGAAGGAGGTCCAACACAATATTAGGAGGTATCCTATGACTTTTGTCACCTCCGTGTAGTTAGCTTCTCACAGTATGGGCTCAGGAATATCTTTTTGAAACACAATGCAGCTGAAAGCATGAGACTAAATGTGCACAACTTTTTTTTTTTTTTTTTTTAAATAAAGAGATCTACTGTTAAATCTATAACCTCACTCCCCAAAATACTGTGAAGAACATACCAGAGGGTACTCCGAGTATGACCTGTATTAGGATCTGATACCATTCCTTTCACATATGTGTCTGTCTGCTCTGTAATAAGTCTCATTTTGGCTATAGAGCCCCACAGGAACAATACACAGGCCCTGAACTATCTCTCTACATTTTTCACTTAATACTTTTGCCTGAAACATGATAAGTAGGCTTTTATAGGGTAGTTGATGTCTATCTTCAGGCATCTGTCAGGTCAGGTTTTACAGCATTTCCATTATGTAATTTTAGAAAACATTTTAATGGAGAATAGAACAGTGATCTTCATGGAGCACGTTAAAACAGTTTTGATCATAACCGAACATTTTCTAACAAATTTCAAACAGTTTCGGTCAAATAGCAATCACTTTCAGATACAGTAAAATAGGTACAAGGTATATTTCCTTCTATATCTGACTTTTACTTACATATCAGTGTATATGGTCGTCAGACTGTCTTTCTTTCAGTCACTTTTAACTGAAATCAGTTGTAGTCTTCTAATAAATGTTCTATTCTGACCAAAACTGTTTTAAGTTTAATTTTAAGAACTTTTTTGTGATTCTCTCTTGTAAGTCAAAACTACCTGGCACAATTAATGCCGTCCTTCTCTGTAAACAATCAGCATTCCCTTATATATGTGAGTGATTTCAGTTGTGACTCATTGATTTTATTTTTATAGGATACTATGCTTTTGCATTTCTTATCTCTCCTTCTCTTTCCTTCCCCCGCCCCCCCCCCCCCTCCCCCCCACTTCTCAACACATCCCACCAGAAATTTGCTGTTTCAGGCTAAGCAGGCTGCACAGAATAAAATGACAACTAAGAGCCACACTGCACATACTGGTTCATTTGAAAAATCAGTCACCTAACTATAATTTTCTTTCCTACTTTACAAATATTATAATTCACTTGTACCAAGGCTGAGATTCAAACCCAGGTCACCTGCTCACTAGGCAGACATACTATCACTTCACCACCTCGGCACAGTGAGTTTACCCAACTGCTTGGGCAAACCTGCAAGCCTCCCTTCTCAATCCTAATTCACTCCACAACCAGCTTGGTGTTTCTATTTTAGGGGAATACTAAATGGGCTGAGGCATGATACGGAACTGAGACTGAGGAGGAAGGCACGCCAGGGTTGGGTGAGCAGCTGTGAAAAGGCACTGTACCAGTGTGGCATAGCGGTAAGTACATCTGCATAGTGAGGAGGAGACCCAGGTTCAAATCCCGACCTCAGTACAAATTTTCATTTGTCACTTCAGTATGTATATGTACACCATAGATGTGAATTTGGTCTGAGCTCCTGGTGGTAGTGGCCATGTGTGTATGTGGTGTGCTTGCTTGTGTGAGTGTGGTTGTATGTGATTACATTGCTGAAGAACGCTTTGGCCAACAACTGTAATGTGTAACAGACTTTCTGTTGTGCCTGTTTGAAACTTCATGGGTCATCTTAATGTGGTGCATGAGTTTGTGTGTGCATGTTGTCCAATTCCATTGAAGGCCTAATGGGCCGAACACTCACTTTCTGAGAGTCTTTTTGCTGTGCCTATCTGCGGCTAAGCATCTCCACTGTAAGGTGAGTACTGACTATCTTTTTCAGAGTATTATTACATTCCATCATGGATACTCCACTGTTTAAAGAACAACAATTATTTGCATCAACAGTTCCACATATATTCTATAAGAAAATAAAAATTAGCACACCACCTGGGTTCTGGGAAATCTTTTTGGTAATACTAATAAACTATATTAGGCATATAATTATTAAGCTATGTAAAAAAAGTGAAACATCTGTTTTTATTTTGATTGAACATTGTTTTGAATACAGTTATGTACCAAACTGTGGAGGGAGATTCTCTTCAGTAGGACTATATCAAAGTTGTCTTTCATTTGTACTACAATATTTAAAGGTCTTGATTGCAATATGTGAAGGCTTCACAGCATATGAATGCTATAAGTGAAAGAGGATGTATAATCATGTAGCCATAACTGCTGATTTATGGTGGTTTACATAATCTATAGCATAATGTTCATTTCAGTCCCTTCCATCCATTATGATAATGCAATTTTCACGAATTTTTATTTAACAGTCAATGATACATAGCTCTACAAGTAACAGTGATATGTGAATATACTGTAGCCATTTCGAAAATTTACACTTACGTCAATGGAGGCCATCTCTTGCAGTTTTATTTCTATGTCTGTCAAAAGAGAAGTTATGTTATGTGTTAAGGATGAGTATTGAGTTTCAAGTATAGGATGAATTACTGTACAATGTGTAGCCTTTCACTGTTTAGAAGTACTTAGTTAGTCTGCAACACACACACATATAATGGATAAATAATTATCTCATACAATTTATATCATTTCATGAAATACTGACAGTTGTGTTTCATTTACAGTATGAATAAGATACCTGTAACAGTCTGGTGTTAAATGATATTGCCCATACACCAATGTGTAGCCTTTCACTGTTTAGGAGTACTTAGTTAGTCTGCAACACACACACATATAATGGATAAATAATTATCTCATACAATTTATATCATTTCATGAAATACTGACAGTTGTGTTTCATTTACAGTATGAATAAGATACCTGTAACAGTCTGGTGTTAAATGATATTGCCCCTACACCACTATCACCTACTTGCATTTTGAAGCTCCTACTCATGTCAACTGTGGGTTTCTGTGATAACTTTGAGTTTCTGCAATCTTGCAATAGCCAGTGCTAGTTGCAAGCTTCCTAAGAGTGATGGAGGAAACAGTATGGCATCTATAATGTTTGAGGCTGTGTCCAACACTTTTACTGACTGCAATAAATCAAGGAAACTATAAGTAAGTGTTTACATTTTGTTTAAACCCCTGGAAAGTATATTACATAAGGATTCCAGTCATATTATTAAAAATCAGGAAAGGTGTTTTGAAGAGATGTCATGAGTATATTTGTGTTGAATGAACTGTGTTCCCAAAATCACCCATCAAATGGCTACTGATACTACCACTAGGCAATATGAGAAGGACTTGTTTTAATTTTTCGACCAATCAATCTGATAGTTACTTCTGTCTGGCTGTCCAGAAAAAAAGAAATGGGAATGTTGAGAGCATCGAAGATGTATGAAATACCCAAATGAACAATATGAGAGTATGTTGAAAGATGTGCAAAAGGACAAACTGAAAAGGAAACTACAGTTTTAACATGGAAACCTGGAAGGAAAAATGGAAATGAGTATATAGCATTGTGGGAGAGGAGTCCACCATTCGAGGAAGTTCGACCTCTGAGGGCAAGTATTTATTTCATTCAACGCCACATTGGGCGACTTGTGCGTTGGGGATGGGGACGGAATGATGATGAGGACAACATAACACCCAGTCCCTGAGCAGAGAAAAATCTCCTGCCCCAGCTGGGAATCAAACCAAGGCCCCTTTTTAATGGCATTTCGCTGCGTTGACCACTCAGCTAATGGGGGCGAACACTTTGAAGGAAACCTGTGCTGACATGTGAGGCAGAGAAAGATCTGATCCAGTACTATACAGAAGCAGAAAAGGATGTTTTTGGTTTGACACGTAAGGACTTAAAGCAGATGGTGTTTGAGCTTGCCTTAAAGAACAATCTGCCTCACCTCTCTTCTAAACCAGCAAATACGGGAGATTAAAAGTGGATGAACTTATTTTTTACGAGAAGTTGTTCCCAATTAAAAGCAGGAACACCACAATCATTGACAAGAGTTAGAAACTTGGGCTTTACTCAAGACAATGTGAAGCCATTTTTCTGTGGTCTAAAAGCAGAGCTGCTAAATTCAAGTTCAACACTACCAGAACATTTAACATACACAAAACTGGAATCACAACTGTCCAAAGCAAAAATGTGAAATTTATTTGTGTGAAAGGAATATTGGCAATTTACAAACAGTCATTGGCAGAGAGGGGATATCTGAACACTGGTATGTCAGGTGCCCGCTAGTATGTCACTCCAATATGGTTTTCATTCCAAGATTTTGCCCACGTCTGCAATACACCTCATGGTATGGATAGGATGCAGCCTCTAGATATTGCTTTCATGAAACCATTTAAAACTTTATATTCAACAAATTGAGAGGTGGATTTACTGTAATTAGGGAAGAGTTGTGACAAAGTGTGAAGTAGCTGAACTCATGGGCAAAGCATGCATTAGAGCAGCAATCGTGATTAATGCACTGAGTGGTTTTCATATCACTAGTATCTGTTCTTACAATGACTCAGTATTTACTGAAGCTGACTGTATTCATGAACTGAATGATAACCAACCAAAGCCTATTTATGAAGATCAATGTGGGCCTTAACTACTTGCAAATGCCATCTGGTGTGGATAATAAACCCATGGCACTCGGTACCAGACCACCAACACTAAGAGGAAATCTAAAAGAAAGTATAAAATCTCTAGTTCTGACAATGATGTGGCTAGCAAACCTTCACAAGTAGACACCAAAGATGATATCAATCTGGACCTTGTTGACGATTCTGTGAATGCTATCTGTGCACTTTGCCATAAGAAGTTTTCTGTCAATTTCAGTGGAGAACAATGGCTTATGTGTTATTTGAGTTTCAACTGGAATCACAAATTTTGTGATGCAGTGAATAGTGAATGGAGATGGTACACATGTTATTTCTGTCTGAATAACTAGCTCTTAAATCTGTTTTACGTAATTCTGACATAAATAGGCTCATGCGATTATGGAACAGTGTATTATTTTTCCAATAAATTCTAAGGTTTTGTCTCGTTTTTTATTTAAATCCACTTACAAAAGCTAACTGAATATGTGCTCTTCCATTTTCAAACAAGTGCTTCTATTGCCTGGTGAGCAAAAGTAGGAATGGGTGTTCACAATATTTAGAACCCAATGTTGAAAAATTTTTGGTTATTAAGGTTTTCTAGTTTATTCAAACTAGCATAGCTTAAGAAGGAATTTGGCTAATGCAAGCCAAAGGAGGATAAGTTATAGAAATATGCATTAAGTTTTTAAGCTCTATTTCACAGAACAGGAGGCTGATAAGCAGTGTAATAATTATGGTAGACAACATTTGAGGCTCAATACACTTCTAAATCATCTTTCTTCTTGATTTTACTGTGAATCATAGTGACTATTTCCAGTCAGACAACTACCTGAATGATGTTTAGTTTACTGTCACTTCTTCCCTGACAAACTATGTAGAAATAATTTGCCAGAGAATTGCTACTGAATTGCATTATGAATATTTTATTGTAAGACCACAGTAACGTTGTTTCCACAAATTAAATTTATAAACCGATCTGTGAATGGTAACATTGAAGTTCCAAGCAAGATGATTTATTTTGTAGGTTCTAATAATACAACAAAAATCAGCAACAAATAAAAAAGATCACTATAGGTTAATGTCTAACAACATAAAAGTCATTGGACATGCATGCTAGGCAGGACAAAAAGAAAGGAGGAATGAGCATTTGCCTCACTGAAAGGAATATCTTGACACACCCTGAAAGTAAGTTAGATAAACCTAAACTAGCTTAGAATGGCTGGCATATTAACTGCACCTCTACTAAATATGAATCCAGTGATGTGACCACAGTAACACAGATCTCAATTCAGCTTGAAATAAATAAAGTGGCAGTCGACCAAATACCCAGTCTGATCAAACAAAAGTGAAGCACCCAGAGGATATGGTCAAATATAAATGTAATTTCATATGCGCAAACACCATTGGCAGTTATGTAAGTGATTAGAGTTTTAGTTCTCTGTAACAGGCAGAAAAGCCAACAGAGTGCATTAGTTTTGTCAGATTCAGTGTTGTTACCTAGGCTGCTAGGATATATATGTGGAGTGAACAGCATCAGATGTTTAGTTATTACTGTGAAGGACATGGAGATGCCACTTACATAAGACAGAATTATTAGCACCTGACGGAGTTGGAATGTGATCTCATTGTGGGTTCTCTTTCAGCCAGCACAGTAAGCTGAACATTATCCAGATTTTTGGGGCATTTGGCTATGGCAATGGCCCATCGTTGGACTGCATAGGATTGTAAGGGAGTGCATACTCATCATCAAGGTTCCTGTCAACCACATTTAACCACCACAAGGGTGTATCACCATATTGTACGTGAATAACTTTATAACCCTGTCACATTTGCACCTGCCATTTGAGAACAAGCAAGAGCCTACCTGCACCATCCTGTGTTATCCTGCACCATTGATCAGAGACTAGTAGCAGCTGGACTAGGCAATTACTGTCCCATTTTTAGGCTGTCAGTAATCATCGCAACACAAACATCTGCATTTGGAATGATGCTGTGTGCAGGAAGACTGGAGCACTGATGAATGGCATTGCATTGTGTTCAACAATGAATTGTGGTTCTCCACTAACCTAGATGATCACTGTTAGTGAATATGGTGGGAACCTGGAGAGAGGTCACATTCTCTCAATGTTTTATAGAGCCACAGCAGTGTAATTCCTGGCCTCACTGTCTGGGGAGCCATTAGGTATGACTTTTGATTACAGCTGGTAGTCAGTGAAGGAATTCTGATGTCACAATATTTCATCAAGAACTTAGTGCCTCTTCATATGTTACTTCTTAGGCAACACTATTGTGGTGCCAATTTTCAACAGGACACTCATCACTCAGACATGGTACATGTCTCTATGAACTGCCTGCATGATGCTGAGGTAGGCTGCTCTTTTGGCCAGCAAGATTCCAGATCTCCCCCAACAGAACAAGTGTGGGAACAGCGTGGACATCAGTTCCATCCAAATTCCAGTATCAAAGATACCAAAGGCTAGTTACGACTGTTGTCCAGCAGTTTCATTTCGTTTTTTTTCTAGCATTCTGATTGCTTTACACATTTTGTCAGGTAGTGTATACTGTTTCCAAATTAACAAAGTGCATTGGCCATGTATTTTAATAAACAACCTTTGATTTTTTGCACTCATGACACACAGAGCTATATTTGAACAATAAAAGTGTTTATTACGCAAATGCAAATGGTGAATATAATATGCCATCATCACAAACTGCCATTTACTTGGTATCTCTCCTAACATATATTCACTAATGACATCTGTCTTAAGTAATCCATCACTGTTTGAAATGAATATTAATACTCAGATCTGCATCACCAAAAGAAAGAGTACAACTTTATTACTGACAGCTAAAGCTTACAACAGCTCAGAAACGTTTGAAATATGCTGCCATAAAACTATTTCACCACTTACTTCATAACAACATGTGTATCAAGTGTCAATATAAACTGAAATTGTTTCCTCTACTTCTATTCTAGAAATGAATACCACTAAAACATTCATATTGCTTTACGTACTACATGCATATGTAATAAAAATGGGGCTTCCTATTTTAAGAAATGCAGTTGATATCCATTTTACCTATGGTGGCGCCATCTAGCAGGCCAACCATAGCTCCATCTGGTTTCCCCCTTCAAGCTAGATGAGTTTAGTTCTTTGTAGTACTTTCATTTGATGCTTATTTTGTGCGAAATTTGGCCCGGTCACTATCAATGGACCACCCTGTATATCTGAGAACACTTATGCTATCTGTCAGATATTTTATATCTTTGGATAGAATATCAAAGAGTTTTATAGCTGAGAATTGCATTCCTTTCTGTGCCACAGCTAGATTCACCAAAGTTAAGTGCAGATCACTTTTTATTCTAGTGTTGTATTGGCGAATATCTCTGTTACTTTCAAACTACAATGTGTTGAAAATGAATTTAATGAGTGAATAAATGTGCTGCAAGGATGTGTTTAATATTCTAACAGATTCCTGGAAGATTTATATGTGTTGACACCATAATTAATTCTAATTACTTCGTTTTGTGTAGTGAATACTTTTTGCCTAAGTGGAGAGTTATCCTAGGAGAAACTGATCTATCACTAACATTAGACATGAACAGCAATGGGCCCATAATGGAACTCTTTAGATTAATCAGTGTAATTTCGCCCCATGAAGGGGATATGGTGTCCCTCTTTGCAATTTCAAAATGACAAGTAACAAAAGTTGGAAAATATCTCTTTCTATTACTTGATCGTGTCTAGTTTTGAGTTTTTATTCATATCCCATCCTCAGATCATCCATCCAATCAGAATAAATGTTACTCCACACACCAAAAATACATTACAATCAGTATGCACAGGAGTACAATGAAAGTGATCACAAAACTGGATACGTTTCATGATCATTTGCACTGTACTCAACTTTGCTAATAACTGTCATGATTTCTTGCTGTGAGGAATAATATTTGTTGTGCTTGGATGGATGATCTAAGAATGGGTTATCAATAAAAACCTGAAACTGGTCACCATCGAGTAACAAAAAGAGCATTTTGCAACTTTAGCTGTTTGTCATATTGAAATGGTATCACAAGTTGCTGGCCCTTCAACAACCCAGCATGCTGGAAACCTGTGTCCCTCTTTGTATCACTCACATGGCCTAGTGTAACATTCTTCATCCTGATTCATAAGTAGGAACTAAACCTGGCATGTGCTGAACAAGCTATCCCATAAAAACTTAATTTCTCTTACAGTTCATTGTGATTGAACAATAAAACATCTTTAATCGTCAATACGAAGGTCCAAGAGTTATGGTAAACCTGAAGTGGTGCATCGGAATCTACTACTAGACTCCCCGGTAAGGTTCAAAACACAGACTGTTTGAGGCGTTACTCCCCCTGGACAGAAGGCACCATTGTGCCTTTAGTATGCAATCCCGATGCAATTTCTGTGTCTCATCGTCAATGTGAAGGTCCAACGGTTACAGTAAGCCTGCAGTGGTGCATTGGAATCTACTACTGGACTCACAGGTAAGGTTCAAAGCACAGACTGTTTGAAGCGTTATTCCTCCTGGACATAAGTTTGCATTGTGCCTTTTGTACTCAGTCACGATGCAGTTTCTGTGTATCATCGTCAGTATGAATGTTGAAGGTTTACAGTAAACCTGCAGTGATGCATCGGAATCTAATATTGGATTCCCAGGAAAGTTTCAAATTACACGCTGTTTGAAAATTACTCCTCCTGGACAGAAGTCGGCATTGTGCCTCTTGCATTCAATTTCGATGAAATTTATGTGTTACATCGTCAGTGTGAAAGTCCAAGAGACACAGTAAACCTGCTGTGGTGCATCGGAATCTAATACTGGTCTACCAGGAAATTTTCATATCACAGACTGTATGAAGCGTTACTCCACCTGGAGGGAAGTCGTCATTCTGCATTTTGTATTCAATTCCGATGCAATTTCCGTGTTTCAAAGTCAATATGAAGGCCCAAGGGTTACAGTAAACATGTCGTGGTTAATCATAATCTAATACTGGTCTACCAGGAAAGTTTTTAACACAGACTGTCTGAAGCGTTACTCCCCCTGGACACAAGTGTGTATTGTGCCTTTTGTATTCAACCCTAATGCAATTTTTGTGTTTCATCGCCAATGTGAAATTCCAAGGGTTACAGTAAAGCTGCAGAGGTGCATCAGATTCTAATACACTAACAGGACTCACAGGAATGGTTCAAAGCACCTACTATTTGAAGCATCTATCCCCCTGGACAGAAGTCGGCATTGTGCTTTTTCTATAGATTCACGATGCTATCTCTGTGATTTATCGTCAGTAAGAAGGTCCGTGGGTTACAGTAAACCTGCAGTGGTGCATTGGAATCTACTACTGGACTCCCAGGAAAGGTTCAAAGCACAGACTGCTTGAAGCGTTACTCCCCGTTTACAGAAGCCGGCATTGTGCCTTTTGTATTCAATCGCGATGCAATTTGTGTGTTTCACCGTCAATGTGAAGGTCAAAGGGCAAGAGTTAACCTGCAGTGGCGCACAGAAATCTAGTATTGTACCACCAGGAAAAAGCACAGACTGTTTGAAACGTTACTCCCCCTGGACAGAAGTCGCATTGAGCCTTTCGCATTCAATCCGGATGCAATTTCTGTGTTACATTGTCAGTGTGAGCGTGCAAGGGATGCAGTAAGCCTGCTGTGGTGCATCGGAATGTAATGCTGGCCCCCAGGAAAGATTAATATCACAGACTGTATGAATCGTTATTTCCCCTGGACAGAAGTAGTCATTGTGCATTTTATATTCAATCCCGATGCCATTTCTGTGTTTCATTGTCAATGTGAAGGTTTAAGGATTACAATAAACATGTCGTGGTGAATCACAATCTAATACTGGTCTTCCAGGATTGTTTTCAACACAGACTGTTTGAAGCGTTACCCTGGCGTGAGCCAGGTCGGTTTCTATCCTAAGATTATTAATCCATATTAGTACGAAAGGACCATATGGTTGAAATATTTTTTATTGTATTGATTAATATTAATTAATTTACTATTTTGACAGATTAATGTGTTGAATTTAGAATTCCCCCCTCCCCCCACCCCTCTGGACACAAGTGCGTATTGTGCATATTTGAATTCAATCACGATACAATTTCTGTGTTTCGTCGTCAATGTGAAGGTCCAAGAGTTACAGTAATATTGCAATGGTGCATCGGAATCTATTACTGAACTACCAGGAAAGGTTCCAGCACATACTGTTTGTAGTGTTACTCACTCTGGACGGAAGTCGGCACTGTGCCTTTTGTATTCAATCTAGATACAATTTCTGTGTTTCATCGTCAATGTGAAGGCCCAAGGGTTACAGTAAACCTGCAGTGGTGCATCGGAAACTACTACTGGACTCCCAGGTAAGGTTCAAGTAGAAACTGTTTGAAGCATTACACCCCGTAGACATAAGCTGGCATTGTTATTTTTGTATATTCAATCCCGTTTCAATTTCAGTATTTCATCATCAATGTGAAGGTCCAAGGGTTACAGTAAGCCTGCAGTGGTGCATTGGAGTGTAATTGTGTATCACAAGACTGTAGAATTCGTTGTCATTGGCAGTCCTCTCAAGAAGATCAACGAACACATTTCTTCGACAGTCCTTCTGCTCAGTTGTGAGGTTTTTCGGGAACATTTTGGCACAAATCTGTCTCACGTGCCAAACTTTGGGCAAAAATTTATGTATGGTGAAAGTATTTGAATTTAACAGGTCACCTATCATCCTTATTGTTAAAAGTCGGTCTGATCTCATAAGAGCACGCACAAGATGGACGTTTTTGTCGGTTTTTGGAGTTGAAGATCTCCCTGAGCGAAGTTCATTTTCAATGCGTTCTCAGCCTTCCAGAATGATTTGTGCCAGCGAAAAACATGTGCTCTTTATAAGGAATGTTCTCCATAGGGCTGTTTCAACTTTCCAAAGCTCACACTCAAGGATTCCCCAAGTTTAACACAAAACTTCATTGTATAATGTTGCTCTAAAGTCCGCTGTTCCATTTTTGTAACACAAAATAAAAATGCAGTTTCACTGATAGCGCTCTCAAAAATCACATGAAGGCTGTATGGAGCTGAAACCGGGAGTGAGCATCTGGAAGGGACGTATACACCAATCTACAGAAGCAGAACAACACAGCATTGCCAGATCGCTCACCGCATTATCAGTCTCATTACTTTTCTCACACATCTCTTATGTGACAGTATGACTCTTGTTAAAAATAGATGGATGAGCATGTGAAAAACATACCAGTAGTGTAATCTTACAATGTGTCATATAGACTACATAGATGAAATACTTATTGGAAAATAACCATTTTAAGAAGTCTGGGAACTACATATTTACTTCTATCCTCAAGACAGGTAAAGCTGGGGTTGTTTCCAATTTATTTCCTTTTTGAAAAACATAAAGTTGGGGAAATACATACCAGTAGATGAAATTCAGAGTTGCAAATTCGTTAAGCAAAAAAATAAATGTGCTATCTAGAAAAGCAATCAAATGAAAACGGAACAGATGGAATAAAAATAAGGGAACTGTTTGTTATTTCAGAAGTAGCTGTTAATACATTTATCTCACCATGAGACAAGATGGTAAGTGCTCTTATGGAGAAATGTTTTTGGTTGCCGACAGAACCATGACAGTATCCGTCCGCGCACGTCTTCATCCAAAGAAAATTGAAGGGCAGAAATGTGTTTCTTCAGGCCTCCAAAAATATGCTAACCACACGGGGAGAGATAGAGACTGAATGGAGAATGTGTAAGAGCATCCCAGTGAAACTCCTGTAGTGTAGTCAACACAACTTTTGTAACTTGTGGCCTGCCCATCCTCCATTCAGTCCCAATCTCTCCCCATGCGATTTCTGTATTTTTGTAGCACTGAAGAAAGACATTCATGCCTGTTGATTTGCTTCAGATGAATAAGTGCGCCAACCGGAGTGGCCGAGCGGTTCTAGGCGCTTCAGTCTGGAACCGCTGTGGTCGCAGGTTCAAATCCTGCCTTGGGCATGGATGTGTGTGATGTCCTTAGTTTAGTTAGGTTTATGTAGTTCTAAGTTCTAGGGGACTGATGACCTCAGAAGTCAAGTCCTATAGTGCTCGGAGCCATTTGTTTGAAGAGGTGCACACCCGGGTACAATCACAGTTCTATATACTTCGAAAAATATTTTACCAGGAAGGCATTGACCATCTCGCCTCCCACTGGGGTAAATGTATTAACGGTTATTGCAATTACATTTGAAATATGACAATAAACAGTTTACTTACTGTTTACCATGTGTCTTGCTTCCATTTGACTGCCCCTAATTTATTACATCCTTTCAGAGAGGAAACCAGTCTTCTTTGGAAGCAGGAGAAATTTGCGTTAGCTCATCTCAAAGAGTCATGACTGAGGTTTAGTCTTGTGATGACCTGTTGTTCTGTGCACAATTAATTTCGTAAAAATGTTGTAATTTGCTCTTGCTCAGATAATTAGTGGTTTGGAAACTGATAAGGTCTGTTGTAAATTATGTTTCTGAAGTTTCTGAATTTTTGCAAAAACTGTGACTTTCTTCTGATGGCCCTCAGAATTCCACATGGCATGCGTGATATGTAGTCACATTTCAGGAACTTCAGATTACTGAGTATTGGGTATCTGTTCATTATTGTGTGAGAATAGTAAACTGATGGGGATAGTGTCAAGTTTCTTACTGTTTACTGACTCATAATATTTATGATACTTTGGACAGCAGGTCACCAGTTCTACACTAGAGAGAGAATGAACAGAATAGTAAAAAATATGAGCAAGTATACACTTTCACATCAGGAACTATGTGTTAGGGCAGACTTTGTAGTAGAATGCATATTACTAAAGTAACACTACATCAGAAGCATTTTAACCAAGAACTTCTTTTATTTAATAGCTTCACTCAGACCTGACAGAATGAACCCTTTTTTAACCAATGTTACAGAAAAATTTATGGTACTTTTCCTTTAAACAACTTCTCCAGAATGAGCCACCCTATGCGTCAGTTCAGGGAATATCATGGCTGTAAGGAACGAACTGTGTAAGGAATGTATTAGAAGCTGTGCAAAATACAATAAGTATGGGAACACAAGGGATCCAGGGATTCAACATGCCAAACTGCACATAGGCCAATGTAGATGATTGGAAAAGAGCACAGGTAGTTCCAGTTTTCAAGAAGGGTCGTCAAGCAGACGTGCAAAACTATAGGCCTATATCTCTGATATAGATCTGTTGTAGAATTTTAGAATATGTTTTCTGCTCGCGTATCATGTCATTTCTGGAAACCCAGAATCTACTCTGTAGGAATGAACATGGATTCCGAAAACAGCGATCGTGTGAGACCCAACTGGCTTCATTTGTCCAGGAGATGCAGAAAATATTAGATACAGGCTCCCAGGTAGATGTCATTTTCCTTGACTTCTGGAAGGTGTTCGATATAGTTCCGCACTGTCACCTGATAAACAAAGTACGGAATATCATACCAGCTGTGTGGCTGGACTGAAGAGTTTTTAGCAAATAGAACACAGCATGTTGTTCTCAATGGAGAGACATCTACAGATGTCAAAGTACCCTTTGGCGTGCCACAGTGGAGTGCTATGGGACTATTGCTTTTCACAATATATATAAATGACCTAGAAGATAGCATCAGAAGTTACATGTGGCTTTTTGTGGATGATGCTGTAGTATACAGAGAAGTTAGAAAATTGCAGCAAAATGCATAGAATCTGCAGTGGATAGGCACTTGGTGCAGGGAGTGGCAACTGACCCTTAACATAGACAAATGTAATGTATTGCGAATACATAGAAAGAAGGATCCTTTATTGTATGATTATATGATATCGGAACAAACACTGGTAGCAGTCACTTCTGTAAAATATCTGAGAGTATGCGTATGGAACGATTTGAAGTGGAATGATCACATAAAATTAATTGTTGGTAAGGCGGGTGCCAGGTTGATATTCATTGGGATAGTCCTTAGAAAATGTAGTCCATCAACAAAGGAGGTGGCTTACAAAACAGCCGTTTGACCTATACTTGAGTGTTGCTCATCATTGTGGGATCCGTACCAGGTCGTGTTGTCAGAGGGGAGAGAGAATATTCAAAGAATAGTGGCGCATTTCATCACAGGGTTATTTGGAAAGAGTGATAGCGTTACGGATATGTTTAGCAAACTCAAGTGGCAGACTCTGCAAGAGGAGCGCTCTGCATCGCGGTGTAGCTTTCTGTCCAGGTTTTGTGAGGGTGCGTTTTTGGATGAGTTATCGAATATATTTCTTCCACCTACTTATACATCCAGAAGAGATCACAAATGTAAAATTACAGAGATTCAAGCACGCACTGTGGCTTTCTGGCAGTTGCTCTTCCCATATGCAACTGGAACAAGAAAGGGAAGTAATGACTGGCATGTAAGGAGCCCTCCGCCACACATCATTTGGTGGCTTGCGGAGTATAAATGTAGATGTATGTGCAGATGTCTGTGCCATATGCTTAGAATATTTCAGAGGTAGTCTGAACACTGAACCCATCCTGCCCCCTTCTGTATGCCCATGATTTGAACCTCAGCATACTTATCATGAATGGTAATACCATCATTTCACCTCCAATAACCATTCATGCTGAGTCTACAGCATCACTTCCCTTCAACTCTACAACTAAATACTCTCTGTATTCTCTTCCAAGACATATTCAACAGTCTTCCTTTCCCAGACAATGAACTCCACCCTGAAATATGTCATTCCTTGTCTTTTCTAACTTTCCTTGCATCAGGTCTCCCCATCATTCCTCTTCTTTCCTATTCAGAATCATGATCTGGCCTCAATTCGTGGTATGATGGTGGGACTGTGACAACCCTTGCCTTCTGCTCCACACTAAATACTCTCAGTACAGCCCTGTCATCTAATAATGCAATACTAAATTTTGAGCTACTCTAAATTTCTGTTCACGATTCAGTTAGGTTCCACATACATAACTGTTTCTTTATTTTTTTTAACACAAATAAAGATCTGAGCTTTCTATTGTGATATCGCCAGTGTTACTACAGTTATCTCAATTACCTTCAATGCCATTGTTTTTATTTCAAGGGTGTGCTGAAATGTATTGCCCTGAATTTATTATCTAAAAACTCTTAAGGTTTGTTTAAATAAAACAAATGTTGTTAACATTCTACACCATTATTCATAACATCTGTATAGGTACTTCTTTCCAAACATAGTTACCCTGGAAATGAACACATTTCTCCCAACAAGAGACCAGTTTGTTGATACCATCACTGTAGAATGTTTCACTCTGTTGACAGAGCCACAACCTGTCCTCTGCTTGTACCAGTTTGTTACTATCAAAGTGAAGTCCTTGAAAGTGTTCTTTTCAGTTTTGGAAGCATGACTACAGTAATCAGATTTAGAGACATTGGAGACATTGGAGATGATGAGGCTTGCAAAGATTGGAGTAGCATGGACAGCTGCATCAGACAAGTCTTTTGACTGAGGACCACAATAACAACAACATGAAAATTGGATGGGGCCAAGTCAGAACTCTATAGAGAATGATTGATAACAGTGAACCCAAGATGTCAGGCTGTTGGAGATATTGCAGTGCTCATGTATAGTGTGGTGTTGTCCTGCTGAAGGGCAGGGTGCTCCAAGTGTGGAAAAAGTCTTCAAATTCTAAACTCAATTACAGCATGCTGTTACCATGTACTGACATAGTTACGTTACACACCATGATGTTACATGCTACAATTCAGAGCCTACTACTGGCAGAGGGCTGCAAATATGTAGCCATGTAGAATAATGATGTACAATGTTAATAACATTTGTTTTATTTAAAAATCTGTAGGAGTTTTCACATAAAAAATCTGGAGGCATTAATTTTAGCATGCTCTAGTACAGTCAATTGCATAACATCTGCTATCCTTAATGGCATGGCTTCAGCCTTAACAAACTCACCCAGACACTTAAATGGTGAATTTCAGCTGCATCATTTTCATTATCGCTATCAGCAGTGTTTCTACTAAGTGACTATCACAACAACAATAGTCAAATATATGTTCCCATGTTGCACTCCATATATCCCTCATCCCATACACATTATACCCGTCTTTTTTTCACAGTTTTTCTTCTGACTTCCTTCTTACAGTGACTTCTTCAATTGTAACACCCAAACATTTTGTTTGTATTAACTGGACTCCTGCCTTGTATTCACCAACTGCAACATTAAAACTGCACCAGGGCACAGCATAAAAAGTCACATGCGGTAGTACTAGACTTATCGGTATCAAACTTAACTGAACTAACATCATCATCATCTTATGACACTGACCACATTTCACATGAGACATCCCACTGCAGCAAAACCCACACAACAGCCCAGTCAACAACCACACACAACCTTATCCCAAATATAACCCCAAGAATGACATTGCTCTAGGCTGCCATGTAAAATGCATGTATATGAATACATGAAATTTTGTTGTAGTACATCACAAACCACACTTTTATATGATTCTGACCTGATACTATATTCCTAAACCCCAAACTCCCATATTCTGAAATATGAAAATATACCCCCAACCTAAACACATCCAACCCTATGCTCCTAAAAGATTCTATAATCCAGAACTTCCTTAAGTCCTTATTTCCACTTTCTCCTATCATAAATTATGTGCAAAAACATTTAGTCCTGTCTCTTAATTCTCCACATCCCTAACAATCACAAACATCAAATCCTACAAATCCTCACCACATAAATTAAGCAGGTTGATGCAGATATCACAGCAGATGAACCTAAAGAGGACCTAGAATCCACCCCTGACACATATACAGCAAAAGCTGTATGCAGCCCTAAGAACCATGTACCACATTTGTTGTCCACATTTTCTTAGTATCTTCATCACCCAGTTATCATCATATCACCAATGACATCATGATTTCTCATTCCAGATACCGGTACAAAGTTCAGCCTTTCCAAATCCGAGTACAAATGTACTGTACCTTATAGAGCCTTGTATATAATGAAAATTTAAGCCAAAAATTCAAGGAACCATTCCCCCTTTCCTTACAGCAAGTAAGAAAAAAAACCGCTTTAAAATGTCCCAAATTGCAGTCTTCAACACTTCATTAACACACACAAATGACCCGCACCCAATTACTTCCACAAGTTTTAGGGAAAACTAAGAGTTTATTCAGTGAGGAACATAGAAGGGCAGCAGCCTTTGCCCTCTCCCAGAAAAAAGGCCTTCACAAAATGAATTCACATCTTGCCATGCCAAACATACAAACGTATGAACTAAGTATCAGTTTGAATAATGCCAGAAGGTGTAATGTGTACTGACTAGTAACAATTGTAACTCAAGCCATTTTTAAATTGGTTTATTGATGGGTGGGACTACCATGGTCAATTCCAGAGTAGTGGGAGTTACAGAGCATACCCAAGGTCTTCTGAACTCTCAGGTGGGGAAACACATGTTGTACATGTGATGAACGACCCACTAGTTTTCATATATCAGTTAAATGGCTTGGGTTACATTTGTTACAAGGCAGTACACTTTACACATTCTGGACTTCTTCAAACTAATATTGTGTTAATACATTTGTGCGTCTGGTACTGATTAGACTGTAAAATTATTCAAAACCACAATGATTTCTTGTAAAGGGAATGAAGGAAACATATCGTAAAGCAATATCACATGTCAAAATTCAAGAAACACCTGATAAATTTCTTTAAGTTAGACAGCTGTACCAGTAAATGACAAGCATAATTTTAGATGCAACTTTGTTAGAATTTATATATGTCGTGTCTGCTCTTTTGGACATGTGTGAAAGAACAGATGCCGTATTTCATGCAGAAGCCTTATATGACAATCAATAAAAGGAGTAACAACATTAACTGTTAGTAGGCATTGATATAAATCAATGGAGAAAATTGAAAATTTGAGCAGGACTGGGACTTGAGCCCAGATTTCTCTGGACACCAGATTTCCAACTTAGCCACACACTGCTGATGTAGTGCCCCTGCCCATTACCTTCACTACTCACAGTGATCACTGATTCCCATAGTTGTTCAGAGTTGCCTGTGCATTTGCACTGAAAGTATCATCGGTCTGTCTTATGCTAGTTGTATACAGGGTGTTCCAAAACTGCTGGTCAATATTCAGGAATATGACAGGAATGATCATTCAAAACAAAAAAGTCAGCAAAACATAGTGTCTAAAATGGATACCTTAAGAGCTATGAGCAAGTCTTCATCTTCGACACTGTGAAACAAATCTATTACTGCTAGCTCCTTGCTTTCCTTGTATTGGGAAGTGGTAGTATGGACCAAAACAAGAAAAAAATGCATATGTGCTCTAAAATGCGTACCTTAAAAGTCATGAGTTCTTGTTCATTAGAAGAGTTGTGTTGCAAAGAGCGAAAATGAACAAACGCTCATAGCTCTTAAGGTAAGCATTTTAGGGCACATATTTACTGGACTTTTTTTTTTTTTTTTATCCATACTACCACAGAAAGCAAAGAGCTTGCAGTAGAAGAGATTTGTTTCACAGTGTTGAAGATCAAGAATTGCCCATGTTTACTTGACTATTTTGTTTCGAATGATCATTCCTGTCATATCTCTGAATATTGACTATCACTTTTTAAACACCCTGAATATGAGGTGTCTTGTCTTTTGGACACATCAAAAATCCAACCTTGTTTGTGTACCCACACTGAAAGGATCATTGGGCTGTATTGCCCTGGATAAAGATATGTGGTATCAGTTCTTTTACACATGTCTGAAAGAACAGACACCAGAAACACATCTAGGATGAGATGGCCCAATGATCTTTTCAGAGCAGTTGCACAAACAAGCCTGAATTGCTATGGAAATCAGTGATCACTGTGAGCAGTGAGGCAAATAGGCAGGGACACTACATCAGTGGCTACATTGGAAATTTGGATCTGTCAGTGACATTGTCTGGATGGCAGAGGGTTTCAAGGAGACTGTTTGCAAGAAACTGAAAAATTCAGGTTTGAATCCCAGTCTGGCACAAATTTTCGACTTTGCACATTGCTTTATTTCAATGCCCACTGGCAGTTAGTTTTGTTATTCCTCTGAGTAATTATGTTAGAATTAAATAATATAATCAGAAACTGGATGTGATATATGTCACTGTCTGGTCTGTATTATTTTACAGTTCACAGTTATACAGTTATAGATATCTTAAGGTTTAAGAGCCGTTATCAATAGTGTGTTTTGGTATGGCTTAAGGGAAAGCCATATGAAGCTATGTTGTTAAATTTATGTATAAAGTGTAATAGCATTCTGGATTTTTATGTATATGTCATCATGTTCTTGATTTGCCAATTCTTTGTTGTTATTGGATAAACTATATTATGTGAGAGTGAGTGGAGATACAATGCCATTACGATTTTAAAGCTAGCTCAGCTAGAAGATTGCACTGTTTCACTAGTCATGACTGTTGAAATAAGTTTACTACTCTTCTATAAGGGGCCCTACAATTTAAAATAGTCTTGAAACCATTATGCAAGTTGCTTTTATCAGATCATTGCCTAGGTGAAACAAATTATAAGTGACAAAAAATTATAGGACTGACTGGATATAGAGCACCAGACTTTCGATTTACAGTGAAGCACTTACTCCCTTATGCTATTATATGTTCTTGTAATACAGTCATGTAATTCAAAACATCATTTATTACAGTATTCTGCACAAGGAAATTAAACTGTATGCTACAGATAAACTAATTTTATAAAATATTATTCATAAATAAAGTACAGCATGTGAGTCTGCAATAAATATTGTACTCAAATTTTATCTCAGTCTTCATTGTGCTTCAGTTTCTCACTGCATGGGTGGTAGGTGTTGGGTTGTGACTGGAAGCAGAAATAATGTTCCTCTTTCACCAAACAGAGCCATCCAGTATAAGTAATTTTTTAAAAATCAAAGAAGAAATTGTTATTTAAATTATTTTCAAATTTATTATCAAAGGCACTACAATTTGAAACTTTCTTTCCTTCATAGCTTTTTAGTCAATATATTTTTTTCTTTTGCAAGTTGATAACAGAATGATAAACTGAGGTATGTAAAAATTAATCAAAGTAACTTTTGTCCATCCAGAAATCTGACATAATGTCTACTTTGTCTAGATCACAATTTCATGATCTCTCTTTAAATAACATATTTTCAATGAAACTAAGTATACTGCTGCATTCAGGATATTAAGAACTAAATACTAAATACTAAATTTAAATAAAAGAATTTAAATAAAATCTTCACCATTTTGGAAATTTTTGTATCTTTCCTTAAACATTTCATAGATTGTGAAACAGAAAGCTGCAGTGTGCAATAAATAAGTAGTTCTTTCTTTACTTCAATACGCCCCCCCTCCCCCCAAAAAAAACATGCATATAAAATATGCATGAGAGTATGCTACAATATGAAAGTGTTTGTTTGAATGGTTTGTCAACCCATTTCCTCATATGTTACTCAAAAAACATGGATAATATTTTTAAGATATTTTACTTATCATGAAACATTAAGTATTCTGATGTGAAAGGAAATATCTCTTTAAACTATTTCACAATGAACATTTTGTTTCTAATATTTTATAGATTTAAGGAAATTCACATTATATTTTCTTTAACTTCTACGCAGGTTCTTCTGTTCACCATCTTGAGTATAGGCTCTATTTATTAATTAATCAGGAGTCTTGATTCTTCAATGAACTGTCTGCATATTTTCTTCTTTTGTCAAATCACGTTCAGTATTCCTCTGAAAAATTGTACTAGATTTGAGAATTCTCTTAACAAAAAATCATATACACAGCACATCTTCCTAACATCAGACAAAAGAGTTGCAGAGTAAATAATAATAAACATACAGGTAATTGGCAGACAATATTTCTGGTGTATTATCTCATTTGGATTCTTTAGTTAAGGAACCTTTACCCCCTAGGTTAGTCATCAATCTTTTGCAGAGGAATAGGTCTGCAGTGCAGAGTTGATTGATAATGAGATTAGACAAGAGCACCTTCAAGTGAAGAAAGGAAATTTAACTTGCTTTTGTAATACAAGGTGGGAGTATTAATATGAAATTTGTTACAGGAATAGAGTATAATTAGTTGGAAAATGTGTGCATTCAAAGGGGTGAACATTTCACAGTACAAGCAGATGGAATGGGCATAAAAATTTGTTATGATAAACTAGTTTATTTGATGGGTGGGATAGACACAATCAATTCCAGGTTAATGGGAGGTAGGTTTTGCCAAAGGGCATACCCAGGACCTGAGTCCTGGGGTGGAGAAACGTACGTTGTACATATAATTAATGGCATAACAGTTTCCAGATATTATTAAAAATGGCTTGGGTTAAACTTGTTACTAGTCAGTACACAGTACACATTCCGAGCTTCTTCAAACTGATATTGACTTGATCCATTTTTGTTTTTGTCAGTGATGATTAAACTGTAAAATTATTTTAAACTATAACGGCCTCTTCTAAAGGAAAAATATGGTAAATAGAGTTATAAAACTGTCATAAGCTACATTGCACTATCATAAGTAAATATAGACTATGGTAGTTTTCCTAGTAGCTTTGGTCACTTAATGTAATAAACATTTACACTGCATGTTAGATATGTTGTATATGCATTGGGCGACATTTGAATTTTGATCACTTTGTTTGCATATTTGATCAATCCATTGCTAGTTTCCCTAGGAACTGAAAGCAGTGAACCTCTAGAAACTGAGTGAGGACACACAAAGGGCCACATAACCTATGCAACATTTTTGTTCTCCATAGTTATCCTCCTGTCTACTTACAAACAAACTGTATTTAAAGCAAAACTGAAATTGTCAATGTTTAAGTCTGGTTTTATCCCAAAATTGTTGATATGTAGTGAGAAACAGAGAGATGTGATTGTAAAAATTTAAAAAAATACAGATTTATCATATAATGATAGGAAATGCAATTTCTGAAAAAATATAAACTTAGAAAAAGAAACACAAAAGAGAACCATATTAAACATTTTTCCAACACTTGATCAAGTTGATATTCATCAACAACATTCACACTTCTCAGTAATAACAGAAAACTCTTGCCTTTGATCATGGTGAAGAACATTCTATTGAGTACAATATAACTAGAATAATTATACCATTCCTTTATGTTTATACATGTAAACTGTACTTACATCAAAAGTGATTGCTTTGGTTACATAAAAGCAAAGAAGTTACATGATCAACTAATTTTTATTACCTATAAAACACAATTTATATTTTCTGCGGATATAAAATACTCAGTGGACTAACACTGAATGATATGCAGTTCTGATTATGTGCAAAATAAAGAGAAGTCATCAACTCCCAGTTTCTCTTCCACACATTCATCTATGTTTCTTTCCCTACCAATGCTACCAATACTGTCAGTAATCCTACCCTTTATTACATCATTTATGTACTGTACCAAAACTACAAAACTGTAGTTTTGGTAGAGTGCAACTCTAATTGTAAAAAAAGAGCATTTGGCAAAATATAAAAAATCCTTGTAAATTTCTTCTAGTTAGACACCTGTACTAGGAAATGACAAGTATAATTTTAGATGCAACTGTGTTAGAATGTAGTAATATAATCAAAACCTGGATATATCCTGCACACCATAGAATCACTAAATAAGCGATCATTAACAGTTGCATACCAATTGGGAGGGGGGGGGGGGGGGGGAAATGTCTGTAACTGACCCCAACGAAGTTTTTAGGCTAAAACTCCCTGTGGTGTTTAGTAGTTTATTTAATAAATACATGACATTTATCGTAATTATAATTGCTACAATCGACAATAAGAACAGCTTTTGAACTACACTCATTGTTGAGTTATAGTGATTGTTATAACTGAAGGTGTAGCAGGTCAACAATCACCACTCACAGTCAACCGGTAAACAGTGTGGTGAGTGGAAGGTAATATCTTTGTGGCATTTGACAGAATGTACAAGAAGATGAAATTGACAGATGACAAAATTAGAAATTTGCTTGAGAGGTCAGACAATGAGTTTAGTGGCGAACTATCCAAAAGATCAAGCAGCGAAACTGAAGATGTAGTCATGGAAATTCCGGATCAAGTAGTTTCTCACAGCAGCGAATCGGATGAAAGTGAACAGCGTAAGTACGGATTTTTATTACTTTTTGCAGATATTTTGGAGTATATTAGGATGTGTGTCTCGGTAGAGTGCTTAGTTTGCTAGTGTTTGGTTATGTTTTCATATTTTTATAGATATTCAACCAACAAGAAGGCAACCCAGGCCGAAAGCACAAATTGATCAACTTGAAAAAGACATGGTGGTCCTGTCAAATATGATATGGAAGAGAAGCCCTTACATAAATCAAAGGAGGAGGTCTGTTGCTAATGTAATGAGAACCCCAAAAGGAACTAAGCCAGGGATAAAACGTGATACACCAGTAAAACTTTTCTCATGTACTTCGATGATAACATCCTGGATAACATTTTGATGTGTACCAATCAAAAGCTTCGAAATCTTAGGGAATAATCTGAAGATATTTTCATAAAAAATTCGAAAGCATTTGAAAGGGAGGAAACTGTGTCAGCAATTGGAATTCTATTGAACTGTGGAGTCCATTGACAGAACAAGGACAGTTATGTGATATATTTAGTAAAGAAAACTATCCGATGTACCGAGCTTCATTTTTGGAGCATAGACTGAGGCGCTTACTGAAGTGCTTGCGTTTTGATGATACTCTACCTCGAGCAGCTAGAAAACAGACTGAAAAATTTTCTCCTATCAAGGATGTATGTAACACAATAGTTAGTAAATTTCCTGAGTTTTTAATCCTAGTGAGTCAGTCACAGTGGATGAAGAACTTTTGACCTCCCATGGGGGATGCCCATTCAGGCTGTGGCAACTATCGACTCTATGAGTGATATATCTCTGCCACAGCAGGCTCTCTGACCCATGCGGACTTATTGTGCGCCGCCATATTGCTTTCCATTCTGTTGTGTGATGCCGACTGTATAAGATGTTGTAAATATTTTCGCATAATAAAGTTGTATTAATGTAAGTTGGTGTGTTATTTAATGATCGCCGCCGCTCCGCATATCAGGAATAACCACATTGGTGACCCCGATCTGTTTTAGTTCAATTCGCGAGTGCTATTAACAGTGATTTGTATTGTGCTACAAACAATGTTTCAACAACCGTTCAGTCCCTGTGATGCGACTTCTCAGACGCAGTTTTTCAAAGTGGAAAGCGAATCCATTCCGAAAATCACGCCGCAGTTTCAGTGCCAAAGCGAACTCTGCTGTCAACCGGATTTTAACCTACGTGACCCCAAGATAAACTCAATGGTTCCCGGTTGGCCGCCGCAGCATGTTCCCGTACCTACGGCTGCCTCACGACTGTCGGACTGCATTCTGCTTATCGACATCCCAGCACTGCCAGCACCTGCCGTTCCCGCTCATCTGCTGCTTCAATACATGATGCCTGCTCTACAGCCACAGACTACGCAACTCTCCACGGACATCTTACAACTGCTCAGTTCCTTCTCTAAATCCTCGCACAAACGGAAAAATGGCTGACATCAAAATAAGTGTCCAAGGAATAGAAAAGCAACTGGAATCACTCAACAGAGGAAAGTCCACTGGACCTGACAGGATACCAATTCGATTCTACACAGATTACACGAAAGAACTTGCCCCCCTTCTAACAGCCGTGTACCACAAGTCTCTAGAGGAATGAAAGGTTCCAAATGATTGGAAAAGAGCACAGGTACTTCCAATCTTCAAGAACGGTCGTCGAGCAGATGCGCAAAACTATATAGACCTATATATCTGACGTTGATCTGTTGCAGAATTTTAGAACATGTTTTTTGTTCGCGTATCATTTCGTTTTTGGAAACCCAGAATCTACTCTGTAGGAATGAACATGGATTCCGGAAACAGCGATCGTGTGAGACCCAACTCACTTTATTTGTTCATGAGCATTAGAAAATTGTAGCGAAATACAGGAAGATCTGCAGCGGATAGCCACTTGGTGCAGGGAGTGGCAACTGACCATTAACATAGATAAATGTAATGTATTGAGAATACATAGAAAGAAGGATCCTTTATTGTATGATTATATGATAGTGGAAGAAACACTGGTATCAGTTCCTTCTGTAAAATATCTGGGAGTATGTGTGCGGAACGATTTGAAGTGGAATGATCACATAAAATAAAGGAATGATCACATAAAATTAAAAGTTGGTAAGGCCGGTACCAGGTTGAGATTCATTGGGAGAGTCCTTAGAAAATGTAGTCCATCAACAAAGGAGGTGGCTTACAAAACACTCGTTCGACCTATACTTCAGTATTGCTCTTCAGTGTGGGATCCGTACCAGATCGGGTTGCCAGAGGAGATAGAGAAGATCCAAAGAAGAGCGGCGCGTTTCGTCACAGGGTTATTTGGTAAGCGTGATAGCGTTACGGAGATGTTTAGCAAACTCAAGTGGCGGACTCTGCAAGAGAGGCGCTCTGAATCGCCTTGTAGCTTGCTCGCCAGGTTTCGATTGTTGTTTTGGGGAAAGAGACTAAACTACGAGGTCATCGGTCTCATCGGTTTTAGGGAAGGACGGGGAAGGAAGTCGGCCATGCCCTTTCAAAGGAACCATCCCGGCATTTGCCTGGAGCGATTTAGGGAAATCACGGAAAACCTAAATCAGGATGGCTGGACGCGGGATTGAACCGTCGTCCTCCCGAATGCGAGTCCAGTGTGCTAACCACTGCGCCACCTCGCTCGGTGCCAGGTTTCGAGAGGGTGCGTTTCTGGATGAGGTATCGAATATATTGCTTCCCCCTACTTATACCTCCCGAGGAGATCACGAATGTAAAATTAGAGACATTCGAGCGCGCACGGAGGCTTTCAGACAGTCGTTCTTCCCGCAAACCATCCGCGACTGGAACAGAAAAGGGAGGTAATGACAGTGGCACGTAAAGTGCCCTCCGCCACACACCGTTGGGTGGCTTGCGGAGTATAAATGTACATGTAGATGTAGATGTAGATGTATGATGCACCCGCGTCTCCCGCGCGCCATCCCGGATCCGGTTTGTCTTCCGCACGTTTTCCCGACGGTTTCGTACGTCTCTGCTGTGTCATTTTCAACGGCGCCCGCTACACTCCCGAACCCGTAGTTAACAGCTCCCGCATGCCTACCGCCCACGCCCGCGGCGGCACCAGCCGCCCCACTCGTGCTGGTCCACAATGTTTCATCGACTTACGCGCCGGGTTCTTTCGCTGGCAAACACCGGTCGCGTGCTCACCAGTTCGAACTGCACCTGCTTCCACGGTACTGGAGAGTCTTCTGCACCCAACCATGCCCCACCAGCCGGGGCCCCAGCAACTGTACCTGCCTACAGTATGCAATTGAACTCACATGTCAAGACCGAATTCTCTTCTTGCACTCCTGCTGCTTGTAAATAGTGTGGTTTAGTTGCTAATAACCAGATTAGTACAGCTACTGTGTGCCAGTCTCCTGGTGCCTACAATCCCGATTTGGCACCACTCTACACTGCTACACCGTCTGCACCTCCAAGTAGTGTGTTCGCTGCACCGACCATTCCTCAGTACCTCACGCATAGCAGATTCCCAAAACTGCCAAACCTACAAACGGAGAACCCTAAGACATGGTCTGCATTAGTGGATAAAATGTTGGACATTCACGGCGTCCTAGACGATGGAGCCTGATTTGTGTGCCTTCTTAGTCATATTAGTCTTATTAGTGACCTGCTGCTGTCGCCTCCCGTGTAGAATAAGTACGAATTTGCTAAAGCTTGTACCGTCGAACGCTTATCCCGTCCTCCTGCTGAGTCGATCCAGCGCATTACCCATGACAAACACATCGATGACTGTACGCCATCACAGCTGTGGTGCCACTTACGTGCCCTTGTGGACACAGACTTTGTACCAGACGTCGCACTTTGGACAATTTGGCTGTTTAAACATCCTTCTGTGCTACAACTGCAGCTATTGTCCCATGTCTCTGAGCCCCTTGAAGCATGCCTGCGTATCACCGATCGTGCCTATAGCATCATTCAACACCGGTACCTCCAGCATTCGAGTCCGGCATCCGCCGCCCCCACACATTATGCAGTAACAGAAGCTAAGCCTACCCTCGGCTGCGGCAAGACACGCACCTCGCTGTAAGCGCAAGCAATGGCCTAGCCACCCCGTGGTCGCCCGACTGCACTACCTACTTTTACGTTGCCACCCCAAAGTTCACTGGAGACGGCCGAGCCAGCACCTGAGTACACTCCGGCCGCGCATTTGGCCACCCCACCGCCCAGCCATGCTTCTGCACCACAAGCTGGCTCTCCTTATTGCTGGTTCCACGCTAACTTTGGTGACGTGGCTCACAACTGCAAACCCCGTGCGCTTTCCCAAACACTTATGGCGGGCACCTCTAGGCGCCACGTCCCGCCGCGCTGCCTCACGGCACCTACCGGCATCTCGTCCGACACCTGCCGCACTGTCATCCGCTTCGCGCCTCTTCGTCAATGACATCAACACCGAACTTCGTTTTCTAGTGGACACTGGAGTCGACATTAGTGTTACCTCTCCCTTCCTCGCCCCTAACATAGATCCCTTACCTGCACCACCACTGGTAGCTGCTAACAATTCCGATGCTAGGTTCCTCACATCTCCTGCTTAAATTTGCCCCAGATCAGGTTTTCCCCTGGATATTTTACGTCGCGGAAGTTGATGCACCTGTACTGGGCCTCGATTTTCTTCATCACTATGCCCTCTCCCCTAATCTGCAAGTCGGCTGTCTGACTCACGTCTCTGGTTCAGGTGTTCCTGGTGCGTCACAACATTCCCCCCCTCAGCTCGAAGTTTCTACTGACTGTTCACACTCTGCCCTTTCAGAGTGTATGTCACTTGCTGCAAACCTTTCTTCTGCTCTCTCAGCTTTCTTCCACGAGCGTTCAGAAGTCGATGCATTGCGCACTCAGAATGTAGACCTGTGTGTTCGCATTGACTAAGTCTATGCACAACTGTTGCAGACACAACAGCAGCTTCTACAACTCTGCACACCCGCTCTTGCAATCGTGGACACGCCTCCTCAGCCTGGTCATTGTTCTGCAGCTGTGATCCCATTAACGGTTCGGCCAGCCTCTGTCCCTACCCCTCTTGCCCCTACCCACCCTGCCACTACGCCCCCTTCCACAACCCCCCCCCCCCCGCCACTACCCCTCCTGCCACTACCCCCCATGCCCCTACCCCCTCTGCTTCTCCCACGTTTTTGCGTGCAATTGCCAATGGCACGTGCCACAGAATAAACAGAAGGACCCCCTGTGCGGCATAAGGCGCGCCGCCTAAACACGCAGAAACTTCGCCGTGCTAAAGACATTGTTAAAGATCTTTTGGATTCCAACATTCTCCGTCAATCTGATAGTAACTGGTCGTCACCAATCCATCTCGTGCCAAAGAAGGACGGTACTTTCCGCCTCTGTGGTGACTACCGTACTCTTAACGCACGCACTACCATCGATAACTACCCTATCCCCCACATTCAAGATTTCACCCAGATGTTGCATGGTTCCCAAATCTTCTCCATTCTCAATTGTAGCAAAGCATGTCATCCGATTCCCATGTTCCCTGATGACATCCCCAAGACAGCCATAATCACTCCATTTGGCCTCTTCGAGTACTGTTCCATGCCATATGGTCTCAAAAACGCCGCACAGACATGGCAACACTTCATCGACGTACTGTTGTTTGACCTCCCTTTCGCCTATGCCTACTTAGACAATATACTGATTTTTTCTCCCTCACCTGAGGAACACACTCTTCATCTTTCCAGAGTCCTTGCACTGCTCGCTGCCAATGGAGTGGAGATCAATCACGAGAAGTCTCAGCTTAGCAGTCGTGAGGTCGCCTTCTTAGGTCACACAGTCACGGCCGAGGGCGTCCGCCCTACCGCCTCTCGGATTGAACTCATACTTAGCCTCCCTTCAGCAGAGGACTTCGCTGAACTTTTCTAGGCATGGTGAACTACTACAGGAGCCACCTGCACCATGCTGCGTCTATCGAGATCCCTCTGACCGACGCTCTGGCGGGTAAGGATACTGAAGGCAAACGCAAACTCGTTTGGACACTGGAGATGGCCGATTCATTCAAAAATCTCAAAACCGCCCTCTCTAAAGCTGTCACACTCGCTCACCCCGCTCCTGACGCACCCATTTCTATTACAGCTGATGCGAGCGACACTGCAATTGGTGCGGTCCTTCGGCAACATGTATTGGATACCCCCCAACCCCTCCGTTTCTTCTCCAAGAAATTAACCAAATCACAGTCCAAATGGTCCGCTTTCGACCATGCACTCCTCGCCTTGTATGAGGTGGTCAAATATTTCAGAGCCGATGTCGAGGGTCGCATGGTCACGATTTATACAGAACACAGACCCTTGGCAGATGCAATCCGTAACCTCTCATGCGATCTCCCCCCACGACACTTCCACCATATGGATTTCATATTCCACTGATGCACAATATATCCAAGGCGCTGACAATATAGTCACTGACTACCTGTCTTGCGTCAACATCATCACTACCCCACTTGACCTTACTCGCCTGCCCCGCCGGCAAACCGAATACCCCGATATTCGTGCCTTGCAACAAGACACAACCTCTTCCCTAAACCTGGACCAACGTGCATTCCCCAGCACCACAGAACCGGTCTGGTGTGATGTTTCCACTGTTAGCCCCCGCCCTCTTGTACCCGCAGCTCTCAGCCGCTCTGTTTTTGATGCACTCCACAACCTAGCTCACCCAGGCATCAAAGCCTCCACCAGATTGGTCACGGAAAGGTACGTCTGGTCCCTTGTTAAACATGATTGTAGGATGTGGGCTCGCGCCTGCATACCGTGTCAGAGAGCTAAAGTGGGCCGCCATGCACTTCCTCCGCCAGGCACTTTCGACATACCTAAAGGACGTCTACGACATGCCCATATTGATATTGTAGGTCCCCTCCCTCCCTCCAAGGGCTTTCGATATATCCTGTCCATTATTCATAGGGTCACTAGATGGGTCGAGACAGTTCCTTTGGAAGATATTTCGGCTGAGTCTGTGGCTCGGGCCTTCATTGCCACTTGGATTTCACGATTCGGAAGCCCTACCTCACTGATCACCGACCAAGGTAGGCAGTTTGAATCACAGCTGTTCGCCTCCCTCTGTTTGTACTGTGGCGTCGCAAAGTTTCACACAATCGCTTATCACCCCCAGGCCAATGGACTTGTAGAGCGCTGGCACCGCACGCTTAAAGCCTCACTTATGGGCCACGGTGGCCAGTGGTCTGACGCTTTCCCCTGGGTTTTGCTAGGCCTCTGCACCGCATACAAAGAGGACTTGTAAGCCTCCCTTGCCGAGATCCTTTATGGGCTGCCTCTGGTTTTACCAGCCGAATTCGTTGAGGAGACGCCACTACCCAGCTCTTCCGAGCTCCCAGCACTCGTCGAGTGCGTGCGAGGGCCCATAGCACTCATCAAACCTCCTTTACCCTCTGCCCACTGTAGGCCTCCTGTGTTCATGCATAAGGAACTGGCCACATGTGAATTTATCATGTTACGTGACGACACAGTACGGACAACCCTGCAGCCCCCATACACTGGTCCGTTTAAAGTCCTGTCCCAAGGCCCTTCCACATTGTCAATACTTAACAATGTCAAACCAGTAACTGTTTCACTCCACCAGGTGAAACCTGCGTGGACCTAGCAGGAGCACTCTGCAAGTGACCCCGACGTACACGACACCTGCCCTCCTTCCCAGGAATCCCATCATGATTTGGACAGGCCCACCACCCCTCCCCCCTTCATCCCCCCTTGCAGCCTACATCACGGGCCGGACGACCCGCGGTTCCACCCCGTTGGCAGAGTGATTATGTCCTAGCTTGAATCGAGCTTACTACACCTACTCCCAAGTGTTGTGTGTGTGATTTCACCATGGACAAGTGCTTTTGTGACCATCAAGTGTCCCACCCCCACCGGGCTGGCACAGGACTTGACGCACCACCATCCTCCGCACTGCAAGGGGGGGGGGGGTCTCTGTGGTGACTATCGACTCTATGAGTGATATATCTCTGCCATAGCAGGCTCTCTGACCTATGCGGACTTCTTGTGCGCCACCATATTGCTTTCCATTCTGTTTTGTGCTGCCGACTGTATAAGATGTAAATATTCTCACATAATAAAGTTGTGTTAATGTATGTTGGTGTGTTATTTAATGATCGCTGCCGCTCCACATATCAGGAATAACCACAAGGATATATATTCCAACAAAACCAGGAAAATGTGGAATAGAGGTGAACCTGTTATGTGATTCAAATATGAAATACTGCTTTGCTGCATATCCCTATGCTGGGAAGCATGCTAATGAAAAGAACCATAACAGTGGCCCTGAAATAGCTAGAAGATTGATTGAAATGTCTAACTTGAATCAATCTGGAAGAAATGTTACCATGGACGGAAAGTTCACTACTGTTCCACTCGCATCTGATCTTTTGAAAGAGAAAACAACTACAGTTGGTACTATTCAAAGTGACAAACTCCATCCTGTTTCTCTAAAAAAGCTACACCGGGAACAATCTGATTTGCCTTTAGTGATGATTACACTTTAGTCAGGTATGTGCCTAAGAATGGAAAGGTTGTTACAGTCTTGTCAACCCAACATCACGATATGAATGTGACGGAAGAGAAGCCAGACATCATCCTGTTCTACAATTGTACAAAGTCAGGAGTGGATACATTCGATAAGCGTGTAAGAATGTACAGCTGTGTCGATGGCCAATGGTGGTGTTTTTCAACTTGATTGACATTACAGCATACAATTCATGTGTGTATTTCAAGATACACACAAGGAATGGACAAAGAATTACCCAGCAAAGAGTTCTGGATGAAAGAAGTACCTGAAAGATCTTGCTCGTGAACTTTGTGACATCAACATGAAAAGACACGCTCAAAATGCTGTAGGCATACACTCAAAATACACTACAGCGTTATCAACTTTTGGGTATGAGTGTAATCAAAATCGAGGTGCTGTGAGCAGAGGAAACAACGTTACAGATCCGCGACAGAAAGTAACACATGTAGCTGTGCATAATTTGTCAAAGAAAGGACACTGTTACTTATGCTCCAGAATCAAAGACAGTAAGTACATGAAGGCTTTCACTTCTTGCAGGAAGTATATCTGCCCTGCATACACCAAGAAAGAAGAAGTAGTTCATATTGTAAAGTGTTCTGGATGTGAATCTGAGTAATCCTTGTAATTGTGAAATTAGTACAAATAAATGTAAAAAAGCTATTTAATTTTTACTAAAAATGTACCAGAAACTCTTTCCCAGTGATAATAATCAACATTTTAATCCTCTAATCTAACTAAATTGTGGAAGTACATAAGTAATGTGATTTATACTAGATAAAGAATGTGTGATGGTTGTGGGGTCAGTCGCTAACCCCTCCCATTGGCGTTGGCCAGTGCAACATACAGCATTGGTATGCAACTTTTAATCAGAAGTTTGATGAACAATAATTCTTTAGATGTGGGGTCTACTGGATGCGAAATGTCTCTGACATTTCTGACCTGTGAATCAGTTTGTCCAGTTTGCTCAGATACAACTTTTGAAATGGAATCTACACCGCTGTACATCATGCCACTTTGAATATGACAAAGAATACTGTCAGAGATAATGGTTGTATTAAGAATATGAAAAAGGCCTGGATCAGACCACTAAGTTATTAAAAAACAAACGAACCTTACCCAATTCTCCTTTCACATTTCATGTAGCAATAATCCATTGTGATAGTGGAGTTATAAGTCTGCATCTGCAACTGATTGGGTGATTGGGCAGTGTGAGCATGTGTGTGTGTGTGTGTGTGTGTGTGTGTGTGTGTGTGTGTGTGATGTGAAGGACTCAGGTCCAGTTATGGGTATTGCTGTGGAACAATTCAAGGTGTGGTAAGCTGACAACAGTGGAGAGAGCAGTGTTCTGACCCCAGGCCACTCCATACCTAAAGTTCCCATTGCCTTTTCTGTAAAAGTGCAGCACTGCTGTACGACAGATTGGTGTCTGGTTGAGTAGCCCACATCTCTCAGAGTGCAGTAGAGAGGTGTTAGAGTTAAATTGGTGGGACTATTATTGATGTATTGGATAGTCTGTATTTCCACAATGTTTCACCTGATAATATGTTCTTGTTACTGAACCCAGGGTGTATCTTGATTATCACAATTATATTGGTCTCCATGGTTGTCATTCATATGCTATTTCTTTATATTTTCAGTATCTATATAAATAAGATGTTCTCTGAAATATCTCTACTACTACAACCATTTGTGAGACTATAGAACTAATATTAATCTGTGATAATCAAATAAAATTATTCTGTTTACCCATTTCATTCTTAACTGACAAACCAACATGCAGTCCATTTGAGCACAGGGCTATGTTTACAAGATGGTAAGACATGCTCACTAGAATTGGGCGAAAAGAAATACACATTTCTTACTTTGTGGACTGTTTTATCTACTAACAAAACCATTGTAGCTCTATTTGTCACACTTGTGTGGTATACTGAAAAAATCCTTGCAGGTATTTCACTTTTAACTAGTGGTTATTTGTTGGTTTCTTGAAACTAAGATAATTTTTGAAAGATATAAGGGGTAATCAAAGAGTTTCCATTTGAGGGCATTGCTCTAGGGTATATGCAACATAGCAAGACTATGATGTAGATATATGAGTACAAAATGTAGGAAAAGGATTAGTGTTTCTTTCTGATGTGCATGCAGTAAATGCAGAAACATGAATTGCGGTTACATTATTACCAAATGTGTCCAAGTATTTCCAATTAGTTGTTATTCTTTTCTTAGCTGCCAAAGGACAAACACCAGAAGACATCCATCAGAGGATAACGAATGTGTATGGGGCAGCATGTCTGTGGAAAACCACTATTGTGGAATGCTGCACCAAATTACATGATGCTGCTTCATTTAAACACACATCCCTATATTTCAAATGTGATAATGCAGAAGTTACTCCTACTTAAGTGTGGAACACATGCACTTGCCCTATAGTTCTGTCCTCTCCCCATGTGATTATAATACCCGTGGTCCCTTAATAAAGGCCTAGAAGGGTTCAGTGGTTCCTGCCAGATGAGGATGTGTAGCAGGCAGTTACAGACTTCTCCACACAGCATGACATGGTGTTTTACCAAACAGGTATCTTCAGCATGGTGCACTGGTAGGATGATTACCTCAGTCCTCAGGGTGGTTTTGCCTGAATGGCATATCAATTCCAGACTGCATGTCATTAGAACAGAAACTTCTTGATCACCCCTTATTTCATAATATCATAAGAAACATATAAAGTATTTATGCAGCTCAGGATATGAAATACACTACAAGTTTTCTGATGTCTGAAATTTATTGAGTTTGTACAGTCTGGAGACAATGAAAACATGTGTAAAAGATATGAAACCTGTATGAGAATAATTGTAATGTATCATATGAGGTATACAAAGCACTGATAATATTTTCTGCTTATTAAGGTCATTTTCACCCTTTTGGAAGATCTGTGTAAGTGAAATGATACAGTAATAATTTTCTCTTGTTTTCACAATAAACTTTTAGTTCTCACATTTGAGCTGCTTATCAAGTCAGAACAAGGCAATGACCTAGAACTTAAAAAACCATAACATGATACATGAAGTTGTGTGGTTTCAAACTGACTTTTTGGTTACTGTTCCCATTGAATACATAAATAGGATATTGAAACCATTTATATCCTACATGTCCAAACCAGGAGTCATGATTAATGTCATCAATATGGATGAAATATTACTGCATACACAAACAATTTTACACTGCACATTAGTGGCTCATTCTCTACTGCAGTGGCAGTAAACTAGGTAGAATATACTATGTTGTGTATACCGCTCATTCCCAACTGTATCAGCAAAGCAAAACTGTAGAAATGAATCTTATGACCCTTGCAGAATTATCTAATGCCCACATTCATACATAAACAGTACTGATAATTTTTAAAGTCACTATAGACCTATGACTACAATAGTGAACAGAAATCTGAGAGCAACCCATTCTCATTTATAAATGATAAGAAAATGCATATTAGCCTAACTCCACAAGCCAAGTGAATCAATGAACATGAGAAAATTAAAACTAAATTCTAAGTGGAGGTGGCAGGATCATTTCACAAAGCTGTAAACATATGTACACAGTCTCATATAAAGCTTTGACTGAAAGAACATCCAAAACTTACCATTTAAGATCACATACTGATTGGCATAAGGAACACAGTCAACAGATGTGTCTGGTCATGTTTTTTTAATATTGGTATCTAGAGGAACATATTTTTTTGTGATCATATAGTGTGTTTACATTCAAATTCTGTATTTATTTCCAAATGAAACTTAGTGCAACATAATTTCAAACTGACTCCAAATCTATGTTTATAGTGCTGTATGACACTCAAACTTTGTAATTAGCCATGTCTTTGTAAACTATCTATTTCATATTTGTGTGTGCAAGCACACTATCAAGCAGTGAACAAATCCTAGAAAATAAATAAATAACCCTCTTGTGTCATGGCACGCAATAATTTTTATACTGTCTTAATATTATATACTTACGATTATAAGGAATAGCTTTCATGAACTATAAAACTGATGGAGAGTAGGTAGAAGTTAAGAGATTAATCACGACTCATTCTGGGCAGAAATGGGATACTGAAGTGGTGAGACATGATGAGACGCGTTTGAAGTTCGATATAGATGTAGATTCTGCAATAAGAATTACCAGAGTAGGTAATTCAGTTAAAGATGAGTGGGTATGTCTAAAAAGAGCAAACATTTGTACTAGGGAGGTAAGTGGGTAGAAACCTAGAGTAAAAAAAGAAACACTTCAGTTGATTGACAAAAGGAAGAAGTCAAAAATGTTCAGTGAAAGACAGAAGGAATTAAATAAATAGGAAGTGCATGGAAGACATGGAGAATGGCTGTAGGAAACATGTGAAAAAATCGAAAAAGAAATGACCATCGGGAGGATTAATTCAGCGTACGGAAAAGTCAAAACAGCCATAGGTGAAATTAAATGCATGGGCAGTAGCTAGTAAAGGTTTCTCAGGCTTCCAGCCACGTCAAGTGGATATATAATGCGAAGAGGATAAATTATGAAGTGGAAGGTAGGACAGTGAACTACTGTGAACAGTTCAGTGACAGGCTTGTTGTCATCAGAACCGACCAGAAAAACATGTGGTTCCTGAAGAGGGGCACCAGCCTTTCCAGTAGTTGTAGGGGAAACAGCCTGGATGATTGAATGATCTGGCCTTGTAACAATAAGCAAAAAGGCCTTGCTGTGCTGGTACTGTGAATGGCTGAAAGCAAGGGGAACCTACAGTCATAATTTTTCATGAGGGCATGCAGCTTTACTGTATGGTTAAATGACGATGGCATCCTCTTGGGTACAATATTCCAGAGGTAAAATAGTCCCCTATTCGGATCTCTGGGTGGGGACTACTCAAGAGGACGTCGTTTTCAGGAGAAAGAAAACTGGTGTTCTATGGATCGGAGCATGGAATGTCAGATCCCTTAATCAAGCAGGTAGGTTAGAAAATTTAAAAAGGGAAATGAATGTGCTAAAGTTAGATATAGTGGGAATTAGCAAAGTTCGGTGGCAGGAGGAACAAGACTTTTGGTCAGGTGAATAAATGCTAAAACAAACAGGGGTAATGCAGGAGTAGGTTTAATAATGAATAAAAAAATAGGAGTGCGGGTAAGCTACTACAAACAGCATAGTGAACGCATTATTGTGGCCAAGATAGACACAAAGCCCATGCCTACTACAGTAGTACAAGTTTATATGCCAACTAGCTCTGCAGATGACGAAGAAATTGAAGAAATGTCGATGAGAGAAAAGAGATTATTCAGATAGTGAAGGGAGACAAAAATTTAATAGACATGGGTGACTGGAATTCGATAGCAGGAAAAGGAAGAGAAGGAAACGTAGTAGGTAAATATTGATTGGGGGAAGAAATGAAAGAGGAAGCCACCTGGTAGAATTTTGCACAGAGCATAACTTATTCATAACTAACACTTGGTTCAAAAATCATAAAAGAAGATTGTATAAATGGAAGAAGCCTGGAGACACTGACAGGTTTCAGATATACTATATAATGGTAAGACAGAGATTTAGGAACCAGGTTTTAAGCTGTAAGACATTTCCAGGGGCAGATGTGGACTCTGACCACAATCTATTGGTTACTGTAGATTAAAACTGAAGAAACTGCAAAAAGGTGGGAATTTAAGGAGATGGGACCTGGATAAACTGACTAAAGCAGAGGTTGTAGAGAGTTTCAGTGAGAACATAAGGGAACAATTGACAAGAATGGTGGAAAGAAATACAGTAGAAGAAGAATGGGTAGATTTGAGGGATGAAGTAGTGAAGGCAGCAGAGGATCAAGTAGGTAAAAAGACAAAGGCTCATAGAAATACTGAATTTAATTGATGAAAGAAGAAAATATAAAAATGCAGTAAATGAAGCAGGCAAAAAGGAATACAAACATCTCAAAAATAAGATTGACAGGAAGTGCAAAATGGCTAAGCAGGCATGGCTAGAGGACAAATGTAAGGATGTAGAGGCTTATCTCACTAGGGGTAAGACAGATACTGCCTACAGGAAAATTAAAGAGACCTTTGGAGAAAAGAGAATCACTTGCATGAATATCAAGAGCTCAGATGGAAACCCAGTTCTAAGCAAAGAAGGGAAAGCAGAAAGGTGGAAGGAGTATATAGAGGGTCTATACAAGGCCGATGTACTTGAGGACAATATTATGGAAATGGAAGAGGATGTAGATGAAGATGAAAAGGGAGATATGATACTGCGTGAAGAGTTTGACAGAGCACTGAAGGACCTAAGTCGAAACAAGGCCCTGGGAGTAGACAACATTCCATTACAGCTACTGACAGCCTTGGGAGAGCCAGTCCTGACAAAACTCTACCAACTGGTGAGCAAAATGTATGAGACAGGCGAAATACCCTCAGACTTCAAGAAGAATATAATAATTCCAATCCCAAAGAAAGCAGGTGTTGACAGATGTGAAAATTACCGAACTATCAGTTTAATAAGTCACAGCTGCAAAATACCAACGCAAATTCTTTACAGATGAATGGAAAAACTGGTAGAAGCCGACCTCGGGGAAGATCAGTTTGGATTCCGTAGAAATGTTGGAACACGTGAGGCAATACTGACCCTACGACTTATCTTAGAAGAAAGATTAAGGAAAGGCAGACCTACGTTTCTAGCATTAGTAGGCTTAGAGAAAGCTTTTGACAATATTGACTGGAGTACTCTCTTTCAAATTCTGAAGGTGGCAGGGGTAAAATACTATGAGCTAAAGGCTTTTTACAATTTCTACAGAAACCAGAAGGCAGTTATAAGAGTTGAGGGGCATGAAAGGGAAGCAGTGGTTGGGAAGGGAGTGAGACAGGCTTGTAGCCTCTCCCCAATGTTATTCAATCTGTATATTGAGCAAGTAGTAAAGGAAACATAAGAAAAATTAGGAGTAGGTATCAAAATCCATGGAGAAGAAATAAAAACTTTGAGGTTTGCCGATGACACTGTAATTCTGTCAGAGACAGTAAATGACTTGGAAGAGCAGTTGAACGGAATGGACAGTGTCTTGAAAGGAGGGTATAAGATTAACATCAACAAAAGCTGAACAAGGATAATGGAATGTAGTCGAATTAAATCGGGTGATGCTGAGGGAATTAGATTAGGAAATGAGACACTTAAAGTAGTAAAGGAGTTTTGCTATTTGGGGAGCAAATTAACATGATGGTTGAAGTAGAGAGAATATAAAATATAGACTGGCAATGGCAAGGAAAGCGTTTCTGAAGAAGAGAAATTTTTTTAACATCGAGTATAGATTTAAGTGTCAGGAAATCATTCCTGAAAGTATTTGTATGGAGTGTAGCCATGTATGGAAGTGAAACATGGACAGTAAATAGTTTGGGCAAGAAGAGAATAGAAGCTTTTGAAATGTGGTGCTACAGAAGAATGCTGAAAATTAGATGGGTAGATCATATAACAAAAGAGGAGGTATTGAATAGAATTGGGGAGAACAGGAGTTTGTGGCACAACTTGATTAGAAGAAAGGATTGGTTAGTAGGACGTGTTCTGAGGCATCAAGGGATCACCAATTTACTATTGGAGGGCAGCGTGGAGGGTAAAAATCGTAGAGGGAGAGTACCTAGAGATGAATACACTAAGCAGATTCAGAATGATGTAGGCTGCATTACGTACTGGGAGATGAAGAAGCTTGCACAGGATAGAGTAGCATGGAGAGCTGCAACAAACCAGTCTCAGGACTGAAGACCACAACAACAACAAAACTGATGTATGATTAATGTTGTTTATTTCTTAGTAACTGGATATATATATATCATAAATGTCAACTGTAATGAGTTATCCTTTTCTTTTAAAATACTACTGACAAACTCAGAATACAGTTTTACAGAGTTGCTGAAAGAAGACAACATTCAGCGTATCATAAAATAAAGACTAGAACTATGGTGGACTAGGAATACAAATTGGTATATTTAAATATTAAAATATAAAGCACTTATTGGCAGAAAGTAGATATCTAAATCATACAACAATACATTAAAAAGCCACTTACTTTTTATTTTGCCTGTCAAAAGGTATTCTATTGTTGACGCTGCACACCTCTGATATTTGTTTTTATTGTGAAATTCATTATTTTTATATGTGCTTTCCTACTTTTCTTTATAAAACTGTACTTCATTCCATATACATTTAGTGAAAAATGGCATCAAGTGGTTTAATATCATAAACAAATACTAGTTATCAATTGCCATATAGTTTTCATAAAATGTGAGAGTAATGCATACAAATTGTCTAACAATTAATAGACCAGTTGTGACAATTAATAAAGAAGAAACTTCAGTAACTTGTGCAGTGATGTGTGAGCATGATGAAAGCCACTGCTGTGCCTTAAAAAGCACTGTAAAATTTTCATTGCCATGTGAAATGTACGTAAAGAATACAGATATAATTAAATGCTACATGACATATCATCACAGTATAATTCTGTGTAACAAAACATAGCTTAAGAACATATATCATTACTCAAAGCAGATCACAAACAAATGGATTTTACTAGGTTTCAAATTTTGCACATGTAAGTCTTATGTGAAAGATCTGAAAATGTGCTACAGTCATTTTGTCCATCTCACTTAGGAAAAGTGAGAGTAATATTTCCTTATGGCAGTACAGACATTAGCATATCTGCATTCTTCATATTGAATAGTACCATGATTAAAGCATGAGCAACAACTGGTTCAAAGTCCCAACATTATCCGATGGCAGAAGCTGGCCCAAGCAAGAAGCAGATCCAGTATCGCACAACGGAATTCCTTATCTGACAGACAATTAATACATGGTGCTGCAAGGATAACTGCATCTGATGTACTAATATATAGTTCTTAGGTTTTCAAATAAGTGAGTTCTGCATCTATGTTAATGTCCACTTTCGCACTGTACAAACTGTTATGAAACACATGTAAAAATATTAGAGCCACAATAAATTTATGTACGGAGCACAGCAAGAATGACTGCCTAAATACCCTGTGTGCATTGTCATTATTGTAATCTTATGTTTCCAGTCCCTATCAGAGAGATATGTAGTGGGATGAGGTATGTTCCTATGTTTATCACAGTTTTTGTACAATTTGAAACTAGGTTTTATGGAGATAGTTGACATCAAGAGTCTTCCAGGTTTTTCAAAATTTCTGTGATACTCTCCCTTGAGTCAAACAAACCAGTGACAATTGGTGTTGTTTTTCTTTGTATGCATAATTCCTTCTTAGTCCTATTTGTTATGTCACACACACTTCAACAATATTCTAGGCTATGATGCACAAGTGTACGTAATATACATTACGTATTGATAGTATTTTACCAGTACCCACCAAAAAACTAAAATTTCCCACCTGCTTTAACTACAGTTGAGTCTCTGTTATCATTCTACTTTATATTTTCACAAATTCATCAAGTAATTTACATATTTCAGTGAGATTCACTCCCATTGACATTTATACCTGGTAGAGTTAAAAATTCTTCTAATCTTTTGGACTTCATAGTGAAACAGTTCCCACAGTTGTCAGACACTAATAGTCATACAGGTATTCATGCTTGTATTGTAAATGTAATACTACAAACTAAATTGAAAAAATGAACAAAATATTGAAATAGTTTATTCCTCTCCTTATAGCTGTAATGACACATGTATCAGTAGGATAAAATTATTTTTGCCTCAGGAGGTACCCCAAATGAAAACATCACCAAATAAAATTTTACACACAAAAGGGAATGTCGAATATTTACCTCACAGCTACACCTTCTCCAATGTGGCTGGATATCAATTTTAAATAATGCTGGATGACAGATGTGAGTATCTTGTTCCATGCAGCTTCAACTCTGTGTAAATACTGTAGCAGTTGCTAATATAGAGCTGTTAAGAGCTTAAATTATGCTGCTGGTGAGGATGCTTACTGTGTGTTTGCAGTAAAGATAGTACAAAGAACACTTGATTAAATTTATTGGTATTTTGGAGGAATACAGGGTCACAATTTATTATACAGAGCTGCTACATCTCACAGCTACAGTGTTTCTAATGTAGCAGGGCATCAGGTTGAACTGATCCTGGATGACAGGTAAGGGTATGCTGATCCATGCAGCTTCAGGTCAGTACCACAATTCATTAACTGTAGTGGCTGGTAAGTGGTGTCATGCCAAGCTCTTGGCAACTGGTAACCAGATGTTTTTAATGGGTGAGAAATCTAAGAGCATATCCTGGCCATGGCAACAGTCAACCACCTTACATATTGAGGTAGAATGGGCAATATGCAGTTTTGTTTTACTCAGTTGGAAAATAATGCCATTGAAACATCAAAAATAGAGCACACTGACAAGTCTTAACAAGTCAAAAATTTAATGACTGCTGTCAAAATTACCAGCTACAGGAACTAGAGGTGATCATGTTTGTGCCCAATGGCAACCACTACCACCACACAAGTTTCTGAGTCCATGTGATGATGATGAATGCAGTCTGGGAATGTCTCCTCAGAGTCTTCACACACAGAAACATCCATCATAATGTTGTATGCAGAGCCATGTGGTTACACTCTTATGTACAGTGTTGTCATTGCATGCACTTCTCTTTGTTATGACACTGAGGAAAGCTGCAAAAATGCTTGCCATTTTGACTGTCTGTGATGAGAGGATGACATCACACTGCCTGCATGGATACTTGTTTTGCTGGAAACAGACCATTTCCTGACTCATGGTGTGTGATTTGGCTGGATAGTCATATACAGCTGAGCAAACTTCTGAATAAAGTGGTAAATGACGTGTAAATATTGCAGAACGTTGGAACTAGAGTCAAAACATTAAGATGGCAGTGATCTGTGGGTAATACTATGATAAACATTTCTCTACTTTTCAAGTTACATGAGGAAAAGGGAAGACTTTAGAAATAAACTAGGAGAAAGATAAAACAAAGGACTATCAAAAATTCTTCTGAACAAATACTGGTATCCAAACAATACTTATAGCTATGATCTCACAAGGCATACACAAGCACAGTTACAGAGTTAGTAACATATACAACCGGCATTTGAGAAGAGTTGAGATAAAATCCCTCTGCAGCCAAAGTGATTTAAATTTTGAGAGGATTCCCTACATCACCTAAGACATATACTAAGATGATTCCTTTGTATTGTACAGTGCCAATTTCCCTTCCAAATCTTGCCCAATCAGAGGCTCTTGAACATCATCTGCAATCTGGGATGTTAAGGTCTACCTAAATTTTCCTGCTTCCTCTGGTCAAATTGGTACTGAAAACTGCTTTATTGTGTCTGTGATTTCTTGAAGTATTAACATTGATTCAACTTCAGTACGGTACTGCCATTCTTCTAGTAGATATCAGCAGTGCTAAACTCTGCTTTCTAGCAAGACGTGGGATTGTTGCATCTTCTTCACAAGTGAATGATTGCAAATTATTGTTGTTAAAAGTTCCACTAATGGAGAATCACTGACACAAGCCAGCACATAACTACATCTGCTGTATATTAGTAAGGCTGCAGTGTCTGTCTAAAACATAACCTTTATCTTAAGAGGTGACATCTGTCAAGGTAATACAGTACAGCAGCGAGCAAGCTTACCAAGATAATTTTGTGTGCTAAAGATGGCCACTTATTGTACACATGGACAGACAAAAAGAGGAAATAAAATAAGCTGTGGAAATTTGCTGTCCTATAAATGATGCAACTGTTTTCGCTGGGGAGGAGAGCATTGGCGTATCGAGCAGAGTGGGGTGAGGGCAAGAATGGCACCTGAACACTCTTCTCCACCAAGGAAAAGAATTTCGGTATCTTCACAAAACGGGATCAAACCCTACCTGGACACACAGGCGGACGTATCAATACAGTGTTAGTTGGAAGAAATGTATATAATGGTTGCTTACTAACAGCAAGTGTAACCACAATCATTTGTTGTAAAATCCCAAAATCATTTCGCCTTGACGGATGGAGAGTGACGAGTCGCAACAAAATAAAAACACTACCACACTGAAATTACAAGAGTAAACAATAATTTGGTGAAATTCATCCTTATTTCTGTGTCAAAAATAACTAACACACGACAAATACAGATTTAAAAGGAAGACTGGAAAACCTCCAAAGAGATGTGTTTTTTTTTTTTCAAAATTTCTAATTTCCATATGAATAATAAGTATATTAAATGCGATAAATACGCTGTAATAATGATTTCACACTGTAACCTAAACACTAGAGCGTTATGCAAGGGGTATTCCTATACATAAAACCCGAAAAATTAAGTTGATATATATAACACCCGGTCATTCCACTTATAACATGTCTACACATCCCTAAATAGGAGACAGCAGTGGGCGAAAGCAATGGGCTAAAACTTCCCTTACATTCAGTTTTCATCACATTTACGCAATTTCGTAATAATTACCAGGAACTTGAACTGTACACTTGGCACATGGCGCTAGATACAAATTTTCATCGGTACTGGGAGTGGCTGACCGTAAAAGTCGAATGAATATATAGATGCATAGACATTTCAGTTAATTATTTCGACTGAATTATCTGCAAATTTTTCATTGTCAGATCTGTAAGTGACGAGGAAAACCCAAGCTGTAGCATAATGGAACGAATTCTCATATCGATCATCATTTTTAATGAGCCAAATTTCCTACAGCCTTCAGTATTTTCTAATTATGCAACTGTGCTTCGATGGCAGCAGTGCGTCAGAACATGCAATTATCTTTACGTACCTGTCACTTTCAGTTTCTTCTCGGCCCAGGGTCCATAAGAAAGTAGTACACATTCTGTAGAATTTTTAATACTAGCCACATTTTCACTATGAAGCGAAGAAGAGCTAGAACTGCTTCTATTAAAGTGTAATCTTCCATGACAGGCCCTCTTCCTTGTCTGTCTGGTAACTCAGTGAGATATGCCGACGTGTTGAAACAATTGGTAGCCGCCTGTGATAGTGTTGGACATCGCATCTCAGAGATGTTAACTCTGCTGTGTGATTGGAGGGTCCGCAGTGGAACGTCAGCTCGCTTACTGGCGCTGCACCGTTCCTTTCGATACGAGATCTTTAATTGTCGGTTTGATCGTGAAACGCTGAAAACTTGGCGCAGTCAGCTAGTTGTAAACGAAAGATATCTTTGGCGATGGTATCGTTACTGAAAAATAAAACAAAAACAGTAATAATGGAGGTAATTCTGTCAGCTTTAGAAGTTAGAGTATCCATAATATATTTGAAGTGGGTGTGCTAGACTGGTCACACAGCCTCACTGCTACGGCGGTCTCGTCTTTATGTTAGCGACATCTTCACACTATGTCAATATCTTAATCTGCACAGTATTTGAACTATATTAGCACAGCACGTTTCAAAACTAGTCATCATAAATTACGAAGTAGATGTTCGTAGAGCAAGGAGAGAATTGATAATCTATCTCTCTCTCTCTCTCTCTCTCTCTCTCTCTCTCACACACACACACACACACACACACACACACTTGTTTGTATTATGCTTCTGGCAGTAGATGAGGACCCGAACTTGGACGAATAATCCGCTACGTAACATCTTATTATATGTGTGGGCATACTGCAGTCACTAATATTTCGTGGCCTTCTAGTAATATAATGTAGGGAAAGTTGTTCCTTTCTCTCCTAGACTTTCTTCACATGGAAGCAATGGCATTTATATTTGGCCTATGTTTCTTCTCATAATTTCCACATGGGGTACTGCTGGTCTGCTGTATATTATTTTTAATGTCATTTAGTTTCTCTTTTTTTCTTAAAAAAAAAAACAGTTCTAGTTTTTGATGGTGTTAGTTTGATTTTCTCCCTAAGGTTTCCTCGTGGTACAACTATATTTTATTTTCCTTGGTGCTGTGTATCGTTAATATCTAACTATGCAAACTTCAGAACCTGAAATAAAAACTTCGCACATTTTTGCACTTCTTGCAACATAACATACATAATATATACTGCGACATTTGATTTCCACATTTATGGAATTTTATCTCCTTTACCGCTTAATTTTTACATAAATAAAGTTTTTCATCTACGTCTACATGACTACTCTGCAATTCACAGTTAAGTTCCTGGCATGGGATTCACCGAACCACCTGCAAGTTATTCCTCTACCTGTCCATTATCGAACAGCGTGCAGGAAAAAACAACACCTAACTAATTTTGTGAAAATATCTCCCGCAACGAAAAACGCGTTTGTATTAGTGATTTTCACCCCAGCTGACGTATCATATTCACGAAACTTTCTCCCTTATTTCACGATAATACAAAACGAATTGACCTTCATTGAACATTGTCCACGTGCTGAACGTCAATTCTATCCGGTGCGATTCCCGTACTGCACAGCAGCACTCCAGAGGAGATTGGACAGGCGTAGTGTGTTCTGCCAGTAAGTCGCAGTGTTTGCTTCGCTTTTTCCACAGCATGAAATATGTGATCGTTCCAGTGTAAGTCATTCGTAATGGCAATTCTTAACTACTATATTTTGTTGAATATACAGCCTTTAGAGTATTGTGATTTATCGTGTAACAGAATTTTAGAGGATTGCTTTTAGTACTTACGTGGATGGCTTCACACTTCCGATATGTAGAGTCAATTGCCACTTTTCAAACCATACAGATACACTATGAGATCAAAAGCATCCGGACACCCCCAAAAACACACGTTTTTCATATTAGATGCATCGTGCTGCCTCCTACTGTCAGGTACTCCATATCAGCGACCTCAGTAGTCATTAGACATCGTGAGAGAGCAGAATGCGAAACTCACGGACTTCGAACGTGGTCAGGTGATTGGGTGTCACTTGTGTCATATTTATTCGGCCGTGGTGGCCGAGCGGCTCTAGGCGCTATAGTCTGGAACCGCGCGACCGCTACGGTCGCAGCTTCGAATCCTGCTTAGGGCATGGATGTGTGTGATGTCCTTAGGTTAGTTAGGTTTAAGTAGTTCTATGTTCTAGGGGACCGATGACCTCAGATGTTAAGTCCCATAGTGCTCAGAGCCATTTGAACCATTTTTTGTGTCATACGTCTGTACGCAATATTTCCACACTCCTAAACATCCCTAGGTCCACTGTTTCCGATGTGATAGTGAAGTGGAAATTTGAAGGGACACATACAGTACAAAAGCCTACACGCTGACCTCGTCTGTTGTCTGACAGAGACCGCTGACAGTTGAAGAGGGTCATAATGTGTAATAGGCAGACATCTGTCCAGACCATCACACAGGAATTCCAAACTGCATCACAATCCACTGCAAGTACCATAACAGTTAGGCGGGAGGTGAGACAACTTGGATTTCATGGTCGAGCGGCTGCTCTTAAACCACAGATCACGCCAGTAAATGCCAAACGACGGCCCGCTTGGTTTAAGGAGCGTAAACATTGGACGACTGGACAGTGGAAAAACATTGTGTGGAGTGACGAATCACGGTACACAATGTGACAATCCGATGGCAGGGTGTGGGTATCGCGAATGCCTGGTGAACGTCATCTGCCAACGTGTGTAGAGCCAACAGTAAAATACGGAGGCGGTGGTGTTACGGTGTGATCGTGTTTTTCATGGAGGGGGCTTGCACCCCTCCTTGTTTTGCTTGGCACTATCACAGCATGGGCCTTTAAACATCTTCTTGCTTCCCACTGTTGAAGAGCAATTCGGGGATGGCGATTGCATCTTTCAACACGGATCGAGCCCCTGTTCATTGTGCACGGCCCGTGGCGGAGCGGTTACACGACAATAACATCCCTTTAATGGACTGGCCTGCACAGAGTCCTGATATGAATCCTATAGAAGGATGTTTTGGAACGTCGACAACGTGCCAGGCCTCACCGACCGACATCGATACCCCTCCTCAGTGCAGCACTCCGTACAGAATGGGCTGTTATTCCTCAAGCAACCTTCCAGTACCTCACTGAACGTATGCTGTCATCAAGGCTAAGGGTGGACCAACACCATATTGAATTCCAGCATTACCGACGGAGGGCGCCACGAACTTGTAAGTCATTTTCAGTCAGGTGTCCGGATACTTTTGATCACGTAGTGTATCTTGTCTAAACCATCTTACAATTATTGAAGGGTCCATAAAATGAAAGAGCTAAGGCCATTTTAACTGAATAGACGCAGTATTTTGCTATTTTCTACGATATTAAGTGGGAAAAACAACGCCAGTCATACTGCCAATGAGCTTTGAAAAAAAACTGTACAGGGAAAGACAGAGCTCATTCCATATCAAACACAGAAAAAAAACGCTTCATACATTAAGTGCCGGTCTTTGAAGTAAGTATTGATATAGGTTGCAGCCCTGACAAAGAGTTATGGTCAAACACTGTATATCTTCTGTGCACTGTTGGCACATTAAGCTTTGTGTACATGTCCTTATTAACGCACTAACGTTTCGGGAATTTTGTGAAAAAACTGGTATGAAAGGTGAGCCACTGACTGGCGCGTGTAGTGGAAGTATGGAAGGAGGTCATCACCTAACGAGGAATAGAAAAAAAAGGAAAAAAATGGTCGCTTATGTCAGGTAAATAGAAGGATTAACTGATGTCTCATGAGATGCGAGAAAACTGCTTTGTACGTTACAATGTTTTGAAAACGTATCTGAGGAGACAAGACAAAGTATTTTAAAAGATTTCAACGTACAGGAATCCGTAAATTTGCAGCATCCTTATCTATGTGGCTTCATTTTTGTACTTCCAACACAGCGTAGATTGTCTATGAAAGGTGACTGTGAAGGAAAGTTTAAGAGTATAGCCTCCAAGTACAGAGTTTGAGGATAAATAGGGGAGGGAGTGAAAGAAGCCAGAGTTTGTCGTAAGACCTTTATGGCAGTGCACGGCGTATTAAAAAATAAGATCCAATATTTAGTCACATCACTTTTGTTCTCCGAATAACCGGGAATGCTCCTATTTATAACAGAGGAAAAAACGGGAACAAGCACTGGAAATTAAGTGGTTAAACAGTATATCGCTTCCTTTCTGAATAGAAGTAGTCATTATGAGTTAAATGATGCAACTAAAGTACACCTCCCTCAGGAACTAGATATAAGCAAAACGCTCGTTTTATTTAAAGAGGTTTACCCAAAATTAAGGCGTCTTATAAACCACGCAGAGATATATCTAATACGAACTTCAATATTCTATTTGGCTGTAATGCACAGATACATATGGCGAAGAATATATAGCCAAAGTGAAATTCCTGGAAATCGAAAAAAAGTGAAGTGAACTAGCAAAACTAAAAAGGTGCTTAGACCCAACAGAAGAATTTGAAAACTTGAAACAATTTTCACCCATTACAAGCCACCACGTTTTCTAAGAGGAAGAATAAACCTATGAAGGAAAGCCGATACAGCATGGTTAAAGAAGTCATATGTATGGATTTTCACAAGAATCTGCCCTTGCCTAACACTACAACTAACACAGTATACTACGAGAGCGTGCTGAAAAGTAATGCCTCCGAATTTTTTTATGTGAAAACTCTTAAAGTTTTTTAAATAAACCAAACATTATTAACGTTCTACATCTCTATTCTTCATGTCTACATCTTGCAGCCCTCTGCCGCTAGAGGAGTGATAGCGCAACAGACGGTGTGCAGCGTAACAATGTCGGTGTGTGAGAAGCAGCATGCTGTAATCGAGTTTCGAATTGGAAGAATTCGCCCTGAAATATAGAGCAACCTCTTCGCCAGCATGGCAATGCTAGAACACAAACGAGCGCTGAGACATCTCCAACATTCTGACTCCTTGGGTTCACTGTCTTCGATCGTCCTTCACACAGTCCCGACTTGGCTCCATCCGAATTTCATATGTTCCTAAAAATTAAAGAACACCTTCGAGGACCTCACTTTGATTGGAAAAGAGCACAGGTAGTTCCAGTTTTCAAGAAAGGTCGTCGAGCAGACGCACAAAACTATAGGCCTATGTCTCTGACATCGACCTGTTGTAGAATTTTAGAACATGTTTTCTGCTCGCGTATCATGCCATTTCTGGAATCCCAGAATCTACTATGTAGGAATCAACATGGATTCCGGAAACAACGATCGTGTGAGACCCAACTCCTTTATTTGTTCATGAGGCCCAGAAAATATTAGATACAGGCTCCCATGTACATGCCATTTTCCTGGACTTCCGCAAGGCTCTCGATACAGTTCCGCACTGTCGCCTGATAAACAAAGTAAGAGCCTAGGGAATATCAGACCAGCTGTGTGGCTGGATTGAAGAGTTTTTAGCAAACAGAACACAGCATGTTGTTCTCAATGGAGAGACGTCTACAGACGTTAAAGTAACCTCTGACGTGCCACAGGGGAGTGTTATGGGACCATTGCTATTCACAATATATACAAATGACCTAGTAGATAGTGTCGGAAGTTCTATGCGGCTTTTCGCAGATGATGCTGTAGTATACAGAGAAGTTGCACCATTAGAAAATTGCAGCGAAATGCAGGAAGATCTGCAGCGGGTAGGCACTTGGTGCAGGGAGTGGCAACTGACCCTAAACATAGACAAATTTAATGCATTGCGAATACATAGAAAGAAGGATCCTTTATTGTATGATTATATGATAACGGAACAAACACTGGTAACAGTTACTTCTGTAAAATATCTGGGAGTATGCGTACGGAACGATTTGAAGTGGAATGATCATATAAAATTAATTGTTGGTAAGGCGCGTGCCAGGTTGATATTCATTGTGAGAGTCATTAGAAAATGTAGTCCATCAACAAAGGAGGTGGCTTACAAAACACTCGTTCGACATATACTTGAGTATTGATCATCAGTGTGGGATCCGTTCCAGGTCGGGTTGACAGAGGAGATAGAGAATATCCAAAGAAGAGTGGCACGTTTCGTCACACGCTTATTTGGTAAGCGTGATACCGTTACAGAGATGTTAAGCAAATTCAAGTGGCACACTCTGCAAGAGAGACACTCTGCATTGCAGTGTAGCTTGCTGTCCAGTTTTCGAGAGGGTGCGTTTCTGGATGACGTAGCCATTACATTGCTTCCGCTTACTTATACCTCCCCAGGAGATCACGCATGTAAAATTAGAGAGATTTGAGCGCGCACGGAGGCTTTCCGGCAGCCGTTCTTCCCGCGAACCATACGCGGCTGGAACAGGAAAGGGAGGTAATGACAGCGGCACGTAAAGTGCCCTCCGCCACACACCGTTGAGTGGCTTGCGGAGTATAAATGTAGATGAAGATAGTGATGAAGGGGTGAAAGCAGAGGTGTGGCTGTGGCTCCGTCAACAAAGTCAAACATTCTATAGTGACGGTATCTACAAACCTGCCTCTGATAGGGAGAAATGTGTTCGCCGTTGGGTGACTATGTTGAGAAGTAAATAAGTAAACATGAAGAATAATGTAGTTGAATGTTAATAACGTTTGTTTTAGTTAACAGGTTTTAAGACTTTTCACATAAAAAATTCAGAGGCATTATTTTTCAGTGCATCCTCGTACTTCCAACTGATGATAACCACTTTTACATCCGTAGTAGAAAAGTAATTACATTGATTTACGTGGCACGATGTCCCTCAGGAGGACATGCAACAAACTCCGTCAATGGATGCCAAACGCATTAATTGCTTGCATAAGGGACACAGTTGGAACAACGAGTCGCTGACTTGCTCTTTCTCTTGAATAAATCATCCAATTTTTCTGGAATTGTAATTTTTTGTTTCTATGTATCTGTAGACAGCGTCTACCGATTTCTGTCTTCCGGGCGGGGTGGCCGAGAGGTTCTAGGCGCTACGGCCTGGAACCGCGCGACCGCTACGGTCGCAGGTTCGAATCCTGCCTCGGGCATGTACGTGTGTAATGTCCTTAGGTTAGTTAGGTTTAAGTAGTTCTAAGTTCTAGGGGACTGATGACCTCAGAAGTTAATTCCCATAGTGCTCAGAGCCATTTGAACCATTTTTTTTAAATTTCTGTCCCATTCGGACAATTCAAAATGGTTCAAATGGCTCTGAGCACTATGAGACTTAACATCTATGGCCATCAGTCCCCTAGAACTTAGAACTACTTAAACCTAACTAACCTAAGGACAACACACAACACCCAGTCATCACGAGGCAGAGAAAATGCCTGACCCCGCCGGGAATCGAACTCGGGAACCCAATTCGGACAATTCCTTTGTGGTACGTACTTTTTTACTTTTTTGTCTTAGGGTGCGAGTATCAGCTGTTATAAATTACTCTAGTAATACTTCTTACTTCTTTAGTCTGGACTACTTTAGTAAATTACTTCTTTACTAATATACTGTTTTAGTAACTGTTGGAGAGCTCAGTTTCTATGTAATTCTTTAGTTGTAACTAAAGGAGTAACGAATTTTTGCTACAGAAGCAAGCCATTCCTGCACACTGCTGGCACGTGCATTACGTTCCCTCTCAGAAAATATTGATTGTCGGCAGACATTATTGCATCACCCTTTGCGTAATTTATGTCCATCGCTACAATTTTAGAAGCTAGAAAATATTATTAAAATTGAATTACTAAAATTGAAAAATCTAAATCCTATAGTATTAATTAATGATAAGATCTGTGTATTATGAAAAATAAACGTGCTATTAATGGATGAATGTATTGTTAACCCAGCCATCTATAGCTAACAACTTCCATTGTTGGTTGGTGACACGTATTAATTTAAATGCGAGCTTGAGATACGAGCTAGCATCAACATGGAGGTAGCCAAGAAATGTTCAAAAAACATACCAGAAAATGAAAATGAGCGGTTTGCTGAAATAATGAAAAAGTACATAACTACTATTGAATCTAAAAAGCACGATGTCAACATGCTAAAAAGGAAAATGGATGCTTGGGAAAAAATACACGTTGAATACAACGCAGAAGCTCTTACACAAAGATCACAAGAGCAGCTTAAAGTAATTTGGAAGGTCATGAAAGCGAAAGCAAAGGAAATGAAAGCTAAGTGTAATCGAGAATAATTTCAAACTGACAGTAGCGTAGGTGAGACGAAGATCGACGATATAAGCCAGCCGGCTCGGGTGGATGAGCGGTTCTAGGCGCTACAGTCTGGAACAGGATTCGAACCTGCGACCACAGTCGTCGCGCGGTTCCGGACTGATTGGCCTAGAACCGCTTGGCCACCGCGGCCGGCGAAGAAAAGAGAGACTCACACAAAGTAATAAATACGTGCCAAAATGAAATTCGAAAAACTGAGAAAAGAAACCCATCCGAAAGATTTACTGTACAGTGTGGCCACAAAGCTCCGTGACCCCCCATAAGTAATATAAATCCCTAAAGTTGAATAAATAACTTGAACAGCATTTCCTTAGAAGAGTTGTCTTGAAATACGAACCATATAGAGTTGCGCGTCACCCAAGGAGATCTATGAGGCAGGACCCTCCGAATCGTAGCTGAGATGAACATTGCTGATTTCAGGTCTTCTTCCATCTGTTTAAGCAGAATCAAGAAATCATATAGTATAGGAAGTCACAAGACCACGAAGTAAAAGTATAGAGGACATGCCATTAATTCATAGGTGACGTGAAGACGAAGCTTGCCGTTACCCCAACATCTGCTGTGTCTAACGATGACAGTCACGTTTCGTGAAAGAAATGTGAACTAGTAGGACTTTATCATTTCGAAGCGAAAAAGACAGTGTCTGTTGTGCAGTCGACTAATCCTACGACAGATTTATAAACGACAATGACAGTTATAAGTATGAGTCGATCAACATTTGTGCAACTTTAAATCTGTCTTCAGGGACCTCAAGGCCTATCAGTATGCGGTAGTACAAAGTATGCTCGGTATACAATACAATAAGCAGAACAACGGTCAGGACTGTTGCTTACTCCGCCTCAGTTCTGTCTAAATGAAACTAATAATTACTGTGACGTGTCTGAAAGCAATAATTTTTCTTTTGTCACTTTTGCCTGGTGCAAGGGAAATGTTTGTTGTCGTCTTTCAAACAACACTTCGCTTTACTGTGGCGAGTACGGGGAATAAACAAGAAACTGTTTCGTTGATACTACAATATATATTATTCAAAAATTATCATAAGAACTGTCCTACAGAGATTACAATAAGATGTTGTATGTGTAAGGAGTATGTCATTTCAATAAACTAATTTCCTTCATTACCCAGTCGGAGATTCCTAAACTATGAGTTCCGTGTTCCATCCAGCTAGTCTTCTCCTTTCGTCTCTAACAGGCAGAACTCGTGCCTCTTGTGTAGTACGTCTAAACCGCTAGCTGGACTCGAGAACAGTTCTGCGCCGAGTGTAACACATTTTAGCAGTAATTTGTTTAACTCAGCTGTGTTGTCGAAGAGGACTGCCCAGGCTTAGCAGTTCGGATCAAGGAAAGCTGCAGACCTTGTAATCAGCAAGCGTGGCTTTCCCAAAGCGTGTTTACTATGGTTGTCCTGAATCATTTCCGAGAGGATATCAGAACGTTCGCCTAAGCAGTGCTGTTGCTGAATCTCTTAGTAACAGCGATTGAATCATAAAAATTGTTCAATCACTAACCCTTCATCTGCGAGCGACGTATTAAGGTTGTTTCCGTAAGCGCATGCAAAAATTTAACAGTAGATAGAGGATGCGCCACTGAACAATTTAAGGTAGGGAATCCGGAGTCGGGGAAGTAAGGAGATAATAAGATTAAAATCACATTACTGTGCACTTCTTTTGTTTACATTAGATAGAATTAACTGAAAATACCATCACTGACGCAATGAACGTACCATTTGTACTGTATCTTACAAAATGTGCTTAAACTGACGTCCATCAACCGCAATGCAAGCTGCAACACGTTCCAGCACCTCTTCAAAATCGCGTGTGCAAGTGGTCCTCGTGTTGCCAGTTCCCTCGTTTCTTCTTTCCAATGAACCAGTCTCGCACGACATTCGTCGATGGAGAGAAATAAACACTCGTCGTGACGGATTATGCCTGTTAGGAACTCGTTCCCTATACTGCCTTTCAGCAGTGAGAGCACTGCAATGTACTTCCCCATACACAAGGTGCATGTCAGTGAGTTCTGCGAAACTGTACCGGTACAGCTCCATCGTTTTGGACTTCACATCTCTGAGTAGCACTGAGTAATGAATGGATCTATCGTAAATTCATAGAACGTTCTGTCATGGGACAACGTAAATACGATACAACAGAGCCATCTTATGGACAAGTTAAGTAAACAAAACCTGCGTCATGACTTTAGAGTAATCAGGCTTGCCGGCCGGAGTGGCTGTGCGGTTCTAGGCGCTACAGTCTGGAACTGAGCGACCGCTACGTTCGCAGGTTCGAATCCTGCCTCGGGCATGGATGTGTGTGATGTCCTTAGGTTAGTTAGGTTTAATTAGTTCTAGGTTCTAGGCGACTGATGACCTCAGAAGTTAAGTCGCATAGTGCTGAGAGCCATTTGAACCATTTTTTTAATCAGGCTTGTTGTCCTTGTTTCCTTGCAGGAAGCAAAGAATGTACATATAAATAAACAGCAAATACGTGTAAACTTGTACGCATGTTAGTTGTAGTTGCAAATAAGCTGGAAAACAGTAATTCTAGACAAAGTGGTAGACAAGTTACTTAAGTATTTCTTTAAGCTGGCTTCTCCGACCGCAGGTTCCTAACCTCAGATTGTTCAGTGGAGCATGTTACATTTCTGCACGCTCTTACGGAAACACGGTCATTGTGCTTCCAGTGCTGATGCCTTATACAGTATGTGTGACAGGAGCTGAGCGTGCCAGCTGTACTAACGTCGGATATATGCGTTTCGAGGTTTTCTTAGTATATACACGCTATAAAACACACGTTATGTGTGACAAATTGGTACACCAAGTCCATCTCTCTTCCACTACTTTCACGAATGAAGAATAAATGCAGTAGGTACAGTTCACACGAACAGGAATAGTACGCAAAGACTCGAAGCCAAGCTACGAAGAGGTGAGATAGAATTCAGGTGAAGAGACACTGTGATGGCTTTGAACTGGTATGACCAAAGAGACGTACGTATGTTGTCGACATACCATATGACTCCAATGAAATCTGTTGTGAAAAATGGACCGCCAAACTAACACAAACATTGAAATTAAAATGTGAATTGAATTGCAAGTAGACTATGGATGTAGTGGACACATATGGCATACTACTTAACTCAACGTAATATGCTCGCAAAACACTGAAATATTAGAAAAACACTTTTTTCACTCCTGAGAGTGCTACATTTGGCGTTATTTACAAGATTCGTGCCGGAAAACAAACTTCAGTCATCCAATTTCAACTCAGCCGCGTTCTTGAGATCTTAAAGACATACCACCAAGAAAAGAAAGCATCAGGAGGTAGTAGATCAGGCGAAGAAAATTTATTGGGGCTTCTAGAAAGGCCGGCCATTGTGACCGAGTGGTTCTAGGAGCTTCAGTCCGGAACCGCGCTGCTACTACGGTCATAGGTTCGAATCCTGCCTCGATCATGGATTTGTATCATGTCCTTAGGTTAGTTAGGTTTAAGCAGTTGCCCGCATCTCGTGGTCGTGCGGTAGCGTTCTCGCTTCCCACGCCCGGGTTCCCGGGTTCGATTGCCGGCGGGGTCAGGGACTTTCTCTGCCTCGTGATGGCTGGGTGTTGTGTGCTGTCCTTAGGTTAGTTAGGTTTACTTAGTTCTAAGTTCTACGGGACTGATGACCATAGATGTTAAGTCCCATAGTGCTCAGAGCCATTTTAAGCAGTTGTAAGTCTAGGGGACTGATGATCTCAGATGTTAAGTCCCATTGCGCTTAGAGCCATATGAACCATTTTCTTCGAGAAAGACACTTTCCAAGCACCGTCAGTAAAACAACACTGACTTGTAAGGTTGGTTGTGTTGGGAAGGAGACCAGACAGCGAAGGTATAGGTCTCATCGGATTAGAAAAGGACGGGGAAGGAAGTCGGCCGTGCCCTTGGAAAGGAAGCATCCCGGCATTTGCTTGGAGCGATTAAGGGAAATCACCGAAAACCTAAATAAGGATGGCCGGACGCGGGATTCAACCGTCGTCCTCCCGAATGCGAGTCTAGTGTGTAACCACTGCGCCACCTCGCTCGGTGACTTGTAAGGAGATGTGTTATATGCAGCGTTACTGCTGTAAACAATTTGCCGTGGGACTCTGTGTTGTGCCTATTTCAAATATGCCTATATTACACAAAAAAAACACCTTACTGGTATGTGTTTCCTTGTAGTGTTATCCAGTATTAGGAACATCGACGATAAGGAATATTCAGATCGCAATTTGTTTTAAGAACTTATTGGTGAGAATAAATACGGAAGAACCCGCGATGATAACGCTAAGAGCAGCACTGCTCAGCGCCGTATAGTGCCCAAACGGGCGGTGCTGTTGGGAGCATCCCTACCGCACACGGATGCGCTCAATGTTATGACACACTCACCGGTGAAAGGGCTAATAAACACGAAAATCCACCATTTTCTCCTACTGTTTTCTCTGTTGTTCATCCTCTGTTGCCCATTCCCGTTTCAGTAATTGCTGTATTGAAAGTCCAGATCCAAAAATCTATTTTGCCAGTAATTCACTGGCTGGCAGTAATAAAGCCACTGACTTAAATTGTGATACTGTAGAGGCGCATGGAGCAAAAGAGAAAACTATTACTCAGGATCGTATCATAAAACTTTCATTCTGTTGCAACGGACCTTCGGCTGTTATCTTTAAAGGTCAAAGTGCTATTTGACGACACTAATAAGCTCCTAATCTGTGTCAATGTCGATCTGTTGATAATATTCTTGTACCCACTCGCACCGCCTCCACGAAGAGTGCTAGTGACTGCCGTGAGTTGTTTTTTGAGAAATCATATCACATGTTCTCTTCTGAACCGTAAGTAAACTGTTAAGTGTCGATTCACTTTGCGTCAATTACTGCGCATCGTTCGTAGCTCCCGCGTTAGCGCGCGCCAACAAACTTCGGTTACCTTCGGCCCAGTTCGACCCAAACCGGCACTCTAGCGCCGTCTGCCGTGTGGCGAATAGCAGGAGCCATTCAATCGATTGGAGCCACGGCGCGGATTGCTTCCTTTACATTTCAGGAGCGAATAGATGCGCCAAGGAGTCTTCATCGCTATCCAAACGACGCATACACATTTGACTATTTGTTACAGTTCGGAATGTTATTTAGAAAAGTAAAGACAGATTTATTTTTTCGTGCTTCAGGCAGGTATGACAGAGAATGGTCCTCTGATACACACTAAACAGTTCAAAGCAATGTGGAACTTCAATAGCTGCGTCGGTGCTATGGACTGCCAAATTTGTTAAGTAGGGTTGACGTATCGGTATCAAAACTTAATGTTATGGGATATAGTTTCCCTTCTAATAGAACTAAAACCTTTGCTGTTTGCTTTAATTCCGATTTCTTATGCTCGACTACATTGGCGATATCACACAGGTTTCTTTGTGTATTGAATACACAACTACTCTAATCTTTCTAATGCGTTGCACCATAGTGTGTACCACACACCAGCCGCTACCGTCGTAACCATAAAATATATTTCGTCCATAGTTGTTTGATTCCAAATAGTGAAAGACCGAATCTGTGACAACTGAATCTATGAAGCAACACAATTTAATCGCACCTGTCCGTGTACCGCCAACATAAATCGTTACATATTTATTGAACTTCTGAGATTGGTTTCATTCACAGAATCGATAACCCAGTGTTTTTTACATTAAATCTTAAAAGAATTCCCTTATGACAGTGTTCAATGTATGAACAACATAGACACCAAATGCTTAAATTCTGTAACTGGCTCAGTTTCTTTTGTGTATCTCACATAGTGGGGAAGCTGCGACAGTTTGGATTCTATGACGCGTCTTTAAGACATCTCTCAGTTCACCTGTTTCTTTAGCACGAATGTAACTTTCTTTACTGGAGCGTTACTCAGCTCGTTTAAAGTCACGTCGAATTAATCCCCTCAGAATAAAATACTGTAAGCAACTAAAACTAGCCCGACGTGACTTCGTTATTCAGCTATGTATGTGAGCAATTTTACAGGGTGCAGCAGATACAATGACCTCTTCTAAACTGCGCACCATTGTTGAACACGGCTTCCTACAGAGCTGATGTTGGTACCAATACGTATTGCGGTTCATAGCATTACCAGTCTCTATGAGTCCTTCTATATCGTCGTACCACACATATGGGAAGCGCAAAGGTGCATTGTGTCTTCGTATATCATAGGCGGTTTCGGCTACTACGGACTGCTGGTTTTCTTGTCAGCAGTTGCTACGTCTGAAGTTGCAGAACGATCGCTCTTAGCTATAAATGTCAACATCCAAAGAACAATGAATCCTTTCTCGATGCACCACAGACTCCATTTCTCCCCTAATTTGTCCGTTGGGCTGACATGTCATTGACTAGAAACGTGGGAGATCGCGTCTCTTTACGAATGTGCTGTATTTGTATCCTGAAATCATATTCAAGGAACATCCAAATATTGAGGCAAACAGGATCCGAAAACACGTAAGATACCTATAGGATTCGACGCTTTAACTTTAGGGCTTTCTTTAGCATTGCGTAGTGCCGTGAAATATCCGTTGTTTCATGAATGACGTATCGGTAGTTGTAGTATAACCGAACTTATATCGTTAATTTTTTCGCCGTTGCCTTCTATTCCAAAAACAACGGTATTGTAATTCGAAGAACGCAGGGCAGATTTTTTTGCCTAGCGTATAGTGTTATACTGTAATTAATTGATTTAATAATACTCCAGCATGAAGTTCTAAACAAAAATAAATATTTCAAAGTTCTCAAAAACGAAGTTATTAAATTACTTAGAAGTAACATTTTCGTAATTGATTGTGGAGTGACATTAATCGCGCATACACCACTTGCAAAAAAGCCAAATACCAAAAAGCCATAGTAGCAACATAGTATTAGGAGATAACGGAAGTAATTTCAAATCTACTAGAATGTTATGACCTATCTGAGTTCCAATATTGTTTCAAACAACAATACAGTTGCAAAAAGTAGTCTTCATTTACAGACGACTGCGTAAATTTTTCGTCGTTTCGCATTCAACAACTAGCTCCATATTACATCGAAAGATACAATATACCTTAGGCCCAGTACTGTAATCAAACTATCGTTCTATTAAAAAACGCCGATCATACATCTTTCATTTTCGTATCTCTGATTGTAATGATTGATACTGTTAGTTGCCGCTATCAGTTGTTCCGCTATTCAAATGAAAACGCCGGCACGTTTACCGCTGAAGTTCGGAGGCCTCACAGAGGTCCAAAAACTCGTAGAAATGCCTTATCTGAGGGAGTTTTGTGCTACTTTGTTCACTACGCTGCTTATTTTTGGGACAATATACTTCTATTTTGTATTATTCAGGAACTACAAGATAGCGAGGCAAATTCAATACAAAATGCTCCGAATTAAATATTTGCGAGAGGCAGAGAGGAATTAATACGTTGCTTGTTTATTTCCGAGGTACGTATAAGAAGCTACTATATAAATTGGAGTGCATCTGGCTATGAAGCGTACTGTGTGGAATAGCATATCATACTCAAGATCGAAAGCTGCAAGCATTTTGTGTGATTACTAGAGAAAAGCTACATCTGCGACGTTTCAGTTGGCTACCTTTTCGGCTTTCCTCGTGACTTAGGCCTCATCCGCGATGTGATTTGTATAATAATTACGCAAAATTATTGCTCTTAAGTTTTTTGTGTATCCATTTCATTATTACTCGGCCTTTTAAATCTTACCGTTTGCTATGTCATCATGGATGAACAGAAGTTTTGTTCTGAAGTGTCTGAGCCGCTTGTTTGAGCCGCCAGGTCCCAGTGAAGAGTTGGGTTCATAGATACACAGGGAGACCCAAAAGTCCGTTACCTCTCGAAAATGCAGTAATTCACTGAATAATGTAGGCAGAGAGGTAAAAATTGACACACTTTCCTGGAATGAGACAATGTTGTATGCATCTACATTATATAGTGCATGGCATATAATAAAGGAACATGTATTGATACAGTTACATTCTTGAGTACTTTGCACATTTTTGTGTGAGTAATACATTTGTTTTTCTTCTTGCAATATGCATATTGGATGTAGGCTGATGACAGTACCGTGAAATGGTCAGCAAAATGTGAGGCCGATGTTTCAGTTTATCACTGCTGTCTGCTGTATGTTCTGCATTCAGTCCAAGGCTTCTTTCACTAGATGCTAAAAACATCAGATAAATATTGAAGGTGTACATCATTAAATCAGGAGGGAAAATATGCAATGACTAAAAGAAAGCATCAGCTGGCAAAACTCTTCCTGAGGCATCAAGAAATAGTCAGTTTCATTATGGAGGGAAGTGTAGGAGGTAAAAATTATAGATGAAGACCATGATTTGACTACAATTAACTAATTCAAGTGGACGTAGGTTGCAATAGGTATGCATAGATGAAAATACTTGCGCTAGATAGACTGGTGTGGTGAGCTGCATCAAACCAGTCTTCAAAGTAAAGACCATGATGAAAAAATCTTATTTGAGAAAATTATATAGTCTCTGATAATATTTTAGGTACATAATCACTTTAATTCTTGCTTGCACAGCCAATTACAAATGACTGAATTTGATCTCTGTCTGCATAACCATAAAATGGATGACAAAAAAAGTAAAGCACTCAAAAGACATGGTCAGATGTCAGTGTTACTTTGTACATGTTCATGATATCACCAGGTATGTAAATTATTAGCACAGCAATACTCTGTGATAGGTGGAGTGCATTAATGTTCTCATGTTTAATGTTGTTAGCATGACTGTTAGGGTATATAGGGAGTATGAACACCATAAATAGTCGATTGATCACTGTGAAGGATACAGAGATGCTGCATACTCATCTGAGACAGCATTATCAGCACTTCACACAGTTTGAAAAGGACCTTACTGTGGAAGTCCATTTGGCCAGCTAGTTGAATTGTGCAATCATCAAAGGTTTGTGGGGCATTTGAATGTGACAATGGCCCAATATTAGACTGTATGATAATGTGGGGGCGGGCACACTCATCAGCGAGGTTTCATGTGACCATATCTAACAACCACAGAAGAGGATAGCTGCATAGTGCACCAAGCGCATCGTAATCCTTTCACATCTGTACCTACCATCTGACAGCAGGAAATGGACTGTGTGTGACTTTCTTTGTCATCCCACACCATTGGGTGGAGGTTTTCACTAGCCACACTACAGAACTATTTTGCCATAAGCCGCTGTTAATACCACAAAAATCTGATGCGTAGAGTGTCACTGTGTTCATGCAGCACAGACTACTGACAAATGGTGTCACATTGTGTTCAGCAATGAATTGCGGTTCTACATTATCCTGGATTCCCATTGTCGGTGAGTATTGTAATGATGTGGCGAGGGATATCATTCTTCCATGCCTTGGAGAGGCACAACAGTGTTACTCCTGGTGTCATTATGTGGGACGCCATTGTTATGACTTCAGGTCATAGCTGTTAGTGATCAAGGGAATTTGGTCAGTACGGTATGTCGTGGACATCCTGTAAGATCATGTCTTACGTCTCATGTGATAGTATCACAATACCATTTCTTTGGCAGAATAATGCTTATCTGCAAATGACACAGGCCTCAAGGTACTGTCTGTGTGATGGTGAGGTACTCGCATGGACAGCAGGAACCCATGTGTGGGACCAGCTCGGCCATTAATCTTTCCCCATGCCAGTATTCAGGATATCAATGACCACTTAGAACAGTTGTGAGCCAGCTTGCCATTGGAGAGATAGAATGGTTTTATGACACCTTCCCAACTGAATCAGTGCGTGCAGCCAGGCCAGAGGAGCTGAACTGTCATACTGATAAGGGGGCTCATACCGCCAAGATCTTTGTAAATTTGACTCATTTTCATAATCACTAAAATAATTTCACATGCTCTCGTAACCCATAAAGTTTCATTTTTTATCCTCCTCCCATTTTTTCTCAGGCAATACTCATTACTTCAGATTATGTGTTTGGACTGTATTAATTCCAGTCTGTAATGAACTAAATGATTCTTCAAACTGCCATCATAAATAATTTTCTGCACTGAGAAGATAAATGCTCTGATCCATTTTCTATTTTGATCTGAATATGTTAATCAATAATTTTATTTCCTGGTAAGTGTTATTTTACAAAAAAAAATTATTATTTTGTTCTTTGCAATATCCTTTAAAAATAAAATGTGGTGACATCCTTCCTTATTTCAGAAAACCTGTCCTACAAAATGTCTGTATGGATGACTAATGTAGCCAGGAGAGACTTTAGGCTAATGAAGAGAATACAACAGTTTACTACAAGCAAAGGAAGTTGTTTCATTAAATACCATATGGGTTAAACATTTAACTGCTGGATGCACTATAAATAAATTTTGATGCTGAATCAAGCATATGTTTCTTATGAGATGTTGACTGTGTTTCCATTTAGTTTCTATTTATGTGTTTACATATATACAAAATGTTATTATGAAGTACAACATTGCAGTTTTTACTAATGCATATGCTACAAATAGATCAAATTAGCACTTCTAACACCACTTTCATATAAAATGCAAAATATAGTGGCTATGTATATATTCATATATAAAAGAAATGTTCATATAAAACAAACTTGAGATATAGTTAACAAAAGATTCACTGCTGAATGTAGCATATATTTCCTTTACAATGGTCATTGCATTTGCATTCAGTGCATATTTACATGTTTATGTATAAATGAAATGTTCATATGAAATACTATGTTAATCATTTAACTGTTCTATGTAGAATAAGCCTACATATGTAGAATTAGTGTATTTAATGCATTTTGCTTCTAAATTGTTATACTGTATTTGCATTCAGTACATGTGTATGTGTCCTTATACGAATTTAGTGTTCATATAAAGTAAAACGTAAGGTATATTTTGCACTTCTAACTCTTGAACACTCTACAATTAATTTTCATTCCTCAGTCTAGCGCGTATATCCTTCAAAATGGTTGTTGTGTTTGCATTCAATGCATGTTTGCGTGCTTATATATAGAGGAAATATTCATATAAATTACAGAATTAGCCTACATAATATACAAAATATATTAAATCAACACATATAATACATATAGTACATATTTCTTAGAATCCATCCACTGTATTTGCATCATTGTATATGCAGGTGTTCATATACAAGGGATATATTTGTATGAAGTTAAATTTCACTAGTAAATAAAATACAAATAAACTTCTGTTAAGAAACTGCCGTACAAATATCTTTGATATTATTAACTCTTTATTTTCAATGTATCAATGAGTCTTTAATGTTATGTGGTGAGAATGTAAATCAGTTTATCATATGAACAACCCCATTTCCTCAAATTGCAATTCTTATATCACTGGATGCAGGACTGATTGAAGGTTATGATTTCATCTGATACTTTCAGCATTTAAAGTTATGCTACTTTAAAATTACTGTGTGTGAAATGACTGACATGACCAGCTTAGTAAATATAAATTGAATTTTTTTTAACCAGATATAGCATAGCAATGAGTGTTATGAGAGACATTAAAGAGAGATAAAAGTCACTCATAATTTACTCATTACTCAGTGAGAGCTGTAAGCATCATGTTGTTATTCATCATGTATGGTGATTATGGAACTTCACTATGACTTTCTCCACAGGAAACTGGCTGAAGGGTATATTGTAAGCTGAACAGAGATGTACATTGTACGATAAACAGAATTCCTTGGATTATTCTTATCAGCTTCACCTGTTGTTGCCTCCCCCCCCCCCCCCCTTATGTTTCCAAGGTGGACTGCATTTAGCGTACAGCATATTGTAAGAACACCCCCCCCCCTTCCTCCCAAAACAGACACACACACCAAAGTCCATTATGCATTAGGCAAGCTACAATGAAATCATAAACAATAGTGAATCTATGTAAAGTTACTACATATAGTCACTAATTCTGTGTATATAATTAATACACAGGAGAGATAAAAGAGAATTATGATGGTATCATGCACAACATCCCATACTCTAAACAATATCTTGCAGGGTATAGAACTGAAAGCCATATAAACGTAAAGCACTATGATCCAGTTCATAAACATGAGTCCCGTAACCTGGTTATTGCACCACCTCTCCCACTGGTAGTGGCTGAATGTGCATCAGAAGTGTGCCAAGGAGATAGATGTAGAACATGATTTTGCAACTTAATACATTCAAACAGCATTTACAAGGGAGGTGTGTGGGACATTATGTCAGAAGGCAATTTCATAGCTTTCACATAAAGGGCCAACATTACTTTTACATTCACTGTGATCCAACAGGTAACTTTGAGTTTGTTTTCAAATGACAGTTTTATGAGATTATTACTAGCAGTTTTGATGCTGTGAGACTTTCCTTACTATGCTTAGCTGCAGTTAGCTGAAAGTCTCACTGTGATCCATTCTTACTTACTTCCTTTCAGACATTAGTAATTATGCAAATTGGTAAAACACATAATACTGGGTGCTTTTCAATATCTCTGTCAGTGGTTGTTGATTTGGCCATCTTCATACTATTAATTGGTTTTATTATCAATGTGGTTGTGTCATTGCTATTGTAAGCTTTAAAGATATGTTTGTATGCTGCAAAATTCCATATATTTTTGCTGACTTAATCCTATACTACTCAATTAGCTACATAACTCTCATTATTCATGCATCTGACTGTTGTGTATCTCATCTGCAGGAAGATATTACTGCATTCTCAATCAGTTTTCCTCATGGGACTGATTCTTTGTTGTGTGGATACTGTATGAGAGAAAAGTAGTCATTCTATATTTAGTGACATGATATGTTCTTTGCACTTCATTTATGGGTGGAAGATGCATATACGCTCCTGCCTAAAGTTTACTCAAACATAGGGACTGATGACCTCAGCATTTTGATCCCATAAGGTCTTAACACAAACTTTGAAATTTTACTTAAACAAATTTTACCCTCTCTAATTTATTCTCTTTAATGCCATGGAAGTAGTATGTGAAGAACAGCAGGTTGTTCTAAGATACCAAAGTGAAATTTTTGTTAAAATACTTTAGGGGATTTTAGTTGTATAACTGGTGCTCTATTGTACCCATTCAACACTCCAGCTTTTCCTTCTACATTTAAAGAAAAACTTTACAATGGACCAGCCATGTCAACATAGATGTGTAATACAGCTTTGATCTGAAATTTAAATGCAGCATAAAAAAGTACTGCAAAACAAGGTTGAAGCCCTTCAAGAATTACACAATTCTGTAGCCAAGGAAGGTGGCTGGAATGAATAAGACATACATGCACTGTCCTTATTAGATAACTGTAGCTGTAGTAAAGATTGACTTATAATTGAATTGTTGCTAATGAATTACAGTTTCTGTTAGGTTTCCAAGATAAACAGGGTAACTTTACCTTATAATGCAGTATTAATTAATTAAATGTAATCTATGGTAAGTAGTAGTTGTGTGAAGTCACTTGCAAATATTCATGCACAGTCTGGTGAGACATCTGGGAGATTGTGATTATTCATATCAGAATACCTTTCACTAATATGGTCGCTTGTAGCTAATTAAAACCATTACTTCTAAAGAAAACATGACATACAGAATGGCAGGGGAAAATGAAGAAATAGTACCTACACAGAATTTGCACCCTTTTCTAAGATTCATCACTTAAAACTGCAATACTATACTTAAATAGTTAAATGCTATTTACATAAATAAGTTGGGAAGTTAATTCTGGAGGACTGAATGTCATAAATTAGTGTCCAGTCAATGAACTTCTATAATTTTCTAAACAGCTTGGTCCTATGCTAAGGATTTCTCTCAGTACCATAGTAAGATAAAAATTTTACTCTAGCAAACATATATTTTTCATCCCTCAGGTATTAATGTGCTTATTGATTAATATTGATCATATACCAGTGTACCAATACCACTTTTGCTATGTTGTACAGTAATGACTTTTGTTAGAATGGATCTATACATCTCATGACTTACTTATGTGTAATGCTTATCATGCAGTGAAACATTTAACTCCACCACCATTGATTGAGTAAATAATCAGTACTCTGTCTGTCCTTCAAAGCTGAGCATAGCTACTCCATAATGTCTGCTTATAAATAGAGTTGGAGCAGTGCATTAAGATAATGTTATCTGGGTGAAAGACAAATTTGTTAGACAAGAACAGTATATTGTAGGATCGACTTCCTTACTTGAAATGTTCACATAATTCTTGTTCATAATTTAGACTCTAAGAGTAATTGTGTAATTGATGGAGTTTGATTAAGTGCCAGCCAACAGAACCTATTTCATAATCAACCTTTTAAAGTCTTTAATACAACGACTAAGCCCAATGCAAACCATAATGTATAAATACAAGTTGCTTTCCATGAAAAGTGAAGAATCATACAGCAGTTAATAATAATTGTAATTCCTGGTCAGTTACAATAGTTTGTTTTAATATCTCTTGTGCCACTGTAGGTTTAATTTCTTTGTGATAACTCACATTAGATATCAGAAACTACACTCACTGCAGATTTTCTCCCTACATATCGTTAGTGAAATATGGCCACAATTATTTATGCTACCATTAGCTCTTTGAATCTTACTCCTCTGGGCATTTGTTGTACAGGCAGTTTTCTTTTGGAGTGACCATCGTAGTAGACAAAGTGTCAGATTCAGGTGCTTTTACACTCAGAGTGTGACAAGAACCAATGTTATCTGCAGAAGAACAGTGTAAGTTATATAAGAACAGAAACATATTTAATAACCCATGATGGGTGGAGCAGTGAGAACGTAAAAAGCAGTCTGGCACTGATATAAAGGACATTCCTGGCTAAGAGAAATCTACTAGTATCAAACATAGGTCTTAATTTGAAGGATAAATTTCTGAGACTGTATTCTTGGAGCACAGTATTGTATGGTAGTGAAACATGGACTGTGGGAAAACTGGAACAGAAAAGCATCAAAGCAGTTGAAATGTTTTGTTACAGAAGAACATTATAAATTAGGTGGACTGATAAGATAAGGAATGAGGAGGTTATCCAAAAAATTAGTGAGGAAAGGAATATATGGAAAATACTGACAAGAAGAATGGACAAGATGATGGAACATCTGTTAAGACATCATGGAATAAAACTTTGTGGCAGATTAAAACTGTGTGCCAGACCGAGACTCGAACTCGGGACCATTGCCTTTCACAGGCGAGTGCTTTACCGACTGAGCTACCCAAGCACGACTCACGCCCTGCCCTCACAGCTTTACTTCTGCTAGTACCTCGTCTCCTACCTTCCAAACTTTACAGAAGCTCTCCTGCGAATCTTGCAGAACTAGCACTCCTGAAAGAAAGGATATTGCGGAGGTGTGGCTTAGCCACAGCCTGGGGGATGTTTGCAGAATGAGATTTTCACTCTGCAGTGGAGTGTGCGCTTGTATGAAACTTCCTGGCAGATTTGTTCTGCAAGGTTTGCAGGAGAGCTTCTGTAAAGTTTGGAAGGTAGGAGACGAGGTACTGGCAGAAGTAAAGCTGTGAGGACAGGGCGTGAGTCATGCTTTGGTAGCTCAGTAGGTAGAGCACTTGCCCACGAAAGGCAATGGTCCTGAGTTCAAGTCTCGGTCTGGCACACACTTTTAATCTGCCAGGAATTTCATATCAGTGCACACTCCGCTGCGGAGTGAAAATCTCATTCATCATGGAATAACTTCCACATCACTACAGGGATTGTACAGGATAGAAGCGGTAGAGGAAGACAGAGATTGGAATACACCCAAAAAATAATTGAGGACATAGGTTGCAGTTACTACTCTGAGATGAAAAGGCTGGTACAGGAGAGGAATTCATGGTGCACCATGTCAGACCAGTCAGGAGACTGATGACTAAAAAAATTTTTCTTGGAATCACTGTAATAAAATCATGAACTCTCTCAGCCCATGAAGTTTTGTTCCTTTTTCTCATCCCCTTCTGGGTGATTCACTTATCTGTCAGCCATAATACATGAAAAAGAAATTGAGGAATTTAAGGAAAAGTTGTGTAATGTAGACTGGAAATATGTGCTGCTTGGCATTCATGAAAAATATAATGTGTTCTGTAACATAATCATAGGCTACTTTAAAAACTTCTTTTCTAAGAAATTAACCAGTGGTGACACAAATGTTGACAGGGTTTAATAACATTAAACTTGTGCAGTAAAATTTTATGTAAAGTCATCAGTGCATCAGAATGAGTTTAACATCAACAAAAAAATAACTTCCTTCAGTAATAAAATAAGAACTGCTAATGCGTCAGGATTGGCCAGGACGGGAAAGCTGTAGGCACCCATAAAGAAAAAATATTTTTATATGTGTGAAAGTTTAATGCTGTAAACAGGCAGGCCTCAAGAAACCACCGAGACTGCAGGGCAGGAGAGGAGGGTGTCTGGTTGGTTTGGAAGCTGCCAGCAGAAGAGAGTGAATGGTGTATCCACTCCCGGCAGCTGGCCGTGGTTCCACCCCCACTTGTTCTGTAGTGTTACCTCACCAGCAACATGTGAGTTTAGCTGCTGATGGTTCAACACGTGAGTTTGAGGGTGGTACTATCCAGTTTTGGGCAACGTAAATGAGACGCTGCAACTTACCGCCGAGAAGAAGGTATAGACGAACATCAAGTGAAAAATAAAAATAAAATTTTTATACTAGTAAACACATTTAGTAACGACCCCCACGGTACACTCTTTTCCCCTCCACAGGAGTGAAGCATGGGGGGATGGTAAACTGATAGTTACTAAGGGGCTCCTGTGAAGGAAGGCCTTACATAATTTTAACAATACATTTTGATTATTTGTGTTTTTGTGTTAGATTTGTATTAAAAAATGACAATAATTAGGTGATGAATGCTTGCTTGACAAAATCTGGATGACGGCGGACTATGCAGCAGTGGTGAGGGAAGCTGCGAGTAGTGTGCTGTTTGCAGCGATCGGCTGTTGGCGGTGGCAGTGGTGGAGGCCACTGACTGCGGCAGGTAGCAGCACGCAACCTCCACCGGAGCGTATAAGCGGTGGGTTGCAGAAGGGTTGATACACAGATCAAGAGGGGGAGGGTGGAAGTGGTTAACACTGGTGGAGCATTTCACACACATATTTCATTGCTCACATGTAAAGGAGGGCCATGCCTTTTCTTTTGGGTAGATTTTACTTATTTACTATTCCTTTCTACTCACCATTACCTTTTACTGACTACTACGGTATGAGGGCAGCAAGGAAAACTCTTGCTCCCATTTCACAACTTAACATGGTATTCCCCAGGAGATTGCTGTTCAGGGACAACAGAAGGGGGTGACTGAAGTTACGCAAAAAGTCCTTTTCTAAACGATACTCATAGTGATAAACCAATAAAGATAATTTATAAAGGGCTATATACAGAACTAGGACAAGTGTGCAAACACCTCCTCAGGAGGGGTAGTGATATTACAGAGACAGCTTTTAAATAGTGAACTGCTACCATTAAGTACGACACGGTAGGGCTGGGTTGCTCAAAAGTATTCGTAACAGAGTTGTACTCTATATAACACTCTCTGTACATTGTCACTCAAAACTTATATAATGAATGAGGAATAAATCATATGAAAGTTAGAATTAATTACAGCAGACAAGACGAAGAATAAGGAGGAAGTGGTAGTGTTCGGGGACGTGACTGGCTTAACGCAAGTTGACAGCTGTGCCAGTCCGCATGTTTGCATCATGCTCTGCTTAGAGTAAGCGTTCACTGTTAGCATAACATGTAATTTAAATGGCTCCAAAGCTTTGTATCAACTGGAAACTTGCTGCATGGTAAAGTGAATCATGCCTAATGGTTTTGCTCTGACCTCAGGGTGGCAGCATAAAACACACCATTTAACATCACCTACAACAACACACACAGGAACTCTTGCCTGTACACAAATCAACTTACAGGAGTAAAACAAATCAATTCTTTTCCATCACCAACAAAACTTCACTGCCCTCTGGGGGTCAACAGCCAGAAGTCATCTGGTAATGTCGTGCATTGAGTTAACCAATCAAGGAACTACCACTTACAAAAAACAGAAGGCATGGACAGAAAAAGAATAAATAGTTGGGGAAGATTCCAAAGAACTACAGGGATAGACATTAGTAGCAATGGGGTAGTAAGGGGCTGAGGGGGGTATGGTCGTGCTTACTAGTCATCTAGCTTGGAAAGGGTGCAACAATAAGGGGTTGCATTAATAAATGGCTGCAATCAATCTGTAGGTGGAATTCACTGTATGTAGTGGTTTCATAAATGATTCGCTGAATCAGAAGCTTTAGTACTGGATGTTGGGGAAAAAAAGAGATTTGACCAATGGGAAAAAGTGTGTTGCATTTAATGCGGAGTTTGTTCTGGGTATATTCGTGTACAGCCGTCCACGATTGCAATGCCAGGTCACCCGACATACTGCCAGTTAGGCCGAGAGGCCAACCTATGGCAAACCGGGAAGGTGTTCACATTAAAGTGTAAGGAATGGAATATAATCGAGAACAGGCTCAGGTAATGGGTTTCAGAATAAAATTGATTCAGTGGTGATACCTACTAGTTGAAGGATATGGAGATATGGGAACGGATACACCCACCTACTGGGTGTACCATCACTGAGGAAGTCGGTAACTAGATGGTACAGCCAGGTTTCCATACAAGGAATTGCAATGGGTGGATAGTCTAAGAGCATGATACAGATAGACCTCTGATTACAATAAGTGAATAGCCTAAAAGTGGGTACTTGTATTGGAATGTAAAAGGCTTCCTTTCTCCTTCCTCTGGGGGGAGACAATGACTAACAGATGAAAGAGATAGGTACACGATTGGTTTGCAAAACCGAAAACTGAAAGAATAAACCGATCAGTTGGGCACTCTGTGGGCACTAACTGCAATGTGTAAGGCACACGGCCCTGGAGGAGGGAGGTAGAAAGTAATGGTTGAGGTGGGAAAGAGCAACTCAAAGCAAAGGTAGGAACCCGGTGCAAAGCATGGGCAAGGAAGACATAGGGCGATTACATCTTGAGAGACGGGGGGGGGGGGGGGGGGGGGGGGTTAATTATTACAAAATACATCAATTCCCTGAAGTAACAGGGTGAGTTATGAAAAGAGGGGTGTGAACTACTGCAATAGTGGTCAATAATCTACTGTAGTGTACAATATATTTTCAACTAGTTAGCATGTTACCGCTCTTGGGCGATGACATCATGTCATTGGCACTAATCATTAACAAACAAGTGCTAATTTCAATGGGAGCTTCCATCTTGGAACATAATGGGCGTGTTTGAATAAACAAACGGGTGTCTCTCACTTCCTAAGTGCACGGTGGGGCACTGTACCCAAAAGGTAGTAGCGTCGATTTTCGTGTTCACTTGTAACAACTTCACTTCCTCAATCAATTACTTCATAAGAAGTAGAGTGAATAATAACGAAACATAAATTCATCTGGGTGAACTCTTAAATGTGCAACACACATGTGGGATGCTAACTGATATTCTTCATTTACTTGGGTGAAACTTATTCACATCTCTCCTACCACAATTTCTATCTTGCTTACCGCTCTACAGTGAGAGGGTTGTGTACTTCTTTTCAACTTCAAGGGCGCATTCAACTCATCTCTATTGGGTATTTGATATAACTCAGGTGCTTTACTCACTTCTAAACATACCAGTCCGACTCTGGTCACAAACATGGCACATAATAGGATTTCAGAACCCGTAACCCAAAAAAAGTCATGTATCACGACTTTAGGGGCAGTCTCACATTATGGGAGTATTGTTGTAGTGCAATATATATAAAATCCAGGCTGTAGTGGGTCTTTACATACTGGGGTTGGCGGTGTAAGGTACAAGTACATATTGTACAACACATAAACTATAAAAATACATGCAAGTAAAAACATATGGGATATCAAGGCCGTTCCTGCGCAGTAAAATGATGATGTAATGTTTAAACCTAACATAAAACCATAAGGGAATAAAAATAAAAGAAAAATACAAGTTATTGGTACCAATTATTAACTAGCTATCAACTGACAATGTGTAGTGGGTCGGACTTCGCTCAACACTGTTCAGCATACAAAAGGCATAGAATACAGAGTGGTGAAGCAATTTATCAGACTCTGTACTGGGGAAAACAGGTAGCGTTATGAAACTGGCTGGAGGCAGAAACAGACAGAGGCAACAGAAGCAGGTTTCAAGTTAGTGTTGAGACTGCAGCATTGTGCACGTGTGGTGCTTAGATAGAGGAACAGCTGCGAAGTACGTGTAACACTGACCTAGCCAGGAGTGTTGCATTGTAACTAACCAGTTGCAAAATGTAGTCCATAAAAATTAGTAAGGTTATAGCAGATTTAGTGATTGCTGGGAATAGTATTGACCAATGAAATGATAAAGAAGGGTTGAATAGTCTGTGATGAGCACATAATAGCGAAGACATCTATGAATTTGGAAAAAGAGTTATGAAGGTATGTGAGATTAAATGGAGGGTGGGAGGGTGATACTATTCTTCAGGGGAGGTTTGTAACCACAAAGCGTCACCAAACCAAATGTTGATGTACTGGAAGGCACCCCTTTAATGGCGTGCTTCATTATTGTGGTGTGTTTCCACTTCACGATCCATCAGCTGGGGGTCGTTTGCTTCTAAACTTCCCTTGGAGGTATAGCCTGATTAGGAGATATGTTAGAGGCTTAGGAATGCAAATAAATTAAGGGTTGAAGGATGGAAGAAGTTACGTTTAAAATAGGTATTGCTTAAAAAAAGGTGGTGCCTTTCTGTGCTATGCATTGATAGCGAAGATGGTTCTAGTGTGTGTATCGTAATCTAACGGCTGAAGAAAGATCAGCAGATGGCGAACAGATAGAGGGTCAGGAGAGGGAAGGGGGGGGACTCGGGGGCAACAGCTGTGCGCAGCTAGTGAGACGCCGTGCATCGGTGGAGGGGCGGGGAGATACTGCAGTGTCAGATATGTGTCTCCGCCCTTCTACACAATGTCCGCCATGTGTGCAGCTCCCTGGTTGACAGCACCAGCTGATTTTGACAGGCAGAGTGCACTAGTTCACAATTTTGCAGTAGCAATGTTCAAACGAGAGAGTTACTCAATAAAGTAATGCCCTTATTTGGAATTAACTGTACTAGTACTGAGAGTAGAGCTGCTGTCCAACCACTAGGCGTGTCATAACACATAAATAACATAATCAAAGTAAAATCAATAAAACACTGGTTAGAACTAAGAATTAATTAAGCGGGGCCAGCATTGCAGAACAGGGTGGGCGGGTAAAACTCTGACAGTCTTTTTCAGAGGGGGCTGCTTGGGGACATTTTAGTTATTATAGTAGGGGTAAAATGTTCACTTGCAAAGAGAAAGATCAAAAATAATAAAGTGGTTGCCTGAATCTTGTTACTTTTTCTTTTGATTGATCAAAATGGGAATCTCTTAAGCACAAAATAGCACCTTAGTTTCTAATCTCTAGACAAAAGAGCATATCAGTGTTTGGATCTGAGGGCGTATATAGGGCAAGTTGGGGGCGATGTAACTTCCCATTTACTCCACTTCACAGGGGGATGAGGACCTGCTGAAGGTCCGGCATTTGTCTCAGAAGGTGGGGGGAGAGGCATAGTTCCTGAATAGGGTATTAGCCTATCAAAATGGACGATCACTTTGTGGTCAGGTAGTTGTAATTCTACATTGACAGGAGAAGTGGGCCAAATAATTGAATACGGTCTGTCATACAGGGGGGGTAAGTTTCTTTACTCTTCCTTTCTTTATGCTAGATTTTTTCAGTAAAACCAAATCACCAGTTTTATAGGGGGGGGGGGGGGATGACATTTTTATTGCTTCTGTCTATCTGCCTCCTGGTTGCCTTGTGGTTGTTCCCCTGTACCTTCTTCCAAATGGCCTTAAGGGATGTGTGATCGAATTCCGGAGGTAATTTATCAATCTCAAGGGGAGATTCCATAGGGAGGTGAAACACTATCTCATAAGAGGTATGTTCAGTGGCTTCGTGGAAATGGCTGTTGTACACACTTGCCACATACGGAATGTATCTTTGCCAGTTGTTGTGGGTTGAGTTAACATAATAGGAAAGCATTCATTTTACAGTGTGATGAACATGTTCAATGCAACCATTTGCCTGTGGGTGAAAAGGGATGGTTCTCCATTTTTTAATTCTCAGCAATTTGAAAACTTGGATAAATAAGGCAGACATAAGCTGGTTCCTTGGTCGGTTATAATGGCTTCAGGGCTTCTGAAATGAAGGACAAGATGGTCTACAAAAGTGCATGCTTTGGTTTCAGCTGGCATGTCAGTGATGGGTACCAAAATAAGGTATTGGGAAAAGTGATCAATAATAGAATATATTTACTTCCTTGTGTACTTACTGGAAGTGGCCCGACCACGTATAAAGTGATGAACTGAAAGGGTTTCGATGCCTCAGGAAGAGACTGTAAGGGAATTTTGATTCATGGGGGTGGTGCTCTTTGGGCACAGGGTAGGCAATTTTTTATATACTTGGCAACATCTCTCCATTTCTTGTCCCACCAATACTACACGGAAATGCGGGTGTTTGTGGCTCTTCATACACTATGGCAAGCTTGGATGCTGTTGTGGCACTGGGCAATAATTCTTGATTGCAAGTCTTTTGGTATTACTATACATTTAGACAGGAGGGTCTTACGATATATAATTCCATCCTCTGTAACAAAATCTGGATGCGAGTGATACTGGCAACATTTTGCATAATTTTCCTGGTAGTCTTTTAGTTCGTCAATTAGTACTTCACCTGTTTGAGCTACTCTCACCTTTCTGCTAAGGGTGTTAGCATTCTGGTGCAATCATCCAGCTTTGTGTTGCACTTGGTAACCATACTCACTCAATTTTAGGACCCAGCGCGTGAGAGAGAGCTGCTAGGGTCTTTCAAATTTAATAGCCACTGAAGTGCTGCATGATGTGTTACTACTGTAGAATTTCTCTCATAAAGGTAGCATCTAAAGTAGATAACTCTGAAAATTAGTGCCAGTAATTCTTTCTCTGTCATATTGTAGTTAATTTCCACCTGGTTCTGCTGACGGCATGTGTAACCAATTGGTTTTTCCTCACCATCAATAATTAGACTCAGAACAGCTGCTACGGCAAAGTCAGATACATAACATGAGAGAATGAATGGTTTTTCAAAATTGGGATAGAACAACAAGGGGGAACTAGTTAGAACATGTCTGAGATGCTGCAAAGCAGCTATGCACTTGGTGGTCCATTAATAGGATACATTTTTTTTCAATGGGTGGGTAAGGGATTTAGCTATTGTAGCATAGTCCTTTACAAAATACCTATAATAACTGCTGAGTCACAGAAAGCTTTGCAATTCACTTACATTCTTAGGGGAAGGGAAAGTTCTAACTACTTCAATTAGATGGGGGTCTGTCTTTACTCCATCAGCACTAATAATGTGCCCAAGATACTGTACTTGACTCTCAGCAAAGCACATTTTTCTGTTTTTAAGCTTCAATTAGCACTTCTTGGTCTAGACAAAACATTTATTAACTGGGTAACATGCTCATTTATGGTCCTGGAAAAAACAATGATGTCATCTAGATAGACTAGGCACATTGCGGGTTTCAATCCTGTAAGTAATAGTTTGGCAAAACTTTGAAAGTGGCTGGTGCATTGCGCAACCCGAATGGCATTCTCAGAGATTCATATATACCAGAGGGAACTACTAACACTGTTTTGGCCTGTCCTGTGGGGCAATCGGTATATGGTGCTACCCACTCTTCATGTCAAGGGTAGTGAAGTATTTACAATTTCCTAACATGTCCAGTGTTTCATCGATACGGGGGAGAGGGTAAGTATCAGGAGTGGTTACCTTATTTACTGCTCTCATATTGATGTAAAGACAGTAGGTCTTCTCTCCATCGATTAACTTTTTGGGGCCCCCAATGACTGGGGATGACCAGGGACTGTCGGATGGTTGTATTATCCCTGCCTCTAGTTGCTGCTGGATACTTTCCTCCACAATGGGCTGGAGGTGTACGGTATTCTATATGGTTTCTGTGCAATGGGTCTTGTGTCTCTGGTGGGAATTTCATGGTAAACAAGCTGAGTAGCTAGCAAATAATGCCTTTCCTCGAATAATCAGGAGTGCTCTTCCAAGAGGGAGTACAATTTGTTTTGGTCAGCCACAGACAGATGAGCTAACTTATCCTTAAATTTGTCTTTGAGCACAGGAGCGATATGACATATGTTACATTCCGGGAGCCGGTGTTTTTGGTTAGATTTTGGCTTCTCTTGTACAGGGTGGATATCTTCAATCTTGTGGCTGCTAGCTGTAATGGTGCCACTAGGAATCTCTACCTCCTTCGTTCCAAAATAGTCCAAACAGATGGGAATGTAAAATTACTTCTTCTGCACTTCTGCTGTTGTTAAACCGTGCTTAACATGGACCTGTAATCTGTCGAGGACATTGTTTTGACGGAAACGATCCACCAATACAGCTGTTCTCAGCAGTTCCCAGGATTTGACCTCAAGCCAGAGAAGGCTTCTAACCGCTGATTCTAACAGAGGTAGTTGTACGTAACACCCACATTTGCACGGAAGGAACCTGTGGAAGTGGCCACGTTTCACAAATTCCTTGTGACAGAATGACATGGGAGCTGCCAAAATGGTGGGTTTCCTCGCCAAGATGGACAGTTTGCATTCTGCAATCGACTAAAGTTTGGTAGTGGTGAAGGAAATCACTCCCCAAGATCACATTGAAATCTCGCCTTCATTTCCGAATTACGCCCAATGCAAAAGTGTAGTAGCTGGCTCTGATTTTCAACTTAACTTGACGATACCCAGTGGATGCGATTATCTTGTCACTCAGACCATTAATGTGGTGACGGCGTGGTTTTAACACTTGTCTACCCCCATGCCCTATGAATGACATGCTAGTGTGTGCTCCTGTGTCAATAAGTATTCTTACCTTCTTTCTTCTAATTTTACCCTTGAGGAGGATACGCGCCGTGCGGTCTAAGGGGCTGCAGTCATGGACTGTGCGGCTGGTTCCGATGGAGGTTCGAGTCCTCCCTCAGGCATGGGTGTGTGTGTTTGTCCTTAGGATAATTTAGATTAAGTAGTGTGTAAACTTAGGGACTGATGGCCTTAGCAGTTAAGTCCCACAATATTTCACACACATTTGAGCATTTTTGAGGATACTCGCCACCACATTTACTACACTGTGGCAGAGTGGATGCATAAATTTTACATAGGGCGTGGTCTGGCAATGTGACTTGCCCCTCGACGATTTCCCGGCTGTCTTTGAGATTGGGGTGGATTGTTGGTGAATTGCTCCCTCTGCTGGTTGTACGAGGGGCCCCCATTTCCTGAGTTATGTGGGCAGTTTTTACTCATGTACCCTATGATTCCACACTGAAAGCAATAAGGTGCATGGCACTGCGTGGCAGCAAGGCCTGCCTTTCAGCAGCGTTGGCATGCCTGCTCATATTTGAAAACTCGACATGCCTGTTCATCCAGGTGCACCGAACTGGCCACAAAATGTGCTACCTCCTCCTGCATCATTGCAAGTCAGGTGGCATCATGCAACCAGGATGATCATGCTATTTTGACCTCTCCTCCCACACATGGGTCGAAGATATTCAGCGCGACATTTTATTGCCATTCATGGCAAGCCATTCTGGGCTTAGATTTCAGCAAGATAATATCCTGCACATGGCAAGAATTTTTACTGCTTGTCGTTGTATAAATATGTCTTTCGAATGAGTTTCCACTTGCTTGATTAACACTTCATTGTGTGTAAGTGCAGCAAGCCACAGGATGGATTCGGTCAGCAAATGCCTCCATGTCCTCCCCTTGCTTCTGGTAGAGGGTTGATAACTTATCCCTGTAACAGAGGGTGTCACATCGGTCCTAATACCTTTCTTTCAACCCAGCTTCTAATGTGACAAAAGAGGTGGTGTCCTTAAAGGTGTGCACTTATTGAATATAGGTATGGGTGTCACCTGATGATTTAAGGCAGAGTACATTCACCAAGAAACGTCTAGCCAAACACAAGTGCAGCCTACATCTCGGATGGTTTGCAAAAAGGACTTTATCTGTCCATTGGGTTTCCCAGAAAATGTTGGGATAAAGTTGACTGCAGGGAAACTGTTAGCCAAGGTGGCAATGTTCAGCTGAGGTACTATGCAACTGCAGGTGCTTGCAGCCATCATTTGCAGCAAAGCAGGGTGTGTTTCTGGCACACTTAAACTGACAGACTGGGTTTGAGCCAGTTTTTGGCATTCTTCCATTAATTCTGTCCTCTGTAATAGTAATTTGTTGATTTCTGCTTGGAGGGCAGCAACTGGGTCTGGTTTTCCCTTAGGTGGGAAGTTGTCTCCACCAGTGGCGGTACTACGGGTTTGAGGCATGGTTACAATGTTAGGGCACCTAGTGCTCGCTGGAAAGAAAGAAAGGACCTATATTGGATGGCATGACAGCGTAGCTGACAGCATGGAGGCAGCGGTGTAGAAAAATGAAGCGACGAACTTGCAGAAGTTGCGGCAGTGGTGCGTTGGGTGACAGCAGCTGGAAATGGCGGTGGAGGTGAGGGTAGTGCTGTCGATGGTTGGGTGCTGTGTGTCAGCTAACTGGCTGGAACATGCGTCCATACCACAGCGTGGTGCAGAAGGTGGCTTCCTGCAGCATAGCATGGCCCCGGACTGCCTGGGGCACCTGGTGGTGACGTGCAGCGAGGCACCCGGCCATGCAGCCTGGCGTTCCATGCTGCAGCTACTTGGAAAAAAACTGCCGAACGGCGGAACAGTGCGTGGCGAATGCGTGTGCTTATTATCGCATGGTGCATCTGACACATCAAGCGCAAAGTACTGCTGGCAGCTGTAGTAGGTATGGCTGGTTAAACTTCAAATGAGATGGGCCTAACGGTGAGCCATCCTGCTCCTGACGGCAGTTGTTAATGCGTCAGGATTGACCAGAAGAGGAAAGCTGTAGGCACCCGTAAAGAAAACATATTTTTATACACATGAAAGTTTAATGCCATAAACAGGCAGGCCTAGAGAAGCTTCCGGGTCTGAATGGGCTACCACCCAAGAGGACAGGAGAGGAGGGTGTCCAGTTGGTTTGTAAGCTGCCAGCAGAACAGTGTGAACGGCGTGTCTGCTCCCGGCAGCTGGGTGGGGTTCCACCCCCACTTGACTACCTCCAAACCTCCCTATTGTTCAGTCAGATCGTAAGGGACACAGTTCAGTAGCGTTACCTCATCAGCAACACATGGGTTTAGCTACTGATGGTTCAACACGTGAGTTTCAGGGTGGTTCTATCAGTTTTGGGCAACGTGACTGAGATGCTGTTACTTACCGCCAGGCAGAAGGCACTGACAAACATCAACTGAAAAATAAAAATCAAATTTTTATACTAGTAAACCCATTCAGTAACAGCCCCCACTGTACAGGACTATTGAGGAGATAGTAAAAAATTAGACAGAGAAAGTAAATCAATAAAACCAATAAGTTTCCTTTAAGATAGATATGAACAGATGATAGATATGAACAGAAAAGTTGGTGTGGTAATGACAGAACGGTCCATAAACACCAGTATCACCAAACATAAATGTCATTGTAAGTTGGAAAAGGTGGAGAAAACAACTTTTGTGGAGCATGCACTGTGCGAGACTGACCACGTAATAAATCTGCTGACACAGGAGTTCACGCCGTGGAGAAAAACTGTCATGCCCACATGTTCAAGGATGCCATAGAAATCCACATACGTGATAACAGCTTCAACTAGAATACATAGAGCCTGTAGCTAGTGTATCCTGGATTCCCACGCTATAGTGAACCACGTTTGTGGGATCAGGGGGAGACCCGCAATGCTAATGACCAGGGAAAAGCCCTGAGATACTGGCATGACAGGTAAATATAATGTATGGCCATGAACTCACCTCGAATCCAATGACAACGAGGACTTGAGTTAGTGAAATATCAGGAAAATCATGTAACACACACCAACCAGAGAACTCGAGACAGAAGGCAACAGGCAATTAGTCGACAAATGGCCTATGAAAGCCTCAAGACATTACCTTTAAGACAGTCCTCAAATTTACAGAAACATTTAATAACTTTATTCTGTCAGTAGCAAATAATTTAAGATTCAATGCTTTCTTAGCAGACAGCCTCGCATTCCACTGAAAAGACTTACAAAACAAGTTTGATCAAATCCAGCTTTATTCTAATGTATAATAGAAGCTTACAGTGTTATCAACTCTCTTAACAATAAATGTTCAAGTGGTTTTGAGGAAATCTGTAGTAAAATAATGAAATGTTTGTTCACATGAACTTAGTAATATATTGAGTGACTTATGGATGAACCTTTTTACAGTAGTACATTCCCAGAGCCACTTAAATATGCTGTTGACAAACTACTTCACAACAAAAGGAGACAAAACATTGTAAGTAATTACCAAACCATCTCATTACCACCAATATTTTCACAACGTCAGGTCTGATCACTTTTATGAACACCTTTGCAGTTTTATTCCATCGTTGAACACAATCTCGTTGTTCTTCCCCCAATAACCTTGATACCGTAATCACTGTCTTGTTATTCCACTGAGTAGTCTAAAAATTATTTTGTCGTCTGCACTAAAAGTATCAAAAAGTTACCTCATTTTTCACTTTTCTTTGAAACAGTGTGGTATTTTTTTCATTTATTTTTTTTCCAACTGTTCCAGAGTAAAAGATACCTTCCTCCAGAAGATAGGTCTACCCGATAATTTGGGTAGAAGTGAATAAATTATCAGCATACACTTTATAATTTTCCCTATTTGGTATCCTTCAACATAATTGACACAGATGCTCCCAAAACAATCATTCATTTCAGGTCTGAAAGATATTGCTTTCCCTTGGTAGACAGTGAAATTGTAAATCAGTCCACTCTCATCTCCCAGAAGGTATCATTTTACCCTCAGTGGAAGTGACTTACCTTTTATGTATTGCTTTGTGCTCAAAGATCCTCTAAAAAATTCTGTTCAAGATGAAGATAATGGTATCTTGACTTAACACAACCAGTGACAGGTCTAACCTCCTATAGTCTATCATTAGTACTGCCTGGTTTGTCAATTGCTAAATGTAGATTACTGTGCAAATTTCCAAGTCAGTTAGATGACGTCTGGTCAGCAAACAATGAAATGATACAATGAAGTGGATTCCAAAACAGTCTCAGCCTAGGGAAGTTTAGAGCACCCATCACAATGTGCATTTGTTGATATGATGTTCCAAACCAGAAATTGTTGTGAGGGTTTCCAAAGTATTTTACTTTCCAGTACACACACAAACACACACACACACACACACACACACACACATGCACCCATGCAGTTCCTCATTAGAACTATCACTTAGAGCACTTTCTTCCATCTCTGTGCAGTTCCAGTAACTGTGATATCAATAGCACCAAAAATTGAACAGCACTCATCTCGTGGCCGTGTGGTAGCGTTCTCGCTTCCCACACCCGGGTTCCCGGGTTCGATTCCCGGTGGGGTTAGGGATTTGCTCTGCCTCGTGATGGCTGGGTGTTGTGTGCTGTCCTTAGGTTAGTTAGGTTTAAGTAGTTCTAAGTTCTAGGGGACTGATGACCATAGATGTTAAGTCCCATAGTGCTCAGAGGCATTTGAATCATTTTTTGAAAAATTGAACAAACAAAATATCTTATTCCAGAATGAGATTTTCACTTTGCAGCGGAGTGTGCACTGATATGAAACTTCCTGGCAGATTAAAACTGTGTGCCGGACCGAGACTCGAACTCGGGACCTTCGCCTTTCGCGGGCAAGTGCTCTACCAACTGAGCTACCCAAGCACAACTCACACCCCCTCCTCACAGCTTTACTTCTGCCAGTACCTCGTCTCCTACCTTCCAAACTTTACAGAAGCTCTTCTGCGAACCTTGCATTACTAGCACTTCTGAAAGAAAGGGTATTGCGGAGACATGGATTAGTCACAGCCTGGGCGATGTTTGCAGAATGAGATTTTCACTCTGCAGTGGATTGTGCACTGATATGAAACTTTCTGGCAGATTAAAACTGTGTGCTGGACCGAGACTCAAACTCGGGACCTTTCCTTTCATGGGCAAGCCATGTCTCCGCAATATCCTTTCTTTCAGGAGTGCTAGTTCTGCAAGGTTCGCAGGAGAGCTTCTGTAATGTTTGGAAGGTAGGAGACGTGGTACTGGCAGAAGTAAAACTGTGAGGACAGGGTGTGAGTCATGCTTGGGTAGCTCAGTCGGTAGAGCACTTGCCCGCGAAAGTCAAAGGTCCCAAGTTCGAGTCTCGGTCCGGCACGCAGTTTTAATCTGGCAGGAAATATTCAACATATCTCATTGTATCATATTGGTTTTCCTCATCGTCTTCTCCATTAGAGCTAGAGTATGGGTCAGATACATCACCATTTAGCAACTGATGCAGCAGATTGCTAAGATCAGCCTCTGATAATGGCGTGTACTTGTCAACATGTCTTCTTCAGCCTGGACGCATTGAACAACATACAAACCACAAAAAGGGCATAATCATAAATATATAATGTAGTCAGTTTCCACAATACTTGAAAGTGACAATTGAATCAACAGTAAAATCTTTGATAGTATCTACTTAGAAACATGACATGACCTTCATTTCCATTCCATAGTTAAAGAGAAATTACTCGATAAATGCATGATATTACTAATACAGACTAAATCTCAGGAAACATTCATCACAAATAATGTTTTATATTACGTGGATTTATCTCACACTGTGTAGAACACACATTCACAGATTGTAACTATTGAAACCTTCAGTGCTGCATTCAATACATAAAGTTTGATATCAACATAAATAATCTTATAGGGGTTTTTTGGCATAATTTTTGTAGTAACTATGCATAACAGTTTCAACCCTGTTTAGGAATAGAAATATTGCCAATAAATACTAAACACACTTCAGTATAAAATAAAAATTACAATATTATCAAGCTGAGCTGTGTTGCTGTTCACCATCTTGATTTCTGCTGTTGTTTTTGGGACAGACACTTGATGGCAGATTATGTTACACACAACTTGTCAAAGCTAAGTGGTACTATGTCCAGAACACCAATGCTAAACTGTCTCATGAGTGTTGCATGAAGAAATAACAGTGCATTAAGTGACATATTTTATTTTGTACATCAGGGCTGAAAGGGCTAGGCATGTTAAGTATGGACCATAGCTGGAAACAACCCTCTTTTTAGCTGCAACATGTTAGTTTCTCCAACATACAAAGCAACATGGCCATGTCAGGAGAATCCTCGAAACTGGAGGTAATATGGAGCTTTACCAACAGTCACCTTACAGCTTCATTTCAGAGCTATTTTTTAACTTGTGGAATAATTATATTTGACTAACACCTATTTTGATAGGGAGATAAACTACATCAAATCTCATTACACAGACCCCAACACTATTTTTGATTTGGCACTCATGTTACTAATATTTTATAATGTATTCAGACTAAAGAACAAGACAGTATTAAGTTTCGATTTATAACTACAATGTTTGGCCCTACACCCAAGGAAATATTAACAGAGTTAAAAGACATAACAGATATGAATCTGATGACTGAACAATGTGGCATCAAAACCAGACTGTAGCACAGGTGTCTGCACTGCTGTAGCTGAGAATTGTTAGTACCACATATCAGTACAGTCTGCATTCAGGCACACCAGATCTAAAGTAAACCTGTCCCATTATTCCGTGAATCTGCTTTCGTGGTTCTGGATTATGAATAATGTGTGAATTTCTGCATCATCCACTAACAAGTGTTTTGTCATTTGGGAATAGCATTCTAGATGCCACTTATGCTTTGCTGAGCAACACCTTCATTCTCCATTTGAATGTATAGCATGCAGAAAAATATCTGTTTCCACTACCACATGAACCCTGTGTAACATAACAATTACAATTTTTTGTGTAGACCTGTAGAGAGCTCATCCATTGGAGATGTGGAATATGTCATAAACTACAGTCTTTGAAGAAACTTCTACCATCTTTGATGCTCATAACATCTTTATTCATCCACATGATGTGAGGGCAGGTGTGCTCCCTCTGAAGTTAGTTAGTCCGCTGCTGACTTCCATGTTGTACAAATGTGTTTCTGTTGCACTCATGATATTAATAAAGCTCATATAACTGTATCCTGCAGTATTAGGATTTCATTCAATGCACTTCCCTCATGGAAGAACTACAATGGAGACCCCAAAAAGTGCAGCTAATTTTGTCTCCACTTTAGAATTTTGTTCCACAGTACTGTACTGATAGTACTGCAGTAAGTGGGTATGCAAATTGAAGAAGGACAAGGGTGGAAATATCATAAGAAACAAGGTTAGACTTGTGACTAAAGGATGTACACAGACAAAAGGATTTGACTGCGAGGAAACATACACACCAACGGCTTAACTTACAACAGCTAGAATAATGCTAGTTATTGCAATCCAACAAGGATTGGTTCTGTGACAATTTGATGTTACCAATGCTTTTCTTCATGGATTTCTCAAGAAGGAAATATACATGGTTATTCCTGAGGAAGTGGCTATTCCCTGAAGAATGGAAAGATGGGAATGGTTTGGTTTACAGGTTACAGAGGTCTTTATATGGCCTAAACATGCACCATTAGCATGGAATAATTATATTCACACATTTCTTATCTCTATAAAGATTCAATCAGTCAGAAGCAGATAAATGTCTTTACTATATGATGTTAGAGGAAATTGTCATTTACATTATCCCCTATGTTGTTGACATTTTGAGGGCAGGAAACAATAGAGAGGAAATGGACAGAGTGAAATTTAAGTTTACAATAAAGGAACTAGTAGAGCCACAATCGTGCTTGTGAATCGAGTTGCCAAGGAACGAAGAAGAAATGTACCTGAGCCAAACATCATATTTGAAGAGTTTGCTACAATTCAACATGCAAGATTGTAATCTGGTCAAGACACCTATGGAAGTTAAACTGGAAATCAAGGAAGGAAAAAGGCTTGATACACCATGCAGAGGGGTGACGGGATGCTTGATGTATACTATGACAGCAACGAGGCCTGATTTGTGTGCTACATTCAACTTCTTAAGCAGATACCAAAACAATCAATCGAAAGAACTCTGGGAATGGTTGAAAAGAGTTATGAGATACATTAAAGGAGCCATCTATATGAAACAACATTATCAACAAGGGAATTAAAAAGCTCTTCAGGCCTATGTTGATGTACACTGGAACAATAAGGAAGATGAAAGATCTACCTCCGGTTATCTGTTACAGTTTTTTGAAATATTGTCTCTTGGGTGACAAAGAGACAGACTAGTGTTACTTTGTCTTCTACAGAGGCAGAATATGTAGCTCTGGTGACAGCTGCTGCCAAGTTACTCTGACTGAAATACTTGCTGGACAGCATTCAAATTCCAGTTCAACTACCAGTTCGCACATTCAAAGATAATCAGTCCTGTATACAGTCATGAAGAAATAGGAACATCATCGGATGAGGCACATCAACATTAAATATAATTTTATGTGCCAACTTCACAACCACAAAATAATCACTGTCAAGCATATACGTTCAAAAGACCAGATTGAGGACATCTTTACCAAAGGCTTACCAGGTCCTAGATTCATCACTTTGAGAAGCTTGTTGAGTTTATCTTAATTTTTGTTAACGTTAAATGTAAAATCATTGAAGTGAGGAGCGGTGTTGAGAGTGCAATTTCAATGAATGTATCTGTGATTTACGTAAAATATCTTCAAACTTAAAAAGCTTTGCTGTCGTTGTTATTTTGTTGTTAGTTGTCTTCAGCTAATTTTCAATTTAATAAGAACATCCAATAATAGTCGCTAACATTTTGCGAGTATTGTTTAATGGTGACTGACTGAAAAGTTATCTGAATAACAAAAAAGTGAAATCAACACAAACGAAAAACGCCCGATATTTTTGAAGCATTTAACCATTTTTTTCGAATATTATCGCTATTGTTTCATCCCTTGTCATATTTGTTAAAGCACTTTTTTTATTTTTCGAGCATTTTCATTATTGACATCAAACGTTTGCTTATTTTTACGACATGTTTCTTAATTCCTCTAGATTTTTTTCTCCACAGTAGCACCAATGTTAGAAGCATGCATTTTTTCATAAGCCACAAAATTCCTCCATTATTTTTCCATTACATTCATCTTTCAATTTACCTAATGCATTTTTATTTAGTTGAGGAATGTAAATATTATCTTTTGGGTAAGCAGTTGTTTCAAATTTATCAAACATTTTATTCATATCTTCATAAAAATCTTGCATTTGTATATTATAAATGTAATAGTCAATATCTTGATTTTAGATTTATTCATGTTAATTGCAAAATAATTCTCATTAAATTGTTGTATATAGTAAAATATTCAGTCCTAAGAATAGCAAAATGGATAAGTGGAAAGTATTCAGATCTTCACAACCACAAAATAATCACTGTCAATCATATACGTTCAAAAGACCAGATTGAGGACATCTTTACCAAAGGCTTACCAGGTCCTAGATTCATCACTTTGAGAAGCTTGTTAATTGCAAAATGATTCTCATTAAATTGTTGTATATAGTAAAATATTCAGTCCTAAGAATAGCAAAATGGATAAGTGGAAAGTATTCAGATCTTATCAGAAAGACAGTTTAGAAACTGCTGCTGAGCGAGAGGACTGTGAAATATTTGTCTGATATGCTTGAAGCTGCTATGCAAAGCTTGTTCTGCTCACAAGGAGTTTACCCTGGAGCACCATGAGATTTGTAGAAAGCACAACCGCCTGACCCTTGTACGGCACTGGCACTAGCACAAGGGGAACACTTACAGAAGACATTGGGCAATATCACATGCTAGCAGCAAGACATGATGTGTTAGATTCATTACGCTAATGAATGAAACAGCCTTCATGGAACATTCCAGAAGAGTGGTGTCAAGTGCAACCACCCCTTATAAACAGGTGACCCACCAACTGGAGGAGGAGCGCATTTGGGTACACGTCAGGGACACTACCTCTGTGTTGGTCAGTATCAGGAGCAGCAGTTGTCATAATCCATAGAAGAAAGTACTTAGTAAAACTCCACTCACCTCTCCACAGCAGTCAGGATGATAACGTCACATACTTATGATACTGGAACATAGTAATGTTATATAGTTATGGAATGTGCCAAGGGGGTACTTCCAGGAAAAGTAACTACTTGTCTATGAGTAAATGACTTGCATCTGCTAAATGATCAGATTACTACAGAGTCCCACACTCTAAACTAGTCAATAGTCTACTTTTCAGCTGAGGTAGGGGTAAAAATGGCGGCCCACAAGCAGTGCCTCATCGGAATCACCAACTGACGTAAGATCCCCTGTCTTTTGCAGCGAGTGTTGCTCTTACTCCCTCTCAGGACAAGATGAGATGCAAAAATTTTGGTGTCAGATGTGTGGAGACTGGTTAATTGATCAATAATATAGGCAATTCAGAATGGAGGAATAGGTATAACAGGAGTGCCGCAACACTCCATCACAGTATCGATAGTGATGTCGTCGAGCATCCCTGAACCACAGGGGTGTCGCAGCATGCCAGCGCAGCTGTGAGAGGGCACCAAACTGCGCTGCTGCTGGGGTATCGCTTCACGCCAGCATGATCACATGACTGTGAGCAGGTGGCTAGCCACAGCAGAGGGCACACATCGCGCCAGCAATGTGATCACTGAGTCCATCCCACCAACCACAATTGACAAGGTTAGTGACAGTGGAAGACATTGCTTATCCCGGTAGCACAACTGGCAGGGAAGTGACAGATGAAAATTATCTTGATAGTGCTTCAGCAACTGAGAGGGGTCAGGAGTACCTGAGGTACAGTGAAGCAGCTAAATTAGTTCTGAGAAAATTTGATGGAGATAGGGACCAATTATCTGAATTTATAGACAACTGCGATAATGCCTATATTTTAATAGAACCTAATGGTAGGACAGTATTCTCAAAATATATCATTGGACAGATAACTGGGTCTGCCAGCAGTAAACTCTTAGTAAGAGATCACACAGAAACTTGGTCCAAAGTGAGGGCTGTGTTATTAGAGAATTATGAGAATAAACTTTCTATCTATTTCTTTGCACATCAACTGTTTAACAGTCGGCAACGGAAAGAGGAAAGCGTGGTTCAGTAGGGTTCTCACGTGGACACAATATAATTCCATTTCAGGAAGACAGCACAACGAGTATTGAAGGGCGAGGAATGGTAGGCAGTAACAATGTAATTGGGAAACTAGGCAAGGCAGTCCTTGTTCAAGGATTTTATGATGACAAGAAAAAGACAGTAATAAGGCTCAAGGGAAAAAGTTGACTGTATTGGAGGCCACTGATTTAGTGGCATCGGAGGAATGCACTATTCTGTCTGACAAGAAGAAGCACCAGGTGGTAGGCATGCCCTGGCTAGAATGAAAAGTAGCTGCTAAACGTCTCAACTGCGGCAGGACTGGGCATATAGCGTGAGATTGTAGACAGAAGCATACTGTTCATAAGGCAGATACAGTAAAAGAAGCTCCACAAAGACCTGACCATGGTAGGCTGCCAGTTAAAGAGATAGATGTTTAAGGATTCAAGTGAAATGAGTCATGATCCCATTGTCCTGCACTGGCACGACATTCACTGTGTAATGTAATGGGGCACTCCGCACTGTGCCTCAAGGCAAAGCCTGTGGAATCCTTCATGTGTCACCAGTTCAGACATTTTGCCTGGGAATGAGAGGAGGGTAAGTGGGCAAATATACGTGGAAGGAACAAGCCAGAAACGCAAAACAGGCATAATGCAGCAGTCTCATTATGCTGCATCAGGGATAGTACGAACCACTGACTGCACTGGAAAGAGTGATTATGTGTGTTTGCAAAGTAGGGATGTAAATGGAACAGAAACAAAGCTATTAATTGATAGCCATGCTCATGTGAATCTCATAAAGGCGAAGGTCTTGGAAGAGCATGTACAATGGGACACCAGAATGGCAGTACCTATAAAAAGTGTTCTGAACGAACAAATCCGAACAGAAGGGCAAGTATCTATACGGCTCCAGACCAAGACAGGGGCCAAATGGATCCCTCAATTCCAAGCAGTAGGCGCTCAGATCGATTTACTGTTTGACGGACTGTTGGGGCCAGAATTTTTGGAAAAAGTACAAGATCATACTAAATTATGCACACTGCAAAATGTGTATACATGGAGAACGAATTGCATTAAGGGAAGCCAGGGAAGATGTGAATATAGGTCAAAATTACAGTGCAAACTAACAGGAACCAGGGGGCCAAACAACCAAAGTCTTCAGCAGTAATGAAAACAAGTTGTAATGAAAGTATGGCAATGTCTTTCAAAGGAAAGGCAAGTCACAGGAGACACACAGAACCCTAAGCAGTACCAATGCAGCTGGCAACAGGTCACGCCGCACCACGAGTCTTAGTTAAGGGCAAGCAAGTGAGTGCCGTAACTGAACAAACACAGAAGTTACTATCACTTGCCATCTTGTGTGAGCTGAGAACACTGAGCTGCCAATGGGCTATGTGCTCCGGAAGCAACGAGAAATTATCCAAACAGGAGCCGAGCACTAATGGCCCTGGAATAACCGGAATCAACCCGAAATATTAGTAGTCATCGAAGCATGGGAAGAAAATATTCTAAAGTGCGGGTGACACACCATCTAGGCTCAGTGGTAATAATTCCATGACAAGAAATCAGACCAGTGGTCTACATACCGGAAGCACCAGTAACAGTCAAGGACAGGATGTGTATCACAAGTGTAATGAACAGAAGAGAACAGGATGTATGGTTTCCCACACCTGAAGTGTTTGCAGACAAGGTTCCATCTCTGATCAGCTATAAAGTCCGACAAACCGTGTCCGCACGGAAAGAGGAAGTAAAATCATGGCAGAATTTGCTAAAAGAAAATGTGTGCACCATGCATTTGAATAGCGAAGAATCAGGGGCAACAGACGAGTTACGTGCTGCTTATAACGATGTATTCCACTTACCAGGAGACATGCTCATGTACATCACACTGGTAACACACAAGATCCCATTAATCCCAGAAGTGGAAGGAAAAATAATAGAGGGGATATTAGCCAAGGACATAATATCGGCGAGCATCAGTGCTTGGAATTTTGCTCTCATCGTTTTACCAAAAAAAACACATGTGGGCAGCAAACAGAATTGTGGGTAGTGGCAGGTCACAGGACACTAAATGATATATCAAGATTTATGGTATATCCATTGCCCAGAATAGATGAGGTACTCAGCAGCATAGGAAAGGTGAAGTACTTCTCCATGTTAGACCTTGCCAAAGGATACATCAAGTACTGTTAGACAATAAAGACCGGGAGAAGACTGTGTTCAGTACACCATCAGGCCACTATGAACATGACGGTGATGGGCTTGAAGATGGCTCCATCTATGTTTCAGTGACTGATGAACACAGTGGTGATAGATGTACAAGGAAACAAGGTACACTATGTGATCAAAAGTATCCGGACACCCCCAGAAACAACCATTTTTCATATTGGGTGCATTATGCTGCCACCTACGGCCAGGTACTCCATATCAGCGAACTCAGTAGTCATTAGACATCGTGAGACACCAAAATGGGGTGCTCCGCAGAACTCATGGACTTCGAACGTGGTCAGATGATTAGTTGTCACTTATGTCATACATCTGTATGCAAGATTTCCACACTCTTAAACATCCCTAGATCCACTGTTTCTGATGTGATAGCAAAGTGGAAATGTGAAGGGACATGTACAACACAAAAGTGTACAGCCTGACCTTGTCTGTTGACTGACAGAGACTGCTGATAGTTGAAGAGGATTGTAATGTATAATAGGCAGACATCTATCCAGACCATCACATAGGAATTCCAAACTGCATCAGGATCCACTGCAAGTACTATGACAGTTAGGACGGAGGTGAGAAAACTTGGATTTCATGGTTGAGTGGCTGCTCATAAGCCACACATCACACTGGTAGATGTCAAACGACACCTAGCTTGGTGTAAGGAGTGAAAACATTGGACAATTTAATGGTGGGAAAACGTTGTGTGGAATGACAAATCATGGTACACAATGTGGCGATCCAATGGCAGGGTGTGGGTATGGCGAATGCCCGGCAAACGTCATCTGCCAGAGTGTCTAGTTCCAACAGTAAAGTTCGGAGGTGGTTGTGTTATGGTGTGGTCATGTTTTTCATAAAGGGGGATTGCACCCTTTGTTGTTTTGCATGGCACTATGACAGCACAGGCCTACACTGATGTTTTAAGCACCTTCTTGCTTCCCACTGTTGAGGAGCAATTCAAGGATGGTGATTGCATCTTTCAACATGATCGAGCATTTGTTCATAATGCACAGCCTGTGGAGTGGTTACATGACAATAATACCCCTGTAATGGACTAGCCTAAACAGAGGCCTGACCTGAATCCAATAGAACACCTTTTGGATGTTTTGGCACCGACTTCTTTCCAGGTCTCACTGACCGACATCAATACCTCTCCTTAGTGCAGCACTCTATGAAGAATGGGCCGCCATTCCCCAAGAAACCTTCCAGTACCTGATTGAAAGTAATTGGAATCGCCAAATGAGGTAAGTTACTCTGTCTTGCGCAGTGAGTGTCGGTATTACTCCCTCTCATTACTTGACAAAATATTGTTCTCCCTGTGAAATTCAGTTTTCTTAAAATTTCTTCACACTTTTGCATCAGTAATTATTTTTATATCCATCCTGTTTCTAATATTTTCAATGAATTTCCAGATACTGAGTTATTCATGAAGACGAAAAAATTGTTATCGTTTTTAGTATCATTTGCTGCTTTATTTTTCTTTTCTGTATTGAGGTATACCGTCTCTGATATCTTTTTCAAACCATTAGTATCATGTCATAATCAGCTAACAATTGTAATTAACTTTTGTCATTTTAAACTCGATTTCCAACCTAAACCTAACGCTGTAAAACATCAAGATGGGTTTAAATCATAAGTTTTATAAAAAAAACTTCCATAAAATTTTCAAAACTCTAGAGACAAAAACAAAACAATAGTTTTAGTATATATATCATGATATTCAGCAAGATTTTTTTGTATTAAATTTTTACCAAACTAATTCTGCAAATTCGTAATCTTCATCAGTAATAACACATTCATTTAACTTATAATGGAATGTTTGTTTTCTTGGAAGAAGTCTTTCTTTAAATTTTTTGAACTATCCATACAGTCATGAGTATAAACACCATTTTAATTACGAAATTTAGTAGATCTTTTGTAAAGGTTTTCTAACTTTTGTCGTCTGATCCTTTCTTAAATTTGATGATAATTTATCAGTTGAAGAAGCCTTAAATTTAAATATATGAACAACCTCAATTTCAAATTTGCTCTTTTTTTTATCAAAAGTAATGTATCTATCTTCACTGTTATGTATCAAATCTACTTCTTTTTCCTCACAACTGAGTTCCTTTATGGACAAATCAGTATCATATCCCAAGAAGTTATGTAAATAAGCTGGTGCAAAACATGGATGTTTCAGTTGTTAATTACAATTATTAGATAACAGCTTCATGTACTTTCCAATTAAATGATGATGAGGATGTACTTTTTGCTTTATTGTGAATAGTGACTTCTACATAATGAACATATTTTTTTTAATTTTTTATGCTAACGATTTCATTTCTTCAATTTCAGAATATGAACTTCCAATTTCTTCAACTTCTTTTTACTTACATTCAATGAATTTTTATGACAATTTGGCCCTCTCTATGCACTCATATTATATCAATTCATATGTTTAATGTAATAAAAGAAACCTCTTTGTTCACGTTTTTGATATTTGACCCTATATGACTTTTCTAGATCAGGCTTACAGTTATCCATTTTCAAAAAGTAAACTTCCAAAATCAGAAACTTTCATTGTATATTGATAATTTTTAAGACTTATATATGACTTCTTCTCTGGTAATTCCACTTTTAGAGGTATATTTACTAAACAGTTTGAAATATGGCTATCTAAATTTTCTTTATTGTTAAAATGTAATGAACACATATCACAAATAAATTTCAGTTCTGTATGTTTTGAGATATGATCGATAATGAGTTCAACATTTTTATATTTTGTAACTGCCTCTACATTTTTACCTACAGGATATAATACTGGTTATATTGGCAACAAAAATATTTTTGATCATAATTTTGAACATTAACAGAAGCCTTTTTATATTTTTCTGGTAATTCCATGTAAGATGAACCTCTTAATTCAATATATTTATTAATCGCTAACTGTAATCCAATAACATGATCCAGACTCCAACCAGATCCTTGAGTTTGAAATTAAGACATTCATCATGTAAATTCTTTTTTCCAGTTTCATAACATTTAATCAAATCTCGTTCATTCATTGTTCTATAATTATGTGTAGCAATTTAATATCCATTGTCTCTTCAGAATCTGATTATTTCATCATATAATCACAAAAATTACAAAATTGACTTTCGAACCATTATGTAATTTTAAATTTGCCATCACCGTTTCCATAATTTCTCATTTTGATACATTAAAAAAATTTGGACCAAGCAAGTTTTGCTTGTTCTCTAAATTTGTAATATATAACCTGTTTCCAAATGCTTTATTAACTAGATGTTAATTAACTGTTTCTTTATTTTGTGTTTCTCTAATAAATTAGCAGAAAATGGAAATATTTCTTTCAAATGTTTATTTTCAACATTCTTAACAAATTATCATCATTTCAAGTTCAAAATCAGGCAAAATGTTTTGACATAATTAACTTCATATTAAGATGTTTAATAATAAACGCAATTAAAATTTTTTTGCTGAAATTACTGTATCTAGTAAATTAACAATTTTACAATAATCATGAACATTAATGATATTCATCTGTCACAATTTTGTCTCCGTTTATAAGAAAAATAAGTTTAATAAAGTACATGAAAATTAATTACGACAGAAAATTAAGTTAAAATGTATAAATTAGGGCAAAGTTAGAAACATTAAAAAAAAAGCTAAATAAAAAGAATTAAGAAATTATTAAAACTTAAATGAATATATGATAAATTCAGAGAGTTCAAATTGAAGATAAATTTAACTTTGTTCAAGATAGTTGCAGTTTATTTAAAGTTAAGAAAATGAACTGAGTTCAAGATAAAGACAGATTTTTAGTCGGGTCAAGAAGATTTTTTTACCGACAGAATTTTTGTTTCCGACAAATTATTCTGTACATTTTTTACATCTGCCTCAATTTTTATCTTCAGATAACATTTTGATAAAAACAACTTCAATTTTTAATTATTTTACAATTAATACATTTTACATCCAGTTTGTTTTCATCATTGTCATTGTAATTCAACAACAGTAATATTTTCAAATATATCTTCGAATGTTCATCACTTGAATTTCGTTTTAAATTATTCTTATAAATATATGTAGAAATGCTTTTTCTCATACACAAACAATAAATACATGAGAAAGAGATGAAAATGCACTATAAAAGAGTAAATATATTCAGAAAAATGGTTAAAATGCACTAAAACAATGGTGATTGTTATTCGTTCATGCCGATTTCACGTTTTTTGTTACCAAAATCTGAAATTTGTCAAATTCGTGTTATTTGATGAGTTTTTAGATCTTTTTCGTGAAATTTACCTGAAATTTGGTGAGGTTTTCAAAATTTGTGATGAAAGAGCCAAAATAGACCAGAAACCCCAAACGTATCTACTGATAAACTTTCACAAATGTTTACTAAATGTTTTGGAAGTCATTTTTCTTATAAACATAGCTTTCTACTACAGCATCTTTCCCCCCAGATTTCATTAATCCTTTTCTCTGTACTAATACTGTTTTCTTTGTGGCATGGAGGGGATTGGGGGGGGGGGGATGTGACAAGGGTGTCATCTCACAGCACAGAACTGCTGTGTACCTGGTGGCAGGATACACCTTGGCAGTTATGATTTCAGGAAGCTCCTTTTCCAGCACTGCTCGACAAGTATGAAGGAAAGTAGCCACATCAATGTGCATAAATAGCTGTCATGTTGGGGTTGCGGGTTCAATTCCTTGTACTAGCAAGAATTTCTCCTCAGTAGGGGAACTGGTATGGGGTATACTCTGCCTTGTGATGCCAATTCCTCAATGGGAATTTAGGACTATAAGGTCTGGAAAGTCAGAAAACCAGCAGGGATTTCCCCCCCCCCCCCCCCCCCCCCTCTGCATCAGACCATCCCCTCCTCTGGTTTTAGTTTATGCATCCCAACCTGGGATGTTTATTTCCCATGCACTGTAGTAAAACTTTACATATAATTTAAATTTGTGGAGCCGAACACTAAAAGTTTTTAATAAGTCTTACTATTAATATGTTTCAGTTTTCTATCAACAGAATAAGTACAGCTTTTCACAAATGTGCCTCTACTTTTTGAATTCCCCTTGTATACCTGTATGTAGATGATTTTGTAAATAAGCTTTATCTATAATGTACTTTTAAAGATATAACAAGGGATGGCTTTTCTGATAGTGCATACGTGTGAATAGTGAGTTTCAGCATTAACATATGTTTATAAATAGCTGTTGAACCATGCGTAATGCCACAGTCCAAGCTAGTAACATACATAATTCTACTAACCCCCTAAGACATCCCCCTATCCCCCCCCCCCCCCCCCCCCCACACCCTGGTAAAAGCACATCGCACCCTGGTGTGTGTGTGTCAGGGGAGGGTAGGCTGTTCATTGTATATTATGATATCCTCTCACAGAAAAGAATTAGCAATCTTAACAGTATGATGAACTCACCTTTCTTTTACCATTGCTTATGAGACGCTGTGAAGAAAATGTATATCATACACAGTTCTGTTTTAAATTTTGCAAGGGAATGATGGGTAACAACAAGTGAAGAAGATATGAGTAGCTGAAGGAATGTTATTTTGATTGCAATGTAAACCTTAATCAGCTTCCTGACAAAGAAGCCATAGAGAAATTTCAGAAGCATATGTTGAACAACTATACATCACATAATTATATTAAGAGTTACAATTTGAAATGTTGAGTGTTCTGATTATAGCAAACACCAATACTCCAGCCAGTGATTCAATAATCATTATTCGATGAATTGACATTGTCCTTATGAAAAACTCATTTATTTAATTAATACATTTTTGTTACATAAGTTTAAACTGGCTTTCAACACATATTGAAAAGAAATGATGTCAAGGGGAATCTCTTTTCCACGGAACTGATTTGTCTGTACTAGTCCACCAGTAATTGCAGACAGGTTCCTATGTACCTGAAACAATAGTGGAGCTTTCTCATACACAAAGCAGTGGTTCTATATTTTATTTTTAAAAACACATTCTATACACAATATCTGTAATACGTGCCAGTTAGAAATTTGGATGTATCAAAGAGGCACTTAAATTTCCAATCCACACATTAAATTTAAACTACTATTGGTACTATTGGTGTTACTGTACCATGTGGATTTTATCTATCCACAAGAATGAGTTTTTAAAATTTGCTGCTTTATACCTTTAGAAATTTTCCTTCTCTGTAATCAAGAGTATATAAACAAGGGATTTGTAGTCTGTGTAGCATACCTTTGGCAAACATTCTCCTGCTGTCTAGTAGCTGCAGATCCAAGTGAGACAATATCATAAGACAGTAGAATGACAACCAAGCACCATGAAAATGACAAATAAGCCTATGGAATGACAAGCTACATTTAACACAGGCTGCTCTTTTGTTGCTAGCCTATAGGGATGTGATGGGAGACTGACCAGATGCAGAAAACATTCCAGCTGGATGTTGTTGTGTGGTCTTCAGTCCTGAGACTGGTTTGATGCAGCTCTCAATGCTACTCTATCCTGTGCAAGCTTCTTCATCTCCCAGTACGTACTGCAGCCTACATCCTTCTGAATCTGCTTAGTGTATTCATCTCTTGGTCTCCCTCTACGATTTTTACCCTCCACTATGCCCTCCAATACTAAATTGGTGATCCTTTGATGCCTCAGAACATGTTCTACCAACCGATCCCTTCTTCTAGTCAAGTTGTGCCACAAACTCCTCTTCTCCCCAATTCTATTCAGTACCTCCTCATTAGCTATGTGATCTATCCATCTAATCTTTAGCATTCTTCTGTACCACCACATGTCGAAAGCTTCTATTCTCTTCTTGTTCAAACTATTTATTGTCCATGTTTCACTTCCATACATGGCTACACTCCATACAAATACTTTCAGAAACGAGTTCCTGACACTTAAATCTATACTCGATGTTAACAAATCTCTCTTCTTCAGAAACGCTTTCCTTGCCGTTGCCAGTCTACATTTTATATCCTCTCTACATCGACCATCATCAGTTATTTTGCTCCCCAAATAGCAAAGCTCCTTTACTACTTCAAGTGTCTCATTTCCCAATCTAACTCCCTCAGCATCACCCGACTTAATTTGACTACATTCCATTATCCTCGTTTTGCTTTAGTTGTTCATGTTATATCCTCCTTTCAAGACACTGTCCGTTCCGTTCAACTGATCTTCCAACTCCTTTGCTGTCTCTGACAGAATTACAATGTCATCGGTGAACCTTAAAGTTTTTATTTATTCTCCATCGATTTTAATACCTACTCTGGATTTTTCTTTTGTTTCTTTTACTGCTTGCTGAATAAACAGATTGAACAACATCGGGGAGAGGCCACAACCCTGTCTCACTCCCTTCCCAACCACTGCTTCCCTTTCATGTCCATTGACACTTATAACTGCCATCTGGTTTCTGTACAAATTGTAAATGGCCTTTCGCTCCCTGTATTTGACACCTGCCACCTTCGGGATTTGAAAGAGAGTACTCCAGTCAACATTGTCAAAAGCTTTCTCTAAGTCTACAAATGCTAGGAACATAGGTTTGCCTTTTCTTAATCTAGCTTCTAAAATAAGTCGTAGGGTCAGTATTGCCTCACATGTTCCAATATTTCTACGGAATCCAAACTGATCTTCCCTGAGGTCGGCTTCTACCAGTTTTTCCATTCACCTGTAAAGAATTTGCATTAGTATTTTGCAGTCGTGAGTTATTAAACTGATAGTTCTGTAATTTTCACATCTGTCAATGCCTGCTTTCTTTGGGATTGGAATTATTATATTCTTCTTGAAATCTGAGGGTATTTCGCCTGTCTCATACATTTTGCTCACCAGATGGTAGAGTTTCATCAGGACTGGCTCTCCTAAGGCCGTCAGTAATTCTAATCGAATGTTGTCTACTCCCGGGGCCTTGTTTCGACTTAGGTCTTTCAGTGCTCTATCAAACTCTTCATGCAGTATGATATCTCCCATTTCATCTTCATCTACATCCTCTTCCATTTCTATAACATTGCCCTCAAGTACATCGCCCTTGTATAGACCCTCTTATATACTCCTTCCACCTTTCTGCTTTCCCTTCTTTGCTTAGAACTGGGTTTCCATCTGATATTCATACAAGTGGTTCTCTATTCTCCAAAGGTCTCTTTAATTTTCCTGTAGGCAGTACCTATCTTACCCCTAGTGAGATAAGCCACTACATCCTTACATTTTTCCCCTAGCCATGCCTGCTTAGCCATTTTGCACTTCCTGCCAATCTTATTTTTGAGATGTTTGTATTCCTTTTTGCCTGCTTTATTTACTGCATTTTTATATTTTCTTCTTTCATCAATTAAATTCAATATTTCTATTAGCCTTTGTCTTTTTACCTACTTGATCCTCTGCTGCCTTCACTACTTCATCCCTCAGATCTACCCATTCTTCTTCTACTGTATTTCTTTCCACCATTCTTGTCAATTGTTCCCTTATGTTCTCACTGAAACTCTCTACAACCTCTGTTTAGTCAGTTTATCCAGGTCCCATCTCCTTAAATTCCCACTTTTTTGCAGTTTCTTCAGTTTTAATCTACAGTAACCAATAGATTGTGGTCAGAGTCCACATCTGCACCTGGAAATGTCTTACAGCTTAAAACCTGGTTCCTAAATCTGTGTCTTACCATTATATAATCTATCTGAAACCTGTCAGTATCTCCAGGCTTCTTCCATGTATACAACCTTCTTTTATGATTCTTGAACCAAGTGTTAGCTATGATCAAGTTGTGCTCTGTGCAAAATTCCACCAGGCAGCTTCCTCTTTCATTTCTTAACCCCAATCCATATTCACCTACTACATTTCCTTCTCTTCCTTTTCCTACTATCGAATTCCAGTCACCCATGACTATTAAATTTTCATCTCCCTTCACTATCTGAATAATTTCTTTTATCTCATCATACATTTCTTCAATTTCTTCGTCATCTGCAGACCTAGTAGGCATATAGACTTGTACTACCGTCGTAGGCGCGGGCTTCATGTCTATCTTGGCCACAACAGTGCATTTGCTGTGCTGTCTATAGTAGCTTACCCGCATTCCTATTGCTTTATTCAATATTAAACCAACTCCTGCATTACCCCTATTTGATTTTGTATTTATAACCCTGTATTCACCTGACCAAAAGTGTTGTTCCTCCTGCCACCAAACTTCACTAATTTCCACTATATCCAACTTTAATCTTTCCATTTCCCTTTTTAAATTTTCTAACCTACCTGTCCGATTAAGGGATCTGACATTCCACGCTCCGATCCGTAGAACGCCAGTTTTCTTTCTCCTGATAACGATGTCCTCCTGAGTAATCCCCGCCTGGAGATCCAAATGGGGGACTATTTTACCTCCGGAATATTTTACCCAAGAGGATGCCATCATCATTTATCCATACAGTAAAGCTGCATGTCCTCGAGAAAAAATTATGGCGGTAGTTTCCCCTTGCTTTCAGCCGTTCGCAGTACCAGCACAGCAAGGCTGTTTTGTTTAGTGTTACAAGGCCAGATCAGTCAATCATCCAGACTGTTGCTCCTGCAACTACTGAAAAGGCTGCTGCCCCTCTTCAGGAATCATATGTTTGTCTAGCCTTTCAACAGATACCCCTCTGTTGTGGTTGCACCTACGGTACGGCTATCTGTATCGCTGGGACACGCAAGCCTCCCCACCAATGGCAAGGTCTGTGGTTCATGGGGGGAGGTCCAGCTGGATAAAGAGGCCCATTCACTAACTGACTGTACTTGGTGCCAACATCAAACCTGACATGGTTCGTTAGCACACAAACAGAGCCAGCAAATTGCAGGAAAGTAAGGAAGGCAAGACAGAAAGGGAAAGGTGCTCCTCTGAGTGATAGATGAGAGGGTGGGGGTGGGGGGGGAGAGGGGAGACAAAGAGAGAGAGAGAGAGAGAGAGAGAGAGAGAGAGAGAGAGAGGGAGGAAGAGAACACACCGGTAACAAATGAAAGAACCAGCATTCCAATTATTTACATGCCTGTATAGCTATTGTCTCCAGAGTTTTGTACAAAGTCAAGGTAAAAAGTGAAATAATGTCAATGGTGGGTGCAGGCTATAGTTCCATATAACATAAGCTATCACACTGTCAAAGGTGTGAGATTTTGAAATTGTATCATCACTGGCATGTAGTGACTGCAACATTGATATTAATTAAAAAGGTACAAATGACTAGTTTCAATAAATAAAGCACCATCCTCTGACATAAAACACTTGACTCTCAGGACTTTGTTGATGTGAAATGTAATATCATAAGCATATCGTACCATAATTCACACTGCTTTGCTACTGTCATTTGAAAGACATATATCTTCTCCAGGAAGCAATGTAATGCAAGTTTCCTTTTCAGATCTACAAGCAAACTTTGGTCTACCTATGTTTTAAATTATACAGGATGTGTCAAAAAGAATCATCCGATTTATGTTATTTGAGATGTATGCATGAACAATGTACTGTTGAAAGGAGCAAATTCTCGAGTTTTACATGATTCCTGCTAGGTACCAGCAGGGTGCACCCTGTCTAGTTCTTGCAGAAATGGTGTCAGAACAACAGAAAGGGGTCCTGTTCTATGTTTTATGCAGTGCAGTTCAATGATAATGGTTCAGCGTGACTTTTGTACTGGGATGGTGTGGATCCTCCTACAGTACACAGCATTAGATGATGGCATGAACAATTCCAAGGAACAGGTTGTTTGTGTGAAGGTAAATCGCTGGGCCATCCACAATTGTTTGAGACAGGTGTCGAACACATCCCCCGTAGTTTCAGCCCCCAATGTCCATCTGGCGTATGTTGTGTTGATGTTTACACATGAAACCATACAAAATTCAGCAACTGAAAGCTCTTCTTGAAGGTAACAAGGCCTTTACTTAATAATCAAGAACAGCTGTGTCTGCTTACAGTTGTCAGGGCTAACATACAGGCAACACTGTGTGAAATAACTGCAGAAATGTTTGTGGCATGTACAACAAACTTATCTGTTAGGACAGTGCAGTGAATTTTGGCATTAATGGGTTATGGCAACAGACGACCAAAGCAAGTGCCTTTGCTAACAGCATGACATCCCTTGCAGTGCCTCTCCTTGGCTCGTGACCACAGCAGATTATTGAAAAACTATGACCTGGTCAGATGAGTCCTGGTTTAAGTTGGTAAGAGCTGATGGTAGGGTTTGAGTGTGGCACAGATCCCATGGAAGCCATGGATCCAAGTTGTCAATGAACCACTGTGCAAGCTGGAGGTGACTCCACAATTATGTGTGCTGTGTTTACATGGAATGGACAGTGTCCTCTGGGACAGCTGAACTGATCATTCACTGTAAATGGTTATGTTTGGCTATTTGGAGGTCATTTCTGCCATTTGTGGCCGAATTTTTATGGGTAATAATGCACCATGTAATTGGGCCACAGTTGCTCACAACTGGTTGGAAGAACATTCTGGACAAATTGAGCCACTCCAATGCCTCAACATTAATCCCATCAAATATTTATGGGACATCATCGAGAGGGCAGACCATGCATAAGGTCCTCCACTGGCAACATTATCATAATATGGATGGCTATAGAGGCAGCATGGCTCAATATTTCTCCAGGGGACTTCCTACGAGTTGTTGAGTTCAATGTTGTGTTGAGTTGCTGCACTAAACAGGGAAAATGGACGTCCAACACAATATTAGGGGGTATCCCATGACTTCTGTCACCTTAGTGTAGTTAGCTTCTCACGGTATGGGCTCAGGAATATCTTTTTGAAACACAATGCAGCTGAAAGCATGAGACTAAAGGCGAACAATTGTTTTAAAATAAAGAGATCTATGTCTACATTTATAATCTCACTCCCCAAAATACTGTGAAGTACATACTAGAGGGTACTCCCATTATGCCCCATATTGGGTTCTCCTACCATTCCTTTCACATATGTGTCTGCCTGCTCTGTAATAAGTCTCATTTGGGCTATAGAGCCCCACAGGAACAATAAACAATCCCTGAACAATATCTCTACATTTTTCATTTAATACTGTTGCCTGAAACATGGTAAGTAGGCTTTTATATGATAGTTGATGTCTACCTTCAGGCATCTGTCAGGTCAGGTTTTACAGCATTTCCATTATGTAATTTTAGAAAGCATTTTAAGGAGAATAGAACAGTAATCTTCATGGAGCACTTTAAAATTAAAATTGAAACAGTTTTGATCATAACCGAACATTTTCTAACAAATTTCAACCAGTTTCAGACAAATAGCAATCACCTTCAGATACAATAAGATAAGTACAAGATATATTTCCTTCTATATTGGAATTGTACTTACCTATCAGTGTATATGGTCTGAAGATGGTCATTTTTTGGCTGAAATCAGTTGCAGTCTTTTAATCAATGTTCTATTGGGATCAAAACTGTTTTAACTTTAATTTTAAGAACTTTTTATGATTCCCTCTTGTAAGTCAAAAATACCTGTCCCAATTCATGCTGTCCTTCTCTGTATACAGTCTGCATTCCCTCATATATGTGAGTGATTTCAGTTGTCACTCATTGAATTTGTTGTTATAGGATACTATGATTTTGCATTTCTTATCTCTCTTTCTCTTTCCTCCCCCCATCCCCTCTCCTTCTAGAAATCTGCTGTCTCAAGGTGAGCAGGCTGCACGGAAGAAAATGACAATTAAGGGCCACACTGCACATACTGGTTCATTTGAAAAATAAGTCACCTAATTATAATTGTCTTTCTTACTCTAAAAATATATTAATTCATTTGTACCAAGGCTGGGATTCGAACCCAGATCAACTGCTCACTAGGCAGACATGGTACCACTTCACCATCTTGGCACAGTGAGATTACCCAACTGCGTGGACAAACCTGCAAGCCTCCCTCCTCATTCCAAATTCCTGTTCACTCCTCAGCTAACTTGGCATTCCTAGTTTAGGGGGAATACTAAGTGGGCTGAGGCATGAAAGAAAATTGGGATTGAGGAGGGAGGCATGCCAAGGTTGGGTGAGTAGTTGTGCAAAGCCACTGTACTAGTGTGGCATAGTGTTTAGTACATCTGCATAGTGAGGAGAAGATCCAGGTTCGAACACTTTCCTCAGGAGAAGTTTTCATTTGTCACTTCAGTATGTATATGAATATCATAGATGTGATTCTGGTGTGAGGTGCTGGTGGTGGTAGTGGTCATGTGTGTATATGATGTGCTTGCTTGTGTGAGTGTGGTTGTGTGTGTTTACTTTGATGAAGAAGGCTGTGACCAAAAGCTGTAATGTGTTATTGTGCCTGTCTGAAACTCAATGGGTCATCTCAACAGCAAGTAGCAATCAGTAATTTTCCTACAATTGTTGATATTCCAACCTGGAGTTTCATTGTTTGATAAATGTTTGAGAATTGAAATGGTCTCTGGAACCACATAGTTTCATTAGATCAAAACTGTTACATCTCTTACTACACATAATAACTGGTCCTAATCAAGGCAATGCATTTCTGTAAACTCTTCATTTTTACTGACTGTGTAACATAGATTAGTAACTGAAAAGGTTATTTGTTGCACTCCATTCAGCTGAGATGCCAAGTCGCAGATAGGCACAAGAAGAAGACTGTCAGGAAGTGAGCTTTCGGCCAAGTAGCCCTTTGTTGGACATGGGAAACATACACACACACACACACACTTGTGCAATTGCAACTCACACACACATGACCACAGTCTCTGGCTACTGAAGCCAGACGCTGGCAGAGGTTAGGGTCTGTGTGTGCATGTTGTCTGTTTCCATTGAAGGCCTAATCGGCTGAAAGCTCACTTTCAGGCAGTCTCTTTGCTGTGTCTATCTGTGACTCAGCATCTCAACTATAAGGTGAGTACTGACTATCCTTTTCTTAATATTGTTACATTCCATCCTGGATATTCCACTGTTTGAAGATCAATAATTATTTGTATCAACAGTTCCACATATATTTTAAAAGAAAATAAAAATTTGCACACCAGCTGTGTTGTGGGGAATGTTTTTCATAATATCAATAAGCTATGTTACTCATACAATTATTAAGCTATGTAAAGAAAGTGAAACATCTGCTATTATCTTTGAATGGATATTGTTTTGAATACAATTATGTGCCAAACTCTCGAGGGAGGTTCTCTGCAGTAGGACTATTTCAAAGTCCTCTTTCGTTTGTACTACAATATTTAAAGGTCTTGACTGCAATAAGTGAAGGCTTCACAGTGTATGAATTCTATAAGTGAAACAGAATGTATAATCATGTAGCCAGAACTGCTGATTTATGGTGGTTTACATAATCTATAGCATAATGTCTATTTCAGCCCGTCCATCCTTTATGATGATGTAATTTTCACAAATTTTTATGTAACAGTCAATGATACATAGTGCTATAAGGAACAATGATATGTGAATATACTGCAGCCATTTTGAAAATTTCTTCCAGTTTTATTTCTATGTTTGTCAAATGAGAAGTTATGTTATGTGTTAGGGGTGAGTATGGAGTTTCAAGTATAGGATGAAGTACTGTACAATGTGTAGCCTGTAACTGTTTAGAAGTACTTAGTCAGTCTGCAACACACACATATCATGGATAAATAATTATCTCATACAATTTATATTATCATTTCATGAAATACTGACAATAGTGTTTAATTAATGTTATGAATAAGATATCAGTAACAGTCTGGTGATAAATGATATTGCCCCTACACCACTATCACCTACTTGTAGTTTGAAACTGCTACTCATGTCATTTGTGAGTTTCTGTGGTAACCTTGAATTTCTGCAATTTTGCAATGGCCAGAGTTAGTTGCAAGCTTCCTAAGAGTGATGGAGGAAACAGTATGGCATCTATAGTGTTTGAGGCTGTGTCCAGCACTTTTACTGACTGCAATAAATCAAGGAAACTACTAGGTAAATGTTTACATTTCATTTAAACCATTGGAAATTATAGTAAATAAGGATTCCAGTCATATTATTAAAAATCAGGAAAGGTGTTTGAAAATATGTCATGTGTATATTGGAGTTGAATGAATTGCATTCCCAATATCAGCCATCAAATGGATACTGATATTACCACCAGGCGATATTAGGATCAATTGTTTTAATTTGTTAACCAATAAATGACATAGTTACTTCTGTGTGGCTGTCCAGAAAAAAAGAAATGGGAATGATGAGAGCATTGAAGATGTATGAAGTACCCAGATCAACAATTTGAGAGTACATTGAAAGATGTGCAACAGGAAAAACTGAAAAAGAAACTCAGTTGTAAGACAGAAACTTGGTAGGAAAAATGGAAATGAGCATACAGCTTTGTGGGCCAGGAGTCCCTCACTTGGGGAAGTTTGGCAGCAGAGGGTGAGTACTTATTGCATTTGATGCCACATTGGGCAACTTGTGTGTCATAGATGGGAATGAAATGATGATGAAGACAACACAACACCCAGACCCTGAGCAGAGAAAAATCTCCTGCCCCAGCTGGGAATCAAACCCAGGCCCCTTGGCATGGCATTCCACCGCACTGATCACTCAGCTAACGGGGGTGGACACTTGGAAGGAAACATGTGATGACATGTGAAGTAGAGAAAGAACTGATCTAGTACTATACAGAAGGGGAAAAGATTATTTGTGGTTTGACGCATAAGGAGTTAAAGCAGATGGTGTTTGAGCTTGCCTTAAAGAACAATCTGCCTCACCTCTCTTCTAAACCAAAAAATATGGCAGATTAAAAGTGGATTAACTTATTTTTGAAAAGAAATTGTTCCCAGTTAACAACAGGAACACCACAATCATTGACAAGAGCTGGAAACTTAGGCTTTATTCAAGACAATGGGAAGTCATTTTTCTGTATTCTAAAAGCAGATCAGCTAAAATCAAGTTCAACCCTACCAGAACATTTAACATACGCAAAACTGGAATCACAACTGTCCAAAGCAAAAATGTGAAACTTATTTGTGTGAAAGGAAAATTGGCAATTTACAGTGTCATTGGCAGAGAGGGGATATCTGAACACCATGTCAGGTGCCAGCTAGCATGTCACTCCAATATAGCTTTCCCCAGAAAAAAGCAGGACTTGAAGCTAATGACGGGAGTTCCTCCTGGAGCTATTCCAAGATTTTGTCCATGTCTGTATTACACCTCATAGCATGCATAGGATGCAGCCTCTAGATATTGCTTTCATGAAGCCATTTAAAACTTTATATTCAAGAAATTGAGATGTGGATCTACAGTAACTAGGGTAGAGTTGTGACACAGTGTGAAGTAGCTGAACTCATGGACAAAGCATACATTAGAGCAGCAATCGTGAGAAATGCACTGAATGGTTCTCATGGCACTGGTATCTGTCCTTGTAATGACTAGGAATTTACTGAAGTTGACTGTATTCATGAACTGAATGATAACCAACCAAAGCCTATTTCTGAAGATCATTGTGGGCCTTAACTACTTGCAAATATAGTCACAGTTGATCTAGCACTTAGGCCTGTATCACACTGCACTGACAGCCAGCTTCAGTCTATTGGTGAAGATCAACCTCAAATCATGTCACATTCCACATCTGATGCCATCTCTATATCCTATAAACTTGCCCATGGATGTAAAAGATGTGCCAAAATTTCAACCAGTGTCTCAAAACTGAAGAGTCCCGAGAAAATGGTGTTGACTAGTTCTTCTTGTAAGAAAAAGCTGGAAACCTTTTATGCTTCTAAAGGCACAAACACTTCAAATGAGGCTTCAAGATGTGGAGCAACATGAAAGAGTAATTCAGCCAACACTAAGAGGAAAGTTAAAAGTAAGTATAAAAGCTCAAGTTCTAACAATGAATTTGCTCACAAACCTTGACAAGTAGACACCAAAGGTGATATCAATCTGGATCTTGATTACATTTCTGTGGATGCTATCTGTACATTTTGCCATAAGAAGTTCTTTCTGTCTGAATAACTAGCTCTTAAATTTGTTTTACATAATTCTGACAAATAAGTTCATCTAATTATGGAAATGGGTAACAATTTTCCAATAAATTCTAAACTTTTATCTTCCCTTTAATTTAAATCCACTTACAAAAGCTAATCCAATATGTGCTCTTCCATTTTCAAACAGGTGGTCCTATTGCCTGGTGAGCAAAAGTAGGAATGGGGATTCACAATATTTTGAACCTACTCTTGAAAAATTTTCGCTTATTAAGGTTTCCTAGTTTACTCAAACTAGCTTAGCTTAAGAAGCAATTTGGCAAATGCAAGCCAAAGGAGCATAGTTTATAGAAATATGCATTAGGTTTCGAGGTCTATTTCACAAACCAGGAGGCTGATAAACAGAGAAATAATTATGATAGACAATATTTGAGGTCCAATACGTTTTTAAATCATCTTTCTTCTTAATTTTACTGTGAATCATAGTAAATATTTCCAGCCAGACAACTATTTGACTGATGTTTAGTTTACTGTCACTTCTTCCCTGACAAACTATGTAGAAATAATTTGCCGGAGAATTGCTTTTGAATTGCATTATGAATATTTTATTGTAAGACCACAATAACATTGTTTCCAGAAATTAAATTTATAAACTGGGTTTTGAATGGTAACATTGCAGTTCCAAGCAAGATGATTTATTTTGCAGGTTCTAATAATACAATAATAAACAGCAACAACTAAAAAAAGATCACTATAGGTTAATGTCTAACAACATAAAAGTCACTGGATATGCATGCTAGGCAGGACAAAAAGAAAGGAGGAATCAGCAATTGCCTCACTGAAAGGAATGTCTTTCCAATCCCTTTAAGTTAATTAGATAAACCTAAACTAGGTTAGAACGACTGGCATATGAACTGCACTTCTACTAAATATGAATCCAGTGATGTGACCACAGTGACACATATCTCAATTCAGCTTGAAATGAATAAAGCGGCAGTGGACCAAATACTCAATCTGACAAAACAAAAGTGAAGCACTCAGAGGGTATGGTCAAATGTAAATGTAATTTCATATGTGCAGGCACCATTGGAAAGTACATAAGTGATTAGAGTTGCAGTTCTCTGTAACAGGCAGAAAGGCCATTAGAGTGCATTACTTTTTGTCACGTTTAGTGTTGTTACCAGGACTGGTAGGGTATATAAGGGGAGTGAACTGTATCAGATGTTTAGTTATTCCTGTGAAGGACATGGAGATGCCACTTACACGAGACAGAATTGTCAGCATCTGATAGAGTTAGAAAGTAATCTCATTGTGGGTTCTCATCCAGCCAGCTCAGTGAGCTGAGCAGTATCCAGATTTGTGGGGCATTTGGATGTGGCAATAGGCCATTGTTGCACTGCATGGGAGTGTAAGGGAAAGCATACTCAGCATCAGGGTTCCTGTCAACCACATGTAACCACCACAAGGGAGTATCACCATATTGTACATGAAGCACTTCATAACCCTGTCACATCTGCACCTGCTATTTGAGAACAAACAAGGGCCTACCTACAACATCCTGTGTTATCCTGCACCATTGATCAGAGACTAGTAGCAGTTGGATTAGGCAATTGCTGTCCCTTTTTAGGCTATCAGTAAACATCACAACACAAACAGCTGCATTTTGAATGATGCTGTGCACAGGAAGACTGGAGTACTGATGAATGGCATTGCATTGTGTTCAACAATGAACTGTGGTTCTGCACTAACCTAAACGATCACTGTTACTGAGTATGGTGGCAACCTGGAGAGAGGTCACATTCTTTCGATGTTTTATAGAGCCACAACAGTGTTATTCCTGCCATCACAGTCTGGAGAGCCACCAGGTATGACTTCTGGTTACAGCTGGTAGTCAGTGAGGGGCTTCTGATGTCACAATATTTCATCAAGAACTTAGTGCCTCTTCATATGTTACTTCTCAGGCAACACTATTGTGGTGCCAATTTTCCTCAGGACACTCATCACTCACACATGGAACATGTCTCTATGAACTGTCTGGATGATGTTGAGGTAGGCTACTCTTTTGGCCAGCAAGATTCCAGATCTGCCCCAACGAACAAGTGTTGGATCAGCTTGGACATCAGCCCCATACCAATTCCAGTATCAACGATACCAAAGGCTAGTTACAACTGTTTTCCAGCCCTCCCCAGGAGAGGATATAACAGGTTTTATGCACTATTCTAAACATAGTCATACATGCAGGCCAGAAGAAATATAACATCATACTGATTAGTGAGCTGATACTGCCAAGTTCTATATCAATTTGAACTCATATTGTAATATCTGAAATAACGGCACTTACTGTATCACTCCATGAAGTTTCATTTTTTTTCTTTCTCCCATTCTGGGTGCTTTACACTTTTTGTCAGGTAGTGTATACTGTTTCCAAATTAACAAAGCGCATGGGCCATATGTTTTAATAAACAATCTTTCATTTTTTGCACTCATGTCACACAGAGTGATATCTTAAGAATAAAAGTGTTTATTACTCTAATGCAAATGGTGAATATAATATGACATGATCACAAACTGTCATTTTGTTGGTATCTCTTCTAACATATATTCACTAATGGCATCTGTCTTAAGTAATCCATCACTGTTTGAAATGAATATTAAAACTGACATCTTTATCACCACAAGAAACTGTATAACTTTATTACTGACAGTTAAAGCTTTCAACAGCTCAGAAACATTTGAAATATGCTGCTATAAAACTATTTCACCAATTACTCCATAACAACAGGTATATCAAGTGTCAATATAAACTTAAATTGCTTCTTCTCCTTCTATTCTAGAAATGAATACCTATTTACAAACTAGAACCACCTTAAAAGAGAAGAGAAACATGAATTTGGTGTTGCAATACCTTGCTGTTTTTCACTTAAACATGCCATAAAGACATAAATTTTTACTAAGTGACAAGGTTGAAATGGAGATACAATGAACCAAATATTGCTGAATAAGGCCTGGTTATAAGTTTCAGATTTTGAAACTGGCCTAAGATTATCTTAAGTCTTCTGGAAATTTCTGACATTATCAACTCAGCTGAGTATTGGATCAAATGATTGTACAACTTACTGAAATGCACACTTGAAGCACTTTATGAAATTTCCTTCTTCATAGCATTAAAATTAATCATAACATGCAGTAGAAGAGAAAGTAGGAGGTACAAGAGTTAAGAACATGTTTCTCATTTCTCAGAGTCTTGCCTTATACAAGAGACTAAAAACTGAAGGAGCATTTGTGATTGACATAAATAAAAAAGTTAAGCCTGTCATTGCCTGAGGAGACATCAAACATAGATCTTCTCATATTTTGTAACATGATGACATCATTTAGGGTGTAGTGCTACATCCTTCTAATCACATTATATTTGAATAGTTCTATAGTTCAGATGACAGCCCTTTGACATATCCTCAAATGTGGATCCTACACTTGTATAATGGTCCTGTTGAGTTGTTAAAACATAAACAGAAGTAAATGTACCTTAACCTTTACTAACAGGAGTTCCTTGTGAAGTATATCTCACAGTGCCCTTACTGTGTGCATTTCTCATGATACACTATCCTGTATGAAATGTTAAGTATGGTAAACCACATTTTTTTGCAACAGGCTTGTTTTAATCTTTTGTCAGTTATTTTGCTTTCCACAATTACCTTTTTTCCTTGTGCACAGCAGTTAACCTCATTAACACTTAGCATTTTTATGAGAATAATAGTCTCCAGTTATCATTTGCCGTGATGATGTGTAAATTATATCTGAGGCTCCAAGTAAACAGGTGCAACTGAAGAACTATTGAACACTGTAGCCTCTGCTGCTCTAGTGCTTTCTCAGTCATTCATTGTTTGTGACTGCACACCAAGAATAATCTTATTACATTTTTTAAATTATAAAACTGAAGAAAATGTCAAACTACACTGCTGAAATCCTTCTAAAAAATGACGAACTTGACTGCATATCTTGCTGTACCTTACTATTTTTATGGTAACTTTGGCATGACAAGCATCCAAGGAACATATAGGGCCCACACTCACTATGAGACTGAAATATCTAGTACATCAAGAATTCATTAGTACGAGTATGGTGAGGCAACATTCGCCATATCCCTCATCAAGGAAACCAACATTATATCCACAGCAACAACCTCACTTCATCACTTAAAATCTGATCCCAAGCTTATGTTCCTACCAGCCAACAAAAGCTCCACCACTCTGGTTACGAACTGCAGGGAGTACCCAGCAGAGGGGTTCCACCAGCTGTCTGCTATACCCACCTAAAAACCCTGCCACAAAGAGTCTATTCCAGAAATACAACATGATCACTAGTCCCTCCTCATGTCCTTAAGTCCATCCCAGAGGCTCTCCCTTGAGTCTGTCTCTCTCCTCAACACCACCACTCCCCACACTGCTACCTTCTACATGCTTTCTGAAGCCCATAAACCCAACCACTCAGGATGCCCTACTGCCACACAGAGTGAACCTATCCTCTTGCGCAGCACTACATGCAGCCTATAACCTGTCACCTACCCTCTAATATAAAAGAAACCAACCACATCCACTGCCGACTCTGCACAGTTCCTTTTCCTTTACCACTCAGAGCCCTGCTCATCTCCATCAATGCCACCTCCCTCTACACTAACATCCCCAATGACTATGGTCCTGCTACCATTGAACATTGACTTTGCCAATGCCAAACCAACTCCTAACCTACAATCTCCTTTCCGGTCACTGTGATCAATTTTATTCTCATCCACAATTATTACTCCTTTGAAGGGATCAACTACAAATGAACCTATTGTACAGCAATGGGGAACCACCAGTAAGCATCCTATGCCAACCTAGTCACAGGCTATCAAGAGGAGTGCTTCCTAACCACCCAGAATCTAACAACAATCACCTGGTTCAGATTAACTGATGACATTTTTGTGATCTGGACCAAGGGTGAAAAAACTCTCTTCACATGCTTCCAGAATCTCAACACCACTTCTCCAGTCCATTCACCTGGTCCTCCTCAATGCAACGTGCCAACTTCCTTGATGTTGACCTTCACCTCAAGGATACATCAGTACCTCTGTCTCCATCAGATAAACAATACCTCCATTCTGACAGCTGACATCCATTTCATACCAAGAGGTCCCTTCCATTCAGCTTCAGTACCAATGGTCATCAAATTTTTAGTGTCATACAGTCCCTCTCCAAATATGCCAAGAATCTCACTGAGGTCTTCACAGACTGAAATTAATCTCTCAACCTCGCCCAGAAACAGATCTCCCATACGTCGTCTCTCCACTTACGTAACATCTCACACATATCTACTGTATAAGAGGATGGATCCCATAGTGTAAATAAACATCTAGAACTTAAGCACATCAAAATAAATTAACTAACAGACAACAGATTCAGTAGGGTTTAAAGAAGTATTAGTTGCTGGGTAACTCATTAAGAGATTTTTTTGTAGTTTTTTTATTAGCAGACATAGTTGTGGAACTAAAAGAATTAAGTACTAGAAATACATAGTTAATAAATATATTGATATGTGATTTGTGTGCCCTATTTTAGTTTTTCAGGTAATAGACTGTAATTATGAAGAAAAAAATATCCACTGTCTGACCATAATGGAGAGCTAGCCTCGAAGCTGAATACCACTAAAGGCTGGAGTAAGTCAATCACATTCTCCACCAGTGTTCTGAATACCTCTAGCCATGACTGGAAAGGAGAAATATCCTACCTGCTATACTCACCACACCTTCCACAGTGGTATCCTGCTGCCTGCCAACCCTACGCAATATCTCTGCCCATCCCTACTCCGTCCCTTGTCCCAAACCCTTGCATCAAGCATCATATCCCTGCAATAGACCTAAATGCAAAACCTATCCCATAAATCCTCCCACTACAAACTACTCCAGTCCTGTCACAGGCATCTTGTGCATCATAAAAGTAAGGACTACTTGTAAAAGCACCCATGTCATCTACAAACTATGCTGCAACCACTCTGCGGCTATCTGCATGGGCGTGAAATTACCAAGCTGTCTGCATGAATGGTCACTACCAATCCGTGGCTAAGGTGCAGCTGGATCAATTAGTTGCTGAGTATTCTGCTCACTATGATGTTCTTTACTTTAATGACTACTTCACAGCTGGCATCATCTGAATTATTTCCACCTACTCCAGCTTTTTGGAACTGTGCAGCATAACCTCCCCCTAAAACATATCCCTTTTCCACATAAACTCCCTGGCCTCAGTCTCCAGTAGTCCCTGTCCTAAACCTAGCAATTAACTTCTCCGCTTCCACTCCAATACTGCACATGCTTCCTAATCCACCAATGCAGCTTTCAGTCTTTTCCCCTTCCCTATTTCTCTCCATACTCTTCCCTCTCACTCTCCCCCACCCCTGACAAAGCACAGCCACAAAACGCTATCAGCCCTATCCTGTCCCCACCACATCCCTGCACTCTCCTACAGGTAGCAAAGTGGCTTTTCCCCAACCTTTCCTTGCAATCCCTCCTCCTCCCCAGTCTGTGCCTTCCCCTAATCCTGTGGTAGTGTTCCTGGCTTTTATTTCAGAAGATGGACTCAGTCTGAAAGCTTAATATTTTAGCAGTCTTTTCCATTGTGCTTGTGTGTCACTTAGTGACTCCTCTATGTACATACTTTTCTTTATCAATGTTTCCTTTCCCAATGGCTTCCTTGCTCAACAGATCTAACAGCTGTATAGTTTCTGGTGCTGTAGCGCTAACAAGAAGAGACTCTGATGTTTTACGTATCACTCCACGTAAAGCACTAATGGATCCTCAGTCTCAGCACTTAAAGAGTAGAGTAGTGATTTGTTCAGTGGGAACATGTGGACAATGTGAAGCCCGTACAGTTGGAAAAATATATAATGTTCACATAGCAAGTTGTGACAATTTATACACTATGCAACTGAACTCAACTAAAAATTTTCTTCTCATTACATTTGATAATTTGTTTTGCCTGGGCTCTGTTGCATAGTGGTTTATGCTTAGACTGTCCATTAATCAGTAAACAGAAGAAACTTTACACAAGAGAGAAGAAACTGCATCTGTAAACATTGCAAACAGTAGTGTCAAATTGCTGTAGAATTTTATCATGAAGACGATACAATACACTTGCCACATGCAGTTTATTATTCTGTATCAGAAGAACCAGAAAAAAAACAGTTTTCTTCTATTTTAACATATTATTATGATATTAATCTTAAAGTGGCAATTATTACTTCAACAAATTTGGCACAACTACTGCATTATTGTAAATAGTTAAGGATCCTGAATTAATGGATAATGTCTAAAATTTTGTCAGTATTCTATAAATTAAATGAAATCTTAAAATTTTGTTACTAATTTGATTTCAGATAGTGATAGTAGTAAACTATGTTGTGAGACATAAGAAAGTGTTTTCATAACTTCAAATAGCTCATTCAAAATACATTTCAGAGCACTGTAACCTGTCCAGATAAATGAGCATGTTAAAGCACTCACTTCCAGGACACAGGAAGGCACATCAGCTAAATGTCAAATCCACCTCATAGATTAATAATGGGGTTTATGGGCTATTCTAGCTATGATTTTTAGCCAGTTTCCATACGTTACCTTGTATATAAAACCATTTAAGAAGATAGGGCAGACTAACAGCAGCCTCTCAACACATTTACTCTCTCATATGAAGTTTGGTATGAGGAACCAGTAACACTTTTGGGAAAAAAATTGGCAGCATTCTTAAATATAAATGTAGGACCAAAAGTACCAGCAGCACTTATTATAAGCAAATTTGCCTACTCTAGGACAGAAGGAGGGAAATGCGCAGCCCTAAAATTATCTGAGAGAGTCCTTTGTGAATTAAATGTGCTGGCAGCTAATGAAAGATTGAAATAGACATTAAATTCATTTTTCACTTGGAATCTTCTCCTATACCACATATAACTGAGACTCACGTAAAGATTGACTTACGTAAATGATGAGCATATAGCAATATTTCGACTATACAAACCTACTTCTCTTTCTACATAATTGGAAATGGTCACCAATATATTCCCAGAACATGCAAATAACTACAAAATACTTCTTCAATACCCATCTAAAAGATACTCTGAGTGAACACTCATGTTATGTCACTGGAGCCATTCCTAATCAGAACATATCTTATAAAATATGCCCAACAATGGTGTACATTAACCTGTCTGAGAAAGTTCACTCTGAGCTAATCAAATAACTGCAGCCACAAACCTGAATTATGTATACAATACACAATGGATCAGAAACATATGATTAATACAGTGAGAAAACACTCACCAAATGAAACAGCCACACTGATGGTATGGATGGCAACTGTAAATGAGATTTGTTCATGTGTTCAGTAACAGATTAACCACATTCTAGGAAAGGATATGGGCATTTCTGGTATCAGACAGTAAGGGCTACACAACAAAAAACCTATATTTCTAATAATTTGTGAAATTTTAAGAGAGTTCAAGGAGAAAAAGTAATCAAGTAGCTTTCCATTATAAATTTTGACAAGAATTAGGATTTGGTAGTGAACATTTAACTAGAGAAAATTCTGTATTACAGTACTACAGCTATCATTCTTGTACAGTTGGAGTTTCACACCATGTCATGCAAATGAGTGCTCACACTCATGGGTATACGAGGGGATCCCTTAAATATCAGAATAACATTGCTGTGGGTGGACCTTGTGTAGTATGTATTTCTGCCACTAGGCATGTATAGTGCAACTTATTGTCAGTTCAGTACTACCTGCGTTGTCATTTGGCTTGTTCTGTTCATCTGCAGTGATTGTTTTTGCTGGTACTGTTTTGTTCTTGTTTCACAATTATGATGACAAGTTTAAGTGAACAACATGTAGCTATGAAATTTTATTTTCTACTTGGTAAATATGTTGCTGAAGGTGTTTTAATGTTGAAAACAGCTTACCAAGATGAAGCTATGGGAAAAACTCAAGCGTACAAGTAGCTTGCTCAATTTAAAACTGGTAACATGTCAATTGACGTTAAACCTTTTTCTGGACATCAATCAACTGCCCCAAATCAATGATAGCTATCATATACCATCAGGTCAGACCGTCAATTAAACCTTTACTTCGAAGTTTTAAACACAACAGTGTTTGTCAAAAGACTTTATTTGTGGAAGACAGGAAATGGTTCTTCCAACACGACAATGCACCTGCACACACAGCCATCTCTGTTAGACAGTTTTTGGGTAAAAATGGCATGCACTTTACACCCCTGACTTGGCTCTCTTCGACTTTTTCTTATTTCCAAGCATGAAAAGATGCATGAAAGGACACCAATCTGACAACATTAAAGAAGTCAAAAAAGGAGGTAGGAGCTGTCAGCCATTTCTAAAGATGACTACAAAAAAATTTTCGAACATTGGAAGTGCCAGTGGGAGAAAAGTATTAGTTATAATGGAAAGTATTTTGAAGGGGATCAGGTTATTTTGTACACAATTTGAAAATGTATAGTTTCTAAAAAATAATTCCAGTTTTTCTTTTTGGGTATCCCATAATATTAGACAGAATAAGTATTTACTTGCACTTTGATCATATTTGTTGGATCCTAAGGTTGATGAGGTTGTTTCCTTTGATACATTTAAGTGAGTTAAAAGAGACATTAACATCCATCATTTAGGTGTTTGTGCATTTATCTTCAGCAAAATATAGAGTTAATAAAGAAATCAGTTTCTGAAATAACACAGTTTTCTGAATCATGAAATTAAACACAAACACAATTCCCAAATATATTTTGTCTCATTCTTCTCTAACATTTTACTTGAGTGTATAATTTGTCAGAAATACATTATTTTGTCTTCTGGCATTCAAAACCAAAATAAAACCATATGTTATAGCAAACTCCAGGAAGAGAGACAGATTTGGGTGCTGAAGGCAAAAAAGGAAGGCAGTTCACCCAGGCCCCAACATCAGATTAATTCATCTGTAGTTCAATCCCGCGTCCGGCCATCCTGATTTAGGTTTTCCATGATTTCCCTAAATCGCTCCAGGCAAATGCCGGGATGGTTCCTCTGAAAGGGCACGGCCGACTTCCTTCCCCATCCTTCCCTAATCTGATGAGACCGATGACCACGCTGTCTGGTCTCCTTCCCCAAAACCAACCAACCAATTCATCTGTAGGAGATCTTCATCATCAGGTCATACTGACCTGCGTTTACTTTCTAACCTTCTACATCTACTATTATTTCACAATCCACTATGGTGGAAGGTACCTTGTACCACAACTAATAATTCCCTTTCCTATCCCACTCACAAATCGAACAAGGGAGAAATGACTGTCTGTTTGCTTAAATATGAGCACTAATTTCTTTTTTCTGCTCTTCATGATCTTTACTGTGGCAGTAAAGTTGTTCTGTGGTATGTCACAGGGGCTTAGTCTCTAATTTTTTTTTTCAGTAGGTGTTTCATGACAAGAACATAATCTTCCCTCCAGAAAATTGCCAGCACTGACGATAGGTATTCAACAAGTCATTGGAAGTCGCATCCAGAAATACTGAGCCATCCTGCCTCTATACCCATTCTTAATTGTGAAAGAGTTGCTGATGCAGGATTTTTGTACATCAACTGACCTCTCAATTACGTCCCATAAATGTTTGACAGGATTCATGTCAGGCAGTCTGGGTGGATAAATCATTTGGTCAAATATCCAGAATGTTCTTCAAATGAATCACAAACAACTGGGGCACAGTGACATGGTGCATTTTCATCCATAAAAATTTTATCATTGTTTGGGAACATGAAGTCCATAAATGGCTGCAAATGATCTCCAAATAGCCAAACAAAACCATTTACATTCAATAACTGGTTCAGTTGTATCAGAGGACCCAGTCCGTTCCATGTACACCCAGCCCACACCATTATGGAACCGCCAACAGCTTGCACAGTGCCTTGTTGACAACTTTGGTCCATGGCTGTGTGGAGTCTGTGACACACTCAATCCCTACCATCAGCTCTTAAAAAGTGAAATTGGGACTCATCTGACCAAGCCTTGGTTTTCCAGCCATCTAGTGTCCAAACGATATGATTAAGAGCTCAGAAGAGGCACTGCAGGTGATTTAGTGCTCTCAGCAAAGGTATTCGCATTTGTCATCTCTCCCACAGCCCAATAATAGCAAATTTCACCACACTGTCCTAACAGATACGTTCGTCAGATATTCCACATTGATTTCTGCGTTTTTTTGTTTTTTTGGCTTTTTTTTTTTTTTAAATGCAGTGTTACTTGTCTGGTTAGCACTGACACTCTACCCAAATGCCACTGCTCTCCATCATTAAGTGAATGCCATTGGAAATTGCATTGTCTGTTGTGAAAGGTGATGCCTGATATTTTGATATTGCCAGCAAACGCTTAACACTGTGGATTTTGGAATATTGAAGTCCATAATGATTTGAGAAATGGAATATCCTATGAGTCCAGCTCCAACTACTGTTCTATGTTCAGTCTCTTAAATCCAGTCATTCAGCCATAATCATGTTGGAAACCCGTTCATATGAATTACCTGAGTACATATGACAGCTCCACCAATATACTGCCCTTTTATACCTTGTGTACACGATTCTACTGCCATCTTTACATTTTCATATCACTATCCCATGACTTTAGTCACCTCAATGTACAACACAATATTCACTGATCTAACACATACTCTTTATCTACTACCCACGATATGCTCAGATGTTGTGATATGAATGTACAGCTACATCATATTTTTTACATGATGTGCTTACTGCTCATATTTCATTAATTTTATTGTTATTACAGCAATGTTGAAGAGAAACTCCCTGTCAGTTAATAAGATGAAATAAGTATGATTCTGTGAATTTGCAGCTGCAGAATTTTTCAGCATGAGTAGTAGAAAGATTTCCACCCTGGAGCATTAATTAAAAGTTAGTCTCACTTTTTCTTTGTGTTAAATTCTAGCAGCAGAAAGTAATATCTCTTACAAATATCCATTCAATTTTCTTGCTCATGAATATACTACTTCCCTTTCCAGTTTTGAATTCGATTTACAGTGTTCATACAACATGAAAATTTCACATAAAAGCTTTTGTACATTAATGGAATTCCTAAATTATTCTCTCAGTTCTTGATCTACTTGCTTGAGGGGAATCCAAGGTTCATCGCCGGCCGAAGTGGCCGTGCGGTTAAGGGCGCTGCAGTCTGGAACCGCAGGACCGCTACGGTCGCAGGTTCGAATCCTGCCTCGGGCATGGATGTTTGTGATGTCTTTAGGTTAGTTAGGTTTAACTAGTTCTAAGTTCTAGGGGACTAATGACCTCAGCAGTTGAGTCCCATAGTGCTCAGAGCCATTTGAGCCAAGGTTCATCCCAGAACAACAACAGAGCTCCAGGTGTGCCATCATGAGAAATATTGCAGTGTCCAGAGTAGCCTGATTGGCATTGGAAATCACAGGTTTTGTGTGTAGGTCTATGCCATAATGTACGGTGGGTATGTTTTGGAAATTTGGCCTGACAACATTTATAATCTAACGGAACATAGAGTTCTCAGATGTTGTTAAATTAAGTGTTACTCAAGAATGTAATACAATGCTGTAGGAAAAGAAAATGTTTACATCTTTATATATATATATATATATATATATATATATATATATATATATATATATATATATATATATATATAGTGGAGAAAAGGGAGTGGTGCATAGGCTACTATCATTACCATCAAATAATTTGATTTCCAATTCCATGAAAATAAGGGTAAATTTGAAGAATTCCATATGAGCTAGGAGATAGGTGATCCTTCTGCTGTGGTTCTCCCTCATGCTTGCTCCTTATGTAACACCTTCGACTATTCTTGTCAGCTCACTCAAGAGACTGATAATGCTACAGATCTGGTCCAACCAGACCAGAAGATGAATAACAGCGATTCTCCAGGAATGTTTTTCAGTCTAATCTACTATTTTTTAGACTGTGCCTTACAGGCTACCCTGCAAGACATGCATGTTGTGTAGGGGTAATTTTGGCCTGTGTTATCAACATAATTTTCATGATAGCCTATAAGTCAGAAGCAAGAAAAAGTTTCCCAAGCCCCAGATATGTAGGCTGTCTCACTCACACGTGAGAGGTGTGTTGTGGGAGTAGTATCGACCTGCTGTTTTGACCTGTTGTACAGGAGCCATAAATGAGGATGGGCACACATGGGGGAATGTTGAAATGAACAGAGCAGGAGATGGACAGAGAGAGATAGCAGGAGAGAACAGGTAAGGACAGAGTGAGCAGGAAGCCGGCCGCGGTGGTCTAGCGGTTCTAGGCGCGCAGTCCGGAACCGCGCGACTATTACTGTCGCAGGTTCGAATCCTGCCTTGGGCATGGATGTGTGTGATGTCCTTAGGTTAGTTAGGTTTAAGTAGTTCTAAGTTCTAGGGGACTGATGACCACAGATGTTAAGTCCCATAGTGCTCAGAGCCATTTGAACCATTTTTTAGTGAGCAGGAAGGGAGAATGAGGTGGACACAAGGACAGGAGGAGGAAGAGTTAGGTATGGGAAGAGAGGTGGAAGAAATGTATGCAATATATGTGTAAAATGCGTATATGGTCAAGGCCACAGGGGAAACGCTAGTCATAAAATACTTTCATTATACTGCTGCAGTTAAAAACCTATTTTTTTTAAATCAAGTATTGAGTGCAAATGGTGCACTAGAGTAACGTTTGCGTAATTCCTTAACATTGATTAGCCAGAACATTATGACCAATAACCCACTATCTATATAAACCCTTCCAGGTGACAGCAGAGTGATGTGCAAGGAAAGACTACTAGTCAGACGTACACACAGTGCATGTAGTATCAGTGAGTGTGCTGACCATGTTCAGAATGAGTAAGGCACACCACCTGTCTGAGTTTGACTAAGGGCAGATTGTGATAGCCTGGAAGCTCAGCATGACTTGCCAGGTGTTTGAGGAGTGCTGTGGTATGTGTCTTCAACATGTGGCAAAACTAAGGTAAAACCACGTCCAGACACTGTGTGGTTGGGCGACCACCCCTCATTACAGGTGTCAGATGTCATAGGCTGGGCATACTGGTAAAATAGGACACATGGTGGACTGTGGAGGAACTAACATCAGACTTTAATACTGGGCAGAATACAAGTGTGTCTGAACACACAGTGGACTGGACACTCCTAATGATGGGAGTTTGCAGCCAACAACACATACATGTGCCAATGTTAACATCATGATGACGACAACTGAAACTGAAATAGATAAGGGATCATTGGTACTGGATGGTGGGGTAGTGGCAGGGTGCCACAAGTTCTGATGCTGATGAATCCTGATACCTTCTTCATCATGCCAAAGGGAGGGTGCAAATCAGTCATCTTCCAGGGGAACAGCTTCTTGACAGCTGTATTTTAGGATCAAGACAGGGCGGTGACAGCTCCATTATGCTCCAGGGAACATTCACGTGGGCATCCATGGGTCCATGATGGCCAAGGATTAACGTACACTGGTTGCGGACCATGCACACTGCTTGATGAGGATCATCTTTCCTGACAGCAGTGGCATCTTCCAGCAAGACAATGTGTCATGTCACAATGCTAGGAGTGTGACAGAGTTGTCTGAGAAACACATAGCGATTTCCAATTAGCATGCTGGCCCCCCAACTTGCCAGATCTGAGCCCGAACAAACACATCCAGGATATGATTGAACGTGGCATCGGAGGACATCGCCCCACCCCCTCCCAGTAATTTATGGGAATTAGGTGACTTGCATGTGCAGACATGGTGTCAGCTCCCTCCAACGATCTGGCAAGGCCTCGTTGATTCTGTACCACAATGCATCATTGTTGTTCTCAGTGCCAAAGGTGGACATACCAGCTTTTAGGTAGGTGGTCATAATGTTCTGACTGATCAGTATATGTCAGTAATGTCAATTTACTTACAAAATGGGTGCCTAACAAAATCCACTACTGTAAAAGTAACTTCCATCATAGGACGCACTTCAACTGAACACTTCATAAAAATGACTCTCAATTTGGAGTACTAATAAAAACAAAATAACTTACTTTAAGTTGACACATAAAGTTGGATTTCTTAGGTCCGTCACAGTTAAAAGAAATGATGAAAACCTATGTACTTGTGAAAGTTTTGAAGAATCTACAGCAATTTCTACACTCTCAAATTAGTCATGTTCATATTAAAAGATGTAAAGCAGTTTTTATTTACTTTAACATCCTTCATTAGAAAAGTTGCTAAGAAAATTATAATGAAGCTTCTACCAGGTTAATGGAGAGTGTACAATGTATCCAGATGAGGCTGACAGTGGATGGATGAAATGGGAAAAAGGTTGTTTTAGTGGTGATACTTTTGTTTCCCTGCAGAAAAAAATCATCTCCAGTACTAGATGCATGAAAATGTGACCAGTTATCAATCTATAAAAAAATCAGTTTCAGTAAATTCTAAAACTAATTTTTGCTGAATATGCCTATAACATCCTAAAGATCCTCACATTACACATCAGTGGGGGACGTGAACATAAAATTATTTCAATTAAATTTTGAACTGATGCATATATTCATTCGTTTCTTTCATAATCTGCCCTTGGCTGGATAAAGAGGGACATTTATCGTTAGGAAGATATTCAGACATCATAATTCGTACAGTGAAGTGTTGAATTCTACACCTATTAAAGTACAATGTCATACCCAAACGTAAAAGGCACATAACTGTGTCACAGCAATAGTTTATTTAGGAAGGACTACTTAAGGAGTGTGTAGCAGCATGAATGTAAACAACTGCAGTGAAAACTCCATTCACAGGGTTTAATTAATCTGTCTCCTCAAAAATAAATAAGTTAAAACTGTTGATCAGTAAATAAACTGACAGAGATTCTGAACATTCCTTTGGGCAGTGTCATCAACACATTGCATTACTTGCTTGAGCAGCACCTACACCAGGTCAGAAGTGCACTTGTTCAATAGTAGATAAGAATGGGGTTTTATTACAGGCTACTTATAGCTAAAATTGGTTAGAATTCTCTCATTCCCACTACCATTATTGTTGAAAGTAGCCTTTATCATTACCACTAGGCCTATAAAATCAATTATGAAGACACAAATTAGACAGAATCTGGTTTTCTATCAGCTTTGAGTGGCATAAGATCGCATTTCTAGCGTTCATTTCCCCACAACCAGTGGTTAAAACATGACAGAACACGTAACTGTTGCTAAACTTAGGGGGGAAACATCTATGTCAGTATCTCACACTGAGAAATCCTTCATCTAAGCTCTAGTTGTTCCCTTTCTCCACGCTTCTACAACTAAGCTATGACTCCTTTTCTAATGAACTCAATGACAGTGGGATGCTAAATTAGCTTCTCAGTGTTATCTGAAACGCTGTTGAAGATGATTTTAGCAGTGTTTTGAAGTAAATGACACATATCATATTCCTAAAATGGTGTGTTACAATTCTGCATGGTATGGTGCTGCATATTAGAGATGGTGTCTGCCAGGGAGTTATCACGTAAAAGCGTATTTCTTAAACAGAAATAAATATGTGTGTTTGTTTGTAAGTGTTTGGGACTGGATGGTTCAAAAATAGTTCAAATGGTTCTGAGCACTATAGGACTTAACAAATGGCTCTGAGCGCTATGGGACTCAACTGCTGAGGTCATTAGTCCCCTAGAACTTAGAACTAGTTAAACCTAACTAACCTAGGGACATCACAAACATCCATGCCCGAGGCAGGATTCGAACCTGCGACCGTAGCGGTCTTGCGGTTCCAGATTGCAGCGCCTTTAACCGCACGGCCACTTCGGCCGGCCAGGACTTAACATATGAGGCCATCAGTTCCCAAAACGTAGAACTACTTAAACCTAACTAACCTAAGGACATCACACATATCCATGCCCGAGGCAGGATTCGGACCTGTGACCTTAGCAGCAGCGCGGTTCCGGACTGAAGTGCTTGGAACTGCTCGGCCGCAGTGGCCAGTTGGGACAGGATGAGTGGTGGTAGTATGTGGTGAGAGAAAACTTTATATGCCATTTATCCCCTCACTGAAGGTAGAGTCTCATGATCTAAAAATACCTCATATATTGATCTGGATGATCCATATTTGCTCTAACTCCATTGGCTACCTCTGTAAAGCTCACACACTGCTTGGAGAGTAAATAAGGGACGAAATATCATAAAAGATATTGGATGCCAATAATTAATTAAAACTTTTCAAGGCAGTTAAAGTAAATCATAACTTTAAATAATAATGGCAGCAGGATCCTGGTGTGTTGGAATCAGTACTGTTATGACAAGAAATGGCCATTGGCACGGTCAAATAGTATTAAGTTCCATGTCAGAGACAGTAATGAAAATAAATTTTTTTATATTACTGAACAATTAAACAAATAAGTGTAAAAACATCTGCATGATGTTCTCTTCTGCTTTTTATGCACTGCATCTAACTGGCTGTGAGCCTGGTGTGGTACAGTATTAAATATCTGTAATTAGATTAAAATTTGCGCCTATGTATGGGCAGCGGAATTGTATGGTACTAAAATCTAAATTCATACTCTGTAAGCCACTGCTAACTGCATGGCAGAGGGTATGTCCCATCATACCAACACCAGTTACTAGGACTTTTGACTGTTCCACTCACACATGTAGTGTGGGAAGAATGACTCTTGAAATGCAACTGTCTCTGCCGTACTTAATCGATAAGTTTGTCCTCACGATCACTACAGAAGTGATAAGCAAGGGATTGTAGTATTATCTTCAGGCCATCATTTAAAGCCTCTTCTCAAAACTTTGTAAGCAGACTTCTGTGGGCTACTTGATGTCTATCCTCATGGATCTGCCAGTTCAGTTCTTTCAACATCTCTGTGTCATTCGTCCAGAGATAAAGCAAATCTGTGACCATTCCTGCTGCCACCATCTGTATACGTTCTTACTGCCTGTTAGTCCTGTTTGGTATACAGGTTCCATACACATGTGTAATATTCTATGACGGGTTGCACGAGTACTTTATAAGCTATTAGTGTTTCCTTCGTAGACTTACTGCATTTCCCTAATATTCTACCAATAACCAAAAGTCTGCCACCTGCTTTACCCATGACTGAGCTTATGTGATCGTTTAATTTCATGTACCTACAAAGAGTTACACCCAAGTGTTTGTATGAATTCACGGATTCCAACTTTGACTCATGAATGTTAGAGTCATAAACTGCTTCCAAGATCATGATGAATACATGATGAGACTACACATAAACATATGCAGTAAACAGAAATCCCATAAATACATATCCTTGATGCTTCTGCAACTAGGTGAACTTACCTGGCCCTATTTCAAACAGGAAGAGTACTTGAATGTGGGTGAGAAGTAAAGCAGAGAATGCTTTACTGACAGGACTGTGTCAATTGTGCGGGTTTTTATAGACCTACGTACCTTGCATAGCATAGTAGTAAAAGAAAAACTCATTCCCTATTTTCTTCTTCATTTGGATGTGTGTCTTCTTGAGGCTTTTGGTCCCTTGGCTGACCCAAGAAATATTGGAGAACGATTTTAAATCTTCTGCACGAAAAGGAAACTCCCCAAACAGTGACAAACAAAGCCATTGCGTACATAGTTATTTCCATAAACATCATTCTACGTTACGTAAGCAGCACCTGTCCCAGTACGAGTACCTAAGGCCTGCCACTGGAGTGGCGAATGTCGGTTGCAATTCTGAAACAGTTGACAGCAGTCTGCGATAGTAAAGGGTCAGAAAAGTAAAAACATTTTGCGCGATCGTTGGACTCGAAAGAAAATACAGTTTTCTTATTCACTTAATGAAAACCACTCCAGTTGCTGTTGGAAGCTATTGCGTCCACGTTGCCGTACTGCACAAAATTTTTCCGAAGAACTTAAAAACGGCCCGATGCAAAATACGAAACCGGTAGTGGATGCAATAAAGTTCTCAATGCCAACCTGAGCGATTTCATTAAAAAAGGAAGAGGGTTGCGGATTCAGCACATCTTCCGAACATGGAGCAATTAATTGTTTTATTAGTGCAGACCCATCTCTCTTTTGATGTACCGGTAACATAGTAATTGTAGCCATCTTCCTGAAGCAGCTGTTTTGTCTATACAGCTTGCTTCCATGGCCATTCAGCCTGAGTTCATGCACAATTGTCCCACAAGAATATGAATCAAATGTCTCATATAGCACTGTAGCCGTAATTCATGAAACAAGACACAATTCACCATCCAGTAATGATACGGCGCAAATTTTATCCCGCAACCGAAAATTAGAATTATCGGTACGTAATCTGTCATTTAGTGTCACTGTAGGGAAGCAGCCTACTCACGCTGTAGTAAATTCACATCAGTTTCCATTGTGTGCCAGCCAGTCTGCTGTAACTAGCTCTGACGTCATAAATGTTGCGCAATACCTTAAAAATCAAGCAAATGAACTAAAACTTTTCTAGCATGTCAGAAATAATACTACATTAATGTGTGTTAAATATCAGTTCGATAACTTCAGGCATTTTCGAAATTTGGACGTTTTTCTGAAAAAATCATTGGCGCAACAGAAAAGAGCTAGAGACTTCAAAATTTATATTTAGATTCATCTTTCATAATGATTTAATAAAAACAGTACTTTGGATTTCACAAATTAAGATTTTAGTGGAAATTCATGATTTTCTGGTTTTCATCTCAAAACTGAAGGAAGCAAGATAGATTAAGTAGGCTAATAAATAAGGCTAGGATGTTTAGATTTAAATAGGTTGGAGGTCCGCTATGACTATGAAGATGTGTAAAGTTTCTTTTGAATACCTATAAAATTATAGCGATAGCGGATCTCAAAAGGGGCAGTTCAGAGCTCATCTACTGCGTGCAGTGTAATTTAATTAATTCTCTCGCCCAAAGTATTTAACTTAGCCACGTCAAAATTTTATTATCAATACTTACCTGCGTGCTGAATGCACGTTTAAATTAAAAGCTTCATCGGCCATAAGTCAAAGAAGCTATAAATTATTATGTAACTTGAAGTGGTGCGTTACTAGCCCAGCGGCTAGTCGAGAGAGCCGGAAAGATCAGGCGTTCCCTTCGCCGTCCGCACCGCGGCTTTATATATAAGAACACTGCGCGAGGAAGCAAGGCCCCAGTTCTCTCCAGACGCTGAATGACACGCCATCTGTGTCGGTAGTCGCGTCGCATCAGTGTATCTGCTACAAACAGCCTCGGGTGCCGTATTAAGTTACTAGAGATACGCGGAACTATGAAAACATTATATGTGAAGTGTTAATTCTGGAATGATTTTCATTATCTAGCTCCAGTTTGCGTATTGTCGTATTTTTCACGTGCCGTCGCGGGACAGACATTCTACCAAAAATTTATCGTGGCGTTTGATGAAATACTCTCATCAAATTATGGCGAGCATTCTTTTTAACATTTAATTCGGACATTTATAGTTGCATCAGCGCATAAGACTCTGAACTGCTCTGTTAGTTAGGTTGTAGGGATACTTGTGGTTTTTATCAGTGAATTTCAGAATATACTCAACTATTTTGGAAAACCGTTTTTGATTAGAAATCCCGGACAATCTCCTAATTCCTCAGAGCTATAAGCTGCAGCTATAAGAACATTCTCAGGTAAAGTGGGCACTAGGATATCTATTTACTGGCTCCAAGTTTTATTAAATCACTTTCTGGGGGTCACGGAGTAAATAGAGAGCCAGTGTTGAGAACGGCAAAAGACAGCAATAACAACATTCTAAAAGCTAGAAACTGATTCAATACGCAAGCGTTTATCCATCAATCAGATTTTAGTTTACTTTTTCCAAACTCATTCCGCCGCCCCACATATGGTGCATCGGCCGGGAAATCGACTAAGTGAAAGTGATTTTTAACTATTCGGATTCGCGAGTGAAATGCGACACGCAACTGAGTATAAAACAGTGAATGTGTTACGTGTGCATGTGGACGACGCAATTGGATTAACAACGCATCTGGATTGACGGAGCTGGCACTGAGTCTAGCGGTGCTGCCGGCATCGCGAGCAGCCAGTCTCGCCGCACCGCAGTCGTCCCCTGGAGCAGCCGGCGCAGAGCCTGCAATTGCGGGCCACGCTAACACACAACAGCCGTCGGAGAGCCGTCTGCAGTTTAACGTGCCACGTCGCATCAGGAATCCTGGTACGCCGCGCCGGCAACGCCATACGTCGTGCAGAAGCTACTAAGTTAAGTGAAAAACTGTTAAAAATTTTACTAACCTGCACTAAAAGACTGTCGGCGATGGAACCGTCAAAAGAAACTGAGGTTAAACTTAAATCAGAACCTATGTCTGTTGAGGGAACTGTAAATCCAGACAACGGTTCAAGTGTAAATATGCATGAAAGTAGTAATGTTAAAGTGAAATATGAAGTATTGTCTCCTGACAGTAGTGTGCGAAGGGGCAATGATTCAATAATAGAGACCCCTGTAGTAAAGCGGAAAGTAGAAATTGTAAATTTATTGGATGATAGTTTCTCTGATGAATTAAAAATGAAACAGTCATCAGAGATGGTAGAGTTTAAGAAGGAGCAATTGGATATGACTAATCAATCAGAAGTTTCATGTAGTTTTGATGATTCTGGTATTGGAGCTAGTTTTTCGTCACCTGAGTGTGATAAAAAGCCAGCTCGTGAGCAACCCAAAGATGCTGGGTCTGTTGATCTAAATGTTATATTACAAGCAATAGCTGCCAGTCAAACAAATTTTAATATGCGGTTTGAGGCAATGGACAATAAATTAGAATCCAATAATGCTGAATTAAAGTCTGAAATAAGTGAGGTCAAGAGCAGTAATGCTAGAATGAATGCTGAGTTAAAGTCTGAAATAAGTGAACAGGTCAAAAGCAGTAATGCTGAATTAAAGTCTGAGATTGTGGCCAGCCAAACAAATTTTAATAAACGATTGGAGGTAATGGACGATACTTTCAAGGCTGGTTGCAATAAATTGAAAGAGGATCTAGACAGTTTGAATTATAAAATTGATTGCAATCATGAGGATATTAAGAAAAAGGTTGCTCAACAATTTTCTGAAATGTATAAGACAATAAAATCCGAAGTCGCTGAGGTTCGCAAAGACTTCCAAATGGAAGATGCCAAGCTGGAGCACAAGTTAACAGAAAAGATCGAGGCGGAGTCTGAACTGTGCTCAGATAGATTTAAAGACGTTAATATAAAAGTAAACATATGTCAAGCAGAAGTAGAAGCAATCAAAACTGACACTACTCATATTGTGCAAAGAGTAGATAATGTTGAAATGACAGTAGAAAATATAAGTACTAACATTGAAAGTAAAGTAGCTTCAGTAACTTCTGGTAATGGTAATGTACAACAAGTTGTAGCTGCAAACGCCGCTTTTATCGGGTGTCGGCAGTTCTTGCGGTTCGATCCAGATAAAAATATCCACCCGCTAGATTTCTGGAACGATTTTGAAGATGTGATTCCACCAACTTGGTCTGAGCGAGAGAAAATCTCATTTATTAGAAGCCATTTAGCAGGTGACGCCATGCGTTGGTCAGCTGATGTTATGTTGAAATGTAAAACATTAGCGGAATTTAAAACAGCTTTTATTAATGAATATTGGTCTAGCAATAAGCAAAATGAAGTGTTGAGAGAATTTTGGAGTGGAAAACGCTTCAATGCAGGGAAGGAATCTATTAAAGAGTTTGCTAGGTCATGGATTTCACGTTTGTCACATTTGGCGGAAAAGCTAAAACCAGAAATGATTATACTAGGTCTGGAAGCCAAACTGCCATGGTACTGGCAAACTAGAATTATATCAGCCCCTAGAGACAATCTGGATCGTTTCATTGAATATTTGGAACGTGTAGAACGTGTTGCTGCCAATGAGGAGCAAGCACGTAATAACCGTAATGCCAATAATAATAATAGTAATTTTAGGAACGAGCAAAATGGCAATGTAAACATCAGAACAGTAGGTGTTCGTCATCCTAAGAGAGATAGGAATTGGGGAAATAATTATCAGAACCAACAATGGCGTCCAAGGGATAATAATTTTGTTCCAAACAGAAATATGCATGTAAACAACAGTACGGAAAGTAAGGCTATGCCAGCTAACTATAATGAAAATAAAGGAAACAGTAGTAGACCTAGGCAGGAAAACTAGTTCCCGTCTATGAGGACACTGGCGCTCACCAGGCGGTTACTTTTCCTAAGCCAGTAGTTAAGGGAATTGGTAAGACAGATCAGAATACTCAAACTGAACAGATGGATGAAATGTCGGTAGCACCTAAGGATACAACAGAAATATTAGATCACTCACAGTATTTGGTAGATACCGTGTTAGAAACGCTTTCTAAGTGGGAAGAGAAAGAGAAGGCGCAGCTGTGTAACGATAGGGACGAGCTACAAAATACTGAATTGTCAGGTGAAGAAGCAGAAGAAATTCATGCTTATATTTACGATGAGAATGATGTGCTCTTATCTAAAGTGCCTGTGCAGGATGTTGATAATGTACTAATAGATTTAGGACAGGAGATAAGTGGGAATGTAGAGGGTAGGCTGTTAAGGGTCGATGTACCCAGTAGCTGTGACCAGTTGTCACTTGAGAAGGAAACCGACGATAATGGTAAAAGTGGTTTAGCTGTAACTGATGTTATGCCCGGTCTGAAGGCGCAGAATCGCTCAGACTATAGTAATTTGGGTCATGTTCAGCAAACTAAATGTAATGAAGTCGTGCGGTGTTTCGATTTAAAATTAATAGACCGACTGGAAAAGGCAGCTGAAAATGTAATTCAGGAAACCCCTACACACTGTGGCCTAAATGTAATGAAGATAGATGTCGATCACTTTAGTTGGAGACAAATCCAAAAGGAACTACTAGATGAATCTGAGGAACCACCTGTACAACCTAGAATAAGCCACCCTATAATAATAGTGAATATGTTGGGTATCAATGTACGTTGTCTCTTAGACAGTGGAAGTGAGGTGAGTGCAATATCTCAATCCTTCTTTGATGCATTACCTGGTAAAGACAAACTTACTGTAATGAGGGTATCAGGACTAAAAATAATTGGTGCTACTGGCAAGGTGTCAAAAACGGTAAAGCAAGAAGCTTTGCTGCCCTTTAACATTAATGGTAATTTAATTGATCATCCATGTTTAATTGTAAACAATCTCAGTATTGAGGTTTTAATTGGCATAGATTTCTTGTCAAAATATCAGAGTGTTGTTGACTTTGAAAGAAGCCAGTTAAAAATGGTCTTGCCAATAACCGGAGTAATTATAGTACCTTTTAGTGATAAACATGTAGTAACTGATCATGAAACTTGGGAGCTGCCTATACGAGTTCTGAAAAATAGGAGGTATTGGGACGAAGGTGTTAATCTTAATAACAATAAGCTGAATACAGAAGAAGAAGCAATTATTTTAGACAAAATAGAAACTAAATTGCAGGAAATCGATAGGATTTCAGCCAATCAAAAGGAAGAACTGAGACAGGTTCTAAAAAGGCATCACAAAGTATTTTCGGATCGACCTGGCATAGTCAAGGGTTATGAATGTAAATTACAAGTGAAACCCGGCCAAGTGTTTTTCAGGAAGCCATACCAAATACATGTAGCAAGGAAGGAGGCGGTTCGAAAGGAGATACAGAGAATGCTGGAGTGGGGTGTGATTGAGAAAGCGGTCAGTGAATACAATAATCCTCTTGTTGTTGTACCAAAAAGAGACGGGAGTGTCAGATTGGTCTTGGACGCTCGTTGGTTGAATGAAATAGTGGTTAGGGAAAGTGATAGACCGCAGAACATGGACGAGTTACTGCAAAAATTCCGGGGAGTAAAATTCTTAACGTCTATGGACATCACGTGTGGGTATTGGAATTTGCCACTGGCGGAAAGTTCAAGGAAATACACAGCTTTCTTGTACGAAGGAGTTTGTTACCAATACCGTGTGGTACCTTTCGGACTTAATATCTCTGTTTGTGCCTTCGTACGTGTGATGTGCCATGTTTTAGGACCAGCTTTAAGTAATAAAATAACAGTTTACGTAGATGATCTGTTAATAGCAACTCCTACCTGGGAAGAACACATAGCTTTATTAGAGGAAGTGTTAGAGGCTATTGAGAAATGTGGCATGAAACTAAAGATTGAAAAGACAGAGTGCGTTAAAGAGGAAATAGGTTTCTTGGGATATAGGATAAGTGGAAAAGGTATTCTGCCTGACCCAGGCAAGTTAGCAGTCATTGAAAAATTTGAGGCTCCCAGAAACAAGAAGCAGTTGAGATCAATGTTCGGTCTTTTCGGCTTCTATAGGCGTTTTGTTAGTGATCAGGCTTTTAATGCTCCCTGTCTTCACCTCCTGCTGAAAAAGAATACCCCTTGGGTTTGGACAGCAGAATGTCAACAGGCGTTTGAGGTGCTTAAACAGTCTTTAATTAATAGTCCAATTTTGCATCATCCTGACTTTGAAAAACCATTCTGTATGTCTGTTGATGCTAGTGGCTATGGTATAGCTGTGGAGATATTCCAAGTAGAAATAGAGAACGAACAAGAAGTGCACAAGACTATAGCTTTCGCCAGTCGATCTTTACAGGCAGCAGAGAGAAATTATGGCATCTCAGAATTGGAAGCATTAGCAATTGTATTTGGGGTACAGAAGTTTGAGCAGTATTTATTAGGTCACAAGATAATTGTTTACAGTGACCATAAGGCATTGACCTTTTTAAAGACCTGTAAGTTGAGGAATTCTCGTTTGGTAAGATGGTCTTTGTATCTCCAGCAGTTTGACCTTGAGGTTAGGTATATTCAAGGGAAAGACAATCTGGTAGCTGATGGGTTATCTAGAAGTGCGGAGCTCTGTGATGACGCGGGAATTACAGCCACCGACCTAAATGAAGTTCGAATGTTTGCATTGCACGAAGTAAAGGAAGAAAGTGCATTAAAGAGGGTGATTAAGAACTTGAGACGTGAGCAGAATGCAGATGACCAACTGAAATTAGTGAAGAGCTATTTAGGAAATGCGAGCTATCCTAAGGTTTCGCAATACTATTGTCTGCATAAAGGTATTCTGTTTAGAAGGAAGAAGGTAGGTGTTTCTGAGTGGAAGCTGTGCTTTCCCTCACAACATGTAGACTTACTAATCGACTATGTACACCTGAGGTATGGGCACTACGGTGCAAAGAAGTGCATTGCCAAATTACAAGAGAAGGTTGTGTTTGACAACATGTACCGCCGTGTGGCCAAGCGTCTAGCATCGTGTGTAGTGTGCCAGAAAGTCCGTGCTGCCAACACCAGAATACAAGGAGATATGCATTCAGTAGAGCCAACTGAAACCCTAGAATTACTGGCTTGTGATTTGTTTGGCCCTCTTCCTGTTTCGAGAGGTGGTTGCACCCATGTTTTTGCTGTGGTGGATGGATTCAGTAAATATGTTAAGCTATACCCAATTAAAAGAGCAAATGCAAAAACATTGGTTGAAAAGTTGGAAAAAGATTTCTTCGTGAACGTTGGCGTTCCGAAGAATTTGCTGTCTGACAATGGACCTCAATTTACTTCTGATAGATTTAAGGAATGTCTAGATAAGGCCGGCGTGAAACATCTGAAAATATCTGCGTATTTCCCCCAAGGAAATATGAGTGAACGTATTATGAGGGAATTGAATAGGCTTTGCAGAACTTATTGTGCTCGGAAACACTCAAGTTGGGCAGAGCACATTAAGTATTTTGAGAATGTAATTAACAACCTAAGACATGATGCAACTGGTTTTGCACCTTGTGGATTGATGTTTGGCCAAGAACCGCACAATGTGATTGCAGATATGGTAGAATTCCCTATTCTAACGCAAATATCCACAGACGAGAAGAAACTAAAGGCTAGGGCTAATATGAGAAAAAGAGCGTTGGAAAGGAAGAAGCGTCATGACGCAAAAGCTGTACCTACTAGCTTTGAAATAGGTCAATTAGTCCTTGTCAAAACCAAAGAAAAATCAAAGAAAGTAAATGCAGAAACAAAGAAATTTATGTTTGTATACCAAGGACCTTTCAGGATAATAGGAAAACCACATGCCAATGCATATAGGCTAGAGTACCCTAAAAGTAAGAAGCTCTTAGGTCTCAGGAACGTGATTGACCTAAAGAAATTCATAGGTAGTGAATGAATGCTGTAGGGAGGAGGTTGTTCTTTAACCTCTACACAGTGTGGCAGCTGTGCAGTCCCAGCTGTGTGAGATCTTCTTTCCCTTTCAGGTCTCACTCATTCTTCCTCTTTCCTGTCCTCAAAAATTTCGATCTCTTCTTTCCAGACGTGAAAATTTTCTGTCATGGCTATCAAGCCATGAGTTATGTAACCATTCTATCTACCGATTAGTGAAGAAAAATACCTAATGTGACAAACCTAATAGTGACAAACAATAGAGAAGTATGACGTAATTAAGATACAAATGTATTTGAGTAACAATTATGTATAGAACCCTGGTAATATAGTAAGTACAAAGTGTTGTTTTATTGGAAATGGTCCACCAACAGTAATTTAAAGAGATATATGAATTCATGTACAAGCAAGATCTGAAGTGGTAGTGAAACCTAGTGTATGCATTAGAGCTAACTAAGAAATAGTAAAAGAGATTGCTTAGTGTTAGGAAAAATATGCAGATAAGTTGTAAGATTAAACTCACCTGGTGTAGCAAGGAAAGGCAGTGTAATAGAATTGAGCAGTGTTTGTGGTTGAGACGTGAAGGACACGTCCCTGAAGTATTTATAAGGTTGGAGCTGGCCATTATTTTAGTGTAGTGTGTGACAGGATACACCTACATGTATTGAGGTTATGAGTTGGAGGCGTGAATGCGACCATAGGTACCCTTATGTTAGATGAGACAGTGCAGCTCATGGTGTCCTATAGGTTTAAGGAATTTAGCATTACGCTCGTCCATAATTACTTGATGCACTTTAGTGGTAGGTCGGGAGAGACTACCTGTGGTTTCAGCGTCCGGTCGAGTGGAAATGGATTGCCACGTGAGCAAACTAATCAGCTGCAATACACTATGAATATGAGATAAATGTGCTTTCCTATGCTTTAAATTTAAATGGAGTGAGTATTACTTAAGTTCATACACTAGCAAAGTAAGTAAGTACATAATGGCAGACGTAAAACATTATTTTAGCTCCGCATAAATACACTTCAAAGTAAGTAAGTACGTAATTGCAGATGTGAAACTGACAACGGCAGAGGACCAATAAGTGGATTTAGTAGTCAACTAAACGTAGTGTGTTTTGAACACTCAAAACTGTACTATTACCAAAAGTTACTCACATGTAGATGGAAGCTGAGAAAACAACCACTAATCATACTCATACTATCTCTAAGAATATAGTAACCAAAGATGAGTCAGTTAAGTAAATAAGATGCAGATTTGTCAGGAATGTACCGAGCATTGGTTCAGTGTTCCGGCCCAGAAATAGTAAATTCAGATTAAATATGATTCATGATTGTATGCCTTGAGCATAGATTTTCTCTAGTACGTGACTAACGGCGTTTCGAGCCATTTGTTTACCGATTTTATGACAATTAAGTAACCACGAGAGTAAAATTGAAAAAGTTCTGTTAACTTTGTTCCAGCAAAATAACAAAGGATAAAATGTATATATCCCCATTTCATTGTGACCCACCCATAGATATTAAGTGAACAGAGTCTGAGGCACTCTTTTTGTTTGTTCAACAGGACAAACCAGATAATGGCAGCCTGGTAGCTGCGTGAAAGCGTGGAGTGACTTGGACACAACTCACAGTGACCCCTCCCCTTTCCCCCATGTAATTTAGAGAGAACGTGAAGGACGCACACCATAGCAACTTCCCCTCCTCTACCCTTGTGAATGGAAGTGTAGGACGCCAGCCAAAGCGGCTACAACCACGTGTGTAAAAATTATTTGTGAACTTTCCTTTCAGGTTTAAAAAAGACTGCTAAGAGATAATCATCTGTTTATGTATCATGTTATTTTCTTTGAATTTGTGTATGTAAAAATGTATTTAATGTAGTTAAGATTTTCATAATTTTTCAATTTCTATGTGTTTGTTTGTCTAAGGCAATATGTATGCCAAAATATTTCATGACTTAGCTTTAAAAATTTGAGTAATGACATTGTTTAAAAAGGCAGTGAACATGCCTACAATTTAAATAATTAATGTAGGTAATCAGTTTTTTTTTTAAATGTTTCTACAGGTTTATATTTCAATTTTGATTTTTTCATAGGGAGTTAAACTGTACTCTTGCTTCCCTTTTTGTAATTAAATTTTTTTTTCATTCATTAACATTCATAAACAAAAAATTTAAGTAGAGGGTGATGTAGGGAAGCAGCCTACTCACGCTGTAGTAAATTCACATCAGTTTCCATTGTGTGCCAGCCAGTCTGCTGTAACTAGCTCTGACGTCATAAATGTTGCGCAATACCTTAAAAATCAAGCAAATGAACTAAAACTTTTCTAGCATGTCAGAAATAATACTACATTAATGTGTGTTAAATATCAGTTCGATAACTTCAGGCATTTTCGAAATTTGGACGTTTTTCTGAAAAAATCATTGGCGCAACAGAAAAGAGCTAGAGACTTCAAAATTTATATTTAGATTCATCTTTCATAATGATTTAATAAAAACAGTACTTTGGATTTCACAAATTAAGATTTTAGTGGAAATTCATGATTTTCTGGTTTTCATCTCAAAACTGAAGGAAGCAAGATAGATTAAGTAGGCTAATAAATAAGGCTAGGATGTTTAGATTTAAATAGGTTGGAGGTCCGCTATGACTATGAAGATGTGTAAAGTTTCTTTTGAATACCTATAAAATTATAGCGATAGCGGATCTCAAAAGGGGCAGTTCAGAGCTCATCTACTGCGTGCAGTGTAATTTAATTAATTCTCTCGCCCAAAGTATTTAACTTAGCCACGTCAAAATTTTATTATCAATACTTACCTGCGTGCTGAATGCACGTTTAAATTAAAAGCTTCATCGGCCATAAGCCAAAGAAGCTATAAATTATTATGTAACTTGAAGTGGTGCGTTACTAGCCCAGCGGCTAGTCGAGAGAGCCGGAAAGATCAGGCGTTCCCTTCGCCGTCCGCACCGCGGCTTTATATATAAGAACACTGCGCGAGGAAGCAAGGCCCCAGTTCTCTCCAGACGCTGAATGACACGCCATCTGTGTCGGTAGTCGCGTCGCATCAGTGTATCTGCTACAAACAGCCTCGGGTGCCGTATTAAGTTACTAGAGATACGCGGAACTATGAAAACATTATATGTGAAGTGTTAATTCTGGAATGATTTTCATTATCTAGCTCCAGTTTGCGTATTGTCGTATTTTTCACGTGCCGTCGCGGGACAGACATTCTACCAAAAATTTATCGTGGCGTTTGATGAAATACTCTCATCAAATTATGGCGAGCATTCTTTTTAACATTTAATTCGGACATTTATAGTTGCATCAGCGCATAAGACTCTGAACTGCTCTGTTAGTTAGGTTGTAGGGATACTTGTGGTTTTTATCAGTGAATTTCAGAATATACTCAACTATTTTGGAAAACCGTTTTTGATTAGAAATCCCGGACAATCTCCTAATTCCTCAGAGCTATAAGCTGCAGCTATAAGAACATTCTCAGGTAAAGTGGGCACTAGGATATCTATTTACTGGCTCCAAGTCTTATTAAATCACTTTCTGGGGGTCACGGAGTAAATAGAGAGCCAGTGTTGAGAACGACAAAAGACAGCAATAACAACATTCTAAAAGCTAGAAACTGATTCAATACGCAAGCGTTTATCCATCAATCAGATTTTAGTTTACTTTTTCCAAACTCATTCCGCCGCCCCACATCACGTTTTTCGTTACGGATATGTACGACGTTAATATGAATGAGTGGTGTCTGTTCCTTTGGACATGTCTGAAAGAAGTGACACCACATAGCTGTGATACAAATTATGTAGAAGAGAAAGGAAAGGAACTATTGGTGTCAGCTGCATTAGGGCTTTATGCGGAATCAGCGGTGATGAAAGAAAATGTGTGCCAATCCGAGACTCAAACGCAGGATCTATTGCTTAATAGGCTCTTGCTTTAGAAATTGCGCCACCCAGACGCATTGTTCAGCGCGATTGCGTGGCTGTCTCAGCACACATACCGGCTGACCCACACTGCCATGGAGTGCCACCTAACTGCAGTCCCCCTCCATGTCATCCATGCTCACTACTCTTAGATTTCCGCAGAAGGCTGAACGTAATTGTGCATCCACACTGAAGGTAGAAGATTCATTACGCATCAAGTGAGTCAGTTATATGAATGATGAATGCATAGTGTCCATTCTTTCGGTCACATTGAAAAGGACAGACAGCAAGCGGGATCTGCAGTTGTAAAACACATTATGTAAATTGAAGGTAAAGGGAGGAGAACCAAAACGAAAATGAGGAACTATTGATGTCAGCTGCATTGGGAATTTATGTGGAATCAGAGGCGATGAGCGAAAATGTGTGCCAGACTGGGATTCGACAAGGGATCTCCTGCATACTAGGTGGTAACAACTGGGACACCTTCTTTTTTGCTTTCTTTTTCGCCCCTAGACAAGAAAGGGAAAACTACAAAAAAAATCTACTTGCCATCGCCACTTGTGTCCGAACAAAAAAAAAAAATTCACCTCTTCAGGCGTTGGCGCCTATCTAGGCCTATCCCAAAACAACTAACCTATTACTAGAAGGGTGTAGGAAAATAAGAAAGTAAGGGGGAAGAACATAGAGAGTAGTGATGAAAATGAAAGTAGTTGTGTATGGGCTTGTTTTTGTTTAGTTTATTTTATTGCTTTTTATGTTATTTTTTTGTTTTCTTTGCGTTTATATACAAGGTGGTCCATTGATAGTGAGTGGGCCAAATATCTCACGAAATAAGCGTTAAACGAAAAAACTACAAAGAACGAGACTCGTCTAACTTGAAGGGGGAAGCCAGATGGCGCTATGGTTGGCCCGCTAGATGGCGCTGCCCTAGGTCAAACGGATATGAACTGCGTTTTTTAAAAATAGGAACCCCATTTTTTTTTTACATATTCGTGTAGTACATAAAGAATTATGAATGTTTTAGTTGGACCACTTTTTTCGCTTTGTGATAGATGGCATTGTAATAGTCACAAACGTATAAGTACATGGTATCACATGACATTCTGCCAGTGTGGACGGTATTTGCTTCGTGATACATTACCTGCGTTGAAATGGACCGTTTACCAGTTGCAGAAAAGGTCGATATCGTGTTGATGTATGGCTATTGTAAACAAAATGCCCAACGGGCGTGTGCTACGTATACTGCTCAGTATCCTGGACGACTTCATCCAAGGACCGTTCGCCGGATAGTTACGTTATTTAAGGAAACAGGAAGTGCCGAGCGGTTCTAGGCGCTTCAGTCTGGAACCGCGCGACCGCTACGGTCGCGGGTTCGAATCCTGCCCCGGGCATGGATGTGTGTGATGTCCTTAGGTTAGTTAGGTTTAAGTAGTTCTAAGTTCTAGGGGACTGATGACCTCAGAAATTAAGTCCCATAGTACTCAGAGCCATTCGAACCATTTTTTGAAACAGGAAGTGTTCAGCCACATGTGAAACACCAATCACGACCTGCAATAAATTATGATGCCCAAATTAGGTGTTTCAGCTGCTGTTGTGGCTAATCCGCGCCGGCCGTGGTGGCCGAGCGGTTCTAGGCGCTACAGTCTGGAGCCGCGCAACCGCTACGGCGCAGGTTCGAATCCTGCTTCAGGCATGGATGTGTGTGGTGTCCTTAGGTTAGTTAGGTTTAAGTAGTTCTACGTTCTAGGGGACTGATGACCTCAGAAGTTAAGTCCCATAGTGCTCAGAGCCATTTTGCTAATCCGCACATGAGTAGCAGACAAACTGCGCGAGAATCGGGACTCTCAAAAACGTCGGTGTTGAGAATGCTACATCAACATCGATTGCACCCGTACCATATTTCTATGCACCAGGAATTGCATGGTGACGACTTTGAACGTCGTGTACAGTTCTGCAACTGGGCACAAGAGAAATTAGGGGACGATGACAGTTTTTTTGAACGCGTTCTATTTAGCGACGAAGCGTCATTCACCAACAGAGGTAAGGTAAATCGGCATAATACACACTACTGGGCAACGGAAAATCCACGATGGCTGTGACAAGTGGAACATTAGTGACCTTGGCGGGTTAATGTATGGTGTGGCATTATAGGAGGAAGGATAATTGGCCCCTATTTTATCGATGGCAATCTAAATGGTGCAATGTATGCTGATTTCCTATATAATGTTCTACCGATGTTACTACAAGATGTTTCACTGCATGACAGAATGACGATATACTTCCAACATGATGGATGTCCGGCACATAGCTCGCGTGCGGTTGAAGTGGTATTGAATAACATATTTCATGACAGGTCAATTGGTCGTCGAAGCATCATACCATGGCCCGCACGTTCACCAGATCTGACGTCCCCGGATTTCTTTCTGTGGGGAAAGTTGAAGGGTATTTGCTATCGTGATCCACCGTTAACGCCTGACAACATGCGTCAGCGCATTGTCAATGCATGTGCGAAAATTACGGAAGGCGAACTACTCGCTGTTGAGATGAATGTCGTTACACGTATTTCCAAATGCATTGAGGTTGATGGACATCATTTTGAAGACTTATTGCATTAATGTGATATTTATATGTAATTACGCTGTAACAGCATGCATTCTCAGAAATGATAAGTTCACAAGGGTACATGTATCACATTGGAACAACCGAAATAAAATGTTCTAACGTACCTACGTTATGTATTTCAATTTAAGAAACCTGCCTGTTATCAACTGTTCGTCTAAAATTGTGAGCCATATGTTTGTGACTATTACAGCACCATCTATCACAAAGCGAAAAAAGTCGTCCAACCAAAACATTCATATTTCTTTACATACTACACGATTATATAATAAAACAAAGGGGGTTCCTATTTAAACAAACGCAGTTGATATCCGTTTGACCTATGGCAGCGCCATCCAGTATGCCAACGAAAGTGCATCTGGTTTCCCCCTTCAAGTTAGACAAGTTTCGTTCCATGTAGTTGTTTTGTTTGACACTTATTTCAAGAGATATTTGAACCGATCGCGATTAATGGAAAACCCTGTATATATATTTTTGTTTTCTTTTACTCATTTACTATTTTTTGTAATTTTTAAATTTTTTATCTTACATTAGTCTATGTAGCAGCATTCCAGGTGTCACTAACGCCTTCTGATTGGCGGAACGTCCACGTGTGTCTTCTCGAAAATTTAATGGAGATTCTGTTTGTAGTGGCTTCAGAACATCGTGTCGGGAAAAAGGTATCAACATCTCATGGTTTGGACGTTTCAGCTGGAAGGCGGGTCATGAAAAGCGCTCTCTAGAAAACTGGAAAAGAACTGCTTGTATCTGGGGTTGTAAACAAGTGTACAGTGTCGATTGTTAAGGTACATCCAGTAACCTAGTTCTGATTCCTCGTCGGGGCCAAAAAGGTAGCGGACCGAATGGCTGTGTATCCAATTCACAGCAATAGTTTTTGGAGATGGTGCAGAGTAGTGAATCACATCCAGGAATAAAAGCATCAGGAAAATGATCTGAGCAGGTGTCTGTTGGGTAAGGAAAGCTAAGATATGCTGCACGAGCCTCCAGACGTCAGACAATGGACCACATGAGAACTGAGGAGCGTCTGTGTCCTCCACACCACAGTAAACGCAGGTGGGTGTGCAGTGAGGCGGATGTGGTGCAAATGAAACTGGTTGACCTGTTTGCCATTGACGGTGATACACCAGGTGGACTGGACGCTGGTATCAAGATAACCAGCATGTTGCGCTTACCACACACGACGCCATGTGATCTGGGGATACGTGTTCAATGAAGTTTGGGGATCGACAAATTTGTAAAGTGTCGTCTACAGTCTTTGTCCGGAGTATATGTAAAAGGGGTAAGGAGTGTAGGGTGTAACTTAATTCAAGAATGAATTGCCGAAAGTGAGAAAAGGGGGTGGAATGTTTGATAATATGACTGGGGCTGACATGGAGACCAGTGTGCATACATGCAAAAGTAGTAAAGTCAGGCTCGTCAGGCAGCGATGCCAGACTTTCAGTCGGGAGTTAACAACAAGTGCCATAACTCTGTCTGGCACATGGAATAAGCCCACTCCACCATGCTCCTGTGGGAGGGCAAGGAGGAATACTGAACGTTAAATAACATCCTGATACAGACAAAGGATCCCATCGCCATCAACTTATGACATGTGAGGGTAATTGGGATCAGGAACACTTGTGCCACATGGGGGATGCGTGAGGCGTGGTAAACATTTACATACTGCCCATGCTGTACAATGTCGAGGGATCTAAGCCAGTGGTCCACGAGGGTAGCCCTGATCATTTGGAGGAGACGTCTACTGTTGGTTGCCGCTGAACACCTGGACAAAGTGTTTATCACAGTGTTTATTGCAGCTGCATGATTATCTCACAATATCTCATAGCTAACCCACACACACATCTAGTTCCACCTATCCACAGTCCCCATCATATCCTCCATGCTCATTACTTTGAGATTCCTGCAGAAGCTTGAACATAATTGTGCATCTGCTCTGAATGTGGTGAATTGGTTGCCCATCAAGGTGAATCAATTATACAGATGCCAAAAGAATAGACACCATACATTCGTTTAACTTATTTACCACAATGGAGAATGAATCCACATCTTCAGTGTGGATGCACAATTACATTTGTCATGCAGAAATCTCAAAGTAGAGATAGAGAGTGTGGAGGACACAAACAGTGACACCTGACAGGCTTGTTCTGGTGGCAGTGTGGGTCAGCCGCGGTGGAGGGGGAGGGGGGCAAGATAGTTCGCCCAGTTGCCAGAAACACTGTGTACAGGTGGTGCAGTGGTTAATGCAACTTCCTAGTAAACAGTAGATCCCCGATCGAATCTCGGTGTGACACACATTTTCACTTGTCGCTGCTGATTCTGCATGAACTCCCGATGCACCTGACATCAATAGTTCCTTCCCTTCCCTTTCCTTTCCTCTCCCTCTACCTTCAGTTTACATAGTATGTATCATAGCGGCATATTCCGCATGGTGTCTGTTCTTTCAGACATGGGCGGGCGTTTTAGTCAGATGGGAGACATGGCAAGACATTCCATGCAATTGTGGTAAACAGTGTGTCCGGTTGGTGCAGTGGTTAATGCAACTACCCCATAACCAAGAGAGCACAGGTTCAAATCCTGATCTGGCACACGTCTTCATTCGTTGCTACTGATTCCGCATGAAGTCCTGATACAGGTGACATCAGTGGCTCCTCACCCTTTCTTTCCGTTCTTCCCCATCCACCATCAATTTACATGATAGCTATGACATATCAATGAAATTGTGAAGTTTTTGGGTACCTCAATATTTGCTGAAGAAGCTAATTACATAGTAAGGATTAGGTCGTATTTAGAGTAGGGCTATTTATGTGAAACTGTTGATGTTGTCAAGTTACATTTCTCTGTGGTGCTATGTTTCCCTGTTTTGGGAAATAGTTGAGTTCGTTAATACGACATAATAATGTCTATAGCGGACACCTGCCTAAACGTCTTTATTAGCACTAATGGGCACTATGTGTCCCTCCTAATAGTTGTCAGACACATTTTCTACGATGCTTTGGGTGATATCTGCTATTTCTTTTCGGCAATGTGTAGCTGGAATCAGCACAAAAAAATTCAGCTCATCACATCTTCCATGTGATGCCAAGCGACGACGGATAGCGTCGGTTTATTTCCCATTGCAGATAAAATGATTTTTAAAGCGAGATTTTTCTTGCTCATTGATAGAAAGGTTCCAAATTACTCTAATGCGATATTGATACTATCATTATTTAATATTAGCAACATTATAAGACGACGAATAATGATCCATGCGAGTGTGCATATCAATAATTATGACGCTCACCTATCTTTGCTCAGAGATTTCTTCGACTAGCCTGGCCAGCCCTCGGAGAGCCATAATCAGGTAACGCACTTTAAGGGGCTCCGCTGGCGATGAGAAAGAAGTTCCCGACTATGGACAGTTTTCCTCGTAGCTGCTAGCTAATCACAATACTGGTAGTCGTCTTTGCCGGTGAAAGTGTGCGAGGGGGCACAGTAGACTTGGGTCTACAGGGTATGGGAAAAATATTGTCAACAGTGGTAGTAATTAGATGGTTTTGTTTGACGGTCAACAACACAGGTAAGGCACGTGTCACACTGGACTGTGCGCGTTCAGTACGGCCTAGGCATCAGTGCAGGTTGTTTACGAATAGTGCATACCTCGTATTTGCATTCAGAGGCCGAGGTCGACGTTCAATGAAAGACCTATCAGAGTTCCAAAGAGGGTAGATTGTGAGGATCTGAGTAGCTGGGGCAGCAGCACCCAAGACAACGAAATTATTGAATGTTTCAAGGGCATCTGTGTCAAACGGCATGACAGCCTACACAAAACATGGAAAGACATAATCGTGTAAACGTAATAGTGGGCGCAAATCAAACTAAACGACAGAGGTCATTGTTCTCTAACAAGAATTGTGTCACATCACAAAACTATGGCGACTAAAGTGACTGCAGAGCTCAATAGCCTTCCTCGAGACCCCATACTATGGACACTTTCTGCCGAGAACTTCATAAAGTGAATATTCATTGATGAGCTGCTATACCAAAACCATTAGTGACGACAACCAACGCAAAGAAGCGTAAAGTAGGGCATCAGGAGCACTAATACTGAATGGCTGATCAGTAGAAACACATCGTATGGTCTGACGAGTCAGCATTTTCGTTGTTTCCAACATCGGAATGGGTTTATGTCTACAGAACGCCTAAAGAAGCCTACAATCCTGATTGCTCGATTCCAACGTTTAAGCATGGTGGTGGAAGTGTGATGGTGTGAGCAGCCATATCATGGTGTTCTACTGGTCCTATCATTATTCTGAAAGGCCCTGTTACAGCCAACGATTATATGAACATTTTAGGTGATTAGGAGCATCCCATGATTCAGATGTTGTTCCCCAACAATGATGCTATTTTTCAGGACTATAATGCACCCATTCACACAGCCAGGGCAGTACAATCGTGGTGTGAGGAGCATGCAACTGAACTGCAGAGTCTTCCCAAGCCAGCACAGTTCCCGAACTTGAACATTATCGAACCCTTGTGGGCGGCATTTGAGCGCAGAGAGTTAGAAGAGGTTCTGATCAAAGAGTGGCATAACATTCCACTGGAGATTAATTATTATATCCCAGTATTACAAGAAAGATCACAGCTGTACTACGGGCAAATGTGGTCCAATCCCTTGTTAATAAACCATTCCCAAGTAAGTACAGGTGTTCACATTATTTTGCCTATCCCCTGCAGATTGGTGTTTATTTTCTAGCCTCACTGGCTACACTGAGTGACGAAGGTCGTGGGATATTTCCGAATATTGTGTGAGACCTCCTTTCGAAAAGCGTAGTGGAGCCACTCATCATGGCGTAGACTCAGCAAGTCGTTGGAAGCCCCCTGCAGAAATATTGATCCACATTGCCTTTTTAGCCGTACATAAACACGGAAGTGATACCTGTGCAGGATCTTGTGCACGAACCGACCTCTCGATTATTACAATACAGTGCAGTACAGTAGAGCGTGAGTTTCTGACAGTAGTATGGGCTGTCAAATATTTTCGGGCATACTTATTCGGACGTTGATTTAAGATAATCATGGAGCATAAACCACTGGGGTGGTTGGGTAGTATATCTGATCCGTCATCTAGATTGTTAAAACTCCGACTAACGCTAGAGTAGTATGACTACCAAGTACTGTACAAAGAAGGTAAACAGAATCGAGTAGTCAATGCGCTTTCCTGTATCCGTAGCGTGTTAGGTTTGGACGCACAACAGAAACAGAGTATTGTGGAGCCAGCCAGGAACAATGACAAATGTAAAGATAAGCCGGCCGAGGCCACGTCCGTGGAGACGCAAGCCGAGCCAGCTGGAGCAGAGATAACGGCTCCGACACAGAGCAATGAAGAACAAGCCAGTGACGTAGGAGAAGAAACACTGGAAACAAGCGAGTACCGAAGAAAAGCTGGCAGTGCTAAGGCAAATGCACATATTCACTATCGGCGGAAAAGAGGGGATGGGGAGGACATATGAGCAGTAAAACAATACTGTGCTTGGCCTGGGATGAAGGCAGACATAGAGAATTTCATGAAGAAGTGCAAGAGTAGCCAGAAAAACAAAATAACGCAGATAAAGACGAAGTAGCCAATGGAATTAACACCAACCCCAGAGTTTATTTTTGAAAGATGCGATATTAACATCGTAGTTCCTTCACGACTAACCCAGACCGGTAAACACAAAATTTGTTATAGCCGGGCCAATTGACCGCCAAGCCGCTGGCACGATCGCGCGATCGCGCATAAGTTGGCTGATAACATAATTCTGAGGTTTGCAGCTTTACTTAGTGACTTGGGGAGTGATTTTATAAGCTATACTATGAAGCGTTTATGTAAACTATTGAGAATAGATAAAATACAGACGACAGCTTACCATCTACAGACAAATGGTTCACTGGAGCGTTCACATCGTACGCTAACTGAAATGTTACGGCACTGCATTAGCCGAGATCAGGACGATTGGGACCACTGAATTTCTTTTGTGACATTTGTGTACCACACAACTCCGCTCCGTACAACTGGGTACACACTTTTCGAATTTTTTTGTGTTGGTTACTGAGAAAATCAGCAAACATAGTTCATACCTACGAGGATTACGTCACTGAGGTGCGACAACGGATGCACCTGCTGCATCAAACTGCCCACGAGGTGACCCAGGAAAGCAAGGAGAAGAATAAGGTTAATTATGACCGGACGCAGAACCCAAAAGAATTTGGAAGACATGACTGGATGTTGTTGAATGATGAAAGCGTGCAAAGAGGACGCAATAAGAAGCTGGACAGTCAGTGGCAAGAATTGTAAGTTATTTTCAATTGAAGGAACTACACGAAAATTTCGGGCAGACGCAAGCATTGGCTGATAGAGAAGTAGCGCATTGCCTCCATAGGTTGCACCAGGCAAAGGTGAACGTTGAAGAGTGTGAGAACGTTCAAAAGACAACACCATGGCATGTTGGAAAAATTACAGAGACAGGGGGTTTATTTGAGCAGTTAGCCCGGCATGAGACACCCAGAACTAAATGGGTTATATTATACTTTATTGGGGAGACCAGAAAGATACTATTTGGCACATAGACGAAGATGATGCGGCATTTTCAAGGCAAAAATAACTGTATTAGATTAGCAACAGAGTCCTAAGAATAGTAAAATAACTAAGAGGGATGTATATAGATTTAGCCAGAATGAAAGTTTAGAAACCGTTGCTGAGCGAGAGGCCAGTGAAATATTTGTCTGACACGCAGGAAGCCGCTATGCAAAGCTTGTTCTCTGGCAAGGACCGGACCCTGGAGCATCACGAGGTTTGTAGCAAGAACAGCCGCCTGACACTTGGACGGCACAGGCACCAGCACAAGGGGAACACTTACAGGAGACATTGAGCAATATTATGTGCTAGCAGCAAGAAGTGGTGCGTTAGCCTAATGATGGTCACGAATGAATCAGCCTTCATGGAACGTTCCAGAAGGGTGGTATCGATTGCAAGGCGACCCGTCGACTGGAGGGGGAGCACAGATGGGTAGACGTCAGGGACGCTATCTCTGTGTCAGTCGGGATCAGGAGCAGGACTTGTCAATCCATAGCAGAAGAAGAGTGTTGACTGAAAAGTAATGCCTCCTTCTTCTTAACTGTTCAGCAGTTGGCAGCATTGGTATGCGGCAGGTACCGGCTTGTTCCGTAGCCTCTTCTCTACCGCTCCAGATGGCTAGAAGCCTTAGCATTGAACGGTAGTGCTGTTACAGTGTAAGGTACGGAACCCTGCGCAGACGGTCGGTCAATGCTATTTAAGCAACGTGCAATCACCCCAAAGGAGATTCATCAGAGAATGAAAGGAGTTTGGTTCAAGAATCATAAAAGAAGGTTGTACACATGGAAGAATCCTGGAGATACTAGAAGGTATCAGATAGATTATATAATGGTAAGACAGAGATTTAGGAACCAGGTTTTAAATTGTAAGACATTTCCAGGGGCAGATGTGTATTCTGACCACAATCTATTGGTTATGAACTGTAAAATAAAACTGAAGAAACTGCAAAAAGGTGGGAATTTAAGGAGATGGGACCTGGATAAACTGACTAAACCAGAGGTTGTACAGAGTTTCAGGGAGAGCATAAGGGAACAATTGACAGGAATGGGGGAAAGAAATACAATAGAAGAAGAATGGTTAGCTTTGAGGGATGAAGTAGTGAAGGCAGCAGAGCATCACGTAGGTAAAAAGACGAGGGCTAGTAGAAATCCGTGGGTAACAGAAGAAATATTTAATTTCATATATGAAAGGAGAAAATATAAAAAGGCAGTAAATGAAGCAGGCAAAACGGAATACAAACGTCTCAAAAATGAGATCGACAGGAAGTGCAAAATGGCTAAGCAGGGATGGCTAGAGCACAAATGTAAGGATGTAGAGGCTTATCTCACTAGGGATAAGATAGATACTGCCTACAGGAAAATTAAAGAGACCTTTGGCATAAAGAGAACCACTTGTATGAATATCAAGATGTATGAGACAGGTGAAATACCCTCAGTCTTCAAGAAGAATATAATAATTCCAATCCCAAAGAAAGCAGGTGTTGACAGATGTGAAAATGATCGAGCTATCAGTTTAATAAGTCAAAGCTGCAAAGTACTAACACGAATTCTTTACAGACGAATGGAAAAACTGGTAGAAGCCGACCTCGGGGAAGATCAGTTGGGATTCCGTAGAAATATTGGAACACGTGAGGCAATACTGACCTTATGACTTATCTTAGAAGAAAGACTAAGGAAAGGCAAACCTACGTTTCTAGCATTAGTAGACTTAGAGAAAGCTTTTGACAATGTTGACTGGAATACTCTCTTTCAAATTCTAAGGGTGGCAGGGTTAAAATACAGGGAGCGAAAGGCTATTTACAATTTGTACAGAAACCAGATGGCAGTAATAAGAGTGGAGGGACATGAAAGGGAAGCAGTGGTCGGGAAGGGGGTGAGACAGGGTTGTAGCCTCTCCCCGATGTTATTCAGTCTGTATATTGAGCAAGCAGTAAAGGAAACAAAAGAAAAATTCGGAGTAGGTATTAAAATCCATGGAGAAGAAATAAAAACATTTGAGGTTCGCTGATGACATTGTAATTCTGTCAGAGACAGCAAAGGACTTGGAAGAGCAGCTGAATGGAATGGACAGTGTCTTGAAAGGAGGATATAAGATGAACATCAAAAAAAGCAAAACGAGGGTAATGGAATGTAGTCGAATTAAATCGGGTGATGGTGAGGGAATTGGATTAGGAATGAGATACTTAAAGTAGTAAAGGAGTTTTGCTATTTGGGGAGCAAAATAACTGATGATGGTCGAAGTATAGAGGATATAAGATGTAGACTGGCAATGGCAAGGAAAGTGTTTCTGAAGAAGTGAAATTTGTTAACATCGAGTATAGATTTAAGTGTCAGGAAGTCGTTTCTGACTGAAAGTATTTGTATAGAGTGTAGCCATGTATGGAAGTGAAACATGGACGATAAATAGTTTGGACAAGAAGAGAATAGAAGCTTTCGAAATGTGGGGCTACAGAAGAATGCTGAAGATTAGATGGGTAGATAACATAACTAATGAGGAGGTATTGAAGAGAATTGGGGAGAAGAGGAGTTTGTGGCACAACTTGACAAGAAGAAGGGACCGGTTGGTAGGACATGTTCTGAGGCATCAAGGGATCGCAAATTTAGCATTGGAGGGCAGCGTGGAGGTTAAAAATCCTGGAGGGAGACTAAGAGATGAATATACTAAGCAGATTCAGAAGATTGTAGGTTGCAGTAAGTACTGGGAGACGAAGAAGCTTGAACAGGATAGAGTAGCATGGAAAGCTGCATCAAACCACCTCAAGACTGAAGACCACAACAACAACAACTTACGGTGATTTTGTGATGTGAGTCGTTCGGGGAGTATGTTTAAAGATGTTGAGGTTGGAACATCTGACTTGTATGACAAACAAAGAGTTGGACGTAGTGTCACAGAAACCACCGAATTTCTCAAGCAAAATGTTGACAGATTGATTCAGGATAATCGTCGTATCACTCAGAGTGAAACTGCAAGAACGTGTGGGCCACATTATTGCTTTTCTTGGCTGAAATGAAAGCACACAGACTTGAAATTTGCCAGGAACTCCTTTTGCATTACGAGAATGAAGGTGACTCCTTTCTCCATTCAATTGTGACGGGAGACGCTTCTGATGAAGACACTGAGAGAACTGTTCGACTGTGGTTCCAGAAACAGAGTGTCAACTTCTTCCGTGACGACTTCAGAAATCTTGTTCAGTGTTGGCAGAAATGTATCCTATTGGCTGGTGATTATGTGGAAAAGTGGACCATTGGTAATTAAAGATCACATTCTAAGAATATTTCTGCATTTGAATTACCAAACTATTCGCATCCAAACCCTATTAATGAAGGTGGAGGCATTACTTTTCATTCAACCCTCGTACTTAGTAAAACTCCTTTCGCCTCTGTGCAGCAGTCGGGATGTTAACGACTCACACTTATTATACCTGTACATACTAACTTATGTATAGTTACGGAATGTGCCAGGGAGGTACTTCCTGGTAAATAACTACTTGTCTACGAGTAGCTGACTTGTAACCGCTAACTGACCAGATTCCTACCCAGTTCCACACCCTACACTAGTGAATCTACTTTTCAGTGAAGGTTGCGGCTACAGTAGGCGGCTCACAACGAATGTCTAATCGGAATCGCCGACTGGGGTAAGTTCCTCGGTGTCACGCAGTGAATGTCGGTCTTACGCCCTCTCAGGACACAACAAAATATTGTTCTTCCTGTGAAATTCGGTTTTGTTAAAAGTTTTTCACACTTTATTTACATCAGTAATTAATTTTATATCCATCCTCTTTCTAATAAATTTTATATCCATCCTCTGCGGGCCGGCAACACATCTAACACCACAGAGGACCGAGGTTGTTTATGCCCAAGGCGTGAGCAATGGTAAACCTCAGCTGTTTTGGAAACAGACATTCCGCGTCCTACATACTGCAGAGGGAGTTCTAGATGGCCTGCAGGAAGTATTACTACATCAACATCTGAGTGGTTGGCCAACATTATTTAAAGGCTAGAACCAGCACCGGACGTCAGTTCAAGCCGAATACCGACCTCAAGGACGTCTCCACGAAAGACTACGTCTTCGCACATCGAAATAGGACTTGGAATTAACTGTAAGTTTGTTACCGCGGACTCTTGTGGGAAACTTCGAAGTTATCTTTTGTTGCCTCTAGTAGGAAATTCTTACTGGCTTTGTGATTGTGACTTTTCGTTGTTATTCAGTCTTTTCCATGTAGACTCACGTAAATAAAAGTTGTGTTGTAAGAACTTTCGAATTGTCAAAATGGTTCAAATGGCTCTGAGCACTATGGGACTCAACTGCTGAGGTCATTAGTCCCCTAGAACTTAGAACTAGTTAAACCTAACTAACCTAAGGACATCACAAACATCCATGCCCGAGGCAGGATTCGAACCTGCGACCGTAGCGGTCTTGCGGTTCCAGACTGCAGCGCCTTTAACCACACGGCCACTTCGGCCGGCTTCGAATTGTCAGTTACAACACAAGTGGGGACGAGTTTGTGCCTGTGTGTGTGTTCATAATGGCGAAAATAGTGCTTCAGCAGCTGATCCAAAGTGTGCACGACTTACTGCAAGGTTTTCAGCAGTTTTGCCAGAAATCGCAGGATACACAGGAACGTTTCTTTAAGGATCTCTGGAAAAACCAACCGGTTCCGCATCCCCCTCCGTTTCCCACGTTCAACGAGGATACTGAAGACTGGGAAACATACGAGAAGCGGCTCCTGCAGCATTTCCACATCCACCAGTTTCTCCAAGAGGCTGCTCGTCGTTCCTACTTTTTGCCCTTGGACCAGTCAAAAGTGTACGTCCTCTTGACGAAACTACAACCTCGACCCCGGGATTCTTTGACTTTCTCACAGATTTGTGAGGTTCTTGCGGCTTACTACCGGTGAGGGTTAGACATGTTGGCTGCCCAGGTCGAATTCTACCAGTGTCGCAAGAAGGCAGGAGAATCTTATCGCCAGTGGGCAGCGGAACTACAAGGTCTCAGCCAGAATTGTCAATTCACCACACAGGTCTCCAAAGAGTCCTACGCAGGCGAGATGGTCCGCGACCACCACATACAGGCCGCCCCTGACGAGACTTTCCAACACGACGCCCTCAGACTCGACGATCCTACTCTGGACCAGATCATTGACTTGGCATTCAAGTACGAAGTCTCTACGGCAGCCGAAAAGTGTTTAGAATCCCGAGCGGAAGTGGCGTCCCTCTGAGACCACGACGTCTCGGAGTCCATTGCACCACTGTAGGAGGTCGAAGACGTTGCTGCCGTCTGTTATGATGACTGACACCGGCCTCCAGGTTCAGCACAGCATTGGCAGGGCAGCCGCCCATCCAGGACTTCACACCCTCGGCTGGCACCCCGGGTCCGGTGCGGACCGTTGGTACACAGAGGCCCCCACGCATAGAGGCCCCAGCACCAAAGGCCCCTCCAGCTTCCGTCCTGCCCAGGATACTTTAAGGACCATGCACGGGAAGACTGCCCTGACAGGTGAGCATATTGTACAATGTGTACCCGTAACAGTCATGTCAGTACGGTCCGCCACTCTCGGCAGCATCCTCCTCCTCCTCCTCCTCCGGCCAATGACTGTTGGGGACTGCTACCCATGGACGTCAACCAGGTGCAGTCTTCGGGATCTTCCATGCTGCTGATCAACGTTCAGGTCAACAGTCGGCCGCTGCAGATGCAGGTGGATACCGGAGTAGTGGTCTCACTGATCAACTATTCCTCTTATGCGAAGAGTGGGCACCCCCCTCTGGTGCCCACACCTTGGTGCCTCCTTACTTATAACAAGCAAGTGATCGCTCTCTTGGGTCTGTTCACGGTTTCCGTCCTGTATAAATCGGTTCACCGGGAAGTTACCTTCCTTGTGGTCAACAACGCAGCCACAGTGGACCTCTTTGGGTTGAATGCCTTTCGTGCCTTTGGCTTTGTCATTGACGACAGTGTTCATCTGGTGTCTTCCGAGGTTCTGCCAAGAGGCAGTCGATACCTAGTGCATGGAATCCCAGGACCTCTTCTTGCCGGGAGTCGGCTGTGCTCAAGATTTTCAGGTGTTGCTCCAGTTGAAACCGTCGACCCGCCCTAAGTACTTCCGGACTCAGCATGTTTCCCTTGCCCTCCAGCATCCTCTTAAACAGGTACTGTACTGTCTCACCAAGGAGGGAGTCGTCACTCCAGTCCGTTACAGTTCCTGGGTGACACCCTTGGTCATCCTCAAGAGACCAGATGGCCGTCTTTGGGTTTGTGGTGACTTCAAGGCTATGCTAAACCCTCAGCTACAGGTTGAAGATTATCCCCTTCCCCGTCCCAAGGACCTCTTGTTCTCCAAGCACGCTAAGTCGCAATTTTTTTCGAAGATCAATCTTGCCAAGGCCTACCTCCAAATACCTTTTGATGAGTCTTCTACTCACTTGGCCACCATCAACACACCGTTTGGGCTGTTCTGGTTGAACTGCCTCATGTATGGCATCACTAGTGCTCCGGCCATCTTTCAGCTTTACTTGGAACAGCTCTTGCAGGATGCGCCGAGATGTATCAACTACCTCAATGACATCATCTTCACCAGCTGTACTGCGGATGAATATCACAGTCATCTGTGACAATTGTTCCTGCGCCTGTGGACTGCGGGCCTAAAATGCAACTTTGTTAAATGCTCCTTTTTTCAACCTGCTATCTCCTACCTGGCTCACATCATTTCCTGAAATGGCATATCTCCTACCTCCTCCCACATTGCCACTATAGAGGCCCTTCCTTGTGCTAGCGATGTCCACCAATTGCGGTCTATCCTGGGTAAAATTGTGTACTATCGAAAGTTCATTCCCTCCACTGCCTTTTCATTGGTCCCCAGGTTGTATCGGTTTTCCAAACCTTAAAGCAGGGATTGCACTTGGCGGAGTGTCTCATGCTGTATACACCCTCTCTTCTTCTTCTCTTAGCTACGGACACCGCAGACTAAGTTATTGGGGCTGTCTTTTCGTAGCATCTACCGGATGTATCACAACGCCCAGTGGCATACATACCTAAATCCCTTACCGAGTTCCAAAGCAAATATTCCCAGATTGAGGAGGGGGCCTTCGCCATCCTGTTTGCCTGTACCAAATTCCTCCTGTAACTTTATGGTACGTCTTTTCATTTAATCACTGACCATAAGTCCCTCGTGGCCTAATTTTCACCAGCAGCCCAGTTACCCACGAAGAGTTCCCAGTGTCTGCAGCGATGGGCCCTATTCCTTTCACTTTTTAGGTACACCATCCATATCCACCCACTGCCCAGCATGCCATCATCTATGCCTTGTCTCGGCTCCCCTCCAGCCAGGATTCGGTATTCAATTAATTGGACATCCAAATTTTTCAGGTCGATGAAGACATACAGGTGGTGTTGGCGGCATTCCTTGTCACAGCTGCACAGGTGGCTGCCGCGCCGGATGCAGATTCACTCCTGCAAATGGTGCACCACTATATTCTTTGCGGCTGCCCGATGCTTTCTCCGCCTCGCGCCCAGACTGATCTCCAATTCTTTTTCTGCATCCGCCATCAACTGGTAGCCATCAACGGGGTGCTCCTCCATGTGGAACATGACACCAATCCACGAGTCCTCGTACCAACAGCCCTGCGGTCCCAGATTCTCAATGGCAGGGCAGAGCCCATTTTTTGCACCTTTAAAACTCAGATGCAGAAGTACACGGAGAACCGTTCTCCAGAAGATGCTCTTACATTATTTCTCAGTTCCTACAGGACCACGCCAGTGAGTGACAAGAGTCCAGCGAAACTGCTTCATAGTCACCAAATACGGACCCTCCTCCTGCGTCGCACCCGACCCGGCACTTCCAGATATTCATCCGGCTCCAAGGTGTGGGCGCGTGGTTTGGGGTCCCGGCCCCACTGGCTGCCAGGGGTCATTCTCTCGCCCCATAATCGACAACTATTCGATGTCTGTCTGGACGACAGGTTGGTTTTGTGTCACCGCTACCAATTCCGTCCTCGTTTCCCCGACCAGCCGCAGCCCCGGTTGTTGGCTTCTCTCTCTCCCATTGCCGACCTCTTCCGTGAGGCCTACATTTCTGCTCTCTCCTCAGTTAGTGGGGGATCTTTGAGGAAATGGCCAACAGGAAGCTGCTAGCCCCACACTGCATCTGCCTCCTCTGGACCTGGGGCAACCTCGGGACCATCCCCGGGATCCACTTCTCGGCCCCTTTTTGGTGCTGCCCTGGTTGGACAACACGGACGTTCCCATGCCACTTGGCAAGCCCACCGTCGTGTTGCAACGGCCTCCGCTTCGACGTTCCATTCGCATCATGTGGAAGGCGGTGCCCTACTCAGCAGCGGTCGGTTTTCACCGCCTTCTTCAGGATGACTTAGCTGCCAATCAGCCTATGGCACCAGGCTACATTGGTTCTCTCTCCCCTACAGTCGCCCATGTCGCTCCAGATCTTCGAATGGGGGAGGGACGTACGCTGTCGCCAAGGTAGCCCATGCGGCTCGGCAACATACCTAACACCACACAGGACTGAAGTTGTCTATTCCCAAGGCGTAAGCAATGGTAAACATTGGCTGTTTTGGAAACAGACATTCCACAAACTACATCCTGCAGAGGGAGTTCCAGATGACCTGCAGCAAGTATTACTACACCAACATCTGATTGGCTGGTCAATACTATTTAAAGGCTAGAACCAGCACCGGACAACAGTTAGTGCTGAATACCAGCCTCAAGCACGTCTCCACAGAAGACTATGTCTTTGCCATCGGAATAGGACTTGGAATTAACTGTATGTTTGTTACCGCAGACTCTTGTGGGAAACTTCGAAGTTATTTTTTGTTGCCTCTAGTAGGAAATTCTTACTGGCTTTGTGAATGTCACTTTTCAATGTTATTCAGTCATTTTCATGTAGACTCACGTAAACAAAAGTTGTGTTGTAAAAACTTTCGAGTTGTCAGTTACAACAGTCTGGAAAGTCAGCAAACTGGCAGGGGGAGCAGTGTTGCTGATTGCATGCCTGTCTGCTGTCGCATTGTCGTCCTGGTTGGAGGTCAGTCAGCCTGCGATTGGCTGACCTATTCTCAGAGCCTTCTCTTCTCTGTCGTTTCAGACTGGCATGCTGGCACTGGATTTATGCCATAACAACAAGTACCTTCACTAAATGCAGAGTGAGTTCTTTTCATCTCATTCATTGCACACATAACAGTGAATCACAGTGCCATGCAGATAGTGAATTGTACCAATTCTGCAGTGAGATGTACAACAGAGCTGGTTACATTACTGATGATAATGCTGTGACTAATTGAGTAGTATGGAACTGTAAACAGTTCCTTTCACTCCACAGATATATACAAAACATTATAGTTCACATACAAACTGTTGCTTCTCTTAGACTGGGAAAGTGCATAGTGACACAAACACATTGATATAATGTAAGTAATTACTTGCATAATGATCAGATTTACAATTACTAAGAAAAATGCTCAAAATCACTCTGTATTATTTTTTTAATCACTTTGCAGGATTACTAATGTCTGAAAGACTATAAACTGAAGTGGACCTTGTGGTGCCCTCAGCTATGCACAGCAAAGGATGATGACGAAAGTCTCACAGCATCAGAATTTCTAGTAATCAAAGCTGCAATCATCTCTGAAAAATGGTCATTTGAAAACAGCTGACATATTATTCATTGAGTATAACACAATACCAAACTCATATTCAGTAGAGGGATCAAAATCTAAGACCAGTCTTCACAGTTTATGGTAACATGGTTTTCAACTCAGCACTCTGCAAGGTACAGTACAAATGTGGGATATGGTACACAGTATCATTATAATTTTCTTCTGGCACTCATATGTATAATTATACACAGACACAGAATTAGCAGTTGTTCCTTGTATCTTTACAAGGGTTGACTAATATTGGTAAATTCTGTGTAGCATTTCTTATACATTACAGATTATGTATGTATGTATGTATCTATGTATGTATCTGTGTGTGTGTGCGTGTGTGTGTGTGTGTGTGTGTGTGTGTGTGTGTGTGTATGTGTGTAAGAGGGTGGGTGGGGATCTGTTTGTAATAGATTGTGATATACTCCCATAGAAAAGAATTAGCTATCTTAACAGTATCAGGAACTCAACTTTCTTTTACCATTTCTTATCACACCCTGTGAAGAAAATGTATATTATACACAGTTCTCTTTTAAATTTTACAAGGCAATGAGGGGTAACAACAAGTGATGAAGATATGAATAGCTGAAGGAATGTTATTCTGATTGCAATGCAAACCTCAATCAGCTTCCTGACAAAGAAGCCATAGAAAAATTTCATAAGCATTGGATGAACAACTATATATCACATAATTATATTTAAGAGTTACAATTTGAAATGTTGAATGTTCTGATTATAGCAAACTACTGATACTCCACACAGTGATATAATAATCATCATTCAATGAAATGACATTGTCCTTATGACAAACTCATTTATTTAATTAATACAGTTTCTTTACATAACATTAAACCACATTTCAACAGACATTACAAAGAAATTACATCGAGGGGAATCAGTTTGCCGTTGAACTGATTGACCCCTACTAATCCACCAGTAAGTGAAGATAGCTTACTGTGTACCTGAAACATGAAACAATATTGGAGCTTTCTCATACACAAAGCACTTGTTCTATATTTTATTTTTAAAAACACAAGAATTGGGAAATAGGCAACAACTGATAAACCAGAGTGCCTTATTGAAGTTATGCTGGCTGAAATAAATGAGTCAAAGAATGATACACAGGCTATTAATTCTGTAGACCATGAACGCTGGATAAGAGCAGTGGAGGAAGAAATGGCTTCATTGCTCTTCTCCAGTGTTCATGGTCTACAGAATTAATAGACTCTGTATAATTTTTTGGCTCATTTACTTCAGCCAGCATAATTTCAGTTAGGTGCTCTGGCTTCTTAAGTTGTTGCCTATTTCTCAATTCTCTTTCACTAGAACTTTCTTTTGTTGAAGTGAATTGCTTGTATTAATCTCTCAGCTGTGTACTATATATATGTCTTTGGTAGGTGTCATAAAATACAATACATGTGTCTTTTTATAGCAACTACGTCGTGTGTATGCTTTATGTAGTGTCCTTTAGTTCTTTTCTGAAATTTCTGCAATAAGTTATGGGCCCAGTACACAATTCGAGAAAGGAATTAGGTATTATAATTTTACATTTCGTGATGTGAGAAGCGTGTTAGCGTTTGTTGTGTGCTACGCATGGCTCGTATTGTATATACGTGAAAAATTGCTGCATGTTTCTCTTGTGGAATTTTTGTGGTTGTAAATCTGGACTGTCTTACAGGACTGCAATGAATTTTCACGGTATAGAGAAGCTATGTGCGGCTGAAAATTGGACTATTTCGAAGTTCGCAATACGAAATTTGTTACATGCGTCAGACGGTGCGTGTGATGTGTGTATTGGCTTTGCCAGTGGATGCAACATTGGCACAAATAGATGCGTTTAATGCTGTGCTAAAAACATGGGACAAAGCTGCTTGTGCAGTGAATCACATTACTGTTAGAACTGTGGAAGCAAATCTCATGGCATTGTTGATTGCATTTGAGAGTGCATGGGACAAGCTACATGCCATGTTTGAACAAGACAAAGCAAACTGCATATTCTGTTCAGTCAGAATTCCTCAATTTTTACATGAGTTCAGGCAGTGACCTGGTGACACATGTCACTCATTTTGAAAACTTTCAATGCAAAACCTGATGAATCATCATTAATGGTTCGACTACTTGACACACTGCCTGACAGTTATGAAAGTCTGTGACAGTTGTGGAGGGCAAGATCTGAAGATCAACAAACACTAAAACATTTGCAGCAATTTTCAGTTATGACAGCAGCATGCCACACAACCTGGAGAAGTGATTCATGCTGATCTGTGTGGACCTATGGAGTGTAAATTGCTGGTAGGAGCAGAATTTTTTCTTTGCTTCACTTGTGACTTTTCAAGATTACATGTGATATGTTTTCTCAAGCAGAAATCTGGGACTGCAGAGAAGATTGCAGAAATGGTGAGTATTGTGAAGAATTTTTGTGTTCAACTCCCAAAAGCATTTCAATGTGATGGTGGACGAGAATTTGATAATACTGAGGTTAAAGATTTGATGAAATTAAATGGCATACAACCCATCATCACAAATACTTATACTCCAAAGCAGAATGGAGGTGCTGAGTGCAGTAACAGAACAGTTGTGGAACTTCCTGGAACCGTGTTGCAAGATCAGGGCCTGCCTTAGTTTTTGTGGACAGAAGCAGTAAAATCAACTGTTTATGTATTAAACAAAACTCGTACAAGTCATGTGGATGGCAGAACACCTTATGGTGTATTCAATGGAAAGATGATACACCTAAATAAACTTCATATTTGTGGAATGAAGTGTTTTGTTGATATTCCGAAGGAAAAGCTAAAGAAATGGGATCCAAAGGGAAAACCAGGAAACTTTGTTGGTTATTCTGATGGCATTGATGGCTTTTGAGTGCAGATTCACTCAGAAAGATGGATTATTCGGTGTAAGGATGCCGGCTGTTGTGGCCGTGTGGTCCTAGTCGTTTCAGTCTGGATCCACACAACCGCTACGGCCCCAGATTCGAATCCTGCCTTGGGCATGGATGTGTGTGATGTCCTTAGGTTAGTTAGGTTTAGGTAGTTCTAAGTTCTAGGGGACTGATGACCTCAGATGTTAAGTCCCATAGTGGTCATAGCCATTTGAACCATTTTTGGAGTAAGGATGTTGTTTCTGAACCTGAGAAAACTGGTAGGACAATGGTGTTACTCCCAAGTCAAGCAGGCAATGAAGGATTGAAGAATCATGAAGAGGCAAGCGTGTTTAAGAAACCTACAAAAGAAAGTTCTAGTGAAAGAGAATTGAGAAATAAGCAACAACTGAAGAAACTGCAGTGCCTTATTGATATTATGCTGGCTGAAATAAATGAGAGAAGGAATTATACAGAGGCTATTAATTCTGATGACCATGAGCACTGGAGAAAAGCTAAGGAGGAAGAAATGACTTAATTGAAAGAAAATGCTACATGGACTTCGGAACCTCTGCCACCAGATCATAATCATTACAAACCATTCAGTTTATAGCATTAAGCATAAGGCTGATGGTAAAATTGACTATAATGAAACATTCAGTCCTGTTGCTAGATACAATACAATTAGAGCAATTTTGAGTGTTTCTGGTAGTGAGCAACTTCAGTTGGCACAATTCAATGTAAAATATGCTTTTTTGAATGAGTTATTGAAAGAAGAAATATATATGGAGCAGCCTGAGGGATTTAGTGATGGACCATATCGGGTATCCAAACCTCATAAAAGTTTATATGGACTAAACCAATCTACAAGGTGCAGGAACCAACAGTTCAAGGACATCCTAATAAATCTTGGGCTTGTGGAAAGTAAGGCAGACCTGTGTTTGTTCTATTGAGAAAACTGCAATGACAAGTTGATGGTAGTTCTGTATGTTGATGATGGATTAATATCTGCAAGTAAGAAGAAGGAATGGAAGTTTTCCTAAGAGATATTCAACATGAGTTTAAATTTACTGTTGAGCCAGTAGGGTATTTCAGAAATATTAATGTTGTATGTCATGATAATGGATCAATAGAGATTAATCAAGAAAGTTATGCTAAAGATATTCTTCGACGGTTTAACATGACAGAAGGAAATCCTGTGACAACTCCAATTTAGCAGTATCTGCAGCCAAATGAGTTAACCAGTGATAAACCAACTAATGCTCCACATCAAGAAACAGTTGGCTGTCTTATGTATTTATCTGTTGGTACAAGGCCCGATATAGCATTTGCAGTGAGCTATGTATCAAAATTTTTAGAGAATCCTTGAGAAATCACTCGTCTGTGGTAAAAAGATTCCTAAAGTATATAAAAAGTTCAGTGTCATTGGGTGTAAAATATGATGCTAACCATGCAAACAGAAGGCTGGAGATATATACTGAAGCTGATTATGCCAGTGATACAGCAACCCGACGCTCAGTTAGTGGAGTGGCTGCATATCACTATCAACAACATAGCCGGAGTATGTGGCTACCAATGAAAGGGGAAGAGGGGGAATATGGGTATCGAAGCTCTATGAAGAAATTTCACCACTGGAGGGTGTTCCAGTTCTTCTTGCTGATAATGCAAGAGCTATTAAACTGACCAAAAATTCTGAATTTCACAAGAGGTCAAAGCATATTGATGTTCACATGCACTACATGTTCAAGTGAAAGGTTTGTATTACTCTCTCTGCTATGTACTATACCTATGCCTTTGGTTGGTGTCATAAAATAAAATACATGTGTCTTGTTATAGCAACTATGTCATGTGTATGCCTTATGTTGTGGCCTTTAGTTCTTTCTTGAAGTTTCTGCAATACTGTACACAGTACCTGTAATACGTGCCAGTTAGAAATTTGGAAAATTTCCAATCTACACATTAAATTTAAACTACTGTTGGTATCTAGTGTCACTGTACCATGCAGATTTTAATCTATCCACAATAATGAATTCTGAGAATTAGCTGCTTTATATCTTTAGAAATTTTCCTTCTCTGTAATCAAGTTGGACTATACAAACAATGGATTTTCAGTTTGTGTAGCAAACCTTTGGCAAACGTTCTCCTATTGTCTAGTTGCTGCAGATCCAAGTGAGACAATATCATAAGGTCATAAACCCCCACACACCCGAACAAAAAATAGTTTGGTAAAAACATTTATATTTTTACATATACTAATTTCTAAATTTCTCAGGAAACTTTCAGAGAATAAATTAGAATGACAACCAAGCACCTTGAAAATGACAAATAAGCCTAGGGAATGACAAGCTGCATTTAACACAGGCTTCTCTTTTGTTGATAGCCTATAGAGATGGGATGGGAATTTGACCAGAAGCAGAGAACATTCCAGCTGGATGAACAGACCCATTCACAAACTGACTTTACCTGGTGCCAACACCAAACCCGACATGGTTCATTAGCACACAAGCAGAGCCAGCGAACTGCAGGATAGTAAGGAAGGCAAGGCAGAACGGAAAAGGTGCTCCTCTGAGTGATAGATGATGGGGAGGGGGGTGGTGGGGACAGGGGAGAGAGAGAGAGAGAGAGAGAGAGAGAGAGAGAGAGAAAGAGAGAGAGAGAGAGAGAAAGAGAGAGAGAGAGAGAGAGTGAGAACATATTGGAACAAATGAAAGAAGCAGCATTTGAATTATTTACATGCCTGTATAGCTATAGTCTCCAGAGTTTTGTTCAAAGTCAAGGTGCTCAGTGAAATAATGTTAATGGTGGGTGCAGGCTATAGTTCCATATTACATAAAATACCACACTGTCAAAGTTGTAAGATTTTGAAATTGTATCATCACTGGCATGTAGTGACAGCAATATTGATATTAATTAAAAAGGTACTACCTCAAATACAAAGCATTTTTATTAACATGTGACTAGTTTCAATAATTAAAGCACCATCCTCTGACATAAAACACTTGACTATCAGTACCCTGTCGATGTTAAATGTAGTATAATATGCATATCATACTATGATGCACATTGCTTTGTTTCCGTCGTGTGAAAGACATATATCTTCTCCAGGAACCAAAGTAATGCAAGTTTCCTTTTCAGATCTGAAAGCAAACTTTGGCCTTCATATGTTTTAAATTACACAGGGTGAGTCAAAAAGAATAATCCGATTAAAAAAAAAAAAAAAAAAAACGTGACTGTTATGTTATTTGAGATGTAAACATGAACAACAGACCATTGAAAGGAGCAAATTCTCGAGTCTTTCATAGTGCATCCCTCCCCCCCCCCCCCCCCCCCTCCAGTTCTTGTAAAAATGGTGTCAGGTCAACAGAAAGGGTTTTCTGTTCTATGATTTGTGCAGTGCTGGTCAATAATAACGGTTCAGCGGGACTTTCATATTAGGTATGGTGGGGATCCTCCTACAGTACAGAGCATTAGATGACGGCATGAACAATTCCAAGGAACAAACTGTTTGTGTAACGGTAAATCGCTGGACATCACCAAGTGTCTGAGACAGATATGAACACATCCATGATAGTTTCACAAGGAGTTCATAGAAATCAGTTCGCCTTGTACCTCAACAGCTCAACATGCCCCCAATGTCCATCTGGCATGTGTTGCATTGATGTTTACACATGAAACCATACAAAATTCAGCAACTGCAAGCCCATCTTTAAGGTGACAAGGCCTTTACCTAACGATCGAGAACAGCATTGTTTGCTTATAGTTGTCAGTGGTAGCAGACAGGCAACAATGTGTGAAATAACTGCAGAAATGTTTGTGGGTTGTACAACAAACTTATCTGTTAGGACAGTGCAGCAAAATTTGGCATTCATGAGTTAAGGTGACAGATGACCAACGCGAATGCCTTTGCTAACAGCATGACATCACCTGCAGTGCCTCTCCTTGGCTCGTGACCACATCAGATTATTGGAGAACTACGATCTGATCAGATGAGTCCCAGTTTCAGTTGGTAAGGGCTGAGGGTAGTGTTTGAGTGTGGCATAGATCCCATGGAAACCATGGATCCAAGTTGTCAATAAGGCACTGTGCAAGCTGGAGGTGACTCGATAATTCTGTGGGCTGTGTTTACATGGAATGGATTGGATCCTCTGGTACAACTGAACTGATTATTCACTGGAAATGGTTATGTTTGGCTACTTGGAGGTCTATTTTGCCATTTGTGGTCGAATTTTTGTGGGTAACAATGCACCATATCATTGGGCAACAATTGTTCACAAATGGTTTGAAGAACATTCTGGACAATTTGAGTAAATGGTTTGGCCACTCCAATGCCTCAACATTAATCCCATCAAAGATTTATGGGACATCATTGAGAGATCAGACTACATATAAAGTCCAGCACAGGCTACATTGTCACAATTATGGATGGCTATAGAGGCAGTATGGCTCAATATTTCTGCAGGGGACTTCCTATGAGCTGTTGAGTTCTATGTCATGTTGAGTTGCTGCACTATGCAGGGCAGAAGGAGGTCCAACACAATATTAGGAGGTATCCTATGACTTTTGTCACCTCCGTGTAGTTAGCTTCTCACAGTATGGGCTCAGGAATATCTTTTTGAAACACAATGCAGCTGAAAGCATGAGACTAAATGTGCACAACTTTTTTTTTTTTTTTTAAATAAAGAGATCTACTGTTAAATCTATAACCTCACTCCCCAAAATACTGTGAAGAACATACCAGAGGGTACTCCGAGTATGACCTGTATTAGGATCTGATACCATTCCTTTCACATATGTGTCTGTCTGCTCTGTAATAAGTCTCATTTTGGCTATAGAGCCCCACAGGAACAATACACAGGCCCTGAACTATCTCTCTACATTTTTCACTTAATACTTTTGCCTGAAACATGATAAGTAGGCTTTTATAGGGTAGTTGATGTCTATCTTCAGGCATCTGTCAGGTCAGGTTTTACAGCATTTCCATTATGTAATTTTAGAAAACATTTTAATGGAGAATAGAACAGTGATCTTCATGGAGCACGTTAAAACAGTTTTGATCATAACCGAACATTTTCTAACAAATTTCAAACAGTTTCAGTCAAATAGCAATCACTTTCAGATACAGTAAAATAGGTACAAGGTATATTTCCTTCTATATCTGACTTTTACTTACATATCAGTGTATATGGTCGTCAGACTGTCTTTCTTTCAGTCACTTTTAACTGAAATCAGTTGTAGTCTTCTAATAAATGTTCTATTCTGACCAAAACTGTTTTAAGTTTAATTTTAAGAACTTTTTTGTGATTCTCTCTTGTAAGTCAAAACTACCTGGCACAATTAATGCCGTCCTTCTCTGTAAACAATCAGCATTCCCTTATATATGTGAGTGATTTCAGTTGTGACTCATTGATTTTATTTTTATAGGATACTATGCTTTTGCATTTCTTATCTCTCCTTCTCTTTCCTTCCCCCGCCCCCCCCCCCCCCTCCACTTCTCAACACATCCCACCAGAAATTTGCTGTTTCAGGCTAAGCAGGCTGCACAGAATAAAATGACAACTAATAGCCACACTGCACATACTGGTTCATTTGAAAAATCAGTCACCTAACTATAATTTTCTTTCCTACTTTACAAATATTGTAATTCACTTGTACCAAGGCTGGGATTCAAACCCAGGTCACCTGCTCACTAGGCAGACATACTATCACTTCACCACCTCGGCACAGTGAGTTTACCCAACTGCTTGGGCAAACCTGCAAGCCTCCCTTCTCAATCCTAATTCACTCCACAACCAGCTTGGTGTTTCTATTTTAGGGGAATACTAAATGGGCTGAGGCATGATACGGAACTGAGACTGAGGAGGAAGGCACGCCAGGGTTGGGTGAGCAGCTGTGAAAAGGCACTGTACCAGTGTGGCATAGCGGTAAGTACATCTGCATAGTGAGGAGGAGACCCAGGTTCGAATCCCGACCTCAGTACAAATTTTCATTTGTCACTTCAGTATGTATATGTACACCATAGATGTGAATTTGGTCTGAGCTCCTGGTGGTAGTGACCATGTGTGTATGTGGTGTGCTTGCTTGTGTGAGTGTGGTTGTATGTGATTACATTGCTGAAGAACGCTTTGGCCAACAACTGTAATGTGTAACAGACTTTCTGTTGTGCCTGTTTGAAACTTCATGGGTCATCTTAATGTGGTGCATGAGTTTGTGTGTGCATGTTGTCCAATTCCATTGAAGGCCTAATCGGCCGAACACTCACTTTCTGAGAGTCTTTTTGCTGTGCCTATCTGCGGCTAAGCATCTCCACTGTAAGGTGAGTACTGACTATCTTTTTCAGAGTATTATTACATTCCATCATGGATACTCCACTGTTTAAAGAACAACAATTATTTGCATCAACAGTTCCACATATATTCTATGAGAAAATAAAAATTAGCACACCACCTGGGTTCTGGGAAATCTTTTTGGTAATACTAATAAACTACATTAGGCATAGAATTATTAAGCTATGTAAAAAAAGTGAAACATCTGTTATTATTTTGATTGAACATTGTTTTGAATACAGTTATGTACCAAACTGTGGAGGGAGATTCTCTTCAGTAGGACTATATCAAAGTTGTCTTTCATTTGTACTACAATATTTAAAGGTCTTGATTGCAATATGTGAAGGCTTCACAGTATATGAATGCTATAAGTGAAAGAGGATGTATAATCATGTAGCCATAACTGCTGATTTATGGTGGTTTACATAATCTATAGCATAATGTTCATTTCAGTCCCTTCCATCCATTATGATAATGCAATTTTCACGAATTTTTATTTAACAGTCAATGATACATAGCTCTACAAGTAACAGTGATATGTGAATATACTGTAGCCATTTCGAAAATTTACACTTACGTCAATGGAGGCCATCTCTTGCAGTTTTATTTCTATGTCTGTCAAAAGAGAAGTTATGTTATGTGTTAAGGATGAGTATTGAGTTTCAAGTATAGGATGAATTACTGTACAATGTGTAGCCTTTCACTGTTTAGGAGTACTTAGTTAGTCTGCAACACACACACATATAATGGATAAATAATTATCTCATACAATTTATACATTTCATGAAATACTGACAGTTGTGTTTCATTTACAGTATGAATAAGATACCTGTAACAGTCTGGTGTTAAATGATATTGCCCCTACACCACTATCACCTACTTGTATTTTGAAGCTCCTACTCATGTCAACTGTGGGTTTCTGTGATAACTTTGAGTTTCTGCAATCTTGCAATAGCCAGTGCTAGTTGCAAGCTTCCTAAGAGTGATGGAGGAAACAGTATGGCATCTATAATGTTTGAGGCTGTGTCCAACACTTTTACTGACTGCAATAAATCAAGGAAACTACTAGGTAATTGTTTACATTTTGTTTAAACCCCTGGAAAGTATATTACATAAGGATTCCAGTCATATTATTAAAAATCAGGAAAGGTGTTTTGAAGAGATGTCATGAGTATATTTGTGTTGAATGAACTGTGTTCCCAAAATCACCCATCAAATGGCTACTGATACTACCACTAGGCAATATGAGAAGGACTTGTTTTAATTTTTCGACCAATCAATCTGATAGTTACTTCTGTCTGGCTGTCCAGAAAAAAAGAAATGGGAATGTTGAGAGCATCGAAGATGTATGAAATACCCAAATGAACAATATGAGAGTATGTTGAAAGATGTGCAAAAGGACAAACTGAAAAGGAAACTACAGTTTTAACATGGAAACCTGGAAGGAAAAATGGAAATGAGTATATAGCATTGTGGGAGAGGAGTCCACCATTCGAGGAAGTTCGACCTCTGAGGGCAAGTATTTATTTCATTCAACGCCACATTGGGCGACTTGTGCGTTGGGGATGGGGATGAAATGATGATGAGGACAACATAACACCCAGTCCCTGAGCAGAGAAAAATCTCCTGCCCCAGCTGGGAATCAAACCAAGGCCCCTTTTTAATGGCATTTCGCTGCGTTGACCACTCAGCTAATGGGGGCGGACACTTTGAAGGAAACCTGTGCTGACATGTGAGGCAGAGAAAGATCTGATCCAGTACTATACAGAAGCAGAAAAGGATGTTTTTGGTTTGACACGTAAGGACTTAAAGCAGATGGTGTTTGAGCTTGCCTTAAAGAACAATCTGCCTCACCTCTCTTCTAAACCAGCAAATACGGGAGATTAAAAGTGGATGAACTTATTTTTTACGAGAAGTTGTTCCCAATTAAAAGCAGGAACACCACAATCATTGACAAGAGTTAGAAACTTGGGCTTTACTCAAGACAATGTGAAGCCATTTTTCTGTAGTCTAAAAGCAGAGCTGCTAAATTCAAGTTCAACACTACCAGAACATTTAACGTACACAAAACTGGAATCACAACTGTCCAAAGCAAAAATGTGAAATTTATTTGTGTGAAAGGAATATTGGCAATTTACAAACAGTCATTGGCAGAGAGGGGATATCTGAACACTGGTATGTCAGGTGCCCGCTAGTATGTCACTCCAATATGGTTTTCATTCCAAGATTTTGCCCACGTCTGCAATACACCTCATGGTATGGATAGGATGCAGCCTCTAGATATTGCTTTCATGAAACCATTTAAAACTTTATATTCAACAAATTGAGAGGTGGATTTACTGTAATTAGGGAAGAGTTGTGACAAAGTGTGAACTAGCTGAACTCATGGGCAAAGCATGCATTAGAGCAGCAATCGTGATTAATGCACTGAGTGGTTTTCATATCACTGGTATCTGTCCTTACAATGACTCAGTATTTACTGAAGCTGACTGTATTCATGAACTGAATGATAACCAACCAAAGCCTATTTATGAAGATCAATGTGGGCCTTAACTACTTGCAAATGCCATCTGGTGTGGATAATAAACCCATGGCACTCGGTACCAGACCACCAACACTAAGAGGAAATCTAAAAGAAAGTATAAAATCTCTAGTTCTGACAATGATGTGGCTAGCAAACCTTCACAAGTAGACACCAAAGATGATATCAATCTGGACCTTGTTGACGATTCTGTGGATGCTATCTGTGCACTTTGCCATATGAAGTTTTCTGTCAATTTCAGTGGAGAACAATGGCTTATGTGTTATTTGTGTTTCAACTGGAATCACAAATTTTGTGATGCAGTGAATAGTGAATGGAGATGGTACACATGTTATTTCTGTCTGAATAACTAGCTCTTAAATCTGTTTTACGTAATTCTGACATAAATAAGCTCATGCGATTATGGAACAGTGTATTATTTTTCCAATAAATTCTAAGGTTTTGTCTCATTTTTTATTTAAATCCACTTACAAAAGCTAACTGAATATGTGCTCTTCCATTTTCAAACAAGTGCTTCTATTGCCTGGTGAGCAAAAGTAGGAATGGGTGTTCACAATATTTAGAACCCAATGTTGAAAAATTTTTGGTTATTTAGGTTTTCTAGTTTATTCAAACTAGCATAGCTTAAGAAGGAATTTGGCTAATGCAAGCCAAAGGAGGATAAGTTATAGAAATATGCATTAAGTTTTTAAGCTCTATTTCACAGAACAGGAGGCTGATAAGCAGTGTAATAATTATGGTAGACAACATTTGAGGCTCAATACACTTCTAAATCATCTTTCTTCTTGATTTTACTGTGAATCATAGTGACTATTTCCAGTCAGACAACTACCTGAATGATGTTTAGTTTACTGTCACTTCTTCCATGACAAACTATGTAGAAATAATTTGCCAGAGAATTGCTACTGAATTGCATTATGAATATTTTATTGTAAGACCACAGTAACGTTGTTTCCACAAATTAAATTTATAAACTGATCTGTGAATGGTAACATTGAAGTTCCAAGCAAGATGATTTATTTTGTAGGTTCTAATAATACAACAAAAATCAGCAACAAATAAAAAAGATCACTATAGGTTAATGTCTAACAACATAAAAGTCATTGGACATGCATGCTAGGCAGGACAAAAAGAAAGGAGGAATGAGCATTTGCCTCACTGAAAGGAATATCTTGACACACCCTGAAAGTAAGTTAGATAAACCTAAACTAGCTTAGAATGGCTGGCATATTAACTGCACCTCTACTAAATATGAATCCAGTGATGTGACCACAGTAACACAGATCTCAATTCAGCTTGAAATAAATAAAGTGGCAGTCGACCAAATACCCAGTCTGATCAAACAAAAGTGAAGCACCCAGAGGATATGGTCAAATATAAATGTAATTTCATATGCGTAAACACCATTGGCAGTTATGTAAGTGATTAGAGTTTTAGTTCTCTGTAACAGGCAGAAAGGCCAACAGAGTGCATTAGTTTTGTCAGATTCAGTGTTGTTACCTAGGCTGCTAGGATATATATGTGGAGTGAACAGCATCAGATGTTTAGTTATTACTGTGAAGGACATGGAGATGCCACTTACATAAGACAGAATTATTAGCACCTGACGGAGTTGGAATGTGATCTCATTGTGGGTTCTCTTTCAGCCAGCACAGTAAGCTGAACATTATCCAGATTTTTGGGGCATTTGGCTATGGCAATGGCCCATCGTTGGACTGCATAGGATTGTAAGGGAGTGCATACTCATCATCAAGGTTCCTGTCAACCACATTTAACCACCACAAGGGTGTATCACCATATTGTACGTGAATAACTTTATAACCCTGTCACATTTGCACCTGCCATTTGAGAACAAGCAAGAGCCTACCTGCACCATCCTGTGTTATCCTGCACCATTGATCAGAGACTAGTAGCAGCTGGACTAGGCAATTACTGTCCCATTTTTAGGCTGTCAGTAATCATCGCAACACAAACATCTGCATTTGGAATGATGCTGTGTGCAGGAAGACTGGAGCACTGATGAATGGCATTGCATTGTGTTCAACAATGAATTGTGGTTCTCCACTAACCTAGATGATCGCTGTTAGTGAATATGGTGGCAACCTGGAGAGAGGTCACATTCTCTCAATGTTTTATAGAGCCACAGCAGTGTAATTCCTGGCCTCACTGTCTGGGGAGCCATTAGGTATGACTTTTGATTACAGCTGGTAGTCAGTGAAGGAATTCTGATGTCACAATATTTCATCAAGAACTTAGTGCCTCTTCATATGTTACTTCTTAGGCAACACTATTGTGGTGCCAATTTTCAACAGGACACTCATCACTCAGACATGGTACATGTCTCTATGAACTGCCTGCATGATGCTGAGGTAGGCTGCTCTTTTGGCCAGCAAGATTCCAGATCTCCCCCAACAGAACAAGTGTGGGAACAGCGTGGACATCAGTTCCATCCAAATTCCAGTATCAAAGATACCAAAGGCTAGTTACGACTGTTGTCCAGCTTGCCTCGGGAGATGATATAACAGTTTTTATGGCATTATTCCAAACATAGTCAGTGCATGCATGCAGGCCAGAAGAGATATGACACCATACTGATTACTGGGCTCATACTGCCAAGTTCTATACCAATTTGAATTGATATTGTAATAGCTAAAATACATACTGTATCAATCCATGAAGTTTCATTTCGTTTTTTTCTAGCATTCTGATTGCTTTACACATTTTGTCAGGTAGTGTATACTGTTTCCAAATTAACAAAGTGCATTGGCCATGTATTTTAATAAACAACCTTTGATTTTTTGCACTCATGACACACAGAGCTATATTTGAACAATAAAAGTGTTTATTACGCAAATGCAAATGGTGAATATAATATGCCATCATCACAAACTGCCATTTACTTGGTATCTCTCCTAACATATATTCACTAATGACATCTGTCTTAAGTAATCCATCACTGTTTGAAATGAATATTAATACTCAGATCTGCATCACCAAAAGAAAGAGTACAACTTTATTACTGACAGCTAAAGCTTACAACAGCTCAGAAACGTTTGAAATATGCTGCCATAAAACTATTTCACCACTTACTTCATAACAACATGTATATCAAGTGTCAATATAAACTGAAATTGTTTCCTCTACTTCTATTCTAGAAATGAATACCACTAAAACATTCATATTTCTTTACGTACTACATGCATATGTAATAAAAATGGGGCTTCCTATTTTAAGAAATGCAGTTGATATCCATTTTACCTATGGTGGCGCCATCTAGCGGGCCAACCATAGCTCCATCTGGTTTCCCCCTTCAAGCTAGATGAGTTTAGTTCTTTGTAGTATTTTCATTTGATGCTTATTTTGTGCGAAATTTGGCCCGGTCACTATCAATGGACCACCCTGTATATCTGAGAACACTTATGCTATCTGTCAGATATTTTATATCTTTGGATAGAATATCAAAGAGTTTTATAGCTGAGAATTGCATTCCTTTCTGTGCCACAGCTAGATTCACCAAAGTTAAGTGCAGATCACTTTTTATTCTAGTGTTGTATTGGCGAATATCTCTGTTACTTTCAAACTACAATGTGTTGAAAATGAATTTAATGAGTGAATAAATGTGCTGCAAGGATGTGTTTAATATTCTAACAGATTCCTGGAAGATTTATATGTGTTGACACCATAATTAATTCTAATTACTTCGTTTTGTGTAGTGAATACTTTTTGCCTAAGTGGAGAGTTATCCTAGGAGAAACTGATCTATCACTAACATTAGACATGAACAGCAATGGGCCCATAATGGAACTCTTTGGATTAATCAGTGTAATTTCGCCCCATGAAGGGGATATGGTGTCCCTCTTTGCAATTTCAAAATGACAAGTAACAAAAGTTGGAAAATATCTCTTTCTATTACTTGATCGTGTCTAGTTTTGAGTTTTTATTCATATCCCATCCTCAAATCATCCATCCAATCAGAATAAATGTTACTCCACACACCAAAAATACATTACAATCAGTATGCACAGGAGTACAATGAAAGTGATCACAAAACTGGATACGTTTCATGATCATTTGCACTGTACTCAACTTTGCTAATAACTGTCATGATTTCTTGCTGTGAGGAATAATATTTGTTGTGCTTGGATGGATGATCTAAGAATGGGTTATCAATAAAAACCTGAAACTGGTCACCATCGAGTAACAAAAAGAGCATTTTGCAACTTTAGCTTTTTGTCATATTGAAATGGTATCACAAGTTGCTGGCCCTTCAACAACCCAGCATGCTGGAAACCTGTGTCCCTCTTTGTATCACTCACATGGCCTAGTGTAACATTCTTCATCCTGATTCATAAGTAGGAACTAAACCTGGCATGTGCTGAACAAGCTATCCCATAAAAACTTAATTTCTCTTACAGTTCATTGTGATTGAACAATAAAACGTCTTTAATCGTCAATACAAAGGTCCAAGAGTTATGGTAAACCTGAAGTGGTGCATCGGAATCTACTACTAGACTCCCTGGTAAGGTTCAAAACACAGACTGTTTGAGGCGTTACTCCCCCTGGACAGAAGGCACCATTGTGCCTTTAGTATGCAATCCCGATGCAATTTCTGTGTTTCATCGTCAATGTGAAGGTCCAACGGTTACAGTAAGCCTGCAGTGGTGCATTGGAATCTACTACTGGACTCACAGGTAAGGTTCAAAGCACAGACTGTTTGAAGCGTTATTCCTCCTGGACATAAGTTTGCATTGTGCCTTTTGTACTCAGTCACGATGCAGTTTCTGTGTATCATCGTCAGAATGAATGTCGAAGGTTTACAGTAAACCTGCAGTGATGCATCGGAATCTAATATTGGATTCCCAGGAAAGTTTCAAATTACACGCTGTTTGAAAATTACTCCTCCTGGACAGAAGTCGGCATTGTGCCTTTTGCATTCAATTTCGATGAAATTTATGTGTTACATCGTCAGTGTGAAAGTCCAAGAGACACAGTAAACCTGCTGTGGTGCATCGGAATCTAATACTGGTCTACCAGGAAATTTTCATATCACAGACTGTATGAAGCGTTAGTCCACCTGGAGGGAAGTCGTCATTCTGCATTTTGTATTCAATTCCGATGCAATTTCCGTGTTTCAAAGTCAATATGAAGGCCCAAGGGTTACAGTAAACATGTTGTGGTTAATCATAATCTAATACTGGTCTACCAGGAAAGTTTTTAACACAGACTGTCTGAAGCGTTACTCCCCCTGGACACAAGTGTGTATTGTGCCTTTTGTATTCAACCCTAATGCAATTTTTGTGTTTCATCGTCAATGTGAAATTCCAAGGGTTACAGTAAAGCTGCAGAGGTGCATCAGATTCTAATACACTAACAGGACTCACAGGAATGGTTCAAAGCACCTACTATTTGAAGCATCTATCCCCCTGGACAGAAGTCGGCATTGTGCTTTTTCTATAGATTCACGATGCTATCTCTGTGATTTATTGTCAGTAAGAAGGTCCGTGGGTTACAGTAAACCTGCAGTGGTGCATTGGAATCTACTACTGGACTCCCAGGAAAGGTTCAAAGCACAGACTGCTTGAAGCGTTACTCCCCGTTTACAGAAGCCGGCATTGTGCCTTTTGTATTCAATCGCGATGCAATTTGTGTGTTTCACCGTCAATGTGAAGGTCAAAGGGCAAGAGTTAACCTGCAGTGGCGCACAGAAATCTAGTATTGTACCACCAGGAAAAAGCACAGACTGTTTGAAACGTTACTCCCCCTGGACAGAAGTCGCATTGAGCCTTTTGCATTCAATCCGGATGCAATTTCTGTGTTACATTGTAAGTGTGAGCGTCCAAGGGATGCAGTAAGCCTGCTGTGGTGCATCGGAATGTAATGCTGGCCCCCAGGAAAGATTAATATCACAGACTGTATGAATCGTTATTTCCCCTGGACAGAAGTAGTCATTGTGCATTTTATATTCAATCCCGATGCCATTTCTGTGTTTCATTGTCAATGTGAAGGTTTAAGGATTACAATAAACATGTCGTGGTGAATCACAATCTAATACTGGTCTTCCAGGATTGTTTTCAACACAGACTGTTTGAAGCGTTACCCTGGCGTGAGCCAGGTCGGTTTCTATCCTAAGATTATTAATCCATATTAGTACGAAAGGACCATATGGTTGAAATATTTTTTATTGTATTGATTAATATTAATTAATTTACTATTTTGACAGATTAATGTGTTGAATTTAGAATTCCCCCCTCCCCCCACCCTCTGGACACAAGTGCGTATTGTGCATATTTGAATTCAATTACGATACAATTTCTGTGTTTTGTCGTCAATGTGAAGGTCCAAGAGTTACAGTAATATTGCAATGGTGCATCGGAATCTATTACTGAACTACCAGGAAAGGTTCAAGCACATACTGTTTGTAGTGTTACTCACTCTGGACGGAAGTCGGCACTGTGCCTTTTGTATTCAATCTAGATACAATTTCTGTGTTTCATCGTCAATGTGAAGGCCCAAGGGTTACAGTAAACCTGCAGTGGTGCATCGGAAACTACTACTGGACTCCCAGGTAAGGTTCAAGTAGAGACTGTTTGAAGCATTACACCCCGTAGACATAAGCTGGCATTGTAATTTTTGTATATTCAATCCCGTTTCAATTTCAGTATTTCATCATCAATGTGAAGGTCCAAGGGTTACAGTAAGCCTGCAGTGGTGCATTGGAGTGTAATTGTGTGTCACAAGACTGTAGAATTCGTTGTCATTGGCAGTCCTCTCAAGAAGATCAACGAACACATTTCTTCGACAGTCCTTCTGCTCAGTTCCGAGGTTTTTCGGGAACATTTTGGCACAAATCTGTCTCACGTGCCAAACTTTGGTCAAAAATTTATGTATGGTGAAAGTATTTGAATTTAACAGGTCACCTATCATCCTTATTGTTAAAAGTCGGTCTGATCTCATAAGAGCAAGCACAAGATGGACGTTTTTGTCGGTTTTTGGAGTTGAAGATCTCCCTGAGCGAAGTTCATTTTCAATGCGTTCTCAGCCTTCCAGAATGATTTGTGCCAGCGAAAAACATGTGCTCTTTATAAGGAATGTTCTCCATAGGGCTGTTTCAACTTTCCAAAGCTCACACTCAAGGATTCCCCAAGTTTAACACAAAACTTCATTGTATAATGTTGCTCTAAAGTCCGCTGTTCCATTTTTGTAACACAAAATAAAAATGCAGTTTCACTGATAGCGCTCTCAAAAATCACATGAAGGCTGTATGGAGCTGAAACCGGGAGTGAGCATCTGGAAGGGACGTATACACCAATCTACAGAAGCAGAACAACACAGCATTGCCAGATCGCTCACCGCATTATCAGTCTCATTACTTTTCTCACACATCTCTTATGTGACAGTATGACTCTTGTTAAAAATAGATGGATAAGCATGTGAAAAACATACCAGTAGTGTAATCTTACAATGTGTCATATAGACTACATAGATGAAATACTTATTGGAAAATAACCATTTTAAGAAGTCTGGGAACTACATATTTACTTCTATCCTCAAGACAGGTAAAGCTGGGGTTGTTTCCAATTTATTTCCTTTTTGAAAAACATAAAGTTGGGGAAATACATACCAGTAGATGAAATTCAGAGTTGCAAATTCGTTAAGCAAAAAAATAATTGTGCTATCTAGAAAAGCAATCAAATGAAAACGGAACAGATGGAATAAAAATAAGGAAACTGTTTGTTATTTCAGAAGTAGCTGTTAATACATTTATCTCACCATGAGACAAGATGGTAAGTGCTCTTATGGAGAAATGTTTTTGGTTGCCGACAGAACCATGACAGTATCCGTCCGCGCACGTCTTCATCCAAAGAAAATTGAAGGGCAGAAATGTGTTTCTTCAGGCCTCCAAAAATATGCTAACCACACGGGGAGAGATAGAGACTGAATGGAGAATGTGTAAGAGCATCCCAGTGAAACTCCTGTAGTGTAGTCAAAACAACTTTTGTAACTTGTGGCCTGCCCATCCTCCATTCAGTCCCAATCTCTCCCCATGCGATTTCTGTATTTTTGTAGCACTGAAGAAAGACATTCATGCCTGTCGATTTGCTTCAGATGAATAAGTGCGCCAACCGGAGTGGCCGAGCAGTTCTAGGCGCTTCAGTCTGGAACCGCTGTGGTCGCAGGTTCAAATCCTGCCTTGGGCATGGATGTGTGTGATGTCCTTAGTTTAGTTAGGTTTATGTAGTTCTAAGTTCTAGGGGACTGATGACCTCAGAAGTTAAGTCCCATAGTGCTCAGAGCCATTTGTTTGAAGAGGTGCACACCCGGGTACAATCACAGTTCTATATACTTCGAAAAATATTTTACCAGGAAGGCATTGACCATCTTGCCTCCCACTGGGGTAAATGTATTAACGGTTATTGCAATTACATTTGAAATATGACAATAAACAGTTTACTTACTGTTTACCATGTGTCTTGCTTCCATTTGACTGCCCCTAATTTATTACATCCTTTCAGAGAGGAAACCAGTCTTCTTTGGAAGCAGGAGAAATTTGCGTTCGCTCATCTCAAAGAGTCATGACTGAGGTTTAGTCTTGTGATGACCTGTTGTTCTGTGCACAATTAATTTCGTAAAAATGTTGTAATTTGCTCTTGCTCAGATAATTAGTGGTTTGGAAACTGATAAGGTCTGTTGTAAATTATGTTTCTGAAGTTTCTGAATTTTTGCAAAAACTGTGACTTTCTTCTGATGGCCCTCAGAATTCCACATGGCATGCGTGATATGTAGTCACATTTCAGGAACTTCAGATTACTGAGTATTGGGTAACTGTTCATTATTGTGTGAGAATAGTAAACTGATGGGGATAGTGTCAAGTTTCTTACTGTTTACTGACTCATAATATTTATGATACTTTGGACAGCAGGTCACCAGTTCTACACTAGAGAGAGAATGAACAGAATAGTAAAAAATATGAGCAAGTATACACTTTCACATCAGGAACTATGTGTTAGGGCAGACTTTGTAGTAGAATGCATATTACTAAAGTAACACTACATCAGAAGCATTTTAACCAAGAACTTCTTTTATTTAATAGCTTCACTCAGACCTGACAGAATGAACCCTTTTTTAACCAATGTTACAGAAAAATTTATGGTACTTTTCCTTTAAACAGCTTCTCCAGAATGAGCCACCCTATGCGTCAGTTCAGGGAATATCATGGCTGTAAGGAACGAACTGTGTAAGGAATGTATTAGAAGCTGTGCAAAATACAATAAGTATGGGAACACAAGGGATCCAGGGATTCAACATGCCAAACTGCACATAGGCCAATGTAGATGATTGGAAAAGAGCACAGGTAGTTCCAGTTTTCAAGAAGGGTCGTCAAGCAGACGTGCAAAACTATAGGCCTATATCTCTGATATAGATCTGTTGTAGAATTTTAGAATATGTTTTCTGCTCGCGTATCATGTCATTTCTGGAAACCCAGAATCTACTCTGTAGGAATGAACATGGATTCCGAAAACAGCGATCGTGTGAGACCCAACTGGCTTAATTTGTTCAGGAGACGCAGAAAATATTAGATACAGGCTCCCAGGTAGATGTCATTTTCCTTGACTTCTGGAAGGTGTTTGATATAGTTCCGCACTGTCACCTGATAAACAAAGTACGGAATATCATACCAGCTGTGTGGCTGGACTGAAGAGTTTTTAGCAAATAGAACACAGCATGTTGTTCTCAATGGAGAGACATCTACAGATGTCAAAGTACCCTTTGGCGTGCCACAGTGGAGTGCTATGGGACTATTGCTTTTCACAATATATATAAATGACCTAGAAGATAGCATCAGAAGTTACATGTGGCTTTTTGTGGATGATGCTGTAGTATACAGAGAAGTTAGAAAATTGCAGCAAAATGCATAGAATCTGCAGTGGATAGGCACTTGGTGCAGGGAGTGGCAACTGACCCTTAACATAGACAAATGTAATGTATTGCGAATACATAGAAAGAAGGATCCTTTATTGTATGATTATATGATATCGGAACAAACACTGGTAGCAGTCACTTCTGTAAAATATCTGAGAGTATGCGTATGGAACGATTTGAAGTGGAATGATCATATAAAATTAATTGTTGGTAAGGCGGGTGCCAGGTTGATATTCATTGGGATACTCCTTAGAAAATGTAGTCCATCAACAAAGAAGGTGGCTTACAAAACAGCCGTTTGACCTATACTTGAGTGTTGCTCATCATTGTGGGATCCGTACCAGGTCGTGTTGTCAGAGGAGATAGAGAATATTCAAAGAATAGTGGCGCATTTCATCACAGGGTTATTTGGAAAGAGTGATAGCGTTACGGATATGTTTAGCAAACTCAAGTGGCAGACTCTGCAAGAGGAGCGCTCTGCATCGCGGTGTAGCTTTCTGTCCAGGTTTTGTGAGGGTGCGTTTTTGGATGAGTTATCGAATATATTTCTTCCCCCTACTTATACATCCAGAAGAGATCACAAATGTAAAATTAGAGAGATTCAAGCACGCACTGTGGCTTTCTGGCAGTTGTTCTTCCCATATGCAACTGGAACAGGAAAGGGAAGTAATGACTGGCATGTAAGGAGCCCTCCGCCACACATCGTTTGGTGGCTTGCGGAGTATAAATGTAGATGTATGTGCAGATGTCTGTGCCATATGCTTAGAATATTTCAGAGGTAGTCTGAACACTAAACCCATCCTGCCCCCTTCTGTATGCCCATGATTTGAACCTCAGCATACTTATCATGAATGGTAATACCATCATTTCACCTCCAATAACCATTCATGCTGAGTCTACAGCATCACTTCCCTTCAACTCTACAACTAAATACTCACTGTATTCTCTCCCAAGACATATTCAACAGTCTTCCTTTCCCAGACAATGAACTCCACCCTGAAATATGTCATTCCTTGTCTTTTCTAACTTTCCTTGCATCAGGTCTCCCCATCATTCCTCTTCTTTCCTATTCAGAATCATTATCTGGCCTCAATTCGTGGTATGATGGTGGGACTGTGACAACCCTTGCCTTCTGCTCCACACTAAATACTCTCAGTACAGCCCTGTCATCTAATAATGCAATACTAAATTTTGAGCTACTCTAAATTTCTGTTCACGATTCAGTTAGGTTCCACATACATAACTGTTTCTTTATTTTTTTTAACACAAATAAAGATCTGAGCTTTCTATTGTGATATCGCCAGTGTTACTACAGTTATCTCAATTACCTTCAATGCCATTGTTTTTATTTCAAGGGTGTGCTGAAATGTATTGCCCTGAATTTATTATCTAAAAACTCTTAAAGTTTGTTTAAATAAAACAAATGTTGTTAACATTCTACACCATTATTCATAACATCTGTATAGGTACTTCTTTCCAAACATAGTTACCCTGGAAATGAACACATTTCTCCCAACAAGAGACCAGTTTGTTGATACCATCACTGTAGAATGTTTCACTCTATTGACAGAGCCACAACCTGTCCTCTGCTTGTACCAGTTTGTTACCATCAAAGTGAAGTCCTTGAAAGTGTTCTTTTCAGTTTTGGAAGCATGACTACAGTAATCAGATTTAGAGACATTGGAGATGATGAGGCTTGCACAGGTTGGAGTAGCATGGACAGCTGCATCAAACCAGTCTTTTGACTGAGGACCACAACAACAACAACATGAAAATTGGATGGGGCCAAGTCAGAACTCTATAGAGAATGATTGATAACAGTGAACCCAAGATGTCAGGCTGTTGGAGATATCGCAGTGCTCATGTATAGTGTGGTGTTGTCCTGCTGAAGGACAGAGTGCTCCAAGTGTGGAAAAAGTCTTCAAATTCTAAACTCAATTACAGCATGCTGTTACCATGTACTGACATAGTTACGTTACACACCATGATGTTACATGCTACAATTCAGAGCCTACTACTGGCAGAGGGCTGCAAATATGTAGCCATGTAGAATAATGATGTACAATGTTAATAACATTTGTTTTATTTAAGAATCTTTAGGAGTTTTCACATAAAAAATCTGGAGGCATTAATTTTAGAATGCTCTAGTACAGTCAATTGCATAACATCTGCTATCCTAAATGGCATGGCTTCAGCCTTAACAAACTCACCCAGACACTTAAATGGTGAATTTCAGCAGCATCATTTTCATTATCGCTATCAGCAGTGTTTCTACTAAGTGACTATCACAACAACAATAGTCAAATATATGTTCCCATGTTGCACTCCATATATCCCTCATCCCATACACATTATACCTGTCTTTTTTTCACAGTTTTTCTTCTGACTTCCTTCTTACAGTGACTTCTTCAATTGTAACACCCAAACATTTTGTTTGTATTAACTGGACTCCTGCCTTGTATTCACCAACTGCAACATTAAAACTGCACCAGGGCACAGCATAAAAAGTCACATGCGGTAGTACTAGTCTTATCGGTATCAAACTTAACTGAACTAACATCATCATCATCTTATGACACTGACCACACTTCACATGAGACATCCCACTGCAGCAAAACCCACACAACAGCCCAGTCAACAACCACACACAACCTTATCCCAAATATAACCCCAAGAATGACATTGCTCTAGGCTGCCATGTAAAATGCATGTATATGAATACATGAAATTTTGTTGTAGTACATCACAAACCACACTTTTATATGATTCTGACCTGATACTATATTCCTAAACCCCAAACTCCCATATTCTGAAATATGAAAATATACCCCCAACCTAAACACATCCAACCCTATGCTCCTAAAAGATTCTATAATCCAGAACTTCCTTAAGTCCTTATTTCCACTTTCTCCTATCATAAATTATGTGCAAAAACATTTAGTCCTGTCTCTTAATTCTCCACATCCCTAACAATCACAAACATCAAATCCTACAAATCCTCACCACATAAATTAAGCAGGTTGATGCAGATATCACAGCAGATGAACCTAAAGAGGACCTAGAATCCACCCCTGACACATATACAGCAAAAGCTGTATGCAGCCCTAAGAACCATGTACCACATTTGTTGTCCACATTTTCTTAGTATCTTCATCACCCAGTTATCATCATATCACCAATGACATCATGATTTCTCATTCCAGATACCGGTACAAAGTTCAGCCTTTCCAAATCCGAGTACAAATGTACTGTACCTTATAGAGCCTTGTATATAATGAAAATTTAAGCCAAAAATTCAAGGAACCATTCCCCCTTTCCTTACGGCAAGTAAGAAAAAAAACCGCTTTAAAATGTCCCAAATTGCAGTCTTCAACACTTCATTAACACACACAAATGACCCGCACCCAATTACTTCCACAAGTTTTAGGGAAAACTAAGAGTTTATTCAGTGAGGAACATAGAAGGGCAGCAGCCTTTGCCCTCTCCCAGAAAAAAGGCCTTCACAAAATGAATTCACATCTTGCCATGCCAAACATACAAACGTATGAACTAAGTATCAGTTTGAATAATGCCAGAAGGTGTAATGTGTACTGACTAGTAACAATTGTAACTCAAGCCATTTTTAAATTGGTTTATTGATGGGTGGGACTACCATGGTCAATTCCAGAGTAGTGGGAGTTACAGAGCATACCCAAGGTCTTCTGAACTCTCAGGTGGGGAAACACATGTTGTACATGTGATGAACGACCCACTAGTTTTCATATATCAGTTAAATGGCTTGGGTTACATTTGTTACAAGGCAGTACACTTTACACATTCTGGACTTCTTCAAACTAATATTGTGTTAATACATTTGTGCGTCTGGCACTGATTAGACTGTAAAATTATTCAAAACCACAATGATTTCTTGTAAAGGGAATGAAGGAAACATATCGTAAAGCAATATCACATGTCAAAATTCAAGAAACACCTGATAAATTTCTTTAAGTTAGACAGCTGTACCAGTAAATGACAAGCATAATTTTAGATGCAACTTTGTTAGAATTTATATATGTCGTGTCTGCTCTTTTGGACATGTGTGAAAGAACAGATGCCGTATTTCATGCAGAAGCCTTATATGACAATCAATAAAAGGAGTAACAACATTAACTGTTAGTAGGCATTGATATAAATCAATGGAGAAAATTGAAAATTTGAGCAGGACTGGGACTTGAGCCCAGATTTCTCTGGACACCATCCCTAACTGACCGAGATTTCCAACTTAGCCACACACTGCTGATGTAGTGCCCCTGCCCATTACCTTCACTACTCACTGTGATCACTGATTCCCATAGTTGTTCAGAGTTGCCTGTGCATTTGCACTGAAAGTATCATCAGTCTGTCTTATGCTAGTTGTATACAGGGTGTTTCAAAACTGCTGGTCAATATTCAGGAATATGACAGGAATGATCATTCGAAACAAAAAAGTCAGCAAAACATAGTGTCTAAAATGGATACCTTAAGAGCTATGAGCAAGTCTTCATCTTCGACACTGTGAAACAAATCTATTACTGCTAGCTCCTTGCTTTCCTTGTATTGGGAAGTGGTAGTATGGACCAAAACAAGAAAAAAATGCATATGTGCTCTAAAATGCGTACCTTAAAAGTCATGAGTTCTTGTTCATTAGAAGAGTTGTGTTGCAAAGAGCGAAAATGAACAAACGCTCATAGCTCTTAAGGTAAGCATTTTAGGGCACATATTTACTGGACTTTTTTTTTTTTTTTTTTTTTTTTTTATCCATACTACCACAGAAAGCAAAGAGCTTGCAGTAGAAGAGATTTGTTTCACAGTGTTGAAGATCAAGAATTGCCCATGTTTACTTGACTATTTTGTTTCGAATGATCATTCCTGTCATATCTCTGAATATTGACTATCACTTTTTAAACACCCTGAATATGAGGTGTCTTGTCTTTTGGACACATCAAAAATCCAACCTTGTTTGTGTACCCACACTGAAAGGATCATTGGGCTGTATTGCCCTGGATAAAGATATGTGGTATCAGTTCTTTTACACATGTCTGAAAGAACAGACACCAGAAACACATCTAGGATGAGATGGCCCAATGATCTTTTCAGAGCAGTTGCACAAACAAGCCTGAATTGCTATGGAAATCAGTGATCACTGTGAGCAGTGAGGCAAATAGGCAGGGACACTACATCAGTGGCTACATTGGAAATTTGGATCTGTCAGTGACATTGTCTGGATGGCAGAGGGTTTCAAGGAGACTGTTTGCAAGAAACTGAAAAATTCAGGTTTGAATCCCAGTCTGGCACAAATTTTCGACTTTGCACATTGCTTTATTTCAATGCCCACTGGCAGTTAGTTTTGTTATTCCTCTGAGTAATTATGTTAGAATTAAATAATATAATCAGAAACTGGATGTGATATATGTCACTGTCTGGGCTGTATTATTTTACAGTTCACAGTTATACAGTTATAGATATCTTAAGGTTTAAGAGCCGTTATCAATAGTGTGTTTTGGTATGGCTTAAGGGAAAGCCATATGAAGCTATGTTGTTAAATTTATGTATGATGTGTAATAGCATTCTGGATTTTTATGTATATGTCATCATGTTCTTGATTTGCCCAATTCTTTGTTGTTATTGGATAAACTATATTATGTGAGAGTGAGTGGAGATACAATGCCATTACGATTTTAAAGCTAGCTCAGCTAGAAGATTGCACTGTTTCACTAGTCATGACTGTTGAAATAAGTTTACTACTCTTCTATAAGGGGCCCTACAATTTAAAATAGTCTTGAAACCATTATGCAAGTTGCTTTTTTCAGATCATTGCCTAGGTGAAACAAATTATAAGTGGCAAAAAATTATAGGACTGACTGGATATAGAGCACCAGACTTTCGATTTACAGTGAAGCACTTACTCCCTTATGCTATTATATGTTCTTGTAATACAGTCATGTAATTCAAAACATCATTTATTACAGTATTCTGCACAAGGAAATTAAACTGTATGCTACAGATAAACTAATTTTATAAAATATTATTCATAAATAAAGTACAGCATACTGTGTGTTAGCATGTGAGTCTGCAATAAATATTGTACTCAAATTTTATCTCAGTCTTCATTGTGCTTCAGTTTCTCACTGCATGGGTGGTAGGTGTTGGGTTGTGACTGGAAGCAGAAATAATGTTCCTCTTTCACCAAACAGAGCCATCCAGTATAAGTAATTTTTTAAAAATCAAAGAAGAAATTGTTATTTAAATTATTTTCAAATTTATTATCAAAGGCACTACAATTTGAAACTTTCTTTCCTTCATAGCTTTTTAGTCAATATATTTTTTATTTTGCAAGTTGATAACAGAATGATAAACTGAGGTATGTAAAAATTAATCAAAGTAACTTTTGTCCATCCAGAAATCTGACATAATGTCTACTTTGTCTAGATCACAATTTCATGATCTCTCTTTAAATAACATATTTTCAATGAAACTAAGTATACTGCTGCATTCAGGATATTAAGAACTAAATACTAAATACTAAATTTAAATAAAAGAATTTAAATAAAATCTTCACCATTTTGGAAATTTTTGTATCTTTCCTTAAACATTTCATAGATTGTGAAACAGAAAGCTGCAGTGTGCAATAAATAAGTAGTTCTTTCTTTACTTCAATACGCCCCCCCTCCCCCAAAAAAAAACATGCATATAAAATATGCATGAGAGTATGCTACAATATGAAAGTGTTTGTTTGAATGGTTTGTCAACCCATTTCCTCATATGTTACTCAAAAAACGTGGATAATATTTTTAAGATATTTTACTTATCATGAAACATTAAGTATTCTGATGTGAAAGGAAATATCTCTTTAAACTATTTCACAATGAACATTTTGTTTCTAATATTTTATAGATTTAAGGAAATTCACATTATATTTTCTTTAACTTCTACGCAGGTTCTTCTGTTCACCATCTTGAGTATAGGCTCTATTTATTAATTAATCAGGAGTCTTGATTCTTCAATGAACTGTCTGCATATTTTCTTCTTTTGTCAAATCACGTTCAGTATTCCTCTGAAAAATTGTACTAGATTTGAGAATTCTCTTAACAAAAAATCATATACACAGCACATCTTCCTAACATCAGACAAAAGAGTTGCAGAGTAAATAATAATAAACATACAGGTAATTGGCAGACAATATTTCTGGTGTATTATCTCATTTGGATTCTTTAGTTAAGGAACCTTTACCCCCTAGGTTAGTCATCAATCTTTTGCAGAGGAATAGGTCTGCAGTGCAGAGTTGATTGATAATGAGATTAGACAAGAGCACCTTCAAGTGAAGAAAGGAAATTTAACTTGCTTTTGTAATACAAGGTGGGAGTATTAATATGAAATTTGTTACAGGAATAGAGTAGAATTAGTTGGAAAATGTGTGCATTCAAAGGGGTGAACATTTCACAGTACAAGCAGATGGAATGGGCATAAAAATTTGTTATGATAAACTAGTTTATTTGATGGGTGGGATAGACACAATCAATTCCAGGTTAATGGGAGGTAGGTTTTGCCAAAGGGCATACCCAGGACTTGAGTCCTGGGGTGGAGAAACGTACGTTGTACATATAATTAATGGCATAACAGTTTCCAGATATTATTAAAAATGGCTTGGGTTAAACTTGTTACTAGTCAGTACACAGTACACATTCCGAGCTTCTTCAAACTGATATTGACTTGATCCATTTTTGTTTTTGTCAGTGATGATTAAACTGTAAAATTATTTTAAACTATAACGGCCTCTTCTAAAGGAAAAATATGGTAAATAGAGTTATAAAACTGTCATAAGCTACATTGCACTATCATAAGTAAATATAGACTATGGTAGTTTTCCTAGTAGCTTTGGTCACTTAATGTAATAAACATTTACACTGCATGTTAGATATGTTGTATATGCATTGGGCGACATTTGAATTTTGATCACTTTGTTTGCATATTTGATCAATCCATTGCTAGTTTCCCTAGGAACTGAAAGCAGTGAACCTCTAGAAACTGAGTGAGGACACACAAAGGGCCACATAACCTATGCAACATTTTTGTTCTCCATAGTTATCCTCCTGTCTACTTACAAACAAACTGTATTTAAAGCAAAACTGAAATTGTCAATGTTTAAGTCTGGTTTTATCCCAAAATTGTTGATATGTAGTGAGAAACAGAGAGATGTGATTGTAAAAATTTAAAAAAATACAGATTTATCATATAATGATAGGAAATGCAATTTCTGAAAAAATATAAACTTAGAAAAAGAAACACAAAAGAGAACCATATTAAACATTTTTCCAACACTTGATCAAGTTGATATTCATCAACAACATTCACACTTCTCAGTAATAACAGAAAACTCTTGCCTTTGATCATGGTGAAGAACATTCTATTGAGTACAATATAACTAGAATAATTATATCATTGCTTTATGTTTATACATGTAAACTGTACTTACATCAAAAGTGATTGCTTTGGTTACATAAAAGCAAAGAAGTTACATGATCAACTAATTTTTATTACCTATAAAACACAATTTATATTTTCTGCAGATATAAAATACTCAGTGGACTAACACTGAATGATATGCAGTTCTGATTATGTGCAAAATAAAGAGAAGTCATCAACTCCCAGTTTCTCTTCCACACATTCATCTATGTTTCTTTCCCTACCAATGCTACCAATACTGTCAGTAATCCTACCCTTTATTACATCATTTATGTACTGTACCAAAACTACAAAACTGTAGTTTTGGTAGAGTGCAACTCTAATTGTAAAAAAAGAGCATTTGGCAAAATATAAAAAATCCTTGTAAATTTCTTCTAGTTAGACACCTGTACTAGGAAATGACAAGTATAATTTTAGATGCAACTGTGTTAGAATGTAGTAATATAATCAAAACCTGGATATATCCTGCACACCATAGAATCACTAAATAAGCGATCATTAACAGTTGCATACCAATTGGGAGGGGTGGGGGGGGGGGGGAAATGTCTGTAACTGACCCCAACGAAGTTTTTAGGCTAAAACTCCCTGTGGTGTTTAGTAGTTTATTTAATAAATACATGACATTTATCGTAATTATAATTGCTACAATCGACAATAAGAACAGCTTTTGAACTACACTCATTGTTGAGTTATAGTGATTGTTATAACTGAAGATGTAGCAGGTCAACAATCACCACTCACAGTCAACCGGTAAACAATGTGGTGAGTGGAAGGTAATATCTTTGTGGCATTTGACAGAATGTACAAGAAGATGAAATTGACAGATGACAAAATTAGAAATTTGCTTGAGAGGTCAGACAATGAGTTTAGTGGCGAACTATCCAAAAGATCAAGCAGCGAAACTGAAGATGTAGTCATGGAAATTCCGGATCAAGTAGTTTCTCACAGCAGCGAATCGGATGAAAGTGAACAGCGTAAGTACGGATTTTTATTACTTTTTGCAGATATTTTGGAGTATATTAGGATGTGTGTCTCGGTAGAGTGCTTAGTTTGCTAGTGTTTGGTTATGTTTTCATATTTTTATAGATATTCAACCAACAAGAAGGCAACCCAGGCCGAAAGCACAAATTGATCAACTTGAAAAAGACATGGTGGTCCTGTCAAATATGATATGGAAGAGAAGCCCTTACATAAATCAAAGGAGGAGGTCTGTTGCTAATGTAATGAGAACCCCAAAAGGAACTAAGCCAGGGATAAAACGTGATACACCAGTAAAACTTTTCTCATGTACTTCGATGATAACATCCTGGATAACATTTTGATGTGTACCAATCAAAAGCTTCGAAATCTTAGGGATTAATCTGAAGATATTTTCATAAAAAATTCGAAAGCATTTGAAAGGGAGGAAACTGTGTCAGCAATTGGAATTCTATTGAACTGTGGAGTCCATTGACAGAACAAGGACAGTTATGTGATATATTTAGTAAAGAAAACTATCCGATGTACCGAGCTTCATTTTTGGAGCATAGACTGAGGCACTTACTGAAGTGCTTGCGTTTTGATGATACTCTACCTCGAGCAGCTAGAAAACAGACTGAAAAATTTTCTCCTATCAAGGATGTATGTAACACAATAGTTAGTAAATTTCCTGAGTTTTTAATCCTAGTGAGTCAGTCACAGTGGATGAAGAACTTTTGACCTTCCACGGGGGATGCCCATTCAGGCTGTGGCAACTATCGACTCTATGAGTGATATATCTCTGCCACAGCAGGCTCTCTGACCCATGCGGACTTATTGTGCGCCGCCATACTGCTTTCCATTCTGTTGTGTGATGCCGACTGTATAAGATGTTGTAAATGGCTCTGAGCACTATGGGACTCAACTGCTGAGGTCATTAGTCCCCTAGAACTTAGAACTAGTTAAACCTAACTAACCTAAGGACATCACAAACATCCATGCCCGAGGTAGGATTCGAACCTGGGACCGTCGCGGTCTTGCGGTTCCAGACTGCAGCGCCTTTAACCGCACGGCTACTTCGGCCGGCCTAAGATGTGGTAAATATTTTCGCATAATAAAGTTGTATTAATGTAAGTTGGTGTGTTATTTAATGATCGCCGCCGCTCCGCATATCAGGAATAACCACATTGGTGACCCCGATCTGTTTTAGTTCAATTCGCGAGTGCTATTAACAGTGATTTGTATTGTGCTACGAACAATGTTTCAACAACCGTTCAGTCCCTGTGATGCGACTTCTCAGACGCAGTTTTTCAAAGTGGAAAGCGAATCCATTCCGAAAATCACGCCACAGTTTCAGTGCCAAAGCGAACTCTGCTGTCAACCGGATTTTAACCTACGTGACCCCAAGATAAACTCAATGGTTCTCGGTTGGCCGCCGCAGCATGTTCCCGTACCTACGGCTGCCTCATGACTGTCGGACTGCATTCTGCTTATCGACACCCCAGCACTGCCAGCACCTGCCGTTCCCGCTCATCTGCTGCTTCAATACATGATGCCTGCTCTACAGCCACAGACTACGCAACTCTCCACGGACATCTTACAACTGCTAAGTTCCTTCTCTAAATCCTCGCACAAACGGAAAAATGGCTGACATCAAAATAAGTGTCCAAGGAATAGAAAAGCAACTGGAATCACTCAACAGAGGAAAGTCCACTGGACCTGACAGGATACCAATTCGATTCTACACAGATTACACGAAAGAACTTGCCCCCCTTCTAACAGCCGTGTACCACAAGTCTCTAGAGGAATGGAAGGTTCCAAATGATTGGAAAAGAGCACAGGTAGTTCCAATCTTCAAGAAGGGTCGTCGAGCAGATGCGCAAAACTATATAGACCTACATATCTGACGTTGATCTGTTGCAGAATTTTAGAACATGTTTTTTGTTCGCGTATCATTTCGTTTTTGGAAACCCAGAATCTACTCTGTAGGAATGAACATGGATTCCAGAAACAGCGATCGTGTGAGACCCAACTCACTTTATTTGTTCAAGAGCATTAGAAAATTGTAGCGAAATACAGGAAGATCTGCAGCGGATAGCCACTTGGTGCAGGGAGTGGCAACTGACCATTAACATAGATAAATGTAATGTATTGAGAATACATAGAAAGAAGGATCCTTTATTGTATGATTATACGATAGTGGAACAAACACTGGTAGCAGTTCCTTCTGTAAAATATCTGGGAGTATGTGTGCGGAACGATTTGAAGTGGAATGATCACATAAAATAAAGGAATGATCACATAAAATTAAAAGTTGGTAAGGCCGGTACCAGGTTGAGATTCATTGGGAGAGTCCTTAGAAAATGTAGTCCATCAACAAAGGAGGTGGCTTACAAAACACTCGTTCGACCTATACTTCAGTATTGCTCATCAGTGTGGGATCCGTACCAGATCGGGTTGCCAGAGGAGATAGAGAAGATCCAAAGAAGAGCGGCGCGTTTCGTCACAGGGTTATTTGGTAAGCGTGATAGCGTTACGGAGATGTTTAGCAAACTCAAGTGGCGGACTCTGCAAGAGAGGCGCTCTGAATCGCCTTGTAGCTTGCTCGCCAGGTTTCGATTGTTGTTTTGGGGAAAGAGACTAAACTACGAGGTCATCGGTCTCATCGGTTTTAGGGAAGGACGGGGAAGGAAGTCGGCCATGCCCTTTCAAAGGAACCATCCCGGCATTTGCCTGGAGCGATTTAGGGAAATCACGGAAAACCTAAATCAGGATGGCTGGACGCGGGATTGAACCGTCGTCCTCCCGAATGCGAGTCCAGTGTGCTAACCACTGCGCCACCTCGCTCGGTGCCAGGTTTCGAGAGGGTGCGTTTCTGGATGAGGTATCGAATATATTGCTTCCCCCTACTTATACCTCCCGAGGAGATCACGAATGTAAAATTAGAGACATTCGAGCGCGCACGGAGGCTTTCAGACAGTCGTTCTTCCCGCAAACCATACGCGACTGGAACAGAAAAGGGAGGTAATGACAGTGGCACGTAAAGTGCCCTCCGCCACACACCGTTGGGTGGCTTGCGGAGTATAAATGTACATGTAGATGTAGATGTAGATGTATGATGCACCCGCGTCTCCCGCGCGCCATCCCGGATCCTGTTTGTCTTCCGCACGTTTTCCCGACGGTTTCGTACGTCTCTGCTGTGTCATTTTCAACGGCGCCCGCTACACCCCCGAACCCGTAGTTAACAGCTCCCGCATGCCTACCGCCCACGCCCGCGGCGGCACCAGCCGCCCCACTCGTGCTGGTCCACAATGTTTCATCGACTTACGCGCCGGGTTCTTTCGCTGGCAAACACCGGTCGCGTGCTCACCAGTTCGAACTGCACCTGCTTCCACGGTACTGGAGAGTCTTCTGCACCCAACCATGCCCCACCAGCCGGGGCCCCAGCAACTGTACCTGCCTACAGTATGCAATTGAACTCACATGTCAAGACTGAATTCTCTTCTTGCACTCCTGCTGCTTGTAAATAGTGTGGTTTAGTTGCTAATAACCAGATTAGTACAGCTACTGTGTGCCAGTCTCCTGGTGCCTACAATCCCGATTTGGCACCACTCTACACTGCTACACCGTCTGCACCTCCAAGTAGTGTGTTCGCTGCACCGACCATTCCTCAGTACCTCACGCATAGCAGATTCCCAAAACTGCCAAACCTACAAACGGAGAACCCTAAGACATGGTCTGCATTAGTGGATAAAATGTTGGACATTCACGGCGTCCTAGACGATGGAGCCTGATTTGTGTGCCTTCTTAGTCATATTAGTCTTATTAGTGACCTGCTGCTGTCGCCTCCCGTGTAGAATAAGTACGAATTTGCTGAAGCTTGTACCGTCGAACGCTTATCCCGTCCTCCTGCTGAGTCGATCCAGCGCATTACCCATGACAAACACATCGATGACTGTACGCCATCACAGCTGTGGTGCCACTTACGTGCCCTTGTGGACACAGACTTTGTACCAGACGTCGCACTTTGGACAATTTGGCTGTTTAAACATCCTTCTGTGCTACAACTGCAGCTATTGTCCCATGTCTCTGAGCCCCTTGAAGCATGCCTGCGTATCACCGATCGTGCCTATAGCATCATTCAACACCGGTACCTCCAGCATTCGAGTCCGGCATCCGCCGCCCCCACACATTATGCAGTAACAGAAGCTAAGCCTACCCTCGGCTGCGGCAAGACACGCACCTCGCTGTAAGCGCAAGCAATGGCCTAGCCACCCCGTGGTCGCCCGACTGCACTACCTACTTTTACGTTGCCAACCCAAAGTTCACTGGAGACGGCCGAGCCAGCACCTGAGTACACTCCGGCCGCGCATTTGGCCACCCCACCGCCCAGCCATGCTTCTGCACCACAAGCTGGCTCTCCTTATTGCTGGTTCCACACTAACTTTGGTGACGTGGCTCACAACTGCAAACCCTGTGCGCTTTCCCAAACACTTATGGCGGGCACCTCTAGGCGCCACGTACCGCCGCGCTGCCTCACGGCACCTACTGGCATCTCGTCCGACACCTGCTGCACTGTCATCTGCTTCGCGCCTCTTCGTCAATGACATCAACACCGAACTTCGTTTTCTAGTGGACACTGGAGTCGACATTAGTGTTACCTCTCCCTTCCTCGCCCCTAACATAGATCCCTTACCTGCACCACCACTGATAGCTGCTAACAATTCCGGTGCTAGGTTCCTCACATCTCCTGCTTAAATTTGCCCCAGATCAGGTTTTCCCCTGGACATTTTACGTCGCGGAAGTTGATGCACCTGTACTGGGCCTCGATTTTCTTCATCACTATGCCCTCTCCCCTAATCTGCAAGTCGGCTGTCTGACTCACGTCTCTGGTTCGGGTGTTCCTGGTGCGTCACAACATTCCCCCCCTCAGCTCGAAGTTTCTACTGACTGTTCACACTCTGCCCTTTCAGAGTGTATGTCACTTGCTGCAAACCTTTCTTCTGCTCTCTCAGCTTTCTTCCACGAGCGTTCAGAAGTCGATGCATTGCGCACTCAGAATGTAGACCTGTGTGTTCGCATTGACTAAGTCTATGCACAACTGTTGCAGACACAACAGCAGCTTCTACAACTCTGCACACCCACTCTTGCAATCGTGGACACGCCTCCTCAGCCTGGTCATTGTTCTGCAGCTGTGATCCCATTAACGGTTCGGCCAGCCTCTGTCCCTACCCCTCTTGCCCCTACCCACCCTGCCACTACGCCCCCTTCCACAACCCCCCCCCCCCGCCACTACCCCTCCTGCCACTACCCCCCATGCCCCTACCCCCTCTGCTTCTCCCTCGTTTTTGCGTGCAATTGCCAATGGCACGTGCCACAGAATAAACAGAAGGACCCCCTGTGCGGCAAAAGGCGCGCCGCCTAAACACGCAGAAACTTCGCCGTGCTAAAGACATTGTTAAAGATCTTTTGGATTCCAACATTCTCCGTCAATCTGATAGTAACTGGTCGTCACCAATCCATCTCGTGCCAAAGAAGGACGGTACTTTCCGCCTCTGTGGTGACTACCGTACTCTTAACGCACGCACTACCATCGATAACTACCCTATCCCCCACATTCAAGATTTCACCCAGATGTTGCATGGTTCCCAAATCTTCTCCATTCTCGATTGTAGCAAAGCATGTCATCAGATTCCCATGTTCCCTGATGACATCCCCAAGACAGCCATAATCACTCCATTTGGCCTCTTCGAGTACTGTTCCATGCCATATGGTCTCAAAAACGCCGCACAGCCATGGCAACACTTCATCGACGTACTGTTGTTTGACCTCCCTTTCGCCTATGCCTACTTAGACAATATACTGATTTTTTCTCCCTCACCTGAGGAACACACTCTTCATCTTTCCAGAGTCCTTGCACTGCTCGCTGCCAATGGAGTGGAGATCAATCACGAGAAGTCTCAGCTTAGCAGTCGTGAGGTCGCCTTCTTAGGTCACACAGTCACGGCCGGGGGCGTCCGCCCTAAAGCCTCTCGGATTGAACTCATACTTAGCCTCCCTTCAGCAGAGGACTTCGCTGAACTTTTCTAGGCATGGTGAACTACTACAGGAGCCACCTGCCCCATGCTGCGTCTATCGAGATCCCTTTGACCAACGCTCTGGCGGGTAAGGATACTGAAGGCAAACGCAAACTCGTTTGGACACTGGAGATGGCCGATTCATTCAAAAATCTCAAAACCGCCCTCTCTAAAGCTGTCACACTCGCTCACCCCGCTCCTGACGCACCCATTTCTATTACAGCTGATGCGAGCGACACTGCAATTGGTGCGGTCCTTCGCCAACATGTATTGGATACCGCCCAACCCCTCCGTTTCTTCTCCAAGAAATTAACCAAATCACAGTCCAAATGGTCCGCTTTCGACCATGCACTCCTCGCCTTGTATGAGGTGGTCAAATATTTCAGAGCCGATGTCGAGGGTCGCATGGCCACGATTTATACAGAACACAGACCCTTGGCAGATGCAATCCGTAACCTCTCATGCGATCTCCCCCCACGACACTTCCACCATATGGATTTCATATTCCACTGATGCACAATATATCCAAGGCGCTGACAATATAGTCACTGACTACCTGTCTTGCGTCAACATCATCACTACCCCACTTGACCTTACTCACCTGGCCCGCTGGCAAACCGAATACCCCGATATTCGTGCCTTGCAACAAGACACAACCTCTTCCCTAAACCTGGACCAACGTGCATTCCCCAGCACCACAGAACCGGTCTGGTGTGATGTTTCCACTGTTAGCCCCCACCCTCTTGTACCCGCAGCTCTCAGCCGCTCTGTTTTTGATGCACTCCACAACCTAGCTCACCCAGGCATCAAAGCCTCCACCAGATTGGTCACGGAAAGGTACGTCTGGTCCCTTGTTAAACATGATTGTAGGATGTGGGCTCGCGCCTGCATACCGTGTCAGAGAGCTAAAGTGGGCCGCCATGCACTTCCTCCGCCAGGCACTTTCGACATACCTAAAGGACGTCTACGACGTGCCCATATTGATATTGTAGGTCCCCTCCCTCCCTCCAAGGGCTTTCGATATATCCTGTCCGTTATTCATAGGGTCACTAGATGGGTCGAGACAGTTCCTTTGGAAGATATTTCGGCTGAGTCTGTGGCTCGGGCCTTCGTTGCCACTTGGATTTCACGATTCGGAAGCCCTACCTCACTGATCACCGACCAAGGTAGGCAGTTTGAATCACAGCTTTTCGCCTCCCTCTGTTTGTACTGTGGCGTCGCAAAGTTTCACACAATCGCTTATCACCCCCAGGCCAATGGACTTGTAGAGCGCTGGCACCGCACGCTTAAAGCCTCACTTATGGGACACGGTGGCCAGTGGTCTGACGCTTTCCCCTGGGTTTTGCTAGGCCTCTGCACCGCATACAAAGAGGACTTGTAAGCCTCCCTTGCCGAGATCCTTTATGGGCTGCCTCTGGTTTTACCAGCCGAATTCGTTGAGGAGACGCCGCTACCCAGCTCTTCCGAGCTCCCAGCACTCGTCGAGTGCGTGCGAGGGCCCATAGCACTCATCAAACCTCCTTTACCCTCTGCCCACTGTAGGCCTCCTGTGTTCATGGATAAGGAACTGGCCACATGTGAATTTATCATGTTACGTGACGACACAGTACGGACAACCCTGCAGCCCCCATACACTGGTCCGTTTAAAGTCCTGTCCCAAGGCCCTTCCACATTGTCAATACTTAACAATGTCAAACCAGTAACTGTTTCACTCCACCAGGTGAAACCTGCGTGGACCTAGCAGGAGCACTCTGCAAGTGACCCCGACGTACACGACACCTGCCCTCCTTCCCAGGAATCCCATCATGATTTGGACAGGCCCACCACTCCTCCCCCCTTCATCCCCCCTTGCAGCCTACATCACGGGCCGGACGACCCGCAGTTCCACCCCGTTGGCAGAGTGATTATGCCCTAGCTTGAATCGAGCTTGCTACACCTACTCCCAAGTGTTGTGTGTGTGATTTCACCATGGACAAGTGCTTTTGTGACCATCAAGTGTCCCACCCCCACCGGGCTGGCACAGGACTTGACGCACCACCATCCTCCGCACTACAAGGGGGGGGGGGGGTCTCTGTGGTAACTATCGACTCTACGAGTGATATATCTCTGCCATAGCAGGCTCTCTGACCTATGCGAACTTCTTGTGCGCCACCATATTGCTTTCCATTCTGTTTTGTGCTGCCGACTGTATAAGATGTAAATATTCTCACATAATAAAGTTGTGTTAATGTATGTTGGTGTGTTATTTAATGATCGCTGCCGCTCCACATATCAGGAATAACCACAAGGATATATATTCCAACAAAACCAGGAAAATGTGGAATAGAGGTGAACCTGTTATGTGATTCAAATATGAAATACTGCTTTGCTGCATATCCCTATGCTGGGAAGCATGCTAATGAAAAGAACCATAACAGTGGCCCTGAAATAGCTAGAAGATTGATTGAAATGTCTAACTTGAATCAATCTGGAAGAAATGTTACCATGGACGGAAAGTTCACTACTGTTCCACTCGCATCTGGTCTTTTGAAAGAGAAAACAACTACAGTTGGTACTATTCAAAGTGACAAACTCCATCCTGTTTCTCTAAAAAAGCTACACCGGGAACAATCTGATTTGCCTTTAGTGATGATTACACTTTAGTCAGGTATGTGCCTAAGAATGGAAAGGTTGTTACAGTCTTGTCAACCCAACATCACGATATGAATGTGACGGAAGAGAAGCCAGACATCATCCTGTTCTACAATTGTACAAAGTCAGGAGTGGATACATTCGATAAGCGTGTAAGAATGTACAGCTGCGTCGATGGCCAATGGTGGTGTTTTTCAACTTGATTGACATTACAGCATACAATTCATGTGTGTATTTCAAGATACACACAAGGAATGGACAAAGAATTACCCAGCAAAGAGTTCTGGATGAAAGAAGTACCTGAAAGATATTGCTCGTGATCTTTGTGACATCAACATGAAAAGACACGCTCAAAATGCTGTAGGCATACACTCAAAATACACTACAGCGTTATCAACTTTTGGGTATGAGTGTAATCAAAATAGAGGTGCTGTGAGCAGAGGAAACAACGTTACAGATCCGCGACAGAAAGTAACACGTGTAGCTGTGCATAATTTGTCAAAGAAAGGACACTGTTACTTATGCTCCAGAATCAAAGACAGTAAGTACATGAAGGCTTTCACTTCTTGCAGGAAGTATATCTGCCCTGCATACACCAAGAAAGAAGAAGTAGTTCATATTGTAAAGTGTTCTGGATGTGAATCTGAGTAATCCTTGTAATTGTGAAATTAGTACAAATAAATGTAAAAAAGCTATTTAATTTTTACTAAAAATGTACCAGAAACTCTTTCCCAGTGATAATAATCAACATTTTAATCCTCTAATCTGACTAAATTGTGGAAGTACATAAGTAATGTGATTTATACTAGATAAAGAATGTGTGATGGTTGTGGGGTCAGTCGCTAACCCCTCCCATTGGCGTTGGCCAGTGCAACATACAGCATTGGTATGCAACTTTTAATCAGAAGTTTGATGAACAATAATTCTTTAGATGTGGGGTCTACTGGATGCGAAATGTCTCTGACATTTCTGACCTGTGAAACAGTTTGTCCAGTTTGCTCAGATACAACTTTTGAAATGGAATCTACACCGCTGTACATCATGCCACTTTGAATATGACAAAGAATACTGTCAGAGATAATGGTTGTATTAAGAATATGAAAAAGGCCTGGATCAGACCACTAAGTTATTAAAAAACAAGCGAACCTTACCCAATTCTCCTTTCACATTTCATGTAGCAATAATCCATTGTGATAGTGGAGTTATAAGTCTGCATCTGCAACTGATTGGGTGATTGGGCAGTGTGAGCATGTGTGTGTGTGTGTGTGTGTGTGTGTGTGTGTGTGTGTGTGTGTGTGTGTGTGTGTGTGTGATGTTAAGGACTCAGGTCCAGTTATGGGTATTGCTGTGGAACAATTCAAGGTGTGGTAAGCTGACAACAGTGGAGAGAGCAGTGTTCTGACCCCAGGCCACTCCATACCTAAAGTTCCCATTGCCTTTTCTGTAAAAGTGCAGCACTGCTGTATGACAGATTGGTGTCTGGTTGAGTAGCCCACATCTCTCAGAGTGCAGTAGAGAGGTGTTAGAGTTAAATTGGTGGGACTATCATTGATGTATTGGATAGTCTGTATTTCCACAATGTTTCACCTGATAATACGTTCTTGTTACTGAACCCAGGGTGTATCTTGATTATCACAATTATATTGGTCTCCATGGTTGTCATTCATACGCTGTTTCTTTATATTTTCAGTATCTATATAAATAAGATGTTCTCTGAAATATCTCTACTACTACAACCATTTGTGAGACTATAGAACTAGTATTAACCTGTGATAATCAAATAAAATTATTCTGTTTACCCAATTCATTCTTAACTGACAAACCAACATGCAGTCCATTTGACCACAGGGCTATGTTTACAAGATGGTAAGACATGCTCACTAGAATTGGGCGAAAAGAAATACACATTTCTTACTTTGTGGACTGTTTTATCTACTAAAAAAACATTTGTAGCTCTATTTGTCACACTTGTGTGGTATACTGAAAAAATCCTTGCAGGTATTTCACTTTTAACTAGTGGTTATTTGTTGGTTTCTTGAAACTAAGATAATTTTTGAAAGATATAAGGGGTAATCGAAAAGTTTCCATTTGAGGGCATTGCTCTAGGGTATATGCAACATAGCAAGACTATGATGTAGATATATGAGTACAAAATGTAGGAAAAGGATTAGTGTTTCTTTCTGATGTGCATGCAGTAAATGCAGAAACATGAATTGTGGTTACATTATTACCAAATGTGTCCAAGTATTTCCAATTAGTTGTTATTCTTTTCTTAGCTGCCAAAGGACAAACACCAGAAGACATCCATCAGAGGATAACGAATGTGTATGGGGCAGCATGTCTGTGGAAAACCACTATTGTGGAATGCTGCACCAAATTACATGATGCTGCTTCATTTAAACACACATCCCTATATTTCAAATGTGATAATGCAGAAGTTACTCCTACTTAAGTGTGGAACACATGCACTTGCCCTATAGTTCTGTCCTCTCCCCATGTGATTATAATACCCGTGGTCCCTTAATAAAGGCCTAGAAGGGTTCAGTGGTTCCTGCCAGATGAGGATGTGTAGCAGGCAGTTACAGACTTCTCCACACAGCATGACATGGTGTTTTACCAAACAGGTATCTTCAGCATGGTGCACTGGTAGGATGATTGCCTCAGTCCTCAGGGTGGTTTTGCCTGAATGGCATATCAATTCCAGACTGCATGTCATTAGAACAGAAACTTCTTGATCACCCCTTATTTCATAATATCACAAGAAACATATAAAGTATTTATGCAGCTCAGGATATGAAATACACTACAAGTTTTCTGATGTCTGAAATTTATTGAGTTTGTACAGTCTGGAGACAATGAAAACATGTGTAAAAGATATGAAACCTGTATGAGAATAATTGTAATGTATCATATGAGGTATACAAAGCACTGATAATATTTTCTGCTTATTAAGGTCATTTTCACCCTTTTGGAAGATCTGTGTAAGTGAAATGATACAGTAATAATTTTCTCTTGTTTTCACAATAAACTTTTAGTTCTCACATTTGAGCTGCTTATCAAGTCAGAACAAGGCAATGACCTAGAACTTAAAAAAACCATAACATGATACATGAAGTTGTGTGGTTTCAAACTGACTTTTTGGTTACTGTTCCCATTGAATACATAAATGGGATATTGAAACCATTTATATCCTACATGTCCAAACCAGGAGTCATGATTAATGTCATCAATATGGATGAAATATTACTGCATACACAAACAATTTTACACTGCACATTAGTGGCTCATTCTCTACTGCAGTGGCAGTAAACTAGGTAGAATATACTATGTTGTGTATACTGCTCATTCCCAACTGTATCAGCAAAGCAAAACTGTAGAAATGAATCTTATGACCCTTGCAGAATTATCTAATGCCCACATTCATACATAAACAGTACTGATAATTGTTAAAGTCACTATAGACCTATGACTACAATAGTGAACAGAAATCTGAGAGCAACCCATTCTCATTTATAAATGATAAGAAAATGCATATTAGCCTAACTCCACAAGCCAAGTGAATCAATGAACATGAGAAAATTAAAACTAACTTCTAAGTGGAGGGGGCAGGATCATTTCACAAAGCTGTAAACATATGTACACAGTCTCATATAAAGCTTTGACTGAAAGAACATCCAAAACTTACCATTTAAGATCACATACTGATTGGCATAAGGAACACAGTCAACAGATGTGTCTGGTCATGTTTTTTTAATATTGGTATCTAGAGGGACATATTTTTTTTGTGATCATATAGTGTGTTTACATTCAAATTCTGTATTTATTTCCAAATGAAACTTAGTGCAACATAATTTCAAACTGACTCCAAATCTATGTTTATAGTGCTGTATGACACTCAAACTTTGTAATTAGCCATGTCTTTGTAAACTATCTATTTCATATTTGTGTGTGCAAGCACACTATCAAGCAGTGAACAAATCCTAGAAAATAAATAAATAACCCTCTTGTGTCATGGCACGCAATAATTTTTATACTGTCTTAATATTATATACTTACGATTATAAGAAATAGCTTTCATGAACTATAAAACTGATGGAGAGTAGGTAGAAGTTAAGAGATTAATCACGACTCATTCTGGGCAGAAATGGGATACTGAAGTGGTGAGACATGATGAGACGCGTTTGAAGTTCGATATAGATGTAGATTCTGCAATAAGAGTTACCACAGTAGGTAATTCAGTTAAAGATGAGTGGGTATGTCTAAAAAGAGCAAACATTTGTACTAGGGAGGTAAGTGGGTAGAAACCTAGAGTAAAAAAAGAAACACTTCAGTTGATTGACAAAAGGAAGAAGTCAAAAATGTTCGGTGAAAGACAGAAGGAATTAAATAAATAGGAAGTGCATGGAAGACATGGAGAATGGCTGTAGGAAACATGTGAAAAAATCGAAAAAGAAATGACCATCGGGAGGATTAATTCAGCGTACGGAAAAGTCAAAACAGCCATAGGTGAAATTAAATGCATGGGCAGTAGCTAGTAAAGGTTTCTCAGGCTTCCAGCCACGTCAAGTGGATATATAATGCGAAGAGGATAAATTATGAAGTGGAAGGTAGGACAGTGAACTACTGTGAACAGTTCAGTGACAGGCTTGTTGTCATCAGAACCGACCAGAAAAACATGTGGTTCCTGAAGAGGGGCAGCAGCCTTTCCAGTAGTTGTAGGGGAAACAGCCTGGATGATTGAATGATCTGGCCTTGTAACAATAAGCAAAACGGCCTTGCTGTGCTGGTACTGTGAATGGCTGAAAGCAAGGGGAACCTACAGTCATAATTTTTCATGAGGGCATGCAGTTTTACTGTATGGTTAAATGACGATGGCATCCTCTTGGGTACAATATTCCAGAGGTAAAATAGTCCCCTATTCGGATCTCTGGGTGGGGACTACTCAAGAGGACGTCGTTTTCAGGAGAAAGAAAACTGGTGTTCTATGGATCGGAGCATGGAATGTCAGATCCCTTAATCAAGCAGGTAGGTTAGAAAATTTAAAAAGGGAAATGGATGTGTTAAAGTTAGATATAGTGGGAATTAGCAAAGTTCGGTGGCAGGAGGAACAAGACTTTTGGTCAGGTGAATAAATGCTAAAACAAACAGGGGTAATGCAGGAGTAGGTTTAATAATGAATAAAAAAATAGGAGTGCGGGTAAGCTACTACAAACAGCATAGTGAACGCATTATTGTGGCCAAGATAGACACAAAGCCCATGCCTACTACAGTAGTACAAGTTTATATGCCAACTAGCTCTGCAGATGACGAAGAAATTGAAGAAATGTCGATGAGAGAAAAGAGATTATTCAGATAGTGAAGGGAGACAAAAATTTAATAGACATGGGTGACTGGAATTCGATAGCAGGAAAAGGAAGAGAAGGAAACGTAGTAGGTAAATATTGATTGGGGGAAGAAATGAAAGAGGAAGCCACCTGGTAGAATTTTGCACAGAGCATAACTTATTCATAACTAACACTTGGTTCAAAAATCATAAAAGAAGATTGTATAAATGGAAGAAGCCTGGAGACACTGACAGGTTTCAGATATACTATATAATGGTAAGACAGAGATTTAGGAACCAGGTTTTAAGCTGTAAGACATTTCCAGGGGCAGATGTGGACTCTGACCACAATCTATTGGTTACTGTAGATTAAAACTGAAGAAACTGCAAAAAGGTGGGAATTTAAGGAGATGGGACCTGGATAAACTGACTAAAGCAGAGGTTGTAGAGAGTTTCAGTGAGAACATAAGGGAACAATTGACAAGAATGGTGAAAAGAAATACAGTAGAAGAAGAATGGGTAGATTTGAGGGATGAAGTAGTGAAGGCAGCAGAGGATCAAGTAGGTAAAAAGACAAAGGCTCATAGAAATACTGAATTTAATTGATGAAAGAAGAAAATATAAAAATGCAGTAAATGAAGCAGGCAAAAAGGAATACAAACATCTCAAAAATAAGATTGACAGGAAGTGCAAAATGGCTAAGCAGGCATGGCTAGAGGACAAATGTAAGGATGTAGAGGCTTATCTCACTAGGGGTAAGACAGATACTGCCTACAGGAAAATTAAAGGGACCTTTGGAGAAAAGAGAATCACTTGCATGAATATCAAGAGCTCAGATGGAAACCCAGTTCTAAGCAAAGAAGGGAAAGCAGAAAGGTGGAAGGTGTATATAGAGGGTCTATACAAGGGCGATGTACTTGAGGACAATATTATGGAAATGCAAGAGGATGTAGATGAAGATGAAAAGGGAGATATGATACTGCGTGAAGAGTTTGACAGAGCACTGAAGGACCTAAGTCGAAACAAGTCCCTGGGAGTAGACAACATTCCATTACAGCTACTGACAGCCTTGGGAGAGCCAGTCCTGACAAAACTCTACCAACTGGTGAGCAAAATGTATGAGACAGGCGAAATACCCTCAGACTTCAAGAAGAATATAATAATTCCAATCCCAAAGAAAGCAGGTGTTGACAGATGTGAAAATTGCCGAACTATCAGTTTAATAAGTCACAGCTGCAAAATACCAACGCAAATTCTTTACAGATGAATGGAAAAACTGGTAGAAGCCGACCTCGGGGAAGATCAGTTTGGATTCCGTAGAAATGTTGGAACACGTGAGGCAATACTGACCCTACGACTTATCTTAGAAGAAAGATTAAGGAAAGGCAAACCTACGTTTCTAGCATTAGTAGGCTTAGAGAAAGCTTTTGACAATGTTGACTGGAGTACTCTCTTTCAAATTGTGAAGGTGGCAGGGGTAAAATACTATGAGCTAAAGGCTTTTTACAATTTCTACAGAAACCAGAAGGCAGTTATAAGAGTTGAGGGGCATGAAAGGGAAGCAGTGGTTGGGAAGGGAGTGAGACAGGCTTGTAGCCTCTCCCCAATGTTATTCAATCTGTATATTGAGCAAGTAGTAAAGGAAACAAAAGAAAAATTAGGAGTAGGTATCAAAATCCATGGAGAAGAAATAAAAACTTTGAGGTTTGCCGATGACACTGTAATTCTGTCAGAGACAGTAAATGACTTGGAAGAGCAGTTGAACGGAATGGACAGTGTCTTGAAAGGAGGGTATAAGATTAACATCAACAAAAGCTGAACAAGGATAATGGAATGTAGTCGAATTAAATCGGGTGATGCTGAGGGAATTAGATTAGGAAATGAGACACTTAAAGTAGTGAAGGAGTTTTGCTATTTGGGGAGCAAATTAACATGATGGTTGAAGTAGAGAGGATATAAAATATAGACTGGCAATGGCAAGGAAAGCGTTTCTGAAGAAGAGAAATTTTTTTAACATCGAGTATAGATTTAAGTGTCAGGAAATCATTCCTGAAAGTATTTGTATGGAGTGTAGCCATGTATGGAAGTGAAACATGGACAGTAAATAGTTTGGACAAGAAGAGAATAGAAGCTTTTGAAATGTGGTGCTACAGAAGAATGCTGAAGATTAGATGGGTAGATCATATAACAAAAGAGGAGGTATTGAATAGAATTGGGGAGAACAGGAGTTTGTGGCACAACTTGATTAGAAGAAAGGATTGGTTGGTAGGACGTGTTCTGAGGCATCAAGGGATCACCAATTTACTATTGGAGGGCAGCGTGGAGGGTAAAAATCGTAGAGGGAGAGTACCTAGAGATGAATACACTAAGCAGATTCAGAATGATGTAGGCTGCATTACGTACTGGGAGATGAAGAAGCTTGCACAGGATAGAGTAGCATGGAGAGCTGCAACAAACCAGTCTCAGGACTGAAGACCACAACAACAACAAAACTGATGTATGATTAATGTTGTTTATTTCTTAGTAACTGGATATATATATCATAAATGTCAACTGTAATGAGTTATCCTTTTCTTTTAAAATACTACTGACAAACTCAGAATACAGTTTTACAGAGTTGCTGAAAGAAGACAACATTCAGCGTATCATAAAATAAAGACTAGAACTATGGTGGACTAGGAATACAAATTGGTATATTTAAATATTAAAATATAAAGCACTTATTGGAAGAAAGTAGATATCTAAATCATACAACAATACATTAAAAAGCCACTTACTTTTTATTTTGCCTGTCAAAAGGTATTCTATTGTTGACGCTGCACACCTCTGATATTTGTTTTTATTGTGAAATTCATTATTTTTATATGTGCTTTCCTACTTTTCTTTATAAAACTGTACTTCATTCCATATACATTTAGTGAAAAATGGCATCAAGTGGTTTAATATCATAAACAAATACTAGTTATCAATTGCCATATAGTTTTCATAAAATGTGAGAGTAATGCATACAAATTGTCTAACAATTAATAGACCAGTTGTGACGATTAATAAGGAAGAAACTTCAGTAACTTGTGCAGTGATGTGTGAGCGTGATGAAAGCCACTGCTGTGCCTTAAAAAGCGCTGTAAAATTTTCATTGCCATGTGAAATGTACGTAAAGAATACAGATATAATTAAATGCTACATGACATATCATCACAGTATAATTCTGTGTAACAAAACATAGCTTAAGAACATATATCATTACTCAAAGCAGATCACAAACAAATGGATTTTACTAGGTTTCAAATTTTGCACATGTAAGTCTTATGTGAAAGATCTGAAAATGTGCTACAGTCATTTCGTCCATCTCACTTAGGAAAAGTGAGAGTAATATTTCCTTATGGCAGTACAGACATTAGCATATCTGCATTCTTCATATTGAATAGTACCATGATTGAAGCATGAGCAACAACTGGTTCAAAGTCCCAACATTATCCGATGGCAGAAGCTGGCCCAAGCAAGAAGCAGATCCAGCATCGCACAACGGAATTCCTTATCTGACAGACAATTAATACATGGTGCTGCAAGGATAACTGCATCTGATGTACTAATATATAGTTCTTAGGTTTTCAAATAAGTGAGTTCTGCATCTATGTTAATGTCCACTTTCGCACTGTACAAACTGTTATGAAACACATGTAAAAATATTAGAGCCACAATAAATTTATGTACGGAGCACAGCAAGAATGACTGCCTAAATACCCTGTGTGCATTGTCATTATTGTAATCTTATGTTTCCAGTCCCTATCAGAGAGATATATAGTGGGATGAGGTATGTTCCTATGTTTATCACAGTTTTTGTACAATTTGAAACTAGGTTTTATGGAGATAGTTGACATCAAGAGTCTTCCAGGTTTTTCAAAATTTCTGTGATACTCTCCCTTGAGTCAAACAAACCAGTGACAATTGGTGTTGTTTTTCTTTGTATGCATAATTCCTTCTTAGTCCTATTTGTTATGTCACACACACTTCAACAATATTCTAGGCTATGATGCACAAGTGTACGTAATCTACATTACATATTGATAGTATTTTACCAGTACCCACCAAAAAACTAAAATTTCCCACCTGCTTTAACTACAGTTGAGTCTCTGTTATCATTCTACTTTATATTTTCACAAATTCATCAAGTAATTTACATATTTCAGTGAGATTCACTCCCATTGACATTTATACCTGGTAGAGTTAAAAATTCTTCTAATCTTTTGGACTTCATAGTGAAACAGTTCCCACAGTTGTCAGACACTAATAGTCATACAGGTATTCATGCTTGTATTGTAAATGTAATACTACAAACTAAATTGAAAAAATGAACAAAATATTGAAATAGTTTATTCCTCTCCTTATAGCTGTAATGACACATGTATCAGTAGGATAAAATTATTTTTGCCTCAGGAGGTACCCCAAATGAAAACATCACCAAATAAAATTTTACACACAAAAGGGAATGTCGAATATTTACCTCACAGCTACACCTTCTCCAATGTGGCTGGATATCAATTTTAAATAATGCTGGATGACAGATGTGAGTATCTTGTTCCATGCAGCTTCAACTCTGTGTAAATACTGTAGCAGTTGCTAATATAGAGCTGTTAAGAGCTTAAATTATGCTGCTGGTGAGGATGCTTACTGTGTGTTTGCAGTAAAGATAGTACAAAGAACACTTGATTAAATTTATTGGTATTTTGGAGGAATACAGGGTCACAATTTATTATACAGAGCTGCTACATCTCACAGCTACAGTGTTTCTAATGTAGCAGGGCATCAGGTTGAACTGATCCTGGATGACAGGTAAGGGTATGCTGATCCATGCAGCTTCAGGTCAGTACCACAATTCATTAACTGTAGTGGCTGGTAAGTGGTGTCATGCCAAGCTCTTGGCAACTGGTAACCAGATGTTTTTAATGGGTGAGAAATCTAAGAGAATATCCTGGCCATGGCAACAGTCAACCACCTTACATATTGAGGTAGAATGGGCAATATGCAGTTTTGTTTTACTCAGTTGGAAAATAGTGCCATTGAAACATCAAAAATAGAGCACACTGACAAGTCTTAATAAGTCAAAAATTTAATGAGTGCTGTCAAAATTACCAGCTACAGGAACTAGAGGTGATCATGTTTGTGCCCAATGGCGACCACTACCACCACACAAGTTTCTGAGTCCATGTGATGATGATGAATGCAGTCTGGGAATGTCTCCTCAGAGTCTTCACACACAGAAACATCCATCATAATGTTGTATGCAGAGCCATGTGGTTACACTCTTATGTACAGTGTTGTCATTGCATGCACTTCTCTTTGTTATGACACTGAGGAAAGCTGCAAAAATGCTTGCCATTTTGACTGTCTGTGATGAGAGGATGACATCACACTGCCTGCATGGATACTTGTTTTGCTGGAAACAGACCATTTCCTGACTCATGGTGTGTGATTTGGCTGGATAGTCATATACAGCTGAGCAAACTTCTGAATAAAGTGGTAAATGACGTGTAAATATTGCAGAACGTTGGAACTAGAGTCAAAACATTAAGATGGCAGTGATCTGTGGGTAATACTATGATAAACATTTCTCTACTTTTCAAGTTACATGAGGAAAAGGGAAGACTTTAGAAATAAACTAGGAGAAAGATAAAACAAAGGACTATCAAAAATTCTTCTGAACAAATACTGGTATCCAAACAATACTTATAGCTATGATCTCACAAGGCATACACAAGCACAGTTACAGAGTTAGTAACATATACAACCGGCATTTGAGAAGAGTTGAGATAAAATCCCTCTGCAGCCAAAGTGATTTAAATTTTGAGAGGATTCCCTACATCACCTAAGACATATACTAAGATGATTCCTTTGTATTGTACAGTGCCAATTTCCCTTCCAAATCTTGCCCAATCAGAGGCTCTTGAACATCATCTGCAATCTGGGATGTCAAGGTCTACCTAAATTTTCCTGCTTCCTCTGGTCAAATTGGTACTGAAAACTGCTTTATTGTGTCTGTGATTTCTTGAAGTATTAACATTGATTCAACTTCAGTATGGTACTGCCATTCTTCTAGTAGATATCAGCAGTGCTAAACTCTGCTTTCTAGCAAGACGTGGGATTGTTACATCTTCTTCACAAGTGAATGATTGCAAATTATTGTTGTTAAAAGTTCCACTAATGGAGAATCACTGACACAAGCCAGCACATAACTACATCTGCTGTATATTAGTAAGGCTGCAGTGTCTGTCTAAAACATAACCTTTATCTTAAGAGGTGACATCTGTCAAGGTAATACAGTACAGCAGCGAGCAAGCTTACCAAGATAATTTTGTGTGCTAAAGATGGCCACTTATTGTACACATGGACAGACAAAAAGAGGAAATAAAATAAGCTGTGGAAATTTGCTGTCCTATAAATGATGCAACTGTTTTCGCTGGGGAGGAGAGCATTGGCGTATCGAGCAGAGTGGGGTGAGGACAAGAATGGCACCTGAACACTCTTCTCCACCAAGGAAAAGAATTTCGGTATCTTCACAAAACGGGATCAAACCCTACCTGGACACACAGGCGGACGTATCAATACAGTGTTAGTTGGAAGAAATGTATATAATGGTTGCTTACTAACAGCAAGTGTAACCACAATCATTTGTTGTAAAATCCCAAAATCATTTCGCCTTGACGGATGGAGAGTGACGAGTCGCAACAAAATAAAAACACTACCACACTGAAATTACAAGAGTAAACAATAATTTGGTGAAATTCATCCTTATTTCTGTGTCAAAAATAACTAACACACGACAAATACAGATTTAAAAGGAAGACTGGAAAACCTCCAAAGAGATGTGTTTTTTTTTTTTTTCAAAATTTCTAATTTCCATATGAATAATAAGTATATTAAATGCGATAAATACGCTGTAATAATGATTTCACACTGTAACCTAAACACTAGAGCGTTATGCAAGGGGTATTCCTATACATAAAACCCGAAAAATTAAGTTGGTATATATAACACCCGGTCATTCCAGCAGTGGGCGAAAGCAATGGGCTAAAACTTCCCTTACATTCAGTTTTCATCACATTTACGCAATTTCGTAATAATTACCAGGAACTTGAACTGTACACTTGGCACATGGCGCTAGATACAAATTTTCATCGGTACTGGGAGTGGCTGACCGTAAAAGTCGAATGAATATATAGATGCATAGACATTTCAGTTAATTATTTCGACTGAATTATCTGCAAATTTTTCATTGTCAGATCTGTAAGTGACGAGGAAAACCCAAGCTGTAGCATAATGGAACGAATTCTCATATCGATCATCATTTTTAATGAGCCAAATTTCCTACAGCCTTCAGTATTTTCTAATTATGCAACTGTGCTTCGATGGCAGCAGTGCGTCAGAACATGCAATTATCTTTACGTACCTGTCACTTTCAGTTTCTTCTCGGCCCAGGGTCCATAAGAAAGTAGTACACATTCTGTAGAATTTTTAATACTAGCCACATTTTCACTATGAAGCGAAGAAGAGCTAGAACTGCTTCTATTAAAGTGTAATCTTCCATGACAGGCCCTCTTCCTTGTCTGTCTGGTAACTCAGTGAGATATGCCGATGTGTTGAAACAATTGGTAGCCGCCTGTGATAGTGTTGGACATCGCATCTCAGAGATGTTAACTCTGCTGTGTGATTGGAGGGTCCGCAGTGGAACGTCAGCTCGCTTACTGGCGCTGCACCGTTCCTTTCGATACGAGATCTTTAATTGTCGGTTTGATCGTGAAACGCTGAAAACTTGGCGCAGTCAGCTAGTTGTAAACGAAAGATATCTTTGGCGATGGCATCGTTACTGAAAAATAAAAAAAAACAGTAATAATGGAGGTAATTCTGTCAGCTTTAGAAGTTAGAGTATCCATAATATATTTGAAGTGGGTGTGCTAGACTGGTCACACAGCCTCACTGCTACGGCGGTCTCGTCTTTATGTTAGCGACATCTTCACACTATGTCAATATCTTAATCTGCACAGTATTTGAACTATATTAGCACAGCACGTTTCAAAACTAGTCATCATAAATTGCGAAGTAGATGTTCGTAGAGCAAGGAGAGAATTGATAATCTATCTCTCTCTCTCTCTCTCTCTCTCTCTCACACACACACACACACACATACACACACACACACACTTGTTTGTATTATGCTTCTGGCCGTAGATGAGGACCCGAACTTGGACGAATAATCCGCTACGTAACATCTTATTATATGTGTGGGCATACTGCAGTCACTAATATTTCGTGGCCTTCTAGTAATATAATGTAGGGAAAGTTGTTCCTTTCTCTCCTAGACTTTCTTCACATGGAAGTAATAGCATTTATATTTGGCCTATATTTCTTCTCATAATTTCCACATGGGGTACTGCTGGTCTGCTGTATATTATTTTTAATGTCATTTAGTTTCTCTTTTTTTCTTAAAAAAAAAACAGTTCTAGTTTTTGATGGTGTTAGTTTGATTTTCTCCCTAAGGTTTCCTCGTGGTACAACTATATTTTATTTTCCTTGGTGCTGTGATTTGTTAATATCTAACTATGCAAACTTCAGAACCTGAAATAAAAACTTCGCACATTTTTGCACTTCTTGCAACATAACATACATAATATATACTGCGACATTTGATTTCCACATTTATGGAATTTTATCTCCTTTACCGTTTAATTTTTACATAAATAAAGTTTTTCATCTACGTCTACATGACTACTCTGCAATTCACAGTTAAGTTCCTGGCATGGGATTCACCGAACCACCTGCAAGTTATTCCTCTACCTGTCCATTATCGAACAGCGTGCAGGAAAAAACAACACCTAACTAATTTTGTGAAAATATCTCCCGCAACGAAAAACGCGTTTGTATTAGTGATTTTCACCCCAGCTGACGTATCATATTCACTAAACTTTCTCCCTTATTTCACGATAATACAAAACGAATTGACCTTCATTGAACATTGTCCACGTGCTGAACGTCAATTCTATCCGGTGCGATTCCCGTACTGCACAGCAGCACTCCAGAGGAGATTGGACAGGCGTAGTGTGTTCTGCCAGTAAGTCGCAGTGTTTGCTTCGCTTTTTCCACAGCATGAAATATGTGATCGTTCCAGTGTAAGTCATTCGTAATGGCAATTCTTAACTACTATATTTTGTTGAATATACAGCCTTTAGAGTATTGTGATTTATCGTGTAACAGAATTTTAGAGGATTGCTTTTAGTACTTACGTGGATGGCTTCACACTTCCGATATGTAGAGTCAATTGCCACTTTTCAAACCATACAGATACACTATGAGATCAAAAGCATCCGGACAGCCCCAAAAACACACGTTTTTCATATTAGATGCATCGTGCTGCCTCCTACTGTCAGGTACTCCATATCAGCGACCTCAGTAGTCATTAGACATCGTGAGAGAGCAGAATGCGAAACTCACGGACTTCGAACGTGGTCAGGTGATTGGGTGTCAATTGTGTCATATGTATTCGGCCGTGGTGGCCGAGCGGCTCTAGGCGCTATAGTCTGGAACCGCGCGACCGCTACGGTCGCAGCTTCGAATCCTGCTTAGGGCATGGATGTGTGTGATGTCCTTAGGTTAGTTAGGTTTAAGTAGTTCTATGTTCTAGGGGACCGATGACCTCAGATGTTAAGCCCCATAGTGCTCAGAGCCATTTGAACCATTTTTTGTGTCATACGTCTGTACGCAAGATTTCCACACTCCTAAACATCCCTAGGTCCACTGTTTCCGATGTGATAGTGAAGTGGAAATTTGAAGGGACACATACAGTACAAAAGCCTACACGCTGACCTCGTCTGTTGTCTGACAGAGACCGCTGGCCGTTGAAGAGGGTCATAATGTGTAATAGGCAGACATCTGTCCAGACCATCACACAGGAATTCCAAACTGCATCACAATCCACTGCAAGTACCATAACAGTTAGGCGGGAGGTGAGACAACTTGGATTTCATGGTCGAGCGGCTGCTCTTAAGCCACAGATCACGCCAGTAAATGCCAAACGACGGCCCGCTTGGTTTAAGGAGCGTAAACATTGGACGACTGGACAGTGGAAAAACATTGTGTGGAGTGACGAATCACGGTACACAATGTGACAATCCGATGGCAGGGTGTGGGTATCGCGAATGCCTGGTGAACGTCATCTGCCAACATGTGTAGAGCCAACAGTAAAATACGGAGGCGGTGGTGTTACGGTGTGATCGTGTTTTTCATGGAGGGGGCTTGCACCCCTCCTTGTTTTGCTTGGCACTATCACAGCATGGGCCTTTAAACATCTTCTTGCTTCCCACTGTTGAAGAGCAATTCGGGGATGGCGATTGCATCTTTCAACACGGATCGAGCCCCTGTTCATTGTGCACGGCCCGTGGCGGAGCGGTTACACGACAATAACATCCCTTTAATGGACTGGCCTGCACAGAGTCCTGATATGAATCCTATAGAAGGATGTTTTGGAACGTCGACAACGTGCCAGGCCTCACCGACCGACATCGATACCCCTCCTCAGTGCAGCACTCCGTACAGAATGGGCTGTTATTCCTCAAGCAACCTTCCAGTACCTCACTGAACGTATGCTGTCATCAAGGCTAAGGGTGGACCAACACCATATTGAATTCCAGCATTACCGACGGAGGGCGCCACGAACTTGTAAGTCATTTTCAGCCAGGTGTCCGGATACTTTTGATCACGTAGTGTATCTTGTCTAAACCATCTTACAATTATTGAAGGGTCCATAAAATGAAAGAGCTAAGGCCATTTTAACTGAATAGACGCAGTATTTTGCTATTTTCTACGATATTAAGTGGGAAAAACAACGCCAGTCATACTGCCAATGAGCTTTGAAAAAAAAACTGTACAGGGAAAGACAGAGCTCATTCCATATCAAACACAGAAAAAAAATGCTTCATACATTAAGTGCCGGTCTTTGAAGTAAGTATTGATATAGGTTGCAGCCCTGACAAAGAGTTGTGGTCAAACATTGTATATCTTCTGTGCACTGTTGGCACATTAAGCTTTGTGTACATGTCCTTATTAACGCACTAACGTTTCGGGAATTTTGTGAAAAAACTGGTATGAAAGGTGAGCCACTGACTGGCGCGTGTAGTGGAAGTATGGAAGGAGGTCATCACCTAACGAGGAATAGAAAAAAAAGGAAAAAAATGGTCGCTTATGTCAGGTAAATAGAAGGATTAACTGATGTCTCATGAGATGCGAGAAAACTGCTTTGTACGTTACAATGTTTTGAAAACGTATCTGAGGAGACAAGACAAAGTATTTTAAAAGATTTCAACGTACAGGAATCCGTAAATTTGCAGCATCCTTATCTATGTGGCTTCATTTTTGTACTTCCAACACAGCGTAGATTGTCTATGAAAGGTGACTGTGAAGGAAAGTTTAAGAGTATAGCCTCCAAGTACAGAGTTTGAGGATAAATAGGGGAGGGAGTGAAAGAAGCCAGAGTTTGTCGTAAGACCTTTATGGCAGTGCACGGCGTATTAAAAAATAAGATCCAATATTTAGTCACATCACTTTTGTTCTCCGAATAACCGGGAATGCTCCTATTTATAACAGAGGAAAAAACGGGAACAAGCACTGGAAATTAAGTGGTTAAACAGTATATCGCTTCCTTTCTGAATAGAAGTAGTCATTATGAGTTAAATGATGCAACTAAAGTACACCTCCCTCAGGAACTAGATATAAGCAAAACGCTCGTTTTATTTAAAGAGGTTTACCCAAAATTAAGGCGTCTTATAAACCACGCAGAGATATATCTAATACGAACTTCAATATTCTATTTGGCTGTAATGCACAGATACATATGGCGAAGAATATATAGCCAAAGTGAAATTCCTGGAAATCGAAAAAAAGTGAAGTGAACTAGCAAAACTAAAAAGGTGCTTAGACCCAACAGAAGAATTTGAAAACTTGAAACAATTTTCACCCATTACAAGCCACCACGTTTTCTAAGAGGAAGAATAAACCTATGAAGGAAAGCCGATACAGCATGGTTAAAGAAGTCATATGTATGGATTTTCACAAGAATCTGCCCTTGCCTAACACTACAACTAACACAGTATACTACGAGAGCGTGCTGAAAAGTAATGCCTCCGAATTTTTTTATGTGAAAACTCTTAAAGTTTTTTAAATAAACCAAACGTTATTAACGTTCTACATCTCTATTCTTCATGTCTACATCTTGCAGCCCTCTGCCGCTAGAGGAGTGATAGCGCAACAGACGGTGTGCAGCGTAACAATGTCGGTGTGTGAGAAGCAGCATGCTGTAATCGAGTTTCGAATTCGAAGAATTCGCCCTGATATATAGAGCAACCTCTTCGCCAGCATGGCAATGCTAGAACACAAACGAGCGCTGAGACATCTCCAACATTCTGACTCCTTGGGTTCACTGTCTTCGATCGTCCTTCACACAGTCCCGACTTGGCTCCATCCGAATTTCATATGTTCCTAAAAATTAAAGAACACCTTCGAGGACCTCACTTTGATTGGAAAAGAGCACAGGTAGTTCCAGTTTTCAAGAAAGGTCGTCGAGCAGACGCACAAAACTATAGGCCTATGTCTCTGACATCGACCTGTTGTAGAATTTTAGAACATGTTTTCTGCTCGCGTATCATGCCATTTCTGGAATCCCAGAATCTACTATGTAGGAATCAACATGGATTCCGGAAACAACGATCGTGTGAGACCCAACTCCTTTATTTGTTCATGAGGCCCAGAAAATGTTAGATACAGGCTCCCATGTACATGCCATTTTCCTGGACTTCCGCAAGGCTCTCGATACAGCTGTGTGGCTGGATTGAAGAGTTTTTAGCAAACAGAACACAGCATGTTGTTCTCAATGGAGAGACGTCTACAGACGTTAAAGTAACCTCTGACGTGCCACAGGGGAGTGTTATGGGACCATTGCTATTCACAATATATACAAATGACCTAGTAGATAGTGTCGGATGTTCTATGCGGCTTTTCGCAGATGATGCTGTAGTATACAGAGAAGTTGCACCATTAGAAAATTGCAGCGAAATGCAGGAAGATCTGCAGCGGGTAGGCACTTGGTGCAGGGAGTGGCAACTGACCCTAAACATAGACAAATTTAATGCATTGCGAATACATAGAAAGAAGGATCCTTTATTGTATGATTATATGATAGCGGAACAAACACTGGTAACAGTTACTTCTGTAAAATATCTGGGAGTATGCGTACGGAACGATTTGAAGTGGAATGATCATATAAAATTAATTGTTGGTAAGGCGCGTGCCAGGTTGATATTCATTGTGAGAGTCATTAGAAAATGTAGTCCATCAACAAAGGAGGTGGCTTACAAAACACTCGTTCGACATATACTTGAGTATTGCTCATCAGTGTGGGATCCGTTCCAGGTCGGGTTGACAGAGGAGATAGAGAATATCCAAAGAAGAGTGGCACGTTTCGTCACACGCTTATTTGGTAAGCGTGATAGCGTTACAGAGATGTTAAGCAAATTCAAGTGGCACACTCTGCAAGAGAGACACTCTGCATTGCAGTGTAGCTTGCTGTCCAGTTTTCGAGAGGGTGCGTTTCTGGATGACGTAGCCATTACATTGCTTCCGCTTACTTATACCTCCCCAGGAGATCACGCATGTAAAATTAGAGAGATTTGAGCGCGCACGGAGGCTTTCCGGCAGCCGTTCTTCCCACGAACCATACGCGACTGGAACAGGAAAGGGAGGTAATGACAGCGGCACGTAAAGTGCCCTCCGCCACACACCGTTGAGTGGCTTGCGGAGTATAAATGTAGATGAAGATAGTGATGAAGGGGTGAAAGCAGAGGTGTGGCTGTGGCTCCGTCAACAAAGTCAAACATTCTATAGTGACGGTATCTACAAACCTGCCTCTGATAGGGAGAAATGTGTTCGCCGTTGGGTGACTATGTTGAGAAGTAAATAAGTAAACATGAAGAATAATGTAGTTGAATGTTAATAACGTTTGTTTTAGTTAACAGGTTTTAAGACTTTTCACATAAAAAATTCAGAGGCATTATTTTTCAGTGCATCCTCGTACTTCCTACTGATGATAACCACTTTTACATCCGTAGTAGAAAAGTAATTACATTGATTTACGTGGCACGATGTCCCTCAGGAGGACATGCAACAAACTCCGTCCATGGATGCCAAACGCATTAACTGCTTGCGTAAGGGACAGAGTTGGAACAACGAGTCGCTGACTTGCTCTTTCTCTTGAATAAATCATCCAATTTTTCTGGAATTGTAATTTTTTGTTTCTATGTATCTGTAGACAGCGTCTACCGATTTCTGTCTTCCGGCCGGGGTGGCCGAGAGGTTCTAGGCGCTACGGCCTGGAACCGCGCGACCGCTACGGTCGCAGGTTCGAATCCTGCCTCGGGCATGTACGTGTGTAATGTCCTTAGGTTAGTTAGGTTTAAGTAGTTCTAAGTTCTAGGGGACTGATGACCTCAGAAGTTAATTCCCATAGTGCTCAGAGCCATTTGAACCATTTTTTTTTTAAATTTCTGTCCCATTCGGACAATTCAAAATGGTTCAAATGGCTCTGAGCACTATGAGACTTAACATCTATGGCCATCAGTCCCCTAGAACTTAGAACTACTTAAACCTAACTAACCTAAGGACAACACACAACACCCAGTCATCACGAGGCAGAGAAAATGCCTGACCCCGCCGGGAATCGAACTCGGGAACCCAATTCGGACAATTCCTTTGTGGTACGTACTTTTTTACTTTTTTGTCTTAGGGTGCGAGTATCAGCTGTTATAAATTACTCTAGTAATACTTCTTACTTCTTTAGTCTGGACTACTTTAGTAAATTACTTCTTTACTAATATACTGTTTTAGTAACTGTTGGAGAGCTCAGTTTCTATGTAATTCTTTAGTTGTAACTAAAGGAGTAACGAATTTTTGCTACAGAAGCAAGCCATTCCTGCACACTGCTGGCACGTGCATTACGTTCCCTCTCAGAAAATGTTGATTGTCGGCAGACATTATTGCATCACCTTCTGCGTAATTTATGTCCATCGCTACAATTTTAGAAGCTAGAAAATATTATTAAAATTGAATTACTAAAATTGAAAAATCTAAATCCTATAGTATTAATTAATGATAAGATCTGTGTATTATGAAAAATAAACGTGCTATTAATGGATGAATGTATTGTTAACCCAGCCATCTATAGCTAACAACTTCCATTGTTGGTTGGTGACACGTATTAATTTAAATGCGAGCTTGAGATACGAGCTAGCATCAACATGGAGGTAGCCAAGAAATGTTCAAAAAACATACCAGAAAATGAAAATGAGCGGTTTGCTGAAATAATGAAAAAGTACATAACTACTATTGAATCTAAAAAGCACGATGTCAACATGCTAAAAAGGAAAATGGATGCTTGGGAAAAAATACACGTTGAATACAACGCAGAAGCTCTTACACAAAGATCACAAGAGCAGCTTAAAGTAATTTGGAAGGTCATGAAAGCGAAAGCAAAGGAAATGAAAGCTAAGTGTAATCGAGAATAATTTCAAACTGACAGTAGCGTAGGTGAGACGAAGATCGACGATATAAGCCAGCCGGCTCGGGTGGATGAGCGGTTCTAGGCGCTACAGTCTGGAACAGGATTCGAACCTTCGACCGCAGTCGTCGCGCGGTTCCGGACTGATTGGCCTAGAACCGCTTGGCCACCGCGGCCGGCGAAGAAAAGAGAGACTTACACAAAGTAATAAATACGTGCCAAAATGAAATTCGAAAAACTGAGAAAAGAAACCCATCCGAAAGATTTACTGTACAGTGTGGCCACAAAGCTCCGTGACCCCCCCATAAGTAATATAAATCCCTAAAGTTGAATTAAGAACTTGAACAGCATTTCCTTAGAAGTGTTATCTTGAAATACGAACCATATAGAGTTGCGCGTCACCCAAGGAGATCTATGAGACAGGGCCCTCCGAATCGTAGCTGAGATGAACATTGCTGATTTCAGGTCTTCTCCCATCTGTTTAAGCAGAATCAAGAAATCATATAGTATAGGAAGTCACAAGACCACGAAGTAAAAGTATAGAGGACATGCCATTAATTCATAGGTGACGTGAAGACGAAGCTTGCCGTTACCCCAACATCTGCTGTGTCTAACGATGACAGTCACGTTTCGTGAAAGAAATGTGAACTAGTAGGACTTTATCATTTCGAAGCGAAAAAGACAGTGTCTGTTGTGCAGTCGACTAATCCTACGACAGATTTATAAACGACAATGACAGTTATAAGTATGAGTCGATCAACATTTGTGCAACTTTAAATCTGTCTTCAGGGACCTCAAGGCCTATCAGTATGCGGTAGTACAAAGTATGCTCGGTATACAATACAATAAGCAGAACAACGGTCAGGACTGTTGCTTACTCCGCCTCAGTTCTGTCTAAATGAAACTAATAATTACTGTGACGTGTCTGAAAGCAATAATTTTTCTTTTGTCACTTTTGCCTGGTGCAAGGGAAATGTTTGTTGTCGTCTTTCAAACAACACTTCGCTTTACTGTGGCGAGTACGGGGAATAAACAAGAAACTGTTTCGTTGATACTACAATATATATTATTCAAAAATTATCATAAGAACTGTCCTACAGAGATTACAATAAGATGTTGTATGTGTAAGGAGTATGTCATTTCAATAAATTAATTTCCTTCATTACCCAGTCGGAGATTCCTAAACTATGAGTTCCGTGTTCCATCCAGCTAGTCTTCTCCTTTCGTCTCTAACAGGCAGAACTCGTGCCTCTTGTGTAGTACGTCTAAACCGCTAGCTGGACTCGAGAACAGTTCTGCGCCGAGTGTAACACATTTTAGCAGTAATTTGTTTAACTCAGCTGTGTTGTCGAAGAGGACTGCCCAGGCTTAGCAGTTCGGATCAAGGAAAGCTGCAGACCTTGTAATCAGCAAGCGTGGCTTTCCCAAAGCGTGTTTACTATGGTTGTCCTGAATCATTTCCGAGAGGATATCAGAACGTTCGCCTAAGCAGTGCTGTTGCTGAATCTCTTAGTAACAGCGACTGAATCATAAAAATTGTTCAATCACTAACCCTTCATCTGCGAGCGACGTATTAAGGTTGTTTCCGTAAGCGCATGCAAAAATTTAACAGGAGATAGAGGATGCGCCACTGAACAATTTAAGGTAGGGAATCCGGAGTCGGGGAAGTAAGGAGATAATAAGATTAAAATCACATTACTGTGCACTTCTTTTGTTTACATTAGATAGAATTAACTGAAAATACCATCACTGACGCAATGAACGTACCATTTGTACTGTATCTTACAAAATGTGCTTAAACTGACGTCCATCAACCGCAATGCAAGCTGCATCACGTTCCAGCACCTCTTCAAAATCGCGTGTGCAAGTGGTCCTCGTGTTGCCAGTTCCCTCGTTTCTTCTTTCCAATGAACCAGTCTCGCACCACATTCGTCGATGGAGAGAAATAAACACTCGTCGTGACGGATTATGCCTGTTAGGAACTCGTTCCCTATACTGCCTTTCAGCAGTGAGAGCACTGCAATGTACTTCCCCATACACAAGGTGCATGTCAGTGAGTTCTGCGAAACTGTACCGGTACAGCTCCATCGTCTTGGACTTCACATCTCTGAGTAGCACTGAGTAATGAATGGATCTATCGTAAATTCATAGAACGTTCTGTCATGGGACAACGTAAATACGATACAACAGAGCCATCTTATGGACAAGTTAAGTAAACAAAACCTGCGTCATGACTTTAGAGTAATCAGGCTTGCCGGCCGGAGTGGCTGTGCGGTTCTAGGCGCTACAGTCTGGAACTGAGCGACCGCTACGTTCGCAGGTTCGAATCCTGCCTCGGGCATGGATGTGTGTGATGTCCTTAGGTTAGTTAGGTTTAATTAGTTCTAGGTTCTAGGCGACTGATGACCTCAGAAGTTAAGTCGCATAGTGCTGAGAGCCATTTGAACCATTTTTTTAATCAGGCTTGTTGTCCTTGTTTCCTTGCAGGAAGCAAAGAATGTACATATAAAAAAACAGCAAATACGTGTAAACTTGTACGCATGTTAGTTGTAGTTGTAAATAAGCTGGAAAACAGTAATTCTAGACAAAGTGGTAGACAAGTTACTTAAGTATTTCTTTAAGCTGGCTTCTCCGACCGCAGGTTCCTAACCTCAGATTGTTCAGTGGAGCATGTTACATTTCTGCACGCTCTTACGGAAACACGGTCATTGTGCTTCCAGTGCTGATGCCTTATACAGTATGTGTGACAGGAGCTGAGCGTGCCAGCTGTACTAACGTCGGATATATGCGTTTCGAGGTTTTCTTAGTATATACACGCTATAAAACACACGTTATGTGTGACCAATTGGTACACCAAGTCCATCTCTCTTCCACTACTTTCACGAATGAAGAATAAATGCAGTAGGTACAGTTCACACGAACAGGAATAGTTCGCAAAGACTCGAAGCCAAGCTACGAAGAGGTGAGATAGAATTCAAGTGAAGAGACACTGTGATGGCTTTGAACTGGTATGACGAAAGAGACGTATGTATGTTGTCGACATACCATATGACTCCAATGAAATCAGTTGTGAAAAATGGACCGCCAAACTAACACAAACATTGAAATTAAAATGTGAATTGAATTGCAAGTAGACTATGGATGTAGTGGACACATATGGCATACTACTTAACTAAACGTAATATGCTCGCAAAACACTGAAATATTAGAAAAACACTTTTTTCACTCCTGAGAGTGCTACATTTGGCGTTATTTACAAGATTCGTGCCGGAAAACAAACTTCAGTCATCCAATTTCAACTCAGCCGCGTTCTTGAGATTTTAAAGACATACCACCAAGAAAAGAAAGCATCAGGAGGTAGTAGATCAGGCGAAGAAAATTTACTGGGGCTTCTAGAAAGGCCGGCCATTGTGACCGAGTGGTTCTAGGAGCTTCAGTCCGGAACCGCGCTGCTGCTACGGTCGCAGGTTCGAATCCTGCCTCGATCATGGATTTGTGTCATGTCCTTAGGTTAGTTAGGTTTAAGCAGTTGCCCGCATCTCGTGGTCATGCGGTAGCGTTCTCGCTTCCCACGCCCGGGTTCCCGGGTTCGATTCCCGGCGGGGTCAGGGATTTTCTCTGCCTCGTGATGGCTGGGTGTTGTGTGCTGTCCTTAGGTTAGTTAGGTTTACTTAGTTCTAAGTTCTACGGGACTGATGACCATAGATGTTAAGTCCCATAGTGCTCAGAGCCATTTTAAGCAGTTGTAAGTCTAGGGGACTGATGATCTCAGATGTTAAGTCCCATTGCGCTTAGAGCCATATGAACCATTTTCTTCGAGAAAGACACTTTCCAAGCACCGTCAGTAAAACAACACTGACTTGTAAGGTTGGTTGTGTTGGGAAGGAGACCAGACAGCGAAGGTATAGGTCTCATCGGATTAGAAAAGGACGGGGAAGGAAGTCGGCCGTGCCCTTGGAAAGGAAGCACCCCGGCATTTGCTTGGAGCGATTAAGGGAAATCACCGAAAACCTAAATAAGGATGGCCGGACGCGGGATTCAACCGTCGTCCTCCCGAATGCGAGTCTAGCGTGTAACCACTGCGCCACCTCGCTCGGTGACTTGTAGGGAGATGTGTTATATGCAGCGTTACTGCTGTAAACAATTTGCCGTGGGACTCTGTGTTGTGCCTATTTCAAATATGCCTATATTACACAAAAAAAAACACCTTACTGGTATGTGTTTCCTTTTAGTGTTATCCAGTATTAGGAACATCGACGATAAGGAATATTCAGATCACAATTTGTTTTAAGAACTTATTGGTGAGAATAAATACGGAAGAACCCGCGTTGATAACGCTAAGAGCAGCACTGCTCAGCGCCGTATAGTGCCCAAACGGGCGGTGCTATTGGGAGCATCCCTACCGCACACGGATGCGCTCAATGTTATGACACACTCACCGGTGAAAGGGCTAATAAACACGAAAATCCACCATTTTCTCCTACTGTTTTCTCTGTTGTACATCCTCTGTTGCCCATTCCCGTTTCAGTAATTGCTGTATTGAAAGTCCAGATCCAAAAATCTATTTTGCCAGTAATTCACTGGCTGTCAGTAATAAAGCCACTGACTTAAATTGTGATACTGTAGAAGCGCATGGAGCAAAAGAGAAAACTATTACTCAGGATCGTATCATAAAACTTTCATTCTGTTGCAACGGACCTTCGGCTGTTATCTTTAAAGGTCAAAGTGCTATTTGACGACACTAATAAGCTCCTAATCTGTGTCAATGTCGATCTGTTGATAATATTCTTGTACCCACTCGCACCGCCTCCACGAAGAGTGCTAGTGACTGCCGTGAGTTGTTTTTTGAGAAATCATATCACATGTTCTCTTCTGAACCGTAAGTAAACTGTTAAGTGTCGATTCACTTTGCGTCAATTACTACGCATCGTTCGTAGCTCCCGCGTTAGCGCGCGCCAACAAACTTCGGTTACCTTCGGCCCAGTTCGACCCAAACCGGCACTCTAGCGCCGTCTGCCGTGTGGCGAATAGCAGGAGCCATTCAATCGATTGGAGCCACGGCGCGGATTGCTTCCTTTACATTTCAGGAGCGAACAGATGCGCCAAGGAGTCTTCATCGTTATCCAAACGACGCATGCACATTTGACTCTTTGTTACAGTTCGGAACGAAGTTATAGCAAACCATCTCCACTAAGATGTTATTTAGAAAAGTAAAGACAGATTTCTTTTTTCGTGCTTCAGGCAGGTATGACAGAGAATGGTCCTCTGATACACACTAAACAGTTCAAAGCAATGTGGAACTTCAATAGCTGCGTCGGTGCTATGGACTGCCAAATTTGTTAAGTAGGGTTGACGTATCGGTATCAAAACTTAATGTTATGGGATATAGTTGCCCTCCTAATAGAACTAAAACCTTTGCTGTTTGCTTTAATTCCGATTTCGTATGCTCGACTACATTGGCGATGTCACACAGGTTTCTTTGTGTATTGAATACACAACTACTCTAATCTTTCTAATGCGTTGCACCATAGTGTGTACCACACACCAGCCGCTACCGTGGTAACCATAAAATATATTTCGTCCATAGTTGTTTGATTCCAAATAGTGAAAGACCGAATCTGTGACAACTGAATCTATGAAGCAACACAATTTAAACGCACCTGTCCGTGTACCGCCAACATAAATCGTTACATATTTATTGAACTTCTGAGATTAGTTTCATTCACAGAATCGATAACCCAGTGTTTTTTACATTAAATCTTAAAAGAATTCCCTTATGACAGTGTTCAATGTATGAACAACATAGACACCAAATACTTAAATTCTGTAACTGGCTCAGTTTCTTTTGTGTATCTCACATAGTGGGGAAGCTGCGACAGTTTGGATTCTATGACGCGTCTTTAAGACATCTCTCAGTTCACCTGTTTTTTTAGCACGAATGTAACTTTCTTTACTGGAGCGTTACTCAGCTCGTTTAAAGTCACGTCGAATTAATACCCTCAGAATAAAGTACTTTAAGCAAATAAAACTAGCCCGACGTGACTTCGTTATTCAGCTACGTATGTGAGCAATTTTACAGGGTGCAGCAGATACAATGACCTCTTCTAAACTGCGCACCATTGTTGAACACGGCTTCCTACAGAGCTGATGTTGGTACCAATACGTATTGCGGTTCATAGCATTACCAGTCTCTATGAGTCCTTCTATATCGTCGTACCACACATATGGGAAGCGCAAAGGTGCATTGTGTCTTCAGATATCATAGGCGGTTTCGGCTACTACGGACTGCTGGTTTTCTTGTCAGCAGTTGCTACGTCTGAAGTTGCAGAACGATCGCTCTTAGCTATAAATGTCAACATCCAAAGAACAATGAATCCTTTCTCGATGCACAACAGACTCCATTTCTCCCTTAATTTGTCCGTTGGACTGACATGTCATTGACTAGAAACGTGGGAGATCGCGTCTCTTTACGAATGTGCTGTATTTGTATCCTGAAATCATATTCCAGGAACATCCAAATATTGAGGCAAACAGGATCCGAAAACACGTAAGATACCTATAGGATTCGACGCTTTAACTTTAGGGCTTCCTTTAGCATTGCGTAGTGCCGTGAAATATCCGTTGTTTCATGAGTGACGTATCGGTAGTTGTAGTATAACCGAACTTATATCGTTAATTTTTTCGCCGTTGCCTTCTATTCCAAAAACAACGGTATTGTAATTCGAAGAACGCAGGGCAGATTTTTTTGCCTAGCGTATAGTGTTATACTGTAATTAATTGATTTAATAATACTCCAGCATTAAGTTCTAAACAAAAATAAATATTTCAAAGTTCTCAAAAACGAAGTTATTAAATTACTTAGAAGTAACATTTTCGTAATTGATTGTGGAGTGACGTTAATCGCGCATACACCACTTGCAAAAAAGCAAAATACCAAAAAGCCATAGTAGCAACATAGAATTAGGGGACAACGGAAGTAATTTCAAATATACTAGAATGTTATAAGCTATCTGAGTTCCAATATTGTTTCAAACAACAATACAGTTGCAAAAAGTAGTCTTCATTTACAGACGACTGCGTAAATTTTTCGTCGTTTCGGATTCAACAACTAGCTCCATATTACATCGAAAGATACAATATACCTTAGTTCCAGTACTGTAATCAAACTATCGTTCTATTAAAAAACGGCGATCATACATCTTTCATTTTCGTATCTCTGATTGCAATGATTGATACTGTTAGTTGCCGCTATCAGTTGGTCCGCTATTCAAATGAAAACGCCGGCACGTTTACCGCTGAAGTTCGGAGGCCTCATAGAGGTCCAAAAACTCGTAGAAATGCCTTATCTGAGGGAGTTTTGTGCTACTTTGTTCACTACGCTGCTTATTTTTGGGACAATATACTTCTATTTTGTATTATTCAGGAACTACAAGATAGCGAGGCAAATTCAATACAAAATGCTCCGAATTAAATATTTGCGAGAGGCAAACAGGAATTAATATGTTGCTTGTTTATTTCCGAGGTACGTATAAGAAGCTACTATATAAATTGGAGTGCATCTGGCTATGAAGCGTACTGTGTGGAATAGCATATCATACTCAAGATCGAAAGCTGCAAGAATTAATCAGCCATTATAACATGTATTGTAAAATCCTAAAGAAAGTTATTCAGACATCGAAAGCACTGTATTATGTAAAAGAAATTGATAACTCCAATAATAAAATGAAGACTGTCTGGCAAATAGTTAACAAGGAGACAGGGAACAATAAAAAAAGAGCTGTAGAAAACTTCATAATCAAACATGAAGGGAATCTTGTGCAAAATCCTGAGATCATAGCTGAAATCTTTAATAAACACTTCCTGACAGTGTCTGAGCAAATAGGCTGCAAGGGTTCTGTGAATGATGCCCTGACCTTTTTGCGAAATGCTTTCCCTAACAAAATCATCCAAATGCATATTAGAACTGTTACAGTATCAGAAATTGAAAGAACAATTGCCTCCATGAAAACCAAGAACTCCTGTGGAGTAGACAATATTTCTAGCAAATTGTTAAAGCAGTGTTGTACTTCTGTAAGCAATATACTGTGTCATATTTTCAATGCCTCTTTGCAGCAAGGAATTGTTCCTGATAGACTAAAGTATGCTATCGTGAAGCCTCTCTTTAAGAAAGGGGAGAAAACTGATGTTAAAAATTTCAGACCAATATCTCTCCTGACTGTGTTTTCAAAGGTACTAGAAAAGCTCATGTGTTCTAGAATTTTAGAACACCTACATAAATTCAATATTCTCAGCAAACATCAGTTTGGTTTCCGGAAAGGTCTGTCAACTGAACAAGCAATATATGCTTTTATAGATAAGGTTTTGGAATCTCTAAATGAGAAAATGGTGACAACAGGGTTATTTTGTGATTTATGTAAAGCCTTTGACACTGTGAACCACCAAATACTGTTACTGAAGGCAGACCATCTAGGAATAAGTGGTGTAGCAAATAAGTCTTAGATAAGTCAGACAATTTGTGTGGTGGAATGATTTCATCGGAATGGAGAGACATAAATTGTGGAGTTCCACAGGGCTCTATTCTTGGTCCTTTACTGTTCCTGTTATTTATAAATGATTTACCTTATTCTTCAATGATTCAGTGCAATTTTACCATCTTTGCAGATGATACTAACATAATGGTTAATGGTCTTAAATGTGAAAATGTTCAAGAGTCTGTTAATACTATTTTTATAGATTTAATGAAATGGTTTACTGCAAATGGTCTTTCACTTAACCTGAGTAAGACTAATTATATTCAGTTCACCCCAACTGCCAAAACTGAGGAAGAAATGACTGTTAAATATGCCACACAGGTCATAGAAAGAGTGGAAGTAACAAAGTTTCTAGGAGTGAAGATTGACTGTAGAGTAAACTGGTCCCATCACATTTTAGATCTTTACAAGAGACTCAGCTCTTCAGTTTTTGCAATGCGAATCATCTCTGTCAGTGCAATCTTAAGCATTAAAAAAGCTGCATACTATGGTTACTTCCATTCTTTGATGGCATATGGAATTATTTTCTGGGGAAATCAACCTCTTGCAAAGAAAATATTCATTGCTCAGAAGCGTGTTGTAAGAGTGATGTCTGGTGTAGATCCTAGATGCAGCTGCAGAAGCCTATTCCGGAATCTGGGAATTCTTACAACTACTTCTCAATATATATACTCACTTATGTGTTTCATAAGTAAAAACACTGATTTATACAAATGTAACAGTGAATACCATCAGTATAACACAAGGAGGAAACATGATTTCCACACTGAAGGTAAAAATTTGAAGATTGTGCAGAAGGGTGTACAGTCCTCTGGTATAAAGATATTTAATGCTCTTCCTCCAGAAATCAAATGTGAAATTGCCAACAAATCTACATTTAAAGAGCTTCTGAGGCAATTTCTTTTAGCCATGTCATTTTACAGTTTGGAAGAGTTTATGAAACACAGTGAGAAACGGTCTTAAAATAAGATGTATTATCATATAAATTGAACATTAAGCTGAACATTCTTGTCACATATGTAACTCTTTTAGTGTTAACTGCTTATATTTAACAGTCTGGGTTATATGACCTTTTCAGGTTTAATTTACTTTGTTTTATACCTGTAATCTGTAGGTCTAAGGATTCTCATTCCATTATATTGTGTTATGGATCATTGTAGTGGTTAAGTAACTTTATATTCTTTACCTGTAAACATAGTGTACAAGTGCTGTCATTGACAATGTAAAAATTGACACACACTACATCCATGTGAAATTGTCACAGTTGGATCCATGGTGTAAGAAATAAATAAATAAATAAATAAATAAATTTTGTGTGATTACAAGAGAAGACCTACATCTGCGACGTTTCAGTTGGCTACCTTTTCGGCTTTCCTCGTGACTTAGGCCTCATCCGCGATGTGATTTGTATAATAATTACGCAAAATTATTGCTCTTAAGTTTTTTGTGTATCCATTTCATTATTACTCGGCCTTTTAAATCTTACCGTTTGCAATGTCATCATGGATGAACAGAAGTTTTGTTCTGAAGTGTCTGAACCGCTTGTTTGAGCCGACAGCTCCCAGTGAAGAGTTGGGTTCATAGATGCACAGGGAGACCCAAAAGTCTGTTACCTCTCGAAAATGCAGTAATTCACTGAATAATGTAGGCAGAGAGGTAAAAATTGACACACTTTCCTGGAATGAGACAATGTTGTATGCATCTACATTTTATAGTGCATGGCATATAATAAAGGAACATGTATTGATACAGTTACATTCTTGAGTACTTTGCACATTTTTGTGTGAATAATACAATTGAATTTGGTTCTAGTCACTTTCTTATGTTTTGTTTTTCTTCTTGCAATATGCATATTGGATGTAGGCTGATGACAGCACCGTGAAATGGTCAGCAAAATGTGAATCCGATATTTCAGTTTATCACTGCTGTCTGCTGTATGTTTTGCATTCAGTCCAAGGCTTCTTTCACTAGATGATGAAAACATCAGATAAATATTGAAGGTGTACATCATTAAATCAGGAGGGAAAATATGCAATGACTAAAAGAAAGCATCAGCTGGCAAAACTCTTCCTGAGGCATCAAGAAATAGTCAGTTTCATTATGGAGGGAAGTGTAGGAGGTAAAAATTATAGATGAAGACCATGATTTGACTACAATTAACTAATTCAAGTGGACGTAGGTTGCAATAGGTATGCATAGATGAAAATACTTGCGCTAGATAGACTGGTGTGGTGAGCTGCATCAAACCAGTCTTCAAAGTAAAGACCATGATGAAAAAATCTTATTTGAGAAAATTATATAGTCTCTGATAATATTTTAGGTACATAATCACTTTAATTCTTGCTTGCACAGCCAATTACAAATGACTGAATTTGATCTCTGTCTGCATAACCATAAAATGGATGACAAAAAAAGTAAAGCACTCAAAAGACATGGTCAGATGTCAGTGTTACTTTGTACATGTTCATGATATCACCAGGTATGTAAATTATTAGCACAGCAATACTCTGTGATAGGTGGAGTGCATTAATGTTCTCATGTTTAATGTTGTTAGCATGACTGTTAGGGTATATAGGGAGTATGAACACCATAAATAGTCGATTGATCACTGTGAAGGATACAGAGATGCTGCATACTCATCTGAGACAGCATTATCAGCACTTCACACAGTTTGAAAAGGACCTTACTGTGGAAGTCCATTTGGCCAGCTAGTTGAATTGTGCAATCATCAAAGGTTTGTGGGGCATTTGAATGTGACAATGGCCCAATATTAGACTGTATGAAAATGTGGGGGCGAGCACACTCAACAGCGAGGTTTCATGTGACCATATCTAACAACCACAGAAGAGGATAGCTGCATAGTGCACCAAGCGCATCGTAATCCTTTCACATCTGTACCTACCATCTGACAGCAGGAAATGGAATGTGTGTGACTTTCTTTGTCATCCCACACCATTGGGTGGAGGTTTTCACTAGCCACACTGCAGAATTATTTTGCCATAAGCCGCTGTTAATACCACAAAAATCTGATGTGTAGAGTGTCACTGTGTTCAGGCAGCACAGACTACTGACAAATGGTGTCACATTGTGTTCAGCAATGAATTGCGGTTCTACATTATCCTGGATTCCCATTGTCGGTGAGTATTGTAATGATGTGGCGAGGGATATCATTCTTCCATGCCTTGGAGAGGCACAACAGTGTTACTCCTGGTGTCATTATGTGGGACGCCATTGTTATGACTTCAGGTCATAGCTGTTAGTGATCAAGGGAATTCGGTCAGTACGGTATGTCGTGGACATCCTGTGAGATCATGTGTTACATCTCATGTGATAGTATCACAATACCATTTCTTTGGCAGAATAATGCTTATCTGCAAATGACACAGGCCTCAAGGTACTGTCTGTGTGATGGTGAGGTACTCGCATGGACAGCAGGAACCCATGTGTGGGACCAGCTCGGCCATTAATCTTTCCCCATGCCAGTATTCAGGATATCAATGACCACTTAGAACAGTTGTGAGCCAGCTTGCCATTGAAGAGGTAGAATGGTTTTATGACACCTTCCCAACTGAATCAGTGCGTGCAGCCAGGCCAGAGGAGCTGAACTGTCATACTGATAATGGGGCTCATACCGCCAAGATCTTTGTAAATTTGACTCATTTTCATAATCACTAAAATAATTTCACATGCTCTCATAACCCATAAAGTTTCATTTTTTATCCTCCTCCCATTTTTTCTCAGGCAATACTCATTACTTCAGATTATGTGTTTGGACTGTATTAATTCCAGTCTGTAATGAACTAAATGATTCTTCAAACTGCCATCATAAATAATTTTCTACACTGAGAAGATAAATGCTCTGATCCATTTTCTATTTTGATCTGAATATGTTAATCAATAATTTTATTTCCTGGTAAGTGTTATTTTATAAAAAAAATTATTATTTTGTTCTTTGCAATATCCTTTAAAAATAAAATGTGGTGACATCCTTCTTTATTTCAGAAAACCTGTCCTACAAAATGTCTGTATGGATGACTAATGTAGCCAGGAGAGACTTTAGGCTAATGAAGAGAATACAACAGTTTACTACAAGCAAAGGAAGTTGTTTCATTAAATACCATATGGGTTAAACATTTAACTGCTGGATGCACTATAAATAAATTTTGATGCTGAATCAAGCATATGTTTCTTATGAGATGTTGACTGTGTTTCCATTTAGTTTCTATTTATGTGTTTACATATATACAAAATGTTATTATGAAGTACAACATTGCAGTTTTTACTAATGCATATGCTACAAATAGATCAAATTAGCACTTCTAACACCACTTTCATATAAAATGCAAAATATAGTGGCTATGTATATATTCATATATAAAAGAAATGTTCATATAAAACAAACTTGAGATATAGTTAACAAAAGATTCACTGCTGAATGTAGCATATATTTCCTTTACAATGGTCATTGCATTTGCATTCAGCGCATATTTACATGTTTATGTACAAATGAAATGTTCATATGAAATACTGTGTTATTCATTTAGCTATTCTATGTAGAATTAGCCTACATATGTAGAATTAGTGTATTTAATGCATTTTGCTTCTAAATTGTTATACTGTATTTGCATTCAGTACATGTGTATGTGTCCTTATACGAATTTAGTGTTCATATAAAGTAAAACGTAAGGTATATTTTGCACTTCTAACTCTTGAACACTCTACAATTAATTTTCGTTCCTCAGTCTAGCACGTATATCCTTCAAAATGGTTGTTGTGTTTGCATTCAATGCATGTTTGCATGCTTATATATAGAGGAAATATTCATATAAATTACAGAATTAGCCTACATAATATACAAAATATATTAAATCAACACATATAATACATATAGTACATATTTCTTAGAATCCATCCACTGTATTTGCATCATTGTATATGCAGGTGTTCATATACAAGGGATATATTTGTATGAAGTTAAATTTCACTAGTAAATAAAATACAAATAAACTTCTGTTAAGAAACTGCCGTACAAATATCTTTGATATTATTAACTCTTTATTTTCAATGTATCAATGAGTCTTTAATGTTATGTGGTGAGAATGTAAATCAGTTTATCATATGAACAACCCCATTTCCTCAAATTGTGATTCTTATATCACTGGATGCAGGACTGATTGATGGTTATGATTTCATCTGATACTTTCAGCATTTAAAGTTATGCTGCTTTAAAATTACTGTGTGTGAAATGACTGACATGACCAGTTTAGTAAATATAAATTGAATTTTTTTAAACCAGATATAGCATAGCAATGAGTGTTATGAGATACATTAAAGAGAGATAAAAGTCACTCATAATTTACTCATTACTCAGTGAGAGCTCTAAGCAGCATGTTGTTATTCATCATGTATGGTGATTATGGAACTTCACTATGACTTTCTCCACAGGAAACTGGCTGAAGGGTATATTGTAAGCTGAACAGAGATGTACATTGTACGATAAACAGATTCCTTGGATTATTCTTAGCAGCTTCACCTGTTGTTGCCTCCCCCCCCCCCCCCTTATGTTCCAAGGTGGACTGCATTTAGTGTACAGCAGATTGTAAGAACACCCCCCCCCCCCCTTCCTCCAAAAACAGACACACACACCAAAGTCCATTATGCATTAGGCAAGCTACAATGAAATCATAAACAATAGTGAATCTATGTAAAGTTACTATGAATAGTCACTAATTCTGTGTATATAATTAATACACAGGAGAGATAAAAGAGAATTATGATCGTATCATGCACAACATCCCATACCCTAAACAATATCTTGCAGGGTATAGAACTGAAAGCCATATAAACGTAAAGCACTACGATCCCGTTCCTAAACATGAGTCCCGTAACCTGGTTATTGCACCACCTCTCCCACTGGCAGTGGCTGAATGTGCATCAGAAGTGTGCCAAGGATGTAGTACATGATTATGCAACTTAATACATTCAAACAGCATTTACAAGGGAGGTGTGTGGGACATTATGTCAGAAGACAGTTTCATAGCTTTCACATAAAGGGCCAACTTTACTTTTACATTCACTGTGATCCAACAGGTTACTTTGGGTTTGTTTTCAAATGACAGTTTTATGAGATTATTACTAGCAGTTTTGATGCTGTGAGACTTTCCTTACTATGCTTAGCTGCAGTTAGCTGAAAGTCTCACTGTGATCCATTCTTACTTACTTCCTTTCAGACATTAGTAATTATGCAAATTGGTAAAACACATAATACTGGGTGCTTTTCAATATCTCTGTCAGTGGTTGTTGATTTGGCCATCTTCATACTATTAATTGGTTTTATTATCAATGTGGTTGTGTCATTGCTATTGTAAGCTTTAAAGATATGTTTGTATGCTGCAAAATTCCATATATTTTTGCTGACTTAATCCTATATTACTCAATTAGCTACATAACTCTCATTTTTCATGCATCTGACTGTTCTCATCTGTATCTCATCTGCAGGAAGATATTACTGCATTCTCAATCAGTTTTCCTCATGGGACTGATTCTTTGTTGTGTGGATACTGTATGAGAGAAAAGTAGTCATTCTATATTTAGTGACATGATATGTTCTTTGCACTTCATTTATGGGTGGAAGATGCATATACGCTCCTGCCTAAACTTTACTCAAACATAGGGACTGATGACCTCAGCATTTTGATCCCATAAGGTCTTAACACAAACTTTGAAATTTTACTTAAACAAATTTTACCCTCTCTAATTTATTCTCTTTAATGCCATGGAAGTAGTATGTGAAGAACAGCAGGTTGTTCTAAGATACAAAAGTGAAATTTTTGTTAAAATACTTTAGGGGATTTTAGTTGTATAACTGGTGCTCTATTGTACCCATTCAACACTCCAGCTTTTCCTTCTACATTTAAAGAAAAACTTTACAATGGACCAGCCATGTCAACATAGATGTGTAATACAGCTTTGATCTGAAATTTAAATGCAGCATAAAAAAGTACTGCAAAACAAGGTTGAAGCCCTTCAAGAATTACACAATTCTGTAGCCAAGGAAGGTGGCTGGAATGAATAAGGCATATATGTACTGTCCTTATTAGATAACTGTAGCTGTAGTAAAGATTGACTTATAATTGAATTGTTGCTAATGAATTACAGTTTCTGTTAGGTTTCCAAGATAAACAGGGTAACTTTACCTTATAATGCAGTATTAATTAATTAAATGTAATCTATGGTAAGTAGTAGTTGTGTGAAGTCACTTGCAAATATACATGCACAGTCTGGTGAGACATCTGGGAGATTGTGATTATTCATATCAGAATACCCTTCACTAATATGGTCGCTTGTAGCTAATTAAAACCATTACTTCTAAAGAAAACATGACATACAGAATGGCAGGGGAAAATGAAGAAATAGTACCTACACAGAATTTGCACCCTTTTCTAAGATTCATCACTTAAAACTGCAATAGTATACTTAAATAGTTAAATGCTATTTACATAAATAAGTTGGGAAGTTAATTCTGGAGGACTGAATGTCATAAATTAGTGTCCAGTCAATGAACTTCTATAATTTTCTAAACAGCTAGGTCCTATGCTAAGGATTTCTCTCAGTACCATAGTAAGATAAAAATTTTACTCTAGCAAACATATATTTTTCATCCCTCAGGTATTAATGTGCTTATTGATTAATATTGATCATATACCAGTGTACCAATACCACTTTTGCTATGTTGTACAGTAATGACTTTTGTTAGAATGGATCTATACATCTCATGACTTACTTATGTGTAATGCTTATCATGCAGTGAAACATTTAACTCCACCACCATTGATTGAGTAAATAATCAGTACTCTGTCTGTCCTTCAAAGCTGAGCATAGCTACTCCATAATGTCTGCTTATAAACAGAGTTGGAGCAGTGCATTAAGATAATGTTATCTGGGTGAAAGACAAATTTGTTAGACAAGAACAGTATATTGTAGGATCGACTTCCTTACTTGAAATGTTCACATAATTCTTGTTCATAATTTAGACTCTAAGAGTAATTGTGTAATTGATGGAGTTTGATTAAGTGCCAGCCAACAGAACCTATTTCATAATCAACCTTTTAAAGTCTTTAATACAACGACTAAGCCCAATGCAAACCATAATGTATAAATACAAGTTGCTTTCCATGAAAAGTGAAGAATCACACAGCAGTTAATAATAATTGTAATTCCTGGTCAGTTACAATAGTTTGTTTTAATATCTCTTGTGCCACTGTAGGATTAATTTCTTTGTGATAACTCACATTAGATATCAGAAACTACACTCACTGCAGATTTTCTCCCTACGTATCGTTAGTGAAATATGGCCACAATTATTTATGCTACCATTAGCTCTTTGAATCTTACTCCTCTGGGCATTTGTTGTACAGGCAGTTTTCTTTTGGAGTGACCATTGTAGTAGACAAAGTGTCAGATTCAGGTGCTTTTACACTCAGTGTATGACAAGAACCAATGTTATCTGCAGAAGAACAGTGTAAGTTATATAAGAACAGAAACATATTTAATAACCCATGATGGGTGGAGCAGTGAGGACATAAAAAGCAGACTGACACTGATATAAAGGACATTCCTGGCTAAGAGAAATCTACTAGTATCAAACATAGGTCTTAATTTGAAGGATAAATTTCTGAGACTGTATTTTTGGAGCACAGTATTGTATGGTAGTGAACAGAAACATATTTAATAACCCATGATGGGTGGAGCAGTGAGGACATAAAAAGCAGACTGGCACTGATATAAAGGACATTCCTGGCTAAGAGAAATCTACTAGTATCAAACATAGGTCTTAATTTGAAGGATAAATGTCTGAGACTGTATTTTTGGAGCACAGTATTGTATGGTAGTGAAACATGGACTGTGGGAAAACTGGAACAGAAAAGCATCAAAGCAGTTGAAATGTTTTGTTACAGAAGAACATTATAAATTAGGTGGACTGATAAGATAAGGAATGAGGAGGTTATCCAAAAAATTAGTGAGGAAAGGAATATATGGAAAATACTGACAAGAAGAATGGACAAGATGATGGAACATCTGTTAAGACATCATGGAATAAAACTTTGTGGCAGATTAAAACTGTGTGCCAGACCGAGACTCGAACTCGGGACCATTGCCTTTCACAGGCGAGTGCTTTACCGACTGAGCTACCCAAGCATGACTCACGCCCTGCCCTCACAGCTTTACTTCTGCCAGTACCTCGTCTCCTACCTTACAAACTTTACAGAAGCTCTCCTGCGAATCTTGCAGAACTAGCACTCCTGAAAGAAAGGATATTGCGGGGGTGTGGCTTAGCCACAGCCTGGGGGATGTTTGCAGAATGAGATTTTCACTCTGCAGCGGAGTGTGCGCTGGTATGAAACTTCCTGGCAGATTTGTTCTGCAAGGTTCGCAGGAGAGCTTCTGTAAAGTTTGGAAGGTAGGAGACGAGGTACTGGCAGAAGTAAAGCTGTGAGGACAGGGCGTGAGTCATGCTTGGGTAGCTCAGTAGGTAGAGCACTTGCCCACGAAAGGCAATGGTCCTGAGTTCAAGTCTCGGTCTGGCACACACTTTTAATCTGCCAGGAATTTCATATCAGTGCACACTCCGCTGCGGAGTGAAAATCTCATTCATCATGGAATAACTTCCACATCACTACAGGGATTGTACAGGGTAGAAGCGGTGGAGGAAGACAGAGATTGGAATACACCCAAAAAATAATTGAGGACATAGGTTGCAGTTACTACTCTGAGATGAAAAGGCTGGTACAGGAGAGGAATTCATGGTGCACCATGTCAGACCAGTCAGGAGACTGATGACTAAAAAAAATTTTTTTTTGGAATCACTGTAATAAAATCATGAACTCTCTCAGCCCATGAAGTTTTGTTCCTTTTTCTCATCCCCTTCTGGGTGATTCACTTATCTGTCAGCCATAATACATGAAAAAGAAATTGAGGAATTTAAGGAAAAGTTGTGTAATGTAGACTGGAAATATGTGCTGCTTGGCATTCATGAAAAATATGATGTGTTCTGTAACATAATCATAGGCTACTTTAAAAACTTCTTTTCTAAGAAATTAACCAGTGGTGACACAAATGTTGACAGGGTTTAATAACATTAAACTTGTGCAGTAAAATTTTATGTAAAGTCATCAGTGCATCACAATGAATTTAACATCAACAAAAAAATAACTTCCTTCAGTAATAAAATAAGAACTGTTAATGCGTCAGGATTGGCCAGGACGGGAAAGCTGTAGGCACCCATAAAGAAAAAATATTTTTATATGTGTGAAAGTTTAATGCTGTAAACAGGCAGGCCTCGAGAAACCACCGAGACTGCAGGGCAGGAGAGGAGGGTGTCTGGTTGGTTTGGAAGCTGCCAGCAGAAGAGAGTGAATGGTGTGTCCACTCCCGGCAGCTGGCCGTGGTTCCACCCCCACTTGTTCTGTAGTGTTACCTCACCAGCAACATGTGAGTTTAGCTGCTGATGGTTCAACACGTGAGTTTGAGGGTGGTACTATCCAGTTTTGGGCAACGTAAATGAGACGCTGCAACTTACCGCCGAGAAGCAGGCATAGACGAACATCAAGTGAAAAATAAAAATAAAATTTTTATACTAGGAAACACATTTAGCAACGACCCCCACTGTACACTCTTTTCCCCTCCACAGGAGTGAAGCATGGGGGGATGGTAAATTTACAGTTACTAAGGGGCTCCTGTGAAGGAAGGCCTTACATAATTTTAACAATACATTTTGATTATTTGTGTTTTTGTGTTAGATTTGTATTAAAAAATGACAATAATTAGGTGATGAATGCTTGCTTGACAAAATCTGGATGACGGCGGACTGTGCAGCAGTGGTGAGGGAAGCTGCGAGTAGTGTGCTGTTTGCAGCGATCGGCTGTTGGCGGTGGCAGTGGTGGAGGCCACTGACTGCGGCAGGTAGCAGCACGCAACCTCCACCGGAGCGTATAAGCGGTGGGTTGCAGAAGGGTTGATACACAGATCAAGAGGGGGAGGGTGGAAGTGGTTAACACTGGTGGAGCATTTCACACACATATTTCATTGCTCACATGTAAAGGAGGGCCATGCCTTTTCTTTTCGGTAGATTTTACTTATTTGCTATTCCTTTCTACTCACCATTACCTTTTACTGACTACTACGGTATGAGGGCAGCAAGGAAAACTCTTGCTCCCATTTCACAACTTAACATGGTATTCCCCAGGAGATTGCTGTTCAGGGACAACAGAAGGGGGTGACCAAAGTTACGCAAAAAGTCCTTTTCTAAACGATACTCATAGTGATAAACCAATAAAGATAATTTATAAAGGGCTATATACAGAACTAGGACAAGTGTGCAAACACCTCCTCAGGAGGGGTAGTGATATTACAGAGACAGCTTTTAAATAGTGAACTGCTACCATTAAGTACGACACGGTAGGGCTGGGTTGCTCAAAAGTATTCGTAACAGAGTTGTACTCTAAATAACACTCTCCGTACATTGTCACTCAAAACTTATATAATGAATGAGGAATAAATCATATGAAAGTTAGAATTAATTACAGCAGACAAGACGAAGAATAAGGAGGAAGTGGTAGTGTTCGGGGACGTGACTGGCTTAACGCAAGTTGACAGCTGTGCCAGTCCGCATGTTTGCATCATGCTCTGCTTAGAGTAAGCGTTCACTGTTAGCATAACATGCAATTTAAATGGCTCCAAAGCTTTGTATCAACTGGAAACTTGCTGCATGGTAAAGTGAATCATGCCTAATGGTTTTGCTCTGACTTCAGGGTGGCAGCATAAAACAGACCATTTAACATCACCTCCAACAACACACACAGGAACTCTTGCCTGTACACAAATCAACTTACAGGAGTAAAACAAATCAATTCTTTTCCATCACCAACAAAACTTCACTGCCCTCTGGGGGTCAACAGCCAGAAGTCATCTGGTAATGTCGTGCATTGAGTTAACCAATCAAGGAACTACCACTTACAAAAAACAGAAGGCATGGACAGAAAAAGAATAAATAGTTGGGGAAGATTCCAAAGAACTACAGGGATAGACATTAGTAGCAATGGGGTAGTAAGGGGCTGAGGGGGGTATGGTCATGCTTACTAGTCATCTAGCTTGGAAAGGGTGCAACAATAAGAGGTTGCATTAATAAATGGCTGCAATCAATCTGTAGGTGGAATTCACTGTATGTAGTGGTTTCATAAATGATTCGCTGAATCAGAAGCTTTAGTACTGGATGTTGGGGAAAAAAAGAGATTTGACCAATGGGAAAAAGTGTGTTGCATTTAATGCGGAGTTTGTTCTGGCTATATTCGTGTACAGCCGTCCGCGATTGCAATGCCAGGTCACCCGACATACTGCCAGTTAGGTCGAGAGGCCAACCTATGGCAAACCGGGAAGGTGTTCACATTAAAGAGTAAGGAATGGAATATAATCGGGAACAGGCTCAGGTAATGGGTTTCAGAATAAAATTGATTCAGTGGTGATACCTACTAGTTGAAGGATATGCAGATATGGGAACGGATACACCCATCTACTGGGTGTACCATCACTGAGGAAGTCGGTAACTAGATGGTACAGCCAGGTTTCCATACAAGGAATTGCAATGGGTGGATAGTCTAAGAGCATGATACTGATTAGACCTCTGATTACAATAAGTGAATAGCCTAAAAGTGGGTACTTGTATTGGAATGTAAAAGGCTTCCTTTCTCCTTCCTCTGGGGGGAGACAATGACTAACAGATGAAAGAGATAGGTAGACGATTGGTTTGCAAAACCGAAAACTGAAAGAATAAACCGATCAGTTGGGCACTCTGTGGGCACTAACTGCAATGTGTAAGGCACACGGCCCTGAAGGAGGGAGGTAGAAAGTAATGGTTGAGGTGGGAAAGAGCAACTCAAAGCAAAGGTAGGAACCCGGTGCAAAGCATGGGCAAGGAAGACATAGGGCGATTACATCTCGGGAGGGGGGGGGGAGGGGGGGGGAGGGGGGGGGAGGGGGGGGTGGTTAATTATTACAAAATACATCAATTCCCTGAAGTAACAGGGTGAGTTATGAAAAGAGGGGTGTGAACTACTGCAATAGTGGTCAATAATCTACTGTAGTGTACAATATATTTTCAACTAGATAGCATGTTACCGCTCTTGGGCGATGACATCATGTCATTGGCACTAATCATTAACAAACAAGTGCTTATTTCAACGGGAGCTTCCATCTTGGAAAATAATGGGCATGTTTGAATAAATAAACGGGTGTCTCACTTCCTAAGTGCACGGTGGGGCACTGCACCCAAAAGGTAGTAGCGTCGATTTTCGTGCTCACTTGTAACAACTTCACTTCCTCAATCAATTACTTCGTAAGAAGTAGGGTGAATAATAACGAAACATAAATTCATCTGGGTGAACTCTTAAATGTGCAACACACATGTGGGATGCTAACTGATATTCTTCATTTACTTGGGTGAAACTTATTCACATCTCTCCTACCACAAATTCTATCTTGCTTACCGCTCAACAGTGAGAGGGTTGTGTACTTCTTTTCAACTTCAAGGGCGCATTGAACTCATCTCTATTGGGTATTTGATATAACTCAGGTGCTTTACTCACTTCTAAACATACCAGTCCGACTCTGGTCACAAACATGGCACATAATAGGATTTCAGAACCTGTAACCCAAAAATGGCATGTATCACGACTTTAGGGGCAGTCTCACATTATGGGAGTATTGTTGTAGTGCAATATATATAAAATCCAGGCTGTGGTGGGTCTTTACATACTGGGGTTGGCGGTGTAAGGTACAAGTACATATTGTACAACACATAAACTATAAAAATACATGCAAGTAAAAACATACGGGATATCAAGGCGGTTCCTGTGCAGTAAAATGATGATGTAATGTTTAAACCTAACATAAAACCATAAGGGAATAAAAATAAAAGAAAAATACAAGTTATTGGTACCAATTATTAACTAGCTATCAACTGACAATGTGTAGTGGGTCGGACTTCGCTCAACACTGTTAAGCATACAAAAGGCATAGAACACAGAGTGGTGAAGCAATTTATCAGACTCTGTACTGGGGAAAACAGGTAGCGTTATGAAACTGGCTGGAGGCAGAAACAGACAGAGGTAACAGAAGCAGGTTTCAAGTTAGTGTTGAGACTGCAGCATTGTGCACGTGTGGTGCTTAGATAGAGGAACAGCTGTGAAGTACGTGTAACACTGACCTAGCCAGGAGTGTTGCATTGTAACTAACCAGTTGCAAAATGTAGTCCATAAAAATTAGTAAGGTTATAGCAGATTTAGTGATTGCTGGGAATAGTATTAACCAATGAAATGATAAAGAAGGGTTGAATAGTCTGTGATGAGCACATAATAGCGAAGACATCTATGAATTTGGAAAAAGAGTTATGAAGGTATGTGAGATTAAATGGAGGGTGGGAGGGTGATACTATTCTTCAGGGGAGGTTTGTAACCACAAAGCGTCACCAAACCAAATGTTGATGTACTGGAAGGCACCCCTTTAACGGCGTGCTTCATTAGTGTGGTGTGTTTCCACTTCACGATCCATCAGCTGGAGGTCGTTTGCTTCTAAACTTCCCTTGGAGGTATAGCCTGATTAGGAGATACGTTAGAGGCTTAGGAATGCAAATAAATTAAGGGTTGAAGGACGGAAGAAGTTACGTTTAAAATAGGTATTGCTTAAAAAAAGGTGGTGCCTTTCTGTGCTATGCATTGATAGCGAAGATGGTTCTAGTGTGTGTATCGTAATCTAACGGCTGAAGAAAGATCAGCAGATGGCGAACAGATAGAGGGTCAGGAGGGGGAAGGGGGGGGACTCGGGCGGCAACAGCTGTGCGCGGCTAGTGAGACGCCGTGCATCGGTGGAGGGGCGGGGAGATACTGCAGTGTCAGATATGTGTCTCCGCCCTTCTACACAATGTCCGCCATGTGTGCAGCTCCCTGGTTGACAGCACCAGCTGATTTTGACAGGCAGAGTGCACTAGTTCACAATTTTGCAGTAGCAATGTTCAAACGAGAGAGTTACTCAATAAAGTAATGCCCTTATTTGGAATTAACTGTACTAGTACTGAGAGTAGAGCTGCTGTCCAACCACTAGGCGTGTCATAACACATAAATAACATAATCAAAGTAAAATCAATAAAACACTGGTTAGAACTAAGAATTAATTAAGCGAGGCCAGCATTGCAGAACAGGGTGGGCGGGTAAAACTCTGACAGTCTTTTTCAGAGGGGGCTGCTTGGGGACATTTTAGTTATTATAGTAGGGGTAAAATGTTCACTTGCAAAGAGAAAGATAAAAAATAATAAAGTGGTTGCCTGAATCTTGTTACTTTTTCTTTTGATTGATCAAAATGGGAATCTCTTAAGCACAAAATAGCACCTTAGTTTCTAATCTCTAGACAAAAGAGCATATCAGTGTTTGGATCTGAGGGCGTATATAGGGCAAGTTGGGGGCGATGTAACTTCCCATTTACTCCACTTCACAGGGGGTGAGGACCTGCTGAAGGTCCGGCATTTGTCTCAGAAGGTGGGGGGAGAGGCATAGTTCCTGAATAGGGTATTAGCCTATCAAAATGGACGATCACTTTGTGGTCAGGCAGTTGTAATTCTACATTGACAGGAGAAGTGGGCCAAATAATTGAATACGGTCTGTCATACAGGGGGGGTAAGTTTCTTTACTCTTCCTTTCTTTATGCTAGATTTTTTCAGTAAAACCAAATCACCAGTTTTATGGGGGGGGGGGGGGATGACATTTTTATTGCTTCTTTCTATCTGCCTCCTGGTTGCCTTGTGTTTGTTCCCCTGTACCTTCTTCCAAATGGCCTTAAGGGCTGTGTGATCGATTTCCGGAGGTAATTTATCAATCTCAAGGGGAGATTCCATAGGGAGGCGAAACACTATCTCATAAGGGGTATGTTCAGTGGCTTCGTGGAAATGGCTGTTGTACACACTTACCACATACGGAATGTATCTTTGCCAGTTGTTGTAGGTTGAGTTAACATAATAGGAAAGCATTCATTTTACAGTGTGATGAACATGTTCAATGCAACCATTTGCCTGTGGGTGAAAAGGGATGGTTCTCCATTTTTTAATTCTCAGCAATTTGAAAACTTGGATAAATAAGGCAGACACAAAGCTGGTTCCTTGGTCGGTTATAATGGCTTCAGGGCTTCTGAAATGAAGGACAAGATGGTCTACAAAAGTGCATGCTTTGGTTTCAGCTGGCATGTCAGTGATGGGTACCAAAATAAGGTATTGGGAAAAGTGATCAATAATAGAATATATTTACTTCCTTGTGTACTTACTGGAAGTGGCCCGACCACGTATAAAGTGATGAACTGAAAGGGTTTCGATGCTTCAGGAAGAGACTGTAAGGGAATTTTGATTCATGGGGGTGGTGCTCTTTGGGCACAGGGTAGGCAATTTTTTATATACTTGGCAACATCTCGCCATTTCTTGTCCCACCAATACTACATGGAAATGCGGGTGTTTGTGGCTCTTCATACACTATGGCAAGCTTGGATGCTGTTGTGGCACTGGGCAATAATTCTTGATTGCAAGTCTTTTGGTATTACTATACATTTAGACAGGAGGGTCTTACGATATATAATTCCATCCTCTGTAACAAAATCTGGATGCGAGTGATACTGGTAACATTTTGCATAATTTTCCTGGTAGTCTTTTAGTTCGTCAATTAGTACTTCACCTGTTTGAGCTACTCTCACCTTTCTGCTAAGGGTGTTAGCATTCTGGTGCAATCATCCAGCTTTGTGTTGCACTTGGTAGCCATACTCACTCAATTTTAGGACCCAGCGCGTGAGAGAGAGCTGCTAGGGTCTTTCAAATTTAATAGCCACTGAAGTGCTGCATGATGTGTTACTACTGTAGATTTTCTCTCATAAAGGTAGCATCTAAAGTAGATAACTCTGAAAATTAGTGCCAGTAATTCTTTCTCTGTCATATTGTAGTTAATTTCCACCTGGTTCTGCTGACGGCATGTGTAACCAATTGGTTTTTACTCACCATCAATAATTAGACTCAGAACAGCTGCTACGGCAAAGTCAGATGCATAACATGAGAGAATGAATGGTTTTTCAAAATTGGGATAGATCAACAAGGGGGAACTAGTTAGAACATGTCTGAGATGCTGCACAGCAGCTATGCACTTGGTGGTCCATTAATAGGATACATTTTTTTTCAATGGGTGGGTAAGGGATTTAGCTATTGTGGCATAGTCCTTTACAAAATACCTATAATAACTGCTGAGTCACAGAAAGCTTTGCAATTCACTTACATTCTTAGGGGAAGGGAAAGTTCTAACTACTTCAATTAGATGGGGGTCTGTCTTTACTCCATCAGCACTAATAATGTGCCCAAGATTCTGTACTTGACTCTCAGCAAAGCACATTTTTCTCTTTTTAAGCTTCAATTAGCACTTCTTAGTCTAGACAAAACATTTATTAACTGGGTAACATGCTCATTTATGGTCCTGGAAAAAACAATGATGTCATCTAGATAGACTAGGCACATTGCGGGTTTCAATCCTGTAAGTAATTGGTTGGCAAAACTTTGGAAGTGGCTGGTGCATTGCGCAACCCGAATGGCATTCTCAGAGATTCATATATACTAGAGGGAACTACTAACACTGTTTTGGCCTGTCCTGTGGGGCAATCGGTATATGGTGCTACCCACTCTTCATGTCAAGGGTAGTGAAGTATTTACAATTTCCTAACATGTCCAGTGTTTCATCGATACGGGGGAGAGGGTAAGTATCAGGAGTGGTTACCTTATTTACTGCTCTCATATTGATGTAAAGACAGTAGGTCTTCTCTCCATCGATTAACTTTTTGGGGCCCCCAATGACTGGGGATGACCAGGGACTGTCGGATGGTTGTATTATCCCTGCCTCTGGTTGCTGCTGGATACTTTCCTCCACAATGGGCTGGAGGTGGTACGGTATTCTATATGGTTTCTGTGCAATGGGTCTTGTGTCTCCGGTGGGAATTTCATGGTAAACAAGCTGAGTAGCTAGCAAATAATGCCTTTCCTCGAATAATCAGAAGTGCTCTTCCAAGAGGGAGTACAATTTGTTTTGGTCAGCCACAGACAGATGAGCTAACTTATCCTTAAATTTGTCTTTGAGCACAGGAGCGATATGACATATGTTACATTCCGGGAGCCGGTGTTTTTGGTTAGATTTTGGCTTCTCTTGTACAGGGTGGATATCTTCAATCTTGTGGCTGCTAGCTGTAATGGTGCCACTAGGAATCTCTACCTCCTTCGTTCCAAAATAGTCCAAACAGATGGGAATGTAAAATTACTTCTTCTGCACTTCTGCTGTTGTTAAACTGTGCTTAACATGGACCTGTAATCTGTCGAGGACATTGTTTTGACGGAAACGATCCACCAATACAGCTGTTCTCAGCAGTTCCCAGGATTTGACCTCAAGCCAGAGAAGGCGTCTCATGCCACCGCTGATTCTAACAGAGGTAGTTGTACGTAACGCCCACATTTGCATGGAAGGAACCTGTGGAAGTGGCCACGTTTCACAAATTCCTTGCGACAGAATGACATGGGAGCTGCCAAAATGGTAGGTTTCCTCGCCAAGATGGACAGTTCGCATTCTGTAATCGACTAAAGTTTGATAGTGGTGAAGGAAATCACTCCCCAAGATCACATTGAAATCTCGCCTTCATTTCCGAATTATGCCCAATGCAAAAGTGTAGTAGCTGGATCTGATTTTTAACTTAACTTGACGATACCCAGTGGGTGCGATTATCTTGTCACTCAGACCATTAATGTGGTGACGGCGTGGTTTTAACACTTGTCTATCCCCATGCCCTATGAATGACATGCTGGTGTGTGCTCCTGTGTCAATAAGTATTCTTACCTTCTTTCTTCTAATTTTACCCTTGAGGAGGATACTCGCCGTGCGGTCTAAGGGGCTGCAGTCATGGACTGTGCGGCTGGTTCCGACGGAGGTTCGAGTCCTCCCTCAGGCATGGGTGTGTATGTTTGTCCTTAGGATAATTTAGATTAAGTAGTGTGTAAACTTATGGACTGATGGCCTTAGCAGTTAAGTCCTACAATATTTCACACACATTTGAGCATTTTTGAGGATACTCGCCACCACATTTACTACACTGTGGCAGAGTGGATGCATAAATTTTACATAGGGCGTGGTCTGGCAATGTGACTTGCCCCTTGACGATTTCCCGGCTGTCTTTGGGATTGGGGTGGATTGTTGGTGAATTTCTCCCTCTGCTGGTTGTACGAGGGGCCCCCGTTTCCTGAGTTATGTGGGCAGTTTTTACTCATGTGCCCTATGATTCCACACTGAAAGCAATAAGGTGCATGGCACTGTGTGGCAGCAAGGCCTGCCTTTCAGCAGCTTTGGCATGCCTGCTCATATTTGAAAACTCGATATGCCTGTTCATCCAGGTGCACCGAACTGGCCACAAAATGTGCTACCTCCTCCTGCATCATTGCAAGTCAGGTGGCATCATGCAACCAGGATGATCATGCTATTTTGACCTCCCCTCCCACATATGGGTCGAGGATATTCAATGCGACATTTTATTGCCATTCATGGCAAGCCATTCTGGGCTTAGATTTCAGCAAGATAATATCCCGCACATGGCAAGAATTTTTACTGCTTGTCGTTGTATAAATATGTCTTTTGAATGAGTTTCCACTTGCTTGATTAACACTTCATTGTGTGCAGGATCTGAACCCAGCGTGTGAGTGCAGCAAGCCACAGGATGGATTCGGTCAGCAAATGCCTCCATGTCCTCCCCTTGCTTCTGGTAGAGGGTTGATAACTTATCCCTGTAACAGAGGGTGTCACATCGGTCCTAATACCTTTCTTTCAACCCAGCTTCTAATGTGACAAAAGAGGTGGTGTCCTTAAAGGTGTGCACTGATTGAATATAGGTATGGGTGTCACCTGATGATTTAAGGCAGAGTACATTCACCAAGAAACATCTAGCCAAGCACAAGTGCAGCCTACATCTCGGATGGTTTGCAAAAAGGACTTTATCTGTCCATTGGGTTTCCCAGAAAATGTTGGGATAAAGTTGACTGCTGGGAAACTGTTAGCCAAGGTGGCAATGTTCAGCTGAGGTACTATGCAACTGCAGGTGCTTGCAGCCATCATTTGCAGCAAAGCAGGGTGTGTTTCTGGCACACTTAAACTGACAGACTGGGTTTGAGCCAGTTTTTGGCATTCTTCCATTAATTCTGTCCTCTGTAATAGTAATTTGTTGATTTCTGCTTGGAGGGCAGCAACTGGGTCTGGTTTTCCCTTAGGTGGGAAGTTGTCTCCACCAGTGGCGGTACTATGGGTTTGAGGCATAGTTACAATGTTACGGCACCTAGTGCTCGCTGGAAAGAAAGAAAGGACCTATATTGGATGGCATGACAGCGTAGCTGACAGCATGGAGGCAGCGGTGTAGAAAAATGGAGTGACGAACTTGCAGAAGTTGCGGCAGTGGTGCGTTGGGTGACAGCAGCTGGAAATGGCGGTGGAGGTGAGGGCAGTGCTGTCGATGGTTGGGTGCTGTGTGTCAGCTAACTGGCTGGAACATGCGTCCATACCACAGTGTGGTGCAGAAGGTGGCTTCCTGCAGCATAGCATGGGCCCGGACTGCCTGGGGCACCTGGTGGTGACGTGCAGCGAGGCACCCGGCCATGCAGCTTGGCGTTCCATGCGGCAGCTGCTTGGAAAAAAAATGCCGAACGGCGGAACACTGCATGGCGATGCCATGAATGCGTGCGCTTATTATCGCATGGTGCGTCTGGCACATCAAGTGCCAAGTACTGCTGGCAGCTTCAGTAGGTACGGCTGGTTAAACTTCAAATGAGATGGGCCTAACGGTATGCCATCCTGCTCCTGACAGCAGTTGTTAATGCGTCAGGATTGACCAGAAGAGGAAAGCTGTAGGCACCCGTAAAGAAAACATATTTTTATACGCATGAAAGTTTAATGCCATAAACAGGCAGGCCTAGAGAAGCTTTCGGGTCTGAATGGGCTACCACCCAAGAGAACAGGAGAGGTGGGTGTCTAGTTGGTTTGTAAGCTGCCAGCAGAACAGTGTGAACGGCGTGTCTGCTCCCGGCAGCTGGGTGGGGTTCCACCCCCACTTGACTACCTCCAAACCTCCCTATTGTTCAGTCAGATCGTAAGGGATACAGTTCAGTAGCGTTACCTCATCAGCAACACATGGGTTTAGCTACTGATGGTTCAACACGTGAGTTTCAGGGTGGTTCTATCAGTTTTGGGCAACGTGACTGAGATGCTGCAACTTACCGCCAGGCAGAAGGCACTGACGAACATCAACTGAAAAATAAAAATCAAATTTTTATACTAGTAAACCCATTCAGTAACGGCCCCCACTGTACGGGACTATTGAGGAGATAGTAAAAAATTAGACAGAGAAAGTAAATCAATAAAACCAATAAGTTTCCTTTAAGATAGATATGAACAGATGATAGATATGAACAGAAAAGTTGGTGTGGTAATGACAGGACGGTCCATAAACACCAGTATCACCAAACATAAATGTCATTGTAAGTTGGAAAAGGTGGAGAAAACAACTTTTGTGGAGCATGCACTGTGCGAGACTGACCACGTAATAAATCTGCTGACACAGGAGTTCACACCGTGGAGAAAAACTGTCATGCCCACATGTTCAAGGAGGCCATATAAATCCACATACGTGATAACAGCTTCAACTAGAATACATAGAGCCTGTAGCTAGTGTATCCTGGATTCCCACACTATAGTGAACCACGTTTGTGGGATCAGGGGGAGACCCACAATGCTAATGACCTGGGAAAAGCCCTGAGATACTGGCATGACAGGTAAATATAATGTATGGCCATGAACTCACCTCGAATCCAATGACAACGAGGACTTGAGTTAGTGAAATATCAGGAAAATCATGTAACACACACCAACCAGAGAACTCGAGACAGAAGGCAACAGGCAATTAGTCGACAAATGGCCTATGAAAGCCTCAAGACATTACCTTTAAGACAGTCCTCAAATTTACAGAAACATTTAATAACTTTATTCTGTCAGTAGCAAATAATTTAAGATTCAATGCTTTCTTAGCAGACAGCCTCGCATTCCACTGAATAGACGTACAAAACAAGTTTGATCAAATCCAGCTTTATTCTAATGTATAAAAGAAGCTTACAGTGTTATCAACTCCCTTATCAATAAATGTTCAAGTGGTTTTGAGGAAATCTGTAGTAAAATAATGAAATGTTTGTTCACATGAACTTAGTAATATATTGAGTGACTTATGGATGAACCTTTTTACAGTAGTACATTCCCAGAGCCACTTAAATATGCTGTTGACAAACTACTTCACAACAAAAGGAGACAAAACATTGTAAGTAATTACCAAACCATTTCATTACCACCAATATTTTCACAACGTCAGGTCTGATCACTTTTATGAACACCTTTGCAGTTTTATTCCATCGTTGAACACAATCTCGTTGTTCTTCCCCCAATAACCTTGATACCGTAATCACTGTCTTGTTATTCCACTGAGTAGTCTAAAAATTATTTTGTCGTCTGCACTAAGAGTATCAAAAAGTTACCTCATTTTTCACTTTTCTTTGAAACAATGTGGTATTTTTTTCATTTATTTTTTTTCTAACTGTTCCAGAGTAAAAGATACCTTCCTCCAGAAGATAGGTCTACCCGATAATTTGGGTAGAAGTGAATAAATTATCAGCATACACTTTATAATTTTCCCTATTTGGTATCCTTCAACATAATTGACACAGATGCTCCCAAAACAATCATTCATTTCAGGTCTGAAAGATATTGCTTTCCCTTGGTAGACAGTGAAATTGTAAATCAGTCCACTCTCATCTCCCAGAAGGTATCATTTTACCCTCAGTGGAAGTGACTTACCTTTTATGTATTGCTTTGTGCTCAAAGATCCTCTAAAAAATTCTGTTCAAGATGAAGATAATGGTATCTTGACTTAACACAACCAGTGACAGGTCTAACCTCCCATAGTCTATCATTAGTACTGTCTGGTTTGTCAATTGCTAAATGTAGATTACTGTGCAAATTTCCAAGTCAGTTAGATGACGTCTGGTCAGCAAATAATGAAATGATACAATGAAGTGGATTCCAAAATAGTCTCAGCCTAGGGAAGTTTAGAGCACCCATCACAATGTGCATTTCAATGAGCATCCAAATTTCTATGGGATCAACTAAAATACCACTGCCCATGTTTCTAACACAGTAGTTGTTTGTGTGAAATGCAGTAGTTTCACCAATAAAGTCTTGAACAGACCTAAAATATTCATGTGGTGTGTAAATAACTTCTCTATTGTGTTGATATGATGTTCCAAGCCAGACATTGTTGTGAGGGTTTCCAAAGTATTTTACTTTCCAGTACACACACACACACACACACACACACACACACACACACACACACACATGCACCCATGCAGTTCCTCATTAGAACTATCACTTAGAGCACTTTCTTCCATCTCTGTGCAGTTCTAGTAACTGTGATATCAATAGCACCAAAAATTGAACAGCACTCATCTCGTGGCCGTGTGGTAGCGTTCTCGCTTCCCACACCCGGGTTCCCTGGTTCGATTCCCGGTGGGGTCAGGGATTTGCTCTGCCTCGTGATGGCTGGGTGTTGTGTGCTGTCCTTAGGTTAGTTAGGTTTAAGTAGTTCTAAGTTCTAGGGGACTGATGACCATAGATGTTAAGTCCCATAGTGCTCAGAGCCATTTGAATCATTTTTTGAAAAATTGAACAAACAAAATATCTTATTCCAGAATGAGATTTTCACTTTGCAGTGGAGTGTGCACTGATATGAAACTTCCTGGCAGATTAAAACTGTGTGCCGGACCGAGACTCGAACTCGGGACCTTTGCCTTTCGCAGGCTAGTGCTCTACCAACTGAGCTACCCAAGCACAACTCACGCCCCGTCCTCACAGCTTTACTTCTGCCAGTACCTCGCCTCCTACCTTCCAAACTTTACAGAAGCTCTTCTGCGAACCTTGCATTACTAGCACTCCTGAAAGAAAGGGTATTACGGAGACATGGATTAGTCACAGCCTGGGGGATGTTTGCAGAATGAGATTTTCACTCTGCAGTGGATTGTGCGCTGATATGAAACTTCCTGGCAGATTAAAACTGTGTGCTGGACCGAGACTCAAACTCAGGACCTTTCCTTTCATGGGCAAGCCATGTCTCCGCAATATCCTTTCTTTCAGGAGTGCTAGTTCTACAAGGTTCGCAGGAGAGCTTCTGTAAAGTTTGGAAGGTAGGAGACGAGGTACTGGCAGAAGTAAAACTGTGAGGACAGGGTGTGAGTCATGCTTGGGTAGCTCAGTCGGTAGAGCACTTGCCTGCGAAAGTCAAAGGTCCCAAGTTCGAGTCTCGGTCCGGCACGCAGTTTTAATCTGGCAGGAAGTTTCAACATATCTCATTGTATCATATTGGTTTTCCTCATCTTCTTCTCCATTAGAGCTAGAGTATGGGTCAGATACATCACCATTTAGCAATTGATGCAGCAGATTGCTAAGCTCAGCCTCTGATAATGGCGTGTACTAGTCAACATGTCTTCTTCAGCCTGGATGCATTGAACAACATACAAACCAATCATAAATATATAATGTAGTCAGTTTCCACAATACTTGAAAGTGACAATTGAATCAACAGTAAAATCTTTGATAGTATCTACTTAGAAACATGACATGACCTTCATTTCCATTCCATAGTTAAAGAGAAATTACTCGATAAATGCATGATATTATTAATACAGACTAAATCTCAGGAAACATTCATCACAAATAATGTTTTATATTACGTGGATTTATCTCACACTGTGTAGAACACACACTCACAGATTGTAACTATTGAAACCTTCAGTGCTGCATTCAATACATAAAGTTTGATATCAACATAAATAATCTTATAGGGGTGGTTTGGCATAATTTTTCTAGTAACTATGCATAACTGTTTCAACCCTGTTTAGGAATAGAAATATTGCCAATAAATACTAAACACACTTCAGTATAAAATAAAAATTACAATATTATCAAGCTGAGCTGTGTTGCTGTTCACCATCTTGATTTCTGCTGTTGTTTTTGGGACAGACACTTGATGGCAGATTATGTTACACACAGCTTGTCAAAGCTAAGTGGTACTATGTCCAGAACACCAATGCTAAACTGTCTCATGAGTGTTGCATGAAGAAATAACAGTGCATTAAGTGACATATTTTATTTTGTACATCAGGGCTGAAAGGGCTAGGCATGTTAAGTATGGACCATAGCTGGAAACAACCCTCTTTTTAGCTGCAACATGTTAGTTTCTCCAACATACAAAGCAACATGGCCATGTCAGGAGAATCCTCAAAACTGGAGGTAATATGGAGCTTTACCAACAGTCACCTTACAGCTTCATTTCAGAGCTATTTTTTAACTTGTGGAATAATTATATTTGACTAACACCTATTTTGATAGGGATATAAACTACATCAAATCTCATTACACAGACCCCAACACTATTTTTGATTTGGCACTCATGTTACTAATATTTTATAATGTATTCAGACTAAAGAACAAGACAGTATTAAGTTTCGATTTATAACTACAATGTTTGGCCCTACACCCAAGGAAATATTAACAGAGTTAAAAGACATAACAGATATGAATCTGATGACTGAACAATGTGGCATCAAAACCAGAGTGTAGCACAGGTGTCTGCACTGCTGTAGCTGAGAATTGTTAGTACCACACATCAGTACAGTCTGCATTCAGGCACACCAGATCTAAAGTAAACCTGTCCCATTATTCCGTGAATCTGCTTTCGTGGTTCTGGATTATGAATAATGTGTGAATTTCTGCATAATCCACTAACAAGTGTTTTGTCATTTGGGAATAGCATTCTAGATGCCACTTATACTTTGCTGAGCAACACCTTCATTCTCCATTTGAATGTATAGCATGCAGAAAAATATCTGTTTCCACTACCACATGAACCCTGTGTAACATAACAATTACAATTTTTTGTGTAGACCTGTAGAGAGCTCATCCATTGGAGATGTGGAATATGTCATAAACTACAGTCTTTGAAGAAACTTCTACCATCTTTGATGCTCATAACATCTTTATTCATCCACATGATGTGAGGGCAGGTGTGCTCCCTCTGAAGTTAGTTAGTCCGCTGCTGACTTCCATGTTGTACAAATGTGTTTCTGTTGCACTCGTGATATTAATAAAGCTCATATAACTGTATCCTGCAGTATTAGGATTTCATTCAATGCACTTCCCTCATGGAAGAACTACAATGGAGACCCCAAAAAGTGCAGCTAATTTTGTCTCCACTTTAGAATTTTGTTCCACAGTACTGTACTGATAGTACTGCAGTAAGTGGGTATGCAAATTGAAGAAGGACAAGGGTGGAAATATCATAAGAAACAAGGTTAGACTTGTGACTAAAGGATGTACACAGACAAAAGGATTTGACTGCGAGGAAACATACACACCAACGGCTTAACTTACAACAGCTAGAATAATGCTAGTTATTGCAATCCAACAAGGATTGGTTCTGTGACAATTTGATATTACCAATGCTTTTCTTCATGGATTTCTCAAGAAGGAAATATACATGCTTATTCCTGAGGAAGTGGCTATTCCCTGAAGAATGGAAAGATGGGAATGGTTTGGTTTACAGGTTACAGAGGTCTTTATATGGCCTAAACATGCACCATTAGCATGGAATAATTATATTCACACATTTCTTATCTCTATAAAGATTCAATCAGTCAGAAGCAGATAAATGTCTTTACTATATGATGTTAGAGGAAATTGTCATTTACATTATCCCCTATGTTGTTGACATTTTGAGGGCAGGAAACAATAGAGAGGAAATGGACAGAGTGAAATTTAAGTTTACAATAAAGGAACTAGTAGAGCCACAATCGTGCTTGTGAATCGAGATGCCAAGGAACGAAGAAGAAATGTACCTGAGCCAAACATCATATTTGAAGAGTTTGCTACAATTCAACATGCAAGATTGTAATCTGGTCAAGACACCTACGGAAGTTAAACTGGAAATCAAGGAAGGAAAAAGGCTTGATACACCATGCAGAGGGGTGACGGGATGCTTGATGTATACTATGACAGCAACGAGGCCTGATTTGTGTGCTACATTCAACTTCTTAAGCAGATACCAAAACAATCAATCGAAAGAACTCTGGGAATGGTTGAAAAGAGTTTTGAGATATATTAAAGGAGCCATCTATATGAAACAACATTATCAACAAGGGAATTAAAAAGCTCTTCAGGCCTATGTTGATGTACACTGGAACAATAAGGAAGATGAATGATCTACCTCCAGTTATCTGTTACAGTTTTTTGAAATATTGTCTCTTGGGTGACAAAGAGACAGACTAGTGTTACTTTGTCTTCTACAGAGGCAGAATATGTAGCTCTGGTGACAGCTGCTGCCAAGTTACTTTGACTGAAATACTTGCTGGACAGCATTCAAATTCCAGTTCAACTACCAGTTCGCACATTCAAAGATAATCAGTCCTGTATACAGTCATGAAGAAATAGGAACATCATCGGATGAGGCACATCAACATTAAATATAATTTTATGTGCCAACTTCACCACCACAAAATAATCACTGTCAAGCATATACGTTCAAAAGACCAGATTGAAAACATCTTTACCAAAGGCTTACCAGGTCCTAGATTCATCACTTTGAGAAGCTTGTTGAGTTTATCTTAATTTTTGTTAACGTTAAATGTAAAATCATTGAAGTGAGGAGTGGTGTTGAGAGTGCAATTTCAATGAATGTATCTGTGATTTACGTAAAATATCTTCAAACTTAAAAAGCTTTGCTGTTGTTGTTATTTTGTTGTTAGTTGTCTTCAGCTAATTTTCAATTTAATAAGAACATCTAATAATAGTCGCTAACATTTTGCGAGTATTGTTTAATGGTGACTGACTGAAAAGTTATCTGAATAACAAAAAAGTGAAATCAACACAAACGAAAAACACCCGATATTTTTGAAGCATTTAACCATTTTTTTCGAATATTATCGCTGTTGTTTCATCCATTGTCATATTTGGTAAAGCACTTTTTTTATTTTTCGAGCATTTTCATTATTGACATCAAACGTTTGCTTATTTTTACGACGTTTCTTAATTCCTCTATTATTTATCCATTACATTCATCTTTCAATTTACCTAATGCATTTTTATGTAGTTGAGGAATATAAATATTATCTTTTGGGTAAGCAGTTGTTTCAAATTTATCAAACATTGTATTCATATCTTCATAAAAATCTTGCATTTGTATATTATAAATGTAATAGTCAATATCTTGATTTTAGATTTATTCATGTTAATTGCAAAATGATTCTCATTAAATTGTTGTATATAGTAAAATATTCAGTCCTAAGAATAGCAAAATGGATAAGTGGAAATTATTCAGATCTTATCAGAAAGACAGTTTAGAAACTGCTGCTGAGCGAGAGGACTGTGAAATATTTGTCTGATATGCTTGAAGCTGCTATGCAAAGCTTGTTCTGCTAACAAGGAGTTTACCCTGGAGCACCATGAGATTTGTAGAAAGCACGACCGCCTGACCCTTGTACGGCACTGGCACTAGCACAAGGGGAACACTTACAGAAGACATTGGGCAATATCACATGCTAGCAGCAAGACATGATGTGTTAGATTCATTACGCTAATGAATGAAACAGCCTTCATGGAACATTCCAGAAGAGTGGTGTCAAGTGCAACCACCCCTTATAAACAGGTGACCCACTAACTGGAGGAGGAGCGCATTTGGGTACACGTCAGGGACACTACCTCTGTGTTGGTCAGTATCAGGAGCAGCAGTTGTCATAATCCATAGAAGAAAGTACTTAGTAAAACTCCACTCACCTCTCCACAGCAGTCAGGATGTTAACGTCACATACTTATGATACTGGAACATAGTAATGTTATATAGTTATGGAATGTGCCAAGGGGGTACTTCCAGGAAAAGTAACTACTTGTCTATGAGTAAATGACTTGCATCTGCTAAATGATCAGATTACTACAGAGTCCCACACTCTAAACTAGTCAATAGTTTACTTTTCAGCTGAGGTAGGGGCTAAAAATGGCGGCCCACAAGCAGTGCCTCATCAGAATCACCAACTGACGTAAGATCCCCTGTCTTTTGCTGCGAGTGTTGCTCTTACCCCCTCTCAGGACAAGATGAGATGCAAAAATTTTGGTGTCAGATGTGTGGAGACTGGTTAATTGACCAATAATATAGGCAATTCAGAATGGAGGAATAGGTACAACAGGAGTGCCGCAACACTCCATCACAGTATCGATAGCGATGTCGTTGAGCATCCCTGAACCACAGGGGTGTCGCAGCATGCCAGCGCAGCTGTGAGAGGGCACCAAAATGCGCTGCTGCTTTGGTATCGCTTCACACCAGCATGATCACATGACTGTGAGCAGGTGGCTAGCCACAGCAGAGAGCACACATCGCGCCAGCAACGTGATCACCGAGTCCATCCCACCAACCACAATCGACAAGGTTAGTGACAGTGGAAGACATTGCTTATCCCAGTAGCACAACTGGCAGGGAAGTGACAGATGAAAATTATCTTGATAGTGCTTCAGCAACTGAGAGGGGTCATGAGTGAAGCAGCTAAATTAGTTCTGAGAAAATTTGATGGAGATAGGGACCAATTATCTGAATTTATAGACAACTGTGATAATGCCTATATTTTAATAGAACCTAATGCTAGGACAGTATTCTCAAAATATATCATTGGACAGATAACTGGGTCTGCCAGCAGTAAACTCTTAGTAAGAGATCACACAGAAACTTGGTCCAAAGTGAGGGCTGTGTTATTAGAGAATTATGAGAATAAACTTTCTATCTATTTCTTTGCACATCAAATGTTTAACAGTCGGCAACGGAAAGAGGAAAGCGTGGTTCAGTAGAGTTCTCACGTGGACACAATATAATTCCATTTCAGGAAGACAGCACAACGAGTATTGAAGGACGAGGAATGGTAGGCAGTAACAATGTAATTGGGAAACTAGGCAAGGCAGTCCTTGTTCAAGGATTTTATGATGACAAGAAAAAGACGGTAATAAGGCTCAAGGGAAAAAGTTGACTGTATGGGAGGCCACTGATTTAGCGGCATCAGAGGAATGCACTATTCTGTCTGACAAGAAGAAGCACCAGGTGGTAGGCATGCCCTGGCTAGAATGAAAAGTAGCTGCTAAACGTCTCAACTGCGGCAGGACTGGGCATATAGCGTGAGATTGTAGACAGAAGCATACTGTTCATAAGGCAGATACAGTAAAAGAAGCTCCACAAAGACCTGACCATGGTAGGCTGCCAGTTAAAGAGATAGATGTTTAAGAATTCAAGTGAAATGAGTCATGATCCCATTGTCCTGCACTGGCACGACATTCACAGTGTAATGTAATGGGGCACTCCGCACTGTGCCTCAAGGCAAAGCCTGTGGAATCCTTCATGTGTCACCAGTTCAGACATTTTGCCTGGGAATGAGAGGAGGGTAAGTGGGCAAATATACGTGGAAGGAACAAGCCAGAAACGCAAAACAGGCATAATGCAGCAGTCTCATTATGCTGCATCAGGGATAGTACGAACCACTGACTGCACCGGAAAGATTGATTATGTGTGTTTGCAAAGTAGGGATGTAAATGGAACAGAAACAAAGCTATTAATTGATAGCCATGCTCATGTGAATCTCATAAAGGCGAAGGTCTTGGAAGAGCATGTACAATGGGACACCAGAATGGCAGTACCTATAAAAAGTGTTCTGAACAAACAAATCCGAACAGAAGGGCAAGTATCTATACGGCTCCAGACCAAGACAGGGGCCAAATGGATCCCTCAATTCCAAGCAGTAGGCGCTCAGATCGATTTACTGTTTGACGGACTGTTGGGGCCAGAATTTCTGGAAAAAGAACAAGATCATACTAAAACATGCACACTGCAAAATGTGGATACATGGAGAACGAATCGCATTAAGGGAAGCCAGGGAAGATGTGAATATAGGTCAAATTACAGTGCAAACTAACAGGAACCAGGGGGCCAAACAACCAAAGTCTTCAGAAGTAATGGTTCAAATGGCTCTGAGCACTATGGGACTTAACATCTATGGTCATCAGTCCCCTAGAACTTAGAACTACTTAAACCTAACTAACCTAAGGACAGCACACAACACCCAGCCATCACGAGGCAGAGAAAATCCCTGACCCCGCCGGGAATCGAACCCGGGAACCCGGGCGTGGGAAGCGAGAACGCTACCGCACGACCACGAGATGCGGGCTTCAGAAGTAATGAAAACAAGTTGTAATGAAAGTATGGCAATGTCTTTCAAAGGAAAGGCAAGTCACAGGAGACACACAGAACCCTAAGCAGTAGCAATGCAGCTGGCAACAGGTCACGCCGCACCACGAGTCTTAGTTAAGGGCAAGCGTGTGAGTGCCGTAACTGAACAAACACAGAAGTTACTATCACTTGCCATCTTGTGTGAGCTGAGAACACTGAGCTGCCAATGGGCTATGTGCTCCGGAAGCAACGAGAAATTATCCAAACAGGAACTGAGCACTAATGGCCCTGGAATAACCGGAATTAACCCGAAATATTAGTAGTCATCGAAGCATGGGAAGAAAATATTCTGAAGTGCGGGTGACACACCATCTAGGCTCAGTGGTAATAATTTCATGACAAGAAATCAGACCAGTGGTCTACATACTGGAAGCACCAGTAACAGTCAAGGACAGGATGTGTATCACAAGTGTAACGAACACCATAGAACAGGATGTATGGTTTCCCACACCTGAAGTGTTTGCAGAGAAGGTTCCATCTCTGATCAGCTATAAAGTCGGACAAACCGTGCCCGCACGGAAAGAGGAAGTAAAATCATGGCAGAATTTGCTAAAAGAAAATGTGTGCACCATGGATTTGAATAGCAGAGGATCAGGGGCAACAGAAGAGTTACGTGCTGCTTATAACGATGTATTCCACTTAAAAGGAGACATGCTCATGTACATCACACTGGTAACACACAAGATCCCATTAATTCCAGAAGTGGAAGGAACCATAATAGAGGGGATATTAGCCAAGGACATAATATCGGCGAGCATCAGTGGTTGGAATTTTGCTCTCATCGTTTTACCAAAAAAACCACATGTGGGCAGCAAACAGAATTGTGGGTAGTGGCAGGTCACAGGACACTAAATGATATATCAAGATTTATGGTATATCCATTGCCCAGAATAGATGAGGTACTCAGCAGCATAGGAAAGGTGAAGTACTTCTCCATGTTAGACCTTGCCAAAGGATACATCAAGTACTGATCAACAATAAAGACCGGGAGAAGACTGTGTTCAGTACACCATCAGGCCACTATGAACATGATGGTGATGGGCTTGAAGACGGCTCCATCTATGTTTCAGTGACTGATGAACACAGTGGTGACAGATGTACAAGGAAACAAGGTACACTATGTGATCAAAAGTATCCGGACACCCCCAGAAACAACCATTTTTCATATTAGGTGCATTATGCTGCCACCTACTGCCAGGTACTCCATATCAGCGACCTCAGTAGTCATTAGACATCGTGAGACAGCAAAATGGGGTGCTCCGCAGAACTCATGGACTTCGAACATGGTCAGATGATTAGTTGTCACTTATGTCATACATCTGTATGCAAGATTTCCACACTCTTAAACATCCCTAGATCCACTGTTTCTGATGTGATAGCGAAGTGGAAACGTGAAGGGACATGTACAACACAAAAGTGTACAGCCTGACCTTGTCTGTTGACTGACAGAGACTGCTGATAGTTGAAGAGGATTGTAATGTATAATAGGCAGACATCTATCCAGACCATCACATAGGAATTCCAAACTGCATCAGGATCCACTGCAAGTACTATGACAGTTAGACCGGAGGTGAGAAAACTTGGATTTCATGGTTGAGTGGCTGCTCATAAGCCACACATCACACTGGTAGATGTCAAACGACACCTAGCTTGGTGTAAGGAGTGAAAACATTGGACAATTTAATGGTGGGAAAACGTTGTGTGGAATGACAAATCATGGTACACAATGTGGCGATCCAATGGCAGGGTGTGGGTATGGCGAATGCCCGGCAAGCGTCATCTGCCAGAGTGTCTAGTTCCAACAGTAAAGTTTGGAGGTGGTGGTGTTATGGTGTGGTCATGTTTTTCATAAAGGAGGATTGCACCCTTTGTTGTTTTGCATGGCACTATGACAGCACAGGCCTACACTGATGTTTTAAGCACCTTCTTGCTTCCCACTGTTGAGGAGCAATTCGAGGATGGTGATTGCATCTTTCAACATGATCGAGCATTTGTTCATAATGCACAGCCTGTGGAGTGGTTACATGACAATAATACCCCTGTAATGGACTAGCCTAAACAGAGGCCTGACCTGAATCCAATAGAACACCTTTTGGATGTTTTGGCACCGACTTCTTTCCAGGTCTCACTGACCGACATCAATACCTCTCCTTAGTGCAGCACTCTATGAAGAATGGGCTGCCATTCCCCAAGAAACCTTCCAGTACCTGATTGAAAGTAATCGGAATCGCCAAATGAGGTAAGTTACTCTGTCTTGCGCAGTGAGTGTCGGTCTTACTCCCTCTCATTACATGACAAAATATTGTTCTCCCTGTGAAATTCAGTTTTCTTAAAAGTTCTTCACACTTTTGCATCAGTAATTAATTTTATATCCATCCTGTTTCTAATATTTTCAATGAATTTCCAGATACTGAGTTATTCATAAAGACGAAAAAATTGTTATCGTTTTTAGTATCATTTGCTGCTTTATTTTTCTTTTCTGTATTGAGGTATACCGCCTCTGATATCTTTTTCAAACCATTAGTATCATGTCATAATCAGCTAACAATTGTAATTAACTTTTGTCATTTTAAACTCGATTTCCAACCTAAACCTAACACTGTAAAACATCAAGATGGGTTTAAATCATAAGTTTTATAAAAAAACTTCCATAAAATTTTCAAAACTCTTTAGACAAAAACAAAACAATAGTTTTAGTATATATATCATGATATTCAGCAAGATTTTTTTGTATTAAATTTTTACCAAACTAATTCTGCAAATTCGTAATCTTCATCAGTAATGACACATTCATTTAACTTATAATGGAATGTTTGTTTTTTTGGAAGAAGTCTTTCTTTAAATTTTTTGAACTATCCATACAGTCATGAGTATAAACACCATTTTAATTACGAAATTTAGTAGATCTTTTGTAAAGGTTTTCTAACTTTTGTCGTCTGATCCTTTCTTAAATTTGATGATAATTTATCAGTTGAAGAAGCCTGAAATTTAAATATAAGAACAACCTCAATTTCAAATTTGCTCTTTTTTTTTATCAAAAGTAATGTATCTATCTTCACTGTTATGTATCAAATCTACTTCTTTTTCCTCACAACTGAGTTCCTTTATGGACAAATCAGTATCATATCCCAAGAAGTTATGTAAATAAGCTGGTGCAAAACATGGATGTTTCAGTTGTTAATTACAATTATTAGATAACAGCTTTATGTACTTTCCAATTAAATGATGATGAGGATGTACTTTTTGCTTTATTGTGAATAGTGACTTCCACATAATGAACATATTTTTTTAATTTTTTATGCTAACGATTTCATATCTTCAATTTCAGAATATGAACTTCCAATTTCTTCAACTTCTTTTTACTTACATTCAATGAATTTTTATGACAATTTGGCCCTCTCTATGCACTCATATTATATCAATTCATATGTTTAATGTAATAACAGAAACCTCTTTGTTCACGTTTTTGATATTTGACCCTATATGACTTTCCTAGATCAGGCTTACAGTTATCCATTTTCAAAAAGTAAACTTCCAAAATCAGAAACTTTCATTGTATATTGATAATTTTTAAAACTTATATATGACTTCTTCTCTGGTAATTCCACTTTTAGAGGTATATTTACTAAACAGTTTGAAATATGGCTATCTAAATTTTCTTTATTGTTAAAATGTAATGAACACATATTACAAATAAATTTCATTTCTTTATGTTTTAAGATATGATCGATAATGAGTTCAACATTTTTATATTTTGTAACTGCCTCTACATTTTTACCTACAGGATATAATACTGGTTATATTGGCAACAAAAAATATTTTTGATCATAATTTTGAACATTAACAGAAGCCTTTTTATATTTTTCTGGTAATTCCATGTAAGATGAACCTCTTAATTCAATATATTTATTAATCGCTAGCTGTAATCCAATAACATGATCCAGACTCCTTGAGTTTGAAATTCAGACATTCATCATGTAAATTCTTTTTTCCAGTTTCATAACATTTAATCAGATCTCTTTCATTCATTGTTCTATAATTATGTGTAGCAATTTAATATCCATTGTCTCTTCAGAATCTCATTATTTCATCATATAATCACAAAAATTACAAAATTGACTTTCGAACCATTATGTAATTTTAAATTTGCCATCACTGTTTCCATAATTTCTCATTTTGATACATTAAAAAAATTTGGACCAAGCAAGTTTTGCTTGTTCTCTAAATTTGTAATATATAACCTGTTTCCAAATGCTTTATTAACTAGATGTTAATTAACTGTTTCTTTATTTTGTGTTTCTCTAATAAATTAGCAGAAAATGGAAATATTTCTTTCAAATGTTTATTTTCAACATTCTTAACAAATTATCATCATTTCAAGTTCAAAATCAGGCAAAATGTTTTGACATAATTAACTTCATATTAAGATGTTTAATAATAAACGCAATTAAAATTTTTTTGCTGAAATTACTGTACCTAGTAAATTAACAATTTTACAATAATCATGAACATTAATGATATTCATCTGTCACAATTTTGTCTCCGTTTATAAGAAAAATAAGTTTAATAAAGTACATGAAAATTAATTACGACAGAAAATTAAGTTAAAATGTATAAATTAGGGCAAAGTTAGAAACATTTAAAAAATACTAAATAAAAAGAATTAAGAAATTATTAAAACTTAAAAGAATATATGATAAATTCAGAGAGTTCAAATTGAAGAAAAATTTAACTGTGTTCAAGATAGTTGCAGTTTATTTGAGGTTAAGAAAATGAACTGAGTTAAAGATAAAGACAGATTTTTAGTCGGGTTCAAGAATTTTTTTACCGACAGAATTTTTGTTTGCGACAAATTATTGTGTACATTTTTTACATCTGCCTCAATTTTTATCTTCAGATAACATTTTGATAAAAACAACTTCAATTTTTAATTATTTTACAATTAATACATTTTACATCCAGTTTGTTTTCATCATTGTCATTGTAATACAACAACAGTAATATTTTCAAATATATCTTCGAATGTTCATCACTTGAATTTCGTTTTAAATTATTCTTATAAATATATGTAGAAATGCTTTCTCTCATACACAAACAATAAACACATGAAAAAGAGATGAAAATGCACTATAAAAGAGTAAATATATTCATAAAAATGGTTAAAATGCACTAAAACAATGGCGATTGTTATTCGTTCATGCCGATTTCACGTTTTTTGTTACCAAAATCTGAAATTTGTCAAATTCGTGTTATTTGATGAATTTTTAGATCTTTTTCGTGAAATTTACCTGAAATTTGGTGAGGTTTTCAAAATTTGTGATGAAAAAGCCAAAATAGACCAGAAACCCCAAACGTATCTACTGACAAACTTTCACAAATGTTTACTAAATGTTTTGGAAGTCATTTTTCTTATAAACATAGCTTTCTACTACAGCATCTTTCCCCCCAGATTTCATTAATCCTTTTCTCTGTACTAATACTGTTTTCTTTGTGGCACGGAGGGGATTGGGGGGGGGGGGGGAGGGGGGGGGATGGGACAAGGGTGTCATCTCACAGCACAGAACTGCTGTGCACCTGGTGGCAGGATACACCTTGGCAGTTATGATTTCAGGAAGCTCCTTTTCCAGCACTGCTCGACAAGTATGAAGGAAAGTAGCCACATCAATGTGCATAAGTAGCTGCCATGTTGGGGTTGCGGGTTCAATTCCTTGTACTAGCAAGAATTTCTCCTCAGTAGGGGAACTGTTATGGGGTGTACTCTGCCTTGTGATGCCAATTCCTCAATGGGAATTTAGGACTATAAGGTCTGGAAAGTCAGAAAACCAGCAGGGAGAGCAGTTCTGCTGAATGCATGATTGTCTGTACTGCATCCACATGACACTGCATTACAAAGACTGTTACAAAAGCTGGTCAATTTCCATTGGCTCCCAGAGCTTGGATGATGAGCTGTTTTTTATCATGCTCTTGGCATCCAGCAAAAAAGTATTTGATAGTTTAGTAATTCGGATTAAGAGAGTCAGAGTAACAACAAGGGCTGATAATATTATAAAGTGAATGATTTTGTTCATTAATATGAAATCAATCTATACATTTTGGCAGTGTTAACTACATATGTCCTGAATTACCTAACATAATTGTAGTAATTCAAATACAAGAGTACAGTGGCAGATCATGTACATCCCTACTCTCACCACAGAAAATATTAGCAAGAACTAACAACAGCACGGTTCATATGACAACTGAAATAGTGCATAAAACACATTTTCTTAATACAAGGTATGACAATACAACTGTTAAAGAAAATGCTGCACAGTTTCTCATCAGGAACCCCACTCTATTCATTAGAAGAATTCCAAGAAATGCCAAATAGAACATAACCACATCAAACTATTTACATAAAATTCTGCATTAAAAAGAATTAATATTTCAAGCATTTAGATGAAATCATACCTATTCCAAATGACTAATCTGTAATCTGAATAGTTGGAAAAAAGTATCAGTTATCACATTACTGTCTTCTTTAATGTTCTGAGAGTAACAACAAAGGCATATAACAGAACATACTGTAAGTTTCCATTCACTAAATTGAGTTGGAAACCTGAAGGAACCTACTGTTCTTCTCCTACTGCGCCCATATGTTCAGAGAGAATAATACACAGGGAACAAAATTTGATTAAGTAGAGTTTGGGCAGAAGTATAGTTCATCCAGGTGTTCCTTTTGTAAGACAAGCAGCAAGAGTACTTCATTTAAATCTTACTCTGGCATGCACAGTGACAGGGTTACATGTTACGAGTGTTGTGTCTAGAAATCCTGCATACTCTGTTCGGTAGACAAACAATCAAACAACTCATATTAATGAGTGTTATTTACAACAAGACAAGCACAAATACTTAACTTTGATCCGAGAATTCTTGTAGTGACTGCTGATCTCTAACTGTGCTACACAGAGTTTGCTGACGAAGAGGCTACAATGCGATGGCTAACAAAGTGGCTAATGTTGAAGCTGCTATCAATGTAGTTGCCATCAGTCGGGTGCAGCACTTATGTTGTCTTCACCTAGGGGCCGCTGCTGTCACATTGTCGTCCTGGATGGAGGTCAGTCAGCATGCGATTGGCTGACCTCTTCTCACAGCCTTCTCTTCTCTGTCGTTTCTGACTGGCATGCCATCACTGTCTTTATGCCACAACAATGAACATCTTCTCTAAATGTAGAATGACTTATTTTCATCTCACCTAGTGCACATATAACAGTGAATCTCAGTTATAACAGTGAATCACAGTGCCATGCAGATAATGAACTGTACCAATTATGCAGTGAGATGCACAACAGAGCTGGATACGTTACTGGTAACAATGCTGTGACTAATTGAGTAGTATGGAATTGTAAACAGTTCCTCTTACTCCACAGAAATATACAAGACATTATAGTACACATACAAACTGTTGCTTCTCTTTGTCTGGGAAAGCGTATAGTGACACAGACACATTGACATAATATAACTAATTACTTGCATAATCAAATTAACAATCACTAAGAGAGATGCTCAAAATTGCTCTGTATTATCTTATTAATCACTTTGCAGGATTACTAATGTCTGAAAGACTATAAACTAAAGTGACTTTGCGGGGCCCTCAGCTACCCACAGCAAAGCAAGATGAGGAAAGTCTCACAGCATCAGAATTTCTAGTAATCAACGCTGCATTCATCACTATCTCTGAAAAAAATGGTCATTTGAAAATAGCTAACATATTATTCATTGAGTATAACACAATACTGAACTCATATTCAGCAGAGGGGACGAAATCTAAGACCAGCCTTCACAGTTCATGGTAACATGTTTTTCCACTCAGCAGTCTGCAGGGTACAGTGTCAAATGTGGGATATGGTACACAGTATCATTACAATTCTCTTCTGAAAGTTATGTGTGTTAATTATACACAGAGTTACCAGTTGTTCCTCGTAGCTTTACAAGGATTCACTAATGTTGGTAAATTCTGTGTAGCATTTCTTACACATTACTGATTGTATGTGTGTGTGTGTGTGTGTGTGTGTGTGTGTGTGTGTGTGTGTGTGTGTGTCAGTGTGTGATTTGCAGGGGAGAGGGGTTGGGGGGGATTTCCCCCCCACCCCCCACCCCCTCTGCATCAGACCATCCCCTCCTCTGGTTTTAGTTTATGCATCCCAACCTGGGATGTTTATTTCCCACGCACTGTAGTAAAACTTTACATATAATTTAAATTTGTGGAGCCGAACACTGAAAGTTTTTAATAAGTCTTACTATTAATATGTTTCAGTTTTCTATCAACAGAATAAGTACAGCTTTTCACAAATATGCCCCTACTTTTTGAATTCCCCTTGTATACCTGTATGTAGATGATTTTGTATACAAGCTTTATCTATAATGTACTTTTAAAGATATAACTAGGGATGGCTTTTCTGATAGTGCATACGTGTGAATAGTGAGTTTCAGCATTAACATATGTTTATAAATAGCTGTTGAACCATGCGTAATGCCACAGTCCAAGCTAGTAACATATATAATTCTACTAACCCCCTAAGACATCCCCCCCCCTCCCCCCCCCCCCCACCCCCCACCCTGGTAAAAGCACATCGCACACTGGTGTGTGTGTGTCTGGGGAGGGTGGGCTGTTCATTGTATATTATGATATCTTCTCACAGAAAAGAATTAGCAATCTTAACAGTATGATGAACTCACCTTTCTTTTACCATTGCTTATGAGACGCTGTGAAGAAAATGTATATCATACACAGTTCTCTTTTAAATTTTACAAGGGAATGACGGGTAACAAGAAGTGAAGAAGATATGAGTAGCTGAAGGAATGTTATTTTGATTGCAATGTAAACCTTAATCAGCTTCCTGACAAAGAAGCCATAGAGAAATTTCAGAAGCACATGTTGAACAACTATATATCACATAATTATATTTAAGAGTTACAATTTGAAATGTTGAGTGTTCTGATTATAGCAAACACCAATACTCCAGCCAGTGATTCAATAATCATTACTCAATGAATTGACATTGTCCATATGAAAAACTCGTTTATTTAATTAATACATTTTTGTTACATAAGTTTAAACTGGCTTTCAACACATATTGAAAAGAAATGATGTCAAGGGGAATCTCTTTTCCACGGAACTGATTTGTCTGTACTAGTCCACCAGTAATTGCAGACAGGTTCCTGTGTACCAGAAACAATATTGGAGCTTTCTCATACACAAAGCAGTGGTTCTATATTTTATTTTTAAAAACACATTCTATACACAATATCTGTAATACGTGCCAGTTAGAAATTTGGATGTATCAAAGAGGCACTTAAAATTCCAATCCACACATTAAATTTAAACTACTATTGGTATCTAGTGTTACTGTACCATGTGGATTTTATCTATCCACAAGAATGAGTTTTGAAAATTTGCTGCTTTATACCTTTAGAAATTTTCCTTCTCTGTAATCAAGAGTATATAAACAATGGATTTGTAGTCTGTGTAGCATACCTTTGGCAAACATTCTCCTGCTGACTAGTAGCTGCAGATCCAAGTGAGACAATCTCATAAGACAGTAGAATGACAACCAAGCACCATGAAAATGACAAATAAGCCTACGGAATGACAAGCTACATTTAACACAGGCTGCTCTTTTGTTGCTAGCCTATAGGGATGGGATGGGAGTCTGACCAGATGCAGAAAACATTCCAGTTGGATGTTGTTGTGTGGTCTTCAGTCCTGAGACTGGTTTGATGCAGCTCTCAATGCTACTCTATCCTGTGCAAGCTTCTTCATCTCCAAGTACGTACTGCAGCCTACATCCTTCTGAATCTGCTTAGTGTATTCATCTCTTGGTCTCCCTCTACGATTTTTACCCTCCACTCTGACCTCCAATACTAAATTGGTGATCCTTTGATGCCTCAGAACATGTTCTACCAACCGATCCCTTCTTCTAGTCAAGTTGTGCCACAAACTCCTCTTCTCCCCAATTCTATTCAGTACCTCCTCATTAGTTATGTGATCTATCCATCTAATCTTCAGCATTCTTCTGTACCACCACATGTCGAAAGCTTCTATTCTCTTCTTGTTCACACTATTTATCGTCCACGTTTCACTTCCATACATGGCTACACTCCATACAAATACTTTCAGAAACGAGTTCCTGACACTTAAATCTATACTCGATGTTAACAAATCTCTCTTCTTCAGAAACGCTTTCCTTGCCGTTGGCAGTCTACATTTTATATCCTCTCTACATCGACCATCATCAGTTATTTTGCTCCCCAAATAGCAAAGCTCCTTTACTACTTTAAGTGTCTCATTTCCTAATCTAATTCCCTCAGCATCACCCGACTTAATTTAACTACATTCCATTATCCTCGTTTTGCTTTTGTTGTTCATGTTATATCCTCCTTTCAAGACACTGTCCGTTCCGTTCAACTGATCTTCCAACTCCTTTGCTGTCTCTGACAGAATTACAATGTCATCGGTGAACCTTACAGTTTTTATTTATTCTCCATCGATTTTAATACCTACTCTGGATTTTTCTTTCGTTTCTTTTACTGCTTGCTGAATAAACAGAGTGAACAACATCGGGGAGAGGCCACAACCCTGTCTCACTCCCTTCCCAACCACTGCTTCCCTTTCATGTCCATTGACACTTATAACTGCGATCTGGTTTCTGTACAAATTGTAAATGGCCTTTTGCTCCCTGTATTTGACACCTGCCACCTTCAGGATTTGAAAGAGAGTACTCCAGTCAACATTGTCAAAAGCTTTCTCTAAGTCTACAAATGCTAGGAACATAGGTTTGCCTTTTCTTAATCTAGCTTCTAAAATAAGTCGTAGGGTCAGTATTGCCTCACGTGTTCCCATATTTCTACGGAATCCAAACTGATCTTCCCTGAGGTCGGCTTCTACCAGTTTTTCCATTCGCCTGTAAAGAATTTGCATTAGTATTTTGCAGTCGTGAGTTATTAAACTGATAGTTCTGTAATTTTCACATCTGTCAATGCCTGCTTTCTTTGGGATTGGAATTATTATATTCTTCTTGAAATCTGAGGGTATTTCGCCTGTCTCATACATTTTGCTCACCAGATGGTAGAGTTTTGTCAGGACTGGCTCTCCTAAGGCCGTCAGTAATTCTAATGGAATGTTGTCTCCTCCCGGGGCCTTGTTTCGACTTAGGTCTTTCAGTGCTCTATCAAACTCTTCATGCAGTATGATATCTCCCATTTCATCTTCATCTACATCCTCTTCCATTTCTATAACATTGCCCTCAAGTACATCGCCCTTGTATAGACCCTCTATATACTCCTTCCACCTTTCTGCTTTCCCTTCTTTGCTTAGAACTGGGTTTCCATCTGAGCTCTTGATATTCATACAAGTGGTTCTCTTTTCTCCAAAGGTCTCTTTAATTTTCCTGTAGGCAGTACCTATCTTACACCTAGTGAGATAAGCCACTACATCCTTACATTTGTCCCCTAGCCATGCCTGCTTAGCCATTTTGCACTTCCTGCCAATCTTATTTTTGAGATGTTTGTATTCCTTTTTGCCTGCTTCATTTACTGCATTTTTATATTTTCTTCTTTCATCAATTAAATTCAATATTTCTATTAGTCTTTGTCTTTTTACCTACTTGATCCTCTGCTGCCTTCACTACTTCATCCCTCAGATCTACCCATTCTTCTTCTACTGTATTTCTTTCCACCATTCTTGTCAATTGTTCCCTTAAGTTCTCACTGAAACTCTCTACAACCTCTGTTTAGTCAGTTTATCCAGGTCCCATCTCCTTAAATTCCCACTTTTTTGCAGTTTCTTCAGTTTTAATCTACAGTAACCAATAGATTGTGGTCAGAGTCCACATCTGCGCCTGGAAATGTCTTACAGCTTAAAACCTGGTTCCTAAATCTGTGTCTTACCATTATATAATCTATCTGAAACCTGTCAGTATCTCCAGGCTTCTTCCGTGTATACAACCTTCTTTTATGATTCTTGAACCAAGTGTTAGCTATGATCAAGTTGTGCTCTGTGCAAAATTCCACCAGGCAGCTTCCTCTTTCATTTCTTAAACCCAATCCATATTCACCTACTACATTTCCTTCTCTTCCTTTTCCTACTAATGAATTCCAGTCACCCATGACTATTAAATTTTCATCTCCCTTCACAAGCTGAATAATTTCTTTTATCTCATCATACATTTCTTCAATTTCATCGTCATCAGGAGACCTAGTAGGCATATAGACTTGTACTACTGTCGTAGGCGCGGGCTTCATGTCTATCTCGGCCACAACAGTGCATTTGCTGTGCTGTCTGTAGTAGCTTACCCGCATTCCTATTGCTTTATTCAATATTAAACCAACTCCTGCATTACCCCTATTTGATTTTGTATTTATAACCCTGTATTCACCTGACCAAAAGTGTTGTTCCTCCTGCCACCGAACTTCACTAATTTCCATTATATCCAACTTTAATCTTTCCATTTCCCTTTTTAAATTTTCTAACCTACCTGTCCGATTAAGGGATCTGACATTCCACACTCCGATCCGTAGAACGCCAGTTTTCTTTCTCCTGATAATGATGTCCTCCTGAGTAATCCCCGCCTGGAGATCCAAATGGGGGACTATTTTACCTCCGGAATATTTTACCCAAGAGGATGCCATCACCATTTATCCATACAGTAAAGCTGCATGTCCTCGAGAAAAAATTATGGCGGTAGTTTCCCCTTGCTTTCAGCTGTTTGCAGTACCAGCACAGCAAGGCTGTTTTGTTTAGTGTTACAAGGCCAGATCAGTCAATCATCCAGACTGTTGCCCCTGCAACTACTGAAAAGGCTGCTGCCCCTCTTCAGGAATCATATGTTTGTCTAGCCTTTCAACAGATACCCCTCTGTTGTGGTTGCACCTACGGTACGGCTATTTGTATCGCTGGGACACGCAAGCCTCCCCACCAATGGCAAGGTCTGTGGTTCATGGGGGGAGGTCCAGCTGGATAAAGAGGCCCATTCACTAACTGACTGTACTTGGTGCCAACATCAAACCTGACATGGTTCGTTAGCACACAAACAGAGCCAGCAAACTGCAGGAAAGTAAGGAAGGCAAGACAGAAAGGGAAAGGTGCTCCTCTGAGTGATAGATGATAGGGTGGGGGGGGGGGGGGGGGGGAGAGGGGAGACAAAGAGAGAGAGAGAGAGAGAGAGAGAGAGAGAGAGAGAGAGAGGGAGGGAGGGAGAGAACACACCGGTAACAAATGAAAGAAGCAGCATTCCAATTATTTACATGCCTGTATAGCTATTGTCTCCAGAGTTTTGTTCAAAGTCAAGGTAAAAAGTGAAATAATGTCAATGGTGGGTGCAGGCTATAGTTCCATATAACATAAGCTATCACACTGTCAAAGGTGTGAGATTTTGAAATTGTATCATCACTGGCATGTAGTGACTGCAACATTGATATTAATTAAAAAGGTACAAATGACTAGTTTCAATGATTAAAGCACCATCCTCTGACATAAAACACTTGACTATCAGGACTTTGTTGATGTGAAATGTAATATCATAAGCATATCGTACCATAATTCACACTGCTTTTCTACTGTCATTTGAAAGACATATATCTTCTCCAGGAAGCAATGTAATGCAAGTTTCCTTTTCAGATCTACAAGCAAACTTTGGTCTACCTATGTTTTAAATTATACAGGATGTGTCAAAAAGAATCATCCGATTTATGTTATTTGAGATGTATGCATGAACAATGTACTGTTGAAAGGAGCAAATTCTCGAGTTTTACATGATTCCTGCTAGGTACCAGCAGGTAGTTATTGCAGAAACGGTGTCAGAACAACAGAAAGGGGTCCTGTTCTATGTTTTATGCAGTGCAGTTCAATGATAATGGTTCAGCGTGACTTTTGTACTGGGATGGTGTGGATCCTCCTACAGTACACAGCATTAGATGATGGCATGAACAATTCCAAGGAACAGGTTGTTTGTGTGAAGGTAAATCGCTGGGCCATCCACAATTGTTTGAGACAGGTGTCGAACACATCCCCCATAGTTTCAGCCCCCAATGTCCATCTGGCATATGTTGTGTTGATGTTTACACATGAAACCATACAAAATTCAGCAACTGAAAGCTCTTCTTGAAGGTAACAAGGCCTTTACTTAATAATCAAGAACAGCTGTGTCCGCTTACAGTTGTCAGGGCTAACATACAGGCAACACTGTGTGAAATAACTGCAGAAATGTTTGTGGCATGTACAACAAACTTATCTGTTAGGACAGTGCAGTGAATTTTGGCATTAATGGGTTATGGCAACAGACGACCAAAGCAAGTGCCTTTGCTAACAGCATGACATCCCTTGCAGTGCCTCTCCTTGGCTCATGACCACAGCAGATTATTGAAAAACTATGACCTGGTCAGATGAGTCCTGGTTTAAGTTGGTAAGAGCTGATGGTAGGGTTTGAGTGTGGCACAGATCCCATGGAAGCCATGGATCCAAGTTGTCAATGAACCACTGTGCAAGCTGGAGGCGACTCCACAATTATGTGTGCTGTGTTTACATGGAATGGACAGTGTCCTCTGGGACAGCTGAACTGATCATTCACTGTAAATGGTTATGTTTGGCTATTTGGATGTCATTTCTGCCATTTGTGGCCGAATTTTTATGGGTAATAATGCACCATGTAATTGGGCCACAGTTGCTCACAACTGGTTGGAAGAACATTCTGGACAAATTGAGCCACTCCAATGCCTCAACATTAATCCCATCAAATATTTATGGGACATCATCAAGAGGGCAGACCATGCATAAGGTCCTCCACTGGCAACATTATCATAATATGGATGGCTATAGAGGCAGCATGGCTCAATATTTCTGCAGGGGACTTCCTACGAGTTGTTGAGTTCAATGTTGTGTTGAGTTGCTGCACTAAACAGGAAAAATGGACATCCAACACAATATTAGGGGGTATCCCATGACTTCTGTCACCTGAGTGTAGTTAGCTTCTCACGGTATGGGCTCAGGAATATCTTTTTGAAACACAATGCAGCTGAAAGCATGAGACTAAAGGCGAACAATTGTTTTAAAATAAAGAGATCTATGTCTGCATTTATAATCTCACTCCCCAAAATACTGTGAAGTACATACTAGAGGGTACTCCCATTATGCCCCATATTAGGTTCTCCTACCATTCCTTTCACATATGTGTCTGCCTGCTCTGTAATAAGTCTCATTTGGGCTATAGAGCCCCACAGGAACAATAAACAATCCCTGAACAATATCTCTACATTTTTCATTTAATACTGTTGCCTGAAACATGGTAAGTAGGCTTTTATAGGATAGTTGATGTCTACCTTCAGGCATCTGTCAGGTCAGGTTTTACAGCATTTCCATTATGTAATTTTAGAAAGCATTTTAGGGAGAATAGAACAGTAATCTTCATGGAGCACTTTAAAATTAAAATTGAAACAGTTTTGATCATAACCGAACTTTTTCTAACAAATTTCAACCAGTTTCAGACAAATAGCAATCACCTTCAGATACAATAAGATAAGTACAAGATATATTTCCTTCTATATTGGAATTGTACTTACCTATCAGTGTATGTGGTCTGAAGATGGTCATTTTTTGGCTGAAATCAGTTGCAGTCTTTTAATCAATGTTCTATTGGGATCAAAACTGTTTTAACTTTAATTTTAAGAACTTTTTATGATTCCCTCTTGTCAAAAATACCTGTCCCAATTCATGCTGTCCTTCTCTGTATACAGTCTGCATTCCCTCATGTATGTGAGTGATTTCAGTTGTTACTCATTGAATTTGTTGTTATAGGATACTATGATTTTGCATTTCTTATCTCTCTTTCTCTTTCCTCCCCCCATCCCCTCTCCTTCTAGAAATCTGCTGTCTCAAGGTAAGCAGGCTGCGTGGAAGAAAATGACAATTAAGGGCCACACTGCACATACTGGTTCATTTGAAAAATAAGTCACCTAATTATAATTTTCTTTCTTACTCTAAAAATATATTAATTCATTTGTACCAAGGCGCAGATTCGAACCCAGATCAACTGCTCTCTAGGCAGACATGCTACCACTTCACCATCTTGCCACAGTGAGATTACCCAACTGTGTGGACAAACCTGCAAGCCTCCCTCCTCATTCCAAATTCCTGTTCACTCCTCAGCTAACTTGGCATTCCTAGTTTAGGGGGAATACTAAGTGGGCTGAGGCATGAAAGAGAATTGGGATTGAGGCGGGAGGCATGCCAGGGTTGGGTGAGTAGTTGTGCAAAGCCACTGTACTAGTGTGGCATAGTGTTTAGTATATCTGCATAGTGAGGAGGAGAGCCAGTTTCGAACACTTTCCTCAGGAGAAGTTTTCATTTGTCACTTCAGTATGTATATGAATATCATAGATGTGATTCTGGTGGTGGTAGTGGTCATGTGTGTATATGGTGTGCTTGCTTGTGTGAGTGTGGTTGTGTGTGTTTACTTTGATGAAGAAGGCTGTGGCCAAAAGCTGTAATGTGTTATTGTGCCTGTCTGAAACTCAATGGGTCATCTCAACAGCAAGTAGCAATCAGTAATTTTCCTACAATTGTTGATATTCCAACCTGGAGTTTCATTGTTTGATAGATGTTTGAGAATTGAAATGGTCTCTGGAACCAAATAGTTTCATTAGATCAAAACTGTTACATCTCTTACTACACATAATAACTGCCCCTAATCAAGGCAATGCATTTCTGTAAACTCTTCATTTTTACTGACTGTGTAAGATAGATTAGTAACTGAAAAGATTATTTGTTGCACACCATTCAGCTGAGATGCCAAGTCGCAGATAGGCACAAGAAGAAGACTGTCAGGAAGTGAGCTTTCGGCCAAGTAGCCCTTTGTTGGACATGGGAAACATACACACACACACACTTGTGCAATTGCAACTCACACACACATGACCACAGTCTCTGGCTACTGAAGCCAGATGCTGGCAGAGGTTAGGGTCTGTGTGTGCATGTTGTCTGTTTCCATTGAAGGCCTAATCGGCTGAAAGCTCACTTTCAGACAGTCTCTTTGCTGTGTCTATCTGTGACTCAGCATCTCAACTATAAGGTGAGTACTGACTATCCTTTTCTTAATATTGTTACATTCCATCCTGGATATTCCACTGTTTGAAGATCAATAATTATTTGTATCAACAGTTCCACATATATTTTAAAAGAAAATAAAAATTTGCACACCAACTGTGTTGTGGGGAATGTTTTTCATAATTTCAATAAGCTATGTTACTCATACAATTATTAAGCTATGTAAAGAAAGTGAAACATCTGCTATTATCTTTGAATGGATATTGTTTTGAATACAATTATGTGCCAAACTCTCGAAGGAGATTGTCTGCAGTAGGACTATTTCAAAGTCCTCTTTCGTTTGTACTACAATATTTAAAGGTCTTGACTGCAATAAGTGAAGGCTTCACAGTGTATGAATTCTATAAGTGAAACAGAATGTATAATCATGTAGCCAGAACTGCTGATTTATGGTGGTTTACATAATCTATAGCATAATGTCTATTTCAGCCCATCCATCCTTTATGATGATGTAATTTTCACAAATTTTTATGTAACAGTCAATGATACATAGTGCTATAAGGAACAATGATATGTGAATATACTGCAGCCATTTTGAAAATTTCTTCCAGTTTTATTTCTATGTTTGTCAAATGAGAAGTTATGTTATGTGTTATGGGTGAGTATGGAGTTTCAAGTATAGGATGAAGTACTGTACAATGTGTAGCCTGTAACTGTTTAGAAGTACTTAGTCAGTCTGCAACACACACATATCATGGATAAATAATTATCTCATAAAATTTATATTATCATTTCATGAAATACTGACAATAGTGTTTAATTAATGTTATGAATAAGATACCAGTAACAGTCTGGTGATAAATGATATTGCCCCTACACCACTATCACCTACTTGTATTTTGAAACTGCTACTCATGTCATCTGTGAGTTTCTGTGGTAACCTTGAATTTCTGCAATTTTGCAATGGCCAGTGTTAGTTGCAAGCTTCCTAAGAGTGATGGAGGAAACAGTATGGCATCTATAGTGTTTGAGGCTGTGTCCAGCACTTTTACTGACTGCAATAAATCAAGGAAACTACTAGGTAAATGTTTACATTTCATTTAAACCATTGGAAATTATAGTAAATAAGGATTCCAGTCATATTATTAAAAATCAGGAAAGGTGTTTGAAATGCTGTCATGTGTATATGGGTGTTGAATGAATTGCATTCCCAATATCAGCCATCAAATGGATACTGATATTTCCACCAGGCGATATTAGGATCAATTGTTTTAATTTGTTAACCAATAAATGACATAGTTACTTCTGTGTGGCTGTCCAGAAAAAAAGAAATGGGAATGATGAGAGCATTGAAGATGTATGAAGTACCCAGATCAACAATTTGAGAGTACATTGAAAGATGTGCAACAGGAAAAACTGAAAAAGAAACTCAGTTGTAAGACAGAAACTTGGTAGGAAAAATGGAAATGAGCATACAGCATTGTGGGCCAGGAGTCCCCCCCACTTGGGGAAGTTTGGCAGCAGAGGGTAAGTACTTATTGCATTTGATGCCACATTGGGCAACTTGTGTGTCAGAGATGGGAATGAAATGATGATGAAGACAACACAACACCCAGACCCTGAGCAGAGAAAAATCTCCTGCCCCAGCTGGGAATCAAACCCAGGCCCCTTGGCATGGCACTCCACCGCACTGATCACTCAGCTAATGGGGGTGGGCACTTGGAAGGAAACATGTGATGACATGTGAAGTAGAGAAAGAACTGATCTAGTACTATACAGAAGGGGAAAAGATTATTTGTGGTTTGACGCACAAGGAGTTAAAGCAGATGGTGTTTGAGCTTGCCTTAAACAACAATCTGCCTCAGCTCTCTTCTAAACCAGAAAATATGGCAGATTAAAAGTGGATTAACTTATTTTTGAAAAGAAATTGTTCCCAGTTAACAACAGGAACACCACAATCATTGACAAGAGCTGGAAACTTAGGCTTTATTCAAGACAATGGGAAGTCATTTTTCTGTATTCTAAAAGCAGATCAGCTAAAATCAAGTTCAACCCTACCAGAACATTTAACATACGCAAAACTGGAATCACAACTGTCCAAAGCAAAAATGTGAAACTTATTTGTGTGAAAGGAAAATTGGCAATTTACAGTGTCATTGGCAGAGAGGGGATATCTGAACACCATGTCAGGTGCCAGCTAGTATGTCACTCCAATATAGCTTTCCCCAGAAAAAAGCAGGACTTGAAGCTAATGACGGGAGGTCCTCCTGGAGCTATTCCAAGATTTTGTCCATGTCTGTATTACACCTCATAGCATGCATAGGATGCAGCCTCTAGATATTGCTTTCATGAAGCCATTTAAAACTTTATATTCAAGAAATTGAGATGTGGATCTACAGTAACTAGGGTAGAGTTGTGACACAGTGTGAAGTAGCTGAACTCATGGACAAAGCATACATTAGAGCAGCAATCGTGAGAAATGCACTGAATGGTTCTCATGGCACTGGTATCTGTCCTTGTAATGACTCAGAATTTACTGAAGTTGACTGTATTCATGAACTGAATGATAACCAACCAAGGCCTATTTCTGAAGATCATTGTGGGCCTTAACTACTTGCAAATATAGTCACAGTTGATCTAGCACTTAGGCCTGTATCACATTGCACTGACAGCCAGGTTCAGTCTATTGGTGAAGATCAACCTCAAATCATGTCACATTCCACATCTGATGCCATCTCTATATCCTATAAACTTGCCCATGGATGTAAAAGATGTGCCAAAATTTCAACCAGTGTCTCAAAACTGAAGAGTCCCGAGAAAATGGTGTTGACTAGTTCTTCTTGTAAGAAAAAGCTGGAAACCTTTTATGCTTCTAAAGGCACAAACACTTCAAATGAGGCTTCAAGATGTGGAGCAACATGAAAGAGTAATTCAGCCAACACTAAGAGGAAAGTTAAAAGTAAGTATAAAAGCTCAAGTTCTAACAATGATTTTGCTCACAAACCTTGACAAGTAGACACCAAAGGTGATATCAATCTGGATATTGATTACTATTCTGTGGATGCTATCTGTACAGTTTGCCATAAGAAGTTCTTTCTGTCTGAATAACTAGCTCTTAAATTTGTTTTACATAATTCTGACAAATAAGTTCATCTAATTATGGAAATGGGTAACAATTTTCCAATAAATTCTAAACTTTTATCTTCCCTTTAATTTAAATCCACTTACAAAAGCTAATCCAATATGTGCTCTTCCATTTTCAAACAGGTGGTCCTATTGCCTGGTGAGCAAAAGTAGGAATGGGGATTCACAATATTTTGAACCTACTCTTGAAAAATTTTCGCTTATTAAGGTTTCCTAGTTTACTCAAACTAGCTTAGCTTAAGAAGCAATTTGGCAAATGCAAGCCAAAGGAGTATAGTTTATAGAAATATGCATTAGGTTTTGAGGGCTATTTCACAAACCAGGAGGCTGATAAACAGAGAAATAATTATGATAGACAATATTTGAGGCCCAATACGTTTTTAAATCATCTTTCTTCTTAATTTTACTGTGAATCATAGTAAATATTTCCAGCCAGACAACTATTTGACTGATGTTTAGTTTACTGTCACTTCTTCCCTGACAAACTATGTAGAAATAATTTGCCGGAGAATTGCTTTTGAATTGCATTATGAATATTTTATTGTAAGACCACAATAACATTGTTTTCAGAAATTAAATTTATAAACTGGGTTTTGAATGGTAACATTGCAGTTCCAAGCAAGATGATTTATTTTGCAGGTTCTAATAATACAATAATAAACAGCAACAACTAAAAAAAGATCACTATAGGTTAATGTCTAACAACATAAAAGTCACTGGATGTGCATGCTAGGCAGGACAAAAAGAAAGGAGGAATCAGCAATTGCTTCACTGAAAGGAATGTCTTTCCAATCCCTTTAAGTTAATTAGATAAACCTAAACTAGGTTAGAACGACTGGCATATGAACTGCACTTCTACTAAATATGAATCCAGTGATGTGACCACATTGACACATATCTCAATTCAGCTTGAAATGAATAAAGCGGCAGTGGACCAAATACTCAATCTGACAAAACAAAAGTGAAGCACTCAGAGGGTATGGTCAAATGTAAATGTAATTTCATATGTGCAGGCACCATTGGAAAGTACGTAAGTGATTAGAGTTGCAGTTTTCTGTAACAGGCAGAAAGGCCATTAGAGTGCATTACCTTTTGTTACGTTTAGTGTTGTTACTTTGACTGGTAGGGTATATAAGGGGAGTGAACTGTATCAGATGTTTAGTTATTCCAGTGAAGGACATGGAGATGCCACTTACACGAGACAGAATTGTCAGCATTTGATAGAGTTAGAAAGTAATCTCATTGTGGGTTCTCATCCAGCCAGCTCAGTGAGCTGAGCAGTATCCAGATTTGTGGGGCATTTGGATGTGGAAATAGGCCATTGTTGCACTGCATGGGAGTGTAAGGGAAAGCACACTCAGCATCAGGGTTCCTGTCAACCACATATAACCACCACAAGGGAGTATCACCATAATGTACATGAAGCACTTCATAACCCTGTCACATCTGCACCTGCTATTTGAGAACAAACAAGGGCCTACCTACAACATCCTGTGTTATCCTGCACCATTGATCAGAGACTAGTAGCAGTTGGATTAGGCAATTGCTGTCCCTTTTTAGGCTATCAGTAAACATCACAACACAAACAGCTGCATTTTGAATGATGCTGTGCACAGGAAGACTGGAGTACTGATGAATGGCATTGCATTGTGTTCAACAATGAACTGTGGTTCTGCACTAACCTAAATGATCACTGTTACTGAGTATGGTGGCAGCCTGGAGAGAGGTCACATTCTTTTGATGTTTTATAGAGCCACAACAGTGTTATTCCTGCCATCACAGTCTGGAGAGCCACCAGGTATGACTTCTGGTTAAAGCTGGTAGTCAGTGAGGGACTTCTGATGTCACAATATTTCATCAAGAACTTAGTGCCTGTTCATATGTTACTTCTCAGGCAACACTATTGTGGTGCCAATTTTCCTCAGGACACTCATCACTCACACATGGAACATGTCTCTATGAACTGTCTGGATGATGTTGAGGTAGGCTACTCTTTTGGCCAGCAAGATTCCAGATCTGCCCCAACGAACAAGTGTTGGATCAGCTTAGACATCAGCCCCATACCAATTCCAGTATCAACGATACCAAAGGCTAGTTACAACTGTTTTCCAGCCCTCCCCAGGAGAGGATATAACAGGTTTTATGCACTATTCTAAACATAGTCATACATGCAGGCCAGAAGAAATATAACATCATACTGATTAGTGAGCTGATACTGCCAAGTCCTATATCAATTTGAACTCATATTGTAATATCTGAAATAACGGCACTTACTGTATCAATCCATGAAGTTTCATTTTGTTTCTTTCTCCCATTCTGGGTGCTTTACACTTTTTGTCAGGTAGTGTATACTGTTTCCAAATTAACAAAGCGCATGGGCCATGTGTTTTAATAAACAATCTTTCATTTTTTGCACTCATGTCACACAGAATGATATCTTAAGAATAAAAGTGTTTATTACTCTAATGCAAATGGTGAATATAATATGACATGATCACAAACTGTCATTTTGTTGGTATCTCTTCTAACATATATTCACTAATGGCATCTGTCTTAAGTAATCCATCACTGTTTGAAATGAATATTAAAACTGACATCTTTATCACCACAAGAAACTGTATAACTTTATTACTGACAGATAAAGCTTTCAAAAGCTCAGAAACATTTGAAATATGCTGCCATAAAACTATTTCACCAATTACTCCATAACAACAGGTATATCAAGTGTCAATATAAACTTAAATTGCTTCTTCTCCTTCTATTCTAGAAATGAATACCTATTTACAAACTAGAACCACCTTAAAAGAGAAGAGAAACATGAATTTGGTGTTGCAATACCTTGCTGTTTTTCACTTAAACATGCCATAAAGACATATAAATTTTTACTAAGTGACAAGGCTGAAATGGAGATACAATGAACCAAATATTGCTGAATAAGGCCTGGTTATAAGTTTCAGATTTTGAAACTGGCCTAAGATTATCTTAAGTCTTCTGGAAATTTCTGACATTATCAACTCAGCTGAGTATTGGATCAAATGATTGTACAACTTACTGAAATGCACACTTGAAGCACTTTATGAAATTTCCTTCTTCATAGCATTAAAATTAATCATAACATGCAGTAGAAGAGAAAGTAGGAGGTACAAGAGTTAAGAACATGTTTCGCATTTCTCAGAGTCTTGCCTTATACAAGAGACTAAAAACTGAAGGAGCATTTGTGATTGAAATAAATAAAAAAATTAAGCCTGTCATTGCCTGAGGAGACATCAAACATAGATCTGAAAAGTAACTAGCAATTTAAATTAAATAACTAATTTCAGAAAAAAGCATACTACATGAAAGTCACCATCCCTAACACTATCACAGTAGGTGTTATGTAAACCAGATTCAGTAACACTATAAATTGTTTCTTTTCATTCTGGTCATATATATGACGGATAACTACTGAGTACGAGGGTCTTTTACTAAGACAGGTAAATCTCCATGAAAGAATGGAACATTTTTGTTGAGTTTTCATGACTAATAAGCCTGATTATTCCAAGGATTGTATAAAGAAATTCAACAATGTATAGTGTACAGTACATTGTTGACATCTGTCTAAATTGGTCAGTGTGTTGACTATAATGAAAAATGAAGAACACTGAGTTTTGTGCTGCTATTAAACACTTCCATTTGATGAGATGGACTGCCACACAAATCAAAACAGGATTGGATGAAGTCATGTAGTCTCTGCACCATCATAGGAGACAATTTAATTTTGCATTAATGATCTTAAATGCGGTCGAATAAGCACTGAATATGAAGTAGACTCCTGCTGTCTAATGGAGGTCGCAACAAAGGAAGACATTGATAAAGTACATGATATGGTAATTCAAGACCAACAACTAAAAATTCGTAAGCTTTCTGAGCTTTTAGGCATCTCAACTGAGCAAGTGCATTATATTCTGTACAGAGAATCGGCTATGAAGATGCTGTGTGCAAAGTGGACTCCGCAATTGTTCACAGTTGAGCAAAATTGCATTTGGCATAACATCTCAACACAATGTCTGGTGATGTCTGCAAGACTTTTTGTGTTAATTTGTGACTGTTTATGTATCCTGCATCCCACATGACACACCAGAGTCAAAACAATGAATGAAGGCTGGTGAAAGTGTGTCAAAAAAGGCAGAGACAATTTTGACAGCTTGTATGACGATCGCCTCTGTTTTATGGGATTCCCAAGGAATAATTCTTATAGATTATTTGGAAAAAAGTGTTATCATAACTAGAACCTATTATGATTCATTGTTGGACCATTTGCGTCTTGTAGAGGCTGAAAAAAAAAAACAAGGTGGCATGCACGTTAGTGGTGTTTAACCAGGATAATGCACCATCCAACACGTCAGTGGTAACAATGGTGCAAGTGCATGAATTGGCCTTTGAATTGGTTCCTCATCCCCCCTGTTCACCAGACTTGGCCACAAGTGACTTCTTCCTATTCCCTGATTTGCCACTTTGGCCTGCTAGGAAGGAATTGTCATCAGCTGAAGAAGTGATAGTTGCCGTCAATGAGTAATTTGTAGATTTTGACAAAACATATTTTTATTATGGAATGAAAATGCTGGAAGATCATTGGACCAAACATATATCTGTCAAAGGAGACTAACTCCAGAAGTAAGGTGCATTGTGTGTGAAACAAACATTTTTTTCTCATTTTTTTACCAGACATACCAAAACACCATCTCAGATTCTTCTCATATTTTGTAACATGATGACGTCATTTAGGGTGTAGTGCTACATCCTTCTAATCACATTATATTTGAATAGTTCTATAGTTCAGATGACAGCCCTTTGACATATCCTCAAATGTGGATCCTACACTTGTATAATGGTCCTGTTGGGTTGTTAAAACATAAACAGAGGTAAATGTACCTTAACCTTTACTAACAGGAGTTCCTTGTGAAGTATATCTCACAGTGCCCTTACTCTGTGCATTTCTCATGATACACTATCCTGTATGAAATGTTAAGTATGGTAAACCACATTTTTTTGCAACAGGCTTGTTTTAATCTTTTGTCAGTTATTTTGCTTTCCACAATTACCTTTTTTCCTTGTGCACAGCAGTTTACCTCATTAACACTTAGCATTTTTATGAGGATAATAGTCTCCAGTTATCATTTGCCGTGATGATGTGTAAATTATATCTGAGGCTCCAAGTAAACAGGTGCAACTGAAGAACTATTGAACACTGTAGCCTCTGCTGCTCCAGTGCTTTCTCAGTCATTCATTGTTTGTGACTGCACACCAAGAATAATCTTATTACATTTTTCAAATTATAAAACTGAAGAAAATGTCAAACTACACTGCTGAAATCCTTCTAAAAAATGACGAACTTGAGTGCATATCTTGCTGTACCTTACTATTTTTATGGTAACTTTGGCATGACAAGCATCCAAGGAACATATAGGGCCCACACTCACTATGAGACTGAAATATCTAGTACATCAAGACTTTATTAGTACGAGTATGGTGAGGCAACATTCGCCATATCCCTCATCAAGGAAACCAACATTATATCCACAGCAACAACCTCACTTCATCACTTAAAATCTGATCCCAAGCTTATGTTCCTACCAGCCAACAAAAGCTCCACCACTCTGGTTACCAACTGCAGGGAGTACCCAGCAGAGGGGTTCCACCAGCTGTCTGCTATACCCACCTAAAAACCCTGCCACAAAGAGTCTATTCCAGAAATACAACATGGTCACTAGTCCCTCCTCATGTCCTTAAGTCCATCCCAGAGGCTCTCCCTTGAGTCTGTCTCTCTCCTCAACACCACCACTCCCCACACTGCTACCTTCTACATGCTTTCTGAAGCCCATAAACCCAACCACTCAGGATGCCCTACTGCCACACAGAGTGCACCTATCCTCTTGCGCAGCACTACATGCAGCCTATAACCTGTCACCTACCCTCTAATATAAAAGAAACCAACCACATCCACTGCCGACTCTGCACAGTTCCTTTTCCTTTACCACTCAGAGCCCTGCTCATCTCCATCAATGCCACCTCCCTCTACACTAACATCCCCAATGACTATGGTCCTGCTACCATTGAACATTGACTTTGCCAATGCCAAACCAACTCCTAATCTACAATCTCCTTTCCGGTCACTGTGATCAATTTTATTCTCATCCACAATTATTACTCCTTTGAAGGGATCAACTACAAATGAACCTATTGTACAGCAATGGGGAACCACCAGTAAGCATACTATGCCAACCTAGTCACAGGCTATCAAGAGGAGTGCTTCCTAACCACCCAGAATCTAACAACAATCACCTGGTTCAGATTAACTGATGACATTTTTGTGATCTGGACCAAGGGTGAAAAAACTCTGTTCACATGCTTCCAGAATCTCAACACCACTTCTCCAGTCCATTCACCTGGTCCTCCTCAATGCAACGTGCCAACTTCCTTGATGTTGACCTTCACCTCAAGGATACATCAGTACCTCTGTCTCCATCAGATAAACAATACCTCCATTCTGACAGCTGACATCCATTTCATACCAAGAGGTCCCTTCCATTCAGCTTCAGTACCAATGGTCATCAAATTTTTAGTGTCATACAGTCCCTCTCCAAATATGCCAAGAATCTCACTGAGGTCTTCACAGACTGAAATTAATCTCTCAACCTCGCCCAGAAACAGATCTCCCATACGTCGTCTCTCCACTTACGTAACATCTCACACATATCTACTGTATAAGAGGATGGATCCCATAGTGTAAATAAACATCTAGAACTTAAGCACATCAAAATAAATTAACTAACAGACAACAGATTCAGTAGGGTTTAAAGAAGTATTAGTTGCTGGGTAACTCATTAAGAGATTTTTTTGTAGTTTTTTTATTGGCAGACATAGTTGTGGAACTAAAAGAATTAAGTACTAGAAATACATAGTTAATAAATATATTGCTATGTGATTTGTGTGCCCTATTTTAGTTTTTCAGGTAATAGACTGTAATTATGAAGAAAAAAATATCCACTGTCTGACCATAATGGAGAGCTAGCCTTGAAGCTGAATACCACTAAAGGCTGGAGTAAGTCAATCACATTCTCCGCCAGTTTTCTGAATACCTCTAGCCATGACTGGAAAGGAGAAATATCCTACCTGCTATACTCACCACACCTTCCACAGTGGTATCCTGCTGCCTGCCAACCCTATGCAATATCTCTGCCCATCCCTACTCCGTCCCTTTGGCCCAAACCCTTGCATCAAGCATCATATCCCTGCAATAGACCTAAATGCAAAACCTATCCCATAAATCCTCCCACTACAAACTACTCCAGTCCTGTCACAGGCATCTTGTGCATCATAAAAGTAAGGACTACTTGTAAAAGCACCCATGTCATCTACAAACTATGCTGCAACCACTCTGCGGCTATCTGCATGGGCGTGAAATTACCAAGTTGTCTGCATGAATGGTCACTACCAATCCGTGGCTAAGGTGCAGCTGGATCAATTAGTTGCTGAGTATTCTGCTCACTATGATGTTCTTTACTTTAATGACTACTTCACAGCTGGCACCATCTGAATTATTTCCACCTACTCCAGCTTTTTGGAACTGTGCAGCATAACCTCCCCCTAAAACATATCCCTTTTCCACATAAACTCCCTGGCCTCAGTCTCCAGTAGTCCCTGTCCTAAACCTAGCAATTAACTTCTCCGCTTCCACTCCAATACTGCACATGCTTTCTAATCCACCAATGCAGCTTCCAGTCTTTTCCCCTTCCCTGTTTCTCTCCATACTCTTCCCTCTCACTCTCCCCCACCCCTGACAAAGCACAGCCACAAAACGCTAGCAGCCCTATCCTGTCCCCACCACATCCCTGCATTCTCCTACAGGTAGCAAAGTGTCTTTCCCCAACCTTTCCTTGCAATCCCTCCTCCTCCCCAGTCTGTGCCTTCCCCTAATCCTGTGGTAGTGTTCCTGGCTTTTATTTCAGAAGATGGACTCAGTCTGAAAGCTTAATATTTTAGCAGTCTTTTCCATTGTGCTTGTGTGTCACTTAGTGACTCCTCTATGTACATACTTTTCTTTATCAATGTTTCCTTTCCTAATGGCTTCCTTGCTCAACAGCTCTAGCAGCTGTATAGTTTGTGGTGCTGTAGTGCTAACAAGAAGAGACTCTGATGTTTTACGTATCACTCCACGTAAAGCACTAATGGATCCTCAGTCTCAGCACTTAAAGAGTAGAGTAGTGATTTGTTCAGTGGGAACATGTGGACAATGTGAAGCCCGTACAGTTGGAAAAATATATAATGTTCACATAGCAAGTTGTGACAATTTATACACTATGCAACTGAACTCAACTAAAAATTTTCTTCTCATTACATTTGATAATTTGTTTTTGCCTGGGCTCAGTTGCATAGTGGTTTATACTTAGACTGTCCATTAATCAGTAAACAGAAGAAACTTTACACAAGAGAGAAGAAAACTGCATCTGAAAACATTGCAAACAGTAGTGTCAAATTGCTGTAGAATTTTATCATGAAGACGATACATACACTTGCCACATGCAGTTTATTATTCTGTATCAGAAGAACCAGAAAAAACAAGTTTTCTTCTATTTTAACATATTATTATGATATTAATCTTAAAGTGGCAATTATTACTTCAACAAATTTGGCACAACTACTGCATTATTGTAAATAGTTAAGGATCCTGAATTAATGGACAATGCCTAAAATATTGTCAGTATTCTATAAATTAAATGTAATCTTAAAATTTTGTTACTAATTTGATTTCAGATAGTGATAGTAGTAAACTATGTTGTGAGACATAAGAAAGTGTTTTCATAACTTCAAATTGCTCATTTAAAATACATTTCAGAGCACTGTAACCTGTCCAGATAAATGAGCATGTTAAAGCACTCACTTCCAGGACACAGGAAGGCACATCAGCTAAATGTCAAATCCACCTCATAGATTAATAATGTGGTTTATGGGCTATTCTAGCTATGATTTTTAGCCAGTTTCCATACTTTACCTTGTATATAAAACCATTTAAGAAGATAGGGCAGACTAACAGCAGCCTCTCAACACATTTACTCTCTCATATGAAGTTTGGTATGAGGAACCAGTAACACTTTTGGGAAAAAAATTTGCAGCATTCTTAAATATAAATGTAGGACCAAAAGTACCGGCAGCACTGATTATAAGCAAATTTGCCTACTCTAGGACAGAAGGAGGGAAATGCGCAGCCCTAAAATTATCTGAGAGAGTCCTTTGTGAATTAAATGTGCTGGCAGCTAATGAAAGATTGAAATAGACATTAAATTCATTTTTCACTTGGAATCTTCTCCTATACCACATATAACTGAGACTCAAGTAAAGATTGACTTATGTAAATGATGAGCATATAGCAATATTTCGACTATACAAACCTACTTCTCTTTCTACATAATTGGAAATGGTCACCAATATATTCCCAGAACATGCAAATAACTACAAAATACTTCTTCAATACCCATCTAAAAGATACTCTGAGTGAACACTCATGTTATGTCACTGGAGCCATTCCTAATCAGAACATATCTTATAAAATATGCCCAACAATGGTGTACATTAACCTGTCTGAGATAGTTCACTCTGAGCTAATCAAATAACTGCAGCCACAAACCTGAATTATGTATACAATACACAATGGATCAGAAACATATGATTAATACAGTGAGAAAACACTCACCAAATGAAACAGCCACACTGATGGTATGGATGGCAACTGTAAATGAGATTTGTTCATGTGTTCAGTAACAGATTAACCACATTCTAGGAAAGGATATGGGCATTTCTGGTATCAGACAGTAAGGGCTACACAACAAAAAACCTATATTTCTAATAATTTGTGAAATTTTAAGAGAGTTCAAGGAGAAAAAGTAATCAAGTAGCTTTCCTTTATAAATTTTGACAAGAATTAGGATTTGGTAGTGAACATTTAACTAGAGAAAATTCTGTATTACAGTACTACAGCTATCATTCTTGCACAGTTGGAGTTTCACACCATGTCATGCAAATGAGTGCTCACACTCATGGGTATACGAGGGGATCCCTTAAATATCAGAATAACATTGCTGTGGGTGGACCTTGTGTAATATGTATTTCTGCCACTAGGCATGTATAGTGCAACTTATTGTCAGTTCAGTATTACCTGTGTTGTCATTTGGCTTGTTCTGTTCATCTGCAGTGATTGTTTTTGCTGGTACTGTTTCGTTCTTGTTTCACAATTATGATGACAAGTTTAAGTGAACAACATGTAGCTATGAAATTTTATTTTCTACTTGGTAAATATGTTGCTGAAAGTGTTTTAATGTTGAAAACAGCTTACCAAGATGAAGCTATGGGAAAAACTCAAGCGTACAAGTAGCTTGCTCAATTTAAAACTGGCAACATGTCAATTGACGTTAAACCTTTTCCTGGACATCAATCAACTGCCCCAAATCAATGATAGTTTATACCATCAGGTCAGACCATCAATTAAACCTTTACTTTGAAGTTTTAAACACAACAGTGTTTGTCAAAAGACTTGATTTGTGGAAGAAGGAAATGGTTCTTCCAACACGACAATGCACCTGCACACACAGCCATCTCTGTTAGACAGTTTTTGGGTAAAAATGGCATGCACTTTACACGCCTGACTTGGCTCTCTTCGACTTTTTCTTATTTCCAAGCATGAAAAGGTGCATGGAAGGACACCAATCTGACAACATTAAAGAAGTCAAAAAAGGAGGTAGGAGCTGTCAGCCATTTCTAAAGATGACTACAAAAAATTTTTCGAACATTGGAAGTGCCAGTGGGAGAAAAGTATTAGTTATAATGGAAAGTATTTTGAAGGGGATCAGGTTATTTTGTACACAATTTGAAAATGTATAGTTTCTAAAAAATAATTCCAGTTTTTCTTTTTGGGTATCCCATAATATTAGACAGAATAAGTATTTACTTGTACTTTGATCATATTTGTTGGATCCTAAGGTTGATGAGGTTGTTTCCTTTGATACATTTAAGTGAGTTAAAAGAGACATTAACATTCATCATTTAGGTGTTTGTGCATTTATCTTCAGCAAAATATAGAGTTAATAAAGAAATCAGTTTCTGAAATAACACAGTTTTCTGAATCATGAAATTAAACACAAACACAATTCCCAAATATATTTTGTCTCATTCTTCTCTAACATTTTACTCGAGTGTATAAGTTGTCAGAAATACATTATTTTGTCTTCTGGCATTCAAAACCAAAATAAAACCATATGTTATAGCAAACTCCAGGAAGAGAGACAGATTTGGGTGCTGAAGGCAAAAAAGGAAGGCAGTTCACCCAGGCCCCAACATCAGATTAATTCATCTGTAGGAGATCTTCATCATCAGGTCATACTGACCTGCGTTTACTTTCTAACCTTCTACATCTACTTTTATTTCACAATCCACTATGGTGGAAGGTACCTTGTACCACAACTAATAATTCCCTTTCCTATCCCACTCACGAATCGAACAAGGGAGAAATGACTGTCTGTTTGCTTAAATATGAGCACTAATTTCTTTTTTCTTCTCTTCATGATCTTTACTGTGGCAGTAAAGTTGTTCTGTGGTCTGTCACAGGGGCTTAGTCTCTAATTTTTTTTTCAGTAGGTGTTTCATGACAAGAACATAATCTTCCCTCCAGAAAATTGCCAGCACTGACGTTAGGTATTCAACAAGTCATTGGAAGTCGCATGCAGAAATACTGAGCCATCCTGCCTCTATACCCATTCTTAATTGTGAAAGAGTTGCTGATGCAGGATTTTTGTACATCAACTGACCTCTCAATTACGTCCCATAAATGTTTGACAGGATTCATGTCAGGCAGTCTGGGTGGATAAATCATTTGGTCAAATATCCAGAATGTTCTTCAAATGAATCACAAACAACTGGGGCACAGTGACATGGTGCATTTTCATCCATAAAAATTTTATCATTGTTTGGGAACATGAAGTCCATAAATGGCTGCAAATGATCTCCAAATAGCCAAACAAAACCATTTACATTCAATAACTGGTTCAGTTGTATCAGAGGACCCAGTCCGTTCCATGTACACCCAGCCCACACCATTATGGAACCGCCAACAGCTTGCACAGTGCCTTGTTGACAACTTTGGTCCATTTTCTTTTTTTTTAATGCAGTGTTACTTGTCTGGTTAGCACTGACACTCTACCCAAATGCCACTGCTCTCCGTCATTAAGTGAAGGCCATTGGAAATTGCATTGTCTGTTGTGAAAGGTGATGCCTGATATTTTGATATTGCCAGCAAACGCTTGACACTGTGGATCTTGGAATATTGAAGTCCATAATGATTTGAGAAATGGAATATCCTATGAGTCCAGCTCCAACTACTGTTCTATGTTCAGTCTCTTAAATCCAGTCATTCAGCCATAATCATGTTGGAAACCCTTTCCTATGAATTACCCGAGTACATATGACAGCTCCACCAATATACTGCCCTTTTATACCTTGTGTACACGATTCTACTGCCATCTTTACATTTTCATATCACTATCCCATGACTTTAGTCACCTCAATGTACAACACAATATTCACTGATCTAACACATACTCTTATCTACTACCCACGATATGCTCAGATGTTGTGATATGAATGTACAGCTACATCATATTTTTTACATGATGTGCTTACTGCTCATATTTCATTAATTTTATTGTTATTACAGCAATGTTGAAGAGAAACTCCCTGTCAGTTAATAAGATGAAATAAGTATGATTCTGTGAATTTGCAGCTGCAGAATTTTTCAGCGTGAGTAGTAGAAAGATTTCCACCCTGGAGCATTAATTAAAAGTTAGTCTCACTTTTTCTTTGTGTTAAATTCTAGCAGCAGAAAGTAATATCTCTTACAAATATCCGTTCAATTTTCTTGCTCATGAATATACTACTTCCCTTTCCAGTTTTGAATTCGATTTACAGTGTTCATACAACATGAAAATTTCACATAAAAGCTTTTGTACATTAATGGAATTCCTAAATTATTCTCTCAGTTCTTGATCTACTTGCTTGAGGGGAATCCAAGGTTCATCCCAGAACAACAACAGAGCTCCAGGTGTGCCATCATGAGAAATATTGCAGTGTCCAGAGTAGCCTGATAGGCATTGGAAATCACAGGTTTTGTGTGTAGGTCTATGCCATAATGTACGGTGGGTATGTTTTGGAAATTTGGCCTGACAACATTTATAATCTAACGGAACATAGAGTTCTCAGATGTTGTTAAATTAAGTGTTACTCAAGAATGTAATACAATGCTGTAGGAAAAGAAAATGTTTACATCTTTATATATATATATATATATATATATATATATATATATATATATATAAATATATATATATGTAGTGGAGAAAAGGGAGTGGTGCATAAGCTACTATCATTACCATCAAATAATTTGATTTCCAATTCCATGAAAATAAGGGTAAATTTGAAGAATTCCATATGAGCTAGGAGATAGGTGATCCTTCTGCTGTGGTTCTCCCTCATGCTTGCTCCTTATGCAACACCTTCGACTATTCTTGTCAGCTCACTCAAGAGACTGATAATGCTACAGATCTGGTCCAACCAGACCAGAAGATGAATAACAGCGATTCTCCAGGAATGTTTTTCAGTCTAATCTACTATTTTTTAGACTGTGCCTTACAGGCTACCCTGCAAGACATGCATGTTGTGTAGGGGTAATTTTGGCCTGTGTCATCAACATAATTTTCATGATAGCCTATAAGTCAGAGGCAAGAAAAGGGTTCCCAAGCCCCAGATATGTAGGCTGTCTCACTCACATGTGAGAGGTGTGTTGTGGGAGTAGTATCGACCTGCTTTTTTGACCTGTTGTACAGGAGCCATAAATGAGGATGGGCACACATGGGGGAATGTTGAAATGAACAGAGCAGTAGATGGACAGAGAGAGATAGCAGGAGAGAACAGGTAAGGACAGAGTGAGCAGGAAGCCGGCCGCAGTGGTCTAGCGGTTCTAGGCGCGCAGTCCGGAACCGCGCGACTGTTACGGTCGCAGGTTCGAATCCTGCCTCGGGCATGGATGTGTGTGATGTCCTTAGGTTAGTTAGGTTTAAGTAGTTCTAAGTTCTAGGGGACTGATGACCACAGATGTTAAGTCCCATAGTGCTCAGAGCCATTTGAACCATTTTTAGTGAGCAGGAAGGGAGAATGAGGTGGACACAAGGACAGGAGGAGGAAGAGTTAGGGATGGGAAGTGAGGTGGAAGAAATGTATGCAATATATGTGCAAAATGCGTATATGGTCAAGGCCACAGGGGAAACGCTAGTCATAAAATACTTTCATTATACTGCTGCAGTTAAAAACCTATTTTTTTTAAATCAAGTATTGAGTGCAAATGGTGCACTAGAGTAACGTTTACGTAATTCCTTAACACTGATTAGCCAGAACATTATGACCAATAACCCACTATCTATATAAACCCTTCCAGTTGACAGCAGAGTGATGTGCAAGGAAAGAATACTAGTCAGACATACACACAGTGCATGTAGTATCAGTGAGTGTGCTGACCATGTTCAGAATGAGTAAGGCACACCACCTGTCTGAGTTTGACTAAGGGCAGATTGGGATAGCCTGGAAGCTCAGCATGAGTATTTCAGAAACTGCATGACTTGCCAGGTGTTTGAGGAGTGCTGTGGTATGTGTCTTCAACATGTGGCAAAACTAAGGTAAAACCATGTCCAGACACCGTGCAGTTACAGGTTTCTGATGTCATAGGCTGGGCATACTGGTAAAATAGGACACATGGTGGACTGTGGAGGAACTTACATCAGACTCTAATACTGGGCAGAATACAAGTGTGTCTGAACACACAGTGGACTGGACACTCCTAATGATGGGAGTTTGCAGCCAACAACACATACATGTGCCAATGTTAACATCATGATGTCAACAACTGAAACTGAAATAGATAAGGGATCATTGGTACTGGATGGTGGGGTAGTGGCAGGGTGCCACAAGTTCTGATGCTGATGAATCCTGATACCTTCTTCATCATGCCAAAGGGAGGGTGCAAATCAGTCATCTTCCAGGGGAACAGCTTCTTGACAGCTGTATTGCAGGATCAAGACATGGCGGTGACAGCTCCATTATGCTCCGGGGAACATTCACGTTGGTATCCATGGGTCCATGATGGCCAAGGATTAACGTACACTGGTTGCGGACCATGCACACTGCTTGATGAGGATCATCTTTCCTGACAGCAGTGGCATCTTCCAGCAAGACAATGTGTCATGTCACAATGCTAGGAGTGTGACAGAGTTGTCTGAGGAACACATAGCGATTTCCAGTTAGCATGCTGGACCCCCAACTTGCCAGATCTGAGCCCGAACAAACACATCCAGGATATGATTGAACGTGGCATCGGAGGACATCGCCCCACCCCCTCCCAGTAATTTATGGGAATTAGGTGACTTGCATGTGCAGACATGGTGTCAGCTCCCTCCAACGATCTAGCAAGGCCTCGTTGATTCTGTACCACAATGCATCATTGTTGTTATCAGTGCCAAAGGTGGACATACCAGCTTTTAGGTAGGTGGTCATAATGTTCTGACTGATCAGTATATGTCAGTAATGTCAATTTACTTACAAAATGGGTGCCTAACAAAATCCACTACTGTAAAAGTAACTTCCATCATAGGACGCACTTCAACTGAACACTTCATAAAAATGACTCTCAATTTGGAGTACTAATAAAAACAAAATAACTTACTTTAAGTTGACACATAAAGTTGGATTTCTTAGGTCCGTCACAGTTAAAAGAAATGATGAAAACCTATGTACTTGTGAAAGTTTTGAAGAATCTGCAGCAATTTCTACACTCTCAAATTAGTCATGTTCATATTAAAAGATGTAAAGCAGATTTTATTTACTTTAACATCCTTCATTAGAAAAGTTGCTAAGAAAATTATAATGAAGCTTCTACCAGGTTAATGGAGAGTGTATAATGTATCCAGATGAGGCTGACAATGGATGGATGAAATGGGAAAAAAGGTTGTTTTAGTGGTGATACTTTTGTTTCCCTGCAGAAAAAAAATCATCTCCAGTACTAGATGCATGAAAATGTGACCAATTATCAATCTAAAAAAAAAAAATCAGTTTCAGTAAATTCTAAAACTAATTTTCGCTGAATATGCCTATAACATCCTAAAGCTCCTCACATTACACATCAGTGGGGGACGTGAACATAAAATTATTTCAATTAAATTTTGAACTGATGTATATATTCATTCGTTTCTTTCATAATCTGCCCTTGGCTGGATAAAGAGGGACATTTATCGTTAGGAAGATATTCAGACATCATAATTCGTACAGTGAAGTGTTGAATTCTACACCTATTAAAGTACAATGTCATACCCAAACGTAAAAGGCACATAACTGTGTCACAGCAATAGTTTATTTAGGAAGGACTACTTAAGGAGTGTGTAGCAGCATGAATGTAAACAACTGCAGTGAAAACTCCATTCACAGGGTTTAATTAATCTGTCTCCTCAAAAATAAATAAGTTAAAACTGATGATCAGTAAATAAACTGACAGAGATTCTGAACATTTCCTTGGGCAGTGTCATCAACACATAGCATTACTTGCTTGAGCAGCACCTACACCAGGTCAGAAGTGCACTTGTTCAATAGTAGATACGAATGGGGTTTTATTACAGGCTACTTATAGCTAAAATTGGTTAGAATTCTCTCATTCCCACTACCATTATTGTTGAAAGTAGCCTTTATCATTACCACTAGGCCTATAAAATCAATTATGAAGACACAAATTAGACCGAATCTGGTTTTCTATCAGCTTTGAGTGGCATAAGATCGCATTTCTAGCATTCATTTCCCCACAACCAGTGGTTAAAACATGACAGAACACGTAACTGTTGCTAAACTTAGGGGGAAACATCTATGTCAGTATCTCACACTGAGAAATCCTTCATCTAAGCTCTAGTTGTTCCCTTTCCCCACGCTTCTACAACTAAGCTATGACTCCTTTTCTAATGAACTCAATGACAGTGGGATGCTAAATTAGCTTCTCTGTGTTATCTGAAACGCTGTTGAAGATGATTTTAGCAATGTTTTGAAGTAAATGACACATATCAGATTCCTAAAATGGAGTGTTACAATTCTGCATGGTACGGTGCTGCATATTAGAGATGGTGTCTGCCAGGGAGTTATCACGTAAAAGCGTATTTCTTAAACAGAAATGAATATGTGTGTTTGTTTGTAAGTGTTTGGGACTGGATGGTTCAAAAATAGTTCAAATGGTTCTGAGCACTGTAGGACTTAACAAATGGCTCTGAGCACTATGGGACTCAACTGCTGAGGTCATTAGTCCCCTAGAACCTTGAACTAGTTAAACCTAACTAACCTAAGGACATCACAAACATCCATGCCCGAAGCAGGATTCGAACCTGCGACCGTAGCGGTCTTGCGGTTCCAGACTGCAGCGCCTTTAACCACACGGCCACTTCGGCCGGCCAGGACTTAACATATGAGGCCATCAGTTCCCAAAACGTAGAACTACTTAAACCTTACTAACCTAAGGACATCACACATATCCATGCCCGAGGCAGGATTCAGACCTGTGACCTTAGCAGCAGCGCGGTTCCGGACTGAAGTTCTTAGAACTGCTCGGCCGCAGTGGCCAGTTGGGACAGGATGAGTGGTGGTAGTATGTGGTGAGAGAAAACTTTATATGCCATTTATCCCCTCACTGAAGGTAGAGTCTCATGATCTAAAAATACCTCATATATTGATCTGGATGATCCATATTTGCTCTAACTCCACTGACTACCTCTGTAAAGCTCACACACTGCTTGGAGAGTAAATAAGGGACAAAATATCATAACAGATATTGGATGCCAATAATAAATTAAAACTTTTCAAGGCAGTTAAAGTAAATCATAACTTTAAATAATAATGGCATCAGGATCCTGGTGTGTTGGAATCAGTACTGTTATGACAAGAAGTGGCCATTGGCACGGTCAAATAGTATTAAGTTCCATGTCAGAGACAGTAATGAAAATAAATTTTTTTATATTACTGAACAATTAAACAAATAAGTGTAAAAACATCTGCATGATGTTCTCTTCTGCTTTTTATGCACTGCATCTAACTAGCTGTGAGCCTGGTGTGGTACAGTATTAAATATGTGTAGTTAGATTAAAATTTGCGCCTATGTATGGGCAGCGGAATTATATGGTACTAAAATCTAAATTCATACTCTGTAAGCCACTGCTAACTGCATGGCAGAGGGTATGTCCCATCATACCAACACCAGTTACTAGGACTTTTGACTGTTCCACTCACACATGTAGTGTGGGAAGAATGACTCTTGAAATGCAACTGTGTCTGCCGTACTTAATCGATAAGTTTGTCCTCACGATCACTACAGAAGTGATAAGCAAGAGATTGTAGTATTATCTTCAGGCCATCATTTAAAGCCTCTTCTCAAAACTTTGTAAGCAGACTTCTGTGGGCTACTTGATGTATATCCTCATGGATCTGCCAGTTCAGTTCTTTCAACATCTCTGTGACATTCGTCCAGAGATAAAGCAAATCTGTGACCATTCCTGCTGCCACCATCTGTATACGTTCATTACTGCCTGTTAGTCCTGTTTGGTATAAAGGTTCCATACACATGAGTAATATTCTATGATGGGTTGCACGAGTACTTTATAAGCTATTAGTGTTTCCTTTGTAGACTTACTGCATTTCCCTAATATTCTACCAATAACCAAAAGTCTGCCACCTGCTTTACCCATGACTGAGCTTATGTGATCGTTTAATTTCATGTACCTACAAAGAGATACACCCAAGTGTTTGTATGAATTCACGGATTCCAACTTTGACTCATGAATGTTGGAGTCATAAACTGCTTCCAAGATCATGATGAATACATGATGAGACTACACATAAACATATGCAGTAAACAGAAATCCCATAAATACATATCCTTGACGCTTCTGCAACTAGGTGAACTTACCTGGCCCTATTTCAAACAGGAAGAGTACTTGAATGTGTGTGAGAAGTAAAGCAGAGAATGCTTTACTAACAGGACTGTGTCAATTGTGCGGTTTTTTATAGACCTACGTACCTTTCACAGCATAGTAGTAAAAGAAAAACTCATTCCCTTTTTTCTTCTTCATTTGGATGTGTGTCTTCTTGAGGCTTTTGGTCCCTTGGCTGACCCAAGAAATATTGGAGAACGATTTTAAATCTTCTGCACGAAAAGGAAACTCCCCAAGCAGTGACAAACAAAGCCATTGCGTACATAGTTATTTCCATAAACATCATTCTACGTTACGTAAGCAGCACCTGTCCCAGTACGAGTACCTAAGGCCTACCACTGGAGTGGCGAATGTCGGTTGCAATTTTGAAACAGTCGACAGCAGTCTGCGATAGTAAAGGGTCAGAACAGTAAAAACATTTTGCGCGATCGTTGGACTCGAAAGAAAATACAGTTTTCTTATTCACTTAATGAAAACCACTCCAGTTGCTGTTGGAAGCTATTGCGTCCACGTTGCCGCACTGCACAAAATTTTACCGAAGAACTTAAAAACGCCCCGATGCAAAATACGAAACCGGTAGTGGATGCAATAAAGTTCTCAATGCCAACCTGAGCGATTTCATTAAAAAAGGAAGAGGGTTGCGGATTCAGCACATCTTCCGAACATGGAGCAATTAATTGTTTTATTAGTGCAGACCCATCTCTCTTTTGATGTACCGGTAACACAGTAATTGTAGCCATCTTCCTGAAGCAGCTGTTTTGTCTATACAGCTTGCTTCCATGGCCATTCAGCCTGAGTTCATGCGCAATTGTCCCACAAGAATATGAATCAAATGTCTCATATAGCACTGTAGCCGTAATTTATGAAACAAGACACAATTCACCATCCAGTAATGATACGGCGCAAATTTTATCCCGCAACCGAAAATTAGAATTATCGGTACGTAATCTGTCATTTAGTGTCACGTTTTTCGTTACGGATATGTACGACGTTAATATGAATGAGTGGTGTCTGTTCCTTTGGACATGTCTGAAAGAAGTGACACCACATAGCTGTGATACAAATTATGTAGAAGAGAAAGGAAAGGAACTATTGGTGTCAGCTGCATTAGGGCTTTATGCGGAATCAGCGGTGATGAAAGAAAATGTGTGCCAATCCGAGACTCAAACGCAGGATCTATTGCTTACTAGGCTCTTGCTTTAGAAATTGCGCCACCCAGACGCATTGTTCATCGCGATTGCGTGGCTGTCTCAGCACACATACCGGCTGACCCACACTGCCATGGAGTGCCACCTAACTGCAGTCCCCCTCCATGTCATCCATGCTCGCTACTCTTAGATTTCCGCAGAAGGCTGAACGTAATTGTGCATCCACACTGAAGGTAGAACATTCATTACGCATCAAGTGAGTCAGTTATATGAATGATGATTGCATAGTGTCCATTCTTTCGGTCACATTGAAAAGGACAGACAGCAAGCGGGATCTGCAGCTGTAAAACACATTACGTAAATTGAAGGTAAAGGGAGGAGAACCAAAACGAAAATGAGGAACTATTGATGTCAGCTGCATTGGGAATTTATGTGGAATCAGAGGCGATGAGCGAAAATGTGTGCTGAAAAATTCAACATGGAATGTCCTGCTTATTAGGCAGGTGCATTAACAACTACACCCCACACACACAGTGTTTATCACAGCTGCACAGACTATCTCGGCCCACCTTCTGGCCAAACCATCCTCCCACCCAGTGCCACCTATATGCAGTCCCCGTCCATGTCCTCCATGCTCGCTATTTTGAGATTCCTGCAGAAGGTTGAGCATAACTGTGCATCTGCACTGAAGGTGATGGATACGAATCAGTTATATGAACGCGTGGTAACTGTTCATTCAGAAATGACAAAGATGACAGGCACTAATAGAAATCCGCAGCTGTGACAAATATTATCTAAACTGAAGGTGGACGGGGTAGAAAGAAAGAAAAGGAAAGGCACTATTGATGTTAGCTGAATTGGGACTTTATGTGGAATCAGCGGCAATGAGCGAAAATGTGTGCCAGACTGGGATTCGACAAGGGATCTCCTGCATACTAGGCTGTTGTGGTAACAACTGGGACACCTTCTTTTTTGCTTTCTTTTTCGCCCCTAGACAAGAAAGGGAAAACTACAAAAAAAATCTACTTGCCATCGCCACTTGTGTCCGAACAAAAAAAAAAAAAAAAAATGCACCTCTTCAGGCGTTGGCGCCTATCTAGGCCTATCCCAAAACAACTAACCTATTACTAGAAGGGTGTAGGAAAAGAGGAAAGTAAGGGGGAAGAACATAGAGAGAAGTGATGAAAGTGAAAGTAGTTGTGTATGGGCTTGTTTTTGTTTAGTTTATTTTATTGCTTTTTATGTTATTTTTTTGTTTTCTTTGCGTTTATATACAAGGTGGTCCATTGATAGTGACTGGGCCAAATATCTCACGAAATAAGCGTCAAACGAAAAATCTACAAAGAACGAGACTCGTCTAGCTTGAAGGGGGAAGCCAGATGGCGCTAGTTCAAACGGATATGAACTGCGTTTTTTAAATAGGAACCACCATTTTTATTACATATTCGTGTAGTACATAAAGAATTATGAATGTTTTAGTTGGACCACTTTTTTCGCTTTGTGATAGATGGCATTGTAATAGTCACAAACGTATAAGTACATGGTATCACATGACATTCTGCCAGTGTGGACGGTATTTGCTTCGTGATACATTACCTACGTTGAAATGGACCGTTTACCAGTTGCAGAAAAGGTCGATATCGTGTTGATGTATGGCTATTGTAAACAAAATGCCCAACGGGCGTGTGCTACGTATACTGCTCAGGATCCTGGACGACTTCATCCAAGTGTCCGGACCGTTCGCCGGATAGTTACGTTATTTAAGGAAACAGGTAGTGCCGAGCGGTTCTAGGCGCTTCAGTCTGGAACCGCGCGACCGCTACGGTCGCGGGTTCGAATCCTGCCCCGGGCATGGATGTGTGTGATGTCCTTAGGTTAGTTAGGTTTAAGTAGTTCTAAGTTCTAGGGGACTGATGACCTCAGAAATTAAGTCCCATAGTGCTCAGAGCCATTCGAACCATTTTTTGAAACAGGAAGTGTTCAGCCACATGTGAAACACCAATCACGACCTGCAATAAATTATGATGCCCAAATTAGGTGTTTTAGCTGCTGTTGTGGCTAATCCGCGCCGGCCGCGGTGGCCGAGCGGTTCTAGGCGCTACAGTCTGGAGCCGCGCAACCGCTACGGTCGCAGGTTCGAATCCTGCTTCAGGCATGGATGTGTGTGGTGTCCTTAGGTTAGTTAGGTTTAAGTAGTTCTACGTTCTAGGGGACTGATGACCTCAGAAGTTAAGTCCCATAGTGCTCAGAGCCATTTTGCTAATCCGCACATGAGTAGCAGACAAATTGCGCGAGAATCGGGACTCTCAAATACGTCGGTCTTGAGAATGCTACATCAAAATCGATTGCACCCGTACCATATTTCTATGCACCAGGAATTGCATGGTAACGACTTTGAACGTCGTGTACAGTTCTGCAACTGGGCACAAGAGAAATTAGGGGACGATGACAGTTTTTTTGAAAGCGTTCTATTTAGCGACGAAGCGTCATTCACCAACAGAGGTAACGTAAATCGGCATAATACACACTACTGGGCAACGGAAAATCCACGATGGCTGTGACAAGTGGAACATTAGTGACCTTGGCGGGTTAATGTATGGTGTGGCATTATAGGAGGAAGGATAATTGGCCCCTATTTTATCGATGGCAATCTAAATGGTGCAATGTATGCTGATTTCCTATATAATGTTCTACCGATGTTACTACAAGATGTTTCACTGCATGACAGAATGACGATGTACTTCCAACATGATGGATGAGCCGGCCGCGGTGGTCTCGCGGTTCTAGGCGCGCAGGCCGGAACCGTGCGACTGCTACGGTCGCAGGTTCGAATCCTGCCTCGGGCATGGATGTGTGTGATGTCCTTAGGTTAGTTAGGTTTAAGTAGTTCTAAGTTCTAGGGGACTAATGACCTCAGCAGTTGAGTCCCATAGTACTCAGAGCCATTTGAACCATGATGGATGTCCGGCACATAGCTCGCGTGCGGTTGAAGTGGTATTGAATAACATATTTCATGACAGGTCAATTGGTCGTCGAAGCACGTTCACCAGATCTGACGTCCCCGGATTTCTTTCTGTGGGGAAAGTTGAAGGGTATTTGCTATCGTGATCCACCGTTAACGCCTGACAACATGCGTCAGCGGATTGTCAATGCATGTGCGAAAATTACGGAAGGCGAACTACTCGCTGTTGAGAGGAATGTCGTTACACGTATTTCCAAATGCATCGAGGTTGATGGACATCATTTTGAAGACTTATTGCATTAATGTGATATTTATATGTAATTACGCTGTAACAGCATGCATTCTCAGAAATGATAAGTTCACAAAGGTACATGTATCACATTGGAACAACCGAAATAAAACGTTCTAACGTACCTACGTTATGTATTTTAATTTTAAAAACCTACCTGTTATCAACTGTTCGTCTAAAATTGTGAGCCATATGTTTGTGACTATTACAGCACCATCTATCACAAAGCGAAAAAAGTCGTCCAACTAAAACATTCATATTTCTTTACATACTACACGATTATGTAATCAAACAGAGGGGGTTCCTATTTAAACAAACGCAGTTGATATCTGTTTGACCTATGGCAGCGCCATCCAGTATGCTAACGATAGTGCATCTGGTTTCCCCCTTCAAGTTAGACAAGTTTCGTTCTGTGTAGTTGTTTCGTTTGACACTTATTTCAAGAGATATTTGAACCGATCGCGATTAATGGAAAACCCTGTATATATATTTTTATTTTCTTTTACTCATTTACTATTTTTTGTAATTTTTAAATTTTTTATCTTACATTAGTCTATGTAGCAGCATTCCAGGTGTCACTAACGCCTTCTGATTGGCGGAACGTCCACGTGTGTCTTCTTGAAAATTTAATGGAGATTCTGTTTGTAGTGGCTTCAGAACATCATGTCGGGAAAAAGGTATCAACATCTCATGGCTTGGACGTTTCAGCTGGAAGGCGGGTCATGAAAAGCGCTCTCTAGAAAACTGGAAAAGAACTGCTTGTATCTGGGGTTGTAAAAAAGTGTATAGTGTCGATTGTCAAGGTACATCCTGTAACCTAGTTCTGATTCCTCGTCGGGGCCAAAAAGGTAGCGGACCGAATGGCTGTGTATCCAATTCACAGCAATAGTTTTTGGAGATGGTGCAGAGTAGTGAATCACATCCAGCAATAAAAGCATCAGGAAAATGATCTGAGCAGGTGTCTGTTGGGTAAGGAAAGCTGAGATATGCTGCACGAGCCTCCAGATGTCAGACAATGGACCACATGAGAACTGAGGAGCGTCTGTGTCCTCCACACCACAGTAAACGCAGGTGGGTGTGCAGTGAGGCGGATGTGGTGCAAATGAAACTGGTTGACCTGTTTGCCATTGACGGTGATATACCAGGTGGACTGGACGCTGGTATCAAGATAACCAGCATGTTGCGCTTACCACACACGACGCCATGTGATCTGGGGAAACGTGTTCAATGAAGTTGGGGGATCGACTAATTTGTAATGTGTCGTCTACAGTCTTTGTCCGGAGTATATGTAAAATGGGTAAGGAGTGTAGGGTGTAACTTAATTCAAGAATGAATTGCCGAAAGTGAGAAAAGGGGGTGGAATGTTTGATAATATGACTGGGGCTGACATGGAGACCAGTGTGCATACATGCAAAAGTAGTAAAGTCAGGCTCGTCAGGCAGCGATGCCAGACTTTCAGTCGGGAGTTAACAACAAGTGCCATAACTCTGTCTGGCACATGGAATAAGCCCACTCCACCATGCTCCTGTGGGAGGGCAAGGAGGAATACTGAACGTTAAATAACATCCTGATACAGACAAAGGATCCCATCGCCATCAACTTATGACATGTGAGGGTAATTGGGATCAGGAACACTTGTGCCACATGGGGGATGCGTGAGGCGTGGTAAACATTTACATACTGCCCATGCTGTACAATGTAGAGGGATCTAAGCCAGTGGTCCACGAGGGTAGCCCTGATCATTTGGAGGAGACGTCTACTGTTGGTTGCCGCTGAACACCTGGACAAAGTGTTTATCACAGTGTTTATTGCAGCTGCATGATTATCTCACAATATCTCATAGCTAACCCACACACACATCTAGTGCCACCTATCCACAGTCCCCATCATATCCTCCATGCTCATTACTTTGAGATTCCTGCAGAAGCTTGAACATAATTGTGCATCTGCTCTGAATGTGGTGAATTGGTTGCCCATCAAGGTGAATCAATTATACAGATGCCAAAAGAATAGACACCATACATTCGTTTAACTTATTTACCACAATGGAGAATGAATCCACATCTTCAGTGTGGATGCACAATTACATTTGTCATGAAGAAATCTCAAAGTAGAGATAGAGAGTGTGGAGGACACGAACAGTGACACCTGACAGGCTTGTTCTGGTGGGAGTGTGGGTCAGCCGCGGTGGAGGGGGAGGGGGGCAAGATAGTTCGCCCAGTTGCCAGAAACACTGTGTACAGGTGGTGCAGTGGTTAATGCAACTTCCTAGTAAACAGTAGATCCCCGATCGAATCTCGGTGTGACATACATTTTCACTTGTCGCTGTTGATTCTGCATGAACTCCCGATGCACCTGACATCAATAGTTCCTTTCCTTTCCTTTCCTTTCCTCTCCCTCTACCTTCAGTTTACATAGTATGTATCATAGCGGCATATTCCGCATGGTGTCTGTTCTTTCAGACATGGGCGGGCGTTTTGGTCAGATGGGAGACATGGCGAGACATTCCATGCAATTGTGGTAAACAGTGTGTCCGGTTGGTGCAGTGGTTAATGCAACTATCTCATAACCAAGAGAGCCGGCCGAAGTGGCCGTGCGGTTAAAGGCGCTGCAGTCTGGAACCGCAAGACCGCTACGGTCGCAGGTTCGAATCCTGCCTAGGGCATGGATGTTTGTGATGTCCTTAGGTTAGTTAGGTTTAAGTAGTTCTAAGTTCTAGGGGACTAATGACCTCAGCAGTTGAGTCCCATAGTGCTCAGAGCCATTTTTTTTCATAACCAAGAGAGCACAGGTTCAAATCCTGATCTGGCACACGTCTTCATTCGTTGCTACTGATTCCGCATGAAGTCCTGATACAGGTGACATCAGTGGCTCCTCACCCTTTCTTTCCGTTCTTCCCCATCCACCATCAATTTACATGATATCTATGACATATCAATGAAATTGTGAAGTTTTTGGGTACCTCAATATTTGCTGAAGAAGCTAATTACGTAGTAAGGATTAGGTCGTATTTAGAGTAGGGCTATTTATGTGAAAGTGTTGGTGTTGTCAAGTTACATTTCTCTGTGGTGCTATGTTTCCCTGTTTTGGGAAATAGTTGAGTTCGTTAATACGACATAATAATGTCTATAGCGGACACCTACCTAAACGTCTTTATTAGCACTAATGGGCACTATGTGTCCCTCCTAATAGTTGTCAGACACATTTTCTACGATGCTTTGGGTGATATCTGCTATTTCTTTTCGGCAATGTGTAGCTGGAATCAGCACAAAAAAATTCAACTCATCACATCTTCCATGTGATGCCAAGCGACGACGGATAGCGTCGGTTTATTTCCCATTGCAGATAAAATGATTTTTAAAGCGAAATTTTTCTTGCTCATTGATAGAAAGGTTCCAAATTACTCTAATGCGATATTGATACTATCATTATTTAATATTAGCAACTTTATAAGACGACGAATAATGATCCATGCGAGTGTGCATATCAATAATTATGACGCTCACCTATCTTTGCTCAGAGATTTCTTAGACTAGCCTGGCCAGCCCTCGGAGAGCCATAATCAGGTAACGCACTATAAGGGGCTCCGCTGGCGATGAGAAAGAAGTTCCCGACTATGGACAGTTTTCCTCGCAGCTGCTAGCTAATCACAATACTGGTAGTCGTCTTTGCCGGTGAAAGTGTGCGAGGGGGCACAGTAGACTTGGGTCTACAGGGTATGGGCAAAATATTGTCAACAGTGGTAGTAATTAGATGGTTTTGTTTGACGGTCAACAACACAGGTAAGGCACGTGTCACACTGGACTGTGCGCGTTCAGTACGGCCTAGGCATCAGTGCAGGTTGTTTACGAATAGTGCATACCTCGTATTTGCATTCAGAGGCCGAGGTCGACGTGCAATGAAAGACCTATTAGAGTTCCAAAGAGGGTAGATTGTGAGGGTCTGAGTAGCTGGGGCAGCAGCACCAAAGACAACGAAATTATTGAATGTTTCAAGGGCAACTGTGTCAAACGGCATGACAGCCTACACAAAACATGGAAAGACATAATCGTGTAAACGTAATTGTGGGCGCAAATCTAACTAAACGACAGAGGTCATTGTTCTCTAACAAGAATTGTGTCACAACACAAAACTATGGCGACTAAAGTGACTGCAGAGCTCAATAGCCTTCCTCGAGACCCCATACTATGGACACTTTCTGCCGAGAACTTCATAAAGTGAATATTCATTGATGAGCTGCTATACCGAAACCATTAGTGACGACAACCAACGCAAAGAAGCGTAAAGTAGGGCGTCAGGATCACAAATACTGAATGGCTGATCAGTAGAAACACATCGTATGGTCTGACGAGTCAGCATTTTCGTTGTTTCCAACATCGGAATGGGTTTATGTCTACAGAACGCCTAAAGAAGCCTACAATCCTGATTGCTCGATTCCAACGTTTAAGCATGGTGGTGGAAGTGTGATGGTGTGAGCAGCCATATCATGGTGTTCTACTGGTCCTATCATTATTCTGAAAGGCCCTGTTACAGCCAACGATTATATGAACATTTTAGGTGATTAGGTGCATCCCATGATTCAGATGTTGTTCCCCAACAATGATGCTATTTTTCAGGACTATAATGCACCCATTCACACAGCCAGGGCAGTACAATCGTGGTGTGAGGAGCACGCAACTGAACTGCAGAGTCTTCCCAAGCCAGCACAGTTCCCGAACTTGAACATTATCGAACCCTTGTGGGCGGCATTTGAGCGCAGAGAGTTAGAAGAGGTTCTGATCAAAGAGTGGCATAACATTCCACTGGAGATTAATCATTATATCCCAGTATTACAAGAAGGATCACAGCTGTACTACGGGCAAATGTGGTCCAATCCCTTGTTAATAAACCATTCCCAAGTAAGTACAGGTGTTCACATTATTTTGCCTATCCCCTGCAGATTGGTGTTTATTTTCTAGCCTCACTGGCTACACTGAGTGACGAAGGTCGTGGGATATTTCCGAATATTGTGTGAGACCTCCTTTCGAAAAGCGTAGTGGAGCCACTCATCATGGCGTAGACTCAGCAAGTCGTTGGAAGCCCCCTGCAGAAATATTGATCCACATTGCCTTTTTAGCCGTACATAAACACGGAAGTGATACCTGTGCAGGATCTTGTGCACGAACCGACCTCTCGATTATTACAATACAGTGCAGTACAGTAGAGCGTGAGTTTCTGACAGTAGTATGGGCTGTCAAATATTTTCGGGCATACTTATTCGGACGTTGATTTAAGATAATCATGGAGCATAAACCACTGGGGTGGTTGGGTAGTATATCTGATCCGTCATCTAGATTGTTAAAACTCCGACTAACGCTAGAGTAGTATGACTACCAAGTACTGTACAAAGAAGGTAAACAGAATCGAGTAGACAATGCGCTTTCCTGTATCCGTAGCGTGTTAGGTTTGGACGCACAACAGAAACAGAGTACTGTGGAGCCAGCCAGGAACAATGACAAATGTAAAGATAAGCCGGCCGAGGCCACGTCCGTGGAGACGCAAGCCGAGTCAGCTGGAGCATAGATAACGGCTCCGACACAGAGCAATGAAGAACAAGCCAGTGACGTAGGAGAAGAAACACTGGAAACAAGCGAGTACCGAAGAAAAGCTGGCAGTGCTAAGGCAAATGCACATATTCACTATCGGCGGAAAAGAGGGGATGGGGAGGACATATGAGCAGTAAAACAATACTGTGCTTGGCCTGGGATGAAGGCAGACATAGAGAATTTCATGAAGAAGTGCAAGAGTAGCCAGAAAAACAAAATAACGCAGATAAAGACGAAGTAGCCAATGGAATTAACACCAACCCCAGAGTTTATTTTTGAAAGATGCGATATTAACATCGTAGTTCCTTCACGACTAACCCAGACCGGTAATCACAAAATTTGTTATAGCCGGGCCAATTGACCGCCAAGCCGCTGGCACGATCGCGCGATCGCGCATAAGTTGGCTGATAACATAATTCTGAGGTTTGCAGCTTTACTTAGTGACTTGGGGAGTGATTTTATAAGCTATACTATGAAGCGTTTATGTAAACTATTGAGAATAGATAAAATACAGACGACAGCTTACCATCTACAGACAAATGGTTCACTGGAGCGTTCACATCGTACGCTAACTGAAATGTTACGGCACTGCATTAGCCGAGATCAGGACGATTGGGACCACTGAATTTCTTTTGTGACATTTGTGTACCACACAACTCCGCTCCGTACAACTGGGTACACACTTTTCGAATTTTTTTGTGTTGGTTACTGAGAAAATCAGCAAACATAGTTCATACCTACGAGGATTACGTCACTGAGGTGCGACAACGGATGCACCTGCTGCATCAAACTGCCCACGAGGTGACCCAGGAAAGCAAGGAGAAGAATAAGGTTAATTATGACCGGACGCAGAACCCAAAAGAATTTAGAAGACATGACTGGATGTTGTTGTATGATGAAAGCGTGCAAAGAGGACGCAATAAGAAGCTGGACAGTCAGTGGCAAGAATTGTAAGTTATTTTCAATTGAAGGAACTACACGAAAATTTCGGGCAGACGCAAGCATTGGCTGATAGAGAAGTAGCGCATTGCCTCCATAGGTTGCACCAGGCAAAGGTGAACGTTGAAGAGTGTGAGAACGTTCAAAAGACAACACCATGGCATGTTGGAAAAATTACAGAGACAGGGGGTTTATTTGAGCAGTTAGCCCGGCATGAGACACCCAGAACTAAATGGGTTATACACTCCTGGAAATGGAAAAAAGAACACATTGACACCGGTGTGTCAGACCCACCATACTTGCTCCGGACACTGCGAGAGGGCTGTACAAGCAATGATCACACGCACGGCACAGCGGACACACCAGGAACCGCGGTGTTGGCCGTCGAATGGCGCTATCTGCGCAGCATTTGTGCACCGCCGCCGTCAGTGTCAGCCAGTTTGCCGTGGCATACGGAGCTCCATCGCAGTCTTTAACACTGGTAGCATGCCGCGACAGCGTGGACGTGAACCGTATGTGCAGTTGACGGACTTTGAGCGAGGGCGTATAGTGAGCATGCGGGAGGCCGGGCGGACGTACCGCCGAACTGCTCAACACGTGGGGCGTGAGGTCTCCACAGTACATCGATGTTGTCGCCAGTGGTCGGCGGAAGGTGCACGTGCCCGTCGACCTGGGACCGGACCGCAGCGACGCACGGATGCACGCCAAGACCGTAGGATCCTACGCAGTGCCGTAGGGGACCGCACCGCCACTTCCCAGCAAATTAGGGACACTGTTGCTCCTGGGGTATCGGCGAGGACCATTCGCAACCGTCTCCATGAAGCTGGGCTACGGTCCCGCACACCGTTAGGCCGTCTTCCGCTCACGCCCCAACATCGTGCAGCCCGCCTCCAGTGGTGTCGCGACAGGCGTGAATGGAGGGGCGAATGGAGACGTGTCGTCTTCAGCGATGAGAGTCGCTTCTGCCTTGGTGCCAATGATCGGCGTATGCGTGTTTGGCGCCGTGCAGGTGAGCGCCAAAATCAGGACTGCATACGACCGAGGCACACAGGGCCAACACCCGGCATCATGGTGTGGGGAGCGATCTCCTACACTGGCCGTACACCACTGGTGATCGTCGAGGGGACACTGAATAGTGCACGGTACATCCAAACCGTCATCAAACCCATCGTTCTACCATTCCTACACCGGCAAGGGAACTTGCTGTTCCAACAGGACAATGCACGTCCGCATGTATCCCGAGCCACCCAACGTGCTCTAGAAGGTGTAAGTCAACTACCCTGGCCAGCAACATCTCCGGATCTGTCCCCCATTGAGCATGTTTGGGAGTGGATGAAGCGTCGTCTCACGCGGTCTGCACGTCCAGCACGAACGCTGGTCCAACTGAGGCGCCAGGTGGAAATGGCATGGCAAGCCGTTCCACAGGACTACATCCAGCATCTCTACGATCGTCTCCATGGGAGAATAGCAGCCTGCATTGCTGCGAAAGGTGGATATACACTGTACTAGTGCCGACATTGTGCATGCTCTGTTGCCTGTGTCTATGTGCCTGTGGTTCTGTCAGTGTGATCATGTGATGTATCTGACCCCAGGAATGTGTCAATAAAGTTTCCCCTTCCTGGGACAATGAATTCACGGTGTTCTTATTTCAATTTCCAGGAGTGTATTATACTTTATTGGGGAGACCAGAAAGATACTATTTGGCACATAGACGAAGATGATGCGGCATTTTCAAGGCAAAAATAACTGTATTAGATTAGCAACAGAGTCCTAAGAATAGTAAAATAACTAAGAGGGATGTATATATATTTAGCCAGAATGAAAGTTTAGAAACCGTTGCTGAGCGAGAGGCCAGTGAAATATTTGTCTGACACGCAGGAAGCCGCTATGCAAAGCTTGTTCTCTGGGAAGGACCGGACCCTGGAGCATCACGAGGTTTGTAGCAAAAACAGCCGCCTGACACTTGGACGGCACAGGCACCAGCACAAGGGGAACACTTACAGGAGACATTGAGCAATATTACGTGTTAGCAGCAAGAAGTGGTGCGTTAGCCTAATGATGGTCACGAATGAATCAGCCTTCATGGAACGTTCCAGAAGGGTGGTATCGATTGCAAGGCGACCCGTCGACTGGAGGGGGAGCACAGATGGGTAGACGTCAGGGACGCTATCTCTGTGTCAGTCGGGATCAGGAGCAGGACTTGTCAATCCATAGCAGAAGAAGAGAGTTGACTGAAAAGTAATGCCTCCACCTTCTTAACTGTTCAGCAGTTGGCAGCATTGGTATGCGGCAGGTACCGGCTTGTTCCGTAGCCTCTTCTCTACCGCTCCAGATGGCTAGAAGCCTTAGCATTGAACGGTAGTGCTGTTACAGTGTAAGGTACGGAACCCTGCGCAGACGGTCGGTCAATGCTATTTAAGCAACGTGCACTCACCCCAAAGGAGATTCATCAGAGAATGAAAGTAGTTTGGTTCAAGAATCATAAAAGAAGGTTGTACACATGGAAGAATCCTGGAGATACTAGAAGGTATCAGATAGATTATATAATGGTAAGACAGAGATTTAGGAACCAGGTTTTAAATTGTAAGACATTTCCAGGGGCAGATGTGTATTCTGACCACAATCTATTGGTTATGAACTGTAAAATAAAACTGAAGAAACTGCAAAAAGGTGGGAATTTAAGGAGATGGGACCTGGATAAACTGACTAAACCAGAGGTTGTACAGAGTTTCAGGGAGAGCATAAGGGAACAATTGACAGGAATGGGGGAAAGAAATACAATAGAAGAAGAATGGTTAGCTTTGAGGGATGAAGTAGTGAAGGCAGCAGAGCATCACGTAGGTAAAAAGACGAGGGCTAGTAGAAATCCGTGGGTAACAGAAGAAATATTTAATTTCATATATGAAAGGAGAAAATATAAAAATGCAGTAAATGAAGCAGGCAAAACGGAATACAAACGTCTCAAAAATGAGATCGACAGGAAGTGCAAAATGGCTAAGCAGGGATGGCTACAGCACAAATGTAAGGATGTAGAGGCTTATCTCACTAGGGATAAGATAGATACTGCCTACAGGAAAATTAAAGAGACCTTTGGCATAAAGAGAACCACTTGTATGAATATCAAGATGTATGAGACAGGTGAAATACCCTCAGTCTTCAAGAAGAATATAATAATTCCAATCCCAAAGAAAGCAGGTGTTGACAGATGTGAAAATGATCGAGCTATCAGTTTAATAAGTCAAAGCTGCAAAGTACTAACACGAATTCTTTACAGACGAATGGAAAAACTGGTAGAAGCCGACCTCGGGGAAGATCAGTTGGGATTCCGTAGAAATATTGGAACACGTGAGGCAATACTGACCTTACTACTTATCTTAGAAGAAAGACTAAGGAAAGGCAAACCTACGTTTCTAGCATTAGTAGACTTAGAGAAAGCTTTTGACAATGTTGACTGGAATACTCTCTTTCAAATTCTAAGGGTGGCAGGGTTAAAATACAGGGAGCGAAAGGCTATTTACAATTTGTACAGAAACCAGATGGCAGTAATAAAAGAGTGGAGGGACATGAAAGGGAAGCAGTGGTCGGGAAGGGGGTGAGACAGGGTTGTAGCCTCTCCCCGATGTTATTCAGTCTGTATATTGAGCAAGCAGTAAAGGAAACAAAAGAAAAATTCGGAGTAGGTATTAAAATCCATGGAGAAGAAATAAAAACATTTGAGGTTCGCCGATGACATTGTAATTCTGTCAGAGACAGCAAAGGACTTGGAAGAGCAGCTGAACGGAATGGACAGTGTCTTGAAAGGAGGATATAAGATGAACATCAAAAAAAGCAAAACGAGGGTAATGGAATGTAGTCGAATTAAATCGGGTGATGGTGAGGGAATTGGATTAGGAATGAGATACTTAAAGTAGTAAAGGAGTTTTGCTATTTGGGGAGCAAAATAACTGATGATGGTCGAAGTATAGAGGATATAAGATGTAGACTGGCAATGGCAAGGAAAGTGTTTCTGAAGAAGTGAAATTTGTTAACATCGAGTATAGATTTAAGTGTCAGGAAGTCGTTTCTGACTGAAAGTATTTGTATAGAGTGTAGCCATGTATGGAAGTGAAACATGGACGATAAATAGTTTGGACAAGAAGAGAATAGAAGCTTTCGAAATGTGGGGCTACAGAAGAATGCTGAAGATTAGATGGGTAGATAACATAACTAATGAGGAGGTATTGAAGAGAATTGGGGAGAAGAGGAGTTTGTGGCACAACTTGACAAGAAGAAGGGACCGGTTGGTAGGACATGTTCTGAGGCATCAAGGGATCGCAAATTTAGCATTGGAGGGCAGCGTGGAGGTTAAAAATCGTGGAGGGAGACTAAGAGATGAATATACTAAGCAGATTCAGAAGATTGTAGGTTGCAGTAAGTACTGGGAGACGAAGAAGCTTGAACAGGATAGAGTAGCATGGAAAGCTGCATCAAACCACCTCAAGACTGAAGACCACAACAACAACAACTTACGGTGATTTTGTGATGTGAGTCGTTCGGGGAGTATGTTTAAAGATGTTGAGGTTGGAACATCTGACTTGTATGACAAACAAAGAGTTGGACGTAGTGTCACAGAAACCACCGAATTTCTCAAGCAAAATGTTGACAGATTGATTCAGGATAATCGTCGTATCACTCAGAGTGAAACTGCAAGAACGTGTGGGCCACATTATTGCTTTTCTTGGCTGAAATGAAAGCACACAGACTTGAAATTTGCCAGGAACTCCTTTTGCATTACGAGAATGAAGGTGACTCCTTTCTCCATTCAATTGTGACGGGAGACGCTTCTGATGAAGACACTGAGAGAACTGTGCGACTGTGGTTCCAGAAACAGAGTGTCAACTTCTTCCGTGACGACTTCAGAAATCTTGTTCAGTGTTGGCAGAAATGTATCCTATTGGCTGGTGATTATGTGGAAAAGTGGACCATTGGTAATTAAAGATCACATTCTAAGAATATTTCTGCATTTGAATTACCAAACTATTCGCATCCAAACCCTATTAATGAAGGTGGAGGCATTACTTTTCATTCAACCCTCGTACTTAGTAAAACTCCTTTCGCCTCTGTGCAGCAGTCGGGATGTTAACGACTCACACTTATGATACCTGTACATACTAACTTATGTATAGTTACGGAATGTGCCAGGGAGGTACTTCCTGGTAAATAACTACTTGTCTACGAGTAGCTGACTTGTAACCGCTAACTGACCAGATTCCTACCCAGTTCCACACCCCACACTAGTGAATCTACTTTTCAGTGAAGGTTGCGGCTACAGTAGGCGGCTCACAACGAATGTCTAATCGGAATCGCCGACTGGGGTAAGTTCCTCGGTGTCACGCAGTGAATGTCGGTCTTACGCCCTCTCAGGACACAACAAAATATTGTTCTTTCTGTGAAATTCGGTTTTGTTAAAAGTTTTTCACACTTTATTTACATCAGTAATTAATTTTATATCCATCCTCTTTCTAATAAATTTTATATCCATCCTCTGCGGGCCGGCAACACATCTAACACCACAGAGGACCGAGGTTGTTTATGCCCAAGGCGTGAGCAATGGTAAACCTCAGCTGTTTTGGAAACAGACATTCCGCGTCCTACATACTGCAGAGGGAGTTCTAGATGGCCTGCAGGAAGTATTACTACATCAACATCTGAGTGGTTGGCCAACATTATTTAAAGGCTAGAACCAGCACCGGACGTCAGTTCAAGCCGAATACCGACCTCAAGGACGTCTCCACGAAAGACTACGTCTTCGCACATCGAAATAGGACTTGGAATTAACTGTAAGTTTGTTACCGCGGACTCTTGTGGGAAACTTCGAAGTTATCTTTTGTTGCCTCTAGTAGGAAATTCTTACTGGCTTTGTGATTGTGACTTTTCGTTGTTATTCAGTCTTTTCCATGTAGACTCACGTAAATAAAAGTTGTGTTGTAAGAACTTTCGAATTGTCAGTTACAACACAAGTGGGGACGAGTTTGTGCCTGTGTGTGTGTTCATAATGGCGAAAATAGTGCTTCAGCAGCTGATCCAAAGTGTGCACGACTTACTGCAAGGTTTTCAGCAGTTTTGCCAGAAATCGCAGGATACACAGGAACGTTTCTTTAAGGATCTCTGGAAAAACCAACCGGTTCCGCATCCCCCTCCGTTTCCCACGTTCAACGAGGATACTGAAGACTGGGAAGCATACGAGAAGCGGCTCCTGCAGCATTTCCACATCCACCAGTTTCTCCAAGAGGCTGCTCGTCGTTCCTACTTTTTGCCCTTGGACCAGTCAAAAGTGTATGTCCTCTTTAAGGACCATGCACGGGAAGACTGCCCTGACAGGTGAGCATATTGTACAATGTGTACCCGTAACAGTCATGTCAGTACGGTCCGCCACTCTCGGCAGCATCCTCCTCCTCCTCCTCCTCCGGCCAATGACTGTTGGGGACTGCTACCCATGGACGTCAACCAGGTGCAGCCTTCGGGATCTTCCATGCTGCTGATCAATGTTCAGGTCAACAGTCGGCTGCTGCAGATGCAGGTGGATACCGGAGTAGTGGTCTCACTGATCAACTATTCCTCTTATGCGAAGACTGGGCACCCCCCTCTGGTGCCCACACCTCGGTGCCTCCTTACTTATAACAAGCAAGTGATCGCTCTCTTGGGTCTGTTCACGGTTTCCGTCCTGTATAAATCGGTTCACCGGGAAGTTACCTTCCTTGTGGTCAACAACGCAGCCACAGTGGACCTCTTTGGGTTGAATGCCTTTCGTGCCTTTGGCTTTGTCATTGACGACAGTGTTCATCTGCTGTCTTCCGAGGTTCTGTTCCTGGCAGTCGATACCTAGTGCATGGAATCCCAGGACCTCTTCTTGCCGGGAGCCGGCTGTGCTCAAGATTTTCAGGTGTTGCTCCAGTTGAAACCGTCGACCCGCCCGAAGTACTTCCGGACTCAGCATGTTTCCCTTGCCCTCCAGCATCCTCTTAAACAGGTACTGTACTGTCTCACCAAGGAGGGAGTCGTCACTCCAGTCCGTTACAGTTCCTGGGTGACACCCTTGGTCATCCTCAAGAGACTAGATGGCCGTCTTTGGGTTTGTGGTGACTTCAAGGCTATGCTAAACCCTCAGCTACAGGTTGAAGATTATCCCCTTCCCCGTCCCAAGGACCTGTTGTTCTCCAAGCACGCTAAGTCGCAATTTTTTTCGAAGATCAATCTTGCCAAGGCCTACCTCCAAATACCTTTTGATGAGTCTTCTACTCACTTGGCCACCATCAACACACCGTTTGGGCTGTTCTGGTTGAACTGCCTCATGTATGGCATCACTAGTGCTCCGGCCATCTTTCAGCTTTACTTGGAACAGCTCTTGCAGGATGCGCCGAGATGTATCAACTACCTCAATGACATCATCTTCACCAGCTGTACTGCGGATGATTATCACAGTCATCTGTGACAATTGTTCCTGCGCCTGTGGACTGCGGGCCTAAAATGCAACTTTGTTAAATGCTCCTTTTTTCAACCTGCTATCTCCTACCTGGCTCACATCATTTCCTGAAATGGCATATCTCCTACCTCCTCCCACATTGCCACTATAGAGGCCCTTCCTTGTGCTAGCGATGTCCACCAATTGCGGTCTATCCTGGGTAAAATTGTGTACTATCGAAAGTTCATTCCCTCCACTGCCCACATTGCGGCCCCCCTCTATCGCCTATGCCGAAAGATCGTGCCTTTTCATTGGTCCCCAGGTTGTATCGGTTTTCCAAACCTTAAAGCAGGGATTGCACTTGGCGGAGTGTCTCATGCTGTATACACCCTCTCTTCTTCTTCTCTTAGCTACGGACACCGCAGACTAAGTTATTGGGGCTGTCTTTTCGTAGCATCTACCGGATGTATCACAACGCCCAGTGGCATACATACCTAAATCCCTTACCGAGTTCCAAAGCAAATATTCCCAGATTGAGGAGGGGGCCTTCGCCATCCTGTTTGCCTGTACCAAATTCCTCCTGTAACTTTATGGTACGTCTTTTCATTTAATCACTGACCATAAGTCCCTCGTGGCCTTATTTTCACCAGCAGCCCAGTTACCCACGAAGAGTTCCCACTGTCTGCAGCGATGGGCCCTATTCCTTTCACTTTTTAGGTACACCATCCATATCCACCCACTGCCCAGCATGCCATCATCTATGCCTTGTCTCGGCTCCCCTCCAGCCAGGATTCGGTATTCAGTTAATTGGACATCCAAATTTTTCAGGTCAATGAAGACATACAGGTGGTGTTGGCGGCATTCCTTGTCACAGCTGCACAGGTGGCTGCCGCGCCGGACGCAGATTCACTCCTGCAAATGGTGCACCACTATATTCTTTGCGGCTGCCCGATGCTTTCTCCGCCTCGCGCCCAGACTGATCTCCAATTCTTTTTCTGCATCCGCCATCAACTGGTAGCCATCAACGGGGTGCTCCTCCATGTGGAACATGACACCAATCCACGAGTCCTCGTACCAACAGCCCTGCGGTCCCAGATTCTCAATGGCAGGGCAGAGCCCATTTTTTGCACCTTTAAAACTCAGATGCAGAAGTACACGGAGAACCGTTCTCCAGAAGATGCTCTTACATTATTTCTCAGTTCCTACAGGACCACGCCAGTGAGTGACAAGAGTCCAGCGAAACTGCTTCATAGTCACCAAATACGGACCCTCCTCCTGCGTCGCACCCGACCCGGCACTTCCAGATATTCATCCGGCTCCAAGGTGTGGGCGCGTGGTTTGGGGTCCCGGCCCCACTGGCTGCCAGGGGTCATTCTCTCGCCCCATAATCGACAACTATTCGATGTCTGTCTGGACGACAGGTTGGTTTTGTGTCACCGCTACCAATTCCGTCCTCGTTTCCCCGACCAGCCGCAGCCCCGGTTGTTGGCTTCTCTCTCTCCCATTGCCGGCCTCTTCCGTGAGGCCTACGTTGCTGCTCTCTCCTCAGTTAGTGGGGGATCTTTGAGGAAATGGCCAACAGGAAGCTGCTAGCCCCACACTGCATCTGCCTCCTCTGGACCTGGGGCAACCTCGGGACCATCCCCGGGATCCACTTCTCGGCCCCTCTTTGGTGCTGCCCTGGTTGGACAACACGGACGTTCCCATGCCACTTGGCAAGCCCACCGTCGCGCTTGCAACCGCCTCCGCTTCGACGATCCCTTCGCATCATGTGGAAGGCGGCGCCCTACTCAGCAGCGGCCGGTTTTCACCGCCTTCTTTAGGATGACTTAGCTGCCAATCAGCCTATGGCACCAGGCTACATTGGTTCTCTCTCCCCCACAGTCGCCCATGTCGCTCCAGATCTTCGAATGGGGGAGGGACGTACGCTGTCGCCAAGGTAGCCCATGCGGCTCGGCAACATACCTAACACCACACAGGACTGAAGTTGTCTATTCCCAAGGCGTAAGCAATGGTAAACATTGGCTGTTTTGGAAACAGACATTCCACAAACTACATCCTGCAGAGGGAGTTCCAGATGACCTGCAGCAAGTATTACTACACCAACATCTGATTGGCTGGTCAATACTATTTAAAGGCTAGAACCAGCACCAGACAACAGTTAGTGCTGAATACCAGCCTCAAGCATGTCTCCACAGAAGACTATGTCTTTGCCATCGGAATAGGACTTGGAATTAACTGTATGTTTGTTACCGCAGACTCTTGTGGGAAACTTCGAAGTTATTTTTTGTTGCCTCTAGTAGGAAATTCTTACTGGCTTTGTGAATGTCACTTTTCAATGTTATTCAGTCATTTTCATGTAGACTCACCTAAACAAAAGTTGTGTTGTAAAAACTTTCGAGTTGTCAGTTACAACAGTCTGGAAAGTCAGCAAACTGGCAGGGGGAGCAGTGTTGCTGATTGCATGCCTGTCTGCTGTCGCATTGTCGTCCTGGTTGGAGGTCAGTCAGCCTGCGATTGGCTGACCTATTCTCAGAGCCTTCTCTTCTCTGTCGTTTCAGACTGGCATGCTGGCACTGGATTTATGCCATAACAACAAGTATCTTCACTAAATGCAGAGTGAGTTCTTTTCATCTCATTCATTGCACACATAACAGTGAATCACAGTGCCATGCAGATAGTGAATTGTACCAATTCTGCAGTGAGATGTACAACAGAGCTGGTTACATTACTGATGATAATGCTGTGACTAATTGAGTAGTATGGAACTGTAAACAGTTCCTTTCACTCCACAGATATATACAAAACATTATAGTTCACATACAAACTGTTGCTTCTCTTAGACTGGGAAAGTGCATAGTGACACAAACACATTGATATAATGTAAGTAATTACTTGCATAATGATCAGATTTACAATTACTAAGAAAAATGCTCAAAATCACTCTGTATTATTTTTTTAATCACTTTGCAGAATTACTAATGTCTGAAAGACTATAAACTGAAGTGGACCTTGTGGTGCCCTCAGCTATGCACAGCAAAGGATGATGACGAAAGTCTCACAGCATCAGAATTTCTAGTAATCAAAGCTGCAATCATCTCTGAAAAATGGTCATTTGAAAACAGCTGACATATTATTCATTGAGTATAACACAATACCAAACTCATATTCAGTAGAGGGATCAAAATCTAAGACCAGTCTTCACAGTTTATGGTAACATGGTTTTCAACTCAGCACTCTGCAAGGTACAGTACGAATGTGGGATATGGTACACAGTATCATTATAATTTTCTTCTGGCACTCATATGTATAATTATACACAGACACAGAATTAGCAGTTGTTCCTTGTATCTTTACAAGGGTTGACTAATATTGGTAAATTCTGTGTAGCATTTCTTATACATTACAGATTATGTATGTATGTATGTATGTATGTATGTATCTATGTATGTATCTGTGTGTGTGTGCATGTGTGTGTGTGTGTGTGTGTGTGTGTATGTGTGTAAGAGGGTGGGTGGGGATCTGTTTGTAATATATTGTGATATACTCCCATAGAAAAGAATTAGCTATCTTAACAGTATCAGGAACTCAACTTTCTTTTACCATTTCTTATCACACCCTGTGAAGAATATGTATATTATACACAGTTCTCTTTTAAATTTTACAAGGCAATGAGGGGTAACAACAAGTGATGAAGATATGAATAGCTGAAGGAATGTTATTCTGATTGCAATGCAAACCTCAATCAGCTTCCTGACAAAGAAGCCATAGAAAAATTTCATAAGCATTGGATGAACAACTATATATCACATAATTATATTTAAGAGCTACAATTTGAAATGTTGAATGTTCTGATTATAGCAAACTACTGATACTCCACACAGTGATATAATAATCATCATTCAATGAAATGACATTGTCCTTATGACAAACTCATTTATTTAATTAATACAGTTTCTTCACATAGCATTAAACCACATTTCAACAGACATTACAAAGAAATTACATCAAGGGGAATCAGTTTGCCGTTGAACTGATTGACCCCTACTAATCCACCAGTAAGTGAAGATAGCTTACTGTGTACCTGAAACATGAAACAATATTGGAGCTTTCTCATACACAAAGCACTTGTTCTATATTTTATTTTTAAAAACACAAGAATTGGGAAATAGGCAACAACTGATAAACCAGAGTGCCTTATTGAAGTTATGCTGGCTGAAATAAATGAGTCAAAGAATGATACACAGGCTATTAATTCTGTAGACCATGAACGCTGGATAAGAGCAGTGGAGGAAGAAATGGCTTCATTGCTCTTCTCCAGTGTTCATGGTCTACAGAATTAATAGACTCTGTATAATTTTTTGGCTCATTTACTTCAGCCAGCATAATTTCAGTTAGGTGCTCTGGCTTCTTAAGTTCTTGCCTATTTCTCAATTCTATTTCACTAGAACTTTCTTTTGTTGAAGTGAATTGCTTGTATTAATCTCTCAGCTGTGTACTATATATATGTCTTTGGTAGGTGTCATAAAATACAATACATGTGTCTTTTTATAGCAACTACGTCGTGTGTATGCTTTATGTAGTGTCCTTTAGTTCTTTTCTGAAATTTCTGCAATAAGTTATGGGCCCAGTACACAATTCGAGAAAGGAATTAGGTATTATAATTTTACATTTCGTGATGTGAGAAGCATGTTAGCGTTTGTTGTGTGCTACGCATGGCTCGTATTGTATATACGTGAAAAATTGCTGCATGTTTCTCTTGTGGAATTTTTGTGGTTGTAAATCTGGACTGTCTTACAGGACTGCAATGAATTTTCATGGTATAGAGAAGCTATGTGCGGCTGAAAATTGGACTATTTCAAAGTTCGCAATACGAAATTTGTTACATGCGTCAGACGGTGCGTGTTATGTGTGTATTGGCTTTGCCAGTGGATGCAACATTGGCACAAATAGATGCGTTTAATGCTGTGCTAAAAACATGGGACAAAGCTGCTTGTGCAGTGAATCACATTACTGTTAGAACTGTGGAAGCAAATCTCATGGCATTGTTGATTGCATTTGAGAGTGCATGGGACAAGCTACATGCCATGTTTGAACAAGACAAAGCAAGCTGCATATTCTGTTCAGTCAGAATTCCTCAATTTTTACATGAGTTCAGGCAGTGACCTGGTGACACATGTCACTCATTTTGAAAACTTTCAATGCAAAACCTGATGAATCATCATTAATGGTTCGACTACTTGACACACTGCCTGACAGTTATGAAAGTCTGTGACAGTTGTGGAGGGCAAGATCTGAAGATCAACAAACACTAAAACATTTGCAGCAATTTTCAGTTATGACAGCAGCATGCCACACAACCTGGAGAAGTGATTCATGCTGATCTGTGTGGACCTATGGAGTGTAAATTGCTGGTAGGAGCAGAATATTTTCTTTGCTTCACTTGTGACTTTTCAAGATTACATGTGATATGTTTTCTCAAGCAGAAATCTGGGACTGCAGAGAAGATTGCAGAAATGGTGAGTATTGTGAAGAATTTTTGTGTTCAACTCCCAAAAGCGTTTCAATGTGATGGTGGACGAGAATTTGATAATACTGAGGTTAAAGATTTGATGAAATTAAATGGCATACAACCCATCATCACAAATACTTATACTCCAAAGCAGAATGGAGGTGCTGAGTGCAGTAACAGAACAGTTGTGGAACTTCCTGGAACCGTGTTGCAAGATCAGGGCCTGCCTTAGTTTTTGTGGACAGAAGCAGTAAAATCAACTGTTTATGTATCAAACAAAACTCGTACAAGTCATGTGGATGGCAGAACACCTTATGGTGTATTCAATGGAAAGATGATACACCTAAATAAACTTCATATTTGTGGAATGAAGTGTTTTGTTGATATTCCGAAGGAAAAGCTAAAGAAATGGGATCCAAAGGGAAAACCAGGAAACTTTGTTGGTTATTCTGATGGCATTGATGGCTTTTGAGTGCAGATTCACTCAGAAAGATGGATTATTCGGTGTAAGGATGCCGGCTGTTGTGGCCGTGTGGTCCTAGTCGTTTCAGTCTGGATCCACACAACCGCTACGGCCCCAGATTCGAATCCTGCCTTGGGCATGGATGTGTGTGATGTCCTTAGGTTAGTTAGGTTTAGGTAGTTCTAAGTTCTAGGGGACTGATGACCTCAGATGTTAAGTCCCATAGTGGTCATAGCCATTTGAACCATTTTTGGAGTAAGGATGTTGTTTCTGAACCTGAGAAAACTGGTAGGACAATGGTGTTACTCCCAAGTCAAGCAGGCAATGAAGGATTGAAGAATCATGAAGAGGCAAGCGTGTTTAAGAAACCTACAAAAGAAAGTTCTAGTGAAAGAGAATTGAGAAATAAGCAACAACTGAAGAAACTGCAGTGCCTTATTGATATTATGCTGGCTGAAATAAATGAGAGAAGGAATTATACAGAGGCTATTAATTCTGATGACCATGAGCACTGGAGAAAAGCTATGGAGGAAGAAATGACTTAATTGAAAGAAAATGCTACATGGACTTCGGAACCTCTGCCACCAGATCATAATCCCATTACAAACCATTCAGTTTATAGCATTAAGCATAAGGCTGATGGTAAAATTGACTATAATGAAACATTCAGTCCTGTTGCTAGATACAATACAATTAGAGCAATTTTGAGTGTTTCTGGTAGTGAGCAACTTCAGTTGGCACAATTCAATGTAAAATATGCTTTTTTGAATGAGTTCTTGAAAGAAGAAATATATATGGAGCAGCCTGAGGGATTTAGTGATGTACCATATCGGGTATCCAAACCTCATCAAAGTTTATATGGACTAAACCAATCTACAAGGTGCAGGAACCAACAGTTCAAGGACATCCTAATAAATCTTGGGCTTGTGGAAAGTAAGGCAGACCTGTGTTTGTTCTATTGAGAAAACTGCAATGACAAGTTGATGGTAGTTCTGTATGTTGATGATGGATTAATATCTGCAAGTAAGAAGAAGGATATGGAAGTTTTCCTAAGAGATATTCAACATGAGTTTAAAATTACTGTTGAGCCAGTAGGGTATTTCAGAAATATTAATGTTGTATGTCATGATAATGGATCAATAGAGATTAATCAAGAAAGTTATGCTAAAGATATTCTTCGACGGTTTAACATGACAGAAGGAAATTCTGTGACAACTCCAATTTAGCAGTATCTGCAGCCAAATGAGTTAACCAGTGATAAACCAACTAATGCTCCACATCAAGAAACAGTTGGCTGTCTTATGTATTTATCTGTTGGTACAAGGCCCGATATAGCATTTGCAGTGAGCTATGTGTCAAAATTTTTAGAGAATCCTTGAGAAATCACTTGTCTGTGGTAAAAAGAATCCTAAAGTATATAAAAAGTTCAGTGTCATTGGGTGTAAAATATGATGCTAACCATGCAAACAGAAGGCTGGAGATATATACTGAAGCTGATTATGCCAGTGATACAGCAACCCGACGCTCAGTTAGTGGAGTGGCTGCATATCACTATCAACAACATAGCCGGAGTATGTGGCTACCAATGAAAGGGGAAGAGGGGGAATATGGGTATCGAAGCTCTATGAAGAAATTTCACCACTGGAGGGTGTTCCAGTTCTTCTTGCTGATAATGCAAGAGCTATTAAACTGACCAAAAATTCTGAATTTCACAAGAGGTCAAAGCATATTGATGTTCACATGCACTACATGTTCAAGTGAAAGGTTTGTATTACTCTCTCTGCTATGTACTATATCTATGCCTTTGGTTGGTGTCATAAAATAAAATACATGTGTCTTGTTATAGCAACTATGTCATGTGTATGCCTTATGTTGTGGCCTTTAGTTCTTTCTTGAAGTTTCTGCAATACTGTACACAGTACCTGTAATACGTGCCAGTTAGAAATTTGGAAAATTTCCAATCTACACATTAAATTTGAACTACTGTTGGTATCTAGTGTCACTGTACCATGCAGATTTTAATCTATCCACAATAATGAATTCTGAGAATTAGCTGCTTTATATCTTTAGAAATTTTCCTTCTCTGTAATCAAGTTGGACTATACAAACAATGGATTTTCAGTTTGTGTAGCAAACCTTTGGCAAACGTTCTCCTATTGTCTAGTTGCTGCAGATCCAAGTGAGACAATATCATAAGGTCATAAACCCCCACACACCCGAACAAAAAATAGTTTGGTAAAAACATTTATATTTTTACATATACTAATTTCTAAATTTCTCAGGAAACTTTCAGAGAATAAATTAGAATGACAACCAAGCACCTTGAAAATGACAAATAAGCCTAGGGAATGACAAGCTGCATTTAACACAGGCTTCTCTTTTGTTGATAGCCTATAGAGATGGGATGGGAATTTGACCAGAAGCAGAGAACATTCCAGCTGGATGAACAGGCCCATTCACAAACTGACTTTACCTGGTGCCAACACCAAACCCGACATGGTTCATTAGCACACAAGCAGAGCCAGCGAACTGCAGGATAGTAAGGAAGGCAAGGCAGAATGGGAAAGGTGCTCCTCTGAGTGATAGATGATGGGGAGGGGGGTGGTGGGGACAGGGGAGAGAGAGAGAGAGAGAGAGAGAGAGAGAGAGAGAGAGAGAGAGAGAGAGAGAGAGAGAGAGAAGAGAGAGAGAGAGAGAGAGAGTGAGAACATATTGGAACAAATGAAAGAAGCAGCATTTGAATTATTTACATGCCTGTATAGCTATAGTCTCCAGAGTTTTGTTCAAAGTCAAGGTGCTCAGTGAAATAATGTTAATGGTGGGTGCAGGCTATAGTTCCATATTACATAAAATACCACACTGTCAAAGTTGTAAGATTTTGAAATTGTATCATCACTGGCATGTAGTGACAGCAATATTGATATTAATTAAAAAGGTACTACCTCAAATACAAAGCATTTTTATTAACATGTGACTAGTTTCAATAATTAAAGCACCATCCTCTGACATAAAACACTTGACTATCAGTACCCTGTCGATGTTAAATGTAGTATAAAATGCATATCATACTATGATTCACATTGCTTTGTTTCCGTCGTGTGAAAGACATATATCTTCTCCAGGAACCAAAGTAACGCAAGTTTCCTTTTCAGATCTGAAAGCAAACTTTGGCCTTCATATGTTTTAAATTACACAGGGTGAGTCAAAAAGAATAATCCGATTAAAAAAAAAAAAAAAAAAACGTGACTGTTATGTTATTTGAGATGTAAACATGAACAACAGACCATTGAGAGGAGCAAATTCTCGAGTCTTTCATAGTGCATCCCTCCCCCCCCCCCCCCTCCAGTTCTTGTAAAAATGGTGTCAGGTCAACAGAAAGGGTTTTCTGTTCTATGATTTGTGCAGTGCTGGTCAATAATTACGGTTCAGCGGGACTTTCATATTAGGTATGGTGGGGATCCTCCTACAGTACAGAGCATTAGATGACGGCATGAACAATTCCAAGGAACAAACTGTTCGCGTAACGGTAAATCGCTGGACATCACCAAGTGTCTGAGACAGATATGAACACATCCATGATAGTTTCACAAGGAGTTCATAGAAATCAGTTCGCCTTGTACCTCAACAGCTCAACATGCCCCCAATGTCCATCTGGCATGTGTTGCATTGATGTTTACACATGAAACCATACAAAATTCAGCAACTGCAAGCCCATCTTTAAGGCGACAAGGCCTTTACCTAACGATTGAGAACAGCATTGTTTGCTTATAGTTGTCAGTGGTAGCAGACAGGCAACAATGTGTGAAATAACTGCAGAAATGTTTGTGGGTTGTACAACAAACTTATCTGTTAGGACAGTGCAGCAAAATTTGGCATTCATGAGTTAAGGTGACAGATGACCAACGCGAATGCCTTTGCTAACAGCATGACATCACCTGCAGTGCCTCTCCTTGGCTCGTGACCACATCAGATTATTGGAGAACTACGATCTGATCAGATGAGTCCCAGTTTCAGTTGGTAAGGGCTGAGGGTAGTGTTTGAGTGTGGCATAGATCCCATGGAAACCATGGATCCAAGTTGTCAATAAGGCACTGTGCAAGCTGGAGGTGACTCGATAATTCTGTGGGCTGTGTTTACATGGAATGGATTGGATCCTCTGGTACAACTGAACTGATTATTCACTGGAAATGGTTATGTTTGGCTACTTGGAGGTCTATTTTGCCATTTGTGGTCGAATTTTTGTGGGTAACAATGCACCATATCATTGGGCAACAATTGTTCACAAATGGTTTGAAGAACATTCTGGACAATTTGAGCAAATGGTTTGGCCACTCCAATGCCTCAACATTAATCCCATCAAAGATTTATGGGACATCATTGAGAGATCAGACTACATATAAAGTCCAGCACAGGCTACATTGTCACAATTATGGATGGCTATAGAGGCAGTATGGCTCAATATTTCTGCAGGGCACTTCCTATGAGCTGTTGAGTTCTATGTCATGTTGAGTTGCTGCACTATGCAGGGCAGAAGGAGGTCCAACACAATATTAGGAGGTATCCTATGACTTTTGTCACCTCCGTGTAGTTAGCTTCTCACAGTATGGGCTCAGGAATATCTTTTTGAAACACAATACAGCTGAAAGCATGAGACTAAATGTGCACAACTTTTTTTTTTTTTTTTTTTTTTTTAACAAAGAGATCTACTGTTAAATCTATAACCTCACTCCCCAAAATACTGTGAAGTACATACCAGAGGGTACTCCGAGTATGCCCTGTATTAGGATCTGATACCATTCCTTTCACATATGGGTCTGTCTGCTCTGTAATAAGTCTCATTTTGGCTATAGAGCCCCACAGGAACAATACACAGGCCCTGAACTATCTCTCTACATTTTTCACTTAATACTTTTGCCTGAAACATGATAAGTAGGCTTTTATAGGGTAGTTGATGTCTATCTTCAGGCATCTGTCAGGTCAGGTTTTACAGCATTTCCATTATGTAATTTTAGAAAACATTTTAATGGAGAATAGAACAGTGATCTTCATGGAGCACGTTAAAACAGTTTTGATCATAACCGAACATTTTCTAACAAATTTCAAACAGTTTCAGTCAAATAGCAATCACTTTCAGATACAGTAAAATAGGTACAAGGTATATTTCCTTCTATATCTGACTTTTACTTACATATCAGTGTATATGGTCGTCAGACTGTCTTTCTTTCAGTCACTTTTAACTGAAATCAGTTGTAGTCTTCTAATAAATGTTCTATTCTGACCAAAACTGTTTTAAGTTTAATTTTAAGAACTTTTTTGTGATTCTCTCTTGTAAGTCAAAACTACCTGGCACAATTAATGCCGTCCTTCTCTGTAAACAATCAGCATTCCCTTATATATGTGAGTGATTTCAGTTGTGACTCATTGATTTTATTTTTATAGGATACTATGCTTTTGCATTTCTTATCTCTCCTTCTCTTTCCTTCCCCCGCCCCCCCCCCCTCCCCCCCACTTCTCAACACATCCCACCAGAAATTTGCTGTTTCAGGCTAAGCAGGCTGCACAGAATAAAATGACAACTAAGAGCCACACTGCACATACTGGTTCATTTGAAAAATCAGTCACCTAACTATAATTTTCTTTCCTACTTTACAAATATTGTAATTCACTTGTACCAAGGCTGGGATTCAAACCCAGGTCACCTGCTCACTAGGCAGACATACTATCACTTCACCACCTCGGCACAGTGAGTTTACCCAACTGCTTGGGCAAACCTGCAAGCCTCCCTTCTCAATCCTAATTCACTCCACAACCAGCTTGGTGTTTCTATTTTAGGGGAATACTAAATGGGCTGAGGCATGATACGGAACTGAGACTGAGGAGGAAGGCATGCCAGGGTTGGGTGAGCAGCTGTGAAAAGGCACTGTACCAGTGTGGCATAGCGGTAAGTACATCTGCATAGTGAGGAGGAGACCCAGGTTCGAATCCCGACCTCAGTACAAATTTTCATTTGTCACTTCAGTATGTATATGTACACCATAGATGTGAATTTGGTCTGAGCTCCTGGTGGTAGTGGCCATGTGTGTATGTGGTGTGCTTGCTTGTGTGAGTGTGGTTGTATGTGATTACATTGCTGAAGAACGCTTTGGCCAACAACTGTAATGTGTAACAGACTTTCTGTTGTGCCTGTTTGAAACTTCATGGGTCATCTTAATGTGGTGCATGAGTTTGTGTGTGCATGTTGTCCAATTCCATTGAAGGCCTAATCGGCCGAACACTCACTTTCTGAGAGTCTTTTTGCTGTGCCTATCTGCGGCTAAGCATCTCCACTGTAAGGTGAGTACTGACTATCTTTTTCAGAGTATTATTACATTCCATCATGGATACTCCACTGTTTAAAGAACAACAATTATTTGCATCAACAGTTCCACATATATTCTATAAGAAAATAAAAATTAGCACACCACCTGGGTTCTGGGAAATCTTTTTGGTAATACTAATAAACTATATTAGGCATAGAATTATTAAGCTATGTAAAAAAAGTGAAACATCTGTTATTATTTTGATTGAACATTGTTTTGAATACAGTTATGTACCAAACTGTGGAGGGAGATTCTCTTCAGTAGGACTATATCAAAGTTGTCTTTCATTTGTACTACAATATTTAAAGGTCTTGATTGCAATATGTGAAGGCTTCACAGTATATGAATGCTATAAGTGAAAGAGGATGTATAATCATGTAGCCATAACTGCTGATTTATGGTGGTTTACATAATCTATAGCATAATGTTCATTTCAGTCCCTTCCATCCATTATGATAATGCAATTTTCACGAATTTTTATTTAACAGTCAATGATACATAGCTCTACAAGTAACAGTGATATGTGAATATACTGTAGCCATTTCGAAAATTTACACTTACGTCAATGGAGGCCATCTCTTGCAGTTTTATTTCTATGTCTGTCAAAAGAGAAGTTATGTTATGTGTTAAGGATGAGTATTGAGTTTCAAGTATAGGATGAATTACTGTACAATGTGTAGCCTTTCACTGTTTAGGAGTACTTAGTTAGTCTGCAACACACACACATATAATGGATAAATAATTATCTCATACAATTTATATCATTTCATGAAATACTGACAGTTGTGTTTCATTTACAGTATGAATAAGATACCTGTAACGGTCTGGTGTTAAATGATATTGCCCCTACACCACTATCACCTACTTGTATTTTGAAGCTCCTACTCATGTCAACTGTGGGTTTCTGTGATAACTTTGAGTTTCTGCAATCTTGCAATAGCCAGTGCTAGTTGCAAGCTTCCTAAGAGTGATGGAGGAAACAGTATGGCATCTATAATGTTTGAGGCTGTGTCCAACACTTTTACTGACTGCAATAAATCAAGGAAACTACTAGGTAAGTGTTTACATTTTGTTTAAACCCCTGGAAAGTATATTACATAAGGATTCCAGTCATATTATTAAAAATCAGGAAAGGTGTTTTGAAGAGATGTCATGAGTATATTTGTGTTGAATGAACTGTGTTCCCAAAATCACCCATCAAATGGCTACTGATACTACCACTAGGCAATATGAGAAGGACTTGTTTTAATTTTTCGACCAATCAATCTGATAGTTACTTCTGTCTGGCTGTCCAGAAAAAAAGAAATGGGAATGTTGAGAGCATCGAAGATGTATGAAATACCCAAATGAACAATATGAGAGTATGTTGAAAGATGTGCAAAAGGACAAACTGAAAAGGAAACTACAGTTTTAACATGGAAACCTGGAAGGAAAAATGGAAATGAGTATATAGCATTGTGGGAGAGGAGTCCACCATTCGAGGAAGTTCGACCTCTGAGGGCAAGTATTTATTTCATTCAACGCCACATTGGGCGACTTGTGCATTGGGGATGGGGATGGAATGATGATGAGGACAACATAACACCCAGTCCCTGAGCAGAGAAAAATCTCCTGCCCCAGCTGGGAATCAAACCAAGGCCCCTTTTTAATGGCATTTCGCTGCGTTGACCACTCAGCTAATGGGGGCGGACACTTTGAAGGAAACCTGTGCTGACATGTGAGGCAGAGAAAGATCTGATCCAGTACTATACAGAAGCAGAAAAGGATGTTTTTGGTTTGACACGTAAGGACTTAAAGCAGATGGTGTTTGAGCTTGCCTTAAAGAACAATCTGCCTCACCTCTCTTCTAAACCAGCAAATACGGGAGATTAAAAGTGGATGAACTTATTTTTTACGAGAAGTTGTTCCCAATTAAAAGCAGGAACACCACAATCATTGACAAGAGTTAGAAACTTGGGCTTTACTCAAGACAATGTGAAGCCATTTTTCTGTAGTCTAAAAGCAGAGCTGCTAAATTCAAGTTCAACACTACCAGAACATTTAACGTACACAAAACTGGAATCACAACTGTCCAAAGCAAAAATGTGAAATTTATTTGTGTGAAAGGAATATTGGCAATTTACAAACAGTCATTGGCAGAGAGGGGATATCTGAACACTGGTATGTCAGGTGCCCGCTAGTATGTCACTCCAATATGGTTTTCATTCCAAGATTTTGCCCACGTCTGCAATACACCTCATGGTATGGATAGGATGCAGCCTCTAGATATTGCTTTCATGAAACCATTTAAAACTTTATATTCAACAAATTGAGAGGTGGATTTACTGTAATTAGGGAAGAGTTGTGACAAAGTGTGAAGTAGCTGAACTCATGGGCAAAGCATGCATTAGAGCAGCAATCGTGATTAATGCACTGAGTGGTTTTCATATCACTGGTATCTGTCCTTACAATGACTCAGTATTTACTGAAGCTGACTGTATTCATGAACTGAATGATAACCAACCAAAGCCTATTTATGAAGATCAATGTGGGCCTTAACTACTTGCAAATGCCATCTGGTGTGGATAATAAACCCATGGCACTCGGTACCAGACCACCAACACTAAGAGGAAATCTAAAAGAAAGTATAAAATCTCTAGTTCTGACAATGATGTGGCTAGCAAACCTTCACAAGTAGACACCAAAGATGATATCAATCTGGACCTTGTTGACGATTCTGTGGATGCTATCTGTGCACTTTGCCATAAGAAGTTTTCTGTCAATTTCAGTGGATAACAATGGCTTATGTGTTATTTGTGTTTCAACTGGAATCACAAATTTTGTGATGCAGTGAATAGTGAATGGAGATGGTACACATGTTATTTCTGTCTGAATAACTAGCTCTTAAATCTGTTTTACGTAATTCTGACATAAATAAGCTCATGCGATTATGGAACAGTGTATTATTTTTCCAATAAATTCTAAGGTTTTGTCTCATTTTTTATTTAAATCCACTTACAAAAGCTAACTGAATATGTGCTCTTCCATTTTCAAACAAGTGCTTCTATTGCCTGGTGAGCAAAAGTAGGAATGGGTGTTCACCATATTTAGAACCCAATGTTGAAAAATTTTTGGTTATTAAGGTTTTCTAGTTTATTCAAACTAGCATAGCTTAAGAAGGAATTTGGCTAATGCAAGCCAAAGGAGGATAAGTTATAGAAATATGCATTAAGTTTTTAAGCTCTATTTCACAGAACAGGAGGCTGATAAGCAGTGTAATAATTATGGTAGACAACATTTGAGGCTCAATACACTTCTAAATCATCTTTCTTCTTGATTTTACTGTGAATCATAGTGACTATTTCCAGTCAGACAACTACCTGAATGATGTTTAGTTTACTGTCACTTCTTCCCTGACAAACTATGTAGAAATAATTTGCCAGAGAATTGCTACTGAATTGCATTATGAATATTTTATTGTAAGAGCACAGTAACGTTGTTTCCACAAATTAAATTTATAAACTGATCTGTGAATGGTAACATTGAAGTTCCAAGCAAGATGATTTATTTTGTAGGTTCTAATAATACAACAAAAATCAGCAACAAATAAAAAAGATCACTATAGGTTAATGTCTAACAACATAAAAGTCATTGGACATGCATGCTAGGCAGGACAAAAAGAAAGGAGGAATGAGAATTTGCCTCACTGAAAGGAATATCTTGACACACCCTGAAAGTAAGTTAGATAAACCTAAACTAGCTTAGAATGGCTGGCATATTAACTGCACCTCTACTAAATATGAATCCAGTGATGTGACCACAGTAACACAGATCTCAATTCAGCTTGAAATAAATAAAGTGGCAGTCGACCAAATACCCAGTCTGATCAAACAAAAGTGAAGCACCCAGAGGATATGGTCAAATATAAATGTAATTTCATATGAGCAAACACCATTGGCAGTTATGTAAGTGATTAGAGTTTTAGTTCTCTGTAACAGGCAGAAAGGCCAACAGAGTGCATTAGTTTTGTCAGATTCAGTGTTGTTACCTAGGCTGCTAGGATATATATGTGGAGTGAACAGCATCAGATGTTTAGTTATTACTGTGAAGGACATGGAGATGCCACTTACATAAGACAGAATTATTAGCACCTGACGGAGTTGGAATGTGATCTCATTGTGGGTTCTCTTTCAGCCAGCACAGTAAGCTGAACATTATCCAGATTTTTGGGGCATTTGGCTATGGCAATGGCCCATCGTTGGACTGCATAGGATTGTAAGGGAGTGCATACTCATCATCAAGGTTCCTGTCAACCACATTTAACCACCACAAGGGTGTATCACCATATTGTACGTGAATAACTTTATAACCCTGTCACATTTGCACCTGCCATTTGAGAACAAGCAAGAGCCTACCTGCACCATCCTGTGTTATCCTGCACCATTGATCAGAGACTAGTAGCAGCTGGACTAGGCAATTACTGTCCCATTTTTAGGCTGTCAGTAATCATCGCAACACAAACATCTGCATTTGGAATGATGCTGTGTGCAGGAAGACTGGAGCACTGATGAATGGCATTGCATTGTGTTCAACAATGAATTGTGGTTCTCCACTAACCTAGATGATCACTGTTAGTGAATATGGTGGCAACCTGGAGAGAGGTCACATTCTCTCAATGTTTTATAGAGCCACAGCAGTGTAATTCCTGGCCTCACTGTCTGGGGAGCCATTAGGTATGACTTTTGATTACAGCTGGTAGTCAGTGAAGGAATTCTGATGTCACAATATTTCATCAAGAACTTAGTGCCTCTTCATATGTTACTTCTTAGGCAACACTATTGTGGTGCCAATTTTCAACAGGACACTCATCACTCAGACATGGTACATGTCTCTATGAACTGCCTGCATGATGCTGAGGTAGACTGCTCTTTTGGCCAGCAAGATTCCAGATCTCCCCCAACAGAACAAGTGTGGGAACAGCGTGGACATCAGTTCCATCCAAATTCCAGTATCAAAGATACCAAAGGCTAGTTACGACTGTTGTCCAGCTTGCCTCGGGAGATGATATAACAGTTTTTATGGCATTATTCCAAACATAGTCAGTGCATGCATGCAGGCCAGAAGAGATATGACATCATACTGATTACTGGGCTCATACTGCCAAGTTCTATACCAATTTGAATTGATATTGTAATAGCTAAAATACATACTGTATCAATCCATGAAGTTTCATTTCGTTTTTTTCTAGCATTCTGATTGCTTTACACATTTTGTCAGGTAGTGTATACTGTTTCCAAATTAACAAAGTGCATTGGCCATGTATTTTAATAACTTTGATTTTTTGCACTCATGACACACAGAGCTATATTTGAACAATAAAAGTGTTTATTACGCAAATGCAAATGGTGAATATAATATGCCATCATCACAAACTGCCATTTACTTGGTATCTCTCCTAACATATATTCACTAATGACATCTGTCTTAAGTAATCCATCACTGTTTGAAATGAATATTAATACTCAGATCTGCATCACCAAAAGAAAGAGTACAACTTTATTACTGACAGCTAAAGCTTACAACAGCTCAGAAACGTTTGAAATATGCTGCCATAAAACTATTTCACCACTTACTTCATAACAACATGTATATCAAGTGTCAATATAAACTGAAATTGTTTCCTCTACTTCTATTCTAGAAATGAATACCACTAAAACATTCATATTTCTTTACGTACTACATGCATATGTAATAAAAATGGGGCTTCCTATTTTAAGAAATGCAGTTGATATCCATTTTACCTATGGTGGCGCCATCTAGCGGGCCAACCATAGCTCCATCTGGTTTCCCCCTTCAAGCTAGATGAGTTTAGTTCTTTGTAGTATTTTCATTTGATGCTTATTTCGTGCGAAATTTGGCCCGGTCACTATCAATGGACCACCCTGTATATCTGAGAACACTTATGCTATCTGTCAGATATTTTATATCTTTGGATAGAATATCAAAGAGTTTTATAGCTGAGAATTGCATTCCTTTCTGTGCCACAGCTAGATTCACCAAAGTTAAGTGCAGATCACTTTTTATTCTAGTGTTGTATTGGCGAATATCTCTGTTACTTTCAAACTACAATGTGTTGAAAATGAATTTAATGAGTGAATAAATGTGCTGCAAGGATGTGTTTAATATTCTAACAGATTCCTGGAAGATTTATATGTGTTGACACCATAATTAATTCTAATTACTTCGTTTTGTGTAGTGAATACTTTTTGCCTAAGTGGAGAGTTATCCTAGGAGAAACTGATCTATCACTAACATTAGACATGAACAGCAATGGGCCCATAATGGAACTCTTTGGATTAATCAGTGTAATTCCCCCCCCCCCCTGAAGGGGATATGGTGTCCCTCTTTGCAATTTCAAAATGACAAGTAACAAAAGTTGGAAAATATCTCTTTCTATTACTTGATCGTGTCTAGTTTTGAGTTTTTATTCATATCCCATCCTCAAATCATCCATCCAATCAGAATAAATGTTACTCCACACACCAAAAATACACTACAATCAGTATGCACAGGAGTACAATGAAAGTGATCACAAAACTGGATACGTTTCATGATCATTTGCACTGTACTCAACTTTGCTAATAACTGTCATGATTTCTTGCTGTGAGGAATAATATTTGTTGTGCTTGGATGGATGATCTAAGAATGGGTTATCAATAAAAACCTGAAACTGGTCACCATCGAGTAACAAAAAGAGCATTTTGCAACTTTAGCTGTTTGTCATATTGAAATGGTATCACAAGTTGCTGGCCCTTCAACAACAAAGCATGCTGGAAACCTGTGTCCCTCTTTGTATCACTCACATGGCCTAGTGTAACATTCTTCATCCTGATTCATAAGTAGGAACTAAACCTGGCATGTGCTGAACAAGCTATCCCATAAAAACTTAATTTCTCTTACAGTTCATTGTGATTGAACAATAAAACGTCTTTAATCGTCAATACGAAGGTCCAAGAGTTATGGTAAACCTGAAGTGGTGCATTGGAATCTACTACTGGACTCACAGGTAAGGTTCAAAGCACAGACTGTTTGAAGCGTTATTCCTCCTGGACATGAGTTTGCATTGTGCCTTTTGTACTCAGTCACGATGCAGTTTCTGTGTATCATCGTCAGTATGAATGTCGAAGGTTTACAGTAAACCTGCAGTGATGCATCGGAATCTAATATTGGATTCCCAGGAAAGTTTCAAATTACACGCTGTTTGAAAATTACTCCTCCTGGACAGAAGTCGGCATTGTGCCTTTTGCATTCAATTTCGATGAAATTTATGTGTTACATCGTCAGTGTGAAAGTCCAAGAGACACAGTAAACCTGCTGTGGTGCATCGGAATCTAATACTGGTCTACCAGGAAATTTTCATATCACAGACTGTATGAAGCGTTACTCCACCCGGAGGGAAGTCGTCATTCTGCATTTTGTATTCAATTCCGATGCAATTTCCGTGTTTCAAAGTCAATATGAAGGCCCAAGGGTTACAGTAAACATGTCGTGGTTAATCATAATCTAATACTGGTCTACCAGGAAAGTTTTTAACACAGACTGTCTGAAGCGTTACTCCCCCTGGACACAAGTGTGTATTGTGCCTTTTGTATTCAACCCTAATGCAATTTTTGTGTTTCATCATCAATGTGAAATTCCAAGGGTTACAGTAAAGCTGCAGAGGTGCATCAGATTCTAATACACTAACAGGACTCACAGGAATGGTTCAAAGCACCTAGTATTTGAAGCATCTATCCCCCTGGACAGAAGTCGGCATTGTGCTTTTTCTATAGATTCACGATGCTATCTCTGTGATTTATCGTCAGTAAGAAGGTCCGTGGGTTACAGTAAACCTGCAGTGGTGCATTGGAATCTACTACTGGACTCCCAGGAAAGGTTCAAAGCACAGACTGCTTGAAGCGTTACTCCCCGTTTACAGAAGCCGGCATTGTGCCTTTTGTATTCAATCGCGATGCAATTTGTGTGTTTCACCGTCAATGTGAAGGTCAAAGGGCAAGAGTTAACCTGCAGTGGCGCACAGAAATCTAGTATTGTACCACCAGGAAAAAGCACAGACTGTTTGAAACGTTACTCCCCCTGGACAGAAGTCGCATTGAGCCTTTTGCATTCAATCCGGATGCAATTTCTGTGTTACATTGTCAGTGTGAGCGTCCAAGGGATGCAGTAAGCCTGCTGTGGTGCATCGGAATGTAATGCTGGCCCCCAGGAAAGTTTAATATCACAGACTGTATGAATCGTTATTTCCCCTGGACAGAAGTAGTCATTGTGCATTTTATATTCAATCCTGATGCCATTTCTGTGTTTCATTGTCAATGTGAAGGTTTAAGGATTACAATAAACATGTCATGGTGAATCACAATCTAATACTGGTCTTCCAGGATTGTTTTCAACACAGACTGTTTGAAGCGTTACCCTGGCGTGAGCCAGGTCGGTTTCTATCCTAAGATTATTAATCCATATTAGTACGAAAGGACCATATGGTTGAAATATTTTTTATTGTATTGATTAATATTAATTAATTTACTATTTTGACAGATTAATGTGTTGAATTTAGAATTCCCCCCTCCCCCCACCCCTCTGGACACAAGTGCGTATTGTGCATATTTGAATTCAATCACGATACAATTTCTGTGTTTCGTCATCAATGTGAAGGTCCAAGAGTTACAGTATTATTGCAATGGTGCATCGGAATCTATTACTGAACTACCAGGAAAGGTTCAAGCACATACTGTTTGTAGTGTTACTCACTCTGGACGGAAGTCGGCACTGTGCCTTTTGTATTCAATCTAGATACAATTTCTGTGTTTCATCGTCAACGTGAAGGCCCAAGGGTTACAGTAAACCTGCAGTGGTGCATCAGAAACTACTACTGGACTCCCAGGTAAGGTTCAAGTAGAGACTGTTTGAAGCATTACACCCCATAGACATAAGCTGGCATTGTAATTTTTGTATATTCAATCCCGTTTCAATTTCAGTATTTCATCATCAATGTGAAGGTCCAAGGGTTACAGTAAGCCTGCAGTGGTGCATTGGAGTGTAATTGTGTATCACAAGACTGTAGAATTCGTTGTCATTGGCAGTCCTCTCAAGAAGATCAACGAACACATTTCTTCGACAGTCCTTCTGCTCAGTTGTGAGGTTTTTCGGGAACATTTTGGCACAAATCTGTCTCACGTGCCAAACTTTGGTCAAAAATTTATGTATGGTGAAAGTATTTGAATTTAACAGGTCACCTATCATCCTTATTGTTAAAAGTCGGTCTGATCTCATAAGAGCACGCACAAGATGGACGTTTTTGTCGGTTTTTGGAGTTGAAGATCTCCCTGAGCGAAGTTCATTTTCAATGCGTTCTCAGCCTTCCAGAATGATTTGTGCCAGCGAAAAACATGTGCTCTTTATAAGGAATGTTCTCCATAGGGCTGTTTCAACTTTCCAAAGCTCACACTCAAGGATTCCCCAAGTTTAACACAAAACTTCATTGTATAATGTTGCTCTAAAGTCCGCTGTTCCATTTTTGTAACACAAAATAAAAATGCAGTTTCACTGATAGCGCTTTCAAAAATCACATGAAGGCTGTATGGAGCTGAAACCGGGAGTGAGCATCTGGAAGGGACGTATACACCAATCTACAGAAGCAGAACAACACAGCATTGCCAGATCGCTCACCGCATTTTCAGTCTCATTACTTTTCTCACACATCTCTTATGTGACAGTATGACTCTTGTTAAAAATAGATGGATGAGCATGTGAAAAACATACCAGTAGTGTAATCTTACAATGTGTCATATAGACTACATAGATGAAATACTTATTGGAAAATAAGCATTTTAAGAAGTCTGGGAACTACATATTTACTTCTATCCTCAAGACAGGTAAAGCTGGGGTTGTTTCCAATTTATTTCCTTTTTGAAAAACATAAAGTTGGGGAAATACATACCAGTAGATGAAATTCAGAGTTGCAAATTCGTTAAGCAAAAAAATAATTGTGCTATCTAGAAAAGCAATCAAATGAAAACGGAACAGATGGAATAAAAATAAGGAAACTGTTTGTTATTTCAGAAGTAGCTGTTAATACATTTATCTCACCATGAGACAAGATGGTAAGTGCTCTTATGGAGAAATATTTTTGGTTGCCGACAGAACCATGACAGTATCCATCCGCGCACGTCTTCATCCAAAGAAAATTGAAGGGCAGAAATGTGTTTCTTCAGGCCTCCAAAAATATGCTAACCACACGGGGAGAGATAGAGACTGAATGGAGAATGTGTAAGAGCATCCCAGTGAAACTCCTGTAGTGTAGTCAAAACAACTTTTGTAACTTGTGGCCTGCCCATCTTCCATTCAGTCCCAATCTCTCCCCATGCAATTTCTGTATTTTTGTAGCACTGAAGAAAGACATTCATGCCTGTCGATTTGCTTCAGATGAATAAGTGCGCCAACCGGAGTGGCCGAGCGGTTCTAGGCGCTTCAGTCTGGAACCGCTGTGGTCGCAGGTTCAAATCCTGCCTTGGGCATGGATGTGTGTGATGTCCTTAGTTTAGTTAGGTTTATGTAGTTCTAAGTTCTAGGGGACTGATGACCTCAGAAGTTAAGTCCCATAGTGCTCAGAGCCATTTGTTTGAAGAGGTGCACACCCGGGTACAATCACAGTTCTATAGACTTCGAAAAATATTTTACCAGGAAGGCATTGACCATCTCGCCTCCCACTGGGGTAAATGTATTAACAGTTATTGCAATTACATTTGAAATATGACAATAAACAGTTTACTTACTGTTTACCATGTGTCTTGCTTCCATTTGACTGCCCCTAATTTATTACATCCTTTCAGAGAGGAAACCAGTCTTCTTTGGAAGCAGGAGAAATTTGCGTTTGCTCATCTCAAAGAGTCATGTGATGACCTGTTGTTCTGTGCACAATTAATTTCGTAAACATGTTGTAATTTGCTCTTGCTCAGATAATTAGTGGTTTGGAAACTGATAAGGTCTGTTGTAAATTATGTTTCTGAAGTTTCTGAATTTTTGCAAAAACTGTGAATTTCTTCTGATGGCCCTCAGAATTCCACATGGCATGCGTGATATGTAGTCACATTTCAGGAACTTCAGATTACTGAGTATTGGGTAACTGTTCATTATTGTGTGAGAATAGTAAACTGATGGGGATAGTGTCAAGTTTCTTACTGTTTACTGACTCATAATATTTATGATACTTTGGACAGCAGGTCACCAGTTCTACACTAGAGAGAGAATGAACAGAATAGTAAAAAATATGAGCAAGTATACACTTTCACATCAGGAACTATGTGTTAGGGCAGACTTTGTAGTAGAATGCATATTACTAAAGTAACACTACATCAGAAGCATTTTAACCAAGAACTTCTTTTATTTAATAGCTTCACTCAGACCTGACAGAATGAACCCTTTTTTAACCAATGTTACAGAAAAATTTATGGTACTTTTCCTTTAAACAGCTTCTCCAGAATGAGCCACCCTATGCGTCAGTTCAGGGAATATCATGGCTGTAAGGAACGAACTGTGTAAGGAATGTATTAGAAGCTGTGCAAAATACAATAAGTATGGGAACACAAGGGATCCAGGGATTCAAGATGCCAAACTGCACATAGGCCAATGTAGATGATTGGAAAAGAGCACAGGTAGTTACAGTTTTCAAGAAGGGTCGTCAAGCAGACGTGCAAAACTATAGGCCTATATCTCTGATATAGATCTGTTGTAGAATTTTAGAATATGTTTTCTGCTCGCGTATCATGTCATTTCTGGAAACCCAGAATCTACTCTGTAGGAATGAACATGGATTCCGAAAACAGCGATCGTGTGAGACCCAACTGGCTTAATTTGTTCAGGAGACGCAGAAAATATTAGATACAGGCTCCCAGGTAGATGTCATTTTCCTTGACTTCTGGAAGGTGTTCGATATAGTTCCGCACTGTCACCTGATAAACAAAGTACGGAATATCATACCAGCTGTGTGGCTGGACTGAAGAGTTTTTAGCAAATAGAACACAGCATGTTGTTCTCAATGGAGAGACATCTACAGATGTCAAAGTACCCTTTGGCGTGCCACAGTGGAGTGCTATGGGACTATTGCTTTTCACAATGTATATAAATGACCTAGAAGATAGCATCAGAAGTTACATGTGGCTTTTTGTGGATGATGCTGTAGTATACAGAGAAGTTAGAAAATTGCAGCAAAATGCATAGAATCTGGAGTGGATAGGCACTTGGTGCAGGGAGTGGCAACTGACCCTTAACATAGACAAATGTAATGTATTGCGAATACATAGAAAGAAGGATCCTTTATTGTATGATTATATGATATCGGAACAAACACTGGTAGCAGTCACTTCTGTAAAATATCTGAGAGTATGCGTATGGAACGATTTGAAGTGGAATGATCATATAAAATTAATTGTTGGTAAGGCGGGTGCCAGGTTGATATTCATTGGGATAGTCCTTAGAAAATGTAGTCCATCAACAAAGGAGGTGGCTTACAAAACAGCCGTTTGACCTATACTTGAGTGTTGCTCATCATTGTGGGATCCGTACCAGGTCGTGTTGTCAGAGGAGATAGAGAATATTCAAAGAATAGTGGCGCATTTCATCACAGGGTTATTTGGAAAGAGTGATAGCGTTACGGATATGTTTAGCAAACTCAAGTGGCAGACTCTGCAAGAGGAGCGCTCTGCATCGCGGTGTAGCTTTCTGTCCAGGTTTTGTGAGGGTGCGTTTTTGGATGAGTTATCGAATATATTTCTTCCCCCTACTTATACATCCAGAAGAGATCACAAATGCAAAATTAGAGAGATTCAAGCACGCACTGTGGCTTTCTGGCAGTTGTTCTTCCCATATGCAACTGGAACAGGAAAGGGAAGTAATGACTGGCATGTAAGGAGCCCTCCGCCACACATCGTTTGGTGGCTTGCGGAGTATAAATGTAGATGTATGTGCAGATGTCTGTGCCATATGCTTAGAATATTTCAGAGGTAGTCTGAACACTAAACCCATCCTGCCCCCTTCTGTATGCCCATGATTTGAACCTCAGCATACTTATCATGAATGGTAATACCATCATTTCACCTCCAATAACCATTCATGCTGAGTCTACAGCATCACTTCCCTTCAACTCTACAACTAAATACTCTCTGTATTCTCTCCCAAGACATATTCAACAGTCTTCCTTTCCCAGACAATGAACTCCACCCTGAAATATGTCATTCCTTGTCTTTTCTAACTTTCCTTGCATCAGGTCTCCCCATCATTCCTCTTCTTTCCTATTCAGAATCATGATCTGGCCTCAATTCGTGGTATGATGGTGGGACTGTGACAACCCTTGCCTTCTGCTCCACACTAAATACTCTCAGTACAGACCTGTCATCTAATAATGCAATACTAAATTTTGAGCTACTCTAAATTTCTGTTCACGATTCAGTTAGGTTCCACATACATAACTGTTTCTTTATTTTTTTTAACACAAATAAAGATCTGAGCTTTCTATTGTGATATCGCCAGTGTTACTACAGTTATCTCAATTACCTTCAATGCCATTGTTTTTATTTCAAGGGTGTGCTGAAATGTATTGCCCTGAATTTATTATCTAAAAACTCTTAAAGTTTGTTTAAATAAAACAAATGTTGTTAACATTCTACACCATTATTCATAACATCTGTATAGGTACTTCTTTCCAAACATAGTTACCCTGGAAATGAACACATTTCTCCCAACAAGAGACCAGTTTGTTGATACCATCACTGTAGAATGTTTCACTCTGTTGACAGAGCCACAACCTGTCCTCTGCTTGTACCAGTTTGTTACTATCAAAGTGAAGTCCTTGAAAGTGTTCTTTTCAGTTTTGGAAGCATGACTACAGTAATCAGATTTAGAGACATTGGAGACATTGGAGATGATGAGGCTTGCACAGGTTGGAGTAGCATGGACAGCTGCATCAAACCAGTCTTTTGACTGAGGACAACAACAACAACAACATGAAAATTGGATGGGGCCAAGTCAGAACTCTATAGAGAATGATTGATAACAGTGAACCCAAGATGTCAGGCTGTTGGAGATATCGCAGTGCTCATGTATAGTGTGGTGTTGTCCTGCTGAAGGACAGAGTGCTCCAAGTGTGGAAAAAGTCTCCAAATTCTAAACTCAATTACAGCATGCTGTTACCATGTACTGACATAGTTACGTTACACACCATGATGTTACATGCTACAATTCAGAGCCTACTACTGGCAGAGGGCTGCAAATATGTAGCCATGTAGAATAATGATGTACAATGTTAATAACATTTGTTTTATTTAAGAATCTTTAGGAGTTTTCACATAAAAAATCTGGAGGCATTAATTTTAGAATGCTCTAGTACAGTCAATTGCATAACATCTGCTATCCTAAATGGCATGGCTTCAGCCTTAACAAACTCACCCAGACACTTAAATGGTGAATTTCAGCTGCATCATTTTCATTATCGCTATCAGCAGTGTTTCTACTAAGTGACTATCACAACAACAATAGTCAAATATATGTTCCCATGTTGCACTCCATATATCCCTCATCCCATACACATTATACCTGTCTTTTTTTCACAGTTTTTCTTCTGACTTCCTTCTTACAGTGACTTCTTCAATTGTAACACCCAAACATTTTGTTTGTATTAACTGGACTCCTGCCTTGTATTCACCAACTGCAACATTAAAACTGCACCAGGGCACAGCATAAAAAGTCACATGCGGTAGTACTAGTCTTATCGGTATCAAACTTAACTGAACTAACATCATCATCATCTTATGACACTGACCACACTTCACATGAGACATCCCACTGCAGCAAAACCCACACAACAGCCCAGTCAACAACCACACACAACCTTATCCCAAATATAACCCCTAGAATGACATTGCTCTAGGCTGCCATGTAAAATGCATGTACATGAATACATGAAATTTTGTTGTAGTACATCACAAACCACACTTTTATATGATTCTGACCTGATACTATATTCCTAAACCCCAAACTCCCATATTCTGAAATATGAAAATATACCCCCAACCTAAACACATCCAACCCTATGCTCCTAAAAGATTCTATAATCCAGAACTTCCTTAAGTCCTTATTTCCACTTTCTCCTATCATAAATTATGTGCAAAAACATTTAGTCCTGTCTCTTAATTCTCCACATCCCTAACAATCACAAACATCAAATCCTACAAATCCTCACCACATAAATTAAGCAGGTTGATGCAGATATCACAGCAGATGAACCTAAAGAGGACCTAGAATCCACCCCTGACACATATACAGCAAAAGCTGTATGCAGCCCTAAGAACCATGTACCACATTTGTTGTCCACATTTTCTTAGTATCTTCATCACCCAGTTATCATCATATCACCAATGACATCATGATTTCTCATTCCAGATACCGGTACAAAGTTCAGCCTTTCCAAATCCGAGTACAAATGTACTGTACCTTATAGAGCCTTGTATATAATGAAAATTTAAGCCAAAAATTCAAGGAACCATTCCCCCTTTCCCTACAGCAAGTAAGAAAAAAAACCGCTTTAAAATGTCCCAAATTGCAGTCTTCAACACTTCATTAACACACACAAATGACCCGCACCCAATTACTTCCACAAGTTTTAGGGAAAACTAAGAGTTTATTCAGTGAGGAACATAGAAGGGCAGCAGCCTTTGCCCTCTCCCAGAAAAAAGGCCTTCACAAAATGAATTCACATCTTGCCATGCCAAACATACAAACGTATGAACTAAGTATCAGTTTGAATAATGCCAGAAGGTGTAATGTGTACTGACTAGTAACAATTGTAACTCAAGCCATTTTTAAATTGGTTTATTGATGGGTGGGACTACCATGGTCAATTCCAGAGTAGTGGGAGTTACAGAGCATACCCAAGGTCTTCTGAACTCTCAGGTGGGGAAACACATGTTGTACATGTGATGAACGACCCACTAGTTTTCATATATCAGTTAAATGGCTTGGGTTACATTTGTTACAAGGCAGTACACTTTACACATTCTGGACTTCTTCAAACTAATATTGTGTTAATACATTTGTGCGTCTGGCACTGATTAGACTGTAAAATTATTCAAAACCACAATGATTTCTTGTAAAGGGAATGAAGGAAACATATCGTAAAGCAATATCACATGTCAAAATTCAAGAAACACCTGATAAATTTCTTTAAGTTAGACAGCTGTACCAGTAAATGACAAGCATAATTTTAGATGCAACTTTGTTAGAATTTATATATGTCGTGTCTGCTCTTTTGGACATGTGTGAAAGAACAGATGCCGTATTTCATGCAGAAGCCTTATATGACAATCAATAAAAGGAGTAACAACATTAACTGTTAGTAGGCATTGATATAAATCAATGGAGAAAATTGAAAATTTGAGCAGGACTGGGACTTGAGCCCAGATTTCTCTGGACACCATCCCTAACTGACCCAGATTTCCAACTTAGCCACACACTGCTGATGTAGTGCCCCTGCCCATTACCTTCACTACTCACAGTGATCACTGATTCTCATAGTTGTTCAGAGTTGCCTGTGCATTTGCACTGAAAGTATCATCGGTCTGTCTTATGCTAGTTGTATACAGGGTGTTTCAAAACTGCTGGTCAATATTCAGGAATATGACAGGAATGATCATTCGAAACAAAAAAGTCAGCAAAACATAGTGTCTAAAATGGATACCTTAAGAGCTATGAGCAAGTCTTCATCTTCGACACTGTGAAACAAATCTATTACTGCTAGCTCCTTGCTTTCCTTGTATTGGGAAGTGGTAGTATGGACCAAAACAAGAAAAAAATGCATATGTGCTCTAAAATGCATACCTTAAAAGTCATGAGTTCTTGTTCATTAGAAGAGTTGTGTTGCAAAGAGCGAAAATGAACAAACGCTCATAGCTCTTAAGGTAAGCATTTTAGGGCACATATTTACTGGACCTTTTTTTTTTTTTTTTTTTTATCCATACTACCACAGAAAGCAAAGAGCTTGCAGTAGAAGAGATTTGTTTCACAGTGTTGAAGATCAAGAATTGCCCATGTTTACTTGACTATTTTGTTTCGAATGATCATTCCTGTCATATCTCTGAATATTGACTATCACTTTTTAAACACCCTGAATATGAGGTGTCTTGTCTTTTGGACACATCAAAAATCCAACCTTGTTTGTGTACCCACACTGAAAGGATCATTGGGCTGTATTGCCCTGGATAAAGATATGTGGTATCAGTTCTTTTACACATGTCTGAAAGAACAGACACCAGAAACACATCTAGGATGAGATGGCCCAATGATCTTTTCAGAGCAGTTGCACAAACAAGCCTGAATTGCTATGGAAATCAGTGATCACTGTGAGCAGTGAGGCAAATAGGCAGGGACACTACATTAGTGGCTACATTGGAAATTTGGATCTGTCAGTGACATTGTCTGGATGGCAGAGGGTTTCAAGGAGACTGTTTGCAAGAAACTGAAAAATTCAGGTTTGAATCCCAGTCTGGCACAAATTTTCGACTTTGCACATTGCTTTATTTCAATGCCCACTGGCAGTTAGTTTTGTTATTCCTCTGAGTAATTATGTTAGAATTAAATAATATAATCAGAAACTGGATGTGATATATGTCACTGTCTGGGCTGTATTATTTTACAGTTCACAGTTATACAGTTATAGATATCTTAAGGTTTAAGAGCCGTTATCAATAGTGTGTTTTGGTATGGCTTAAGGGAAAGCCATATGAAGCTATGTTGTTAAATTTATGTAGATGTGTAATAGCATTCTGGATTTTTATGTATATGTCATCATGTTCTTGATTTGCCCAATTCTTTGTTGTTATTGGATAAACTATATTATGTGAGAGTGAGTGGAGATACAATGCCATTACGATTTTAAAGCTAGCTCAGCTAGAAGATTGCACTGTTTCACTAGTCATGACTGTTGAAATAAGTTTACTACTCTTCTATAAGGGGCCCTACAATTTAAAATAGTCTTGAAACCATTATGCAAGTTGCTTTTATCAGATCATTGCCTAGGTGAAACAAATTATAAGTGACAAAAAATTATAGGACTGACTGGATATAGAGCACCAGACTTTCGATTTACAGTGAAGCACTTACTCCCTTATGCTATTATATGTTCTTGTAATACAGTCATGTAATTCAAAACATCATTTATTACAGTATTCTGCACAAGGAAATTAAACTGTATGCTACAGATAAACTAATTTTATAAAATATTATTCATAAATAAAGTACAGCATACTGTGTGTTAGCATGTGAGTCTGCAATAAATATTGTACTCAAATTTTATCTCAGTCTTCATTGTGCTTCAGTTTCTCACTGCATGGGTGGTAGGTGTTGGGTTGTGACTGGAAGCAGAAATAATGTTCCTCTTTCACCAAACAGAGCCATCCAGTATAAGTAATTTTTTAAAAATCAAAGACGAAATTGTTATTTAAATTATTTTCAAATTTATTATCAAAGGCACTAGAATTTGAAACTTTCTTTCCTTCATAGCTTTTTAGTCAATATATTTTTTTCTTTTGCAAGTTGATAACAGAATGATAAACTGAGGTATGTAAAAATTAATCAAAGTAACTTTTGTCCATCCAGAAATCTGACATAATGTCTACTTTGTCTAGATCACAATTTCATGATCTCTCTTTAAATAACATATTTTCAATGAAACTAAGTACACTGCTGCATTCAGGATATTAAGAACTAAATACTAAATACTAAATTTAAATAAAAGAATTTAAATAAAATCTTCACCATTTTGGAAATTTTTGTATCTTTCCTTAAACATTTCATAGATTGTGAAACAGAAAGCTGCAGTGTGCAATAAATAAGTAGTTCTTTCTTTACTTCAATACGCCCCCCCCCCCAAAAAAAAACATGCATATAAAATATGCATGAGAGTATGCTACAATATGAAAGTGTTTGTTTGAATGGTTTGTCAACCCATTTCCTCATATGTTACTCAAAAAACGTGGATAATATTTTTAAGATATTTTACTTATCATGAAACATTAAGTATTCTGATGTGAAAGGAAATATCTCTTTAAACTATTTCACAATGAACATTTTGTTTCTAATATTTTATAGATTTAAGGAAATTCACATTATATTTTCTTTAACTTCTACGCAGGTTCTTCTGTTCACCATCTTGAGTATAGGCTCTATTTATTAATTAATCAGGAGTCTTGATTCTTCAATGAACTGTCTGCATATTTTCTTCTTTTGTCAAATCACGTTCAGTATTCCTCTGAAAAATTGTACTAGATTTGAGAATTCTCTTAACAAAAAATCATATACACAGCACATCTTCCTAACATCAGACAAAAGAGTTGCAGAGTAAATAATAATAAACATACAGGTAATTGGCAGACAATATTTCTGGTGTATTATCTCATTTGGATTCTTTAGTTAAGGAACCTTTACCCCCTAGGTTAGTCATCAATCTTTTGCAGAGGAATAGGTCTGCAGTGCAGAGTTGATTGATAATGAGATTAGACAAGAGCACCTTCAAGTGAAGAAAGGAAATTTAACTTGCTTTTGTAATACAAGGTGGGAGTATTAATATGAAATTTGTTACAGGAATAGAGCATAATTAGTTGGAAAATGTGTGCATTCAAAGGGGTGAAATTTCACAGTACAAGCAGATGGAATGGGCATAAAAATTTGTTATGATAAACTAGTTTATTTGATGGGTGGGATAGACACAATCAATTCCAGGTTAATGGGAGGTAGGTTTTGCCAAAGGGCATACCCAGGACCTGAGTCCTGGGGTGGAGAAACGTACGTTGTACATATAATTAATGGCATAACAGTTTCCAGATATTATTAAAAATGGCATGGGTTAAACTTGTTACTAGTCAGTACACAGTACACATTCCGAGCTTCTTCAAACTGATATTGACTTGATCCATTTTTGTTTTTGTCAGTGATGATTAAACTGTAAAATTATTTTAAACTATAACGGCCTCTTCTAAAGGAAAAATATGGTAAATAGAGTTATAAAACTGTCATAAGCTACATTGCACTATCATAAGTAAATATAGACTATGGTAGTTTTCGTAGTAGCTTTGGTCACTTAATGTAATAAACATTTACACTGCATGTTAGATATGTTGTATATGCATTGGGCGACATTTGAATTTTGATCACTTTGTTTGCATATTTGATCAATCCATTGCTAGTTTCCCTAGGAACTGAAAGCAGTGAACCTCTAGAAACTGAGTGAGGACACACAAAGGGCCACATAACCTATGCAACATTTTTGTTCTCCATAGTTATCCTCCTGTCTACTTACAAACAAACTGTATTTAAAGCAAAACTGAAATTGTCAATGTTTAAGTCTGGTTTTATCCCAAAATTGTTGATATGTAGTGAGAAACAGAGAGATGTGATTGTAAAAATTTAAAAAAATACAGATTTATCATATAATGATAGGAAATGCAATTTCTGAAAAAATATAAACTTAGAAAAAGAAACACAAAAGAGAACCATATTAAACATTTTTCCAACACTTGATCAAGTTGATATTCATCAACAACATTCACACTTCTCAGTAATAACAGAAAACTCTTGCCTTTGATCATGGTGAAGAACATTCTATTGAGTACAATATAACTAGAATAATTATATCATTCCTTTATGTTTATACATGTAAACTGTACTTACATCAAAAGTGATTGCTTTGGTTACATAAAAGCAAAGAAGTTACATGATCAACTAATTTTTATTACCTATAAAACACAATTTATATTTTCTGCGGATATAAAATACTCAGTGGACTAACACTGAATGATATGCAGTTCTGATTATGTGCAAAATAAAGAGAAGTCATCAACTCCCAGTTTCTCTTCCACACATTCATCTATGTTTCTTTCCCTACCAATGCTACCAATACTGTCAGTAATCCTACCCTTTATTACATCATTTATGTACTGTACCAAAACTACAAAACTGTAGTTTTGGTAGAGTGCAACTCTAATTGTAAAAAAAGAGCATTTGGCAAAATATAAAAAATCCTTGTAAATTTCTTCTAGTTAGACACCTGTACTAGGAAATGACAAGTATAATTTTAGATGCAACTGTGTTAGAATGTAGTAATATAATCAAAACCTGGATATATCCTGCACACCATAGAATCACTAAATAAGCGATCATTAACAATTGCATACCAATTGGGAGGGGTGGGGGGGGGGGGGGGGGGGAAATGTCTGTAACTGACCCCAACGAAGTTTTTAGGCTAAAACTCCCTGTGGTGTTTAGTAGTTTATTTAATAAATACATGACATTTATCGTAATTATAATTGCTACAATCGACAATAAGAACAGCTTTTGAACTACACTCATTGTTGAGTTACAGTGATTGTTATAACTGAAGATGTAGCAGGTCAACAATCACCACTCACAGTCAACCGGTAAACAGTGTGGTGAGTGGAAGGTAATATCTTTGTGGCATTTGACAGAATGTACAAGAAGATGAAATTGACAGATGACAAAATTAGAAATTTGCTTGAGAGGTCAGACAATGAGTTTAGTGGCGAACTATCCAAAAGATCAAGCAGCGAAACTGAAGATGTAGTCATGGAAATTCCGGATCAAGTAGTATCTCACAGCAGCGAATCGGATGAAAGTGAACAGCGTAAGTACGGATTTTTATTACTTTTTGCAGATATTTTGGAGTATATTAGGATGTGTGTCTCAGTAGAGTGCTTAGTTTGCTAGTGTTTGGTTATGTTTTCATATTTTTATAGATATTCAACCAACAAGAAGGCAACCCAGGCCGAAAGCACAAATTGATGAACTTGAAAAAGACATGGTGGTCCTGTCAAATATGATATGGAAGAGAAGCCCTTACATAAATCAAAGGAGGAGGTCTGTTGCTAATGTAATGAGAACCCCAAAAGGAACTAAGCCAGGGATAAAACGTGATACACCAGTAAAACTTTTCTCATGTACTTCGATGATAACATCCTGGATAACATTTTGATGTGTACCAATCAAAAGCTTCGAAATCTTAGGGAATAATCTGAAGATATTTTCATAAAAAATTCGAAAGCATTTGAAAGGGAGGAAACTGTGTCAGCAATTGGAATTCTGTTGAACTGTGGAGTCCATTGACAGAACAAGGACAGTTATGTGATATATTTAGTAAAGAAAACTATCCGATGTACCGAGCTTCATTTTTGGAGCATAGACTGAGGCGCTTACTGAAGTGCTTGCGTTTTGATGATACTCTACCTCGAGCAGCTAGAAAACAGACTGAAAAATTTTCTCCTATCAAGGATGTATGTAACACAATAGTTAGTAAATTTCCTGAGTTTTTAATCCTAGTGAGTCAGTCACAGTGGATGAAGAACTTTTGACCTTCCATGGGGGATGCCCATTCAGGCTGTGGCAACTATCGACTCTATGAGTGATATATCTCTGCCACAGCAGGCTCTCTGACCCATGCGGACTTATTGTGCGCCGCCATATTGCTTTCCATTCTGTTGTGTGATGCCGACTGTATAAGATGTTGTAAATATTTTCGCATAATAAAGTTGTATTAATGTAAGTTGGTGTGTTATTTAATGATCGCCGCCGCTCCGCATATCAGGAATAACCACATTGGTGACCCCGATCTGTTTTAGTTCAATTCGCGAGTGCTATTAACAGTGATTTGTATTGTGCTACGAACAATGTTTCAACAACCGTTCAGTCCCTGTGATGCGACTTCTCAGACGCAGTTTTTCAAAGTGGAAAGCGAATCCATTCCGAAAATCACGCCGCAGTTTCAGTGCCAAAGCGAACTCTGCTGTCAACCGGATTTTAACCTACGTGACCCCAAGATAAACTCAATGGTTCCCGGTTGGCCGCCGCAGCATGTTCCCGTACCTACGGCTGCCTCACGACTGTCGGACTGCATTCTGCTTATCGACACCCCAGCACTGCCAGCACCTGCCGTTCCCGCTCATCTGCTGCTTCAATACATGATGCCTGCTCTACAGCCACAGACTACGCAACTCTCCACGGACATCTTACAACCGCTCAGTTCCTTCTCTAAATCCTCGCACAAACGGAAAAATGGCTGACATCAAAATAAGTGTCCAAGGAATAGAAAAGCAACTGGAATCACTCAACAGAGGAAAGTCCACTGGACCTGACAGGATACCAATTCGATTCTACACAGATTACACGAAAGAACTTGCCCCCCTTCTAACAGCCGTGCACCACAAGTCTCTAGAGGAATGGAAGGTTCCAAATGATTGGAAAAGAGCACAGGTAGTTCCAATCTTCAAGAAGGGTCGTCGAGCAGATGCGCAAAACTATATAGACCTATATATCTGACGTTGATCTGTTGCAGAATTTTAGAACATGTTTTTTGTTCGCGTATCATTTCGTTTTTGGAAACCCAGAATCTACTCTGTAGGAATGAACATGGATTCCGGAAACAGCGATCGTGTGAGACCCAACTCACTTTATTTGTTCAAGAGCATTAGAAAATTGTAGCGAAATACAGGAAGATCTGCAGCGGATAGCCACTTGGTGCAGGGAGTGGCAACTGACCATTAACATAGATAAATGTAATTTATTGAGAATACATAGAAAGAAGGATCCTTTATTGTATGATTATACGATAGTGGAACAAACACTGGTAGCAGTTCCTTCTGTAAAATATCTGGGAGTATGTGTGCGGAACGATTTGAAGTGGAATGATCACATAAAATAAAGGAATGATCACACAAAATTAAAAGTTGGTAAGGCCGGTACCAGGTTGAGATTCATTGGGAGAGTCCTTAGAAAATGTAGTCCATCAACAAAGGAGGTGGCTTACAAAACACTCGTTCGACCTATACTTCAGTATTGCTCATCAGTGTGGGATCCGTACCAGATCAGGTTGCCAGAGGAGATAGAGAAGATCCAAAGAAGAGCGGCGCGTTTCGTCACAGGGTTATTTGGTAAGCGTGATAGCGTTACGGAGATGTTTAGCAAACTCAAGTGGCGGACTCTGCAAGAGAGGCGCTCTGAATCGCCTTGTAGCTTGCTCGCCAGGTTTCGATTGTTGTTTTGGGGAAAGAGACTAAACTACGAGGTCATCGGTCTCATCGGTTTTAGGGAAGGATGGGGAAGGAAGTCGGCCATGCCCTTTCAAAGGAACCATCCCGGCATTTGCCTGGAGCGATTTAGGGAAATCACGGAAAACCTAAATCAGGATGGCTGGACGCGGGATTGAACCGTCGTCCTCCCGAATGCGAGTCCAGTGTGCTAACCACTGCGCCACCTCGCTCGGTGCCAGGTTTCGAGAGGGTGCGTTTCTGGATGAGGTATCGAATATATTGCTTCCCCCTACTTATACCTCCCGAGGAGATCACGAATGTAAAATTAGAGACATTCGAGCGCGCACGGAGGCTTTCAGACAGTCGTTCTTCCCGCAAACCATACGCGACTGGAACAGAAAAGGGAGGTAATGACAGTGGCACGTAAAGTGCCCTCCGCCACACACCGTTGGGTGGCTTGCGGAGTATAAATGTACATGTAGATGTAGATGTAGATGTATGATGCACCCGCGTCTCTCGCGCGCCATCCCGGATCCTGTTTGTCTTCCGCATGTTTTCCCGACGGTTTCGTACGTCTCTGCTGTGTCATTTTCAACGGCGCCCGCTACACTCCCGAACCCGTAGTTAACAGCTCCCGCATGCCTACCGCCCACGCCCGCGGCGGCACCAGCCGCCCCACTCGTGCTGGTCCACAATGTTTCATCGACTTACGCGCCGGGTTCTTTCGCTGGCAAACACCGGTCGCGTGCTCACCAGTTCGAACTGCACCTGCTTCCACGGTACTGGAGCCGCCATGCCCCACCAGCTGGGGCCCCAGCAACTGTACCTGCCTACAGTATGCAATTGAACTCACATGTCAAGACTAAATTCTCTTCTTGCACTCCTGCTGCTTGTAAATAGTGTGGTTTAGTTGCTAATAACCAGATTAGTACAGCTACTGTGTGCCAGTCTCCTGGTGCCTACAATCCTGATTTGGCACCACTCTACACTGCTACACCGTCTGCACCTCCAAGTAGTGTGTTCGCTGCACCGACCATTCCTCAGTACCTCACGCATAGCAGATTCCCAAAACTGCCAAACCTACAAACGGAGAACCCTAAGACATGGTCTGCATTAGTGGATAAAATGTTGGACATTCACGGCGTCCTAGACGATGGAGCCTGATTTGTGTGCCTTCTTAGTCATATTAGTCTTATTAGTGACCTGCTGCTGTCGCCTCCCGTGTAGAATAAGTACGAATTTGCTAAAGCTTGTACCGTCGAACGCTTATCCCGTCCTCCTGCTGAGTCGATCCAGCGCATTACCCATGACAAACACATCGATGACTGTACGCCATCACAGCTGTGGTGCCACTTACGTGCCCTTGTGGACACAGACTTTGTACCAGACGTCGCACTTTGGACAATTTGGCTGTTTAAACATCCTTCTGTGCTACAACTGCAGCTATTGTCCCATGTCTCTGAGCCCCTTGAAGCATGCCTGCGTATCACCGATCGTGCCTATAGCATCATTCAACACCGGTACCTCCAGCATTCGAGTCCGGCATCCGCCGCCCCCACACATTATGCAGTAACAGAAGCTAAGCCTACCCTCGGCTGCGGCAAGACACGCACCTCGCTGTAAGCGCAAGCAATGGCCTAGCCACCCCGTGGTCGCCCGACTGCACTACCTACTTTTACGTTGCCACCCCAAAGGTCACTGGAGACGGCCGAGCCAGCACCTGAGTACACTCCGGCCGCGCATTTGGCCACCCCACCGCCCAGCCATGCTTCTGCACCACAAGCTGGCTCTCCTTATTGCTGGTTCCACGCTAACTTTGGTGACGTGGCTCACAACTGCAAACCCCGTGCGCTTTCCCAAACACTTATGGCGGGCACCTCTAGGCGCCACGTCCCGCCGCGCTGCCTCACGGCACCTACCGGCATCTCGTCCGACACCTGCTGCACTGTCATCCGCTTCGCGCCTCTTCGTCAATGACATCAACACCGAACTTCGTTTTCTAGTGGACACTGGAGTCGACATTAGTGTTACCTCTCCCTTCCTCGCCCCTAACATAGATCCCTTACCTGCACCACCACTGATAGCTGCTAACAATTCCGGTGCTAGGTTCCTCACATCTCCTGCTTAAATTTGCCCCAGATCAGGTTTTCCCCTGGACATTTTACGTCGCGGAAGTTGATGCACCTGTACTGGGCCTCGATTTTCTTCATCACTATGCCCTCTCCCCTAATCTGCAAGTCGGCTGTCTGACTCACGTCTCTGGTTCGGGTGTTCCTGGTGCGTCACAACATTCCCCCCCTCAGCTCGAAGTTTCTACTGACTGTTCACACTCTGCCCTTTCAGAGTGTATGTCACTTGCTGCAAACCTTTCTTCTGCTCTCTCAGCTTTCTTCCACGAGCGTTCAGAAGTCGATGCATTGCGCACTCAGAATGTAGACCTGTGTGTTCGCATTGACTAAGTCTATGCACAACTGTTGCAGACACAACAGCAGCTTCTACAACTCTGCACACCCACTCTTGCAATCGTGGACACGCCTCCTCAGCCTGGTCATTGTTCTGCAGCTGTGATCCCATTAACGGTTCGGCCAGCCTCTGTCCCTACCCCTCTTGCCCCTACCCACCCTGCCACTACGCCCCCTTCCACAACCCCCCCCCCCCGCCACTACCCCTCCTGCCACTACCCCCCATGCCCCTACCCCCTCTGCTTCTCCCTCGTTTTTGCGTGCAATTGCCAATGGCACGTGCCACAGAATAAACAGAAGGACCCCCTGTGCAGCATAAGGCGCGCCGCCTAAACACGCAGAAACTTCGCCGTGCTAAAGACATTGTTAAAGATCTTTTGGATTCCAACATTCTCCGTCAATCTGATAGTAACTGGTCGTCACCAATCCATCTCGTGCCAAAGAAGGACGGTACTTTCCGCCTCTGTGGTGACTACCGTACTCTTAATGCACGCACTACCATCGATAACTACCCTATCCCCCACATTCAAGATTTCACCCAGATGTTGCATGGTTCCCAAATCTTCTCCATTCTCGATTGTAGCAAAGCATGTCATCAGATTCCCATGTTCCCTGATGACATCCCCAAGACAGCCATAATCACTCCATTTGGCCTCTTCGAGTACTGTTCCATGCCATATGGTCTCAAAAACACCGCACAGCCATGGCAACACTTCATCGACGTACTGTTGTTTGACCTCCCTTTCGCCTATGCCTACTTAGACAATATACTGATTTTTTCTCCCTCACCTGAGGAACACACTCTTCATCTTTCCAGAGTCCTTGCACTGCTCGCTGCCAATGGAGTGGAGATCAATCACGAGAAGTCTCAGCTTAGCAGTCGTGAGGTCGCCTTCTTAGGTCACACAGTCACGGCCGAGGGCGTCCGCCCTACCGCCTCTCGGATTGAACTCATACTTGGCCTCCCTTCAGCAGAGGACTTCGCTGAACTTTTCTAGGCATGGTGAACTACTACAGGAGCCACCTGCCCCATGCTGCGTCTATCGAGATCCCTCTGACCGACGCTCTGGCGGGTAAGGATACTGAAGGCAAACGCAAACTCGTCTGGACACTGGAGATGGCCGATTCATTCAAAAATCTCAAAACCGCCCTCTCTAAAGCTGTCACACTCGCTCACCCCGCTCCTGACGCACCCATTTCTATTACAGCTGATGCGAGCGACACTGCAATTGGTGCGGTCCTTCGGCAACATGTATGGGATACCCCCCAACCCCTCCGTTTCTTCTCCAAGAAATTAACCAAATCACAGTCCAAATGGTCCGCTTTCGACCATGCACTCCTCGCCTTGTATGAGGTGGTCAAATATTTCAGAGCCGATGTCGAGGGTCGCATGGTCACGATTTATACAGAACACAGACCCTTGGCAGATGCAATCCGTAACCTCTCATGCGATCTCCCCCCACGACACTTCCACCATATGGATTTCATATTCCACTGATGCACAATATATCCAAGGCGCTGACAACATAGTCACTGACTACCTGTCTTGCGTCAACATCATCACTACCCCACTTGACCTTACTCACCTGGCCCGCCGGCAAACCGAATACCCCGATATTCGTGCCTTGCAACAAGACACAACCTCTTCCCTAAACCTGGACCAACGTGCATTCCCCAGCACCACAGAACCGGTCTGGTGTGATGTTTCCACTGTTAGCCCCCGCCCTCTTGTACCCGCAGCTCTCAGCCGCTCTGTTTTTGATGCACTCCACAACCTAGCTCACCCAGGCATCAAAGCCTCCACCAGATTGGTCACGGAAAGGTACGTCTGGTCCCTTGTTAAACATGATTGTAGGATGTGGGCTCGCGCCTGCATACCATGTCAGAGAGCTAAAGTGGGCCGCCATGCACTTCCTCCGCCAGGCACTTTCGACATACCTAAAGCACGTCTACGACATGCCCATATTGATATTGTAGGTCCCCTCCCTCCCTCCAAGGGCTTTCAACATATCCTGTCCGTTATTCATAGGGTCACTAGATGGGTCGAGACAGTTCCTTTGGAAGATATTTCGGCTGAGTCTGTGACTCGGGCCTTCGTTGCCACTTGGATTTCACAATTCGGAAGCCCTACCTCACTGATCACCGACCAAGGTAGGCAGTTTGAATCACAGCTGTTCGCCTCCCTCTGTTTGTACTGTGGCGTCGCAAAGTTTCACACAATCGCTTATCACCCCCAGGCCAATGGACTTGTAGAGCGCTGGCACCGCACGCTTAAAGCCTCACTTATGGGCCACGGTGGCCAGTGGTCAGACGCTTTCCCCTGGGTTTTGCTAGGCCTCTGCACCGCATACAAAGAGGACTTGTAAGCCTCCCTTGCCGAGATCCTTTATGGGCTGCCTCTGGTTTTACCAGCCGAATTCGTTGAGGAGACGCCACTACCCAGCTCTTCCGAGCTCCCAGCACTCGTCGAGTGCGTGCGAGGGCCCATAGCACTCATCAAACCTCCTTTACCCTCTGCCCACTGTAGGCCTCCTGTGTTCATGCATAAGGAACTGGCCACATGTGAATTTATCATGTTACGTGACGACACAGTACGGACAACCCTGCAGCCCCCATACGCTGGTCCGTTTAAAGTCCTGTCCCAAGGCCCTTCCACATTGTCAATACTTAACAATGTCAAACCAGTAACTGTTTCACTCCACCAGGTGAAACCTGCGTGGACCTAGCAGGAGCACTCTGCAAGTGACCCCGACGTACACGACACCTGCCCTCCTTCCCAGGAATCCCATCATGATTTGGACAGGCCCACCACCCCTCCCCCCTTCATCCCCCCTTGCAGCCTACATCACGGGCCGGACGACCCGCGGTTCCACCCCGTTGGCAGAGTGATTATGTCCTAGCTTGAATCGAGCTTGCTACACCTACTCCCAAGTGTTGTGTGTGTGATTTCACCATGGACAAGTGCTTTTGTGACCATCAAGTGTCCCACCCCCACCGGGCTGGCACAGGACTTGACGCACCACCGTCCTCCGCACTGCAAGGGGGGGGGGGGGGGGGGGGTCTCTCTACGAGTGATATATCTCTGCCATAGCAGGCTCTCTGACCCATGCGGACTTCTTGTGCGCCACCATATTGCTTTCCATTCTGTTTTGTGCTGCCGACTGTATAAGATGTAAATATTCTCACATAATAAAGTTGTGTTAATGTATGTTGGTGTGTTATTTAATGATCGCTGCCGCTCCACATATCAGGAATAACCACAAGGATATATATTCCAACAAAACCAGGAAAATGTGGAATAGAGGTGAACCTGTTATGTGATTCAAATATGAAATACTGCTTTGCTGCATATCCCTATGCTGGGAAGCATGCTAATGAAAAGAACCATAACAGTGGCTCTGAAATAGCTAGAAGATTGATTGAAATGTCTAACTTGAATCAATCTGGAAGAAATGTTACCATGGACGGAAAGTTCACTACTGTTCCACTCGCATCTGATCTTTTGAAAGAGAAAACAACTACAGTTGGTACTATTCAAAGTGACAAACTCCATCCTGTTTCTCTAAAAAAGCTACACCGGGAACAATCTGATTTGCCTTTAGTGATGATTACACTTTAGTCAGGTATGTGCCTAAGAATGGAAAGGTTGTTACAGTCTTGTCAACCCAACATCACGATATGAATGTGACGGAAGAGAAGCCAGACATCATCCTGTTCTACAATTGTACAAAGTCAGGAGTGGATACATTCGATAAGCGTGTAAGAATGTACAGCTGCGTCGATGGCCAATGGTGGTGTTTTTCAACTTGATTGACATTACAGCATACAATTCATGTGTGTATTTCAAGATACACACAAGGAATGGACAAAGAATTACCCAGCAAAGAGTTCTGGATGAAAGAAGTACCTGAAAGATCTTGCTCGTGAACTTTGTGACATCAACATGAAAAGACACGCTCAAAATGCTGTAGCATACACTCAAAATACACTACAGCGTTATCAACTTTTGGGTATGAGTGTAATCAAAATCAAGGTGCTGTGAGCAGAGGAAACAACGTTACAGATCCGCGACAGAAAGTAACACGTGTAGCTGTGCATAATTTGTCAAAGAAAGGACACTGTTACTTATGCTCCAGAATCAAAGACAGTAAGTACATGAAGGCTTTCACTTCTTGCAGGAAGTATATCTGCCCTGCATACACCAAGAAAGAAGAAGTAGTTCATATTGTAAAGTGTTCTGGATGTGAATCTGAGTAATCCTTGTAATTGTGAAATTAGTACAAATAAATGTAAAAAAGCTATTTAATTTTTACTAAAAATGTACCAGAAACTCTTTCCCAGTGATAATAATCAACATTTTAATCCTCTAATCTGACTAAATTGTGGAAGTACATAAGTAATGTGATTTATACTAGATAAAGAATGTGTGATGGTTGTGGGGTCAGTCGCTAACCCCTCCCATTGGCGTTGGCCAGTGCAACATACAGCATTGGTATGCAACTTTTAATCAGAAGTTTGATGAACAATAATTCTTTAGATGTGGGGTCTACTGGATGCGAAATGTCTCTGACATTTCTGACCTGTGAATCAATTTGTCCAGTTAGCTCAGATACAACTTTTGAAATGGAATCTACACCGCTGTACATCATGCCACTTTGAATATGACAAAGAATACTGTCAGAGATAATGGTTGTATTAAGAATATGAAAAAGGCCTGGATCAGACCACTAAGTTATTAAAAAACAAACGAACCTTACCCAATTCTCCTTTCACATTTCATGTAGCAATAATCCATTGTGATAGTGGAGTTATAAGTCTGCATCTGCAACTGATTGGGTGATTGGGCAGTGTGAGCATGTGTGTGTGTGTGTGTGTGTGTGTGTGTGTGTGTGTGTGTGTGTGTGTGTGTGTGATGTGAAGGACTCAGGTCCAGTTATGGGTATTGCTGTGGAACAATTCAAGGTGTGGTAAGCTGACAACAGTGGAGAGAGCAGTGTTCTGACCCCAGGCCACTCCATACCTAAAGTTCCCATTGCCTTTTCTGTAAAAGTGCAGCACTGCTGTATGACAGATTGGTGTCTGGTTGAGTAGCCCACATCTCTCAGAGTGCAGTAGAGAGGTGTTAGAGTTAAATTGGTGGGACTATTATTGATGTATTGGATAGTCTGTATTTCCACAATGTTTCACCTGATAATATGTTCTTGTTACTGAACCCAGGGTGTATCTTGATTATCACAATTATATTGGTCTCCATGGTTGTCATTCATACGCTATTTCTTTATATTTTCAGTATCTATATAAATAAGATGTTCTCTGAAATATCTCTACTACTACAACCATTTGTGAGACTATAGAACTAATATTAATCTGTGATAATCAAATAAAATTATTCTGTTTATCCATTTCATTCTTAACTGACAAACCAACATGCAGTCCATTTGAGCACAGGGCTATGTTTACAAGATGGTAAGACATGCTCACTAGAATTGGGCGAAAAGAAATACACATTTCTTACTTTGTGGACTGTTTTATCTACTAACAAAACCATTGTAGCTCTATTTGTCACACTTGTGTGGTATACTGAAAAAATCCTTGCAGGTATTTCACTTTTAACTAGTGGTTATTTGTTGGTTTCTTGAAACTAAGATAATTTTTGAAAGATATAAGGGGTAATCGAAAAGTTTCCATTTGAGGGCATTGCTCTAGGGTATATGCAACATAGCAAGACTATGATGTAGATATATGAGTACAAAATGTAGGAAAAGGATTAGTGTTTCTTTCTGATGTGCATGCAGTAAATGCAGAAACATGAATTGCGGTTACATTATTACCAAATGTGTCCAAGTATTTCCAATTAGTTGTTATTCTTTTCTTAGCTGCCAAAGGACAAACACCAGAAGACTTCCATCAGAGGATAACGAATGTGTATGGGGCAGCATGTCTGTGGAAAACCACTATTGTGGAATGCTGCACCAAATTACATGATGCTGCTTCATTTAAACACACATCCCTATATTTCAAATGTGATAATGCAGAAGTTACTCCTACTTAAGTGTGGAACACATGCACTTGCCCTATAGTTCTGTCCTCTCCCCATGTCATTATAATACCCATGGTCCCTTAATAAAGGCCTAGCAGGGTTCAGTGGTTCCTGCCAGATGAGGATGTGTAGCAGGCAGTTACAGACTTCTCCACACAGCATGACATGGTGTTTTACCAAACAGGTATCGTCAGCATGGTGCACTGGTAGGATGATTGCCTCAGTCCTCAGGGTGGTTTTGCCTGAATGGCATATCAATTCCAGACTGCATGTCATTAGAACAGAAACTTCTTGATCACCCCTTATTTCATAATATCACAAGAAACATATAAAGTATTTATGCAGCTCAGGATATGAAATACACTACAACTTTTCTGATGTCTGAAATTTATTGAGTTTGTACAGTCTGGAGACAATGAAAACATGTGTAAAAGATATGAAACCTGTATGAGAATAATTGTAATGTATCATATGAGGTATACAAAGCACTGATAATATTTTCTGCTTATTAAGGTCATTTTCACCCTTTTGGAAGATCTGTGTAAGTGAAATGATATAGTAATAATTTTCTCTTGTTTTCACAATAAACTTTTAGTTCTCACATTTGAGCTGCTTATCAAGTCAGAACAAGGCAATGACCTAGAACTTAAAAAACCATAACATGATACATGAAGTTGTGTGGTTTCAAACTGACTTTTTGGTTACTGTTCCCATTGAATACATAAATGGGATATTGAAACCATTTATATCCTACATGTCCAAACCAGGAGTCATGATTAATGTCATCAATATGGATGAAATATTACTGCATACACAAACAATTTTACACTGCAGTGGCAGTAAACTAGGTAGAATATACTATGTTGTGTATACTGCTCATTCCCAACTGTATCAGCAAAACAAAACTGTAGAAATGAATCTTATGACCCTTGCAGAATTATCTAATGCCCACATTCATACATAAACAGTACTGATAATTGTTAAAGTCACTATAGACCTATGACTACAATAGTGAACAGAAATCTGAGAGCAACCCATTCTCATTTATAAATGATAAGGAAATGCATATTAGCCTAACTCCACAAGCCAAGTGAATCAATGAACATGAGAAAATTAAAACTAACTTCTAAGTGGAGGGGGCAGGATCATTTCACAAAGCTGTAAACATATGTACACAGTCTCATATAAAACTTTGACTGAAAGAACATCCAAAACTTACCATTTAAGATCACATACTGATTGGCATAAGGAACACAGTCAACAGATGTGTCTGGTCATGTTTTTTTAATATTGGTATCTAGAGGAACATATTTTTTTTGTGATCATATAGTGTGTTTACATTCAAATTCTGTATTTATTTCCAAATGAAACTTAGTGCAACATAATTTCAAACTGACTCCAAATCTATGTTTATAGTGCTGTATGACACTCAAACATTGTAATTAGCCATGTCTTTGTAAAATATCTATTTCATATTTGTGTGTGCAAGCACACTATCAAGCAGTGAACAAATCCTAGAAAATAAATAAATAACCCTCTTGTGTCATGGCACGCAATAATTTTTATACTGTCTTAATATTATATACTTACGATTATAAGAAATAGCTTTCATGAACTATAAAACTGATGGAGAGTAGGTAGAAGTTAAGAGATTAATCACGACTCATTCTTGGCAGAAATGGGATACTGAAGTGGTGAGACATGATGAGACGCGTTTGAAGTTCGATATAGATGTAGATTCTGCAATAAGAATTACCAGAGTAGGTAATTCAGTTAAAGATGAGTGGGTATGTCTAAAAAGAGCAAACATTTGTACTAGGGAGGTAAGTGGGTAGAAACCTAGAGTAAAAAAAGAAACACTTCAGTTGATTGACAAAAGGAAGAAGTCAAAAATGTTCGGTGAAAGACAGAAGGAATTAAATAAATAGGAAGTGCATGGAAGACATGGAGAATGGCTGTAGGAAACATGTGAAAAAATCGAAAAAGAAATGACCATCGGGAGGATTAATTCAGCGTACGGAAAAGTCAAAACAGCCATAGGTGAAATTAAATGCATGGGCAGTAGCTAGTAAAGGTTTCTCAGGCTTCCAGCCACGTCAAGTGGATATATAATGCGAAGAGGATAAATTATGAAGTGGAAGGTAGGGCAGTGAACTACTGTGAACAGTTCAGTGACAGGCTTGTTGTCATCAGAACCGACCAGAAAAACATGTGGTTCCTGAAGAGGGGCACCAGCCTTTCCAGTAGTTGTAGGGGAAACAGCCTGGATGATTGAATGATCTGGCCTTGTAACAATAAGCAAAACGGCCTTGCTGTGCTGGTACTGTGAATGGCTGAAAGCAAGGGGAACCTACAGTCATAATTTTTCATGAGGGCATGCAGCTTTACTGTATGGTTAAATGACGATGGCATCCTCTTGGGTACAATATTCCAGAGGTAAAATAGTCCCCTATTCGGATCTCTGGGTGGGGACTACTCAAGAGGACGTCGTTTTCAGGAGAAAGAAAACTGGTGTTCTATGGATCGGAGCATGGAATGTCAGATCCCTTAATCAAGCAGGTAGGTTAGAAAATTTAAAAAGGGAAATGGATGTGTTAAAGTTAGATATAGTGGGAATTAGCAAAGTTCGGTGGCAGGAGGAACAAGACTTTTGGTCAGGTGAATAAATGCTAAAACAAACAGGGGTAATGCAGGAGTAGGATTAATAATGAATAAAAAAATAGGAGTGCGGGTAAGCTACTACAAACAGCATAGTGAACGCATTATTGTGGCCAAGATAGACACAAAGCCCATGCCTACTACAGTAGTACAAGTTTATATGCCAACTAGCTCTGCAGATGACGAAGAAATTGAAGAAATGTCGATGAGAGAAAAGAGATTATTCAGATAGTGAAGGGAGACAAAAATTTAATAGACATGGGTGACTGGAATTTGATAGCAGGAAAAGGAAGAGAAGGAAACGTAGTAGGTAAATATTGATTGGGGGAAGAAATGAAAGAGGAAGCCACCTGGTAGAATTTTGCACAGAGCATAACTTATTCATAACTAACACTTGGTTCAAAAATCATAAAAGAAGATTGTATAAATGGAAGAAGCCTGGAGACACTGACAGGTTTCAGATATACTATATAATGGTAAGACAGAGATTTAGGAACCAGGTTTTAAGCTGTAAGACATTTCCGGGGGCAGATGTGGACTCTGACCACAATCTATTGGTTACTGTAGATTAAAACTGAAGAAACTGCAAAAAGGTGGGAATTTAAGGAGATGGGACCTGGATAAACTGACTAAAGCAGAGGTTGTAGAGAGTTTCAGTGAGAACATAAGGGAACAATTGACAAGAATGGTGGAAAGAAATACAGTAGAAGAAGAATGGGTAGATTTGAGGGATGAAGTAGTGAAGGCAGCAGAGGATCAAGTAGGTAAAAAGACAAAGGCTCATAGAAATACTGAATTTAATTGATGAAAGAAGAAAATATAAAAATGCAGTAAATGAAGCAGGCAAAAAGGAATACAAACATCTCAAAAATAAGATTGACAGGAAGTGCAAAATGGCTAAGCAGGCATGGCTAGAGGACAAATGTAAGGATGTAGAGGCTTATCTCACTAGGGGTAAGACAGATACTGCCTACAGGAAAATTAAAGAGACCTTTGGAGAAAAGAGAATCACTTGCATGAATATCAAGAGCTCAGATGGAAACCCAGTTCTAAGCAAAGAAGGGAAAGCAGAAAGGTGGAAGGAGTATATAGAGGGTCTATACAAGGGCGATGTACTTGAGGACAATATTATGGAAATGGAAGAGGATGTAGATGAAGATGAAAAGGGAGATATGATACTGCGTGAAGAGTTTGACAGAGCACTGAAGGACCTAAGTCGAAACAAGGCCCTGGGAGTAGACAACATTCCATTACAGCTACTGACAGCCTTGGGAGAGCCAGTCCTGACAAAACTCTACCAACTGGTGAGCAAAATGTATGAGACAGGCGAAATACCCTCAGACTTCAAGAAGAATATAATAATTCCAATCCCAAAGAAAGCAGGTGTTGACAGATGTGAAAATTACCGAACTATCAGTTTAATAAGTCACAGCTGCAAAATACCAACGCAAATTCTTTACAGATGAATGGAAAAACTGGTAGAAGCCAACCTCGGGGAAGATCAGTTTGGATTCCGTAGAAATGTTGGAACACGTGAGGCAATACTGACCCTACGACTTATCTTAGAAGAAAGATTAAGGAAAGGCAAACCTACGTTTCTAGCATTAGTAGGCTTAGAGAAAGCTTTTGACAATGTTGACTGGAGTACTCTCTTTCAAATTCTGAAGGTGGCAGGGGTAAAATACTATGAGCTAAAGGCTTTTTACAATTTCTACAGAAACCAGAAGGCAGTTATAAGAGTTGAGGGGCATGAAAGGGAAGCAGTGGTTGGGAAGGGAGTGAGACAGGCTTGTAGCCTCTCCCCAATGTTATTCAATCTGTATATTGAGCAAGTAGTAAAGGAAACAAAAGAAAAATTAGGAGTAGGTATCAAAATCCATGGAGAAGAAATAAAAACTTTGAGGTTTGCCGATGACACTGTAATTCTGTCAGAGACAGTAAATGACTTGGAAGAGCAGTTGAACGGAATGGACAGTGTCTTGAAAGGAGGGTATAAGATTAACATCAACAAAAGCTGAACAAGGATAATGGAATGTAGTCGAATTAAATCGGGTGATGCTGAGGGAATTAGATTAGGAAATGAGACACTTAAAGTAGTAAAGGAGTTTTGCTATTTGGGGAGCAAATTAACATGATGGTTGAAGTAGAGAGGATATAAAATATAGACTGGCAATGGCAAGGAAAGCGTTTCTGAAGAAGAGAAATTTTTTTAACATCGAGTATAGATTTAAGTGTCAGGAAATCATTCCTGAAAGTATTTGTATGGAGTGTAGCCATGTATGGAAGTGAAACATGGACAGTAAATAGTTTGGACAAGAAGAGAATAGAAGCTTTTGAAATGTGGTGCTACAGAAGAATGCTGAAGATTAGATGGGTAGATCATATAACAAAAGAGGAGGTATTGAATAGAATTGGGGAGAACAGGAGTTTGTGGCACAACTTGATTAGAAGAAAGGATTGGTTGGTAGGACGTGTTCTGAGGCATCAAGGGATCACCAATTTACTATTGGAGGGCAGCGTGGAGGGTAAAAATCGTAGAGGGAGAGTACCTAGAGATGAATACACTAAGCAGATTCAGAATGATGTAGGCTGCATTACGTACTGGGAGATGAAGAAGCTTGCACAGGATAGAGTAGCATGGAGAGCTGCAACAAACCAGTCTCAGGACCGAAGACCACAACAACAACAAAACTGATGTATGATTAATGTTGTTTATTTCTTAGTAACTGGATATATATATCATAAATGTCAACTGTAATGAGTTATCCTTTTCTTTTAAAATACTACTGACAAACTCAGAATACAGTTTTACAGAGTTGCTGAAAGAAGACAACATTCAGCGTATCATAAAATAAAGACTAGAACTATGGTGGACTAGGAATACAAATTGGTATATTTAAATATTAAAATATAAAGCACTTATTGGAAGAAAGTAGATATCTAAATCATACAACAATAGATTAAAAAGCCACTTACTTTTTATTTTGCCTGTCAAAAGGTATTCTATTGTTGACGCTGCACACCTCTGATATTTGTTTTTATTGTGAAATTCATTATTTTTATATGTGCTTTCCTACTTTTCTTTATAAAACTGTACTTCATTCCATATACATTTAGTGAAAAATGGCATCAAGTGGTTTAATATCATAAACAAATACTAGTTATCAATTGCCATATAGTTTTCATAAAATGTGAGAGTAATGCATACAAATTGTCTAACAATTAATAGACCAGTTGTGACAATTAATAAAGAAGAAACTTCAGTAACTTGTGCAGTGATGTGTGAGCATGATGAAAGCCACTGCTGTGCCTTAAAAAGCGCTGTAAAATTTTCATTGCCATGTGAAATGTACGTAAAGACTACAGATATAATTAAATGCTACATGACATATCATCACAGTATAATTCTGTGTAACAAAACATAGCTTAAGAACATATATCATTACTCAAAGCACATCACAAACAAATGGATTTTACTAGGTTTCAAATTTTGCACATGTAAGTCTTATGTGAAAGATCTGAAAATGTGCTACAGTCATTTCGTCCATCTCACTTAGGAAAAGTGAGAGTAATATTTCCTTATGGCAGTACAGACATTAGCATATCTGCATTCTTCATATTGAATAGTACCATGATTAAAGCATGAGCAACAACTGGTTCAAAGTCCCAACATTATCCGATGGCAGAAGCTGGCCCAAGCAAGAAGCAGATCCAGTATCGCACAACGGAATTCCTTATCTGACAGACAATTAATACATGGTGCTGCAAGGATAACTGCATCTGATGTACTAATATATAGTTCTTAGGTTTTCAAATAAATGAGTTCTGCATCTATGTTAATGTCCACTTTCGCACTGTACAAACTGTTATGAAACACATGTAAAAATATTAGAGCCACAATAAATTTATGTACGGAGCACAGCAAGAATGACTGCCTAAATACCCTGTGTGCATTGTCATTATTGTAATCTTATGTTTCCAGTCCCTATCAGAGAGATATGTAGTGGGATGAGGTATGTTCCTATGTTTATCACAGTTTTTGTACAATTTGAAACTAGGTTTTATGGAGATAGTTGACATCAAGAGTCTTCCAGGTTTTTCAAAATTTCTGTGATACTCTCCCTTGAGTCAAACAAACCAGTGACAATTGGTGTTGTTTTTCTTTGTATGCATAATTCCTTCTTAGTCCTATTTGTTATGTCACACACACTTCAACAATATTCTAGGCTATGATGCACAAGTGTACGTAATCTACATTACGTATTGATAGTATTTTACCAGTACCCACCAAAAAACTAAAATTTCCCACCTGCTTTAACTACAGTTGAGTCTCTGTTATCATTCTACTTTATATTTTCACAAATTCATCAAGTAATTTACATATTTCAGTGAGATTCACTCCCATTGACATTTATACCTGGTAGAGTTAAAAATTCTTCTAATCTTTTGGACTTCATAGTGAAACAGTTCCCACAGTTGTCAGACACTAATAGTCATACAGGTATTCATGCTTGTATTGTAAATGTAATACTACAAACTAAATTGAAAAATGAACAAAATATTGAAATAGTTTATTCCTCTCCTTATAGCTGTAATGACACATGTATCAGTAGGATAAAATTATTTTTGCCTCAGGAGGTACCCCAAATGAAAACATCACCAAATAAAATTTTACACACAAAAGGGAATGTCGAATATTTACCTCACAGCTACACCTTCTCCAATGTGGCTGGATATCAATTTTAAATAATGCTGGATGACAGATGTGAGTATCTTGTTCCATGCAGCTTCAACTCTGTGTAAATACTGTAGCAGTTGCTAATATAGAGCTGTTAAGAGCTTAAATTATGCTGCTGGTGAGGATGCTTACTGTGTGTTTGCAGTAAAGATAGTACAAAGAACACTTGATTAAATTTATTGGTATTTTGGAGGAATACAGGGTCACAATTTATTATACAGAGCTGCTACATCTCACAGCTACAGTGTTTCTAATGTAGCAGGGCATCAGGTTGAACTGATCCTGGATGACAGGTAAGGGTATGCTGATCCATGCAGCTTCAGGTCAGTACCACAATTCATTAACTGTAGTGGCTGGTAAGTGGTGTCATGCCAAGCTCTTGGCAACTGGTAACCAGATGTTTTTAATGGGTGAGAAATCTAAGAGCATATCCTGGCCATGGCAACAGTCAACCACCTTACATATTGAGGTAGAATGGGCAATATGCAGTTTTGTTTTACTCAGTTGGAAAATAATGCCATTGAAACATCAAAAATAGAGCACACTGACAAGTCTTAACAAGTCAAAAATTTAATGACTGCTGTCAAAATTACCAGCTACAGGAACTAGAGGTGATCATGTTTGTGCCCAATGGCAACCACTACCACCACACAAGTTTCTGAGTCCATGTGATGATGATGAATGCAGTCTGGGAATGTCTCCTCAGAGTCTTCACACACAGAAACATCCATCATAATGTTGTATGCAGAGCCATGTGGTTACACTCTTATGTACAGTGTTGTCATTGCATGCACTTCTCTTTGTTATGACACTGAGGAAAGCTGCAAAAATGCTTGCCATTTTGACTGTCTGTGATGAGAGGATGACATCACACTGCCTGCATGGATACTTGTTTTGCTGGAAACAGACCATTTCCTGACTCATGGTGTGTGATTTGGCTGGATAGTCATATACAGCTGAGCAAACTTCTGAATAAAGTGGTAAATGACGTGTAAATATTGCAGAACGTTGGAACTAGAGTCAAAACATTAAGATGGCAGTGATCTGTGGGTAATACTATGATAAACATTTCTCTACTTTTCAAGTTACATGAGGAAAAGGGAAGACTTTAGAAATAAACTAGGAGAAAGATAAAACAAAGGACTATCAAAAATTCTTCTGAACAAATACTGGTATCCAAACAATACTTATAGCTATGATCTCACAAGGCATACACAAGCACAGTTACAGAGTTAGTAACATATACAACCGGCATTTGAGAAGAGTTGAGATAAAATCCCTCTGCAGCCAAAGTGATTTAAATTTTGAGAGGATTCCCTACATCACCTAAGACATATACTAAGATGATTCCTTTGTATTGTACAGTGCCAATTTCCCTTCCAAATCTTGCCCAATCAGAGGCTCTTGAACATCATCTGCAATCTGGGATGTTAAGGTCTACCTAAATTTTCCTGCTTCCTCTGGTCAAATTGGTACTGAAAACTGCTTTATTGTGTCTGTGATTTCTTGAAGTATTAACATTGATTCAACTTCAGTACGGTACTGCCATTCTTCTAGTAGATATCAGCAGTGCTAAACTCTGCTTTCTAGCAAGACGTGGGATTGTTGCATCTTCTTCACAAGTGAATGATTGCAAATTATTGTTGTTAAAAGTTCCACTAATGGAGAATCACTGACACAAGCCAGCACATAACTACATCTGCTGTATATTAGTAAGGCTGCAGTGTCTGTCTAAAACATAACCTTTATCTTAAGAGGTGACATCTGTCAAGGTAATACAGTACAGCAGCGAGCAAGCTTACCAAGATAATTTTGTGTGCTAAAGATGGCCACTTATTGTACACATGGACAGACAAAAAGAGGAAATAAAATAAGCTGTGGAAATTTGCTGTCCTATAAATGATGCAACTGTTTTCGCTGGGGAGGAGAGCATTGGCGTATCGAGCAGAGTGGGGTGAGGGCAAGAATGGCACCTGAACACTCTTCTCCATCAAGGAAAAGAATTTCGGTATCTTCACAAAACGGGATCAAACCCTACCTGGACACACAGGCGGACGTATCAATACAGCGTTAGTTGGAAGAAATGTATATAATGGTTGCTTACTAACAGCAAGTGTAACCACAATCATTTGTTGTAAAATCCCAAAATCATTTCGCCTTGACGGATGGAGAGTGACGAGTCGCAACAAAATAAAAACACTACCACACTGAAATTACAAGAGTAAACAATAATTTGGTGAAATTCATCCTTATTTCTGTGTCAAAAATAACTAACACACGACAAATACAGATTTAAAAGGAAGACTGGAAAACCTCCAAAGAGATGTGTTTTTTTTTTCAAAATTTCTAATTTCCATATGAATAATAAGTATATTAAATGCGATAAATACGCTGTAATAATGATTTCACACTGTAACCTAAACACTAGAGCGTTATGCAAGGGGTATTCCTATACATAAAACCCGAAAAATTAAGTTGGTATATATAACACCCGGTCATTCCACTTATAACATGTCTACACATCCCTAAATAGGAGACAGCAGTGGGCGAAAGCAATGGGCTAAAACTTCCCTTACATTCAGTTTTCATCACATTTACGCAATTTCGTAATAATTACCAGGAACTTGAACTGTACACTTGGCACATGGCGCTAGATACAAATTTTCATCGGTACTGGGAGTGGCTGACCGTAAAAGTCGAATGAATATATAGATGCATAGACATTTCAGTTAATTATTTCGACTGAATTATCTGCAAATTTTTCATTGTCAGATCTGTAAGTGACGAGGAAAACCCAAGCTGTAGCATAATGGAACGAATTCTCATATCGATCATCATTTTTAATGAGCCAAATTTCCTACAGCCTTCAGTATTTTCTAATTATGCAACTGTGCTTCGATGGCAGCAGTGCGTCAGAACATGCAATTATCTTTACGTACCTGTCACTTTCAGTTTCTTCTCGGCCCAGGGTCCATAAGAAAGTAGTACACATTCTGTAGAATTTTTAATACTAGCCACATTTTCACTATGAAGCGAAGAAGAGCTAGAACTGCTTCTATTAAAGTGTAATCTTCCATGATAGGCCCTCTTCCTTGTCTGTCTGGTAGCTCAGTGAGATATGCCGACGTGTTGAAACAATTGGTAGCCGCCTGTGATAGTGTTGGACATCGCATCTCAGAGATGTTAACTCTGCTGTGTGATTGGAGGGTCCGCAGTGGAACGTCAGCTCGCTTACTGGCGCTGCACCGTTCCTTTCGATACGAGATCTTTAATTGTCGGTTTGATCGTGAAACGCTGAAAACTTGGCGCAGTCAGCTAGTTGTAAACGAAAGATATCTTTGGCGATGGTATCGTTACTGAAAAATAAAACAAAAACAGTAATAATGGAGGTAATTCTGTCAGCTTTAGAAGTTAGAGTATCCATAATATGTTTGAAGTGGGTGTGCTAGACTGGTCACACAGCCTCACTGCTACGGCGGTCTCGTCTTTATGTTAGCGACATCTTCACACTATGTCAATATCTTAATCTGCACAGTATTTGAACTATATTAGCACAGCACGTTTCAAAACTAGTCATCATAAATTGCGAAATAGATGTTCGTAGAGCAAGGAGAGAATTGATAATCTATCTATCTCTCTCTCTCTCTCTCTCTCTCTCTCACACACACACACACACACACACACACACATATACACACACACACACACACACTTGTTTGTATTATGCTTCTGGCCGTAGATGAGGACCCGAACTTGGACGAATAATCCGCTACGTAACATCTTATTATATGTGTGGGCATACTGCAGTCACTAATATTTCGTGGCCTTCTAGTAATATAATGTAGGGAAAGTTGTTCCTTTCTCTCCTAGACTTTCTTCACATGGAAGTAATAGCATTTATATTTGCCCTATATTTCTTCTCATAATTTCCACATGGGGTACTGCTGGTCTGCTGTATATTATTTTTAATGTCATTTAGTTTCTCTTTTTTTCTTAAAAAAAAAACAGTTCTAGTTTTTGATGGTGTTAGTTTGATTTTCTCCCTAAGGTTTCCTCGTGGTACAACTATATTTTATTTTCCTTGGTGCTGTGTATTGTTAATATCTAACTATGCAAACTTCAGAACCTGAAATAAAAACTTCGCACATTTTTGCACTTCTTGCAACATAACATACATAATATATACTGCGACATTTGATTTCCACATTTATGGAATTTTATCTCCTTTACCGTTTAATTTTTACATAAATAAAGTTTTTCATCTACGTCTACATGACTACTCTGCAATTCACAGTTAAGTTCCTGGCATGGGATTCACCGAACCACCTGCAAGTTATTCCTCTACCTGTCCATTATCGAACAGCGTGCAGGAAAAAACAACACCTAACTAATTTTGTGAAAATATCTCCCGCAACGAAAAACGCGTTTGTATTAGTGATTTTCACCCCAGCTGACGTATCATATTCACTAAACTTTCTCCCTTATTTCACGATAATACAATACGAATTGACCTTCATTGAACATTGTCCACGTGCTGAACGTCAATTCTATCCGGTGCGATTCCCGTACTGCACAGCAGCACTCCAGAGGAGATTGGACAGGGGTAGTGTGTTCTGCCAGTAAGTCGCAGTGTTTGCTTCGCTTTTTCCACAGCATGAAATATGTGATCGTTCCAGTGTAAGTCATTCGTAATGGCAATTCTTAACTACTATATTTTGTTGAATATACAGCCTTTAGAGTATTGTGATTTATCGTGTAACAGAATTTTAGAGGATTGCTTTTAGTACTTACGTGAATGGCTTCACACTTCCGATATGTAGAGTCAATTGCCACTTTTCAAACCATACAGATACACTATGAGATCAAAAGCATCCGGACACCCCCAAAAACACACGTTTTTCATATTAGATGCATCGTGCTGCCTCCTACTGTCAGGTACTCCATATCAGCGACCTCAGTAGTCGTTAGACATCGTGAGAGAGCAGAATGCGAAACTCACGGACTTCGAACGTGGTCAGGTGATTGGGTGTCACTTGTGTCATATGTATTCGGCCGTGGTGGCCGAGCGGCTCTAGGCGCTATAGTCTGGAACCGCGCGACCGCTACGGTCGCAGCTTCGAATCCTGCTTAGGGCATGGATGTGTGTGATGTCCTTAGGTTAGTTAGGTTTAAGTAGTTCTATGTTCTAGGGGACCGATGACCTCAGATGTTAAGTCCCATAGTGCTTAGAGCCATTTGAACCATTTTTTGTGTCATACGTCTGTACGCAAGATTTCCACACTCCTAAACATCCCTAGGTCCACTGTTTCCGATGTGATAGTGAAGTGGAAATTTGAAGGGACACATACAGTACAAAAGCCTACACGCTGACCTCGTCTGTTGTCTGACAGAGACCGCTGACAGTTGAAGAGGGTCATAATGTGTAATAGGCAGACATCTGTCCAGACCATCACACAGGAATTCCAAACTGCATCACAATCCACTGCAAGTACCATAACAGTTAGGCGGGAGGTGAGACAACTTGGATTTCATGGTCGAGCGGCTGCTCTTAAGCCACAGATCACGCCAGTAAATGCCAAACGACGGCCCGCTTGGTTTAAGGAGCGTAAACATTGGACGACTGGACAGTGGAAAAACATTGTGTGGAGTGACGAATCACGGTACACAATGTGACAATCCGATGGCAGGGTGTGGGTATCGCGAATGCCTGGTGAACGTCATCTGCCAACGTGTGTAGAGCCAACAGTAAAATACGGAGGCGGTGGTGTTACGGTGTGATCGTGTTTTTCATGGAGGGGGCTTGCACCCCTCCTTGTTTTGCTTGGCACTATCACAGCATGGGCCTTTAAACATCTTCTTGCTTCCCACTGTTGAAGAGCAATTCGGGGATGGCGATTGCATCTTTCAACACGGATCGAGCCCCTGTTCATTGTGCACGGCCCGTGGCGGAGCGGTTACACGACAATAACATCCCTTTAATGGACTGGCCTGCACAGAGTCCTGATATGCATCCTATAGAAGGATGTTTTGGAACGTCGACAACGTGCCAGGCCTCACCGACCGACATCGATACCCCTCCTCAGTGCAGCACTCCGTACAGAATGGGCTGTTATTCCTCAAGCAACCTTCCAGTACCTCACTGAACGTATGCTGTCATCAAGGCTAAGGGTGGACCAACACCATATTGAATTCCAGCATTACCGACGGAGGGCGCCACGAACTTGTAAGTCATTTTCAGTCAGGTGTCCGTATACTTTTGATCACATAGTGTATCTTGTCTAAACCATCTTACAATTATTGAAGGGTCCATAAAATGAAAGAGCTAAGGCCATTTTAACTGAATAGACGCAGTATTTTGCTATTTTCTACGATATTAAGTGGGAAAAACAACGCCAGTCATACTGCCAATGAGCTTTGAAAAAAAACTGTACAGGGAAAGACAGAGCTCATTCCATATCAAACACAGAAAAAAAACGCTTCATACATTAAGTGCCGGTCTTTGAAGTAAGTATTGATATAGGTTGCAGCCCTGACAAAGAGTTGTGGTCAAACATTGTATATCTTCTGTGCACTGTTGGCACATTAAGCTTTGTGTACATGTCCTTATTAACGCACTAACGTTTCGGGAATTTTGTGAAAAAACTGGTATGAAAGGTGAGCCACTGACTGGCGCGTGTAGTGGAAGTATGGAAGGAGGTCATCACCTAACGAGGAATAGAAAAAAAAGGAAAAAAATGGTCGCTTATGTCAGGTAAATAGAAGGATTAACTGATGTCTCATGAGATGCGAGAAAACTGCTTTGTACGTTACAATGTTTTGAAAACGTATCTGAGGAGACAAGACAAAGTATTTTAAAAGATTTCAACGTACAGGAATCCGTAAATTTGCAGCATCCTTATCTATGTGGCTTCATTTTTGTACTTCCAACACAGCGTAGATTGTCTATGAAAGGTGACTGTGAAGGAAAGTTTAAGAGTATAGCCTCCAAGTACAGAGTTTGAGGATAAATAGGGGAGGGAGTGAAAGAAGCCAGAGTTTGTCGTAAGACCTTTATGGCAGTGCACGGCGTATTAAAAAATAAGATCCAATATTTAGTCACATCACTTTTGTTCTCCGAATAACCGGGAATGCTCCTATTTATAACAGAGGAAAAAACGGGAACAAGCACTGGAAATTAAGTGGTTAAACAGTATATCGCTTCCTTTCTGAATAGAAGTAGTCATTATGAGTTAAATGATGCAACTAAAGTACACCTCCCTCAGGAACTAGATATAAGCAAAACGCTCGTTTTATTTAAAGAGGTTTACCCAAAATTAAGGCGTCTTATAAACCACGCAGATATATATCTAATACGAACTTCAATATTCTATTTGGCTGTAATGCACAGATACATATGGCGAAGAATATATAGCCAAAGTGAAATTCCTGGAAATCGAAAAAAAGTGAAGTGAACTAGCAAAACTAAAAAGGTGCTTAGACCCAACAGAAGAATTTGAAAACTTGAAACAATTTTCACCCATTACAAGCCACCACGTTTTCTAAGAGGAAGAATAAACCTATGAAGGAAAGCCGATACAGCATGGTTAAAGAAGTCATATGTATGGATTTTCACAAGAATCTGCCCTTGCCTAACACTACAACTAACACAGTATACTACGAGAGCGTGCTGAAAAGTAATGCCTCCGAATTTTTTTATGTGAAAACTCTTAAAGTTTTTTAAATAAACCAAACGTTATTAACGTTCTACATCTCTATTCTTCATGTCTACATCTTGCAGCCCTCTGCCGCTAGAGGAGTGATAGCGCAAAAGACGGTGTGCAGCGTAACAATGTCGGTGTGTGAGAAGCAGCATGCTGTAATCGAGTTTCGAATTCGAAGAATTCGCCCTGATATATAGAGCAACCTCTTCGCCAGCATGGCAATGCTAGAACACAAACGAGCGCTGAGACATCTCCAACATTCTGACTCCTTGGGTTCACTGTCTTCGATCGTCCTTCACACAGTCCCGACTTGGCTCCATCCGAATTTCATATGTTCCTAAAAATTAAAGAACACCTTCGAGGACCTCACTTTGATTGGAAAAGAGCACAGGTAGTTCCAGTTTTCAAGAAAGGTCGTCGAGCAGACGCACAAAACTATAGGCCTATGTCTCTGACATCGACCTGTTGTAGAATTTTAGAACATGTTTTCTGCTCGCGTATCATGCCATTTCTGGAATCCCAGAATCTACTATGTAGGAATCAACATGGATTCCGGAAACAACGATCGTGTGAGACCCAACTCCTTTATTTGTTCATGAGGCCCAGAAAATATTAGATACAGGCTCCCATGTACATGCCATTTTCCTGGACTTCCGCAAGGCTCTCGATACAGTTCCGCACTGTCGCCTGATAAACAAAGTAAGAGCCTAGGGAATATCAGACCAGCTGTGTGGCTGGATTGAAGAGATTTTAGCAAACAGAACACAGCATGTTGTTCTCAATGGAGAGACGTCTACAGACGTTAAAGTAACCTCTGACGTGCCACAGGGGAGTGTTATGGGACCATTGCTATTCACAATATATACAAATGACCTAGTAGATAGTGTCGGAAGTTCTATGCGGCTTTTCACAGATGATGCTGTAGTATACAGAGAAGTTGCACCATTAGAAAATTGCAGCGAAATGCAGGAAGATCTGCAGCGGGTAGGCACTTGGTGCAGGGAGTGGCAACTGACCCTAAACATAGACAAATTTAATGCATTGCGAATACATAGAAAGAAGGATCCTTTATTGTATGATTATATGATAGCGGAACAAACACTGGTAACAGTTACTTCTGTAAAATATCTGGGAGTATGCGTACGGAACGATTTGAAGTGGAATGATCATATAAAATTAATTGTTGGTAAGGCGCGTGCCAGGTTGATATTCATTGTGAGAGTCATTAGAAAATGTAGTCCATCAACAAAGGAGGTGGCTTACAAAACACTCGTTCGACATATACTTGAGTATTGCTCATCAGTGTGGGATCCGTTCCAGGTCGGGTTGACAGAGGAGATAGAGAATATCCAAAGAAGAGTGGCACGTTTCGTCACACGCTTATTTGGTAAGCGTGATAGCGTTACAGTGATGTTAAGCAAATTCAAGTGGCACACTCTGCAAGAGAGACACTCTGCATTGCAGTGTAGCTTGCTGTCCAGTTTTCGAGAGGGTGCGTTTCTGGATGACGTAGCCATTACATTGCTTCCGCTTACTTATACCTCCCCAGGAGATCACGCATGTAAAATTAGAGAGATTTGAGCGCGCACGGAGGCTTTCCGGCAGCCGTTCTTCCCGCGAACCATACGCGGCTGGAACAGGAAAGGGAGGTAATGACAGCGGCACGTAAAGTGCCCTCCGCCACACACCGTTGAGTGGCTTGCGGAGTATAAATGTAGATGAAGATAGTGATGAAGGGGTGAAAGCAGAGGTGTGGCTGTGGCTCCGTCAACAAAGTCAAACATTCTATAGTGACGGTATCTACAAACCTGCCTCTGATAGGGAGAAATGTGTTCGCCGTTGGGTGACTATGTTGAGAAGTAAATAAGTAAACATGAAGAATAATGTAGTTGAATGTTAATAACGTTTGTTTTAGTTAACAGGTTTTAAGACTTTTCACATAAAAAATTCAGAGGCATTATTTTTCAGTGCATCCTCGTACTTCCTACTGATGATAACCACTTTTACATCCGTAGTAGAAAAGTAATTACATTGATTTACGTGGCACGATGTCCCTCAGGAGGACATGCAACAAACTCCGTCCATGGATGCCAAACGCATTAACTGCTTGCGTAAGGGACAGAGTTGGAACAACGAGTCGCTGACTTGCTCTTTCTCTTGAATAAATCATCCAATTTTTCTGGAATTGTAATTTTTTGTTTCTATGTATCTGTAGACAGCGTCTACCGATTTCTGTCTTCCGGCCGGGGTGGCCGAGAGGTTCTAGGCGCTACGGCCTGGAACCGCGCGACCGCTACGGTCGCAGGTTCGAATCCTGCCTCGGGCATGTACGTGTGTAATGTCCTCAGGTTAGTTAGGTTTAAGTAGTTCTAAGTTCTAGGGGACTGATGACCTCAGAAGTTAATTCCCATAGTGCTCAGAGCCATTTGAACCATTTTTTTTAAATTTCTGTCCCATTCGGACAATTCAAAATGGTTCAAATGGCTCTGAGCACTATGAGACTTAACATCTATGGCCATCAGTCCCCTAGAACTTAGAACTACTTAAACCTAACTAACCTAAGGACAACACACAACACCCAGTCATCACGAGGCAGAGAAAATGCCTGACCCCGCCGGGAATCGAACTCGGGAACCCAATTCGGACAATTCCTTTGTGGTACGTACTTTTTTACTTTTTTGTCTTAGGGTGCGAGTATCAGCTGTTATAAATTACTCTAGTAATACTTCTTACTTCTTTAGTCTGGACTACTTTAGTAAATTACTTCTTTACTAATATACTGTTTTAGTAACTGTTGGAGAGCTCAGTTTCTATGTAATTCTTTAGTTGTAACTAAAGGAGTAACGAATTTTTGCTACAGAAGCAAGCCATTCCTGCACACTGCTGGCACGTGCATTACGTTCCCTCTCAGAAAATATTGATTGTCGGCAGACATTATTGCATCACCCTTTGCGTAATTTATGTCCATCGCTACAATTTTAGAAGCTAGAAAATATTATTAAAATTGAATTACTAAAATTGAAAAATCTAAATCCTATAGTATTAATTAATGATAAGATCTGTGTATTATGAAAAATAAACGTGCTATTAATGGATGAATGTATTGTTAACCCAGCCATCTATAGCTAACAACTTCCATTGTTGGTTGGTGACACGTATTAATTTAAATGCGAGCTTGAGATACGAGCTAGCATCAACATAGAGGTAGCCAAGAAATGTTCAAAAAACATACCAGAAAATGAAAATGAGCGGTTTGCTGAAATAATGAAAAAGTACATAACTACTATTGAATCTAAAAAGCACGATGTCAACATGCTAAAAAGGAAAATGGATGCTTGGGAAAAAATACACGTTGAATACAACGCAGAAGCTCTTACACAAAGATCACAAGAGCAGCTTAAAGTAATTTGGAAGGTCATGAAAGCGAAAGCAAAGGAAATGAAAGCTAAGTGTAATCGAGAATAATTTCAAACTGACAGTAGCGTAGGTGAGACGAAGATCGACGATATAAGCCAGCCGGCTCGGGTGGATGAGCGGTTCTAGGCGCTACAGTCTGGAACAGGATTCGAACCTGCGACCACAGTCGTCGCGCGGTTCCGGACTGATTGGCCTAGAACCGCTTGGCCACCGCGGCCGGCGAAGAAAAGAGAGACTTACACAAAGTAATAAATACGTGCCAAAATGAAATTCGAAAAACTGAGAAAAGAAACCCATCCGAAAGATTTACTGTACAGTGTGGCCACAAAGCTCCGTGACCCCCCATAAGTAATATAAATCCCTAAAGTTGAATAAATAACTTGAACAGCATTTCCTTAGAAGAGTTATCTTGAAATACGAACCATATAGAGTTGCGCGTCACCCAAGGAGATCTATGAGGCAGGACCCTCCGAATCGTAGCTGAGATGAACATTGCTGATTTCAGGTCTTCTTCCATCTGTTTAAGCAGAATCAAGAAATCATATAGTATAGGAAGTCACAAGACCACGAAGTAAAAGTATAGAGGACATGCCATTAATTCATAGGTGACGTGAAGACGAAGCTTGCCGTTACCCCAACATCTGCTGTGTCTAACGATGACAGTCACGTTTCGTGAAAGAAATGTGAACTAGTAGGACTTTATCATTTCGAAGCGAAAAAGACAGTGTCTGTTGTGCAGTCGACTAATCCTACGACAGATTTATAAACGACAATGACAGTTATAAGTATGAGTCGATCAACATTTGTGCAACTTTAAATCTGTCTTCAGGGACCTCAAGGCCTATCAGTATGCGGTAGTACAAAGTATGCTCGGTATACAATACAATAAGCAGAACAACGGTCAGGACTGTTGCTTACTCCGCCTCAGTTCTGTCTAAATGAAACTAATAATTACTGTGACGTGTCTGAAAGCAATAATTTTTCTTTTGTCACTTTTGCCTGGTGCAAGGGAAATGTTTGTTGTCGTCTTTCAAACAACACTTCGCTTTACTGTGGCGAGTACGGGGAATAAACAAGAAACTGTTTCGTTGATACTACAATATATATTATTCAAAAATTATCATAAGAACTGTCCTACAGAGATTACAATAAGATGTTGTATGTGTAAGGAGTATGTCATTGCAATAAATTAATTTCTTTCATTACCCAGTCGGAGATTCCTAAACTATGAGTTCCGTGTTCCATCCAGCTAGTCTTCTCCTTTCGTCTCTAACAGGCAGAACTCGTGCCTCTTGTGTAGTACGTCTAAACCGCTAGCTGGACTCGAGAACAGTTCTGCGCCGAGTGTAACACATTTTAGCAGTAATTTGTTTAACTCAGCTGTGTTGTCGAAGAGGACTGCCCAGGCTTAGCAGTTCGGATCAAGGAAAGCTGCAGACCTTGTAATCAGCAAGCGTGGCTTTCCCAAAGCGTGTTTACTATGGTTGTCCTGAATCATTTCCGAGAGGATATCAGAACGTTCGCCTAAGCAGTGCTGTTGCTGAATCTCTTAGTAACAGCGATTGAATCATAAAAATTGTTCAATCACTAACCCTTCATCTGCGAGCGACGTATTAAAGTTGTTTCCGTAAGCGCATGCAAAAATTTAACAGGAGATAGAGGATGCGCCACTGAACAATTTAAGGTAGGGAATCCGGAGTCGGGGAAGTAAGGAGATAATAAGATTAAAATCACATTACTGTGCACTTCTTTTGTTTACATTAGATAGAATTAACTGAAAATACCATCACTGACGCAATGAACGTACCATTTGTACTGTATCTTACAAAATGTGCTTAAACTGACGTCCATCAACCGCTATGCAAGCTGCAACACGTTCCAGCACCTCTTCAAAATCGCGTGTGCAAGTGGTCCTTGTGTTGCCAGTTCCCTCGTTTCTTCTTTCCAATGAACCAGTCTCGCACCACATTCGTCGATGGAGAGAAATAAACACTCGTCGTGACGGATTATGCCTGTTAGGAACTCGTTCCCTAGACTGCCTTTCAGCAGTGAGAGCACTGCAATGTACTTCCCCATACACAAGGTGCATGTCAGTGAGTTCTGCGAAACTGTACCGGTACAGCTCCATCGTTTTGGACTTCACATCTCTGAGTAGCACTGAGTAATGAATGGGTCTATCGTAAATTCATAGAACGTTCTGTCATGGGACAACGTAAATACGATACAACAGAGCCATCTTATGGACAAGTTAAGTAAACAAAACCTGCGTCATGACTTTAGAGTAATCAGGCTTGCCGGCCGGAGTGGCTGTGCGGTTCTAGGCGCTACAGTCTGGAACTGAGCGACCGCTACGTTCGCAGGTTCGAATCCTGCCTCGGGCATGGATGTGTGTGATGTCCTTAGGTTAGTTAGGTTTAATTAGTTCTAGGTTCTAGGCGACTGATGACCTCAGAAGTTAAGTCGCATAGTGCTGAGAGCCATTTGAACCATTTTTTTAATCAGGCTTGTTGTCCTTGTTTCCTTGCAGGAAGCAAAGAATGTACATATAAATAAACAGCAAATACGTGTAAACTTGTACGCATGTTAGTTGTAGTTGTAAATAAGCTGGAAAACAGTAATTCTAGACAAAGTGGTAGACAAGTTACTTAAGTATTTCTTTAAGCTGGCTTCTCCGACCGCAGGTTCCTAACCTCAGATTGTTCAGTGGAGCATGTTACATTTCTGCACGCTCTTACGGAAACACGGTCATTGTGCTTCCAGTGCTGATGCCTTATACAGTATGTGTGACAGGAGCTGAGCGTGCCAGCTGTACTAACGTCGGATATATGCGTTTCGAGGTTTTCTTAGTATATACACGCTATAAAACACACGTTATGTGTGACCAATTGGTACACCAAGTCCATCTCTCTTCCACTACTTTCACGAATGAAGAATAAATGCAGTAGGTACAGTTCACACGAACAGGAATAGTACGCAAAGACTCGAAGCCAAGCTACGAAGAGGTGAGATAGAATTCAAGTGAAGAGACACTGTGATGGCTTTGAACTGGTATGACCAAAGAGACGTACGTATGTTGTCGACATACCATATGACTCCAATGAAATCAGTTGTGAAAAATGGACCACCAAACTAACACAAACATTGAAATTAAAATGTGAATTGAATTGCAAGTAGACTATGGATGTAGTGGACACATATGGCATACTACTTAATTCAACGTAATATGCTCGCAAAACACTGAAATATTAGAAAAACACTTTTTTCACTCCTGAGAGTGCTACATTTGGCGTTATTTACAAGATTCGTGCCGGAAAACAAACTTCAGTCATCCAATTTCAACTCAGCCGCGTTCTTGAGATCTTAAAGACATACCACCAAGAAAAGAAAGCATCAGGAGGTAGTAGATCAGGCGAAGAAAATTTATTGGGGCTCTAGAAAGGCCAGCCATTGTGACCGAGTGGTTCTAGGAGCTTCAGTCCGGAACCGCGCTGCTACTACGGTCATAGGTTCGAATCCTGCCTCGATCATGGATTTGTGTCATGTCCTTAGGTTAGTTAGGTTTAAGCAGTTGCCCGCATCTCGTGGTCGTGCGGTAGCGTTCTCGCTTCCCACGCCCGGGTTCCCGGGTTCGATTGCCGGCGGGGTCAGGGATTTTCTCTGCCTCGTGATGGCTGGGTGTTGTGTGCTGTCCTTAGGTTAGTTAGGTTTACTTAGTTCTAAGTTCTACGGGACTGATGACCATAGATGTTAAGTCCCATAGTGCTCAGAGCCATTTTAAGCAGTTGCAAGTCTAGGGGACTGATGATCTCAGATGTTAAGTCCCATTGCGCTTAGAGCCATATGAACCATTTTCTTCGAGAAAGACACTTTCCAAGCACTGTCAGTAAAACAACACTGACTTGTAAGGTTGGTTGTGTTGGGAAGGAGACCAGACAGCGAAGGTATAGGTCTCATCGGATTAGAAAAGGACGGGGAAGGAAGTCGGCCGTGCCCTTGGAAAGGAAGCATCCCGGCATTTGCTTGGAGCGATTAAGGGAAATCACCGAAAACCTAAATAAGGATGGCCGGACGCGGGATTCAACCGTCGTCCTCCCGAATGCGAGTCTAGCGTGTAACCACTGCGCCACCTCGCTCGGTGACTTGTAAGGAGATGTGTTATATGCAGCGTTACTGCTGTAAACAATTTGCCGTGGGACTCTGTGTTGTGCCTATTTCAAATATGCCTATATTACACAAAAAAAACACCTTACTGGTATGTGTTTCCTTGTAGTGTTATCCAGTATTAGGAACATCGACGATAAGGAATATTCAGATCGCAATTTGTTTTAAGAACTTATTGGTGAGAATAAATACGGAAGAACCCGCGATGATAACGCTAAGAGCAGCACTGCTCAGCGCCGTATAGTGCCCAAACGGGCGGTGCTGTTGGGAGCATCCCTACCGCACACGGATGCGCTCAATGTTATGACACACTCACCGGTGAAAGGGCTAATAAACACGAAAATCCACCATTTTCTCCTACTGTTTTCTCTGTTGTTCATCCTCTGTTGCCCATTCCCGCTTCAGTAATTGCTGTATTGAAAGTCCAGATCCAAAAATCTATTCTGCCAGTAATTCACTGGCTGGCAGTAATAAAGCCACTGACTTAAATTGTGATACTGTAGAAGCGCATGGAGCAAAAGAGAAAACTATTACTCAGGATCGTATCATAAAACTTTCATTCTGTTGCAACGGACCTTCGGCTGTTATCTTTAAAGGTCAAAGTGCTATTTGACGACACTAATAAGCTCCTAATCTGTGTCAATGTCGATCTGTTGATAATATTCTTGTACCCACTCGCACCGCCTCCACGAAGAGTGCTAGTGACTGCCGTGAGTTGTTTTTTGAGAAATCATATCACATGTTCTCTTCTGAACCGTAAGTAAACTGTTAAGTGTCGATTCACTTTGCGTCAATTACTGCGCATCGTTCGTAGCTCCCGCGTTAGCGCGCGCCAACAAACTTCGGTTACCTTCGGCCCAGTTCGACCCAAACCGGCACTCTAGCGTCGTCTGCCGTGTGGCGAATAGCAGGAGCCATTCAATCGATTGGAGCCACGGCGTGGATTGCTTCCTTTACATTTCAGGAGCGAATAGATGCGCCAAGGAGTCTTCATCGCTATCCAAACGACGCATACACATTTGACTATTTGTTACAGTTCGGAACGAAGTTATAGCAAACCATCTCCACTAAGATGTTATTTAGAAAAGTAAAGACAGATTTATTTTTTCGTGCTTCAGGCAGGTATGACAGAGAATGGTCCTCTGATACACACTAAACAGTTCAAAGCAATGTGGAACTTCAATAGCTGCGTCGGTGCTATGGACTGCCAAATTTGTTAAGTAGGGTTGACGTATCGGTATCAAAACTTAATGTTATGGGATATAGTTGCCCTCCTAATAGAACTAAAACCTTTGCTGTTTGCTTTAATTCCGATTTCTTATGCTCGACTACATTGGCGATGTCACACAGGTTTCTTTGTGTATTGAATACACAACTACTCTAATCTTTCTAATGCGTTGCACCATAGTGTGTATCACACACCAGCCGCTACCGTCGTAACCATAAAATATATTTCGTCCATAGTTGTTTGATTCCAAATAGTGAAAGACCGAATCTGTGACAACTGAATCTATGAAGCAACACAATTTAATCGCACCTGTCCGTGTACCGCCAACATAAATCGTTACATATTTATTGAACTTCTGAGATTGGTTTCATTCACAGAATCGATAACCCAGTGTTTTTTACATTAAATCTTAAAAGAATTCCCTTATGACAGTGTTCAATGTATGAACAACATAGACACCAAATGCTTAAATTCTGTAACTGGCTCAGTTTCTTTTGTGTATCTCACATAGTGGGGAAGCTGCGACAGTTTGGATTCTATGACGCGTCTTTAAGACATCTCTCAGTTCACCTGTTTTTTTTAGCACGAATGTAACTTTCTTTACTGGAGCGTTACTCAGCTCGTTTAAAGTCACGTCGAATTAATCCCCTCAGAATAAAATACTGTAACCAACTAAAACTAGCCCGACGTGACTTCGTTATTCAGCTATGTATGTGAGCAATTTTACAGGGTGCAGCAGATACAGTGACTTCTTCTAAACTGCGCACCATTGTTGAACACGGCTTCCTACAGAGCTGATGTTGGTACCAATACGTATTGCGGTTCATAGCATTACCAGTCTCTATGAGTCCTTCTATATCGTCGTACCACAAATATGGGAAGCGCAAAGGTGCATTGTGTCTTCGTATATCATAGGCGGTTTCGGCTACTACGGACTGCTGGTTTTCTTGTCAGCAGTTGCTACGTCTGAAGTTGCAGAACGATCGCTCTTAGCTATAAATGTCAACATCCAAAGAACAATGAATCCTTTCTCGATGCACAACAGACTCCATTTCTCCCCTAATTTGTCCGTTGGGCTGACATGTCATTGACTAGAAACGTGGGAGATCGCGTCTCTTTACGAATGTGCTGTATTTGTATCCTGAAATCATATTCAAGGAACATCCAAATATTGAGGCAAACAGGATCCGAAAACACGTAAGATACCTATAGGATTCGACGCTTTAACTTTAGGGCTTTCTTTATCATTGCGTAGTGCCGTGAAATATCCGTTGTTTCATGAGTGACGTATCGGTAGTTGTAGTATAACCGAACTTATATTGTTAATTTTTTCGCCGTTGCCTTCTATTCCAAAAACAACGGTATTGTAATTCGAAGAACGCAGGGCAGATTTTTTTGCCTAGCGTATAGTGTTATACTGTAATTAATTGATTTAATAATACTCCAGCATGAAGTTCTAAACAAAAATAAATATTTCAAAGTTCTCAAAAACGAAGTTATTAAATTACTTAGAAGTAACATTTTCGTAATTGATTGTGGAGTGACATTAATCGCGCATACACCACTTGCAAAAAAGCAAAATACCAAAAAGCCATAGTAGCAACATAGGATTAGGAGACAACGGAAGTAATTTCAAATCTACTAGAATGTTATGACCTATCTGAGTTCCAATATTGTTTCAAACAACAATACAGTTGCAAAAAGTAGTCTTCATTTACAGACGACTGCGTAAATTTTTCGTCGTTTCGCATTCAACAACTAGCTCCATATTACATCGAAAGATACAATATACCTTAGTTCCAGTACTGTAATCAAACTATCGTTCTATTAAAAAACGCCGATCATACATCTTTCATTTTCGTATCTCTGATTGTAATGATTGATACTGTTAGTTGCCGCTATCAGTTGTTCCGCTATTCAAATGAAAACGCCGGCACGTTTACCGCTGAAGTTCGGAGGCCTCACAGAGGTCCAAAAACTCGTAGAAATGCCTTATCTGAGGGAGTTTTGTGCTACTTTGTTCACTACGCTGCTTATTTTTGGGACAATATACTTCTATTTTGTATTATTCAGGAACTACAAGATAGCGAGGCAAATTCAATACAAAATGCTCCGAATTAAATATTTGCGAGAGGCAGAGAGGAATTAATACGTTGCTTGTTTATTTCCGAGGTACGTATAAGAAGCTACTATATAAATTGGAGTGCATCTGGCTATGAAGCGTACTGTGTGGAATAGCATATCATACTCAAGATCGAAAGCTGCAAGCATTTTGTGTGATTACTAGAGAAAAGCTACATCTGCGACGTTTCAGTTGGCTACCTTTTCGGCTTTCCTCGTGACTTAGGCCTCATCCGCGATGTGATTTGTATAATAATTACGCAAAATTATTGCTCTTAAGTTTTTTGTGTATCCATTTCATTATTACTCGGCCTTTTAAATCTTACCGTTTGCTATGTCATCATGGATGAACAGAAGTTTTGTTCTGAAGTGTCTGAGCCGCTTGTTTGAGCCGCCAGGTCCCAGTGAAGAGTTGGGTTCATAGATACACAGGGAGACCCAAAAGTCCGTTACCTCTCGAAAATGCAGTAATTCACTGAATAATGTAGGCAGAGAGGTAAAAATTGACACACTTTCCTGGAATGAGACAATGTTGTATGCATCTACATTATATAGTGCATGGCATATAATAAAGGAACATGTATTGATACAGTTACATTCTTGAGTACTTTGCACATTTTTGTGTGAGTAATACATTTGTTTTTCTTCTTGCAATATGCATATTGGATGTAGGCTGATGACAGTACCGTGAAATGGTCAGCAAAATGTGAGGCCGATGTTTCAGTTTATCACTGCTGTCTGCTGTATGTTCTGCATTCAGTCCAAGGCTTCTTTCACTAGATGCTAAAAACATCAGATAAATATTGAAGGTGTACATCATTAAATCAGGAGGGAAAATATGCAATGACTAAAAGAAAGCATCAGCTGGCAAAACTCTTCCTGAGGCATCAAGAAATAGTCAGTTTCATTATGGAGGGAAGTGTAGGAGGTAAAAATTATAGATGAAGACCAAGAATTGACTACAATTAACTAATTCAAGTGGACGTAGGTTGCAATAGGTATGCATAGATGAAAATACTTGCGCTAGATAGACTGGTGTGGTGAGCTGCATCAAACCAGTCTTCAAAGTAAAGACCATGATGAAAAAATCTTATTTGAGAAAATTATATAGTCTCTGATAATATTTTAGGTACATAATCACTTTAATTCTTGCTTGCACAGCCAATTACAAATGACTGAATTTGATCTCTGTCTGCATAACCATAAAATGGATGACAAAAAAAGTAAAGCACTCAAAAGACATGGTCAGATGTCAGTGTTACTTTGTACATGTTCATGATATCACCAGGTATGTAAATTATTAGCACAGCAATACTCTGTGATAGGTGGAGTGCATTAATGTTCTCATGTTTAATGTTGTTAGCATGACTGTTAGGGTATATAGGGAGTATGAACACCATAAATAGTCGATTGATCACTGTGAAGGATACAGAGATGCTGCATACTCATCTGAGACAGCATTATCAGCACTTCACACAGTTTGAAAAGGACCTTACTGTGGAAGTCCATTTGGCCAGCTAGTTGAATTGTGCAATCATCAAAGGTTTGTGGGGCATTTGAATGTGACAATGGCCCAATATTAGACTGTATGATAATGTGGGGGCGGGCACACTCATCAGCGAGGTTTCATGTGACCATATCTAACAACCACAGAAGAGGATAGCTGCATAGTGCACCAAGCGCATCGTAATCCTTTCACATCTGTACCTACCATCTGACAGCAGGAAATGGACTGTGTGTGACTTTCTTTGTCATCCCACACCATTGGGTGGAGGTTTTCACTAGCCACACTACAGAACTATTTTGCCATAAGCCGCTGTTAATACCACAAAAATCTGATGCGTAGAGTGTCACTGTGTTCATGCAGCACAGACTACTGACAAATGGTGTCACATTGTGTTCAGCAATGAATTGCGGTCCTACATTATCCTGGATTCCCATTGTCGGTGAGTATTGTAATGATGTGGCGAGGGATATCATTCTTCCATGCCTTGGAGAGGCACAACAGTGTTACTCCTGGTGTCATTATGTGGGACGCCATTGTTATGACTTCAGGTCATAGCTGTTAGTGATCAAGGGAATTCGGTCAGTACGGTATGTCGTGGACATCCTGTGAGATCATGTCTTACGTCTCATGTGATAGTATCACAATACCATTTCTTTGGCAGAATAATGCTTATCTGCAAATGACACAGGCCTCAAGGTACTGTCTGTGTGATGGTGAGGTACTCGCATGGACAGCAGGAACCCATGTGTGGGACCAGCTCGGCCATTAATCTTTCCCCATGCCAGTATTCAGGATATCAATGACCACTTAGAACAGTTGTGAGCCAGCTTGCCATTGAAGAGGTAGAATGGTTTTATGACACCTTCCCAACTGAATCAGTGTGTGCAGCCAGGCCAGAGGAGCTGAACTGTCATACTGATAAGGGGGCTCATACCGCCAAGATCTTTGTAAATTTGACTCATTTTCATAATCACTAAAATAATTTCACATGCTCTCGTAACCCATAAAGTTTCATTTTTTATCCTCCTCCCATTTTTTCTCAGGCAATACTCATTACTTCAGATTATGTGTTTGGACTGTATTAATTCCAGTCTGTAATGAACTAAATGATTCTTCAAACTGCCATCATAAATAATTTTCTGCACTGAGAAGATAAATGCTCTGATCCATTTTCTATTTTGATCTGAATATGTTAATCAATAATTTTATTTCCTGGTAAGTGTTATTTTATAAAAAAAAATTATTATTTTGTTCTTTGCAATATCCTTTAAAAATAAAATGTGGTGACATCCTTCCTTATTTCAGAAAACCTGTCCTACAAAATGTCTGTATGGATGACTAATGTAGCCAGGAGAGACTTTAGGCTAATGAAGAGAATACAACAGTTTACTACAAGCAAAGGAAGTTGTTTCATTAAATACCATATGGGTTAAACATTTAACTGCTGGATGCACTATAAATAAATTTTGATGCTGAATCAAGCATATGTTTCTTATGAGATGTTGACTGTGTTTCCATTTAGTTTCTATTTATGTGTTTACATATATACAAAATGTTATTATGAAGTACAACATTGCAGTTTTTACTAATGCATATGCTACAAATAGATCAAATTAGCACTTCTAACACCACTTTCATATAAAATGCAAAATATAGTGGCTATGTATATATTCATATATAAAAGAAATGTTCATATAAAACAAGCTTGAGATATAGTTAACAAAAGATTCACTGCTGAATGTAGCATATATTTCCTTTACAATGGTCATTGCATTTGCATTCAGTGCATATTTACATGTTTATGTATAAATGAAATGTTCATATGAAATACTATGTTAATCATTTAACTGTTCTATGTAGAATAAGCCTACATATGTAGAATTAGTGTATTTAATGCATTTTGCTTCTAAATTGTTATACTGTATTTGCATTCAGTACATGTGTATGTGTCCTTATACGAATTTAGTGTTCATATAAAGTAAAACGTAAGGTATATTTTGCACTTCTAACTCTTGAACACTCTACAATTAATTTTCATTCCTCAGTCTAGCGCGTATATCCTTCAAAATGGTTGTTGTGTTTGCATTCAATGCATGTTTGCGTGCTTATATATAGAGGAAATATTCATATAAATTACAGAATTAGCCTACATAATATACAAAATATATTAAATCAACACATATAATACATATAGTACATATTTCTTAGAATCCATCCACTGTATTTGCATCATTGTATATGCAGGTGTTCATATACAAGGGATATATTTGTATGAAGTTAAATTTCACTAGTAAATAAAATACAAATAAACTTCTGTTAAGAAACTGCCGTACAAATATCTTTGATATTATTACACTCCTGGAAATGGAAAAAAGAACACATTGACACCGGTGTGTCAGACCCACCATACTTGCTCCGGACACTGCGAGAGGGCTGTACAAGCAATGATTACACGCACGGCACAGCGGACACACCAGGAACCGCGGCGTTGGCCGTCGAATGGCGCTAGCTGCGCAGCATTTGTGCACCGCCGCCGTCAGTGTCAGCCAGTTTGCCGTGGCATATGGAGCTCCATCGCAGTCTTTAACACTGGTAGCATGCCGCGACAGCGTGTACGTGAACCGTATGTGCAGTTGACGGACTTTGAGCGAGGGCGTATAGTGGCCATGCGGGAGGCCGGGTGGACGTACCGCCGAATTGCTCAACATGTGGGGCGTGAGGTCTCCACAGTACATCGATGTTGTCGCCAGTGGTCGGCAGAAGGTGCACGTGCCCGTCGACCTGGGACCGGACCGCAGCGACGCACGGATGCACGCCAAGACCGTAGGATCCTACGCAGTGCCGTAGGGGACCGCACCGCCACTTCCCAGCGAATTAGGGACACTGTTGCTCCAGGGGTATCGGCGAGGACCATTCGCAACCGTCTCCATGAAGCTGGTCTACAGTCCCGCACACCGTTAGGCCGTCTTCCGCTCACGCCCCAACATCGTGCAGCCCGCCTCCAGTGGTGTCGTGACAGGCGTGAATGGAGGGACGAATGGAGACGTGTCGTCTTCAGCGATGAGAGTCGCTTCTGCCTTGGTGCCAATGATGGTCGTATGCGTATTTGGCGCCGTGCAGGTGAGCGCCACAATCAGGACTGCATACGACTGGGGCACACAGGGCCAACACCCGGCATCATGGTGTGGGGAGCAATCTCCTACACTGGCCGTACACCACTGGTGATCGTCAAGGTGACACTGAATAGTGCACGGTACATCCAAACAATCATCGAACCCATCGTTCTACCATTCCTAGACTGGCAAACGAACTTGCTGTTCCAACAGGACAATGCACGTCCGCATGTATCCCGTGCCACCCAACGTGCTCTAGAAGGTGTAAGTCAACTACCCTGGCCAGCAAGATCTCCGGATCTGTCCCCCATTGAGCATGTTTGGGACTGGATGAAGCATCGTCTCACGCGGTCTGCACGTCCAGCACGAACGCTGGTCCAACTGAGGCGCCAGGTGGAAATGGCATGGCAAGCCGTTCCACAGGACTACATCCAGCATCTCTACAATCGTCTCCATGGGAGAATAGCAGCCTGCATTGCTGCGAAAGGTGGATATACACTGTACTAGTGCCGACATTGTGCATGCTCCGTTGCCTGTGTCTATGTGCCTGTGGTTCTGTCAGTGTGATCATGTGATGTATCTGACCCCAGGAATGTGTCAATAAAGTTTCCCCTTCCTGGGGCAATGAATTCACGGTGTTCTTATTTCAATTTCCAGGAGTGTAACACTTTATTTTCAATGTATCAATGAGTCTTTAATGTTATGTGGTGAGAATGTAAATCAGTTTATCATATGAACAACCCCATTTCCTCAAATTGCAATTCTTATATCACTGGATGCAGGACTGATTGAAGGTTATGATTTCATCTGATACTTTCAGCATTTAAAGTTATGCTACTTTAAAATTACTGTGTGTGAAATGACTGACATGACCAGCTTAGTAAATATAAATTGAATTTTTTTTAACCAGATATAGCATAGCAATGAGTGTTATGAGAGACATTAAAGAGAGATAAAAGTCACTCATAATTTACTCATTACTCAGTGAGAGCTGTAAGCATCATGTTGTTATTCATCATGTATGGTGATTATGGAACTTCACTATGACTTTCTCCACAGGAAACTGGCTGAAGGGTATATTGTAAGCTGAACAGAGATGTACATTGTACGATAAACAGAATTCCTTGGATTATTCTTATCAGCTTCACCTGTTGTTGCCTCCCCCCCCCCCCCCCCTTATGTTTCCAAGGTGGACTGCATTTAGTGTACAGCATATTGTAAGAACACCCCCCCCCCCCCCCCTTCCTTACAAAAAACAGACACACACACCAAAGTCCATTATGCATTAGGCAAGCTACAATGAAATCATAAACAATAGTGAATCTATGTAAAGTTACTACGAATAGTCACTAATTCTGTGTATATAGATAATACACAGGAGAGATAAAAGAGAATTATGATGGTATCATGCACAACATCCCATACTCTAAACAATATCTTGCAGGGTATAGAACTGAAAGCCATATAAACGTATAGCACTACGATCCAGTTCCTAAACATGAGTCCCGTAACCTGGTTATTGCACCACCTCTCCCACTGGCAGTGGCTGAATGTGCATCAGAAGTGTGCCAAGGAGATAGATGTAGAACATGATTTTGCAACTTAATACATTCAAACAGCATTTACAAGGGAGGTGTGTGGGACATTATGTCAGAAGGCAGTTTCATAGCTTTCACATAAAGGGCCAACATTACTTTTACATTCACTGTGATCCAACAGGTAACTTTGAGTTTGTTTTCAAATGACAGTTTTATGAGATTATTACTAGCAGTTTTGATGCTGTGAGACTTTCCTTACTATGCTTAGCTGCAGTTAGCTGAAAGTCTCACTGTGATCCATTCTTACTTACTTCCTTTCAGACATTAGTAATTATGCAAATTGGTAAAACACATAATACTGGGTGCTTTTCAATATCTCTGTCAGTGGTTGTTGATTTGGCCATCTTCATACTATTAATTGGTTTTATTATCAATGTGGTTGTGTCATTGCTATTGTAAGCTTTAAAGATATGTTTGTATGCTGCAAAATTCCATATATTTTTGCTGACTTAATCCTATACTACTCAATTAGCTACATAACTCTCATTATTCATGCATCTGACTGTTGTGTATCTCATCTGCAGGAAGATATTACTGCATTCTCAATCAGTTTTCCTCATGGGACTGATTCTTTGTTGTGTGGATACTGTATGAGAGAAAAGTAGTCATTCTATATTTAGTGACATGATATGTTCTTTGCACTTCATTTATGGGTGGAAGATGCATATACGCTCCTGCCTAAAGTTTACTCAAACATAGGGACTGATGACCTCAGCATTTTGATCCCATAAGGTCTTAACACAAACTTTGAAATTTTACTTAAACAAATTTTACCCTCTCTAATTTATTCTCTTTAATGCCATGGAAGTAGTATGTGAAGAACAGCAGGTTGTTCTAAGATACCAAAGTGAAATTTTTGTTAAAATACTTTAGGGGATTTTAGTTGTATAACTGGTGCTCTATTGTACCCATTCAACACTCCAGCTTTTCCTTCTACATTTAAAGAAAAACTTTACAATGGACCAGCCATGTCAACATAGATGTGTAATACAGCTTTGATCTGAAATTTAAATGCAGCATAAAAAAGTACTGCAAAACAAGGTTGAAGCCCTTCAAGAATTACACAGTTCTGTAGCCAAGGAAGGTGGCTGGAATGAATAAGACATATATGCACTGTCCTTATTAGATAACTGTAGCTGTAGTAAAGATTGACTTATAATTGAATTGTTGCTAATGAATTACAGTTTCTGTTAGGTTTCCAAGATAAACAGGGTAACTTTACCTTATAATGCAGTATTAATTAATTAAATGTAATCTATGGTAAGTAGTAGTTGTGTGAAGTCACTTGCAAATATTCATGCACAGTCTGGTGAGACATCTGGGAGATTGTGATTATTCATATCAGAATACCTTTCACTAATATGGTCGCTTGTAGCTAATTAAAACCATTACTTCTAAAGAAAACATGACATACAGAATGGCAGGGGAAAATGAAGAAATAGTACCTACACAGAATTTGCACCCTTTTCTAAGATTCATCACTTAAAACTGCAATACTATACTTAAATAGTTAAATGCTATTTACATAAATAAGTTGGGAAGTTAATTCTGGAGGACTGAATGTCATAAATTAGTGTCCAGTCAATGAACTTCTATAATTTTCTAAACAGCTTGGTCCTATGCTAAGGATTTCTCTCAGTACCATAGTAAGATAAAAATTTTACTCTAGCAAACATATATTTTTCATCCCTCGGGTATTAATGTGCTTATTGATTAATATTGATCATATACCAGTGTACCAATACCACTTTTGCTATGTTGTACAGTAATGACTTTTGTTAGAATGGATCTATACATCTCATGACTTACTTATGTGTAATGCTTATCATGCAGTGAAACATTTAACTCCACCACCATTGATTGAGTAAATAATCAGTACTCTGTCTGTCCTTCAAAGCTGAGCATAGCTACTCCATAATGTCTGCTTATAAACAGAGTTGGAGCAGTGCATTAAGATAATGTTATCTGGGTGAAAGACAAATTTGTTAGACAAGAACAGTATATTGTAGGATCGACTTCCTTACTTGAAATGTTCACATAATTCTTGTTCATAATTTAGACTCTAAGAGTAATTGTGTAGTTGATGGAGTTTAATTAAGTGCCAGCCAACAGAACCTATTTCATAATCAACCTTTTAAAGTCTTTAATACAACGACTAAGCCCAATGCAAACCATAATGTATAAATACAAGTTGCTTTCCATGAAAAGTGAAGAATCACACAGCAGTTAATAATAATTGTAATTCCTGGTCAGTTATAATAGTTTGTTTTAATATCTCTTGTGCCACTGTAGGTTTAATTTCTTTGTGATAACTCACATTAGATATCAGAAACTACACTCACTGCAGATTTTCTCCCTACATATCGTTAGTGAAATATGGCCACAATTATTTATGCTACCATTAGCTCCTTGAATCTTACTCCTCTGGGCATTTGTTGTACAGGCAGTTTTCTTTTGGAGTGACCATCGTAGTAGACAAAGTGTCAGATTCAGGTGCTTTTACACTCAGAGTGTGACAAGAACCAATGTTATCTGCAGAAGAACAGTGTAAGTTATATAAGAACAGAAACATATTTAATAACCCATGATGGGTGGAGCAGTGAGAACATAAAAAGCAGTCTGGCACTGATATAAAGGACATTCCTGGCTAAGAGAAATCTACTAGTATCAAACATAGGTCTTAATTTGAAGGATAAATTTCTGAGACTGTATTCTTGGAGCACAGTATTGTATGGTAGTGAACAGAAACATATTTAATAACCCATGATGGGTGGAGCAGTGAGGACATAAAAAGCAGACTGGCACTGATATAAAGGACATTCCTGGCTAAGAGAAATCTACTAGTATCAAACATAGGTCTTAATTTGAAGGATAAATTTCTGAGACTGTATTTTTGGAGCACAGTATTGTATGGTAGTGAAACATGGACAGTGGGAAAACTGGAACAGAAAAGCATCAAAGCAGTTGAAATGTTTTGTTACAGAAGAACATTATAAATTAGGTGGACTGATAAGATAAGGAATGAGGAGGTTATCCAAAAAATTAGTGAGGAAAGGAATATATGGAAAATACTGACAAGAAGAATGGACAAGATGATGGAACATCTGTTAAGACATCATGGAATAAAACTTTGTGGCAGATTAAAACTGTGTGCCAGACCGAGACTCGAACTCGGGATCATTGCCTTTCACAGGCGAGTGCTTTACCGACTGAGCTACCCAAGCACGACTCACGCCCTGCCCTCACAGCTTTACTTCTGCTAGTACCTCGTCTCCTACCTTCCAAACTTTACAGAAGCTCTCCTGCGAATCTTGCAGAACTAGCACTCCTGAAAGAAAGGATATTGCGGAGGTGTGGCTTAGCCACAGCCTGGGGGATGTTTGCAGAATGAGATTTTCACTCTGCAGTGGAGTGTGCGCTGGTATGAAACTTCCTGGCAGATTTGTTCTGCAAGGTTTGCAGGAGAGCTTCTGTAAAGTTTGGAAGGTAGGAGACGAGGTACTGGCAGAAGTAAAGCTGTGAGGACAGGGCGTGAGTCATGCTTGGGTAGCTCAGTAGGTAGAGCACTTGCCCACGAAAGGCAATGGTCCTGAGTTCAAGTCTCGGTCTGGCACACACTTCTAATCTGCCAGGAATTTCATATCAGTGCACACTCCGCTGCGGAGTGAAAATCTCATTCATCATGGAATAACTTCCACATCACTACAGGGATTGTACAGGATAGAAGCGGTAGAGGAAGACAGAGATTGGAATACACCCAACAAATAATTGAGGACATAGGTTGCAGTTACTACTCTGAGATGAAAAGGCTGGTACAGGAGAGGAATTCATGGTGCACCATGTCAGACCAGTCAGGAGACTGATGACTAAAAAAATTTTTCTTGGAATCACTGTAATAAAATCATGAACTCTCTCAGCCCATGAAGTTTTGTTCCTTTTTCTCATCCCCTTCTGGGTGATTCACTTATCTGTCAGCCATAATACATGAAAAAGAAATTGAGGAATTTAAGGAAAAGTTGTGTAATGTAGACTGGAAATATGTGCTGCTTGGCATTCATGAAAAATATGATGTGTTCTGTAACATAATCATAGGCTACTTTAAAAACTTCTTTTCTAAGAAATTAACCAGTGGTGACACAAATGTTGACAGGGTTTAATAACATTAAACTTATGCAGTAAAATTTTATGTAAAGTAATCAGTGCATCACAATGAGTTTAACATCAACAAAAAAATAACTTCCTTCAGTAATAAAATAAGAACTGTTAATGCGTCAGGATTGGCCAGGACGGGAAAGCTGTAGGCACCCATAAAGAAAAAATATTTTTATATGTGTGAAAGTTTAATGCTGTAAACAGGCAGGCCTCAAGAAACCACCGAGACTGCAGGGCAGGAGAGGAGGGTGTCTGGTTGGTTTGGAAGCTGCCAGCAGAAGAGAGTGAATGGTGTATCCACTCCCGGCAGCTGGCCGTGGTTCCACCCCCACTTGTTCTGTAGTGTTACCTCACCAGCAACATGTGAGTTTAGCTGCTGATGGTTCAACACGTGAGTTTGAGGGTGGTACTAGTCAGTTTTGGGCAACGTAAATGAGACGCTGCAACTTACCGCCGAGAAGAAGGTATAGACGAACATCAAGTGAAAAATAAAAATAAAATTTTTATACTAGTAAACACATTTAGTAACGACCCCCACGGTACACTCTTTTCCCCTCCACAGGAGTGAAGCATGGGGGGATGGTAAACTGATAGTTACTAAGGGGCTCCTGTGAAGGAAGGCCTTACATAATTTTAACAATACATTTTGATTATTTGTGTTTTTGTGTTAGATTTGTATTAAAAAATGACAATAATTAGGTGATGAATGCTTGCTTGACAAAATCTGGATGACGGCGGACTGTGCAGCAGTGGTGAGGGAAGCTGCGAGTAGTGTGCTGTTTGCAGCGATCGGCTGTTGGCGGTGGCAGTGGTGGAGGCCACTGACTGCGGCAGGTAGCAGCACGCAACTTCCACCGGAGCGTATAAGCGGTGGGTTGCAGAAGGGTTGATACACAAATCAAGAGGGGGAGGATGGAAGTGGTTAACACTGGTGGAGCATTTCACACACATATTTCATTGCTCACATGTAAAGGAGGGCCATGCCTTTTCTTTTGGGTAGATTTTACTTATTTACTATTCCTTTCTACTCACCATTACCTTTTACTGACTACTACGGTATGAGGGCAGCAAGGAAAACTCTTGCTCCCATTTCACAACTTAACATGGTATTCCCCAGGAGATTGCTGTTCAGGGACAACAGAAGGGGGTGACTGAAGTTACGCAAAAAGTCCTTTTCTAAACGATACTCATAGTGATAAACCAATAAAGATAATTTATAAAGGGCTATATACAGAACTAGGACAAGTGTGCAAACACCTCCTCAGGAGGGGTAGTGATATTACAGAGACAGCTTTTAAATAGTGAACTGCTACCATTAAGTACGACACGGTAGGGCTGGGTTGCTCAAAAGTATTCGTAACAGAGTTGTACTCTATATAACACTCTCCGTACATTGTCACTCAAAACTTATATAATGAATGAGGAATAAATCATATGAAAGTTAGAATTAATTACAGCAGACAAGACGAAGAATAAGGAGGAAGTGGTAGTGTTCGGGGACGTGACTGGCTTAACGCAAGTTGACAGCTGTGCCAGTCCGCATGTTTGCATCATGCTCTGCTTAGAGTAAGCGTTCACTGTTAGCATAACATGTAATTTAAATGGCTCCAAAGCTTTGTATCAACTGGAAACTTGCTGCATGGTAAAGTGAATCATGCCTAATGGTTTTGCTCTGACCTCAGGGTGGCAGCATAAAACACACCATTTAACATCACCTACAACAACACACACAGGAACTCTTGCCTGTACACAAATCAACTTACAGGAGTAAAACAAATCAATTCTTTTCCATCACCAACAAAACTTCACTGCCCTCTGGGGGTCAACAGCCAGAAGTCATCTGGTAATGTCGTGCATTGAGTTAACCAATCAAGGAACTACCACTTACAAAAAACAGAAGGCATGGACAGAAAGAGAATAAATAGTTGGGGAAGATTCCAAAGAACTACAGGGATAGACATTAGTAGCAATGGGGTAGTAAGGGGCTGAGGGGGGTATGGTCGTGCTTACTAGTCATCTAGCTTGGAAAGGGTGCAACAATAAGGGGTTGCACTAATAAATGGCTGCAATCAATCTGTAGGTGGAATTCACTGTATGTAGTGGTTTCATAAATGATTCGCTGAATCAGAAGCTTTAGTACTGGATGTTGGGGAAAAAAAGAGATTTGACCAATGGGAAAAAGTGTGTTGCATTTAATGAGGAGTTTGTTCTGGGTATATTCGTGTACAGCCGTCCGCGATTGCAATGCCAGGTCACCCGACATACTGCCAGTTAGGTCGAGAGGCCAACCTATGGCAAACCGGGAAGGTGTTCACATTAAAGAGTAAGGAATCGAATATAATCGGGAACAGGCTCAGGTAATGGGTTTCAGAATAAAATTGATTCAGTGGTGATACCTACTAGTTGAAGGATATGGAGATATGGGAACGGATACACCCACCTACTGGGTGTACCATCACTGAGGAAGTTGGTAACTAGATGGTACAGCCAGGTTTCCATACAAGGAATTGCAATGGGTGGATAGTCTAAGAGCATGATACTGATTAGACCTCTGATTACAATAAGTGAATAGCCTAAAAGTGGGTACTTGTATTGGAATGTAAAAGGCTTCCTTTCTCCTTCCTCTGGGGGGAGACAATGACTAACAGATGAAAGAGATAGGTAGACGATTGGTTTGCAAAACCGAAAACTGAAAGAATAAACCGATCAGTTGGGCACTCTGTGGGCACTAACTGCAATGTGTAAGGCACACGGCCCTGGAGGAGGGAGGTAGAAAGTAATGGTTGAGGTGGGAAAGAGCAACTCAAAGCAAAGGTAGGAACCCGGTGCAAAGCATGGGCAAGGTAGACATAGGGCGATTACATCTTGGGAGAGGGGGGGGGGGGGTGGTTAATTATTACAAAATACATCAATTCCCTGAAGTAACAGGGTGAGTTATGAAAAGAGGGGTGTGAACTACTGCAATAGTGGTCAATAATCTACTGTAGTGTACAATATATTTTCAACTAGTTAGCATGTTACCGCTCTTGGGCGATGACATCATGTCATTGGCACTAATCATTAACAAAAGAGTGCTTATTTCAATGGGAGCTTCCATCTTGGAACATAATGGGCGTGTTTGAATAAACAAACGGGTGTCTCTCACTTCCTAAGTGCACGGTGGGGCACTGTACCCAAAAGGTAGTAGCGTCGATTTTCGTGTTCACTTGTAACAACTTCACTTCCTCAATCAATTACTTCATAAGAAGTAGAGTGAATAATAACGAAACATAAATTCATCTGGGTGAACTCTTAAATGTGCAACACACATGTGGGATGCTAACTGATAGTCTTCATTTACTTGGGTGAAACTTATTCACATCTCTCCTACCACAATTTCTATCTTGCTTACCGCTCTACAGTGAGAGGGTTGTGTACTTCTTTTCAACTTCAAGGGCGCATTCAACTCATCTCTATTGGGTATTTGATATAACTCAGGTGCATTACTCACTTCTAAACATACCAGTCCGACTCTGGTCACAAACATGGCACATAATAGGATTTCAGAACCCGTAACCCAAAAAAAGTCATGTATCACGACTTTAGGGGCAGTCTCACATTATGGGAGTATTGTTGTAGTGCAATATATATAAAATCCAGGCTGTGGTGGGTCTTTACATACTGGGGTTGGCAGTGTAAGGTACAAGTACATATTGTACAACACATAAACTATAAAAATACATGCAAGTAAAAACATATGGGATATCAAGGCCGTTCCTGCGCAGTAAAATGATGATGTAATGTTTAAACCTAACATAAAACCATAAGGGAATAAAAATAAAAGAAAAATACAAGTTATTGGTACCAATTATTAACTAGCTATCAACTGACAATGTGTAGTGGGTCGGACTTCGCTCAACACTGTTAAGCATACAAAAGGCATAGAATACAGAGTGGTGAAGCAATTTATCAGACTCTGTACTGGGGAAAACAGGTAGCGTTATGAAACTGGCTGGAGGCAGAAACAGACAGAGGCAACAGAAGCAGGTTTCAAGTTAGTGTTGAGACTGCAGCATTGTGCACGTGTGGTGCTTAGATAGAGGAACAGCTGCGAAGTACGTGTAACACTGACCTAGCCAGGAGTGTTGCATTGTAACTAACCAGTTGCAAAATGTAGTCCATAAAAATTAGTAAGGTTATAGCAGATTTAGTGATTGCTGGGAATAGTATTGACCAATGAAATGATAAAGAAGGGTTGAATAGTCTGTGATGAGCACATAATAGCGAAGACATCTATGAATTTGGAAAAAGAGTTATGAAGGTATGTGAGATTAAATGGAGGGTGGGAGGGTGATACTATTCTTCAGGGGAGGTTTGTAACCACAAAGCGTCACCAAACCAAATGTTGATGTACTGGAAGGCACCCCTTTAACGGCGTGCTTCATTATTGTGGTGTGTTTCCACTTCACGATCCATCAGCTGGGGGTCGTTTGCTTCTAAACTTCCCTTGGAGGTATAGCCTGATTAGGAGATATGTTAGAGGCTTAGGAATGCAAATAAATTAAGGGTTGAAGGACGGAAGAAGTTACGTTTAAAGTAGGTATTGCTTAAAAAAAGGTGGTGCCTTTCTGTGCTATGCATTGATAGCGAAGATGGTTCTAGTGTGTGTATCGTAATCTAACGGCTGAAGAAAGATCAGCAGATGGCGAACAGATAGAGGGTCAGGAGAGGGAAGGGGGGGGACTCGGGGGCAACAGCTGTGCGCGGCTAGTGAGACGCCGTGCATCGGTGGAGGGGCGGGGAGATACTGCAATGTCAGATATGTGTCTCCGCCCTTCTACACAATGTCCGCCATGTGTGCAGCTCCCTGGTTGACAGCACCAGCTGATTTTGACAGGCAGAGTGCACTAGTTCACAATTTTGCAGTAGCAATGTTCAAACGAGAGAGTTACTCAATAAAGTAATGCCCTTATTTGGAATTAACTGTACTAGTACTGAGAGTAGAGCTGCTGTCCAACCACTAGGCGTGTCATAACACATAAATAACATAATCAAAGTAAAATCAATAAAACACTGGTTAGAACTAAGAATTAATTAAGCGAGGCCAGCATTGCAGAACAGGGTGGGCGGGTAAAACTCTGACAGTCTTTTTCAGAGGGGGCTGCTTGGGGACATTTTAGTTATTATAGTAGGGGTAAAATGTTCACTTGCAAAGAGAAAGATAAAAAATAATAAAGTGGTTGCCTGAATCTTGTTACTTTTTCTTTTGATTGATCAAAATGGCAATCTCTTAAGCACAAAATAGCACCTTAGTTTCTAACCTCTAGACAAAAGAGCATATCAGTGTTTGGATCTGAGGGCGTATATAGGGCAAGTTGGGGGCGATGTAACTTCCCATTTACTCCACTTCACAGGGGGATGAGGACCTGCTGAAGGTCCGGCATTTGTCTCAGAAGGTGGGGGGAGAGGCATAGTTCCTGAATAGGGTATTAGCCTATCAAAATGGACGATCACTTTGTGGTCAGGTAGTTGTAATTCTACATTGACAGGAGAAGTGGGCCAAATAATTGAATACAGTCTGTCATACAGGGGGGGTAAGTTTCTTTACTCTTCCTTTCTTTATGCCAGATTTTTTCAGTAAAACCAAATCACCAGTTTTATAGGGGGGGTGGGGGATGGCATTTTTATTGCTTCTGTCTATCTGCCTCCTGGTTGCCTTGTGGTTGTTCCCCTGTACCTTCTTCCAAATGGCCTTAAGGGCTGTGTGATCGAATTCCGGAGGTAATTTATCAATCTCAAGGGGAGATTCCATAGGGAGGTGAAACACTATCTCATAAGAGGTATGTTCAGTGGCTTCGTGGAAATGGCTGTTGTACACACTTGCCACATACGGAATGTATCTTTGCCAGTTGTTGTGGGTTGAGTTAACATAATAGGAAAGCATTCATTTTACAGTGTGATGAACATGTTCAATGCAACCATTTGCCTGTGGGTGAAAAGGGTTGGTTCTCCATTTTTTAATTCTCAGCAATTTGAAAACTTGGATAAATAAGGCAGACATAAGCTGGTTCCTTGGTCGGTTATAATGGCTTCAGGGCTTCTGAAATGAAGGACAAGATGGTCTACAAAAGTGCATGCTTTGGTTTCAGCTGGCATGTCAGTGATGGGTACCAAAATAAGGTATTGGGAAAAGTGATCAATAATAGAATATATTTACTTCCTGGTGTACTTACTGGAAGTGGCCCGACCACGTATAAAGTGATGAACTGAAAGGGTTTCGATGCCTCAGGAAGAGACTGTAAGGGAATTTTGATTCATGGGGGTGGTGCTCTTTGGGCACAGGGTAGGCAATTTTTTATATACTTGGCAACATCTCGCCATTTCTTGTCCCACCAATACTACACGGAAATGCGGGTGTTTGTGGCTCTTCATACACTATGGCAAGCTTGGATGCTGTTGTGGCACTGGGCAATAATTCTTGATTGCAAGTCTTTTGGTATTACTATACATTTAGACAGGAGGGTCTTACGATATATAATTCCATCCTCTGTAACAAAATCTGGATGCGAGTGATACTGGCAACATTTTGCATAATTTTCCTGGTAGTCTTTTAGTTCGTCAATTAGTACTTCACCTGTTTGAGCTACTCTCACCTTTCTGCTAAGGGTGTTAGCATTCTAGTGCAATCATCCAGCTTTGTGTTGCACTTGGTAACCATACTCACTCAATTTTAGGACCCAGCGTGTGAGAGAGAGCTGCTAGGGTCTTTCAAATTTAATAGCCACTGAAGTGCTGCATGATGTGTTACTACTGTAGATTTTCTCTCATAAAGGTAGCATCTAAAGTAGATAACTCTGAAAATTAGTGCCAGTAATTCTTTCTCTGTCATATTGTAGTTAATTTCCACCTGGTTCTGCTGACGGCATGTGTAACCAATTGGTTTTTCCTCACCATCAATAATTAGACTCAGAACAGCTGCTACAGCAAAGTCAGATACATAACATGAGAGAATGAATGGTTTTTCAAAATTGGGATAGATCAACAAGGGGGAACTAGTTAGAACATGTCTGAGATGCTGCACAGCAGCTATGCACTTGGTGGTCCATTAATAGGATACATTTTTTTTCAATGGGTGGGTAAGGGATTTAGCTATTGTGGCATAGTCCTTTACAAAATACCTATAATAACTGCTGAGTCACAGAAAGCTTTGCAATTCACTTACATTCTTAGGGGAAGGGAAAGTTCTAACTACTTCAATTAGATGGGGGTCTGTCTTTACTCCATCAGCACTAATAATGTGCCCAAGATACTGTACTTGACTCTCAGCAAAGCACATTTTTCTGTTTTTAAGCTTCAATTAGCACTTCTTAGTCTAGACAAAACATTTATTAACTGGGTAACATGCTCATTTATGGTCCTGGAAAAAACAATGATGTCATCTAGATAGACTAGGCACATTGCGGGTTTCAATCCTGTAAGTAATAGGTTGGCAAAACTTTGAAAGTGGCTGGTGCATTGCGCAACCCGAATGGCATTCTCAGAGATTCATATATACCAGAGGGAACTACTAACACTGTTTTGGCCTGTCCTGTGGGGCAATCGGTATATGGTGCTACCCACTCTTCATGTCAAGGGTAGTGAAGTATTTACAATTTCCTAACACGTCCAGTGTTTCATCGATACGGGGGAGAGGGTAAGTATCAGGAGTGGTTACCTTATTTACTGCTCTCATATTGATGTAAAGACAGTAGGTCTTCTCTCCATCGATTAACTTTTTGGGGCCCCCAATGACTGGGGATGACCAGGGACTGTCGGATGGTTGTATTATCCCTGCCTCTAGTTGCTGCTGGATACTTTCCTCCACAATGGGCTGGAGGTGGTACGGTATTCTATATGGTTTCTGTGCAATGGGTCTTGTGTCTCTGGTGGGAATTTCATGGTAAACAAGCTGAGTAGCTAGCAAATAATGCCTTTCCTCGAATAATCAGGAGTGCTCTTCCAAGAGGGAGTACAATTTGTTTTGGTCAGCCACAGACAGATGAGCTAACTTATCCTTAAATTTGTCTTTGAGCACAGGAGCGATATGACATATGTTACATTCCGGGAGCCGGTGTTTTTGGTTAGATTTTGGCTTCTCTTGTACAGGGTGGATATCTTCAATCTTGTGGCTGCTAGCTGTAATGGTGCCACTAGGAATCTCTACCTCCTTCGTTCCAAAATAGTCCAAACAGATGGGAATGTAAAATTACTTCTTCTGCACTTCTGCTGTTGTTAAACTATGCTTAACATGGACCTGTAATCTGTCGAGGACATTGTTTTGACGGAAACGATCCACCAATACAGCTGTTCTCAGCAGTTCCCAGGATTTGACCTCAAGCCAGAGAAGGCGTCTCATGCCACCGCTGGTTCTAACAGAGGTAGTTGTACGTAACTCCCACATTTGCACGGAAGGAACCTGTGGAAGTGGCCACGTTTCACAAATTCCTTGCGACAGAATGACATGGGAGCTGCCAAAATGGTGGGTTTCCTCGCCAAGATGGACAGTTTGCATTCTGTAATCGACTAAAGTTTGGTAGTGGTGAAGGAAATCACTCCCCAAGATCACATTGAAATCTCGCCTTCATTTCCGAATTACGCCCAATGCAAAAGTGTAGTAGCTGGCTCTGATTTTCAACTTAACTTGACGATACCCAGTGGATGCGATTATCTTGTCACTCAGACCATTAATGTGGTGACGGCGTGGTTTTAACACTTGTCTATCCCCATGCCCTATGAATGACATGCTAGTGTGTGCTCCTGTGTCAATAAGTATTCTTACCTTCTTTCTTCTAATTTTACCCTTGAGGAGGATACGCGCCGTGCGGTCTAAGGGGCTGCAGTCATGGACTGTGCGGCTGGTTCCGATGGAGGTTCGAGTCCTCCCTCAGGCATGGGTGTGTGTGTTTGTCCTTAGGATAATTTAGATTAAGTAGTGTGTAAACTTAGGGACTGATGGCCTTAGCAGTTAATTCCCACAATATTTCACACACATTTGAGCATTTTTGAGGATACTCGCCACCACATTTACTACACTGTGGCAGAGTGGATGCATAAATTTTACATAGGGCGTGGTCTGGCAATGTGACTTGCCCCTCGACGATTTCCCGGCTGTCTTTGAGATTGGGGTGGATTGTTGGTGAATTGCTCCCTCTGCTGGTTGTACGAGGGGCCCCCATTTCCTGAGTTATGTGGGCAGTTTTTACTCATGTGCCCTATGATTCCACACTGAAAGCAATAAGGTGCATGGCACTGCGTGGCAGCAAGGCCTGCCTTTCAGCAGCGTTGGCATGCCTGCTCATATTTGAAAACTCGACATGCCTGTTCATCCAGGTGCACCGAACTGGCCACAAAATGTGCTACCTCCTCCTGCATCATTGCAAGTCAGGTGGCATCATGCAACCAGGATGATCATGCTATTTTGACCTCTCCTCCCACACATGGGTCGAAGATATTCAACGCGACATTTTATTGCCATTCATGGCAAGCCATTCTGGGCTTAGATTTCAGCAAGATAATATCCCGCACATGGCAAGAATTTTTACTGCTTGTCGTTGTATAAATATGTCTTTCGAATGAGTTTCCACTTGCTTGATTAACACTTCATTGTGTGTAAGTGCAGCAAGCCACAGGATGGATTCGGTCAGCAAATGCCTCCATGTCCTCCCCTTGCTTCTGGTAGAGGGTTGATAACTTATCCCTGTAACAGAGGGTGTCACATCGGTCCTAATACCTTTCTTTCAACCCAGCTTCTAATGTGACAAAAGAGGTGGTGTCCTTAAAGGTGTGCACTGATTGAATATAGGTATGGGTGTCACCTGATGATTTAAGGCAGAGTACATTCACCAAGAAACGTCTAGCCAAGCACAAGTGCAGCCTACATCTCGGATGGTTTGCAAAAAGGACTTTATCTGTCCATTGGGTTTCCCAGAAAATGTTGGGATAAAGTTGACTGCAGGGAAACTGTTAGCCAAGGTGGCAATGTTCAGCTGAGGTACTATGCAACTGCAGGTGCTTGCAGCCATCATTTGCAGCAAAGCAGGGTGTGTTTCTGGCACACTTAAACTGACAGACTGGGTTTGAGCCAGTTTTTGGCATTCTTCCATTAATTCTGTCCTCTGTAATAGTAATTTGTTGATTTCTGCTTGGAGGGCAGCAACTGGGTCTGGTTTTCCCTTAGGTGGGAAGTTGTCTCCACCAGTGGCGGTACTACGGGTTTGAGGCATGGTTACAATGTTAGGGCACCTAGTGCTCGCTGGAAAGAGAGAAAGGACCTATATTGGATGGCATGACAGCGTAGCTGACAGCATGGAGGCAGCGGTGTAGAAAAATGAAGCGACGAACTTGCAGAAGTTGCGGCAGTGGCGCGTTGGGTGACAGCAGCTGGAAATGGCGGTGGAGGTGAGGGCAGTGCTGTCGATGGTTGGGTGCTGTGTGTCAGCTAACTGGCTGGAACATGCGTCCATACCACAGCGTGGTGCAGAAGGTGGCTTCCTGCAGCATAGCATGGCCCCGGACTGCCTGGGGCACCTGGTGGTGACGTGCAGCGAGGCACCCGGCCATGCAGCCTGGCGTTCCATGCTGCAGCTACTTGGAAAAAAACTGCCGAACGGCGGAACAGTGCGTGGCGATGCCACGAATGCGTGTGCTTATTATCGCATGGTGCATCTGGCACATCAAGCACAAAGTACTGCTGGCAGCTGTAGTAGGTATGGCTGGTTAAACTTCAAATGAGATGGGCCTAACGGTGAGCCATCCTGCTCCTGACAGCAGTTGTTAATGCGTCAGGATTGACCAGAAGAGGAAAGCTGTAGGCACCCGTAAAGAAAACATATTTTTATACACATGAAAGTTTAATGCCATAAACAGGCAGGCCTAGAGAAGCTTCCGGGTCTGAATGGGCTACCACCCAAGAGGACAGGAGAGGAGGGTGTCTAGTTGGTTTGTAAGCTGCCAGCAGAACAGTGTGAATGGCGTGTCTGCTCCCGGCAGCTGGGTGGGGTTCCACCCCCACTTGACTACCTCCAAACCTCCCTATTGTTCAGTCAGATCGTAAGGGACACAGTTCAGTAGCGTTACCTCATCAGCAACACATGGGTTTAGCTACTGATGGTTCAACACGTGAGTTTCAGGGTGGTTCTATCAGTTTTGGGCAACGTGACTGAGATGCTGTAACTTACCGCCAGGCAGAAGGCACTGACAAACATCAACTGAAAAATAAAAATCAAATTTTTATACTAGTAAACCCATTCAGTAACGGCCCCCACTGTACAGGACTATTGAGGAGATAGTAAAAAATTAGACAGAGAAAGTAAATCAATAAAACCAATAAGTTTCCTTTAAGATAGATATGAACAGATGATAGATATGAACAGAAAAGTTGGTGTGGTAATGACAGAACGGTCCATAAACACCAGTATCACCAAACATAAATGTCATTGTAAGTTGGAAAAGGTGGAGAAAACAACTTTTGTGGAGCATGCACTGTGCGAGACTGACCACGTAATAAATCTGCTGACACAGGAGTTCACGCCGTGGAGAAAAACTGTCATGCCCACATGTTCAAGGATGCCATAGAAATCCACATACGTGATAACAGCTTCAACTAGAATACATAGAGCCTGTAGCTAGTGTATCCTGGATTCCCACGCTATAGTGAACCACGTTTGTGGGATCAGGGGGAGACCCGCAATGCTAATGACCAGGGAAAAGCCCTGAGATACTGGCATGACAGGTAAATATAATGTATGGCCATGAACTCACCTCGAATCCAATGACAACGAGGACTTGAGTTAGTGAAATATCAAGAAAATCATGTAACACACACCAACCAGAGAACTCGAGACAGAAGGCAACAGGCAATTAGTCGACAAATGGCCTATGAAAGCCTCAAGACATTACCTTTAAGACAGTCCTCAAATTTACAGAAACATTTAATAACTTTATTCTGTCAGTAGCAAATAATTTAAGATTCAATGCTTTCTTAGCAGACAGCCTCCCATTCCACTGAAAAGACTTACAAAACAAGTTTGATCAACTCCAGCTTTATTCTAATGTATAATAGAAGCTTACAGTGTTATCAACTCTCTTAACAATAAATGTTCAAGTGGTTTTGAGGAAATCTGTAGTAAAATAATGAAATGTTTGTTCACATGAACTTAGTAATATATTGAGTGACTTATGGATGAACCTTTTTACAGTAGTACATTCCCAGAGCCACTTAAATATGCTGTTGACAAACTACTTCACAACAAAAGGAGACAAAACATTGTAAGTAATTACCAAACCATCTCATTACCACCAATATTTTCACAACGTCAGGTCTGATCACTTTTATGAACACCTTTGCAGTTTTATTCCATCGTTGAACACAATCTCGTTGTTCTTCCCCCAATAACCTTGATACCGTAATCACTGTCTTGTTATTCCACTGAGTAGTCTAAAAATTATTTTGTCGTCTGCACTAAGAGTATCAAAAAGTTACCTCATTTTTCACTTTTCTTTGAAACAATGTGGTATTTTTTTCATTTATTTTTTTTCCAACTGTTCCAGAGTAAAAGATACCTTCCTCCAGAAGATAGGTCTACCCGATAATTTGGGTAGAAGTGAATAAATTATCAGCATACACTTTATAATTTTCCCTATTTGGTATCCTTCAACATAACTGACACAGATGCTCCCAAAACAATCATTCATTTCAGGTCTGAAAGATATTGCTTTTCCTTGGTAGACAGTGAAATTGTAAATCAGTCCACTCTCATCTCCCAGAAGGTATCATTTTACCCTCAGTGGAAGTGACTTACCTTTTATGTATTGCTTTGTGCTCAAAGATCCTCTAAAAAATTCTGTTCAAGATGAAGATAATGGTATCTTGACTTAACACAACCAGTGACAGGTCTAACCTCCTATAGTCTATCATTAGTACTGCCTGGTTTGTCAATTGCTAAATGTAGATTACTGTGCAAATTTCCAAGTCAGTTAGATGACGTCTGGTCAGCAAACAATGAAATGATACAATGAAGTGGATTCCAAAACAGTCTCAGCCTAGGGAAGTTTAGAGCACCCATCACAATGTGCATTTCAATGAGCATCCAAATTTCTATGGGATCAACTAAAATACCACTGCCCATGTTTCTAACACAGTAGTTGTTTGTGTGAAATGCAGTAGTTTCACCAATAAAGTCTTGAACAGACCTAAAATATTCATGTGGTGTGTAAATAACTTCTCTATTGTGTTGATATGATGTTCCAAGCCAGACATTGTTGTGAGGGTTTCCAAAGTATTTTACTTTCCAGTACACACACACACACACACACACACACACACACACACACACACACACATGCACCCATGCAGTTCCTCATTAGAACTATCACTTAGAGCACTTTCTTCCATCTCTGTGCAGTTCCAGTAACTGTGATATCAATAGCACCAAAAATTGAACAGCACTCATCTCGTGGCCGTGTGGTAGCGTTCTCGCTTCCCACACCCGGGTTCCCGGGTTCGATTCCCGGTGGGGTTAGGGATTTGCTCTGCCTCGTGATGGCTGGGTGTTGTGTGCTGTCCTTAGGTTAGTTAGGTTTAAGTAGTTCTAAGTTCTAGGGGACTGATGACCATAGATGTTAAGTCCCATAGTGCTCAGAGCCATTTGAATCATTTTTTGAAAAATTGAACAAACAAAATATCTTATTCCAAAATGAGATTTTCACTTTGCAGCGGAGTGTGCACTGATATGAAACTTCCTGGCAGATTAAAACTGTGTGCCGGACCGAGACTCGAACTCGGGACCTTTGCCTTTCGCGGGCAAGTGCTCTACCAACTGAGCTACCCAAGCACAACTCACGCCCCCTCCTCACAGCTTTACTTCTGCCAGTACCTCGTCTCCCACCTTCCAAACATTACAGAAGCTCTTCTGCGAACCTTGCATTACTAGCACTCCTGAAAGAAAGGGTATTGCGGAGACATGGATTAGTCACAGCCTGGGGGATGTTTGCAGAATGAGATTTTCACTCTGCAGTGGATTGTGCACTGATATGAAACTTTCTGGCAGATTAAAACTGTGTGCTGGACCGAGACTCAAACTCGGGACCTTTCCTTTCATGGGCAAGCCATGTCTCCGCAATATCCTTTCTTTCAGGAGTGCTAGTTCTGCAAGGTTCGCAGGAGAGCTTCTGTAATGTTTGGAAGGTAGGAGACGTGGTACTGGCAGAAGTAAAACTGTGAGGACAGGGTGTGAGTCATGCTTGGGTAGCTCAGTCGGTAGAGCACTTGCCCGCGAGAGTCAAAGGTCCCAAGTTCGAGTCTCGGTCCGGCACGCAGTTTTAATCTGGCAGGAAGTTTCAACATATCTCATTGTATCATATTGGTTTTCCTCATCTTCTTCTCCATTAGAGCTAGAGTATGGGTCAGATACATCACCATTTAGCAATTGATGCAGCAGATTGCTAAGATCAGCCTCTGATAATGGCGTGTACTAGTCAACATGTCTTCTTCAGCCTGGACTCATTGAACAACATACAAACCACAAAAAGGGCATAATCATAAATATATAATGTAGTCAGTTTCCACAATACTTGAAAGTGACAATTGAATCAACAGTAAAATCTTTGATAGTATCTACTTAGAAACATGACATGACCTTCATTTCCATTCCATAGTTAAAGAGAAATTACTCGATAAATGCATGATATTATTAATACAGACTAAATCTCAGGAAACATTCATCACAAATAATGTTTTATATTACGTGGATTTATCTCACACTGTGTAGAACACACATTCTCAGATTGTAACTATTGAAACCTTCAGTGCTGCATTCAATACATAAAGTTTGATATCAACATAAATAATCTTATAGGGGTTTTTTGGCATAATTTTTGTAGTAACTATGCATAACAGTTTCATCCCTGTTTAGGAATAGAAATATTGCCAATAAATACTAAACACACTTCAGTATAAAATAAAAATTACAATATTATCAAGCTGAGCTGTGTTGCTGTTCACCATCTTGATTTCTGCTGTTGTTTTTGGGACAGACACTTGATGGCAGATTATGTTACACACAGCTTGTCAAAGCTAAGTGGTACTATGTCCAGAACACCAATGCTAAACTGTCTCATGAGTGTTGCATGAAGAAATAACAGTGCATTAAGTGACATATTTTATTTTGTACATCAGGGCTGAAAGGGCTAGGCATGTTAAGTATGGACCATAGCTGGAAACAACCCTCTTTTTAGCTGCAACATGTTAGTTTCTCCAACATACAAAGCAACATGGCCATGTCAGGAGAATCCTCAAAACTGGAGGTAATATGGAGCTTTACCAACAGTCACCTTACAGCTTCATTTCAGAGCTATTTTTTAACTTGTGGAATAATTATATTTGACTAACACCTATTTTGATAGGGATATAAACTACATCAAATCTCATTACACAGACCCCAACACTATTTTTGATTTGGCACTCATGTTACTAATATTTTATAATGTATTCAGACTAAAGAACAAGACAGTATTAAGTTTCGATTTATAACTACAATGTTTGGCCCTACACCCAAGGAAATATTAACAGAGTTAAAAGACATAACAGATATGAATCTGATGACTGAACAATGTGGCATCAAAACCAGAGTGTAGCACAGGTGTCTGCACTGCTGTAGCTGAGAATTGTTAGTACCACATATCAGTACAGTCTGCATTCAGGCACACCAGATCTAAAGTAAACCTGTCCCATTATTCCGTGAATCTGCTTTCGTGGTTCTGGATTATGAATAATGTGTGAATTTCTGCATCATCCACTAACAAGTGTTTTGTCATTTGGGAATAGCATTCTAGATGCCACTTATACTTTGCTGAGCAACACCTTCATTCTCCATTTGAATGTATAGCATGCAGAAAAATATCTGTTTCCACTACCACATGAACCCTGTGTAACATAACAATTACAATTTTTTGTGTAGACCTGTAGAGAGCTCATCCATTGGAGATGTGGAATATGTCATAAACTACAGTCTTTGAAGAAACTTCTACCATCTTTGATGCTCATAACATCTTTATTCATCCACATGATGTGAGGGCAGGTGTGCTCCCTCTGAAGTTAGTTAGTCCGCTGCTGACTTCCATGTTGTACAAATGTGTTTCTGTTGCACTCGTGATATTAATAAAGCTCATATAACTGTATCCTGCAGTATTAGGATTTCATTCAATGCACTTCCCTCATGGAAGAACTACAATGGAGACCCCAAAAAGTGCAGCTAATTTTGTCTCCACTTTAGAATTTTGTTCCACAGTACTGTACTGATAGTACTGCAGTAAGTGGGTATGCAAATTGAAGAAGGACAAGGGTGGAAATATCATAAGAAACAAGGTTAGACTTGTGACTAAAGGATGTACACAGACAAAAGGATTTGACTGCGAGGAAACATATACACCAACGGCTTAACTTACAACAGCTAGAATAATGCTAGTTATTGCAATCCAACAAGGATTGGTTCTGTGACAATTTGATGTTACCAATGCTTTTCTTCATGGATTTCTCAAGAAGGAAATATACATGGTTATTCCTGAGGAAGTGGCTATTCCCTGAAGAATGGAAAGATGGGAATGGTTTGGTTTACAGGTTACAGAGGTCTTTATATGGCCTAAACATGCACCATTAGCATGGAATAATTATATTCACACATTTCTTATCTCTATAAAGATTCAATCAGTCAGAAGCAGATAAATGTCTTTACTATATGATGTTAGAGGAAATTGTCATTTACGTTATCCCCTATGTTGTTGACATTTTGAGGGCAGGAAACAATAGAGAGGAAATGGACAGAGTGAAATTTAAGTTTACAATAAAGGAACTAGTAGAGCCACAATCATGCTTGTGAATCGAGTTGCCAAGGAACGAAGAAGAAATGTACCTGAGCCAAACATCATATTTGAAGAGTTTGCTACAATTCAACATGCAAGATTGTAATCTGGTCAAGACACCTATGGAAGTTAAACTGGAAATCAAGGAAGGAAAAAGGCTTGATACACCATGCAGAGGGGTGACGGGATGCTTGATGTATACTATGACAGCAACGAGGCCTGATTTGTGTGCTACATTCAACTTCTTAAGCAGATACCAAAACAATCAATCGAAAGAACTCTGGGAATGGTTGAAAAGAGTTTTGAGATATATTAAAGGAGCCATCTATATGAAACAACATTATCAACAAGGGAATTAAAAAGCTCTTCAGGCCTATGTTGATGTACACTGGAACAATAAGGAAGATGAAAGATCTATCTCCGGTTATCTGTTACAGTTTTTTGAAATATTGTCTCTTGGGTGACAAAGAGACAGACTAGTGTTACTTTGTCTTCTACAGAGGCAGAATATGTAGCTCTGGTGACAGCTGCTGCCAAGTTACTCTGACTGAAATACTTGCTGGACAGCATTCAAATTCCAGTTCAACTACCAGTTCGCACATTCAAAGATAATCAGTCCTGTATACAGTCATGAAGAAATAGGAACATCATCGGATGAGGCACATCAACATTAAATATAATTTTATGTGCCAACTTCACAACCACAAAATAATCACTGTCAAGCATATACGTTCAAAAGACCAGATTGAGGACATCTTTACCAAAGGCTTGCCAGGTCCTAGATTCATCACTTTGAGAAGCTTGTTGAGTTTATCTTAATTTTTGTTAACGTTAAATGTAAAATCATTGAAGTGAGGAGCGGTGTTGAGAGTGCAATTTCAATGAAAGTATCTGTGATTTACGTAAAATATCTTCAAACTTAAAAAGCTTTGCTGTCGTTGTTATTTTGTTGTTAGTTGTCTTCAGCTAATTTTCAATTTAATAAGAACATCCAATAATAGTCGCTAACATTTTGCGAGTATTGTTTAATGGTGACTGACTGAAAAGTTATCTGAATAACAAAAAAGTGAAATCAACACAAACGAAAAACGCCCGATATTTTTGAAGCATTTAGCCATTTTTTTCGAATATTATCGCTATTGTTTCATCCATTGTCATATTTGTTAAAGCACTTTTTTTATTTTTCGAGCATTTTCATTATTGACATCAAACGTTTGCTTATTTTTACGACATGTTTCTTAATTCCTCTAGATTTTTTTCTCCACAGTAGCACCAATGTTAGAAGCATGCATTTTTTCATAAGCCACAAAATTCCTCCATTATTTTTCCATTACATTCATCTTTCAATTTACCTAATGCATTTTTATTTAGTTGAGGAATGTAAATATTATCTTTTGGGTAAGCAGTTGTTTCAAATTTATCAAACATTTTATTCATATCTTCATAAAAATCTTGCATTTGTATATTATAAATGTAATAGTCAATATCTTGATCTTAGATTTATTCATGTTAATTGCAAAATGATTCTCATTAAATTGTTGTATATAGTAAAATATTCAGTCCGAAGAATAGCAAAATGGATAAGTGGAAAGTATTCAGATCTTATCAGAAAGACAGTTTAGAAACTGCTGCTGAGCGAGAGGACTGTGAAATATTTGTCTGATATGCTTGAAGCTGCTATGCAAAGCTTGTTCTGCTCACAAGGAGTTTACCCTGGAGCACCATGAGATTTGTAGAAAGCACAACCGCCTGACCCTTGTACGGCACTGGCACTAGCACAAGGGGAACACTTACAGAAGACATTGGGCAATATCACATGCTAGCAGCAAGACATGATGTGTTAGATTCATTACGCTAATGAATGAAACAGCCTTCATGGAACATTCCAGAAGAGTGGTGTCAAGTGCAACCACCCCTTATAAACAGGTGACCCACCAACTGGAGGAGGAGCGCATTTGGGTACACGTCAGGGACACTACCTCTGTGTTGGTCAGTATCAGGAGCAGCAGTTGTCATAATCCATAGAAGAAAGTACTTAGTAAAACTCCACTCACCTCTCCACAGCAGTCAGGATGATAACGTCACATACTTATGATACTGGAACATAGTAATGTTATATAGTTATGGAATGTGCCAAGGGGGTACTTCCAGGAAAAGTAATTACTTGTCTATGAGTAAATGACTTGCATCTGCTAAATGATCAGATTACTACAGTGTCCCACACTCTAAACTAGTCAATAGTCTACTTTTCAGCTGAGGTAGGGGCTAAAAATGGCGGCCCACAAGCAGTGCCTCATCGGAATCACCAACTGACGTAAGATCCCCTGTCTTTTGCAGCGAGTGTTGCTCTTACCCCCTCTCAGGACAAGATGAGATGCAAAAATTTTGGTGTCAGATGTGTGGAGACTGGTTAATTGATCAATAATATAGGCAATTCAGAATGGAGGAATAGGTATAACAGGAGTGCCGCAACACTCCATCACAGTATCGATAGTGATGTCGTCGAGCATCCCTGAACCACAGGGGTGTCGCAGCATGCCAGCGCAGCTGTGAGAGGGCACCAAACTGCGCTGCTGCTGGGGTATCGCTTCACGCCATCATTATCACATGACTGTGAGCAGGTGGCTAGCCACAGCAGAGGGCACACATCGCGCCAGCAACGTGATCACCGAGTCCATCCCACCAACCACAATCGACAAGGTTAGTGACAGTGGAAGACATTGCTTATCCCGGTAGCACAACTGGCAGGGAAGTGACAGATGAAAATTATCTTGATAGTGCTTCAGCAACTGAGAGGGGTCAGGAGTACCTGAGGTACAGTGAAGCAGCTAAATTAGTTCTGAGAAAATTTGATGGAGATAGGGACCAATTATCTGAATTTATAGACAACTGCGATAATGCCTATATTTTAATAGAACCTAATGGTAGGACAGTATTCTCAAAATATATCATTGGACAGATAACTGGGTCTGCCAGCAGTAAACTCTTAGCAAGAGATCACACAGAAACTTGGTCCAAAGTGAGGGCTGTGTTATTAGAGAATTATGAGAATAAACTTTCTATCTATTTCTTTGCACATCAACTGTTTAACAGTCGGCAACGGAAAGAGGAAAGCGTGGTTCAGTAGGGTTCTCACGTGGATACAATATAATTCCATTTCAGGAAGACAGCACAACGAGTATTGAAGGGCGAGGAATGGTAGGCAGTAACAATGTAATTGGGAAACTAGGCAAGGCAGTCCTTGTTCAAGGATTTTATGATGACAAGAAAAAGACAGTAATAAGGCTCAAGGGAAAAAGTTGACTGTATTGGAGGCCACTGATTTAGTGGCATCGGAGGAATGCACTATTCTGTCTGACAAGAAGAAGCACCAGGTGGTAGGCATGCCCTGGCTAGAATGAAAAGTAGCTGCTAAACGTCTCAACTGTGGCAGGACTGGGCATATAGCGTGAGATTGTAGACAGAAGCATACTGTTCATAAGGCAGATACAGTAAAAGAAGCTCCACAAAGACCTGACCATGGTAGGCTGCCAGTTAAAGAGATAGATGTTTAAGAATTCAAGTGAAATGAGTCATGATCCCATTGTCCTGCACTGGCACGACATTCACTGTGTAATGTAATGGGGCACTCCGCACTGTGCCTCAAGGCAAAGCCTGTGGAATCCTTCATGTGTCACCAGTTCAGACATTTTGCCTGGGAATGAGAGGAGGGTAAGTGGGCAAATATACGTGGAAGGAACAAGCCAGAAACGCAAAACAGGCATAATGCAGCAGTCTCATTATGCTGCATCAGGGATAGTACGAACCACTGACTGCACTGGAAAGAGTGATTATGTGTGTTTGCAAAGTAGGGATGTAAATGGAACACAAACAAAGCTATTAATTGATAGCCATGCTCATGTGAATCTCATAAAGGCGAAGGTCTTGGAAGAGCATGTACAATGGGACACCAGAATGGCAGTACCTATAAAAAGTGTTCTGAACGAACAAATCCGAACAGAAGGGCAAGTATCTATACGGCTCCAGACCAAGACAGGGGCCAAATGGATCCCTCAATTCCAAGCAGTAGGCGCTCAGATCGATTTACTGTTTGACGGACTGTTGGGGCCAGAATTTTTGGAAAAAGAACAAGATCATACTAAATTATGCACACTGCAAAATGTGTATACATGGAGAAAGAATTGCATTAAGGGAAGCCAGGGAAGATGTGAATATAGGTCAAATTACAGTGCAAACTAACAGGAACCAGGGGGCCAAACAACCAAAGTCTTCAGCAGTAATGAAAACAAGTTGTAATGAAAGTATGGCAATGTCTTTCAAAGGAAAGGCAAGTCACAGGAGACACACAGAACCCTAAGCAGTACCAATGCAGCTGGCAACAGGTCACGCCGCACCACGAGTCTTAGTTAAGGGCAAGCAAGTGAGTGCCGTAACTGAACAAACACAGAAGTTACTATCACTTGCCATCTTGTGTGAGCTGAGAACACTGAGCTGCCAATGGGCTATGTGCTCCGGAAGCAACGAGAAATTATCCAAACAGGAGCCGAGCACTAATGGCCCTGGAATAACTGGAATCAACCCGAAATATTAGTAGTCATCGAAGCATGGGAAGAAAATATTCTAAAGTGCGGGTGACACACCATCTAGGCTCAGTGGTAATAATTCCATGACAAGAAATCAGACCAGTGGTCTACATACCGGAAGCACCAGTTACAGTCAAGGACAGGACGTGTATCACAAGTGTAATGAACACCAGAGAACAGGACGTATGGTTTCCCACACCTGAAGTGTTTGCAGAGAAGGTTCCATCTCTGATCAGCTATAAAGTCCGACAAACCGTGCCTGCACGGAAAGAGGAAGTAAAATCATGGCAGAATTTGCTAAAAGAAAATGTGTGCACCATGCATTTGAATAGCGAAGAATCAGGGGCAACAGATGAGTTACGTGCTGCTTATAACGATGTATTCCACTTACCAGGAGACATGCTCATGTACATCACACTGGTAACACACAAGATCCCATTAATCCCAGAAGTGGAAGGAACCATAATAGAGGGGCTATTACCCAAGGACATAATATCGGCGAGCATCAGTGCTTGGAATTTTGCTCTCATCGTTTTACCAAAAAAACCACATGTGGGCAGCAAACAGAATTGTGGGTAGTGGCAGGTCACAGGACACTAAATGATATATTAAGATTTATGGTATATCCATTGCCCAGAAAAGATGAGGTACTCAGCAGCATAGGAAAGGTGAAGTACTTCTCCATGTTAGACCTTGCCAAAGGATACATCAAGTACTGATAGACAATAAAGACCGGGAGAAGACTGTGTTCAGTACACCATCAGGCCACTATGAACATGACGGTGATGGGCTTGAAGACGGCTCCATCTATGTTTCAGTGACTGATGAACACAGTGGTGATAGATGTACAAGGAAACAAGGTACACTATGTGATCAAAAGTATCCGGACACCCCCAGAAACAACCATTTTTCATATTAGGTGCATTATGCTGCCACCTACGGCCAGGTACTCCATATCAGCAAACTCAGTAGTCATTAGACATCGTGAGACAGCAAAATGGGGTGCTCCGCAGAACTCATGGACTTCGAACGTGGTCAGATGATTAGTTGTCACTTATGTCATACATCTGTATGCAAGATTTCCACACTCTTAAACATCCCTAGATCCACTGTTTCTGATGTGATAGCGAAGTGGAAATGTGAAGGGACATGTACAACACAAAAGTGTACAGCCTGACCTTGTCTGTTGACTGACAGAGACTGCTGATAGTTGAAGAGGATTGTAATGTATAATAGGCAGACATCTATCCAGAGCATCACATAGGAATTCCAAACTGCATCAGGATCCACTGCAAGTACTATGACAGTTAGGCCGGAGGTGAGAAAACTTGGATTTCATGGTTGAGTGGCTGCTCATAAGCCACACATCACACTGGTAGATGTCAAACGACACCTAGCTTGGTGTAAGGAGTGAAATCATTGGACAATTTAATGGTGGGAAAACGTTGTGTGGAATGACAAATCATGGTACACAATGTGGCGATCCAATGGCAGGGTGTGGGTATGGCGAATGCCCGGCAAACGTCATCTGCCAGAGTGTCTAGTTCCAACAGTAAAGTTCGGAGGTGGTTGTGTTATGGTGTGGTTATGTTTTTCATAAAGGGGGATTGCACCCTTTGTTGTTTTGCATGGCACTGTCACAGCACAGGCCTACACTGATGTTTTAAGCACCTTCTTGCTTCCCACTGTTGAGGAGCAATTCGAGGATGGTGATTGCATCTTTCAACATGATCGAGCATTTGTTCATAATGCACAGCCTGTGGAGTGGTTACATGACAATAATACCCCTGTAATGGACTAGCCTAAACAGAGGCCTGACCTGAATCCAATAGAACACCTTTTGGATGTTTTGGCACCGACTTCTTTCCAGGTCTCACTGACCGACATCAATACCTCTCCTTAGTGCAGCACTCTATGAAGAATGGGCTGCCATTCCCCAAGAAACCTTCCAGTACCTGATTGAAAGTAATCGGAATCGCCAAATGAGGTAAGTTACTCTGTCTTGCGCAGTGAGTGTCGGTATTACTCCCTCTCATTGCTTGACAAAATATTGTTCTCCCTGTGAAATTCAGTTTTCTTAAAAGTTCTTCACACTTTTGCATCAGTAATTAATTTTATATCCATCCTGTTTCTAATATTTTCAATGAATTTACAGATACTGAGTTATTCATGAAGACAAAAAAATTGTTATCGTTTTAGTATCATTTGCTGCTTTATTTTTCTTTTCTGTATTGAGGTATACCGCCTCTGATATCTTTTTCAAACCATTAGTATCATGTCATAATCAGCTAACAGTTGTAATTAACTTTTGTCATTTTAAACTCGATTTCCAACCTAAACCTAACGCTGTAAAACATCAAGATGGGTTTAAATCATAAGTTTTATAAAAAAAACTTCCATAAAATTTTCAAAACTCTATAGACAAAAACAAAACAATAGTTTTAGTATATATATCATGATATTCAGGAAGATTTTTTTGTATTAAATTTTTACCAAACTAATTCTGCAAATTCGTAATCTTCATCAGTAATAACACATTCATTTAACTTATAATGGAATGTTTGTTTTCTTGGAAGAAGTCTTTCTTTAAATTTTTTGAACTATCCATACAGTCATGAGTATAAACACCATTTTAATTACGAAATTTAGTAGATCTTTTGTAAAGGTTTTCTAACTTTTGTCGTCTGATCCTTTCTTAAATTTGATGATAATTTATCAGTTGAAGAAGCCTTAAATTTAAATATATGAACAACCTCAATTTCAAATTTGCTCTTTTTTTTTTATCAAAAGTAATGTATCTATCTTCACTGTTATGTATCAAATCTACTTCTTTTTCCTCACAACTGAGTTCCTTTATGGACAAATCAGTATCATATCCCAAGAAGTTATGTAAATAAGCTGGTGCAAAACATGGATGTTTCAGTTGTTAATTACAATTATTAGATAACAGCTTTATGTACTTTCCAATTAAATGATGATGAGGATGTACTTTTTGCTTTATTGTGAATAGTGACTTCTACATAATGAACATATTTTTTTTAATTTTTTATGCTAACGATTTCATTTCTTCAATTTCAGAATATGAACTTCCAATTTCTTCAACTTCTTTTTACTTACATTCAATGAATTTTTATGACAATTTGGCCCTCTCTATGCACTCATATTATATCAATTCATATGTTTAATGTAATAAAAGAAACCTCTTTGTTCACGTTTTTGATATTTGACCCTATATGACTTTTCTAGATCAGGCTTACAGTTATCCATTTTCAAAAAGTAAACTTCCAAAATCAGAAACTTTCATTGTATATTGATAATTTTTAAGATTTATATATGACTTCTTCTCTGGTAATTCCACTTTTAGAGGTATATTTACTAAACAGTTTGAAATATGGCTATCTAAATTTTCTTTATTGTTAAAATGTAATGAACACATATCACAAATAAATTTCATTTCTGTATGTTTTGAGATATGATCGATAATGAGTTCAACATTTTTATATTTTGTAACTGCCTCTACATTTTTACCTACAGGATATAATACTGGTTATATTGGCAACAAAAAATATTTTTGATCATAATTTTGAACATTAACAGAAGCCTTTTTATATTGTTCTGGTAATTCCATGTAAGATGAACCTCTTAATTCAATATATTTATTAATCGCTAACTGTAATCCAATAGCATGATCCAGACTCCAACCAGGTCCTTGAGTTTGAAATTCAGACATTCATCATGTAAATTCTTTTTTCCAGTTTCATAACATTTAATCAAATCTCTTTCATTCATTGTTCTATAATTATGTGTAGCAATTTAATATCCATTGTCTCTTCAGAATCTGATTATTTCATCATATAATCACAAAAATTACAAAATTGACTTTCGAACCATTATGTAATTTTAAATTTGCCATCACTGTTTCCATAATTTCTCATTTTGATACATTAAAAAAATTTGGACCAAGCAAGTTTTGCTTGTTCTCTAAATTTGTAATATATAACCTGTTTCCAAATGCTTTATTAACTAGATGTTAATTAACTGTTTCTTTATTTTGTGTTTCTCTAATAAATTAGCAGAAAATGGAAATATCTCTTTCAAATGTTTATTTTTAACATTCTTAACAAATTATCATCATTTCAAGTTCAAAATAAGGCAAAATGTTTTGACATAATTAACTTCATATTAAGATGTTTAATAATAAACGCAATTAAAATTTTTTTGCTGAAATTACTGTACCTAGTAAATTAACAATTTTACAATAATCATGAACATTAATGATATTCTTCTGTCACAATTTTGTCTCCGTTTATAAGAAAAATAAGTTTAATAAAGTACATGAAAATTAATTACGACAGAAAATTAAGTTAAAATGTATAAATTAGGGCAAAGTTAGAAACATTAAAAAGAAGCTAAATAAAAAGAATTAAGAAATTATTAAAACTTAAATGAATATATGATAAATTCAGAGAGTTCAAATTGAAGATAAATTTAACTTTGTTCAAGATAGTTGCAGTTTATTTAAAGTTAAGAAAATGAACTGAGTTCAAGATAAAGACAGATTTTTAGTCGGGTTCAAGAAGATTTTTTTACCGACAGAATTTTTGTTTCCGACAAATTATTCTGTACATTTTTACATCTGCCTCAATTTTTATCTTCAGATAACATTTTGATAAAAACAACTTCAATTTTTAATTATTTTACAATTAATACATTTTACATCCAGTTTGTTTTCATCATTGTCATTGTAATTCAACAACAGTAATATTTTCAAATATATCTTCGAATGTTCATCACTTGAATTTCGTTTTAAATTATTCTTATAAATATATGTAGAAATGCTTTTTCTCATACACAAACAATAAATACATGAGAAAGAGATGAAAATGCACTATAAAAGAGTAAATATATTCAGAAAAATGGTTAAAATGCACTAAAACAATGGTGATTGTTATTCGTTCATGCCGATTTCACGTTTTTTGTTACCAAAATCTGAAATTTGTCAAATTCGTGTTATTTGATGAGTTTTTAGATCTTTTTCGTGAAATTTACCTGAAATTTGGTGAGGTTTTCAAAATTTGTGATGAAAGAGCCAAAATAGACCAGAAACCCCAAACGTATCTACTGATAAACTTTCACAAATGTTTACTAAATGTTTTGGAAGACATTTTTCTTATAAACATAGCTTTCTACTACAGCATCTTTCCCCCCAGATTTCATTAATCCTTTTCTCTGTACTAATACTGTTTTCTTTGTGGCATGGAGGGGATTGGGGGGGGGATGGGACAAGGGTGTCATCTCACAGCACAGAACTGCTGTGCACCTGGTGGCAGGATACACCTTGGCAGTTATGATTTCAGGAAGCTCCTTTTCCAGCACTGCTCGACAAGTATGAAGGAAAGCAGCCACATCAATGTGCATAAATAGCTGCCATGTTGGGGTTGCGGGTTCAATTCCTTGTACTAGCAAGAATTTCTCCTCAGTAGGGGAACTGGTATGGGGTATACTCTGCCTTGTGATGCCAATTCCTCAATGGGAATTTAGGACTATAAGGTCTGGAAAGTCAGAAAACCAGCAGGGATTCCCCCCCCCCCCCCCCCCCCTCTGCATCAGACCATCCCCTCCTCTGGTTTTAGTTTATGCATCCCAACCTGGGATGTTTATTTCCCATGCACTGTAGTAAAACTTTACATATAATTTAAATTTGTGGAGCCGAACACTAAAAGTTTTTAATAAGTCTTACTATTAATATGTTTCAGTTTTCTATCAACAGAATAAGTACAGCTTTTCACAAATGTGCCTCTACTTTTTGAATTCCCCTTGTATACCTGTATGTAGATGATTTTGTAAATAAGCTTTATCTATAATGTACTTTTAAAGATATAACAAGGGATGGCTTTTCTGATAGTGCATACGTGTGAATAGTGAGTTTCAGCATTAACATATGTTTATAAATAGCTGTTGAACCATGCGTAATGCCACAGTCCAAGCTAGTAACATATATAATTCTACTACCCCCTAAGACATCCCCTTACCCCCCCCCCCCCACCCTGGTAAAAGCACATCGCACCCTGGTGTGTGTGTGTGTCAGGGGAGGGTGGGCTGTTCATTGTATATTATGATATCCTCTCGCAGAAAAGAATTAGCAATCTTAACAGTATGATGAACTCACCTTTCTTTTACCATTGCTTATGAGACGCTGTGAAGAAAATGTATATCATACACAGTTCTGTTTTAAATTTTACAAGGGAATGATGGGTAACAACAAGTGAAGAAGATATGAGTAGCTGAAGGAATGTTATTTTGATTGCAATGTAAACCTTAATCAGCTTCCTGACAAAGAAGCCATAGAGAAATTTCAGAAGCATATGTTGAACAACTATATATCACATAATTATATTAAGAGTTACAATTTGAAATGTTGAGTGTTTTGATTATAGCAAACACCAATACTCCAGCCAGTGATTCAATAATCATTATTTGATGAATTGACATTGTCCTTATGAAAAACTCATTTATTTAATTAATACATTTTTGTTACATAAGTTTAAACTGGCTTTCAACACATATTGAAAAGAAATGATGTCAAGGGGAATCTCTTTTCCACGGAACTGATTTGTCTGTACTAGTCCACCAGTAATTGCAGACAGGTTCCTATGTACCTGAAACAATAGTGGAGCTTTCTCATACACAAAGCAGTGGTTCTATATTTTATTTTTAAAAACACATTCTATACACAATATCTGTAATACGTGCCAGTTAGAAATTTGGATGTATCAAAGAGGCACTTAAAATTCCAATCCACACATTAAATTTAAACTACTATTGGTACTATTGGTGTTACTGTACCATGTGGATTTTATCTATCCACAAGAATGAGTTTTGAAAATTTGCTGCTTTATACCTTTAGAAATTTTCCTTCTCTGTAATCAAGAGTATATAAACAAGGGATTTGTAGTCTGTGTAGCATACCTTTGGCAAACATTCTCCTGCTGTCTAGTAGCTGCAGATCCAAGTGAGACAATATCATAAGACAGTAGAATGACAACCAAGCACCATGAAAATGACAAATAAGCCTACGGAATGACAAGCTACATTTAACACAGGCTGCTCTTTTGTTGCTAGCCTATAGGGATGTGATGGGAGTCTGACCAGATGCAGAAAACATTCCAGCTGGATGTTGTTGTGTGGTCTTCAGTCCTGAGACTGGTTTGATGCAGCTCTCAATGCTACTCTATCCTGTGCAAGCTTCTTCATCTCCCAGTACGTACTGCAGCCTACATCCTTCTGAATCTGCTTAGTGTATTCATCTCTTGGTCTCCCTCTACGATTTTTACCCTCCACTCTGCCCTCCAATACTAAATTGGTGATCCTTTGATGCCTCAGAACATGTTCTACCAACCGATCCCTTCTTCTAGTCACGTTGTGCCACAAACTCCTCTTCTCCCCAATTCTATTCAGTACCTCCTCATTAGTTATGTGATCTATCCATCTAATCTTTAGCATTCTTCTGTACCACCACATGTCGAAAGCTTCTATTCTCTTCTTGTTCAAACTATTTATTGTCCATGTTTCACTTCCATACATGGCTACACTCCATACAAATACTTTCAGAAACGAGTTCCTGACACTTAAATCTATACTCGATGTTAACAAATCTCTCTTCTTCAGAAACGCTTTCCTTGCCGTTGCCAGTCTACATTTTATATCCTCTCTACATCGACCATCATCAGTTATATTGCTCCCCAAATAGCAAAGCTCCTTTACTACTTTAAGTGTCTCATTTCCCAATCTAATTCCCTCAGCATCACCCGACTTAATTTGACTACATTCCATTATCCTCGTTTTGCTTTAGTTGTTCATGTTATATCCTCCTTTCAAGACACTGTCCGTTCCGTTCAACTGATCTTCCAACTCCTTTGCTGTCTCTGACAGAATTACAATGTCATCGGTGAACCTTAAAGTTTTTATTTATTCTCCATCGATTTTAATACCTACTCTGGATTTTTCTTTTGTTTCTTTTACTGCTTGCTGAATAAACAGATTGAACAACATCGGGGAGAGGCCACAACCCTGTCTCACTCCCTTCCCAACCACTGCTTCCCTTTCATGTCCATTGACACTTATAGCTGCCATCTGGTTTCTGTACAAATTGTAAATGGCCTTTCGCTCCCTGTATTTGACACCTGCCACCTTCGGGATTTGAAAGAGAGCACTCCAGTCAACATTGTCAAAAGCTTTCTCTAAGTCTACAAATGCTAGGAACATAGGTTTGCCTTTTCTTAATCTAGCTTCTAAAATAAGTCGTAGGGTCAGTATTGCCTCACGTGTTCCAATATTTCTACGGAATCCAAACTGATCTTCCCTGAGGTCGGCTTCTACCAGTTTTTCCATTCACCTGTAAAGAATTTGCATTAGTATTTTGCAGTCGTGAGTTATTAAATTGATAGTTCTGTAATTTTCACATCTGTCAATGCCTGCTTTCTTTGGGATTGGAATTATTATATTCTTCTTGAAATCTGAGGGTATTTCGCCTGTCTCATACATTTTGCTCACCAGATGGTAGTTTCGACAGGACTGGCTCTCCTAAGGCTGTCAGTAATTCTAATCGAATGTTGTCTACTCCCGGGTCCTTGTTTTGACTCAGGTCTTTCAGTGCTCTATCAAACTCTTCATGCAGTATGATATCTCCCATTTCATCTTCATCTACATCCTCTTCCATTTCTATAACATTGCCCTCAAGTACATCGCCCTTGTATAGACCCTCTATATACTCCTTCCACCTTTCTGCTTTCCCTTCTTTGCTTAGAACTGGGTTTCCATCTGAGCTCTTGATATTCATACAAGTGGTTCTCTATTCTCCAAAGGTCTCTTTAATTTTCCTGTAGGCAGTACCTATCTTACCCCTAGTGAGATAAGCCACTACATCCTTACATTTGTCCCCTAGCCATGCCTGCTTAGCCATTTTGCACTTCCTGCCAATCTTATTTTTGAGATGTTTGTATTCCTTTTTGCCTGCTTCATTTACTGCATTTTTATATTTTCTTCTTTCATCAATTAAATTCAGTATTTCTATGAGCCTTTGTCTTTTTACCTACTTGATCCTCTGCTGCCTTCACTACTTCGTCCCTCAGATCTACCCATTCTTCTTCTACTGTATTTCTTTCCACCATTCTTGTCAATTGTTCCCTTATGTTCTCACTGAAACTCTCTACAACCTCTGTTTAGTCAGTTTATCCAGGTCCCATCTCCTTAAATTCCCACTTTTTTGCAGTTTCTTCAGTTTTAATCTACAGTAACCAATTGATTGTGGTCAGAGTCCACATCTGCGCCTGGAAATGTCTTACAGCTTGAAACCTGGTTCCTAAATCTGTGTCTTACCATTATATAATCTATCTGAAACCTGTCAGTATCTCCAGGTTTCTTCCATGTATACAACCTTCTTTTATGATTCTTGAACCAAGTGTTAGCTATGATCAAGTTGTGCTCTGTGCAAAATTCCACCAGGCAGCTTCCTCTTTCATTTCTTAACCCCAATCCATATTCACCTACTACATTTCCTTCTCTTCCTTTTCCTACTATCGAATTCCAGTCACCCATGACTATTAAATTTTCATCTCCCTTCACTATCTGAATAATTTCTTTTATCTCATCATACATTTCTTCAATTTCTTCGTCATCTGCAGACCTAGTAGGCATATAGACTTGTACTACTGTCGTAGGCGCGGGCTTCATGTCTATCTTGGCCACAACTGTGCATTTGCTGTGCTGTCTATAGTAGCTTACCCGCATTCCTATTGCTTTATTCAATATTAAACCAACTCCTGCATTACCCCTATTTGATTTTGTATTTATAACCCTGTATTCACCTGACCAAAAGTGTTGTTCCTCCTGCCACCGAACTTCACTAATTTCCACTATATCCAACTTTAATCTTTCCATTTCCCTTTTTAAATTTTCTAACCTACCTGTCCGATTAAGGGATCTGACATTCCACGCTCCGATCCGTAGAACGCCAGTTTTCTTTCTCCTGATAACGATGTCCTCCTGAGTAATCCCCGCCTGGAGATCCAAATGGGGGACTATTTTACCTCCGGAATATTTTACCCAAGAGGATGCCATCATCATTTATCCATACAGTAAAGCTGCATGGCCTCGAGAAAAAATTATGGCGGTAGTTTCCCCTTGCTTTCAGCCGTTCGCAGTACCAGCACAGCAAGGCTGTTTTGTTTAGTGTTACAAGGCCAGATCAGTCAATCATCCAGACTGTTGCCCCTGCAACTACTGAAAAGGCTGCTGCCCCTCTTCAGGAATCATATGTTTGTCTAGCCTTTCAACAGATACCCCTCTGTTGTGGTTGCACCTACGGTACGGCTATCTGTATCGCTGGGACACGCAAGCCTCCCCACCAATGGCAAGGTCTGTGGTTCATGGGGGGAGGTCCAGCTGGATAAAGAGGCCCATTCACTAACTGACTGTACTTGGTGCCAACATCAAACCTGACATGGTTCGTTAGCACACAAACAGAGCCAGCAAACTGCAGGAAAGTAAGGAAGGCAAGACAGAAAGGGAAAGGTGCTCCTCTGAGTGATAGATGATAGGGTGGGGGTGGGGGGGGGGGGAGAGGGGAGACAAAGAGAGAGAGAGAGAGAGAGAGAGAGAGAGAGAGAGAGAGAGAGAGAGGAGAGGGAGGAAGAGAACACACCGGTAACAAATGAAAGAACCAGCATTCCAATTATTTACATGCCTGTATAGCTATTGTCTCCAGAGTTTTGTACAAAGTCAAGGTAAAAAGTGAAATAATGTCAATGGTGGGTGCAGGCTATAGTTCCATATAACATAAGCTATCACACTGTCAAAGGTGTGAGATTTTGAAATTGTATCATCACTGGCATGTAATGACTGCAACATTGATATTAATTAAAAAGGTACAAATGACTAGTTTCAATAATTAAAGCACCATCCTCTGACATAAAACACTTGACTCTCAGGACTTTGTTGATGTGAAATGTAATATCATAAGCATATCGTACCATAATTCACACTGCTTTGCTACTGTCATTTGAAAGACATATATCTTCTCCAGGAAGCAATGTAATGCAAGTTTCCTTTTCAGATCTACAAGCAAACTTTGGTCTACCTATGTTTTAAATTATACAGGATGTGTCAAAAAGAATCATCCGATTTATGTTATTTGAGATGTATGCATGAACAATGTACTGTTGAAAGCAGCAAATTCTCGAGTTTTACATGATTCCTGCTAGGTACCAGCAGGGTGCACCCTGTCTAGTTCTTGCAGAAATGGTGTCAGAACAACAGAAAGGGGTCCTGTTCTATGTTTTATGCAGTGCAGTTCAATGATAATGGTTCAGCGTGACTTTTGTGCTGGGATGGTGTGGATGATGGCATGAACAATTCCAAGGAACAGGTTGTTTGTGTGAAGGTAAATCGCTGGGCCATCCACAATTGTTTGAGACAGGTGTCGAACACATCCCCCGTAGTTTCAGCCCCCAATGTCCATCTGGCGTATGTTGTGTTGATGTTTACACATGAAACCATACAAAATTCAGCAACTGAAAGCTCTTCTTGAAGGTAACAAGGCCTTTACTTAATAATCAAGAACAGCTGTGTCTGCTTACAGTTGTCAGGGCTAACATACAGGCAACACTGTGTGAAATAACTGCAGAAATGTTTGTGGCATGTACAACAAACTTATCTGTTAGGACAGTGCAGTGAATTTTGGTATTAATGGGTTATGGCAACAGACGACCAAAGCAAGTGCCTTTGCTAACAGCATGACATCCCTTGCAGTGCCTCTCCTTGGCTCGTGACCACAGCAGATTATTGAAAAACTATGACCTGGTCAGATGAGTCCTGGTTTAAGTTGGTAAGAGCTGATGGTAGGGTTTGAGTGTGGCACAGATCCCATGGAAGCCATGGATCCAAGTTGTCAATGAACCACTGTGCAAGCTGGAGGTGACTCCACAATTATGTGTGCTGTGTTTACATGGAATGGACAGTGTCCTCTGGGACAGCTGAACTGGTCATTCACTGTAAATGGTTATGTTTGGCTATTTGGAGGTCATTTCTGCCATTTGTGGCCGAATTTTTATGGGTAATAATGCACCATGTAATTGGGCCACAGTTGCTCACAACTGGTTGGAAGAACATTCTGGACAAATTGAGCCACTCCAATGCCTCAACATTAATCCCATCAAATATTTATGGGACATCATCGAGAGGGCAGACCATGCATAAGGTCCTCCACTGGCAACATTATCATAATATGGATGGCTATAGAGGCAGCATGGCTCAATATTTCTGCAGGGGACTTCCTACGAGTTGTTGAGTTCAATGTTGTGTTGAGTTGCTGCACTAAACAGGGAAAATGGACGTCCAACACAATATTAGGGGGTATCCCATGACTTCTGTCACCTTAGTGTAGTTAGCTTCTCACGGTATGGGCTCAGGAATATCTTTTTGAAACACAATGCAGCTGAAAGCATGAGACTAAAGGCGAACAATTGTTTTAAAATAAAGAGATCTATGTCTACATTTATAATCTCACTCCCCAAAATACTGTGAAGTACATACTAGAGGGTACTCCCATTATGCCCCATATTGGGTTCTCCTACCATTCCTTTCACATATGTGTCTGCCTGCTCTGTAATAAGTCTCATTTGGGCTATAGAGCCCCACAGGAACAATAAACAATCCCTGAACAATATCTCTACATTTTTCATTTAATACTGTTGCCTGAAACATGGTAAGTAGGCTTTTATAGGATAGTTGATGTCTACCTTCAGGCATCTGTCAGGTCAGGTTTTACAGCATTTCCATTATGTAATTTTAGAAAGCATTTTAAGGAGAATAGAACAGTAATCTTCATGGAGCACTTTAAAATTAAAATTGAAACAGTTTTGATCATAACCGAACATTTTCTAACAAATTTCAACCAGTTTCAGACAAATAGCAATCACCTTCAGATACAATAAGATAAGTACAAGATATATTTCCTTCTATATTGGAATTGTACTTACCTATCAGTGTATATGGTCTGAAGATGGTCATTTTTTGGCTGGAATCAGTTGCAGTCTTTTAATCAATGTTCTATTGGGATCAAAACTGTTTTAACTTTAATTTTAAGAACTTTTTATGATTCCCTCTTGTAAGTCAAAAATACCTGTCCCAATTCATGCTGTCCTTCTCTGTATACAGTCTGCATTCCCTCATATATGTGAGTGATTTCAGTTGTTACGCATTGAATTTGTTGTTATAGGATACTATGATTTTGCATTTCTTATCTCTCTTTCTCTTTCCTCCCCCCATCCCCTCTCCTTCTAGAAATCTGCTGTCTCAAGGTAAGCAGGCTGCGTGGAAGAAAATGACAATTAAGGGCCACACTGCACATACTGGTTCATTTGAAAAATAAGTCACCTACTTATAATTTTCTTTCTTACTCTAAAAATATATTAATTCATTTGTACCAAGGCACAGATTCGAACCCAGATCAACTGCTCACTAGGCAGACGTGCTACCACTTCACCATCTTGGCACAGTGAGATTACCCAACTGCGTGGACAAACCTGCAAGCCTCCCTCCTCATTCCAAATTCCTGTTCACTCCTCAGCTAACTTGGCATTCCTAGTTTAGGGGGAATACTAAGTGGGCTGAGGCATGAAAGAGAATTGGGATTGAGGAGGGAGGCATGCCAGGGTTGGGTGAGTAGTTGTGCAAAGCCACTGTACTAGTGTGGCATAGTGTTTAGTATATCTGCATAGTGAGGAGGAGAGCCAGGTTCGAACACTTTCCTCAGGAGAAGTTTTCATTTGTCACTTCAGTATGTATATGAATATCATAGATGTGATTCTGGTGTGAGGTGCTGGTGGTGGTAGTGGTCATGTGTGTATATGGTGTGCTTGCTTGTGTGAGTGTGGTTGTGTGTGTTTACTTTGATGAAGAAGGCTGTGGCCAAAAGCTGTAATGTGTTATTGTGCCTGTCTGAAACTCAATGGGTCATCTCAACAGCAAGTAGCAATCAGTAATTTTCCTACAATTGTTGATATTCCAACCTGGAGTTTCATTGTTTGATAGATGTTTGAGAATTGAAATGGTCTCTGGAACCACATAGTTTCATTAGATCAAAACTGTTACATCTCTTACTACACATAATAACTGCCCCTAATCAAGGCAATGCATTTCTGTAAACTCTTCATTTTTACTGACTGTGTAACATAGATTAGTAACTGAAAAGGTTAGTTGTTGCACTCCATTCAGCTGAGATGCCAAGTCGCAGATAGGCACAAGAAGAAGACTGTCAGGAAGTGAGCTTTCGGCCAAGTAGCCCTTTGTTGGACATGGGAAACATACACACACACACACACACTTGTGCAATTGCAACTCACACACACATGACCACAGTCTCTGGCTACTGAAGCCAGACGCTGACAGAGGTTAGGGTCTGTGTGTTCATGTTGTCTGTTTCCATTGAAGGCCTAATCGGCTGAAAGCTCACTTTCAGGCAGTCTCTTTGCTGTGTCTATCTGTGACTCAGCATCTCAACTATAAGGTGAGTACTGACTATCCTTTTCTTAATATTGTTACATTCCATCCTGGATATTCCACTGTTTGAAGACCAATAATTATTTGTATCAACAGTTCCACATATATTTTAAAAGAAAATAAAAATTTGCACACCAGCTGTGTTGTGGGGAATGTTTTTCATAATATCAATAAGCTATGTTACTCATACAATTATTAAGCTATGTAAAGAAAGTGAAACATCTGCTATTATCTTTGAATGGATATTGTTTTGAATACAATTATGTGCCAAACTCTCGAGGGAGGTTCTCTGCAGTAGGACTATTTCAAAGTCCTCTTTCGTTTGTACTACAATATTTAAAGGTCTTGACTGCAATAAGTGAAGGCTTCACAGTGTATGAATTCTATAAGTGAAACAGAATGTATAATCATGTAGCCAGAACTGCTGATTTATGGTGGTTTACATAATCTATAGCATAATGTCTATTTCAGCCCGTCCATCCTTTATGATGATGTAATTTTCACAAATTTTTATGTAACAGTCAATGATACATAGTGCTATAAGGAACAATGATATGTGAATATACTGCAGCCATTTTGAAAATTTCTTCCAGTTTTATTTCTATGTTTGTCAAATGAGAAGTTATGTTATGTGTTATGGGTGAGTATGGAGTTTCAAGTATAGGATGAAGTACTGTACAATGTGTAGCCTGTAACTGTTTAGAAGTACTTAGTCAGTCTGCAACACACACATATCATGGATAAATAATTATCTCATACAATTTATATTATCATTTCATGAAATACTGACAAAAGTGTTTAATTAATGTTGTGAATAAGATACCAGTAACAGTCTGGTGATAAATGATATTGCCCCTACACCACTATCACCTACTTGTAGTTTGAAACTGCTACTCATGTCATTTGTGAGTTTCTGTGGTAACCTTGAATTTCTGCAATTTTGCAATGGCCAGTGTTAGTTGCAAGCTTCCTAAGAGTGATGGAGGAAACAGTATGGCATCTATAGTGTTTGAGGCTGTGTCCAGCACTTTTACTGACTGCAATAAATCAAGGAAACTACTAGGTAAATGTTTACATTTCATATAAACCATTGGAAATTATAGTAAATAAGGATTCCAGTCATATTATTAAAAATCAGGAAAGGTGTTTGAAAAGCTGTCATGTGTATATTGGAGTTGAATGAATTGCATTCCCAATATCAGCCATCAAATGGATACTGATATTACCACCAGGCGATATTAGGATCAATTGTTTTAATTTGTTAACCAATAAATGACATAGTTACTTCTGTGTGGCTGTCCAGAAAAAAAGAAATGGGAATGATGAGAGCATTGAAGATGTATGAAGTACCCAGATCAACAATTTGAGAGTACATTGAAAGATGTGCAACAGGAAAAACTGAAAAGGAAACTCAGTTGTAAGACAGAAACTTGGTAGGAAAAATGGAAATGAGCATACAGCATTGTGGGCCAGGAGTTCCTCACTTGGGGAAGTTTGGCAGCAGAGGGTAAGTACTTATTGCATTTGATGCCACATTGGGCAACTTGTGTGTCATAGATGGGAATGAAATGATGATGAAGACAACACAACACCCAGACCCTGAGCAGAGAAAAATCTCCTGCCCCAGCTGGGAATCAGACCCAGGCCCCTTGGCATGGCATTCCACTGCACTGATCACTCAGCTAACGGGGGTGGACACTTGGAAGGAAACATGTGATGACATGTGAAGTAGAGAAAGAACTGATCTAGTACTATACAGAAGGGGAAAAGATTATTTGTGGTTTGACGCATAAGGAGTTAAAGCAGATGGTGTTTGAGCTTGCCTTAAAGAACAATCTGCCTCACCTCTCTTCTAAACCAAAAAATATGGCAGATTAAAAGTGGATTAACTTATTTTTGAAAAGAAATTGTTCCCAGTTAACAACAGGAACACCACAATCATTGACAAGAGCTGGAAACTTAGGCTTTATTCAAGACAATGGGAAGTCATTTTTCTGTATTCTAAAAGCAGATCAGCTAAAATCAAGTTCAACCCTACCAGAACATTTAACATACGCAAAACTGGAATCACAACTGTCCAAAGCAAAAATGTGAAACTTATTTGTGTGAAAGGAAAATTGGCAATTTACAGTGTCATTGGCAGAGAGGGGATATCTGAACACCATGTCAGGTGCCAGCTAGTATGTCACTCCAATATAGCTTTCCCCAGAAAAAAGCAGGACTTGAAGCTAATGACGGGAGTTCCTCCTGGAGCTATTCCAAGATTTTGTCCATGTCTGTATTACACCTCATAGCATGCATAGGATGCAGCCTCTAGATATTGCTTTCATGAAGCCATTTAAAACTTTATATTCAAGAAATTGAGATGTGGATCTACAGTAACTAGGGTAGAGTTGTGACACAGTGTGAAGTAGCTGAACTCATGGACAAAGCATACATTAGAGCAGCAATCGTGAGAAATGCACTGAATGGTTCTCATGGCACTGGTATCTGTCCTTGTAATGACTCAGAATTTACTGAAGTTGACTGTATTCATGAACTGAATGATAACCAACCAAAGCCTATTTCTGAAGATCATTGTGGGCCTTAACTACTTGCAAATATAGTCACAGTTGATCTAGCACTTAGGCCTGTATCACATTGCACTGACAGCCAGGTTCAGTCTATTGGTGAAGATCAACCTCAAATCATGTCACATTCCACATCTGATGCCATATCTATATCCTATAAACTTGCCCATGGATGTAAAAGATGTGCCAAAATTTCAACCAGTGTCTCAAAACTGAAGAGTCCCGAGAAAATGGTGTTGACTAGTTCTTCTTGTAAGAAAAAGCTGGAAACCTTTTATGCTTCTAAAGGCACAAACACTTCAAATGAGGCTTCAAGATGTGGAGCAACATGAAAGAGTAATTCAGCCAACACTAAGAGGAAAGTTAAAAGTAAGTATAAAAGCTCAATTTCTAACAATGAATTTGCTCACAAACCTTGACAAGTAGACACCAAAGGTGATATCAATCTGGATCTTGATTACATTTCTGTGGATGCTATCTGTACATTTTGCCATAAGAAGTTCTTTCTGTCTGAATAACTAGCTCTTAAATTTGTTTTAGATAATTCTGACAAATAAGTTCATCTAATTATGGAAATGGGTAACAATTTTCCAATAAATTCTAAACTTTTATCTTCCCTTTAATTTAAATCCACTTACAAAAGCTAATCCAATATGTGCTCTTCCATTTTCAAACAGGTGGTCCTATTGCCTGGTGAGCAAAAGTAGGAATGGGGATTCACAATATTTTGAACCTACTCTTGAAAAATTTTCGCTTATTAAGGTTTCCTAGTTTACTCAAACTAGCTTAGCTTAAGAAGCAATTTGGCAAATGCAAGCCAAAGGAGCATAGTTTAAAGAAATATGCATTAGGTTTCGAGGTCTATTTCACAAACCAGGAGGCTGATAAACAGAGAAATAATTATGATAGACAATATTTGAGGTCCAATACGTTTTTATATCATCTTTCTTCTTAATTTTACTGTGAATCATAGTAAATATTTCCAGCCAGACAACTATTTGACTGATGTTTAGTTTACTGTCACTTCTTCCCTGACAAACTATGTAGAAATAATTTGCCGGAGAATTGCTTTTGAATTGCATTATGAATATTTTATTGTAAGACCACAATAACATTGTTTCCAGAAATTAAATTTATAAACTGGGTTTTGAATGGTAACATTGCAGTTCCAAGCAAGATGATTTATTTTGCAGGTTCTAATAATACAATAATAAACAGCAACAACTAAAAAAAGATCACTATAGGTTAATGTCTAACAACATAAAAGTCACTGGATATGCATGCTAGGCAGGACAAAAAGAAAGGAGGAATCAGCAATTGCCTCACTGAAAGGAATGTCTTTCCAATCCCTTTAAGTTAATTAGATAAACGTAAACTAGGTTAGAACGACTGGCATATGAACTGCACTTCTACTAAATATGAATCCAGTGATGTGACCACAGTGACACATATCTCAATTCAGCTTGAAATGAATAAAGCGGCAGTGGACCAAATACTCAATCTGACAAAACAAAAGTGAAGCACTCAGAGGGTATGGTCAAATGTAAATGTAATTTCATATGTGCAGGCACCATTGGAAAGTACATAAGTGATTAGAGTTGCAGTTCTCTGTAACAGGCAGAAAGGCCATTAGAGTGCATTACTTTTTGTCACGTTTAGTGTTGTTACCAGGACTGGTAGGGTATATAAGGGGAGTGAACTGTATCAGATGTTTAGTTACTCCAGTGAAGGACATGGAGATGCCACTTACACGAGACAGAATTGTCAGCATCTGATAGAGTTAGAAAGTAATCTCATTGTGGGTTCTCATCCAGCCAGCTCAGTGAGCTGAGCAGTATCCAGATTTGTGGGGCATTTGGATGTGGCAATAGGCCATTGTTGCACTGCATGGGAGTGTAAGGGAAAGCATACTCAGCATCAGGGTTCCTGTCAACCACATGTAACCACCACAAGGGAGTATCACCATATTGTACATGAAGCACTTCATAACCCTGTCACATCTGCACCTGCTATTTGAGAACAAACAAGGGCCTACCTACAACATCCTGTGTTACCCTGCACCATTGATCAGAGACTAGTAGCAGTTGGATTAGGCAATTGCTGTCCCTTTTTAGGCTATCAGTAAACATCACAACACAAACAGCTGCATTTTGAATGATGCTGTGCACAGGAAGACTGGAGTACTGATGAATGGCATTGCATTGTGTTCAACAATGAACTGTGGTTCTGCACTAACCTAAACGATCACTGTTACTGAGTATGGTGGCAACCTGGAGAGAGGTCACATTCTTTCGATGTTTTATAGAGCCACAACAGTGTTATTCCTGCCATCACAGTCTGGAGAGCCACCAGGTATGACTTCTGGTTACAGCTGGTAGTCAGTGAGGGACTTCTGATGTCACAATATTTCATCAAGAACTTAGTGCCTCTTCATATGTTACTTCTCAGGCAACACTATTGTGGTGCCAATTTTCCACAGGACACTCATCACTCACACATGGAACATGTCTCTATGAACTGTCTGGATGATGTTGAGGTAGGCTACTCTTTTGGCCAGCAAGATTCCAGATCTGCCCCAACGAACAAGTGTTGGATCAGCTTGGACATCAGCCCCATACCAATTCCAGTATCAACGATACCAAAGGCTAGTTACAACTGTTTTCCAGCCCTCCCCAGGAGAGGATATAACAGGTTTTATGCACTATTCTAAACATAGTCATACATGCAGGCCAGAAGAAATATAACATCATACTGATTAGTGAGCTGATACTGCCAAGTTCTATATCAATTTGAACTCATATTGTAATATCTGAAATAACGGCACTTACTGTATCACTCCATGAAGTTTCATTTTTTTTCTTTCTCCCATTCTGGGTGCTTTACACTTTTTGTCAGGTAGTGTATACTGTTTCCAAATTAACAAAGCGCATGGGCCATGTGTTTTAATAAACAATCTTTCATTTTTTGCACTCATGTCACACAGAGTGATATCTTAAGAATAAAAGTGTTTATTACTCTAATGCAAATGGTGAATATAATATGACATGATCACAAACTGTCATTTTGTTGGTATCTCTTCTAACATATATTCACTAATGGCATCTGTCTTAAGTAATCCATCACTGTTTGAAATGAATATTAAAACTGACATCTTTATCACCACAAGAAACTGTATAACTTTATTACTGACAGTTAAAGCTTGCAACAGCTCAGAAACATTTGAAATATGCTGCCATAAAACTATTTCACCAATTACTCCATAACAACAGGTATATCAAGTGTCAATATAAACTTAAATTGCTTCTTCTCCTTCTATTCTAGAAATGAATACCTATTTACAAACTAGAACCACCTTAAAAGAGAAGAGAAACATGAATTTGGTGTTGCAATACCTTGCTGTTTTTCACTTAAACATGCCATAAAGACATAAATTTTTACTAAGTGACAAGGCTGAAATGGAGATACAATGAACCAAATATTGCTGAATAAGGCCTGGTTATAAGTTTCAGATTTTGAAACTGGCCTAAGATTATCTTAAGTCTTCTGGAAATTACTGACATTATCAACTCAGCTGAGTATTGGATCAAATGATTGTACAACTTACTGAAATGCACACTTGAAGCACTTTATGAAATTTCCTTCTTCATAGCATTAAAATTAATCATAACATGCAGTAGAAGAGAAAGTAGGAGGTACAAGAGTTAAGAACATGTTTCGCATTTCTCAGAGTCTTGCCTTATACAAGAGACTAAAAACTGAAGGAGCATTTGTGATTGACATAAATAAAAAAATTAAGCCTGTCATTGCCTGAGGAGACATCAAACTGCAGTAGAAGAGAAAGTAGGAGGTACAAGAGTTAAGAACATGTTTCGCATTTCTCAGAGTCTTGCCTTATACAAGAGACTAAAAACTGAAGGAGCATTTGTGATTGACATAAATAAAAAAATTAAGCCTGTCATTGCCTGAGGAGACATCAAACATAGATCTTCTCATATTTTGTAACATGATGACGTCATTTAGGGTGTAGTGCTACATCCTTCTAATCACATTATATTTGAATAGTTCTATAGTTCAGATGACAGCCCTTTGACATATCCTCAAATGTGGATCCTACACTTGTATAATGGTCCTGTTGAGTTGTTAAAACATAAACAGAAGTAAATGTACCTTAACCTTTACTAACAGGAGTTCCTTGTGAAGTATATCTCACAGTGCCCTTACTCTGTGCATTTCTCATGATACACTATCCTGTATGAAATGTTAAGTATGGTAAACCACATTTTTTTGCAACAGGCTTGTTTTAATCTTTTGTCAGTTATTTTGCTTTCCACAATTACCTTTTTTCCTTGTGCACAGCAGTTAACCTCATTAACACTTAGCATTTTTATGAGAATAATAGTCTCCAGTTATCATTTGCCGTGATGATGTGTAAATTATATCTGAGGCTCCAAGTAAACAGGTGCAACTGAAGAACTATTGAACACTGTAGCCTCTGCTGCTCTAGTGCTTTCTCAGTCATTCATTGTTTGTGACTGCACACCAAGAATAATCTTATTACATTTTTTAAATTATAAAACTGAAGAAAATGTCAAACTACACTGCTGAAATCCTTCTAAAAAATGACGAACTTGACTGCATATCTTGCTGTACCTTACTATTTTTATGGTAACTTTGGCATGACAAGCATCCAAGGAACATATAGGACCCACACTCACTATGAGACTGAAATATCTAGTACATCAAGACTTCATTAGTACGAGTATGGCGAGGCAACATTCGCCATATCCCTCATCAAGGAAACCAACATTATATCCACAGCAACAACCTCACTTCATCACTTAAAATCTGATCCCAAGCTTATGTTCCTACCAGCCAACAAAAGCTCCACCACTCTGGTTACAAACTGCAGGGAGTACCCAGCAGAGGGGTTCCACCAGCTGTCTGCTATACCCACCTAAAAACCCTGCCACAAAGAGTCTATTCCAGAAATACAACATGATCACTAGTCCCTCCTCATGTCCTTAAGTCCATCCCAGAGGCTCTCCCTTGAGTCTGTCTCTCTCCTCAACACCACCACTCCCCACACTGCTACCTTCTACATGCTTTCTGAAGCCCATAAACCCAACCACTCTGGATGCCCTACTGCCACACAGAGTGCACCTATCCTCTTGCGCAGCACTACATGCAGCCTATAACCTGTCACCTACCCTCTAATATAAAAGAAACCAACCACATCCACTGCCGACTCTGCACAGTTCCTTTTCCTTTACCACTCAGAGCCCTGCTCATCTCCATCAATGCCACCTCCCTCTACACTAACATCCCCAATGACTATGGTCCTGCTACCATTGAACATTGACTTTGCCAATGCCAAACCAACTCCTAACCTACAATCTCCTTTCCGGTCACTGTGATCAATTTTATTCTCATCCACAATTATTACTCCTTTGAAGGGATCAACTACAAATGAACCTATTGTACAGCAATGGGGAACCACCAGTAAGCATACTATGCCAACCTAGTCACAGGCTATCAAGAGGAGTGCTTCCTAACCACCCAGAATCTAACAACAATCACCTGGTTCAGATTAACTGATGACATTTTTGTGATCTGGACCAAGGGTGAAAAAACTCTGTTCACATGCTTCCAGAATCTCAACACCACTTCTCCAGTCCATTCACCTGGTCCTCCTCAATGCAACGTGCCAACTTCCTTGATGTTGACCTTCACCTCAAGGATACAACAGTACCTCTGTCTCCATCAGATAAACAATACCTCCATTCTGACAGCTGACATCCATTTCATACCAAGAGGTCCCTTCCATTCAGCTTCAGTACCAATGGTCATCACATTTTTAGTGTCATACAGTCCCTCTCCAAATATGCCAAGAATCTCACTGAGGTCTTCACAGACTGAAATTAATCTCTCAACCTCGCCCAGAAACAGATCTCCCATACGTCGTCTCTCCACTTACGTAACATCTCACACATATCTACTGTATAAGAGGATGGATCCCATAGTGTAAATAAACATCTAGAACTTAAGCACATCAAAATAAATTAACTAACAGACAACAGATTCAGTAGGGTTTAAAGAAGTATTAGTTGCTGGGTAACTCATTAAGAGATTTTTTTGTAGTTTTTTTATTAGCAGACATAGGTGTGGAACTAAAAGAATTAAGTACTAGAAATACATAGTTAATAAATATATTGCTATGTGATTTGTGTGCCCTATTTTAGTTTTTCAGGTAATAGACTGTAATTATGAAGAAAAAAATATCCACTGTCTGACCATAATGGAGAGCCATCCTCGAAGCTGAATACCACTAAAGGCTGGAGTAAGTCAATCACATTCTCCGCCAGTGTTCTGAATACCTCTAGCCATGACTGGAAAGGAGAAATATCCTACCTGCTATACTCACCACACCTTCCACAGTGGTATCCTGCTGCCTGCCAACCCTACGCAATATCTCTGCCCATCCCTACTCCGTCCCTTGTCCCAAACCCTTACATCAAGCATCATATCCCTGCAATAGACCTAAATGCAAAACCTATCCCATAAATCCTCCCACTACAAACTACTCCAGTCCTGTCACAGGCATCTTGTGCATCATAAAAGTAAGGACTACTTGTAAAAGCACCCATGTCATCTACGAACTATGCTGCAACCACTCTGCGGCTATCTGCATGGGCGTGAAATTACCAAGCTGTCTGCATGAATGGTCACTACCAATCCGTGGCTAAGGTGCAGCTGGATCAATTAGTTGCTGAGTATTCTGCTCACTATGATGTTCTTTACTTTAATGACTACTTCACAGCTGGCACCATCTGAATTATTTCCACCTACTCCAGCTTTTTGGAACTGTGCAGCATAACCTCCCCCTAAAACATATCCCTTTTCCACATAAACTCCCTGGCCTCAGTCTCCAGTAGTCCCTGTCCTAAACCTAGCAATTAACTTCTCCGCTTCCACTCCAATACTGCACATGCTTCCTAATCCACCAATGCAGCTTCCAGTCTTTTCCCCTTCCCTATTTCTCTCCATACTCTTCCCTCTCACTCTCCCCCACCCCTGACAAAGCACAGCCACAAAACGCTAGCAGCCCTATCCTGTCCCCACCACATCCCTGCACTCTCCTACAGGTAGCAAAGTGTCTTTTCCCCAACCTTTCCTTGCAATCCCTCCTCCTCCCCAGTCTGTGCCTTCCCCTAATCCTGTGGTAGTGTTCCTGGCTTTTATTTCAGAAGATGGACTCAGTCTGAAAGCTTAATATTTTAGCAGTCTTTTCCATTGTGCTTGTGTGTCACTTAGTGACTCCTCTATGTACATACTTTTCTTTATCAATGTTTCCTTTCCCAATGGCTTCCTTGCTCAACAGATCTAACAGCTGTATAGTTTGTGGTGCTGTAGCGCTAACAAGAAGAGACTCTGATGTTTTACGTATCACTCCACGTAAAGCACTAATGGATCCTCAGTCTCAGCACTTAAAGAGTAGAGTAGTGATTTGTTCAGTGGGAATATGTGGACAATGTGAAGCCCGTACAGTTGGAAAAATATATAATGTTCACATAGCAAGTAGTGACAATTTATACACTATGCAACTGAACTCAACTAAAAATTTTCTTCTCATTACATTTGATAATTTGTTTTGCCTGGGGTCTGTTGCATAGTGGTTTATACTTAGACTGTCCATTACTCAGTAAACAGAAGAAACTTTACACAAGAGAGAAGAAAACTGCATCTGAAAACATTGCAAACAGTAGTGTCAAATTGCTGTAGAATTTTATCATGAAGACGATACAATACACTTGCCACATGCAGTTTATTATTCTGTATCAGAAGAACCAGAAAAAAACAGTTTTCTTCTATTTTAACATATTATTATGATATTAATCTTAAAGTGGCAATTATTACTTCAACAAATTTGGCACAACTACTGCATTATTGTAAATAGTTAAGGATCCTGAATTAATGGACAATGTCTAAAATATTGTCAGTATTCTATAAATTAAATGAAATCTTAAAATTTTGTTACTAATTTGATTTCAGATAGTGATAGTAGTAAACTATGTTGTGAGACATAAGAAAGTGTTTTCATAACTTCAAATAGCTCATTCAAAATACATTTCAGAGCACTGTAACCTGTCCAGATAAATGAGCATGTTAAAGCACTCACTTCCAGGACACAGGAAGGCACATCAGCTAAATGTCAAATCCACCTCATAGATTAATAATGGGGTTTATGGGCTATTCTAGCTATGATTTTTAGCCAGTTTCCATACTTTACCTTGTATATAAAACCATTTAAGAAGATAGGGCAGACTAACAGCAGCCTCTCAACACATTTACTCTCTCATATGAAGTTTGGTATGAGGAACCAGTAACACTTTTGGGAAAAAAATTGGCAGCATTCTTAAATATAAATGTAGGACCAAAAGTACCGGCAGCACTTATTATAAGCAAATTTGCCTACTCTAGGACAGAAGGAGGGAAATGCGCAGCCCTAAAATTATCTGAGAGAGTCCTTTGTGAATTAAATGTGCTGGCAGCTAATGAAAGATTGAAATAGACATTAAATTCATTTTTCACTTGGAATCTTCTCCTATACCACATATAACTGAGACTCAAGTAAAGATTGACTTACGTAAATGATGAGCATATAGCAATATTTCGACTATACAAACCTACTTCTCTTTCTACATAATTGGAAATGGTCACCAATATATTCCCAGAACATGCAAATAACTACAAAATACTTCTTCAATACCCATCTAAAAGATACTCTGAGTGAACACTCATGTTATGTCACTGGAGCCATTCCTAATCAGAACATATCTTATAAAATATGCCCAACAATGGTGTACATTAACCTGTCTGAGAAAGTTCACTCGGAGCTAATCAAATAACTGCAGCCACAAACCTGAATTATGTATACAATACACAATGGATCAGAAACATATGATTAATACAGTGAGAAAACACTCACCAAATGAAACAGCCACACTGATGGTATGGATGGCAACTGTAAATGAGATTTGTTCATGTGTTCAGTAACAGATTAACCACATTCTAGGAAAGGATATGGGCATTTCTGGTATCAGACAGTAAGAGCTACACAACAAAAAACCTATATTTCTAATAATTTGTGAAATTTTAAGAGAGTTCAAGGAGAAAAAGTAATCAAGTAGCTTTCCTTTATAAATTTTGACAAGAATTAGGATTTGGTAGTGAACATTTAACTAGAGAAAATTCTGTATTACAGTACTACAGCTATCATTCTTGCACAGTTGGAGTTTCACACCATGTCATGCAAATGAGTGCTCACACTCATGGGTATACGAGGGGATCCCATAAACATCAGAATAACATTGCTGTGGGTGGACCTTGTGTAGTATGTATTTGAGCCACTAGGCATGTATAGTGCAACTTATTGTCAGTTCAGTACTACCTGTGTTGTCATTTGGCTTGTTCTGTTCATCTGCAGTGATTGTTTTTGCTGGTACTGTTTTGTTCTTGTTTCACAATTATGATGACAAGTTTAAGTGAACAACATGTAGCTATGAAATTATATTTTCTACTTGGTAAATATGTTGCTGAAAGTGTTTTAATGTTGAAAACAGCTTACCAAGATGAAGCTATGGGAAAAACTCAAGCGTACAAGTAGCTTGCTCAATTTAAAACTGGCAACATGTCAATTGATGTTAAACCTTCTTCTGGACATCAATCAACTGCCCCAAACCAATGATAGTTTATACCATCAGGTCAGACCATCAATTAAACCTTTACTTCGAAGTTTTAAACACAACAGTGTTTGTCAAAAGACTTGATTTGTGGAAGACAGGAAATGGTTCTTCCAACACGACAATGCACCTGCACACACAGCCATCTCTGTTAGACAGTTTTTGGGTAAAAATGGCATGCACTTTACACGCCTGACTTGGCTCTCTTCGACTTTTTCTTATTTCCAAGCATGAAAAGGTGCATGAAAGGACACCAATCTGACAACATTAAAGAAGTCAAAAAAGGAGGTAGGAGCTGTCAGCCATTTCTAAAGATGACTACAAAAAAATTTTCGAACATTGGAAGTGCCAGTGGGAGAAAAGTATTAGTTATAATGGAAAGTATTTTGAAGGGGATCAGGTTATTTTGTACACAATTTGAAAATGTATAGTTTCTAAAAAATAATTCCAGTTTTTCTTTTTGGGTATCCCATAATATTAGACAGAATAAGTATTTACTTGCACTTTGATCATATTTGTTGGATCCTAAGGTTGATGAGGTTGTTTCCTTTGATACATTTAAGTGAGTTAAAAGAGACATTAACATCCATCATTTAGGTGTTTGTGCATTTATCTTCAGCAAAATATAGAGTTTCTGAAATAACACAGTTTTCTGAATCATGAAATTAAACACAAACACAATTCCCAAATATATTTTGTCTCATTCTTCTCTAACATTTTACTTGAGTGTATAAGTTGTCAGAAATACATTATTTTGTCTTCTGGCATTCAAAACCAAAATAAAACCATATGTTATAGCAAACTCCAGGAAGAGAGGCAGATTTGGGTGCTGAAGGCAAAAAAGGAAGGCAGTTCACCCAGGCCCCAACATCAGATTAATTCATCTGTAGGAGATCTTCATCATCAGGTCATACTGACCTGCGTTTACTTTCTAACCTTCTACATCTACTTTTATTTCACAATCCACTATGGTGGAAGGTACCTTGTACCACAACTAATAATTCCCTTTCCTATCCCACTCACGAATCGAACAAGGGAGAAATGACTGTCTGTTTGCTTAAATATGAGCACTAATTTCTTTTTTCTTCTCTTCATGATCTTTACTGTGGCAGTAAAGTTGTTCTGTGGTCTGTCACAGGGGCGTAGTCTCTAATTTTTTTTTCAGTAGGTGTTTCATGACAAGAACATAATCTTCCCTCCAGAAAATTGCCAGCACTGACGATAGGTATTCAACAAGTCATTGGAAGTCGCATGCAGAAATACTGAGCCATCCTGCCTCTATACCCATTCTTAATTGTGAAAGAGTTGCTGATGCAGGATTTTTGTACATCAACTGACCTCTCAATTACGTCCCATAAATGTTTGACAGGATTCATGTCAGGCAGTCTGGGTGGATAAATCATTTGGTCAAATATCCAGAATGTTCTTCAAATGAATCACAAACAACTGGGGCACAGTGACATGGTGCATTTTCATCCATAAAAATTTTATCATTGTTTGGGAACATGAAGTCCATAAATGGCTGCAAATGATCTCCAAATAGCCAAACAAAACCATTTACATTCAATAACTGGTTCAGTTGTATCAGAGGACCCAGTCCATTCCATGTAAACCCAGCCCACACCATTATGGGACCGCCAACAGCTTGCACAGTGCCTTGTTGACAACTTTGGTCCATGGCTGTGTGGAGTCTGTGACACACTCAATCCCTACCATCAGCTCTTAAAAAGTGAAATTGGGACTCATCTGACCAAGCCTTGGTTTTCCAGCCATCTAGTGTCCAAACGATATGATTAAGAGCTCAGAAGAGGCACTGCAGGTGATTTAGTGCTCTCAGCAAAGGTATTCGCATTTGTCATCTCTCCCACAGCCCAATAATAGCAAATTTCACCACACTGTCCTAACAGATACATTCGTCATATATTCCACATTGATTTCTGCGTTTTTTTGTTTTTTTTGGCTTTTTTTTTTTTTTTTTAAATGCAGTGTTACTTGTCTGGTTAGCACTGACACTCTACCCAAATGCCACTGCTCTCCGTCATTAAGTGAAGGCCATTGGAAATTGCATTGTCTGTTGTGAAAGGTGATGCCTGATATTTTGATATTGCCAGCAAATGCTTGACACTGTGGATTTTGGAATATTGAAGTCCATAATGATTTGAGAAATGGAATATCCTATGAGTCCAGCTCCAACTACTCTTCTATGTTCAGTCTCTCAAATCCAGTCATTCAGCCATAATCATGTTGGAAACCCGTTCATATGAATTACCTGAGTACATATGACAGCTCCACCAATATACTGCCCTTTTATACCTTGTGTACACGATTCTACTGCCATCTTTACATTTTCATATCACTATCCCATGACTTTAGTCACCTCAATGTACAACACAATATTCACTGATCTAACACATACTCTTATCTACTACCCACGATATGCTCAGATGTTGTGATATGAATGTACAGCTACATCATATTTTTTACATGATGTGCTTACTGCTCATATTTCATTAATTTTATTGTTATTACAGCAATGTTGAAGAGAAACTCCCTGTCAGTTAATAAGATGAAATAAGTATGATTCTGTGAATTTGCAGCTGCAGAATTTTTCAGCGTGAGTAGTAGAAACATTTCCACCCTGCAGCATTAATTAAAAGTTAGTCTCACTTTTTCTTTGTGTTAAATTCTAGCAGCAGAAAGTAATATCTCTTACAAATATCCGTTCAATTTTCTTGCTCATGAATATACTACTTCCCTTTCCAGTTTTGAATTCGATTTACAGTGTTCATACAACATGAAAATTTCACATAAAAGCTTTTGTACATTAATGGAATTCCTAAATTATTCTCTCAGTTCTTGATCTACTTGCTTGAGGGGAATCCAAGGTTCATCCCAGAACAACAACAGAGCTCCAGGTGTGCCATCATGAGAAATATTGCAGTGTCCAGAGTAGCCTGATAGGCATTGGAAATCACAGGTTTTGTGTGTAGGTCTATGCCATAATGTACGGTGGGTATGTTTTGGAAATTTGGCCTGACAACATTTATAATCTAACGGAACATAGAGTTCTCAGATGTTGTTAAATTAAGTGTTACTCAAGAATGTAATACAATGCTGTAGGAAAAGAAAATGTTTACATCTTTTTATATATATATATATATATATATATATATATATATATATATATGTAGTGGAGAAAAGGGAGTGGTGCATAAGCTACTATCATTACCATCAAATAATTTGATTTCTAATTCCATGAAAATAAGGGTAAATTTGAAGAATTCCATATGAGCTAGGAGATAGGTGATCCTTCTGCTGTGGTTCTCCCTCATGCTTGCTCCTTATGTAACACCTTCGACTATTCTTGTCAGCTCACTCAAGAGACTGATAATGCTACAGATCTGGTCCAACCAGACCAGAAGATGAATAACAGCGATTCTCCAGGAATGTTTTTCAGTCTAATCTACTATTTTTTAGACTGTGCCTTACAGGCTACCCTGCAAGACATGCATGTTGTGTAGGGGTAATTTTGGCCTGTGTTATCAACATAATTTTCATGATAGCCTATAAGTCAGAGGCAAGAAAAAGTTTCCCAAGCCCCAGATATGTAGGCTGTCTCACTCACACGTGAGAGGTGTGTTGTGGGAGTAGTATCGACCTGCTTTTTTGACCTGTTGTACAGGAGCCATAAATGAGGATGGGCACACATGGGGGAATGTTGAAATGAACAGAGCAGGAGATGGACAGAGAGAGATAGCAGGAGAGAACAGGTAAGAACAGAGTGAGCAGGAAGCCGGCCGCGGTGGTCTAGCGGTTCTAGGCGCGCAGTCCGGAACCGCGCGACTGTTACAGTCGCAGGTTCGAATCCTGCCTCGGGCATGGATGTGTGTGATGTCCTTAGGTTAGTTAGGTTTAAGTAGTTCTAAGTTCTAGGGGACTGATGACCACAGATGTTAAGTCCCAAAGTGCTCAGAGCCATTTGAACCATTTTTTAGTGAGCAGGAAGGGAGAATGAGGTGGACACAAGGACAGGAGGAGGAAGAGTTAGGTATGGGAAGAGAGGTGGAAGAAATGTATGCAATATATGTGTAAAATGCGTATATGGTCAAGGCCACAGGGGAAACGCTAGTCATAAAATACTTTCATTATACTGCTGCAGTTAAAAACCTATTTTTTTAAAATCAAGTATTGAGTGCAAATGGTGCACTAGAGTAACGTTTACGTAATTCCTTAACACTAATTAGCCAGAACATTATGACCAATAACCCACTATCTATATAAACCCTTCCAGGTGACAGCAGAGTGATGTGCAAGGAAAGACTACTAGTCAGACATACACACAGTGCATGTAGTATCAGTGAGTGTGCTGACCATGTTCAGAATGAGTAAGGCACACCACCTGTCTGAGTTTGACTAAGGGCAGATTGTGATAGCCTGGAAGCTCAGCATGACTTGCCAGGTGTTTGAGGAGTGCTGTGGTATGTGTCTTCAACATGTGGCAAAACTAAGGTAAAACCACGTCCAGACACTGTGTGGTTGGGCGACCACCCCTCATTACAGGTGTCAGATGTCATAGGCTGGGCATACTGGTAAAATAGGACACATGGTGGACTGTGGAGGAACTAACATCAGACTTTAATACTGGGCAGAATACAAGTGTGTCTGAACACACAGTGGACTGGACACTCCTAATGATGGGAGTTTGCAGCCAACAACACATACATGTGCCAATGTTAACATCATGATGACGACAACTGAAACTGAAATAGATAAGGGATCATTGGTACTGGATGGTGGGGTAGTGGCAGGGTGCCACAAGTTCTGATGCTGATGAATCCTGATACCTTCTTCATCATGCCAAAGGGAGGGTGCAAATCAGTCATCTTCCAGGGGAACAGCTTCTTGACAGCTGTATTTCAGGATCAAGACAGGGTGGTGACAGCTCCATTATGCTCCAGGGAACATTCACGTGGGCATCCATGGGTCCATGATGGCCAAGGATTAACGTACACTGGTTGCGGACCATGCACACTGCTTGATGAGGATCATCTTTCCTGACAGCAGTGGCATCTTCCAGCAAGACAATGTGTCATGTCACAATGCTAGGAGTGTGACAGAGTTGTCTGAGGAACACATAGCGATTTCCAGTTAGCATGCTGGCCCCCCAACTTGCCAGATCTGATCCCGAACAAACACATCCAGGATATGATTGAACGTGGCATCGGAGGACATCGCCCCACCCCCTCCCAGTAATTTATGGGAATTAGGTGAGTTGCATGTGCAGACATGGTGTCAGCTCCCTCCAACGATCTAGCAAGGCCTCGTTGATTCTGTACCACAATGCATCATTGTTGTTCTCAGTGCCAAAGGTGGACATACCAGCTTTTAGGTAGGTGGTCATAATGTTCTGACTGATCAGTATATGTCAGTAATGTCAATTTACTTACAAAATGGGTGCCTAACAAAATCCACTACTGTAAAAGTAACTTCCATCATAGGACGCACTTCAACTGAACACTTCATAAAAATGACTCTCAATTTGGAGTACTAATAAAAACAAAATAACTTACTTTAAGTTGACACATAAAGTTGGATTTCTTAGGTCCATCACAGTTAAAAGAAATGATGAAAACCTATGTACTTGTGAAAGTTTTGAAGAATCTACAGCAATTTCTACACTCTCAAATTAGTCATGTTCATATTAAAAGATGTAAAGCAGTTTTTATTTGCTTTAACATCCTTCATTAGAAAAGTTGCTAAGAAAATTATAATGAAGCTTCTACCAGGTTAATGGAGAGTGTACAATGTATCCAGATGAGGCTGATAATGGATGGATGAAATGGGAAAAAATGTTGTTTTAGTGGTGATACTTTTGTTTCCCTGCAGAAAAAAATCATCTCCAGTACTAGATGCATGAAAATGTGACCAATTATCAATCTATAAAAAAATCAGTTTCAGTAAATTCTAAAACTAATTTTCGCTGAATATGCCTATAACATCCTAAAGCTCCTCACATTACACATCAGTGGGGGACGTGAATATAAAATTATTTCAATTAAATTTTGAACTCATGCATATATTCATTCGTTTCTTTCATAATCTGCCCTTGGCTGGATAAAGAGGGACATTTATCGTTAGGAAGATATTCAGACATCATAATTCGTACAGTGAAGTGTTGAATTCTACACCTATTAAAGTACAATGTCATACCCAAACGTAAAAGGCACATAACTGTGTCACAGCAGTAGTTTATTTAGGAAGGACTACTTAAGGAGTGTGTAGCAGCATGAATGTAAACAACTGCAGTGAAAACTCCATTCACAGGGTTTAATTAATCTGTCTCCTCAAAAATAAATAAGTTAAAACTGTTGATCAGTAAATAAACTGACAGAGATTCTGAACATTTCTTTGGGCAGTGTCATCAACACATTGCATTACTTGCTTGAGCAGCACCTACACCAGGTCAGAAGTGCACTTGTTCAATAGTAGATAAGAATGGGGTTTTATTACAGGCTACTTATAGCTAAAATTGGTTAGAATTCTCTCATTCCCACTACCATTATTGTTGAAAGTAGCCTTTATCATTACCATTATGCCTATAAAATCAATTATGAAGACACAAATTAGACAGAATCTGGTTTTCTATCAGCTTTGAGTGGCATAAGATCGCATTTCTAGCATTCATTTCCCCACTACCAGTGGTTAAAACATGACAGAACACGTAACTGTTGCTAAACTTAGGGGGGAAACATCTATGTCAGTATCTCACACTGAGAAATCATTCATCTAAGCTCTAGTTGTTCCCTTTCTCCACGCTTCTACAACTAAGCTATGACTCCTTTTCTAATGAACTCAATGACAGTGGGATGCTAAATTAGCTTCTCAGTGTTATCTGAAACGTTGTTGAAGATGATTTTAGCAGTGTTTTGAAGTAAATGACACATATCATATTCCTAAAATGGTGTGTTACAATTCCGCATGGTATGGTGCTGAATATTAGAGATGGTGTCTGCCAGGAAGTTATCACGTAAAAGCGTATTTCTTAAACAGAAATGAATATGTGTGTTTGTTTGTAAGTGTTTGGGACTGGATGGTTCAAAAATAGTTCAAATGGTTCTGAGCACTATAGGACTTAACAAATGGCTCTGAGCACTATGCGACTCAACTGCTGAGGTCATTAGTCCCCTAGAACTTAGAACTAGTTAAACCTAACTAACCTAAGGACATCACAAACATCCATGCCCGAGGCAGGATTCGAACCTGCGACTGTAGCGGTCTTGCGGTTCCAGATTGCAGCGCCTTTAACCGCACGGCCACTTCGGCCGGCCAGGACTTAACATATGAGGCCATCAGTTCCCAAAACGTAGAACTACTTAAACCTAACTAACCTAAGGACATCACACATATCCATGCCCGAGGCAGGATTCGGACCTGTGACCTTAGCAGCAGCGCGGTTCCGGACTGAAGTGCTTGGAACTGCTCGGCCGCAGTGGCCAGTTGGGACAGGATGAGTGGTGGTAGTATGTGGTGAGAGAAAACTTTATATGCCATTTATCCCCTCACTGAAGGTAGAGTCTCATGATCTAAAAATACCTCATATATTGATCTGGATGATCCATATTTGCTCTAACTCCATTGGCTACCTCTGTAAAGCTCACACACTGCTTGGAGAGTAAATAAGGGACGAAATATCATAAAAGATATTGGGTGCCAATAATAAATTAAAACTTTTCAAGGCAGTTAAAGTAAATCATAACTTTAAATAATAATGGCAGCAGGATCCTGGTGTGTTGGAATCAGTACTGTTATGACAAGAAGTGGCCATTGGCACGGTCAAATAGTATTAAGTTCCATGTCAGAGACAGTAATGAAAATAAATTTTTTTATATTACTGAACAATTAAACAAATAAGTGTAAAAACATCTGCATGATGTTCTCTTCTGCTTTTTATGCACTGCATCTAACTGGCTGTGAGCCTGGTGTGGTACAGTATTAAATATCTGTAATTAGATTAAAATTTGTGCCTATGTATGGGCAGCGGAATTGTATGGTACTAAAATCTAAATTCATACTCTGTAAGCCACTGCTAACTGCATGGCAGAGGGTATGTCCCATCATACCAACACCAGTTACTAGGACTTTTGACTGTTCCACTCACACATGTAGTGTGGGAAGAATGACTCTTGAAATGCAACTGTCTCTGCCGTACTTAATCGATAAGTTTGTCCTCACGATCACTACAGAAGTGATAAGCAAGAGATTGTAGTATTATCTTCAGGCCATCATTTAAAGCCTCTTCTCAAAACTTTGTAAGCAGACTTCTGTGGGCTACTTGATGTCTATCCTCATGGATCTGCCAGTTCAGTTCTTTCAACATCTCTGTGTCATTCGTCCAGAGATAAAGCAAATCTGTGACCATTCCTGCTGCCACCATCTGTATACGTTCTTACTGCCTGTTAGTCCTGTTTGGTATACAGGTTCCATACACATGTGTAATATTCTATGATGGGTTGCACGAGTACTTTATAAGCTATTAGTGTTTCCTTTGTAGACTTACTGCATTTCCCTAATATTCTACCAATAACCAAAAGTCTGCCACCTGCTTTACCCATGACTGAGCTTATGTGATCGTTTAATTTCATGTACCTACAAAGAGTTACACCCAAGTGTTTGTATGAATTCACGGATTCCAACTTTGACTCATGAATGTTAGAGTCATAAACTGCTTCCAAGATCATGATGAATACATGATGAGACTACACATAAACATATGCAGTAAACAGAAATCCCATAAATACATATCCTTGATGCTTCTGCAACTAGGTGAACTTACCTGGCCCTATTTCAAACAGGAAGAGTACTTGAATGTGGGTGAGAAGTAAAGCAGAGAATGCTTTACTGACAGGACTGTGTCAATTGTGCGGGTTTTTATAGACCTACGTACTTTGCATAGCATAGTAGTAAAAGAAAAACTCATTCCCTATTTTCTTCTTCATTTGGATGTGTGTCTTCTTGAGGCTTTTCGTCCCTTGGCTGACCCAAGAAATATTGGAGAACGATTTTAAATCTTCTGCACGAAAAGGAAACTCCCCAAACAGTGACAAACAAAGCCATTGCGTACATAGTTATTTCCATAAACATCATTCTACGTTACGTAAGCAGCACCTGTCCCAGTACGAGTACCTAAGGCCTACCACTGGAGTGGCGAATGTCGGTTGCAATTTTGAAACAGTTGACAGCAGTCTGCGATAGTAAAGGGTCAGAAAAGTAAAAACATTTTGCGCGATCGTTGGACTCGAAAGAAAATATAGTTTTCTTATTCACTTAATGAAAACCACTCCAGTTGCTGTTGGAAGCTATTGCGTCCACGTTGCCGTACTGCACAAAATTTTTCCGAAGAACGTAAAAACGGCCCGATGAAAATACGAAACCGGTAGTGGATGTAATAAAGTTCTCAATGCCAACCTGAGCGATTTCATTAAAAAAGGAAGAGGGTTGCGGATTCAGCACATCTTCCGAACATGGAGCAATTAATTGTTTTATTAGTGCAGAACCATCTCTCTTTTGATGTACCGGTAACATAGTAATTGTAGCCATCTTCCTGAAGCAGCTGTTTTGTCTATACAGCTTGCTTCCATGGCCATTCAGCCTGAGTTCATGCACAATTGTCCCACAAGAATATGAATCAAATGTCTCATATAGCACTGTAGCCGTAATTCACGAAACAAGACACAATTCACCATCCAGTAATGATACGGCGCAAATTTTATCCCGCAACCGAAAATTAGAATTATCGGTACGTAATCTGTCATTTAGTGTCACGTTTTTCGTTACGGATATGTACGACGTTAATATGAATGAGTGGTGTCTGTTCCTTTGGACATGTCTGAAAGAAGTGACACCACATAGCTGTGATACAAATTATGTAGAAGAGAAAGGAAAGGAACTATTGGTGTCAGCTGCATTAGGGCTTTATGCGGAATCAGCGGTGATGAAAGAAAATGTGTGCCAATCCGAGACTCAAACGCAGGATCTATTGCTTACTAGGCTCTTGCTTTAGAAATTGCGCCACCCAGACACATTGTTCAGCGCGATTGCGTGGCTGTCTCAGCACACATACCGGCTGACCCACACTGCCATGGAGTGCCACCTAACTGCAGTCCCCCTCCATGTCATCCATGCTCGCTACTCTTAGATTTCCGCAGAAGGCTGAACGTAATTGTGCATCCACACTGAAGGTAGAACATTCATTACGCATCAAGTGAGTCAGTTATATGAATGATGAATGCATAGTGTCCATTCTTTCGGTCACATTGAAAAGGACAGACAGCAAGTGGGATCTGCAGTTGTAAAACACATTATGTAAATTGAAGGTAAAGGGAGGAGAACCAAAACGAAAATGAGGAACTATTGATGTCAGCTGCATTGGGAATTTATGTGGAATCAGAGGCGATGAGCGAAAATGTGTGCTGAAAAATTCAACATGGAATGTCCTGCTTATTAGGCAGGTGCACTGCACCACACACACACACACAGTGTTTATCACAGCTGCACAGACTATCTCGGCCCACCTTCTGGCCAAACCATCCTCCCACCCAGTGCCACCTGTATGCAGTCCCCGTCCATGTCCTCCATGCTCGCTATTTTGAGATTCCTGCAGAAGGTTGAGCATAACTGTGCATCTGCACTGAAGGTGATGGATACGAATCAGTTATATGAACGCATGGTAACTGTTCATTCAGAAATGACAAAGATGACAGGCACGAAGTGGAATCCGCAGCTGTGACAAATATTATGTAAACTGAAGGTGGAGGGGGTAGAAAGAAAGAAAAGGAAAGGCACTATTGATGTCAGCTGAATTGGGACTTTATGTGGAATCAGCGGCAATGAGCGAAAATGTGTGCCAGACTGGGATTCGACAAGGGTTCTCCTGCATACTAGGTGGTAACAACTGGGACACCTTCTTTTTTGCTTTCTTTTTCGCCCCTAGACAAGAAAGGGAAAACTACAAAAAAAATCTACTTGCCATCGCCACTTGTGTCCGAACAAAAAAAAAAAATGCACCTCTTCAGGCGTTGGCGCCTATCTAGGCCTATCCCAAAACAACTAACCTATTACTAGAAGGGTGTAGGAAAATAAGAAAGTAAGGGGAAGAACATAGAGAGTAGTGATGAAAATGAAAGTAGTTGTGTATGGGCTTGTTTTTGTTTAGTTTATTTTATTGCTTTTTATGTTATTTTTTTGTTTTCTTTGCGTTTATATACAAGGTGGTCCATTGATAGTGACTGGGCCAAATATCTCACGAAATAAGCGTTAAACGAAAAAACTACAAAGAACGAGACTCGTCTAGCTTGAAGGGGGAAGCCAGATGGCGCTATGGTTGGCCCGCTAGATGGCGCTGCCCTAGGTCAAACGGATATGAACTGCGTTTTTTAAAAATAGGAACCCCCATTTTTTTTTACATATTCGTGTAGTACATAAAGAATTATGAATGTTTTAGTTGGACCACTTTTTTCGCTTTGTGATAGATGGCATTGTAATAGTCACAAACGTATAAGTACATGGTATCACATGACATTCTGCCAGTGTGGACGGTATTTGCTTCGTGATACATTACCTGCGTTGAAATGGACCGTTTACCAGTTGCAGAAAAGGTCGATATCGTGTTGATGTATGGCTATTGTAAACAAAATGCCCAACGGGCGTGTGCTACGTATACTGCTCAGTATCCTGGACGACTTCATCCAAGGACCGTTCGCCGGATAGTTACGTTATTTAAGGAAACAGGAAGTGCCGAGCGGTTCTAGGCGCTTCAGTCTGGAACCGCGCGACCGCTACGGTCGCGGGTTCGAATCCTGCCCCGGGCATGGATGTGTGTGATGTCCTTAGGTTAGTTAGGTTTAAGTAGTTCTAAGTTCTAGGGGACTGATGACCTCAGAAATTAAGTCCCATAGTGCTCAGAGCCATTCGAACCATTTTTTGAAACAGGAAGTGTTCAGCCACATGTGAAACACCAATCACGACCTGCAATAAATTATGATGCCCAAATTAGGTGTTTTAGCTGCTGTTGTGGCTAATCCGCGCCGGCCGCGGTGGCCGAGCGGTTCTAGGCGCTACAGTCTGGAGCCGCGCAACCGCTACGGCGCAGGTTCGAATCCTGCTTCAGGCATGGATGTGTGTGGTGTCCTTAGGTTAGTTAGGTTTAAGTAGTTCTACGTTCTAGGGGACTGATGACCTCAGAAGTTAAGTCCCATAGTGCTCAGAGCCATTTTGCTAATCCGCACATGAGTAGCAGACAAACTGCGCGAGAATCGGGACTCTCAAAAACGTCGGTGTTGAGAATGCTACATCAACATCGATTGCACCCGTACCATATTTCTATGCACCAGGAATTGCATGGTGACGACTTTGAACGTCGTGTACAGTTCTGCAACTGGGCACAAGAGAAATTAGGGGACGATGACAGTTTTTTTGAACGCGTTCTATTTAGCGACGAAGCGTCATTCACCAACAGAGGTAAGGTAAATCGGCATAATACACACTACTGGGCAACGGAAAATCCACGATGGCTGTGACAAGTGGAACATTAGTGACCTTGGCGGGTTAATGTATGGTGTGGCATTATAGGAGGAAGGATAATTGGCCCCTATTTTATCGATGGCAATCTAAATGGTGCAATGTATGCTGATTTCCTATATAATGTTCTACCGATGTTACTACAAGATGTTTCACTGCATGACAGAATGACGATGTACTTCCAACATGATGGATGTCCGGCACATAGCTCGCGTGCGGTTGAAGTGGTATTGAATAACATATTTCATGACAGGTCAATTGGTCGTCGAAGCATCATACCATGGCCCGCACGTTCACCAGATCTGACGTCCCCGGATTTCTTTCTGTGGGGAAAGTTGAAGGGTATTTGCTATCGTGATCCACCGTTAACGCCTGACAACATGCGTCAGCGCATTGTCAATGCATGTGCGAAAATTACGGAAGGCGAACTACTCGCTGTTGAGATGAATGTCGTTACACGTATTTCCAAATGCATGGAGGTTGATGGACATCATTTTGAAGACTTATTGCATTAATGTGATATTTATATGTAATTACGCTGTAACAGCATGCATTCTCAGAAATGATAAGTTCACAAGGGTACATGTATCACATTGGAACAACCGAAATAAAATGTTCTAACGTACCTACGTTATGTATTTTAATTTAAAAAACCTGCCTGTTATCAACTGTTCGTCTAAAATTGTGAGCCATATGTTTGTGACTATTACAGCACCATCTATCACAAAGCGAAAAAAGTCGTCCAACTAAAACATTCATATTTCTTTACATACTACACGATTATGTAATAAAACAAAGGGGGTTCCTATTTAAACAAACGCAGTTGATATCCGTTTGACCTATGGCAGCGCCATCCAGTATGCCAACGAAAGTGCATCTGGTTTCCCCCTTCAAGTTAGACAAGTTTCGTTCTGTGTAGTTGTTTCGTTTGACACTTATTTCAAGAGATATTTGAACCGATCGCGATTAATGGAAAACCCTGTATATATATTTTTGTTTTCTTTTACTCATTTACTATTTTTTGTAATTTTTAAATTTTTTATCTTACATTAGTCTATGTAGCAGCATTCCAGGTGTCACTAACGCCTTCTGATTGGCGGAACGTCCACGTGTGTCTTCTCGAAAATTTAATGGAGATTCTGTTTGTAGTGGCTTCAGAACATCGTGTCGGGAAAAAGGTATCAACATCTCATGGTTTGGACGTTTCAGCTGGAAGGCGGGTCATGAAAAGCGCTCTCTAGAAAACTGGAAAAGAACTGCTTGTATCTGGTGTTGTAAACAAGTGTACAGAGTCGATTGTTAAGGTACATCCAGTAACCTAGTTCTGATTCCTCGTCGGGGCCAAAAAGGTAGCGGACCGAATGGCTGTGTATCCAATTCACAGCAATAGTTTTTGGAGATGGTGCAGAGTAGTGAATCACATCCAGGAATAAAAGCATCAGGAAAATGATCTGAGCAGGTGTCTGTTGGGTAAGGAAAGCTAAGATATGGTGCACGAGCCTCCAGACGTCAGACAATGGACCACTTGAGAACTGAGGAGCGTCTGTGTCCTCCACACCACAGTAAACGAAGGTGGGTGTGCAGTGAGGCGGATGTGGTGCAAATGAAACTGGTTGACCTGTTTGCCATTGACGGTGATATACCAGGTGGACTGGACGCTGGTATCAAGATAACCAGCATGTTGCGCTTACCACACACGACGCCATGTGATCTGGGGAAACGTGTTCAATGAAGTTTGGGGATCGACAAATTTGTAAAGTGTCGTCTACAGTCTTTTTCCGGAGTATATGTAAAAGGGGTAAGGAGTGTAGGGTGTAACTTAATTCAAGAATGAATTGCCGAAAGTGAGAAAAGGGGGTGGAATGTTTGATAATATGACTGGGGCTGACATGGAGACCAGTGTGCATACATGCAAAAGTAGTAAAGTCAGGCTCGTCAGGCAGCGATGCCAGACTTTCAGTCGGGAGTTAACAACAAGTGCCATAACTCTGTCTGGCACATGGAATAAGCCCACTCCACCATGCCCCTGTGGGAGGGCAAGGAGGAATACTGAACGTTAAATAACATCCTGATACAGACAAAGGATCCCATCGCCATCACTTATGACATGTGAGGGTAATTGGGATCAGGAACACTTGTGCCACATGGGGGATGCGTGAGGCGTGGTAAACATTTACATACTGCCCATGCTGTACAATGTCGAGGGATCTAAGCCAGTGGTCCACGAGGGTAGCCCTGATCATTTGGAGGAGACGTCTACTGTTGGTTGCCGCTGAACACCTGGACAAAGTGTTTATCACAGTGTTTATTGCAGCTGCATGATTATCTCACAATATCTCATAGCTAACCCACACACACATCTAGTTCCACCTATCCACAGTCCCCATCATATCCTCCATGCTCATTACTTTGAGATTCCTGCAGAAGCTTGAACATAATTGTGCATCTGCTCTGAATGTGGTGAATTGGTTGCCCATCAAGGTGAATCAATTATACAGATGCCAAAAGAATAGACACCATACATTCGTTTAACTTATTTATCACAATGGAGAATGAATCCACATCTTCAGTGTGGATGCACAATTACATTTGTCATGAAGAAATCTCAAAGTAGAGATAGAGAGTGTGGAGGACACGAACAGTGACACCTGACAGGCTTGTTCTGGTGGGAGTGTGGTTCAGCCGCGGCGGAGGGGGAGGGGGGCAAGATAGTTCGCCCAGTTGCCAGAAACACTGTGTACAGGTGGTGCAGTGGTTAATGCAACTTCCTAGTAAACAGTAGATCCCCGATCGAATCTCGGTGTGACACACATTTTCACTTGTCGCTGCTGATTCTGCATGAACTCCCGATGCACCTGACATCAATAGTTCCTTCCCTTTCCTTTCCTTTCCTCTCCCTCTACCTTCAGTTTACATAGTATGTATCATAGCGGCATATTCCGCATGGTGTCTGTTCTTTCAGACATGGGCGGGCGTTTTAGTCAGATGGGAGACATGGCAAGACATTCCATGCAATTGTGGTAAACAGTGTGTCCGGTTGGTGCAGTGGTTAATGCAACTACCTCATAACCAAGAGAGCACAGGTTCAAATCCTGATCTGGCACACGTCTTCATTCGTTGCTACTGATTCCGCATGAAGTCCTGATACAGGTGACATCAGTGGCTCCTCACCCTTTCTTTCCGTTCTTCCCCATCCACCATCAATTTACATGATATCTATGACATATCAATGAAATTGTGAAGTTTTTGGGTACCTCAATATTTGCTGAAGAAGCTAATTACATAGTAAGGATTAGGTCGTATTTAGAGTAGGGCAATTTATGTGAAAGTGTTGATGTTGTCAAGTTACATTTCTCTGTGGTGCTATGTTTCCCTGTTTTGGGAAATAGTTGAGTTCGTTAATACGACATAATAATGTCTATAGCGGACACCTGCCTAAACGTCTTTATTAGCACTAATGGGCACTATGTGTCCCTCCTAATAGTTGTCAGACAAATTTTCTACGATGCTTTGGGTGATATCTGCTATTTCTTTTCGGCAATGTGTAGCTGGAATCAGCACAAAAAAATTCAGCTCATCACATCTTCCATGTGATGCCAAGCGACGACGGATAGCGTCGGTTTATTTCCCATTGCAGATAAAATGATTTTTAAAGCGAGATTTTTCTTGCTCATTGATAGAAAGGTTCCAAATTACTCTAATGCGATATTGATACTATCATTATTTAATATTAGCAACATTATAAGACGACGAATAATGATCCATGCGAGTGTGCATATCAATAATTATGACGCTCACCTATCTTTGCTCAGAGATTTCTTCGACTAGCCTGGCCAGCCCTCGGAGAGCCATAATCAGGTAACGCACTTTAAGGGGCTCCGCTGGCGATGAGAAAGAAGTTCCCGACTATGGACAGTTTTCCTCGTAGCTGCTAGCTAATCACAATACTGGTAGTCGTCTTTGCCGGTGAAAGTGTGCGAGGGGGCACAGTAGACTTGGGTCTACAGGGTATGGGCAAAATATTGTCAACAGTGGTAGTAATTAGATGGTTTTGTTTGACTGTCAACAACACAGGTAAGGCACGTGTCACACTGGACTGTGCGCGTTCAGTACGGCCTAGGCATCAGTGCAGGTTGTTTACGAATAGTGCATACCTCGTATTTGCATTCAGAGGTCGAGGTCGACGTGCAATGAAAGACCTATCAGAGTTCCAAAGAGGGTAGATTGTGAGGGTCTGAGTAGCTGGGGCAGCAGCACCCAAGACAACGAAATTATTGAATGTTTCAAGGGCATCTGTGTCAAACGGCATGACAGCCTACACAAAACATGGAAAGACATAATCGTGTAAACGTAATAGTGGGCGCAAATCAAACTAAACGACAGAGGTCATTGTTCTCTAACAAGAATTGTGTCACAACACAAAACTATGGCGACTAAAGTGACTGCAGAGCTCAATAGCCTTCCTCGAGACCCCATACTATGGACACTTTCTGCCAAGAACTTCATAAAGTGAATATTCATTGATGAGCTGCTATACCGAAACCATTAGTGACGACAACCAACGCAAAGAAGCGTAAAGTAGGGCGTCAGGAGCACTAATACTGAATGGCTGATCAGTAGAAACACATCGTATGGTCTGACGAGTCAGCATTTTCGTTGTTTCCAACATCGGAATGGGTTTATGTCTACAGAACGCCTAAAGAAGCCTACAATCCTGATTGCTCGATTCCAACGTTTAAGCATGGTGGTGGAAGTGTGATGGTGTGAGCAGCCATATCATGGTGTTCTACTGGTCCTATCATTATTCTGAAAGGCCCTGTTACAGCCAACGATTATATGAACATTTTAGGTGATTAGGTGCATCCCATGATTCAGATGTTGTTCCCCAACAATGATGCTATTTTTCAGGACTATAATGCACCCATTCACACAGCCAGGGCAGTACAATCGTGGTGTGAGGAGCACGCAACTGAACTGCAGAGTCTTCCCAAGCCAGCACAGTTCCCGAACTTGAACATTATCGAACCCTTGTGGGCGGCATTTGAGCGCAGAGAGTTAGAAGAGGTTCTGATCAAAGAGTGGCATAACATTCCACTGGAGATTAATCATTATATCCCAGTATTACAAGAAGCATCACAGCTGTACTACGGGCAAATGTGGTCCAATCCCTTGTTAATAAACCATTCCCAAGTAAGTACAGGTGTTCACATTATTTTGCCTATCCCCTGCAGATTGGTGTTTATTTTCTAGCCTCACTGGCTACACTGAGTGACGAAGGTCGTGGGATATTTCCGAATATTGTGTGAGACCTCCTTTCGAAAAGCGTAGTGGAGCCACTCATCATGGCGTAGACTCAGCAAGTCGTTGGAAGCCCCCTGCAGAAATATTGATCCACATTGCCTTTTTAGCCGCACATAAACACGGAAGTGATACCTGTGCAGGATCTTGTGCACGAACCGACCTCTCGATTATTACAATACAGTGCAGTACAGTAGAGCGTGAGTTTCTGACAGTAGTATGGGCTGTCAAATATTTTCGGGCATACTTATTCGGACGTTGATTTAAGATAATCATGGAGCATAAACCACTGGGGTGGTTGGGTAGTATATCTGATCCGTCATCTAGATTGTTAAAACTCCGACTAACGCTAGAGTAGTATGACTACCAAGTACTGTACAAAGAAGGTAAACAGAATCGAGTAGTCAATGCGCTTTCCTGTATCCGTAGCGTGTTAGGTTTGGACGCACAACAGAAACAGAGTACTGTGGAGCCAGCCAGGAACAATGACAAATGTAAAGATAAGCCGGCCGAGGCCACGTCCGTGGAGACGCAAGCCGAGTCAGCTGGAGCAGAGATAACGGCTCCGACACAGAGCAATGAAGAACAAGCCAGTGACGTAGGAGAAGAAACACTGGAAACAAGCGAGTACCGAAGAAAAGCTGGCAGTGCTAAGGCAAATGCACATATTCACTATCGGCGGAAAAGAGGGGATGGGGAGGACATATGAGCAGTAAAACAATACTGTGCTTGGCCTGAGATGAAGGCAGACATAGAGAATTTCATAAAGAAGTGCAAGAGTAGCCAGAAAAACAAAATAACGCAGATAAAGACGAAGTAGCCAATGGAATTATCACCAACCCAAGAGTTTATTTTTGAAAGATGCGATATTAACATCGTAGTTCCTTCACGACTAACCCAGACCGGTAATCACAAAATTTGTTATAGCCTGGCCAATTGACCGCCAAGCCGCTGGCACGATCGCGCGATCGCGCATAAGTTGGCTGATAACATAATTCTGAGGTTTGCAGCTTTACTTAGTGACTTGGGGAGTGATTTTATAAGCTATACTATGAAGCGTTTATGTAAACTATTGAGAATAGATAAAATACAGACGACAGCTTACCATCTACAGACAAATGGTTCACTGGAGCGTTCGCATCGTACGCTCACTGAAATGTTACGGCACTGCACTAGCCGAGATCAGGACGATTGGGACCACTGAATTTCTTTTGTGACATTTGTGTACCACACAACTCCGCTCCGTACAACTGGGTACACACTTTTCGAATTTTTTTGTGTTGGTTACTGAGAAAATCAGCAAACATAGTTCATACCTACGAGGATTACGTCACTGAGGTGCGACAACGGATGCACCTGCTGCATCAAACTGCCCACGAGGTGACCCAGGAAAGCAAGGAGAAGAATAAGGTTAATTATGACCGGACGCAGAACCCAAAAGAATTTAGAAGACATGACTGGATGTTGTTGTATGATGAAAGCGTGCAAAGAGGACGCAATAAGAAGCTGGACAGTCAGTGGCAAGAATTGTAATTTATTTTCGATTGAAGGAACTACACGAAAAGTTCGGGCAGACGCAAGCATTGGCTGATAGAGAAGTAGCGCATTGCCTCCATAGGTTGCACCAGGCAAAGGTGAACGTTGAGGAGTGTGAGAACGTTCAATAGACAACACCATGGCATGTTGGAAAAATTACAGAGACAGGGGGTTTATTTGAGCAGTTAGCCCGGCATGAGACACCCAGAACTAAATGGGTTATATTATACTTTATTGGGGAGACCAGAAAGATACTATTTGGCACATAGACGAAGATGATGCGGCATTTTCAAGGCAAAAATAACTGTATTAGAGTAGCAACAGAGTCCTAAGAATAGTAAAATAACTAAGAGGGATGTATATAGATTTAGCCAGAATGAAAGTTTAGAAACCGTTGCTGAGCGAGAGGCCAGTGAAATATTTGTCTGACACGCAGGGAGCCGCTATGCAAAGCTTGTTCTCTGGCAAGGACCGGACGCTGGAGCATCACGAGGTTTGTAGCAAAAACAGCCGCCTGACACTTGGACGGCACAGGCACCAGCACAAGGGGAACACTTACAGGAGACATTGAGCAATATTACGTGCTAGCAGCAAGAAGTGATGCGTTAGCCTAATGATGGTCAGCCTTCATGGAACGTTCCAGAAGGGTGGTATCGATTGCAAGGCGACCCGTCGACTGGATGGGGAGCACAGATGGGTAGACGTCAAGGACGCTATCTCTGTGTCAGTCGGGATCAGGAGCAGGACTTGTCAATCCATAGCAGAAGAAGAGAGTTGACTGAAAAGTAATGCCTCCACCTTCTTAACTGTTCAGCAGTTGGCAGCATTGGTATGCGGCAGGTACCGGCTTGTTCCGTAGCCTCTTCTCTACCGCTCCAGATGGCTAGAAGCCTTAGCATTGAACGGTAGTACTGTTACAGTGTAAGGTACGGAACCCTGCGCAGACGGTCGGTCAATGCTATTTAAGCAACGTGCAATCACCCCAAAGGAGATTCATCAGAATGAAAGTAGTTGGGTTCAAGAATCATAAAAGAAGGTTGTACACATTGAAGAATCCTGGAGATACTAGAAGGTATCAGATAGATTATATAATGGTAAGACAGAGATTTAGGAACCAGGTTTTAAATTGTAAGACATTTCCAGGGGCAGATGTGGATTCTGACCACAATCTATTGGTTATGAACTGTAAAATAAAACTGAAGAAACTGCAAAAAGGTGGGAATTTAAGGAGATGAGACCTGGATAAACTGACTAAACCAGAGGTTGTACAGAGTTTCAGGGAGAGCATAAGGGAACAATTGACAGGAATGGGGGAAAGAAATACAATAGAAGAGGAATGGTTAGCTTTGAGGGATGAAGTAGTGAAGGCAGCAGAGCATCACGTAGGTAAAAAGACGAGGCCTAGTAGAAATCCGTGGGTAACAGAAGAAATATTTAATTTCATATATGAAAGGAGAAAATATAAAAATGCAGTAAATGAAGCAAGCAAAACGGAATACAAACGTCTCAAAAATGAGATCGACAGGAAGTGCAAAATGGCTAAGCAGGGATGGCTAGAGGACAAATGTAAGGATGTAGAGGCTTATCTCACTAGGGATAAGATAGATACTGCCTACAGGAAAATTAAAGAGACCTTTGGAATAAAGAGAACCACTTGTATGAATATCAAGATGTATGAGACAGGTGAAATACCCTCAGTCTTCAAGAAGAATATAATAATTCCAATCCCAAAGAACGCAGGTGTTGACAGATGTGAAAATGATCGAGCTATCAGTTTAATAAGTCACAGCTGCAAAGTACTAACACGAATTCTTTACAGACGAATGGAAAAACTGGTAGAAGCCGACCTCGGGGAAGTTCAGTTGGGATTCCGTAGAAATATTGGAACACGTGAGGCAATACTGACCTTACGACTTATCTTAGAAGAAAGACTAAGGAAAGGCAAACCTACGTTTCTAGCATTAGTAGACTTAGAGAAAGCTTTTGACAATGTTGACTGGAATACTCTCCTTCAAATTCTAAGGGTGGCAGGGTTAAAATACAGGGAGCGAAAGGCTATTCACAATTTGTACAGAAACCAGATGGCAGTAATAAGAGTGGAGGGACATGAAAGGGAAGCAGTGGTCGGGAAGAGGGTGAGACAGGGTTGTAGCCTCTCCCCGATGTTCTTCAGTCTGTATATTGAGCAAGCAGTAAAGGAAACAAAAGAAAAATTCGGAGTAGGTATTAAAATCCATGGAGAAGAAATAAAAACATTTGAGGTTCGCCGATGACATTGTAATTCTGTCAGAGACAGCAAAGGACTTGGAAGAGCAGCTGAACGGAATGGACAGTGTCTTGAAAGGAGGATATAAGATGAACATAAAAAAAAGCAAAACGAGGGTAATGGAATGTAGTCGAATTAAATCGGGTGATGGTGAGGGAATTGGATTAGGAATGAGATACTTAAAGTAGTAAAGGAGTTTTGCTATTTGGGGAGCAAAATAACTGATGATGGTCAAAGTATAGAGGATATAAGATGTAGACTGGCAATGGCAAGGAAAGTGTTCCTGAAGAAGTGAAATTTGTTAACATCGAGTATAGATTTAAGTCTCAGGAAGTCGTTTCTGACTGAAAGTATTTGTATAGAGTGTAGCCATGTATGGAAGTGAAACATGGACGATAAATAGTTTGGACAAGAAGAGAATAGAAGCTTTCGAAATGTGGGGCTACAGAAGAATGCTGAAGATTAGATGGGTAGATCAAATAACTAATGAGGAGGTATTGAATAGACTTGGGGAGAAGAGGAGTTTGTGACACAACTTGACAAGAAGAAGGGACCGGTTGGTAGGACATGTTCTGAGGCATCAAGGTATCGCAAATTTAGCATTGGAGGGCAGCGTGGAGGTTAAAAATCGTGCAGGGAGACTAAGAGATGAATATACTAAGCAGATTCAGAAGATTGTAGGTTGCAGTAAGTACTGGGAGACGAAGAAGCTTGAACAGGATAGAGTAGCATGGAAAGCTGCATCAAACCACCTCAAGACTGAAGACCACAACAACAACAACTTACGGTGATTTTGTGATGTGAGTCGTTCGGGGAGTATGTTTAAAGATGTTGAGGTTGGAACATCTGACTTGTATGACAAACAAAGAGTTGGACGTAGTGTCACAGAAACCACCGAATTTCTCAAGCAAAATGTTGACAGATTGATTCAGGATAATCGTCGTATCACTCAGAGTGAAACTGCAAGAACGTGTGGGCCACATTATTGCTTTTCTTGGCTGAAATGAAAGCACACAGACTTGAAATTTGCCAGGAACTCCTTTTGCATTACGAGAATGAAGGTGACTCCTTTCTCCATTCAATTGTGACGGGAGACGCTTCTGATGAAGACACTGAGAGAACTGTTCGACTGTGGTTCCAGAAACAGAGTGTCAACTTCTTCCGTGACGACTTCAGAAATCTTGTTCAGTGTTGGCAGAAATGTATCCTATTGGCTGGTGATTATGTGGAAAAGTGGACCATTGGTAATTAAAGATCACATTCTAAGAATATTTCTGCATTTGAATTACCAAACTATTCGCATCCAAACCCTATTAATGAAGGTGGAGGCATTACTTTTCATTCAACCCTCGTACTTAGTAAAACTCCTTTCGCCTCTGTGCAGCAGTCGGGATGTTAACGACTCACACTTATTATACCTGTACATACTAACTTATGTATAGTTACGGAATGTGCCAGGGAGGTACTTCCTGGTAAATAACTACTTGTCTACGAGTAGCTGACTTGTAACCGCTAACTGACCAGATTCCTACCCAGTTCCACACCCTACACTAGTGAATCTACTTTTCAGTGAAGGTTGCGGCTACAGTAGGCGGCTCACAACGAATGTCTAATCGGAATCGCCGACTGGGGTAAGTTCCTCGGTGTCACGCAGTGAATGTCGGTCTTACGCCCTCTCAGGACACAACAAAATATTGTTCTTCCTGTGAAATTCGGTTTTGTTAAAAGTTTTTCACACTTTATTTACATCAGTAATTAATTTTATATCCATCCTCTTTCTAATAAATTTTATATCCATCCTCTGCGGGCCGGCAACACATCTAACACCACAGAGGACCGAGGTTGTTTATGCCCAAGGCGTGAGCAATGGTAAACCTCAGCTGTTTTGGAAACAGACATTCCGCGTCCTACATACTGCAGAGGGAGTTCTAGATGGCCTGCAGGAAGTATTACTACATCAACATCTGAGTGGTTGGCCAACATTATTTAAAGGCTAGAACCAGCACCGGACGTCAGTTCAAGCCGAATACCGACCTCAAGGACGTCTCCACGAAAGACTACGTCTTCGCACATCGAAATAGGACTTGGAATTAACTGTAAGTTTGTTACCGCGGACTCTTGTGGGAAACTTCGAAGTTATCTTTTGTTGCCTCTAGTAGGAAATTCTTACTGGCTTTGTGATTGTGACTTTTCGTTGTTATTCAGTCTTTTCCATGTAGACTCACGTAAATAAAAGTTGTGTTGTAAGAACTTTCGAATTGTCAGTTACAACACAAGTGGGGACGAGTTTGTGCCTGTGTGTGTGTTCATAATGGCGAAAATAGTGCTTCAGCAGCTGATCCAAAGTGTGCACGACTTACTGCAAGGTTTTCAGCAGTTTTGCCAGAAATCGCAGGATACACAGGAACGTTTCTTTAAGGATCTCTGGAAAAACCAACCGGTTCCGCATCCCCCTCCGTTTCCCACGTTCAACGAGGATACTGAAGACTGGGAAACATACGAGAAGCGGCTCCTGCAGCATTTCCACATCCACCAGTTTCTCCAAGAGGCTGCTCGTCGTTCCTACTTTTTGCCCTTGGACCAGTCAAAAGTGTACGTCCTCTTGACGAAACTACAACCTCGACCCCGGGATTCTTTGACTTTCTCACAGATTTGTGAGGTTCTTGCGGCTTACTACCGGTGAGGGTTAGACATGTTGGCTGCCCAGGTCGAATTCTACCAGTGTCGCAAGAAGGCAGGAGAATCTTATCGCCAGTGGGCAGCGGAACTACAAGGTCTCAGCCAGAATTGTCAATTCACCACACAGGTCTCCAAAGAGTCCTACGCAGGCGAGATGGTCCGCGACCACCACATACAGGCCGCCTCTGACGAGACTTTCCAACACGACGCCCTCAGACTCGACGATCCTACTCTGGACCAGATCATTGACTTGGCATTCAAGTACGAAGTCTCTATGGCAGCCGAAAAGTGTTTAGAATCCCGAGCGGAAGTGGCGTCCCTCTGAGACCACGACGTCTCAGAGTCCATTGCACCACTGTAGGACGTCGAAGACGTTGCTGCCGTCTGTTCTGATGACTGACACCGGCCTTCAGGTTCAGCACAGCATTGGCAGGGCAGCCGCCCATCCAGGACTTCACACCCTCGGCTGGCACCCCGGGTCCGGTGCGGACCATTGGTACACAGAGGCCCCCACGCATAGAGGCCCCAGCACCAAAGGCCCCTCCAGTTTCCGTCCTGCCCAGGATACTTTAAGGACCATGCACGGGAAGACTGCCCTGACAGGTGAGCATATTGTACAATGTGTACCCGTAACAGTCATGTCAGTACGGTCCGCCACTCTCGGCAGCATCCTCCTCCTCCTCCTCCTCCGGCCAATGACTGTTGGGGACTGCTACCCATGGACGTCAACCAGGTGCAGTCTTCGGGATCTTCCATGCTGCTGATCAACGTTCAGGTCAACAGTCGCCCGCTGCAGATGCAGGTGGATACCGGAGTAGTGGTCTCACTGATCAACTATTCCTCTTATGCGAAGACTGGGCACCCCCCTCTGGTGCCCACACCTCGGTGCCTCCTTACTTATAACAAGCAAGTGATCGATCTCTTGGGTCTGTTCACGGTTTCCGTCCTGTATAAATCGGTTCACCGGGAAGTTACCTTCCTTGTGGTCAACAACGCAGCCACAGTGGACCTCTTTGGGTTGAATGCCTTTCGTGCCTTTGGCTTTGTCATCGACGACAGTGTTCATCTGGTGTCTTCCGAGGTTCTGCCAAGAGGCAGTCGATACCTAGTGCATGGAATCCCAGGACCTCTTCTTGCCGGGAGTCGGCTGTGCTCAAGATTTTCAGGTGTTGCTCCAGTTGAAACCGTCGACCCGCCCGAAGTACTTCCGGACTCAGCATGTTTCCCTTGCCCTCCAGCATCCTCTTAAACAGGTACTGTACTGTCTCACCAAGGAGGGAGTCGTCACTCCAGTCCGTTACAGTTCCTGGGTGACACCCTTGGTCATCCTCAAGAGACCAGATGGCCGTCTTTGGGTTTGTGGTGACTTCAAGGCTATGCTAAACCCTCAGCTACAGGTTGAAGATTATCCCCTTCCCCGTCCCAAGGACCTGTTGTTCTCCAAGCACGCTAAGTCGCAATTTTTTTCGAAGATCAATCTTGCCAAGGCCTACCTCCAAATACCTTTTGATGAGTCTTCTACTCACTTGGCCACCATCAACACACCGTTTGGGCTGTTGTGGTTGAACTGCCTCATGTATGGCATCACTAGTGCTCCGGCCATCTTTCAGCTTTACTTGGAACAGCTCTTGCAGGATGCGCCGAGATGTATCAACTACCTCAATGACATCATCTTCACCAGCTGTACTGCGGATGAATATCACAGTCATCTGTGACAATTGTTCCTGCGCCTGTGGACTGCGGGCCTAAAATGCAACTTTGTTAAATGCTCCTTTTTTCAACCTGCTATCTCCTACCTGGCTCACATCATTTCCTGAAATGGCATATCTCCTACCTCCTCCCACATTGCCACTATAGAGGCCCTTCCTTGTGCTAGCGATGTCCACCAATTGCGGTCTATCCTGGGTAAAATTGTGTACTATCGAAAGTTCATTCCCTCCACTGCCCACATTGCGGCCCCCCTCTATCGCCTATGCCGAAAGATCGTGCCTTTTCATTGGTCCCCAGGTTGTATCGGTTTTCCAAACCTTAAAGCAGGGATTGCACTTGGCGGAGTGTCTCATGCTGTATACACCCTCTCTTCTTCTTCTCTTAGCTACGGACACCGCAGACTAAGTTATTGGGGCTGTCTTTTCGTAGCATCTACCGGATGTATCACAACGCCCAGTGGCATACATACCTAAATCCCTTACCGAGTTCCAAAGCAAATATTCCCAGATTGAGGAGGGGGCCTTCGCCATCCTGTTTGCCTGTACCAAATTCCTCCTGTAACTTTATGGTACGTCTTTTCATTTAATCACTGACCATAAGTCCCTCGTGGCCTTATTTTCACCAGCAGCCCAGTTACCCACGAAGAGTTCCCACTGTCTGCAGCGATGGGCCCTATTCCTTTCACTTTTTAGGTACACCATCCATATCCACCCACTGCCCAGCATGCCATCATCTATGCCTTGTCTCGGCTCCCCTCCAGCCAGGATTCGGTATTCAATTAATTGGACATCCAAATTTTTCAGGTCGATGAAGACATACAGGTGGTGTTGGCGGCATTCCTTGTCACAGCTGCACAGGTGGCTGCCGCGCCGGACGCAGATTCACTCCTGCAAATGGTGCACCACTATATTCTTTGCGGCTGCCCGATGCTTTCTCCGCCTCGCGCCCAGACTGATCTCCAATTCTTTTTCTGCATCCGCCATCAACTGGTAGCCATCAACGGGGTGCTCCTCCATGTGGAACATGACACCAATCCACGAGTCCTCGTACCAACAGCCCTGCGGTCCCAGATTCTCAATGGCACGGCAGAGCCCATTTTTTGCACCTTTAAAACTCAGATGCAGAAGTACACGGAGAACCGTTCTCCAGAAGATGCTCTTACATTATTTCTCAGTTCCTACAGGACCACGCCAGTGAGTGACAAGAGTCCAGCGAAACTGCTTCATAGTCACCAAATACGGACCCTCCTCCTGCGTCGCACCCGACCCGGCACTTCCAGATATTCATCCGGCTCCAAGGTGTGGGCGCGTGGTTTGGGGTCCCGGCCCCACTGGCTGCCAGGGGTCATTCTCTCGCCCCATAATCGACAACTATTCGATGTCTTTCTGGACGACAGGTTGGTTTTGTGTCACCGCTACCAATTCCGTCCTCGTTTCCCCGACCAGCCGCAGCCCCGGTTGTTGGCTTCTCTCTCTCCCATTGCCGGCCTCTTCCGTGAGGCCTACGTTGCTGCTCTCTCCTCAGTTAGTGGGGGATCTTTGAGGAAATGGCCAACAGGAAGCTGCTAGCCCCACACTGCATCTGCCTCCTCTGGACCTGGGGCAACCTCGGGACCATCCCCGGGATCCACTTCTCGGCCCCTCTTTGGTGCTGCCCTGGTTGGACAACACGGACGTTCCCATGCCACTTGGCAAGCCCACCGTCGCCTTGCAACCGCCTCCGCTTCGACGTTCCCTTCGCATCATGTGGAAGGCGGCGCCCTACTCAGCAGCGGCCGGTTTTCACCGCCTTCTTCAGGATGACTTAGCTGCCAATCAGCCTGTGGCACCAGGCTACATTGGTTCTCTCTCCCCCACAGTCGCCCATGTCGCTCCAGATCTTCGAATGGGGGAGGGACGTACGCTGTCGCCAAGATAGGCCATGCGGCTCGGCAACATACCTAACACCACACAGGACTGAAGTTGTCTATTCCCAAGGCGTAAGCAATGGTAAACATTGGCTGTTTTGGAAACAGACATTCCACAAACTACATCCTGCAGAGGGAGTTCCAGATGACCTGCAGCAAGTATTACTACACCAACATCTGATTGGCTGGTCAATACTATTTAAAGGCTAGAACCAGCACCGGACAACAGTTAGTGCTGAATACCAGCCTCAAGCACGTCTCCACAGGAGACTATGTCTTTGCCATCGGAATAGGACTTGGAATTAACTGTATGTTTGTTACCGCAGACTCTTGTGGGAAACTTCGAAGTTATTTTTTGTTGCCTCTAGTAGGAAATTCTTACTGGCTTTGTGAATGTCACTTTTCAATGTTATTCAGTCATTTTCATGTAGACTCACGTAAACAATTACGTGCATAATGATCAGATTTACAATTACTAAGAAAAATGCTCAAAATCACTCTGTATTATTTTTTTAATCACTTTGCAGGATTACTAATGTCTGAAAGACTATAAACTGAAGTGGACCTTGTGGTGCCCTCAGCTATGCACAGCAAAGGATGATGACGAAAGTCTCACAGCATCAGAATTTCTAGTAATCAAAGCTGCAATCATCTCTGAAAAATGGTCATTTGAAAACAGCTGACATATTATTCATTGAGTATAACACAATACCAAACTCATATTCAGTAGAGGGATCAAAATCTAAGACCAGTCTTCACAGTTTATGGTAACATGGTTTTCAACTCAGCACTCTGCAAGGTACAGTACGAATGTGGGATATGGTACACAGTATCATTATAATTTTCTTCTGGCACTCATATGTATAATTATACACAGACACAGAATTAGCAGTTGTTCCTTGTATCTTTACAAGGGTTGACTAATATTGGTAAATTCTGTGTAGCATTTCTTATACATTACAGATTATGTATGTACGTATGTATGTATGTATCTATGTATGTATCTGTGTGTGTGTGCGTGTGTGTGTGTGTGTGTGTGTGTGTGTGTATGTGTGTAAGAGGGTGGGTGGGGATCTGTTTGTAATATATTGTGATATACTCCCATAGAAAAGAATTAGCTATCTTAACAGTATCAGGAACTCAACTTTCTTTTACCATTTCTTATCACACCCTGTGAAGAAAATGTATATTATACACAGTTCTCTTTTAAATTTTACAAGGCAATGAGGGGTAACAACAAGTGATGAAGATATGAATAGCTGAAGGAATGTTATTCTGATTGCAATGCAAACCTCAATCAGCTTCCTGACAAAGAAGCCATAGAAAAATTTCATAAGCATTGGATGAACAACTATATATCACATAATTATATTTAAGAGTTACAATTTGAAATGTTGAATGTTCTGATTATAGCAAACTACTGATACTCCACACAGTGATATAATAATCATCATTCAATGAAATGACATTGTCCTTATGACAAACTCATTTATTTAATTAATACAGTTTCTTTACATAACATTAAACCACATTTCAACAGACATTACAAAGAAATTACATCAAGGGGAATCAGTTTGCCATTGAACTGATTGACCCCTACTAATCCACCAGTAAGTGAAGATAGCTTACTGTGTACCTGAAACATGAAACAATATTGGAGCTTTCTCATACACAAAGCACTTGTTCTATATTTTATTTTTAAAAACACAAGAATTGGGAAATAGGCAACAACTGATAAACCAGAGTGCCTTATTGAAGTTATGCTGGCTGAAATAAATGAGTCAAAGAATGATACACAGGCTATTAATTCTGTAGACCATGAACGCTGGATAAGAGCAGTGGAGGAAGAAATGGCTTCATTGCTCTTCTCCAGTGTTCATGGTCTACAGAATTAATAGACTCTGTATAATTTTTTGGCTCATTTACTTCAGCCAGCATAATTTCAGTTAGGTGCTCTGGCTTCTTAAGTTGTTGCCTATTTCTCAATTCTCTTTCACTAGAACTTTCTTTTGTTGAAGTGAATTGCTTGTATTAATCTCTCAGCTGTGTACTATATATATGTCTTTGGTAGGTGTCATAAAATACAATACATATGTCTTTTTATAGCAACTACGTCGTGTGTATGCTTTATGTAGTGTCCTTTAGTTCTTTTCTGAAATTTCTGCAATAAGTTATGGGCCCAGTACACAATTCGAGAAAGGAATTAGGTATTATAATTTTACATTTCGTGATGTGAGAAGCGTGTTAGCGTTTGTTGTGTGCTACGCATGGCTCGTATTGTATATACGTGAAAAATTGCTGCATGTTTCTCTTGTGGAATTTTTGTGGTTGCAAATCTGGACTGTCTTACAGGACTGCAATGAATTTTCATGGTATAGAGAAGCTATGTGCGGCTGAAAATTGGACTATTTCGAAGTTCGCAATACGAAATTTGTTACATGCGTCAGACGGTGCGTGTGATGTGTGTATTGGCTTTGCCAGTGGATGCAACATTGGCACAAATAGATGCGTTTAATGCTGTGCTAAAAACATGGGACAAAGCTGCTTGTGCAGTGAATCACATTACTGTTAGAACTGTGGAAGCAAATCTCATGGCATTGTTGATTGCATTTGAGAGTGCATGGGACAAGCTACATGCCATGTTTGAACAAGACAAAGCAAGCTGCATATTCTGTTCAGTCAGAATTCCTCAATTTTTACATGAGTTCAGGCAGTGACCTGGTGACACATGTCACTCATTTTGAAAACTTTCAATGCAAAACCTGATGAATCATCATTAATGGTTCGACTACTTGACACACTGCCTGACAGTTATGAAAGTCTGTGACAGTTGTGGAGGGCAAGATCTGAAGATCAACAAACACTAAAACATTTGCAGCAATTTTCAGTTATGACAGCAGCATGCCACACAACCTGGAGAAGTGATTCATGCTGATTTGTGTGGACCTATGGAGTGTAAATTGCTGGTAGGAGCAGAATATTTTCTTTGCTTCACTTGTGACTTTTCAAGATTACATGTGATATGTTTTCTCAAGCAGAAATCTGGGACTGCAGAGAAGATTGCAGAAATGGTGAGTATTGTGAAGAATTTTTGTGTTCAACTCCCAAAAGCATTTCAATGTGATGGTGGACGAGAATTTGATAATACTGAGGTTAAAGATTTGATGAAATTAAATGGCATACAACCCATCATCACAAATACTTATACTCCAAAGCAGAATGGAGGTGCTGAGTGCAGTAACAGAACAGTTGTGGAACTTCCTGGAACCGTGTTGCAAGATCAGGGCCTGCCTTAGTTTTTGTGGACAGAAGCAGTAAAATCAACTGTTTATGTATCAAACAAAACTCGTACAAGTCATGTGGATGGCAGAACACCTTATGGTGTATTCAATGGAAAGATGATACACCTAAATAAACTTCATATTTGTGGAATGAAGTGTTTTGTTGATATTCCGAAGGAAAAGCTAAAGAAATGGGATCCAAAGGGAAAACCAGGAAACTTTGTTGGTTATTCTGATGGCATTGATGGCTTTTGAGTGCAGATTCACTCAGAAAGATGGATTATTCGGTGTAAGGATGCCGGCTGTTGTGGCCGTGTGGTCCTAGTCGTTTCAGTCTGGATCCACACAACCGCTACGGCCCCAGATTCGAATCCTGCCTTGGGCATGGATGTGTGTGATGTCCTTAGGTTAGTTAGGTTTAGGTAGTTCTAAGTTCTAGGGGACTGATGACCTCAGATGTTAAGTCCCATAGTGGTCATAGCCATTTGAACCATTTTTGGAGTAAGGATGTTGTTTCTGAACCTGAGAAAACTGGTAGGACAATGGTGTTACTCCCAAGTCAAGCAGGCAATGAAGGATTGAAGAATCATGAAGAGGCAAGCGTGTTTAAGAAACCTACAAAAGAAAGTTCTAGTGAAAGAGAATTGAGAAATAAGCAACAACTGAAGAAACTGCAGTGCCTTATTGATATTATGCTGGCTGAAATAAATGAGAGAAGGAATTATACAGAGGCTATTAATTCTGATGACCATGAGCACTGGAGAAAAGCTATGGAGGAAGAAATGACTTAATTGAAAGAAAATGCTACATGGACTTCGGAACCTCTGCCACCAGATCATAATCCCATTACAAACCATTCAGTTTATAGCATTAAGCATAAGGCTGATGGTAAAATTGACTATAATGAAACATTCAGTCCTGTTGCTAGATACAATACAATTAGAGCAATTTTGAGTGTTTCTGGTAGTGAGCAACTTCAGTTGGCACAATTCAATGTAAAATATGCTTTATTGAATGAGTTCTTGAAAGAAGAAATATATATGGAGCAGCCTGAGGGATTTAGTGATGGACCATATCGGGTATCCAAACCTCATAAAAGTTTATATGGACTAAACCAATCTACAAGGTGCAGGAACCAACAGTTCAAGGACATCCTAATAAATCTTGGGCTTGTGGAAAGTAAGGCAGACCTGTGTTTGTTCTATTGAGAAAACTGCAATGACAAGTTGATGGTAGTTCTGTATGTTGATGATGGATTAATATCTGCAAGTAAGAAGAAGGATATGGAAGTTTTCCTAAGAGATATTCAACATGAGTTTAAAATTACTGTTGAGCCAGTAGGGTATTTCAGAAATATTAATGTTGTATGTCATGATAATGGATCAATAGAGATTAATCAAGAAAGTTATGCTAAAGATATTCTTCGACGGTTTAACATGACAGAAGGAAATTCTGTGACAACTCCAATTTAGCAGTATCTGCAGCCAAATGAGTTAACCAGTGATAAACCAACTAATGCTCCACATCAAGAAACAGTTGGCTGTCTTATGTATTTATCTGCTGGTACAAGGCCCGATAAAGCATTTGCAGTGAGCTATGTGTCAAAATTTTTAGAGAATCCTTGAGAAATCACTCGTCTGTGGTAAAAAGAATCCTAAAGTATATAAAAAGTTCAGTGTCATTGGGTGTAAAATATGATGCTAACCATGCAAACAGAAGGCTGGAGATATATACTGAAGCTGATTATGCCAGTGATACAGCATCCCGACGCTCAGTTAGTGGAGTGGCTGCATATCACTATCAACAACATAGCCGGAGTATGTGGCTACCAATGAAAGGGGAAGAGGGGGAATATGGGTATCGAAGCTCTATGAAGAAATTTCACCACTGGAGGGTGTTCCAGTTCTTCTTGCTGATAATGCAAGAGCTATTAAACTGACCAAAAATTCTGAATTTCACAAGAGGTCAAAGCATATTGATGTTCACATGCACTACATGTTCAAGTGAAAGGTTTGTATTACTCTCTCTGCTATGTACTATATCTATGCCTTTGGTTGGTGTCATAAAATAAAATACATGTGTCTTGTTATAGCAACTATGTCATGTGTATGCCTTATGTTGTGGCCTTTAGTTCTTTCTTGAAGTTTCTGCAATACTGTACACAGTACCTGTAATACGTGCCAGTTAGAAATTTGGAAAATTTCCAATCTACACATTAAATTTGAACTACTGTTGGTATCTAGTGTCACTGTACCATGCAGATTTTAATCTATCCACAATAATGAATTCTGAGAATTAGCTGCTTTATATCTTTAGAAATTTTCCTTCTCTGTAATCAAGTTGGACTATACAAACAATGGATTTTCAGTTTGTGTAGCAAACCTTTGGCAAACGTTCTCCTATTGTCTAGTTGCTGCAGATCCAAGTGAGACAATATCATAAGGTCATAAACCCCCACACACCCGAACAAAAAATAGTTTGGTAAAAACATTTATATTTTTACATATACTAATTTCTAAATTTCTCAGGAAACTTTCAGAGAATAAATTAGAATGACAACCAAGCACCTTGAAAATGACAAATAAGCCTAGGGAATGACAAGCTGCATTTAACACAGGCTTCTCTTTTGTTGATAGCCTATAGAGATGGGATGGGAATTTGACCAGAAGCAGAGAACATTCCAGCTGGATGAACAGGCCCATTCACAAACTGACTTTACCTGGTGCCAACACCAAACCCGACATGGATCATTAGCACACAAGCAGAGCCAGCGAACTGCAGGATAGTAAGGAAGGCAAGGCAGAACGGGAAAGGTGCTCCTCTGAGTGATAGATGATGGGGAGGGGGGTGGTGGGGACAGGGGAGAGAGAGAGAGAGAGAGAGAGAGAGAGAGAGAGAGAGAGAGAGAGAGAGAGAGAGAGAGAGAGAGAGAGAGAGAGAGAGAGAGAGAGAGAGAGAGAGAGAGAGAGAGTGAGAACATATTGGAACAAATGAAAGAAGCAGCATTTGAATTATTTACATGCCTGTATAGCTATAGTCTCCAGAGTTTTGTTCAAAGTCAAGGTGCTCAGTGAAATAATGTTAATGGTGGGTGCAGGCTATAGTTTCATATTACATAAAATACCACACTGTCAAAGTTGTAAGATTTTGTAATTGTATCATCACTGGCATGTAGTGACAGCAATATTGATATTAATTAAAAAGGTACTACCTCAAATACAAAGCATTTTTATTAACATGTGACTAGTTTCAATAATTAAAGCACCATCCTCTGACATAAAACACTTGACTATCAGTACCCTGTCGATGTTAAATGTAGTATAAAATGCATATCATACTATGATTCACATTGCTTTGTTTCCGTCGTGTGAAAGACATATATCTTCTCCAGGAACCAATTTAACGCAAGTTTCCTTTTCAGATCTGAAAGCAAACTTTGGCCTTCATATGTTTTAAATTACACAGGGTGAGTCAAAAAGAATAATCCGATTAAAAAAAAAAAAAAAAACGTGACTGTTATGTTATTTGAGATGTAAACATGAACAACAGACCATTGAGAGGAGCAAATTCTCGAGTCTTTCATAGTGCATCCCTCCCCCCCCCCCCCCCTCCAGTTCTTGTAAAAATGGTGTCAGGTCAACAGTAAGGGTTTTCTGTTCTATGATTTGTGCAGTGCTGGTCAATAATAACGGTTCAGCGGGAGTTTCATATTAGGTATGGTGGGGATCCTCCTACAGTACAGAGCATTAGATGACGGCATGAACAATTCCAAGGAACAAACTGTTTGCGTAACGGTAAATCGCTGGACATCACCAAGTGTCTGAGACAGATATGAACACATCCATGATAGTTTCACAAGGAGTTCATAGAAATCAGTTCGCCTTGTACCTCAACAGCTCAACATGCCCCCAATGTCCATCTGGCATGTGTTGCATTGATGTTTACACATGAAACCATACAAAATTCAGCAACTGCAAGCCCATCTTTAAGGTGACAAGGCCTTTACCTAACGATCGAGAACAGCATTGTTTGCTTATAGTTGTCAGTGGTAGCAGACAGGCAACAATGTGTGAAATAACTGCAGAAATGTTTGTGGGTTGTACAACAAACTTATCTGTTAGGACAGTGCAGCAAAATTTGGCATTCATGAGTTAAGGTGACAGATGACCAACGTGAATGCCTTTGCTAACAGCATGACATCACCTGCAGTGCCTCTCCTTGGCTCGTGACCACATCAGATTATTGGAGAACTACGATCTGATCAGATGAGTCTCAGTTTCAGTTGGTAAGGGCTGAGGGTAGTGTTTGAGTGTGGCATAGATCCCATGGAAACCATGGATCCAAGTTGTCAATAAGGCACTGTGCAAGCTGGAGGTGACTCGATAATTCTGTGGGCTGTGTTTACATGGAATGGATTGGATCCTCTTGTACAACTGAACTGATTATTCACTGGAAATGGTTATGTTTGGCTACTTGGAGGTCTATTTTGCCATTTGTGGTCGAATTTTTGTGGGTAACAATGCACCATATCATTGGGCAACAATTGTTCACAAATGGTTTGAAGAACATTCTGGACAATTTGAGCAAATGGTTTGGCCACTCCAATGCCTCAACATTAATCCCATCAAAGATTTATGGGACATCATTGAGAGATCAGACTACATATAAAGTCCAGCACAGGCTACATTGTCACAATTATGGATGGCTATAGAGGCAGTATGGCTCAATATTTCTGCAGGGGACTTCCTATCAGCTGTTGAGTTCTATGTCATGTTGAGTTGCTGCACTATGCAGGGCAGAAGGAGGTCCAACACAATATTGGGAGGTATCCTATGACTTTTGTCACCTCCGTGTAGTTAGCTTCTCACAGTATGGGCTCAGGAATATCTTTTTGAAACACAATGCAGCTGAAAGCATGAGACTAAATGTGCACAACTTTTTTTTTTTTTTTTTTTAAATAAAGAGATCTACTGTTAAATCTATAACCTCACTCCCCAAAATACTGTGAAGAACATACCAGAGGGTACTCCGAGTATGACCTGTATTAGGATCTGATACCATTCCTTTCACATATGTGTCTGTCTGCTCTGTAATAAGTCTCATTTTGGCTATAGAGCCCCACAGGAACAATACACAGGCCCTGAACTATCTCTCTACATTTTTCACTTAATACTTTTGCCTGAAACATGATAAGTAGGCTTTTATAGGGTAGTTGATGTCTATCTTCAGGCATCTGTCAGGTCAGGTTTTACAGCATTTCCATTATGTAATTTTAGAAAACATTTTAATGTAGAATAGAACAGTGATCTTCATGGAGCACGTTAAAACAGTTTTGATCATAACCGAACATTTTCTAACAAATTTCAAACAGTTTCAGTCAAATAGCAATCACTTTCAGATACAGTAAAATAGGTACAAGGTATATTTCCTTCTATATCTGACTTTTACTTACATATCAGTGTATATGGTCGTCAGACTGTCTTTCTTTCAGTCACTTTTAACTGAAATCAGTTGTAGTCTTCTAATAAATGTTCTATTCTGACCAAAACTGTTTTAAGTTTAATTTTAAGAACTTTTTTGTGATTCTCTCTTGTAAGTCAAAACTACCTGGCACAATTAATGCCGTCCTTCTCTGTAAACAATCAGCATTCCCTTATATATGTGAGTGATTTCAGTTGTGACTCATTGATTTTATTTTTATAGGATACTATGCTTTTGCATTTCTTATCTCTCCTTCTCTTTCCTTCCCCCGCCCCCCCCCCCCCCCCCCCTCCACTTCTCAACACATCCCACCAGAAATTTGCTGTTTCAGGCTAAGCAGGCTGCACAGAATAAAATGACAACTAAGAGCCACACAGCACATACCGGTTCATTTGAAAAATCAGTCACCTAACTATAATTTTCTTTCCTACTTTACAAATATTGTAATTCACTTGTACCAAGGCTGGGATTCAAACCCAGGTCACCTGCTCACTAGGCAGACATACTATCACTTCACCACCTCGGCACAGTGAGTTTACCCAACTGCTTGGGCAAACCTGCAAGCCTCCCTTCTCAATCCTAATTCACTCCACAACCAGCTTGGTGTTTCTATTTTAGGGGAATACTAAATGGGCTGAGGCATGATACGGAACTGAGACTGAGGAGGAAGGCACGCCAGGGTTGGGTGAGCAGCTGTGAAAAGGCACTGTACCAGTGTGGCATAGCGGTAAGTACATCTGCATAGTGAGGAGGAGACCCAGGTTCGAATCCCGACCTCAGTACAAATTTTCATTTGTCACTTCAGTATGTATATGTACACCATAGATCTGAATTTGGTCTGAGCTCCTGGTGGTAGTGGCCATGTGTGTATGTGGTGTGCTTGCTTGTGTGAGTGTGGTTGTATGTGATTACATTGCTGAAGAACGCTTTGGCCAACAACTGTAATGTGTAACAGACTTTCTGTTGTGCCTGTTTGAAACTTCATGGGTCATCTTAATGTGGTGCATGAGTTTGTGTGTGCATGTTGTCCAATTCCATTGAAGGCCTAATCGGCCGAACACTCACTTTCTGAGAGTCTTTTTGCTGTGCCTATCTGCGGCTAAGCATCTCCACTGTAAGGTGAGTACTGACTATCTTTTTCAGAGTATTATTACATTCCATCATGGATACTCCACTGTTTAAAGAACAAAAATTATTTGCATCAACAGTTCCACATATATTCTATAAGAAAATAAAAATTAGCACACCATCTGGGTTCTGGGAAATCTTTTTGGTAATACTAATAAACTATATTAGGCATAGAATTATTAAGCTATGTAAAAAAAGTGAAACATCTGTTATTATTTTGATTGAACATTGTTTTGAATACAGTTATGTACCAAACTGTGGAGGGAGATTCTCTTCAGTAGGACTATATCAAAGTTGTCTTTCATTTGTACTACAATATTTAAAGGTCTTGATTGCAATATGTGAAGGCTTCACAGCATATGAATGCTATAAGTGAAAGAGGATGTATAATCATGTAGCCATAACTGCTGATTTATGGTGGTTTACATAATCTATAGCATAATGTTCATTTCAGTCCCTTCCATCCATTATGATAATGCAATTTTCACGAATTTTTATTTAACAGTCAATGATACATAGCTCTACAAGTAACAGTGATATGTGAATATACTGTAGCCATTTCGAAAATTTACACTTACGTCAATGGAGGCCATCTCTTGCAGTTTTATTTCTATGTCTGTCAAAAGAGAAGTTATGTTATGTGTTAAGGATGAGTATTGAGTTTCAAGTATAGGATGAATTACTGTACAATGTGTAGCCTTTCACTGTTTAGGAGTACTTAGTTAGTCTGCAACACACACACATATAATGGATAAATAATTATCTCATACAATTTATATCATTTCATGAAATACTGACAGTTGTGTTTCATTTACAGTATGAATAAGATACCTGTAACAGTCTGGTGTTAAATGATATTGCCCATACACCAATGTGTAGCCTTTCACTGTTTAGGAGTACTTAGTTAGTCTGCAACACACACACATATAATGGATAAATAATTATCTCATACAATTTATATCATTTCATGAAATACTGACAGTTGTGTTTCATTTACAGTATGAATAAGATACCTGTAACAGTCTGGTGTTAAATGATATTGCCCCTACACCACTATCACCTACTTGTATTTTGAAGCTCCTACTCATGTCAACTGTGGGTTTCTGTGATAACTTTGAGTTTCTGCAATCTTGCAATAGCCAGTGCTAGTTGCAAGCTTCCTAAGAGTGATGGAGGAAACAGTATGGCATCTATAATGTTTGAGGCTGTGTCCAACACTTTTACTGACTGCAATAAATCAAGGAAACTATAAGTAAGTGTTTACATTTTGTTTAAACCCCTGGAAAGTATATTACATAAGGATTCCAGTCATATTATTAAAAATCAGGAAAGGTGTTTTGAAGAGATGTCATGAGTATATTTGTGTTGAATGAACTGTGTTCCCAAAATCACCCATCAAATGGCTACTGATACTACCACTAGGCAATATGAGAAGGACTTGTTTTAATTTTTCGACCAATCAATCTGATAGTTACTTCTGTCTGGCTGTCCAGAAAAAAAGAAATGGGAATGTTGAGAGCATCGAAGATGTATGAAATACCCAAATGAACAATATGAGAGTATGTTGAAAGATGTGCAAAAGGACAAACTGAAAAGGAAACTACAGTTTTAACATGGAAACCTGGAAGGAAAAATGGAAATGAGTATATAGCATTGTGGGAGAGGAGTCCACCATTCGAGGAAGTTCGACCTCTGAGGGCAAGTATTTATTTCATTCAACGCCACATTGGGCGACTTGTGCGTTGGGGATGGGGATGGAATGATGATGAGGACAACATAACACCCAGTCCCTGAGCAGAGAAAAATCTCCTGCCCCAGCTGGGAATCAAACCAAGGCCCCTTTTTAATGGCATTTCGCTGCGTTGACCACTCAGCTAATGGGGGCGGACACTTTGAAGGAAACCTGTGCTGACATGTGAGGCAGAGAAAGATCTGATCCAGTACTATACAGAAGCAGAAAAGGATGTTTTTGGTTTGACACGTAAGGACTTAAAGCAGATGGTGTTTGAGCTTGCCTTAAAGAACAATCTGCCTCACCTCTCTTCTAAACCAGCAAATACGGGAGATTAAAAGTGGATGAACTTATTTTTTACGAGAAGTTGTTCCCAATTAAAAGCAGGAACACCACAATCATTGACAAGAGTTAGAAACTTGGGCTTTACTCAAGACAATGTGAAGCCATTTTTCTGTGGTCTAAAAGCAGAGCTGCTAAATTCAAGTTCAACACTACCAGAACATTTAACATACACAAAACTGGAATCACAACTGTCCAAAGCAAAAATGTGAAATTTATTTGTGTGAAAGGAATATTGGCAATTTACAAACAGTCATTGGCAGAGAGGGGATATCTGAACACTGGTATGTCAGGTGCCCGCTAGTATGTCACTCCAATATGGTTTTCATTCCAAGATTTTGCCCACGTCTGCAATACACCTCATGGTATGGATAGGATGCAGCCTCTAGATATTGCTTTCATGAAACCATTTAAAACTTTATATTCAACAAATTGAGAGGTGGATTTACTGTAATTAGGGAAGAGTTGTGACAAAGTGTGAAGTAGCTGAACTCATGGGCAAAGCATGCATTAGAGCAGCAATCGTGATTAATGCACTGAGTGGTTTTCATATCACTGGTATCTGTCCTTACAATGACTCAGTATTTACTGAAGCTGACTGTATTCATGAACTGAATGATAACCAACCAAAGCCTATTTATGAAGATCAATGTGGGCCTTAACTACTTGCAAATGCCATCTGGTGTGGATAATAAACCCATGGCACTCGGTACCAGACCACCAACACTAAGAGGAAATCTAAAAGAAAGTATAAAATCTCTAGTTCTGACAATGATGTGGCTAGCAAACCTTCACAAGTAGACACCAAAGATGATATCAATCTGGACCTTGTTGACGATTCTGTGGATGCTATCTGTGCACTTTGCCATAAGAAGTTTTCTGTCAATTTCAGTGGATAACAATGGCTTATGTGTTATTTGTGTTTCAACTGGAATCACAAATTTTGTGATGCAGTGAATAGTGAATGGAGATGGTACACATGTTATTTCTGTCTGAATAACTAGCTCTTAAATCTGTTTTACGTAATTCTGACATAAATAAGCTCATGCGATTATGGAACAGTGTATTATTTTTCCAATAAATTCTAAGGTTTTGTCTCATTTTTTATTTAAATCCACTTACAAAAGCTAACTGAATATGTGCTCTTCCATTTTCAAACAAGTGCTTCTATTGCCTGGTGAGCAAAAGTAGGAATGGGTGTTCACAATATTTAGAACCCAATGTTGAAAAATTTTTGGTTATTAAGGTTTTCTAGTTTATTCAAACTAGCATAGCTTAAGAAGGAATTTGGCTAATGCAAGCCAAAGGAGGATAAGTTATAGAAATATGCATTAAGTTTTTAAGCTCTATTTCACAGAACAGGAGGCTGATAAGCAGTGTAATAATTATGGTAGACAACATTTGAGGCTCAATACACTTCTAAATCATCTTTCTTCTTGATTTTACTGTGAATCATAGTGACTATTTCCAGTCAGACAACTACCTGAATGATGTTTAGTTTACTGTCACTTCTTCCCTGACAAACTATGTAGAAATAATTTGCCAGAGAATTGCTACTGAATTGCATTATGAATATTTTATTGTAAGACCACAGTAACATTGTTTCCACAAATTAAATTTATAAACTGATCTGTGAATGGTAACATTGAAGTTCCAAGCAAGATGATTTATTTTGTAGGTTCTAATAATACAACAAAAATCAGCAACAAATAAAAAAGATCACTATAGGTTAATGTCTAACAACATAAAAGTCATTGGACATGCATGCTAGGCAGGACAAAAAGAAAGGAGGAATGAGCATTTGCCTCACTGAAAGGAATATCTTGACACACCCTGAAAGTAAGTTAGATAAACCTAAACTAGCTTAGAATGGCTGGCATATTAACTGCACCTCTACTAAATATGAATCCAGTGATGTGACCACAGTAACACAGATCTCAATTCAGCTTGAAATAAATAAAGTGGCAGTCGACCAAATACCCAGTCTGATCAAACAAAAGTGAAGCACCCAGAGGATATGGTCAAATATAAATGTAATTTCATATGCGCAAACACCATTGGCAGTTATGTAAGTGATTAGAGTTTTAGTTCTCTGTAACAGGCAGAAAGGCCAACAGAGTGCATTAGTTTTGTCAGATTCAGTGTTGTTACCTAGGCTGCTAGGATATATATGTGGAGTGAACAGCATCAGATGTTTAGTTATTACTGTGAAGGACATGGAGATGCCACTTACATAAGACAGAATTATTAGCACCTGACGGAGTTGGAATGTGATCTCATTGTGGGTTCTCTTTCAGCCAGCACAGTAAGCTGAACATTATCCAGATTTTTGGGGCATTTGGCTATGGCAATGGCCCATCGTTGGACTGCATAGGATTGTAAGGGAGTGCATACTCATCATCAAGGTTCCTGTCAACCACATTTAACCACCACAAGGGTGTATCACCATATTGTACGTGAATAACTTTATAACCCTGTCACATTTGCACCTGCCATTTGAGAACAAGCAAGAGCCTACCTGCACCACCCTGTGTTATCCTGCACCATTGATCAGAGGCTAGTAGCAGCTGGACTAGGCAATTACTGTCCCATTTTTAGGCTGTCAGTAATCATCGCAACACAAACATCTGCATTTGGAATGATGCTGTGTGCAGGAAGACTGGAGCACTGATGAATGGCATTGCATTGTGTTCAACAATGAATTGTGGTTCTCCACTAACCTAGATGATCACTGTTAGTGAATATGGTGGGAACCTGGAGAGAGGTCACATTCTCTCAATGTTTTATAGAGCCACAGCAGTGTAATTCCTGGCCTCACTGTCTGGGGAGCCATTAGGTATGACTTTTGATTACAGCTGGTAGTCAGTGAAGGAATTCTGATGTCACAATATTTCATCAAGAACTTAGTGCCTCTTCATATGTTACTTCTTAGGCAACACTATTGTGGTGCCAATTTTCAACAGGACACTCATCACTCAGACATGGTACATGTCTCTATGAACTGCCTGCATGATGCTGAGGTAGGCTGCTCTTTTGGCCAGCAAGATTCCAGATCTCCCCCAACAGAACAAGTGTGGGAACAGCGTGGACATCAGTTCCATCCAAATTCCAGTATCAAAGATACCAAAGGCTAGTTACTACTGTTGTCCAGGTTGCCTCGGGAGATGATATAACAGTTTTTATGGCATTATTCCAAACATAGTCAGTGCATGCATGCAGGCCAGAAGAGATATGACATCATACTGATTACTGGGCTCATACTGCCAAGTTCTATACCAATTTGAATTGATATTGTAATAGCTAAAATACATACTGTATCAATCCATGAAGTTTCATTTCGTTTTTTTTCTAGCATTCTGATTGCTTTACACATTTTGTCAGGTAGTGTATACTGTTTCCAAATTAACAAAGTGCATTGGCCATGTATTTTAATAAACAACCTTTGATTTTTTGCACTCATGACACACAGAGCTATATTTGAACAATAAAAGTGTTTATTACGCAAATGCAAATGGTGAATATAATATGCCATCATCACAAACTGCCATTTACTTGGTATCTCTCCTAACATATATTCACTAATGACATCTGTCTTAAGTAATCCATCACTGTTTGAAATGAATATTAATACTCAGATCTGCATCACCAAAAGAAAGAGTACAACTTTATTACTGACAGCTAAAGCTTACAACAGCTCAGAAACGTTTGAAATATGCTGCCATAAAACTATTTCACCACTTACTTCATAACAACATGTATATCAAGTGTCAATATAAACTGAAATTGTTTCCTCTACTTCTATTCTAGAAATGAATACCACTAAAACATTCATATTTCTTAACGTACTACATGCATATGTAATAAAAATGGGGCTTCCTATTTTAAGAAATGCAGTTGATATCCATTTTACCTATGGTGGCGCCATCTAGCGGGCCAACCATAGCTCCATCTGGTTTCCCCCTTCAAGCTAGATGAGTTTAGTTCTTTTTAGTATTTTCATTTGATGCTTATTTTGTGCGAAATTTGGCCCGGTCACTATCAATGGACCACCATGTATATCTGAGAACACTTATGCTATCTGTCAGATATTTTATATCTTTGGATAGAATATCAAAGAGTTTTATAGCTGAGAATTGCATTCCTTTCTGTGCCACAGCTAGATTCACCAAAGTTAAGTGCAGATCACTTTTTATTCTAGTGTTGTATTGGCGAATATCTCTGTTACTTTCAAACTACAATGTGTTGAAAATGAATTTAATGAGTGAATAAATGTGCTGCAAGGATGTGTTTAATATTCTAACAGATTCCTTGAAGATTTATATGTGTTGCCACCATAATTAATTCTAATTACTTCGTTTTGTGTAGTGAATACTTTTTGCCTAAGTGGAGAGTTATCCTAGGAGAAACTGATCTATCACTAACATTAGACATGAACAGCAATGGGCCCATAATGGAACTCTTTGGATTAATCAGTGTAATTTCGCCCCATGAAGGGGATATGGTGTCCCTCTTTGCAATTTCAAAATGACAAGTAACAAAAGTTGGAAAATATCTCTTTCTATTACTTGATCGTGTCTAGTTTTGAGTTTTTATTCATATCCCATCCTCAAATCATCCATCCAATCAGAATAAATGTTACTCCACACACCAAAAATACATTACAATCAGTATGCACAGGAGTACAATGAAAGTGATCACAAAACTGGATACGTTTCATGATCATTTGCACTGTACTCAACTTTGCTAATAACTGTCATGATTTCTTGCTGTGAGGAATAATATTTGTTGTGCTTGGATGGATGATCTAAGAATGGGTTATCAATAAAAACCTGAAACTGGTCACCATCGAGTAACAAAAAGAGCATTTTGCAACTTTAGCTGTTTGTCATATTGAAATGGTATCACAAGTTGCTGGCCCTTCAACAACCCAGCATGCTGGAAACCTGTGTCCCTCTTTGTATCACTCACATGGCCTAGTGTAACATTCTTCATCCTGATTCATAAGTAGGAACTAAACCTGGCATGTGCTGAACAAGCTATCCCATAAAAACTTAATTTCTCTTACAGTTCATTGTGATTGAACAATAAAACATCTTTAATCGTCAATACGAAGGTCCAAGAGTTATGGTAAACCTGAAGTGGTGCATCGGAATCTACTACTAGACTCCCTGGTAAGGTTCAAAACACAGACTGTTTGAGGCGTTACTCCCCCTGGACAGAAGGCACCATTGTGCCTTTAGTATGCAATCCCGATGCAATTTCTGTGTTTCATCGTCAATGTGAAGGTCCAACGGTTACAGTAAGCCTGCAGTGGTGCATTGGAATCTACTACTGGACTCACAGGTAAGGTTCAAAGCACAGACTGTTTGAAGCGTTATTCCTCCTGGACATAAGTTTGCATTGTGCCTTTTGTACTCAGTCACGATGCAGTTTCTGTGTATCATCGTCAGTATGAATGTCGAAGGTTTACAGTAAACCTGCAGTGATGCATCGGAATCTAATATTGGATTCCCAGGAAAGTTTCAAATTACACGCTGTTTGAAAATTACTCCTCCTGGACAGAAGTCGGCATTGTGCCTTTTGCATTCAATTTCGATGAAATTTATGTGTTACATCATTAGTGTGAAAGTCCAAGAGACACAGTAAACCTGCTGTGGTGCATCGGAATCTAATACTGGTCTACCAGGAAATTTTCATATCACAGACTGTATGAAGCGTTACTCCACCTGGAGGGAAGTCGTCATTCTGCATTTTGTATTCAATTCCGATGCAATTTCCGTGTTTCAAAGTCAATATGAAGGCCCAAGGGTTACAGTAAACATGTCATGGTTAATCATAATCTAATACTGGTCTACCAGGAAAGTTTTTAACACAGACTGTCTGAAGCGTTACTCCCCCTGGACACAAGTGTGTATTGTGCCTTTTGTATTCAACCCTAATGCAATTTTTGTGTTTCATCGCCAATGTGAAATTCCAAGGGTTACAGTAAAGCTGCAGAGGTGCATCAGATTCTAATACACTAACAGGACTCACAGGAATGGTTCAAAGCACCTACTATTTGAAGCATCTATCCCCCTGGACAGAAGTCGGCATTGTGCTTTTTCTATAGATTCACGATGCTATCTCTGTGATTTATCGTCAGTAAGAAGGTCCGTGGGTTACAGTAAACCTGCAGTGGTGCATTGGAATCTACTACTGGACTCCCAGGAAAGGTTCAAAGCACAGACTGCTTGAAGTGTTACTCCCCGTTTACAGAAGCCGGCATTGTGCCTTTTGTATTCAATCGCGATGCAATTTGTGTGTTTCACCGTCAATGTGAAGGTCAAAGGGCAAGAGTTAACCTGCAGTGGCGCACAGAAATCTAGTATTGTACCACCAGGAAAAAGCACAGACTGTTTGAAACGTTACTCCCCCTGGACAGAAGTCGCATTGAGCCTTTTGCATTCAATCCGGATGCAATTTCTGTGTTACATTGTCAGTGTGAGCGTCCAAGGGATGCAGTAAGCCTGCTGTGGTGCATCGGAATGTAATGCTGGCCCCCAGGAAAGATTAATATCACAGACTGTATGAATCGTTATTTCCCCTGGACAGAAGTAGTCATTGTGCATTTTATATTCAATCCCGATGCCATTTCTGTGTTTCATTGTCAATGTGAAGGTTTAAGGATTACAATAAACATGTCGTGGTGAATCACAATCTAATACTGGTCTTCCAGGATTGTTTTCAACACAGACTGTTTGAAGCGTTACCCTGGCGTGAGCCAGGTCGGTTTCTATCCTAAGATTATTAATCCATATTAGTACGAAAGGACCATATAGTTGAAATATTTTTTATTGTATTGATTAATATTAATTAATTTACTATTTTGACAGATTAATGTGTTGAATTTAGAATTCCCCCCTCCCCCCACCCCTCTGGACACAAGTGCGTATTGTGCATATTTGAATTCAATCACGATACAATTTCTGTGTTTCGTCGTCAATGTGAAGGTCCAAGAGTTACAGTAATATTGCAATGGTGCATCGGAATCTATTACTGAACTACCAGGAAAGGTTCAAGCACATACTGTTTGTAGTGTTACTCACTCTGGACGGAAGTCGGCACTGTGCCTTTTGTATTCAATCTAGATACAATTTCTGTGTTTCATCGTCAATGTGAAGGCCCAAGGGTTACAGTAAACCTGCAGTGGTGCATCGGAAACTACTACTGGACTCCCAGGTAAGGTTCAAGTAGAGACTGTTTGAAGCATTACACCCCGTAGACATAAGCTGGCATTGTAATTTTTGTATATTCAATCCCGTTTCAATTTCAGTATTTCATCATCAATGTGAAGGTCCAAGGGTTACAGTAAGCCTGCAGTGGTGCATTGGAGTGTAATTGTGTATCACAAGACTGTAGAATTCGTTGTCATTGGCAGTCCTCTCAAGAAGATCAACGAACACATTTCTTCGACAGTCCTTCTGCTCAGTTGTGAGGTTTTTCGGGAACATTTTGGCACAAATCTGTCTCACGTGCCAAACTTTGGTCAAAAATTTATGTATGGTGAAAGTATTTGAATTTAACAGGTCACCTATCATCCTTATTGTTAAAAGTCGGTCTGATCTCATAAGAGCACGCACAAGATGGACGTTTTTGTCGGTTTTTGGAGTTGAAGATCTCCCTGAGCGAAGTTCATTTTCAATGCGTTCTCAGCCTTCCAGAATGATTTGTGCCAGCGAAAAACATGTGCTCTTTATAAGGAATGTTCTCCATAGGGCTGTTTCAACTTTCCAAAGCTCACACTCAAGGATTCCCCAAGTTTAACACAAAACTTCATTATATAATGTTGCTTTAAAGTCCGCTGTTCCATTTTTGTAACACAAAATAAAAATGCAGTTTCACTGATAGCGCTCTCAAAAATCACATGAAGGCTGTATGGAGCTGAAACCGGGAGTGAGCATCTGGAAGGGACGTATACACCAATCTACAGAAGCAGAACAACACAGCATTGCCAGATTGCTCACCGCATTATCAGTCTCATTACTTTTCTCACACATCTCTTATGTGACAGTATGACTCTTGTTAAAAATAGATGGATGAGCATGTGAAAAACATACCAGTAGTGTAATCTTACAATGTGTCATATAGACTACATAGATGAAATACTTATTGGAAAATAACCATTTTAAGAAGTCTGGGAACTACATATTTACTTCTATCCTCAAGACAGGTAAAGCTGGGGTTGTTTCCAATTTATTTCCTTTTTGAAAAACATAAAGTTGGGGAAATACATACCAGTAGATGAAATTCAGAGTTGCAAATTCGTTAAGCAAAAAAATAATTGTGCTATCTAGAAAAGCAATCAAATGAAAACGGAACAGATGGAATAAAAATAAGGAAACTGTTTGTTATTTCAGAAGTAGCTGTTAATACATTTATCTCACCATGAGACAAGATGGTAAGTGCTCTTATGGAGAAATGTTTTTGGTTGCCGACAGAACCATGACAGTATCCGTCCGCGCACGTCTTCATCCAAAGAAAATTGAAGGGCAGAAATGTGTTTCTTCAGGCCTCCAAAAATATGCTAACCACACGGGGAGAGATAGAGACTGAATGGAGAATGTGTAAGAGCATCCCAGTGAAACTCCTGTAGTGTAGTCAAAACAACTTTTGTAACTTGTGGCCTGCCCATCCTCCATTCAGTCCCAATCTCTCCCCATGCGATTTCTGTATTTTTGTAGCACTGAAGAAAGACATTCATGCCTGTTGATTTGCTTCAGATGAATAAGTGCGCCAACCGGAGTGGCCGAGCGGTTCTAGGCGCTTCAGTCTGGAACCGCTGTGGTCGCAGGTTCAAATCCTGCCTTGGGCATGGATGTGTGTGATGTCCTTAGTTTAGTTAGGTTTATGTAGTTCTAAGTTCTAGGGGACTGATGACCTCAGAAGTTAAGTCCTATAGTGCTCGGAGCCATTTGTTTGAAGAGGTGCACACCCGGGTACAATCACAGTTCTATATACTTCGAAAAATATTTTACCAGGAAGGCATTGACCATCTCGCCTCCCACTGGGGTAAATGTATTAACGGTTATTGCAATTACATTTGAAATATGACAATAAACAGTTTACTTACTGTTTACCATGTGTCTTGCTTCCATTTGACTGCCCCTAATTTATTACATCCTTTCAGAGAGGAAACCAGTCTTCTTTGGAAGCAGGAGAAATTTGCGTTCACTCATCTCAAAGAGTCATGACTGAGGTTTAGTCTTGTGATGACCTGTTGTTCTGTGCACAATTAATTTCGTAAAAATGTTGTAATTTGCTCTTGCTCAGATAATTAGTGGTTTGGAAACTGATAAGGTCTGTTGTAAATTATGTTTCTGAAGTTTCTGAATTTTTGCAAAAACTGTGACTTTCTTCTGATGGCCCTCAGAATTCCACATGGCATGCGTGATATGTAGTCACATTTCAGGAACTTCAGATTACTGAGTATTGGGTAACTGTTCATTATTGTGTGAGAATAGTAAACTGATGGGGATAGTGTCAAGTTTCTTACTGTTTACTGACTCATAATATTTATGATACTTTGGACAGCAGGTCACCAGTTCTACACTAGAGAGAGAATGAACAGAATAGTAAAAAATATGAGCAAGTATACACTTTCACATCAGGAACTATGTGTTAGGGCAGACTTTGTAGTAGAATGCATATTACTAAAGTAACACTACATCAGAAGCATTTTAACCAAGAACTTCTTTTATTTAATAGCTTCACTCAGACCTGACAGAATGAACCCTTTTTTAACCAATGTTACAGAAAAATTTATGGTACTTTTCCTTTAAACAGCTTCTCCAGAATGAGCCACCCTATGCGTCAGTTCAGGGAATATCATGGCTGTAAGGAACGAACTGTGTAAGGAATGTATTAGAAGCTGTGCAAAATACAATAAGTATGGGAACACAAGGGATCCAGGGATTCAAGATGCCAAACTGCACATAGGCCAATGTAGATGATTGGAAAAGAGCACAGGTAGTTCCAGTTTTCAAGAAGGGTCGTCAAGCAGACGTGCAAAACTATAGGCCTATATCTCTGATATACATCTGTTGTAGAATTTTAGAATATGTTTTCTGCTCGCGTATCATGTCATTTCTGGAAACCCAGAATCTACTCTGTAGGAATGAACATGGATTCCGAAAACAGCGATCGTGTGAGACCCAACTGGCTTAATTTGTCCAGGAGATGCAGAAAATATTAGATACAGGCTCCCAGGTAGATGTCATTTTCCTTGACTTCTGGAAGGTGTTCGATATAGTTCCGCACTGTCACCTGATAAACAAAGTACGGAATATCATACCAGCTGTGTGGCTGGACTGAAGAGTGTTTAGCAAATAGAACACAGCATGTTGTTCTCAATGGAGAGACATCTACAGATGTCAAAGTACCCTTTGGCGTGCCACAGTGGAGTGCTATGGGACTATTGCTTTTCACAATATATATAAATGACCTAGAAGATAGCATCAGAAGTTACATGTGGCTTTTTGTGGATGATGCTGTAGTATACAGAGAAGTTAGAAAATTGCAGCAAAATGCATAGAATCTGCAGTGGATAGGCACTTGGTGCAGGGAGTGGCAACTGACCCTTAACATAGACAAATGTAATGTATTGCGAATACATAGAAAGAAGGATCCTTTATTGTATGATTATATGATATCGGAGCAAACACTGGTAGCAGTCACTTCTGTAAAATATCTGAGAGTATGCGTATGGAACGATTTGAAGTGGAATGATCATATAAAATTAATTGTTGGTAAGGCGGGTGCCAGGTTGATATTCATTGGGATAGTCCTTAGAAAATGTAGTCCATCAACAAAGGAGGTGGCTTACAAAACAGCCGTTTGACCTATACTTGAGTGTTGCTCATCATTGTGGGATCCGTACCAGGTCGTGTTGTCAGAGGAGATAGAGAATATTCAAAGAATAGTGGCGCATTTCATCACAGGGTTATTTGGAAAGAGTGATAGCGTTACGGATATGTTTAGCAAACTCAAGTGGCAGACTCTGCAAGAGGAGCGCTCTGCATCGCGGTGTAGCTTTCTGTCCAGGTTTTGTGAGGGTGCGTTTTTGGATGAGTTATTGAATATATTTCTTCCCCCTACTTATACATCCAGAAGAGATCACAAATGTAAAATTAGAGAGATTGAAGCACGCACTGTGGCTTTCTGGCAGTTGTTCTTCCCATATGCAACTGGAACAAGAAAGGGAAGTAATGACTGGCATGTAAGGAGCCCTCCGCCACACATCGTTTGGTGGCTTGCGGAGTATAAATGTAGATGTATGTGCAGATGTCTGTGCCATATGCTTAGAATATTTCAGAGGTAGTCTGAACACTAAACCCATCCTGCCCCCTTCTGTATGCCCATGATTTGAACCTCAGCATACTTATCATGAATGGTAATACCATCATTTCACCTCCAATAACCATTCATGCTGAGTCTACAGCATCACTTCCCTTCAACTCTACAACTAAATACTCTCTGTATTCTCTTCCAAGACATATTCAACAGTCTTCCTTTCCCAGACAATGAACTCCACCCTGAAATATGTCATTCCTTGTCTTTTCTAACTTTCCTTGCATCAGGTCTCCCCATCATTCCTCTTCTTTCCTATTCAGAATCATGATCTGGCCTCAATTCGTGGTATGATGATGGGACTGTGACAACCCTTGCCTTCTGCTCCACACTAAATACTCTCAGTACAGCCCTGTCATCTAATAATGCAATACTAAATTTTGAGCTACTCTAAATTTCTGTTCACGATTCAGTTAGGTTCCACATACATAACTGTTTCTTTATTTTTTTTAACACAAATAAAGATCTGAGCTTTCTATTGTGATATCGCCAGTGTTACTACAGTTATCTCAATTACCTTCAATGCCATTGTTTTTATTTCAAGGGTGTGCTGAAATGTATTGCCCTGAATTTATTATCTAAAAACTCTTAAAGTTTGTTTAAATAAAACAAATGTTGTTAACATTCTACACCATTATTCATAACATCTGTATAGGTACTTCTTTCCAAACATAGTTACCCTGGAAATGAACACGTTTCTCCCAACAAGAGACCAGTTTGTTGATACCATCACTGTAGAATGTTTCACTCTGTTGACAGAGCCACAACCTGTCCTCTGCTTGTACCAGTTTGTTACTATCAAAGTGAAGTCCTTGAAAGTGTTCTTTTCAGTTTTGGAAGCATGACTACAGTAATCAGATTTAGAGACATTGGAGACATTGGAGATGATGAGGCTTGCAAAGGTTGGAGTAGCATGGACAGCTGCATCAGACCAGTCTTTTGACTGAGGACCACAATAACAACAACATGAAAATTGGATGGGGCCAAGTCAGAACTCTATAGAGAATGATTGATAACAGTGAACCCAAGATGTCAGGCTGTTGGAGATATCGCAGTGCTCATGTATAGTGTGGTGTTGTCCTGCTGAAGGGCAGGGTGCTCCAAGTGTGGAAAAAGTCTTCAAATTCTAAACTCAATTACAGCATGCTGTTACCATGTACTGACATAGTTACGTTACACACCATGATGTTACATGCTACAATTCAGAGCCTACTACTGGCAGAGGGCTGCAAATATGTAGCCATGTAGAATAATGATGTACAATGTTAATAACATTTGTTTTATTTAAAAATCTTTAGGAGTTTTCACATAAAAAATCTGGAGGCATTAATTTTAGCATGCTCTAGTACAGTCAATTGCATAACATCTGCTATCCTTAATGGCATGGCTTCAGCCTTAACAAACTCACCCAGACACTTAAATGGTGAATTTCAGCTGCATCATTTTCATTATCGCTATCAGCAGTGTTTCTACTAAGTGACTATCACAACAACAATAGTCAAATATATGTTCCCATGTTGCACTCCATATATCCCTCATCCCATACACATTATACCTGTCTTTTTTTCACAGTTTTTCTTCTGACTTCCTTCTTACAGTGACTTCTTCAATTGTAACACCCAAACATTTTGTTTGTATTAACTGGACTCCTGCCTTGTATTCACCAACTGCAACATTAAAACTGCACCAGGGCACAGCATAAAAAGTCACATGCGGTAGTACTAGACTTATCGGTATCAAACTTAACTGAACTAACATCATCATCATCTTATGACACTGACCACATTTCACATGAGACATCCCACTGCAGCAAAACCCACACAACAGCCCAGTCAACAACCACACACAACCTTATCCCAAATATAACCCCAAGAATGACATTGCTCTAGGCTGCCATGTAAAATGCATGTATATGAATACATGAAATTTTGTTGTAGTACATCACAAACCACACTTTTATATGATTCTGACCTGATACTATATTCCTAAACCCCAAACTCCCATATTCTGAAATATGAAAATATACCCCCAACCTAAACACATCCAACCCTATGCTCCTAAAAGATTCTATAATCCAGAACTTCCTTAAGTCCTTATTTCCACTTTCTCCTATCATAAATTATGTGCAAAAACATTTAGTCCTGTCTCTTAATTCTCCACATCCCTAACAATCACAAACATCAAATCCTACAAATCCTCACCACATAAATTAAGCAGGTTGATGCAGATATCACAGCAGATGAACCTAAAGAGGACCTAGAATCCACCCCTGACACATATACAGCAAAAGCTGTATGCAGCCCTAAGAACCATGTACCACATTTGTTGTCCACATTTTCTTAGTATCTTCATCACCCAGTTATCATCATATCACCAATGACATCATGATTTCTCATTCCAGATACCGGTACAAAGTTCAGCCTTTCCAAATCCGAGTACAAATGTACTGTACCTTATAGAGCCTTGTATATAATGAAAATTTAAGCCAAAAATTCAAGGAACCATTCCCCCTTTCCTTACAGCAAGTAAGAAAAAAAACCGCTTTAAAATGTCCCAAATTGCAGTCTTCAACACCTCATTAACACACACAAATGACCCGCACCCAATTACTTCCACAAGTTTTAGGGAAAACTAAGAGTTTATTCAGTGAGGAACATAGAAGGGCAGCAGCCTTTGCCCTCTCCCAGAAAAAAGGCCTTCACAAAATGAATTCACATCTTGCCATGCCAAACATACAAACGTATGAACTAAGTATCAGTTTGAATAATGCCAGAAGGTGTAATGTGTACTGACTAGTAACAATTGTAACTCAAGCCATTTTTAAATTGGTTTATTGATGGGTGGGACTACCATGGTCAATTCCAGAGTAGTGGGAGTTACAGAGCATACCCAAGGTCTTCTGAACTCTCAGGTGGGGAAACACATGTTGTACATGTGATGAACGACCCACTAGTTTTCATATATCAGTTAAATGGCTTGGGTTACATTTGTTACAAGGCAGTACACTTTACACATTCTGGACTTCTTCAAACTAATATTGTGTTAATACATTTGTGCGTCTGGCACTGATTAGACTGTAAAATTATTCAAAACCACAATGATTTCTTGTAAAGGGAATGAAGGAAACATATCGTAAAGCAATATCACATGTCAAAATTCAAGAAACACCTGATAAATTTCTTTAAGTTAGACAGCTGTACCAGTAAATGACAAGCATAATTTTAGATGCAACTTTGTTAGAATTTATATATGTCGTGTCTGCTCTTTTGGACATGTGTGAAAGAACAGATGCCGTATTTCATGCAGAAGCCTTATATGACAATCAATAAAAGGAGTAACAACATTAACTGTTAGTAGGCATTGATATAAATCAATGGAGAAAATTGAAAATTTGAGCAGGACTGGGACTTGAGCCAAGATTTCTCTGGACACCATCCCTAACTGACCCAGATTTCCAACTTAGCCACACACTGCTGATGTAGTGCCCCTGCCCATTACCTTCACTACTCACAGTGATCACTGATTCCCATAGTTGTTCAGAGTTGCCTGTGCATTTGCACTGAAAGTATCATCGGTCTGTCTTATGCTAGTTGTATACAGGGTGTTTCAAAACTGCTGGTCAATATTCAGGAATATGACAGGAATGATCATTCGAAACAAAAAAGTCAGCAAAACATAGTGTCTAAAATGGATACCTTAAGAGCTATGAGCAAGTCTTCATCTTCGACACTGTGAAACAAATCTATTACTGCTAGCTCCTTGCTTTCCTTGTATTGGGAAGTGGTAGTATGGACCAAAACAAGAAAAAAATGCATATGTGCTCTAAAATGCATACCTTAAAAGTCATGAGTTCTTGTTCATTAGAAGAGTTGTGTTGCAAAGAGCGAAAATGAACAAACGCTCATAGCTCTTAAGGTAAGCATTTTAGGGCACATATTTACTGGACTTTTTTTTTTTTTTTTTTTTTTTTTATCCATACTACCACAGAAAGCAAAGAGCTTGCAGTAGAAGAGATTTGTTTCACAGTGTTGAAGATCAAGAATTGCCCATGTTTACTTGACTATTTTGTTTCGAATGATCATTCCTGTCATATCTCTGAATATTGACTATCACTTTTTAAACACCCTGAATATGAGGTGTCTTGTCTTTTGGACACATCAAAAATCCAACCTTGTTTGTGTACCCACACTGAAAGGATCATTGGGCTGTATTGCCCTGGATAAAGATATGTGGTATCAGTTCTTTTACACATGTCTGAAAGAACAGACACCAGAAACACATCTAGGATGAGATGGCCCAATGATCTTTTCAGAGCAGTTGCACAAACAAGCCTGAATTGCTATGGAAATCAGTGATCACTGTGAGCAGTGAGGCAAATAGGCAGGGACACTACATCAGTGGCTACATTGGAAATTTGGATCTGTCAGTGACATTGTCTGGATGGCAGAGGGTTTCAAGGAGACTGTTTGCAAGAAACTGAAAAATTCAGGTTTGAATCCCCGTCTGGCACAAATTTTCGACTTTGCACATTGCTTTATTTCAATGCCCACTGGCAGTTAGTTTTGTTATTCCTCTGAGTAATTATGTTAGAATTAAATAATATAATCAGAAACTGGATGTGATATATGTCACTGTCTGGGCTGTATTATTTTACAGTTCACAGTTATACAGTTATAGATATCTTAAGGTTTAAGAGCCGTTATCAGTAGTGTGTTTTGGTATGGCTTAAGGGAAAGCCATATGAAGCTATGTTGTTAAATTTATGTATGATGTGTAATAGCATTCTGGATTTTTATGTATATGTCATCATGTTCTTGATTTGCCCAATTCTTTGTTGTTATTGGATAAACTATATTATGTGAGAGTGAGTGGAGATACAATGCCATTACGATTTTAAAGCTAGCTCAGCTAGAAGATTGCACTGTTTCACTAGTCATGACTGTTGAAATAAGTTTACTACTCTTCTATAAGGGGCCCTACAATTTAAAATAGTCTTGAAACCATTATGCAAGTTGCTTTTATCAGATCATTGCCTAGGTGAAACAAATTATAAGTGACAAAAAATTATAGGACTGACTGGATATAGAGCATCAGACTTTCGATTTACAGTGAAGCACTTACTCCCTTATGCTATTATATGTTCTTGTAATACAGTCATGTAATTCAAAACATCATTTATTACAGTATTCTGCACAAGGAAATTAAACTGTATGCTACAGATAAACTAATTTTATAAAATATTATTCATAAATAAAGTACAGCATACTGTGTGTTAGCATGTGAGTCTGCAATAAATATTGTACTCAAATTTTATCTCAGTCTTCATTGTGCTTCAGTTTCTCACTGCATGGGTGGTAGGTGTTGGGTTGTGACTGGAAGCAGAAATAATGTTCCTCTTTCACCAAACAGAGCCATCCAGTATAAGTAATTTTTTAAAAATCAAAGAAGAAATTGTTATTTAAATTATTTTCAAATTTATTATCAAAGGCACTACAATTTGAAACTTTCTTTCCTTCATAGCTTTTTAGTCAATATATTTTTTTCTTTTGCAAGTTGATAACAGAATGATAAACTGAGGTATGTAAAAATTAATCAAAGTAACTTTTGTCCATCCAGAAATCTGACATAATGTCTACTTTGTCTAGATCACAATTTCATGATCTCTCTTTAAATAACATATTTTCAATGAAACTAAGTATACTGCTGCATTCAGGATATTAAGAACTAAATACTAAATACTAAATTTAAATAAAAGAATTTAAATAAAATCTTCACCATTTTGGAAATTTTTGTATCTTTCCTTAAACATTTCATAGATTGTGAAACAGAAAGCTGCAGTGTGCAATAAATAAGTAGTTCTTTCTTTACTTCAATACGCCCCCCCTCCCCCCAAAAAAAACATGCATATAAAATATGCATGAGAGTATGCTACAATATGAAAGTGTTTGTTTGAATGGTTTGTCAACCCATTTCCTCATATGTTACTCAAAAAACGTGGATAATATTTTTAAGATATTTTACTTATCATGAAACATTAAGTATTCTGAGGTGAAAGGAAATATCTCTTTAAACTATTTCACAATGAACATTTTGTTTCTAATATTTTATAGATTTAAGGAAATTCACATTATATTTTCTTTAACTTCTACGCAGGTTCTTCTGTTCACCATCTTGAGTATAGGCTCTATTTATTAATTAATCAGGAGTCTTGATTCTTCAATGAACTGTCTGCATATTTTCTTCTTTTGTCAAATCACGTTCAGTATTCCTCTGAAAAATTGTACTAGATTTGAGAATTCTCTTAACAAAAAATCATATACACAGCACATCTTCCTAACATCAGACAAAAGAGTTGCAGAGTAAATAATAATAAACATACAGGTAATTGGCAGACAATATTTCTGGTGTATTATCTCATTTGGATTCTTTAGTTAAGGAACCTTTACCCCCTAGGTTAGTCATCAATCATTTGCAGAGGAATAGGTCTGCAGTGCAGAGTTGATTGATAATGAGATTAGACAAGAGCACTTCAAGTGAAGAAAGGAAATTTAACTTACTTTTGTAATACAAGGTGGGAGTATTAATATGAAATTTGTTACAGGAATAGAGTATAATTAGTTGGAAAATGTGTGCATTCAAAGGGGTGAACATTTCACAGTACAAGCAGATGGAATGGGCATAAAAATTTGTTATGATAAACTAGTTTATTTGATGGGTGGGATAGACACAATCAATTCCAGGTTAATGGGAGGTAGGTTTTGCCAAAGGGCATACCCAGGACCTGAGTCCTGGGGTGGAGAAACGTACGTTGTACATATAATTAATGGCATAACAGTTTCCAGATATTATTAAAAATGGCTTGGGTTAAACTTGTTACTAGTCAGTACACAGTACACATTCCGAGCTTCTTCAAACTGATATTGACTTGATCCATTTTTGTTTTTGTCAGTGATGATTAAACTGTAAAATTATTTTAAACTATAACGGCCTCTTCTAAAGGAAAAATATGGTAAATAGAGTTATAAAACTGTCATAAGCTACATTGCACTATCATAAGTAAATATAGACTATGGTAGTTTTCATAGTAGCTTTGGTCACTTAATGTAATAAACATTTACACTGCATGTTAGATATGTTGTATATGCATTGGGCAACATTTGAATTTTGATCACTTTGTTTGCATATTTGATCAATCCATTGCTAGTTTCCCTAGGAACTGAAAGCAGTGAACCTCTAGAAACTGAGTGAGGACACACAAAGGGCCACATAACCTATGCAACATTTTTGTTCTCCATAGTTATCCTCCTGTCTACTTACAAACAAACTGTATTTAAAGCAAAACTGAAATTGTCAGTGTTTAAGTCTGGTTTTATCCCAAAATTGTTGATATGTAGTGAGAAACAGAGAGATGTGATTGTAAAAATTTAAAAAAATACAGATTTATCATATAATGATAGGAAATGCAATTTCTGAAAAAATATAAACTTAGAAAAAGAAACACAAAAGAGAACCATATTAAACATTTTTCCAACACTTGATCAAGTTGATATTCATCAACAACATTCACACTTCTCAGTAATAACAGAAAACTCTTGCCTTTGATCATGGTGAAGAACATTCTATTGAGTACAATATAACTAGAATAATTATATCATTCCTTTATGTTTATACATGTAAACTGTACTTACATCAAAAGTGATTGCTTTGGTTACATAAAAGCAAAGAAGTTACATGATCAACTAATTTTTATTACCTATAAAACACAATTTATATTTTCTGCGGATATAAAATACTCAGTGGACTAACACTGAATGATATGCAGTTCTGATTATGTGCAAAATAAAGAGAAGTCATCAACTCCCAGTTTCTCTTCCACACATTCATCTATGTTTCTTTCCCTACCAATGCTACCAATACTGTCAGTAATCCTACCCTTTATTACATCATTTATGTACTGTACCAAAACTACAAAACTGTAGTTTTGGTAGAGTGCAACTCTAATTGTAAAAAAAGAGCATTTGGCAAAATATAAAAAATCCTTGTAAATTTCTTCTAGTTAGACACCTGTACTAGGAAATGACAAGTATAATTTTAGATGCAACTGTGTTAGAATGTAGTAATATAATCAAAACCTGGATATATCCTGCACACCATAGAATCACTAAATAAGCGATCATTAACAGTTGCATACCAATTGGGAGGGGGGGAAATGTCTGTAACTGACCCCAACGAAGTTTTTAGGCTAAAACTCCCTGTGGTGTTTAGTAGTTTATTTAATAAATACATGACATTTATCGTAATTATAATTGCTACAATCGGCAATAAGAACAGCTTTTGAACTACACTCATTGTTGAGTTATAGTGATTGTTATAACTGAAGATGTAGCAGGTCAACAATCACCACTCACAGTCAACCGGTAAACAGTGTGGTGAGTGGAAGGTAATATCTTTGTGGCATTTGACAGAATGTACAAGAAGATGAAATTGACAGATGACAAAATTAGAAATTTGCTTGAGAGGTCACACAATGAGTTTAGTGGCGAACTATCCAAAAGATCAAGCAGCGAAACTGAAGATGTAGTCATGGAAATTCCGGATCAAGTAGTTTCTCACAGCAGCGAATCGGATGAAAGTGAACAGCGTAAGTACGGATTTTTATTACTTTTTGCAGATATTTTGGAGTATATTAGGATGTGTGTCTCGGTAGAGTGCTTAGTTTGCTAGTGTTTGGTTATGTTTTCATATTTTTATAGATATTCAACCAACAAGAAGGCAACCCAGGCCGAAAGCACAAATTGATCAACTTGAAAAAGACATGGTGGTCCTGTCAAATATGATATGGAAGAGAAGCCCTTACATAAATCAAAGGAGGAGGTCTGTTGCTAATGTAATGAGAACCCCAAAAGGAACTAAGCCAAGTATAAAACGTGATACACCAGTAAAACTTTTCTCATGTACTTCGATGATAACATCCTGGATAACATTTTGATGTGTACCAATCAAAAGCTTCGAAATCTTAGGGAATAATCTGAAGATATTTTCATAAAAAATTCGAAAGCATTTGAAAGGGAGGAAACTGTGTCAGCAATTGGAATTCTATTGAACTGTGGAGTCCATTGACAGAACAAGGACAGTTATGTGATATATTTAGTAAAGAAAACTATCCGATGTACCGAGCTTCATTTTTGGAGCATAGACTGAGGCGCTTACTGAAGTGCTTGCGTTTTGATGATACTCTACCTCGAGCAGCTAGAAAACAGACTGAAAAATTTTCTCCTATCAAGGATGTATGTAACACAATAGTTAGTAAATTTCCTGAGTTTTTAATCCTAGTGAGTCAGTCACAGTGGATGAAGAACTTTTGACCTCCCATGGGGGATGCCCATTCAGGCTGTGGCAACTATCGACTCTATGAGTGATATATCTCTGCCACAGCAGGCTCTCTGACCCATGCGGACTTATTGTGCGCCGCCATATTGCTTTCCATTCTGTTGTGTGATGCCGACTGTATAAGATGTTGTAAATATTTTCGCATAATAAAGTTGTATTAATGTAAGTTGGTGTGTTATTTAATGATCGCCGCCACTCCACATATCAGGAATAACCACACTGGTGACCCCGATCTGTTTTAGTTCAATTCGTGAGTGCTATTAACAGTGATTTGTATTGTGCTACGAACAATGTTTCAACAACCGTTCAGTCCCTGTGATGCGACTTCTCAGACGCAGTTTTTCAAAGTGGAAAGCGAATCCATTCCGAAAATCACGCCGCAGTTTCAGTGCCAAAGCGAACTCTGCTGTCAACTGGATTTTAACCTACGTGACCCCAAGATAAACTCAATGGTTCCCGGTTGGCCGCCGCAGCATGTTCCCGTACCTACGGCTGCCTCACGACTGTCGGACTGCATTCTGCTTATCGACACCCCAGCACTGCCAGCACCTGCCGTTCCCGCTCATCTGCTGCTTCAATACATGATGCCTGCTCTACAGCCACAGACTACGCAACTCTCCACGGACATCTTACAACTGCTCAGTTCCTTCTCTAAATCCTCGCACAAACGGAAAAATGGCTGACATCAAAATAAGTGTCCAAGGAATAGAAAAGCAACTGGAATCACTCAACAGAGGAAAGTCCACTGGACCTGACAGGATACCAATTCGATTCTACACAGATTACACGAAAGAACTTGCCCCCCTTCTAACAGCCGTGTACCACAAGTCTCTAGAGGAATGGAAGGTTCCAAATGATTGGAAAAGAGCACAGGTAGTTCCAATCTTCAAGAAGGGTCGTCGAGCAGATGCGCAAAACTATATAGACCTATATATCTGACGTTGATCTGTTGCAGAATTTTAGAACATGTTTTTTGTTCGCGTATCATTTCGTTTTTGGAAACCCAGAATCTACTCTGTAGGAATGAACATGGATTCCGGAAACAGCGATCGTGTGAGACCCAACTCACTTTATTTGTTCAAGAGCATTAGAAAATTGTAGCGAAATACAGGAAGATCTGCAGCGGATAGCCACTTGGTGCAGGGAGTGGCAACTGACCATTAACATAGATAAATGTAATGTATTGAGAATACATAGAAAGAAGGATCCTTTATTGTATGATTATACGATAGTGGAACAAACACTGGTAGCAGTTCCTTCTGTAAAATATCTGGGAGTATGTGTGCGGAACGATTTGAAGTGGAATGATCACATAAAATAAAGGAATGATCACATAAAATTAAAAGTTGGTAAGGCCGGTACCAGGTTGAGATTCATTGGGAGAGTCCTTAGAAAATGTAGTCCATCAACAAAGGAGGTGGCTTACAAAACACTCGTTCGACCTATACTTCAGTATTGCTCATCAGTGTGGGATCCGTACCAGATCGGGTTGCCAGAGGAGATAGAGAAGATCCAAAGAAGAGCGGCGCGTTTCGTCACAGGGTTATTTGGTAAGCGTGATAGCGTTACGGAGATGTTTAGCAAACTCAAGTGGCGGACTCTGCAAGAGAGGCGCTCTGAATCGCCTTGTAGCTTGCTCGCCAGGTTTCGATTGTTGTTTTGGGGAAAGAGACTAAACTACGAGGTCATCGGTCTCATCGGTTTTAGGGAAGGACGGGGAAGGAAGTCGGCCATGCCCTTTCAAAGGAACCATCCCGGCATTTGCCTGGAGCGATTTAGGGAAATCACGGAAAACCTAAATCAGGATGGCTGGACGCGGGATTGAACCGTCGTCCTCCCGAATGCGAGTCCAGTGTGCTAACCACTGCGCCACCTCGCTCGGTGCCAGGTTTCGAGAGGGTGCGTTTCTGGATGAGGTATCGAATATATTGCTTCCCCCTACTTATACCTCCCGAGGAGATCACGAATGTAAAATTAGAGACATTTGAGCGCGCACGGAGGCTTTCAGACAGTCGTTCTTCCCGCAAACCATCCGCGACTGGAACAGAAAAGGGAGGTAATGACAGTGGCACGTAAAGTGCCCTCCGCCACACACCGTTGGGTGGCTTGCGGAGTATAAATGTACATGTAGATGTAGATGTAGATGTATGATGCACCCGCGTCTCCCGCGCGCCATCCCGGATCCTGTTTGTCTTCCGCACGTTTTCCCGACGGTTTCGTACGTCTCTGCTGTGTCATTTTCAACGGCGCCCGCTACACTCCCGAACCCGTAGTTAACAGCTCCTGCATGCCTACCGCCCACGCCCGCGGCGGCACCAGCCGCCCCACTCGTGCTGGTCCACAATGTTTCATCGACTTACGCGCCGGGTTCTTTCGCTAGCAAACACCGGTCGCGTGTTCACCAGTTCGAACTGCACCTGCTTCCACGGTACTGGAGAGTCTTCTGCACCCAACCATGCCCCACCAGCCGGGGCCCCAGCAACTGTACCTGCCTACAGTATGCAATTGATCTCACATGTCAAGACCGAATTCTCTTCTTGCACTCCTGCTGCTTGTAAATAGTGTGGTTTAGTTGCTAATAACCAGATTAGTACAGCTACTGTGTGCCAGTCTCCTGGTGCCTACAATCCCGATTTGGCACCACTCTACACTGCTACACCGTCTGCACCTCCAAGTAGTGTGTTCGCTGCACCGACCATTCCTCAGTACCTCACGCATAGCAGATTCCCAAAACTGCCAAACCTACAAACGGAGAACCCTAAGACATGGTCTGCATTAGTGGATAAAATGTTGGACATTCACGGCGTCCTAGACGATGGAGCCTGATTTGTGTGCCTTCTTAGTCATATTAGTCTTATTAGTGACCTGCTGCTGTCGCCTCCCGTGTAGAATAAGTACGAATTTGCTAAAGCTTGTACCGTCGAACGCTTATCCCGTCCTCCTGCTGAGTCGATCCAGCGCATTACCCATGACAAACACATCGATGACTGTACGCCATCACAGCTGTGGTGCCACTTACGTGCCCTTGTGGACACAGACTTTGTACCAGACGTCGCACTTTGGACAATTTGGCTGTTTAAACATCCTTCTGTGCTACAACTGCAGCTATTGTCCCATGTCTCTGAGCCCCTTGAAGCATGCCTGCGTATCACCGATCGTGCCTATAGCATCATTCAACACCGGTACCTCCAGCATTCGAGTCCGGCATCCGCCGCCCCCACACATTATGCAGTAACAGAAGCTAAGCCTACCCTCGGCTGCGGCAAGACACGCACCTCGCTGTAAGCGCAAGCAATGGCCTAGCCACCCCGTGGTCGCCCGACTGCACTACCTACTTTTACGTTGCCACCCCAAAGTTCACTGGAGACGGCCGAGCCAGCACCTGAGTACACTCCGGCCGCGCATTTGGCCACCCCACCGCCCAGCCATGCTTCTGCACCACAAGCTGGCTCTCCTTATTGCTGGTTCCACGCTAACTTTGGTGACGTGGCTCACAACTGCAAACCCCGTGCGCTTTCCCAAACACTTATGGCGGGCACCTCTAGGCGCGACGTCCCGCCGCGCTGCCTCACGGCACCTACCGGCATCTCGTCCGACACCTGCTGCACTGTCATCCGCTTCGCGCCTCTTCGTCAATGACATCAACACCGAACTTCGTTTTCTAGTGGACACTGGAGTCGACATTAGTGTTACCTCTCCCTTCCTCGCCCCTAACATAGATCCCTTACCTGCACCACCACTGATAGCTGCTAACAATTCCGATGCTAGGTTCCTCACATCTCCTGCTTAAATTTGCCCCAGATCAGGTTTTCCCCTGGATATTTTACGTCGCGGAAGTTGATGCACCTGTACTGGGCCTCGATTTTCTTCATCACTATGCCCTCTCCCCTAATCTGCAAGTCGGCTGTCTGACTCACGTCTCTGGTTCGGGTGTTCCTGGTGCGTCACAACATTCCCCCCCTCAGCTCGAAGTTTCTACTGACTGTTCACACTCTGCCCTTTCAGAGTGTATGTCACTTGCTGCAAACCTTTCTTCTGCTCTCTCAGCTTTCTTCCACGAGCGTTCAGAAGTTGATGCATTGCGCACTCAGAATGTAGACCTGTGTGTTCGCATTGACTAAGTCTATGCACAACTGTTGCAGACACAACAGCAGCTTCTACAACTCTGCACACCCACTCTTGCAATCGTGGACACGCCTCCTCAGCCTGGTGATTGTTCTGCAGCTGTGATCCCATTAACGGTTCGGCCAGCCTCTGTCCCTACCCCTCTTGCCCCTACCCACCCTGCCACTACGCCCCCTTCCACAACCCCCCCCCCCTGGCCACTACCCCTCCTGCCACTACCCCCCATGCCCATACCTCCTCTGCTTCTCCCACGTTTTTGCGTGCAATTGCCAATGGCACGTGCCACAGAATAAACAGAAGGACCCCCTGTGCGGCATAAGGCGCGCCGCCTAAACACGCAGAAACTTCGCCGTGCTAAAGACATTGTTAAAGATCTTTTGGATTCCAACATTCTCCGTCAATCTGATAGTAACTGGTCGTCACCAATCCATCTCGTGCCAAAGAAGGACGGTACTTTCCGCCTCTGTGGTGACTACCGTACTCTTAACGCACGCACTACCATCGATAACTACCCTATCCCCCACATTCAAGATTTCACCCAGATGTTGCATGGTTCCCAAATCTTCTCCATTCTCGATTGTAGCAAAGCATGTCATCCGATTCCCATGTTCCCTGATGACATCCCCAAGACAGCCATAATCACTCCATTTGGCCTCTTCGAGTACTGTTCCATGCCATATGGTCTCAAAAACGCCGCACAGACATGGCAACACTTCATCGACGTACTGTTGTTTGACCTCCCTTTCGCCTATGCCTACTTAGACAATATACTGATTTGTTCTCCCTCACCTGAGGAACACACTCTTCATCTTTCCAGAGTCCTTGCACTGCTCGCTGCCAATGGAGTGGAGATCAATCACGAGAAGTCTCAGCTTAGCAGTCGTGAGGTCGCCTTCTTAGGTCACACAGTCACGGCCGAGGGCGTCCGCCCTACCGCCTCTCGGATTGAACTCATACTTAGCCTCCCTTCAGCAGAGAACTTCGCTGAACTTTTCTAGGCATGGTGAACTACTACAGGAGCCACCTGCCCCATGCTGCGTCTATCGAGATCCCTCTGACCGACGCTCTGGCGGGTAAGGATACTGAAGGCAAACGCAAACTCGTTTGGACACTGGAGATGGCCGATTCATTCAAAAATCTCAAAACCGCCCTCTCTAAAGCTGTCACACTCGCTCACCCCGCTCCTGACGCACCCATTTCTATTACAGCTGATGCGAGCGACACTGCAATTGGTGCGGTCCTTCGGCAACATGTATTGGATACCCCCCAACCCCTCCGTTTCTTCTCCAAGAAATTAACCAAATCACAGTCCAAATGGTCCGCTTTCGACCATGCACTCCTCGCCTTGTATGAGGTGGTCAAATATTTCAGAGCCGATGTCGAGGGTCGCATGGTCACGATTTATACAGAACACAGACCCTTGGCAGATGCAATCCGTAACCTCTCATGCGATCTCCCCCCACGACACTTCCACCATATGGATTTCATATTCCACTGATGCACAATATATCCAAGGCGCTGACAATATAGTCACTGACTACCTGTCTTGCGTCAACATCATCACTACCCCACTTGACCTTACTCACCTGGCCCGCCGGCAAACCGAATACCCCGATATTCGTGCCTTGCAACAAGACACAACCTCTTCCCTAAACCTGGACCAACGTGCATTCCCCAGCACCACAGAACCGGTCTGGTGTGATGTTTCCACTGTTAGCCCCCGCCCTCTTGTACCCGCAGCTCTCAGCCGCTCTGTTTTTGATGCACTCCACAACCTAGCTCACCCAGGCATCAAAGCCTCCACCAGATTGGTCACGGAAAGGTACGTCTGGTCCCTTGTTAAACATGATTGTAGGATGTGGGCTCGCGCCTGCATACCGTGTCAGAGAGCTAAAGTGGGCCGCCATGCACTTCCTCCGCCAGGCACTTTCGACATACCTAAAGGACGTCTACGACATGCCCATATTGATATTGTAGGTCCCCTCCCTCCCTCCAAGGGCTTTCGATATATCCTGTCCGTTATTCATAGGGTCACTAGATGGGTCGAGACAGTTCCTTTGGAAGATATTTCGGCTGAGTCTGTGGCTCGGGCCTTCGTTGCCACTTGGATTTCACGATTCGGAAGCCCTACCTCACTGATCACCGACCAAGGTAGGCAGTTTGAATCACAGCTGTTCGCCTCCCTCTGTTTGTACTGTGGCGTCGCAAAGTTTCACACAATCGCTTATCACCCCCAGGCCAATGGACTTGTAGAGCGCTGGCACCGCACGCTTAAAGCCTCACTTATGGGCCACGGTGGCCAGTGGTCTGACGCTTTCCCCTGGGTTTTGCTAGGCCTCTGCACCGCATACAAAGAGGACTTGTAAGCCTCCCTTGCCGAGATCCTTTATGGGCTGCCTCTGGTTTTACCAGCCGAATTCGTTGAGGAGACGCCACTACCCAGCTCTTCCGAGCTCCCAGCACTCGTCGAGTGCGTGCGAGGGCCCATAGCACTCATCAAACCTCCTTTACCCTCTGCCCACTGTAGGCCTCCTGTGTTCATGCATAAGGAACTGGCCACATGTGAATTTATCATGTTACGTGACGACACAGTACGGACAACCCTGCAGCCCCCATACACTGGTCCGTTTAAAGTCCTGTCCCAAGGCCCTTCCACATTGTCAATACTTAACAATGTCAAACCAGTAACTGTTTCACTCCACCAGGTGAAACCTGCGTGGACCTAGCAGGAGCACTCTGCAAGTGACCCCGACGTACACGACACCTGCCCTCCTTCCCAGGAATCCCATCATGATTTGGACAGGCCCACCACCCCTCCCCCCTTCATCCCCCCTTTCAGCCTACATCACGGGCCGGACGACCCGCGGTTCCACCCCGTTGGCAGAGTGATTATGTCCTAGCTTGAATCGAGCTTACTACACCTACTCCCAAGTGTTGTGTGTGTGATTTCACCATGGACAAGTGCTTTTGTGACCATCAAGTGTCCCACCCCCACCGGGCTGGCACAGGACTTGACGCACCACTATCCTCCGCACTGCAAGGGGGGGGGGGGGGGGTCTCTGTGGTGACTATCGACTCTACGAGTGATATATCTCTGCCATAGCAGGCTCTCTGACCTATGCGGACTTCTTGTGCACCACCATATTGCTTTCCATTCTGTTTTGTGCTGCCGACTGTATAAGATGTAAATATTCTCACATAATAAAGTTGTGTTAATGTACGTTGGTGTGTTATTTAATGATCGCTGCCGCTCCACATATCAGGAATAACCACAAGGATATATATTCCAACAAAACCAGGAAAATGTGGAATAGAGGTGAACCTGTTATGTGATTCAAATATGAAATACTGCTTCGCTGCATATCCCTATGCTGGGAAGCATGCTAATGAAAAGAACCATAACAGTGGCCCTGAAATAGCTAGAAGATTGATTGAAATGTCTAACTTGAATCAATCTGGAAGAAATGTTACCATGGACGGAAAGTTCACTACTGTTCCACTCGCATCTGATCTTTTGAAAGAGAAAACAACTACAGTTGGTACTATTCAAAGTGACAAACTCCATCCTGTTTCTCTAAAAAAGCTACACCGGGAACAATCTGATTTGCCTTTAGTGATGATTACACTTTAGTCAGGTATGTGCCTAAGAATGGAAAGGTTGTTACAGTCTTGTCAACCCAACATCACGATATGAATGTGACGGAAGAGAAGCCAGACATCATCCTGTTCTACAATTGTACAAAGTCAGGAGTGGATACATTCGATAAGCGTGTAAGAATGTACAGCTGCGTCGATGGCCAATGGTGGTGTTTTTCAACTTGATTGACATTACAGCATACAATTCATGTGTGTATTTCAAGATACACACAAGGAATGGACAAAGAATTACCCAGCAAAGAGTTCTGGATGAAAGAAGTACCTGAAAGATCTTGCTCGTGAACTTTGTGACATCAACATGAAAAGACATGCTCAAAATGCTGTAGGCATACACTCAAAATACACTACAGCGTTATCAACTTTTGGGTATGAGTGTAATCAAAATCGAGGTGCTGTGAGCAGAGGAAACAACGTTACAGATCCGCGACAGAAAGTAACACATGTAGCTGTGCATAATTTGTCAAAGAAAGGACACTGTTACTTATGCTCCAGAATCAAAGACAGTAAGTACATGAAGGCTTTCACTTCTTGCAGGAAGTATATCTGCCCTGCATACACCAAGAAAGAAGAAGTAGTTCATATTGTAAAGTGTTCTGGATGTGAATCTGAGTAATCCTTGTAATTGTGAAATTAGTACAAATAAATGTAAAAAAGCTATTTAATTTTTACTAAAAATGTACCAGAAACTCTTTCCCAGTGATAATAATCAACATTTTAATCCTCTAATCTGACTAAATTGTGGAAGTACATAAGTAATGTGATTTATACTAGATAAAGAATGTGTGATGGTTGTGGGGTCAGTCGCTAACCCCTCCCATTGGCGTTGGCCAGTGCAACATACAGCATTGGTATGCAACTTTTAATCAGAAGTTTGATGAACAATAATTCTTTAGATGTGGGGTCTACTGGATGCGAAATGTCTCTGACATTTCTGACCTGTGAATCAGTTTGTCCAGTTTGCTCAGATACAACTTTTGAAATGGAATCTACGCCGCTGTACATCATGCCACTTTGAATATGACAAAGAATACTGTCAGAGATAATGGTTGTATTAAGAATATGAAAAAGGCCTGGATCAGACCACTAAGTTATTAAAAAACAAACGAACCTTACCCAATTCTCCTTTCACATTTCATGTAGCAATAATCCATTGTGATAGTGGAGTTATAAGTCTGCATCTGCAACTGATTGGGTGATTGGGCAGTGTGAGCATGTGTGTGTGTGTGTGTGTGTGTGTGTGTGTGTGTGTGTGTGTGTGTGTGTGTGTGTGTGTGATGTGAAGGACTCAGGTCCAGTTATGGGTATTGCTGTGGAACAATTCAAGGTGTGGTAAGCTGACAACAGTGGAGAGAGCAGTGTTCTGACCCTAGGCCACTCCATACCTAAAGTTCCCATTGCCTTTTCTGTAAAAGTGCAGCACTGCTGTATGACAGATTGGTGTCTGGTTGAGTAGCCCACATCTCTCAGAGTGCAGTAGAGAGGTGTTAGAGTTAAATTGGTGGGACTATTATTGATGTATTGGATAGTCTGTATTTCCACAATGTTTCACCTGATAATATGTTCTTGTTACTGAACCCAGGGTGTATCTTGATTATCACAATTATATTGGTCTCCATGGTTGTCATTCATACGCTATTTCTTTATATTTTCAGTATCTATATAAATAAGATGTTCTCTGAAATATCTCTACTACTACAACCATTTGTGAGACTATAGAACTAATATTAATCTGTGATAATCAAATAAAATTATTCTGTTTACCCATTTCATTCTTAACTGACAAACCAACATGCAGTCCATTTGAGCACAGGGCTATGTTTACAAGATGGTAAGACATGCTCACTAGAATTGGGCGAAAAGAAATACACATTTCTTACTTTGTGGACTGTTTTATCTACTAACAAAACCATTGTAGCTCTATTTGTCACACTTGTGTGGTATACTGAAAAAATCCTTGCAGGTATTTCACTTTTAACTAGTGGTTATTTGTTGGTTTCTTGAAACTAAGATAATTTTTGAAAGATATAAGGGGTAATCGAAAAGTTTCCATTTGAGGGCATTGCTCTAGGGTATATGCAACATAGCAAGACTATGATGTAGATATATGAGTACAAAATGTAGGAAAAGGATTAGTGTTTCTTTCTGATGTGCATGCAGTAAATGCAGAAACATGAATTGCGGTTACATTATTACCAAATGTGTCCAAGTATTTCCAATTAGTTGTTATTCTTTTCTTAGCTGCCAAAGGACAAACACCAGAAGACATCCATCAGAGGATAACGAATGTGTATGGGGCAGCATGTCTGTGGAAAACCACTATTGTGGAATGCTGCACCAAATTACATGATGCTGCTTCATTTAAACACACATCCCTATATTTCAAATGTGATAATGCAGAAGTTACTCCTACTTAAGTGTGGAACACATGCACTTGCCCTATAGTTCTGTCCTCTCCCCATGTGATTATAATACCCATGGTCCCTTAATAAAGGCCTAGAAGGGTTCAGTGGTTCCTGCCAGATGAGGATGTGTAGCAGGCAGTTACAGACTTCTCCACACAGCATGACATGGTGTTTTACCAAACAGGTATCTTCAGCATGGTGCACTGGTAGGATGATTGCCTCAGTCCTCAGGGTGGTTTTGCCTGAATGGCATATCAATTCCAGACTGCATGTCATTAGAACAGAAACTTCTTGATCACCCCTTATTTCATAATATCATAAGAAACATATAAAGTATTTATGCAGCTCAGGATATGAAATACACTACAAGTTTTCTGATGTCTGAAATTTATTGAGTTTGTACAGTCTGGAGACAATGAAAACATGTGTAAAAGATATGAAACCTGTATGAGAATAATTGTAATGTATCATATGAGGTATACAAAGCACTGATAATATTTTCTGCTTATTAAGGTCATTTTCACCCTTTTGGAAGATCTGTGTAAGTGAAATGATACAGTAATAATTTTCTCTTGTTTTCACAATAAACTTTTAGTTCTCACATTTGAGCTGCTTATCAAGTCAGAACAAGGCAATGACCTAGAACTTAAAAAACCATAACATGATACATGAAGTTGTGTGGTTTCAAACTGACTTTTTGGTTACTGTTCACATTGAATACATAAATGGGATATTGAAACCATTTATATCCTACATGTCCAAACCAGGAGTCATGATTAATGTCATCAATATGGATGAAATATTACTGCATACACAAACAATTTTACACTGCACATTAGTGGCTCATTCTCTACTGCAGTGGCAGTAAACTAGGTAGAATATACTATGTTGTGTATACTGCTCATTCCCAACTGTATCAGCAAAGCAAAACTGTAGAAATGAATCTTATGACCCTTGCAGAATTATCTAATGCCCACATTCATACATAAACAGTACTGATAATTGTTAAAGTCACTATAGACCTATGACTACAATAGTGAACAGAAATCTGAGAGCAACCCATTCTCATTTATAAATGATAAGAAAATGCATATTAGCCTAACTCCACAAGCCAAGTGAATCAATGAACATGAGAAAATTAAAACTAACTTCTAAGTGGAGGGGGCAGGATCATTTCACAAAGCTGTAAACATATGTACACAGTCTCATATAAAGCTTTGACTGAAAGAACATCCAAAACTTACCATTTAAGATCACATACTGATTGGCATAAGGAACACAGTCAACAGATGTGTCTGGTCATGTTTTTTTAATATTGGTATCTAGAGGAACATATTTTTTTTGTGATCATATAGTGTGTTTACATTCAAATTCTGTATTTATTTCCAAATGAAACTTAGTGCAACATAATTTCAAACTGACTCCAAATCTATGTTTATAGTGCTGTATGACACTCAAACTTTGTAATTAGCCATGTCTTTGTAAACTATCTATTTCATATTTGTGTGTGGAAGCACACTATCAAGCAGTGAACAAATCCTAGAAAATAAATAAATAACCCTCTTGTGTCATGGCACGCAATAATTTTTATACTGTCTTAATATTATATACTTACGATTATAAGAAATAGCTTTCATGAACTATAAAACTGATGGAGAGTAGGTAGAAGTTAAGAGATTAATCACGACTCATTCTGGGCAGAAATGGGATACTGAAGTGGTGAGACATGATGAGACGCGTTTGAAGTTCGATATAGATGTAGATTCTGCAATAAGAATTACCAGAGTAGGTAATTCAGTTAAAGATGAGTGGGTATGTCTAAAAAGAGCAAACATTTGTACTAGGGAGGTAAGTGGGTAGAAACCTAGAGTAAAAAAAGAAACACTTCAGTTGATTGACAAAAGGAAGAAGTCAAAAATGTTCGGTGAAAGACAGAAGGAATTAAATAAATAGGAAGTGCATGGAAGACATGGAGAATGGCTGTAGGAAACATGTGAAAAAATCGAAAAAGAAATGACCATCGGGAGGATTAATTCAGCGTACGGAAAAGTCAAAACAGCCATAGGTGAAATTAAATGCATGGGCAGTAGCTAGTAAAGGTTTCTCAGGCTTCCAGCCACGTCAAGTGGATATATAATGCGAAGAGGATAAATTATGAAGTGGAAGTTAGGACAGTGAACTACTGTGAACAGTTCAGTGACAGGCTTGTTGTCATCAGAACCGACCAGAAAAACATGTGGTTCCTGAAGAGGGGCAGCAGCCTTTCCAGTAGTTGTAGGGGAAACAGCCTGGATGATTGAATGATCTGGCCTTGTAACAATAAGCAAAAAGGCCTTGCTGTGCTGGTACTGTGAATGGCTGAAAGCAAGGGGAACCTACAGTCATAATTTTTCATGAGGGCATGCAGCTTTACTGTATGGTTAAATGACGATGGCATCCTCTTGGGTACAATATTCCAGAGGTAAAATAGTCCCCTATTCGGATCTCTGGGTGGGGACTACTCAAGAGGACGTCGTTTTCAGGAGAAAGAAAACTGGTGTTCTATGGATCGGAGCATGGAATGTCAGATCCCTTAATCAAGCAGGTAGGTTAGAAAATTTAAAAAGGGAAATGGATGTGCTAAAGTTAGATATTGTGGGAATTAGCAAAGTTCGGTGGCAGGAGGAACAAGACTTTTGGTCAGGTGAATAAATGCTAAAACAAACAGGGGTAATGCAGGAGTAGGTTTAATAATGAATAAAAAAATAGGAGTGCGGGTAAGCTACTACAAACAGCATAGTGAACGCATTATTGTGGCCAAGATAGACACAAAGCCCATGCCTACTACAGTAGTACAAGTTTATATGCCAACTAGCTCTGCAGATGACGAAGAAATTGAAGAAATGTCGATGAGAGAAAAGAGATTATTCAGATAGTGAAGGGAGACAAAAATTTAATAGACATGGGTGACTGGAATTCGATAGCAGGAAAAGGAAGAGAAGGAAACGTAGTAGGTAAATATTGATTGGGGGAAGAAATGAAAGAGGAAGCCACCTGGTAGAATTTTGCACAGAGCATAACTTATTCATAACTAACACTTGGTTCAAAAATCATAAAAGAAGATTGTATAAATGGAAGAAGCCTGGAGACACTGACAGGTTTCAGATATGGTTTCAGATATAATGGTAAGACAGAGATTTAGGAACCAGGTTTTAAGCTGTAAGACATTTCCAGGGGCAGATGTGGACTCTGACCACAATCTATTGGTTACTGTAGATTAAAACTGAAGAAACTGCAAAAAGGTGGGAATTTAAGGAGATGGGACCTGGATAAACTGACTAAAGCAGAGGTTGTAGAGAGTTTCAGTGAGAACATAAGGGAACAATTGACAAGAATGGTGGAAAGAAATACAGTAGAAGAAGAATGGGTAGATTTGAGGGATGAAGTAGTGAAGGCAGCAGAGGATCAAGTAGGTAAAAAGACAAAGGCTCATAGAAGTACTGAATTTAATTGATGAAAGAAGAAAATATAAAAATGCAGTAAATGAAGCAGGCAAAAAGGAATACAAACATCTCAAAAATAAGATTGACAGGAAGTGCAAAATGGCTAAGCAGGCATGGCTAGAGGACAAATGTAAGGATGTAGAGGCTTATCTCACTAGGGGTAAGACAGATACTGCCTACAGGAAAATTAAAGAGACCTTTGGAGAAAAGAGAATCACTTGCATGAATATCAAGAGCTCAGATGGAAACCCAGTTCTAAGCAAAGAAGGGAAAGCAGAAAGGTGGAAGGAGTATATAGAGGGTCTATACAAGGGCGATGTACTTGAGGACAATATTATGGAAATGGAAGAGGATGTAGATGAAGATGAAAAGGGAGATATGATACTGCGTGAAGAGTTTGACAGAGCACTGAAGGACCTAAGTCGAAACAAGGCCCTGGGAGTAGACAACATTCCATTACAGCTACTGACAGCCTTGGGAGAGCCAGTCCTGACAAAACTCTACCAACTGGTGAGCAAAATGTATGAGACAGGCGAAATACCCTCAGACTTCAAGAAGAATATAATAATTCCAATCCCAAAGAAAGCAGGTGTTGACAGATGTGAAAATTACCGAACTATCAGTTTAATAAGTCACAGCTGCAAAATACCAACGCAAATTCTTTACAGATGAATGGAAAAACTGGTATAAGCCGACCTCGGGGAAGATCAGTTTGGATTCCGTAGAAATGTTGGAACACGTGAGGCAATACTGACCCTACGACTTATCTTAGAAGAAAGATTAAGGAAAGGCAAACCTACGTTTCTAGCATTAGTAGGCTTAGAGAAAGCTTTTGACAATATTGACTGGAGTACTCTCTTTCAAATTCTGAAGGTGGCAGGGGTAAAATACTATGAGCTAAAGGCTTTTTACAATTTCTACAGAAACCAGAAGGCAGTTATAAGAGTTGAGGGGCATGAAAGGGAAGCAGTGGTTGGGAAGGGAGTGAGACAGGCTTGTAGCCTCTCCCCAATGTTATTCAATCTGTATATTGAGCAAGTAGTAAAGGAAACAAAAGAAAAATTAGGAGTAGGTATCAAAATCCATGGAGAAGAAATAAAAACTTTGAGGTTTGCCGATGACACTGTAATTCTGTCAGAGACAGTAAATGACTTGGAAGAGCAGTTGAACGGAATGGACAGTGTCTTGAAAGGAGGGTATAAGATTAACATCAACAAAAGCTGAACAAGGATAATGGAATGTAGTCGAATTAAATCGGGTGATGCTGAGGGAATTAGATTAGGAAATGAGACACTTAAAGTAGTAAAGGAGTTTTGCTATTTGGGGAGCAAATTAACATGATGGTTGAAGTAGAGAGAATATAAAATATAGACTGGCAATGGCAAGGAAAGCGTTTCTGAAGAAGAGAAATTTTTTTAACATCGAGTATAGATTTAAGTGTCAGGAAATCATTCCTGAAAGTATTTGTATGGAGTGTAGCCATGTATGGAAGTGAAACATGGACAGTAAATAGTTTGGGCAAGAAGAGAATAGAAGCTTTTGAAATGTGGTGCTACAGAAGAATGCTGAAAATTAGATGGGTAGATCATATAACAAAAGAGGAGGTATTGAATAGAATTGGGGAGAACAGGAGTTTGTGGCACAACTTGATTAGAAGAAAGGATTGGTTGGTAGGACGTGTTCTGAGGCATCAAGGGATCACCAATTTACTATTGGAGGGCAGCGTGGAGGGTAAAAATCGTAGAGGGAGAGTACCTAGAGATGAATACACTAAGCAGATTCAGAATGATGTAGGCTGCATTACGTACTGGGAGATGAAGAAGCTTGCACAGGATAGAGTAGCATGGAGAGCTGCAACAAACCAGTCTCAGGACTGAAGACCACAACAACAACAAAACTGATGTATGATTAATGTTGTTTATTTCTTAGTAACTGGATATATATATATCATAAATGTCAACTGTAATGAGTTATCCTTTTCTTTTAAAATACTACTGACAAACTCAGAATACAGTTTTACAGAGTTGCTGAAAGAAGACAACATTCAGCGTATCATAAAATAAAGACTAGAACTATGGTGGACTAGGAATACAAATTGGTATATTTAAATATTAAAATATAAAGCACTTATTGGAAGAAAGTAGATATCTAAATCATACAACAATAGATTAAAAAGCCACTTACTTTTTATTTTGCCTGTCAAAAGGTATTCTATTGTTGACGCTGCACACCTCTGATATTTGTTTTTATTGTGAAATTCATTATTTTTATATGTGCTTTCCTACTTTTCTTTATAAAACTGTACTTCATTCCATATACATTTAGTGAAAAATGGCATCAAGTGGTTTAATATCATAAACAAATACTAGTTATCAATTGCCATATAGTTTTCATAAAATGTGAGAGTAATGCATACAAATTGTCTAACAATTAATAGACCAGTTGTGACAATTAATAAAGAAGAAACTTCAGTAACTTGTGCAGTGATGTGTGAGCATGATGAAAGCCACTGCTGTGCCTTAAAAAGCGCTGTAAAATTTTCATTGCCATGTGAAATGTACGTAAAGAATACAGATATAATTAAATGCTACATGACATATCATCACAGTATAATTCTGTGTAACAAAACATAGCTTAAGAACATATATCATTACTCAAAGCAGATCACAAACAAATGGATTTTACTAGGTTTCAAATTTTGCACATGTAAGTCTTATGTGAAAGATCTGAAAATGTGCTACAGTCATTTCGTCCATCTCACTTAGGAAAAGTGAGAGTAATATTTCCTTATGGCAGTACAGACATTAGCATATCTGCATTCTTCATATTGAATAGTACCATGATTAAAGCATGAGCAACAACTGGTTCAAAGTCCCAACATTATCCGATGGCAGAAGCTGGCCCAAGCAAGAAGCAGATCCAGTATCGCACAACGGAATTCCTTATCTGACAGACAATTAATACATGGTGCTGCAAGGATAACTGCATCTGATGTACTAATATATAGTTCTTAGGTTTTCAAATAAGTGAGTTCTGCATCTATGTTAATGTCCACTTTCGCACTGTACAAACTGTTATGAAACACATGTAAAAATATTAGAGCCACAATAAATTTATGTACGGAGCACAGCAAGAATGACTGCCTAAATACCCTGTGTGCATTGTCATTATTGTAATCTTATGTTTCCAGTCCCTATCAGAGAGATATGTAGTGGGATGAGGTATGTTCCTATGTTTATCACAGTTTTTGTACAATTTGAAACTAGGTTTTATGGAGATAGTTGACATCAAGAGTCTTCCAGGTTTTTCAAAATTTCTGTGATACTCTCCCTTGAGTCAAACAAACCAGTGACAATTGGTGTTGTTTTTCTTTGTATGCATAATTCCTTCTTAGTCCTATTTGTTATGTCACACACACTTCAACAATATTCTAGGCTATGATGCACAAGTGTACGTAATCTACATTACGTATTGATAGTATTTTACCAGTACCCACCAAAAAACTAAAATTTCCCACCTGCTTTAACTACAGTTGAGTCTCTGTTATCATTCTACTTTATATTTTCACAAATTCATCAAGTAATTTACATATTTCAGTGAGATTCACTCCCATTGACATTTATACCTGGTAGAGTTAAAAATTCTTCTAATCTTTTGGACTTCATAGTGAAACAGTTCCCACAGTTGTCAGACACTAATAGTCATACAGGTATTCATGCTTGTATTGTAAATGTAATACTACAAACTAAATTGAAAAAATGAACAAAATATTGAAATAGTTTATTCCTCTCCTTATAGCTGTAATGACACATGTATCAGTAGGATAAAATTATTTTTGCCTCAGGAGGTACCCCAAATGAAAACACCACCAAATAAAATTTTACACACAAAAGGGAATGTCGAATATTTACCTCACAGCTACACCTTCTCCAATGTGGCTGGATATCAATTTTAAATAATGCTGGATGACAGATGTGAGTATCTTGTTCCATGCAGCTTCAACTCTGTGTAAATACTGTAGCAGTTGCTAATATAGAGCTGTTAAGAGCTTAAATTATGCTGCTGGTGAGGATGCTTACTGTGTGTTTGCAGTAAAGATAGTACAAAGAACACTTGATTAAATTTATTGGTATTTTGGAGGAATACAGGGTCACAATTTATTATACAGAGCTGCTACATCTCACAGCTACAGTGTTTCTAATGTAGCAGGGCATCAGGTTGAACTGATCCTGGATGACAGGTAAGGGTATGCTGATCCATGCAGCTTCAGGTCAGTACCACAATTCATTAACTGTAGTGGCTGGTAAGTGGTGTCATGCCAAGCTCTTGGCAACTGGTAACCAGATGTTTTTAATGGGTGAGAAATCTAAGAGCATATCCTGGCCATGGCAACAGTCAACCACCTTACATATTGAGGTAGAATGGGCAATATGCAGTTTTGTTTTACTCAGTTGGAAAATAATGCCATTGAAACATCAAAAATAGAGCACACTGACAAGTCTTAACAAGTCAAAAATTTAATGACTGCTGTCAAAATTACCAGCTACAGGAACTAGAGGTGATCATGTTTGTGCCCAATGGCAACCACTACCACCACACAAGTTTCTGAGTCCATGTGATGATGATGAATGCAGTCTGGGAATGTCTCCTCAGAGTCTTCACACACAGAAACATCCATCATAATGTTGTATGCAGAGCCATGTGGTTACACTCTTATGTACAGTGTTGTCATTGCATGCACTTCTCTTTGTTATGACACTGAGGAAAGCTGCAAAAATGCTTGCCATTTTGACTGTCTGTGATGAGAGGATGACATCACACTGCCTGCATGGATACTTGTTTTGCTGGAAACAGACCATTTCCTGACTCATGGTGTGTGATTTGGCTGGATAGTCATATACAGCTGAGCAAACTTCTGAATAAAGTGGTAAATGACGTGTAAATATTGCAGAACGTTGGAACTAGAGTCAAAACATTAAGATGGCAGTGATCTGTGGGTAATACTATGATAAACATTTCTCTACTTTTCAAGTTACATGAGGAAAAGGGAAGACTTTAGAAACAAACTAGGAGAAAGATAAAACAAAGGACTATCAAAAATTCTTCTGAACAAATACTGGTATCCAAACAATACTTATAGCTATGATCTCACAAGGCATACACAAGCACAGTTACAGAGTTAGTAACATATACAACCGGCATTTGAGAAGAGTTGAGATAAAATCCCTCTGCAGCCAAAGTGATTTAAATTTTGAGAGGATTCCCTACATCACCTAAGACATATACTAAGATGATTCCTTTGTATTGTACAGTGCCAATTTCCCTTCCAAATCTTGCCCAATCAGAGGCTCTTGAACATCATCTGCAATCTGGGATGTTAAGGTCTACCTAAATTTTCCTGCTTCCTCTGGTCAAATTGGTACTGAAAACTGCTTTATTGTGTCTGTGATTTCTTGAAGTATTAACATTGATTCAACTTCAGTACGGTACTGCCATTCTTCTAGTAGATATCAGCAGTGCTAAACTCTGCTTTCTAGCAAGACGTGGGATTGTTGCATCTTCTTCACAAGTGAATGATTGCAAATTATTGTTGTTAAAAGTTCCACTAATGGAGAATCACTGACACAAGCCAGCACATAACTACATCTGCTGTATATTAGTAAGGCTGCAGTGTCTGTCTAAAACATAACCTTTATCTTAAGAGGTGACATCTGTCAAGGTAATACAGTACAGCAGCGAGCAAGCTTACCAAGATAATTTTGTGTGCTAAAGATGGCCACTTATTGTACACATGGACAGACAAAAAGAGGAAATAAAATAAGCTGTGGAAATTTGCTGTCCTATAAATGATGCAACTGTTTTCGCTGGGGAGGAGAGCATTGGCGTATCGAGCAGAGTGGGGTGAGGGCAAGAATGGCACCTGAACACTCTTCTCCACCAAGGAAAAGAATTTCGGTATCTTCACAAAACGGGATCAAACCCTACCTGGACACACAGGCGGACGTATCAATACAATGTTAGTTGGAAGAAATGTATATAATGGTTGCTTACTAACAGCAAGTGTAACCACAATCATTTGTTGTAAAATCCCAAAATCATTTCGCCTTGACGGATGGAGAGTGACGAGTCGCAACAAAATAAAAACACTACCACACTGAAATTACAAGAGTAAACAATAATTTGGTGAAATTCATCCTTATTTCTGTGTCAAAAATAACTAACACACGACAAATACAGATTTAAAAGGAAGACTGGAAAACCTCCAAAGAGATGTGTTTTTTTTTTTTCAAAATTTAAAATTTCCATATGAATAATAAGTATATTAAATGCGATAAATACGCTGTAATAATGATTTCACACTGTAACCTAAACACTAGAGCGTTATGCAAGGGGTATTCCTATACATAAAACCCGAAAAATTAAGTTGGTATATATAACACCCGGTCATTCCACTTATAACATGTCTACACATCCCTAAATAGGAGACAGCAGTGGGCGAAAGCAATGGGCTAAAACTTCCCTTACATTCAGTTTTCATCACATTTACGCAGTTTCGTAATAATTACCAGGAACTTGAACTGTACACTTGGCACATGGCGCTAGATACAAATTTTCATCGGTACTGGGAGTGGCTGACCGTAAAAGTCGAATGAATATATAGATGCATAGACATTTCAGTTAATTATTTCGACTGAATTATCTGCAAATTTTTCATTGTCAGATCTGTAAGTGACGAGGAAAACCCAAGCTGTAGCATAATGGAACGAATTCTCATATCGATCATCATTTTTAATGAGCCAAATTTCCTACAGCCTTCAGTATTTTCTAATTATGCAACTGTGCTTCGATGGCAGCAGTGCGTCAGAACATGCAATTATCTTTACGTACCTGTCACTTTCAGTTTCTTCTCGGCCCAGGGTCCATAAGAAAGTAGTACACATTCTGTAGAATTTTTAATACTAGCCACATTTTCACTATGAAGCGAAGAAGAGCTAGAACTGCTTCTATTAAAGTGTAATCTTCCATGACAGGCCCTCTTCCTTGTCTGTCTGGTAACTCAGTGAGATATGCCGACGTGTTGAAACAATTGGTAGCCGCCTGTGATAGTGTTGGACATCGCATCTCAGAGATGTTAACTCTGCTGTGTGATTGGAGGGTCCGCAGTGGAACGTCAGCTCGCTTACTGGCGCTGCACCGTTCCTTTCGATACGAGATCTTTAATTGTCGGTTTGATCGTGAAACGCTGAAAACTTGGCGCAGTCAGCTAGTTGTAAACGAAAGATATCTTTGGCGATGGTATCGTTACTGAAAAATAAAACAAAAACAGTAATAATGGAGGTAATTCTGTCAGCTTTAGAAGTTAGAGTATCCATAATATATTTGAAGTGGGTGTGCTAGACTGGTCACACAGCCTCACTGCTACGGCGGTCTCGTCTTTATGTTAGCGACATCTTCACACTATGTCAATATCTTAATCTGCACAGTATTTGAACTATATTAGCACAGCACGTTTCAAAACTAGTCATCATAAATTACGAAGTAGATGTTCGTAGAGCAAGAAGAGAATTGATAATCTATCTCTCTCTCTCTCTCTCTCTCTCTCTCTCTCTCACACACACACACACACACACACATACACACACACACACACTTGTTTGTATTATGCTTCTGGCCGTAGATGAGGACCCGAACTTGGACGAATAATCCGCTACGTAACATCTTATTATATGTGTGGGCATACTGCAGTCACTAATATTTCGTGGCCTTCTAGTAATATAATGTAGGGAAAGTTGTTCCTTTCTCTCCTAGACTTTCTTCACATGGAAGTAATAGCATTTATATTTGGCCTATGTTTCTTCTCATAATTTCCACATGGGGTACTGCTGGTCTGCTGTATATTATTTTTAATGTCATTTAGTTTCTCTTTTTTTCTTAAAAAAAAACAGTTCTAGTTTTTGATGGTGTTAGTTTGATTTTCTCCCTAAGGTTTCCTCGTGGTACAACTATATTTTATTTTCCTTGGTGCTGTGTATCGTTAATATCTAACTATGCAAACTTCAGAACCTGAAATAAAAACTTCGCACATTTTTGCACTTCTTGCAACATAACATACATAATATATACTGCGACATTTGATTTCCACATTTATGGAATTTTATCTCCTTTACCGTTTAATTTTTACATAAATAAAGTTTTTCATCTACGTCTACATGACTACTCTGCAATTCACAGTTAAGTTCCTGGCATGGGATTCACCGAACCACCTGCAAGTTATTCCTCTACCTGTCCATTATCGAACAGCGTGCAGGAAAAAACAACACCTAACTAATTTTGTGAAAATATCTCCCGCAACGAAAAACGCGTTTGTATTAGTGATTTTCACCCCAGCTGACGTATCATATTCACTAAACTTTCTCCCTTATTTCACGATAATACAAAACGAATTGACCTTCATTGAACATTGTCCACGTGCTGAACGTCAATTCTATCCGGTGCGATTCCCGTACTGCACAGCAGCACTCCAGAGGAGATTGGACAGGCGTAGTGTGTTCTGCCAGTAAGTCGCAGTGTTTGCTTCGCTTTTTCCACAGCATGAAATATGTGATCGTTCCAGTGTAAGTCATTCGTAATGGCAATTCTTAACTACTATATTTTGTTGAATATACAGCCTTTAGAGTATTGTGATTTATCGTGTAACAGAATTTTAGAGGATTGCTTTTAGTACTTACGTGGATGGCTTCACACTTCCGATATGTAGAGTCAATTGCCACTTTTCAAACCATACAGATACACTATGAGATCAAAAGCATCCGGACACCCCCAAAAACACACGTTTTTCATATTAGATGCATCGTGCTGCCTCCTACTGTCAGGTACTCCATATCAGCGACCTCAGTAGTCATTAGACATCGTGAGAGAGCAGAATGCGAAACTCACGGACTTCGAACGTGGTCAGGTGATTGGGTGTCACTTGTGTCATATGTATTCGGCCGTGGTGGCCGAGCGGCTCTAGGCGCTATAGTCTGGAACCGCGCGACCGCTACGGTCGCAGCTTCGAATCCTGCTTAGGGCATGGATGTGTGTGATGTCCTTAGGTTAGTTAGGTTTAAGTAGTTCTATGTTCTAGGGGACCGATGACCTCAGATGTTAAGTCCCATAGTGCTCAGAGCCATTTGAACCATTTTTTGTGTCATACGTCTGTACGCAAGATTTCCACACTCCTAAACATCCCTAGGTCCACTGTTTCCGATGTGATAGTGAAGTGGAAATTTGAAGGGACACATACAGTACAAAAGCCTACACGCTGACCTCGTCTGTTGTCTGACAGAGACCGCTGACAGTTGAAGAGGGTCATAATGTGTAATAGGCAGACATCTGTCCAGACCATCACACAGGAATTCCAAACTGCATCACAATCCACTGCAAGTACCATAACAGTTAGGCGGGAGGTGAGACAACTTGGATTTCATGGTCGAGCGGCTGCTCTTAAGCCACAGATCACGCCAGTAAATGCCAAACGACGGCCCGCTTGGTTTAAGGAGCGTAAACATTGGACGACTGGACAGTGGAAAAACATTGTGTGGAGTGACGAATCACGGTACACAATGTGACAATCCGATGGCAGGGTGTGGGTATCGCGAATGCCTGGTGAACGTCATCTGCCAACGTGTGTAGAGCCAACAGTAAAATACGGAGGCGGTGGTGTTACGGTGTGATCGTGTTTTTCATGGAGGGGGCTTGCACCCCTCCTTGGTTTGCTTGGCACTATCACAGCATGGGCCTTTAAACATCTTCTTGCTTCCCACTGTTGAAGAGCAATTCGGGGATGGCGATTGCATCTTTCAACACGGATCGAGCCCCTGTTCATTGTGCACGGCCCGTGGCGGAGCGGTTACACGACAATAACATCCCTTTAATGGACTGGCCTGCACAGAGTCCTGATATGAATCCTATAGAAGGATGTTTTGGAACGTCGACAACGTGCCAGGCCTCACCGACCGAAATCGATACCCCTCCTCAGTGCAGCACTCCGTACAGAATGGGCTGTTATTCCTCAAGCAACCTTCCAGTACCTCACTGAACGTATGCTGTCATCAAGGCTAAGGGTGGACCAACACCATATTGAATTCCAGCATTACCGACGGAGGGCGCCACGAACTTGTAAGTCATTTTCAGTCAGGTGTCCGGATACTTTTGATCACGTAGTGTATCTTGTCTAAACCATCTTACAATTATTGAAGGGTCCATAAAATGAAAGAGCTAAGGCCATTTTAGCTGAATAGACGCAGTATTTTGCTATTTTCTACGATATTAAGTGGGAAAAACAACGCCAGTCATACTGCCAATGAGCTTTGAAAAAAAACTGTACAGGGAAAGACAGAGCTCATTCCATATCAAACACAGAAAAAAAACGCTTCATACATTAAGTGCCGGTCTTTGAAGTAAGTATTGATATAGGTTGCAGCCCTGACAAAGAGTTGTGGTCAAACACTGTATATCTTCTGTGCACTGTTGGCACATTAAGCTTTGTGTACATGTCCTTATTAACGCACTAACGTTTCGGGAATTTTGTGAAAAAACTGGTATGAAAGGTGAGCCACTGACTGGCGCGTGTAGTGGAAGTATGGAAGGAGGTCATCACCTAACTAGGAATAGAAAAAAAAGGAAAAAAATGGTCGCTTATGTCAGGTAAATAGAAGGATTAACTGATGTCTCATGAGATGCGAGAAAACTGCTTTGTACGTTACAATGTTTTGAAAACGTATCTGAGGAGACAAGACAAAGTATTTTAAAAGATTTCAACGTACAGGAATCCGTAAATTTGCAGCATCCTTATCTATGTGGCTTCATTTTTGTACTTCCAACACAGCGTAGATTGTCTATGAAAGGTGACTGTGAAGGAAAGTTTAAGAGTATAGCCTCCAAGTACAGAGTTTGAGGATAAATAGGGGAGGGAGTGAAAGAAGCCAGAGTTTGTCGTAAGACCTTTATGGCAGTGCACGGCGTATTAAAAAATAAGATCCAATATTTAGTCACATCACTTTTGTTCTCCGAATAACCGGGAATGCTCCTATTTATAACAGAGGAAAAAACGGGAACAAGCACTGGAAATTAAGTGGTTAAACAGTATATCGCTTCCTTTCTGAATAGAAGTAGTCATTATGAGTTAAATGATGCAACTAAAGTACACCTTCCTCAGGAACTAGATATAAGCAAAACGCTCGTTTTATTTAAAGAGGTTTACCCAAAATTAAGGCGTCTTATAAACCACGCAGAGATATATCTAATACGAACTTCAATATTCTATTTGGCTGTAATGCACAGATACATATGGCGAAGAATATATAGCCAAAGTGAAATTCCTGGAAATCGAAAAAAAGTGAAGTGAACTAGCAAAACTAAAAAGGTGCTTAGACCCAACAGAAGAATTTGAAAACTTGAAACAATTTTCACCCATTACAAGCCACCACGTTTTCTAAGAGGAAGAATAAACCTATGAAGGAAAGCCGATACAGCATGGTTAAAGAAGTCATATGTATGGATTTTCACAAGAATCTGCCCTTGCCTAACACTACAACTAACACAGTATACTACGAGAGCGTGCTGAAAAGTAATGCCTCCGATTTTTTTTATGTGAAAACTCTTAAAGTTTTTTAAATAAACCAAACGTTATTAACGTTCTACATCTCTATTCTTCATGTCTACATCTTGCAGCCCTCTGCCGCTAGAGGAGTGATAGCGCAACAGACGGTGTGCAGCGTAACAATGTCGGTGTGTGAGAAGCAGCATGCTGTAATCGAGTTTCGAATTCGAAGAATTCGCCCTGATATATAGAGCAACCTCTTCGCCAGCATGGCAATGCTAGAACACAAACGAGCGCTGAGACATCTCCAACATTCTGACTCCTTGGGTTCACTGTCTTCGATCGTCCTTCACACAGTCCCGACTTGGCTCCATCCGAATTTCATATGTTCCTAAAAATTAAAGAACACCTTCGAGGACCTCACTTTGATTGGAAAAGAGCACAGGTAGTTCCAGTTTTCAAGAAAGGTCGTCGAGCAGACGCACAAAACTATAGGCCTATGTCTCTGACATCGACCTGTTGTAGAATTTTAGAACATGTTTTCTGCTCGCGTATCATGCCATTTCTGGAATCCCAGAATCTACTATGTAGGAATCAACATGGATTCCGGAAACAACGATCGTGTGAGACCCAACTCCTTTATTTGTTCATGAGGCCCAGAAAATATTAGATACAGGCTCCCATGTACATGCCATTTTCCTGGACTTCCGCAAGTTCCGCACTGTCGCCTGATAAACAAAGTAAGAGCCTAGGGAATATCAGACCAGCTGTGTGGCTGGATTGAAGAGTTTTTAGCAAACAGAACACAGCATGTTGTTCTCAATGGAGAGACGTCTACAAACGTTAAAGTAACCTCTGACGTGCCACAGGGGAGTGTTATGGGACCATTGCTATTCACAATATATACAAATGACCTAGTAGATAGTGTCGGAAGTTCTATGCGGCTTTTCGCAGATGATGCTGTAGTATACAGAGAAGTTGCACCATTAGAAAATTGCAGCGAAATGCAGGAAGATCTGCAGCGGGTAGGCACTTGGTGCAGGGAGTGGCAACTGACCCTAAACATAGACAAATTTAATGCATTGCGAATACATAGAAAGAAGGATCCTTTATTGTATGATTATATGATAACGGAACAAACACTGGTAACAGTTACTTCTGTAAAATATCTGGGAGTATGCGTACGGAACGATTTGAAGTGGAATGATCATATAAAATTAATTGTTGGTAAGGCGCGTGCCAGGTTGATATTCATTGTGAGAGTCATTAGAAAATGTAGTCCATCAACAAAGGAGGTGGCTTACAAAACACTCGTTCGACATATACTTGAGTATTGCTCATCAGTGTGGGATCCGTTCCAGGTCGGGTTGACAGAGGAGATAGAGAATATCCAAAGAAGAGTGGCACGTTTCGTCACACGCTTATTTGGTAAGCGTGATAGCGTTACAGAGATGTTAAGCAAATTCAAGTGGCACACTCTGCAAGAGAGACACTCTGCATTGCAGTGTAGCTTGCTGTCCAGTTTTCGAGAGGGTGCGTTTCTGGATGACGTAGCCATTACATTGCTTCCGCTTACTTATACCTCCCCAGGAGATCACGCATGTAAAATTAGAGAGATTTGAGCGCGCACGGAGGCTTTCCGGCAGCCGTTCTTCCCGCGAACCATACGCGGCTGGAACAGGAAAGGGAGGTAATGACAGCGGCACGTAAAGTGCCCTCCGCCACACACCGTTGAGTGGCTTGCGGAGTATAAATGTAGATGAAGATAGTGATGAAGGGGTGAAAGCAGAGGTGTGGCTGTGGCTCCGTCAACAAAGTCAAACATTCTATAGTGACGGTATCTACAAACCTGCCTCTGATAGGGAGAAATGTGTTCGCCGTTGGGTGACTATGTTGAGAAGTAAATAAGTAAACATGAAGAATAATGTAGTTGAATGTTAATAACGTTTGTTTTAGTTAACAGGTTTTAAGACTTTTCACATAAAAAATTCAGAGGCATTATTTTTCAGTGCATCCTCGTACTTCCAACTGATGATAACCACTTTTACATCCGTAGTAGAAAAGTAATTACATTGATTTACGTGGCACGATGTCCCTCAGGAGGACATGCAACAAACTCCGTCCATGGATGCCAAACGCATTAACTGCTTGCGTAAGGGAAAGAGTTGGAACAACGAGTCGCTGACTTGCTCTTTCTCTTGAATAAATCATCCAATTTTTCTGGAATTGTAATTTTTTGTTTCTATGTATCTGTAGACAGCGTCTACCGATTTGTGTCTTCCGGCCGGGGTGGCCGAGAGGTTCTAGGCGCTACGGCCTGGAACCGCGCTACCGCTACGGTCGCAGGTTCGAATCCTGCCTCGGGCATGTACGTGTGTAATGTCCTTAGGTTAGTTAGGTTTAAGTAGTTCTAAGTTCTAGGGGACTGATGACCTCAGAAGTTAATTCCCATAGTGCTCAGAGCCATTTGAACCATTTTTTTTTAAATTTCTGTCCCATTCGGACAATTCAAAATGGTTCAAATGGCTCTGAGCACTATGAGACTTAACATCTATGGCCATCAGTCCCCTAGAACTTAGAACTACTTAAACCTAACTAACCTAAGGACAACACACAACACCCAGTCATCACGAGGCAGAGAAAATGCCTGACCCCGCCGGGAATCGAACTCGGGAACCCAATTCGGACAATTCCTTTGTGGTACGTACTTTTTTACTTTTTTGTCTTAGGGTGCGAGTATCAGCTGTTATAAATTACTCTAGTAATACTTCTTACTTCTTTAGTCTGGACTACTTTAGTAAATTACTTCTTTACTAATATACTGTTTTAGTAACTGTTGGAGAGCTCAGTTTCTATGTAATTCTTTAGTTGTAACTAAAGGAGTAACGAATTTTTGCTACAGAAGCAAGCCATTCCTGCACACTGCTGGCACGTGCATTACGTTCCCTCTCAGAAAATATTGATTGTCGGCAGACATTATTGCATCACCCTTTGCGTAATTTATGTCCATCGCTACAATTTTAGAAGCTAGAAAATATTATTAAAATTGAATTACTAAAATTGAAAAATCTAAATCCTATAGTATTAATTAATGATAAGATCTGTGTATTATGAAAAATAAACGTGCTATTAATGGATGAATGTATTGTTAACCCAGCCATCTATAGCTAACAACTTCCATTGTTGGTTGGTGACACGTATTAATTTAAATGCGAGCTTGAGATACGAGCTAGCATCAACATGGAGGTAGCCAAGAAATGTTCAAAAAACATACCAGAAAAAGAAAATGAGCGGTTTGCTGAAATAATGAAAAAGTACATAACTACTATTGAATCTAAAAAGCACGATGTCAACATGCTAAAAAGGAAAATGGATGCTTGGGAAAAAATACACGTTGAATACAACGCAGAAGCTCTTACACAAAGATCACAAGAGCAGCTTAAAGTAATTTGGAAGGTCATGAAAGCGAAAGCAAAGGAAATGAAAGCTAAGTGTAATCGAGAATAATTTCAAACTGACAGTAGCGTAGGTGAGACGAAGATCGACGATATAAGCCAGCCGGCTCGGGTGGATGAGCGGTTCTAGGCGCTACAGTCTGGAACAGGATTCGAACCTGCGACCACAGTCGTCGCGCGGTTCCGGACTGATTGGCCTAGAACCGCTTGGCCACCGCGGCCGGCGAAGAAAAGAGAGACTTACACAAAGTAATAAATACGTGCCAAAATGAAATTCGAAAAACTGAGAAAAGAAACCCATCCGAAAGATTTACTGTACAGTGTGGCCACGAAGCTCCGTGACCCCCCATAAGTAATATAAATCCCTAAAGTTGAATAAATAACTTGAACAGCATTTCCTTAGAAGAGTTGTCTTGAAATACGAACCATATAGAGTTGCGCGTCACCCAAGGAGATCTATGAGGCAGGACCCTCCGAATCGTAGCTGAGATGAACATTGCTGATTTCAGGTCTTCTTCCATCTGTTTAAGCAGAATCAAGAAATCATATAGTATAGGAAGTCACAAGACCACGAAGTAAAAGTATAGAGGACATGCCATTAATTCATAGGTGACGTGAAGACGAAGCTTGCCGTTACCCCAACATCTGCTGTGTCTAACGATGACAGTCACGTTTCGTGAAAGAAATGTGAACTAGTAGGACTTTATCATTTCGAAGCGAAAAAGACAGTGTCTGTTGTGCAGTCGACTAATCCTACGACAGATTTATAAACGACAATGACAGTTATAAGTATGAGTCGATCAACATTTGTGCAACTTTAAATCTGTCTTCAGGGACCTCAAGGCCTATCAGTATGCGGTAGTACAAAGTATGCTCGGTATACAATACAATAAGCAGAACAACGGTCAGGACTGTTGCTTACTCCGCCTCAGTTCTGTCTAAATGAAACTAATAATTACTGTGACGTGTCTGAAAGCAATAATTTTTCTTTTGTCACTTTTGCCTGGTGCAAGGGAAATGTTTGTTGTCGTCTTTCAAACAACACTTCGCTTTACTGTGGCGAGTACGGGGAATAAACAAGAAACTGTTTCGTTGATACTACAATATATATTATTCAAAAATTATCATAAGAACTGTCCTACAGAGATTACAATAAGATGTTGTATGTGTAAGGAGTATGTCATTGCAATAAATTAATTTCTTTCATTACCCAGTCGGAGATTCCTAAACTATGAGTTCCGTGTTCCATCCAGCTAGTCTTCTCCTTTCGTCTCTAACAGGCAGAACTCGTGCCTCTTGTGTAGTACGTCTAAACCGCTAGCTGGACTCGAGAACAGTTCTGCGCCGAGTGTAACACATTTTAGCAGTAATTTGTTTAACTCAGCTGTGTTGTCGAAGAGGACTGCCCAGGCTTAGCAGTTCGGATCAAGGAAAGCTGCAGACCTTGTAATCAGCAAGCGTGGCTTTCCCAAAGCGTGTTTACTATGGTTGTCCTGAATCATTTCCGAGAGGATATCAGAACGTTCGCCTAAGCAGTGCTGTTGCTGAATCTCTTAGTAACAGCGATTGAATCATAAAAATTGTTCAATCACTAACCCTTCATCTGCGAGCGACGTATTAAGGTTGTTTCCGTAAGCGCATGCAAAAATTTAACAGGAGATAGAGGATGCGCCACTGAACAATTTAAGGTAGGGAATCCGGAGTCGGGGAAGTAAGGAGATAATAAGATTAAAATCACATTACTGTGCACTTCTTTTGTTTACATTAGATAGAATTAACTGAAAATACCATCACTGACGCAATGAACGTACCATTTGTACTGTATCTTACAAAATGTGCTTAAACTGACGTCCATCAACCGCAATGCAAGCTGCAACACGTTCCAGCACCTCTTCAAAATCGCGTGTGCAAGTGGTCCTCGTGTTGCCAGTTCCCTCGTTTCTTCTTTCCAATGAACCAGTCTCGCACCACATTCGTCGATGGAGAGAAATAAACACTCGTCGTGACGGATTATGCCTGTTAGGAACTCGTTCCCTAGACTGCCTTTCAGCAGTGAGAGCACTGCAATGTACTTCCCCATACACAAGGTGCATGTCAGTGAGTTCTGCGAAACTGTACCGGTACAGCTCCATCGTTTTGGACTTCACATCTCTGAGTAGCACTGAGTAATGAATGGATCTATCGTAAATTCATAGAACGTTCTGTCATGGGACAACGTAAATACGATACAACAGAGCCATCTTATGGACAAGTTAAGTAAACAAAACCTGCGTCATGACTTTAGAGTAATCAGGCTTGCCGGCCGGAGTGGCTGTGCGGTTCTAGGCGCTACAGTCTGGAACTGAGCGACCGCTACGTTCGCAGGTTCGAATCCTACCTCGGGCATGGATGTGTGTGATGTCCTTAGGTTAGTTAGGTTTAATTAGTTCTAGGTTCTAGGCGACTGATGACCTCAGAAGTTAAGTCGCATAGTGCTGAGAGCCATTTGAACCATTTTTTTAATCAGGCTTGTTGTCCTTGTTTCCTTGCAGGAAGCAAAGAATGTACATATAAATAAACAGCAAATACGTGTAAACTTGTACGCATGTTAGTTGTAGTTGTAAATAAGCTGGAAAACAGTAATTCTAGACAAAGTGGTAGACAAGTTACTTAAGTATTTCTTTAAGCTGGCTTCTCCGACCGCAGGTTCCTAACCTCAGATTGTTCAGTGGAGCATGTTACATTTCTGCACGCTCTTACGGAAACACGGTCATTGTGCTTCCAGTGCTGATGCCTTATACAGTATGTGTGACAGGAGCTGAGCGTGCCAGCTGTACTAACGTCGGATATATGCGTTTCGAGGTTTTCTTAGTATATACACGCTATAAAACACACGTTATGTGTGACCAATTGGTACACCAAGTCCATCTCTCTTCCACTACTTTCACGAATGAAGAATAAATGCAGTAGGTACAGTTCACACGAACAGGAATAGTACGAAAAGACTCGAAGCCAAGCTACGAAGAGGTGAGATAGAATTCAAGTGAAGAGACACTGTGATGGCTTTGAACTGGTATGACCATAGAGACGTACGTATGTTGTCGACATACCATATGACTCCAATGAAATCAGTTGTGAAAAATGGACCACCAAACTAACACAAACATTGAAATTAAAATGTGAATTGAATTGCAAGTAGACTATGGATGTAGTGGACACATATGGCATACTACTTAATTCAACGTAATATGCTCGCAAAACACTGAAATATTAGAAAAACACTTTTTTCACTCCTGAGAGTGCTACATTTGGCGTTATTTACAAGATTCGTGCCGGAAAACAAACTTCGGTCATCCAATTTCAACTCAGCCGCGTTCTTGAGATCTTAAAGACATACCACCAAGAAAAGAAAGCATCAGGAGGTAGTAGATCAGGCGAAGAAAATTTATTGGGGCTTCTAGAAAGGCCAGCCATTGTGACCGAGTGGTTCTAGGAGCTTCAGTCCGGAACCGCGCTGCTACTACGGTCATAGGTTCGAATCCTGCCTCGATCATGGATTTGTGTCATGTCCTTAGGTTAGTTAGGTTTAAGCAGTTTCCCGCATCTCGTGGTCGTGCGGTAGCGTTCTCGCTTCCCACGCCCGGGTTCCCGGGTTCGATTGCCGGCGGGGTCAGGGATTTTCTCTGCCTCGTGATGGCTGGGTGTTGTGTGCTGTCCTTAGGTTAGTTAGGTTTACTTAGTTCTAAGTTCTACGGGACTGATGACCATAGATGTTAAGTCCCATAGTGCTCAGAGCCATTTTAAGCAGTTGTAAGTCTAGGGGACTGATGATCTCAGATGTTAAGTCCCATTGCGCTTAGAGCCATATGAACCATTTTCTTCGAGAAAGACACTTTCCAAGCACTGTCAGTAAAACAACACTGACTTGTAAGGTTGGTTGTGTTGGGAAGGAGACCAGACAGCGAAGGTATAGGTCTCATCGGATTAGAAAAGGAGGGGGAAGGAAGTCGGCCGTGCCCTTGGAAAGGAAGCATCCCGGCATTTGCTTGGAGCGATTAAGGGAAATCACCGAAAACCTAAATAAGGATGGCCGGACGCGGGATTCAACCGTCGTCCTCCCGAATGCGAGTCTAGCGTGTAACCACTGCGCCACCTCGCTCGGTGACTTGTAAGGAGATGTGTTATATGCAGCGTTACTGCTGTAAACAATTTGCCGTGGGACTCTGTGTTGTGCCTATTTCAAATATGCCTATATTACACAAAAAAAACACCTTACTGGTATGTGTTTCCTTGTAGTGTTATCCAGTATTAGGAACATCGACGATAAGGAATATTCAGATCGCAATTTGTTTTAAGAACTTATTGGTGAGAATAAATACGGAAGAACCCGCGATGATAACGCTAAGAGCAGCACTGCTCAGCGCCGTATAGTGCCCAAACGGGCGGTGCTGTTGGGAGCATCCCTACCGCACACGGATGCGCTCAATGTTATGACACACTCACCGGTGAAAGGGCTAATAAACACGAAAATCCACCATTTTCTCCTACTGTTTTCTCTGTTGTTCATCCTCTGTTGCCCATTCCCGTTTCAGTAATTGCTGTATTGAAAGTCCAGATCCAAAAATCTATTTTGCCAGTAATTCACTGGCTGGCAGTAATAAAGCCACTGACTTAAATTGTGATACTGTAGAAGCGCATGGAGCAAAAGAGAAAACTATTACTCAGGATCGTATCATAAAACTTTCATTCTGTTGCAACGGACCTTCGGCTGTTATCTTTAAAGGTCAAAGTGCTATTTGACGACACTAATAAGCTCCTAATCTGTGTCAATGTCGATCTGTTGATAATATTCTTGTACCCACTCGCACCGCCTCCACGAAGAGTGCTAGTGACTGCCGTGAGTTGTTTTTTGAGAAATCATATCACATGTTCTCTTCTGAACCGTAAGTAAACTGTTAAGTGTCGATTCACTTTGCGTCAATTACTGCGCATCGTTCGTAGCTCCCGCGTTAGCGCGCGCCAACAAACTTCGGTTACCTTCGGCCCAGTTCGACCCAAACCGGCACTCTAGCGTCGTCTGCCGTGTGGCGAATAGCAGGAGCCATTCAATCGATTGGAGCCACGGCGCGGATTGCTTCCTTTACATTTCAGGAGCGAATAGATGCGCCAAGGAGTCTTCATCGCTATCCAAACGACGCATACACATTTGACTATTTGTTACAGTTCGGAACGAAGTTATAGCAAACCATCTCCACTAAGATGTTATTTAGAAAAGTAAAGACAGATTTATTTTTTCGTGCTTCAGGCAGGTATGACAGAGAATGGTCCTCTGATACACACTAAACAGTTCAAAGCAATGTGGAACTTCAATAGCTGCGTCGGTGCTATGGACTGCCAAATTTGTTAAGTAGGGTTGACGTATCGGTATCAAAACTTAATGTTATGGGATATAGTTGCCCTCCTAATAGAACTAAAACCTTTGCTGTTTGCTTTAATTCCGATTTCTTATGCTCGACTACATTGGCGATGTCACACAGGTTTCTTTGTGTATTGAATACACAACTACTCTAATCTTTCTAATGCGTTGCACCATAGTGTGTACCACACACCAGCCGCTACCGTCGTAACCATAAAATATATTTCGTCCATAGTTGTTTGATTCCAAATAGTGAAAGACCGAATCTGTGACAACTGAATCTATGAAGCAACACAATTTAATCGCACCTGTCCGTGTACCGCCAACATAAATCGTTACATATTTATTGAACTTCTGAGATTGGTTTCATTCACAGAATCGATAACCCAGTGTTTTTTACATTAAATCTTAAAAGAATTCCCTTATGACAGTGTTCAATGTATGAACAACATAGACACCAAATGCTTAAATTCTGTAACTGGCTCAGTTTCTTTTGTGTATCTCACATAGTGGGGAAGCTGCGACAGTTTGGATTCTATGACGCGTCTTTAAGACATCTCTCAGTTCACCTGTTTTTTTAGCACGAATGTAACTTTCTTTACTGGAGCGTTACTCAGCTCGTTTAAAGTCACGTCGAATTAATCCCCTCAGAATAAAATACTGTAACCAACTAAAACTAGCCCGACGTGACTTCGTTATTCAGCTATGTATGTGAGCAATTTTACAGGGTGCAGCAGATACAGTGACTTCTTCTAAACTGCGCACCATTGTTGAACACGGCTTCCTACAGAGCTGATGTTGGTACCAATACGTATTGCGGTTCATAGCATTACCAGTCTCTATGAGTCCTTCTATATCGTCGTACCACACATATGGGAAGCGCAAAGGTGCATTGTGTCTTCGTATATCATAGGCGGTTTCGGCTACTACGGACTGCTGGTTTTCTTGTCAGCAGTTGCTACATCTGAAGTTGCAGAACGATCGCTCTTAGCTATAAATGTCAACATCCAAAGAACAATGAATCCTTTCTCGATGCACAACAGACTCCATTTCTCCCCTAATTTGTCCGTTGGGCTGACATGACATTGACTAGAAACGTGGGAGATCGCGTCTCTTTACGAATGTGCTGTATTTGTATCCTGAAATCATATTCAAGGAACATCCAAATATTGAGGCAAACAGGATCCGAAAACACGTAAGATACCTATAGGATTCGACGCTTTAACTTTAGGGCTTTCTTTAGCATTGCGTAGTGCCGTGAAATATCCGTTGTTTCATGAGTGACGTATCGGTAGTTGTAGTATAACCGAACTTATATTGTTAATTTTTTCGCCGTTGCCTTCTATTCCAAAAACAACGGTATTGTAATTCGAAGAACGCAGGGCAGATTTTTTTGCCTAGCGTATAGTGTTATACTGTAATTAATTGATTTAATAATACTCCAGCATGAAGTTCTAAACAAAAATAAATATTTCAAAGTTCTCAAAAACGAAGTTATTAAATTACTTAGAAGTAACATTTTCGTAATTGATTGTGGAGTGACATTAATCGCGCATACACCACTTGCAAAAAAGCAAAATACCAAAAAGCCATAGTAGCAACATAGGATTAGGAGACAACGGAAGTAATTTCAAATCTACTAGAATGTTATGACCTATCTGAGTTCCAATATTGTTTCAAACAACAATACAGTTGCAAAAAGTAGTCTTCATTTACAGACGACTGCGTAAATTTTTCGTCGTTTCGCATTCAACAACTAGCTCCATATTACATCGAAAGATACAATATACCTTAGGCCCAGTACTGTAATCAAACTATCGTTCTATTAAAAAACGCCGATCATACATCTTTCATTTTCGTATCTCTGATTGTAATGATTGATACTGTTAGTTGCCGCTATCAGTTGTTCCGCTATTCAAATGAAAACGCCGGCACGTTTACCGCTGAAGTTCGGAGGCCTCACAGAGGTCCAAAAACTCGTAGAAATGCCTTATCTGAGGGAGTTTTGTGCTACTTTGTTCACTACGCTGCTTATTTTTGGGACAATATACTTCTATTTTGTATTATTCAGGAACTACAAGATAGCGAGGCAAATTCAATACAAAATGCTCCGAATTAAATATTTGCGAGAGGCAGAGAGGAATTAATACGTTGCTTGTTTATTTCCGAGGTACGTATAAGAAGCTACTATATAAATTGGAGTGCATCTGGCTATGAAGCGTACTGTGTGGAATAGCATATCATACTCAAGATCGAAAGCTGCAAGCATTTTGTGTGATTACTAGAGAAAAGCTACATCTGCGACGTTTCAGTTGGCTACCTTTTCGGCTTTCCTCGTGACTTAGGCCTTATCCGCGATGTGATTTGTATAATAATTACGCAAAATTATTGCTCTTAAGTTTTTTGTGTATCCATTTCATTATTACTCGGCCTTTTAAATCTTACCGTTTGCTATGTCATCATGGATGAACAGAAGTTTTGTTCTGAAGTGTCTGAGCCGCTTGTTTGAGCCGCCAGGTCCCAGTGAAGAGTTGGGTTCATAGATACACGGGGAGACCCAAAAGTCCGTTACCTCTCGAAAATGCAGTAATTCACTGAATAATGTAGGCAGAGAGGTAAAAATTGACACACTTTCCTGGAATGAGACAATGTTGTATGCATCTACATTATATAGTGCATGGCATATAATAAAGGAACATGTATTGATACAGTTACATTCTTGAGTACTTTGCACATTTTTGTGTGAGTAATACATTTGTTTTTCTTCTTGCAATATGCATATTGGATGTAGGCTGATGACAGTACCGTGAAATGGTCAGCAAAATGTGAGGCCGATGTTTCAGTTTATCACTGCTGTCTGCTGTATGTTCTGCATTCAGTCCAAGGCTTCTTTCACTAGATGCTAAAAACATCAGATAAATATTGAAGGTGTACATCATTAAATCAGGAGGGAAAATATGCAATGACTAAAAGAAAGCATCAGCTGGCAAAACTCTTCCTGAGGCATCAAGAAATAGTCAGTTTCATTATGGAGGGAAGTGTAGGAGGTAAAAATTATAGATGAAGACCAAGAATTGAATACAATTAACTAATTCAAGTGGACGTAGGTTGCAATAGGTATGCATAGATGAAAATACTTGCGCTAGATAGACTGGTGTGGTGAGCTGCATCAAACCAGTCTTTAAAGTAAAGACCATGATGAAAAAATCTTATTTGAGAAAATTATATAGTCTCTGATAATATTTTAGGTACATAATCACTTTAATTCTTGCTTGCACAGCCAATTACAAATGACTGAATTTGATCTCTGTCTGCATAACCATAAAATGGATGACAAAAAAAGTAAAGCACTCAAAAGACATGGTCAGATGTCAGTGTTACTTTGTACATGTTCATGATATCACCAGGTATGTAAATTATTAGCACAGCAATACTCTGTGATAGGTGGAGTGCATTAATGTTCTCATGTTTAATGTTGTTAGCATGACTGTCAGGGTATATAGGGAGTATGAACACCATAAATAGTCGATTGATCACTGTGAAGGATACAGAGATGCTGCATACTCATCTGAGACAGCATTATCAGCACTTCACACAGTTTGAAAAGGACCTTACTGTGGAAGTCCATTTGGCCAGCTAGTTGAATTGTGCAATCATCAAAGGTTTGTGGGGCATTTGAATGTGACAATGGCCCAATATTAGACTGTATGATAATGTGGGGGCGGGCACACTCATCAGCGAGGTTTCATGTGACCATATCTAACAACCACAGAAGAGGATAGCTGCATAGTGCACCAAGCGCATCGTAATCCTTTCACATCTGTACCTACCATCTGACAGCAGGAAATGGACTGTGTGTGACTTTCTTTGTCATCCCACACCATTGGGTGGAGGTTTTCACTAGCCACACTACAGAACTATTTTGCCATAAGCCGCTGTTAATACCACAAAAATCTGATGCGTAGAGTGTCACTGTGTTCATGCAGCACAGACTACTGACAAATGGTGTCACATTGTGTTCAGCAATGAATTGCGGTTCTACATTATCCTGGATTCCCATTTTCGGTGAGTATTGTAATGATGTGGCGAGGGATATCATTCTTCCATGCCTTGGAGAGGCACAACAGTGTTACTCCTGGTGTCATTATGTGGGACGCCATTGTTATGACTTCAGGTCATAGCTGTTAGTGATCAAGGGAATTCGGTCAGTACGGTATGTCGTGGACATCCTGTGAGATCATGTCTTACGTCTCATGTGATAGTATCACAACACCATTTCTTTGGCAGAACAATGATTATCTGCAAATGACACAGGCCTCAAGGTACTGTCTGTGTGATGGTGAGGTACTCGCATGGACAGCAGGAACCCATGTGTGGGACCAGCTCGGCCATTAATCTTTCCCCATGCCAGTATTCAGGATATCAATGACCACTTAGAACAGTTGTGAGCCAGCTTGCCATTGAAGAGGTAGAATGGTTTTATGACACCTTCCCAACTGAATCAGTGTGTGCAGCCAGGCCAGAGGAGCTGAACTGTCATACTGATAAGGGGGCTCATACCGCCAAGATCTTTGTAAATTTGACTCATTTTCATAATCACTAAAATAATTTCACATGCTCTCGTAACCCATAAAGTTTCATTTTTTATCCTCCTCCAATTTTTTCACAGGCAATACACATTACTTCAGATTATGTGTTTGGACTGTATTAATTCCAGTCTGTAATGAACTAAATGATTCTTCAAACTGCCATCATAAATAATTTTCTGCACTGAGAAGATAAATGCTCTGATCCATTTTCTATTTTGATCTGAATATGTTAATCAATAATTTTATTTCCTGGTAAGTGTTATTTTATAAAAAAAAATTATTATTTTGTCCTTTGCAATATCCTTTAAAAATAAAATGTGGTGACATCCTTCCTTATTTCAGAAAACCTGTCCTACAAAATGTCTGTATGGATGACTAATGTAGCCAGGAGAGACTTTAGGCTAATGAAGAGAATACAACAGTTTACTACAAGCAAAGGAAGTTGTTTCATTAAATACCATATGGGTTAAACATTTAACTGCTGGATGCACTATAAATAAATTTTGATGCTGAATCAAGCATATGTTTCTTATGAGATGTTGACTGTGTTTCCATTTAGTTTCTATTTATGTGTTTACATATATACAAAATGTTATTATGAAGTACAACATTGCAGTTTTTACTAATGCATATGCTACAAATAGATCAAATTAGCACTTCTAACACCACTTTCATATAAAATGCAAAATATAGTGGCTATGTATATATTCATACATAAAAGAAATGTTCATATAAAACAAACTTGAGATATAGTTAACAAAAGATTCACTGCTGAATGTAGCATATATTTCCTTTACAATGGTCATTGCATTTGCATTCAGTGCATATTTACATGTTTATGTATAAATGAAATGTTCATATGAAATACTATGTTAATCATTTAACTGTTCTATGTAGAATAAGCCTACATATGTAGAATTAGTGTATTTAATGCATTTTGCTTCTAAATTGTTATACTGTATTTGCATTCAGTACATGTGTATGTGTCCTTATACAAATTTAGTGTTCATATAAAGTAAAACGTAAGGTATATTTTGCACTTCTAACTCTTGAACACTCTACAATTAATTTTCATTCCTCAGTCTAGCGCGTATATCCTTCAAAATGGTTGTTGTGTTTGCATTCAATGCATGTTTGCGTGCTTATATATAGAGGAAATATTCATATAAATTACAGAATTAGCCTACATAATATACAAAATATATTAAATCAACACATATAATACATATAGTACATATTTCTTAGAATCCATCCACTGTATTTGCATCATTGTATATGCAGGTGTTCATATACAAGGGATATATTTGTATGAAGTTAAATTTCACTAGTAAATAAAATACAAATAAACTTCTGTTAAGAAACTGCCGTACAAATATCTTTGATATTATTACACTCCTGGAAATGGAAAAAAGAACACATTGACACCGGTGTGTCAGACCCACCATACTTGCTCCGGACACTGCGAGAGGGCTGTACAAGCAATGATTACACGCACGGCACAGCGGACACACCAGGAACCGCGGCGTTGGCCGTCGAATGGCGCTAGCTGCGCAGCATTTGTGCAACGCCGCCGTCAGTGTCAGCCAGTTTGCCGTGGCATACGGAGCTCCATCGCAGTCTTTAACACTGGTAGCATGCCGCGACAGCGTGTACGTGAACCGCATGTGCAGTTGACGGACTTTGAGCGAGGGCGTATAGTGGCCATGCGGGAGGCCGGGTGGACGTACCGCCGAATTGCTCAACATGTGGGGTGTGAGGTCTCCACAGTACATCGATGTTGTTGCCAGTGGTCGGCAGAAGGTGCACGTGCCCGTCGACCTGGGACCGGACCGCAGCGACGCACGGATGCACGCCAAGACCGTAGGATCGTACGCAGTGCCGTAGGGGACCGCACCGCCACTTCCCAGCGAATTAGGGACACTGTTGCTCCTGGGGTATCGGCGAGGACCATTCGCAACCGTCTCCATGAAGCTGGTCTACAGTCCCGCACACCGTTAGGCCGTCTTCCGCTCACGCCCCAACATCGTGCAGCCCGCCTCCAGTGGTGTCGTGACAGGCGTGAATGAAGGGACGAATGGAGACGTGTCGTCTTCAGTGATGAGAGTCGCTTCTGCCTTGGTGCCAATGATGGTCGTATGCGTATTTGGCGCCGTGCAGGTGAGCGCCACAATCAGGACTGCATACGACTGGGGCACACAGGGCCAACACCCGGCATCATGGTGTGGGGAGCGATCTCCTACACTGGCCGTACACCACTGGTGATCGTCAAGGGGACACTGAATAGTGCACGGTACATCCAAACAATCATCAAACCCATCGTTCTACCATTCCTAGACCGGCAAGGGAACTTGCTGTTCCAACAGGACAATGCACGTCCGCATGTATCCCGTGCCACCCAACGTGCTCTAGAAGGTGTAAGTCAACTACCCTGGCCAGCAAGATCTCCGGATCTGTCCCCCATTGAGCATGTTTGGGACTGGATGAAGCATCGTCTCACGCGGTCTGCACGTCCAGCACGAACGCTGGTCCAACTGAGGTGCCAGGTGGAAATGGCATGGCAAGCCGTTCCACAGGACTACATCCAGCATCTCTACGATCGTCTCCATGGGAGAATAGCAGCCTGCATTGCTGCGAAAGGTGGATATACACTGTACTAGTGCCGACATTGTGCATGCTCCGTTGCCTGTGTCTATGTGCCTGTGGTTCTGTCAGTGTGATCATGTGATGTATCTGACCCCAGGAATGTGTCAATAAAGTTTCCCCTTCCTGGGGCAATGAATTCACGGTGTTCTTATTTCAATTTCCAGGAGTGTAACTCTTTATTTTCAATGTATCAATGAGTCTTTAATGTTATGTGGTGAGAATGTAAATCAGTTTATCATATGAACAACCCCATTTCCTCAAATTGCAATTCTTATATCACTGGATGCAGGACTGATTGAAGGTTATGATTTCATCTGATACTTTCCGCATTTAAAGTTATGCTACTTTAAAATTACTGTGTGTGAAATGACTGACATGACCAGCTTAGTAAATATAAATTGAATTTTTTTTAACCAGATATAGCATAGCAATGAGTGTTATGAGAGACATTAAAGAGAGATAAAAGTCACTCATAATTTACTCATTACTCAGTGAGAGCTGTAAGCATCATGTTGTTATTCATCATGTATGGTGATTATGGAACTTCACTATGACTTTCTCCACAGGAAACTGGCTGAAGGGTATATTGTAAGCTGAACAGAGATGTACATTGTACGATAAACAGAATTCCTTGGATTATTCTTATCAGCTTCACCTGTTGTTGCCTCCCCCCCCCCTTATGTTTCCAAGGTGGACTGCATTTAGTGTACAGCATATTGTAAGAACACCCCCCCCCCCCTTCCTCCCAAAACAGACACACACACCAAAGTCCATTATGCATTAGGCAAGCTACAATGAAATCATAAACAATAGTGAATCTATGTAAAGTTACTACATATAGTCACTAATTCTGTGTATATAATTAATACACAGGAGAGATAAAAGAGAATTATGATGGTATCATGCACAACATCCCATACTCTAAACAATATCTTGCAGAGTATAGAACTGAAAGCCATATAAACGTAAAGCACTACGATCCAGTTCCTAAACATGAGTCCCGTAACCTGGTTATTGCACCACCTCTCCCACTGGCAGTGGCTGAATGTGCATCAGAAGTGTGCCAAGGAGATAGATGTAGAACATGATTTTGCAACTTAATACATTCAAACAGCATTTACAAGGGAGGTGTGTGGGACATTATGTCAGAAGGCAGTTTCATAGCTTTCACATAAAGGGCCAACATTACTTTTGCATTCACTGTGATCCAACAGGTAACTTTGAGTTTGTTTTCAAATGACAGTTTTATGAGATTATTACTAGCAGTTTTGATGCTGTGAGACTTTCCTTACTATGCTTAGCTGCAGTTAGCTGAAAGTCTCACTGTGATCCATTCTTACTTACTTCCTTTCAGACATTAGTAATTATGCAAATTGATAAAACACATAATACTGGGTGCTTTTCAATATCTCTGTCAGTGGTTGTTGATTTGGCCATCTTCATACTATTAATTGGTTTTATTATCAATGTGGTTGTGTCATTGCTATTGTAAGCTTTAAAGATATGTTTGTATGCTGCAAAATTCCATATATTTTTGCTGACTTAATCCTATACTACTCAATTAGCTACATAACTCTCATTATTCATGCATCTGACTGTTGTGTATCTCATCTGCAGGAAGATATTACTGCATTTTCAATCAGTTTTCCTCATGGGACTGATTCTTTGTTGTGTGGATACTGTATGAGAGAAAAGTAGTCATTCTATATTTAGTGACATGATATGTTCTTTGCACTTCATTTATGGGTGGAAGATGCATATACGCTCCTGCCTAAAGTTTACTCAAACATAGGGACTGATGACCTCAGCATTTTGATCCCATAAGGTCTTAACACAAACTTTGAAATTTTACTTAAACAAATTTTACCCTCTCTAATTTATTCTCTTTAATGCCATGGAAGTAGTATGTGAAGAACAGCAGGTTGTTCTAAGATACCAAAGTGAAATTTTTGTTAAAATACTTTAGGGGATTTTAGTTGTATAACTGGTGCTCTATTGTACCCATTCAACACTCCAGCTTTTCCTTCTACATTTAAAGAAAAACTTTACAATGGACCAGCCATGTCAACATAGATGTGTAATACAGTTTTGATCTGAAATTTAAATGCAGCATAAAAAAATACTGCAAAACAAGGTTGAAGCCCTTCAAGAATTACACAATTCTGTAGCCAAGGAAGGTGGCTGGAATGAATAAGACATATATGCACTGTCCTTATTAGATAACTGTAGCTGTAGTAAAGATTGACTTATAATTGAATTGTTGCTAATGAATTACAGTTTCTGTTAGGTTTCCAAGATAAACAGGGTAACTTTACCTTATAATGCAGTATTAATTAATTAAATGTAATCTATGGTAAGTAGTAGTTGTGTGAAGTCACTTGCAAATATTCATGCACAGTCTGGTGAGACATCTGGGAGATTGTGATTATTCATATCAGAATACCTTTCACTAATATGGTCGCTTGTAGCTAATTAAAACCATTACTTCTAAAGAAAACATGACATATAGAATGGCAGGGGAAAATGAAGAAATAGTACCTACACAGAATTTGCACCCTTTTCTAAGATTCATCACTTAAAACTGCAATACTATACTTAAATAGTTAAATGCTATTTACATAAATAAGTTGGGAAGTTAATTCTGGAGGACTGAATGTCATAAATTAGTGTCCAGTCAATGAACTTCTATAATTTTCTAAACAGCTTGGTCCTATGCTAAGGATTTCTCTCAGTACCATAGTAAGATAAAAATTTTACTCTAGCAAACATATATTTTTCATCCCTCAGGTATTAATGTGCTTATTGATTAATATTGATCATATACCAGTGTACCAATACCACTTTTGCTATGTTGTACAGTAATGACTTTTGTTAGAATGGATCTATACATCTCATGACTTACTTATGTGTAATGCTTATCATGCAGTGAAACATTTAACTCCACCACCATTGATTGAGTAAATAATCAGTACTCTGTCTGTCCTTCAAAGCTGAGCATAGCTACTCCATAATGTCTGCTTATAAACAGAGTTGGAGCAGTGCATTAAGATAATGTTATCTGGGTGAAAGACAAATTTGTTAGACAAGAACAGTATATTGTAGGATCGACTTCCTTACTTGAAATGTTCACATAATTCTTGTTCATAATTTAGACTCTAAGAGTAATTGTGTAGTTGATGGAGTTTAATTAAGTGCCAGCCAACAGAACCTATTTCATAATCAACCTTTTAAAGTCTTTAATACAACGACCAAGCCCAATGCAAACCATAATGTATAAATACAAGTTGCTTTCCATGAAAAGTGAAGAATCACACAGCAGTTAATAATAATTGTAATTCCTGGTCAGTTATAATAGTTTGTTTTAATATCTCTTGTGCCACTGTAGGTTTAATTTCTTTGTGATAACTCACATTAGATATCAGAAACTACACTCACTGCAGATTTTCTCCCTACATATCGTTAGTGAAATATGGCCACAATTACTTATGCTACCATTAGCTCCTTGAATCTTACTCCTCTGGGCATTTGTTGTACAGGCAGTTTTCTTTTGGAGTGACCATCGTAGTAGACAAAGTGTCAGATTCAGGTGCTTTTACACTCAGAGTGTGACAAGAACCAATGTTATCTGCAGAAGAACAGTGTAAGTTATATAAGAACAGAAACATATTTAATAACCCATGATGGGTGGAGCAGTGAGAACATAAAAAGCAGTCTGGCACTGATATAAAGGACATTCCTGGCTAAGGGAAATCTACTAGTATCAAACATAGGTCTTAATTTGAAGGATAAATTTCTGAGACTGTATTCTTGGAGCACAGTATTGTATGGTAGTGAACAGAAACATATTTAATAACCCATGATGGGTGGAGCAGTGAGGACATAAAAAGCAGACTGGCACTGATATAAAGGACATTCCTGGCTAAGAGAAATCTACTAGTATCAAACATAGGTCTTAATTTGAAGGATAAATTTCTGAGACTGTATTTTTGGAGCACAGTATTGTATGGTAGTGAAACATGGACTGTGGGAAAACTGGAACAGAAAAGCATCAAAGCAGTTGAAATGTTTTGTTACAGAAGAACATTATAAATTAGGTGGACTGATAAGATAAGGAATGAGGAGGTTATCCAAAAAATTAGTGAGGAAAGGAATATATGGAAAATACTGACAAGAAGAATGGACAAGATGATGGAACATCTGTTAAGACATCATGGAATAAAACTTTGTGGCAGATTAAAACTGTGTGCCAGACCGAGACTCGAACTCGGGACCATTGCCTTTCACAGGCGAGTGCTTTACCGACTGAGCTACCCAAGCACGACTCACGCCCTGCCCTCACAGCTTTACTTCTGCTAGTACCTCGTCTCCTACCTTCCAAACTTTACAGAAGCTCTCCTGCGAATCTTGCAGAACTAGCACTCCTGAAAGAAAGGATATTGCGGAGGTGTGGCTTAGCCACAGCCTGGGGGATGTTTGCAGAATGAGATTTTCACTCTGCAGTGGAGTGTGCGCTGGTATGAAACTTCCTGGCAGATTTGTTCTGCAAGGTTTGCAGGAGAGCTTCTGTAAAGTTTGGAAGGTAGGAGACGAGGTACTGGCAGAAGTAAAGCTGTGAGGACAGGGCGTGAGTCATGCTTGGGTAGCTCAGTAGGTAGAGCACTTGCCCACGAAAGGCAATGGTCCTGAGTTCAAGTCTCGGTCTGGCACACACTTCTAATCTGCCAGGAATTTCATATCAGTGCACACTCCGCTGCGGAGTGAAAATCTCATTCATCATGGAATAACTTCCACATTACTACAGGGATTGTACAGGATAGAAGCGGTAGAGGAAGACAGAGATTGGAATACACCCAAAAAATAATTGAGGACATAGGTTGCAGTTACTACTCTGAGATGAAAAGGCTGGTACAGGAGAGGAATTCATGGTGCACCATGTCAGACCAGTCAGGAGACTGATGACTAAAAAAATTTTTCTTGGAATCACTGTAATAAAATCATGAACTCTCTCAGCCCATGAAGTTTTGTTCCTTTTTCTCATCCCCTTCTGGGTGATTCACTTATCTGTCAGCCATAATACATGAAAAAGAAATTGAGGAATTTAAGGAAAAGTTGTGTAATGTAGACTGGAAATATGTGCTGCTTGGCATTCATGAAAAATATAATGTGTTCTGTAACATAATCATAGGCTACTTTAAAAACTTCTTTTCTAAGAAATTAACCAGTGGTGACACAAATGTTGACAGGGTTTAATAACATTAAACTTGTGCAGTAAAATTTTATGTAAAGTCATCAGTGCATCACAATAAGTTTAACATCAACAAAAAAATAACTTCCTTCAGTAATAAAATAAGAACTGTTAATGCGTCAGGATTGGCCAGGACGGGAAAGCTGTAGGCACCCATAAAGAAAAAATATTTTTATATGTGTGAAAGTTTAATGCTGTAAACAGGCAGGTCTCAAGAAACCACCGAGACTGCAGGGCAGGAGAGGAGGGTGTCTGGTTGGTTTGGAAGCTGCCAGCAGAAGAGAGTGAATGGTGTGTCCACTCCCGGCAGCTGGCCGTGGTTCCACCCCCACTTGTTCTGTAGTGTTACCTCACCAGCAACATGTGAGTTTAGCTGCTGATGGTTCAACACGTGAGTTTGAGGGTGGTACTATCCAGTTTTGGGCAACGTAAATGAGACGCTGCAACTTACCGCCGAGAAGAAGGTATAGACGAACAACAAGTGAAAAATAAAAATAAAATTTTTATACTAGTAAACACATTTAGTAACGACCCCCACAGTACACTCTTTTCCCCTCCACAGGAGTGAAGCATGGGGGGATGGTAAACTGATAGTTACTAAGGGGCTTCTGTGAAGGAAGGCCTTACATAATTTTAACAATACATTTTGATTATTTGTGTTTTTGTGTTAGATTTGTATTAAAAAATGACAATAATTAGGTGATGAATGCTTGCTTGACAAAATCTGGATGACGGCGGACTGTGCAGCAGTGGTGAGGGAAGCTGCGAGTAGTGTGCTGTTTGCAGTGATCGGCTGTTGGCGGTGGCAGTGGTGGAGGCCACTGACTGCGGCAGGTAGCAGCACGCAACCTCCACCGTAGCGTATAAGCGGTGGGTTGCAGAAGGGTTGATACACAGATCAAGAGGGGGAGGGTGGAAGTGGTTAACACTGGTGGAGCATTTCACACACATATTTCATTGCTCACATGTAAAGGAGGGCCATGCCTTTTCTTTTGGATAGATTTTACTTATTTACTATTCCTTTCTACTCACCATTACCTTTTACTGACTACTACGGTATGAGGGCAGCAAGGAAAACTCTTGCTCCCATTTCACAACTTAACATGGTATTCCCCAGGAGATTGCTGTTCAGGGACAACAGAAGGGGGTGACTGAAGTTACGCAAAAAGTCCTTTTCTAAACTATACTCATAGTGATAAACCAATAAAGATAATTTATAAAGGGCTATATACAGAACTAGGACAAGTGTGCAAACACCTCCTCAGGAGGGGTAGTGATATTACAGAGACAGCTTTTAAATAGTGAACTGCTACCATTAAGTACGACACGGTAGGGCTGGGTTGCTCAAAAGTATTCATAACAGAGTTGCACTCTATATAACACTCTCCGTACATTGTCACTCAAAACTTATATAATGAATGAGGAATAAATCATATGAAAGTTAGAATTAATTACAGCAGACAAGACGAAGAATAAGGAGGAAGTGGTAGTGTTCGGGGACGTGACTGGCTTAACGCAAGTTGACAGCTGTGCCAGTCCGCATGTTTGCATCATGCTCTGCTTAGAGTAAGCATTCACTGTTAGCATAACATGTAATTTAAATGGCTCCAAAGCTTTGTATCAACTGGAAACTTGCTGCATGGTAAAGTGAATCATGCCTAATGGTTTTGCTCTGACCTCAGGGTGGCAGCATAAAACACACCATTTAACATCACCTACAACAACACACACAGGAACTCTTGCCTGTACACAAATCAACTTACAGGAGTAAAACAAATCAATTCTTTTCCATCACCAACAAAACTTCACTGCCCTCTGGGGGTCAACAGCCAGAAGTCATCTGGTAATGTCGTGCATTGAGTTAACCAATCAAGGAACTACCACTTACAAAAAACGGAAGGCATGGACAGAAAAAGAATAAATAGTTGGGGAAGATTCCAAAGAACTACAGGGATAGACATTAGTAGCAATGAGGTAGTAAGGGGCTGAGGGGGGTATGGTCGTGCTTACTAGTCATCTAGCTTGGAAAGGGTGCAACAATAAGGGGTTGCATTAATAAATGGCTGCAATCAATCTGTAGGTGGAATTCACTGTATGTAGTGGTTTCATAAATGATTCGCTGAATCAGAAGCTTTAGTACTGGATGTTGGGGAAAAAAAGAGATTTGACCAATGGGAAAAAGTGTGTTGCATTTAATGCGGAGTTTGTTCTGGGTATATTCGTGTACAGCCGTCCGCGATTGCAATGCCAGGTCACCCGACATACTGCCAGTTAGGCCGAGAGGCCAACCTATGGCAAACCGGGAAGGTGGTCACATTAAAGAGTAAGGAATGGAATATAATCAGGAACAGGCTCAGGTAATGGGTTTCAGAATAAAATTGATTCAGTGGTGATACCTACTAGTTGAAGGATATGGAGATATGGGAACGGATACACCCACCTACTGGGTGTACCATCACTGAGGAAGTCGGTAACTAGATGGTACAGCCAGGTTTCCATACAAGGAATTGCAATGGGTGGATAGTCTAAGAGCATGATACTGATTAGACCTCTGATTACAATAAGTGAATAGCCTAAAAGTGGGTACTTGTATTGGAATGTAAAAGGCTTCCTTTCTCCTTCCTCTGGGGGGAGACAATGACTAACAGATGAAAGAGATAGGTAGACGATTGGTTTGCAAAACCGAAAACTGAAAGAATAAACCGATCAGTTGGGCACTCTGTGGGCACTAACTGCAATGTGTAAGGCACACGGCCCTGGAGGAGGGAGGTAGAAAGTAATGGTTGAGGTGGGAAAGAGCAACTCAAAGCAAAGGTAGGAACCCGGTGCAAAGCATGGGCAAGGAAGACATAGGGCGATTACATCTTGGGTGAGGGGGGGGGGGGGGGTGTGGTTAATTATTACAAAATACATCAATTCCCTGAAGTAACAGGGTGAGTTATGAAAAGAGGGGTGTGAACTACTGCAATAGTGGTCAATAATCTACTGTAGTGTACAATATATTTTCAACTAGTTAGCATGTTACCGCTCTTGGGCGATGACATCATGTCATTGGCACTAATCATTAACAAACAAGTGCTTATTTCAACGGGAGCTTCCATCTTGGAACATAATGGGCGTGTTTGAATAAACAAACGGGTGTCTCTCACTTCCTAAGTGCACGGTGGGGCACTGTACCCAAAAGGTAGTAGCGTCGATTTTCGTGATCACTTGTAACAACTTCACTTCCTCAATCAATTACTTCATAAGAAGTAGAGTGAATAATAACGAAACATAAATTCATCTGGGTGAACTCTTAAATGTGCAACACACATGTGGGATGCTAACTGATATTCTTCATTTACTTGGGTGAAACTTATTCACATCTCTCCTACCACAATTTCTATCTTGCTTACCGCTCTACAGTGAGAGGGTTGTGTACTTCTTTTCAACTTCAAGGGCGCATTCAACTCATCTCTACTGGGTATTTGATATAACTCAGATGCTTTACTCACTTCTAAACATACCAGTCCGACTCTGGTCACAAACATGGCACATAATAGGATTTCAGAACTCGTAACCCAAAAAAAGTCATGTATCACGACTTTAGGGGCAGTCTCACATTATGGGAGTACTGTTGTAGTGCAATATATATAAAATCCAGGCTGTGGTGGGTCTTTACATACTGGGGTTGGCGGTGTAAGGTACAAGTACATATTATACAACACATAAACTATAAAAATACATGCAAGTAAAAACATATGGGATATCAAGGCCGTTCCTGCGCAGTAAAATGATGATGTAATGTTTAAACCTAACATAAAACCATAAGGGAATAAAAATAAAAGAAAAATACAAGTTATTGGTACCAATTATTAACTAGCTATCAACTGACAATGTGTAGTGGGTCGGACTTCGCTCAACACTGTTAAGCATACAAAAGGCATAGAATACAGAGTGGTGAAGCAATTTATCAGACTCTGTACTGGGGAAAACAGGTAGCGTTATGAAACTGGCTGGAGGCAGAAGCAGACAGAGGCAACAGAAGCAGGTTTCAAGTTAGTGTTGAGACTGCAGCATTGTGCACGTGTGGTGCTTAGATAGAGGAACAGCTGCGAAGTACGTGTAACACTGACCTAGCCAGGAGTGTTGCATTGTAACTAACCAGTTACAAAATGTAGTCCATAAAAATTAGTAAGGTTATAGCAGATTTAGTGATTGCTGGGAATAGTATTGACCAATGAAATGATAAAGAAGGGTTGAATAGTCTGTGATGAGCACATAATAGCGAAGACATCTATGAATTTGGAAAAAGAGTTATGAAGGTATGTGAGATTAAATGGAGGGTGGGAGGGTGATACTATTCTTCAGGGGAGGTTTGTAACCACAAAGCGTCACCAAACCAAATGTTGATGTACTGGAAGGCACCCCTTTAATGGCGTGCTTCATTATTGTGGTGTGTTTCCACTTCACGATCCATCAGCTGGGGGTCGTTTGCTTCTAAACTTCCCTTGGAGGTATAGCCTGATTAGGAGATATGTTAGAGGCTTAGGAATGCAAATACATTAAGGGTTGAAGGACGGAAGAAGCTACGTTTAAAATAGGTATTGCTTAAAAAAAGGTGGTGCCTTTCTGTGCTATGCATTGATAGCGAAGATGGTTCTAGTGTGTGTATCGTAATCTAACGGCTGAAGAAAGATCAGCAGATGGCGAACAGATAGAGAGTCAGGAGAGGGAAGGGGGGGGGGGGACTCGGGGGCAACAGCTGTGCGCGGCTAGTGAGACGCCGTGCATCGGTGGAGGGGCGGGGAGATACTGCAGTGTCAGATATGTGTCTCCGCCCTTCTACACAATGTCCGCCATGTGTGCAGCTCCCTGGTTGACAGCACCAGCTGATTTTGACAGGCAGAGTGCACTAGTTCACAATTTTGCAGTAGCAATGTTCAAACGAGAGAGTTACTCAATAAAGTAATGCCCTTATTTGGAATTAACTGTACTAGTACTGAGAGTAGAGCTGCTGTCCAACCACTAGGCGTGTCATAACACATAAATAACATAATCAAAGTAAAATCAATAAAACACTGGTTAGAACTAAGAATTAATTAAGCGGGGCCAGCATTGCAGAACAGGGTGGGCGGGTAAAACTCTGACAGTCTTTTTCAGAGGGGGCTGCTTGGGGACATTTTAGTTATTATAGTAGGGGTAAAATGTTCACTTGCAAAGAGAAAGATAAAAAATAATAAAGTGGTTGCCTGAATCTTGTTACTTTTTCTTTTGATTGATCAAAATGGGAATCTCTTAAGCACAAAATAGCACCTTAGTTTCTAATCTCTAGACAAAAGAGCATATCAGTGTTTGGATCTGAGGGCGTATATAGGGCAAGTTGGGGGCGATGTAACTTCCCATTTACTCCACTTCACAGGGGGATGAGGACCTGCTGAAGGTCCGGCATTTGTCTCAGAAGGTGGGGGGAGAGGCATAGTTCCTGAATAGGGTATTAGCCTATCAAAATGGACGATCACTTTGTGGTCAGGTAGTTGTAATTCTACATTGACAGGAGAAGTGGGCCAAATAATTGAATACGGTCTGTCATACAGGGGGGGTAAGTTTCTTTACTCTTCCTTTCTTTATGCTAGATTTTTTCAGTAAAACCAAATCACCAGTTTTATAGGGGGGATGACATTTTTATTGCTTCTGTCTATCTGCCTCCTGGTTGCCTTGTGGTTGTTCCCCTGTACCTTCTTCCAAATGGCCTTAAGGGCTGTGTGATCGAATTCCGGAGGTAATTTATCAATCTCAAGGGGAGATTCCATAGGGAGGTGAAACACTATCTCATAAGAGGTATGTTCAGTGGCTTCGTGGAAATGGCTGTTGTACACACTTGCCACATACGGAATGTATCTTTGCCAGTTGTTGTGGGTTGAGTTAACATAATAGGAAAGCATTCATTTTACAGTGTGATGAACATGTTCAATGCAACCATTTGCTTGTGGGTGAAAAGGGATGGTTCTCCATTTTTTAATTCTCAGCAATTTGAAAACTTGGATAAATAAGGCAGACATAATCTGGTTCCTTGGTCGGTTATAATGGCTTCAGGGCTTCTGAAATGAAGGACAAGATGGTCTACAAAAGTGCATGCTTTGGTTTCAGCTGGCATGTCAGTGATGGGTACCAAAATAAGGTATTGGGAAAAGTGATCAATAATAGAATATATTTACTTCCTTGTGTACTTACTGGAAGTGGCCCGACCACGTATAAAGTGATGAACTGAAAGGGTTTCGATGCCTCAGGAAGAGACTGTAAGGGAATTTTGATTCATGGGGGTGGTGCTCTTTGGGCACAGGGTAGGCAATTTTTTTATATACTTGGCAACATCTCGCCATTTCTTGTCCCACCAATACTACACGGAAATGCGGGTGTTTGTGGCTCTTCATACACTATGGCAAGCTTGGATGCTGTTGTGGCACTGGGCAATAATTCTTGATTGCAAGTCTTTTGGTATTACTATACATTTAGACAGGAGGGTCTTACGATATATAATTCCATCCTCTGTAACAAAATCTGGATGCGAGTGATACTGGCAACATTTTGCATAATTTTCCTGGTAGTCTTTTAGTTCGTCAATTAGTACTTCACCTGTTTGAGCTACTCTCACCTTTCTGCTAAGGGTGTTAGCATTCTGGTGCAATCATCCAGCTTTGTGTTGCACTTGGTAACCATACTCACTCAATTTTAGAACCCGGCGCGTGAGAGAGAGCTGCTAGGGTCTTTCAAATTTAATAGCCACTGAAGTGCTGCATGATGTGTTACTACTGTAGATTTTCTCTCATAAAGGTAGCATCTAAAGTAGATAACTCTGAAAATTAGTGCCAGTAATTCTTTCTCTGTCATATTGTAGTTAATTTCCACCTGGTTCTGCTGACGGCATGTGTAACCAATTGGTTTTTCCTCACCATCAATAATTAGACTCAGAACAGCTGCTACGGCAAAGTCAGATACATAACATGAGAGAATGAATGGTTTTTCAAAATTGGGATAGATCAACAAGGGGGAACTAGTTAGAACATGTCTGAGATGCTGCACAGCAGCTATGCACTTGGTGGTCCATTAATAGGATACATTTTTTTTCAATGGGTGGGTAAGGGATTTAGCTATTGTGGCATAGTCCTTTACAAAATACCTATAATAACTGCTGAGTCACAGAAAGCTTTGCAATTCACTTACATTCTTAGGGGAAGGGAAAGTTCTAACTACTTCAATTAGATGGGGGTCTGTCTTTACTCCATCAGCACTAATAATGTGCCCAAGATACTGTACTTGACTCTCAGCAAAGCACATTTTTCTGTTTTTAAGCTTCAATTAGCACTTCTTAGTCTAGACAAAACATTTATTAACTGGGTAACATGCTCATTTATGGTCCTGGAAAAAACAATGATGTCATCTAGATAGACTAGGCACATTGCGGGTTTCAATCCTGTAAGTAATAGGTTGGCAAAACTTTGAAAGTGGCTGGTGCATTGCGCAACCCGAATGGCATTCTCAGAGATTCATATATACCAGAGGGAACTACTAACACTGTTTTGGCTTGTCCTGTGGGGCAATCGGTATATGGTGCTACCCACTCTTCATGTCAAGGGTAGTGAAGTATTTACAATTTCCTAACATGTCCAGTGTTTCATCGATACGGGGGAGAGGGTAAGTATCAGGAGTGGTTACCTTATTTACTGCTCTCATATTGATGTAAAGACAGTAGGTCTTCTCTCCATCGATTAACTTTTTGGGGCCCCCAATGACTGGGGATGACCAGGGACTGTCGGATGGTTGTATTATCCCTGCCTCTAGTTGCTGCTGGATACTTTCCTCCACAATGGGCTGGAGGTGGTACGGTATTCTATATGGTTTCTGTGCAATGGGTCTTGTGTCTCTGGTGGGAATTTCATGGTAAACAAGCTGAGTAGCTAGCAAATAATGCCTTTCCTCGAATAATCAGGAGTGCTCTTCCAAGAGGGAGTACAATTTGTTTTGGTCAGCCACAGACAGATGAGCTAACTTATCCTTAAATTTGTCTTTGAGCACAGGAGGGATATGACATATGTTACATTCCGGGAGCCGGTGTTTTTGGTTAGATTTTGGCTTCTCTTGTACAGGGTAGATATCTTCAATCTTGTGGCTGCTAGCTGTAATGGTGCCACTAGGAATCTCTACCTCCTTCGTTCCAAAATAGTCCAAACAGATGGGAATGTAAAATTACTTCTTCTGCACTTCTGCTGTTGTTAAACCGTGCTTAACATGGACCTGTAATCTGTCGAGGACATTGTTTTGACGGAAACGATCCACCAATACAGCTGTTCTCAGCAGTTCCCAGGATTTGACCTCAAGCCAGAGAAGGCGTCTCATGCCACCGCTGGTTCTAACAGAGGTAGTTGTACGTAACTCCCACATTTGCACGGAAGGAACCTGTGGAAGTGGCCACGTTTCACAAATTCCTTGCGACAGAATGACATGGGAGCTGCCAAAATGGTGGGTTTCCTCGCCAAGATGGACAGTTTGCATTCTGTAATCGACTAAAGTTTGGTAGTGGTGAAGGAAATCACTCCCCAAGATCACATTGAAATCTCGCCTTCATTTCCGAATTACGCCCAATGCAAAAGTGTAGTAGCTGGCTCTGATTTTCAACTTAACTTGACGATACCCAGTGGATGCGATTATCTTGTCACTCAGACCATTAATGTGGTGACGGCGTGGTTTTAACACTTGTCTATCCCCATGCCCTATGAATGACATGCTAGTGTGTGCTCCTGTGTCAATAAGTATTCTTACCTACTTTCTTCTAATTTTACCCTTGAGGAGGATACGCGCCGTGCGGTCTAAGGGGCTGCAGTCATGGACTGTGCGGCTGGTTCCGATGGAGGTTCGAGTCCTCCCTCAGGCATGGGTGTGTGTGTTTGTCCTTAGGATAATTTAGATTAAGTAGTGTGTAAACTTAGGGACTGATGGCCTTAGCAGTTAAGTCCCACAATATTTCACACACATTTGAGCATTTTTGAGGATACTCACCACCACATTTACTACACTGTGGCAGAGTGGATGCATAAATTTTACATAGGGCGTGGTCTGGCAATGTGACTTGCCCCTCGACGATTTCCCGGCTGTCTTTGAGATTGGGGTGGATTGTTGGTGAATTGCTCCCTCTGCTGGTTGTACGAGGGGCCCCCATTTCCTGAGTTATGTGGGCAGTTTTTACTCATGTGCCCTATGATTCCACACTGAAAGCAATAAGGTGCATGGCACTGCGTGGCAGCAAGGCCTGCCTTTCAGCAGCGTTGGCATGCCTGCTCATATTTGAAAACTCGACATGCCTGTTCATCCAGGTGCACCGAACTGGCCACAAAATGTGCTACCTCCTCCTGCATCATTGCAAGTCAGGTGGCATCATGCAACCAGGATGATCATGCTATTTTGACCTCTCCTCCCACACATGGGTCGAAGATATTCAACGCGACATTTTATTGCCATTCATGGCAAGCCATTCTGGGCTTAGATTTCAGCAAGATAATATCCTGCACATGGCAAGAATTTTTACTGCTTGTCGTTGTATAAATATGTCTTTCGAATGAGTTTCCACTTGCTTGATTAACACTTCATTGTGTGTAAGTGCAGCAAGCCACAGGATGGATTCGGTCAGCAAATGCCTCCATGTCCTCCCCTTGCTTCTGGTAGAGGGTTGATAACTTATCCCTGTAACAGAGGGTGTCACATCGGTCCTAATACCTTTCTTTCAACCCAGCTTCTAATGTGACAAAAGAGGTGGTGTCCTTAAAGGTGTGCACTGATTGAATATAGGTATGGGTGTCACCTGATGATTTAAGGCAGAGTACATTCACCAAGAAACGTCTAGCCAAGCACAAGTGCAGCCTACATCTCGGATGGTTTGCAAAAAGGACTTTATCTGTCCATTGGGTTTCCCAGAAAATGTTGGGATAAAGTTGACTGCAGGGAAACTGTTAGCCAAGGTGGCAATGTTCAGCTGAGGTACTATGCAACTGCAGGTGCTTGCAGCCATCATTTGCAGCAAAGCAGGGTGTGTTTCTGGCACACTTAAACTGACAGACTGGGTTTGAGCCAGTTTTTGGCATTCTTCCATTAATTCTGTCCTCTGTAATAGTAATTTGTTGATTTCTGCTTGGAGGGCAGCAACTGGGTCTGGTTTTCCCTTAGGTGGGAAGTTGTCTCCACCAGTGGCGGTACTACGGGTTTGAGGCATGGTTACAATGTTAGGGCACCTAGTGCTCGCTGGAAAGAAAGAAAGGACCTATATTGGATGGCATGACAGCGTAGCTGACAGCATGGAGGCAGCGGTGTAGAAAAATGAAGCGACGAACTTGCAGAAGTTGCGGCAGTGGTGCGTTGGGTGACAGCAGCTGGAAATGGCGGTGGAGGTGAGGGCAGTGCTGTCGATGGTTGGGTGCTGTGTGTCAGCTAACTGGCTGGAACATGCGTCCATACCACAGCGTGGTGCAGAAGGTGGCTTCCTGCAGCATAGCATGGCCCCGGACTGCCTGGGGCACCTGGTGGTGATGTGCAGCGAGGCACCCGGCCATGCAGCCTGGCGTTCCATGCTGCAGCTACTTGGAAAAAAACTGCCGAACGGCGGAACAGTGCGTGGCGATGCCACGAATGCGTGTGCTTATTATCGCATGGTGCATCTGGCACATCAAGCGCAAAGTACTGCTGGCAGCTGTAGTAGGTATGGCTGGTTAAACTTCAAATGAGATGGGCCTAACGGTGAGCCATCCTGCTCCTGACAGCAGTTGTTAATGCGTCAGGATTGACCAGAAGAGGAAAGCTGTAGGCACCCGTAAAGAAAACATATTTTTATACGCATGAAAGTTTAATGCCATAAACAGGCAGGCCTAGAGAAGATTCCGGGTCTGAATGGGCTACCACCCAAGAGGACAGGAGAGGAGGGTGTCTAGTTGGTTTGTAAGCTGCCAGCAGAACAGTGTGAACGGCGTGTCTGCTCCCGGCAGCTGGGTGGGGTTCCACCCCCACTTGACTACCTCCAACCCTCCCTGTTGTTCAGTCAGATCGTAAGGGACACAGTTCAGTAGCGTTACCTCATCAGCAACACATGGGTTTAGCTACTGATGGTTCAACACGTGAGTTTCAGGGTGGTTCTATCAGTTTTGGGCAACGTGACTGAGATGCTGTAACTTACCGCCAGGCAGAAGGCACTGACAAACATCAACTGAAAAATAAAAATCAAATTTTTATACTAGTAAACCCATTCAGTAACGGCCCCCACTGTACAGGACTATTGAGGAGATAGTAAAAAATTAGACAGAGAAAGTAAATCAATAAAACCAATAAGTTTCCTTTAAGATAGATATGAACAGATGATAGATATGAACAGAAAAGTTGGTGTGGTAATGACAGAACGGTCCATAAACACCAGTATCACCAAACATAAATGTCATTGTAAGTTGGAAAAGGTGGAGAAAACAACTTTTGTGGAGCATGCACTGTGCGAGACTGACCACGTAATAAATCTGCTGACACAGGAGTTCACGCCGTGGAGAAAAACTGTCATTCCCACATGTTCAAGGATGCCATAGAAATCCACATACGTGATAACATCTTCAACTAGAATACATAGAGCCTTTAGCTAGTGTATCCTGGATTCCCACGCTATAGTGAACCACGTTTGTGGGATCAGGGGGAGACCCGCAATGCTAATGACCAGGGAAAAGCCCTGAGATACTGGCATGACAGGTAAATATAATGTATGGCCATGAACTCACCTCGAATCCAATGACAACGAGGACTTGAGTTAGTGAAATATCAGGAAAATCATGTAACACACACCAACCAGAGAACTCGAGACAGAAGGCAACAGGCAATTAGTCGACAAATGGCCTATGAAAGCCTCAAGACATTACCTTTAAGACAGTCCTCAAATTTACAGAAACATTTAATAACTTTATTCTGTCAGTAGCAAATAATTTAAGATTCAATGCTTTCTTAGCAGACAGCCTTGCATTCCACTGAAAAGACTTACAAAACAAGTTTGATCAACTCCAGCTTTATTCTAATGTATAATAGAAGCTTACAGTGTTATCAACTCTCTTAACAATAAATGTTCAAGTGGTTTTGAGGAAATCTGTAGTAAAATAATGAAATGTTTGTTCACATGAACTTAGTAATATATTGAGTGACTTATGGATGAACCTTTTTACAGTAGTACATTCCCAGAGCCACTTAAATATGCTGTTGACAAACTACTTCACAACAAAAGGAGACAAAACATTGTAAGTAATTACCAAACCATCTCATTACCACCAATATTTTCACAACGTCAGGTCTGATCACTTTTATGAACACCTTTGCAGTTTTATTCCATCGTTGAACACAATCTCGTTGTTCTTCCCCCAATAACCTTGATACCGTAATCACTGTCTTGTTATTCCACTGAGTAGTCTAAAAATTATTTTGTCGTCTGCACTAAGAGTATCAAAAAGTTACCTCATTTTTCACTTTTCTTTGAAACAATGTGGTATTTTTTTCATTTATTTTTTTTCCAACTGTTCCAGAGTAAAAGATACCTTCCTCCAGATGATAGGTCTACCCGATAATTTGGGTAGAAGTGAATAAATTATCAGCATACACTTTATAATTTTCCCTATTTGGTATCCTTCAACATAATTGACACAGATGCTCCCAAAACAATCATTCATTTCAGGTCTGAAAGATATTGCTTTCCCTTGGTAGACAGTGAAATTGTAAATCAGTCCACTCTCATCTCCCAGAAGGTATCATTTTACCCTCAGTGGAAGTGACTTACCTTTTATGTATTGCTTTGTGCTCAAAGATCCTCTAAAAAATTCTGTTCAAGATGAAGATAATGGTACCTTGACTTAACACAACCAGTGACAGGTCTAACCTCCCGTAGTCTATCATTAGTACTGTCTGGTTTGTCAATTGCTAAATGTAGATTACTGTGCAAATTTCCAAGTCAGTTAGATGATGTCTGGTCAGCAAACAATGAAATGATACAATGAAGTGGATTCCAAAACAGTCTCAGCCTAGGGAAGTTTAGAGCACCCATCACAATGTGCATTTCAATGAGCATCCAAATTTCTATGGGATCAACTAAAATACCACTGCCCATGTTTCTAACACAGTAGTTGTTTGTGTGAAATGCAGTAGTTTCACCAATAAAGTCTTGAACAGACCTAAAATATTCATGTGGTGTGTAAATAACTTCTCTATTGTGTTGATATGATGTTCCAAGCCAGAAATTGTTGTGAGGGTTTCCAAAGTATTTTACTTTCCAGTACACACACACACACACACACACACACACACACACACACACACACACACACACACACACACACACATGCACCCATGCAGTTCCTCATTAGAACTATCACTTAGAGCACTTTCTTCCATCTCTGTGCAGTTCCAGTAACTGTGATATCAATAGCACCAAAAATTGAACAGCACTCATCTCATGGCCGTGTGGTAGCGTTCTCGCTTCCCACACCCGGGTTCCCGGGTTCGATTCCCGGTGGGGTTAGGGATTTGCTCTGCCTCGTGATGGCTGGGTGTTGTGTGCTGTCCTTAGGTTAGTTAGGTTTAAGTAGTTCTAAGTTCTAGGGGACTGATGACCATAGATGTTAAGTCCCATAGTGCTCAGAGCCATTTGAATCATTTTTTGAAAAATTGAACAAACAAAATATCTTATTCCAGAATGAGATTTTCACTTTGAAGCGGAGTGTGCACTGATATGAAACTTCCTGGCAGATTAAAACTGTGTGCCGGACCGAGACTCGAACTCGGGACCTTTGCCTTTTGCGGGCAAGTGCTCTACCAACTGAGCTACCCAAGCACAACTCACGCCCCCTCCTCACAGCTTTACTTCTGCCAGTACCTCGTCTCCTACCTTCCAAACTTTACAGAAGCTCTTCTGCGAACCTTGCATTACTAGCACTCCTGAAAGAAAGGGTATTGCGGAGACATGGATTAGTCACAGCCTGGGGGATGTTTGCAGAATGAGATTTTCACTCTGCAGTGGATTGTGCACTGATATGAAACTTTCTGGCAGATTAAAACTGTGTGCTGGACCGAGACTCAAACTCGGGACCTTTCCTTTCATGGGCAAGCCATGTCTCCGCAATATCCTTTCTTTCAGGAGTGCTAGTTCTGCAAGTTTCGCAGGAGAGCTTCTGTAATGTTTGGAAGGTAGGAGACGTGGTACTGGCAGAAGTAAAACTGTGAGGACAGGGTGTGAGTCATGCTTGGGTAGCTCAGTCGGTAGAGCACTTGCCCGCGAAAGTCAAAGGTCCCAAGTTCGAGTCTCGGTCCGGCACGCAGTTTTAATCTGGCAGGAAGTTTCAACATATCTCATTGTATCATATTGGTTTTCCTCATCTTCTTCTCCATTAGAGCTAGAGTATGGGTCAGATACATCACCATTTAGCAATTGATGCAGCAGATTGCTAAGATCAGCCTCTGATAATGGCGTGTACTAGTCAACATGTCTTCTTCAGCCTGGACTCATTGAACAACATACAAACCACAAAAAGGGCATAATCATAAATATATAATGTAGTCAGTTTCCACAATACTTGAAAGTGACAATTGAATCAACAGTAAAATCTTTGATAGTATCTACTTAGAAACATGACATGACCTTCATTTCCATTCCATAGTTAAAGAGAAATTACTCGATAAATGCATGATATTATTAATACAGACTAAATCTCAGGAAACATTCATCACAAATAATGTTTTATATTACGTGGATTTATCTCACACTGTGTAGAACACACATTCACAGATTGTAACTATTGAAACCTTCAGTGCTGCATTCAATACATAAAGTTTGATATCAACATAAATAATCTTATAGGGGTTTTTTGGCATAATTTTTGTAGTAACTATGCATAACAGTTTCAACCCTGTTTAGGAATAGAAATATTGCCAATAAATACTAAACACACTTCAGTATAAAATAAAAATTACAATATTATCAAGCTGAGCTGTGTTGCTGTTCACCATCTTGATTTCTGCTGTTGTTTTTGGGACAGACACTTGATGGCAGATTATGTTACACACAGCTTGTCAAAGCTAAGTGGTACTATGTCCAGAACACCAATGCTAAACTGTCTCATGAGTGTTGCATGAAGAAATAACAGTGCATTAAGTGACATATTTTATTTTGTACATCAGGGCTGAAAGGGCTAGGCATGTTAAGTATGGACCATAGCTGGAAACAACCCTCTTTTTAGCTGCAACATGTTAGTTTCTCCAACATACAAAGCAACATGGCCATGTCAGGAGAATCCTCGAAACTGGAGGTAATATGGAGCTTTACCAACAGTCACCTTACAGCTTCATTTCAGAGCTATTTTTTAACTTGTGGAATAATTATATTTGACTAACACCTATTTTGATAGGGAGATAAACTACATCAAATCTCATTACACAGACCCCAACACTATTTTTGATTTGGCACTCATGTTACTAATATTTTATAATGCATTCAGACTAAAGAACAAGACAGTATTAAGTTTCGATTTACAACTACAATGTTTGGCCCTACACCCAAGGAAATATTAACAGAGTTAAAAGACATAACAGATATGAATCTGATGACTGAACAATGTGGCATCAAAACCAGACTGTAGCACAGGTGTCTGCACTGCTGTAGCTGAGAATTGTTAGTACCACATATCAGTACAGTCTGCATTCAGGCACACCAGATCTAAAGTAAACCTGTCCCATTATTCCGTGAATCTGCTTTCGTGGTTCTGGATTATGAATAATGTGTGAATTTCTGCATCATCCACTAACAAGTGTTTTGTCATTTGGGAATAGCATTCTAGATGCCACTTATACTTTGCTGAGCAACACCTTCATTCTCCATTTGAATGTATAGCATGCAGAAAAATATCTGTTTCCACTACCACATGAACCCTGTGTAACATAACAATTACAATTTTTTGTGTAGACCTGTAGAGAGCTCATCCATTGGAGATGTGGAATATGTCATAAACTACAGTCTTTGAAGAAACTTCTACCATCTTTGATGCTCATAACATCTTTATTCATCCACATGATGTGAGGGCAGGTGTGCTCCCTCTGAAGTTAGTCAGTTCGCTGCTGACTTCCATGTTGTACAAATGTGTTTCTGTTGCACTCGTGATATTAATAAAGCTCATATAACTGTATCCTGCAGTATTAGGATTTCATTCAATGCACTTCCCTCATGGAAGAACTACAATGGAGACCCCAAAAAGTGCAGCTAATTTTGTCTCCACTTTAGAATTTTGTTCCACAGTACTGTACTGATAGTACTGCAGTAAGTGGGTATGCAAATTGAAGAAGGACAAGGGTGGAAATATCATAAGAAACAAGGTTAGACTTGTGACTAAAGGATGTACACAGACAAAAGGATTTGACTGCGAGGAAACATACACACCAACGGCTTAACTTACAACAGCTAGAATAATGCTAGTTATTGCAATCCAACAAGGATTGGTTCTGTGACAATTTGATGTTACCAATGCTTTTCTTCATGGATTTCTCAAGAAGGAAATATACATGGTTATTCCTGAGGAAGTGGCTATTCCCTGAAGAATAGAAAGATGGGAATGGTTTGGTTTACAGGTTACAGAGGTCTTTATATGGCCTAAACATGCACCATTAGCATGGAATAATTATATTCACACATTTCTTATCTCTATAAAGATTCAATCAGTCAGAAGCAGATAAATGTCTTTACTATATGATGTTAGAGGAAATTGTCATTTACGTTATCCCCTATGTTGTTGACATTTTGAGGGCAGGAAACAATAGAGAGGAAATGGACAGAGTGAAATTTAAGTTTACAATAAAGGAACTAGTAGAGCCACAATCATGCTTGTGAATCGAGTTGCCAAGGAACGAAGAAGAAATGTACCTGAGCCAAACATCATATTTGAAGAGTTTGCTACAATTCAACATGCAAGATTGTAATCTGGTCAAGACACCTATGGAAGTTAAACTGGAAATCAAGGAAGGAAAAAGGCTTGATACACCATGCAGAGGGGTGACGGGATGCTTGATGTATACTATGACAGCAACGAGGCCTGATTTGTGTGCTACATTCAACTTCTTAAGCAGATACCAAAACAATCAATCGAAAGAACTCTGGGAATGGTTGAAAAGAGTTTTGAGATAAATTAAAGGAGCCATCTATATGAAACAACATTATCAACAAGGGAATTAAAAAGCTCTTCAGGCCTATGTTGATGTACACTGGAACAATAAGGAAGATGAAAGATCTACCTCCGGTTATCTGTTACAGTTTTTTGAAATATTGTCTCTTGGGTGACAAAGAGACAGACTAGTGTTACTTTGTCTTCTACAGAGGCAGAATATGTAGCTCTGGTGACAGCTGCTGCCAAGTTACTCTGACTGAAATACTTGCTGGACAGCATTCAAATTCCAGTTCAACTACCAGTTCGCACATTCAAAGATAATCAGTCCTGTATACAGTCATGAAGAAATAGGAACATCATCGGATGAGGCACATCAACATTAAATATAATTTTATGTGCCAACTTCACCACCACAAAATAATCACTGTCAAGCATATACATTCAAAAGACCAGATTGAGGACATCTTTACCAAAGGCTTACCAGGTCCTAGATTCATCACTTTGAGAAGCTTGTTGAGTTTATCTTAATTTTTGTTAACGTTAAATGTAAAATCATTGAAGTGAGGAGCGGTGTTGAGAGTGCAATTTCAATGAATGTATCTGTGATTTACGTAAAATATCTTCAAACTTAAAAAGCTTTGCTGTCGTTGTTATTTTGTTGTTAGTTGTCTTCAGCTAATTTTCAATTTAATAAGAACATCCAATAATAGTCGCTAACATTTTGCGAGTATTGTTTAATGGTGACTGACTGAAAAGTTATCTGAATAACAAAAAAGTGAAATCAACACAAACGAAAAACGCCCAATATTTTTGAAGCATTTAACCATTTTTTTCGAATATTATCGCTATTGTTTCATCCATTGTCATATTTGTTAAAGCACTTTTTTTATTTTTCGAGCATTTTCATTATTGACATCAAACGTTTGCTTATTTTTACGACATGTTTCTTAATTCCTCTAGATTTTTTTCTCCACAGTAGCACCAATGTTAGAAGCATGCATTTTTTCATAAGCCACAAAATTCCTCCATTATTTTTCCATTACATTCATCTTTCAATTTACCTAATGCATTTTTATTTAGTTGAGGAATGTAAATATTATCTTTTGGGTAAGCAGTTGTTTCAAATTTATCAAACATTTTATTCATATCTTCATAAAAATCTTGCATTTGTATATTATAAATGTAATAGTCAATATCTTGATTTTAGATTTATTCATGTTAATTGCAAAATGATTCTCATTAAATTGTTGTATATAGTAAAATATTCAGTCCTAAGAATAGCAAAATGGATAAGTGGAAAGTATTCAGATCTTATCAGAAAGACAGTTTAGAAACTGCTGCTGAGCGAGAGGACTGTGAAATATTTGTCTGATATGCTTGAAGCTGCTATGCAAAGCTTGTTCTGCTCACAAGGAGTTTACCCTGGAGCACCATGAGATTTGTAGAAAGCACAACCGCCTGACCCTTGTACGGCACTGGCACTAGCACAAGGGGAACACTTACAGAAGACATTGGGCAATATCACATGCCAGCAGCAAGACATGATGTGTTAGATTCATTACGCTAATGAATGAAACAGCTTTCATGGAACATTCCAGAAGAGTGGTGTCAAGTGCAACCACCCCTTATAAACAGGTGACCCACCAACTGGAGGAGGAGCGCATTTGGGTACACGTCAGGGACACTACCTCTGTGTTGGTCAGTATCAGGAGCAGCAGTTGTCATAATCCATAGAAGAAAGTACTTAGTAAAACTCCACTCACCTCTCCACAGCAGTCAGGATGATAACGTCACATACTTATGATACTGGAACATAGTAATGTTATATAGTTATGGAATGTGCCAAGGAGGTACTTCCAGGAAAAGTAACTACTTGTCTATGAGTAAATGACTTGCATCTGCTAAATGATCAGATTAATACAGAGTCCCACACTCTAAACTAGTCAATAGTCTACTTTTCAGCTGAGGTAGGGGCTAAAAATGGCGGCCCACAAGCAGTACCTCATCGGAATCACCAACTGTCGTAAGATCCCCTGTCTTTTGCAGCGAGTGTTGCCCTTACCCCCTCTCAGGACAAGATGAGATGCAAAAATTTTGGTGTCAGATGTGTGGAGACTGGTTAATTGATCAATAATATAGGCAATTCAGAATGGAGGAATAGGTATAACAGGAGTGCCGCAACACTCCATCACAGTATCGATAGTGATGTCGTCGAGCATCCCTGAACCACAGGGGTGTCGCAGCATGCCAGCGCAGCTGTGAGAGGGCACCAAACTGCGCTGCTGCTGGGGTATCACTTCACGCCAGCATGATCACATGACTGTGAGCAGGTGGCTAGCCACAGCAGAGGGCACACATCGCGCCAGCAACGTGATCACCGAGTCCATCCCACCAACCACAATCGACAAGGTTAGTGACAGTGGAAGACATTGCTTATCCCGGTAGCACAACTGGCAGGGAAGTGACAGATGAAAATTATCTTGATAGTGCTTCAGCAACTGAGAGGGGTCAGGAGTACCTGAGGTACAGTGAAGCAGCTAAATTAGTTCTGAGAAAATTTGATGGAGATAGGGACCAATTATCTGAATTTGTAGACAACTGCGATAATGCCTATATTTTAATAGAACCTAATGGTAGGACAGTATTCTCAAAATATATCATTGGACAGATAACTGGGTCTGCCAGCAGTAAACTCTTAGCAAGAGATCACACAGAAACTTGGTCCAAAGTGAGGGCTGTGTTATTAGAGAATTATGAGAATAAACTTTCTATCTATTTCTTTGCACATCAACTGTTTAACAGTCGGCAACGGAAAGAGGAAAGCGTGGTTCAGTAGGGTTCTCACGTGGATACAATATAATTCCATTTCAGGAAGACAGCACAACGAGTATTGAAGGGCGAGGAATGGTAGGCAGTAACAATGTAATTGGGAAACTAGGCAAGGCAGTCCTTGTTCAAGGATTTTATGATGACAAGAAAAAGACAGTAATAAGGCTCAAGGGAAAAAGTTGACTGTATTGGAGGCCACTGATTTAGTGGCATCGGAGGAATGCACTATTCTGTCTGACAAGAAGAAGCACCAGGTGGTAGGCATGCCCTGGCTAGAATGAAAAGTAGCTGCTAAACGTCTCAACTGTGGCAGGACTGGGCATATAGCGTGAGATTGTAGACAGAAGCATACTGTTCATAAGGCAGATACAGTAAAAGAAGCTCCACAAAGACTGAACCATGGTAGGCTGCCAGTTAAAGAGATAGATGTTTAAGAATTCAAGTGAAATGAGTCATGATCCCATTGTCCTGCACTGGCACGACATTCACTGTGTAATGTAATGGGGCACTCCGCACTGTGCCTCAAGGCAAAGCCTGTGGAATCCTTCATGTGTCACCAGTTCAGACATTTTGCCTGGGAATGAGAGGAGGGTAAGTGGGCAAATATACGTGGAAGGAACAAGCCAGAAACGCAAAACAGGCATAATGCAGCAGTCTCATTATGCTGCATCAGGGATAGTACGAACCACTGACTGCACTGGAAAGAGTGATTATGTGTGTTTGCAAAGTAGGGATGTAAATGGAACAGAAACAAAGCTATTAATTGATAGCCATGCTCATGTGAATCTCATAAAGGCGAAGGTCTTGGAAGAGCATGTACAATGGGACACCAGAATGGCAGTACCTATAAAAAGTGTTCTGAACGAACAAATCCGAACAGAAGGGCAAGTATCTATACGGCTCCAGACCAAGACAGGGGCCAAATGGATCCCTCAATTCCAAGCAGTAGGCGCTCAGATCGATTTACTGTTTGACGGACTGTTGGGGCCAGAATTTTTGGAAAAAGAACAAGATCATACTAAATTATGCACACTGCAAAATGTGTATACATGGAGAACGAATTGCATTAAGGGAAGCCAGGGAAGATGTGAATATAGGTCAAATTACAGTGCAAACTAACAGGAACCAGGGGGCCAAACAACCAAAGTCTTCAGCAGTAATGAAAACAAGTTGTAATGAAAGTATGGCAATGTCTTTCAAAGGAAAGGCAAGTCACAGGAGACACACAGAACCCTAAGCAGTACCAATGCAGCTGGCAACAGGTCACGCCGCACCACGAGTCTTAGTTAAGGGCAAGCAAGTGAGTGCCGTAACTGAACAAACACAGAAGTTACTATCACTTGCCATCTTGTGTGAGCTGAGAACACTGAGCTGCCAATGGGCTATGTGCTCCGGAAGCAACGAGAAATTATCCAAACAGGAGCCGAGCACTAATGGCCCTGGAATAACCGGAATCAACCCGAAATATTAGTAGTCATCGAAGCATGGGAAGAAAATATTCTAAAGTGCGGGTGACACACCATCTACGCTCAGTGGTAATAATTCCATGACAAGAAATCAGACCAGTGGTCTACATACCGGAAGCACCAGTAACAGTCAAGGACAGGACGTGTATCACAAGTGTAATGAACACCAGAGAACAGGACGTATGGTTTCCCACACCTGAAGTGTTTGCAGAGAAGGTTCCATCTCTGATCAGCTATAAAGTCCGACAAACCGTGCCTGCACGGAAAGAGGAAGTAAAATCATGGCAGAATTTGCTAAAAGAAAATGTGTGCACCATGCATTTGAATAGCGAAGAATCAGGGGCAACAGACGAGTTACGTGCTGCTTATAACGATGTATTCCACTTACCAGGAGACATGCTCATGTACATGACACTGGTAACACACAAGATCCCATTAATCCCAGAAGTGGAAGGAACCATAATAGAGGGGATATTAGCCAAGGACATAATATCGGCGAGCATCAGTGCTTGGAATTTTGCTCTCATCGTTTTACCAAAAAAACCACATGTGGGCAGCAAACAGAATTGTGGGTAGTGGCAGGTCACAGGACACTAAATGATATATCAAGATTTATGGTATATCCATTGCCCAGAATAGATGAGGTACTCAGCAGCATAGGAAAGGTGAAGTACTTCTCCATGTTAGACCTTGCCAAAGGATACATCAAGTACTGATAGACAATAAAGACCGGGAGAAGACTGTGTTCAGTACACCATCAGGCCACTATGAACATGACGGTGATGGGCTTGAAGACGGCTCCATCTATGTTTCAGTGACTGATGAACACAGTGGTGATAGATGTACAAGGAAACAAGGTACACTATGTGATCAAAAGTATCCGGACACCCCCAGAAACAACCATTTTTCATATTAGGTGCATTATGCTGCCACCTACGGCCAGGTACTCCATATCAGCGAACTCAGTAGTCATTAGACATCGTGAGACAGCAAAATGGGGTGCTCCGCAGAACTCATGGACTTCGAACGTGGTCAGATGATTAGTTGTCACTTATGTCATACATCTGTATGCAAGATTTCCACACTCTTAAACATCCCTAGATCCACTGTTTCTGATGTGATAGCGAAGTGGAAATGTGAAGGGACATGTACAACACAAAAGTGTACAGCCTGACCTTGTCTGTTGACTGACAGAGACTGCTGATAGTTGAAGAGGATTGTAATGTATAATAGGCAGACATCTATCCAGACCATCACATAGGAATTCCAAACTGCATCAGGATCCACTGCAAGTACTATGACAGTTAGGCCGGAGGTGAGAAAACTTGGATTTCATGGTTGAGTGGCTGCTCATAAGCCACACATCACACTGGTAGATGTCAAACGACACCTAGCTTGGTGTAAGGAGTGAAAACATTGGACAATTTAATGGTGGGAAAACGTTGTGTGGAATGACAAATCATGGTACACAATGTGGCGATCCAATGGCAGGGTGTGGGTATGGCGAATGCCCGGCAAACGTCATCTGCCAGAGTGTCTAGTTCCAACAGTAAAGTTCGGAGGTGGTTGTGTTGTGGTGTGGTCATGTTTTTCATAAAGGGGGATTGCACCCTTTGTTGTTTTGCATGGCACTATGACAGCACAGGCCTACACTGATGTTTTAAGCACCTTCTTGCTTCCCACTGCTGAGGAGCAATTCGAGGATGGTGATTGCATCTTTCAACATGATCGAGCATTTGTTCATAATGCACAGCCTGTGGAGTGGTTACATGACAATAATACCCCTGTAATGGACTAGCCTAAACAGAGGCCTGACCTGAATCCAATAGAACACCTTTTGGATGTTTTGGCACCGACTTCTTTCCAGGTCTCACTGACCGACATCAATACCTCTCCTTAGTGCAGCACTCTATGAAGAATGGGCTGCCATTCCCCAAGAAACCTTCCAGTACCTGATTGAAAGTAATCGGAATCACCAAATGAGGTAAGTTACTCTGTCTTGCGCAGTGAGTGTCGGTATTACTCCCTCTCATTACTTGACAAAATATTGTTCTCCCTGTGAAATTCAGTTTTCTTAAAAGTTCTTCACACTTTTGCATCAGTAATTAATTTTATATCCATCCTGTTTCTAATATTTTCAATGAATTTACAGATACTGAGTTATTCATGAAGACAAAAAAATTGTTATCGTTTTTAGTATCATTTGCTGCTTTATTTTTCTTTTCTGTATTGAGGTATACCGCCTCTGATATCTTTTTCAAACCATTAGTATCATGTCATAATCAGCTAACAATTGTAATTAACTTTTGTCATTTTAAACTCGATTTCCAACCTAAACCTAACGCTGTAAAACATCAAGATGGGTTTAAATCATAAGTTTTATAAAAAAAACTTCCATAAAATTTTCAAAACTCTATAGACAAAAACAAAACAATAGTTTTAGTATATATATCATGATATTCAGGAAGATTTTTTTGTATTAAATTTTTACCAAACTAATTCTGCAAATTCGTAATCTTCATCAGTAATAACACATTCATTTAACTTATAATGGAATGTTTGTTTTCTTGGAAGAAGTCTTTCTTTAAATTTTTTGAACTATCCATACAGTCATGATTATAAACACCATTTTAATTACGAAATTTAGTAGATCTTTTGTAAAGGTTTTCTAACTTTTGTCGTCTGATCCTTTCTTAAATTTGATGATAATTTATCAGTTGAAGAAGCCTTAAATTTAAATATATGAACAACCTCAATTTCAAATTTGCTCTTTTTTTTATCAAAAGTAATGTATCTATCTTCACTGTTATGTATCAAATCTACTTCTTTTTCCTCACAACTGAGTTCCTTTATGGACAAATCAGTATCATATCCCAAGAAGTTATGTAAATAAGCTGGTGCAAAACATGGATGTTTCAGTTGTTAATTACAATTATTAGATAACAGCTTTATGTACTTTCCAATTAAATGATGATGAGGATGTACTTTTTGCTTTATTGTGAATAGTGACTTCTACATAATGAACATATTTTTTTAAATTTTTTATGCTAACGATTTCATTTCTTCAATTTCAGAATATGAACTTCCAATTTCTTGAACTTCTTTTTACTTACATTCAATGAATTTTTATGACAATTTGGCCCTCTCTATGCACTCATATTATATCAATTCATATGTTTAATGTAATAAAAGAAACCTCTTTGTTCACGTTTTTGATATTTGACCCTATATGACTTTTCTAGATCAGGCTTACAGTTATCCATTTTCAAAAAGTAAACTTCCAAAATCAGAAACTTTCATTGTATACTGATAATTTTTAAGACTTATATATGACTTCTTCTCTGGTAATTCCACTTTTAGAGGTATATTTACTAAACAGTTTGAAATATGGCTATCTAAATTTTCTTTATTGTTAAAATGTAATGAACACATATCACAAATAAATTTCATTTCTGTATGTTTTGAGATATGATCGATAATGAGTTCAACATTTTTATATTTTTTAACTGCCTCTACATTTTTACCTACAGGATATAATACTGGTTATATTGGCAACAAAAAATATTTTTGATCATAATTTTGAACATTAACAGAAGCCTTTTTATATTTTTCTGGTAATTCCATGTAAGATGAACCTCTTAATTCAATATATTTATTAATCGCTAACTGTAATCCAATAGCATGATCCAGACTCCAACCAGATCCTTGAGTTTGAAATTAAGACATTCATCATGTAAATTCTTTTTTCCAGTTTCATAACATTTAATCAAATCTCTTTCATTCATTGTTCTATAATTATGTGTAGCAATTTAATATCCATTGTCTCTTCAGAATCTGATTATTTCATCATATAATCACAAAAATTACAAAATTGACTTTCGAACCATTATGTAATTTTAAATTTGCCATCACTGTTTCCATAATTTCTCATTTTGATACATTAAAAAAATTTGGACCAAGCAAGTTTTGCTTGTTCTCTAAATTTGTAATATATAACCTGTTTCCAAATGCTTTATTAACTAGATGTTAATTAACTGTTTCTTTATTTTGTGTTTCTCTAATAAATTAGCAGAAAATGGAAATATCTCTTTCAAATGTTTATTTTCAACATTCTTAACAAATTATCATCATTTCAAGTTCAAAATCAGGCAAAATGTTTTGACATAATTAACTTCATATTAAGATGTTTAATAATAAACGCAATTAAAATTTTTTTGCTGAAATTACTGTACCTAGTACATTAACAATTTTACAATAATCATGAACATTAATGATATTCATCTGTCACAATTTTGTCTCCGTTTATAAGAAAAATAAGTTTAATAAAGTACATGAAAATTAATTACGACAGAAAATTAAGTTAAAATGTATAAATTAGGGCAAAGTTAGAAACATTAAAAAAAAGCTAAATAAAAAGAATTAAGAAATTATTAAAACTTAAATGAATATATGATAAATTCAGAGAGTTCAAATTGAAGATAAATTTAACTTTGTTCAAGATAGTTGCAGTTTATTAAAAGTTAAGAAAATGAACTGAGTTCAAGATAAAGACAGATTTTTAGTCGGGTTCAAGAAGATTTTTTTACCGACAGAATTTTTGTTTCCGACAAATTATTCTGTACATTTTTTACATCTGCCTCAATTTTTATCTTCAGATAACATTTTGATAAAAACAACTTCAATTTTTAATTATTTTACAATTAATACATTTTACATCCAGTTTGTTTTCATCATTGTCATTGTAATTCAACAACAGTAATATTTTCAAATATATCTTCGAATGTTCATCACTTGAATTTCGTTTTAAATTATTCTTATAAATATATGTAGAAATGCTTTTTCTCATACACAAACAATAAATACATGAGAAAGAGATGAAAATGCACTATAAAAGAGTAAATATATTCATAAAAATGGTTAAAATGCACTAAAACAATGGTGATTGTTATTCGTTCATGCCGATTTCACGTTTTTTGTTACCAAAATCTGAAATTTGTCAAATTCGTGTTATTTGATGAATTTTTAGATCTTTTTCGAGAAATTTACCTGAAATTTGGTGAGGTTTTCAAAATTTGTGATGAAAGAGCCAAAATAGACCAGAAACCCCAAACGTATCTACTGATAAACTTTCACAAATGTTTACTAAATGTTTTGGAAGTCATTTTTCTTATAAACATAGCTTTCTACTACAGCATCTTTCCCCCCAGATTTCATTAATCCTTTTCTCTGTACTAATACTGTTTTCTTTGTGGCATGGAGGGGATTGGGGGGGGATGGGACAAGGGTGTCATCTCACAGTACAGAACTGCTGTGCACCTGGTGGCAGGATACACCTTGGCAGTTATGATTTCAGGAAGCTCCTTTTCCAGCACTGCTCGACAAGTATGAAGGAAAGTAGCCATATCAATGTGCATAAATAGCTGCCATGTTGGGGTTGCGGGTTCAATTCCTTGTACTAGCAAGAATTTCTCCTCAGTAGGGGAACTGGTATGGGGTATACTCTGCCTTGTGATGCCAATTCCTCAATGGGAATTTAGGACTATAAGGTCTGGAAAGTCAGAAAACCAGCAGGGATTCCCCCCCCCCCCCCCCTCTGCATCAGACCATCCCCTCCTCTGGTTTTAGTTTATGCATCCCAACCTGGGATGTTTATTTCCCATGCACTGTAGTAAAACTTTACATATAATTTAAATTTGTGAGCCGAACACTAAAAGTTTTTAATAAGTCTTACTATTAATATGTTTCAGTTTTCTATCAACAGAATAAGTACAGCTTTTCACAAATGTGCCTCTACTTTTTGAATTCCCCTTGTATACCTGTATGTAGATGATTTTGTAAATAAGCTTTATCTATAATGTACTTTTAAAGATATAACAAGGGATGGCTTTTCTGATAGGGCATACGTGTGAATAGTGAGTTTCAGCATTAACATATGTTTATAAATAGTTTTTGAACCATGCGTAATGCCACAGTCCAAGCTAGTAACATATATAATTCTACTAACCCCCTAAGACATCCCCCTATCCCCCCCCCCCCCCCCCCACCCTGGTAAAAGCACATCGCACCCTGGTGTGTGTGTGTCAGGGGAGGGTGGGCTGTTCATTGTATATTATGATATCCTCTCACAGAAAAGAATTAGCAATCTTAACAGTATGATGAACTCACCTTTCTTTTACCATTGCTTATGAGACGCTGTGAAGAAAATGTATATCATACACAGTTCTGTTTTAAATTTTACAAGGGAATGATGGGTAACAACAAGTGAAGAAGATATGAGTAGCTGAAGGAATGTTATTTTGATTGCAATGTAAACCTTAATCAGCTTCCTGACAAAGAAGCCATAGAGAAATTTCAGAAGCATATGTTGAACAACTATATATCACATAATTATATTAAGAGTTACAATTTGAAATGTTGAGTGTTCTGATTATAGCAAACACCAATACTCCAGCCAGTGATTCAATAATCATTATTCGATGAATTGACATTGTCCTTATGAAAAACTCATTTATTTAATTAATACATTTTTGTTACATAAGTTTAAACTGGCTTTCAGCACATATTGAAAAGAAATGATGTCAAGGGGAATCTCTTTTCCACGGAACTGATTTGTCTGTACTAGTCCACCAGTAATTGCAGACAGGTTCCTATGTACCTGAAACAATAGTGGAGCTTTCTCATACACAAAGCAGTGGTTCTATATTTTATTTTTAAAAACACATTCTATACACAATATCTGTAATACGTGCAAGTTAGAAATTTGGATGTATCAAAGAGGCACTTAAAATTCCAATCCACACATTAAATTTAAACTACTATTGGTACTATTGGTGTTACTGTACCATGTGGATTTTATCTATCCACAAGAATGAGTTTTGAAAATTTGCTGCTTTATACCTTTAGAAATTTTCCTTCTCTGTAATCAAGAGTATATAAACAAGGGATTTGTAGTCTGTGTAGCATACCTTTGGCAAACATTCTCCTGCTGTCTAGTAGCTGCAGATCCAAGTGAGACAATATCATAAGACAGTAGAATGACAACCAAGCACCATGAAAATGACAAATAAGCCTACGGAATGACAAGCTACATTTAACACAGGCTGCTCTTTTGTTGCTAGCCTATAGGGATGTGATGGGAATCTGACCAGATGCAGAAAACATTCCAGCTGGATGTTGTTGTGTGGTCTTCAGTCCTGAGACTGGTTTGATGCAGCTCTCAATGCTACTCTATCCTGTGCAAGCTTCTTCATCTCCCAGTACGTACTGCAGCCTACATCCTTCTGAATCTGCTTAGTGTATTCATCTCTTGGTCTCCCTCTACGATTTTTACCCTCCACTCTGCCCTCCAATACTAAATTGGTGATCCTTTGATGCCTCAGAACATGTTCTACCAACCGATCCCTTCTTCTAGTCAAGTTGTGCCACAAACTCCTCTTCTCCCCAATTCTATTCAGTACCTCCTCATTAGTTATGTGATCTATCCATCTAATCTTTAGCATTCTTCTGTACCACCACATGTCGAAAGCTTCTATTCTCTTCTTGTTCAAACTATTTATTGTCCATGTTTCACTTCCATACATGGCTACACTCCATACAAATACTTTCAGAAACGAGTTCCTGACACTTAAATCTACACTCGATGTTAACAAATCTCTCTTCTTCAGAAACGCTTTCCTTGCCGTTGCCAGTCTACATTTTATATCCTCTCTACATCGACCATCATCAGTTATATTGCTCCCCAAATAGCAAAGCTCCTTTACTACTTTAAGTGTCTCATTTCCCAATCTAATTCCCTCAGCATCACCCGACTTAATTTGACTACATTCCATTATCCTCGTTTTGCTTTAGTTGTTCATGTTATATCCTCCTTTCAAGACACTGTCCGTTCCGTTCAACTGATCTTCCAACTCCTTTGCTGTCTCTGACAAAATTACAATGTCATCGGTGAACCTTGAAGTTTTTATTTATTCTCCATCGATTTTAATACCTACTCTGGATTTTTCTTTTGTTTCTTTTACTGCTTGCTGAATAAACAGATTGAACAACATCGGGGAGAGGCCACAACCCTGTCTCACTCCCTTCCCAACCACTGCTTCCCTTTCATGTCCATCGACACTTATAACTGCCATCTGGTTTCTGTACAAATTGTAAATGGCCTTTCGCTCCCTGTATTTGACACCTGCCACCTTCGGGATTTGAAAGAGAGTACTCCAGTCAACATTGTCAAAAGCTTTCTCTAAGTCTACAAATGCTAGGAACATAGGTTTGCCTTTTCTTAATCTAGCTTCTAAAATAAGTCGTAGGGTCAGTATTGCCTCACGTGTTCCAATATTTCTACGGAATCCAAACTGATCTTCCCTGAGGTCAGCTTCTACCAGTTTTTCCATTCACCTGTAAAGAATTTGCATTAGTATTTTGCAGTCGTGAGTTATTAAACTGATAGTTCTGTAATTTTCACATCTGTCAATGCCTGCTTTCTTTGGGATTGGAATTATTATATTCTTCTTGAAATCTGAGGGTATTTTGCCTGTCTCATACATTTTGCTCACCAGATGGTAGAGTTTCGTCAGGACTGGCTCTCCTAAGGCTGTCAGTAATTCTAATCGAATGTTGTCTACTCCCGTGGCCTTGTTTTGACTCAGGTCTTTCAGTGCTCTATCAAACTCTTCATGCAGTATGATATCTCCCATTTCATCTTCATCTACATCCTCTCCCATTTCTATAACATTGCCCTCAAGTACATCGCCCTTGTATAGACCCTCTATATACTCCTTCCACCTTTCTGCTTATCTTCTTTGCTTAGAACTGGGTTTCCATCTGAGCTCTTGATATTCATACAAGTGGTTCTCTATTCTCCAAAGGTCTCTTTAATTTTCCTGTAGGCAGTACCTATCTTACCCCTAGTGAGATAAGCCACTACATCCTTACATTTGTCCCCTAGCCATGCCTGCTTAGCCATTTTGCACTTCCTGCCAATCTTATTTTTGAGATGTTTGTATTCCTTTTTGCCTGCTTTATTTACTGCATTTTTATATTTTCTTCTTTCATCAATTAAATTCAATATTTCTATTAGCCTTTGTCTTTTTACCTACTTGATCCTCTGCTGCCTTCACTACTTCGTCCCTCAGATCTACCCATTCTTCTTCTACTGTATTTCTTTCCACCATTCTTGTCAATTGTTCCCTTATGTTCTCACTGAAACTCTCTACAACCTCTGTTTAGTCAGTTTATCCAGGTCCCATCTCCTTAAATTCCCACCTTTTTGCAGTTTCTTCAGTTTTAATCTACAGTAACCAATAGATTGTGGTCAGAGTCCACATCTGCGCCTGGAAATGTCTTACAGCTTAAAACCTTTCTTAACCCCAATCCATATTCACCTACTACATTTCCTTCTCTTCCTTTTCCTACTATCGAATTCCAGTCACCCATGACTATTAAATTTTCATCTCCCTTCACTAGCTGAATAATTTCTTTTATCTCATCATACATTTCTTCAATTTCTTCGTCATCTGCAGACCTAGTAGGCATATAGACTTGTACTACTGTCGTAGGCGCGGGCTTCATGTCTATCTTGGCCACAACAGTGCATTTGCTGTGCTGTCTATAGTAGCTTACCCGCATTCCTATTGCTTTATTCAATATTAAACCAACTCCTGCATTACCCCTATTTGATTTTGTATTTATAACACTGTATTCACCTGACCAAAAGTGTTGTTCCTCCTGCCACCGAACTTCACTAATTTCCACTATATCCAACTTTAATCTTTCCATTTCCCTTTTTAAATTTTCTAACCTACCTGTCCGATTAAGGGATCTGACATTCCACGCTCCGATCCGTAGAACGCCAGTTTTCTTTCTCCTGATAACGATGTCCTCCTGAGTAATCCCCGCCTGGAGATCCAAATGGGGGACTATTTTACCTCCGGAATATTTTACCCAAGAGGATGCCATCATCATTTATCCATACAGTAAAGCTGCATGTCCTCGAGAAAAAATTATGGCGGTAGTTTCCCCTTGCTTTCAGCCGTTCGCAGTACCAGCACAGCAAGGCTGTTTTGTTTAGTGTTACAAGGCCAGATCAGTCAATCATCCAGACTGTTGCCCCTGCAACTACTGAAAAGGCTGCTGCCCCTCTTCAGGAATCATATGTTTGTATAGCCTTTCAACAGATACCCCTCTGTTGTGGTTGCACCTACGGTACGGCTATCTGTATCGCTGGGACATGCAAGCCTCCCCACCAATGGCAAGGTCTGTGGTTCATGGGGGGAGGTCCAGCTGGATAAAGAGGCCCATTCACTAACTGACTGTACTTGGTGCCAACATCAAACCTGACATGGTTCGTTAGCACACAAACAGAGCCAGCAAACTGCAGGAAAGTAAGGAAGGCAAGACAGAAAGGGAAAGGTGCTCCTCTGAGTGATAGATGAGAGGGTGGGGGTGGGGGGGGAGAGGGGAGACAAAGAGAGAGAGAGAGAGAGAGAGAGAGAGAGAGAGAGAGGGAGAGGGAGGAAGAGAACACACCGGTAACAAATGAAAGAACCAGCATTCCAATTATTTACATGCCTGTATAGCTATTGTCTCCAGAGTTTTGTACAAAGTCAAGGTAAAAAGTGAAATAATGTCAATGGTGGGTGCAGGCTATAGTTCCATATAACATAAGCTATCACACTGTCAAAGGTGTGAGATTTTGAAATTGTATCATCACTGGCATGTAGTGACTGCAACATTGATATTAATTAAAAAGGTACAAATGACTAGTTTCAATAAGTAAAGCACCATCCTCTGACATAAAACACTTGACTCTCAGGACTTTGTTGATGTGAAATGTAATATCATAAGCATATCGTACCATAATTCACACTGCTTTGCTACTGTCATTTGAAAGACATATATCTTCTCCAGGAAGCAATGTAATGCAAGTTTCCTTTTCAGATCTACAAGCAAACTTTGGTCTACCTATGTTTTAAATTATACAGGATGTGTCAAAAAGAATCATCCGATTTATGTTATTTGAGATGTATGCATGAACAATGTACTGTTGAAAGGAGCAAATTCTCGAGTTTTACATGATTCCTGCTAGGTACCAGCAGGGTGCACCCTGTCTAGTTCTTGCAGAAATGGTGTCAGAACAACAGAAAGGGGTCCTGTTCTATGTTTTATGCAGTGCAGTTCAATGATAATGGTTCAGCGTGACTTTTGTACTGGGATGGTGTGGATCCTCCTACAGTACACAGCATTAGATGATGGCATGAACAATTCCAAGGAACAGGTTGTTTGTGTGAAGGTAAATCGCTGGGCCATCCACAATTGTTTGAGACAGGTGTCGAACACATCCCCGTAGTTTCAGCCCCCAATGTCCATCTGGCGTATGTTGTGTTGATGTTTACACATGAAACCATACAAAATTCAGCAACTGAAAGCTCTTCTTGAAGGTAACAAGGCCTTTACTTAATAATCAAGAACAGCTGTGTCTGCTTACAGTTGTCAGGGCTAACATACAGGCAACACTGTGTGAAATAACTGCAGAAATGTTTGTGGCATGTACAACAAACCTATCTGTTAGGACAGTGCAGTGAATTTTGGCATTAATGGGTTATGGCAACAGACGACCAAAGCAAGTGCCTTTGCTAACAGCATGACATCCCTTGCAGTGCCTCTCCTTGGCTCGTGACCACAGCAGATTATTGAAAAACTATGACCTGGTCAGATGAGTCCTGGTTTAAGTTGGTAAGAGCTGATGGTAGGGTTTGAGTGTGGCACAGATCCCATGGAAGCCATGGATCCAAGTTGTCAATGAACCACTGTGCAAGCTGGAGGTGACTCCACAATTATGTGTGCTGTGTTTACATGGAATGGACAGTGTCCTCTGGGACAGCTGAACTGATCATTCACTGTAAATGGTTATGTTTGGCTATTTGGAGGTCATTTCTGCCATTTGTGGCCGAATTTTTATGGGTAATAATGCACCATGTAATTGGGCCACAGTTGCTCACAACTGGTTGGAAGAACATTCTGGACAAATTGAGCCACTCCAATGCCTCAACATTAATCCCATCAAATATTTATGGGACATCATCGAGAGGGCAGACCATGCATAAGGTCCTCCACTGGCAACGTTATCATAATATGGATGGCTATAGAGGCAGCATGGCTCAATATTTCTGCAGGGGACTTCCTACGAGTTGTTGAGTTCAATGTTGTGTTGAGTTGTTGCACTAAACAGGGAAAATGGACGTCCAACACAATATTAGGGGGTATCCCATGACTTCTGTCACCTTAGTGTAGTTAGCTTCTCACGGTATGGGCTCAGGAATATCTTTTTGAAACACAATGCAGCTGAAAGCATGAGACTAAAGGCGAACAATTGTTTTAAAATAAAGAGATCTATGTCTACATTTATAATCTCACTCCCCAAAATACTGTGAAGTACATACTAGAGGGTACTCCCATTATGCCCCATATTGGGTTCTCCTACCATTCCTTTCACATATGTGTCTGCCTGCTCTGTAATAAGTCTCATTTGGGCTATAGAGCCCCACAGGAACAATAAACAATCCCTGAACAATATCTCTACATTTTTCATTTAATACTGTTGCCTGAAACATGGTAAGTAGGCTTTTATAGGATAGTTGATGTCTACCTTCAGGCATCTGTCAGGTCAGGTTTTACAGCATTTCCATTATGTAATTTTAGAAAGCATTTTAAGGAGAATAGAACAGTAATCTTCATGGAGCACTTTAAAATTAAAATTGAAACAGTTTTGATCATAACCGAACATTTTCTAACAAATTTCAACCAGTTTCAGACAAATAGCAATCACCTTCAGATACAATAAGATAAGTACAAGATATATTTCCTTCTATATTGGAATTGTACTTACCTATCAGTGTATATGGTCTGAAGATGGTCATTTTTTGGCTGAAATCAGTTGCAGTCTTTTAATCAACGTTCTATTGGGATCAAAACTGTTTTAACTTTAATTTTAAGAACTTTTTATGATTCCCTCTTGTAAGTCAAAAATACCTGTCCCAATTCATGCTGTCCTTCTCTGTATACAGTCTGCATTCCCTCATATATGTGAGTGATTTCAGTCGTTACTCATTGAATTTGTTGTTATAGGATACTATGATTTTGCATTTCTTATCTCTCTTTCTCTTTCCTCCCCCCATCCCCTCTCCTTCTAGAAATCTGCTGTCTCAAGGTAAGCAGGCTGCGTGGAAGAAAATGACTATTAAGGGCCACACTGCACATACTGGTTCATTTGAAAAATAAGTCACCTACTTATAATTTTCTTTCTTACTCTAAAAATATATTAATTCATTTGTACCAAGGCACAGATTCGAACCCAGATCAACTGCTCACTAGGCAGACATGCTACCACTTCACCATCTTGGCACAGTGAGATTACCCAACTGCGTGGACAAACCTGCAAGCCTCCCTCCTCTTTCCAAATTCCTGTTCACTCCTCAGCTAACTTGGCATTCCTAGTTTAGGGGGAATACTAAGTGGGCTGAGGCATGAAAGAGAATTGGGATTGAGGAGGGAGGCATGCCAGAGTTGGGTGAGTAGTTGTGCAAAGCCACTGTACTAGTGTGGCATAGTGTTTAGTATATCTGCATAGTGAGGAGGAGAGCCAGGTTCGAACACTTTCCTCAGGAGAAGTTTTCATTTGTCACTTCAGTATGTATATGAATATCATAGATGTGATTCTGGTGTGAGGTGCTGGTGGTGGTAGTGGTCATGTGTGTATATGGTGTGCTTGCTTGTGTGACTGTGGTTGTGTGTGTTTACTTTGATGAAGAAGGCCGTGGTCAAAAGCTGTAATGTGTTATTGTGCCTGTCTGAAACTCAATGGGTCATCTCAACAGCAAGTAGCAATCAGTAATTTTCCTACAATTGTTGATATTCCAACCTGGAGTTTCATTGTTTGATAGATGTTTGAGAATTGAAATGGTCTCTGGAACCACATAGTTTCATTAGATCAAAACTGTTACATCTCTTACTACACATAATAACTGCCCCTAATCAAGGCAATGCATTTCTGTAAACTCTTCATTTTTACTGACTGTGTAAGATAGATTAGTAACTGAAAAGATTATTTGTTGCACTCCATTCAGCTGAGATGCCAAGTCGCAGATAGGCACAAGAAGAAGACTGTCAGGAAGTGAACTTTCGGCCAAGTAGCCCTTTGTTGGACATGGGAAACATACACACACACACACACACTTGTGCAATTGCAACTCACACACACATGACCACAGTCTCTGGCTACTGAAGCCAGACACTGGCAGAGGTTAGGGTCTGTGTGTGCATGTTGTCTGTTTCCATTGAAGGCCTAATCGGCTGAAAGCTCACTTTCAGGCAGTCTCTTTGCTGTGTCTATCTGTGACTCAGCATCTCAACTATAAGGTGAGTACTGACTATCCTTTTCTTAATATTGTTACATTCCATCCTGGATATTCCACTGTTTGAAGACCAATAATTATTTGTATCAACAGTTCCACATATATTTTAAAAGAAAATAAAAATTTGCACACCAGCTGTGTTGTGGGGAATGTTTTTCATAATATCAATAAGCTATGTTACTCACACAATTATTAAGCTATGTAAAGAAAGTGAAACATCTGCTATTATCTTTGAATGGATATTGTTTTGAATACAATTATGTGCCAAACTCTCGAGGGAGGTTCTCTGCAGTAGGACTATTTCAAAGTCCTCTTTCGTTTGTACTACAATATTTAAAGGTCTTGACTGCAATAAGTGAAGGCTTCACAGTGTATGAATTCTATAAGTGAAACAGAATGTATAATCATGTAGCCAGAACTGCTGATTTATGGTGGTTTACATAATCTATAGCATAATGTCTATTTCAGCCCGTCCATCCTTTATGATGATGTAATTTTCACAAATTTTTATGTAACAGTCAATGATACATAGTGCTATAAGGAACAATGATATGTGAATATACTGCAGCCATTTTGAAAATTTCTTCCAGTTTTATTTCTATGTTTGTCAAATGAGAAGTTATGTTATGTGTTATGGGTGAGTATGGAGTTTCAAGTATAGGATGAAGTACTGTACAATGTGTAGCCTGTAACTGTTTAGAAGTACTTAGTCAGTCTGCAACACACACATATCATGGATAAATAATTATCTCATACAATTTATATTATCATTTCATGAAATACTGACAAAAGTGTTTAATTAATGTTGTGAATAAGATACCAGTAACAGTCTGGTGATAAATGATATTGCCCCTACACCACTATCACCTACTTGTAGTTTGAAACTGCTACTCATGTCATTTGTGAGTTTCTGTGGTAACCTTGAATTTCTGCAATTTTGCAATGGCCAGTGTTAGTTGCAAGCTTCCTAAGAGTGATGGAGGAAACAGTATGGCATCTATAGTGTTTGAGGCTGTGTCCAGCACTTTTACTGACTGCAATAAATCAAGGAAACTACTAGGTAAATGTTTACATTTCATATAAACCATTGGAAATTATAGTAAATAAGGATTCCAGTCATATTATTAAAAATCAGGAAAGGTGTTTAAAAAGCTGTCATGTGTATATTGGAGTTGAATGAATTGCATTCCCAAATCAGCCATCAAATGGATACTGATATTACCACCAGGCGATATTAGGATCAATTGTTTTAATTTGTTAACCAATAAATGACATAGTTACTTCTGTGTGGCTGTCCAGAAAAAAAGAAATGGGAATGATGAGAGCATTGAAGATGTATGAAGTACCCAGATCAACAATTTGAGAGTACATTGAAAGATGTGCAACAGGAAAAACTGAAAAGGAAACTCAGTTGTAAGACAGAAACTTGGTAGGAAAAATGGAAATGAGCATACAGCATTGTGGGCCAGGAGTTCCTCACTTGGGGAAGTTTGGCAGCAGAGGGTAAGTACTTATTGCATTTGATGCCACATTGGGCAACTTGTGTGTCATAGATGGGAATGAAATGATGATGAAGACAACACAACACCCAGACCCTGAGCAGAGAAAAATCTCCTGCCCCAGCTGGGAATCAAACCCAGGCCCCTTGGCATGGCATTCCACTGCACTGATCACTCAGCTAACGGGGGTGGACACTTGGAAGGAAACATGTGATGACATGTGAAGTAGAGAAAGAACTGATCTAGTACTATACAGAAGGGGAAAAGATTATTTGTGGTTTGACGCATAAGGAGTTAAAGCAGATGGTGTTTGAGCTTGCCTTAAAGAACAATCTGCCTCACCTCTCTTCTAAACCAAAAAATATGGCAGATTAAAAGTGGATTAACTTATTTTTGAAAAGAAATTGTTCCCAGTTAACAACAGGAACACCACAATCATTGACAAGAGCTGGAAACTTAGGCTTTATTCAAGACAATGGGAAGTCATTTTTCTGTATTCTAAAAGCAGATCAGCTAAAATCAAGTTCAACCCTACCAGAACATTTAACATACGCAAAACTGGAATCACAACTGTCCAAAGCAAAAATGTGAAACTTATTTGTGTGAAAGGAAAATTGGCAATTTACAGTGTCATTGGCAGAGAGGGGATATCTGAACACCATGTCAGGTGCCAGCTAGTATGTCACTCCAATATAGCTTTCCCCAGAAAAAAGCAGGACTTGAAGCTAATGACGGGAGTTCCTCCTGGAGCTATTCCAAGATTTTGTCCATGTCTGTATTACACCTCATAGCATGCATAGGATGCAGCCTCTAGATATCGCTTTCATGAAGCCATTTAAAACTTTATATTCAAGAAATTGAGATGTGGATCTACAGTAACTAGGGTAGAGTTGTGACACAGTGTGAAGTAGCTGAACTCATGGACAAAGCATACATTAGAGCAGCAATCGTGAGAAATGCACTGAATGGTTCTCATGGCACTGGTATCTGTCCTTGTAATGACTAGGAATTTACTGAAGTTGACTGTATTCATGAACTGAATGATAACCAACCAAAGCCTATTTCTGAAGATCATTGTGGGCCTTAACTACTTGCAAATATAGTCACAGTTGATCTAGCACTTAGGCCTGTATCACACTGCACTGACAGCCAGCTTCAGTCTATTGGTGAAGATCAACCTCAAATCATGTCACATTCCACATCTGATGCCATCTCTATGTCCTATAAACTTGCCCATGGATGTAAAAGATGTGCCAAAATTTCAACCAGTGTCTCAAAACTGAAGAGTCCCGAGAAAATGGTGTTGACTAGTTCTTCTTATAAGAAGAAGCTGGAAACCTTTTATGCTTCTAAAGGCACAAACACTTCAAATGAGGCTTCAAGATGTGGAGCAACATGAAAGAGTAATTCAGCCAACACTAAGAGGAAAGTTAAAAGTAAGTATAAAAGCTCAAGTTCTAACAATGAATTTGCTCACAAACCTTGACAAGTAGACAACAAAGGTGATATCAATCTGGATCTTGATTACATTTCTGTGGATGCTATCTGTACATTTTGCCATAAGAAGTTCTTTCTGTCTGAATAACTAGCTCTTAAATTTGTTTTACATAATTCTGACAAATAAGTTCATCTAATTATGGAAATGGGTAACAATTTTCCAATAAATTCTAAACTTTTATCTTCCCTTTAATTTAAATCCACTTACAAAAGCTAATCCAATATGTGCTCTTCCATTTTCAAACAGGTGGTCCTATTGCCTGGTGAGCAAATGTAGGAATGGGGATTCACAATATTTTGAACCTACTCTTGAAAAATTTTCGCTTATTAAGGTTTCCTAGTTTACTCAAACTAGCTTAGCTTAAGAAGCAATTTGGCAAATGCAAGCCAAAGGAGCATAGTTTAAAGAAATATGCATTAGGTTTCGAGGTCTATTTCACAAACCAGGAGGCTGATAAACAGAGAAATAATTATGATAGACAATATTTGAGGTCCAATACGTTTTTAAATCATCTTTCTTCTTAATTTTACTGTGAATCATAGTAAATATTTCCAGCCAGACAACTATTTGACTGATGTTTAGTTTACTGTCACTTCTTCCCTGACAAACTACGTAGAAATAATTTGCCGGAGAATTGCTTTTGAATTGCATTATGAATATTTTATTGTAAGACCACAATAACATTGTTTCCAGAAATTAAATTTATAAACTGGGTTTTGAATGGTAACATTGCAGTTCCAAGCAAGATGATTTATTTTGCAGGTTCTAATAATACAATAATAAACAGCAACAACTAAAAAAAGATCACTATAGGTTAATGTCTAACAACATAAATGTCACTGGATATGCATGCTAGGCAGGACAAAAAGAAAGGAGGAATCAGCAATTGCCTCACTGAAAGGAATGTCTTTCCAATCCCTTTAAGTTAATTAGATAAACCTAAACTAGGTTAGAACGACTGGCATATGAACTGCACTTCTACTAAATATGAATCCAGTGATGTGACCACAGTGACACATATCTCAATTCAGCTTGAAATGAATAAAGCGGCAGTGGACCAAATACTCAATCTGACAAAACAAAAGTGAAGCACTCAGAGGGTATGGTCAAATGTAAATGTAATTTCATATGTGCAGGCACCATTGGAAAGTACATAAGTGATTAGAGTTGCAGTTCTCTGTAACAGGCAGAAAGGCCATTAGAGTGCATTACTTTTTGTTACGTTTAGTGTTGTTACCAGGACTGGTAGGGTATATAAGGGGAGTGAACTGTATCAGATGTTTAGTTATTCCTGTGAAGGACATGGAGATGCCACTTACACGAGACAGAATTGTCAGCATCTGATAGAGTTAGAAAGTACCTACAACATCCTGTGTTATCCTGCACCATTGATCAGAGACTAGTAGCAGTTGGATTAGGCAATTGCTGTCCCTTTTTAGGCTATCAGTAAACATCACAACACAAACAGCTGCATTTTGAATGATGCTGTGCACAGGAAGACTGGAGTACTGGTGAATGGCATTGCATTGTGTTCAACAATGAACTGTGGTTCTGCACTAACCTAAACGATCACTGTTACTGAGTATGGTGGCAACCTGGAGAGAGGTCACATTCTTTCGATGTTTTATAGAGCCACAACAGTGTTATTCCTGCCATCACAGTCTGGAGAGCCACCAGGTATGACTTCTGGTTACAGCTGGTAGTCAGTGAGGGACTTCTGATGTCACAATATTTCATCAAGAACTTAGTGCCTCTTCATATGTTACTTCTCAGGCAACACTATTGTGGTGCCAATTTTCCTCAGGACACTCATCACTCACACATGGAACATGTCTCTATGAACTGTCTGGATGATGTTGAGGTAGGCTACTCTTTTGGCCAGCAAGATTCCAGATCTGCCCCAACGAACAAGTGTTGGATCAGCTTGGACATCAGCCCCATACCAATTCCAGTATCAACGATACCAAAGGCTAGTTACAACTGTTTTCCAGCCCTCCCCAGGAGAGGATATAACAGGTTTTATGCACTATTCTAAACATAGTCATACATGCAGGCCAGAAGAAATATAACATCATACTGATTAGTGAGCTGATACTGCCAAGTTCTATATCAATTTGAACTCATATTGTAATATCTGAAATAACGGCACTTACTGTATCACTCCATGAAGTTTCATTTTTTTTCTTTCTCCCATTCTGGGTGCTTTACACTTTTTGTCAGGTAGTGTATACTGTTTCCAAATTAACAAAGCGCATGGGCCATATGTTTTAATAAACAATCTTTCATTTTTTGCACTCATGTCACACAGAGTGATATCTTAAGAATAAAAGTGTTTATTACTCTAATGCAAATGGTGAATATAATATGACATGATCACAAACTGACATTTTGTTGGTATCTCTTCTAACATATATTCACTAATGGCATCTGTCTTAAGTAATCCATCACTGTTTGAAATGAATATTAAAACTGACATCTTTATCACCACAAGAAACTGTATAACTTTATTACTGACAGTTAAAGCTTTCAACAGCTCAGAAACATTTGAAATATGCTGCCATAAAACTATTTCACCAATTACTCCATAACAACAGGTATATCAAGTGTCAATATAAACTTAAATTGCTTCTTCTCCTTCTATTCTAGAAATGAATACCTATTTACAAACTAGTACCACCTTAAAAGAGAAGAGAAACATGAATTTGGTGTTGCAATACCTTGCTGTTTCTCACTTAAACATGCCATAAAGACATAAATTTTTACTAAGTGACAAGGCTGAAATGGAGATACAATGAACCAAATATTGCTGAATAAGGCCTGGTTATAAGTTTCAGATTTTGAAACTGGCCTAAGATTATCTTAAGTCTTCTGGAAATTTCTGACATTATCAACTCAGCTGAGTATTGGATCAAATGATTGTACAACTTACTGAAATGCACACTTGAAGCACTTTATGAAATTTCCTTCTTCATAGCATTAAAATTAATCATAACATGCAGTAGAAGAGAAAGTAGGAGGTACAAGAGTTAAGAACATGTTTCTCATTTCTCAGAGTCTTGCCTTATACAAGAGACTAAAAACTGAAGGAGCATTTGTGATTGACATAAATAAAAAAATTAAGCCTGTCATTGCCTGAGGAGACATCAAACATAGATCTTCTCATATTTTGTAACATGATGACGTCATTTAGGGTGTAGTGCTACATCCTTCTAATCACATTATATTTGAATAGTTCTATAGTTCAGATGACAGCCCTTTGACATATCCTCAAATGTGGATCCTACACTTGTATAATGGTCCTGTTGAGTTGTTAAAACATAAACAGAAGTAAATGTACCTTAACCTTTACTAACAGGAGTTCCTTGTGAAGTATATCTCACAGTGCCCTTACTCTGTGCATTTCTCATGATACACTATCCTGTATGAAATGTTAAGTATGGTAAACCACATTTTTTTGCAACAGGCTTGTTTTAATCTTTTGTCAGTTATTTTGCTTTCCACAATTACCTTTTTTCCTTGTGCACAGCAGTTAACCTCATTAACACTTAGCATTTTTATGAGAATAATAGTCTCCAGTTATCATTTGCCGTGATGATGTGTAAATTATATCTGAGGCTCCAAGTAAACAGGTGCAACTGAAGAACTATTGAACACTGTAGCCTCTGCTGCTCCAGTGCTTTCTCAGTCATTCATTGTTTGTGACTGCACACCAAGAATAATCTTATTACATTTTTTAAATTATAAAACTGAAGAAAATGTCAAACTACACTGCTGAAATCCTTCTAAAAAATGACGAACTTGACTGCATATCTTGCTGTACCTTACTATTTTTATGGTAACTTTGGCATGACAAGCATCCAAGGAACATATAGGGCCCACACTCACTATGAGACTGAAATATCTAGTACATCAAGACTTCATTAGTACGAGTATGGTGAGGCAACATTCGCCATATCCCTCATCAAGGAAACCAACATTATATCCACAGCAACAACCTCACTTCATCACTTAAAATCTGATCCCAAGCTTATGTTCCTACCAGCCAACAAAAGCTCCACCACTCTGGTTACGAACTGCAGGGAGTACCCAGCAGAGGGGTTCCACCAGCTGTCTGCTATACCCACCTAAAAACCCTGCCACAAAGAGTCTATTCCAGAAATACAACATGATCACTAGTCCCTCCTCATGTCCTTAAGTCCATCCCAGAGGCTCTCCCTTGAGTCTGTCTCTCTCCTCAACACCACCACTCCCCACACTGCTACCTTCTACATGCTTTCTGAAGCCCATAAACCCAACCACTCAGGATGCCCTACTGCCATACAGAGTGCACCTATCCTCTTGCGCAGCACTACATGCAGCCTATAACCTGTCACCTACCCTCTAATATAAAAGAAACCAACCACATCCACTGCCGACTCTGCACAGTTCCTTTTCCTTTACCACTCAGAGCCCTGCTCATCTCCATCAATGCCACCTCCCTCTACACTAACATCCCCAATGACTATGGTCCTGCTACCATTGAACATTGACTTTGCCAATGCCAAACCAACTCCTAACCTACAATCTCCTTTCCGGTCACTGTGATCAATTTTATTCTCATCCACAATTATTACTCCTTTGAAGGGATCAACTACAAATGAACCTATTGTACAGCAATGGGGAACCACCAGTAAGCATACTATGCCAACCTAGTCACAGGCTATCAAGAGGAGTGCTTCCTAACCACCCAGAATCTAACAACAATCACCTGGTTCAGATTAACTGATGACATTTTTGTGATCTGGACCAAGGGTGAAAAAACTCTCTTCACATGCTTCCAGAATCTCAACACCACTTCTCCAGTCCATTCACCTGGTCCTCCTCAATGCAACGTGCCAACTTCCTTGATGTTGACCTTCACCTCAAGGATACATCAGTACCTCTGTCTCCATCAGATAAACAATACCTCCATTCTGACAGCTGACATCCATTTCATACCAAGAGGTCCCTTCCATTCAGCTTCAGTACCAATGGTCATCACATTTTTAGTGTCATACAGTCCCTCTCCAAATATGCCAAGAATCTCACTGAGGTCTTCACAGACTGAAATTAATCTCTCAACCTCGCCCAGAAACAGATCTCCCATACGTCGTCTCTCCACTTACGTAACATCTCACACATATCTACTGTATAAGAGGATGGATCCCATAGTGTAAATAAACATCTAGAACTTAAGCACATCAAAATAAATTAACTAACAGACAACAGATTCAGTAGGGTTTAAAGAAGTATTAGTTGCTGGGTAACTCATTAAGAGATTTTTTTGTAGTTTTTTTTATTAGCAGACATAGTTGTGGAACTAAAAGAATTAAGTACTAGAAATACATAGTTAATAAATATATTGCTATGTGATTTGTGTGCCCTATTTTAGTTTTTCAGGTAATAGACTGTAATTATGAAGAAAAAAATATCCACTGTCTGACCATAATGGAGAGCTAGCCTCAAATCTGAATACCACTAAAGGCTGGAGTAAGTCAATCACATTCTCCGCCAGTGTTCTGAATACCTCTAGCCATGACTGGAAAGGAGAAATATCCTACCTGCTATACTCACCACACCTTCCACAGTGGTATCCTGCTGCCTGCCAACCCTACGCAATATCTCTGCCCATCCCTACTCCGTCCCTTGTCCCAAACCCTTGCATCAAGCATCATATCCCTGCAATAGACCTAAATGCAAAACCTATCCCATAAATCCTCCCACTACAAACTACTCCAGTCCTGTCACAGGCATCTTGTGCATCATAAAAGTAAGGACTACTTGTAAAAGCACCCATGTCATCTACAAACTATGCTGCAACCACTCTGCGGCTATCTGCATGGGCGTGAAATTACCAAGCTGTCTGCATGAATGGTCACTACCAATCCGTGGCTAAGGTGCAGCTGGATCAATTAGTTGCTGAGTATTCTGCTCACTATGATGTTCTTTACTTTAATGACTACTTCACAGCTGGCACCATCTGAATTATTTCCACCTACTCCAGCTTTTTGGAACTGTGCAGCATAACCTCCCCCTAAAACATATCCCTTTTCCACATAAACTCCCTGGCCTCAGTCTCCAGTAGTCCCTGTCCTAAACCTAGCAATTAACTTCTCCGCTTCCACTCCAATACTGCACATGCTTCCTAATCCACCAATGCAGCTTCCAGTCTTTTCCCCTTCCCTATTTCTCTCCATACTCTTCCCTCTCACTCTCCCCCACCCCTGACAAAGCACAGCCACAAAACGCTAGCAGCCCTATCCTGTCCCCACCACATCCCTGCACTCTCCTACAGGTAGCAAAGTGTCTTTTCCCCAACCTTTCCTTGCAATCCCTCCTCCTCCCCAGTCTGTGCCTTCCCCTAATCCTGTGGTAGTGTTCCTGGCTTTTATTTCAGAAGATGGACTCAGTCTGAAAGCTTAATATTTTAGCAGTCTTTTCCATTGTGCTTGTGTGTCACTTAGTGACTCCTCTATGTACATACTTTTCTTTATCAATGTTTCCTTTCCCAATGGCTTCCTTGCTCAACAGATCTAACAGCTGTATAGTTTGTGGTGCTGTAGCGCTAACAAGAAGAGACTCTGATGTTTTACGTATCACTCCACGTAAAGCACTAATGGATCCTCAGTCTCAGCACTTAAAGAGTAGAGTAGTGATTTGTTCAGTGGGAACATGTGGACAATGTGAAGCCCGTACAGTTGGAAAAATATATAATGTTCACATAGCAAGTAGTCACAATTTATACACTATGCAACTGAACTCAACTAAAAATTTTCTTCTCATTACATTTGATAATTTGTTTTGCCTGGGCTCTGTTGCATAGTGGTTTATACTTAGACTGTCCATTACTCAGTAAACAGAAGAAACTTTACACAAGAGAGAAGAAAACTGCATCTGAAAACATTGCAAACAGTAGTGTCAAATTGCTGTAGAATTTTATCATGAAGACGATACAATACACTTGCCACATGCAGTTTATTATTCTGTATCAGAAGAACCAGAAAAAAACAGTTTTCTTCTATTTTAACATATTATTATGATATTAATCTTAAAGTGGCAATTATTACTTCAACAAATTTGGCACAACTACTGCATTATTGTAAATAGTTAAGGATCCTGAATTAATGGACAATGTCTAAAATTTTGTCAGTATTCTATAAATTAAATGAAATCTTAAAATTTTGTTACTAATTTGATTTCAGATAGTGATAGTAGTAAACTATGTTGTGAGACATAAGAAAGTGTTTTCATAACTTCAAATAGCTCATTCAAAATACATTTCAGAGCACTGTAACCTGTCCAGATAAATGAGCATGTTAAAGCACTCACTTCCAGGACACAGGAAGGCACATCAGCTAAATGTCAAATCCACCTCATAGATTAATAATGGGGTTTATGGGCTATTCTAGCTATGATTTTTAGCCAGTTTCCATACTTTACCTTGTATATAAAACCATTTAAGAAGATAGGGCAGACTAACAGCAGCCTCTCAACACATTTACTCTCTCATATGAAGTTTGGTATGAGGAACCAGTAACACTTTTGGGAAAAAAATTGGCAGCATTCTTAAATATAAATGTAGGACCAAAAGTACCGGCAGCACTTATTATAAGCAAATTTGCCTACTCTAGGACAGAAGGAGGGAAATGCGCAGCCCTAAAATTATCTGAGAGAGTCCTTTGTGAATTAAATGTGCTGGCAGCTAATGAAAGATTGAAATAGACATTAAATTCATTTTTCACTTGGAATCTTCTCCTATACCACATATAACTGAGACTCAAGTAAAGATTGACTTACGTAAATGATGAGCATATAGCAATATTTCGACTATACAAACCTACTTCTCTTTCTACATAATTGGAAATGGTCACCAATATATTCCCAGAACATGCAAATAACTACAAAATACTTCTTCAATACCCATCTAAAAGATACTCTGAGTGAACACTCATGTTATGTCACTGGAGCCATTCCTAATCAGAACATATCTTATAAAATATGCCCAACAATGGTGTACATTAACCTGTCTGAGAAAGTTCACTCGGAGCTAATCAAATAACTGCAGCCACAAACCTGAATTATGTATACAATACACAATGGATCAGAAACATATGATTAATACAGTGAGAAAACACTCACCAAATGAAACAGCCACACTGATGGTATGGATGGCAACTGTAAATGAGATTTGTTCATGTGTTCAGTAACAGATTAACCACATTCTAGGAAAGGATATGGGCATTTCTGGTATCAGACAGTAAAGGCTACACAACAAAAAACCTATATTTCTAATAATTTGTGAAATTTTAAGAGAGTTCAAGGAGAAAAAGTAATCAAGTAGCTTTCCTTTATAAATTTTGACAAGAATTAGGATTTGGTAGTGAACATTTAACTAGAGAAAATTCTGTATTACAGTACTACAGCTATCATTCTTGCACAGTTGGAGTTTCACACCATGTCATGCAAATGAGTGCTCACACTCATGGGTATACGAGGGGATCCCATAAACATCAGAATAACATTGCTGTGGGTGGACCTTGTGTAGTATGTATTTCTGCCACTAGGCATGTATAGTGCAACTTATTGTCAGTTCAGTACTACCTGTGTTGTCATTTGGCTTGTTCTGTTCATCTGCAGTGATTGTTTTTGCTGGTACTGTTTTGTTCTTGTTTCACAATTATGATGACAAGTTTAAGTGAACAACATGTAGCTATGAAATTTTATTTTCTACTTGGTAAATATGTTGCTGAAAGTGTTTTAATGTTGAAAACAGCTTACCAAGATGAAGCTATGGGAAAAACTCAAGCGTACAAGTAGCTTGCTCAATTAAAAACTGGCAACATGTCAATTGATGTTAAACCTTCTTCTGGACATCAATCAACTGCCCCAAATCAATGATAGTTTATATCATCAGGTCAGACCATCAATTAAACCTTTACTTCGAAGTTTTAAACACAACAGTGTTTGTCAAAAGACTTGATTTGTGGAAGACAGGAAATGGTTCTTCCAACACGACAATGCACCTGCACACACAGCCATCTCTGTTAGACAGTTTTTGGGTAAAAATGGCATGCACTTTACACGCCTGACTTGGCTCTCTTCGACTTTTTCTTATTTCCAAGCATGAAAAGTTGCATGAAAGGACACCAATCTGACAACATTAAAGAAGTCAAAAAAGGAGATAGGAGCTGTCAGCCATTTCTAAAGATGACTACAAAAAAATTTTCGAACATTGGAAGTGCCAGTGGGAGAAAAGTATTAGTTATAATGGAAAGTATTTTGAAGGGGATCAGGTTATTTTGTACACAATTTGAAAATGTATAGTTTCTAAAAAATAATTCCAGTTTTTCTTTTTGGGTATCCCATAATATTAGACAGAATAAGTATTTACTTGCACTTTGATCATATTTGTTGGATCCTAAGGTTGATGAGGTTGTTTCCTTTGATACATTTAAGTGAGTTAAAAGAGACATTAACATCCATCATTTAGGTGTTTGTGCATTTATCTTCAGCAAAATATAGAGTTAATAAAGAAATCAGTTTCTGAAATAACACAGTTTTCTGAATCATGAAATTAAACACAAACACAATTCCCAAATATATTTTGTCTCATTCTTCTCTAACATTTTACTTGAGTGTATAAGTTGTCAGAAATACATTATTTTGTCTTCTGGCATTCAAAACCAAAATAAAACCATATGTTATAGCAAACTCCAGGAAGAGAGGCAGATTTGGGTGCTGAAGGCAAAAAAGGAAGGCAGTTCACCCAGGCCCCAACATCAGATTAATTCATCTGTAGGAGATCTTCATCATCAGGTCATACTGACCTGCGTTTACTTTCTAACCTTCTACATCTACTTTTATTTCACAATCCACTATGGTGGAAGGTACCTTGTACCACAACTAATAATTCCCTTTCCTATCCCACTCACAAATCGAACAAGGGAGAAATGACTGTCTGTTTGCTTAAATATGAGCACTAATTTCTTTTTTCTTCTCTTCATGATCTTTACTGTGGCAGTAAAGTTGTTCTGTGGTCTGTCACAGGGGCTTAGTCTCTAATTTTTTTTTCAGTAGGTGTTTCATGACAAGAACATAATCTTCCCTCCAGAAAATTGCCAGCACTGACGATAGGTATTCAACAAGTCATTGGAAGTCGCATGCAGAAATACTGAGCCATCCTGCCTCTATACCCATTCTTAATTGTGAAAGAGTTGCTGATGCAGGATTTTTGTACATCAACTGACCTCTCAATTACGTCCCATAAATGTTTGACAGGATTCATGTCAGGCAGTCTGGGTGGATAAATCATTTGGTCAAATATCCAGAATGTTCTTCAAATGAATCACAAACAACTGGGGCACAGTGACATGGTGCATTTTCATCCATAAAAATTTTATCATTGTTTGGGAACATGAAGTCCATAAATGGCTGCAAATGATCTCCAAATAGCCAAACAAAACCATTTACATTCAATAACTGGTTCAGTTGTATCAGAGGACCCAGTCCGTTCCATGTACACCCAGCCCACACCATTATGGGACCGCCAACAGCTTGCACATTGCCTTGTTGACAACTTTGGTCCATGGCTGTGTGAAGTCTGTGACACACTCAATCCCTACCATCAGCTCTTAAAAAGTGAAATTGGGACTCATCTGACCAAGCCTTGGTTTTCCAGCCATCTAGTGTCCAAACGATATGATTAAGAGCTCAGAAGAGGCACTGCAGGTGATTTAGTGCTCTCAGCAAAGGTATTCGCATTTGTCATCTCTCCCACAGCCCAATAATAGCAAATTTCACCACACTGTCCTAACAGATACGTTCGTCATATATTCCACATTGATTTCTGCGTTTTTTTGTTTTTTTTGGCTTTTTTTTTTTTTTTTTAATGCAGTGTTACTTGTCTGGTTAGCACTGACACTCTACCCAAATGCCACTGCTCTCCGTCATTAAGTGAAGGCCATTGGAAATTGCATTGTCTGTTGTGAAAGGTGATGCCTGATATTTTGATATTGCCAGCAAACGCTTGACACTGTGGATCTTGGAATATTGAAGTCCATAATGATTTGAGAAATGGAATATCCTATGAGTCCAGCTCCAACTACTGTTCTATGTTCAGTCTCTTAAATCCAGTCATTCAGCCATAATCATGTTGGAAACCCTTTCCTATGAATTACCCGAGTACATATGACAGCTCCACCAATATACTGCCCTTTTATACCTTGTGTACACGATTCTACTGCCATCTTTACATTTTCATATCACTATCCCATGACTTTAGTCACCTCAATGTACAACACAATATTCACTGATCTAACACATACTCTTATCTACTACCCACGATATGCTCAGATGTTGTGATATGAATGTACAGCTACATCATATTTTTTACATGATGTGCTTACTGCTCATATTTCATTAATTTTATTGTTATTACAGCAATGTTGAAGAGAAACTCCCTGTCAGTTAATAAGATGAAATAAGTATGATTCTGTGAATTTGCAGCTGCAGAATTTTTCAGCGTGAGTAGTAGAAAGATTTCCACCCTGGAGCATTAATTAAAAGTTAGTCTCACTTTTTCTTTGTGTTAAATTCTAGCAGCAGAAAGTAATATCTCTTACAAATATCCGTTCAATTTTCTTGCTCATGAATATACTACTTCCCTTTCCAGTTTTGAATTCGATTTACAGTGTTCATACAACATGAAAATTTCACATAAAAGCTTTTGTACATTAATGGAATTCCTAAATTATTCTCTCAGTTCTTGATCTACTTGCTTGAGGGGAATCCAAGGTTCATCCCAGAACAACAACAGAGCTCCAGGTGTGCCATCATGAGAAATATTGCAGTGTCCAGAGTAGCCTGATAGGCATTGGAAATCACAGGTTTTGTGTGTAGGTCTATGCCATAATGTACGGTGGGTATGTTTTGGAAATTTGGCCTGACAACATTTATAATCTAACGGAACATAGAGTTCTCAGATGTTGTTAAATTAAGTGTTACTCAAGAATGTAATACAATGCTGTAGGAAAAGAAAATGTTTACATCTTTTTTTATATATATATATATATATATATATATATATATATATATATAAAAAGATGTAAACATTTTCTTTTCCTACAGCATTGTATTACATTCTTGAGTAACACTTAATTTAACAACATCTGAGAACTCTATGTTCCGTTAGATTATAAATGTTGTCAGGCCAAATTTCCAAAACATACCCACCGTACTATATATATATATATATATATATATATATATATAGTGGAGAAAAGGGAGTGGTGCGTAAGCTACTATCATTACCATCAAATAATTTGATTTCTAATTCCATGAAAATAAGGGTAAATTTGAAGAATTCCATATGAGCTAGGAGATAGGTGATCCTTCTGCTGTGGTTCTCCCTCATGCTTGCTCCTTATGTAACACCTTCGACTATTCTTGTCAGCTCACTCAAGAGACTGATAATGCTACAGATCTGGTCCAACCAGACCAGAAGATGAATAACAGCGATTCTCCAGGAATGTTTTTCAGTCTAATCTACTATTTTTTAGACTGTGCCTTACAGGCTACCCTGCAAGACATGCATGTTGTGTAGGGGTAATTTTGGCCTGTGTTATCAACATAATTTTCATGATAGCCTATAAGTCAGAGGCAAGAAAAAGTTTCCCAAGCCCCAGATATGTAGGCTGTCTCACTCACACGTGAGAGGTGTGTTGTGGGAGTAGTATCGACCTGCTTTTTTGACCTGTTGTACAGGAGCCATAAATGAGGATGGGCACACATGGGGGAATGTTGAAATGAACAGAGCAGGAGATAGACAGAGAGAGATAGCAGGAGAGAACAGGTAAGGACAGAGTGAGCAGGAAGCCGGCCGCGGTGGTCTAGCGGTTCTAGGCGCGCAGTCCGGAACCGCGCGACTGTTACGGTCGCAGGTTCGAATCCTGCCTCGGGCATGGATGTGTGTGATGTCCTTAGGTTAGTTAGGTTTAAGTAGTTCTAAGTTCTAGGGGACTGATGACCACAGATGTTAAGTCCCATAGTGCTCAGAGCCATTTGAACCATTTTTTAGTGAGCAGGAAGGGAGAATGAGGTGGACACAAGGACAGGAGGAGGAAGAGTTAGGTATGGGAAGAGAGGTGGAAGAAATGTATACAATATATGTGTAAAATGCGTATATGGTCAAGGCCACAGGGGAAACGCTAGTCATAAAATACTTTCATTATACTGCTGCAGTTAAAAACCTATTTTTTTTAAATCAAGTATTGAGTGCAAATGGTGCACTTGAGTAACGTTTACGTAATTCCTTAACACTGATTAGCCAGAACATTATGACCAATAACCCACTATCTATATAAACCCTTCCAGGTGACAGCAGAGTGATGTGCAAGGAAAGACTACTAGTCAGACATACACACAGTGCATGTAGTATCAGTGAGTGTGCTGACCATGTTCAGAATGAGTAAGGCACACCACCTGTCTGAGTTTGACTAAGGGCAGATTGTGATAGCCTGGAAGCTCAGCATGACTTGCCAGGTGTTTGAGGAGTGCTGTGGTATGTGTCTTCAACATGTGGCAAAACTAAGGTAAAACCACGTCCAGACACTGTGTGGTTGGGCGACCACCCCTCATTACAGGTGTCAGATGTCATAGGCTGGGCATACTGGTAAAATAGGACACATGGTGGACTGTGGAGGAACTAACATCAGACTTTAATACTGGGCAGAATACAAGTGTGTCTGAACACACAGTGGACTGGACACTCCTAATGATGGGAGTTTGCAGCCAACAACACATACATGTGCCAATGTTAACATCATGATGACGACAAATGAAACTGAAATAGATAAGGGATCATTGGTACTGGATGGTGGGGTAGTGGCAGGGTGCCACAAGTTCTGATGCTGATGAATCCTGATACCTTCTTCATCATGCCAAAGGGAGGGTGCAAATCAGTCATCTTCCAGGGGAACAGCTTCTTGACAGCTGTATTTCAGGATCAAGACAGGGCGGTGACAGCTCCATTATGCTCCAGGGAACATTCACGTGGGCATCCATGGGTCCATGATGGCCAAGGATTAACGTACACTGGTTGCGGACCATGCACACTGCTTGATGAGGATCATCTTTCCTGACAGCAGTGGCATCTTCCAGCAAGACAATGTGTCATGTCACAATGCTAGGAGTGTGACAGAGTTGTCTGAGGAACACATAGCGATTTCCAGTTAGCATGCTGGCCCCCCAACTTGCCAGATCTGAGCCCGAACAAACACATCCAGGATATGATTGAACGTGGCATCGGAGGACATCGCCCCACCCCCTCCCAGTAATTTATGGGAATTAGGTGACTTGCATGTGCAGACATGGTGTCAGCTCCCTCCAACGATCTAGCAAGGCCTCGTTGATTCTGTACCACAATGCATCATTGTTGTTCTCAGTGCCAAAGGTGGACATACCAGCTTTTAGGTAGGTGGTCATAATGTTCTGACTGATCAGTATATGTCAGTAATGTCAATTTACTTACAAAATGGGTGCCTAACAAAATCCACTACTGTAAAAGTAACTTCCATCATAGGACGCACTTCAACTGAACACTTCATAAAAATGACTCTCAATTTGGAGTACTAATAAAAACAAAATAACTTACATTAAGTTGACACATAAAGTTGGATTTCTTAGGTCCGTCACAGTTAAAAGAAATGATGAAAACCTATGTACTTGTGAAAGTTTTGAAGAATCTACAGCAATTTCTACACTCTCAAATTAGTCATGTTCATATTAAAAGATGTAAAGCAGTTTTTATTTACTTTAACATCCTTCATTAGAAAAGTTGCTAAGAAAATTATAATGAAGCTTCCACCGGGTTAATGGAGAGTGTACAATGTATCCAGATGAGGCTGACAATGGATGGATGAAATGGGAAAAAATGTTGTTTTAGTGGTGATACTTTTGTTTCCCTGCAGAAAAAAATCATCTCCAGTACTAGATGCATGAAAATGTGACCAATTATCAATCTATAAAAAAATCAGATTCAGTAAATTCTAAAACTAATTTTCGCTGAATATGCCTATAACATCCTAAAGCTCCTCACATTACACATCAGTGGGGGACGTGAATATAAAATTATTTCAATTAAATTTTGAACTCATGCATATATTCATTCGTTTCTTTCATAATCTGCCCTTGGCTGGATAAAGAGGGACATTTATCGTTAGGAAGATATTCAGACATCATAATTCGTACAGTGAAGTGTTGAATTCTACACCTATTAAAGTACAATGTCATACCCAAACGTAAAAGGCACATAACTGTGTCACAGCAATAGTTTATTTAGGAAGGACTACTTAAGGAGTGTGTAGCAGCATGAATGTAAACAACTGCAGTGAAAACTCCATTCACAGGGTTTAATTAATCTGTCTCCTCAAAAATAAATAAGTTAAAACTGTTGATCAGTAAATAAACTGACAGAGATTCTGAACATTTCTTTGGGCAGTGTCATCAACACATTGCATTACTCGCTTGAGCAGCACCTACACCAGGTCAGAAGTGCACTTGTTCAATAGTAGATAAGAATGGGGTTTTATTACAGGCTACTTATAGCTAAAATTGGTTAGAATTCTCTCATTCCCACTACCATTATTGTTGAAAGTAGCCTTTATCATTACCACTAGGCCTATAAAATCAATTATGAAGACACAAATTAGACAGAATCTGGTTTTCTATCAGCTTTGAGTGGCATAAGATCGCATTTCTAGCATTCATTTCCCCACTACCAGTGGTTAAAACATGACAGAACACGTAACTGTTGCTAAACTTAGGGGGGAAACATCTATGTCAGTATCTCACACTGAGAAATCCTTCATCTAAGCTCTAGTTGTTCCCTTTCTCCACGCTTCTACAACTAAGCTATGACTCCTTTTCTAATGAACTCAATGACAGTGGGATGCTAAATTAGCTTCTCAGTGTTATCTGAAACGCTGTTGAAGATGATTTTAGCAGTGTTTTGAAGTAAATGACACATATCATATTCCTAAAATGGTGTGTTACAATTCCGCATGGTATGGTGCTGCATATTAGAGATGGTGTCTGCCAGGAAGTTATCACGTAAAAGCGTATTTCTTAAACAGAAATGAATATGTGTGTTTGTTTGTAAGTGTTTGGGACTGGATGGTTCAAAAATAGTTCAAATGGTTCTGAGCACTATAGGACTTAACAAATGGCTCTGAGCACTATGGGATTCAACTGCTGAGGTCATTAGTCCCCTAGAACTTAGAACTAGTTAAACCTAACTAACCTTAGGACATCACAAACATCCATGCCCGAGGCAGGATTCGAACCTGCGACCGTAGCGGTCTTGCGGTTCCAGATTGCAGCGCCTTTAACCGCACGGCCACTTCGGCCGGCCAGGACTTAACATATGAGGCCATCTGTTCCCAAAACGTAGAACTACTTAAACCTAACTAACCTAAGGACATCACACATATCCATGCCCGAGGCAGGATTCGGACCTGTGACCTTAGCAGCAGCGCGGTTCCGGACTGAAGTGCTTGGAACTGCTCGGCCGCAGTGGCCAGTTGGGACAGGATGAGTGGTGGTAGTATGTGGTGAGAGAAAACTTTATATGCCATTTATCCCCTCACTGAAGGTAGAGTCTCATGATCTAAAAATACCTCATATATTGATCTGGATGATCCATATTTGCTCTAACTTCATTGGCTACCTCTGTAAAGCTCACACACTGCTTGGAGAGTAAATAAGGGACGAAATATCATAAAAGATATTGGATGCCAATAATAAATTAAAACTTTTCAAGGCAGTTAAAGTAAATCATAACTTTAAATAATAATGGCAGCAGGATCCTGGTGTGTTGGAATCAGTACTGTTATGACAAGAAGTGGCCATTGGCACGGTCAAATAGTATTAAGTTCCATGTCAGAGACAGTAATGAAAATAAATTTTTTTATATTACTGAACAATTAAACAAATAAGTGTAAAAACATCTGCATGATGTTCTCTTCTGCTTTTTATGCACTGCATCTAACTGGCTGTGAGCCTGGTGTGGTACAGTATTAAATATCTGTAATTAGATTAAAATTTGCGCCTATGTATGGGCAGCGGAATTGTATGGTACTAAAATCTAAATTCATACTCTGTAAGCCACTGCTAACTGCATGGCAGAGGGTATGTCCCATCATACCAACACCAGTTACTAGGACTTTTGACTGTTCCACTCACACATGTAGTGTGGGAAGAATGACTCTTGAAATGCAACTGTCTCTGCTGTACTTAATCGATAAATTTGTCCTCACGATCACTACAGAAGTGATAAGCAAGGGATTGTAGTATTATCTTCAGGCCATCATTTAAAGCCTCTTCTCAAAACTTTGTAAGCAGACTTCTGTGGGCTACTTGATGTCTATCCTCATGGATCTGCCAGTTCAGTTCTTTCAACATCTCTGTGTCATTCGTCCAGAGATAAAGCAAATCTGTGACCATTCCTGCTGCCACCATCTGTATACGTTCTTACTGCCTGTTAGTCCTGTTTGGTATACAGGTTCCATACACATGTGTAATATTCTATGATGGGTTGCACGAGTACTTTATAAGCTATTAGTGTTTCCTTTGTAGACTTACTGCATTTCCCTAATATTCTACCAATAACCAAAAGTCTGCCACCTGCTTTACCCATGACTGAGCTTATGTGATCGTTTAATTTCATGTACCTACAAAGAGTTACACCCAAGTGTTTGTATGAATTCACGGATTCCAACTTTGACTCATGAATGTTAGAGTCATAAACTGCTTCCAAGATCATGATGAATACATGATGAGACTACACATAAACATATGCAGTAAACAGAAATCCCATAAATACATATCCTTGATGCTTCTGCAACTAGGTGAACTTACCTGGCCCTATTTCAAACAGGAAGAGTACTTGAATGTGGGTGAGAAGTAAAGCAGAGAATGCTTTACTGACAGGACTGTGTCAATTGTGCGGGTTCTTATAGACCTACGTAGCTTGCATAGCATAGTACTAAAAGAAAAACTCATTCCCTATTTTCTTCTTCATTTGGATGTGTGTCTTCTTGAGGCTTTTCGTCCCTTGGCTGACCCAAGAAATATTGGAGAACGATTTTAAATCTTCTGCACGAAAAGGACACTCCCCAAACAGTGACAAACAAAGCCATTGCGTACATAGTTATTTCCATAAACATCATTCTACGTTACGTAAGCAGCACCTGTCCCAGTACGAGTACCTAAGGCCTACCACTGGAGTGGCGAATGTCGGTTGCAATTTTGAAACAGTTGACAGCAGTCTGCGATAGTAAAGGGTCAGAAAAGTAAAAACATTTTGCGCGATCGTTGGACTCGAAAGAAAATACAGTTTTCTTATTCACTTAATGAAAACCACTCCAGTTGCTGTTGGAAGCTATTGCGTCCACGTTGCCGTACTGCACAAAATTTTTCCGAAGAACTTAAAAACGGCCCGATGCAAAATACGAAACCGGTAGTGGATGCAATAAAGTTCTCAATGCCAACCTGAGCGATTTCATTAAAAAAGGAAGAGGGTTGCGGATTCAGCACATCTTCCGAACATGGAGCAATTAATTGTTTTATTAGTGCAGAACCATCTCTCTTTTGATGCACCGGTAACATAGTAATTGTAGCCATCTTCCTGAAGCAGCTGTTTTGTCTATACAGCTTGCTTCCATGGCCATTAAGCCTGAGTTCATGCACAATTGTCCCACAAGAATATGAATCAAATGTCTCATATAGCACTGTAGCCGTAATTCATGAAACAAGACACAATTCACCATCCAGTAATGATACGGCGCAAATTTTATCCCGCAACCGAAAATTAGAATTATCGGTACGTAATCTGTCATTTAGTGTCACGTTTTTCGTTACGGATATGTACGACGTTAATATGAATGAGTGGTGTCTGTTCCTTTGGACATGTCTGAAAGAAGTGACACCACATAGCTGTGATACAAATTATGTAGAAGAGAAAGGAAAGGAACTATTGGTGTCAGCTGCATTAGGGCTTTATGCGGAATCAGCGGTGATGAAAGAAAATGTGTGCCAATCCGAGACTCAAACGCAGGATCTATTGCTTAATAGGCTCTTGCTTTAGAAATTGCGCCACCCAGACGCATTGTTCAGCGCGATTGCGTGGCTGTCTCAGCACACATACCGGCTGACCCACACTGCCATGGAGTGCCACCTAACTGCAGTCCCCCTCCATGTCATCCATGCTCGCTACTCTTAGATTTCCGCAGAAGGCTGAACGTAATTGTGCATCCACACTGAAGGTAGAAGATTCATTGCGCATCAAGTGAGTCAGTTATATGAATGATGAATGCATAGTGTCCATTCTTTCGGTCACATTGAAAAGGACAGACAGCAAGCGGGATCTGCAGTTGTAAAACACATTATGTAAATTGAAGGTAAAGGGAGGAGAACCAAAACGAAAATGAGGAACTATTGATGTCAGCTGCATTGGGAATTTATGTGGAATCAGAGGCGATGAGCGAAAATGTGTGCTGAAAAATTCAACATGGAATGTCCTGCTTATTAGGCAGGTGCACTGCACCCCACATACACAGTGTTTATCACAGCTGCACAGACTATCTCGGCCCACCTTCTGGCCAAACCATCCTCCCACCCAGTGCCACCTGTATGCAGTCCCCGTCCATGTCCTCCATGCTCGCTATTTTGAGATTCCTGCAGAAGGTTGAGCATAACTGTGCATCTGCACTGAAGGTGATGGATACGAATCAGTTATATGAACGCATGGTAACTGTTCATTCAGAAATGACAAAGATGACAGGCACTAAGTGGAATCCGCAGCTGTGACAAATATTATGTAAACTGAAGGTGGAGGGGGTAGAAAGAAAGAAAAGGAAAGGCACTATTGATGTCAGCTGAATTGGGACTTTATGTGGAATCAGCGGCAATGAGCGAAAATGTGTGCCAGACTGGGATTCGACAAGGGATCTCCTGCATACTAGGTGGTAACAACTGGGACACCTTCTTTTTTGCTTTCTTTTTCGCCCCTAGACAAGAAAGGGAAAACTACAAAAAAAATCTACTTGCCATCGCCACTTGTGTCCGAACAAAAAAAAAAAAAAAATGCACCTCTTCAGGCGTTGGCGCCTATCTAGGCCTATCCCAAAACAACTAACCTATTACTAGAAGGGTGTAGGAAAATAAGAAAGTAAGGGGGAAGAACATAGAGAGTAGTGATGAAAATGAAAGTAGTTGTGTATGGGCTTGTTTTTGTTTAGTTTATTTTATTGCTTTTTATGTTATTTTTTTGTTTTCTTTGCGTTTATATACAAGGTGGTCCATTGATAGTGACTGGGCCAAATATCTCACGAAATAAGCGTTAAACGAAAAAACTACAAAGAACGAGACTCGTCTAGCTTGAAGGGGGAAGCCAGATGGCGCTATGGTTGGCCCGCTAGATGGCGCTGCCCTAGGTCAAACGGATATGAACTGCGTTTTTTAAAAATAGGAACCCCCATTTTTTTTTACATATTCGTGTAGTACATAAAGAATTATGAATGTTTTAGTTGGACCACTTTTTTCGCTTTGTGATAGATGGCATTGTAATAGTCACAAACGTATAAGTACATGGTATCACATGACATTCTGCCAGTGTGGACGGTATTTGCTTCGTGATACATTACCTGCGTTGAAATGGACCGTTTACCAGTTGCAGAAAAGGTCGATATCGTGTTGATGTATGGCTATTGTAAACAAAATGCCCAACGGGCGTGTGCTACGTATAGTGCTCAGTATCCTGGACGACTTCATCCAAGGACCGTTCGCCGGATAGTTATGTTATTTAAGGAAACTGGAAGTGCCGAGCGGTTCTAGGCGCTTCAGTCTGGAACCGCGCGACCGCTACGGTCGCGGGTTCGAATCCTGCCCCGGGCATGGATGTGTGTGATGTCCTTAGGTTAGTTAGGTTTAAGTAGTTCTAAGTTCTAGGGGTCTGATGACCTCAGAAATTAAGTCCCATAGTGCTCAGAGCCATTCGAACCATTTTTTGAAACAGGAAGTGTTCAGCCACATGTGAAACACCAATCACGACCTGCAATAAATTATGATGCCCAAATTAGGTGTTTTAGCTGCTGTTGTGGCTAATCCGCGCCGGCCGCGGTGGCCGAGCGGTTCTAGGCGCTACAGTCTGGAGCCGCGCAACCGCTACGGCGCAGGTTCGAATCCTGCTTCAGGCATGGATGTGTGTGGTGTCCTTAGGTTAGTTAGGTTTAAATAGTTCTACGTTCTAGGGGACTGATGACCTCAGAAGTTAAGTCCCATAGTGCTCAGAGCCATTTTGCTAATCCGCACATGAGTAGCAGACAAACTGCGCGAGAATCGGGACTCTCAAAAACGTCGGTGTTGAGAATGCTACATCAACATCGATTGCACCCGTACCATATTTCTATGCACCAGGAATTGCATGGTGACGACTTTGAACGTCGTGTACAGTTCTGCAACTGGGCACAAGAGAAATTAGGGGACGATGACAGTTTTTTTGAACGCGTTCTATTTAGCGACGAAGCGTCATTCACCAACAGAGGTAACGTAAATCGGCATAATACACACTACTGGGCAACGGAAAATCCACGATGGCTGTGACAAGTGGAACATTAGTGACCTTGGCGGGTTAATGTATGGTGTGGCATTATAGGAGGAAGGATAATTGGCCCCTATTTTATCGATGGCAATCTAAATGGTGCAATGTATGCTGATTTCCTATATAATGTTCTACCGATGTTACTACAAGATGTTTCACTGCATGACAGAATGACGATGTACTTCCAACATGATGGATGTCCGGCACATAGCTCGCGTGCGGTTGAAGTGGTATTGAATAACATATTTCATGACAGGTCAATTGGTCGTCGAAGCATCATACCATGGCCCGCACGTTCACCAGATCTGACGTCCCCGGATTTCTTTCTGTGGGGAAAGTTGAAGGGTATTTGCTATCGTGATCCACCGTTAACGCCTGACAACATGCGTCAGCGCATTGTCAATGCATGTGCGAAAATTACGGAAGGCGAACTACTCGCTGTTGAGATGAATGTCGTTACACGTATTTCCAAATGCATTGAGGTTGATGGACATCATTTTGAAGACTTATTGCATTAATGTGATATTTATATGTAATTACGCTGTAACAGCATGCATTCTCAGAAATGATAAGTTCACAAGGGTACATGTATCACATTGGAACAACCGAAATAAAATGTTCTAACGTACCTACGTTATGTATTTTAATTTAAAAAACCTGCCTGTTATCAACTGTTCGTCTAAAATTGTGAGCCATATGTTTGTGACTATTACAGCACCATCTATCACAAAGCGAAAAAAGTCGTCCAACTAAAACATTCATATTTCTTTACATACTACACGATTATGTAATAAAACAAAGGGGGTTCCTATTTAAACAAACGCAGTTGATATCCGTTTGACCTATGGCAGCGCCATCCAGTATGCCAACGAAAGTGCATCTGGTTTCCCCCTTCAAGTTAGACAAGTTTCGTTCTGTGTAGTTGTTTCGTTTGACACTTATTTCAAGAGATATTTGAACCGATCGCGATTAATGGAAAACCCTGTATATATATTTTTGTTTTCTTTTACTCATTTACTATTTTTTGTAATTTTTAAATTTTTTATCTTACATTAGTCTATGTAGCAGCATTCCAGGTGTCACTAACGCCTTCTGATTGGCGGAACGTCCACGTGTGTCTTCTCGAAAACTTAATGGAGATTCTGTTTGTAGTGGCTTCAGAACATCGTGTCGGGAAAAAGGTATCAACATCTCATGGTTTGGACGTTTCAGCTGGAAGGCGGGTCATGAAAAGCGCTCTCTAGAAAACTGGAAAAGAACTGCTTGTATCTGGGGTTGTAAACAAGTGTACAGTGTCGATTGTTAAGGTACATCCAGTAACCTAGTTCTGATTCCTCGTCGGGGCCAAAAAGGTAGCGGACCGAATGGCTGTGTATCCAATTCACAGCAATAGTTTTTGGAGATGGTGCAGAGTAGTGAATCACATCCAGGAATAAAAGCATCAGGAAAATGATCTGAGCAGGTGTCTGTTGGGTAAGGAAAGCTAAGATATGCTGCACGAGCCTCCAGACGTCAGACAATGGACCACTTGAGAACTGAGGAGCGTCTGTGTCCTCCACACCACAGTAAACGCAGGTGGGTCTGCAGTGAGGCGGATGTGGTGCAAATGAAACTGGTTGACCTGTTTGCCATTGACGGTGATATACCAGGTGGACTGGACGCTGGTATCAAGATAACCAGCATGTTGCGCTTACCACACACGACGCCATGTGATCTGGGGAAACGTGTTCAATGAAGTTTGGGGATCGACAAATTTGTAAAGTGTCGTCTACAGTCTTTGTCCGGAGTATATGTAAAAGGGGTAAGGAGTGTAGGGTGTAACTTAATTCAAGAATGAATTGCCGAAAGTGAGAAAAGGGGGTGGAATGTTTGATAATATGACTGGGGCTGACATGGAGACCAGTGTGCATACATGCAAAAGTAGTAAAGTCAGGCTCGTGAGGCAGCGATGCCAGACTTTCAGTCGGGAGTTAACAACAAGTGCCATAACTCTGTCTGGCACACGGAATAAGCCCACTCCACCATGCTCCTGTGGGAGGGCAAGGAGGAATACTGAACGTTAAATAACATCCTGATACAGACAAAGGATCCCATCGCCATCAACTTATGACATGTGAGGGTAATTGGGATCAGGAACACTTGTGCCACATGGGGGATGCGTGAGGCGTGGTAAACATTTACATACTGCCCATGCTGTACAATGTCGAGGGATCTAAGCCAGTGGTCCACGAGGGTAGCCCTGATCATTTGGAGGAGACGTCTACTGTTGGTTGCCGCTGAACACCTGGACAAAGTGTTTATCACAGTGTTTATTGCAGCTGCATGATTATCTCACAATGTCTCATAGCTAACCCACACACACATCTAGTGCTACCTATCCACAGTCCCCATCATATCCTCCATGCTCATTACTTTGAGATTCCTGCAGAAGCTTGAACATAATTGTGCATCTGCTCTGAATGTGGTGAATTGGTTGCCCATCAAGGTGAATCAATTATACAGATGCCAAAAGAATAGACACCATACATTCGTTTAACTTATTTACCACAATGGAAAATGAATCCACATCTTCAGTGTGGATGCACAATTACATTTGTCATGCAGAAATCTCAAAGTAGAGATAGAGAGTGTGGAGGACACGAACAGTGACACCTGACAGGCTTGTTCTGGTGGGAGTGTGGGTCAGCCGCGGTGGAGGGGGAGGGGGGCAAGATAGTTCGCCCAGTTGCCAGAAACACTGTGTACAGGTGGTGCAGTGGTTAATGCAACTTCCTAGTAAACAGTAGATCCCCGATCGAATCTCGGTGTGACATACATTTTCACTTGTCGCTGTTGATTCTGCATGAACTCCCGATGCACCTGACATCAATAGTTCCTTCCCTTTCCTTTCCTTTCCTCTCGCTCTACCTTCAGTTTACATAGTATGTATCATAGCGGCATATTCCGCATGGTATTCCGCATGGTGTCTGTTCTTTCAGACATGGGCGGGCGTTTTCGTCAGATGGGAGACATGGCGAGACATTCCATGCAATTGTGGTAAACAGTGTGTCCGGTTGGTGCAGTGGTTAATGCAACTACCTCATAACCAAGAGAGCACAGGTTCAAATCCTGTTCTGGCACACGTCTTCATTCGTTGCTACTGATTCCGCATGAAGTCCTCATACAGGTGACATCAGTGGCTCCTCACCCTTTCTTTCCGTTCTTCCCCATCCACCATCAATTTACATGAAATCTATGACATATCAATGAAATTGTGAAGTTTTTGGGTACCTCAATATTTGCTGAAGAAGCTAATTACATAGTAAGGATTAGGTCGTATTTAGAGTAGGGCTATTTATGTGAAAGTGTTGGTGTTGTCAAGTTACATTTCTCTGTGGTGCTATGTTTCCCTGTTTTGGGAAATAGTTGAGTTCGTTAATACGACGTAATAATGTCTATAGCGGACACCTGCCTAAACGTCTTTATTAGCACTAATGGGCACTATGTGTCCCTCCTAATAGTTGTCAGACACATTTTCTACGATGCTTTGGGTGATATCTGCTATTTCTTTTCGGCAATGTGTAGCTGGAATCAGCACAAAAAAATTCTGCTCATCACATCTTCCATGTGATGCCAAGCGACGACGGATAGCGTCGGTTTATTTCCCATTGCAGATAAAATGATTTTTAAAGCGAAATTTTTCTTGCTCATTGATAGAAAGGTTCCAAATTACTCTAATGCGATATTGATACTATCAGTATTTAATATTAGCAACATTATAAGACGACGAATAATGATCCATGCGAGTGTGCATATCAATAATTATGACGCTCACCTATCATTGCTCAGAGATTTCTTCGACTAGCCTGGCCAGCCCTCGGAGAGCCATAATCAGGTAATGCACTATAAGGGGCTCCGCTGGCGATGAGAAAGAAGTTCCCGACTATGGACAGTTTTCCTCGTAGCTGCTAGCTAATCACAATACTGGTAGTCGTCTTTGCCGGTGAAAGTGTGCGAGGGGGCACAGTAGACTTGGGTCTACAGGGTATGGGCAAAATATTGTCAACAGTGGTAGTAATTAGATGGTTTTGTTTGACGGTCAACAACACAGGTAAGGCACGTGTCACACTGGACTGTGCGCGTTCAGTACGGCCTAGGCATCAGTGCAGGTTGTTTACGAATAGTGCATACTTCGTATTTGCATTCAGAGGCCGAGGTCGACGTGCAATGAAAGACCTATCAGAGTTCCAAAGAGGGTAGATTGTGAGGGTCTGAGTAGCTGGGACAGCAGCACCCAAGACAACGAAATTGTTGAATGTTTCAAGGGCAACTGTGTCAAACGGCATGACAGCCTACACAAAACATGGAAAGACATAATCGTGTAAACGTAATAGTGGGCGCAAATCAAACTAAACGACAGAGGTCATTGTTCTCTAACAAGAATTGTGTCACAACACAAAACTATGGCGACTAAAGTGACTGCAGAGCTCAATAGCCTTCCTCGAGACCCCATACTATGGACACTTTCTGCCGAGAACTTCATAAAGTGAATATTCATTGATGAGCTACTATACCGAAACCATTAGTGACGACAACCAACGCAAAGAAGCGTAAAGTAGGGCGTCAGGAGCATAAATCCTGAATGGCTGATCAGTAGAAACACATCGTATGGTCTGACGAGTCAGCATTTTCGTTGTTTCCTACACCGGAATGGGTTTATGTCTACAGAACGCCTAATGAAGCTTACAATCCTGCTTGCTCGATTCCAACGTTTAAGCATGGTGATGGAAGTGTGATGGTGTGAGCAGCCGTATCATGGTGTTCTACTGGTCCTATCATTATTCTGAAAGGCCCTGTTACAGCCAACGATTATATGAACATTTTAGGTGATTAGGTGCATCCCATGATTCAGATGTTGTTCCCCAACAATGATGCTATTTTTCAGGACTATAATGCACCCATTCACACAGCCAGGGCAGTACAATCGTGGTGTGAGGAGCACGCAACTGAACTGCAGAGTCTTCCCAAGCCAGCACAGTTCCCGAACTTGAACATTATCGAACCCTTGTGGGCGGCATTTGAGCGCAGAGAGTTAGAAGAGGTTCTGATCAAAGAGTGGCATAACATTCCACTGGAGATTAATCATTATATCCCAGTATTACAAGAAGGATCACAGCTGTACTACGGGCAAATGTGGTCCAATCCCTTCTTAATAAACCATTCCCAAGTAAGTACAGGTGTTCACATTATTTTGCCTATCCCCTGCAGATTGGTGTTTATTTTCTAGCCTCACTGGCTACACTGAGTGACGAAGGTCGTGGGATATTTCCGAATATTGTGTGAGACCTCCTTTCGAAAAGCGTAGTGGAGCCACTCATCATGGCGTAGACTCGGCAAGTCGTTGGAAGCCCCCTGCAGAAATATTGATCCACATTGCCTTTTTAGCCGTACATAAACACGGAAGTGATACCTGTGCAGGATCTTGTGCACGAACCGACCTCTCGATTATTACAATACAGTGCAGTACAGTAGAGCGTGAGTTTCTGACAGTAGTATGGGCTGTCAAATATTTTCGGGCATACTTATTCGGACGTTGATTTAAGATAATCATGGAGCATAAACCACTGGGGTGGTTGGGTAGTATATCTGATCCGTCATCTAGATTGTTAAAACTCCGACTAACGCTAGAGTAGTATGACTACCAAGTACTGTACAAAGAAGGTAAACAGAATCGAGTAGTCAATGCGCTTTCCTGTATCCGTAGCGTGTTAGGTTTGGACGCACAACAGAAACAGAGTACTGTGGAGCCAGCCAGGAACAATGACAAATGTAAAGATAAGCCGGCCGAGGCCACGTCCGTGGAGACGCAAGCCGAGTCAGCTGGAGCAGAGATAACGGCTCCGACACAGAGCAATGAACAACAAGCCAGTGACGTAGGAGAAGAAAAACTCGAAACAAGCGAGTACCGAAGAAAAGCTGGCAGTGCTAAGGCAAATGCACATTTCACTATCAGCGGAAAAGAGGGGATGGGGAGGACATATGAGCAGTAAAACAATACTGTGCTTGCCCTGAGATGAAGGCAGACATAGAGAATTTCATAAAGAAGTGCAAGAGTAGCCAGAAAAACAAAATAACGCAGATAAAGACGAAGTAGCCAATGGAATTAACACCAACCCCAGAGTTTATTTTTGAAAGATGCGGTATTAACATCATAGTTCCTTCACGACTAACCCAGACCGGTAATCACAAAATTTGTTATAGCCGGGCCAATTGACCGCCAAGCCGCTGGCACGATCGCGCGATCGCGCATAAGTTGGCTGATAACATAATTCTGAGGTTTGCAGCTTTACTTAGTGACTTGGGGAGTGATTTTATAAGCTATACTATGAAGCGTTTATGTAAACTATTGAGAATAGATAAAATACAGACGACAGCTAACCATCTACAGACAAATGGTTCACTGGAGCGTTCACATCGTACGCTGACTGAAATGTTACGGCACTGCATTAGCCGAGATCAGGACGATTGGGACCACTGAATTTCTTTTGTGACATTTGTGTACCACACAACTCCGCTCCGTACAACTGGGTACACACTTTTCGAATTTTTTTTGTGTTGGTTATTGAGAAAATCAGCAAACATAGTTCATACCTACGAGGATTACGTCACTGAGGTGCGACAACGGATGCACCTGCTGCATCAAACTGCCCACGAGGTGACCCAGGAAAGCAAGGAGAAGAATAAGGTTAATTATGACCGGACGCAGAACCCAAAAGAATTTAGAAGGCATGACTGGATGTTGTTGTATGATGAAAGCGTGCAAAGAGGACGCAATAAGAAGCTGGACAGTCAGTGGCAAGAATTGTAAGTTACTTTCGATTGAAGGAACTACACGAAAATTTCGGGCAGACGCAAGCATTGGCTGATAGAGAAGTAGCGCATTGCCTCCATAGGTTGCACCAGGCAAAGGTGAACGTTGAGGAGTGTGAGAACGTTCAATAGACAACACCATGGCATGTTGGAAAAATTACAGAGACAGGGGGTTTATTTGAGCAGTTAGCCCGGCATGAGACACCCAGAACTAAATGGGTTATATTACACTTTATTGGGGAGACCAGAAAGATACTATTTGGCACATAGACGAAGATGATGCGGCATTTTCAAGGCAAAAATAACTGTATTAGAGTAGCAACAGAGTCCTAAGAATAGTAAAATAACTAAGAGGGATGTATATAGATTTAGCCAGAATGAAAGTTTAGAAACCGTTGCTGAGCGAGAGGCCAGTGAAATATTTGTCTGACACGCAGGAAGCCGCTATGCAAAGCTTGTTCTCTGGGAAGGACCGGACCCTGGAGCATCACGAGGTTTGTAGCAAAAACAGCCGCCTGACACTTGGACGGCACAGGCACCAGCACAAGGGGAACACTTACAGGAGACATTGAGCAATATTACGTGTTAGCAGCAAGAAGTGGTGCGTTAGCCTAATGATGGTCGCGAATGAATGAGCCTTCATGGAACGTTCCAGAACGGTGGTATCGATTGCAAGGCGACCCGTCGACTGGATGGGGAGCACAGATGGGTAGACGTCAAGGACGCTATCTCTGTGTCAGTCGGGATCAGGAGCAGGACTTGTCACAATCCATAGCAGAAGAAGAGAGTTGACTGAAAAGTAATGCCTCCACCTTCTTAACTGTTCAACAGTTGGCAGCATTGGTATGCGGCAGGTACCGGCTTGTTCCGTAGCCTCTTCTCTACCGCTCCAGATGGCTAGAAGCCTTAACATTGAACGGTAGTGCTGTTACAGTGTAAGGTACGGAACCCTGCGCAGACGGTCGGTCAATGCTATTTAAGCAACGTGCAATCACCCCAAAGGAGATTCATCAGAGAATGAAAGTAGTTTGGTTCAAGAATCATAAAAGAAGGTTGTACACATGGAAGAATCCTGGAGATACTAGAAGGTATCAGATAGATTATATAATGGTAAGACAGAGATTTAGGAACCAGGTTTTAAATTGTAAGACATTTCCAGGGGCAGATGTGTATTCTGACCACAATCTATTGGTTATGAACTGTAAAATAAAACTGAAGAAACTGCAAAAAGGTGGGAATTTAAGGAGATGGGACCTGGATAAACTGACTAAACCAGAGGTTGTACAGAGTTTCAGGGAGAGCATAAGGGAACAATTGACAGGAATGGGGGAAAGAAATACAATAGAAGAAGAATGGTTAGCTTTGAGGGATGAAGTAGTGAAGGCAGCAGAGCATCACGTAGGTAAAAAGACGAGGGCTAGTAGAAATCCGTGGGTAACAGAAGAAATATTTAATTTCATATATGAAAGGAGAAAATATAAAAATGCAGTAAATGAAGCAGGCAAAACGGAATACAAACGTCTCAAAAATGAGATCGACAGGAAGTGCAAAATGGCTAAGCAGGGATGGCTAGAGGACAAATGTAAGGATGTAGAGGCTTATCTCACTAGGGATAAGATAGATACTGCCTACAGGAAAATTAAAGAGACCTTTGGAATAAAGACACCCACTTGTATGAATATCAAGATGTATGAGACAGGTGAAATACCCTCAGTCTTCAAGAAGAATATAATAATTCCAATCCCAAAGAAAGCAGGTGTTGACAGATGTGAAAATGATCGAGCTATCAGTTTAATAAGTCACAGCTGCAAAGTACTAACACGAATTCTTTACAGACGAATGGAAAAACTGGTAGAAGCCGACCTCGGGGAAGATCAGTTGGGATTCCGTAGAAATATTGGAACACGTGAGGCAATACTGACCTTACGACTATCTTAGAAGAAAGACTAAGGAAAGGCAAACCTACGTTTCTAGCATTAGTAGCCTTAGAGAAAGCTTTTGACAATGTTGACTGGAATACTCTCTTTCAAATTCTAAGGGTGGCAGGGTTAAAATACAGGGAGCGAAAGGCTATTTACAATTTGTACAGAAACCAGATGGCAGTAATAAAAGTGGATGGACATGAAAGGGAAGCAGTGGTCGGGAAGGGGGTGAGACAGGGTTGTAGCCTCTCCCCGATGTTATTCAGTCTGTATATTGAGCAAGCAGTAAAGGAAACAAAAGAAAAATTCGGAGTAGGTATTAAAATCCATGGAGAAGAAATAAAAACATTTGAGGTTCGCCGATGACATTGTAATTCTGTCAGAGACAGCAAAGGACTTGGAAGAGCAGCTGAACGGAATGGACAGTGTCTTGAAAGGAGGATATAAGATGAACATCAAAAAAAGCAAAACGAGGGTAATGGAATGTAGTCGAATTAAATCGGGTGATGGTGAGGGAATTGGATTAGGAATGAGATACTTAAAGTAGTAAAGGAGTTTTGCTATTTGGGGAGCAAAATAACTGATGATGGTCGAAGTATAGAGGATATAAGCAGTAGACTGGCAATGGCAAGGAAAGTGTTTCTGAAGAAGTGAAATTTGTTAACATCGAGTATAGATTTAAGTGTCAGGAAGTCGTTTCTGACTGAAAGTATTTGTATAGAGTGTAGCCATGTATGGAAGTGAAACATGGACGATAAATAGTTTGGACAAGAAGAGAATAGAAGCTTTCGAAATGTGGGGCTACAGAAGAATGCTGAAGATTAGATGGGTAGATAACATAACTAATGAGGAGGTATTGAAGAGAATTGGGGAGAAGAGGAGTTTGTGGCACAACTTGACAAGAAGAAGGGACCGGTTGGTAGGACATGTTCTGAGGCATCAAGGGATCGCAAATTTAGCATTGGAGGGCAGCGTGGAGGTTAAAAATCGTGGAGGGAGACTAAGAGATGAATATACTAAGCAGATTCAGAAGATTGTAGGTTGCAGTAAGTACTGGGAGACGAAGAAGCTTGAACTGGATAGAGTAGCATGGAAAGCTGCATCAAACCACCTCAAGACTGAAGACCACAACAACAACAACTTACGGTGATTTTGTGATGTGAGTCGTTCGGGGAGTATGTTTAAAGATGTTGAGGTTGGAACATCTGACTTGCATGACAAACAAAGAGTTGGACGTAGTGTCACAGAAACCACCGAATTTCTCAAGCAAAATGTTGACAGATTGATTCAGGATAATCGTCGTATCACTCAGAGTGAAACTGCAAGAACGTGTGGGCCACATTATTGCTTTTCTTGGCTGAAATGAAAGCACACAGACTTGAAATTTGCCAGGAACTCCTTTTGCATTACGAGAATGAAGGTGGCTCCTTTCTCCATTCAATTGTGGCGGGAGATGCTTCTGATGAAGACACTGAGAGAACTGTGCGACTGTGGTTCCAGAAACAGAGTGTCAACTTCTTCCGTGACGACTTCAGAAATCTTGTTCAGTGTTGGCAGAAATGTATCCAATTGGCTGGTGATTATGTGGAAAAGTGGACCATTGGTAATTAGAAATCACATTCTAAGAATATTTCTGCATTTGAATTACCGAACTATTCGCATCCAAACCCTATTAATGAAGGTGGAGGCATTACTTTTCATTCAACCCTCGTACTTAGTAAAACTCCTTTCGCCTCTGTGCAGCAGTCGGGATGTTAACGACTCACACTTATGATACCTGTACATACTAACTTATGTATAGTTACGGAATGTGCCAGGGAGGTACTTCCTGGTAAATAACTACTTGTCTACGAGTAGCTGACTTGTAACCGCTAACTGACCAGATTCCTACCCAGTTCCACACCCTACACTAGTGAATCTACTTTTCAGTGAAGGTTGCGGCTACAGTAGGCGGCTCACAACGAATGTCTAATCGGAATCGCCGACTGGGGTAAGTTCCTCGGTGTCACGCAGTGAATGTCGGTCTTACGCCCTCTCAGGACACAACAAAATATTGTTCTTCCTGTGAAATTCGGTTTTGTTAAAAGTTTTTCACACTTTATTTACATCAGTAATTAATTTTATATCCATCCTCTTTCTAATAAATTTTATATCCATCCTCTGCGGGCCGGCAACACATCTAACACCACAGAGGACCGAGGTTGTTTATGCTCAAGGCGTGAGCAATGGCAAACCTCAGCTGTTTTGGAAACAGACATTCCGCGTCCTACATACTGCAGAGGGAGTTCTAGATGGCCTGCAGGAAGTATTACTAGATCAACATCTGAGTGGTTGGCCAACATTATTTAAAGGCTAGAACCAGCACCGGACGTCAGTTCAAGCCGAATACCGACCTCAAGGACGTCTCCACGAAAGACTACGTCTTCGCACATCGAAATAGGACTTGGAATTAACTGTAAGTTTGTTACCGCGGACTCTTGTGGGAAACTTCGAAGTTATCTTTTGTTGTCTCTAGTAGGAAATTCTTACTGGCTTTGTGATTGTGACTTTTCGTTGTTATTCAGTCTTTTCCATGTAGACTCACGTAAATAAAAGTTGTGTTGTAAGAACTTTCGAATTGTCAGTTACAACACAAGTGGGGACGAGTTTGTGCCTGTGTGTGTTCATAATGGCGAAAATAGTGCTTCAGCAGCTGATCCAAAGTGTGCACGACTTACTGCAAGGTTTTCAACAGTTTTGCCAGAAATCGCAGGATACACAGGAACGTTTCTTTAAGGATCTCTGGAAATACCAACCGGTTCCTCATCCCCCTCCGTTTCCCACGTTCAACGAGGATACTGAAGACTGGGAAACATACGAGAAGCGGCTCCTGCAGCATTTCCACATCCACCAGTTTCTCCAAGAGGCTGCTCGTCGTTCCTACTTTTTGTCCTTGGACCAGTCAAAAGTGTATGTCCTCTTGACGAAACTACAACCTCGACCCCGGGATTCTTTGACTTTCTCACAGATTTGTGAGGTTCTTGCGGCTTACTACCGGTGAGGGTTAGACATGTTGGCTGCCCAGGTCGAATTCTACCAGTGTCGCAAGAAGGCAGGAGAATCTTATCGCCAGTGGGCAGCGGAACTACAAGGTCTCAGCCGGAATTGTCAATTCACCACACAGGTCTCCAAAGAGTCCTACGCAGGCGAGATGGTCCGCGACCACCACATACAGGCCGCCCCTGACGAGACTTTCCAACACGACGCCCTCAGACTCGACGATTCTACTCTGGACCAGATCATTGACTTGGCATTCAAGTACGAAGTCTCTACGGCAGCCGAAAAGTGTTTAGAATCCCGAGCGGAAGTGGCGTCCCTCTGAGACCACGACGTCTCGGAGTCCATTGCACCACTGGAGGAGGTCGAAGACGTTGCTGCCGTCTGTTCTGATGACTGGCGCCGGCCTCCAGGTTCAGCACAGCATTGGCAGGGCAGCCGCCCATCCAGGACTTCACACCCTCGGCTGGCACCCCGGGTCCGGTGCGGACCGTTGGTACACAGAGGCCCCCACGCACAGAGGCCCCAGCACCAAAGGCCCCTCCAGCTTCCGTCCTGCCCAGGATACTTTAAGGACCATGCACGGGAAGACTGCCCTGACAGGTGAGCATATTGTACAATGTGTACCCATAACAGTCATGTCAGTACGGTCTGCCACTCTTGGCAGCATCCTCCTCCTCCTCCTCCGGCCAATGACTGTTGGGGACCGCTACCCATGGACGTCAACCAGGTGCAGTCTTCGGGATCTTCCATGCTGTTGATCAACGTTCAGGTCAACGGTCAGCCGCTGCAGATGCAGGTGGATACCGGAGTAGTGGTCTCACTGATCAACTATTCCTCTTATGCGAAGACTGGGCACCCCCCTCTGGTGCCCACACCTCGGTGCCTCCTTACTTATAATAAGCAAGTGATCGCTCTCTTGGGTCTGTTCACGGTTTCCGTCCTGTATAAATCGGTTCACCGGGAAGTTACCTTCCTTGTGGTCAACAACGCAGCCACAGTGGACCTCTTTGTGTTGAATGCCTTTCGTGCCTTTGGCTTTGTCATTGACGACAGTGTTCATCTGGTGTCTTCCGAGGTTCTGTTCCTGGCAGTCGATACCTAGTGCATGGAATCCCAGGACCTCTTCTTGCCGGGAGTCGGCTGTGCTCAAGATTTTCAGGTGTTGCTCCAGTTGAAACCGTCGACCCGCCCGAAGTACTTCCGGACTCAGCATGTTTCCCTTGCCCTCCAGCATCCTCTTAAACAGGTACTGTACTGTCTCACCAAGGAGGGAGTCGTCACTCCAGTCCGTTACAGTTCCTGGGTGACACCCTTGGTCATCCTCAAGAGACCAGATGGCCGTCTTTGGGTTTGTGGTGACTTCAAGGCTATGCTAAACCCTCAGCTACAGGTTGAAGATTATCCCCTTCCCCATCCCAAGGACCTGTTGTTCTCCAAGCACGCTAGGTCGCAATTTTTTTCGAAGATCAATCTTGCCAAGGCCTACCTCCAAATACCTTTTGATGAGTCTTCTACTCACTTGGCCACCATCAACACACCGTTTGGGCTGTTCTGGTTGAACTGCCTCATGTATGGCATCACTAGTGCTCCGGCCATCTTTCAGCTTTACTTGGAACAGCTCTTGCAGGAAGCGCCGAGATGTATCAACTACCTCAGTGACATCACCTTCACCAGCTGTACTGCGGATGAATATCACAGTCATCTGCGACGATTGTTCCTGCGCCTGTGGACTGCAGGCCTAAAATGCAACTTTGTTAAATGCTCCTTTTTTCAACCTGCTATCTCCTACCTGGCTCACATCATTTCCTGAAATGGCATATCTCCTACCTCCTCCCACATTGCCACTATAGAGGCCCTTCCTTGTGCTAGTGATGTCCACCAATTGCGGTCTATCCTGGGTAAAATTGTGTACTATCGAAAGTTCATTCCCTCCACTGCCCACATTGCGGCCCCCCTCTATCGCCTATGCCGAAAGATCGTGCCTTTTCATTGGTCCCCAGGTTGTATCGGTTTTCCAAACCTTAAAGCAGGGATTGCACTTGGCGGAGTGTCTCATGCTGTATACACCCTCTCTTCTTCTTCTCTTAGCTACGGACACTGCAGACTAAGGTATTGGGGCTGTCTTTTCGTAGCATCTACCGGATGTATCACAACGCCCAGTGGCATACATACCTAAATCCCTTACCGAGTTCCAAAGCAAATATTCCCAGATTGAGGAGGGGGCCTTCGCCATCCTGTTTGCCTGTACCAAATTCCTCCTGTAACTTTATGGTACGTCTTTTCATTTAATCACTGACCATAAGTCCCTCGTGGCCTTATTTTCACCAGGAGCACAGTTACCCACGAAGAGTTCCCACTGTCTGCAGCGATGGGCCCTATTCCTTTCACTTTTTAGGTACACCATCCATATCCACCCACTGCCCAGCATGCCATCATCTATGCCTTGTCTCGGCTCCCCTCCAGCCAGGATTTGGTATTCAATTAATTGGACATCCAAATTTTTCAGGTCAATGAAGACATACAGGTGGTGTTGGCGGCATTCCTTGTCACAGCTGCACAGGTGGCTGCCGCGCCGGACGCAGATTCGCTCCTGCAAATGGTGCACCACTATATTCTTTGCGGCTGCCCGATGCTTTCTCCGCCTCGCGCCCAGACTGATCTCCAATTCTTTTTCTCCATCCGCCATCAACTGGTAGCCATCAACGGGGTGCTCCTCCATGTGGAACATGACACCAATCCACGAGTCCCCGTACCAACACCCCTGCGGTCCCAGATTCTCAATGGCAGGGCAGAGCCCATTTCTTGCACCTTTAAAACTCAGATGCAGAAGTACATGGAGAACCGTTCTCCAGAAGATGCTCTTACATTATTTCTCAGTTCCTACAGGACCACGCCAGTGAGTGACAAGAGTCCAGCCAAACTGCTTCATAGTCAACAAATACGGACCCTCCTCCTGCATCGCACCCGACCCGGCACTTCCAGATATTCATCCGGCTCCAAGGTGTGGGCGCATGGTTTGGGGTCCTGGCCCCACTGGCTGCCAGGGGTCATTCTCTCGCCCCATAATCGACAACTATTCGATGTCTGTCTGGACGACAGGTTGGTTTTGTGTCACCGCTACCAATTCCGTCCTCGTTTCCCTGAACAGCCGCAGCCCCGGTAGCTGGCTTCTCTCTCTCCCATTGCCGGCCTCTTCCGTGAGGCCTACGTTGCTGCTCTCTCCTCAGTTAGTGGGGGATCATTGAGGAAATGGCCAACAGCCAGCTGCTAGCCCCACACTGCATCTGCCTCCTCTGGACCTGGGGCAACCTCGAGACCATCCCCGGAATCCACTTCTCGGCCCCTCTTTGGTGCTGCCCTGGTTGGACAACATGGACGTTCCCATGCCACTTGGCAAGCCCACCGTCGCCTTGCAACCGCCTCCGCTTCGACGTTCCCTTCGCATCATGTGGAAGGCGGCGCCCTACTCAGCAGCGGCCGGTTTTCACCGCCTTCTTCAGGATGACTTAGCTGCCAATCAGCCTATGGCACCAGGCTACATTGGTTCTCTCTCCCCCACAGTCGCCCATGCCGCTCCAGATCTTCGAATGGGGGAGGGACGTACGCTGTTGCCAAGGTAGCCCATGCGGCTCGGCAACATACCTAACACCACACAGGACTGAAGTTGTCTATTCCCAAGGCGTAAGCAATGGTAAACATTGGCTGTTTTGGAAACAGACATTCCACAAACTACAACCTGCAGAGGGAGTTCCAGATGACCTGCAGCAAGTATTACTACACCAACATCTGATTGGCTGGTCAATACTATTTAAAGGCTAGAACCAGCACCGGACAACAGTTAGTGCTGAATACCAGCCTCAAGCATGTCTCCACAGAAGACTATGTCTTTGCCATCGGAATAGGACTTGGAATTAACTGTATGTTTGTTACCGCAGACTCTTGTGGGAAACTTCGAAGTTATTTTTTGTTGCCTCTAGTAGGAAATTCTTACTGGCTTTGTGAATGTCACTTTTCAATGTTATTCAGTCATTTTCATGTAGACTCACCTAAACAAAAGTTGTGTTGTAAAAACTTTCGAGTTGTCAGTTACAACAGACTGGAAAGTCAGCAAACTGGCAGGGGGGGCAGTATTGCTGATTGCATGCCTGTCTGCTGTCGCATTGTCGTCCTGGATGGAGGTCAGTCAGCCTGCGATTGGCTGACCTATTCTCAGAGCATTCTCTTCTCTGTCGTTTCAGACTGGCATGCTGGCACTGGATTTATGCTATAACAACAAGTATCTTCACTAAATGCAGAATAAGTTCTTTTCATCTCATTCATTGCACACATAACAGTGAATCACAGTGCCATGCAGATAGTGAATTGTACCAGTTCTGCAGTGAGATGTACAACAGAGCTGGTTACATTACTGATGATAATGCTGTGACTAATTGAGTAGTATGGAACTGTAAACAGTTCCTTTCACTCCACAGATATATACAAAACATTATAGTTCACATACAAACTGTTGCTTCTCTTAGACTGGGAAAGTGCATAGTGACACAAACACATTGATATAATGTAAGTAATTACTTGCATAATGATCAGATTTACAATTACTAAGAAAAACTCTCAAAATCACTCTGTATTATTTTTTTAATCACTTTGCAGGATTACTAATGTCTGAAAGACTATAAACTGAAGTGGACCTTGTGGTGCCCTCAGCTATGCACAGCAAAGGATGATGACGAAAGTCTCACAGCATCAGAATTTCTAGTTATCAAAGCTGCAATCATCTCTGAAAAATGGTCATTTGAAAACAGCTGACATATTATTCATTGAGTATAACACAATACCAAACTCATATTCAGTAGAGGGATCAAAATCTAAGACCAGTCTTCACAGTTTATGGTAACATGGTTTTCAACTCAGCACTCTGCAAGGTACAGTACGAATGTGGGATATGGTACACAGTATCATTATAATTCTCTTCTGGCACTCATATGTATAATTATACACAGACACAGAATTATCAGTTGTTCCTTGTATCTTTACAAGGGTTGACTAATATTGGTAAATTCTGTGTAGCATTTCTTATACATTACAGATTATGTATGTATGTATGTATGTATGTATCTATGTATGTATCTGTGTGTGTGTGCGTGTGTGTGTGTGTGTGTGTGTGTATGTGTGTTAAAGGGGGGGGGGATGGGGATCTGTTTGTAATATATTGTGATATACTCCCATAGAAAAGAATTAGCTATCTTAACAGTATCAGGAACTCAACTTTCTTTTATCATTTCTTATCACACCCTGTGAAGAAAATGTATATTATACACAGTTCTCTTTTAAATTTTACAAGGCAATGAGGGGTAACAACAAGTGATGAAGATATGAATAGCTGAAGGAATGTTATTCTGATTGCAATGTAAACCTCAATCAGCTTCCTGACAAAGAAGCCATAGAAAAATTTCATAAGCATTGGATGAACAACTATATATCACATAATTATATTTAAGAGTTACAATTTGAAATGTTGAATGTTCTGATTATAGCAAACTACTGATACTCCACACAGTGATATAATAATCATCATTCAATGAAATGACATTGTCCTTATGACAAACTCATTTATTTAATTAATACAGTTTCTGTACATAACATTAAACCACATTTCAACAGACATTACAAAGAAATTACATCGAGGGGAATCAGTTTGCCATTGAACTGATTGACCCCTACTAATCCACCAGTAAGTGAAGATAGCTTACTGTGTACCTGAAACATGAAACAATATTGGAGCTTTCTCATACACAAAGCACTTATTCTATATTTTATTTTTAAAAACACAAGAATTGGGAAATAGGCAACAACTGATAAACCAGAGTGCCTTATTGAAGTTATGCTGGCTGAAATAAATGAGTCAAAGAATGATACACAGGCTATTAATTCTGTAGACCATGAACGCTGGATAAGAGCAGTGGAGGAAGAAATGGCTTCATTGCTCTTCTCCAGTGTTCATGGTCTACAGAATTAATAGACTCTGTATAATTTTTTGGCTCATTTACTTCAGCCAGCATAATTTCAGTTAGGTGCTCTGGCTTCTTAAGTTGTTGCCTATTTCTCAATTCTCTTTCACTAGAACTTTCTTTTGTTGAAGTGAATTGCTTGTATTAATCTCTCAGCTGTGTACTATGTATATGTCTTTGGTAGGTGTCATAAAATACAATACATGTGTCTTTTTATAGCAACTACGTCGTGTGTATGCTTTATGTAGTGTCCTTTAGTTCTTTTCTGAAATTTCTGCAATAAGTTATGGGCCCAGTACACAATTCGAGAAAGGAATTAGGTATTATAATTTTACATTTCGTGATGTGAGAAGCGTGTTAGCGTTTGTTGTGTCTACGCATGGCTCGTATTGTATATACGTGAAAAATTGCTGCATGTTTCTCTTGTGGAATTTTTGTGGTTGTAAATCTGGACTGTCTTACAGGACTGCAATGGATTTTCATGCTATAGAGAAGCTATGTGCGGCTGAAAATTGGACTATTTGGAAGTTCGCAATACGAAATTTGTTACATGCGTCAGACGGTGCGTGTGATGTGTGTATTGGCTTTGCCAGTGGATGCAACATTGGCACAAATAGATGCGTTTAATGCTGTGCTAAAAACATGGGACAAAGCTGCTTGTGCAGTGAATCACATTACTGTTAGAACTGTGGAAGCAAATCTCATGGCATTGTTGATTGCATTTGAGAGTGCATGGGACAAGCTACATGCCATGTTTGAACAAGACAAAGCAAGCTGCATATTCTGTTCAGTCAGAATTCCTCAATTTTTACATGAGTTCAGGCAGTGACCTGGTGACACATGTCACTCATTTTGAAAACTTTCGATGCAAAACCTGATGAATCATCATTAATGGTTCGACTACTTGACACACTGCCTGACAGTTATGAAAGTCTGTGACAGTTGTGGAGGGCAAGATCTGAAGATCAACAAACACTAAAACATTTGCAGCAATTTTCAGTTATGACAGCAGCATGCCACACAACCTGGAGAAGTGATTCATGCTGATCTGTGTGGGCCTATGGAGTGTAAATTGCTGGTAGGAGCAGAATATTTTCTTTGCTTCACTTGTGACTTTTCAAGATTACATGTGATATGTTTTCTTAAGCAGAAATCTGGGACTGCAGAGAAGATTGCAGAAATGGTGAGTATTGTGAAGAATTTTTGTGGTCAACTCCCAAAAGCATTTCAATGTGATGGTGGACGAGAATTTGATAATACTGAGGTTAAAGATTTGATGAAATTAAATGGCATACAACCCATCATCACAAATACTTATACTCCAAAGCAGAATGGAGGTGCTGAGTGCAGTAACAGAACAGTTGTGGAACTTCCTGGAACCGTGTTGCAAGCTCAGGGCCTGTCTTAGTTTTTGTGGACAGAAGCAGTAAAATCAACTGTTTATGTATTAAACAAAACTCGTACAAGTCATGTGGATGGCAGAACACCTTATGGTGTATTCAATGGAAAGATGATACACCTAAATAAACTTCATATTTGTGGAATGAAGTGTTTTGTTGATATTCCGAAGGAAAAGCTAAAGAAATGGGATCCAAAGGGAAAACCAGGAAACTTTGTTGGTTATTCTGATGGCATTGATGGCTTTTGAGTGCGGATTCACTCAGAAAGATGGATAATTCCGTGTAAGGATGCCGGCTGTTGTGGCCCTGTGGTCCTAGTCGTTTCAGTCTGGATCCACACAACCGCTACAGCCCCAGGTTCGAATCCTGCCTTGGGCATGGATGTGTGTGATGTCCTTAGGTTAGTTAGGTTTAGGTAGTTCTAAGTTCTAGGGGACTGATGACCTCTGATGTTAAGTCCCATAGTGGTCATAGCCATTTGAACCTTTTTTGGAGTAAGGATGTTGTTTCTGAACCTGAGAAAACTGGTAGGACAATGGTGTTACTCCCAAGTCAAGCAGGCAATGAAGGATTGAAGAATCATGAAGAGGCAAGCGTGTTTAAGAAACCTACAAAAGAAAGTTCTAGTGAAAGAGAATTGAGAAATAAGGAACAACTGAGGAAACTGCAGTGCCTTATTGATATTATGCTGGCTGAAATAAATGAGAGAAGGAATTATACAGAGGCTATTAATTCTGATGACCATGAGCACTGGAGAAAACTATGGAGGAAGAAATGACTTAATTGAAAGAAAATGCTACATGGACTTCAGAACCTCTGCCACCAGATCATAATCCCATTACAAACCATTCAGTTTATAGCATTAAGCATAAGGCTGATGGTAAAATTGACTATAATGAAACATTCAGTCCTGTTGCTAGATACAATGCAATTAGAGCAATTTTGAGTGTTTCTGGTAGTGAGCAACTTCAGTTGGCACAATTCAATGTAAAATATGCTTTTTTGAATGACTTCTTGAAAGAAGAAATATATATGGAGCAGCCTGAGGGATTTGGTGATGGACCATATTGGGTATCCAAACTTCATAAAAGTTTATATGGACTAAACCAATCTACAAGGTGCAGGAACCAACAGTTCAAGGACATCCTAATAAATCTTGGGCTTGTGGAAAGTAAGGCAGACCTGTGTTTGTTCTATTGAGAAAACTGCAATGACAAGTTGATGGTAGTTCTGTATGTTGATGATGGATTAATATCTGCAAGTAAGAAGAAGGATATGGAAGTTTTCCTAAGAGATATTCAACATGAGTTTAAAATTACTGTTGAGCCAGTAGGGTATTTCAGAAATATTAATGTTGTATGTCATGATAATGGATCAATAGAGATTAATCAAGAAAGTTATGCTAAAGATATTCTTCGACGGTTTAACATGACAGAAGGAAATCCTGTGACAACTCCAATTTAGCAGTATCTGCAGCCAAATGAGTTAACCAGTGATAAACCAACTAATGCTCCACATCAAGAAACAGTTGGCTGTCTTATGTATTTATCTGTTGGTATAAGGCCCGATATAGCATTTGCAGTGAGCTATGTGTCCAAATTTTTAGAGAATCCTTGACAAAATCACTCGTCTGTGGTAAAAAGAATCCTAAAGTATATAAAAAGTTCAGTGCCATTGGGTGTAAAATATGATGCTAACCATGCAAACAGAAGGCTGGAGCTATATACTGAAGCTGATTATGCCAGTGATACAGCAACCCGACGCTCAGTTAGTGGAGTGATTGCATATCACTATCAACAACATAGCCGGAGTATGTGGCTACCAATGAAAGGGGAAGAGGGGGAATATGGGTATCTAAGCTCTATGAAGAAATTTCACCACTGGAGGGTGTTCCAGTTCTTCTTGATGATAATGCAAGAGCTATTAAACTGACCAAAAATTCTGAATTTCACAAGAGGTCAAAGCATATTGATGTTCACATGCACTACATGTTCAAGTGAAAGGTTTGTATTACTCTCTCTGCTATGTACTATATCTATGCCTTTGGTTGGTGTCATAAAATAATGTGTCTTGTTATAGCAACTATGTCATGTGTATGCCTTATGTTGTGGCCTTTAGTTCTTTCTTGAAGTTTCTGCAATACTGTACACAGTACCTGTAATACGTGCCAGTTAGAAATTTGGAAAATTTCCAATCCACACATTAAATTTAAACTACTGTTGGTATCTAGTGTCACTGTACCATGCGGATTTTAATCTATCCACAATAATGAATTTTGAGAGTTAGCTGCTTTATATCTTTAGAAATTTTCATTCCCTGTAATCAAGTTGGACTATACAAACAATGGATTTTCAGTTTGTGTAGCAAACCTTTGGCAAACGTTCTCCTATTGTCTAGTTGCTGCAGATCCAAGTGAGACAATATCATAAGGTCATAAACCCCCACACACCCGAACAAAAAATAGTTTAGTAAAAACATTTATATTTTTACATATACTAATTTCTAAATTTCTCAGGAAACTTTCAGAGAATAAATTAGAATGACAACCAAGCACCTTGAAAATGACAAATAAGCCTAGGGAATGACAAGCTGCATTTAACACAGGCTTCTCTTTTGTTGATAGCCTATAGAGATGGGATGGGAATTTGACCAGAAGCAGAGAACATTCCAGCTGGATGAACAGGCCCATTCACAAACTGACTTTACCTGGTGCCAACACCAAACCCGACATGGTTCATTAGCACACAAGCAGAGCCAGCGAACTGCAGGATAGTAAGGAAGGCAAGGCAGAACGGGAAAGGTGCTCCTCTGAGTGATAGATGAGGGGGAGGGGGGTGGTGGGGACAAGGGAGAGAGAGAGAGAGAGAGAGAGAGAGAGAGAGAGAGAGAGAACATATTGGAACAAATGAAAGAAGCAGCATTTGAATTATTTACATGCCTGTATAGCTATAGTCTCCAGAGTTTTGTTCAAAGTCAAGGTGCTCAGTGAAATAATGTTAATGGTGGGTGCAGGCTATAGTTCCATATTACATAAAATACCACACTGTCAAAGTTGTAAGATTTTGAAATTGTATCATCACTGGCATGTAGTGACAGCAATATTGATATTAATTAAAAAGGTACTACCTCAAATACAAAGCATTTTTATTAACATATGACTGGTTTCAATAATTAAAGCACCATCCTCTGACATAAAACACTTGACTATCAGTACCCTGTCGATGTTAAATGTAGTATAATATGCATATCATACTATGATTCACATTGCTTTGTTTCCGTCGTGTGAAAGACATATATCTTCTCCAGGGACCAAAGTAACGCAAGTTTCCTTTTCAGATCTGCAAGCAAACTTTGGCCTTCATATGTTTTAAATTACACAGGATGAGTCAAAAAGAATAATCTGATTAAAAAAAAAAAACGTGAGTGTTATGTTATTTGAGATGTAAACATGAACAACAGACCATTGAAAGGAGCAAATTCTCGAGTCTTTCATAGTGCATCCCTCCCCGCCTCCCCCCCCCCTCCAGTTCTTGTAAAAATGGTGTCAGGACAACAGAAAGGGTTTTCTGTTCTATGATTTGTGCAGTGCTGGTCAATAATAACGGTTCAGCAGGACTTTCATATTAGGTATGGTGGGGATCCTCCTACAGTACAGAGCATTAGATGATGGCATGAACAATTTCAAGGAACAAACTGTTTGCGTAACGGTAAATCGCTGGACATCACCAAGTGTCTGAGACAGATATGAACACATCCATGATAGTTTCACAAGGAGTTCATAGAAATCAGTTCGCCTTGTACCTCAACAACTCAACATGCCCCCAATGTCCATCTGACATGTGTTGCGTTGATGTTTACACATGAAACCATACAAAATTCAGCAACTGCAAGCCCATCTTTAAGGTGACAAGGCCTTTACCTAACGATCGAGAACAGGATTGCTTGCTTATAGTTGTCAGTGGTAGCAGACAGGCAACAGTGTGTGAAATAACTGCAGAAATGTTTGTGGGTTGTACAACAAACTTATCTGTTAGGACAGTGCAGCAAAATTTGGCATTCATGGGTTAAGGTGACAGATGACCAACGCGAGTGCCTTTGCTAACAGCATGACATCACCTGCAGTGTCTCTCCTTGGCTCGTGACCACATCAGATTATTGGAGAACTACGATCTGATCAGATGAGTCCCAGTTTCAGTTGGTAAGGGCTGAGGGTAGTGTTTGAGTGTGGCATAGATCCCATGGAAACCATGGATCCAAGTTGTCAATAAGACACTGTGCAAGCTGGAGGTGACTCGATAATTCTGTGGGCTGTGTTTACATGGAATGGATTGGATCCTCTTGTACAACTGAACTGATTATTCACTGGAAATGGTTAGGTTTGGGTACTTGGAGGTCTATTTTCCCATTTGTGGTCGAATTTTTGTGGGTAACAATGCACCATATCATTGGGCAACAATTGTTCACAAATGGTTTGAGGAACATTCTGGACAATTTGAGCAAATGGTTTGGCCACTCCAATGCCTCAACATTAATCCCATCAAAGATTTATGGGGCATCATTGAGAGGTCAGACTACATATAAAGTCCTGCACAGGCTACATTGTCACAATTATGGATGGCTATAGAGGCAGTATGGCTCAATATTTCTGCAGGGGACTTCCTATGAGCTGTTGAGTTCTATGTCATGTTGAGTTGCTGCACTATGCAGGGCAGAAGGAGGTCCAACACAATATTAGGAGGTATCCTATGACTTTTGTCACCTCAGTGTAGTTAGCTTCTCACAGTATGGGCTCAGGAATATCTTTTTGAAACACAATGCAGCTGAAAGCATGAGACTAAATGTGCACAACTTTTTTTTTTTTTTTTTTTTTAAATAAAGAGATCTACTGTTAAATCTATAACCTCACTCCCCAAAATACTGTGAAGTACATACCAGAGGGTACTCCGAGTATGCCCTGTATTAGGATCTGATACCATTCCTTTCACATATGTGTCTGTCTGCTCTGTAATAAGTCTCATTTTGGCTATAGAGCCCCACAGGAACAATACACAGGCCCTGAACTATCTCTCTACATTTTTCACTTAATACTTTTGCCTGAAACATGATAAGTAGGCTTTTATAGGGTAGTTGATGTCTATCTTCAGGCATCTGTCAGGTCAGGTTTTACAGCATTTCCATTATGTAATTTTAGAAAACATTTTAATGGAGAATAGAACAGTGATCTTCATGGAGCACGTTAAAACAGTTTTGATCATAACCGAACATTTTCTAACAAATTTCAACCAGTTTCAGTCAAATAGCAATCACCTTCAGATACAGTAAAATAGGTACAAGGTATATTTCCTTCTATATCTGACTTTAACTTACATATCAGTGTATATGGTCGTCAGACTGTCTTCCTTTCAGTCACTTTTAACTGAAATCAGTTGTAGTCTTCTAATAAATGTTCTATTCTGACCAAAACTGTTTTAAGTTTAATTATAAGAACTTTTTTGTGATTCTCTCTTGTAAGTCAAAACTACTTGGCACAATTAATGCCGTCCTTCTCTGTAAACAATCAGCATTCCCTTATATATGTGAGTGATTTCAGTTGTGACTCATTGATTTTATTTTTATAGGATACTATGCTTTTGCATTTCTTATCTCTCCTTCTCTTTCCCTCTCCCCCCCCCCCCCCCCCCCACCACTCCTCAACACATCCCACCAGAAATTTGCTGTTTCAGGCTAAGCAGGCTGCACAGAATAAAATGACAACTAAGAGCCACACTGCACATACTGGTTCATTTGCAAAATCAGTCACCTAACTATAATTTTCTTTCCTACTTTACAAATATTGTAATTCACTTGTACCAAGGCTGGGATTCAAACCCAGGTCACCTGCTCACTAGGCAGACATACTATCACTTCACCACCTTGGCACAGTGAGTTTACCCAACTGCTTGGGCAAACCTGCAAGCCTCCCTTCTCAATCCTAATTCACTCCACAACCAGCTTGGTGTTCCTATTTTAGGGGGAATACTAAATGGGCTGAGGCATGATACGGAACTGAGACTGAGGAGGAAGGCACGCCAGGGTTGGGTGAGCAGCTGTGAAAAGGCACTGTACCAGTGTGGCATAGCGGTAAGTACATCTGCATAGTGAGGAGGAGACCCAGGTTCGAATCCCGACCTCAGTACAAATTTTCATTTGTCACTTCAGTATGTATATGTACACCATAGATGTGAATTTGGTCTGAGCTCCTGGTGGTAGTGGCCATGTGTGTATGTGGTGTGCTTGCTTGTGTGAGTGTGGTTGTATGTGATTACATTGCTGAAGAACGCTTTGGCCAACAACTGTAATGTGTAACAGACTTTCTGTTGTGCCTGTTTGAAACTTCATGGGTCATCTTAATGTGGTGCATGAGTTTGTATGTGCATGTTGTCCAATTCCATTGAAGGCCTAATCGGCCGAACACTCACTTTCTGAGAGTCTTTTTGCTGTGCCTATCTGCGGCTAAGCATCTCCACTATAAGGTGAGTACTGACTATCTTTTTCAGAGTATTATTACATTCCATCATGGATACTCCACTGTTTAAAGAACAACAATTATTTGCATCAACAGTTCCACATATATTCTATAAGAAAATAAAAATTAGCACACCACCTGGGTTCTGGGAAATCTTTTTGGTAATACTAATAAACTATATTAGGCATAGAATTATTAAGCTATGTAAAAAAAGTGAAACATCTGTTATTATTTTGATTGAACATTGTTTTGAATACAGTTATGTACCAAACTGTGGAGGGAGATTCTCTTCAGTAGGACTATATCAAAGTTGTCTTTCATTTGTACTACAATATTTAAAGGTCTTGATTGCAATATGTGAAGGCTTCACAGTATATGAATGCTATAAGTGAAAGAGGATGTATAATCATGTAGCCATAACTGCTGATTTATGGTGGTTTACATAATCTATAGCATAATGTTCATTTCAGTCCCTTCCATCCATTATGATAATGCAATTTTCACGAATTTTTATTTAACAGTCAATGATACATAGCTCTACAAGTAACAGTGATATGTGAATATACTGTAGCCATTTTGAAAATTTACATTTACGTCAATGGAGGCCATCTCTTGCAGTTTTATTTCTATGTCTGTCAAAAGAGAAGTTATGTTATGTGTTTAGGATGAGTATTGAGTTTCAAGTATAGGATGAATTACTGTATAATGTGTAGCCTTTCACTGTTTAGGAGTACTTAGTTAGTCTGCAACACACACACATATAGTGGATAAATAATTATCTCATACAATTTATATCATTTCATGAAATACTGACAGTTGTGTTTCATTTACAGTATGAATAAGATACCTGTAACAGTCTGGTGTTAAATGATATTGCCCCTATACCACTATCACCTACTTGTATTTTGAAGCTCCTACTCATGTCAACTGTGGGTTTCTGTGATAACTTTGAGTTTCTGCAATCTTGCAATAGCCAGTGCTAGTTGCAAGCTTCCTAAGAGTGATGGAGGAAACAGTATGGCATCTATAATGTTTGAGGCTGTGTCCAACGCTTTTACTGACTGCAATAAATCAAGGAAACTACTAGGTAAGTGTTTACATTTTTTTTAAACCCCTGGCAAGTATATTACATAAGGATTCCAGTCATATTATTAAAAATCAGGAAAGGTGTTTTGAAGAGATGTCATGAGTATATTTGTGTAGAATGAACTGTGTTCCCAAAATCACCCATCAAATGGCTACTGATACTACCACTAAGCAATATGAGAAGGACTTGTTTTAATTTTTCGACCAATCAATCTGATAGTTACTTCTGTCTGGCTGTCCAGAAAAAAAGAAATGGGAATGTTGAGAGCATCGAAGATGTGTGAAATACCCAAATGAACAATATGAGAGTACGTTGAAAGATGTGCAAAAGGACAAACTGAAAAGGAAACTACAGTTTTAACATGGAAACCTGGAAGGAAAAATGGAAATGAGTATATAGCATTGTGGGAGAGGAGTCCACCATTCGAGGAAGTTCGACCTCTGAGGGCAAGTATTTATTTCATTCAACGCCACATTGGGCGACTTGTGCGTTGGGGATGGGGATGAAATGATGATGAGGACAACATAACACCCAGTCCCTGAGCAGAGAAAAATCTCCTGCCCCAGCTGGGAATCAAACCAAGGCCCCTTTTTAATGGCATTTCGCTGCATTGACCACTCAGCTAATGGGGGCGGACAATTTGAAGGAAACCTGTGCTGACATGTGAGGCAGAGAAAGATCTGATCCAGTACTATACAGAAGCAGAAAAGGATGTTTTTGGTTTGACACATAAGGACTTAAAGCAGATGGTGTTTGAGCTTGCCTTAAAGAACAATCTGCCTCACCTCTCTTCTAAACCAGCAAATACGGGAGATTAAAAGTGGATGAACTTATTTTTTAGGAGAAGTTGTTCCTAATTAAAAGCAGGAACACCACAATCATTGACAAGAGTTAGAAACTTGGGCTTTACTCAAGACAATGTGAAGCCATTTTTCTGTAGTCTAAAAGCAGAGCTGCTAAATTCAAGTTCAACACTACCAGAACATTTAACGTACACAAAACTGGAATCACAACTGTCCAAAGCAAAAATGTGAAATTTATTTGTGTGAAAGGAATATTGGCAATTTACAAACAGTCATTGGCAGAGAGGGGATATCTGAACACTGGTATGTCAGGTGCCCGCTAGTATGTCACTCCAATATGGTTTTCATTCCAAGATTTTGCCCACGTCTGCAATACACCTCATGGTATGGATAGGATGCAGCCTCTAGATATTGCTTTCATGAAACCATTTAAAACTTTATATTCAACAAATTGAGAGGTGGATTTACTGTAATTAGGGTAGAGTTGTGACAAAGTGTGAAGTAGCTGAACTCATGGGCAAAGCATGCATTAGAGCAGCAATCGTGATTAATGCACTGAGTGGTTTTCATGTAACTGGTATCTGTCCTTACAGTGACTCAGTATTTACTGAAGCTGACTGTATTCATGAACTGAATGATAACCAACCAAAGCCTATTTATGAAGATCAATGTGGGCCTTAACTACTTGCAAATGCCATCTGGTGTGGATAATACACCCATGGCACTCGGTACCAGACCACCAACACTAAGAGAAAATTTAAAAGAAAGTATAAAATCTCTAGTTCTGACAATGATGTGGCTAGTGAACCTTCACAAGTAGACACCAAAGATGATATCAATCTGGACCTTGATGATGATTCTGTGGATGCTATCTGTGCACTTTGCCATAAGAAGTTTTCTGTCAATTTCAGTGGAGAACAATGGCTTATGTGTTATTTGTGTTTCAACTGGAATCACAAATTTTGTGATGCAGTGAATAGTGAATGGAGATGGTACACATGTTATTTCTGTCTGAATAACTAGCTCTTAAATCTGTTTTACGTAATTCTGACATAAATAAGCTCATGCGATTATGGAACCGTGTATTATTTTTCCAATAAATTCTAAGGTTTTGTCTCATTTTTTATTTAAATCCACTTACAAAAGCTAACTGAATATGTGCTCTTCCATTTTCAAACAAGTGCTTCTATTGCCTGGTGAGCAAAAGTAGGAATGAGTGTTCACAATATTTAGAACCCAATGTTGAAAAATTTTTGATTATTAAGGTTTTCTAGTTTATTCAAACTAGCATAGCTTAAGAAGGAATTTGGCTAATGCAAGCCAGAGAAGGATAAGTTGTAGAAATATGCATTAAGTTTTTAAGCTCTATTTCACAGAACAGGAGGCTGATAAGCAGTTTAATAATTATGGTAGACAACATTTGAGGCTCAATACACTTCTAAATCATCTTTCTTCTTGATTTTACTGTGAATCATAGTGACTATTTCCAGTCAGACAGCTACCTGAATGATGTTTAGTTTACTGTCACTTCTTCCCTGACAAACTATGTAGAAATAATTTGCCAGAGAATTGCTACTGAATTGCATTATGAATATTTTATTGTAAGACTACAGTAACATTGTTTCCACAAATTAAATTTATAAACTGATCTGTGAATGGTAACATTGAAGTTCCAAGCAAGATGATTTATTTTGTAGGTTCTAATAATACAACAAAAAACAGCAACAAATAAAAAAGATCACTATAGGTTAATGTCTAACAACATAAAAGTCATTGGACATGCATGCTAGGCAGGACAAAAAGAAAGGAGGAATGAGCATTTGCCTCACTGAAAGGAATATCTTGACACACCCTGAAAGTAAGTTAGATAAACCTAAACTAGGTTAGAATGGCTGGCATATGAACTGCACCTCTACTAAATATGAATCCAGTGATGTGACCACAGTAACACAGATCTCAATTCAGCTTGAAATAAATAAAGTGGCAGTCGACCAAATACCCAGTCTGATCAAACAAAAGTGAAGCATCCAGAGGATATGGTCAAATATAAATGTAATTTCATATGCGCAAACACCATTGGCAGTTATGTAAGTGATTAGAGTTTTAGTTCCTGTAACAGGCAGAAAGGCCAACAGAGTGCATTAGTTTTGTCAGATTCAGTGTTGTTATCTAGGCTGCTAGGATATATATGTGGAGTGAACAGCATCAGATGTTTAGTTATTACTGTGAAGGACATGGAGATGCCACTTACATAAGACAGAATTATTAGCACCTGACGGAGTTGGAATGTGATCTCATTGTGGGTTCTCTTTCAGCCAGCACAGTAAGCTGAACATTATCCAGATTTTTGGGGCATTTGGCTGTGTCAATGGGCCATCGTTGGACTGCATAGGATTGTAAGGGAGTGCATACTCATCATCAACGTTCCTGTCAACCACATTTAACCACCACAAGGGTGTATCACCATATTGTATGTGAATAACTTTATAACCCTGTCACATTTGCACCTGCCATTTGAGAACAAGCAAGGGCCTACCTGCACCATCCTGTGTTATCCTGCACCATTGATCAGAGACTAGTAGCAGCTGGACTAGGCAATTACTGTCCCATTTTTAGGCTGTCAGTAATCATCGCAACACAAACATCTGCATTTGGAATGATGCTGTGTGCAGGAAGACTGGAGCACTGATGAATGGCATTGCATTGTGTTCAACAATGAATTGTGGTTCTCCACTAACCTAGATGATCACTGTTAGTGAATATGGTGGCAACCTGGAGAGAGGTCACATTCTCTCAATGTTTTATAGAGCCACAGCAGTGTAATTCCTGGCCCCACTGTCTGGGGAGCCATTAGGTATGACTTTTGATTACAGCTGGTAGTCAGTGAAGGAATTCTGATGTCACAATATTTCATCAAGAACTTAGTGCCTCTTCATATGTTACTTCTTAGGCAACACTATTGTGGTGCCAATTTTCAACAGGACACTCATCGCTCAGACATGGTACATGTATCTATGAACTGCCTGCATGATGCTGAGGTAGGCTGCTCTTTTGGCCAGCAAGATTCCAGATCTCCCCCAACAGAACAAGTGTGGGAACAGTGTGGACATCAGTTCCATCCAAATTCCAGTATCAAAGATACCAAAGGCTAGTTACGACTGTTGTCCAGCTTGCCTCGGGAGATGATATAACAGTTTTTATGGCATTATTCCAAACATAGTCAGTGCATGCATGCAGGCCAGAAGAGATATGACATCATACTGATTAGTGGGCTCATACTGCCAAGTTCTATACCAATTTGAATTGATATTGTAATAGCTAAAATACATACTGTATCAATCCATGAAGTTTCATTTCGTTTTTTTCTAGCATTCTGGGTGCTTTACACATTTTGTCAGGTAGTGTATACTGTTTCCAAATTAACAAAGTGCATTGGCCATGTATTTTAATAAACAACCTTTGATTTTTTGCACTCATGACACACAGAGCTATATTTGGAGAATAAAAGTGTTTATTATGCAAATGCAAATGGTGAATATAATATGCCATCATCACAAACTGCCATTTACTTGGTATCTCTCCTAACATATATTCACTAATGACATCTGTCTTAAGTAATCCATCACTGTTTGAAATGAATATTAATACTCAGATCTGCATCACCAAAAGAAAGAGTACAACTTTATTACTGACAGCTAAAGCTTACAACAGCTCAGAAACGTTTGAAATATGCTGCCATAAAACTATTTCACCACTTACTTCATAACAACATGTATATCAAGTGTCAATATAAACTGAAATTGTTTCCTCTACTTCTATTCTAGAGATGAATACCACTAAAACATTCATATTTCTTTACGTACTACATGCATATGTAATAAAAATGGGGCTTCCTATTTTAAAAAATGCAGTTGATATCCATTTGACCTATGGTGGCGCCATCTAGCGGGCCAACCATAGCTCCATCTGGTTTCCCCCTTCAAGCTAGATGAGTTTAGTTCTTTGTAGTATTTTCATTTGATGCTTATTTCGTGCGATATTTGGCCCGGTCACTATCAATGGACCACCCTGTATATCTGAGAACACTTATGTTATCTGTCAGATATTTTATATCTTTGGATAGAATATCAAAGAGTTTTATAGCTGAGAATTGCATTCCTTTCTGTGCCACAGCTAGATTCACCAAAGTTAAGTGCAGATCACTTTTTATTCTAGTGTTGTATTGGCGAATATCTCTGTTACTTTCAAACTACAATGTGTTGAAAATGAATTTAATGAGTGAATAAATGTGCTGCAAGGATGTGTTTAATATTCTAACAGATTCCTGGAAGATTTATATGTGTTGACACCATAATTAATTCTAATTACTTCGTTTTGTGTAGTGAATACTTTTTGCCTAAGTGGAGAGTTATCCTAGGAGAAACTGATCTATCACTAACATTAGACATGAACAGCAATGGGCCCATAATGGAACTCTTTGGATTAATCAGTGTAATTCCCCCCCCCCCCCCCCCCCCTGAAGGGGATATGGTGTCCCTCTTTGCAATTTCAAAATGACAAGTAACAAAAGTTGGAAAATATCTCTTTCTATTACTTTATCGTGTCTATTTTTGAGTTTTTATTCATATCCCATCCTCAAATCATCCATCCAATCAGAATAAATGTTACTCCACACACCAAAAATACATTACAATCAGTATGCACAGGAGTACAATGAAAGTGATCACAAAACTGGATACGTTTCATGATCATTTGCACTGTACTCAACTTTGCTAATAACTGTCATGATTTCTTGCTGTGAGGAATAATATTTGTTGTGCTTGGATGGATGATCTAAGAATGGGTTATCAATAAAAACCTGAAACTGGTCACCATCGAGTAACAAAAAGAGCATTTTGCAACTTTAGCTGTTCGTCATATTGAAATGGTATCACAAGTTGCTGGCCCTTCAACAACCCAGCATGCTGGAAACCTGTGTCCCTCTTTGTATCACTCACATGGCCTAGTGTAACATTCTTCATCCTGATTCATAAGTAGGAACTAAACCTGGCATGTGCTGAACAAGCTATCCCATAAAAACTTAATTTCTCTTACAGTTCATTGTGATTGAACAATAAAACGTCTTTAATCGTCAATACGAAGGTCCAAGAGTTATGGTAAACCTGAAGTGGTGCATCGGAATCTACTACTAGACTCCCTGGTAAGGTTCAAAACACAGACTGTTTGAGGCGTTACTCCCCCTGGACAGAAGGCACCATTGTGCCTTTAGTATGCAATCCCGATGCAATTTCTGTGTTTCATCGTCAATGTGAAGGTCCAACGGTTACAGTAAGCCTGCAGTGGTGCATTGGAATCTACTACTGGACTCACAGGTAAGGTTCAAAGCACAGACTGTTTGAAGCGTTACTCCTCCTGGACATAAGTTTACATTGTTAATTTTGTATTCAATCACGATGCAGTTTCTGAGTTTCATCGTCAATGTGGACATTTAAGGGTTACAGTAACCATGCAGTGGTGCATCGGAATCTACTACTGGACTCCCAGGTATGGCTCAAAGCACAGACTGTTTGAAGCGTTACTCCTCCTGGGCAAAAGTTGTCATTGTGCCTTTTGTATTCAATCCGGATGCAGTTTGTGTCTTTCATCGTCAATGTGAGTGTCCAAGGGTAACAGTAAAGCTGCAGTGGTGCATCAAAATCTACTATTGTACTCCGAGGAAAAGGCAAAGTCTGTTAGAAACGATACTCCCCCTGGACACATGTGTGCGTTAATACAGATCCAATATCTTTGTTTCATCGTCAGTGTGAACATCCAAGGATAACAGTAAACCTGCGGTGGTGCCCAGGAATCCCCTATTGTACTCCCAGGAAATAGCACAGACTTTTTGGAGCGTTACTCCCCCTGGACAGATGTCGGCATTGTGCATTTTGTATTCAATCCCGATGCATTTTCGGTGTTTCAAACTCAATGTGAAGGCCCAAGGGTTACAGTAAACATTTCGTGGTTAATTATAATCTAATACTGGTCTCCCAGGAAAGTTTTTAACACAGACTGTTTGAAGCGTTACTCCCCCTGGACACAAGTGTGTATTGTGCCTTTTGTATTCAATCCCGGTGCAATATCTGTATTTCATCGTCAATGTGAACGTCCAAGGGTTACAGTAAACCTGCGGTGGTGCAACGGAATCTACTACTGGACTCCCAGTAAAGTTTCAAAGCACACACTGTTAGAAGCGTTACTCCTCCTGGACAAAGGTTTGCATTGTGCCTTTTGTACTCAGTCACGATGCAGTTTCTGTGTATCATCGTCAGTATGAATGTCAAAGGTTTACAGTAAACCTGCAGTGATGCATCGGAATCTAATATTGGATTCCCAGGAAAGTTTCAAATTACACGCTGTTTGAAAATTACTCCTCCTGGACAGAAGTCGGCATTGTGCCTTTTGCATTCAATTTCGATGAAATTTATGTGTTACATCGTCAGTGTCAAGGTCAAAGGGCAAGAGTTAACCTGCAGTGGCGCACAGAAATCTAGTATTGTACCCCCAGGAAAAAGCACAGACTGAAACGTTACTCCCCCTGGACAGAAGTCGCATTGAGCCTTTTGCATTCAATCCGGATGCAATTTCTATGTTACATTGTCAGTGTGAGCGTCCAAGGGATACAGTAAGCCTGCTGTGGTGCATCGGAATGTAATGCTGGCCCCCAGGAAAGTTTAATATCACAGACTGTATGAATCGTTATTTCCCCTGGACAGAAGTAGTCATTGTGCATTTTATATTCAATCCCGATGCCATTTCTGTGTTTCATTGTCAATGTGAAGGTTTAAGGATTACAATAAACATATCGTGATGACTCACAATCTAATACTGGTTTTCCAGGATTGTTTTTAACACAGACTGTTTGAAGCGTTACCCTGGCGTGAGCCAGGTCGGTTTCTATCCTAAGATTATTAATCCATATTAGTACGAAAGGACCATATGGTTGAAATATTTTTTATTGTATTGATTAATATTAATTAATTTACTATTTTGACAGATTAATGTGTTGAATTTAGAATTCCCCCCTCCCCCCATCCCTCTGGACACAAGTGCGTATTGTGCATTTTGTATTCAATCACGATACAATTTCTGTGTTTCGTCGTCAATGTGAAGGTCCAAGAGTTACAGTAATGTTGCAATGGTGCATTGGAATCTATTACTGAACTACTAGGTAAGGTTCAAGCACATACTGTTTGTAGTGTTACTCACTCTGGACGGAAGTCGGCACTGTGCCTTTTGTATTCAATCTAGATACAATTTCTGTGTTTCATCGTCAATGTGAAGGTCCAAGGGTTACAGTAAACCTGCAGTGGTGCATCGGAAACTACTACTGGACTCCCAGGTAAGGTTCAAGCAGAGACTGTTTGAAGCATTACACCCCGTAGACATAAGCTGGCATTGTAATTTTTGTATATTCAATCCCATTTCAATTTCTGTATTTCATCGTCAATGTGAAGGTCCAAGGGTTACAGTAAGCCTGCAGTGGTGCATTGGAGTGTAATTGTGTATCACAAGACTGTAGAATTCGTTGTCATTGGCAGTCCTCTCAAGAAGATCAACGAACACATTTCTTTGACAGTCCTTCTGCTCAGTTGTGAGGTTTTTCGGGAACATTTTGGCACAAATCTGTCTCACGCGCCAAACTTTGGTCAAAAATTTATCTATGGTGAAAGTATTTGAATTTAACAGGTCACCTATAATCCTTATTGTTAAAAGTCGGTCTGATCTCATAAGAGCACGCACAAGATGGATGTTTTTGTCGGTTTTTGGAGTTGAAGATCTCCCTGAGCGAAGTTCATTTTCAATGCGTTCTCAGCCTTCCAGAATGATTTGTGCCAGCGAAAAACATGTGCTCTTTATAAGGAATGTTCTCCATAGGGCTGTTTCAACTTTCCAAAGCTCACACTCAAGTATTCCCCAAGTTTAACACAAAACTTCATTGTATAATGTTGCTCTAAAGTCTGCTGTTCCATTTCTGTAACACAAAATAAAAACGCAGTTTCACTGATAGCGCTCTCAAAAATCACATGAAGGCTGTATGGAGCTGAAACCGGGAGTGAGCATCTGGAAGGGACGTATACACCGATCTACAGAAGCAGAACAACACAGCATTGCCAGATCGTTCACCGCATTATCAGTCTCGTTACTTTTCTCACACATCTCTTATGTGACAGTATGACTCTTGTTAAAAATAGATGGATGAGCATGTGAAAAACATACCAGTAGTGTAATCTTACAATGTGTCGTATAGACTACATAGATGAAATACTTATTGGAAAACAACCATTTTAAGAAGTCTGGGAACTACATATTTACTTCTATCCTCAAGACAGGTAAAGCTGGGGTTGTTTCCAATTTATTTCCTTTTTGAAAAACATAAAGTTGGGGAAATACATACCAGTAGATGAAATTCAGAGTTGCAAATTCGTTAAGCAAAAAAATAATTGTGCTATCTAGAAAAGCAATCAAATGGAAACGGAACAGATGGAATAAAAATAAGGAAACTGTTTGTTATTTCAGAAGTAGCTGTTAATACATTTATCTCACCCTGAGACAAGATGGTAAGTGCTCTTATGGAGAAATGTTTTTGGTTGCCGACAGAACCATGACAGTATCCGTCCGCGCACGTCTTCATCCAAAGAAAATTGAAGGGCAGAAATGTGTTTCTTCAGGCCTCCAAAAATATGCAAACCACACGGGGAGAGATAGAGACTGAATGGAGAATGTGTAAGAGCATCCCAGTGAAACTCCTGTAGTGTAGTCAAAACAACTTTTGTAACTTGTGGCTTGCCCATCCTCCATTCAGTCCCAATCTCTCCCCATGCGATTTCTGTATTTTTGTAGCACTGAAGAAAGACATTCATGCCTGTCGATTTGCTTCAGATGAATAAGTGCGCCAACCGGAGTGGCCGATCGGTTCTAGGCGCTTCAGTCTGGAACCGCTATGGTCGCAGGTTCAAATCCTGCCTTGGGCATGGATGTGTGTGATGTCCTTAGTTTAGTTAGGTTTATGTAGTTCTAAGTTCTAGGGGACTGATGACCTCAGAAGTTAAGTCCCATAGTGCTCAGAGCCATTTGTTTGAAGAGGTGCACACCCGGGTACAATCACAGTTCTATAGACTTCGAAAAATATTTTACCAGGAAGGCATTGACCATCTCGCCTCCCACTGGGGTAAATGTATTAACGGTTATTGCAATTACATTTGAAATATGACAATAAACAGTTTACTTACTGTTTACCATGTGTCTTGCTTCCATTTGACTGCCCCTAATTTATTACATCCTTTCAGAGAGGAAACCAGTCTTCTTTGGAAGCAGGAGAAATTTGCGTTCGCTCATCTCAAAGAGTCATGACTGAGGTTTAGTCTTGTGATGACCTGTTGTTCTGTGCACAATTAATTTCGTAAAAATGTTGTAATTTGCTCTTGCTCAGATAATTAGTGGTTTGGAAACTGATAAGGTCTGTTGTAAATTATGTTTCTGAAGTTTCTGGATTTTTGCAAAAACTGTGACTTTCTTCTGATGGCCCTCAGAATTCCACATGGCATGCGTGATATGTAGTCACATTTCAGGAACTTCAGATTACTGAGTATTGGGTAACTGTTCATTATTGTGTGAGAATAGTAAACTGATGGGCATAGTGTCAAGTTTCTTACTGTTTACTGACTCATAATATTTATGATACTTTGGACAGCAGGTCACCAGTTCTACACTAGAGAGAGAATGAACAGAATAGTAAAAAATATGAGCAAGTATACACTTTCACATCAGGAACTATGTGTTAGGGCAGACTTTGTAGTAGAATGCATATTACTAAAGTAACACTACATCAGAAGCATTTTAACCAAGAACTTCTTTTATTTAATAGCTTCACTCAGACCTGACAGAATGAACCCATTTTTAACCAATGTTACAGAAAAATTTATGGTACTTTTCCTTTAAACAGCTTCTCCAGAATGAGCCACCCTATGCGTCAGTTCAGGGAATATCATGGCTGTAAGGAACTAACTGTGTAAGGAATGTATTAGAAGCTGTGCAAAATACAATAAGTATGGGAACACAAGGGATCCAGGGATTCAACATGCCAAACTGCACATAGGCCAATGTAGATGATTGGAAAAGAGCACAGGTAGTTCCAGTTTTCAAGAAGGGTCGTCAAGCAGACGCGCAAAACTATAGGCCTATATCTCTGATATAGATCTGTTGTAGAATTTTAGAATATGTTTTCTGCTCGCGTATCATGTCATTTCTGGAAACCCAGAATCTACTCTGTAGGAATGAACATGGATTCTGAAAACAGCAATCGTGTGAGACCCAACTGGCTTAATTTGTTCAGGAGACGCAGAAAATATTAGATACAGGCTCCCAGGTAGATGTCATTTTCCTTGACTTCTGGAAGGTGTTCGATATAGTTCCGCACTGTCACCTGATAAACAAAGTACGGAATACACAGCATGTTGTTCTCAATGGAGAGACATCTACAGATGTCAAAGTACCCTTTGGCGTGCCACAGTGGAGTGCTATGGGACTATTGCTTTTCAAAATATATATAAATGACCTAGAAGATAGCATCAGAAGTTACATGTGGCTTTTTGTGGATGATGCTGTAGTATACAGAGAAGTTAGAAAATTGCAGCAAAATCCATAGAATCTGCAGTGGATAGGCACTTGGTGCAGGGAGTGGCAACTGACCCTTAACATAGACAAATGTAATGTATTGCGAATACATAGAAAGAAGGATCCTTTATTGTATGATTATATGATATCGGAACAAACACTGGTAGCAGTCACTTCTGTAAAATATCTGAGAGTATGTGTATGGAATGATTTGAAGTGGAATGATCATATAAAATTAATTGTTGCTAAGGCGGGTGCCAGGTTGATATTCATTGGGATAGTCCTTAGAAAATGTAGTCCATCAACAAAGGAGGTGGCTTACAAAACAGCCGTTTGACCTATACTTGAGTGTTGCTCATCATTGTGGGATCCGTACCAGGTCGTGTTGTCAGAGGAGATAGAGAATATTCAAAGAATAGTGGCGCATTTCATCACAGGGTTATTTGGAAAGAGTGATAGCGTTACGGATATGTTTAGCAAACTCAAGTGGCAGACTCTGCAAGAGGAGCGCTCTGCATCGCGGTGTAGCTTTCTGTCCAGGTTTTGTGAGGGTGCGTTTTTGGATGAGTTATCGAATATATTTCTTCTCCCTACTTATACATCCAGAAGAGATCACAAATGTAAAATTAGAGAGATTCGAGCACGCACTGTGGCTTTCTGGCAGTTGTTCTTCCCATACGCAACTGGAACAGGAAAGGGAAGTAATGACTGGCATGTAAGGAGCCCTCCGCCACACATCGTTTGGTGGCTTGCGGAGTATAAATGTAGATGTATGTGCAGATGTCTGTGCCATATGCTTAGAATATTTCAGAGGTAGTCAGAACACTAAACCCATCCTGCCCCCTTCTGTATGCCCATGATTTGAACCTCAGCATACTTATCATGAATGGTAATACCATCATTTCACCTCTAATAACCGTTCATGCTGAGTCTACAGCATCACTTCCCTTCAACTCTACAACTAAATACTCTCTGTATTCTCTCCCAAGACATATTCAACAGTCTTCCTTTCCCAGACAATGAACTCCACCCTGAAATATGTCATTCCTTGTCTTTTCTAACTTTCCTTGCATCAGGTCTCCCCATCATTCCTCTTCTTTCCTATTCAGAATCATGATCTGGCCTCAATTCGTGGTATGATGGTGGGACTGTGACAACCCTTGCCTGCTGCTCCACACTAAATACTCTCAGTACAGCCCTGTCATCTAATAATGTAATACTAAATTTTGAGCTACTCTAAATTTCTGTTCACGATTCAGTTAAGTTCCACATACATAACTGTTTCTTTATTTTTTTTAACACAAATAAAGATCTGAGCTTTCTATTGTGATATCACCAGTGTTAGGACAGTTATCTCAATTACCTTCAATGCCACTGTTTTTATTTCAAGGGTGTGCTGAAATGTATTGCCCTGAATTTATTATCTAAAAACTTTTAAGGTTTGTTTAAATAAAACAAATGTTGTTAACATTCTACACCATTATTCATAACATCTGTATAGGTACTTCTTTCCAAACATAGTTACCCTGGAAATGAACACATTTCTCCCAACAAGAGACCAGTTTGTTGATACCATCACTGTAGAATGTTTCACTCTGTTGACAGAGCCACAACCTGTCCTCTGCTTGTACCAGTTTGTTACTATCAAAGTGAAGTCCTTGAAAGTGTTCTTTTCAGTTTTGGAAGCATGACTACAGTAATCAGATTTAGAGACATTGGAGACATTGGAGATGATGAGGCTTGCACAGGTTGGAGTAGCATGGACAGCTGCATCAAACCAGTCTTTTGACTGAGGACCACAACAACAACAACATGAAAATTGGATGGGGCCAAGTCAGAACTCTATAGAGAATGATTGATAACAGTGAACCCAAGATGTCAGGCTGTTGGAGATATCGCAGTGCTCATGTATAGTGTGGTGTTGTCCTGCTGAAGGACAGGGTGCTCCAAGTGTGGAAAAAGTCTTCAAATTCTAAACTCAATTACAGCATGCTGTTACCATGTACTGACATAGTTACGTTACACACCATGATGTTACATGCTACAATTCAGAGCCTACTACTGGCAGAGGGCTGCAAATATGTAGCCATGTAGAATAATGATGTACAATGTTAATAACATTTGTTTTATTTAAAAATCTTTAGGAGTTTTCACATAAAAAATCTGGAGGCATTAATTTTAGCATGCTCTAGTACAGTCAATTGCATAACATCTGCTATCCTAAATGGCATGGCTTCAGCCTTAACAAACTCACCCAGACACTTAAATGGTGAATTTCAGCTGCATCATTTTCATTATCACTATCAGCAGTGTTTCTACTAAGTGACTATCACAACAACAATAGTCAAATATATGTTCCCATGTTGCACTCCATATATCCCTCATCCCATACACATTATACCTGTCTTTTTTTCACAGTTTTTCTTCTGACTTCCTTCTTACAGTGACTTCTTCAATTGTAACACCCAAACATTTTGTTTGTATTAACTGGACTCCTGCCTTGTATTCACCAACTGCAACAATAAAACTGCACCAGGGCACAGCATAAAAAGTCACATGCGGTAGTACTAGTCTTATCAGTATCAAACTTAACTGAACTAACATCATCATCATCTTATGACACTGACCACACTTCACATGAGACATCCCACTGCAGCAAAACCCACACAACAGCCCAGTCAACAACCACACACAACCTTATCCCAAATATAACCCCAAGAATGACATTGCTCTAAGCTGCCATGTAAAATGCATGTATATGAATACATGAAATTTCGTTGTAGTACATCACAAACCACACTTTTATATGATTCTGACCTGATACTATATTCCTAAACCCCAAACTTCCATATTCTGAAATAAGAAAATATACCCCCAACCTAAACACATCCAACCCTATGCTCCTAAAAGATTCTATAATCCAGAACCTCCTTAAGTCCTTATTTCCACTTTCTCCTATCATAAATTATGTGCAAAAACGTTTAGTCCTGTCTCTTAATTCTCCACATCCCTAACAATCACAAACATCAAATCCTACAAATCCTCACCACATAAATTAAGCAGGTTGATGCAGATATCACAGCAGATGAACCTAAAGAGGACCTAGAATCCACCCCTGACACATATACAGCAAAAGCTGTATGCAACCCTAAGAACCATGTACCACATTTGTTGTCCACATTTTCTTAGTATCTTCATCACCCAGTTATCATCATATCACCAATGACATCATGATTTCTCATTCCAGATACCGGTACAAAGTTCAGCCTTTCCAAATCCGAGTACAAATGTACTGTACCTTATAGAGCCTTGTATATAATGAAAATTTAAGCCAAAAATTCAAGGAACCATTCCCCCTTTCCTTACAGCAAGTAAGAAAAAAAACCGCTTTAAAATGTCCCAAATTGCAGTCTTCAACACTTCATTAACACACACAAACGACCCGCACCCAATTACTTCCACAAGTTTTAGGGAAAACTAAGAGTTTATTCAGTGAGGAACATAGATGGGCAGCAGCCTTTGCCCTCTCCCAGAAAAAAAGGCCTTCACAAAATGAATTCACATCTTGCCATGCCAAACATACAAACGTATGAACTAAGTATCAGTTTGAATAATGCCAGAAGGTGTAATGTGTACTGACTAGTAACAATTGTAACTCAAGCCATTTTTAAATTGGTTTATTGATGGGTGGGACTACCATGGTCAGTTCCAGAGTAGTGGGAGTTACAGAGCATACCCAAGATCTTCTGAACTCTCAGGTGGGGAAACACATGTTGTACATGTGATGAACGACCCACTGGTTTTCATATATCAGTTAAATGGCTTGGGTTACATTTGTTACAAGGCAGTACACTTTACACATTCTGGACTTCTTCAAACTAATATTGTGTTAATACATTTGTGCGTCTGGCACTGATTAGACTGTAAAATTATTCAAAACCACAATGATTTCTTGTAAAGGGAATGAAGGAAACATATCGTAAAGCAATATCACATGTCAAAATTCAAGAAACACCTGATAAATTTCTTTAAGTTAGACAGCTGTACCAGTAAATGACAAGCATAATTTTAGATGCAACTTTGTTAGAATTTATATATGTCGTGGCTGCTCTTTTGGACATGTGTGAAAGAACAGATGCCGTATTTCATGCAGAAGCCTTATATGACAATCAATAAAAGGAGTAACAACATTAACTGTTAGTAGGCATTGATATAAATCAATGGAGAAAATTGAAAATTTGAGCAGGACTGGGACTTGAGCCCAGATTTCTCTGGACACCATCCATAACTGACCCAGATTTCCAACTTAGCCACACACTGCTGATGTAGTGCCCCTGCCCATTACCTTCACTACTCACAGTGATCACTGAGTCCCATAGTTGTTCAGAGTTGCCTGTGCATTAGCACTGAAAGTATCATCGGTCTGTCTTATGCTAGTTGTATACAGGGTGTCTCAAAACTGCTGGTCAATATTCAGGAATATGACAGGAATGATCATTCGAAACAAAAAAGTCAGCAAAACATAGTGTCTAAAATGGATACCTTAAGAGCTATGAGCAAGTCTTCATCTTCGACACTGTGAAACAAATCTATTACTGCTAGCTCCTTGCTTTCCTTGTATTGGGAAGTGGTAGTATGGACCAAAACAAGAAAAAAATGCATATGTGCTCTAAAATGCGTACCTTAAAAGTCACGAGTTCTTGTTCATTAGAAGAGTTGTGTTGCAAAGAGCGGAAATGAACAAACGCTCATAGCTCTTAAGGTAAGCATTTTAGGGCACATATTTACTGGACTTTTTTTTTTTTTTTTGATCCATACTACCACAGAAAGCAAAGAGCTTGCAGTAGAAGAGATTTGTGCCACAGTGTTGAAGATCAAGAATTGCCCATGTTTGCTTGACTATTTTGTTTCAAATGATCATTCCTGTCATATCTCTGAATATTGACTATCACTTTTTAAACACCCTGAATATGAGGTGTCTTGTCATTTGGACACATCAAAAATCCAACCTTGTTTGTGTACCCACACTGAAAGGATCATTGGGCTGTATTGCCCTGGATAAAGATATGTGGTATCAGTTCTTTTACACATGTCTGAAAGAACAGACACCAGATACACATCTAGGATGAGATGGCCCAATGATCTTTTCAGAGCAGTTGCATAAACAAGCCTGAATTGCTATGAAAATCAGTGATCACTGTGAGCAGTGAGGCAAATAGGCAGGGACACTACATCAGTGGCTACATTGGAAATTTGGATCTGTCAGTGACATTGTCTGGATGGCAGAGGGTTTCAAGGAGACTGTTTGCAAGAAACTGAAAAATTCAGGTTTGAATCCCAGTCTGGCACAAATTTTCAACTTTGCACATTGCTTTATTTCAATGCCCACTGGCAGTTAGTTTTGTTATTTCTCTGAGTAATTATGTTAGAATGAAATAATATAATCAGAAACTGGATGTGATATATGTCACTGTCTGGGCTGTATTATTTTACAGTTCACGGTTATACAGTTATAGATATCTTAAGGTTTAAGAGCCGTTATCAATAGTGTGTTTTGGTATGGCTTAAAGGAAAGCCATATGAAGCTATGTTGTTAAATTTATGTATGATGTGTAATAGCATTCTGGATTTTTATGTATATGTCATCATGTTCTTGATTTGCCAATTCTTTGTTGTTATTGGGTAAACTATATTATGTGAGAGTGAGTGGAGATACAATGCCATTACGATTTTAAAGCTAGCTCAGCTAGAAGATTGCACTGTTTCACCAGTCATGACTGTTGAAATAAGTTTACTACTCTTCTATAAGGGGCCCTACAATTTAAAATAGTCTTGAAACCATTATGCAAGTTGCTTTTATCAGATCATTGCCTAGGTGAAACAAATTATAAGTGACAAAAAATTATAGGACTGACTGGATATAGAGCACCAGACTTTCGATTTACAGTGAAGCACTTACTCCCTTATGCTATTGTATGTTCTTGTAATACAGTCATGTAATTCAAAACATCATTTATTACAGTATTCTGCACAAGGAAATTAAACTGTATGCTACAGATAAACTAATTTTATAAAATATTATTCATAAATAAAGTACAGCATACTGTGTTTAGCATGTGAGTCTGCAATAAATATTGTACTCAAATTTTATCTCAGTCTTCATTGTGCTTCAGTTTCTCACTGCATGGGTGGTAGGTGTTGGGTTGTGACTGGAAGCAGAAATAATGTTCCTCTTTCACCAAACAGAGCCATCCAGTATAAGTATTTTTTTTAAAAATCAAAGAAGAAATTGTTATTTGAATTATTTTCAAATTTATTATCAAAGGCACTAGAATTTGAAACTTTCTTTCCTTCATAGCTTTTTAGTCAATATATTTTTTTCTTTTGCAAGTTGATAACAGAATGATAAACTGAGGTATGTAAAAATTAATCAAAGTAACTTTTGTCCATCCAGAAATCTGACATAATGTCTACTTTGTCTAGATCACAATTTCATGATCTCTCTTCAAATAACATATTTTCAATGAAACTAAGTACACTGCTGCATTCAGGATATTAAGAACTAAATACTAAATACTAAATTTAAATAAAACAATTTAAATAAAATCTTCACCATTTTGGAAATTTTTGTATCTTTCCTTAAATATTTCATAGATTGTGAAACAGAAAGCTGCAGTGTGCAATAAATAAGTAGTTCTTTCTTTACTTCAATACGTCCCCCCCCCCCCCCCAAAAAAAACATGCATATAAAATATGCATGGGAGTATGCTACAATATGAAAGTGTTTGTTTGAATGGTTTGTCAACCCATTTCCTCATATGTTACTAAAAAAACGTGGATAATATTTTTAAGATATTTTACATATCATGAAACATTAAGTATTCTGATGTGAAAGGAAATATCTCTTTAAACTATTTCACAATGAACATTTTGTTTCTAATATTTTATAGATTTAAGGAAATTCACATTATATTTTCTTTAACTTCTACGCAGGTTCTTCTGTTCACCATCTTGAGTATAGGCTCCATTTATTAATTAATCAGGAGTCTTGATTCTTCAATGAACTGTCTGCATATTTTCTTCTTTTGTCAAATCACGTTCAGTATTCCTCTGAAAAATTGTACTAGATTTGAGAATTCTCTTAACAAAAAATCATATACACAGCACATCTTCCTAACATCAGACAAAAGAGTTGCAGAGTAAATAATAATAAACATACAGGTAATTGGCAGACAATATTTCTGGTGTATTATCTCATTTGGATTCTTTAGTTAAGCAACCTTTACCCCCTAGGTTAGTCATCAATCTTTTGCAGAGGAATAGGTCTGCAGTGCAGAGCTGATTGATAATGAGATTAGACAAGAGCACCTTCAAGTGAAGAAAGGAAATTTAACTTGCTTTTGTAATAGAAGGTGGGAGTATTAATATGAAATTTGTTACAGGAATAGAGTATAATTAGTTGGAAAATGTGTGCATTCAAAGGGGTGAACATTTCACAGTACAAGCAGATGGAATGGGCATAAAAATTTGTTATGATAAACTAGTTTATTTGATGGGTGGGATAGACACAATCAATTCCAGGTTAATGGGAGGTAGGTTTTGCCAAAGGGCATACCCAGGACCTGAGTCCTGGGGTGGAGAAACGTACGTTGTACATATAATTAATGGCATAACAGTTTTCAGATATTATTAAAAATGGCTTGGGTTAAACTTGTTACTAGTCAGTACACAGTACACATTCCGAGCTTCTTCAAACTGATATTGACTTGATCCATTTTTGTTTTTGTCAGTGATGATTAAACTGTAAAATTATTTTAAACTATAACGGCCTCTTCTAAAGGAAAAATATGGTAAATAGAGTTATAAAACTGTCATAAGCTACATTGCACTATCATAAGTAAATATAGACTATGGTAGTTTTCCTAGTAGCTTTGGTCACTTAATGTAATAAACATTTACACTGCATGTTAGATATGTTGTATATGCATTGGGCGTCATTTGAATTTTGATCACTTTGTTTGCATATGTGATCAATCCATTGCTAGTTTCCCTAGGAACTGAAAGCAGTGAACCTCTAGAAACTGAGTGAGGACACACAAAGGGCCACATAACCTATGCAGCATTTTTGTTCTCCATAGTTATCCTCCTGTCTACTTACAAACAAACTGTATTAAAAGCAAAACTGAAATTGTCAATGTTTAATTCTGGTTTTATCCCAAAATTGTTGACATGTAGTGAGAAACAGAGAGATGTGATTGTAAAAATTTAAAAAAATACAGATTTATCATATAATGATAGGAAATGCAATTTCTGAAAAAATATAAACTTAGAAAAAGAAACACAAAAGAGAACCATATTAAACATTTTTCCAACACTTGATCAAGTTGATATTCATCAACAACATTCACACTTCTCAGTAATAACAGAAAACTCTTGCCTTTGATCATGGTGAAGAACATTCTTTTGAGTACAATATAACTAGAATAATTATATCATTCCTTTATGTTTATACATGTAAACTGTACTTACATCAAAAGTGATTGCTTTGGTTACATAAAAGCAAAGAAGTTACATGATCAACTAATTTTTATTACCTATAAAACACAATTTATATTTTCTGCGGATATAAAATACTCAGTGGACTAACACTGAATGATATGCAGTTCTGATTATGTGAAAAATAAAGAGAAGTCATCAACTCCCAGTTTCTCTTAGACACATTCATCTATGTTTCTTTCCCTACCAATGCTACCAATACTGTCAATAATCCTACCCTTTATTACATCATTTATGTAGTTTTGGTAGAGTGCAACTCTAATTGTAAAAAAAGAGCATTTGGCAAAATATAAAAAATCCTTGTAAATTTCTTCTAGTTAGACACCTGTACTAGGAAATGACAAGTATAATTTTAGATGCAACTTTGTTAGAATGTAGTAATATAATCAAAACCTGGATATATCCTGCACACCATAGAATCACTAAATAAGCGATCATTAACAGTTGCATACCAATTGGGAGGGGGGGGGGGGGGGGGAAATGTCTGTAACTGACCCCAACGAAGTTTTTAGGCTAAAACTCCCTGTGGTGTTTAGTAGTTTATTTAATAAATACATGACATTTATCGTAATTATAATTGCTACAATCGACAATAAGAACAGCTTTTGAACTACACTCATTGTTGAGTTATAGTGATTGTTATAACTGAAGGTGTAGCAGGTCAACAATCACCACTCACAGTCAACCGGTAAACAGTGTGGTGAGTGGAAGGTAATATCTTTGTGGTATTTGACAGAATGTACAAGAAGATGAAATTGACAGATGACAAAATTAGAAATTTGCTTGAGAGGTCAGACAATGAGTTTAGTGGCGAACTATCCAAAAGATCAAGCAGCGAAACTGAAGATGTAGTCATGGAAATTCCAGATCAAGTAGTTTCTCACAGCAGCGAATCGGATGAAAGTGAACAGCGTAAGTACGGATTTTTATTACTTTTTGCAGATATTTTGGAGTATATTAGGATGTGTGTCTCAGTAGGGTGCTTAGTTTGCTAGTGTTTGGTTATGTTTTCATATTTTTATAGATATTCAACCAACAAGAAGACAACCCAGGCCGAAAGCACAAATTGATCAACTTGAAAAAGACATGGTGGTCCTGTCAAATATGATATGGAAGAGAAGCCCTTACATAAATCAAAGGAGGAGGTCTGTTGCTAATGTAATGAGAACCCCAAAAGGAACTAAGCCAGGGATAAAACGTGATACACCAGTAAAACTTTTCTCATGTACTTCGATGATAACATCCTGGATAACATTTTGATGTGTACCAATCAAAAGCTTCGAAATCTTAGGGAATAATCTGAAGATATTTTCATAAAAAATTCGAAAGCATTTGAAAGGGAGGAAACTGTGTCAGCAATTGGAATTCTATTGAACTGTGGAGTCCATTGACAGAACAAAGACAGTTATGTTATATATTTCGTAAAGAAAACTACCCGATGTACCGAGCTTCATTTTTGGAGCATAGACTGAGGCGCTTACTGAAGTACTTGCGTTTTGATGGTACTCTACCTCGAGCAGCTAGAAAACAGACTGAAAAATTTTCTCCTATCAAGGATGTATGTAACACAATAGTTAGTAAATTTCCTGAGTTTTTAATCCTAGTGAGTCAGTCACAGTGGATGAAGAGCTTTTGACCCTCCATGGGGGATGCCCATTCAGGCTGTGGCAACTATCGACTCTATGAGTGATATATCTCTGCCACAGCAGGCTCTCTGACCCATGCGGACTTATTGTGCGCCGCCATATTGCTTTCCATTCTGTTGTGTGATGCCGACTGTATAAGATGTTGTAAATATTTTCGCATAATAAAGTTGTATTAATGTAAGTTGGTGTGTTATTTAATGATCGCCGCCGCTCCGCATATCAGGAATAACCACATTGGTGACCCCGATCTGTTTTAGTTCAATTCGCGAGTGCTATTAACAGTGATTTGTATTGTGCTACGAACAATGTTTCAACAACCGTTCAGTCCCTGTGATGCGACTTCTCAGACGCAGTTTTTCAAAGTGGAAAGCGAATCCATTCCGGAAATCACGCCGCAGTTTCAGTGCCAAAGCAAACTCTGCTGTCAACCGGATTTTAACCTACGTGACCCCAAGATAAACTCAATGGTTCCCGGTTGGCCGCCGCAGTATGTTCCCGCACCTACGGCTGCCTCACGACCGTCGGACTGCATTCTGCTTATCGACACCCCAGCACTGCCAGCACCTGCCGTTCCCGCTCATCTGCTGCTTCAATACATGATGCCTGCTCTACAGCCGCAGACTACGCAACTCTCCACGGACATCTTACAACTGCTCAGTTCCCTCTCTAAATCCTCGCACAAACGGAAAAATGGCTGACATCAAAATAAGTGTCCAAGGAATAGAAAAGCAACTGGAATCACTCAACAGAGGAAAGTCCACTGGACCTGACAGGAATCCAATTCGATTCTACACAGATTACGCGAAAGAACTTGCCCCCCTTCTAACAGCCGTGTACCACAAGTCCCTAGAGGAATGGAAGGTTCCAAATGATTGGAAAAGAGCACAGGTAGTTCCAATCTTCAAGAAGGGTCGTCGAGCAGATGCGCAAAACTATATAGACCTATATATCTGTCGTTGATCTGTTGCAGAATTTTAGAACATGTTTTTTGTTCGCGTATCATTTCGTTTTTGGAAACCCAGAATCTACTCTGTAGGAATGAACATGGATTCCGGAAACAGCGATCGTGTGAGACCCAACTCACTTTATTTGTTCATGAGACCCAGAAAATATTAGATACAGGCTCCCAGGTAGATGCTATTTTCCTTGACTTGTGGAAGGCATTCGATACAGTTCTGCACTGTCGCCTGATGAACAAAGTAAGAGCCTACGGAATATCAGACCAGCTGTGTGGCTGGATTGAAGAGTTTTTAGCAAACAGAACACAGCATGTTGTCATCAATGGAGAGACGTCTACAGACGTTAAGGTAACCTCTGGCGTGCCACAGGGGAGTGTTATTGGACCATTGCTTTTCACAATATATATAAATGACCTAGCAGATAGTCTTGGAAGTTCCATGCGGCTTTTCGCGGATGATGCTGTAGTATAGAGAGAAGTTGCAGCATTAGAAAATTGTAGCGAAATACAGGAAGATCTGCAGCGGATAGCCACTTGGTGCAGGGAGTGGCAACTGACCATTAACATAGATAAATGTAATGTATTGAGAATACATAGAAAGAAGGATCCTTTATTGTATGATTATACGATAGTGGAACAAACACTGGTAGCAGTTCCTTCTGTAAAATATCTGGGAGTATGTGTGCAGAACGATTTGAAGTGGAATGATCACATAAAATAAAGGAATGATCACATAAAATTAATTGTTGGTAAGGCCGGTACCAGGTTGAGATTCATTGGGAGAGTCCTTAGAAAATGTAGTCCATCAACAAAGGAGGTGGCTTACAAAACACTCGTTCGACCTATGCTTCAGTACTGCTCATCAGTGTCGGATCCGTACCAGATCGGGTTGCCAGAGGAGATAGAGAAGATCCAAAGAAGAGCGGCGCGTTTCGTCACAGGGTTATTTGGTAAGCGTGATAGCGTTACGGAGATGTTTAGCAAACTCAAGTGGCGGACTCTGCAAGAGAGGCGCTCTGAATCGCCTTGTAGCTTGCTCGCCAGGTGTCGATTGTTGTTTTGGGGAAAGAGACTAAACTATGAGGTCATCGGTCTCATCGGTTTTAGGGAAGGACGGGGAAGGAAGTCGGCCATGCCCTTTCAAAGGAACCATCCCAGCATTTGCCTGGAGCGATTTAGGGAAATCACAGAAAACCTAAATCAGGATGGCTGGACGCGGGATTGAACCGTCGTCCTCCCGAATGCGAGTCCAGTGTGCTAACCACTGCGCCACCTCGCTCGGTGCCAGGTTTCGAGAGGGTGCATTTCTGGATGAGGTATCGAATATATTGCTTCCCCCTACTTATACCTCCCGAGGAGATCACGAATGTAAAATTAGAGACATTCGAGCGTGCACGGAGGCTTTCAGACAGTCGTTCTTCCCGCGAACCATACGCGACTGGAACAGAAAAGGGAGGTAATGACAGTGGCACGTAAAGTGCCCTCCGCCACACACCGTTGGGTGGCTTGCGGAGTATAAATGTACATGTAGATGTAGATGTGTGATGCACCCGCGTCTCACGCGCGCCATCCCGGCTACTGTTTGTCTTCCGCACGTTTTCCCGACGGTTTCGTACGTCTCTGCTGTGCCATTTTCAACGGCGCCCGCTACACTCCCGAACCCGTAGTTAACAGCTCCCGCATGCCTACCGCCCACGCCCGCGACGGCACCAGCCGCCCCACCCGTGCTGGTCCACAACGTTTCATCGACTTTCGCGCCGGGTTCTTTCGCTGGCAAACACCGGTCGCGTGCTCACCAGTTCGAACTGCACCTGTTTCCACGGTACTGGAGAGTCTTCCGCACCCAACCATGCCCCACCAGCCGGGGCCCCAGCAACTGTATCTGCCTACAGTATGCAATTGAACTCACATGTCAAGACTGAATTCTCTTCTTGCACTCCTGCTGCTTGTAAATAGTGTGGTTTTGTTGCTAATAACCAGATTAGTACAGCTACTGTGTGCCAGTCTCCTGGTGCCTACAATCCCGATTTGGCACCACTCTACACTGCTACACTGTCTGCACCTCCAAGTAGTGTGTTCGCTGCACCGACCATTCCTCAGTACCTCACGCCTAGCAGATTCCGAAAACTGCCAGACCTACAAACGGAGAACCCTAAGACATGGTCTGCATTAGTGGATAAAATGTTGGACATTCACGGCGTCCTAGACGATGGAGCCTGATTTGTGTGCCTTCTTAGTCTTATTAGTCTTATTAGTGACCTGCTGCTGTCGCCTCCCGTGTAGAATAAGTACGAATTTGCTAAAGATTGTACCGTCGAACGCTTATCCCGTCCTCCTGCTGAGTCGATCCAACGCATTATCCATGATGAACACATCGATGACTGTACGCCTTCACAGCTGTGGTCCCACTTACGTGCCCTTGTGGACACAGACTTTGTACCAGACGTCGCACTTTGGACAATTTGGCTGTTTAAACATCCTTCTGTGCTACAACTGCAGCTATTGTCCCATGTCTCTGAGCCCCTTGAAGCATGCCTGCGTATCACCGATCGTGCCTATAGCATCATTCAACACCGGTACCTCCAGCATTCGAGTCCGGCATCCGCCGCCGCCCACACATTATGCAGTAACAGAAGCTAAGCCTACCCTCGGCTGCGGCAAGACACGCACCTCGCTGTAAGCGCAAGCAATGGCCTAGCCACCCCGTGGTCGCCCGACTGCACTACCTACTTTTACGTTGCCACCCCAAAGGTCACCGGAGATGGCCGAGCCAGCACCTGAGTACACTCCAGCCGCGCATTTGGCCACCCCACCGCCCAGCCATGCTTCTGCACCACAAGCTGGCTCTCCTTATTGCTGGTTCCACGCTAACTTTGGTGACGTGGCTCACAGCTGCAAACCCCGTGCGCTTTCCCAAACACTTATGGCGGGCACCTCTAGGCGCCATGTCCCGCCGCGCTGCCTCACGGCACCTACCGGCATCTCGTCCGACACCTGCTGCACTGTCATCCGCTTTGCGCCTCTTCGTCAATGACACCAACACCGAACTTCGTTTTCTAGTGGACACTGGAGTCGACATTAGTGTTACCTCGCCCTTCCTCGCCCCTAACATAGATCCCTTATCTGCACCACCACTGATAGCTGCTAACAATTCCGGTGCTAGGTTCCTCACATCTCCTGCTTAAATTTGCCCCAGATCAGGTTTTCCCCTGGACATTTTACGTCGCGGAAGTTGATGCACCTGTACTGGGCCTCGATTTTCTTCATCACTATGCCCTCTCCCCTAATCTGCAAGTCGGCTGTCTGACTCACGTCTCTGGTTCGAGTGTTCCTGGTGCGTCACAACATTCCCCCCCTCAGCTCGAAGTTTCTACTGACTGTTCACACTCTGCCCTTTCAGAATGTATGTCACTTGCTGCAAACCTTTCTTCTGCTCTCTCAGCTTTCTTGCACGAGCGTTCAGAAGTCGACGCATTGTGCACTCAGAATGTAGACCTGTGTGTTCGCATTGACTGATAGTCTATGCACAACTGTTGCAGACACAACAGCAGCTTCTACAACTCTGCACACCCACTCTTGCAATCGTGGACACGCCTCCTCAGCCTGGTCATTGTTCTGCAGCTGTGATCCCATTAACGGTTCGGCCAGCCTCTGCCCCTACCCCTCTTGCCCCTACCCACCCTGCCACTACGCCCCCTTCCACAACCCCCCCCCCCCCCCCCCGCCCCTACCCCTCCTGCCACTACCCCCCATGCCCCTACCCCCTCTGCTTCTCCCACGTTTTTGCGTGCAATTGCCAATGGCACGTGCCACAGAATAAACAGAAGGACCCCCTGTGCGGCATAAGCCGCGCCGCCTAAACGCACAGAAACTTCGCCGTGCTAAAGACATTGTTAAAGATCTTTTGGATTCCAACATTCTTCGTCAATCTGATAGTAACTGGTCGTCACCAATCCATCTCGTGCCAAAGAAGGACGGTACTTTCCGCCTCTGTGGTGACTACCGTACTCTTAACGCACGCACTACCATCGATAACTACCCTATCCCCCACATTCAAGATTTCACCCAGATGTTGCATGGTTCCCAAATCTTCTCCATTCTCGATTGTAGCAAAGCATGTCATCAGATTCCCATGTTCCCTGATGACATCCCCAAGACAGCCATAATCACCCCATTTGGCCTTTTTGAGTACTGTTCCATGCCATATGGTCTCAAAAACGCCGCACAGACATGGCAACACTTCATCGACGCACTGTTGTTTGACCTCCCTTTCGCCTATGCCTACTTAGACAATATACTGATTTTTTCTCCCTTACCTGAGGAACACACTCTCCATCTTTCCAGAGTCCTTGCACTGCTCGCTGCTAATGGAGCGGAGATCAATCACGAGATGTCTCAGCTTAGCAGTCGTGAGGTCGCCTTCTTAGGTCACACAGTCACGGCCGAGGGCGTCCGCTCTACCGCCTCTCGGATTGAACTGATACTTAGCCTCCCTTCAGCAGAGGACTTCACTGAGCTTCGCCGTTTTCTAGGCATGGTGAACTACTACAGGAGCCACCTGCCCCATGCTGCGTCTATCGAGATCCCTCTGACCGACGCTCTGGCGGGTAAGGATACTAAAGGCAAACGCAAACTCGTTTGGACACTGGAGATGGCCGATTCATTCAAAAATCTCAAAACCGCCCTCTCTAAAGCTGTCACACTCGCTCACCCCGCTCCTGACGCACCCATTTCTATTACAGCTGATGCGAGCGACACTGCAATTGGTGCGGTCCTTCGGCAACATGTATTGGATACCCCCCAACCCCTCCGTTTCTTCTCCAAGAAATTAACCAAATCACAGTCCAAATGGTCCGCTTTCGACCATGCACTCCTCGCCTTGTATGAGGTGGTCAAATATTTCAGAGCCGATGTCGAGGGTCGCATGGTCACGATTTATACAGAACACAGACCCTTGGCAGATGCAATCCGTAACCTCTCATGCGATCTCCCCCACGACACTTCCACCATATGGATTTCATATTCCACTGATGCACAATATATCCAAGGCGCTGACAATATAGTCGCTGACTACCTGTCTTGCGTCAACATCATCACTACCCCACTTGACCTGACTCACCTGGCCCGCCGGCAAACCAAATACCCCGATATTCGTGCCTTGCAACAAGACACAACCTCTTCCCTAAAACTGGACCAACGTGCATTCCCCAGCACCACAGAACCGGTTTGGTGTGATGTTTCCACTGTTAGCACCCGCCCTCTTGTACCCGCAGCTCTCCGCCGCTCTGTTTTTGATGCACTCCACAACCTAGCTCACCCAGGCATCAAAGCCTCCACCAGATTGGTCACGGAAAGGTACGTCTGGTCCCTTGTTAAACATGATTGTAGGATGTGGGCTCGCGCCTGCATACCGTGTCAGAGAGCTAAAGTGCGCCGCCATGCACTTCCTCCGCCAGGCACTTTCGACATACCTAAAGGACGTCTACGACATGCCCATATTGATATTGTAGGTCCCCTCCCTCCCTCCAAGGGCTTTCGATATATCCTGTCCGTTATTCATAGGGTCACTAGATGGGTCGAGACAGTTCCTTTGGAAGATATTTCGGCTGAGTCTGTGGCTCGGGCCTTCGTTGCCACTTGGATTTCACGATTCGGAAGCCCTACCTCACTGATCACCGACCAAGGTAGGCAGTTTGAATCACAGCTGTTCGCCTCCCTCTGTTTGTACTGTGGCGTCGCAAAGTTTCACACAATCGCTTATCACCCCCAGGCCAATGGACTTGTAGAGCGCTGGCACCGCACGCTTAAAGCCTCACTTATGGGCCACGGTGGCCAGTGGTCTGACGCTTTCCCCTGGGTTTTGCTAGGCCTCTGCACCGCATACAAAGAGGACTTGTAAGCCTCCCTTGCCGAGATCCTTTATGGGCTGCCTCTGGTTTTACCAGCCGAATTCGTTGAGGAGACGCCGCTACCCAGCTCTTCCGAGCTCCCAGCACTCGTCGAGTGCGTGCGAGGGCCCATAGCACTCATCAAACCTCCTTTACCCTCTGCCCACTGTAGGCCTCCTGTGTTCATGCATAAGGAACTGGCCACATGTGAATTTATCATGTTACGTGACGACACAGTACGGACAACCCTGCAGCCCCCATACACTGGTCCGTTTAAAGTCCTGTCCCAAGGCCCTTCCACATTGTCAATACTTAACAATGCCAAACCAGTAACTGTTTCACTCCACCAGGTGAAACCTGCGTGGACCTAGCAGGAGCACTCTGCAAGTGACCCCGACGTACACAACACCTGCCCTCCTTCCCAGGAATCCCATCATGATTTGGACAGGCCCACCACCCCTCCCCCCTTCATCCCCCCTTGCAGCCTACATCACGGGCCGACAAAGTCAGGAGTGGATACATTCGATAAGCGTGTAAGAATGTACAGCTGCGTCGATGGCCAATGGTGGTGTTTTTCAACTTGATTGAGATTACAGCATACAATTCATGTGTGTATTTCAAGATACACACAAGGAATGGACAAAGAATTACCCAGCAAAGGGTTCTGGATGAAAGAAGTACCTGAAAGATCTTGCTCATGAACTTTGTGACATCAACATGAAAAGACATGCTCAAAATGCTGTAGGCATACACTCAAAATACACTACAGCGTTATCAACTTTTGGGTATGAGTGTAATCAAAATCGAGGTGCTGTGAGCAGAGGAAACAATGTTACAGATCCGCGACAGAAAGTAACACGTGTAGCTGTGCATAATTTGTCAAAGAAAGGACACTGTTACTTATGCTCCAGAATCAAAGACAGTAAGTACATGAAGGCTTTCACTTCTTGCAGGAAGTATATCTGCCCTGCATACACCAAGAAAGAAGAAGTAGTTCATATTGTAAAGTGTTCTGGATGTGAATCTGAGTAATCCTTGTAATTGTGAAATTAGTACAAATAAATGTAAAAAAGCTATTTAATTTTTACTAAAAATGTACCAGAAACTCTTTCCCAGTGATAATAATCAACATTTTAATCCTCTAATCTGACTAAATTGTGGAAGTACATAAGTAATGTGATTTATACTAGATAAAGAACGTGTGATGGTTGTGGGGTCAGTCGCTAACCCCTCCCATTGGCGTTGGCCAGTGCAACATACAGCATTGGTATGCAACTTTTAATCAGAAGTTTGATGAACAATAATTCTTTAGATGTGGGGTCTACTGGATGCGAAATGTCTCTGACATTTCTGACCTGTGAATCAGTTTGTCCAGTTTGCTCAGATACAACTTTTGAAATGGAATCTACACCGCTGTACATCATGCCACTTTGAATACGACAAAGAATACTGTCAGAGATAATGGTTGTATTAAGAATATGAAAAAGGCCTGGATCAGACCACTAAGTTATTAAAAAACAAACGAACCTTACCCAATTCTCCTTTCACATTTCATGTAGCAATAATCCATTGTGATAGTGGAGTTATAAGTCTGCATCTGCAACTGATTGGGTGATTGGGCAGTGTGAGCATGTGTGTGTGTGTGTGTGTGTGTGTGTGTGTGTGTGTGTGTGTGTGTGTGATGTGAAGGACTCAGGTCCAGTTATGGGTATTGCTGTGGAACAATTCAAGGTGTGGTAAGCTGACAACAGTGGAGAGAGCAGTGTTCTGACCCCAGGCCACTCCATACCTAAAGTTCCCATTGCCTTTTCTGTAAAAGTGCAGCACTGCTGTATGACAGATTGGTGTCTGGTTGAGTAGCCCACATCTCTCAGAGTGCAGTAGAGAGGTGTTAGAGTTAAATTGGTGGGACTATTATTGATGTATTGGATAGTCCGTATTTCCACAATGTTTCACCTGATAATATGTTCTTGTTACTGAACCCAGGGTGTATCTTGATTATCACAATTATATTGGTCTCCATGGTTGTCATTCATACGCTATTTCCCTATATTTTCAGTATCTATATAAATAAGATGTTCTCTGAAATATCTCTACTACTACAACCATTTGTGAGACTATAGAACTAGTATTAATCTGTGATAATCAAATAAAATTATTCTGTTTACCCATTTCATTCTTAACTGACAAACCAACATGCAGTCCATTTGAGCACAGGGCTATGTTTACAAGATGGTAAGACATGCTCACTAGAATTGGGCGAAAAGAAATACACATTTCTTACTTTGTGGACTGTTTTATCTACTAACAAAACCACTGTAGCTCTATTTGTCACACTTGTGTGGTATACTGAAAAAATCCTTGCAGGTATTTCACTTTTAACTAGTGGTTATTTGTTGGTTTCTTGAAACTAAGATAATTTTTGAAAGATATAAGGGGTAATCGAAAAGTTTCCATTTGAGGGCATTGCTCTAGGGTATATGCAACATAGCAAGACTATGATGTAGATATATGAGTACAAAATGTAGGAAAAGGATTAGTGTTTCTTTCTGATGTGCATGCAGTAAATGCAGAAACATGAATTGCGGTTACATTATTACCAAATGTGTCCAAGTATTTCCAATTAATTGTTATTCTTTTCTTAGCTGCCAAAGGACAAACACCAGAAGACATCCATCAGAGGATAACGAATGTGTATGGGGCAGCATGTCTGTGGAAAACCATTATTGTGGAATGCTGCACCAAATTACATGATGCTGCTTCATTTAAACACACATCCCTATATTTCAAATGTGATAATGCAGAAGTTACTCCTACTTAAGTGTGGAACACATGCACTTGCCCTATAGTTCTGTCCTCTCCCCATGTGATGATAATACCCGTGGTCCCTTAATAAAGGCCTAGAAGGGTTCAGTGGTTCCTGCCAGATGAGGATGTGTAGCAGGCAGTTACAGACTTCTCCACACAGCATGACATGGTGTTTTACCAAACAGGTATCTTCAGCATGGTGCACTGGTAGGATGATTGCCTCAGTCCTCAGGGTGGTTTTGCCTGAATGGCATATCAATTCCAGACTGCATGTCATTAGAACAGAAACTTCTTGATCACCCCTTATTTCATAATATCACAAGAAACATATAAAGTATTTATGCAGCTCAGGATATGAAATACACTACAAGTTTTCTGATGTCTGAAATTTATTGAGTTTGTACAGTCTGGAGACAATGAAAACATGTGTAAAAGATATGAAACCTGTATGAGAATAATTGTAATGTATCATATGAGGTATACAAAGCACTGATAATATTTTCTGCTTATTAAGGTCATTTTCACCCTTTTGGAAGATCTGTGTAAGTGAAATGATACAGTAATAATTTTCTCTTGTTTTCACAATAAACTTTTAGTTCTCACATTTGAGCTGCTTATCAAGTCAGAACAAGGCAATGACCTAGAACTTAAAAAACCATAACATGATACATGAAGTTGTGTGGTTTCAAACTGACTTTTTGGTTACTGTTCACATTGAATACATAAATGGGATATTGAAACCATTTATATCCTACATGTCCAAACCAGGAGTCATGATTAATGTCATCAATATGGATGAAATATTACTGCATACACAAACAATTTTACACTGCACATTAGTGGCTCATTCTCTACTGCAGTGGCAGTAAACTAGGTAGAATATACTATGTTGTGTATACTGCTCATTCCCAACTGTATCAGCAAAGCAAAACTGTAGAAATGAATCTTATGACCCTTGCAGAATTATCTAATGCCCACATTCATACATAAACAGTACTGATAATTGTTAAAGTCACTATAGACCTATGACTACAATAGTGAACAGAAATCTGAGAGCAACCCATTCTCATTTATAAATGATAAGAAAATGCATATTAGCCTAACTCCACAAGCCAAGTGAATCAATGAACATGAGAAAATTAAAACTAACTTCTAAGTGGAGGGGGCAGGATCATTTCACAAAGCTGTAAACATATGTACACAGTCTCATATAAAGCTTTGACTGAAAGAACATCCAAAACTTACCATTTAAGATCACATACTGATTGGCATAAGGAACACAGTCAACAGATGTGTCTGGTCATGTTTCTTTAATATTGGTATCTAGAGGAACATATTTTTTTTGTGATCATATAGTGTGTTTACATTCAAATTCTGTATTTATTTCCAAATGAAACTTAGTGCAACATAATTTCAAACTGACTCCAAATCTATGTTTATAGTGCTGTATGACACTCAAACTTTGTAATTAGCCATGTCCTTGTAAACTATCTATTTCATATTTGTGTGTGCAAGCACACTATCAAGCAGTGAACAAATCCTAGAAAATAAATAAATAACCCTCTTGTGTCATGGCACGCAATAATTTTTATACTGTCTTAATATTATATACTTACGATTATAAGAAATAGCTTTCATGAACTATAAAACTGATGGAGAGTAGGTAGAAGTTAAGAGATTAATCACGACTCATTCTGGGCAGAAATGGGATACTGAAGTGGTGAGACATGATGAGACGCGTTTGAAGTTCGATATAGATGTAGATTCTGCAATAAGAATTACCAGAGTAGGTAATTCAGTTAAAGATGAGTGGGTATGTCTAAAAAGAGCAAACATTTGTACTAGGGAGGTAAGTGGGTAGAAACCTAGAGTAAAAAAAGAAACACTTCAGTTGATTGACAAAAGGAAGAAGTCAAAAATGTTCGGTGAAAGACAGAAGGAATTAAATAAATAGGAAGTGCATGGAAGACATGGAGAATGGCTGTAGGAAACATGTGAAAAAATCGAAAAAGAAATGACCATCGGGAGGATTAATTCAGCGTACGGAAAAGTCAAAACAGCCATAGGTGAAATTAAATGCATGGGCAGTAGCTAGTAAAGGTTTCTCAGGCTTCCAGCCACGTCAAGTGGATATATAATGCGAAGAGGATAAATTATGAAGTGGAAGGTAGGACAGTGAACTACTGTGAACAGTTCAGTGACAGGCTTGTTGTCATCAGAACCGACCAGAAAAACATGTGGTTCCTGAAGAGGGGCAGCAGCCTTTCCATTAGTTGTAGGGGAAACAGCCTGGATGATCGAATGATCTGGCCTTGTAACAATAAGCAAAACGGCCTTGCTGTGCTGGTACTGTGAATGGCTGAAAGTAAGGGGAAACTACAGTCATAATTTTTCATGAGGGCATGCAGCTTTACTGTATGGTTAAATGACGATGGCATCCTCTTGGGTACAATATTCCAGAGGTAAAATAGTCCCCTATTCGGATCTCTTGGTGGGGACTACTCAAGAGGACGTCGTTTTCAGGAGAAAGAAAACTGGTGTTCTATGGATCGGAGCATGGAATGTCAGATCCCTTAATCAAGCAGGTAGGTTAGAAAATTTAAAAAGGGAAATGGATGTGTTAAAGTTAGATATAGTGGGAATTAGCAAAGTTCGGTGGCAGGAGGAACAAGACTTTTGGTCAGGTGAATAAATACTAAAACAAACAGGGGTAATGCAGGAGTAGGTTTAATAATGAATAAAAAAAATAGGAGTGCGGGTAAGCTACTACAAACAGCATAGTGAACGCATTATTGTGGCCAAGATAGACACAAAGCCCATGCCTACTACAGTAGTATAAGTTTATATGCCAACTAGCTCTGCAGATGATGAAGAAATTGAAGAAATGTCGATGAGAGAAAAGAGATTATTCAGATAGTGAAGGGAGACAAAAATTTAATAGACATGGGTGACTGGAATTTGATAGCAGGAAAAGGAAGAGAAGGAAACGTAGTAGGTAAATATTGATTGGGGGAAGAAATGAAAGAGGAAGCCACCTGGTAGAATTTTGCACAGAGCATAACTTATTCATAACTAACACTTGGTTCAAAAATCATAAAAGAAGATTGTATAAATGGAAGAAGCCTGGAGACACTGACAGGTTTCAGATATACTATATAATGGTAAGACAGAGATTTAGGAACCAGGTTTTAAGCTGTAAGACATTTCCAGGGGCAGATGTGGACTCTGACCACAATCTATTGGTTACTGTAGATTAAAACTGAAGAAACTGCAAAAAGGTGGGAATTTAAGGAGATGGGACCTGGATAAACTGACTAAAGCAGAGGTTGTAGAGAGTTTCAGTGAGAACATAAGGGAACAATTGACAAGAATGGTGGAAAGAAATACAGTAGAAGAAGAATGGGTAGATTTGAGGGATGAAGTAGTGAAGGCAGCAGAGGATCAAGTAGGTAAAAAGACAAAGGCTCATAGAAATACTGAATTTGATTGATGAAAGAAGAAAATATAAAAATGCAGTAAATGAAGCAGGCAAAAAGGAATACAAACATCTCAAAAATAAGATTGACAGGAAGTGCAAAATGGCTAAGCAGGCATGGCTAGAGGACAAATGTAAGGATGTAGAGGCTTATCTCACTAGGGGTAAGACAGATACTGCCTACAGGAAAATTAAAGGGACCTTTGGAGAAAAGAGAATCACTTGCATGAATATCAAGAGCTCAGATGGAAACCCAGTTCTAAGCAAAGAAGGGAAAGCAGAAGGTGAATATAGAGGGTCTATACAAGGGCGATGTACTTGAGGACAATATTATGGAAATGGAAGAGGATGTAGATGAAGATGAAAAGGGAGATATGATACTGCGTGAAGAGTTTGACAGAGCACTGAAGGACCTAAGTCGAAACAAGGCCCTGGGAGTAGACAACATTCCATTACAACTACTGACAGCCTTGGGAGAGCCAGTCCTGACAAAACTCTACCAACTGGTGAGCAAAATGTATGAGACAGGCGAAATACCCTCAGACTTCAAGAAGAATATAATAATTCCAATCCCAAAGAAAGCAGGTGTTGACAGATGTGAAAATTACCGAACTATCAGTTTAATAAGTCACAGCTGCAAAATACCAACGCAAATTCTTTACAGATGAATGGAAAAACTGGTAGAAGCCGACCTCGGGGAAGATCAGTTTGGATTCCGTAGAAATGTTGGAACACGTGAGGCAATACTGACCCTACGACTTATCTTAGAAGAAAGATTAAGGAAAGGCAAACCTACGTTTCTAGCATTAGTAGGCTTAGAGAAAGCTTTTGACAATGTTGACTGGAATACTCTCTTTCAAATTCTGAAGGTGGCAGGGGTAAAATACTATGAGCTAAAGGCATTTTACAATTTCTACAGAAACCAGAAGGCAGTTATAAGAGTTGAGGGGCATGAAAGGGAAGCAGTGGTTGGGAAGGGAGTGAGACAGGCTTGTAGCCTCTCCCCAATGTTATTCAATCTGTATATTGAGCAAGTAGTAAAGGAAACAAAAGAAAAATTAGGAGTAGGTATCAAAATCCATGGAGAAGAAATAAAAACTTTGAGGTTTGCCGATGACACTGTAATTCTGTCAGAGACAGTAAATGACTTGGAAGAGCAGTTGAACGGAATGGACAGTGTCTTGAAAGGAGGGTATAAGATTAACTTCAACAAAAGCTGAACAAGGATAATGGAATGTAGTCGAAATAATTCGGGTGATGCTGAGGGAATTAGATTAGGAAATGAGACACTTAAAGTAGTAAAGGAGTTTTGCTATTTGGGGAGCAAATTAACATGATGGTTGAAGTAGGGAGGATATAAAATATAGACTGGCAATGGCAAGGAAAGCGTTTCTGAAGAAGAGAAATTTTTTTAACATCGAGTATAGATTTAAGTGTCAGGAAATCATTCCTGAAAGTATTTGTATGGAGTGTAGCCATGTATGGAAGTGAAACATGGACAGTAAATAGTTTGGACAAGAAGAGAATAGAAGCTTTTGAAATGTGGTGCTACAGAAGAATGCTGAAGATTAGATGGGTAGATCATATAACAAAAGAGGAGGTATTGAATAGAATTGGGGAGAACAGGAGTTTGTGGCACAACTTGATTAGAAGAAAGGATTGGTTGGTAGGACGTGTTCTGAGGCATCAAGGGATCACCAATTTACTATTGGAGGGCAGCGTGGAGGGTAAAAATCGTAGAGGGAGAGTACCTAGAGATGAATACACTAAGCAGATTCAGAATGATGTAGGCTGCATTACGTACTGGGAGATGAAGAAGCTTGCACAGGATAGAGTAGCATGGAGAGCTGCAACAAACCAGTCTCAGGACTGAAGACCACAACAACAACAAAACTGATGTATGATTAATGTTGTTTATTTCTTAGTAACTGGATATATATATAATAAATGTCAACTGTAATGAGTTATCCTTTTCTTTTAAAATACTACTGACAAACTCAGAATACAGTTTTACAGAGTTGCTGAAAGAAGACAACATTCAGCGTATCATAAAATAAAGACTAGAACTATGGTGGACTAGGAATACAAATTGGTATATTTAAATATTAAAATATAAAGCACTTATTGGAAGAAAGTAGATATCTAAATCATACAACAATACATTAAAAAGCCACTTACTTTTTATTTTGCCTGTCAAAAGGTATTCTATTGTTGATGCTGCACACCTCTGATATTTGTTTTTATTGTGAAATTCATTATTTCTATATATGCTTTCCTACTTTTCTTTATAAAACTGTACTTCATTCCATATACATTTAGTGAAAAATGGCATCAAGTGGTTTAATATCATAAACAAATACTAGTTATCAATTGCCATATAGTTTTCATAAAATGTGAGAGTAATGCATACAAATTGTCTAACAATTAATAGACCAGTTGTGACAATTAATAAAGAAGAAACTTCAGTAACTTGTGCAGTGATGTGTGAGCATGATGAAAGCCACTGCTGTGCCTTAAAAAGCGCTGTAAAATTTTCATTGCCATGTGAAATGTACGTAAAGAATACAGATATAATTAAATGCTACATGACATATCATCACAGTATAATTCTGTGTAACAAAACATAGCTTAAGAACATATATCATTACTCAAAGCAGATCACAAACAAATGGATTTTACTAGGTTTCAAATTTTGCACATGTAAGTCTTATGTGAAAGATCTGAAAATGTGCTACAGTCATTTCGTCCATCTCACTTAGGAAAAGTGAGAGTAATATTTCCTTATGGCAGTACAGACATTAGCATATCTGCATTCTTCATATTGAATAGTACCATGATTAAAGCATGAGCAACAACTGGTTCAAAGTCCCAACATTATCCGATGGCAGAAGCTGGCCCAAGCAAGAAGCAGATCCAGTATCACACAACGGAATTCCTTATCTGACAGACAATTAATACATGGTGCTGCAAGGATAACTGCATCTGATGTACTAATATATAGTTCTTAGGTTTTCAAATAAGTGAGTTCTGCATCTATGTTAATGTCCACTTTCGCACTGTACAAACTGTTATGAAACACATGTAAAAATATTAGAGCCACAATAAATTTATGTACGGAGCACAGCAAGAATGACTGCCTAAATACCCTGTGTGCATTGTCATTATTGTAATCTTATGTTTCCAGTCCCTATCAGAGAGATATGTAGTGGGATGAGGTATGTTCCTATGTTTATCACAGTTTTTGTACAATTTGAAACTAGGTTTTATGGAGATAGTTGACATCAAGAGTCTTCCAGGTTTCTCAAAATTTCTGTGATACTCTCCCTTGAGTCAAACAAACCAGTGACAATTGGTGTTGTTTTTCTTTGTATGCATAATTCCTTCTTAGTCCTATTTGTTATGTCACACACACTTCAACAATATTCTAGGCTATGATGCACAAGTGTACGTAATCTACATTACATATTGATAGTATTTTACCAGTACCCACCAAAAAACTAAAATTTCCCACCTGCTTTAACTACAGTTGAGTCTCTGTTATCATTCTACTTTATATTTTCACAAATTCATCAAGTAATTTACATATTTCAGTGAGATTCACTCCCATTGACATTTATACCTGGTAGAGTTAAAAATTCTTCTAATCTTTTGGACTTCCTAGTGAAACAGTTCCCACAGATGTCAGACACTAATAGTCATACAGGTATTCATGCTTGTATTGTAAATGTAATACTACAAACTAAATTGAAAAAATGAACAAAATATTGAAATAGTTTATTCCTCTCCTTATAGCTGTAATGACACATGTATCAGTAGGATAAAATTATTTTTGCCTCAGGAGGTACCCCAAATGAAAACATCACCAAATAAAATTTTACACACAAAAGGGAATGTTGAATATTTACCTCACAGCTACACCTTCTCCAATGTGGCTGGATATCAATTTTAAATAATGCTGGATGACAGATGTGAGTATCTTGTTCCATGCAGCTTCAACTCTGTGTAAATACTGTAGCAGTTGCTAATATAGAGCTGTTAAGAGCTTAAATTATGCTGCTGGTGAGGATGCTTACTGTGTGTTTGCAGTAAAGATAGTACAAAGAACACTTGATTAAATTTATTGGTATTTTGGAGGAATACAGGGTCACAATTTATTATACAGAGCTGCTACATCTCACAGCTACAGTGTTTCTAATGTAGCAGGGCATCAGGTTGAACTGATCCTGGATGACAGGTAAGGGTATGCTGATCCATGCAGCTTCAGGTCAGTACCACAATTCATTAACTGTAGTGGCTGGTAAGTGGTGTCATGCCAAGCTCTTGGCAACTGGTAACCAGATGTTTTTAATGGGTGAGAAATCTAAGAGCATATCCTGGCCATGGCAACAGTCAACCACCTTACATATTGAGGTAGAATGGGCAATATGCAGTTTTGTTTTACTCAGTTGGAAAATAATGCCATTGAAACATCAAAAATAAAGCACACTGACAAGTCTTAACAACTCAAAAATTTAATGACTGCTGTCAAAATTACCAGCTACAGGAACTAGAGGTGATCATGTTTGTGCCCAATGGCAACCACTACCACCACACAAGTTTCTGAGTCCATGTGATGATGATGAATGCAGTCTGGGAATGTCTCCTCAGAGTCTTCACACACAGAAACATCCATCATAATGTTGTATGCAGAGCCATGTGGTTACACTCTTATGTACAGTGTTGTCATTGCATGCACTTCTCTTTGTTATGACACTGAGGAAGGCTGCAAAAATGCTTGCCATTTTGACTGTCTGTGATGAGAGGATGACACACTGCCTGCATGGATACTTGTTTTGCTGGAAACAGACCATTTCCTGACTCATGGTGTGTGATTTGGCTGGATAGTCATATACAGCTGAGCAAACTTCTGAATAAAGTGGTAAATGACGTGTAAATATTGCAGAACGTTGGAACTAGAGTCAAAACATTAAGATGGCAGTGATCTGTGGGTAATACTATGATAAACATTTCTCTACTTTTCAAGTTACATGAGGAAAAGGGAAGACTTTAGAAATAAACTAGGAGAAAGATAAAACAAAGGACTATCAAAAATTCTTCTGAACAAATACTGGTATCCAAACAATACTTATAGCTATGATCTCACAAGGCATACACAAGCACAGTTACAGAGTTAGTAACATATACAACCGGCATTTGAGAAGAGTTGAGATAAAATCCCTCTGCAGCCAAAGTGATTTAAATTTTGAGAGGATTCCCTACATCACCTAAGACATATACTAAGATGATTCCTTTGTATTGTACAGTGCCAATTTCCCTTCCAAATCTTGCCCAATCAGAGGCTCTTGAACATCATCTGCAATCTGGGATGTTAAGGTCTACCTAAATTTTCCTGCTTCCTCTGGTCAAATTGGTACTGAAAACTGCTTTATTGTGTCTGTGATTTCTTGAAGTATTAACATTGATTCAACTTCAGTACGGTACTGCCATTCTTCTAGTAGATATCAGCAGTGCTAAACTCTCCTTTCTAGCAAGACGTGGGATTGTTGCATCTTCTTCACAAGTGAATGATTGCAAATTATTGTTGTTAAAAGTTCCACTAATGGAGAATCACTGACACAAGCCAGCACATAACTACATCTGCTGTATATTAGTAAGGCTGCAGTGTCTGTCTAAAACATAACCTTTATCTTAAGAGGTGACATCTGTCAAGGTAATACAGTACAGCAGCGAGCAAGCTTACCAAGATAATTTTGTGTGCTAAAGATGGCCACTTATTGTACACATGGACAGACAAAAAGAGGAAATAAAATAAGCTGTGGAAATTTGCTGTCCTATAAATGATGCAACTGTTTTCGCTGGGGAGGAGAGCATTGGCGTATCGAGCAGAGTGGGGTGAGGGCAAGAATGGCACCTGAACACTCTTCTCCACCAAGGAAAAGAATTTCGGTATCTTCACAAAACGGGATCAAACCCTACCTGGACACACAGGCGGACGTATCAATACAGTGTTAGTTGGAAGAAATGTATATAATGGTTGCTTACTAACAGCAAGTGTAACCACAATCATTTGTTGTAAAATCCCAAAATCATTTCGCCTTGACGGATGGAGAGTGACGAGTCGCAACAAAATAAAAACACTACCACACTGAAATTACAAGAGTAAACAATAATTTGGTGAAATTCATCCTTATTTCTGTGTCAAAAATAACTAACACACGACAAATACAGATTTAAAAGGAAGACTGGAAAACCTCCAAAGAGATGTGTTTTTTTTTTCAAAATTTCTAATTTCCATATGAATAATAAGTATATTAAATGCGATAAATACGCTGTAATAATGATTTCACACTGTAACCTAAACACTAGAGCGTTATGCAAGGGGTATTCCTATACATAAAACCCGAAAAATTAAGTTGGTATATATAACACCCGGTCATTCCACTTATAACATGTCTACACATCCCTAAATAGGAGACAGCAGTGGGCGAAAGCAATGGGCTAAAACTTCCCTTACATTCAGTTTTCATCACATTTACGCAATTTCGTAATAATTACCAGGAACTTGAACTATACACTTGGCACATGGCGCTAGATACAAATTTTCATCGGTACTGGGAGTGGCTGACCGTAAAAGTCGAATGAATATATAGATGCATAGACATTTCAGTTAATTATTTCGACTGAATTATCTGCAAATTTTTCATTGTCAGATCTGTAAGTGACGAGGAAAACCCAAGCTGTAGCATAATGGAACGAATTCTCATATCGATCATCATTTTTAATGAGCCAAATTTCCTACAGCCTTCAGTATTTTCTAATTATGCAACTGTGCTTCGATGGCAGCAGTGCGTCAGAACATGCAATTATCTTTACGTACCTGTCACTTTCAGTTTCTTCTCGGCCCAGGGTCCATAAGAAAGTAGTACACATTCTGTAGAATTTTTAATACTAGCCACATTTTCACTATGAAGCGAAGAAGAGCTAGAACTGCTTCTATTAAAGTGTAATCTTCCATGACAGGCCCTCTTCCTTGTCTGTCTGGTAACTCAGTGAGATATGCCGACGTGTTGAAACAATTGGTAGCCGCCTGTGATAGTGTTGGACATCGCATCTCAGAGATGTTAACTCTGCTGTGTGATTGGAGGGTCCGCAGTGGAACGTCAGCTCGCTTACTGGCGCTGCACCGTTCCTTTCGATACGAGATCTTTAATTGTCGGTTTGATCGTGAAACGCTGCAAACTTGGCGCAGTCAGCTAGTTGTAAACGAAAGATATCTTTGGCGATGGTATCGTTACTGAAAAATAAAACAAAAACAGTAATAATGGAGGTAATTCTGTCAGCTTTAGAAGTTAGAGTATCCATAATATATTTGAAGTGGGTGTGCTAGACTGGTCACACAGCCTCACTGCTACGGCGGTCTCGTCTTTATGTTAGCGACATCTTCACACTATGTCAATATCTTAATCTGCACAGTATTTGAACTATATTAGCACAGCACGTTTCAAAACTAGTCATCATAAATTGCGAAGTAGATGTTCGTAGAGCAAGGAGAGAATTGATAATCTATCTCTCTCTCTCTCTCTCTCTCTCTCTCTCTCTCTCTCTCTCTCACACACACACACACACACAAACACACATACACACACACACACACTTGTTTGTATTATGCTTCTGGCCGTAGATGAGGACCCGAACTTGGACGAATAATCCGCTACGTAACATCTTATTATTTGTGTGGGCATACTGCAGTCACTAATATTTCGTGGCCTTCTAGTAATATAATGTAGGGAAAGTTGTTCCTTTCTCTCCTAGACTTTCTTCACATGGAAGTAATAGCATTTATATTTGGCCTATATTTCTTCTCATAATTTCCACATGGGGTACTGCTGGTCTACTGTATATTATTTTTAATGTCATTTAGTTTCTCTTTTTTTCTTAAAAAAAAACAGTTCTAGTTTTTGATGGTGTTAGTTTGATTTTCTTCCTAAGGTTTCCTCGTGGTACAACTATATTTTATTTTCCTTGGTGCTGTGTATTGTTAATATCTAACTATGCAAACTTCAGAACCTGAAATAAAAACTTCGCACATTTTTGCACTTCTTGCAACATAACATACATAATATATACTGCGACATTTGATTTCCACATTTATGGAATTTTATCTCCTTTACCGTTTAATTTTTACATAAATAAAGTTTTTCATCTACGTCTACATGACTACTCTGCAATTCACAGTTAAGTTCCTGGCATGGGATTCACCGAACCACCTGCAAGTTATTCCTCTACCTGTCCATTATCGAACAGCGTGCAGGAAAAAACAACACCTAACTAATTTTGTGAAAATATCTCCCGCAACGAAAAACGCGTTTGTATTAGTGATTTTCACCCCAGCTGACGTATCATATTCACTAAACTTTCTCCCTTATTTCACGATAATACAAAACGAATTGACCTTCATTGAACATTGTCCACGTGCTGAACGTCAATTCTATCCGGTGCGATTCCCGTACTGCACAGCAGCACTCCAGAGGAGATTGGACAGGCGTAGTGTGTTCTGCCAGTAAGTCGCAGTGTTTGCTTCGCTTTTTCCACAGCATGAAATATGTGATCGTTCCAGTGTAAGTCATTCGTAATGGCAATTCTTAACTACTATATTTTGTTGAATATACAGCCTTTAGAGTATTGTGATTTATCGTGTAACAGAATTTTAGAGGATTGCTTTTAGTACTTACGTGGATGGCTTCACACTTCCGATATGTAGAGTCAATTGCCACTTTTCAAACCATACAGATACACTATGAGATCAAAAGCATCCGGACACCCCCAAAAACACACGTTTTTCATATTAGATGCATCGTGCTGCCTCCTACTGTCAGGTACTCCATATCAGCGACCTCAGTAGTCATTAGACATCGTGAGAGAGCAGAATGCGAAACTCACGGACTTCGAACGTGGTCAGGTGATTGGGTGTCACTTGTGTCATATGTAGCCGGCCGTGGTGGCCGAGCGGCTCTAGGCGCTATAATCTGGAACCGCGCGACCGCTACGGTCGCAGCTTCGAATCCTGCTTAGGGCATGGATGTGTGTGATGTCCTTAGGTTAGTTAGGTTTAAGTAGTTCTATGTTCTAGGGGACCGATGACCTCAGATGTTAAGTCCCATAGTGCTCTGAGCCATTTGAACCATTTTTTGTGTCATACGTCTGTACGCAAGATTTCCACACTCCTAAACATCCCTAGGTCCACTGTTTCCGATGTGATAGTGAAGTGGAAATTTGAAGGGACACATACAGTACAAAAGCCTACACGCTGGCCTCGTCTGTTGTCTGACAGAGACCGCTGACAGTTGAAGAGGGTCATAATGTGTAATAGGCAGACATCTGTCCAGACCATCACACAGGAATTCCAAACTGCATCACAATCCACTGCAAGTACCATAACAGTTAGGCGGGAGGTGAGACAACTTGGATTTCATGGTCGAGCGGCTGCTCTTAAGCCACAGATCACGCCAGTAAATGCCAAACGACGGCCCGCTTGGTTTAAGGAGCGTAAACATTGGACGACTGGACAGTGGAAAAACATTGTGTGGAGTGACGAATCACGGTACACAATGTGACAATCCGATGGCAGGGTGTGGGTATCGCGAATGCCTGGTGAACGTCATCTGCCAACGTGTGTAGAGCCAACAGTAAAATACGGAGGCGGTGGTGTTACGGTGTGATCGTGTTTTTCATGGAGGGGGCTTGCACCCCTCCTTGTTTTGCTTGGCACTATCACAGCATGGGCCTTTAAACATCTTCTTGCTTCCCACTGTTGAAGAGCAATTCGGGGATGGCGATTGCATCTTTCAACACGGATCGAGCCCCTGTTCATTGTGCACGGCCCGTGGCGGAGCGGTTACACGACAATAACATCCCTTTAATGGACTGGCCTGCACAGAGTCCTGATATGAATCCTATAGAAGGATGTTTTGGAACGTCGACAACGTGCCAGGCCTCACCGACCGACATCGATACCCCTCCTCAGTGCAGCACTCCGTACAGAATGGGCTGTTATTCCTCAAGCAACCTTCCAGTACCTCACTGAACGTATGCTGTCATCAAGGCTAAGGGTGGACCAACACCATATTGAATTCCAGCATTACCGACGGAGGGCGCCACGAACTTGTAAGTCATTTTCAGTCAGGTGTCCGGATACTTTTGATCACGTAGTGTATCTTGTCTAAACCATCTTACAATTATTGAAGGGTCCATAAAATGAAAGAGCTAAGGCCATTTTAACTGAATAGACGCAGTATTTTGCTATTTTCTACGATATTAAGTGGGAAAAACAACGCCAGTCATACTGCCAATGAGCTTTGAAAAAAAAACTGTACAGGGAAAGACAGAGCTCATTCCATATCAAACACAGAAAAAAAACGCTTCATACATTAAGTGCCGGTCTTTGAAGTAAGTATTGATATAGGTTGCAGCCCTGACAAAGAGTTGTGGTCAAACATTGTATATCTTCTGTGCACTGTTGGCACATTAAGCTTTGTGTACATGTCCTTATTAACGCACTAACGTTTCGGGAATTTTGTGAAAAAACTGGTATGAAAGGTGAGCCACTGACTGGCGCGTGTAGTGGAAGTATGGAAGGAGGTCATCACCTAACGAGGAATAGAAAAAAAAGGAAAAAAATGGTCGCTTATGTCAGGTAAATAGAAGGATTAACTGATGTCTCATGAGATGCGAGAAAACTGCTTTGTACGTTACAATGTTTTGAAAACGTATCTGAGGAGACAAGACAAAGTATTTTAAAAGATTTCAACGTACAGGAATCCGTAAATTTGCAGCATCCTTATCTATGTGGCTTCATTTTTGTACTTCCAGTACAGCGTAGATTGTCTATGAAAGGTGACTGTGAAGGAAAGTTTAAGAGTATAGCCTGCAAGTACAGAGTTTGAGGATAAATAGGGGAGGGAGTGAAAGAAGCCAGAGTTTGTCGTAAGACCTTTATGGCAGTGCACGGCGTATTAAAAAATAAGATCCAATATTTAGTCACATCACTTTTGTTCTCCGAATAACCGGGAATGCTCCTATTTATAACAGAGGAAAAAACGGGAACAAGCACTGGAAATTAAGTGGTTAAACAGTATATCGCTTCCTTTCTGAATAGAAGTAGTCATTATGAGTTAAATGATGCAACTAAAGTACACCTCCCTCAGGAACTAGATATAAGCAAAACGCTCGTTTTATTTAAAGAGGTTTACCCAAAATTAAGGCGTCTTATAAACCACGCAGAGACATATCTAATACGAACTTCAATATTCTATTTGGCTGTAATGCACAGATACATATGGCGAAGAATATATAGCCAAAGTGAAATTCCTGGAAATCGAAAAAAAGTGAAGTGAACTAGCAAAACTAAAAAGGTGCTTAGACCCAACAGAAGAATTTGAAAACTTGAAACAATTTTCACCCATTACAAGCCACCACGTTTTCTAAGAGGAAGAATAAACCTATGAAGGAAAGCCGATACAGCATGGTTAAAGAAGTCATATGTATGGATTTTCACAAGAATCTGCCCTTGCCTAACACTACAACTAACACAGTATACTACGAGAGCGTGCTGAAAAGTAATGCCTCCGAATTTTTTTATGTGAAAACTCTTAAAGTTTTTTAAATAAACCAAACGTTATTAACGTTCTACATCTCTATTCTTCATGTCTACATCTTGCAGCCCTCTGCCGCTAGAGGAGTGATAGCGCAACAGACGGTGTGCAGCGTAACAATGTCGGTGTGTGAGAAGCAGCATGCTGTAATCGAGTTTCGAATTCGAAGAATTCGCCCTGATATATAGAGCAACCTCTTCGCCAGCATGGCAATGCTAGAACACAAACGAGCGCTGAGACATCTCCAACATTCTGACTCCTTGGGTTCACTGTCTTCGATCGTCCTTCACACAGTCCCGACTTGGCTCCATCCGAATTTCATATGTTCCTAAAAATTAAAGAACACCTTCGAGGACCTGACTTTGATTGGAAAAGAGCACAGGTAGTTCCAGTTTTCAAGAAAGGTCGTCGAGCAGACGCACAAAACTATAGGCCTATGTCTCTGACATCGACCTGTTGTAGAATTTTAGAACATGTTTTCTGCTCGCGTATCATGCCATTTCTGGAATCCCAGAATCTACTATGTAGGAATCAACATGGATTCCGGAAACAACGATCGTGTGAGACCCAACTCCTTTATTTGTTCATGAGGCCCAGAAAATATTAGATACAGGCTCCCATGTACATGCCATTTTCCTGGACTTCCGCAAGGCTCTCGATACAGTTCCGCACTGTCGCCTGATAAACAAAGTAAGAGCCTAGGGAATATCAGACCAGCTGTGTGGCTGGATTGAAGAGATTTTAGCAAACAGAACACAGCATGTTGTTCTCAATGGAGAGACGTCTACAGACGTTAAAGTAACCTCTGACGTGCCACAGGGGAGTGTTATGGGACCATTGCTATTCACAATATATACAAATGACCTAGTAGATAGTGTCGGAAGTTCTATGCGGCTTTTCGCAGATGATGCTGTAGTATACAGAGAAGTTGCACCATTAGAAAATTGCAGCGAAATGCAGGAAGATCTGCAGCGGGTAGGCACTTGGTGCAGGGAGTGGCAACTGACCCTAAACATAGACAAATTTAATGCATTGCGAATACATAGAAAGAAGGATCCTTTATTGTATGATTATATGATAGCGGAACAAACACTGGTAACAGTTACTTCTGTAAAATATCTGGGAGTATGCGTACGGAACGATTTGAAGTGGAATGATCATATAAAATTAATTGTTGGTAAGGCGCGTGCCAGGTTGATATTCATTGTGAGAGTCATTAGAAAATGTAGTCCATCAACAGAGGAGGTGGCTTACAAAACACTCGTTCGACATATACTTGAGTATTGCTCATCAGTGTGGGATTCGTTCCAGGTCGGGTTGACAGAGGAGATAGAGAATATCCAAAGAAGAGTGGCACGTTTCGTCACACGCTTATTTGGTAAGCGTGATAGCGTTACAGAGATGTTAAGCAAATTCAAGTGGCACACTCTGAAAGAGAGACACTCTGCATTGCAGTGTAGCTTGCTGTCCAGTTTTCGAGAGGGTGCGTTTCTGGATGACGTAGCCATTACATTGCTTCCGCTTACTTATACCTCCCCAGGAGATCACGCATGTAAAATTAGAGAGATTTGAGCGCGCACGGAGGCTTTCCGGCAGCCGTTCTTCCCGCGAACCATACGCGGCTGGAACAGGAAAGGGAGGTAATGACAGCGGCACGTAAAGTGCCCTCCGCCACACACCGTTGAGTGGCTTGCGGAGTATAAATGTAGATGAAGATAGTGATGAAGGGGTGAAAGCAGAGGTGTGGCTGTGGCTCCGTCAACAAAGTCAAACATTCTATAGTGACGGTATCTACAAACCTGCCTCTGATAGGGAGAAATGTGTTCGCCGTTGGGTGACTATGTTGAGAAGTAAATAAGTAAACATGAAGAATAATGTAGTTGAATGTTAATAACGTTTGTTTTAGTTAACAGGTTTTAAGACTTTTCACATAAAAAATTCAGAGGCATTATTTTTCAGTGCATCCTCGTACTTCCAACTGATGATAACCACTTTTACATCCGTAGTAGAAAAGTAATTACATTGATTTACGTGGCACGATGTCCCTCAGGAGGACATGCAACAAACTCCGTCAATGGATGCCAAACGCATTAACTGCTTGCGTAAGGGACAGAGTTGGAACAACGAGTCGCTGACTTGCTCTTTCTCTTGAATAAATCATCCAATTTTTCTGGAATTGTAATTTTTTGTTTCTATGTATCTGTAGACAGCGTCTACCGATTTCTGTCTTCCGGCCGGGGTGGCCGAGAGGTTCTAGGCGCTACGGCCTGGAACCGCGCGACCGCTACGGTCCCAGGTTCGAATCCTGCCTCGGGCATGTACGTGTGTAATGTCCTTAGGTTAGTTAGGTTTAAGTAGTTCTAAGTTCTAGGGGACTGATGACCTCAGAAGTTAATTCCCATAGTGCTCA